>NC_064819.1:231633792-234197958 GCF_024166365.1 Elephas maximus indicus
GGTCCAGAGAAGGTGAGTTCTCATCTGCCACTGGTCTCTTAAGACCGTTGTGATGGGAGCAGGTAAAGACTCTCCCTGCCAACTCCATGCATAGCAAGTTTCTGTTCAAATAAAAAAAAAAAAAAAAATTTTTTTATAGCAAAGAATATTTCAATAGGCGGTGGAACTCAAAGTGATTGGGTTCAGATTCCACTTTTGCTGCTTCAACAGGGGTTTGGTTCATAGAGCAGCATGTCTAAAGGTTCTACTCTAAGCCAAGAAACACTTCCCCCAGTTCCAGCTTCCAACACAAACTTCCTCAGCTGTCTTCTCCCAGATGCACATTCCTGCCTCAGCAGGTGCAGTCTCGGGGCCCTGGGTGTGCTCCTCCAGAAAATTACTCAGAGAACAGGCTGTCAGAGCTTTCTGATCCACCCTCTGAAAACAGTGTCTTGGTGCCCCTACCAAGGGACCAGTGTCCACGTTTTGCCCCATGAAACCCAGCCCACTTCCATTGCCAGCCACTCTGTCACCCACCAAAGAGCCCTGGTGGCTCAGTGTTTAGTGCTCTGCTGCTAACTGAAAGGTCGGTGGTTTGAACCTACCAGTGGCTCTGGGGGAGAAAAGACCAGGCAGTTTAAAAATGTTAATCTCATTCTGACTTATGTTTCTCTAGTACACTACTAATAAAAGTCAAGTTCTATATTGTTTTGCAGCACAGAAAATAAGCAATGTATCTGACATTTCATCTGCTACCAGAAAATAAAACCATAACACAAAACCGAAGAGGCCACAGCTTAGTGACAGAAGTGGATTTTTCTCTATACAACATGCAATCATCACTTAAGAGATAATGCTGTTATACACAAATATATAATTTTTTAACCTTTGTCTTTTCTCACTTAATCCTTATAATTCTTCTATGAAGCCAAAAAAACAGCAACTATCATCTATCTTTTGTAAACGAGCAGGATGCAGAGAGGTTAAGTACCTTGCCCCAAACCACATGATAATGTAACGTCAGAACCAAAAGAAGAATTCAGTTCTCTTGGGTCCTAGTCCGGCATCTCTCAGCCCCTTGTCTAGCCCCACCCCACTAGTGTTAATAGTGAGGTTCTTGGCCTTCTTCCTTCTCAGCCTCTCTGCTGGGCAGAAGGCAGAATTTTGGCAAATAGAGTATCATAGTTATGGGGTGAGGAGGGAGCAAAACGAGCAGTACTCAAGAGCTCTGCCCCCTAGTTACCTGACATGGATGACTGTGAAGACTCCAAGACCAACTTTACTTCGTGTCACGGAGCCAAGTACTGATGCAGAATTGAAGCAGGGACTTTGTGGGAGAGGGGCAGAAAAGGAAGTTGGCAGGGACTCCTAGGGTTTGCTAGGTGTTTGTGCAGGACGGATGACAGGTATGGACCCCAAGAATGCTGTTGGAAATCTTTTCACCATCCCTGGACTCTATGATCCTGGTTGGCTGCAAATGAGACTGGTTCTTTAGGTGATGGAGTCCCTGAGAGGAGCAAGTGGCTTGTGCCCAACTACAAACCTAAAGGTTGGTAGTAGAAACAAATCTACCCAGTGGTACCTCAGAAGTCAGCCCTGGTGATCTGTTTTCATAAAGATTAAAGCTAAGAAAACCCTTCGGAGCTCAATTCTACTGTGTAACACATGGGGTCACCATGAGTCGGAATCGACTTGAGGGCAATGGGTTTTAGGTGAGTGGACGGAGCCTGCAAACGTGGTCATTATGAGGCCTGTCTACAAATTGTTAGAAAGCCCCTCCACTGGAGAGAGGCATCTCTTCCAGTTAGCTACAGGAAGAAATAAAAGCTTTAGAATATGACTCCATTTAAGGTACATTAGGGCCTCTGTTGTTGTCGTTAAGTGCTGTCAAGTTGATTTCAACTCATAGTGACCCTACGTACAACAGAAAGAAACACTGCCCGGTCCTGTACCATCCTCACAATCTTTGCTATGCTCGATAACATGTCCAAGGTATATGAGGAAAAATCTCACCATTCTTGCTTCTGAGGAGCACTCTGGCTGGACTTCGTCCAAGAGAGATTTGTTCATTCTTTTGGCAGTCCATAATATATTCAATATTCTTTGCCAGCACCATAACTCGAAAGCATCAATTCTTCTTTGGTCTTCTTTATTCATTGCCCAGCTTTCACATGCATATGAGGTGACTGAAAATACCATGGCATCTTAGTCCTCAAAAGTGACATACTTGCTTTTAACACTTGAACGAGGTCTTTTGCAGCAGATTTGCCCAATGCAATACATCGTTTGATTTCTTGACTGCAGCTTTAGGGGTTTTCTTAGAGCCTCTAAAAGCCTCTACTGGGTATAAAATGTAGAAAAAAACCCATGTGGGCATACTTCACTTTATGGAATTAGTTCTCCCTCAGAAAGGAATTTTTTTCAAACTAGATCATGATTAATATTGTCTCCAAAGATTAAAAATGGCACTTTTAAACATGAAATATAAATTTAAAATGACCTCTTTTTTAAAAAATAAAAATGACCTTTCCTAGGAAAAAAATCTCAACAATATGTTAAAATACTAAATAATAAGACTGCAAAGTAATTCTCTGGTTGGTACAATAATGCAATAAAGTGACACCTTTAAGCATGAAATGTAACTTTAAAATGACATTTTCAACAAAAATGAACTTTTCCTGGAAAAAAATCTCAATAGTACATTAAAATACCAAATAATAGGACGATAGCCCGGCCAAGGTTGTTTTCTGATTGGTACAACAATGCGAAGACCCACGGAGATACAGAAATGACTGGGAGAGGCCCTCATCCTCACTGGACTCCCACCCCAGGCCCCCCAGGAGGATCGCATACCAACCAAGCCCTCCTTCTTGGGACTACTGGGTGCGTCAGCTTCTGGAAATAGCAGTATTGATCTGGATGGGGACAGCGGGAGTCAGATGCTGACCAAAAGTCCAAGAGGGGAGACCATGTGGGCTGCAGGCCCCAGCAGGTGGGACGGGTGGGGGGCTGCCGGTCTGAAGGCCTAGCCAATCAAACTGCAGAATCACAGGTCTTCATCAGCAGAGCCCTATCTTCAGAAATCTCTAGCAGTGGAAACAGCTGATGACTCCGGTGTTAACCAAAAGCTTAGAGATTTGAATCCAGCCAGAGGCACCTTGGAAGAAAGGCCTGGTAATCTACTGAAAAACCACCCATTGAAAACCCTGTGGAGCACAGTTCTTCTTTGGCACATACAGGGTCGCTATGAGTCAGAGTCGACTTGATGGCAACTGGTTTGGTTTGGTTTTAGTTTATCCTCAAAAGAACTCTTCTGTGCGATCCCATTATGTAACCCAGCTACAAGAGAGCTTCCTCCAGCCACCAGAGGAGGAAGCTGTGAGCTCAGTTTCAGAGCACCCTCCAGGGCCAGGGACCACAATCACATACTACGGAGCTAATCCACCCCCCTGCTTTTACAGACTTGAAAGCTGGGCCTGGAGCAGCTACATGACTTGTGAACAGTTAAGTGACAAAGCCAGGTCTCCTGCCCTGAGCCACCTTTTGGCACAGCAGCAGTGTCATGTGGACCCTAAAAGCCTGGTTATATTGCTAGAGTGCCTGGAACCAGTTCCTTGCTACACCACTTACTGGCTGTGTGACGCTGGAGAAATGACTGAACCCTCTGTGTCTCAGTTCCCATTCCTGTGATCCTACTTTGGTGAGTAGCGTCTGGGGTCTTAAAAGCGTGTGATTGGCCATCTAAGATAATCCACTGGTCTCACCCTGCTGGGAGCAAGGGAGAAGGAAGAAAATCAAAGATACGATGGAAAGATTAGTCCAAAGGACTAATGGGCCACAACTGCCACAGCCTCCACCAGACTGAGTCCAGCACAACGAGATGGTGTGAGGCTACCACAGACTGCTCTGACAGGGGTCACAATAGAGGGTCCCAGACAGAGCTGGAAAAAAGTAGAACAAAGTTCTAACTCAAAAAAAAAAAAGAGAGACCAGACTTATTGGTCTGACAGAGACTGGAGAATCCCCCAAAATATGGACCCCGGCCGCCCTTTTAGCTCAGTACTGAAGTCACTCCTGGGGTTCACCTTTCAGCCAAAGATGAGACAGGCCCATGAAACAAAATGAGACTAAATGGGTACACCAGCCCAGGGGCAAGGACCGGAAGGTGGGAGGGGGCAGGAAAGCTGGTAACAGGGAACCCAGGGTCAAGAAGGGGAGAGTGTTGACATGTTGTGGGGTTGACAACCAATGTCACAAAACAATAGCTTCTCATTGTTTAATGAGAAGCTAGTTTGAAGTAGTTTGCTTCATCTACAGTGCAATAAAAGAAAAAAAAGTTTAAACAACAACAAAAAAAGGTTGTTGTGAGGCCTGAGTGAGTTACTAAGTGTGAAGCACTAAGAAGCAGCCAGGTAGCAATAGCATTATTTAAGTATTAACTATTGCTACACATGAATCCAGAGCCCTGGTGGCATAGTGGTTAAGCATTTGGCTGCTAACCAAAAAGCTGACAGTTTGAATTTACCTGCCACTCCTTGGAAACCCTATTGGGTAGTTCTACCCTGTCCTATAGGGTCTCCCTGAGTCAGAATCGACTCAACTGCATCGAGTATATATGAATCCATTTCCTGAATTGGAGGCTTGGTGATAGTAACTCTTGATGTTTGTCTATCACAATGTATACATCATAGGCTCTTTGAAGCATTCTCAGATCATCCAGGCAGAATTAATCATATTTTCTCTTTTCTCCATAGTATATATGTTACTATCATTGTTGCTATAGTTATCTATTGCTATACAACGAACCGCCCCAAAATGTGTTGTTGCTGTTAGCTTCCATCAAGTCAGTCCCTGGCTCACAGCAACCCCATGCACAATGGAACGCTGCCCAGGCCTGCACCATCCACATAATCAGATGCAGGTCGGACTACTGTGAACCATACTGTTCTCATTGACTGATTTTCAGAAGTAGATCATCAAACCTTTCTTCTTAGCCTGTCTTAGTCTGGAAGCTCTGCTGAAACCTGTTCAGCATCACAGCCAACATGTAAGCCTCCACTGACAGACAGGTGGTGGCTGCGGATGAGGTGCATTGGCCAGAAATCAAACCCTGGTCTCCACATGGGGAATTCTATCACTGAACCACTAGTGCTCATGACTGACAGGTACTGGGTCCCTGATACATATTGGGTGAATTAATGAGTAAAGAGATTGATGAATATCTATTTTTACCTTTAATGTGACAACAATAAAAGAGACAGGATATTCATTTGAAAAAGATTCAAAAGTCATATTTAGGACTTTGAAAATGTCACATTTTCTTTTTTCTTTCTTTGATTTTAATACATATACCTCTCTTTCTGTTTATAGTCTTTTTGTATTATAAACAAGAAAATAGTAGTTTTGAAAGGCTTCTGCAAGAAAACATGTACTTCACCCAAACCTCTCTTGAAAGCTTGTCTGGAAAGTGCACAGGAATCAGGACTTTGGGGGCAAGATGATGTTCAAACCTCAAAAAGTTGAGGTGGGCTTTAGATGTTGTGATGGTTAAGGTTGTGTGTCAACTTGGCTGGCCCATGATTCTAAGTGGTTTGGCAGTTATGATGTAGTTTGGTAGTCGTATGATGATGGGATCACCTCCATGATGAGATCTGATATAATGCGATCACCTCCATGATGGGATCTGCTCTGAGTAGCCAGTTAGTTGAAAGGGTGTTTCCTTGGGGGTGTGGCCTGAATCCAATATAGGTGGACTTTCTGGCAAGGTTTGGGGGCTTTAGCTCAGTCTGGATCCTGTAGCTAGCTCCTATTCATCTGACCTCTGGTTCTTGGAACTTGAGCTAGCAGGTTACCTGCTGTCTTGCCTGCTGATCTTGAAATTCATTGATCTTCACAGCCTGTGAGCAAGAACCCTGCTGTCTGACCTGCCAGTCTTGGGTTTGCCAGCCCCTATGGCTACATGAATCAGGAGAATCCACCAGCTTGACCCACGGCCTTGGGAGGGTCTAGCCTCTACAACTGCATGAGCCATTTCCTTGATATAAATCTCTCTCTCTCTCTCTATATATATTGATATATATATTGATGGAATATCAGTTGAGATGTTTCAACAAACAGATGCGGTACTGGAGTTGCTCACTCGTCTATGCCAAGAAATATGGAAGACAGCTTCCTGGCCAACTGATTGGAAGAGACCCATATTTATGCCTATTCCCAAGAAAGGTGATCCAACCGAATGTGGAAATTATAGAACAATATCATTAATATCACACGCAAGCAAAATTTTGCTGAAGATCATTCAAAAATGGCTGCAGCAGTATATTGACAGGGAACTGCCAGAAGTTCAGGCTGGTTTCAGAAGAGGACGTGGAACCAGGGATATCATTGCTGATGTCAGATGGATCCTGGCTGAAAGCAGAGAATACCAGAAGGATGCTACCTGTGTTTTATTGATTATGCAAAGGCATTCAACTGTGTGGATCATAACAAACTATGGATAACACTGTGAAGAATGGGAATTCCAGAACACTTAATTGTGCTCATGAGGAACCTTTACATACATCAAGAAGCAGTTGTTCGGACAGAGCAAGGGGATACTGATTGGTTTAAATTCAGGAAAGGTGTGTGTCAGGGTTGTATTCTTTCACCATACCTATTCAATCTGTATGCTGAGCAAATAATACGAGAAGCTGGACTATACAAAGAAGAATGGGGCATCAGGATTGGAGGAAGACTCATTAACAACATGTGTTATGCAGATGACACACCTTGCTTGCTGAAAGTGAAGAAGGCTTGAAGCACTTACTAATGAAGATCAAAGATCACAGCCTTCAGTATGGATTACACCTCAACATAAAGAAAACAAAAATCCTCACAAGTGGACCAATGAGCAACATCATGATAAATGGAGAAAAGATTGAAGTTGTCAAGGATTTCATTTTACTTGGATCCACAATCAATAGCCATGGAAGCAGCAGTCAAGAAATCAAAAGGCGCATTGCATTGGGCAAATCTGCTGCAAAGGACCTCTTCAAAGTGTTGAAGAGCAAAGATGTCACCCTGAAGACTAAGGTGCACCTGACCCAAGCCGTGGTATTTTCAATCACATCATATGCGTGTGAAAGCTGGACAATGAATAAGGAAGACTGAAGAATTGACACCTTTGAATTGTGGTGTTGGTGATGAATATTGAATATACCATGGACTGCCAAAAGAACAAACAAATCCATCTTGGAGGAAGTGCGACCAGAATGCTCCTTAGAGGCAAGGATGGTGAGACTGCATCTTACATACTTTGGACATGTTGTCAGGAGGGATCAGTCCCCGGAGAAGGACATCATGTTTGGCAGAGTACAGGGTTAGCAGAAAAGAGGAAGACCCTCAACGAGGTGGATTGACACAGTGACTGCAACAATGAGCTCAAGCATAACAAAGATTGTAAAGATGGCGCAGGACCGGGCAGCGTTTCATTCTGTTGTGCATAGGGTCGCTATGAGTTGGAACCGACTCGACAGCACCTAACAACAAAACAACAATATATACATTTATATGCTTTACTGGTTTTGCTTCTCTAGAGAACCCAGCCTAAGATACACGCACATGTCAAAAAGTGAAATTTCAAAACATACAAGACAGAAGTAAACCCTTAAAACATCTTCTATGGAATTGTGCACTTTAGCCTCAAGGAAAGGTTCTTGCTGCAAACCTTCAAACAGATTTTTCTCTTTGGAAATGGTTATAAAGCAGATCCTGGGTCAGCATAACAGAACCTAGTTTTTGTCTTTGCACTCACACAAAGCATAAACCAAATCTCCCAGGAAAGAGAACGCAGGAGTCTGAGGCTGAGTGTCTCACAGAGCCAGGAGTGCCGCTGGGCTGGGCAGAGTGAATTCAGATGTCCTCCTTGCTGTCTTGCACACAGCCCTGGACCACCCCCAACAGCTGATGAAAACAAAAGGCCTGGTGTTGCTTTGGTGGCCATGGGTGCTTACAGCTGTGTCCCCAGCCAGAGACTAAAAATGCAAAGGCCATGGGGATGGGACAAGAGGAGGACAAGGGGGCAGAAAAGCTTTCCATTTTACAATATGCTTGGAAAAAGACAAATCCCTAAGTTGTCACTGCAGCATAAGCAACCCAGGTCATATGGAAACTCGGGAAAAGATCAAGGCCAGATAATTTGTCAGATGTATTGGGTTTCAAACAGGAATCTTAGTCACTACTAAAACCTTGCAAATGTCAGAAAAAACAGGCTATGCTCGTGAGCTAGGCAGATGGAATTTGCTTTAACATTTCTCCTCCCTAGCTTGGGGCAGTTATTTATTCTTGTAAGGAACCCTGGTGGCTCAGTGGTTCAACTCTCAGCTGCTAACTGAAAGGTCAACAATTCTAACCCACCAGCAGCTCCTCAGGAGACAAGACCTGGCACTCAACTCCCATAGAGATTACAGCCTAGGAAACCCTATGGGGGCAGTTCTACTCTGTCACATGGGGTCACTATGAGTTGGAATCAACTCAACAGCACTTAATGACAACATTTATTCTTGTGTGCTGGGTCATTGGTGCCCTGAGGACTGCCATATTCCAGATTGGAATCCCAGTCCTAAAGGCCAGTGGAATGGAGGGGTGAAGGCTTAGAAAGGGGTGTTTCTTGGTTGCTTGGTGGGAGGAATGGTTAAAACTAGAAGAGGAAGGGCAGAAACATATGCTGTGAGTTTGGGGACAGACTAGGAATCAAACCCAGCTACTACTTTCCCCAGCTGTCTAACCTTGAGGCTTGTTTACCTTCTTTGAGCCTCTTAACCTCCTCATCTGTAGAACGGAGGCAATAATACCTACCTGATAGGATCATCTTGGAGGAAGTACAACCAGAATGTTCCTTAGAAGCAAGGATGGCAGACTGTCTTGCTTACTTTGGACATGTCATCAGGAACGGCTAATTGCTTGAAAAGGACACCATGTTTGGTAAAGCGGAGGGTCAGCAAAAATGAGGGAGACCCTCAATGAGATGGGTTGACACAGCAGCTGCCAACAATGAGCTCAAATGTAGCAACGATTGTGAGGACGGCACAGGCCGGGGCAAGGTTTCATTCTGTTCTATATAAGGTGCCTATCCCTTTCATGACTGAATTACTTTTTGCTTTTAATTTTTTATCGATATATTTTTTTCAGTAACAGAATGCATTCTAAGTTATTGAATGTGTCCAATTTTGGGTAGGTAACACGGATTTCATTGTTGTTAGATGCTGTTGAATTGATTCCGATTCATAGCAACCCCATGCGACAGAGTAGAATTGCTCCATAGGGTTTCCTAGGCTATAATCTTTATGGGAGCAGATTGCCAGGTCTTTTCTTCCACAGAGCCTCTGATGGGTCTGAACTATCATCCTTTTGGTTAGCAGCTGAGCTCTTAACCACTGGTGCAGTGGTCAAGCACTGAGCTGCTAACCAAAATGTTGGTGGTTTGAAACTACCAGCTGATCTACAGGAGAAAGATGTGACAGTATGCTTCCATAAAGATTTACTACAGCCTTGAAAACCCTATGGGACGGTTCTACTCTGTCCTATATAGTCACTATGAGTCAGAATCGATTTGATGGCAATGGGTTTGTTTGTTGTGTGTTTTGATACATATTATGTGGAACTCTGGAGGTAGAATTGGTTGGATGAGACAAGAAAAAAATGGTGTCATCTTAGCAATTTCATTTTATTTAGTGAAACTTTTTAAAACATGGGGTAACACATAAAGGCACCTTGCAATGGCTGCACATAATTGTGATTCGAGTCTTCATCTTCTTAGCGCTGCATTCTCTATATTGCTGTCTAGATCCCCTGACACGTACATGGTGCCTGAAAATGAAGTCTTCACCCAAACACGGAATCATCGTGAGAAATGCAACTTCCAAATAACACGCAGGAACCCAGAAATATGCTTATAAGGCTTATTTCACAAAAACCAAAAGAGACAAAATTTTGTACAATCATACAGCACCACCTTATACAATATCCTGTAAAACAGTACTGTGGGGCACACACCTGTTTCTACTGTTTCAAACAGTCATACAGGTCCCTGCCTGCCTGCACGTACTGTCAGTGAGGCAGTATTTTCCCAATAAACCCAAGAGGCAGAAAACATAGGTGGTTACTATATGTCACACAGGTGATGAAAGGCCTATTATTCAGAGCCAACTTGACAGCAACTACAAACACCATAGGTTTGTTATGAGGATACTATTCCTCGGCACAATTCTAGGACTTAGTAAATAGGAGCTGTGATCTTTAAGGTTGTGTGAACTTGGCTGGGTCATGATTCTCAATGGTTTGGCAGTTATGATGTAGTTTGGCAGTCATAAAATGATGTGTTCACCTTCATGATGAGATTTGATATAATGTAATCACCTCTATAATGGGATCTGCCATGATTAGCCAAGCAGTTGAAAGGGAATTTCCTTGGGGCTTTGGCCTCTAACCAATATAAGTGGACTTTCTGGCAACGCTTGTAGGCTTTTGCTCCCACTGGATTCTGCAGCTGGCTCCTGTTCACCTGACCTATGATTTTTAAGCTAGCAGTTTACCTGCCATCTTGCCTGCTGATCTTGGGATTCATCTGTCTTTGCAGCCTGTGAGCCAGAGCCCTGCTATCTGACTTGCAGATCCTGGGTTTGCACTCAACTGTTATGGATCATAACAAATTATGGATAAAATTGCAAAGAATGGGAATTCCAGAACACTTAATTGAGGAACTGGTACATAGATCAAGAGGCAGTCATTCTAACAGAACAAGGGAATACTGGAAAGGTGTGCTTCAGGGTTGTATCCTTTCATCACACCTACTCAATCTGTATCCTGAGCAAATAATTGAAGGAGCTGGACTATATGAAGGAGAATGGGGCACCATGATTGGAGGAAGACTTATAAACAACCTGCGTTATGCAGATGACACAACCTTGCTTGCTGAAAATGAAGAGGACTTGAAGCATATACCATGGACTGCCAAAACAATGGTCAAATCGGTCTTGGAAGAAATTCAACCAGAATGCTCCTTAGAAGCAAGGATGGTGAGACTACATCTCACATACTTTGGACGTGTTGTCAGGAGGGATCAATCCCTGGAGAAGGACATCATGCTTGGTAAAATGGAGGGTCAGCAAAAAAGAGGAAGACCCTAAAGGAGTTGGATCGACACAGTGGCTGTAACAATGGGCTTAAGCATAAAAATGATTGTGAGGATGGTGCAGGACCGGGCAGTATTTCTTTCTGTTGTATATAGGGTCGCTGTGAGTTGGAACCAACTCAATGGCACCTAACAACAACAACAAGGATTTTCTTGGGAATGAGGTTTCAGAGCTTTAGAAAAATGTGTCCTTAGGACTCTTCCAGAGAAGTAATTAAAGAGGAACCTATTGAAAGTCTTAAGGTTTTCCATATTATGACCCCATAATTCTGAGGAGTATGAACAATCTATGATTTCTCTTTTCTGGGACAATAAACAATAATTGCTTTGTAATAAGAGAAAATACAATTTTTAAATAAACTGATAGAAAAACTAGTATTCACAATCTTGACTTTGATCTTACAGGGAAGGGGGAGAATATCTCTTAATTTTGGTTGATTCAATGATACTTTGTGAGTTGAGGGCAGACTCAGACCTCCTCAGAAGCTGTTAGGGTTAACATATCTGGAAGAACTGGTCAACCAGACAGGGCCATCCCTGGATGAGCTAGTCTACTGCTGGCATTGTGTCTGGCAGAGGCTAAAAAGCCAGGGTTAGAGACGCTAAGTCAGCAGCCTGATAGACCAGCAGGAGCAGAATCAGAGAGGACAGTAAATCTTCCCAAAATAAGCGTGCCAGGGAGAAGAGCTGCCATACAAACGATGTTCCCTAACTTGGGGTGAGTTTTATTCTGGAGCCTCCTTTCCAAGTTTCAGATGAGGGCTATTTAATCACCCCTGAAGGGCAACTTCTGTCTTTAAAGGGGTGAGGCAAACTGAGGCATTTCTTGGTCTCCCAAGGTCAAGTTTTGTGCTTGAAGAGAGAACCACACTGTATAATCAACTGGGGACTTGCCCAGATACCTGGGCTTCCTCGTCCCTGAAGAGTTTGGGTTCTGGGCTTGGAGAAATCCAGGTGCATTGCAGCTGTCCTTCACCTCTGCACACAGGAATTGCGTTCTTAATGATTTAATCTACCCTGAGACAACAGTAGAAGTGCAGGCCTAGTTTAGCTTAATGATTCTAGCAACAGAATCAAGCCATTACCCTAAACTTTCTGCTTAGGGCCTGGCCCTTCCTACTCACTGGTACATCCAGATTCTGGAGTCCAGAACAAAGCTGACCTCAGATTATTCATTTGGATTTAACTAATTTGGGAATGAATGTCCTGAAAGAAGATGAAAATCAGGGGCAACTTCTTTAAGGTGTTAGAGGAGAAGGTAAAATATTAGATGGATCCACAAAAAGTGAATTTAATAGATAAAAAGGCCAATTCTCTTAAAGATGACATGAACCCCAAGGATCTCTTCTACCATTATTGGATAATAGAGTCAAAGCCCAGTTTTATTAAACCTCTGCCAATGCTTCCTTGATGTTCTGATGGGAATTACGTCACAAAGGAAGGGCAGTCTGAGGCATCTGAAAGCTGAAACCTGACAAGCAGTAAGTCTGATGTTTCCAGGGGATGTTGCTTCCTAGGAAGTTCTTAAGGAAAGCAGTTCCAAATGAAGAAGCCCCATGGACTGAGGTCTCTTATTTTGATCAGAGTGAACCACACACTGAAAAGGTCCAAGTCAGCTATAGAGGCTCAGGTTCCATCAAGAGAACTAGTCCTCTCCCCATGTTGAATATCAATAGGAGAATCTACACCCTTTGGCTGAAGTAGAGGCTTGCCCAGGGTGACCTTGCTTCTGAGAGGAAGAAGACAGGTGAATCAAAATAAATTCTTTGTTCTCTGATTTAGAGTGTATCATAGATTGAATTGTACCCCCCCTCCCAAATCTGTCAACTTGGCTAGGTCATGATTCCCAGTATTGTATGATTGTCTACCATTTTGTCATCTGATGTGATCTCCCTATGTGTTGTAAATTCTATCACTATGATGTAACGAGATGGATTAGTGGCAGTTATATTGATGAGATCTACAAGATTAGTGTCTTAAGCAAATTCCTTTTGAGATATAAAAGAGGGAAGCCAGCAGAGAGAAAAGGGGAACTCATACCATCAAGAAAGCAACACTGGGAGCAGAGCGTGTCCTTTGGACCTGGGATTTCTGCTCAGAGAAACTCCAAGTCCAGGGGAAAATTAATGACAAGGACCTTCCTTCAAAGCCAACAGAGAAAGCCTTCCCCTGGAGCTGACGCCCTGAATTTGGACTTCTAGCCTATTAGACTGTAAGAAAATAAATTTCTCTTTGTTAAAGCCATCCACTTGTGGTATTTCTGTTACAGCAGGACTAGATGACTAAGAGTGGAAACCCTAGTTGGCCACAACCCACTCACTAGCCAGGGGACAGAAGACAGGAATTGATGTTCCCAGGTTCCAAACAAAGAGACAATTCTATCTCCATTTTCAAGGATGAGAGAAATTCATTAAAGATCTTGCTTTCAAATATAGCAGCTCCTGTTCAGTTTCAATTTTTGACAAAAGATACTCAAGAGATTTCAGCTTTATTCAAGAAAGCTTTGGGACTTGGGGAAATATGCTGAAAATAGACGTCATGCAAAACTACAGATTCAGCTCAATTCAGAACATAATGATTTTCATCCTCTTATGTGACTTATTATGCCTTGGAAGCTGAATACTTCACATGGAAAACAAAGATAAACTAATAACACAGGGCTATATTTAGAAGTTTTGCACATTTCATTATATTTTACTTTGTTGTCTTGAGTCACCCTTTGAAATCTGTTCAGCTCTATTACTTCAGCATTTCTTCCATTTGCTTTAGGTACTCAACATTCCAGAGCAAGTTTCATAGTCTCTTCTGACATCTATTTTGGCCTTTTCTTTCTTTCCTGTCTTTTCAATGACCTTTTTCTTCCTTCATGTATGACGTTCTTGACGTCATCCCACAACTCGTCTGGTCTTCGGTCATTGGGGTTAAAAATGTCAAATCTGTTCTTGAGCTGGTGTCTAAATTCAGGTAGGATATACTCAAGGCCCCACTTTGGCTCTCATGAACTTGTTCTAATTATCTTCAGCCTCTATTTGAACTTGCTTATGAGCAATTGATAATCTGTTCTGTAGTTGGCCTCTCGCCTTATTTTGACTGATGACATTCAGCTTCTCCATCATCTCTTTCCACAGAGGTAGTTGATTCAATTCCTGTGTATTACATCTGGCAAGGTCCACATGTATATTAGCCATTTGCATTGTTGAAAAAATGTTGTTGTAATGAATTGGTCTTGCAAAATTCCATCCTGCAATCTCCAGGGTCATTTCTATCACCAAGACCATGTTTTCCAAATATGGAACCTTCTTTTTTG
This sequence comes from Elephas maximus indicus, assembly GCF_024166365.1. Classification (NCBI taxonomy): domain Eukaryota; kingdom Metazoa; phylum Chordata; class Mammalia; order Proboscidea; family Elephantidae; genus Elephas; species Elephas maximus. The sequence continues at coordinate 231,648,249 of NC_064819.1, forward strand.
TTTCCAGCTTTCACATTCCAATCACTAGTAATTATCAACGCATCTTCATTGTATGTTTGATCAAAATCAGACTGTAGATCTTGGTAAAAATCTCCAATTTCTTCATCTTTGGCCTTAGTGGTTGGTGTGTAAATTTGAATAAGAGTCATGTTTACTGGTCTTTCTTATAGGTGTATGGATATTGTCCTATCATTGACAGCTTCATCCTTCAGGACAGATCTTGAAATGTTCTTTTTGACAATGAATGCAATGCCATTCCTCTTCAATTTATAATTCCCAGCATAATAGACCATAAAATTGTCAGATTCCAAATTGCCAATACCAGTCCATTGCAGCACACTGATGTCTAGGATATCAATCTTTATCCATTCCATTTCATTTTTGACAGGTTCTAATTTTCCTTGAGTCATTATTCATACATTCTACTTTCCATTTGCAGCTATTTCTCATTTTGAGTCATGCCACTTCAGCAAACGAAGGTCCCAAAAGCTTGACTCTATCCATGTCATCAAGATCAATTCTACTTCAAAGAGGCAGCCCTTCAGTAGTCATATTTTAAATGCCTCCCAGCCTGAGGGGCTCACCTTCTGGCACTATATCAGACAATGTCACTCTGCTACTCATAAGGTTTTCACTGGCCAATTTTTTTTTAGAAGTAGATCACCAGGTCCTTCGACCTAGTCTGTATTATTCCGGAAGCTCCACTAAAAACCTGTCCACCATTGGCGATCCTGCTGGTATTTGAAATACCAGCGGCATAGCTTCCAGGATCACAGCAACATGAAAGCCATCACAGTATGACAAACTGACATATGAGTAAAGTTAAAAAACCAAAAGAAAAGGACGCACTCAGTATTTCTTAAGCTGAAAGAACAGAAGAAAAAATTCAAGCCTCAACTTGTAACACTGAAGAATTTTATGAGTAAAATATTGAATGACACAAGAAGCATCAAAAGAATGTGGAAGAAATATAGAGTCACTGTGCCAAAAAGAATTGGTCAGCTTTTGTCCATTTTAGGGGGTAGCATATGATCAAGGATCAACCGTATTGAAGGAAGAAGTTCAAGCTGTACTGAAGGTATTACGAAGGCAAAAAACAAGGCTCCAGGAATTGATGGAATACCAATGGGGATGTTTCAACAAACCGATGCAATGTTGAAAGCACTCTCTTGCCTATGCCAAGAAATTTGGAAGACAGCTACCTGGACAAAGGACTGGAAGAAATCCATATTGGTGCCTGTTCCAAAGAAAGGTGATCTAACAGAATGCAGAAATTATCAAACAATATCATTAATATCACACACAAGTAAAATTTTGATGAAGATCATTCAAAAGTGATTGCAGCAGAACATCGACAAGAAACTGACAAAAATTCAAACCGGAGTCAGAAGAGAACATGGAATGAGAGATATCATTGTTGATTTGGATGAATCATGACTAAAAGCAGAGTACCAGAAAGATGTTTACCTGTGTTTTATTGACTATGCAAAGGCATGTGACTGTGTGAATTAAAACACATTATGAATAACATTTCGAAGAACGGGAATTCCAGAGCACTTCATTTTGCTCATGCAGAAACTGTACATAGACCAAGAGGCAGTAGTTCAAACAGAACAAGGGGAGACTGCATGGTTTAAAATCAGGAAAGGTATGTGTTAAGGTTGTATCCTTTCACCACACTTATTCAATATGTATGCTGAGCAAATAATTCAAGAACCTGCACAATATGAAGAAGAACATGGCATCATTATTGGAGGAAGACTCATTAACAACCTGCAGTGTGCACGTGACACAACCTTGCTTGCTAAAAGTGAAGAGAACTTGAAGCACTTACCAATGAAAATAGAAGACCACAGCCTTCAGTATGGATTATACCTCAACATAAAGAAAACAAAAGTCCTCACAACTGGATCAAAGAGCAACATCATGATAAACAGAGAGAGTATTGAATTTGTCAAGGATCCACAATCAACACCCGTAAAAGCAGCAGTCAAGAAATCAAACATATTGCATTGAGTAAAAACAAGTGTCATGGATTGAATTATGACCCCCCAAAAATATGTGTCAACTTGGTTAGGCCATGATTCCCAGTATTGTGTGGTTGTCCTCCATTTGTGATTGTAGTTTTATGTTAAGAGGATTAGGGTGAGATTGTAACCCCACCCTTACTCAGGTCACCTCCCTGATTCAATGTGGAGGAAGTTTCCCTGGGGTGTGGCCTACACCGCCTTTTATCTCTCAAGAGATAAAAGGGAAGGGAAGCAAGCAGAGAGTGAGGGACCTCATACCACCAAGAAAGCAGCACCAGGAGAAGAGCGCATCCTTTGGACCCTGGGTCCCTGCACATGAGCAGCACCTCCACCATGGGAAGATTGAAGACAAGGACCTTCCTCTAGAACTGACAAAGAGAGAAAGCCTTTCCCTGGAGCTGACACCCTGAATTTGGACTTTTAGCCTACTTTGCTGTGAAGAAATAAATTTTTCTTTGTTAAAGCCATCCACATGTGATATTTCTGTTATAGCAGCACTAGATGACTAAGACAAATATGTCATTTGATTTCTTGACTGCTGCTTCCTTGGGTGTTGATTGTGGATCCAGGTAAAATGAAACTCTTGATAACTTCAATCTTCTCCATTTATCATAATATTGCTTATTGTTCCAGGGGTGAAGATTTTTGGCTCTTTATGTTGAGGCATAATCTATACTGAAGGCTGTAGTCTTAGTTCTTCATCAGTAAGTACTTCAAGCCTTCTTCACTTTTAGTCAGCAAGGTTGTGTCTTCTGCATATGTTCAGTGTTAATGTGTCTTTCTCCAGTCCTGATGCCTAGTTCTTCTTCATATAAACCAGCTCTTGGGAATATTTTCTCAGTGTACAGATTAAATACATTTGGTGAAGGGATAAAACCCTGACACACTCCTTTCCTGACTTTAAAACATGCAGTACCTCTTGTTCTGTTCAAACAATTGCCTCTTGACCTAGGTACAGGTCCAGATAAGTGTGATTAAGTGTCTTCAAATTCCCATTCTTCACAGTGTTATCCATAATTTGTTATGATCCACACAGCTGAATGCCTTTGCATAGTCAATAAAACACTGTAAACATCTTTCTGGTATTCTCTGCTTTCAGACAAGATCCATCTGACATCGGCAATGATATCCCTCATTCCAGGATCTCTTCTGAATCCAGCTTAAACTTTCAGCAGTTCCCTGTCAATGTAGGAAGTATGAATGTAAAAAAATTGGAAGTTGTCAAAAATGAAATGGAACACATAAACATTGATATTCTAGGCATTAGAGAGCTGAAATGGACTGGTACTGGCAAGTTTGAATTGGGCAATCATATGGTCTACTATGCCAGGAATGACAAAGAGAAAAGGAATGGCATTGCATTCATCGTCAAAAAGAGCATTTCAAAATCTACACTAAAGTACAACGCTTTCAGTGATAGGATAATATCCATATTCCTATTTTTATAAGGGAGACCACTTAACACCACTTTTATTCAAGTTTGCACACCAACCGCTAAGGCCAAAAATGAAGAAATTGAAGATTTTTACCAACTTCTGCAGTCTGAAATTGATCAAACATGCAATCAGGATGCTTTGATAATTACTTCTGATTGGAATGAGAAATTTGGAAACATAGAAGAAGGATCAGTAGTTGGAAAACATGGCCTTGGTGACAAAAATAATGCCGGAGATCGTATGACAGAATTTTGCAAGATCAACAACTTCTTCATTGCAAATACTTTTTTTAATGAACATAAATGGTTACTAGACTGGACTTCACCAGATGGAATACACAGGAATCAAATTGGCTACATCTGTGGAAAGAGATGATGGAAAAGCTCAATATCATCAGCCAGAACAAGACTGGGGGGCAACTGTGGAAGATGCCATCAGTTGCTCATATGCAAGTTCCAGTTGAAGTAGAAGAAAATTAGAACAAGTCCACGAATACCACCGAATATCTTTGATTATACCCCACCTAGTTTAAAGACCACCTCAAGAATAAATTTGACGCATTGAACATTAGTGATCAAAGACCACACAAGCTGTGAAAGGACATCATACGTGAAGAAAGCAAGAGGTAATTAAAAAGACAAGAAAGAAAAAAAAGACAAAAATGGATGTCAGAAGAAACTCTGCAACTTGCTCTTGAATGTCAAGTAACTAAAGCAAATGGAAGAAATGATGAAGTAAAAGAGCTGAACAGAAGATTTCATAGAGCAGCTCAAGAAGACAAAGTAAAGTATTATAATGACATGGGCAAAGACCTGGAGTTAGAAAACCAAAAGGAAGAACATGCTAGACATTTCTCAAGCTGAAAGAACTGAAGAAAAAATTGAAGCCTCAAGTTGCAATAGTGAAGGATTCTATGAGCAAAATCCTGAAGGACACAGGAAGCATCAAAAGAAGATGGAAGGAATACATGGAGTCACTGTACCAAAAAGAATTAGTAGACGTTCAATCATTTCAAGAGGTAACATATGGTCAGAAACCCGTGGTACTAAAGGAAGAAGTCCAAGCTGTACAGAAGACACTGGGGGAAAACAAAGTTCCAGGAATCGACAAAATAACAGTCAAGATGTTTCAACAAACAGATGCAGCACTGGAGGTGCTCTCTCATCTATGCCAAGAAATTTGGAACAGAACTACCTGGGCAACTGACTGGAAGAGATCTATATTTATGCCTATTCCAAAGAAAGGTGATCCAACTGAATGTAGAAATTATCAAACAATATCATTAATATCACACACAAGTAAAATTTTGCAGAAGACCATTCAAAAGTGGTTGTAGTAGTACATCGACAGGGAACTGCTAGAAATTCAAGCTAGTTTCAGAAGAGAACGTGGTATGAGAATATTATTGCTGATGTCAGATGGATCCTGGCTGAAAGCAGGGAGTAGCAGAAAGATGTTTACCTATGTTTTATTGACTATGCAAAGACATTCGACGGTGTGGATCATAACAAATTATGGATAACATTGAAGTGAATGGGAGTTCCAGAACACAGTTGTGCTCATAAGAAACCTGTACATAGATCAAGAGACATTCATTTGAACAGAATAAGGGGAAATTGCACGGTTTAAAGTAAAGAAAGGTGTGCATCATGGCTGTATCATTTCACCATACTTATTCAATCTGTATGCTGAGCAAAATAACCGAGAAGCTGGACTATGTGAAGAAGAACGGGGCATCAGGATTGGAGGAAGACTCATTAACAACATGTGATATGCAGATGACACAACCTTGCTTGCTGGAAGTGAAGAGGACTTGAAGCACTTACTGATGAAGATCAAAGATCACAGCCTTCAGTATGGATTACACCTCACCATAAAGAAAACAAAAATCCTCACAACTGGATCAATAAGCAACATTGTGATAAACGGAGAAAAGATTGAAGTTGTCAAAGATTTCATTTTACTTGGATCCACAATCAATACCCATAGAAGCAGCAGTCAAGAAATCAAAATCTCAATTTGCATTGGGCAAATCTGCTGCAAAAGACCTCTTTAAAGTGTTAAAAGCACAGATGTCACCTTGAAGACTAAGGTAGGCCTGATCTAAGCCATGGTGTTTTCAATTGCCTCATATGCATGTGAAAGCTGAGCAAGGAATAAAGAAGAACAAAGAAGAATGGCTGCCTTTGAGTTGTGTTGGCAAAGAATATTGAATATACCATGGACTGCCAAAAGAAGGAACAAATCTGTCTTGGAAGAAGTACAGCCAGAACACTTCTTAGAAGCAAGGATGGTGAGACTTTGTCTTGTATACTTTGGGCACATTATCATGAGGGATCAGTCCCTGGAGAAGGACATCATGCTTGGTAAAGTGTAGGGTCAAGAAAAAAGAGGAAGACCCTCAATGAGATGGGCTGACACAGTGGCTGCAACAATGGGCTCAAGCATAACAACAATTGTGAGGATGATTCAGGACTGGGCAATGTTTCATTCTGTTGTACATAGTGTTGCTATGAGTTGGAACTGACTTGATGGCACCTAGGAATAACAACAACTGTCTAGTATTTGAATATCTTGAAATATTGGATCTTTGGCAACTGTGGTCACATAATGTTTGCATTTCTGCATGGTCAAAAAATTATCTATTATTTTTAAAGCTATGCAAAATATTATCATCAGAAAGATAATCTCACTTTTCAAGCAGAAATGCTTGATATTTTCCATTTTTGTATTTGCCATGGAAATGGATGATAAATAAACCTTGGGTAAGCTGTTGACACCCATACTTGACTGGAGATGTTATTACGAGTGTGGGAAAGAATATTTGGCTAACAGCTAATAAATGATGACCTTTCACTCCTAGCTTCAGACTTCCAACTAAAATTTCTAACAACTTCTTCCTTTTTTCCCCAGAAGTCTATGTTTTTTCCCCAACTTTTTATTTCTGTCACTTATTCCATAAAGCCCATCAGATACTGCAAGATAATGGACGTATGTAGACCATTACTTCATTTATTCATTGTTTTCATTTATTGCAGTACAGTGAGAGGTAAAGACAGCCCTGGATTCTGATGGAGTGAGAAAAGCAAGGAGCCCCCACTCCCTTACCAACAACACCTCACACTGTGGTACACGTGGGCTGGGGATTTTGTACAATGAGATGTACAGACAGTATATCTCCAACAGAGAACTTTGGTAAGGCTAAAACTGGTTGTTCATCAAACCAATTTAAGTGAGAGAATTGTGGAGTTTTAGTCAATTCATTTACTCATTCCATAAATATTTGGTTCACACCCACCGGCTGTTCTGTGGGAGAAAGATATGGCAGTCTGCCTCCATAAAGTTTTACAGCCTTGGAAACCCTATGGAGCAGTTCTACCCTATCCTATAGGGTTGCTATGAGCCAGAATTTACTTGATGGTGATGGGTTTGGTTTCGGGTTTTTACGTTCATTGCAGCATTACTCATAATAGCAAAAAGATGGAACAAAACAGATGAATGGATAAGCAAACTGTGGTACATACACACAAAGGAATACTATGCCACCATAAGGAATAATGATGAGTTCTCAATGTGAATGAAATATGCTGAGTGAAATAAGTCAACCACAAAAGGACAAATAATATATGGTCTCACTATTATAAAAAGATAAGAATGATATACATACAGAAAGCAACATTCTTTGGTGGTTACCAGGGACGGGACGGGAGGGAGAAGGAAAGGGAATCACTTTCTAGATAGTAGACGCTTGATCATTTTGGTAATGGGTAAGGCAATACCAAATAAGGGTGAAGTCAGCACAACTTGACCAAGATAAAAGATGGCACTAAGAAGTACTCAAGAATAAGGGATGATTTTGATAAAAGCCACAACATATAAAATATTGCAACAACAGGGTAATAACAACCAAAAAGTATGTGTGTGGTTACACAGGTAGATATGTATGCTTATATATGTGTAGGTAATCACATATGAATATAAGGGTGTGCATGTATAGGTGTTTCTGTAGGCAAATGTACATACATGTTTGTGTGTGCTGCCTAAATATCCACATATAAAATAAAGCACACGGGGGCAGAGGTATGGATACTTCCTAGACATAATCAAACAACTCGCAGGACTCGGCTAGTGGATGTGAGGGTTTAAGAGCGTAGTCTGGGGGCAACTCAGTCAACTGGCATAACATAGCTCATAAAAACATTGTTCTTCCTATATCCTAGTTTGGTAAGTAGTGTCAGTGGTCTTAAAAGCTTGTGAATGGCCATCTAAGATAAAACTATTGGTCTGTATGCCTCTGGAGTAAAAGAGAAAGAAGGAAACCAAAGACTCAAAAAAAAAGAAGGAAAAAGAAACTAATCTATAGGACTAATAGTCTACACAAACAATGGCCTAACCTACCCTGAAACCAGAAGAACTATATGGTGCCCAGCTACCACTACCTACTGGGAAAAAAATGTAGAACAAAACTCAAGTTCCTAAAAAAAGGCCAGACTTACTGAACCGGTTAGAGACTAGATGAACCTCTAAGACTGTCACCCAGGGATACTCTTTAAACCTGTAACTCAAACCACTACCAGAGGTCACCTATCAGCCAAAAGACAGAGTGGCTCATAAAATAAATAATAAATAATACCACCCATAAATACTGTGCTTCTCTAAACAATCATCTAAATGAGACCTAATGGTCAACATTTACCCTAGACCAAAGATGAGAAGGTAAGGGGAGACAAGGAAGCTAGATTAATGGAAACAGAACAACCAGAAAGGAAATAATGAGAATGCTGGCACACTGTAAAAAGTATAACCAATAGCACTCAATAACATGTATGTTGTTGATGTTGTTATTGGGTGCTGTCGAGTCAGTTCTAACTCATAGTGATCCTGTGTACAACAGAACAAAACACTGCCCAGTCCTGCACCATCCTCGCAATCGTTGTTATGCTTGAGCCCATGGTAGCAGCCACTGTGTCAATCTATCTTGCTGAGGGTCTTCCTCTTTTTCGCTGGCCCTCTACTTTACCAAACATGATGTCATTCAATAACAACCTGCGATATGCAGATGACACAACCTTGCTTGCTGAAAGTGAAGAGGACTTGAAGTACTTACTGATGAATATCAAAGACTATACAGCCTTCGGTATGGATTATACCTCAGCATAAAGAAAACAAAAACCCTTACAACTGGAACAATAAGCAACATTATGATAAATGGAGAAAATATTGAAGTTGTGGAAGATTTCATTTTGCTTGGATCCATAATCAACGCTCATGGAAACAGTAGTCAAGAAATCAAAGTACATACTGCATTGGCAAATCTGCTGCAAAAGGCCTCTTTAAAGTGTTGGAAAGCAAAGATGTCACCTTGAAGACTAAGGTGTGCCTGACCCAAGCCATGGTATTTTCAGTCGTATCTTATGCATTCAAAAGCTGGACAATGAATAAGGAAGACAGAAGAAGAACTGATGCCTTTGAATTACAGTGCTGGTGAAGAATATTGAATATACCATGGACTGCCGGAAGAATGAACAAGTCTGTCTTGAAAGAAATACAGCCAGAATGCTCCATGGAAGTGAGGATGGCAAGAGTCTTACATACTTTGAGCATGTTATCAGGAGGGACCAATCCCTGGAGAAGGACATCAGGCTTGGTAAGGTAAAGAGTCAGCGAAAAAGAGGAAGACCCTCAACAAAATGGATAGACATAGTGGCTGCAACAATAATGGCCTCAAACATAGGAACACCTGTAGGGATGGCACAGGACCTGGCAGTGTTTTGTTCTGTTGTGCATAGGGTCATTATGAGTTGGAACCAACTCGAAGGCACCTAACAACACCAAACCAACAAACAAAATAGAAAGCTGCTCTTGGACATTTGCAATGAAAGCAGTAGGTTGCTTTAGACGGTTGTGGAGGCACTATGTAGCTTTGTGTGTTGTATTATTTGTTAAAATTGCGTATTCAATAATATGCCTGGTAGACAGGAATCCCTTTTTTTCACCCCATGGACCTCCTAGCAAGCCCTATGCAGGAAACCCTTTCTTCTAGAATTGTAAGTGAACATTTTGGGTACAGGGAAGCATGGTGGGCCGGGCAAGGTTGTCCTCCTTGCTGTTCCACGGGCATTCCCCTTCACCTCATCATGCCCGTGGAGATCCTGACCACCCAGGAGGACTTCGATTGAGGCAGGGCCACCGTCTGTGAGCACAGCCAGAGGAAATTGTGGAAATACATTCAGCCCAAGTCTGAGAACTCAAATATCTGCCTTGGCGGCCCAGCTAAGGCTTAAGGAGTGAGTCAGACAGCAGCCTTCTGTTCTCCCAGAGCCGAGCCCTCCCTTAGTGAAGAACAGTCTGGTCCCTGCATACCACCCCAGCTGCTGTCGGGAAATGGCAAAGGCCAACTCACTGGTCACTTCAGCTGCATTTGAAGTGGGACTGGTCGGAATCACCTGCAAATAATTGTAAATTGTCCTTGGGGGAAAAAGTGGATTGTTAAGGATTGACTTGTGTCCCCCAAAAAGATATGTTGAAGTACTAACCCTCCTACCTGTGAATGTGACCTTGTTTGGAAATAGGGTTTTCTTGTTGTTGTGTTAACGAGGTCGCACTAGAGTAGGGTAGTCCCTAACCTAATCCCTTCTGAGTGGTCCCTTATAAAAAGGGAAAACAGAATGGAGACACACATAAAGGAGAAGATGCCATGTGAAGATGGAGGCAGACGCATCCATAAGCCCAGGAACACCCTGGATTCCCGGAAGCTACTTGAAGATGAAAAAGACAAAGAAAGACCCTAGAGCCATGCCCTGAATTTGGACTTCTCACTTCCAGAATTGTGAGAAAATAAATGTTTTTTCTTTAAAGCCATCCACGTGTGGTATTTTTGTTAGGGAAGCACTAGGAGACTAAGACAGGGCTGTCTTGAGGCCAATCTTCTAGATAGGAGAGCATCCCAGGAGCTCCCCAGGGGAAAGAGTTACAAGCTGGATGATGCAAAGCCAGCCCAGGTTTGGAGATGGAAAGTTAGTTCTGACCAGAGAAAAGGACAGGGCTGGACAAGCGCTGCCCAAGGGGAAGGATTCCTTTATCATGAGATGAGTATGTCTCTTAGAAACTCTATTCTTGGTCCTGAGCTAGAGTCTAGTTTTCCGTTTTTTCTTTTGTTGTCTGGGTCTCATGCACAATTCACTTTTTTTTTTTAAATAATTTTTATTGTGCTGTAAGTGAAAGTTTACAAATCAAGTCAGTCTGTCACATATAAGCTTATATACACCTTATTCCATACTCCCACTTACTCTCCCCCTAAAAAGTCAGCCCGCTCCCTCCTTCCCATCTCTCCTTTGGTGACCGTTTTGCCAGTTTCTAACCCTCTCTACCCTCCCATCTCCCCTCCAGACAGGAGATGCCAACACAGTCTCAAGTGTCCACCTGATACAAGTAGTTCACTCTTCATCAGCATCTCTCTCCAACCCATTGTCCAGTCCCTTCCATGTTTGATGAGTTGTCTTTGGGAATGATTCCTGTCCCAGGCCAACAGAAGGTTTGGGGACCATGACCTCAGGGATTCTTCTAGTCTCAGTCAGACCATTAAGTCTGGTCTTTTTAATGAGAATTTGGGGTCTGCATCCCACTGATCTCCTGCTCCCTCAGGGGTTCTCTGTTGTGCTTCCTGTCAGGGCAGTCATCGGTTGTGGCCGGGCACCATCTAGTTCTTCTGGTCTCAGGATGATGTAAGTCTCTGGTTCATGTGGCCCTTTCTGTCTCTTGGGATCATAGTTGTCAGGTGACCTTGGTGTTCTTCATTCTCCTTTGATCCAGGTGGGTTGAGACCCATTGATGCATCTTAGATGGCCACTTGTGAGCATTTAAGACCCCAGACACCACACTTCAAAGTGGGATGCAGAATGTTTTCATAATAGAATTATTTTGCCAATTGACTTAGAAGTCCCCTTAAGCCATAGTCCCCAAACCCCCGCCCTTGCTCCGCTGACTTTCGAAGCATTCAGTTTATCCCAGAAACTTCTTTGTTTTTGGTCCAGTCCAGTTGAGCTGACCTTCCCTGTATTGAGTATTGTCCTTCCCTTCAACTAAAGTAGTTCTTATCTACTAACTAATCAGTAAATAACCCTTTCCCACCCTCCCTCCCCCTCTCGTAACCACAAAAGTATGTGTTCTTCTCAGTTTATACTATTTCTCAAGATCTTATAATGGTGGTCTTATACAATATTTGTCCTTTTCGATCTGACTAACTTCACTCAGCATAATGCCTCCCAGGTTCCTCCATGTTATGAAATGTTTCACAGATTCGTCACCGTTCTTTATCGATGCGTAGTATTCCATTGTGTGAATATACCACAATTTATTTACCCATTCATCCGTTGATGGACACCTTGGTTGCTTCCATCTTTTTGCTATTGTAAACAGTGCTGCAATAAACATGGGTGTGCATATATCTGTTCGTGTAAAGGCTCTTATTTCTCCAGGGTATATCCCGAGGAGTGGGATTTCTGGGTTGTATGGTAGTTCTATTTCTAACTTTTTAAGAAAACGCCAGATAGATTTCCAAAGTGGTTGTACCATTTTACATTCCCACCAGCAGTGTATAAGAGCTCCAATCTCTCCGCAGCCTCTCCAACATTTATTATTTTGTGTTTTTTGGATTAATTCCAGCCTTGTTGGAGTAAGATGGAATCTCATCATAGTTTTAATTTGCATTTCTCTAATGGTTAAAGATCGAGAGCATTTTCTCAGGTATCTGTTAGCTGCCTGAATATCTTCTTTAGTGAAGTGTATGTTCATATCCTTTGCCCACTTCTTGATTGGGCTGTTTGTCTTTTTGTGGTTGAGTTTTGTCAGAATCATATAGATTTTAGAGATCAGGCGCTGGTAGGAGATGTCATAGCTGAAATTTTTTTCCCAATCTGTAGGTGGTCTTTTTACTCTTTTGGTGAAGTCTTTAGATGAGCATAGGTGTTTGATTTTTAGGAGCTCCCAGTTATCTGGTTTCTCTTTGTCATTTTTGGTAATGTTTTGTATTCTGTTTAAGCCATGTATTAGGGCTCCTAACGTTGTCCCTATTTTTTCTTCCATGATCTTTATCGTTTTAGTCTTTATGTTTAGGTCTTTGATCCACTTGGAGTTAGTTTTTGTGCATGGTGTGAGGTATGGATCCTGTTTCATTTTTTTTGCAAACGGATATCCAGTTATGCCAGCACCGTTTGTTAAAAAGACTATCTTTTCCCCAATTAACTGACACTGGGCCTTTGTCAAATATCAGCTGCTCATATATGGATGGATTTATACCTGGGTTCTCAGTTCTGTTCCATTGGTCTATGTGCCTGTTGTTGTACCAGTACCAGGCTGTTTTGACTACTGCGGCTGTATGATAGGTTCTGAAATCAGGTAGAGTGAGGCCTCCCACTTTCTTCTTCTTTTTCAGTAATGCTTTACTTATCTCAGGCTTCTTTCCCTTCCATATGAAGTTGGTGATTTGTTTCTCCATCACGTTAAAAAATGACATTGGAATTTGGATCGGAAGTGCATTGTATGTATAGATGGCTTTTGGTAGAATAGACATTTTTACTATGTTAAGTCTTCCTATCCATGAGCAAGGTATGTTTTTCCACTTAAGTAGGTCCTTTTTAGTTTCTCGTAGTAGTACTTTGTAGTTTTCTTTGTATAGTTCTTTTACATCTTTGGTAAGATTTATTCCTAAGTATTTTATCTTCTTGGTGGCTACTGTGAATGGTATTGATTTGGTTATTTGCTCTTCAATGTTCTTTTTGTTGATGTAGAGGAATCCAAGTGATTTTTGTATGTTTATCTTATAACCTGAAACTCCGCCAAACTCTTCTATTAGTTTCAGTAGTTTTCTGGAGGATTCCTTAGGGTTTTCTGTGTATAAGATCATGTCATCTGCAAAGAGAGATAATTTTACTTCCTCCTTGCCAATCCGGATGCCCTTTATTTCTTTGTCTAGCCTAATTGCTCTGGCTAGGACCTCTAGCACACTGTTGAATAAGAGCGGTGGTAAAGGGCATCGTTGTCTGGTTCCCGTTCTTAAGGGAAATGCTTTCAGGCTCTCTCCATTTAGAGTGATGTTGGCTGTTGGCTTTGTATAAAAATTGTATAGATGCCCTTTATTATGTTGAGGAATTTTCCTTCAATTCCTATTTTGCTGAGAGTTTTTATCATAAATGGGTGTTAGACTTTGTCAAATGCCTTTTTTGCATCAATTGATAAGATTATGTAGTTTTTGTCTTTTGTTTTATTTATATGGTGGATTACATTAATGGTTTTTCTAATATTAAACCAGCCTTGCATACCTGGTATAAATCCCACTTGGTTATGGTGGATTATTTTTTTGATATGTTATTGAATTCTATTGGCTAGAATTTTGTTGGGGATTTTTGCATCTATGTTCATGAGGTCTGTAATTTTCTTTTTTTGTGATGTCTTTACCTGGTTTTGGTATCAGGGAAACGGTGGCTTCATAGAATGAGTTGGGTAGTATTCCGTCATTTTCTATGCTTTGAAATACCTTTAGTAGTAGCGGTGTTAACTCTTCTCTGAAAGTTTTGTAGAACTCTGCAGTAAAGCCATACGGGCCAGGGCTTTTTTTTGTTGGGAGTTTTTTAATTACCGTTTCAATCTCTTTTTTTGTTATGGGTCTATTTAGTTGTTCTACTTCTGAATGTGTTAGTTTAGGTAGGTAGTGTTTTTCCAGGAATTCATCCATTTCTTCTAGGTTTGCAAATTTGTTAGAGTACAGTTTTTTGTAATAATCTGATATGATTCTTTTAATTTCAGTTGGGTCTGTTGCGATGTGGCCCATCTTGTTTCTTATTTGGTTTATTTGTTTCCTTTCCTGTATTTCTTTAGTCAGTCTGGCCAATGGTTTATCAATTTTGTTAATTTTTTCAAAGAACCAGCTTTTGGCTTTGTTAATTCTTTCAATTGTTTTTCTGTTCTCTAATTCATTTAGTTCGGCTCTAATTTTTATTTTTTGTTTTCTTCTGGTGCCTGATGGATTCTTTTGTTGCTCACTTTCTATTTGTTCAAGTTGTTGGGACAGTTCTCTGATTTTTGCTCTTTCTTCTTCATGTATGTGTGCATTTATTGATATAAATTGACCTCTGAGCACTGCTTTTGCTGTGTCCCGGAGGTTTTGATAGGAAGTATTTTCATTCTTATTGCATTCTATGAATTTCTTTATTCCCTCCTTAATGTCTTCTATAACCCAGTCTTTTTTCAGGAGGGTATTGTTCAGTTTCCAAGTATTTGATTTCTTTTCCCTAATTTTTCTGTTATTGATTTCCACTTTTATGGCCTTGTGGTCTGGGAAGATGCTTTGTAATATTTCGATGTTTTGGATTCTGCAAAGGTTTTTTTTATGACCTAATATGTGGTCTATTCTAGAGAATGTTCCATGTGCACTAGAAAAAAAGTATATTTTGCAGCAGTTGGGTGGAGAGTTCTGTATAAGTCAATGAGGTCAAGTTGGTTGATTGTTGTAATTAGGTCTTCCGTGTCTCTGTTGAGCTTCTTACTGGATGTCCTGTCCTTCTCCGAAAGTGGTGTGTTGAAGTCTCCTACTATAGTTGTGTAGGTGTCTATCTCACTTTTCAGTTCTGTTAAAGTTTATTTTATGTATCTTGCAGCCCTGTCATTGGGTGCATAAATATTTAATATGGTTATATCTTCCTGGTCAATTGTCCCTTTAATCATTATGTAGTGTCCTTCTTTATCCTTTGTGGTGGCTTTAAGTTTAAAGTCTATTTTGTCAGAAGTTATATTGCTACTCCTGCTCTTTTTTGCTTATTGTTTGCTTGATATATTTTTTTCCTGATATATTTTTTTCCATCCTTTGAGTTTTAGTTTGTTTGTGTCTCTAAGTCTAAGGTGTGTCTCTTGTAGGCAGCATATAGACGGATCGTGTTTCATTATCCGGTCTGAGACTCTCTGTCTCTTTATTGGTGCATTTAGTCCATTTACATTCAGCGTAGTTATAGATAAGTATGTGTTTAGTGTTGTCATTTTGATGCCTTTTTATGTGTGTTGTTGACAAGTTCATTTTTCCACTTACTTTTTTGTGCTGAGACGTTTTTCTTTGTAAATTGTGTGTTCCTCATTTTCATAGTATTTGACTTTATGTTTGCTGAGTCGTTACGTTTTTCTTGTTTTTTATTTTGAGTTATGGAGTTGTTATACCTCTTTGTGGTTACCTTAATATTTACCCCTATTTTTCTAAGTAAAAACCTAACTTGTATTGTCCTATATCGCCTTGTTTTCCTCTCCGTATGGCAGTTCTGTGCCACCTGTATTTAGTCCCTCTTTTTGATTATTGTGATCTTTTACTTCAATATTGACTTCAATGATTCCCTGTTGTGAGCATTTTTTTTTTAATTAATCTTAATTTGTTTTTGTGATTTCCCTATCTGAGTTGATATCAGGATGTTCTGTTCTGTGACCTTGTGTTGTGCTGGTATCTGATATTATTGGTTTTCTGTCCAATTTCCTTTAGTATTTCTTGTAGCTTTGGTTTGGTTTTTGCAAATTCCCTAAGCTTGTGTTTATCTGTAAATATCTTAATTTTACCTTCATATTTCAGAGAGAGTTTTGCTGGATATATGATCCTTGGCTGGCAGTTTTTCTCCTTCAGTACTCTATATATGTCATCCCATTGCCTTCTTGACTGCATGGTTTCTGCTGAGTAGTCTGAACTTATTCTTATTGATTCTCCTTTGTAGGAGACCTTTCTTTTATCCCTGGCTGCTTTTAAAATTTTCTCTTTATCTTTGGGTTTGGCAAGTTTGATGATAATATGTCTTGGTGTTTTTCTTTTTGGATCAATCTTAAATGGAGTTCGATGAGCATCTTGGATAGATATCCTTTTGTCTTTCATGATGTCAGGGAAGTTTTCTGTCAGCAGATCTTCAACTATTCTCTCTGTGTTTTCTGTTAACCCTCCCAGTTCTGGGACTCCAATCACACACAAGTTATTCTTCTTGATAGAGTCCCACATGATTCTTAGGGTTTCTTCATTTTTTAAAATTCTTATATCTGATTTTTTTTCAGCTATGTTGGTGTTAATTCCCTTGTCCTCCAGATTTCCCACTCTGCATTCTAATTGGTTGAGTCTGCTCCTCTGACTTCTTATTGCATTGTCTAATTCTGTAATTTTATTGTTAATCTTTTGGATTTCTACATGCTGTCTCTCTATGGATTCTTGCAACTTATTAATTTTTCCACTATGTTCTTGAATAATCTTTTTGAGTTCTTCAACTGTTTTATCAGTGTGTTCCTTGGCTTTTTCTGCAGTTTGCCTTATTTCATTTCTGAGGTCATCCCTGATGTCTTGAAGCATTCTGTAAATTAGTTTTTTATATTCTGTATCTGATAATTCTAGGATTGTATCTTCATTTGGGAAAGATTTTGATTCTTTTGTTTGGGGGGTTGTAGAAGCTGTCATGGTCTGCTTCTTTATGTGGTTTGATGTCTCCGAGCCATCACTAAGATATTGTAGTGATTTATTCTATATTTGCTCACTGAGTCTTATCTTGTTTTGTTTTCTTTAAGTATACGTGGATGGGCTACTAGATTGTACTGTCTTGATTGCTGTAGCCCTTGACTCACTTATGTCCTATTACCAGCTGGTTTGGGCTGTTACCAGATATATATGCCTGAGTCCATTCACTATTCTTGAGTAGAATCTGATTTTGGGTCATCAAGTGTGTGATGCACCCTGTCACCTATCCACCTAGAGAAGTAGTGGTGATAGTTGTGTGCACCAGATTCTAGTAGCAGCTGGGGTTCACACTCCGGGGGGGGCAGGATGCTGACAGGCTTCCCCCAAGTGTCAGTGAGGTAGGTGTGTCTCTATTCCTAAAGCACCTTGGTGGGAGGGCTCTGCAGCTGTACCTTAGGCCTCCAATGCAAGTACCTCTACAGATTGGTAGGTGTCACCCTCCTTAGACCCCTAAGGCAGGGGGCTAGGTGGTCTGGGGGGAGCTTCAGCCCTCAATTCCCTGTTGTGGGTCAGTGAGGGCTCTGTTGAATACGCAGAGATATCAGACCTGGGAAACTTGTCTTTCCAGTACATCCGCTAAAAAAAAATGTAGTCAGATCCCTATCAGAAATGCCTTTGCATTATAATAGCCACCTTGTTCCCTGTAGGGATGAAAGCCCGAGACTGTGTACCACATATGTTTGGCTGGAGCTGGTTCTGTGTTTTTAGTCCAATTAGGGAAGGATTTTTGGTCCCTGGGTTTTTTGTGGTTGCTTCTCTCAGGCCAGAAGAACGGGTTAGGGAAAGACCAAAAAAAAAAAAAAAAAAGGAAAAGAAAAAGCGCAGAGCAGTTCTCCCTCTGGCTCAGGAAATTCCAATGTTAGTGAAGCCGCCTGGGAAGGGGAGGGGAGGGTTCAGAAAAACAGGAGAGAGTAGCACCCCGGAATATAAACAAAGTTACTTATCTTGCTTGGGATGACTGTTTTATCTGAGATTACCGAGGGGCACTGGCTGGGTAGAGATTGCCCCCGAGGGTCAGGCCCACGTCCCGTGCTTGGGCTGTCTCAGAAGCCGCAGTCAGTTCCTCCGCTGCCAGTCCAAAGCCCAGTGTCAAGGTTCCCCGGCTGGGATGCTGCACTCCCAGCTCCAAAAACAGTCTCTGCCTCCCGGTGACTTCTCCTCCCACCAGCCGTGTAGCCGTGCTGCCCGTGCGGACCGGCTGGGCCCCCCCCATGTCAGTTCAGGGGGCTGTGCCCTGTGTTTGCACCGTCACAGGTTGTGGTGCTCAGCTCCCCTGGGCCCAGTCCAAAGCCCAGCGCCAAGGTTCTGCACCGGGGACGCTGCACTCCCGGCTCCAAAACCAGTCGCTGCCTCCCGGCGACTTCTCCTCCTGCCAGCTGCGTCACTGCACTGCCTGAGATGACCGGCTGGGCCCCCTCCCGAGGTCAGTTCAGGGTGGTAGGCCTGCGCCCCGTGTTTGCACCATCACAGGATGTTGTGCTCAGCTCCCCTGCGCACAGTCCAAAGCCCGGCGCCAAGGTTACCTGACTGGGACACTGGTTCCAGGCTCTGAAAACAGTCGCTGCTTCCCCGTAGTTGTTCGTTCTCGGTCTCTGTTACCCAGGTCAACTCTTTAAATCTGTGTTTGTTGGTGTCATAGATTGTCATGTATGTGATCGATTCACTTGTTTTTCCAAGTCTTTGTTGCAAGAGGGATCCGAGGTAGCGTCTACCTAGTCAGCCATCTTGGCCCCCACTCAGTTGCATTCTTATACACTTTCTTGAGGAAGAGCAAAGGGCTGGGATCAGAGCAATCGAGCTAGGAATTGCTCATGGGGTTTGATGCACAGGTGAACACCATCATGTGCCCTTCCCATATTTCTCCCAAAACAGATTCCCTAGCCTGGAATCCCCTTTCTGGAGGATTCCCTTGTGCCTCTATCTCCGTATACCTAGGTGGTACTTGGTACATTCAAGTAGAATGAATGAACACCTGAATACCTGTGCTTGAAACACCAGCCTCTGTCCAACCAAGAGTCCTTCTGGCTCTGGTCATGCTTTTCTACCCCAGCCCTTGTAATGTCTGCCATTGTAATTTCACAGACACATCTGGTTTCCCTTTGTCCTGTTCCAGAATTAAAGAGGAATACTTAATGAGGTTTATAGACAGCTGTGCAGCTGCCCTTTAATTGAGTACACCCTGGTGAATAACTTTGGGAATACTTCTGGGTTTGGGTGGGTCTTTGACACAGACTTTGTCTGGACACCTCAGATTCACACTAAAGGAATTCTCAAAAAGAAGCCAAGTGGTACTGTGAAGTTGTGGCTGGAATGACTGTAATTTTTTTCATTTGATTGGCAGGTAAGGAATGATCGATTAAAACAAAAAGAAGGCACATCAGGAAGAGAGGAAGCAGAGACAAGGCAGCTCAGCAATGTAGCAGAATAAACTCTTCCAAGAAGACTGCCTAGAAATTTGTTCCTCTGGTTAATTCCACCCTAAAGCCACAAGATAAGAATGATACCACAGGTCATAATAAAGCCGGTCACTGTCTACAGGCAGAGACAATTTCCTTCATTTCCTTTGCTAAGAGATCAACTTACAAATGGGTGTGAGGAGGGGGGTGGGTAATATTGGTTTCTTTGGTTAGAGGGTTTAGAAGCAAATTCTTTCTTCATAGTCAACTTCCTCTTTTCTAGAAAAACCATTTCCACAAAAAAATATTGTCCAGATTTATTACATAAAAAATGGGTAGCTGAAAAAAGTTTAATAATTGTATGATCAGATTTATATTTACCCACTAAACGTAAGATTTGTGAAGTTACACAGTAACAATATTTAAGGCGTTTTTGTTGTTTTTAGATGCCATTGAGTCAGTTCGGACTCATAGCAGCCCTATGTACAACAGAATGAAACATTGCCTGGTCCTACACCATCCTCACAATCATTACTATGTTTGAGCCCATTGTTGCAGCCACCACTTCAATCCATCTCATTGAGGGTGTTCCTCTTTTTCAATTACCATCTACCAAGCATGATGTCTTTCTAGGGAGTGGTCCCTCCTGATAACTTGTCTGAAGTACGTGAGACAAAGTCTCACCATTCTAACTTCTAAGGAACATTCTGGCTGTACTTCTTCTAAGACAGATTTGTTCATTCTTCTAGCAGTCCATGGTATATTCAATATCCTTTGCCAACACCGTAATTCAAAGGCATCAATTCTTCAGTCTTCCTTTTTCATTGCCCAGCTTTCACATGCATATGCAGGGATTGAAAATCCCAGGGCTTGGGCCAGGCTCACTTTAGTCCTCAAGCTGACATCTTTATTTTTCTTTTTAATACTTTAAAGAGGTCTTTTGCATCAGGTTTGCCTAATGCCATGTCATTTGCCACTTCCATGGGCATTGATTATGGATCCAAGTAAAATGAAATCCTTGACAACTTTGGTATTTACTCTGTTTGTCATAATGTTGCTTATTGATCCAATTGTGAGAATTTTTGTTTTCTTTATGTTAAGATATAAACCATACTTTCAGCCAAGACCCATCTGACATCAGAAATGATTTCCCTTGTACAACAGAAGGAGACACTGCCTGGTCCTGTGCCATCCTCACAATTGTTGCTATGTTTCAGCCCATTGTTGCAGCTACTGGGTCAATTCATCTGGTTGAGGGTCTTCCTTTTTGTCACCCACCCTCTACTTTACCAAGCATGATGTCCTTCTCCAGGGACTGGTCCCTCCCGATAACATGTCCAAAGTACATGGGATGAAGTCTCACTATCCTCGCTTCTAAAGATCATTGTGGCTGTACTTCTTCCAAGACAGATTTGTTCATTCTTCTGGCAGTTCCTGGTGTATTCAATATTCTTCACTGGCACCATAATTCAAAGGCATCAATTCCCTTTGCTCCTCTTTATTCGTTGTCCAGCTTTTGCATGCATATGAGGCAATTGAAAATACCACGTCTTGGGTCAGGAGCACATTAGTCTTCAAAGTGACATCTTTGCTTTTTAACACTTTAAATTCTATATTCTAGAGGATAGTATTATAGAGGAATATTTTTCAAACATTACAAAAATAAGCAACATTATGCTGAGTGAAATAAGTCAGTCACAAAAGGGCAAATATTATAATGAGACTACTATTGAAAGAACACAAGAAAAGGTTTACACACAGAAAAAAGCATTCTTTGATGGTTATGAGGGTGGGAAGGGTTAATCACCAATTAGACAGTAGACAAGTGTCAATTTTGATGAAGGGGAGGACAACACACAATATAGGGGAAGTCAGCACAACTGGACAAAAGCAAAAGCATAGAAATTTCCTAGACACACTCAAACATTTTGAGGGACTGAGCAGCTGGGGCCGGGTCCTGGGGACCACAGTCTTGGGGACATCTAGGTCAATTGGTATAATGTAGTTCATAAAGAAAATGTTCTACATCCCACTTTGGTGAGTAGCGTCTGGCATCTTAAAAGCTTTCAAGCAGCCATCTGAGATACATCTATCGGTCCCATCCCACCCAGAGCAAAGGGGAGTGAAGAAATCCAAAGACACAAGGAAAATATTATCACAGAGGACTATATGAACCAGAGACTTCACCAGCCTGAGACCAGAAGAACTAAATGGTGTCCGGGTACCACCGACGACTGTCCTGACAGTGATCACAACAGAGAGTCCCAGACAGAGCGGGAGAAAAATGTAGAACAGAGTTCAATTTCACATAAAAAGACCAGACTTGCTGGTCTGACAGAGACTGGAGGAACCCCTTAAATGGACACTCTGCTAACCAAGAAATGAAAACCATTCCTGAATCTCATTTTTCAGACAAAGATTAGACAGGCCTATAAGACAAAGAAAAACACACACGAGGAACTTGCTTCTTAGTTCAATCAAATATACAAGACCAAATTGGCAGCCCCTGTCTAAAAGCAGGACAAGAAGGCAGGAAGGAAAAGGAACTGGACAAACGCACACAGGGAACCTGGGGTGGAGAGGGGGAATGTGCTGTCACATTGTGGAGATTGCAACCAATGTCACAAAACAATATATTTACAAACTTTTGAATGAGAAATTAACTTGAGCAGTAAACTCTCACCTAAAGCACAATTGGAAAAAAAAAAAAAAGCAGTGGAGACCTTTCCATTAAAAAAAAAAAAAATCAAACACCTATGCACAATGTGTAAAACTGATGAAGCTGCTGTGTTGATAATGGGAGGGCCCCAGATCCAGCTCACCATCCATCACTCTTTAGCAGTCTCTGCTTAGAACCCTCCAGGACTTCAAATGAAACAGTGGAAAATTCTAGGAGATCCTGATCAACTGTTTTCCATATACATTTTAGACAAAAACAAACAAACAAACTCAGTGCCAAGTCGATTCCGACTCATGGCGACCCTAAAGGACAGAATAGAACTGCCCCATAGGGTTTCCAAGGAGCAACTGGTGGATTCGAACTGCTGGTTAGTGGCCAAGCTCTTAACCACTGCACCACCAGGGCTCCATTTACAGGTATAAAAAAAAGGGGCCAGTATTTCAATACATATTTTTGGGGGACACAAATCAATGCATAATAGCTGGTAACACAATGGGGACCGTGAAGAACAGAAGTGTGCGCCACTCTGTCGGTGGAGAGGCAGCATTCCTCAGCACCAGCCTATGGCAGCCAGGCAGGAATGTAAGCCCAGTTGTCCCTAGATCTCCTAATTTTTTAAAGAGAAATTGGAACTCAGGATCGTAAATGTGTGTGGGGAGTGTGCGTGAAATTTCCAAATTTTTAAATGTTGGCAACTATTTCAAAATTTTAAAAATTAATACAGCACAACACTGCTCAAGTCAAACAAAACATGTCTGAAGCCAAATCTGGTCACAGTCTACCAGGACAGGGATGCTCTTCTAGGTTTCTCCATCCTTGCATGGACTTCACTCGCAATGCACTTCCCTGCCCAGGGGCTGTGAAAACTTCCCAGGCATGACTGCCGCTTATCTTTGTGGCACCAGCACCTCATCAGGGGCACCTGTAGATGCCAAACAAGTGCTTATTAAATGCATAATGGAGCCCTGGTGGCACAGTGGTTAAGCATTCAACTGCTAACCAAAATGTCGGCAGTTGGAATCCACCGGCCGCTCCTTGGAAACCCTATGAGGCAGTTCTGCTCTGTCCAATAGGGTCTCTATGAGTCAGAATCGACTCAACTGCAATGGGTTTGGTTTTAAAATGCATAACAGAATGAATGAAGGAGTTCTGGATTCTTCTTGTTTGGAGATTTTATTAGGCTGGGTTCTCTTGAGGAACAAAATCAAGGAATAGTATATAAGTATACAGAGAGAGATTTATATCAAGGAAATGGCTCATGCAATTGTGGAGACTGTTGTTGTTCGGTGCTGCCGAGTTGAATCCAACTCATAGTGACCCTATGTACAACAGAATGAAACACTGCCCAGTCCTCCACCATCCTCACAATCGTTATGCCTGAGCCCATTGTTGCAGCCACTGTGTCAATCCATCTTGTTAAGGGTCTTCCTCTTTTTCGATGACCCTCTACTTTACCAAGAATGGTGCCCTTCTCCAGGGACTGGTCCCGCCTGATAACAGATCCAAAGAATGTGAGACATAGTCTTGCCATTCTTGCTTGCTTTGGCAATCCATGGAATACTCAATATTCTTCACCAACACCACAATTCAAAGGCGTCAATTCTTCGGTCTTCTTTATTCATTGCCCAGCTTTCACATGAGGCTACTGAAAACACCACGGCTTGGGGCAGGCACACCTTAGTCTGCAAGGTGACATCTTTGTTTCTCAACACTTTAAAGAGGTCTTTTGAAGGCAAGTCCCAAATCTGTGGGTCAAGTGGTAGCTGGAGGCTTTTCCCAACTCAGGTAGTTGCAGGAGCTAACGAACCCAAAATCTGCAGGTCAGGCAGCAGGCTGCTGGCTGACAGGGTTGCGAGAGTTGGCAAATCCAAAATCTGCAGGTCAGGGAGTAGGCCAATGGCTTCTCATACTCCAAGAGCCAGAGGTCAGAGAATGATAAGACGGATGCAGGATTGAGAGAGAGAAAGTTTTGCTAGAACATTCATTTATACCATGGGTGCAGGCCATGTCCCCAAAGACACTCCTCTTCCAACTGATTGTGCTCACATCAGATCACGAAATGGTAGGTTATGTCAGCCAAACCACTGAGAATTACAGCCTGGCCAAGATGACACACACCAGTCACCATCAGAAGGTTCTGAAATGGGAAACAGTTGCCTCTTCCTGGGGGTGAGTTGTGGTCCTGCCCTCGGGGAGAATGATGACCTAGCTACTTAAGCTTCTAAGACCCTTCTCGTTGCAACTAACGCTTCTGCAAAACATCTGATTCTTGCCGACAAAAGGAGTTAACAAAAGTTCTCTTTCGTGCCAGTGCTGAAAGTTAAAAAAAAAAGAGTTGAATGGAACATGCTGGAAAATAATTTTCAAATGAGGCCTGAATTTTAACATCAAGCCATAGACCCGGAAAGACTTTAGGCTCTTCCCTTCCAAGTGCCTCCTTGCTCAGGGAGAAGACGGCCTCCCATGGAGGGGAAGTGACCAACCAGGGCCACAGTCTTGCAAGTGGCCGCTGGAAACAGGTCATAAGCATCAGGCCCCGAACCCAGTGATCCATGCAGGCTTGAATGTTCAGCCTAAAACCAACGCCCTGAGTCACTGGATGGGAGTGAGAGCAGACAGAACAACCAAACCATACACTTTCCGACATTGTATTCTTTTTTAATAGAAATATTAAATGAGGTTTAAATGCCTCAGTTTTTTTTTTTTAAATTGATGATAAAAACCAAAAAACCAAACCCAGTGCTGCCGAGTCGATTCCAACTCATAGCGACCCTACAGGACAGAGTAGAACTGCCCCACAGAGTTTCCAAGAAGCGCCTGGCAGATTCGAACTGCTGACCCTTTGGTTAGGAGCTGTAGCACTTAACCACTACACCACCAGGATTTCCAGTTGATGATAGAGAACAGAAAAGACTTAAGCTTTAACCCTTGGGGTTACACTGCCTTTTCTAAGCCCTGTGGCATCATCACTATGCAAACTGTTCCGTATCCTTGACCAGGCCACTGAAGACAGGAGGGCCCAGCGTGGAAGTAAAGGAACCAGCCATGTGGGCTGAAGGAGGGGAGCTGCTGTGCCATGTGCTTTTTTTAACATTAATTTTTACATTTGAGAACTTTGTGCTTTTCAGATAATAATAAATAAACGTAAATCAAAATCCCAAGTACCTTATGTCAGTATATAGGAAGCCATCTAAAGTGCCCACCCTGAAAATCAGGAGAAAAATAAGAAAATGGGCAAAAAGTGAAGGGACTAAAAATGGCTATCTTTAGGAACAAAAATGAAATCTAAGACTTGGAAACACGACTTCTGAGAAAAGGTTGTATTTTCCAGTCCTGTAGAGAAAGCCAGTTTTACCACGAACCAGGGAACATCAAGCTCAGGGCTCAGCATTTGCTCAACTCATTCCGAGGCCCTGGGTTGATCCAAGCTGTGTGCTCACGTGATCACACATTTTTTTGGTCAAGTTTGCAGACATTGGATATTTTGTCTGCTCCTGACCACAACTGTGGTCCCTCTGCACTTGAACTTACCCCTCATTACACTTTTGTTCATGCCAGGTGGCATTGGAAAGGCTGAGGGCATTTGGGGGATCCAACTGAGAGGTTGGAAGTTTGAGTCCCCCCAGAGGCACCTCAGAAGAAAGGTGTGGTTATCTACTTTCAAACAATTAGCTATTGAAAATCTTATGGAGAAACACAATTCTACTCTAACACACATGGGGACACCATGAGTCAGAACTGAACTAAAAGCAATTGCCTTGGCTTTGGCTAAAAAGATGGTGGGCTGGGTTTAGTGGAACTTCTATATGTGGCTCATAGTTATTGCCATGTAGAGTTAAGCCTTCACCAGCTGTCCCAATGTAGGAACGGCTTCCAAAAATACCCCCCCACCACCACCCACCTGTTGACTTGCCCAGGTCAGACCCAGAAGTACAAGGACGTGAGCATGTCCTCTGGTGCCTGACACTGGAAGCATGTGGGTAGCGGAGGAGAAACGGGGTTTGGAATGTATAGAATCAGAAGCTAAGCTACAGAAAATTCTTCGAACCTCAGACATGAAAATTGTAAGCAGAGGATTTAGTTCTCGTCAATGCCTATTCAAACCCGATGTTCTCTTCTATCGTGAATACACTGCATAATGCAGTATACAGAATCATAAGTGTGTTGCACAGGTTCTTTTTTGAAGGAAGTCAGGCAAAATGGAATTTAGGAGAATTCCTGTGTTTGCAGCACAAACTTGCTGCAGTTCTACAAAATGTGAGTGTGTCTTTAGCAGCTTCTGTGGGAAGGAGGCTTGGAAGAAATTTTCTCGAGTTTGATAAAAATCCTAAAACTTTGCACAATGTCACCAACAATGGAAACCCAACATAAAGCTAAAGGAAACTTTCTAAACTGTCAGGAGTAGAGCAACCGTGGTCGAAGGAAGACTGACTTATCTTTCCATTTTCTCTATACAAATTATTACAAAAGTTTTGCCACATGAAGAGGTGATCAAAGTATGCAGCCAAAAATACAGGGGGAAAAGGTATTATAGAGTCAGGCTGCTAATGAATAAAGATACTGTAATGCTTTTCTAGATGGTGTGATGTTTTGATATTTGACAGCCTTTTAAAATTGACTGTGGCTTCTTTTCTCAATCTTAAATTAATATTTTCACTTTTGTATCTAATTTGGTAGTCCCTGGAGGCATACATGTTTAAGCACTTGGCTACTAATTGAAAGGTCGGTGGTTCAAATCCACCCAGAGACACCCCAGAAAAAAGACCTGTTGATCTATTTCCAAAAAATCAGCCATTGAAAACCCTGTGGAGCACAATTCTACTCTGAAATACATGGGGTCACCATGAATGGGAATCAACTCAACAGCAGCTGGCTTTATTTTTTCGGTATCTGATTTCGTATTAGATACACCCCCCCCCAAAAGCTTTTTTTCTTAAAGATGCCCCCCTCCAAATCTGCCCCTCCCCAAGAATATGCCAAACAATTTCAAACCAGGCTATAGTTAAAAAATGGACACTAGTCCTGAATAGCCAATGTCTAAAGAGAAATGGAAGTAGTAAGACAGAGCCTCCGCAGTGCTGCATTAGAAATCCTGTTTTCTTTGATTGGCTTCCTCCCACACAGTGTTGTATTAAAAATTCTGTTTCCTCTGCTGGGCTTCCTTCCCCCCAAGCTCTGTATTTGAATCCTGCTTTTGCTTGAAGGTTATACGTAAACCCCATTGTGCCTGCGTAGTATAATTAAGAATGTTGCTGACGTAACTTGTATAAACTCTCTACTTGTAAACCCCTCTGAGAGTAACTTGTCTGCTCACCCCTGGAGAGCAGTCTTGGCAGCAGCATGTCCGGCTGACTCCTTTTCCTTGTACAATGAAATAAAGCTGCCTTTTCTGTTCACCCACCTCGGTCTCTTGTTTATTGGCCAATGCGAGTCACGCTGAGCAAGAACCTGGGGTTTATACCCAGTAACATTTCAGACTAGAACTGCCCCATATGGTTTCCAAGGAACAGCTGGTGGATTCGAACTGTTGAGCTTTTTTTGGTTAGCAGCCAAACTCTTAACCACTACGCCATCAGGGCCAAGCAAAAGCTTCAGGCCCCACAAAATAGTATCAACCCCTACCCTTGAGTGAAAAGAAGAGAATGATATTCAAGAGAAATATGAAACACAAACTCTCCAAACTGGCAAACAAGAAAAAACAAACCAAGATCAATCCTAGCAATAAAATAATCAAGGTAGGAAACAATGAAAATGGTTAAAATTCAACAAAGAAAAATGAATACTATAGAACCTACATTGGTTTGTGTTCCATCCTTACTCTTCAACACTTCCTTCTGACATCAATAGCATCCCCAGGTTCAGCCGGGATGACAGCCCATGAACAGACTGCCAGAAAAAGTCAAATAAGGTTGCTAATTCAGAGCCTGGCTTCCCTTTGCAGGGTCTCAGCCTGGCTCCTGAAGCTCCAGGCAGCAGAATGAAATCCCATCCCACCATCGTATCATCTAAGCCTGGTCACCTCTCATGGACAGACGTTGTCCTTCTTAAACAAATGGGGAGCAACAGGTCCAGGGTATGGGCCTGGGAGTTTGTGTTTCTTTCTCCAACCACAGGAATGAATTATCCATTAACACTGGCTCATTGCTGGCTATGAGGTAACTGTCTGGTTAAGAAAGAAGTGTCTTTCAGCCCTGACCCTTTCAACAGTATACCTGATCCACCCATAAGTCATGCATAGATTGGTTCGTTGGTGCAATCAGAAACTAAAACAGGTGTTCTGGACAAGACCTAAAGCTTTCCCTCTCATACTCATCATCTGGCTGTTAACTGGTGACCACTCCCCAGTTCCTTGCCACATGGGCCTCTCTACCATGGCAGCTTGAGTGCAAACCAAGAAGGCAGTGGAGTCTGCTAGCAAGGCAGAGTCATAGTCATACAACCTAATCATGTTTCTGGGTTAGAAGCAAATCAAAGTCCTGCTCTTACTCAAGGAGAGGGGATTACACAAGACCGTAAGTGTCAGAGAGCAGGGACCATTGTCTACTACACTGCACTTCCAGAATGAGTTTCTAAGGCTCCCTGGCTTTCTTGCCTGGCTCTGCTGTTGCTGTGGCTTCCAGGACCCCAGGGAGATCACAGCGTTGGTGCTCACTGTTCCTCATGCGCAGGTGAGAGGGGCTGTGCCTGAAACTGTATTTTACCAACAGCCTTGGGATAAGGAAAGCACACTTGCAGAGTAACTACAGTTGCTCCTCAAGAGTCCACTCTTGGAGCCCCCACCTGGCCTCAGAGCCACTGTCCTGGCAAGCCTCCTGCCCTTAGACCCCGGATCACCTCCACCTGAATAGGCCAGATCACACCCACCACCAGACATGCTCAACTCTCCATCACTCACAGGCCAAACCTACCTCTCCTAGCCTCTCCCCATCCTCCCTCAGCTCCAAGGAAAGAAACTTCCCTTCCCAGATATCCTACCCTAGGATTAACCTTTTCTGGGGTGACTGACATTGGGAATGTCCATTCCTTCAGGTGAAAAGTTCCCACTGAGTGTGCGATCTGGCTCCATGGCCTAAACAAGACAACCACCATGCATAAGACACTCCAAAGCAAGGAAATACAAAGTAATCCATTGCCTTGCTTATATCGTCTTAAAACACACTACATAGAGGACATCAGTGATCCAGCCCCATGGGGTTGGGCCAAGCCACTTCTGTTCTATCTTATGTTCTTTCCTCCAGTGTCAAGTGAAGAGATCAGCTAGATGTCCAGCCTGCCCTCATCTTTGGATCCCAAATTCCTGCCAGCAAGTGCTGGACAGAACATACATCTACTGAAAACAATAATGTTAAGGCATGTTGTTCTTGTTAGGTGAGGTCAAGTCAATTTAAATTCACAGTGACCCTACCATACAAAAGAACAAATCACTGCCCAGTCCTACACCATCCTCATAATCATGGTTAAGCTTGAGCCCATTGTTGCAGCCACTGGGTCAATCCATCTCGTTGAGGTTCTTCCTTTTTTTTGCTGATCCTCTACTTTACCAAGCATGTTGCCCTTCTTAAAGGACTGATCCCTCCTGATAATATGTCCAAAGTATGTGAGATGAAGTCTTGCCATCCTTCCTTCTAAGGAACATTTTGCCTGTATTTCTTCCAAAACAGATTTGTTTGTTCTTTTGACAGTCCATGGTACATTCAATATTCTTCAACAACACCACAACTCAAAGGTATCAATTCTTCAGTCTTCCTTATTCATTGTCCAGCTTTCAGATGCATGTGAGGTGATTGAAAACACCATGGCTTGGGTCAGGTGCACTTTAGGCCTTAAAGTGATATCTTTGCTTTTTAACACTGTAAAGAGGTCTTTTGGAGCAGATTTGCCCGATGTAATGCATTGTTTGATTTCTGGACTGCTGCTTCCATGGGTGTTGATTGTGGATCCAAGTAAAATGAAATCCTTGACAACGTCAATCTTTTCTCCCTTTATCATGATGTTGCTTATCGGTCCAGTTATAAGGATTTTTGTTTTCTTTATGTTGAGGTGTAATCCATACTGAAGGCTGTGGTCTTTGATCTTCATCAGTAAGTGCTTCAAGTCCTCTTCACTTTCAGCAAACAACGTTGTGCCATCTTCGTAACACAGGCTGTTAATGAGTCTTCCTCCAATCTTGATGCCACATTCTTCTTGATATAGTCCAGTTTCTCAGAGTATTTGCTCAGCATACAGATTGAATAAGTGTGGTGAAAGGATACCACCCTGACATACACCTTTCCTAACTTTAAACCATGCTGTGTCCCCTTGTTCTGCTCGAACAACTGTCTCTTGGTCTGTGTACAGGTTTCTCGTGAGCATAATTAAGTGCTCTGGAATTCCCATTCTCCTCAATGTTATCGATTATTTGTTCTGATCCATGATTAGGCATAGGGCAGTCTAAATCCAGACCTCTGTCAATTTGTTTCTCTAACTCTGCTGGGAAACAGTACTTGTTAAATGCCTACTTAGTATTAAACGTAGCATCTCCATCTCAAACACTTCTATTGGATCATGTCACTGCATTCAGAGTTTCTCATAGTGATGGGTGGTTGTCCTTCTGGAGCCAAAGAGAAATTAGAAGATATTCTTATCTCTACCTCAGGGGGTAAAAAAACCTTCTTTAGACCCCAAAATATGTGTCTTTCTAGCTTTAAAATAATGTGAAGTCCAGTTCCCACCAGAGGGCTCAGTGATGGAAGGTGGCCATTGTCATCTCTTGGAGCATCGGGTGCAGTGTGTTTTCTGTAGGATAAAGCATTCCTTCAACATACTTAGTTTACCTTTAACTCTTCCAAACTTCAAGTGGTACTTTTTTCTACTATTCCAAGACATAGCAGAGGAATCTAGCAACCGCTGTGGAACCAGGCCTATGTGGGCTTGGGCGGGGGGAGCAACATGTCAACTGGCTATCGTCATTCCTACAATGACATGAATGAAGATTCATGGTAGGAGCAAGGTGTCATGTCTCTTCATTGACCTCCAACCCCAGAGCCTGAGCCACCAGGAAAGAGAGAGAGAGAGAGACTTGCATGAAGGGTACAGAAGTGACAGCCACCTAACCCAGGCCTGTCCCCATTTTCCATCCTCTTAGACTTCGGAGGCATTTAGCAGCCTGCCTGGTGGTCACATCACATTCTGTGGTGTGCATTTCTGTGGGTAGAGGATGGTGGTCATGAAGATGAAGAAAAGGCAGAGAATTCTTCTCTGTGGTGTGTGATAGAAGGGGGCCTAGATCTCTTTCAGAATGAGTCTTGCTTTGGTTGTGTGAAAGGTTCAGAGGACAGAGGTTGTAATGGTGGAGGGTTGAAGAATGATTTTTCTTGCTTGAGCTTGGTCTGTGAGATGTAACAATGCCAGATGAAAGCACTGCCAAGCCCAGACTTCTGCACTTCAAAGAATTTTTATTTTTTCAGCCATGGAGACATGAAATTCCAGACTCTAGACTGTCTGTTTCAATTCCAAATTTTCAAATTGCTGATGATGCAGTCTTCCTTAGAATCTGTTTGGAGAAAGCAGTGAATGTATGAAAAAGAAAAACTGTATTTTACCCAAACAAGCTCCCTGAATTTGTAGACTGTGTTATTAAGCAAGGCTGTGTTAGGACAAGACTCATTTTCTATGCCTGAAGAATGACGTTCTGGGACAGTTTGGTCTCAGGACCGTCAAAACCTTGGAAATTGTCAGAGAAGAAGAATTCAAAAACAATGGGAGATTTGGAGCTGAATGTGGGAAGCAAGGAAGGCAGTTACTTTTTAAATGTTTGGCTTCCTTTCTTTAGCCAACATGACTGTTTTTATCTGCTGTTGAGCCAGCCCCCAACTCATGATGACCCCAAGCACGACTGAATGAAAAGCTGCCTTCCCATGATTGGTTGCAGATTGGACTGTTATGACCCATAGGGTTCTCATTGGCTGATTTTTGGAAGTAGATTTCCAGGCCTTTCTTCCTAGCCCATCTTAGTGTGGAAGCTCCTCTGAAACTTGTTCAACATCATAACAACACACAAGCCCAAACTGACAGACAGGTGGTCGCTGCACATGAGGTTACCAAGACTTGGACGGTTTGGACAAAGTTCTGTTTACTTTCTTCCAGATGAAAAGAATGACAGTTATATGCAGTTTTATCCGAGAAATTTTTCGATCTATTGTGAAAATATTTTCAACAGACAGAAGCTATTACTCATTTTTTACCAGGTTCCTTTTCATAGTGTCTACAATGTTAGCCTAAAGAAAGGATAGCAAAGAATTAAGAGATGAGAAACCTATGCGTGTTATGGGAATTCTTGATGGACTTGAAGGGTTGTATTGATTTCTTCTTGTTCTGCTATTGTTAGGGGTTGTTGAGTCAGTTCTGACATATGGCACCCTAGGGACAATGGAACAAAGGACTGCCTGGTCCTGTGCCATCCTCACAATTGTTGTTATGCTTGAGCTTGTTGTTGCAGTCACTGTGTCAATCCATCTTATCGAGGGTCTTCCTCTTTTTCATTGACCCTGTACTTCACCAAGCATGATGTCCATCTCCAGGTACTGGTCCCTCCTGATAACATGTCCAAAGTATGTGTCTTAGGCTGGGTTCTCCACAGAAGCAAAACCAGTAAACTTATAAATATATACAGAGAGATTTATATCAAGGAAACAGCTCATGTGATTGTAGGGGTTGGAACATCCCAAGTCCTTGGATCAGGATAGAGGCCTTTCCCAATTCATGGAGCTGCAAAAGCTGGTGAACCCAAGAACAGCAGGTCAGAGACCAGGGCTCCTGCTCTCAGGCTGTGAAGGTCAAGGAATTTCCAAGGTCAGCAGGCAAGATCTCAAGGTTTCTCCTGATTCATGTAGCTGCAGGGGCTGGCAAACCCAAGATAGGTAGGCAGGTCGGGGAGCAGGACTCACTCTTGCTCACAGGCGGTGAAGATAGACAAATCCCAAGATAGACAGGTAAGCTGCTAGCTCAAGTCCCAAGAACCAGAGGTCAGACAAGAGACAGCTGCTGGATCCAGAACAAGCCAACTACCTTTGCAAGGTGAGCAGGAAGAAAGTAGGCGGAAGGCAGAGAGATGAAGGCTGAGGGAATGGTGAGCTGCCACAGGCCCCACCCCCACCGTACCACTCAGCAGATTCCATCATGAGGGTGATCACATATCAAATTTCAACAGGGAAGTAATTACAACACTATACAACTGCCAAAACACTGAGAATCATGGCCCAGCCAAGCTGACAAACAATCTTAACCATCACAGTATGTGAGACAAAGTCTCACCATTCTAGCTCTAAGGAGCATTCTGGTTGTACTTCTTCCAAGACAGATTTGTTTGTTCTTTTGGCAATCCATGGCGTATTCAATACTCTTCACCAACACAATAATTTCAAAGGCATTGATTCTTCTTGGGACTTCTTTATTCATTGTCTGCTTTTCACATGCATATGAGGCAACTGAAAACACCACGGCTTGGGTCAGACCCACCTTAATCTTCAAGGTGACATCTTTGCTTTTTAATACTTTAAAGAGGTCTTTTGCAGCAGATATGCCTAATGCAATGTGGCTTTTGATTTCTTGACTGCTGCTTCCATGGGTGTTGATTGTGGATTCAAGTAAAATGAAATCCCTGTTGTCAATCTTTTCTCTGTTTATCGTGATGTTGCTTATTGGTTCACTTGTGAGGATTTTTGTTTTCTTTATGTTGAGGTGTAATCTATACTGAAGGCTGTGGTCTTTGGTCTTCTTCAGGAAGTACTTCAAGCCCTCTTCACTTTCAGCAATCAAGGTTGTGTCATCTGCATATCACAGGTCGTTAATGAGTCTTCCTCCAATCCTGATGCCCTGTTCATATAGTCCAGCTTCTGGGATTATTTGCTGAACATACAGATTGAGTAAGTATGGATATAACTCTGATGCACACCCTCCCTGAATTTAAACCAAGTAGTATCCCCTTGCTCTGTTTTAACGACTGCCCCTTGATCTATGCACAGGTTCCTCATGGGCACGATAAAGTGTCCTGGAATTCCCATCCTTCTCAAGGTTATCCATAATTTGTTATGATCCACTCAGTCAATAAAACACAGGTAAATATCTTTCTGGTATTGTTTGTTTTCAGCCAAGATCCATCTGACATCAGCAATATCCCTTGCTTCACATCCTTTTCTGAATCCAGCATAACTTTCTGGCAGTACCCTGTCCACATAATGCTATAGCTGCTTTTGAAAGATCTTCAGCAAAATTTTACTTGCATGTGATATTAATGATATTCTTTGATAATTTCTGCATTTGGTTGGATCATCTTTCTTTGGAATAGGCATAAATATGGATTTCAGTAGGCCAGGTAGCTATCTTCCAAATTTCTTGGCACAGACGAGTGAGCACTTCCAGCCCTGCATCCGTTGAAACATCTCGATTGGTATTTTGTCAATTCCTACAGCCTTGTTTTTCACCAGTGCGTTCAGTGAAGCTTGGACTTCTTCCTTCAGTACCATCAGTTTCTGATCATATGCTATCTCCTGAAATGGCTGAACATCGACCAATTCTTTTTGGTACAGTGACTCTTGTGTATTCTTTCCATCTCCTTTTGATGCTTCCTGCATCGTTTAATGATTTTCCCATAGAATCCTTCACTATTGCAACTCAAGGCTTGTATTTTTCTTCAGGACTTTCAGCTTGAGAAATGCCCAATATGTTCTTCCCTTTTGGTTTTGTAACTTCAGGCCTTAAACATATCGTTATAATACTTTACTTTGTCTTCTTGAGCCGCCCTTTGAAATCTTCTGTTCATCTCTTTTACGTCATCATTTTTGCCATTCACTTTAGCTACTGGGCAAACCCTGGTGGCGTAGTGGTTAAGAGCTATGGCTGCTAACCAAAAGGTTGGCAGTTTGAACCCACCAGGTGCTCCTTGGAAACTCTGTGGAGCTCAACTCAACAGCAATGGGTTTGGTTTTATGGGGTTTAGCCACTGGACATTCAAGAGCAAGTTTCGGAGTCTCTTCTGACATCCATTTTGGTCTTTTCTTTCTTTTCTTCCTGTCTTTTTAATGACCGCTTGCTTTCTCCATGTATGATGTCCTTGATGTCATTCCACAACTCGTCTGGTCTTCGATCATTAGTGTTCAATGCTTATTCTAGGAGACTGAAGCTATAATCTCTATTCCGTGTCTGAACCGGTCTCTATGGATCTTTGTGTTTCCACAGAGTTACAGCTTGCTTGTTTTTGTTGTTAGCTGCTGTCAGTTGGCGCCCACTCGTGGTGACCCCACGCTCAAGGGGATCAGACCATCGTGATCCACAGGGATTCCACTGGCTGATTTTCAAAAGAAGATCACCAGGACTTTCTTCCTGATCTGTCTTAGTCTAGAAGCTACACTGAAACCTGTTCAACATCATGGCAACATGCAAACTTCCATTCACACATGGGTGGCAGCTGCTCATGAGGTGCATCGGCCAGGAATTGAACCTGAGTCTTCGGCATGGAGGGCAAGAATCCTGCCACGGAACCACTGCTACCTCTACAACATACCTAAAAAAAAACAAACACCAAATCCACTGCTGTTGAGTTGGTTCCGACTCACAGTCACGACACACCTAGACTCCCAAAATTCTCTCTGTTTTTCTGGAAGGATGGGTTCTTGGAGCGATCCAGGGAAAGTTCTTCCTTTACCTATGAGAAAACAGAAACCCTGCGAGGTAAGGAGCCATGCCCAGGGTCACACTAGCTGGAATAGAGATGGGGCCAAAGCATGTCTCCTAACTTTTAGGTTCACCTCTTCCTCTCTCTTATAACCCTACCAGCCATGTTGTTTCCTTCTGATGCTCTCATGAATATATTTCTAATAGGTAGACACACTGCTACTCATATTCTTCAACTATCACAGAAATCAAAGGGGAGGATAATACTGCAGCATCATTTCAATAGGCTGTGCTTGGCTTGAGGAAAGCCAATGTACAAAAATGGTTATAAATAATTAAGTAAGCATTGTCCTTTCAGGAGCGCGCGAGAGAGATTCACAGACAAAAGGAGAGATTGATTGATTTACTTACTTACATTTATTAGAGAAATTTTAAAGCATATATCAAAACAGAGAGAAAAGTGTAATGAGCTCCCACAAACCCTCTATTCAACTTCAACAATTAACATTAACATTTTGCCCATCCTTTTGTCAGAGAGTTTGTAAAATAGAATTTCATCCACAAAAATTTTATTTACATTCACCTGTTCACGCCTAAATCTACTATATAAAGAAAGATACATTTTTATTCATTTTCTGGACTGAATAAAAAAAAAATAGGTGAGGAAAATTGTATTTCTCAGTCGTTGCTCACTTGTTTCTCTTTTCTCAAATGGGTTCTGAACACATTCCCCAGGTCCCAGGGGGGACAACATCCTTCGGCCTGGCCCTGCCCAGACACCACTGCTGACTGACCCGAGGTGTTGAAACAGGCCAGCACGGCCCGGAGCCCCAGGCTGCTTGGGAGAGCAATGGGCTAAGCCGGGGTCCAGAATTCTAGCCTTCGCTTTGCTGCAGTACCAACCTGTGCGGTTATTGCTGGCAATTGGTGCCACTGAGTCACAGGATTCTCCAGCACCTCTAATTCCTTACCAACAGAATATGCGTAACTGTGTCTGACACATAGCCCAGGGTTCTCGGAGTGCAATTATTGAGCACTTACAATGTGCATCTCTGTGCAGGGTGTGGGCACTTTGTGCATCTCGAACTTCACCCTGTTGTTATTGTTGCTGGTTGCCATTGAGCAGGCTCTGACTCATGACAACCTATGTATAACAGAGCAAAACGTTGCCCGGTCCTGCGATCACCGGTATGTTTGAGTTCATTATTGTGACCACTGTGTATTTTGAGTGCCTTCCAACCTAGAGGGCTCTTCTTCCAGCACTATATCAGACAGTATTCTGCTGTGATCTATAAGGTTTCATTAGCTAACTAGATCACCAGGCCTTTCTTCCTAGTCTGCCTTAGTCTGGAAGCTCCACTGAAACCTGTCCACCATGGGTGACCCTGATGATATCTGAAATACTGGTGGCATAGGTTCCAGCATCACAGCAACATGCAAGCCACAGCAGTATTACAACGGAAGATGGGTGGTGGGCAACCCCATCACTATCTCATCCATTCTTGTTAACTTGTTATTTGGTTTGTTCAATATTTATTATCCATCTCCTCAAACTAGAAGATTAGTTCCTTGGAAATAGGCAACTTGTCTTTCTTGTTTCCCATTGAATCCATGTGAAGGACAGTCCTCCTCTCAGTTGCCTTCTTGTCTGGTGAATCAGAAGGGACGATGTTTATGAAAACATCAAGTGCAGGTAAAAATTGTGTGTTGTTTTTATAGCATTTCTTGAGATGGCTCTTGACTTGCTGAGTGCATGGTCTCCAGAAGGTTACCCAAAAGCATGCCTGGGAGAGAAGAAGTCCAGACACTAGCCACCTCCCTGTCCGGCTAGCAGGTTCTTCTGGGGCTCTCACTGAAGGGTTGAGCTTGTGGGCTGCTGTCTTGTCCCACAGGACAGCTGGCATCACTACAGGTCTCATAGCATTAGTGCATATTCAGGAAATGTCTTTGCTTTCTAAAGTTTATAATGAATTCACCATGTCTGCAGGAAAGCCCATATAGATGGAGGAGGTACCTACAGAAGGTTATATTTTTCAAAGGTGGCTGAAGCAATGTATTTCCATTGTACACACTCTTGTATTTTCATTTCTCAATGCATTTCCACACTCTTACAGTGAGATGTGACGTGTCTCCAAAAAGGGGTGAGGCCTATGTTCCCTTCTTCTGAGTCACAGTGGATGTTCGAAGCTGCTTCAACCACTAATACGGTGGGCGTGATGCTTCACGATTTCCAAAGGGAGGTCATAAAAGGCATACAGCTTCTGCCTGGCTCTCTTTCTTTATCTGCACATAGAAGCCAGTAACCATGTTGTAAGGAAGCCCAGGGCACATGGAGAAGTCATACATGGCTATTCTGGCCCCAGCTAACAGTCAGCATCAACTAGCAGACATGGGAGTGAACAAGCTTCTGATGGTTCCAGCCCCCAGCCTTCAAGTCTTCCAGCTGAGGGCCCAAAGGTCATGGAGCAGAGACAGGTTGTCCCTGCTGTGCCCGGGCTCACAGACACCTCGAGAAATAATAAATGATGGTTGTTGTTTCAAGCCACTAAGTTTTGTTGTAATTTGTTACACAGCAACAGATAACTAGTACAGTACCACACAGACTTCTCAAGACAACAATGTTTTCACTCCCAGCATATGTGAATCTCAATATAAGAAATTCTGGGGATAGGAATTGGCCATCTGGTTACAGGAGGGCTCCAGGTGAGTGGTACTGAAGCTAGGCTTACCTACCACACACACTAGTTTTACTTGGAGTGACTGGAGGTGGGCCATGATGGACATGCTACTACTTGGCATCACAATGCCTGTGTAAGAATTTCTGCAATTTACTAATCCCATAAATGTATTGGCAGTGGTTAAGGGCTCAGGTTGCTAACCAACAGGTCAGCAGTTCAAATCCACCAGCTGCTCTTGGCATCCCTATGAGGCAGTTCTACTCTGTCCTATAAGGTCACTGCGAGTTGGAATCAATTCTATGGCAAGGGGTTTCCCTAACTTTCTTAAAGCAATCCAAGTCTCTTTTAATTTATCCATAATAATAGTTAGATAAGCTGCTGTCTTGAGAACTAGACATGTTCTTGGGTCTATAATATTATTGGGGTCCCCACTGAGTAGAAGTTGACCCATCTCCACACTGGACCTTGGATTATGTAAATGTTAAAAATGGTACCATGTCCTTCTTTGAAAGTTCAAGCCATTTGGGGAACTGGCTACAAAAAGACAGGCAATAATGATCTTAGAGCCAAACACTATTATGATCTCCAGCATTTTGTGTCAATGTTATGCATCTGGAATCAAACAAGAGAAACAGAGATGATATAATAATAAAAAAAATAGCAGTCAAGATTTCCAGAGGACAAATGGCTCCCCAAAATGTGCATGCTCCCTTCAACACCCGCTAGTCTCAATGCTAGTTAAGTTGTATGTGGGCATAGGGCACAGGGGGTACAATCTGTGGGTTCACCCCTTTTTGTGAACAAGTGGCCATTCATATATTTGCACTCTCTCGACAGCAGGCTTTGAGTGCTTGCTCCCCTGGAGACTTTTCCTAGGAAAGAGCAGGGCTTTTCCAATAGAGCCAAAACTTAGAAGAAAATACAGTGAAACCTGTGACAGCCGGAACTTGACAGGACTGCTTTGTTTTTCTGGGTCTTCCAAGGTTTCCGCCTTTGACAGGGTGCAGTCTTACCACTTTTCTATTGCTCCTTTTAGTGGAAAATGTTTGCATTTTCCTTCTCTGACAGGTTTCCATCTTACATAGGTTCCGGCTTTTGCAGGTTTAGCTGTAGTTAGAAATGAGACATCCTTGAAGAAGGGATAGGAATAATGGAATGTTGTCTTATTTATGCAGCTTTCTTCTTGGAGGATGGCTTGCTTGTGCTTCAATTCTCAGCACTTTTTCCTCTGGGGCCCAGGAGGTGTGTTATCTACAATTCACACTTGAACAAACCTAGGTAAAAAAACTCCTGAGATTGCAGGCATCACAGTGATTTACTGCTGAGAGATAGTAGACAAGTAGTAAACGCAGGAGTGACCCTCTCTAGGAATGTTGGAAAATGTGCCATTGTCCCTGAAGACCTGAGAACTGCTTTCAAAGTTTCAGAACAAAGAAAGAAATTTAAAACTCTAAAAAGATAAATGGGGTAAGTTTAGAGCTGTGGGGACATGGGGTCCTTGTCTTGGTATATTTAAATGACTATTGTGGTTGTTCACAGTAGACTTTTTCCCCAATGATAAGGTTGTGCTCTTTGTTTAAAAAATAAGAAAGGAAGATCATGCCATCTCTGTTTTTGTTGGGAGAATAGCCTTTATTATAAGAATCCTTATGGTTTACCTAAAATGAATATTCCAAAAAACCAAACCCATTGCCGCCGAGTCAATTCTGACTCATAGCGACCCTATAGGACAGAGTAGAACTGCCCCATAGAGTTTCCAAGGAGTGTCTGGTGGATTTGAACTGCCAACCTTTTGGTTAACAGCCATAGCACTTAACCACTACTCCACCAGGGTTCCCAAAATGGATATTATGAACTACAAAGTAGTGTCAAAACTTAAATTTCTTTGAGAAACACCAAAAATTAGTGTCACAGAATACATTTGTTGTGAGTAGATACAATTTGAATCGGGTAGCGTCACCTGAATGTGTCTGGAAGGTGCTCTGAAGAGGGGACAGTGAGATTGGGTTACATAGGTCATTGTTACGTTAATTTCTCAGAAAATAACATCAAAGCAAGAATATGGTTGAGCAGAGTCCCTCAGGTCCCTTGGTTACAGAAACAGAATCACCAAGGACAAAAAAACCCGGACAAAACCAAACCCATTGCCATCAACTCAGTTCTGACTCATAGCAACCCTACAGGTTAGAGCAGAACTGCCTCACAGAGTTTCCAAGGAGTGCCTGGTGGATTTGAATTGCCAACCTTTTTTAAAAAATTTTTATTGTGCTTTAAGTGAAAGTTTACAAATCAAGTCAGTCTCTCACACAAAAACTTATGTACACCTAGCTACATACTTCCAATTGCACTACCCCTAATAAGACAACCCGCTCCCTCCCTCCACTCTTTTTGTGTCCATTTCTCCAGCTTCTATCCCCTCTACCCTCTCATGGCCCCTCCAGGGAGGAGATGCCAACATAGTCTCAAGTGTCCACCTGATCCAAGAAGCTCACTCCTTACCAGCATCCCTCTCTAACCCATTGCCCAGTCCAATCCCTGTCTGAAGAGTTGGCTTTGGGACCTGTCCTGGGGCAACAGAAAGTCTGGGGGCCATGACCACCGGGGTCCTTCTAGTCTCAGCCAGACCATTAAGTCTGGTCTTTTTATGAGAAATTGGGGTCTGCATCCTACTGCTCTCCTGCTCCTTCAGGGGTTCTCTGTTGTGTTCCCTGTCAGGGCAGTCATCGGTTGTAGCCAGGCACCATCTAGCTCTTCTGGTCTCAGAATGATGCAGTCTCTGGTTTATGTGGCCCTTTCCATCTCTTGGGCTCATAATTAATTACCTTGTGTCCTTGGTGTTCTTCATTCTCCTTTGATCCAGATGGGTTGAGACCAATTGATGCATCTTAGATGGCCGCTTGCTAGTGTTTAAGACCCAGACCCCTCTCTCCAAGAAGGGGTGCAGAATCTTATCTTAATAGATTTTATTATGCCAATTGACTTAGATGTCCCTTGAAACTATGGCCCCTAAACCCCCACCCCTGCTAAGCTGGCCTTCAAGGCATTCAGTTTATTCCAGAAACTTCTTTGCTTTCCATTTAGTCCAGTTGTGCTGACCTCTCCTGTATTGCGTGTTGTCTTTCCTGTCACCTAAAATAGTTCTTATCTACTATCTAATTAGGGAATACCCCTCTTCCACCCTCCCTCCCCTCCCCCTTCTCATAACCATCAAAGAACATTTTCGTCTCTGTTTAAGCTATTTCTTGAGTTCTTATAGCAGTGGCCTCATACAATATTTGTCCTTTTGCAACCGACTAATTTCACTCAGCGTAATGCCTTCCAGATTCCTCCATGTTATGAAATGTTTCACGGATTCATCATTGTTCTCTATCGATGCACAATATTCCATTGTGTGAATATACCATAATTTATCCATTCATCTGTTGATGGACACCTTGGTTGCTTCCATCTTTTTGCTATTGTAAACAGTGCTGCATTGAACATAGGTGTGCATCTATCTGTTTGTGTAAAGGGTCTTATTTCTCTAGGGTGTTTTCCAAGGAGTGGGATTGCTGGATCGTATGGTAGTTCTATTTCTAGCTTTTTAAGGAAGTGCCAAATTGATTTCCAAAGTGGTTGTACCATTTTACATTCACACCAGCAGTGTATAAGTGTTGCAATCTCTCCACAGCCTCTCCAACATTTACTGTTTTGTGTTTTTTGGATTAATGCCAGCCTTGTTGGAGTAAGATGGAATCTCATTGTAGTTTTGATTTGCATTTCTCTAACGGCTAATGATCATAAGCATTTCCTCATGTATCTGTTAGCTACCTGAATGTCTTCTTTAGTGAAGTGTCTATTCATATCTCTTGCCCATTTTTTAATTTGGTTATTTGTCTTTTTGCAGTATCATGTAGATTTTGGAGATCAGGCGCTGATCAGAAATGTCATAGCTAAAAACGTTCTCCCAGTCTGCAGGTAGTCTTTTTACTCTTTTGGTGAAGCCTTTGGATTAGGATAGGTGCTTGATTTTTAGGAGCTCCCAGTTATCTAGTTTTTTTCCTCCATTTTTAGTAATGTTTTGTATACTGTTTATGCCATGTATTAGGGCTCCTAATGTTGTCCCTATTTTTCCTTCCATGATCTTTATCATTTTCGATTTTATATTTAGGCCTTTGATCCATTTTGTGCTCACTTTTGTGCATGGAGTGAGGTATGGGTCCTGTTTCATTTTTTTGCAGATGAATATCCAGTTATGCCAGCATCATTTGTTAAAAAGACTCTTTTCCCCATTTAACTGTTTTGGGAACTTTGTCAAGTTATCAGCTGCTTATATATGGATGGATTTATGTCTGGATTTTCAATTCTGTTCCATTGGTCTATGTGTCTGTTGTTGTACCAGTACCAGGCTGTTTTGACTACTGTGGTGGTATAATACGTTCTAAAATCAGGTAGAGTAAGGCCTCCCACTTTGTTCTTCTTTTTCAGTAATGCTTTACTTATCCGGGGCCTCTTTCCCCTCCATATGAAGTTGGTGATTTGTTTCTCCATCTCATTAAAGAATGTCATTGGAATTTGGATCAGAATTGCATTAAATGTGTAGATTGCTTTTGGTAGAATAGACATTTTTATAATGTTAATCCTTCCTGTCCATGAGTAAGGTATGTTTCTCCACTTATGCAGTTTTCTTGCAGATGTGTATTGTAGTTTTCTTGGTGTAGGTCTTTTACATCTCTGGTAAGATTCAGTCCTAAGTGTTTTATCTTCTTGGGGGCTACTGTAAATGGTATTGATTTGGTGATTTCCTCTTCGATGTTCTTTTTGTTGGCGTAGAGGAATCCAACTGATTTTGGTGTTTATCTTGTATCCCGATACTCTGCTGAATTCTTCTATTAGTTTCAGTAGTTTTCTGGAGGATTCCTTAGGGTTTTCTGTATATAAGATCATGTTGTC
Organism: Elephas maximus indicus; assembly: GCF_024166365.1. Classification (NCBI taxonomy): domain Eukaryota; kingdom Metazoa; phylum Chordata; class Mammalia; order Proboscidea; family Elephantidae; genus Elephas; species Elephas maximus. The sequence continues at coordinate 231,691,573 of NC_064819.1, forward strand.
TGCAAATAGAGATAATTTCGCTTTTCCTTGCCAGTCTGGATGCCCTTTATTTCTTTGTCTAGCCTAAATGCTCTGGCTAGGACCTCCAGCACAACGTTGAATAAGAGCGATGATAAAGGGCAGCCTTGTCTGGTTCCCCTTCTCAAGCGGAATGCTTTCAGGCTCTTTCCATTTAGGATAATGTTGGCTGTGGCTTTGTATAAATGCCCTTTGTTATGTGGAGGAATGTTCTTTCTATTCCTATTTTGCTGAGAGTTTTTATCATGAATGGGTGTTGAGCTTTGTCAAATGCCTTTTCTGCATCAATTGATAAAATCATGTGATTCTTGTCTTTTGTTTTATTTATGTGGTGGATTACATTAATTGTTTTTCTAATGTTGAACCATCCCTGCATACCTGGTATGAATCCCACTTGGACATGGTGAATTATTTTTTTTGATATGTTGTTGAATTCTGTTGGCTTGAATTTTGTTGAGGATTTTTACATTTAAGTTCATGAGGGATGTAAGTCTGTAATTTTCTTTTTTTTGTGGTGTCTTTACCTGGTTTTGGTATCAGAGATATGCTGGCTTCATAGAATGAGTTTGGGAGTATTCCGTCCTTTTCTATGCTCTGAAATTCCTTTAGTAGTAGTGGTGTTAACTCTTCTCTGAAAGTTTGGTAGAACTCTGCAGTGAAGCCATCTAGACAAGAGCTTTTTTTTGTTGGGAGTTTTTTTTTTTATTATTACATTTTCAATCTCTTCTTTTGTTATGGGTCTATTTAGTTGTTCTACCTCAGTTTGTGTTAGTTTAGGTAGGTAGTGTGTTTCTAGGAAATCATCCATTTCTTCTAGGTTTTCAAATTTGTTAGAGTACAATTTTTCATAGTAATCTGATATGATTCTTTTAATTTCAGATGGGTCTGTTGTAATATCGCCCATCTCATTTCTTATTTGGGTTATTTGCTTCCTCTCCTGTTTTTATTTTGTCAGTTTGGCCAATGGTTTATCAATTTTCTTGAGTTTTTCAAAAAAACGGCTTTTGGTCTTGTTAATTCTTTCAATTGTTTTTCTGTTTTCTATTTCATTTAGTTCTGCTCTAATTTTTATTATTTGTTTTCTTCTGGTGCCTGAGGGTTTCTTTTGTTGCTCTCTATTTGCTCAAGTTGTAGGGATGATTCTATGATTTTGGCCCTTTCTTCTTTTTGGATGTGTGCATTTATTGATATACATTGACTTCTGAGCACTGCTTTCTCTGTATCCCAAAAGTTCTGATAGGAAGTTTCATTCTCATTGGATTCTATGAATTTCTTTATTCCATCCTTAATGTCTTCTATAATCCAGTCTTTTTTGAGCAGGGTATTGTTCAGTGTCCAAGTGATTGATTTCTTTCCCGGCTTTTTCTGTTATTGATTTCCAGTTTTAAGGCCTTATGGTCAGAGAAGATGCTTTGTAATATTTCAATGTTTTGGATTCTGCTAAGGCTTGTTTTATGACCTAATATGTGGTCTATTCTAGAGAATGTTCCATGTGCACTAGAAAAGAAAGTATAGTTGGTTGCTGTTGGGTAGAGTGTTCTGTATATGTCTACGAGGTCAAGTTGGTTGATTGTGGCATTTAGATCTTCCATGTCTTTATTGAGCTTCTTTCTGGATGTCCTGTCCTTCACCGAAAGTGGTGTGCTGAAGTCTCCTACTATTATGTCTATCTCACATTTCAAGGCTGATAGAGTTTGTTTTATGTACCTTGCAGCCCTGTCATTGGGTGCACAAATATTTAATATGGTTATGTCTTCTTGGTATATTGTCCCTTTAATCATTACTTAGTGTCCTTCCTTATCCTTTATGACAGATTTAACTTTAAAGTCTATTTTGTCAGAAATTAATATTGCCACTCTTGCTCTTTTTTGATTGTTGTTTGCTTGATATATTTTTTTCCATCCTTTGAGTTTTAGTTTGTTTGTGTCTCTAAGTCTAAGGTGTGTCTTTTGTAGGCAGCATATAGACGGATGGTGTTTTTTAATCCATTCTGTCACTCTCTGTCTCTTTATTGGTGCATTTAGTCCATTTACATTCAGGGTAATTATGGATAGGTATGAATTTAGTGGTACCATTTTGATGTCTTTTTTTGCCTGTTGTTGACAGTTTCTTTTTCCGGCTTAATTTTTTGTGCTGAGTAGATTATATATTGTCCTTTCATCATATTTATTGTTGTTGATTTTGTTTCTGCTGAGTCTCTATTTTTTCTTGTATTTTATTTTGATGAGTAGGATACTTTGTCTCCTTTGTGGTTACCTTATTATTTACCCTTATTTTTCTAAATTTTAACCTAACTTTTATTTGTTTGTATTGCCTTATCTTCCTCTCCATATGGAAGGTCTATGATTACATTTCTTAGCCCCTCTTTATTGTTTTAATGTTGTCTTTCTTTATATAATAACATCGTTGTTACCATGTTTTGAGCTTTTTTTTTTTTCTTTTTTAAACTTGCTTTGTTTTTTTTTGATTTCCCGGTCTGGGTTTACTTCTGATTGCTCTGCCCCATGTTCTAGTCTTGGATTGACACCTGATATTATTGATTTTCTAACCAAAGAACTCCCTTTAGTATTTCTTGTAGTTTTGGTTTGGTTTTTACGAATTCCCTAAACTTCTGCTTATCTGGAAATATCCTAATTTCACCTTCATATTTAAGAGACAATTTTGCTGGATATATGATTCTTGGCTGGCAATTTTTTTCCTTCAATTTTTTAAATAAGTCATCCCATTGCCTTCTTGCCTGCATGGTTTCTGCCAAGTAGTCTGAGCTTATTCTTGTTGGCTTTTCTTTGTAGGTGACTTTTTATCCCTAGCTGCTCTTAAAATTCTCTATCTTTGGTTTTGGCAAGTTTGATTGTAATATGCCTCAGTGACTTTCTTTTTACATCTACCTTATGTGGAGTTTGATGAGCATCCTAGATAGATATCCTCTCACTTTTCACGATATCAGGAAACTTTTCTGCCAACAGATCTCCAACAATTCTCTCTATTTTCTGTTTTCCTTCCCTGTTCTGCTACTCCAATCACTTGTAGGTTATTTCTCTTGACAGAGTTCCTCATGATTCTTAAGGTTTCTTCATTTTTAAAAATTCTTTTATCTGGTTTTTCCTCAAATATATTAGTGCCAAGTGATTTATTTTTAATTTCAGAAATTCTGGCTTCTATTTGCTCAATTCTGCTCCTCTGACTTTCTATTGACTTCTCTAATTCTGTAATTTTATTGTCAGTCTTCTGAATTTCTGATTGCTGTCTATGGATTTTTCCAGCTTATTAAATATTTCATTATGTTCTTGAATAATCTTTCTAATTTCTTCAATTTATTTTTCTGTGTGTTCCTTGGCTTGTTCTGTGTATTGCTTCATTTCCTTCCTGATGTCTTGAAGGGTTCTGTATGTTAAACTTTTGTATTCTGGCTCTTGTAATTCCAGGAATGCACTTTCATCTAGAAGGTCCCTTGATTCTTTGTTTTGAGAGCTTGTTGAGGTGATCACGGTCTGTTTCTTTATGTGACTTGATATTGACTGTTGTCTCCGTGCCATCTATAAGTTATTGTATTAATTTATGTTTGCTTACTGTGTTGTAGCTTCTTGCTTGGTTTTGTTTTGATATGCCCAAATGGGTTGCTTGAGTGAGCTAGTTTGATTATTTTCACCCTTGGAGCTCTGACGTCCTGTCCCCAGATGGCCTGAGCTGTTATCAGGTATATCAGTCTAGGAGTGCATTCACTTTTCTTGTATAAATTCAGCTCAGGTGTCCAGGTAGCTGATTATCAAGTATGTGGTACAGGCTCTGTCCTATAGTCTTTGAGGGACAGAGGTCATTGCTGTAGGTCCGGTACCTGGTTGCATCAGGGGGTCACGCTCTGAACAAGGCAGGAGGTTGAGAACTGACCCCCAAGTGTCTCTGAGGAAAGCGTGTCCCTGTTCTCTAGAGTGTGCAGGTGGGTGCATTCTGCAGGTGGACTATGGGCACCCAGTGTTTTTGGTTGTAAGGACTGCGAAGTACCAGTTATCCTTGGACCCCTGTCGTGGGTGGCTAGGTGACCTCAGTGGAGCTACCAGTCCTTAGGGCCCTGAAATGGGTAGGTGAGGACCCTGTTTAATAGGCAAAGCAATGTCAAACATCAAACACCCACCTGTCCTTTGCACAGCTGAAACAGTTGGAGTCTGCCAATAAGGGCTTATTCTCCTGAAATAGGCCCACACAGGTCGATGCAGAGGGGAAAATCCACAGACCATTTACGCCTGGACAGGGGCCACTTCTGTTCTGAATTCCTCCGTTTAGTGGAGCTGGTAAATTATCTTTTCCTCCAAATGCAAATTTTTCCTTCTCCAAGGTCAGGAGGATGGCTCTAGGCACTCAACAGTGCCTATCTCAGGCCCAGGGAATTTAGCTGCTGAAACCGACTTGGGGGCGGAGGGGGGCGCCAAATAAAATATATGCAAATACTTAGCTTTTGCGTAGAGTGCTGTTCTTCTCAGGTTCCAGAGGTGTGAGTAGGTTGTGTGGCTGAGTGTCCCTCTCGGAGGAGACTGCAGCCGAACGCTAGTACCAGCCCACCGCTGCGGCTCTGGGAATGGTGCCTGAGGGCTCCCCACAATTCAGGTCCAGAGACTCCTCTCCATTTTGAACCATCTCTTCCTCCCCCGCCCCTCTGTTCATTTTCTAAGCTCACCTTTGATGCTCAGGGCTCCTAGCTTGTCATAAATATACTTGTTTCACTTGTTTTTTCGGGTCTTTGTTGTAAAGAGGGCTCCCTGGAAGAGTCTGTCTATTCTGCCATCTTGGCTCTGTCTCTCTGAATTGCCAACCTTTTGGTTTGCAGCTGTAGCACTTAACCATTACACCACAACTGCAAAACCAAAAAATTCCATTGCCATGGAGTTGATTCCATAGAGACCCTATAGGACAGAGTTAAACTGCCTCTCAGGGTTTCCAAGGAGCGGCTGGTGGATCTGAACTGCCAACCCTTTGGTTAGCAGCCGAGCTCTTAACCACTGTGCCACCAGGGAAGGTAACTTCAGGGAACTAGATTTTTCAACCCTCAAAAAGGACACCTAAGGGCAGATGGCCTGTTTGGGTCACCCTAATTTCATAAACCCAGAAATCTGGATTCCAGGAGAAGTAGGACAATTTTGTCAGAAAACGGATAATTACAATCTACTGGTGTTGAATCTCACCTGAGTTTAATTTGACCACTCACTTTAGCTCCCAAAGCCTCTCCCCACACTGGAGATATAACTCCACAAAACCATTGCCGAAGGATGAGAATAATACTCGGGTTCAGTGAAACCACAAAAGGGAAAGTCAACTTGGAAAGCCAGGAAATATATGGACTAGTTCTTGTCAAAGGTTTTCAAGGAACAGTGTGGTCTTAGTTACCTAGTGCTGCTGTAACAGAAATAACCACAAGTGGGTGGCTTTATTGTCTCATAGTTTGGGAGGCTAGAAGTCCAAATTCAGGGCATCTGCAGACCCATGCTTCCTCTGTCTGCTTTAGGGGAAGGTCCTTCCTTGTCTTTTTAAGTTTCTGGTGGTCTTGGTTGGTCCTTGGTTCATAGCTTATCTTCACATGGTGTCTTCCCCTGCGTGTGACTTTGTCTCCATGTCTGTCCTTCACTTAGGAGGGATTAGGACCTGCCCTACTCTCTGTATGAGGGGTCCCTGGGTGATGCAAACAGTTAAATGCTCAACTGCTAACTGAAAGGTTGGCAGTTAAAACCTACCCAGAGGAATCTCTGAAGAAAGGCCTGGCAATCTGCCTCTAAAATGTCACAGCCTTGAAAACCCTATGGAGCAAAATTCTACTCTACACACACGGGATCTCCATGAGTCAGAATCAACTCGATGGCAACAGATTTGGTTTTGGTTTGGTTTACTCTGGTATGACCTCATTAGCCTAACTGATAACATCTGCAAAGAAAAATCCTATTTCCCCAAGCAAGGTCACATTCACAGGTACAGGGGTTAGGACTTCAACATATCTTTTGGAGTACACAATTCAATCCATAATAGGGCTCTAGTGCAAAATGAAAATGAGGCTCTCTTGTGCAAAAATTATTAAGAATTCCAGGGCAGCAGCAACAGAGCATTAAGCCAAGGGTGGGGCCCTTGTGAGCACAGGAACCTGTGTGGCCACATAGGTCACATGCTTAAGCCGGCCCAACACATGCCAAAGCCAGGAAGGATGAATTATTTCTGGTGCTTGCTAGTCAAATACAGCTCAATTGCATGAGGCTGCAGGAAGTTGTAGAAAGATGGGGTATAAGCTCCACGAGGGCAGGTATCTTTGTTGTTTCGTTCATTGTGTACCCAAGCATACCGCTGGTGTGCAGTAAATATTTGTTGAATTGATTGGATGGAATTTTCCCAGTAAGGTAATGATTTTCTTTTCCTAGGAGAAAAACAAAGAGTTAGAGCAAACAGACTTTGATTAAGTGCTTTGTGTAATGTTTACTTCCCATCAGTCACACTGTATGGTGCCAGTTAGCGTGCATGTTGACCTAGCATAGTAGAGGCAGCATTGTTTTGGGGTCACAGTCCGCCTCTGCCGCCAGCTACTAGTACAACCTTGGAAAACCCGCATCCCACTAAGCCTCAGTTACCTCATTCAAAGTCACCAACAAACCAACCAGTTGCAATCAAGTCAATTTGGACTCATGGGAACACTATGTGTGTCACAGTAGAACTGTGCTGCATAGGGTTTTCGTGGCTGTGATCTTTCAGAAATAGGTGCCCAGGTCTTTCTTCCAATGCCTCTCTGGTGGGTTTGAACTGCCAACCTTACAGTTAGTAGCCAAGTGCTTACCCATTTGCACCACCCAGGGACTCCTATTCAACGTCATAGGGGTAATGAAAACCAAAGGTGATGGCTTGTATGAAGTATCTTAACTGTAAAGTGCCCTAAGATGTAGCTCTCATTATGTGCCTTCCCTCCTTCTATCCTCCAATGTGAAACTGACATTAATTACGTACTTCAAAATTCAATGTTGCTGAAAAATTTCCAATAACCCTGAGAATTAGCTACAGTCCTACCCACTTTTCAGATGCAGAAACAGCAGAGCAGAAAGGCAGTGCCTTGTCAAGCCCCCTTCAAGTGATGGGGCTGGGATTTGAGTGTAGAATTTTCTGACTCTGAAGTCTTTGTACCATAAAGTTCTGTGATACCATGCTGAACCGATATTTTGTACTTTCCTTCCCCCCTTTTTGCCACAGAGTTCAAGGAACAAGCCCCAGTAGCAACCTTATGCATTATCTGCAAGTAATTTTACCAATGGTAGTTTTTCAAAGATCTCAAAGAAGGGGTTTGTTAGATCCAAAGTCATGTTCCAAAGCCAGGGGCTGAAGTTTGGGTTCATTCTTATCGCCTCAAATACGAGCACACCCTGTGTGCAAACATAACCTTTTAAACACCTTCCATTTCGTGTGCATCCCAGCTTCCCTTAAAAATAGCTCCATAACTAAAATGGTCTTCTCTTACTGCTCACCTAGGAGTCTGCTTTACCACTTCCCCCAAAAGATAGAAACATCAACAAATCTAAAACATCTTATAAAATAAAAATTGATTAAATGCAAAGGATTTTTGCATGTTTCTTGTACTACTTGTGTGATTGCCTTGTTCTATGGGATCCTCCACTACAGCCCCCCTGCCAGGCTCCTCTCCTTACACATCTTTAATTTCTCCCTGGGAAGGTGCAAGGGAGTACACCCACCTGCAGATGTAGGTTGAGTTGCCGATAATACTGCATACACATTTGTAGATGCTGCATGTATATTAATACAGACAGTAGACCATACATGGGAGGTAGTCATGGAAACTTCCTAGATATAACCAAACACCTTACAGGGCGAAATTACTAGGCTTGAAGGCTGAGAACCATAGACTCATAGGACATCTAGGACATCTATGTCAACTGGCATAACATAATTCGTAAAGACAATGTTCTACATCCTACTTTAGTGAGTAGCATCTGGGGTCTTAAAAACTTGCAAGCAGCCATCTAAGATGTAACTATTGGTCTCATCCTGGCCAGAGCAAAGGAGAGTGGAGAAAACCGAAGACTCAAGGGAACAATTAGACTAAAGGAGTAATAGACCACATGAACCACAGCCTACATGATCCCGAGACCAGAAGAACTAGACGGTGTCCAGCTACCATTACTGACTGCTCTGACCAGGATTGTGTTAATAAAGGCTCCCGGGCAGAGCAGGAAAAAACGTAGAACAAAAATCAAATCTATAAAAAGGCCAGGCTTACTGGTCTGATAGAGACTGGAGGAACCCCCCGAGACTATAGCCCCAAGAAACCCTTCTAACAGGGAGCTGAAGCCATTCCCAGAGACCACCTTTCAGCCAAACAATAGAAAAGCCTACAAAATAAGCAATAACACCTGAGAGGGATGAGTTCCTTAGAACCGTTAATTACAGGAGCGCAAAAGGGCAAAATCTGCCCCCCCAAAAAAGAAGGGGTAGGAAAACCAGACGAATGGTAACACGGAAACCAGAGCAGAAATGGGGAGAGTGCTGACACACTGAGGAGACTGCGACCAATATCTTGGAACAATTCTGCGTACAAATTGTTGAATGAGAAATTATTTTGCTTGGTAAACCTTCACCTAAGCCACAATAAAATATTAAAAAATAATAATTTCTCACTGGTGCCTACTCAAGTAAAGTTTAACTGCTTTACCCTGGTCATGAAGTTCTTAAGGTTCCAGGCCTGACCTGACTGAGTCAACTCGATGGCAGCTATCTATCTCCCAAATATTGTATGGGACACCCTTATGCTAAAAAAATTATTGGTTGTTTATCTGAAATTAAACTTTAATTGAACATACTGGTTTTTTTTTTGTCTAGTTTGGGTTTTTTTCTAAATCTGGTTTCCCTAGAACAGGGCGTTTAGCAGAACAAGCTTGGGGTGTTATTCAGGCTTTACTGCTCTTCCATTCATGTTCCTGCTGCAAACTCACCCCAGAGCACAAAGAGTATGAAAGGTTGAAGCAGCAGCATGGACCAGAAGAAGGACAGCGCTCCACTGTGCGAGGAGCTGGTGGGTGGGGAGGGCCCAGGGCAGGCTGTGTGGGGTGTGTGGTCACCAGTAGAATGCCACAGAGGCACTGACACCCAGGGGGCTTGCCTGGATCCCTGTTTGTTGAGTCATATCAGCCTCCTAGAGGAGGCAACAGCAAGTTGGCAGACGCGTCTTTGTTGTCAGTTGTAATTGGGATGCTTCTGCTTTGGCAAAACGTTCATCAAATATTGGAATTCACACAAAAAAAGTTGCTCCTGGAAGAAGCAGCTTTGGGGCTGCTTCCCAGCCAGTGTTGGGGAGGGAATGAAATCCTGAGTGACAGTGAACATGGGGTAATGGGCAGAAGACTTTGGACTAAACAGGATATCAGGAAATCCGAGATCTATTATCCCTCTTGCTCTGGCAGGAACACATGGCTGTTGGCAGAAAAGACTGTGAAGTTTGGAGCAAACTGACTTTTTTCCACATAGTAAAAGGGGGAATTAACTCACTCACTAGTTTTATATATTTAAGAAACTCAGAGCTTACCGCCTGCCAGACACTATTCTAAGTGCTTTGCAAATATTAACTTGTAACTTCTCTTAATAAACCTAGAGGTAGGTATTATCATTAACCTCATTTTGCAGAAGAAGAAACTGAGGCAGAAAGAGTTTAAGAAGCTTGCTCAAGGTCACACAGTAGGAGGTGGCCTAGCCAAGAATCATCCCAGGCAACCTTTCAAACACTTTACTGTCTTTTAAGAAGGGCAGTGTCTGGGTTGTACTCAGCCTTCTGCCTTTTGTGTATGATTTTGATAAGAAGATGAAGGTAATAAAGATGCATTTCCCAGGCATAAAGCTCTGTACAAGCTCTGCAGGAGTCAAACATACAACACGGATGGCTGCCATGTCCACAGTTCAGCACTTAAAAATTGTAGTTAATGTTCTTACACCAAAAAAATACATGTATGGAGGAGGCAGGGCCAAGATGGCAGAGAAGTCAGGTGCTTCTAGTGATCCCTCTTACAACAAAGACCTGAAAAAAAAAGTGAAATGATTATACAAGCTAAGTGCCCTGAACATCACAGACAAAGTTAGAAAACAGACTGAGTGTCACGGAGAGGGAGAGACGGTTCAGAAGCTGAGAGGACTTGCCTGACCTGAATCACTGGGAACCCTCAGGCACTATTCACTGGAGTGACTGGGGCAGGGCTGGTAGTAGAGTTCTGGATGCAGTATCCTCAGGGAGAGACAGCAAGCCACACAGACTACTCACACCTCTGGAACCAGAGAAGAATGGTGCCCTCAGCAAAAGCTAAGTACTTGGGTATGTTTTACCATACCCCCAGCCCCCCAAGATAACTTCGGTGGCTGTTGATGTCCCTGGGCCTGAGATAGGTCCTGCTGTGGGCCCTGAGCCACTCTCCTGGCCCTGGAGATGGGATAAATTCACAGTTGAGGGAAAAGATAATCTACCAGTTCCACTAAGCTGGGGAGCTCAGGACAGAAGTGGCACTTGTCCAGGCACAAATGGTCCATGGACTTTGAATACCTTTCACCTCTGCATGGACATGTGTGGGCCCATTTCAGGAGAATAGGTCCTTGTTGGCAGACTGCAACTGTTTCAGCTCTGCAGTGGAGAGGTGGGTGTTTGATATTTGACACTGCTTTGCCTATTAAACAGCGTTCTCATCTACCCACATCAGGGCCTAAAGACTGGTGGCTCCACCCATGTCACCTAGCCAACTGCCAAAGGGGACCAAGGATAAGTGGCACCTAACAGTCTTTACAACCAGAAGCATTGGGTACCCATGGTCCATCTGCAGAACCACCCACCTGTGTGCTGTAGAGAACAGAGATGCGCTTTCCTCACAGACACTCAAGGGACAGTTATCAGCCCCCTGCCTTGTTCAGAGCATGACCCCCTGCTGCAACCAGATACCTGTACCTAGAACAATCACCCCTGCTCCTCTACGACTGTAGAACAGAGCCTGTACCACACACTTGATGACCAACAACCTGGACACCTCAGCTGAATCCATACAAGAAAAGTGAATGGACTCCTAGGCTCATATATCTGATAACAGCTCTAGCCATCTGGTGACAGGACGTTAGAGCTTCAAAGGTGAAAACAATCAAGCTAGCTCACTCAAGCAGCCTATTTGGGCATATCAAAACAAAACAGAGCAAGAAGCTAGGATACAGTAAGCAAACATTAAATAAACTAATACAATAACTTATAGGTGGCTCTGAGACAACAGTCAATATCAAATCACATAAAGAAGCAGACCATGATCACTTCAACAAGCTCTCAAAACAAAGAATCAAGGAATCTTCTAGAAGAAGGTGTTTTCCTGGAATTACCAGATGCAGAATACAAAAGATTAATATACAGAACTCTTCAAGACATCAATATGAGCTCAAGAAGGAGATCAGGCAAAATGCAGAACAAGCCAAGAAACACACAGATAAAGCAGTTGAAGAAATTAAAAAGGTTATTCAAGAACATACTGAAAAATTTAATTAGCTGCAAGAATCCATACAGAGACAGCAATCAGAAATTCAGAAGATTAACAATAAAATTACAGAATTAGACAACTCAATAGAAAGTCAGAGGAGCAGAATTAAGCAAGTGGAAGGCAGAATTGGTGAGCTTGAAGATAAGACACGTGGCACCAATATATTTGAAGAAAAATCAGATAAAAGAATTAAAAAAATGAAGAAACCCTAAGAACCATGTGGGACTCTATCAAGAGAAATAACCTACAAGTGATTGGAGTACCAGAACAGGGAGGGATGACAGAAAATACAGAGAGAATTGAAGGTTTTTTGGCTGAAAACTTCCCTGACATCGTGAAAGATGGGAAGATATGTATCCAAGATTCTCATCAAACTCCACATAAGGTAGATCTCAAAAGAAAGTCACTAAGACATATTATAATTAAACTTACCAAAACCAAAGATAAAGAGAGAATTTTAAGGGCAACCAGGGATAAATGAAAAGTCACCTACAAAGGGGAGTCCTTACGAATAAGCTCGGACTACACGGCAGAAAGCATGCAGGCAAGAAGGCAATAGGATGACTTATATAAGGCACTGAAGGAAAAAAAATTGCCAGCCAAGAATCATATATCCAGCAAAACTGTCTCTCAAATATGAAGGTGCAATTAGGGAATTTCCAGATAAACAGAAGTTTAGGAAATTCATGAAAACCAAATCAAAACTACAAGAAATACTAAAGAGGGTTCTCTGGTTAGAAAATCAATAATATCAGGTATCGGCCTAAGTCTAGAATACGGGACAGAGCAACCAGATGTCAACCCAGATAGGGAAATCACAAAAACAAATCAAGATTAAAAAAAAAAAAAAATGCTCAAAACAGGGAAACAGCTATATCATTATGTAAAAGAAGACAACATTATAACAATAAAGAGGGACTAAGAAACGTAGTCATAAATCTTTCATATGGAGAGGAAGAAGAGGCGATACAAAGAAGTGAAAGTTAGGTTTAAACTAAGAAAAAGAGGGGTAAATATTAAGGTAACCACAAAGGAGGCTAACAATCCTATGGAGCAAAATAAAATACAAGAAAAAGAAAAAGACTCAGAAAAACAAAATCAACAGCAACAATTAAGAGGAAAAGGCAATATATAAAGATAAACTACTTAGTACAAAAAATAAAGTGGGAAAAAGAAACTGTCAACAACACACAAAAAAAGACATCAAAATGACAGCACTAAACTTATACCTATCCATAATTATGCTGAATGTAAATGGACTAAATGCACCAATAAAGAGACAGAGAGTGACAGAATGGATTAAAAAAAACACAATCCTTCTATATGCTGCCTACAAGAGACACACCTTAGACTAAGAGACACAAACAAACTAAAACTCAAAGGATGGAAAAAAATACATCAAGCAAACAACAATCAAAAGAGAGCAGGAGTGGCAATATTAATTTCAGACAAAATAGACTTTGAAGTTAAATCCACCACAAAGGATAAAGAAGGACACTATATAATGATAAAAGGGATAATATAAAAGAAGGATATAACCATATTAAATATTTATGCACACAGTGATAGAGCTTCAAGATACATAAAACAAACTCTAACAGAATTAAAAAGTGAGATAGACAGCTCCAGAATAATAGTAGGAGACTTCAACACACTACTTTCAGTGAAGGACAGGACATCCAGAAAGAAGCTTAATAAAGACACAGAAAATCTAAATGCCACAATCAACCAACTTGACCTCATAGACATATACAGAACACTCCACCCAACAGCAGCCCGGTATACTTTCTTTTCTAGTGCACGTGGAACATTCTCTAGACTAGACCACATATTAGGTAACAAGGAAATATTACAAAGCATCTTCTCTGACCATAAAGCCATAAAAGTAGAAATCAATAACAGAAAAAGCAGGGAAAAGATATAAAATATTTGGAATCTGAACAACATCCTGCACAAAAATGACTGGGTAATAAAAGACAATAAGGATGGAATAAAGAAAGTCATACAATCTAATGAGAATGAAAACACTTCCCATCAGAACCTTTGGGACAGAGTGAAAGCAGTGCTCGGGGTCAATTTATACTCATAAATGCATACATCCAAAAAGAAGAAAGGGCCAAAATCAAAGAATTATCCCTACAACTTGAACAAACAAAGAGCAATAAAAGAAACTCTCAGTCACCAGAAGAAAGCAAATAATAAAAATTAGAGCAGAATTAAATGAAACAGAGAACAGAGAAACAATTGACAGAGTAAAAAGACCAAAAGGTGATTCCTTGAAAAAATTAACAAAATTGATAAACCATTGGCCAAACTGAAAAAAGAAAAACAGGAGAGGAAGCAAATAACCTGAATAAGAAATGAGATAGACGATATCACAAGAGACCCAATTGAAATGAAAAGAATCATATCAGACTACTACGAAAAATTATACTGTAACAAATTTGAAAACCTAGAAGAAATGGATGAATTTCTAGAAACACACTACCTACCTAAACTAACACAAACAGAGGAAGAACAACTAAATAAAACCATAACAAAAGAAGAGATTGGAAAGGTAATTAAAAAATGCCCCCGAAAAAAAGCTTTGGCCTGGACGGCTTCCCTGGGGAGCTCTATGAAACTTTCAGAGAAAAGTTAACACCACTACTACTAAAGGTATTTCAGAGCATAGAAAAGGATGGAATACTCCCTAACTCATTCTATGAAGCCAGCATATCCCTGATACCAAAGCCAGGTTAAAAAAAAAAAAAAAAGACACCACAAAAAAAGAAAATTACAAACCTATATTCCTCATGAACTTAGATGCAAAAATCCTCAACAAAATTCAAGCCAATAGAATTCAACAACATATCAAAAAATAATTCACCATGACCAGGTGGGATTCATACCAGGTATGCAGGGATGGTTCAACATTAGACAAACAAAGTAATCCATCATATAAATAAAAGCCAAGAACCACATGATTTTATCAATTGATGCAGAAAAGGCATTTGACAAAGTCCAACACCCATTCATGATAAAAACTCTCAGCAAAATAGGAATAGAAGGAAAATTCCTCAAAATAGTAAAGGGCATTTATAAAAAGCCAACAGCCAACATCACTCTAAATGGAAAGAGTCTGAAAGCATTCCCACTGAGATCAGGAATCAGACAAGGATGCCCTTTATCACTACTCTTATTCAACATCGTGCTGGAGGTCCTAGCCAGAACGATTAGGCTAGGTAAAGAAATAAAGGGCATCCAGATTGGTAAGGAAGAATTAAAAGTATCTCAATGTGCAGATGACATGATCTTATACACAGAAAACCCTAAGGAATCCTCAACAAAACTACTGAAACTAACAGAAGAGTTCAGCAGAGCATCAGGATACAAGACAAACACAAAAATCAGTTGAATTCCTCTACACCAACAAAAAGAACATCGAAGAGGAAATCACCAAGTCAATGCCATTTACAGTAGCCCCCAAGAAGATAAAACACTTAGGAATAAATCTTAACAGAGATGTAAAACACCTATACAAGGAAAACTACAAGATACTACCTCAAGAAACCAAAAGAACCCTACATAAGTGGAAAAACATACCTTGCTCATGGGTAGGAAGATTTAACCTTGTAAAAATGTCTATTCTACCAAAAGCCATCTATAGATACAATGCCATTCCAATCCAAATTCCAATGATATTTTTTAATGAGATGGAGAAACAAATCACCAACTTCATATGGAAGGGAAAGAGGCCCGAATAAGTAAAGCATTACTGAAAAAGAAGAACAAGGTGGGAGGCCTCAAACTACCTGATTTTAGAACATATTATACCACCACAGTAGTCAAAACAGCCTGGTACTGGTACAACAACAGATACATGGACCAATGGAACAGAATTGAGAATTCAGACATAAATCCATCCACATGTGAGCAGCTGATATTTTACAAAGGCCCAAAGTCAGTTAAATGGGGAAAAGACAGTCTCTTTAACAAATGGTGCTGGCGTAACTGGATATCCATCTGCAAAAAACTGAAACAGGACCCATACCTCACACCATGCACAAAAACGAACTCAAAATGGATCAAAGACCTAAATATAAAATCTAAAATGATAAAGATCATGGAAGAAAAAATAGGGACAATGCTAGGAGCCCTAATACATGGCATAAACAGTATACAAAACATTACTGACAATGCACAAACACCAGAAGAGAAACTATATAACTGGGAGCTCCTAAAAATCACACACCTATGCTCATCCAAAGACTTCACCAAAAAAATAAAAAGACTACCTACGGACTGGGAAAAAGTTTTTAGCTATGACATTTCCGATCAGCGCCTCATCTCTAAAATCTACATGATACTGCAAAAACTCAACAACAAAAAGACAACGCAATTAAAAAATGAGCAAAAGATATGAACAGTCGCTTCACTAAAGAAGACATTCAGGTAGCTAACAGATACATGAGGAAATGCTCACAGTCATTAGCTGTTAGAGAAATGCAAATCAAAACTACCATAACATTCCATCTCACTCCAACAAGGCTGGCATTAATCCAAAAAACACAAAAGAATAAATGTTGGAGAGGTTGTGGAGAGACTGGAACACTTACACACTGCTGGTGGGAACGTCGAATGGTACAACCACTTTGGAAATTGATTTGGTGCTTCCTTAAAAAGCTAGAAACAGAACTACCATATGATCAAGCAATCCCACTGCTTGGAATATATCCTAGAGAAATAAGAGCCTTTACACAATCCCACTGCTTGGAATATATCCTAGAGAAATAAGAGCCTTTACACAAACAGATATATGCACACCCATGTTCATTGCAGCATGTTTACAATAGCAAAAAGATAGAAACAACCAGATAAATAAATTATGGTATATTTACACAGTGGAATACCATGCATTGATAAAGATCAGTGATGGATCTGTGAAACATTTCATAACATGGAGAAATCTGGAAGGCATTATGCTGAGTGAAATTAGTTGCAAAAGGACAAATATTGTATGAGACCACTATTATAAGAACTCAAGAAATAGCTTAAACAGAGAAGAAAATATTCTTTGATGGTTTCAAGAGTTGGGAGGGAGGGAGGGAGAGAGGTATTCACTAATTAGAGAGTAGACAAGAACTATTTTAGGTGAACGGAAAGACAACACGCAATACAGGAGAGGTCAGCACAACTGGACTAAACCAAAAGCAGTTTCCTGAATAAACTGAACACTTTGAAGGCCAAAGTAGCTGGGGCAGGGGTTTGGGGACCATGCTTTCAGAGTACATCTAGGACAATCGACATAATAAAATCTCTTAAGAAAACATTCTGCATCCCACTTTGGAGAGTGGCATCTGGGGTCTTAAGTGCTACCAAGCAGCCATCTAAGATGCATAAATTGGTCTCAACCCACCTGGAGCAAAGGAGAATGAGGAACACCAAAGACACAGGTAATTATGAGCCCAAGAGACAGAAAGGGCCACGTAAATCAGAGACTACATCAGCCTGAGACCAGAAGAGCTAGATGGTGCCCGGCTACAACCGCCCTGATGACTGCCCTGACAGGAAACACAACAGAGAACACCTGAGGGAGCAGGAGAACAGTGGGATGCAGACCTCAAATTCTCGTAAAAAGACCAGAATCAGTGGTGTGACTGAGGCTAGAAGGACCCTGGAGGCCATGGTCCCCAGACCTTGTGTCAGCCCAAGACAGGAACAATTCCCAAAGTCAACTCTTCAGACAGGGATTGACTGGACTATAAGATAGAAAACGATGCTGGCGATGAGTGAGCTTCAAGCAAATACATGAGACTATGTGGGCAGCTCTGGTCTGGAGGATAATCGGAAGGCAGAGGGGGACAGAGCCTGGCTGAATGGATGTGGAAATAGAGAGTGGAGAGGAGTATGCTGTCTCATTAGGTGGAGAGCAACTAGAAGTATATAGCAAAATGTACATAAATTTTTGTATGAGAGACTGACTTGATTTGTAAACTTTCATTTAAAGCACAATAAAAATTAAAAAAAAAAACAAAAAACAAACATGTATGGGAGAAAAACCTGATAATCTGTTCCTGTATAGATTAAACCCTAGAAATCCCACTGGGGCAGTCCCACTCAGTCACATGTGGTCACCATGAGTCGAAAATCAACTCGACATTACCTAACAACATATATGTATGTGTGTATATGTATACTTATATGTATAATATCCACCACTTGTCTGTCAGCTTGTCGTACTGAGGTGGCTTGTGTGTTGCTGTGATACTGGAATCTACACCACCCGTATTTCAAATACTAGCAGGGTTGCCCATGGTGGACACATTGAAGAGGAGCAGCGTCATATTTACCATCAAAAGAAACATTTGAAGCTCAATCCTGAAATGCAATGCTGTTGGTGACAGGATAATATCTATATGCCTACAAGGAAGAGCAGTTATTCAAATCGATAGTGATGTCAAAGATAAAAAAAAAAAAAAAAACCAAAGATGAAGAAATTGAAGATTTTTACCAACTTCTGCAGTCCGAAATTAATCAAATATGCATCAAGATGCAGTAATAATTACTAGTGATTGGAATACAAAAGTGGGAAACAAAGGAAAAGGATCAACAGTTGGGAAATATGGCCTTGGTGAAAGACATAATGCAGGAGATTGCATTATAGAATTTTGCAAGACCAGGTCCTGGACAGAGCTGGAGAAAAATGTAGAATAAAATTCTAACTCACAAACATACAAAACAAAAACACTAGACTTAATGGTCTGACAGAGACTGCAGAAACCCCGAGAGTACGGCCCCCGGACACCCTTTTAACTGAGTACTGAATTCACTCCTGAGATTCACCCTTCAGTCAAAAATTAGACAGGCCCATAAAACAAAATGGGCACACCAACCTAGGAGCAAGGATGAGAAGGCAGGAAAGGACAGAAAAGCTGGTAATGGGGAATCCAAGGCCAAGAAGGGGAGAGCATTAACATGTCGAGGGGTTAGCAACCAATGTCACAAAACATTATGTATATTAATTGTTCAATGAGAAACTAATTTGCTCTACAAACCTTCATCTAAAGCACAATGAAAAAAAAAAGAGTTTTGCAAACCAAC
The DNA here is from genome assembly GCF_024166365.1 of Elephas maximus indicus. Lineage (NCBI taxonomy): Eukaryota > Metazoa > Chordata > Mammalia > Proboscidea > Elephantidae > Elephas > Elephas maximus. The sequence continues at coordinate 231,710,199 of NC_064819.1, forward strand.
AACTTCTTCATTGCAAACAACTCTTTTAAATGAACTATACACGTGAATCTCACTGGGTGAAATACACAGGAATTAAATCAAGTACATCTGGGGAAAGAAATGATGGAAAGGCTCAATATCATCAGGCGGGGGGCTGACTGTGGAACAGACCATCAATTACTCCTGTGTGAGTTCAAGTTGAAGTTGAAAATTAAAACAAGCCCACAAGAGCCAAAGTACAACCTTGAGTATATTCCACCTGATTCAGAGACCATCTCAAGAATAAATCTGACACGTTGAACAGTAATGACTGAAAAGTAGATGAGTTGTGGCATGACATCGAGGACATCATACGTGAAGAGAGCAAGAGGTCATTAAAAAGACAAGGAAAAAAAAACCAAAACAGGTGTCAGGAGAGACTCTGAAACCTGTTCTTGAACATCAAGTAGCTAAAGCGAAAGGAAAAACTGATGAAGTGAAAGAGCTGAAAAGAAGATTTCGAAGGGCAGCTGGAGAAGACAAAGTATTATAATGACCTGGGCAAAGACCTGAAGTTAGAAAACCAAAAGGGAAGAACACACTAGGCATTTCTCAAGCTGAAAGAACTGAAGAAAAAAAATCAAACCTCAGGTTGCAATTTCAAAGGATACTAAGGGCACCACCAACCAAAAAGATCAGCAGTTCGAATCCACCACCCACTCCTTGGAAACCCTATGAGGCAGTTCCACTCTGTCCTATAAAGTCGCTATGAGTCAGAATCAACTCGATGGCAATGGGATTTTTTTTGGGGGGGAGGGGCTACGAGCAAAATATTGAACAACACAGGAAGCATCAAAAGAAGATGGAAGGAATACACACAGTCACTGTACGAAAAAGAATTGGTCAACATTCACCTATTTCAGGAGGTAGCATATGATCATAACCAATGGTTCGGAAGGAAGAAGTACAAGATGCACTGGAAGCATGGTGAAAGACAAGGCTCCAGGAACCGACAGAATACCAACCGAGATGTGTCAACAAATGTATGCAACACAGGAAGCACTCACTCGTCTATGCCAAGATATTTGGAAGACAACTAACTAGCCAACCGACTGGAAGAAATTCATATTCGTTCCCATTCCAAGGAAAGGTGATCGAACAGAATGTGGAAATTATTGAACAATATCATTAATAATTTATCAATAATTAAGATAATTAAAAAATGTTGCAGCAGTCCCTCAACAGGGAACTGCCAGAAATTCAAGCTGGATTCAGAAGAGGATGTGGAATGAGGGATATCACTTCTGATGTCAGATGGATCTTGGCTGAAAGCAAAGAATACCAGAACACCTGTGTTTTATTGACTATGCAAAGGCATTCAACTGTACGGATCATGACAAATAATGGATAACATTAAGAAGTATGGGAATTCCAAAACATTTAATTGTGCTCATGTGGAACCTGTACATAGATCAAGAAGCAGTCGTTTGAACAGAACAAGGGGATACTTTGTGGTATAAAGTTAGGAGGGGTGTGGGTCAAGGTTGCATCCTTTCACCACACTTAATCAATCTGTATGCTGAACAAATAATCTGAGAAACTGGACTATATGAAAAAGAACGCAGCATCAGGATTGGAGGAAGACTCATTAACAACCTGTGATATGCAGATGACACAACCTGACTTGCTGAAAGCAAAGAAGACTTGAAGCACTTACTGATGAAGATCAAAGACTACAGCCTTCATCATGGATAACACCTCAACATCAAGAAAACAAAAATCCTCACAACTGGACCAATAAGCAACATCAATATAAATGAAGAAAATATTGAAGTTGTCAATATTCGATCGCCTCATATGCATGAGAAAGCTGGACAATGAATAAGGAAGATCAAAGAATTGATGCCTTTGAATTATGGTGTTGGTGAAGAATATGGACTGCCAGAAGAAGGAACAAATCTGTCTTGGAAGACCTATAGCCAGAATGCTCCTTAGAAGGGAGGATAGGGAGACTTCATCTCACGTAATTTGGACATGTTATCAGGAGGGAGCAGTGCCCGGGGAAGGACATCATGCTTGATAAAGTAGAGGGTCAGTGCAAAAGAAGAAAACCCTCAACGAGATGGGCGAACACAGTGGCTGCAACAATGGGCTGAAGCATAACAACAATTTTGAGAATGGCGCAGGACCAGGAAGTGACTTGTGCTGTTGCACACAGGGTCACTATGAGTCGGAACTGACTCAACAGCACCTAAAAACAACGACAACAACCTGGGCATGTAGATTAATATTTTTCATTAAATTTGGGAAGTTTTCAGTCATTATTTCTTCTAAAATTTTTTTCTGTGTCTCTTTCTGTCCTCTCTTGGCAATCCGTGTTGGTGTGCTGTATGGTGTCCCATATTTCTCTGAGACTCAGCTCATTTTTCTTCATTCTTTTTTCTCTCTTTTTCCAGATTGCATCATCTCTACCAATCTATTATCAAGTTTTCTAATTTTTTTCTTCTAAATCAAATCTACTTTTGAGTCCCTCCAGTTAATTTTTATTTCAGTTATTGTAATTTTCAATCCCAGACACTTCATTTGGCCGTTTTTATAATTTCTATCTCTTTATTGATATTCTCAATTTGATACAACATTGTCGTTATACCTTCCTTTACATCTTTACACATCATTTTCTTTAGTTCTTTGAGTGTTTTATAATGACTGCATTGAAGTCATTGTCTATTAATTTCCATATCTGCTGCATCTGACAGGCAGTTTCTCTTGCCTGCATTTGAACCTGTTTTGGGTCACAGTTTTTTTTTTTTCTTTGTCTCATAATTTTTGTCGACAACTGTGCACTTTAAGTAACTTATCATTGCAACTCTGGATACTGATCATCCCCTACCCCTCTCTGGGGTTTATTGTTTTTGTTGTTTGCTTGTTTATTCGTTTAGTGATTTTGCTGGAATATTCTAGTGAAGTCTGTTTCTCCTGCAGTGTGAAGCCCCTGATGTTGCTTCTCAGAGGGTGTAGCCTTGGCAATAGCACAGTCACCTGGGATGTCAGTCATTTAGCAGGGCTTTTTTTTCTTTAACCAAGGCTTCAAACTGGTTTGTTCTGGTTTGAACCCCTGCTGAGGATTTGCATTTCTAACAACTTTCCAGGTGCTGCTAAGGCTGCTGGTTAGGAAGCTTCTCTGAGAACCGTTAGTAGAGCTCCAGTTCTCAAAATTTCTTCTACATAAGAATCACCTAGGGATCTTGTTAAAATGTAAATTATGATTCAGTTTATCTGGGGTGGAAATGTAAATTGTTGGCAGGGGTTCCAACCCTTTCCTTTTATTGTCTTTTCCCCTGATCACACCCAGCTGTTAGGCTCTCATAATTGCTGGCTGATTGCTGTATTGTTTTCAACAACCCTCTGAGCATAAATTGCTCCGTGATGTGATCCAATTAAATATGAGAGACTTTTCAGGGGACTCTTTGAAATCCATGTTTGAGGTTTGTTCTAACCCCTGAAGAGCTCTTCTTCTCTGTCTCTCTCCCTATCTCATAAGCCAAATGGCCTATAGTTTAACTTGTATATCTCTTATGAAGTTAATAGCAGCCTCCTCTTAATTGCTTACCAGTGAAACCTCCATTGTTTATGAGAGTACCCTCAGGCTTGAACTTCTCCACACTCTGTTTCAAATAAAGCCTTTACCTTTGAGGAGCGCTTCAGAAGGCCTCCCTCTCCCCATGAGCGAAGTGTCTGAGTCACACTCCATAGTTGAGGGTGAAGACAGTGGCTTGCTTCTTTGAGTGACACTGTGTTTTAGGAGCAGGACACTAGGTGGGATGGTAGCCCCTGGTCTTCTGACTTGCGTCTCCCAGTCTGGAACTTCTGCCCTATGATCAAGCTGGGGTGAGGTGCATGAGCCCCAGTATTCTCAGTGTGTCATGTCTAATTGGAGAACTGGGTGGAAGAAGGGATTCCCCAACCCAGCCACACTCACATAGGATTTAGCCTATTCAACTCCTAGCTGAGGAGGATAAGAAATGCTGGTGGCCTGTCTCTACCAGGAAGATACCATAGCCTTTGACTGGGAGCAGAGGCAAGACAGAGCCTCTGCTGTGTCCTTAGCTGATTCCCCCTAGAATGGAGTTTACATCACACTGAGCTGGGAGGGAGTAGGGAGAAAGTGGGTTGTGGTTCAAATGCCACAGACTCACTGTTCTTACAGATTTTTGGAAGATATTCTTGAGAAAACTTCATTACATGCCCTTAGAACAATTTCCAAAGACTTTAAATGGTTGCTGTTGTTTATATATATATATATATATATATATATATATATATATATATAGTTTTTACCAATTATGCATGTTTCACTGAAGACTGAATCCATGGAGTTCCTCACACTGCCATTTCAGAAGCAGAACTCTGAAGTACTTTCTCATCATAGTTTTATTATTATTAATACTTTTAATTAATTTTTATTGTGCTTTAAGTTATTATTAATATTATAAGCATGCTTTACATACACAAAGGACAGCTTCACAATTGTTTCTTAAAAGACTTCTTTATATTCACGATGTCACTGAACATACCTGGAATATGAATTTTGAGTTCAGTTTGTTGGTGATATGTTTGTTTTACCATACCTGCATCAGATAGGATGGGAGATGGTTTAAACGTTGCATACGCTATTGCAAGAAAAGTAGAAGTTAATCATGAAAAGAAAAAAAAGCAAGAATGGCTCAGAGGTTATTTCAGCAATGGTGATGCATTTTGTTGAACTGTTAACTTTGACTGCTCACCATTGTAACTAAAGGCAGATGCAATTTTTCAAGGTGTCTGGCCTCCACAGAGGGATTAAACTTCACACTTTATCCCAGGACCACCACTCACAACCTGAGTTACCATCGAGGTTCTTCGGGCTACATTCCCTATAGCATTTAACCTATGCTCAATTTCAGTTTCACAAGCCATTCATTTTAATGAAAATATTCTTTCTGTTTTGTGCCAATATTTATAAATTTCCAGACATATGAAATACCTATCTTAATTGGATATTTAATGGAATACTTCCTCAGAAATATTTCCTCAGAAATATTCCATTAAAATTTATCATTGCATTTCTTTAAGAATAAGTAACTGAAGTTGAAATGTATATGGGTAATTTGTTTAGATTAATTTAGAATGTCTTGTTCATAGCTCTGAATATACAGAAAGATATTTGATGCATGTTGTTGTTATTAGGTGCCGTTGCATCAGTTCCAACTCATAGTGACCCTATGTACAACGGAACAAAACACTGCCTGGTCCTGCAAAATCCTCACAATCGTTGCTATGTTCGAGCCCATTGTTTCAACCACTATGTCAGTCCACCTTGTTGAGGGTTGTCCTCTTTTTTGCTGACCTTCTACTTTACCAAGCATGATATCCTTCTCCAGGGACTGGTCCCTCCTAGTAACATGTCCAAAGTACGTGAGACGAAGTCTCTGCACCCTCACTTCTAAAGAGCGTTCTGGCCGTACTTCTTCCAAGAGGGATTTTTTTCCTTCTTCTGGCTTTCCAAGGTATATGCAATATTCCTTTCCAACGTGGTAATTCAAAGGCATCAACTCTTCTTCAGCCTTCCTTATTCATTGTCCTGCTTTTGCTTGCATATGAGGCAATTGAAAAATCCACAGCTTGGATCAGGCACACCTTAGTTCTCAAAGTGACATCCTTACTTCCTAACACTTAAATGGGTCTTTTGCAGCAGATTAGCCCAATGCAATACATTGTTTGATTTCTTGAGTGCTGCTTCCGCAGGCATTGATTGTGGATTCAAGTAAAATGAAATGCTTGATAACTTCAGTCTTTTCTCCGTTTATCATAACGTTGCTTATTGGTCCAGTTGTGAGGGTTTTTGTTTTCTTTATGTTGAGTTGTAATCCACACTGAAGGCTGTAGTCTTTGATCTTTATCAGTAAGTACTACAAGTCCTCTTCCCTTTCACCAAGCAAGGTTGTGTCATCTCCATATCGTAGGTTGTTAATGAATCTTCCTCCAATCCCGATGCCCCATTCTTCTTCATAAAGTCCAGCTTCTTGGATTATTTGCTCAGTATACAGATTGAATAAGTATATAATAAGGATACAACCCTCATGCACACTTTTCCTGATTTTAAACCACACAGTATCCCCTTGTTCTGTTCGAATGACTGCCTCTTGGTCTATGTACAGTTTCCACATGAGCTCAATTAAGTGTTCTGGAATACCTATTCTTCACAATGTTATCCGCAATTTGTTATGATTCACACAGACTTTGCATAGTCAATAAAACACAGGTAAACACCTTTCTGGTATTCTCTGCTTTCGGCCAAGATCCACCTGACATCGGCAACGATATCCCTCGTTCCATGTCCTCTCCTGAATCCAGCTTAAATTTCTGACAGTTCCGTGTCAATTGACTGCTGCAACCATTTTTTAATTATCTTCAGCAAAATTTTAGTTGTGTATGATATTAATGGTATTGTTCAATAATTCCCACATTCTGTTGGATCACTTTTCTTTGGAATGGACACAAATATGCGTCTCTTTCAGTCCGTTGGCCAGGTAGTTGTCTTCCGAATAACTTGGCATAGATGATTGAGTGCTCCCAGTGCTGCTGCATCCATTTGTTGAAACGCCTGAATTGGTCTTCTATCAATGCCTGGAATCTCTCACCAACGTCCTCACTGCAGCTTGGACTTCTTCCTTCAGAACCAACAGTTCCTGATCATATGCACTTACGCTACCTCCTGAAATGGTGGAATTTTGATCAATTCTTTTTGGTACAGTGACTCCGTATTCCTTCTATCTTCTTTTGATGCTTCCTGTGTCATCCAATATTTTGCCAACAGAATCCTTCAATATTGCAACTCGAGGCTTGAATTTTTTCTTTAGTTTTTTCAGCTTGAGAAATGCTGAGTGTGCTTTTCCTTTTTGGTTCAATTTAGAGCAGCTAAAGTGAACAGAAGAAATGATGAAGTGAAAGAACTGAACAGGTGATTTCAAAGGGCAGCTGTAGAAGACAAAGTACAGTATTATTTGCTATATACACTTCTAAATTCCCCTTCATTCTTATTGTTGTTGGTCCATAATGCCAATCCAATGTCCTTTACTCTTCTTTCAAATTCTACTGTTAAACCATTAATATTAAATATCCTCACAATTGTCATTGGCTAAAAGATCAACCCTTGGGGCAGATGGTTCACTCGTATACAAATAAAGGTAATGACGTCTCCACTGAATTTAAAACCTTAGAGTTGTGTTATTTAGTTATAACAAAATCTTCTGCCTAACAATAGTCATTGTCACCCTTCCTTGCTAACAAAACTGTGATTTTAATCATGTGGCAATATGACCAGCTTCAGATAATGATTTATTATCGATTTAGGCCAATTATGACAATATCTTTCCTCTTGACATATACTCTTTTTTTCCCGACTCCTTTGCAACTAGGAGTAGGTATTTGATCCCGATCTGGTCATTACATGGCATGGGGAAGTCAGCTGGGGGCTCTTCTGGGAATTATTTACCTCTGCTATAAGCAAAAATTCTCTTTTTTAGCAGACTTTTTCTTCCTTTATTAAATACACCTGTTTGAGGATGAAATGTTGGGACAGTGGCAGCTATTTGCATCATGGGGGTACAAGCCTAAGGATAAAAAACTGAGACATTGAGGATTGGAAAGACAAAAAGCGTCTGCATCCTTGATGACATTTTTTGAGCTCCTGCATGAAACCTGGAAACTTATCTTCAAACTTCTCGTTATGTGAGATCATTAGACCACTTTGTGGCTTCAATCACTTTTAGTCAGGTATTCTGCAGCTTGGAGCTGAAAACATTACTAATAAATACAGTGGTTCTACCAAGTTGCTAGTGAAAGTCAGATGGTATAGCAGAGAATTTTACAAAGAAGGCAGGAAAAATTAGAAGCTAACCTTAAGGTAGGATAGTACTTAAAATAATACTTAAGTGATTGATTTTATTAGGCATTTGTGTTGCTAATAAATTTAACAATATGAGACCCCGTGTTATTAATTAATTGAAAACTAAAACAGAGCAAGTTCTATCTTTTTTTTTTATTACTAAACCATTTGTATATGTTCTACAGGAGACCCTTGTCAGGTTTGCCAGACACTTGCAAGGTCCCTTACCCTGAGTAAACCCATAAACCCCTTGCCATCAAGTCCATTCCAACTCATATTGCCCCTATAGGACAGAGTAGAACTGTCCCATAGGGTTTCCAAAGAGCAGTTTGTTAGCAGCCAAGCTCTTAACCACAGAGCTACCAGGGCTCCCTACCCTGAGTGAATCTCACCAGATATTTATTATTTTTAGATATACACAAATTCCTATTCAGAGTTGATCCGGAGGCATGTGTGAGCTCTTCCCTTGTCTGTCAGGCTTTCTTAGGAAGGAGAAGAGCAGTCTTGTACCCCACTGCATCCCCTTACCTGACCCCCTTCCCAGCCTTTACTGCGCTGTTGGCTAAGTGCATGCTGAAGCAAGCAAGAATCCTGTGAGGGCTTCTTTCTTAGGGATCTCTGTACCACCATCATCCAGTTGTTACACCATTCACTTCTGCCTTTAACTTAACAACCCACCATGGAAGGCTAGCTCAGTGCATCTCTGTCACTGTTTATAAAGTAGTACATCTGTTCTGCATTTCCTTCTCCTGAATGCATGGGCTCACTCTTCTTCTAGTCTTTCAAAACATCAGAGCAGGGCCCTGCAGAGGTTACTGGCCACCTGCCTCTCATCAGATCAACACCACAACCTTACTAAAATGGATGGTTGCCTCTTTTGCAAACTGTATGGCAGCTAACTTTAATAAGCATAGTAATATATTATATTGGTATATGCTTTTCAACTTTACTATCCAGAAGCAGAAATATGTAAATATGTGGCATGTCACTACATGAGTTGAACTGAGCTTCCTCCCCTAGTAAAGTGTATGTTTATGAATTCATATGACTTACACTTATGAACTTTGGGGTTAGCTCTACAGAACAGCCAGCCCACAGCCCCCAGGACAGCACCCAGTTAGGACCAACTCAAGATTCTTTATTTACAGCCTATGTCATGGCCCCTATCACATTGTATTGCCCTGGTGGCGCATGGTTTAAGTGTTTAGCTACTAACCAAAAGGTCAGCAATTTGAATCTACCTACCAGCCACCCGTTGGAAACCGTATGGGGCAGTTCTACTCTGTCCTATAGGGTCACTATGAGTTGGAATTGACTAGATAGCAATGTTTTGGGTTTTTTTTTTTTTTACTTTACAGGCTGCTTTTTTATAAACACTTTGTCACTTAACATCCTACCAATTTTATGTGTTGGGTATTTTATTCCTCCGTTTAAAGAAAAGGAAGTTGCAACCCAGAGAAACTGAGTGACTCATGAAGAGGCATTGGATGTGTGTCCTTGTTACCATTTACCAATGTTTGAATGGAGGGTTCAGGTACCAGCCATGGAAGAGAAGCTGGTTGTCTTATGTTTATACGTACAGTAGCTTTGAAAATATCTGTCTTATTCCCTTTTCCACTGCCAGAAACACCTGCCATGTGTCCAGGAGACTGAGCGAGATCAGGGAAGGGGTTATTCTCAATGACCAGTGACAAATATCAGTCAAGCAGGAGTGAGGTCAGTGCCAGAGGGGCAGGTAGAAATTCCAGGTCCCAGAGCAAGTGCAAGACGCTGAAGGGACAACACATGAGGCTTGGAGTTGAGGGGCTCAAGACAAGGTCTGGAGGCAGAGGGCAGGGTCACATGGGCAATATAATGTGATAAAACCGAAAAACCAAACGCATTGCAATCGAGTCAATTCCAGCTCATAGCGACCCTATAGGACAGAGTAAAATCACCCCCTACGGTTTCCAAGGAGCTGCTGGTGGATTCGAACTGCCAAGCTTTAGGTTAGCAGTCCTTTCTCTTAACCACTGTGGCCATGACATAGGCTATAAATACAGCATCTTGAGTTGGTCGTAAATGGGTGCTGGCCCGGGGGCTGTGGGCAGGCTGCAATGTACAGCTGACTCTCAAGTTCATAGGTATATGTCATATGAATTCATAAACATACACTTTAGTAGGAAAGGAAGCTCAATTCAGATAGCGACATGCCACGTATTTACATATTTCTGCTTCTGGATAGTAAGCAAAAGTGGCAGGAGTGTAATTTTCGGTGACGTAGCAGTCACAGCCTCCAGAGTCCTCCGCCAGGTAGCAGAATATTGGTCCCTCCACTCTTCCTTTCTGCACCCCCTCCCACTCTGACCCCTCCTCTACCAGAAGGGTAGCGAAGGCTGGCTGCACAGCATCCTGAACTCTGGAAGGCACCTTTTTCCCACCAACCTCATGGTGCCAGAGGAGACTGCTGGTTTCCCCTCAAAGCAAAAGCCAGTAGTGCAAGCACAGAGTTGACATCAACAGATGAATAACTGAGTCGAACACAGTGCTTGTATAACCAGACACAGAACAGGCCTCTCTCTCCCAGCCCCGCTGGCCACCCCATCCCTGCCTGCTCTCTGACCAGGGCATTTGCCCACACACATTGCATAAAACCCAACATGCTGTGTGCCTTGACATCTGGGGTAACAAGGAAGGCTTCAAATGACCTCACTGGGCATCTTGTTAAAATGTAAATTCTGAGTCAGTCTTATCCCCAGGTAATTCTTATGTACAATGAATTTTGAGAACTGCGCTACTCAACTAGTGGGTCTCATATTGGTCCCTACTCCCTAACCAGCAGTATTAGCATCACCCAGGTCCTTGTTAGAAATGCAGATTCTTAGCAGGGGTGTGAACCAGAAGGAACCTGGTTGGAAGCCTGGCTTAATGTAATGCAGATGTCTGCATCCAGTGAGATTGTATAAAAACCCAATAGCCTGGTAATTATTTTTTATTATTGTACTAGATGGGAAGAAAGTCCTGGCTTCCATGGTGGAAAGGCACGCAATGAGTCAGTAAAGCCTCCACTCTGGACTCCTCAGAGGTCAGGAGCATGGGGGGAGACAGGGGACAGCAGTCTACCAGCCCCAGATGTGGCTTTGGGCTTTCTGCGGCTGGCCAGGGCCTAGAGGGGCACAGGGGACAGAGTCTTGTCACGGTTGCAGCCCTGAGGCCACGTGACCAGGGCTGGGTGAGCAGAGAGGCTAAGCTGAGGTCACAGCCCATCACCTGGGCCAGCTACCACCTTGTACACAACCCAGAAAGACCCTGCCACGCTTTCCCTCTGGGTTACTGACCCCAGTAAAAAATCTTACCTTTGAGACACTTTAGAGAGCTCCTCCACTCTGGAAATGTGTGACATCACAAGCAGATAATGGCTAGTCCTTTTAGAGGAGATTTAAAAAGCTTGTGCGCTGAATTCCCGGGTCTCAAGAACTACCCCCAAGGTGAACAATGGGGAAAGCCAGGGCCAACACTGCATTTTATCCTAGTCTGTAAGTTGTATTATTTCCTCAACGAGTTGACAGGCTCTCATTGTCATATGGTTACTCAAGTGCCTTTCACCCTAGGAGGTGACTTGACCATTTTCATCCTATTCCAATGTACCAGGGGTTGATGTACTAGCACCAGTTGTCACTGCCTCAGTGTCCCTTGGGTAAGAAGACATATTTATTAAGTTATGATATTATGTACCTCTGGATGAATGGGCTGGGTATAAAAATAACTTTGAAATTTCCTTTTATCCTTGTTTCTAAAATACTTTATTAATAGCATAATATTGTATATGTGATATCATATAATATTTTTAAATTTTTTCATCTTTTAGTCAAGATCTGGGGCATAGAAGGTGGAAGATGAAAGGACCCTGAGCAGAGTGAGATGGACATTCAGGGCATTCAGTGAGTCTGGGTGGTACCTGGTGACTGAAGACATTTTTCTGGTAGTAAACTCAGGGGCATCATAATATCATAACTTAATAAATATGTCTTCTCACCCAAGGGACACTGAGGCAGGGTCAAAAGAACATATGGCATGATATGTGCCCCCTGGCCTGTGGAAATGACAGGATGAGATGATGAGAGTATCTAGGATTTAAACAACTTTGGTGGAGATTTCACCAAGAAGGAACCATGGTGTTGTTTTTTCATAGAAACACCACACTTGGAAATGAAACCCTGAAAGGTATCACGGGACACACCAGCGGAAGCCAAATTAGGCTTCCAAAGGACAATAAGAAGGTGACAGCTGGCTCTTCGAGGCCTGTACAGCCAGGGTGTGGTCATCCACGGTTTCTTCCCACCCTCTCCTCCTCTCCCAGAAGGGTTCCGGGTGCCAGGAGTGGGGCACAGTGGGACAGTGACCCTAAAAACCACACACCTGGGATTTCAGGAGTGTGGGAACCCAGGGAAAGGCAAACTATCTGTGCCTCTCCACCCATCATACTGGGGGATATGGAACTGCCCCTCATGCTATTTGAATTTTATAAGGCGACTTCAATGTTTTAACCAGAGAAGTGACTCATAGAGGGATTCCAGGCTGTGCAGGAGAAAAAGTTTTAACTAAGGAGGGAAGATGCAGCTTTCTAACCATACCAGTTGTGATGGTTAATTTTATGTGTCTACTTGGCTAGGTTATTGTCTTAGTTATCTACTGCTGCCATAACAGAAATAAGCAGTGGATGGCTCTAACAAACAGAAATTTATTCTTTCACAGTCTAGGAAGGTAGAAGTTCAAATTCAGGGTGCCAGCTCCACAGAAAAGCTTTCTGTCTGTGTCAGTTCTGGGGGAAGGTCTTTGTCATTAATTTGCCCTTGGTCTAGGAGCTTCTCAGCACAGGGACACTGGGTCCAAAAGACACACTCCACTCCTGGCTCTTCTTGCTTGGTGGTGGTGAGGCCCCTCTTCTCTCTGCTCAATTCTCTCTTTTATATCTCAAAAGAGATTGACTCAAGATACAACCTAATCTTGTAGATTTGAGTCCTCCCTCATTAACACAACTGTCTCTAATCCTGCCTCATTAACGCCATAGAGGTAGAACTTACAACACAGCATAATCAAATCAGATCACAAAATTGTGGACAAGCACACAATACTGGAAATCATGGCCTAGACAAGTTGGCATACATTTGGGGGAAAGCAATTCAATCCATAACATGAACTAACCGCAGAGAGCTGATATTTCCTTTTATTTGTGTTAAGAATGCAGAGTCTCTTAAATGTACTTGGCAGCATAAGTGTATCTTTTTTATAGGGTCTTTTATGAGTTCTTTTAAACAAGGACTCATTTAAAACTTCATTGCATTTATTAGGTTTTAGCTTGAAATACGTTGGGCCCGTTAGGTTACATGTTGTCCCTGGAGAGCCCAGGCTTGAACTCTGAAGCAAAAAGAACATCCAATAAAGAGCTTCTGAAAGTCTCGGGTGTGACTCACAGTAGTTGGAGGGTGGTTGTACAGCATCCTAACATGTCAGTCACACTCTACCTCAAACAGTTCAAGCTGCTAAAGTAAGTTGAAGTCTCCTTTTTGAGACACACTTCCTTCAGCATCTGAGATGTTACAGCAACTTCATCCTATATCTGCACTTTATACTCTAAACTTATTTCAGTGATGTCTCTCAAAGTTGAGGAGCCCTGGTGGCACGGGGTAAGGCAATCAGCTGCTAACTGAAAGGTCAGTGGTTCAAACCCACCCACCGCTCCATAGGAGAAAGATGTGACAATCTGCTTCTGTAAAGACTTACAGCCCTGAAAACCCCATGGGGCATTTCTACTCTGTCCTATAGGGCAGCTATGAGTCAGAATCAACTCAACAGCAATGGGTTATTGTTTCTTTTTTGGGGAGAGAGGGTTTCCTTTTCTCTTAAAGTCATCAATTTTACAATAGTCCAAGCTCCTCAGGCCTGGCCAACCTATGATTTAGTATTAGAACTAAAGGAAAAAATTCACCTCACCCTTGGAAACTATCTCAGTGGGAAAATGAGGCCTTTCAATTCACGCTAAAGTCTCTAGGAACTGTTAGAAACACAAGGACTTCCTGCCTGCCACAACCAAGTGCAAAACAACTATACTAGGCACATCTCATATTTAGATAACTTCTCGAATCATAACATTTATATGTTATCTCTATTTGCCTATAAAGTGTTGTCAATGCAAATTAACTCACAATTATTTAATAGCAGTGCCTTGAGATGATTACTTTTTGAGTGTTCTGTTTATTGAATGCATTTCAAGTGTATATAAGAGGAACATCAGTGTCTGGTAATTATCTTGGGTGTTGGCGGGCAGGGAAGAGGGCACTCATTTTGCTTTATCATGGCAGGCAGCAAAGGCAGCAGCACTTCTGACTATAGCTGCCTCCCCATCATGCTGGCCCTTCATCATGGGGTGCTGGTCCAGAGCCCGTGGCTTCCTAATCATTGAAGAGCCAGCAGCTCCCTTGGTGGCCCACTTCTGCAATGTCTTTGGGAGACATCCCTGAAAACTCAAAGAGAATCTGTTTCTTCAACCCTTCTAACGATTCTGTGAGCCAATTAGTGACTCGTATGTAAACAGAGTGTAAACGAGGCATCCCTGGGTGGAGCAAAAGGTAAAGCACTGGGTTTTTCTGTTATTGTTTGTTTGTTTAATACTAGTAAACTAGCTTTGCTGTCGTTGAGTACCATCAAGTCCATTTTTGACTCATAGCGACCCCATGTGACAGAGTAAATCTGCCTCCATAGAGTTTCCTAGGCTGTCGTCTTTATGGGAGCGGAGTACAAGTTCTTTCTCCCACGGAGCCGCTGGATGGGTTCAAATTGCCACCTTTTCAGTTAGTAGCTGAGTGCTTAACCATTTGTGCAGCTAAGCCTTCCTGTCAACTAGCTAGAGAAGGATTTATTTTCAGCTACTTAATCCTGACAGAGGTACAAGCATTTGGCCAAGGTTACCCAATGTATGTACTAAGTTAACTTTGAAGTAGTTAGGAGGTACCTGGAACACCATTCCTGCTTTCTCCTTTAAGTGAATTTCTGTCATTTTTTTAGACCTAGCTTTCTTTTCTGTGAACTCTGAGCTGACTTTTTCAAGCTGACTTACAGCTCTCTCACCTATGTTTCTACCAGTGACCATGCCGGACTTTCTACCTTAGTGTGTCGAACTCCAAAGGCCTGACCTTAACTTACTCTCTACTGCTCGGGGTTCACTTAGAAAGACAAGGTAGATACACAGCCCTGAGAGACTGAAGAGCAACACAAGATGCTGAAGGGGGCCAACAGGAGTGGTGTTGACAGTGAAGCTGTACAGACGTATGTAAGCATGCACTATACCAATACGTGTTACCATGGACTGTACAGATACATGTGACTATAGGATGTACAGATACCTGTGACTTCAGGCTGTACAGAAACATGTGACCACGGGCTATACAGGTATGTGTGACCACAGGCTGGACAGATACATGAGACCACCGGCTGCACAGTTACATATGACTGCTGGCTGTACAGATACATGTGACTACAGGCTGTACAGATATATGTGACCCCCTGGCTGTTAAGATACATGTGACCACAGGCTGTACAGATACACCTGACTGTGGGCTGTACAGATAGGTGCGAATGCTGGCTGTTGAGATAGATGTGACCACGGACTGTACAGATGCATGTGACCACTGACTGTACAGACATACATGTGAGTGTAGGCTGTACAGGTACATGTGACCGCTGTCTGTACAGATACGTGTGACTGCTGGCTGTACAAATACATGTGACTGCTGGCTGTACAAATACATATGACTGCTGGCTGTTAAGATACATTTGACCACAGGCTGTACAGATACATGTGACCACTGATTGTACAGATACCTGTAGCCACAGGCTGTACAGATAGTGTGACCACAGACTGTACAGATACGAGTGACCGCAGGAGGGGGTGGGGAGATGAAGGCATGTAAAGCCCAGGACTGGGGTTGTGAAAACACATAGCAGACAGTGAGGAGAAAAGTTAAGTCCTCCAGTTCTGAGAGCTCCTGCTGTTATTCTCCTTATCAGGAATTCAATTTCTGGATTCCCACACTCCCCGTCTGGCCACAGGACAGGGATGAACACCAGCTGGAGCTCACCACAGTCACCACTTAGAACAGAAACTCAGGGGACACTGGGCCACTGTTGACTGAGGTGTTTATTGAGAGAAGAATGGGTGGGTTAGCTCTGAGAATACGCACAGGTGGGGTGCAAGGGCACTGGAGAAGCTTTATCTGATAAGACCCCAAGTCAACCAGCTGTCCGCTACACCCTGTTCCTCAAAGCTGCGTAGTCTGACTTGTTAATGTGCTAAATGGTGGTTGAGCTTGTTAGAACAAATTCCAGCTTGAAAATACCAGTGTTTAGAAGGAAGGAACATATATGGTCAAAAGTATGTCTCTAGCATCTTGTAGATTTGCTGCTCTTTTAAACTTCTGTCATGGATTGATTTGTGTCCCCCAAAAATATGTGTATCGATTTCGCTAGGCCATGATTCCCAATATTCTATGATTGTCCACCATTTTGTCATCTGATGTGATTTTCCTCTGTATTGTAAATTCTATCGCTATGATTTTAATGACATGGATTTATGGAGTTATGTTGATGAGATCTACAAGATTAGATAGTGTCTTAAGCCAATCTCTTTTGAGATATAAAGGAGAGACTAGAGCAGAGAGACATGGGGACCTCTTACCACCAAGAAAGTAGCACCAGAAGCGGAGTGTGTCCTTTGGTCCTGTGATTCCTGCATTTAGAAGCTCCTAGACCAAGGGAAGGAGCTTCCTCCAGAGCCGACAGAGAAAGAAGGCTTTACCTTGCAGCTGGCACTCTGGATTTGGACTTCTAGCCTACTAGACTGTGAAAGAATAAATTTCTCTTTGTTAAAGCCATTCACTTGTGGTATTTCTGTTATAGCAGCACTAGATGACTAAGACAACTTCATTGCCATTAATTCATGTCATTGGCATGTTTCATAGGTTTGGAATAGCGTCACGATTTATCAAAAATAAACAAAAACAAACACACATAACACATCCTAATTTGAAATACAGACATCTGATTTCAAATTTTTGTGATACTACATCCTAGCTTTTGATGCTGAACAAGATTCTATTTCCTCAACAAGATAATAGGGATAATATCTGATGATCAAACCAATTCACTTATTTTTCATTCTGCGTACATTTATTGAGCACCTACTGCGTATTGTGAAACCCAGGAAACATACAAACTGGTTCAAAGCAAATATTCAATTATCTCTAGTAACTTATCTTTGCTTAATGGTCACAAACTCCTGTTCTGACCCAGGCAACCATACCTACAATGGACGCCCCCAGAGTTAGGATGGATGGAGCACAAAATCTGCTCCTGGACAAACTTGAAAATTAGTCAGATCATCTTCCTAAATGGAAAACCCATTGCCGTATACCTGGTGGCCAGTCCTCAGGGCATAGGAAATGAGTAAATTGGGGATGCTGCGGCGATTGGTGCCTGGGGTGTCACCGGAGCCTGGAAAGCCTAGGGAAGCCATCATTCCTAAGAGCACATGCTTCTGAGCTCATTTCGTTTAGCTAAGAAGGAAATTCAGATTCTTGGACAGGACAAATCCTCTTTCTTCAATTTTCAAGCCCTGTGCCTACCTTCCTACTTTTGAAAGGATTCAAATGGCCATTGTGTGGGAATTTATTCAATCAACTGATCCTCGGATTCTTGACAAAGACAAGCTGTTATTGACCCAGGAGAGGAAACCAAGAGCTCAGAATTTGGAGTCAGTGAGATCAGGTTTAAACCCCTGCCCCTACCGTTAGTTGTTTTATGATCTTAAAGCAAGTTCCTTGATCTAACTGAGCTTCAGTTTCCTCACCCATCAAATGGGGATCATAAGGGTTCCTACCTCCTCAGGTTTTTGAGCGGACATGAGATAAAACACATAAAGTGCTTAGCACTGTGACTAGTTCACAGTAGTGCTAAATAAATCATTATCATTATCAAAAATCCTATAGAGCACAGTTCTATTCCACACGCATGGGGTCACCATGAGTCGGAATCTACTCAACAGTGACTAACAACAACAACATTTCATCAAAAACTTTCATAGACGTATCCAGGTTTCAAAGGACTCTTTCACTTGAGCACCTTTCTCCATTTCTATGAATGACCCCTCGGTGCACATAATGCTGTACTTTCATGTGACCTGGAGGTGGATGTTTTTCTGGTGTTTAACATGCTGTGGAGAAAGCTGGCAGGAACTTGTTGGAAGCTGTGCTGGTTGCTCCTGACCCTGCATTACTCAACCTCCGCCTCCTCTGAGGGCTTCTCCAGGGGCCCTTGGCGGAGCTGCAGTTTCCCTTGGCAAGTGCTTTCCCTGACATACCATCAAACACCCACTGGAGATTTCAACACCAAGCAGCCCAGCAGCAGCTGGAGCTCCCCAAAGGGCTCCCAGTGCAGGACGCCTTTGTGGCTGAGGCTCCAACTATATAAAATGCCCAGGATGGTCACATCTGTGGTTGGATAGCAGATCACAGAGAAGCTACTTCCCACACCTACCTGGCCTAGCAGGAATAATCATGATGGGCAGAAATGGATTCAGGAGTTGGAGGCCACCAACCACTGTGGGACCCTGAGCAAGGGGTTTGACTTCACTGAGCCTCAACACTTTACCTGTGCAGGTAAAAATGTGAATTCTTCAATGTGTAACTTCCAGCCCCAAAGTTAGTCTCTCTTTCTCTTTCTCTCTGTGTGGCCCCTCTCTGTCTCTTTATATCAAAAGTCCCTGTAATTCTTTCAGGCCATTGCCTGAGGGCCTGAAGCTGAAGGCCTTGTCCACTTCTAAGGGCTAAACTGGTGCATTCCGGGCCCAGGGCAGACAGACCACTACTTCAATAACTCCTTGGCCCCTTGTAACTGCACCTGGAGACAAGCATTTTGAAGCTGCTCTGAAGTCTCTGGCCTTATTGCTGTTTTACCTATTTCACGTTCACCTGCTAAACGTTAAAGATAGGACTGAGTGGGAAGGTGATCAGAGCTATCTCTTTGCCTGCCAGCTGAGAAGCTGCTGCTTGGGAACCTCTGCTCATTGTAACAGGACCCCTGGTTCAAAATAAGTGGCGTGATAAAAAATTCCACAGGCAAGAACCAATTTCATGTGAAGGAGCCCAGGCCAGAATCGTAGGGCTCTGACTGCTCCTCCACCAAATATCCAAAGGGCCAGTGTGAGGCATAGGGTTGGGTGTCCAGGGAGGCAGACTCAGGAGCCGTGGACACAGGAAGATTAAGTACTTTCTCCAAAGCCATAGAAGTGAGAGACCCAGAGAGGTTTGCTCTACTGTGTGTCCGCTCACCAGCTATGCAAAGTCCAGCCTCGGAACTAAGATGGGACCAGGTTGTAGCAGTAGAAGCTGAGCTAGAAGAGCCAGGAGCAGGCCCCCTGGGAAGGCCTGTCCTGTCCACCATGGAGAGGAAATGGGCATGAGTCCTCACCAGGCCCACCTGCTTCCACATTGTCCCCACACAAACTGTCCTCTCGACATTGAATTTGACCTCCCTCCCTTGAGCTTTTCAGTGGCTCTTTGGGCGGAGAGGATACTCTTAATTAAATCACATTCATAATGAGATGGTCCCATGACCTCAGTCATGAATCTCAGCATTTGCCAATAGCTGAGTTATTCACAGTCGAAAGTTGGCCTGTGTGCATGGAAAACCACAGCCTTGAAGAGGTCCTGGGTTCTGCCGGCTGCGTTTGAACAGTGCACGCACCAGTATTAACTTCTACCCAGGCCAGCAGCTGGGAGAGATCCCTGTACTAGTTCTGTATGTGACTACGATGCATCATGGCCCAACTCTCCCAGCAGCAGGTGCCAAACTGGCCTAAACCCATGTCGGGGTGGAGGTGAGGGACTTGCCATGGAATCTTCCAGTGTCTACTCCCAGGTGCTTCAGTGGACATTTCTGGCTCACATTTCCATCAGTTTAATGAAGTATGAATCCCTATGGCTCCACAGAGTCTGCTAATGTGATGATGGCAACTCATTTAAGAAAAGGAAGAAGGAGGCAGAGAGCAAGTTAGCAAGTCCAAGAAGCCTGCCAGAGGCCAAGGAGAGAGGACTGGCAGGTTCCGCATGCCAGCTTGGCCTGGGCTTTGGGTTCAGACAAGCCCAAGAAGCCCACTTATAAAAGAACTCCAACTAACCACTCTCAAGCCTTGAGTTTCAAGAAGGGTGGGAGGGTTGATGCTGTGGGTGTTATCATGAAACCCTCTGTCATGAAATATGCCTCCCCAAAAACGTGAGTATCAGTTGGGCTGGGCCATGATTCCTGGTATTGTGTGATTTTGCTATATGTTGTAAATCCTGTCTCTATGATGTTAACGAGGGAGGATGGGTGGCAGCTGTGTTAGTGAGGTAGGACTCAACCTACAGGATTGGATTGTGTCTTGAGGCAACCTCTTGAGATATAAAAGATAGAAGCAAGCAGAGAGACAGAGGACCTCATACCACCAAGAAAACTGCACCAGGAGCAGAGTGCGTCCTTTGGACACGAGGTCTCTGCCCCTGAGAAGCTCCTCAACCAGGGGAAGATTGAGGACAGGGACCTTCCTTCAGAGCCGACAGAGAGAGAAAGCCTTCCCCTGGAGCTGACGCCCTGAATTTGGACTTGTAAAAAAAAAAAACCTACTAGACTGTGAGAAAATAAATTTCTGTTCGTTAAAGCCACCCACTTGTGGTATCCCTGTTATAGCAGCACTAGATGACTAAGACACCCTCTTAACAAGAGATCTATCCTGAGAATGTTCCATCCAAACAATCCATCAGGGTGCTGGGCCTTCTATTTGTAGGGAGTTGGGCAGGGAGAAGGGGTACTGACTAAAGAGAAAGAAGGTTATTTTTCAGGCAAGAGTTTAGAGTCACGATGACCTACCTTGTGATTTGGCTTGTGACTGTCCAGATGCTGAGAGGTCCCACAGGAAACAATAATTCAGTGGAAAGATGAAGTCTACAGTTTTCAGCATGACCAAATCACCAGATGATTCGGCTACTATAATACTTGACTAATATAAAACAATATCTTCAATGCCAATGTACATTGTGAACCATAACTATAAAAGGAAAACCTGAGAACCAGACCATCCTCAATGCCTTTGAAATGGCCTACGTGTTCCGTCCTGATTTACCGTCCTGAGATAAGCAAAATCCTGAAACTTGGGTTCATCATTGCTCCTTTTAAACATGGTTCATGGACGCATCTTTAAGCAACAAGTTGTTTAGTTTTGCTTGTTTTTGAGCTTTAAAAAGATGGTACCGTAGTGAAATCATCCTTCTCTGACTTGCATTTTTTACTCAGAATGTTCCAGGTTCTTAGGCATTGCTAGAGCTCATTCATATTCCTTGATGTTTACTATTCCATTGTGCATGAATACTACGAGTTTATTTACTCAATCTTAACAATAAGCATTTGATTTGTTTCCAGTGTTTTGCTTTTATGAATAGCACTATTAAGGGCACATGTACAAATTTTCTTGAGGGTACACACATACACACCCCTAGGAGTGGGGTTGCTATATTGTAAAGTACTGCTTTCAAAAAGGTTACAGCCTCGGAACCCCTATGAGGCAGTTCTACTCTGTCCTATAAGGTTCCTATGAGTCGGAATCAACTGGACGGCAACAGATAGAGTATGTCTATCACATCCTCAACTTTACAAGATAATGCCAAATTGTTTTCTAAAGTGACTGTACCAGTTTATACTCTTAACTATGCGGTTGTTGTTAGGTGCCGTCAAGTCAGTTCTGAATCATGGTGACCTATGTGCAGGTAGTCCCTGACTTACAACAGGGTTCTGTTCTGACAACTCTGATGTAAATTGAATACCTCATTTTTTTTAGTTTTCATTATTATTGCCATAGCCTGCTATACAGCAGTGTTTTGAACAGTAAACCATAACATTGCACGTCTGTGAGTAAACATCTGAGAATGATAACATCAGCAAATCATGTGCTGTAACATTACATGTAGTACATATTGCTAGTGAAGAGATGTACCAAAAAAGATGGTCCTAAGTACAGTTTTTCATAACCCAATACATCGTAAGTCGGGGACTACCTGTAAAACAGAATGAAACACTACCTGGTCCTGGGTCATCCTCAAAATTGTTGTTATGCTTGAGCCCATTATTGCAGCCATTGTGTCAATTCATCTCTTTGACAGTCTTCCTCTTTTTCTCTGACCCTCTGCTTTACCAAGCACGATGTCCTTCTCCAGGGATGGTCCCTCCTGATAACATGTCCAAAGTACGTGAGACAAAGTCACACCATCTTTGCTTCTAATGAGCTTTCTGGCTGTACTTCTTCCAAGACCAGTGAAATACTGGTGGCATAGTTTCTAGCATCACAGCAACATACAAAGCCACCACAGTACCACAAACTGACAGACAAGTGGTGGACCTGTAACTGTACTGCATTTAAATATTTTTCAGCACTTGGTATTTTCAGATTCATAAATTTTAATACAGTTCAGTCAAAATTTATCTCATTATGCTCTGAGTTTATGCTTCCCTGATTACAAATAGGACTGAGCAAATTTTAGATGTTTATTTACCATCCATATTTCTTCTTCTACGGAATACTCATTTTTCTATTCCATTGTTTGCTTTTCTTTTTTTTTTTCCCTTAACAATTTGAAGGAGTTTTTAAAATATATGAAGAGTTATAGTCATTCTTTGCTTATATGTGTTAAAAAAAATCTTCTGAATGGAAGTAAGTTTTTCCGTTTTCTTTTTGGTATCTTTCGATGTACAGAAGCACTCATCTCAACGTAGTTGACTACATCAATCTTGTCTTTTATAGTTAATCCTTATTGGATTTTAAGAGATCTTCCCTACCTCCAAAGTCTTAAAGGTATTCTCCAGTATTTTTTCTTAAGATTTGATTGTTTTGTATCTGAAATTAATTTTTGTGTATGGTGTGAAATTGGGATCCAATTTCATTTTTTTCCCAGATGAATAAAAAGTGGACCCAACAGTTATTTATGGAACAGCCCATCTTTTTCCAGTAATCTTCACTGCCTCCTCTATTGTACTTAAAATTCAAAAAAAAAAAAAAAAGTGTACAACTGTTTTTTGGTTCCTTATTCTCTTCCATTGGTCAGTTCGTCTCTCCTTGTGGCAATACCATGTTATTTTAATTACCTTTACTTTAAAATAAGTATGGATACCTATTAGGACAGATTTCTGTCTAGGCATGGGCCATTAACGTGAAGCTTGCCTCCAAAAATAGATGGCACTGAGGTACCAAAGAAAGAGGCAGGCAACTCTAGAGTAGGGGCAAAGGAGTTTTACTAGAGAGACTTACATACATGTTGCCTGTGAATATAACACATTTATTTAATATAAACATTTGTGCTTTTTTCTGCTTTTTACTTTATGAATAACACTATTAAGGATGCTTAATTTTATTTTATATGTGCTTAAGCCATGGTAATATGTTGTTTACTTTTGATTCTTTTGTGCCTTATAAAATTGCCAGTATATCAAAGTGATAAAGAGCAGGAATGCTGAAGCCAGGTAGCCTAGATTCAAATTTGACTGTACGCTTTACTAGTTGTCAAGTCCCATTACCTTCATCAATCCTCACCACAACCCTACAAAGGACATATTTCTGAAGAGGAAACTCTAACTCAGTAAGTTGTCTGAAGTCAACAGCTGGTAAGTGGCAAAGGAAGGATGGAAGTCTCACCCTGTCATTGCCTCACTGCTTGAAAAACCATTGACAGAAATTTAATGCTTTAATTAAAACTATACTTTGTACATAACGTGTCCTTGGGTGAGTAGTTGTTGAGTCCAGTTTCTTGTTATTCACACCTTTGGCTCGTATTAGCTTTTTTTCTCCCTGCCCAGTAAATTGAGACGGATTCTGAGGGTGATGGGTGAACACGTGACGGGCCCAAGGAAAGACAGACAGGCCCTAAACATGGTCAATTGTAGACATGAAAAGCCTGGTGGGGCCCAAGAAAAAACTCCTAAGCCACAAAAAAAAAAAAAAAAAAAAAAAGCCACAAGGGTAATGATAATAACTAAAACCCAAACAAAACCTGTTGCCAGTGAATCAATTCCAACTCATGGTGACCTCAAGTGTTGCAGAGTAGAACTTTTCCATAAAGTTTTCTTGGCTGTAATCTTTTTTTTTTTTTTATTATTAACTTTTATTAAGCTTCAAGTGAACGTTTAAAAATCCAATCAGTCTGTCTCATATAAGTTTATATACATCTCACTCCCTACTCCCACTTGCTCTCCCCCTCCTGAGTCAGCCCTTTCAGTCTCTCCTTTCGTGACAATTTTGCCGGCTTCCCTCTCTCTCTATCCTCCCATCCCCCCTCCAGACAAGAGTTGCCAACACAATCTCAAGTGTCCACCTGATATAATTAGCTCACTCTTCATCAGCGTCTCTCTCCCACCCGCTGACCAGTCCCTTTCATGTCTGATGAGTTGTCTTCGGGGATGGTTCCTGTCCTGTGCCAACAGAAGGTCTGGGGGCCATGGCCACCAGGGTCCGTCCAGCCTCAGTAAGACCATTAAGTCTGGTCTTTTTATGAGAATTTGGGGTCTGTATCCCACTGATCTCCTGCTCCCTCAGGGGTTCTCTGCTGTGCTCCCTGTCAGGGCAGTCATCTATTGTGGCCGGGCACCAACTAGTTCTTCTGGTCTCAGGATGATGTAGGTCTCTGGTTCATGTGGCCCTTTCTGTCTCTTGGGCTCTTAGTTGTCGTGTGGCCTTGGTGTTCTTCATTTTGCTTTGCTCCAGGTGGGTTGAGACCAATTGATGCATCTTAGATGGCCGCTTGTTAGCATTTAAGACCCCAGACGCCACATTTCAAAGTGGGATGCAGAATGTTTTCATAATAGAATTATTTTGCCAATTGACTTAGAAGTCCCCTCAAACCATGTTCCCCAGACCCCTGCCCCTGCTCCGCTGACCTTTGAAGCATTCATTTTATCCCAGAAACTTCTTTGCTTTTGGTCCAGCCCAATTGAGCTGACCTTCCATGTATTGAGTGTTGTCTTTCCCTTCACCTAAAGCAGTTCTTATCTACTGATTAATCAATAAAAAACCCTCTCCCACCCTCCCTCCCTCCCCCCCTCGTAACCACAAAAGTGTGTGTTCTTGTCAGGTTTACTATTTCTCAGGATCTTATAATAGTGGTCTTATACAATATTTGTCCTTTTGCCTCTGACTAATTTCACTCAGCATAATGCCTTCCAGGTTCCTCCATGTTATGAAATGTTTCAGAGATTCGTCACTGTTCTTTATCGATGCGTAGTATTCCATTGTGTGAATATACCACAATTTATTTACCCATTCATCCGTTGATGGACACCTTGGTTGCTTCCAACTTTTTGCTATTGTAAACAGAGCTGCAATAAACATGGGTGTGCATATATCTGTTTGTGTGAAGGCTCTTGTATCTCTAGGGTATATTCCGAGGAGTGGGATTTCTAGCTTGTATGGTAGTTCTATTTCTAACTGTTTAAGATAACGCCAGATAGATTTCCAAAGTGGTTGTACCATTTTACATTCCCACCAGCAGTGTATAAGAGTTCCAATCTCTCCGTAGCCTCTCCAACAATCATTATTTTGTGTTTTTTGGATTAATGCCAGCCTTGCTGGTGTGAGATGGAATCTCATCGTGGTTTTAATTTGCATTTCTCTAATGGCTAATGATCGGGAGCATTTTCTCATGTATCTGTTGGCTGCCTGAATATCTTCTTTAGTGAAATGTGTGTTCATATCCTTTGCCCACTTCTTGATTGGGTTGTTTGTCTTTTCGTGGTTGAGTTTTGACAGAATCATGTAGATTTTAGAGATCAGGCACTGGTCTGAGATGTCATAGCTGAATATTCTTTCCCAGTCTGTAGGTGGTCTTTTTACTCTTTCGGTGAAGTCTTTAGATGAGCATAGGTGTTTGATTTTTAGGAGCTCCCAGTTATCGGGTTTCTCTTCATCATTTTTGGTAATGTTTTGTATTCTGTTTATGCCTTGTATTAGGGCTCCTAGGGTTGTCCCAATTTTTTCTTCCAGGATCTTTATCGTTTTAGTCTTTGTGTTTAGGTCTTTGATCCACTTGGAGTTAGTTTTTGTGCATGGTG
Source organism: Elephas maximus indicus (assembly GCF_024166365.1). NCBI lineage: Eukaryota > Metazoa > Chordata > Mammalia > Proboscidea > Elephantidae > Elephas > Elephas maximus. Next base: position 231,736,243 of record NC_064819.1, read on the forward strand.
TGAGGTATGGGTCCTGTTTCATTTTTTTGCAAATGGATATCCAGTTATGCCAGCACCATTTGTTAAAAAGGCTATCTTTTCCCCAATTAATTGACACTGGTCCTTTGTCAAATATCAGCTGCTCATACGTGGATGGATCTATGTCTGGGTTCTCAATTCTGTTCCATTGGTCTATGTGCCTGTTGTTGTACCAGTACCAGGCTGTTTTGACTACTGTGGCTGTATAATAGGTTCTGAAATCAGGTAAGGTGAGGCCTCCCACTTTCTTCTTCTTTTTCAGTAGTGCTTTGCTTATCCGGGGCTTCTTTCCCTTCCATATGAAATTGGTGATTTGTTTCTCTATCCCCTTAAAATATGACATTGGAATTTGGATCGGAAGTGCGTTAAATGTGTAGATGGCTTTTGGTAGAATAGACATTTTTACTATGTTAAGTCTTCCTATCCATGAGCAGGGTATGTTTTTCCACTTAAGTATGTCCTTTTGAATTTCTTGTAGTAGAGCTTTGTAGTTTTCTTTGTATAGGTCTTTTACATCCTTGGTAAGATTTATTCCTAAGTATCTTATCTTCTTGGGGGCCACTGTGAATGGTATTGATTTGGTTATTTCCTCTTCGATGTTCTTTTTGTTGATGTAGAGGAATCCAAGTGATTTTTGTATGTTTATTTTATAACCTGAGACTCTGCAAAACTCTTCTATTAGTTTCAGTAGTTTTCTGGAGGATTCCTTAGGGTTTTCTGTGTATATAATCATGTCATCTGCAAATAGTGATAACTTTACTTCCTCCTTGCCAATCCGGATACATTTTATTTCTTTGTCTAGCCTAATTGCCCTGGCTAGGACTTCCAGCACAATGTTGAATAAGAGCGGTGATAAAGGGCATCCTTGTCTAGTTCCTCTTCTCAAGGGAAATGCTTTCAGGTTCTCTCCATTTAGAGTGATATTGACTGTTGGCTTTGCATAGATGCCCTTTATTATGTTGAGGAATTTTCCTTCAATTCCTATTTTGGTAAGAGTTTTTATCATAAATGGGTGTTAGACTTTGTCAAATGCCTTTTCTGCATCAATTGATAAGATCATGTGGTTTTTGTCTTTTGTTTTATTTATGTGATGGATTACATTAATGGTTTTTCTGATATTAAACCAGCCTTGCATACCTGGTATAAATCCCACTTGATCAGGGTGAATTATTTTTTTGATGTGTTGTTGGATTCTGTTGGCTAGAATTTTGTTGAGGATTTTTGCATCTACGTTCATGAGGGATATAGGTCAATAATTTCCTTTTTTTGTAATGTCTTTACCTGGTTTTGGTATCAGGGAGATGGTGGCTTCATAGAATGAGTTGGGTAGTATTCCGTCATTTTCTATGCTTTGGCATACCTTCAGAAGTAGTGGTGTTAACTCTTCTCTGAAAGTTTGGTAGAACTCTGCAGTGAAGCCGTCCGGGCCAGGGCTTTTTTTTTGTTGGGAGTTTTTTGATTTCCGTTTCAATCTCTTTTTTTGTTATGGGTCTATTTAGTTGCTCTACTTCTGAATGTGTTAGTTTAGGTAGGTAGTGTTTTTCCAGGAATTCATCCATGTCTTCTAGGTTTTCAAATTTGTTAGAGTACAATTTTTCATAATAATCTGAAATGATTCTTTTAATTTCATTTGGTTCTGTTGTGATGTGGTCCTTCTCGTTTCTTATTCGGGTTATTTGTTTCCTTTCCTGTATTTCTTTAGTCAGTCTAGCCAATGGTTTATCAATTTTGTTAATTTTTTCAAAGAACCAGCTTTTGGCTTTGTTAATTCTTTCAATTGTTTTTCTGTTCTCTAATTCATTTAGTTCAGCTCTAATTTTTATTATTTGTTTTCTTCTGGTGCCTGATGTATTCTTTTGTTGCTCAGTTTCTATTTGTTCAAGTTGTTGGGACAGTTCTCTGATTTTGGCTCTTTCTTCTTTTTGTATGTGTGCATTTATCGATATAAATTGGCCTCTGAGCACTGCTTTTGCTGTGTCCCAGAGGTTTTGATAGGAAGTATTTTCATTCTCGTTGCTTTCTATGAATTTCCTTATTCCCTCCTTGATGTCTTCTATAACCCAGTCTTTTTTCAGGAGGGTATTGTTCATTTTCCAAGTATTTGATTTCTTTTCCCTAGTTTTTCTGTTATTGATCTCTAGTTTTATTGCCTTGTGGTCTGAGAAGATGCTTTGTAATATTTCGATGTTTTGGACTCTGCAAAGGTTTGTTTTATGACCTAATATGTGGTCTATTCTAGAGAATGTTCCATGTGCACTAGAAAAAAAAGTATATTTTGCAGCAGTTGAGTGGAGAGTTCTGTATAAGTCAATGAGGTCAAGTTGGTTGATTGTTGTAATTAGATCTTCCGTGTCTCTATTGAGCTTCTTACTGGATGTCCTGTCCTTCTCCGAAAGTGGTGTGTTGAAGTCTCCTACTATAATTGTGGAGGTATCTATCTCACTTTTCAATTCTGTTAAAATTTGATTTATGTATCTTGCAGCCCTGTCATTGGGTGCATAAATATTTAATATGGTTATGTCTTCCTGATCAATTGTCCCTTTTATCATTATATAGTGTCCTTCTTTATCCTTTGTGGTGGATTTAAGTCTAAAGTCTATTTTGTCAGAAATTAATATTGCTACTCCTCTTCTTTTTTGCTTATTGTTTGCTTGATATATTTTTTTCCATCCTTTGAGTTTTAGTTTGTTTGTGTCTCTAAGTCTAAGGTGTGTCTCTTGTAGGCAGCATATAGACGGATCGTGTTTCTTTATCCAGTCTGTGACTCTCTGTCTCTTTATTGGTGCATTTAGTCCATTTACATTCAGCGTAATTATAGATAAATAAGTTTTTAGTGCTGTCATTTTGATGCCTTTTTATGTGTGTTGTTGACCATTTCATTTTTCCACATACTTTTTTGTGCTGAGGCGTTTTTCTTAGTAAATTGTGAGATCCTCATTTTCATAGTGTTTGACGTTATGTTAGTTGAGTCGTTACGTTTTTCTTGGCTTTTATCTTGAGTTATAGAGTTGTTATACCTTTTTGTGGTTACCTTATTATTTACCCCTATTTTTCTAAGTAAAAACCTAACTTGTATTGTTCTATATCGCCTTCTATCACTCTCCATATGGCAGTTCAATGCCTCCTGTATTTAGTCCCTCTTTTTGATTATTGTGATCTTTTACCTATTGACTTCCATGATTCCCTGTTATGTGTTTTTTTTTTTTATTTAATCTTAATTTGTTTGTTTTTGTGATTTCCCTATTTGAGTTGATATCAGGACGTTCTGTTTTGTGACCTTGTGTTGTGCTGATATCTGATATTATTGGTTTTCTGTCCAAACAATATCCTTTAGTATTTCTTGTAGCTTTGGTTTGGTTTTTGCAAATTCTCTAAACTTGTGTTTATCTGTAAATATCTTAATTTCGCCTTCATATTTCAGAGAGAGTTTTGCTGGATATATGATCCTTGGCTGGCAGTTTTTCTCCTTCAGTGTTCTGTATATGTCGTCCCATTCCCTTCTTGCCTGCATGGTTTCTGCTGAGTAGTCTGAACTTATTCTTATTGATTCTCCCTTGAAGGAAACCTTTTTTCTCCCTGGCTGCTTTTAAAATTTTCTGTTTATCTTTGGTTTTGGTGAGTTTGATGATAATATGTCTTGGTGTTTTTCTTTTTGGATCAATCTTAAATGGGGTTCGATGAGCATCTTGGATAGATATCCTTTTGTCTTTCATGATGTCAGGGAAGTTTTGTGTCAGGAGTTCTTCAACTATTTTCTCTGTGTTTTCTGTCCCCCCTCCCTGTTCTGGGACTCCAATCACCCGCAGGTTATCCTTCTTAATAGAGTCCCACATGATTCTTAGGGTTTCTTCATTTTTTTAAATTCTTTTATCTGATTTTTTTTTCAGCTATGTTGGTGTTGATTCCCTGGTCCTTCAGATGTCCCAGTCTGCATTCTAATTGCTCGAGTCTGCTCCTCTGACTTCCTATTGCGTTGTCTAATTCTGTAATTTTATTGTTAATCTTTTGGATTTCTACATGCTGTCTCTCTATGGATTCTTGCAACTTATTAATTTTTCCACTATGTTCTTGAATAATCTTTTTGAGTTCTTCAACAGTTTTCTCAGTGTGTTCCTTGGCTTTTTCTGCAGTTTGCCTTATTTCATTTGTGATGTCTTGAAGCATTCTGTAAATTAGTTTTTTATATTCTGTATCTGATAATTCCAGGATTGTATCTTCATTTGGGAAAGATTTTGATTCTTTTGTTTGGGGGGCTGGAGAAGCTGTCATGGTCTGCTTCTTTATGTGGTTTGATATGGACTGCTGTCTCCGAGCCATCACTGGGAAACTAGTTTTTCCAGAAAATCTGCGAAAAAAAATGCAGTCAGATCCCTATCAGAGTTCTCCCTCTGGCTCAGGCTATTCGGATGTTAATGAAGCCACCTGGGGAGGGTGGGGGAGGGAACAGAGAGATAGGAGAATAGCACCTCAGAATATAGCCAGAGTTGCTTGTCTTGCTTGGAATGACTATTATATCTGAGATTCCCGCGGGGCGCATCGCCTATGTGTGCTGGCTGTGTGGAGATTGCCCCCGGGGGGTCTGGCCCACTGGAGTCACGGTCAGATCTTCTGCTTCCAGCCGCACTCCCAGCGTCAAGGCTCCCCTGCTGGGACGGTGCACTCTCGACTCCAAAATCAGTCGCTGCCTCCCGGGGACTTCTAGTCCCTCCAGCTGCGTTGCCATGCCGCCTCCGCGAACCAGTTGTGCCCCCTCCCGGTGTTAGTTCAGGTGGGTGGAGCAGCTCCCCGTGCTTGTGCCGTGACCGAGTGTCCCGGCTGGGATGCTGTTCTCCCCGCTCCAATACCAGTCGCTGCCTCCCAGGGACTTCTCCTACCGGCTGCGTCCCACGCCGCCCGCGCGAACCAGCTGGGCCCCCTCCCGGGGTTAGTTCAGGGGGGTGGAGCAGCCCTCCGTGTTTATGCCGTACCTGTGTCCAGTCCAAATCCTGGCGGGACGGTTCCCCAGCTGGGACGCTGCTCTCCCCGTTCCAAGACCCGTCACTGCCTCCCGGAGACTTCTCCTACCGGCTGCGTCCCACGCCGCCCGCGGAACCGGCTGGTCCCCCTCCCGGGGTTAGTTCAGGCGGTGGAGCAGCTCTCTGTGCTTGTGCCGTACCTGACTGGTACGTTGGCTCCAGGCTCTGAAAACAATCGCTGCTCCCCTGTATTAGTTCGTTCTCCGTCTCTAAATCTGTGTTTGTTGTTCAGGGTTCGTAGATTGTTATGTATGTGATCGATTCACTTGTTTTTCCGTGTCTTTGTTGTAAAAGGGATCCGAGGTAGCGTCTGCCTAGTCCGCCATCTTGGCTGCGCCTCCCGGCTGTAATCTTTATAGAGGCAGATTACTAGGCCTTTCTTCCACAATACCTCTGGGTGGGTTAGAACCGCCAACCTTTACGTTAGTTGTTGCTTTTGTTAGGTGCCATCAAGTTGGTCCCAGCTCATAACAACCGTCTGTACAACAGAAAGAAACACTGCCCAGTCTTGAGCTATTCTCAGAATCTTTGCTATGCTTGAGCCCATTGTTGCAGTCACTGTGTCAGTCTATCTCTTTGACGGTCTTCCTCTTTTTCGCTAACCCTCTACCAAATATAATGTCCTTTTCCAGGGTCTGGTTCCTCCTGATAACATGTCCAAAGTATGTGAGACAAAGTCTCACCATCCTTGCTTCCAAGGAGCTTTCTAGATGTACTTCCTCCAAGACAGATTCATTCCTTCTTCTGTTAGTCAGTGGTATATTCGATATTCTTCTCCAACACCATAATTCAAAGGCATCAGTTCTTCTTTGATCTTCCTTATTCATTGTCCAGCTTTCGCATGCACATGAGATGACTGAAAATACCATGGCTTGGGTCAGGCCCACCTTAGTCCTTAAAGTGACATCCTTTATCTTAGTAGTCAAGTGCAAATTGTTTGCACCACCCAGGGACCTGGTAATGATAATAGCTACCACTTACAGAGGACTTGTGCATGGCAGGCATGGTTCTTAGCATTCTGCTTACATTTTACAACAACTCTTTGCAGCATCCTCTAGAATTATACGTTTATTACAAATGAAGAAAATGAATCCTGAGATTAATAACTTACTCAAGATCATTCAGTTTACAAATAGCAGAGACAGGATTTAAGATCTGGTATTTAAAACTCTAAAGCCCTGGGTCTTAAGTGTCACAGTAAACTACCAGTTTCTGATAGTCTCAGAGACTCTGACATTCCTTGGCTTGTAGATACATCTTCACATGACTGTTTTCCCTCTGTGTGTGTCTCTGCGTTTGTTCTCCTTTTATAAGGCCAGCACTCATATTGGATTTGGACCCACCTTATAGGGTTGCTATGAGTCGGAATCGACTCGACGGCAGTGGATTTGGATTTTTATTGGATTATTTCAGTTTGGCCTCATGTTAACTGATAATGTCTTCAAAGACCCTATGTCCAAACAAAATTACATTCACGGAAACAGGAGTTAGGACATTAACCTATCTTTTGGGGGTTATCAGTCAGTCCAAAATAACAAGTAAGCCATCTATGTCACTATTTAGCCTCAGCCAGGCCTAGGGTAAGTAGAGATAATGCTTGCAGTCTTGATGAGTCCCCCAGGTCTCAAATCAATCACTTTACTGTAAGACTGCTATTGTCCCCCTTTGTCTGACTTAAATCTGTGTTAGTCTAAGACTGGATTGGAAACCTTGGTGGCACAGTGGTTAAGAGCTATGGCTGCTAACCAAAAGGTCTACAGTTCAAACCCATCAGGTGCAACTTGAATTGGGTGTGTTGGTGTGGAGGGAATACCCAGTTTTGCTTCAAACCGGGCAAAATAGATTTTCAATCTCTATTACTACCAGCTAAAAGTGAATCGAACCCTTGAGTTCTCCATACTGCCCTTCATATAACGTGTGTTCACTGAATCAAAGAGACTTATGCAGCAAACGGATGAGATTACCTAAAACGAAGACTTGGGAAATGATAAACTGTGATATTTGATAAAGGGACAAGCTGTTTTCTGAATGCTGGAATAAGCAGTATATGTGATTAGGAGGCAAGAAGCCAAGAAAGATTAGAGGAACAGTTTATAATGCTCTATTTAAACCAAAGCAGACATACTCTGATATGCTGCCTCTGAGGTCTTGGAACCTGGGGAAGGAAGGAATGGTAGAAGCCACAGCCATTATTTTAAGGAACTCCCTGAGGTCTGGAGATGAACTGGGAATTCAAAAGCAACTTTAACAAAGAGGAAAAGATGATTCTGGAAATTTTATTTGAGAACATATGTGACGTAGTTTGCTATGTTCAGGGCTGGCAAATAGGAGGGGGTACTGGGTTGTCCCTTCCTCTCAATCTCCGTGTAGTCTTTTTATTCCTCAAGGATAGGACCTGGACCTCAGTCATCACTTCTCCTCACCTCCTAGCAGAGTACCTGGTACATTGTAAGGTCTCGGTTAATGTGTTCTGACCTCAGAGCCTCATGGAACGTAAACCTAGCTCACCTCAGTGGGGAATGCAGTTGACCCTCAGAAAATTGATTTCTGGAATTCCAGATTTGGGAGGACTGGTAAACCATCTGCTGACTTTGTATGGCCGCCATGCTGATGGCCACCCCCATGAGCAAGCCCTGCCTCTGAGTCTTCCTGCCTGGAGCATGTCTGTAGATCCCAGTAATAAAAGAGATGATTTCTGCTCCTTACTTCATCTTATTTCTTGCTCAATTTATTGTGAAATGAAAAGCCACAGGGGATAGGTGCTTAAACTTGTACACTCTGTTCTCCACATCCTGCTTCTTCCACCCGTTCTCTGTGGTCCTCAGAAGGAGAAAACAATAATGTACTTGGAATAAGAATCCTGAACTCGTTTGATCATACTCAATTTTATGACTGAAAAAAATGTTAGAAAGGAGAAACTGCCACTGGATCTTTGGGAAAAAAGTTTTAAATATTTGAGGGGGAAAAATACAATACCATTTCAATATGTGAGGCTATGCATAGGAAACACTTTTTCTATGATGACTTTTCTAAACCTGGCTTCTTAGCAACAGATATTTATTGTAGAGATTGTTTACAAAGGAAATATAATACATCTCTTAAGATAGAAATTTTTTTTTAGTTTATTATATTTGATTTTTGTAAGAAAAGAAACATTCGAAATCACTGAGCAAAGTTGGTTTAACCCATTGCCGTCAAGTCAATTCCAGCTTATTTAGCATAGGACAGAGTAGAGCTGCTCCATAGAGTTTCCAAGGAGCACCTGGTGGATTTGAACTGCTAACCCTTTGGTTAGCAGATGTAGCACTTAACCACTAAGCCACCAGGGATTCCAGTTGGTTTAAAGCAATCACATAAATAGACACTCAGCCCCAAGGAAGGGGAGGAATGCTCTTTTTGGTCTAGTGACTTTGGATGCCAGGCTCTAACAGGACAGGAATTGAGTCCATGGAAACATCTTTGTACAGAGCTTGTTAGGCTGGAGGAACAGAGAGCAGTTCCATGGGGCTCAAGTGCGAGTGAAGGAGCAACACGCACATGGAAATATGGTGATGTGTGAACTGGAAAGGTGAGCAGGGCTCCCTTCTCAGGGCCTGGCAAGCCACATTTAGGATTTTGTCCTAAAATCAATGGATGTTCATTGAGCTATCGTAAGCAAAGGTATAGTATGGTGGGCAGGCTCAAATTTGGCCCCCAATAATCCCCGCCTCCTGATAGTCCTGACCTGTGAAGCCACCTGTCTTTGAGTGTGGATTGAACTCAGTGGTTTGCTTCTAGTGAATAGAACTCAGCAGAGGTGATGGGAAGTCACGTCTGAAAATAGGTTATGAAAGGACGTAGCTTTCCTCTTGGAATCTCTCCCTCTTTCTCTGTCACACACACACGCACACACACACACACATATTCCTTGCTCTGGGGGAAGTAAACTGTCTTGCCGTGAGCAGTCCTGTGGATGAAGAGACCCAGGTGGCGAGAACTCATGTCTCCAGCCAACAGCCAGCGAGGACCTGGGGCCTGCCAACAGCCACATGAGTGAACTTGGAAGCAGAGCTTCCCCCGTTGGAGCCTTGAGGTAGTGCAGCCCTTGCCACACCTTGTCTGCACCCCGAGGAAGGACCTTGAGCCTGAATCACCTGGCTAAGCCTCTCCTGAATGTCTGACCCTCAGAAACTGTAAGATAATAACTGTTTGTTGTTTTCCACTGCTAAATGTGAGGGTAACTTGTTAGGCATCAATAGATAACTATTAAATGTGTATATGTTAAAAAAAAAAAAAAAAAAAAAAAAAAAAAAAAAAAAAACCAAACCCACTGCCATTGAGTCGATTCTGACTTATAGTGACCCTGTCCTATAAAAAAAAAAAAAAAAAAAAAAATTAATTTAATTTTATTTATAGGACAGAGTAAACTGCCCCATAGAGTTTCCAAGGAGCGCGTGGCGGATCTGAACTGCCAACCTCTTGGTTAGCAGCCATAGCACTTAACCACTATGCCACCAGGGTTTCCGTGTATATGTTATGTATGTGTTAAAAATGGCTCTAGCACATTGTGCAGAATGGAAACTGTGGAGACAGTGGCCTGAATTAGGCTACTGATGATTAGTATAGCAAGAAGGAGGCACTTCAGAGATAGTAAGAAGGGCTAACAAAGTGATTCATTGCTTACATGTGAGGCCTGAGGTAGGGGAAGGATCAGGAGTTGTGGATGACAAGCAAGTAGAAACATTAACTTCCCTTGAGGCTTTCAAAACAGTACATTCAGGAGCCTAAGATAAGGAATTCTGACACAGTCAAGTTGGGACTAGAAGTGCTGTGTTTTTACACAAATAACACGTGCCTTCTACAATTGTTTGCCAACCACTCCCTCCCCCTGTGAGGTATTTTTGTGTCACTGTGCCATTTTTACAAAAAAAAATGGCCTAGCAGTGCTTACAAAGTACAGTACTCCTCACACAAATCCGGATTCAAAGGAAGCCTTGCATGTGTTCTGTTTTTCTTCTTAACTAAGACGTGTGAAGTGAGAGAAGTCCCACACATGTCTAAGATCATTCATGACTACTTTACACTGACACCAGACAAAGTCAATATTATGTCTCCAGCCTCTCTGTTCCCCCGACCCCCTTGATCAGACTGTCATCCTCTCAGGAAGCCAGTGGCTGAGCCAATGGACAACTCAACTCACCTCGGAGTTTCATCAGAAATGCAGTTGATTCTCATTATTTGGAAGACAGTTCCCTGGCCAACCGACTGGAGGAGATCCACATTTGTACTCATTCCAAAGAAAGGTGATCCAACAGAATGCAGAAATCATTGAGTAATATCATTAATATCACACTCAAGTAAAATTTTGCTGAAGATAATTCAAAAACATTTGCAGCAGTACACCAACAGGGAATGCCAGAAATTCAAGCCATATTCAGAAAAGCATGTGGAATGAGGAATGTCATTTTTGATGTCAGATGGATCTTGGCTGAAAGCAGAGAATACCAGGAAGATTTTTACCTGTGTTTGATTGATTTTGCAAAGGAATTTGACTGTGTAGATCATAATAAATTATGGATAACATTTTGAAGAATGGAAATTCCAAAACACTTATTGTGCTCATGGGGAACCAATACATAGACAAAGAGACAGTTGTTGGAATGGAACAAGGGGATACTTCATGGTTTAAAATCAGGAAAGGTGTGCATCAGGGTTGTATCTTTTCACTATAATTATTCAGTCTGTATGTTGAGCAAATTATCCGAGAGGCCAGACTATATGGAGAAGAATTCAGCACCAGGACTGGAAGAAAACTAATTAACAACCTGTGATACGCAGATGATACAACCCTACTTGCTGAAAGAGAAGAGGGCTTGAAGCACTTCTGTATGAATTAAACCTCAGCATAAAGAAAACAAAAATCCCTACAACTGGACCAATAAACAACATCATGATAAACGAAGAAAATATTGAAGTTGCCAAGGACTTCATTTTACCTGGAGCTACAATCAATGCCCTGGGAAGCAGCAGTCAAGAAATCAAATGACATATTGCATTGGACAAATTTGCTGCAAAAGACCTCTGTAAAGTGTTGAAAAGCAAAAATGTTACATTGAGGACTAAGGTGTGCCTGCCCCAAGCCATGATAATTTCAACTGCCTCATATGCATATGAAAACTGGACAATGAATAAGGAAGACTGAAGAAGAATTGATGCCTTTGAACTATGGTGTTGGTGAAGAATACTGAACAGACCACGGACTGCCAGAAGAACGAACAAATCTGTCTTGGAAGAAGTACAGCCAGAATGCTCCTTGGAAGTGAGGATGGTGAGACTTTGTCTTATGTACTTTGGACACGTTGTCTGGAGGGACCAGTCCTTGGAGAAGGATATCATGCTTGGTAAGGGAGGAAAAAAAAAAAAACTCGTTGCCGGCAAGTCGATTCCGACCCATGGCTACCCAATAGAACAGAGTAGAACAGCCCCACAGAGTTTCTAAGGAGTGCCTGGTGTATTCAAACTGCCCACCTTTTGGTTAGCAGCCATAGCACTTAACCACTAGACCACCAGGGTTTCCAGGTAAGGTAGAAAAAAAAAAAATTTTTTTTTTCCAAGAGTCAGCGAAAAAGAGAGAGGGACTTGTCGAGATGGACTGACACAGCACCTGCAATGATGAGCTCAAATATAGAAATGGTTGTGAAGATGGCGCAGGACCAGCCAGGGTTTCATTCTGTTGTGCACAGAACCGACTCAACAGCACCTAACAACATGTGCTATAAAAGAAACCCCAGTGGCGTAGTGGTTAAGAACTTGGCTGCTAAGGGAAAGGTCAGCGGTTTGAACCCACCAGATGCTCCATGGGAGAAAGGTGTGGCTGTGTGCTTCTGTAAAGATTTACAACCTTGGAAGCCCTATGGGGGCAGTTCTACTCTGTCCTATAGGGTTGCTATGAGTCAGAATCAACTCAATGGCAACAGGTTTAATGGATATGTTCTATAAAGTCACCACGAACACTGAATTATTGAATACTGAACTATTGCTCCAGGGGAAATACAGTCTTAGGTTCCTGCAAGCCTCTAGTCACAACATTTTTGTCAACCAGTCGATCCATAACCTCGTTTTATGTGTGTTTCTGTTCAAAGACGTCTCATTTCATATATATTGTTAGTTCATTAATATCGAACTCATGGTCAGCAGCACTGTAACTCATACCTGAACAAAGCTGATATGACACATGTATTTTCTCCATAAGGCACATCACAGGCTTCATACTCTTAGGAACACCAGCACTACACATGGAGGCCATATGAAATAGCAAAATCACCAATAAAAAGCACGAAAGTGCAAAAAAATCACTGAATAGACCATGGAAAGGACACTTGTTTACAGTATGCAAGCTGCAACAAGAAGACAGGGGCCATCTTGTTCCACCTCCGTGGGGCACCTGAGCAGCAGGCTCCCAAGTTTTTCTCCACTCTGTGCATGTCCGTGAATGACCAAAAAAGAGACGTGAGTATTGATTTTGGGGTTACAAACAAATCTTAGTGAGTAGGCAGATTCACAAATACAAAGCTAAGAATAATAAGGATTGACTATATGTGCTTTGCTTTGCTAAGCACGAACAGCTGTCTCAAAGCAGGGACTAGCACTTAAGTCGGAATGACTGACTGAATAGAAGTAGTAGTGTTTACATGAATAAAGCTGACTGAAGCCATTCAGACCATCGACAGGAGTATTTTTTTTTTTTTATCTGTGCTTTGCTTTGCTAAGCACGAACAGCTGTCTCAAAGCTGGGACTAGCACTTAAGTCGGAATGACTGACTGAATAGAAGTAGTAGTGTTTACATGAATAAAGCTGACTGAAGCCATTCAGACCATCGACAGGAGTAAAAAATAGGATACAAGGCAGCAGGCACTTTGAAGTCTTCCCATTCCCTTGTTCAGTGTTCTAGTCCTTTTTCTTTTTGTAGCATTTTATTGTGCTTTAGGTGAAAGTTTACACGGCAAATTAGTTTGCCATTCAATAATTCATACACAAATTGTTCTGTGACATTGGTTACAGTCTCTGCAATGTGTCAGCATTCTCCCCATTGCCACCCAGAGTTTCCCGTTTCCATTCTTCCCATTTCCCTGCCCTCTCGGGACCTTCTCATCTTTGCTTTGGGGCAAATGCTGCCCTTTTGGTCTCATGTATTTGATTGTTCTAAGGAGCACATTCCTCACGAGTGTTATTATTTATTTTATAGGCATGTCTATTATTTGGCTGAAAGGTGATCTCTGAGACTGATTTCAATTCTAAGTTAGAAGGGTTTCTTAGGGCTATGGTCTCAGGGGTTCCTCCAGTCTCTGTCCAAACCAGTCAGTCTGGTCTTTTTTATGAATTTGAATTTTGTTCTACATTTTTCTTCCACTTTCACTGGGACCTTCTACTGTGTTTCTTGTCAGAGTGGTCAGTAGTGGTAGCTGGATACCATCTAATTCTTCTGGTCTCTGGCTAGAGGAGGCTGTGTTTCATGTGGGCCATTAGTCCTTTGGACCTATTGCTTCCTCAAGTGTTTGGTTTTCTTCACTCTCCTTTACTCCAGACAGAAAGAGACCAATGGTTGTATCTTAGATAGCAGCTTGAGAGCTTTTAAGACCCCAGACATTACTCACCAAAGTAGAACGTAGAACATTGTCTCTATGAACTATGTTGTGCCAATTGACCTAGATGACCCCTGAGACTATGGTTCTTAGCCTTCAAGCCCAGCAACTCAGTCCTGTGAGGTGTTTGGTTACGTATAAGAAATTTCTGTAACTATGGCACCATGTGCTCCATTGTATATACGAATATACACACAGCACGTACAAATATGTATGTAGAAATATCCACCAAGCCTAATCCATTGCCATCAAGTCGATTCTGACTCATAGCCACACTATAGGACAGAGCAGAACTGCCCTACAGGGTTTCCAAGGAGCAGCAGGTGGTTTTGAACTGCTTACCTTTTGGTTAGGAGCCAAGCTCTTAACCACTGAGCCACAGTACTCCAGAAATATTCACAACCACTGAGCCACAGTACTCCAGAAATATTCACAACCATGACTATACATGCATGCAGGTGTATTCCTATACAACTTCCCGCACCTATTTAACCTACATATCTACCTATGTATCTACTTGTAAATTATTGTTTATTCTTATTGTCGTTGCAGGATTATGTATGTTGTAGTATTTACCGTAAAGTTGCCCTCTATTCTTCCATACCTCTCAGTGTCTTCCTTTGCCTTGGTCATGCTGTGACGATTTCTCCCATATTGTGTATTGCCTTTCCTTTCACCAAAATTAACACATATCTACTATCTAGTTCATGATTCTCTCTCCCTCCCCGTCCCATCCCTGATAACCATCAAAGAATGTTTCTTTCTGTATATAAACATTTTCTTGACTTTTTATAATAGCGGTCTCATACAATATTTATCCTTTTGTGATTGACTTATTTCACCCAGCATAATGTCCTCCAGATTCATCCATGTTGTGCGATGTTTCTCGGATTCATCATTGTTCTTTATCATTGCGTAGTATTCCTTTGTGTGTGTGTACCACAATTTGTTTATCTATTCATCCTTTGATGGACATCTAGGTTGTTTCCATCTTTTTGCTATTGTGAATAATGTGACAATGAACAGGGAGGTACATATGTCTATTCGTGTCACGGCTCTTATTTCTCTAGTATATATACCTAGGAGTAGGATTGCTGGATCATATGGTACTTCTAGCTTATTAAGAAAATACAGTACTGTTTTCCATAGTGGTTTTAGCATTTTACATTCACATGAGCAGTGTATAATAGTTCCATTCTCCCCACAACCTCATGAGCATTTGTTATTTCCTGTTTTGTTTTTTTTGATCAGAGCCTTTATTGCCCAGGTAACATGATGTTTCATAGTGGTTTTGATTTGCATCTCTCTGGCTAATGACCCTGATCATCTCTTCATGTGCTTGTTGAGCCACCTGAATGTCTCCTTTGGTGAAGTGTCTGTTTGTGTCCTTTGCCCATTTTTTAATCAGGTTTTCTTTCTGGTGTAGAGGAGTTGAAGTTTTCTATAAATTTTGGAGATCAGACCCTTGTAAGATATGTTGTTAACAAAAACTTATTCCCAGCCTGTAGTTTCTCTTTTTACTCTTTTGGAGAAGTCTTTTGATGAGTGTAAGTATTTAATTTTTAGGAGGTCCCAGTTATCTAGTTTATCTTTTGCTGTTTGTGCATTTTTAGTTATGTCTGATAGTCTATTTATGCCATAAATCAGGACTCCTAGGTTTGTCATTATAACGAAATGTGCAAAGAACAAAACCAAAAGGGAAAAATATGCTCAGCATTTCTCAAGTGGAAAGAACTGAAGAAAAAATTCAAGCCTTGAGATGCAGGAAGCAACAAAAGCAGATGAAAGTAATACACAGAGTCACTGTACTAAAAAGTATTGGTTGACAGTCAACCATTTCAGGAGGTGACGTATGATCAAGAATTGATAGTACTGAAGGAAGAAGTCCAAGCCGCACTGAAGGCATTCGCAAAGCACAAGTCTCCAGGAATTGATGAAATACCAATTGAGGTGTTTCAACAAACAGATGCAGCACTGGAGGTGCTCACTTGTCTATGCCAAGAAATTTGGAAGACAGCTACCTGGCCAAAAAACTAGAAGGGATTCATATTTGTGCCCATTCCAAAGAAAGGTGGTCCAACAGAATGTGGGAGTTATCCAACAATATCATTAATATCACACACAAGTAAAATTTTGCTGAAGATCATTCAAAGGTGATTGCAGCAGTACATCAATAGAAAACTGCCAGAAATTCAAGCCGTTGAACAAGGGATAGCATTGCTGATGTCAGAGGGGTCTTGACCGAAAGCAGAGAATACCAGAAATATTTTTACCTGTGTTTTATTTACTGTGCAAAAACATTTGACTGTGTGAATCATAACAAATTATGGATAACGTTATAAAGAATGGAGATTCCAGAACACTTAATTATGCTCATGAGGGACCTGTACATAGATCAAGAGGCAGTTGTTCAAACAGAACAAGGGGATGCTGCATGGTTTAAAGTCAGGGAGGGTGTGCATCAGGGTTTTATCCTTTCACCATACTTATTCAATCTGCATGCTGAGAAAACAATCTGAGAAGCTGGACTATATGAAGAATGTGGCATCAGAATTGAAGGAAGACTCATTATCAACCTGCCATATGCAGATGACACAACCTTGCTTGCTGAAAGTGAAGAGGACTTGAAGCACTTACTGATGAAGATCAAAGACCACAGCCTTCAGTATGGACTGCACCTCAACATAAAGAAAACAAAAATCCTCACAACTGGACCAATGAGCAACATCATGATAAATGGAGAAAAGATTGAAGTTGTCAAGGATTTCATTATACTTGGACCCATGATCAACGCCCATGGATGCAGCAGTCAGGAAATCAAATGAAGTATTGCCTTGGGCAAATCTGCTGCAAAAGGCTTCTTTAAAGTGTTCAAAAGCAAAGATGTCACTTTGAGGACTAAGTTGCACCTGACTCAAGCAGTGATGTTTTCAATCGCCTCATATGTGTGTAAAAGCTAGACAATGAGTAAGGAAGACCGAAGAATTGGTGCCTTTGAATTACGGTGTTGGTGAAGAATATTGAATATACCACGGACTGCCAGAAGAAAGAACAACTCTGCCTTGAAAGAAACACAGCCAGACTGCTCCTTGGAAGCGAGGATGGTGAGACTTCACCTGGTGTACTTTGGACATGTTATCAGGAGGGGCTGGTCCCTGGAGAAGAATATCATGCTTGGTAACGTAGCGGATCAGTGAAAAAGAGGAAGACTTCCGATGAGACGGATTGACACAGTGGCTGCTACACTGGACTAAAACATAACTGTTTCGAGGATGATGCAGGACTGGGCAGTGTTTCATTCTGTTATACATAGGATCGCTATGAGTTGGAACCCTCTCAACGGCACCTAACAACAACAGGTTTGTCCCTATGTTTTCTTTCATGAACTTAGTGGAATTTTAGGTTTTACATTTAGGTCTTTAATCCACTTTAAGTTAGTTTTTGTGTATGGTGTCAGCTGTGGGTCTTTTTCATTTTTGTGTACTGAATATCTAGTTTTGCCAGTACCGTTTGTGGAAGAGACTATCTCTTTCCCATTTAATAACTTTGATCCTTTTTCAAAGACAGCTGTCCATATCTGGATGGATTTACTTCTGGGTTCTCGTTTCTGTTCCATTGGTCTACATGTCTGTCATTGTACCAGCGCTAGGCTGTTTTAACTACCATGGCTGTATAACAGGTTCTGAAATTGGGAAGTGTGGGGCCTCCTACTTTGTTCTTCTTCTTCAATAATACTTTAGTTATCCAGGGCCTCTTTCCTTCCCGTATAAAGCTGGAGATTAGTTTTCCATCTTGTTAAAGAATGTTGTTGGAATTTTGATCGAGATCGCATTATATCTATAGATCACTTTGGGTAATATTGATATTTTCATAATGTTAAGTCTTCCTATCCATGAGCATGGTATGTTTTTCCATTTATGAAGGTCTCTTTTGGTTTCTTGCAGAAGTGTTTTGTAGCTGTCTTTGTATAAGTCTTTTTATAATTAGATTTATTCCTAAGTATTTTAACTTTTGCCAGGCTATTATAAATGATATATATATATTTTTTTATTTCCTTTTCAGAGTTCTCTTTGTTACTGTAGAGGAATCCAACCAATTTTTGTATGTTGATCTTGTTCCCTGTCACTTTGCTGAATCCTTCTATTAGTTCCAGTAACCTCATAAATTCCTGGGATTTTCTATATTTAGGATCATGTCATGTGTGAATAGGAATAGTTTTACTTCTTCCTTACCAATTTGGATGCCCTTTATTTTCCTTTCTTGCCTTATTGTTCTAGCTAGGACTTGCAGTAAAATATTAAATAAGAGTGGTGATAAAGAGTATCCTTGTCTGGTTCCTGTTCCCAAGGGGAATGCTTTTGGTCTTTCTTGATTGAGAATAACGTTGGCTGTTGGTTTCTCATATATGCCTTTAATTATGCCGAGAAATTTCCATTCCATTCCTATTTTGCTGAGAGTTTTTATCAAGAAAGGGTGTTTGATGTCATCAAATACCGTTTCTGCGTTGGTTGAGATGATTGTGTGATTCTTTTCCTTTGTTTTATCTGTGTGGTGAATTACAGTGATTGATTTTCTGCCGTTGAACAATGGTATGAATTCCACTAGGTCATGATGTATTTTTTTTTAATATATGCTCTTGAATTCTATTGGCTTGAATTCTGTTGAGAATTTTTGCATCTATATTCATGAGAGATACTGGTCTATAACTTTCTTTTTTTGTGGTGTCTTTGTCTGGCTTTGTTATCAGGGTTGTGCTGACTTCATAGGATGAATTTGGGAGTATTCCTTCCTTTTGTATGTACCGGAATAATTTGAATAGAACTGGTGTCAGCTCTTCTTTAAATGTTTGGTAGAATTTTCCAGTGTAGCTGTCTGGGCTGGGGTTTTTTTATTACTGTTGGTGGGAGTTTTTTATGACCTCTTCCATTTCTCCTTTTGTTATTGATCTTTTCAAATTTTCTACCTCAGTTCCTGTTAGTTTAGGTAGGTAGTGTGTTTCTAGAAATTTTGCCATTTCTTCTAGTTTTTTTAATTTGTTGGAGTACGATTTTTCATAATATTCTGTTATGATCCCTTTTATCTCAGTTGCTTCTACTTCAATGTCACTCATCTCATTTCTTATTTTGGTTATTTGCATTTTCTCATTCTTTTCCTTTGTCAATTTGGCCAGTGGTTTGTTGATTTTATTGATCCTTTCAAAGAACAAACTTCTATTCTTGTTGATTCTTTCTATTGCTTTTCTGTGTTCTTTTTCATTTGTTTCTGCTCTAATCTTTATTACTTCCTTTCTTCTGGTGACTGTGAGTTCCTTTTGCTGCTCTTTTTCTGTTTGTTTGAGTGGTAGGGTTAAGCTATTGATTTTGGCCCTTTCTTCTTTTTTGATGTGTGCATTTATTGCTATTCATTTATATGACACAGGACCGAGCAGTATTTCATTCTGTTGTACATAGGGCCGCTATGAGTCAGAGCCAGCTCAATGGCACGTAATAACAACAATTTGTTGCTATAAATTCTCCTCTGAGTACTGCTTTTTCCGTGTCGCAAAGGTTTTGGTATGTTGTGTTTTCAAGCTTATTTGACTCTAGGAATTTTTTTTTTTTAATTTCTTCTTTTACCCAGTGGCTTTTAAACAAGGTGTATTCAGTTTCCATGTATTTGATTTTTCCCTTGTTCTTCCTGGTATTGATTTCTAGTCTTACAATATTGTGATCAGAGAAGATGCATTGTATTATTTTGATGTTTTTCAATTTGCTGAGGCTTGCTTTGTGGCCTAAAACATGGTGTAGCCTGGAGAATGACCCATGTGAGCTGGAAAAGAATGTGTACTGTGCTGCTTTTGATGGAGTGTCCTGTACATGTCTGTGAGGTCAAATTGTTTGATTGTGTTATTTATCTTCTGTATCTTTGTTGAGTTTCTTTCTAATTGTTCTGTCCTAGGTAAAAAGTGGTGTGTAAAAGCCTGTTATTATCATGGAACTGTCTGTTTTCCTTTTCAATTCTTTAGTTTATGTATTTGGGTCATTGGGTGCATAAATATTTATTATGGTTATATCCTCTTTATGGATTGATCCTTTAATCATTATATAATGTCCCTCCTTGCTTCTTATGCTGGATTTTTCTTTAAAGTTTATTTCATCAGAGATTAATATTGCCACCCTGATCTTTTTTTTGGTTACTGTTTGCTTGATATATCTTTCCATCCTTTGATTTTTAGCCTATTTATATCTTTGTGTGTAAGGTTTGTCTCTTGTAGGCAATATATTAAAGGATCATGTTTTTCTGTCCATTCTGCCACTTTCGGTCTCTTGACTGGTACCTTTGAACCATTTACTTTCAGCATGATTATCAATAGATGTGAATTTACTGCTATTGTTTTGTTATGCTTTTTTTGTGTGATGTTGACAATTTCTTTGTTCTTAATTTTCTGAGCTGAGCTGTCTTTGTTTATGAATTTTCTTTTTATTTCCTTCATTATTGTTGGTATTGTGTTTACTGAGTCTTCATAATTTTCTTCTTTTTTATTTTGGTGAGTAGGTTTATTAATTTTCTTTCTGGTTACTCTGAAATTTACCTTTATCTTCCTACATTTAAAACAGTCTGGATTTCTTGGTATCACCTTGACTTCCCCTCCATATGTGCATTGTTTTATAACTACACCATTTATTCTCTCTTTTTGCTTTGAAATTGTCATTGTTTACAAATTAACATCTCTGGTTCCCTGTTTTCAGTTTTGTATCTTTATTTTACTTTTGAAAATTCTTTATCTGAGCTGATATCTGGGTGATGCTATTGTGCATCTTAATCTCAGGTTGTTGTCTGATGTTATTGGTTCTCTGTCCAAAGGACTCCCTTTGATATTTCTTGTAAGGTTGGTCTGATTTTTACAAATTTCCTTAATTTCTGTTTGTCTGGAAATGTCCTAGTTTTCCCATTGTATTTGAGAGACAATTTTGGTGGATGTATAATTTTTGGTTGGCAATTCTTTCCTTCAGAATTTTATATATACCATCCCACTGTCTTCTTGCCTGCATGGTTTCTGCTGAGAAATCAACGCTTAGTCTTATTGGTTCTGCTTTGTAAGTGACATTTCTTTTTTCCTGAGCTGTTCTCAGGACTCTTTGTCTTTGGTTTTGGAAAGATTGATTATGACATGTCTTGGTGAACTTCTTTTGGGTCTATCCTACATGGGGTTCGTTGAGCTTCTTGGATGGAAATCTTCTCATCTTTTATGATATTTGGGGAAATTTTCCGCAAGCAAATCTTCAAAAATTTTCTCTTTTTTTTGTCTCCTCCTGTTCTGGAATTCCAATCACGCATAGTTATTCTTCTTGATAGTGTCCCACATAACTCTTAGGTTTTCTTCATCCTTTTTTCTGATTGTTCCTCAAACAAATTAGTATCCAGGGATTTGTGCTGTATTTTGCTAATTCTTTCTTCCATTGATTCAATTCTATTTCTAAGTCCTTTTTTTTCTATTGAGTTATCTATTTCTGATATTTTTATTGTCAATCTTCTGGATTTCTAGTTGGTGTTTTTTATGGTTTCTAATTGTCTATTTATTTTGTCATTTTGTTCTAGTATTGTTTTCCCTAAATCTTCTAAAGTTTTGTTATATTTTCATTGGTTTTGTCTGTTTTCCTTGATCTCCTTGAGAATCCTATATGTAAGTCTTTTGAATTTCTTATCAGATAGCCTTCCTCAGGAAAGTTTTCTGCTCCTTTATTTTGGTCAGTTGCTTGATCTATCTTGTCCTGCTCCTTTATATGATTAGATACTGTCTATTGGCTCCAAGGCATTAAGGTGTCATTTATTGATAGATCATATATTTGCGTGCTTCAACCTGATTTTTTTGTTTGTTTTGTTTTAATATATCTGGGCTGGTGGGGCAGATAGCCTGGCAACACAGAAGCACTCACCACCTATCTCCAGGGGGGCAGGGGAGTGGCTGGCATTGTGAACTTGAGTCTCTGTTCACTGGTCTTTTGGGGAGGCCAGGCTGAGCAGGTGTTGGTCACTGCTAGTCATCCATCAGGGGTAGGTGCAGGCATGGGGGGGCAATGGCACTTGGCAAGTGGGTGGGGTGACAGGTGTGGTGGGTAGGGTAGACAAGCGGGGGCATGGGAATGTGCTCTCCTCCACTCACCAGGTCAACAGGCATGAGTGTGGGTACATGAGAGCGTGCTTTCCACAGCTCTCTGGATCAATAGATGGGGGTAGATGGTGGGAGCAAGGGAGCGCTCTGCCGCTCACCAGGTTGTCAGGTGGAGGTGGGTGGCATGCAAGCAGGGCATCGGGGCATGCTCTCTACTAGCCAAGACAGCTGGCAGGGGTGTGTGGTGGGACAGCAGGAACTCAGGAGAGCACTTACTGCTACTCATCGGGTAGATGAGGGGTGGTGAAATGGGCTGGGGGGAAGGGGGCTCGTATTATGGTCCCCCGGTGGGCATGGTGGCAGGATAATGTGGTTATCCACAGCTAATGATCAAGACCGTAGAGGGAGATGGAGCATACTTCTCTGGTTGCCAGATGTGGATGCCTGGGCGCTTATCATTGGCTGCAGCCAGCATCAGGACCTGCGAAGAAGCAGTGCTGTCCAGAATCCAGTCAGGTGAGGGGCCTCCTGCTGACACCCTGGAGCTACTACTTTGTGTGCGCCACCCACTCTAATGGTCAGGGACCACCGTTGGTGAGTATATCTGTCTCTGAGTCCTGGCTGCCTCCCCACTCTATGGAGGCCAAGATCCCTGGAGCTCTTGCCCTCCTTCCTGTACTTTCCCTCCTTAGATCCAAATCACATTCCACTCACCTTGCTTCATTCTGGGTATATCTACACAGTTGCACTTTCACTTACTGGGAATTCTGTGAAGTTGCCTTCCTGTCCTTCTCTCCCAGGGTCACTACTGGCTTTGTCTCCAGATGGCCACACTATGCTAGGACGGCTGGCAAGGCACCTTTACTCAGTATTGCTCTTCATTTACTGCATTTGTTTGATTTTTTTTTTTTTTTTAATCAGTGCTTGCTTCAATTCTTTATCTTTTTGATGCTCGGGGTTCCAGGATTGTCATCTGCATTTGTTTCACTTGATTTCTCTGATCTTTGCTATAGAGGGACAGCATGGTGTGCCTGACTAAGCCACCATCTTGGCTCCTCTTCTCCTTCTTTCTTCATATAACAATCTTCCTGCCATCTGTTCTTTTGTGAAAGTGTTTGTGGAGCACCTACTTTAGGTAGATCCTGTATTCGGGGCAATGAGACAAAACTGACCAAGACAATCTCTCTCCTCAAAGGATTCAGCTTAGTGGAACAAATATACTTGTAAATAGATTATTTAAATAGCATCAAAGAGGGAAATTGAAATATTATAATAAAGTAAAAAAAAACATTAAGTTCAACACACACGGAACAGAGGTATGTGTGAGTGCTGCAACAGTGAAAAGCAAGTAGCCATTAGCTGTTTGGAGGAGTCAGTGAAGACTTTTTTTTACCCTAGTAGGGTCTGTTTATTTGAGAGGGGGTCCCAGGAAATGCTAGCGAGGGAGGGGAACAGTTGTCCAAAGAAGGAAGAGGAGCCTGTCAGACAGGTGTTAGTGAGCAGGTTGTCACTGTGGGCAACTGGGGTGCATTCCTTCTGGGGTGCCCCTGTTACACCAAACAAGTGAAAGAGAACTTGTGCTGCAGAGCACAGTGGCCTCGTTCTCAGCCTGGGCCCTGGAGATAGGACTTCTGAGTTTTTTTTTAAAGAACACTGATGCTGGGCTTTACGAATAGGGGTGATTTAACCCTGGACTCTTCCCTGGGCATATGCTTCCAGGTTGGTGACATCCCCTAATGGTGGGCCCTTGGTGGCCCCAGCCAGGCTGATGGCTGTGTGTGTGGACTGAACAAGTTCCTAGTGGCACTGGAGAAAGCCCTGTGTGGGCACAGAGCAGAAAGATTCAGGCATGGAGGTGAGGGATGCCAGCACACATAGGAAGAAGCCAACCATCCACTCCGAGGGGGCAAGGGGGCGAGGTGGCGAGGGGACACAGGATAAGGTATCACATCATCTGCCAGCCACTCCCAGCTTGGCCACTTACTGGGTGACATTGGGAAAACTAACCTGTCTAAGCTTTATCTGTCAGTGTGTCTTACTATGTGGCTTGCATGTTGCTATGAAGCTAGAAGCTATGCCACCAGTATTTTAAACACCAGCTAGTCACCCATGGTGGATAGGAGACCCCTGTGGAGCTTCTAGACTAAGACAGACTACAAAGAAAGGCCTGGAGATCTACTTCCAAAAATTAGCCAGTGGAAACTCTAGGGGTCACAACAGAACATTGTCCAACATAGTGCTGGTTGATGAGCCCCCTAGGTTGGAAGGCACTCAAAATTCACAGTGGCCTCAACAATGAACTCGAGCGTACCAATGATCATGAGGATGGTGCGGGACTGCACAACATTTTGTGATGTTGTACATGGAGTCGGAATGAATTAGAGCTCATGTGACAGCAACTAACAACAACAACAAGAAGCTGTATTTTCCTTGTCTATAAATGGGTGGATTTGAGAATTGATGAGATAAAGCACACAATGTGCTTATTACAAGGTTAACCTTCACAACAACCTTTCTCCACTCACCTTCCCAGAACCAAGTTCAGCAGTTTGGACTTACTCTGGTTCTAAATCAGGGAAGCTCTGCTTTCCTTTAGCTTCTGCAAGCTTTGAAACACCCAGCAAAGGACAGCAGCCTGCACTGAGGGATCGTGGAATTCAGCCGTCCCATCACCAGAGCTACCCTCGATCATGACTCACCCTCCAGGCAAGACAAACAGATGATGGCAACAGTGAGGAAAAGGAGGAGAACTTCGTCAGTTCCTTGGAGTTCAGTCCTTGTTTAATATAAACATCTCCTAGACCATTCTCCCACACGATTGACCCCCACGCACAATCTTATCTTCAAATTACTCATGCCGCAGCTCAAAATGTAAGCAGACATTGTTATAGGAAGCTTTGATTCAGCTCCATGTGAATTCTATTTTCCTTGGACTATGCAGCTGCATGAGTAAGTAAGAGGCAATTCTTCTCCGTCTTGGATTGGCCATTGATTCTTTTCACGTCAACATTGTGCTCTTTGTTCACAGACAAAACATGGGCAGTTTCACTCCCCCTCATAAGGTTCGCTCTGTTGCCCAGTCGTAGTCCCTCTGGAGTGGATACCTTTGGACATTGGCCCAGATCTTTAGGCCTGTTTCAGGTCACTGCCTTCCCTCCTGATGCATGCAGTGACCTCCTGTATGAGTTTTATAAGAATTTGAGCTAACATTTATAAAGTACTTACTATGTTCCAGGTACAGTACCAAGTATCTCATTTAATCCCCACAGAAACCCTATGTTGTTATTTTTGTTAGGTGCAATTGAGTTGGTTCTCACTCAAGCAACACTATGTAAAACAGAACAAAACACTGCGTGGTCCCACGCCATCCTCGTAATTGTTGTTATGCTTGAGCCCATTGTTACAGCCATTGTGTCAATCCATCTGGTTTAGGGTCTTCCTCTTTTTCGCTGACCCTCTACTTTACCAGGCATGATGTCCTTCTCCAGGGGCTGGTGACTCCTGATAATATGTCCAAAGTATCTGAGATGAAGTCTCACCATCCTTGCTTCCAAGGATCATTTCAGCTGTACTTCTTCCAAGACAGGTTTGTTCATTCTTCTGGTAGTACATGGTATATTCAATATGCTTCGTCAACCCCGTAGTTCAAAGGCATCAATTCTTCTGCGTTCTTCCTAATTCATTGTTCTGCTTTCACATGCATATGAGGCAATTGAAAATACCATAGCTTGGTCAGGTGCACCTTAGTCCTTAAAGTGACGTCTTTGCTTTTTAACACTTTAAAGAGGTCTTTTGCAGCAGATTTTTCCTATGCAATGTGTCTTTTGATTTCTTGACTGCTGCTTCCATGGGTCTTGATTGTGGATCCAGAAAAAAAGTAAAATGAAATCCTTGACAGCTTCAATATTTTCTCCGTTTTTCATGATGTTGCTTATTGGTCCAGTTGTGAGGATTTTTGTTTTTTTTTATGTTAAGGTGCAATTCATTTTGAAGGCTGTAGTCTTTGATCTTCACCAGCCACTGCTTCAAGTCCTCTTCAGTTTCAACAAGAAAGTTGTGTCGTCTGCATATCACAGGCTGTTACTGAGTCTTCCTCCAATTATGATGCAGCATTCTTCTTTATATAGTTCACTTTCTCAGATTATTTGCTCAGCATACAGATTAAATAAGTATGTTGAAAGGATACAATTCTGAAACACACCTTTCCTAACTTTAAACTACACAGTAGTCCGTTGTTCTGTTCAAACAACTGCCTCTTGGGCTACATACAGGTTCCACATGAGCGCAATTAAGTGTTGGGGAATTTCCATTCTTCACAATGCTATCCATAATTTGTTCTGATCCACACAGTCAAACACCTTTGCATAGTCAATAAAACACACTTGAACATCTCTCTAGTATTCTCTGCTTTCAGCCAGGATTCATCTGACATAAGTAATGATATCCCTGGTTTCCTGACCTCTTCTGAATCTGGCTTGAATTTCTGGTGGTTCCCTGTCAATATGCAGCTGCAGCCGCTTTTGAATGATCTTCAGCAAAATTTTACTTGTGTGTGATATTAATGATATTGTCTGTTAATTTCTACATTTATAGTTGGATCACCTTTCTTTGGAATGGATACAGATATGTATCTCTTCCAGTCAGTTGGCCAGACAGCTGTACTCCAAATTTCCTGATATAGAAGAGCGAGCACCTCCAGCTCTGCATTCATTCTTTGAAACATCTCAATTGGTATTGTGTCAGTTCCTGAAGCCTTGTTTTTCGCCAATGTCTTTAGTGCAGCTTGGACTTCTTCCTTCATTACCATTGGTTCTTGATCATATGCTACCTCCTGAAATGGTTGAACGTTGACCAATTCTTTTGGTACAGTGGCGCTGTGTATTTCTTTCACCTTCTTTTGATGCTTTCTGCATCATTTAATATTTTCCCCATAAAATCCTTCAGTATTGCTACTCGAGGCTTGAACTTTTTCTTCAATTCTTCAGCTTGAGAAATGCTGAGCATGTTCTTCCCTTTTGGTTTTCTATCTCCATGTCTTTGCACATGTCATCATAATACTTTGTCTTCTTGAGCAGCCCTTTGAAATTTCTGCTCAGCTCTTTTAGTTCATCATTTCTTCCTCTTGCTTTAGCTACTCTACATTCAAGAGCAAGTTTCAGAGTCTCTTCTGACATCCATTTTGGTCTTTTTTTCCCCCCCCCTTTCCTGTCTTTTTAATGACCTCTTGCTTTCTTCATGCGTGCTTTCCTGGAAACCATTCCACAACTCACGTAGTCTTCGGTCATTAGGGTTCAGCGCATCAAATCTATTCCTGAGATCATCTCTCTAAATTCAGGTAGGATATACCCAGGGTCATATTTTGGCTTTTATAGACTTTCTCTAATTTTCTTCAGCTTTAACTTGAATTTGCATAGGAGTAATTGATGATCTATTCTGCATTTGGACCCTGGCCTTGTTCTGACTGATGATATTGAGCTTCTCCATTATCTCTTTCTGCAATGTAGTCAATTCGATACCTGTTATTCCTTCTGGTGAGGTCCACGTGTATAGTTGCCATTTATGTTGTTGAAAAAAGGTACTTGCAAGGAAGAAGCCATTGGTCCTGAAAAATTCTATCATGCAATCTCTAGCATTGTTTCTATCATCAAGGCCATATTTTCCAACTACCAATCCTTCTTCTTCATTTCCAAATTTTGAATTCCAATTACCAGTAATTATCAATGCATCCTAATTGCACGTTTGATCTATTTCAGACTGCAGAAGTTGGTAAAAATCTTCAATTTCTTCATCTTTGGCCTTAGTGGTTGGTACGTAAATTTGAATAATAGTCATATTAACTGGTCTTTCTTGTAGGTGTGTGGATATTATCCTATTACTGACAGTATTGTACTTCAGGATAGATCTTGAAATGGTCTTTTTGACAATGAACATGACACCATTCCTCTTCAATTTGTCATTCCTGCATAGTAGGTCATATGACTGTGATTCAAAATGCCCAATACCAGTCCATTTCAGCTCACTAATGCCTGGGATATCAATCTTTATGCATTCTGTTTCTTTTTTGACGACTTCCAATTTTCCTAGATTCATACTTCGTACATTCCACACTCTGATTATTAATGGATGTTTGCAGCTGTTTCTTCTCATTTTGAGTCATGCACATCAGCAAATGAAGTTTGGAAAGCTTGACTCCATCCACACACATCATTAAAGTCGACTTTACTCTTTGAGTGCCTTCCAACCTGAGGGGCTCATCTTCTGGCACTATATCAGACAATGTTCCACTGCTATTTGTCAGGTTTTCATTGGTCAGGTTTTTCAGAAGTAGACTACAAGGTCCTTCTTCCTAATCTTAGTATGGAAGCTCTGCTGAAACCTGCCCACCAACAGTGACCTTGCTGGTACTTGAAATACCGTTGGCAAAGTTCCAGTATCACAGCAGCATGCAAGCCACCACAGTACGACAAACTGACACATGGCTGAGAAACCCTATAAGGTAGATGCTATTCCTTGCCCCATTTGGCAGATGAGGAAACTGAGGCAGGAGAGGTTTAACACTTGGCTGATATATAATCAGGAAGTGGTGGAGTCAGGATTGGAACCCAAGTAGTCTGACTCCAGAATTTTTACTCTAGCTGCCTCCTGTATATGTGTACATCCCAACCTCCTCCCTGGCTGAAGTCCATTAAACCAGTGGTGGGCCTGACCCAAGCAGGGAACGAGCATTGTCTGAGCATTTAAAATTGGGACTGAAAGTATGACAGATAGAGTCCACACAGGAGATCTGTGGAGTAATCATCTTCCTCACCATGTGCCCTGAGCATGCGAGAAAACCTGCTCACCAAGACAGATGTGCAGAGACACACAGAAAGGAAAATAAAAGAGCCCCCCCTGGGGCTCTGATGGCCTTTAGTACTTGGTGCCAGTCTTCCCCAAGGCCTGGCTGCATTTCCAGACTTGATTCCATCAAATATCTGTGAGTCCAGGGCTGTATTAACACCTCGAGAGGCCCCATATTAGAGATGATTGAGTCTTCCCTACCCTGCATATGTTCTTAAAAATAAAAAGTGCTAAACCATAAACTAAGCTTAAGGAAGCATTAGAAGATTTTGATTTGCATTTGATAGCTATTTTTGTTAATTACATATCAGATGATTAATTTTTGTGTGTGTGTGTCTGCTTTGCTGGTGTTCCAAGTATGTTCTTGTTCTGCTCTTGGGATAATCTAGCACACTTACATATTTATAATGTTGATGTGGCATAGTGATTAAGTGCTATAGCTGCTAACCAAAAGGTTGGCAGTTCAAATCCACCAGGCACTCCTTGGAAACTCTATGGGGCAGTTCTACTCTGTCCTATAGGGTCGCTATGAGTCGGAATCGACTCGACAGCAAAGGGTTTCAGGTTTTAATGTTGATGTTAGGTGCCGTTGAGTTGATTTTTTACTCACAGCAATGCCATGTGACAAAGTAGAACTGCCCCATAGGGTTTTCTAGGCTGTAATCTTTACATGAACACATCTTTCTCCCAATGAGCCTTTGGGTGGATTCAAACTACCAACCTTTTGGTTAGCAGTCGAATTTATTTAAAATAAATTCCCTCTTTTTAAGGTAAGATAGCTTGAATTGATTTCTTCTGCTTGTTTCATACTTCTTACAAGTCACTCAGGTCATAGCCAAATTTGCAGTAGCTTCATAGCTTAGGCCCTTATGCAGAGATCCTTGAAAACACAGCAACCATTTATACTTAATTTAAAGGCATTTTAGGCTAAATATTCACCAATTACTGTGAGTCTTAGTTTTTAAAAATGTATTTTTCTTAAGATGCTGTTTTAATTTCCTATTGCTGCTGTAATACAAATAGCACAAGTGGGTGACTTTAAAGAACAGATATTTATTTTCTCACATTTCTGGAAACTAGAAGTCCAAAGCAGGGTTTCAGCCATGTTAATTCCTTCTGTGAGTCTCTGTCCTAGTTTCCGGTTTCTGCTGGTGATCCTTGGTGTTTTTTTCTTGTAGATGATCGTCACATGTCATCTGTGTTCCACTGTGTGCGTCTCCATGTCTATCATGGTGCTTTTATAACTCAGCACTGATTAGGTTTAGGATCCACCTTATACTAGTATGACCTCAACTGATTGATTATATTATATTAGATTGCACTGTAGACAGTCATTACATTATATTACATTAGATGTAAGGTCTTTATGTTACGTTATGTTGCAGAAAGTTATCTGTTTTACCCAAGGCCAACTGATTAATCCAATGTAACTAGTCCATGGTAGCAACTAAACTAGTGTTTGGCCACACCACTGGGAACCATAGCCTAGCCAAGTTGACATACAAAATTAACCACCAAAGATATATTCAATGAGAATGTTTAATTATCTCTTCCTAGAGAATGAGATTAATTCTGCCTGGATGATCTGGGAATGCTTCAAAGAGCCTACGATGTATATTGTGATACAGAAACATCAAGAGTTACTATCACCAAGCCTCCAATTCAGGAAATGGGTTCATATATACCCAACGCCATTGAGTCGATTCTGACTCATAGCGACCCTATAGGACAGAGTAGAACTAAGCCATAGGGTTTCCAAGGAGTGGCTGGTAAATTCGAACTGCCAAGCTTTTGGTTAGCAGTCAAATGCTTAACCACTATGCCACTAACCCAGAAAAAAAAAACCCGCTCCAGAAACCCCGGTGGCGTAGTGATTAAGTGCTACAGCTGCTAACCAAGAGGTTGGCAGTTCAAATCTTCCAGGTGCTCCTTGGAAACTCTATGGGGCAGTTCTACTGTCCTATAGGGTCACTACAAGTCAGAATCGACTTGACAGCAGTGGGTTTTGGGTTAGAGAATGAGAAAGACAGTGTAAACAAGAAAATATTGGAATGGGGAGGTGGGGTCAAGATGGCTGACTAGGTAGAAGCTACCTCGGATCTCTCTTGTAACAAAGACTTGGGAAAACAAGTGAATCGATCACATACATCACAATCTACAAACCCTGACCATCAAACACAGATCTAAAGAGTTGACCTGAGTGACAGAGACTGAGAACGAACAACCACGGGGAAGCAGCGACTGTTTTCAGAGCCTGGAGACAGCGTCCCAGTCAGGAAACCTTGGTGTCGGGCTTTGGACTGGGTGCAGGGGAGCTGAGCATGGCATCCTGAGAGAGCACAAACATGGGACACAGCCCTAGCCCCCAGAAGTGACCTCGGGGGAAGCCCAGCCAGTGCACGCAGGCAGCACAGCGACACGGCAGACAGGAGGAGAAGTCACAGGGAGGCAGCAACTGGTTTTGGAGCCTGGAGTGTGGCGTTCCAGCCGGGGAACCTTGGCGCTGGGCTTTGGACTGGGAGCGGAGGAACTGACCACGGCTTCTGAGACAGCGCAAGCACGGGACACCCCTTGGGAACCTCAGATAAAAAAGCCATCCCAAGCAAGATAAGTAACTTTGTCTATATTCTGGGGTGCTACTCTCTCCTATTTATCTGAACCCTCCCCTCCCCTTCCCAGGCGGCTTCATTAACATTGGATTTTCCTGAGCCCGAGAGAGAAGTGCGCTGCGGTTTTTCTTTCTTTCTTTTTTTTTTTTTTTTTTTTGATCTTTTCCTAACCCATTCTCCTGGCCTGAGAGAAGCAGCTACAAAAAACCCAGGGACCAAAAATCCTTCCCTAATTGGACTAAAAACACAGAACCAGCTCCAGCCAAACATATGTGATCCACAGTCTCGGGCTTTCATCCCTACAGGGAACAAGGTGGCTATTATAATGCAAAGGCATTTCTGATAGGGATCTGACTGTAATTGTTTTAGCGGATTACTGGAAAGACAAGTTTCCCAGGTCTGATATCTCTGCATATTCAACAGAGCCCTCACTGACCCACAACAGGGAACTGAGGGCTGAAGCTCCCCCCAGACCACCTAGCCTCCTGCCTTAGGGGTCCAAGGAGGGTGACACCTTCCAATCTGTAGAGGTACTTGCATTGGGGGCCTAAGGTACAGCTGCAGAGCCCTCCCACCAAAGTGCTTTAGGAATAGAGACACACCTACCTCACTGGCACTTGAGGGAAGCCTGTCAGCATCCTGCCCCCCTGGAGTGTGAACCTCTGCTGCTACTAGAATCTGGTGCACACAACTATCACCACTACTTCTCTAGGTGGATAGGTGACAGTCTGCACCACACACTTGCTGACCCAAAATCAGATTCTACCCGAGAATAGTGAACGGACTCTTAGGCTTATATATCTGGTAACAGCCCAAACCAGCTGGTAATAGGACATAAGTGATTCAAGGGCTACAACAATCAAGACAGCGCAACCTAGTAGCCCATCTATATATATTGAAAGAAAACAAAACAAGATAAGACTCAGTGAGCAAATATAGAATAAATCGCTACAATATCTTAGTGATGGCTCGGAGACAGCAGTTGATATCAAACCACATAAAGAAGCAGACCATGATTGCTTCTACAACTCCCCAAACTAAAGAATCAAAATCTTTCCCAAATGAAGATACAATCCTGGAATTGCCAGATGCAGAATATAAAAAACTAATTTAAAGAATGCTTTAAGACATCAGGGATGACCTCAGAAATGAAATAAGGCAATCTACAGAAAAAGCCAAGGAACACACTGATAAAGCAGTTGAAGAACTCAAAAAGATTATTCAAGAACATAGTGGAAAAATTAATAAGCTGCAAGAATGCATAGAGAGACAGCATTCAGAAATCCAAAAGATTAACAATAAAATTACAGAATTAGACAATGCAATAAGAAGTCAGAGGAGCAGGCTCGAGCAATTGGAATGCAGGGTGGGGGATCTGGAGGATCAGGGAATTGACACCAATATAGCTGAAAAAAAAATCAGATAAAAGAATTTTAAAAAATGAAGAAACCCTAAGAATCATGTGGGACTCTAGCAAGAAGAATAACTTGTGTGTGATTGGAGTCCCAGAACAGAAAGGGATAACAGAAAACACAGAGAGAATAGTTGAAGATCTGTTGGCAGAAAACTTCCCTGGCATCATGAAAGACAAAAGGATATCTATCCAAGATGCTCATCGAACCGCATTTAAGATTGATCCAAGAAGAAAATCACCAAGACATATTATCATCAAACTTGCCAAAACCAAAGATAAAGAGAAAATTTTAAAAGCAGCCAGGGATAAAAGAAAGGTCTCCTACAAAGGAGAATCAATAAGAATAAGTTCAGACTACTCAGCAGAAACCATGCAGGCAAGAAGGCAATGGGATGACATATATAGAGCACTGAACGAGAAAAACTGTCAGCCAAGGATCATATATCCAGCAAAACTCTCTCTAAAATATGAAGGTGAAATTAAAATATTTACAGATAAACACAAGCTTAGAGAATTTGCAAAAACCAAACCAAAGCTACAAGAAATACTAAAGGAAATTGTTTGGTCAGAATAATATCAGATACCAGCACAACACAAGGTCACAGAACAGAACATCCTGATATCTACTCAAAGAGGGAAATCACAAAAACAAATTAAGATTAATTTTAAAAAGAAAAAAAATGCTCAAAACAGGGAATCATTGAAGTCAATATGTACAAGATCACAATAATCTAAAAGAGGGACTAAATACAGGTGGCACAGAACTGCCATATGGAGAGGGATACAAGGCGATATAGGACAATACAAGTTAGGTTTTTACTTAGAAAAACAGGGGTAAATATTAAGGTAACCACAAAGAGGTATAACAACTCCATAACTCAAAATAAAAACCAAGAAAAACATAACGACTCAGCAAACATAAAGTCAAATACTATGAAAATGAGGAACACACAATTTACAAAGAAAAACGTCTCAGCACAAAAACGTAAGTGGAAAAATGAACTTGTCAACAACACACATAAAAAGGCATCAAAATGACAGCACTAAACACATAAAAAAAAAATACTTATCTATAATTACGCTGAATGTAAATGGACTAAATGCACCAGTAAAGAGTCAGAGAGTCTCAGACTGGATAAAGAAACAGGATCCGTCTATATGCTACCTACAAGAGACACACCTTAGACTTAGAGATACAAACAAACTAAAACTCAAAGGATGGAAAAAAATATATCAAGCAAACAATAAGCAAAAAAGAGCAGGAGTAGCAATATAATTTCTGACAAAATAGACTTTAAACTTAAAGCCACCACAAAGGATAAAGAAGGACACTACATAATGATTAAAGGGACAATTGACCAGGAAGATATAACCATATTAAATATTTATGCACCCAATGACAGAGCTGCAAGATACATAAAACAAACGTTAACAGAACTGAAAAGTGAGATAGACACCTCCACAATTATAGTAGGAGACTTCAGCACACCACTTTCGGAGAAAGACAACACTTCCAGCAAGAAGCTCAACAGAGACACAGCAGAAGACCTAATTGCTACAATCAACCAACTTGACCTCATAGACTTATACAGAACACTCCACCCAACAGCTGCAAAGTATACTTTTTTTTCTAGCACATATGGAACATTCTCTAGAATAGACCATATATTAGGTCATAAAACAAACCTCTGCGGAATCCAAAACATCGAAATATTACAAAGCATCTTCTCAGATCATAAGGCCATAAAAGTAGAAATCAATAACAGAAAAATTAGGGAAAAGAAATCAAATACTTGGAAACTGAACAACACCCTGCTGAAAAAAGACTGGGTTATAGAAGACATTAAAGAGGGAATACAGAAATTCATAGAATACAACGAGAATGAAAACACTTCCTATCAAAACCTCTGGGACACAGCAAAAGCAGTGCTCAGAGGCCAATTTATATAGATAAATGCACACATACAAAAAGAAGAAAGAGCCAAAATCAGAGAACTGTCCCTACAACTTGAACAAATAGAATGTGAGCAACAAAAGAATCCATCAGGCACCAGAAGAAAACAAATAATAAAAATTAGAGCTGAACTAAATGAATTAGAGAACAGAAAAACAAGTGAAAGAATTAGCAAAGCCAAAAGCTGGTTCTTTGAAAAAATTAACAAAATTGATAAACCATTGGCCAGACTGACTAAAGAAATACAGGAAAGGAAACAAATAAGAAACGAGATGGGCCACATCACAACAGACCCAACCGAAATTAAAAGAATCATATCAGATTATTATGAAAAATTGTACTCTAACAAATTTGAAAACCTAGAAGAAATGGATGAATTCCTAGAAAAACACTACCTACCTAAACTAACACAATCAGAAGTAGAACAACTAAATAGACCCATAACAAAAAAAGAGATTGAAACAGTAATCAAAAAACTCCCAACAAAAAAAAAATATTGGAATGGGATCCACTAGATACTGACAACTAGGCTACGTCTTCACAACCAAAATTGTTGCTGTCAAGTGGATTCATAACGACCCTATAGGACAGAGCAGAACTGCCCCATAGGATTCCAAGGAGCAGCTGGTAGATTCAAACTGCCAACCTTTTGGTTAGCAGCCAAGTTCTTAACCACTACACCACCATGGCTCCTCAACAGCATGTGCTTTTGGTGGACATACAATCGACTGGTTTCTTGGTGTACGTTCACACATGTGATTTCTCACAAATACTTAGGAAAAGGAGCTGTCAGTGCCATGATCATACTTGCCTTGTAAGCATTTTTCTGGTACAGTGGATGGTACCAATGCTTGTTCTCTCCTAAGTGTATGAGCAACATCTATGCCTGCAGCTGCGAAACAAATGTCCCCCAGGTCACTCGGCACACAGCATCAGAATGGTTCCATTTCAAAGAGATGGACCCAACCAACATGTCCAGAAAGTCATCACCTTCTCCCTCCCTTGTCCCCAAGTCTTGGTGGGAGCCCCAGACCCTGTCCACTCTATTTCCCGCTACCCTTTTGTCTTAGTTATCTAGCGTTGCTGGAACAAAAATACCACAAGTAGGTGGCTTTAACAAACAGAAATTTATTTTTTTACAGTGTAGGAGGCTAGAGTCTGAATTCAGGGCGCCAGCTCTAGGGAAAACCACCCTGTCTCTGTCAGCTCTAGCCAAAAACACTTGTCTCAGCTTCTCTAGCCATTGTGCTTCTCCGTTCCTTGGTGATCTCCGGTGGCATCTGTATTTCTCCTGTTTGTGCCTGCTTGTCTATGCAGATCTTTACTGACTCAGAAGTCATTAGATTTAAGACACTCTGTATGTGACTTGGCCTCATTAACATACCAAAGAAGACACCGTTCCCAAACAGATCACATCCACAGGTATAGGGATTAGGATAAAATTTAAAAGATATAAACCTTAAATTCTGTCCTTTAATCTTCTCAGAATCAACGGTATGAGTACAGAATGTATGAAAGTAACCGATTTCAGAGGTAACACTTATGGAAAGATTTAGAAATTTTAATTTAAAAAAAAACCTTATACACTTCAAAGAGTTTATGTATCTATCAAAAAAGCTAATGTGATCTTAGGTTGTATCAACGGAAGCATGGT
Organism: Elephas maximus indicus; assembly: GCF_024166365.1. Classification (NCBI taxonomy): domain Eukaryota; kingdom Metazoa; phylum Chordata; class Mammalia; order Proboscidea; family Elephantidae; genus Elephas; species Elephas maximus. Next base: position 231,772,461 of record NC_064819.1, read on the forward strand.
GTCCAAAATAAGGAAGGCTGTTAGTTACTTTTTTCTCTGCGCTGGCCAGCTTATCTTGGAGTACAATGTTCACTTTATGGATGCTATGTAAACCCATTGCCGTGGAGTAGATTCCGGCTCATAGCGGCCCTATCAGACAGAGTGGAGCTGCCCCATAGGGTGTCTGAGATTGTAAATCTTTGCAGAAGCAGGCTGCCGCACCTTTCTCCACAGAGCTGCTGGTGGGTTCGAACTGCCAACCTTTTGGTTAACAGCCAAACACTGAACCACTGTACCACCAGGGCTCCTTGGATGCTATATGCTAAAAGAAAAATTGACTTCGAAGCAAATGATTTATGGTGAAGACACTTGAAACCTCACCATAGGAGAAATGGTTAAAGGATATGGATATTTGTCTGGAAAGGACTCTGTATGCTGTCTGGGCTTCTGGAAAGTCTGATTAAGGCTTTTGGGATAGTACTCTGCGGAAAGATTCACAACTGCCTGCCAAGTGAGAACTTTAAAGCTAGGGCTTCTAAAATATATCTGCCTTAATCTTCAGTTCATCTTTGCTGGATTGGGAATCCCCTTGAGAAGCTGAAGAAAGCTCTGGGTCCATTCCCCAGAAAAATCACGGAAACTTCAAAATGGGCAAAATTTTCAGGAGGTGTGTGGACTGCCCTGAAGTGCACAGGTCCCAGGCTGAGAATCTCTGTCAAGAACAGCAGAAGACCAAATGGATTGTTCTTAGAAATCATTCTTTTGCCAGAAAACACACAACCCTCGTTGTATTACAAATATACCATTTATTCCTTAGAATATTCGCTCTTTTTCCCCTGCCAGTTTTCTCTTCTCCATAGAAGCAAATATTATAAAGTCCTTGCTTGAAATGGCCAAGAGAAAAGGAGTTTCTTTTGGTGTTTTTTTTTTTTTCTCTTCTCATCTTCAGAGCCATACAAAAACCACTTAAAGCCTTTCTTTCTCTCCCAATTTTCTTTCATCTTTTAATCATTTACTGCTTCTTTCAACTCATTCTCTCTTCTTTTCTTCCTTTCTGCACCTCTTCTTCCTCAAACAGGAAGGAAAGCAAGGGTGTGGTGGCAAAGGTATCCAGCTGTGGAGAGTGCTGCCCAAGGGAAGTGGGGCCCACCAGGGGCCTTCACCTTTCTTCTGTGGCCTCTGACTGTTCCTTCCCCTCTCTGTGTGACCTTCTGCTCTGGACTTGTCCCGCATCTTCACCTCTGAATTCTGAAGATGCTTAAACAGACGCTCGTGTGCAATAACCACACTGACTTAAACACACGGAACATTCTGGCGTTGAAATGGACTAGTTGCCTACACTGGTCTTTTTAGGACAAAATTCTGAGCTTTGATGAAATATGCTGTGATCCTAATAAAGAATACACATTAACTTGAATTGTAACTCAATTTAATTAATTACTAGTTTTGTCTGTACAAATGGGTTATAGCTTTCTGGTAGACATTGGCCGTACGCTGTTATTACCTTTGTACTTCTCAGAGGAAATTGTAACATTGGCTGATTTTAGTGCTCAGCTTCATACAAACCACTGGCATGTGCTGCTAACCTAATAAAAGATAATACCAGATGGTCAACTCCTAGATAACCAAGTTTATTTAATAATCATAGGAATTAAGAGCACGAGCTACAGAGCCAGTTGCCAGACAGGAATAGAATCCCAGTGTCACCAGCTGCCAGCAGGTCACCTGGGGGGGTAGGTTCCTGGGCCTCTCCTGGGCTCAGTTTTCCAAAAATAAAATGGAAATAATAATATACAATGCAATTTTGTGATGATCAAATGAAACAATTACTCAAAGCACTTAGCATAGTACCTGGTACATATTCGAAAGATGTTATTGTTGTTTTAACTCATGTGATCTTTACATAAATTTTGGGGTGCCTAAAAAATGTTTAGCAGGGAGCAAAATTTGCATTAGACCCCCCTGTGTTTACCAACGCCAATCCCCCTTCTTCCAAACCACACCCCAACTGAACTTTCTGTTACAACATAAAAGGAATACAAGTCCACTGCGAGAAGCCTAGACTCATGGAGATCCTCCAAAATTTCTGATTCCCAGGGACATCTTACCAAAAAAACAATAGAAACGAGTGACTGAGTTTGTTCAGCTTATTGGTTGCCGACTCCTGGATTTCCTTCATGTTCGGTTGACTAGATGAGTATGTTCCAATTTGCATGGTTGTTTTAAGGACTGATTGGCCCTCATTTCATTTATTAACTTCAGGTGCCACTAAGCTGCCTTAAATAAATAAAGCACTCATTCCTTCCAGCCTCTCCTCTTAAACCTGATACCTTCCATACTGCAGCTTCGTTTTCCGGCTGGCATGAGCATAGCTGCTCCTCTGCTGTGCAGAAACCGAAGGTAAGAGCAGGTTGTGGACCGCTGCCGTGTGAAGTGGCCACACTCTATCAGGTGGACAGTTTTATCTGGTTATAATACACGGTGCATGCAGAGGTTTCCCAGTCTTCAGCAGAGAATCCAAGACTGTCTTCAGTATGAAGGGAAACCTATAAAAACATCATTAGTCTAACAAAAAAAAAGTTAGGGCACTGGCAAGAGTTCAGGGTGGGTACTGTGCTTTCTTTCTGTGTTTATAACCTATAGAAGTGCCATGGCCTCCAGGATAGACTCCGAACAGCCCTGTCTCGCCTGTGGCAACACTGGTTCCATTTGGAATAAAATCCACATGGAGAAACGTACAGAGGAAACTATTCAGGAGCGGGAACTGGGTGTGTTTCAGACGTTGAGTCTGCAGAGAAAAATCTGCAGTCTTTTTTTTTTTTTTTTAAAGGAAAACAAACCCCTGAATTTGAACTTTGAGATAGATCTTTTATGCAGGAAATCTGCCCAGAAAGGAGAAAAAGAAACACAGGAATTAAGAAGCAATTGAAATAGTCACATTTACCCCTTTGCAATGGGAACAAAAATGAAGACAGCATTAGAAAACAGAAAAGTTTACGGAAGCAAGACCAGAGGCAGTTGGTCTGCTAAGCAGAAAGACAGTTGCTCTTCATGCTGATGGATGACTTCAACTTTTCTCTTGGTATGTAAGTAACTGTTCTGTGTGATTTTTACCTCCTTGTTATGGGGTAACTAACTACAGTGAATAACAAAAATGGTTGTCATACTAGCTATATTCCTGCCACAGTCTCCCCCTCTCTCTCTTTTCAGCTCTTTCAACACACAGACACATCAACTGAGGGTAAGAGAGCAGGAAGAATAAAATGGAGGAGTCAAAACAGGAGGGTGAGCTCAGGGAACATTCCAGACCCTCAAAACCTGTTGGCTCCTGCACAGTGCAGCACATGGGCAGAAGCAGCAAAATGGCGCTCAGCACCTGGGTACTGAGCTGAAGACCCAGGTCTGCGTATTGGGTAGGTCCTCACTAGAAACATGTCAGGAGTGTTCCCTAACTCTTCTGGGCCACAGTTTTCTCACTTACCAAATGAAGATTTGAGTGGTCCTGCCTTGCCAGGGGGCTGTTGTAAGAATTAACTAGGTGGGTTGGTTTCCTGGGACTGCCATAACAAAGTATCACAAACTCACATCTTAAAAATAACAGAAATTTTTTCTCTCCCAGTTGTAGAGGCTAGAAGACTGAATTCAGGGTGTTGGCAGGTCCATGTTCTCTCCAGAGGCTCGAGAAAAGAGCCTTCCTTGCCTCTTTCAGCTCCTGGTGGCCCCACGTATTCCTTGGCTTGCGACAGCATCACTCCAATCTCTGCCTCCATCATCACGTGACCATCTTTCCCACTGAGTCTGTCTGTCTCCCTGTGTCTCTTCTCCTGTTTTATAAGGACGTCAGTCAGATTGGATGAGGACCTACCCTACTCCAGTATGACCTCATGTTAACTTAGCTGATAACATCGTCAAAGACCCTATTTCCAAACAAGGTCACGTTTACATGTATTAGGGGTTAGGACTTGGACATATCTTTTGGATGAGCACAAATCAAGCCATGTTGTTGTTGTTGCTGTTTGCCATTAAGTAAATTGCAACTCACAGCAACCCTGTAGGACAGAGTAGAACTGCCGCATAGGGTTTTCTAGGCTGTAATCGTCACAGGAACAGATGAACAGGTTTTTTATTTCATGGAACCATTGGTGGTTTTGAACCATTGACCTTTCAGTTAGCAGCCAAGCGTTTAACTATTGTGCCACCAGGGCTTCTCTAATCAAGGCATAACACTGGATTAATATGAATCAGTGTTTTTCAAACTTTTTTCCATTACCCTACTATCCCCCAGGGCCAGGTTGGCACAGTGGTTAAGAGCTTGGCTGCTAACCCAATGGTCGACACTTTGAATCTACTAGAAAACCTATAAGGCTATTCTACTCTGTTCTGTAGGGTCGCTATGAGTTGGAGTCGACTAGATGACAATGGGTTTGGTTTCTGTTTTGTTTTTTTAGTTCTACTATTCCCCACCTAAGGAGCAATTTTAGGCATTTTACTCACTCCCCTCATAGAATTTTAATATCACAGATATACTGCACATCTGTGTATGGACTTTAGCTGTCATGGTTTCTGTGGGTCAGGAATTTGGATGAGCTCAGCTGAGTGATTCTGGCTCGGGGCCTCTCATGGATTTGCAGGCAGATGATGGCTGGAGTGGAATAGTGTGGGGCAGGGAGGGTTAGATGGTGCTGGGAGCTGAACTTCTCTCTTTCTTCAAGTAGTCTTAAGGCCCCTTCAGGTGGTCTTTCCAAATGGCCCATGTGGGCTTCCCCACATCATGGAGGTCTCCAGAAAGACAGGTGCTATCTGGCAGTGTCCCCAAAGGACAAGGTGTAAATGCATAGCATTTTTATGACTACCCTAGGAAGGTATTCATAAGGTTTTCACTGGCCAATTTTTTTCAGGAGTAGGCTGCCAGGTCCTTCTTCCTAGTGAATCTTAGTCTGGACACGCCACTGAAAGCTTTCCACCCTTGGTGACCCTGCCGGTATTTGAAATACCAGTGGCTTAGCTTCTAGCATCACAGCAACATGCAAGCCACCACAGAATGACAAACTGACAGAAGAGTACCAGAAATTCAGGCCAGATTCAGAAGAGGATGTGGAATGAGGGATATCATTGCTGATGTCAGATGGGTCTTGGCTGAAAGCAGAGGATACCAGAAAAATGTTTACCTGTGTTTTATCGACTATGCAAAGGCAAGCAACTGTGTGGATTGCAACGAATTATGGGTAACATGGGGAAGAATGGGAATTCCAGAACACTTAATTGTGCTCATGGGGAACTTGTACATAGATCAAGAGGCAGTCATTCGAACAGAACAAAGGGATACTACATGGTTTAAAATTAGGAATGGTGTGTCTCAGGGTTGTATCCTTTCACCATATGTATTCAATATGTATGCTGAGCAAATAACCTGAGAAACTGGACTATATGAAGAAGAACGTGGCATCAGGATTGGAAGAATATTCATTAACAACCTGCAATATGCAAATGACGCAGCCTCGCTTGCTGAAAATGAAGAGGACTCGAAGCACTTACTAATGAAGATCAAAGACTACAGCCTTCAGTATGGATTAAACATAAAGAAAACAAAAATCCTCACAACTGGACCAATAAGCAACATCATGAAAAATGAAGAAAAGATTGAAGTCAAGGATTTCATTTTACTTGGATCCACAATCAGTGCCCATGGAAGCAGCAGTCAAGAAATCAAACAATGTATCACATTAGGCAAATCTGCTGCAAGAGACCTCTTTAAAGTGTTAAAGAGCAAAGATGCCACCTTGAGGACTAAGGTGCGCCTGACTCAAGCCAAGGTGTTTTCAGTTGCCTCATATGCATGTGAAGGTTGGACAATGAATAACGAAGACTGAAGAAAAATTGATGCCTTTGAATTATGGTGTTGGCAAAGAATTTTAAATACACCACAGAGTACCAGAAGAACAAACAAATCTGTCTTACAAAAGTACAGCCAGAATGCTGCTTAGAATCAAGGATGGCGAGACTTCATCTCATGTACTTTGGACATGTTATCGGGAGGGACCAGTCCCTGGAGGAAGACATCATGCTTGGTAAAGTGAAGGTTATCCGAAAAGAGGAAGACCCACAATAAGTGGCCGTAACAATGGTAACAATGGGCTGAAATGCAGCAAGGATTGTGAGGATGGTGCAGAACCAGGCAGCGTTTCAGTCTGTTGTACGTAGGGTTGCTATGAGTGGGAACTGACTGGATGGCACCTAGCAATAACACCTCCACCACCACCCTATGAAGTCACATAGTGTCGTTTTTGCCAGACACTACTGGTTGAAACAAGGAGAGTGTACCTAGACTCAACCTCTTGACAGGGGAATGGCAAGATTCTAGAATATGTCACAGCCATCCTGGAAAAATATAATCTGCCATGTGTACTGATCCAATTGATCCAATCAAAGACCAACCCTGAAGCTGGGAAACCCATGTGGGGAGTCCCCCAGTGTGCACCTGGGTGCTAAGAAGGGGAGAGAGGGCCATGGACAGTGATAAGGCAGAGAACAACCTCCCACTACCAAGTGACGTGGGCAGTAAAAGACAGGTGACTGTCTTCCACTTACTCTGCCTTTTTTAATATATATTTCTCTAATTGCTTTATAATACGACTTCAATCTTGCAGAAAGCTTATAATTTTAACCAAAACTAAACACAGAAGTTGAATTTTGAAAAGAAGCCTTGATTAAGTGAAACCTCATTCATGTGGACCTGCCAGCTGAGAAGCAATCGGACAGACTAGGCGAGTGTCCTTTGTGCTGGTTATAAACAGATGAATGGGGTAAACCAAGGTGAGACTCACTGGATTATTTTTAAGGGCCCAGGTGACCAGTTTTAATATTGTTGAAGAGTGAAAGTGCTAGTTACAATTAGTTCTTAGAATCAGTTCATTCGGTGCTTTTAAGATCACAGAAGCATTTGTTTCCTGTTCCTTGCTTTGGTTCCTCATCCTGTTATCAACATTATGAAATTCAAGTAAGAGCTTAGCAAAACTTGTATAAAAAAAAAGTTTTACTTCTTTTAAAATAGTCAATAACTCAGTTTTTTTTTTTTTAAATAATCTGGGGAAACAAATTTTCCAAAACCACAAAACCAAACCCGTTGCCGTCGAATCAATCCTGACTCATAGCGACCCTATGGGACGGAGTAGAACTCCCCCGCAGGGCTTCCAAGGCTATCATCTTTACAGCAGCAGACTGCACATTTTCCTCCCATGGAGTGGCAGGTGGATATGAACTGCCAACCCTTCGGTTAGCAGACAAGCGCTTTAACCACTGCACCACGAGCGCTCCTTAAATCTTCCAAAAGAAATCTGAAATTTACTATGAGAAATTCACAATTGAAAAGTAAAAAAAAAAAAAAAAAAACTGCTGGGTGTCTGTACAACTACCGTTTTAAAGATTTTCTTTCATTCCACTCAGATTAGCACCTTTCTGCAGTGACTATTTCTTCTTACCTTAAATAGATGCAGCGGAAAGATTATAAAAATGCAATTCCTCCACCTTCCTGCTCTTGGGGATGACCAGCTCAGAATATTACCTGTTGATGGCTACAGAATGCACGCTAGCAGCTGCTTCTCCGTCAGTCCGTTGCGCTCTGGAACCGTAGCCTGTCCGGACGGTGGCCGGAGCTGCTCGGACGGTGGCCGGAGCTGCCAAGTGCGTGGAAATTGGCTCAGACCCTGTCTCCCTGCCTGCCCACCCTGACGACCGCTGCCCAGCACTCAGCCATGTTGAGGAGCTGCTCTTCTGCTCTGCCGCTGGTGATGGTGGTATGGGACTCTGAGCAGTTTTCTTAGCTCACGCGCTGGTTGTGCCAACATCCTACAAAGGAATCAGCTAAAACATTTAGCATTCGGACAACAGTTAATTGTTTGGTCTGTATGAATTCAAAGAGCTGGCTTCCTTGATTTTTTAATTTTATTTATTTATTTATTTTTACTAAAATGACTAGATTGGCTTCCTGTAGTTGTTGTCAGCATGGCGACCCCAAGCACAAAGGAATTGTATCATGGTGATCCATAGGATTTTCCCTGGTTGATTTTCAGTAGATCACCAGGCCTTTCTTCCCAGTTCACCTTAGTCTGGATGCTACACTGAAACCTGTTGAGCATCATAGCAACACACAAGCCTCCACTGAGAGACCAGTGATGGCTGTGCGTGAGTGAGGTGCCTTGGCTAGGAACTGAACCCTGCTCTCCTGCATAGAAGGCAAGAATTCTACCCCTGAACCACCACCGAGCTATTATTTAATATTGTGTAGAATTTTTGGCCACAAAACCTGCCCTTCATTTTTAATTTCTTGTTGATACATATTCTTGAGTGTCTGATGTCTTTGCCTGTGTATGTTACTGCCTTGTGACAACGCAGCTTGTGTCCTATGTGCAAAGGGTGAAGAAGCCCACAGGCCCACAGGCCTTGATGGAGTGGCCAGGCCCTCCTTCTACTGTTCAAAGTCATGAGAGATGCAACGTTGTCTTCCACACCCACCCACATGCCCCATTGCCCTGGGGTGCACCCAGGATCCTCACACTGCCCCCCTCAGCTGTCAGCAGGGACACCCACCAGGTAAGCGTCCTTTCTCTGTCCCCAGTTCTACCTCTGCAGCCACCTAAAAACCAAAAACCAAACCCAGTGCCATCAAGTCGATTCCGACTCACAGCGACCCTATAGGACAGAGTATAACTGCCCCATAGAGTTTCCAAGGAGCGCCTGGCAGTTTCGAACTGCTGACCCTTTGGTTGGCAGCCGTAGCACTTAACCACTACGCAACCAGTTTCCCCCAGCCACCTAGGAGTTCCCATATCCTCCTTCTCTCCCAAATGATCCATGTGCATCTCCACGGTAACCACCTGGACACCACTCTTCTTTCTCCCCTCAAGCGTGAGTCCACTGGAGAGAATTTCACGGTAGACTGTGAGCAGAGCCCCAGGCACCTGATCAGTGAAGGAAGCTCAGTCCCCAGGCCCCTTCCCCACACCTTGCATGCTTGAGGCCCTAAACTTTGTCTGGCAGGCATTGCTGCTTAGAGCATACTTTCCTTTCATGGTGTGCTTGAACTTCAAAGCAACCCTATGAGATGGGCAGGATCAGTGCTGTGCTCCCATCTTACAGGTGAAAAAACTCAGGCTCAATGAGGTTAAGTGATTTGCCTCAAAGTAACCAGCAAGGAAGTGGCAGAGACAAACCTGAAACCCAGGTGTCTGATTCAGCCAATATTCTCTGTGTTGTGCTGGAGTTACCTGAGGGACCAAATGGTTCTGAGGGCTCCCCTCGCTCCTCAGGCCTGTGGTCAGATCTCATAACCCTTAATCCCAGAGCAACTTCAAAGTTCAGTTAAACGAAATATTACTGAGGTCATGTGCCTAATGGACAGAACATGTGAATGGAATGAGATGGTTTGATGTGGATTAAAGGGGTGAGCTTGGCCAATCACTCATTCACTCATTCATTCATTCAACAAACCATTTTTGAAACCTCCTATGTGCGAGACAGGGTTTCAGATTCTGTGCACACAAGATGAATTCACACAGTCTGGTGTGTGAGGCAGGCAGACAGTCAGGCATGGGACAATGTGGTAAGAAGTCTGGAAGGGAATCCTCAGCCTTTGACAAACGAAGCAATTGGTTTAGATGAGCTGCAAGGTCTTTCCCCGGCTCCATCGTTCTTCCGTTCTAGACTGATTCATCCCAGCACAGCTGTCATGATTCTGTGGGGGTGAATAGCACAGAAAATCAAACTTCACATATAATCCAGATAGCTCACCTACAGCCAAACCAAACTCATTCCCAACAAGTCAATTACAACTCATAGTGGCCCTACAGGACAGAGAGTACAACTGCCCCACAGGGTTTCCAAGGAGAAGCTGGTAGATTCGAACTGCCAGGCTTTGGGATAGCAGCCAAGCTCTTAACCACTGTACCACCAGGGCACCACCTACAGCCAGAGACAATTAAAAATACCAGAATTGAGCCATTTGCACTTCATCTCTTATTTCTCTGTTCTGTACTGCAGAGAAGTTTGACAAAGAGTGGAAAATGGCTCAAAGTCAGGTGACAGAAGGGAAGCTCAAAGCCTCCTGGGGACTCTATTATGGATTGAATTGCATCCTCAAAAGTATGTGTTGAGATTCTAATCCCTGTACCTATAGACATGACCCTGCTTATAAGTAGCGGGTTTTCTTTTGTTAGGTTAGTGAGGTCCTATCAGAACAGGGTGGGTTCTAAACCTAATCACTTCTGAGTTATAAAAACAGCAGAATAGACATACAAACAGACACGGGGGAAGACAGGTGCCATGTGAGGGCCATCTGCAAGCCAAGGAACCAAGGAACACCCAACAAGGAAGGAACTGACACAGGTGAGATATTGATTTGGACTGTTAGCCTCCGAAACCATGAGAAAATAAATCTCTGTTCTTCAAAGACTCCCACTTGTGGTACTGGTGTTACAGCAGCACTAGGTAAGTAAGACAGGCTCAAATGACAAATCCCAAGCCTGGTCGTCAGGCCTGAACAACTGAGATATAGCAGAAGCCATTCTCAGGCTCTTAGCCATTTCCTAAACAGAGGACTCATTGCCCTGGTGGGGGCCATCTTCTGCTTTCTGCCACACCCCCTTGGAAAGAACGATTCATAAATGATAAATACGCAATGAATTTCCCCCATGCATACGTATCAGCAAGTCAAAAGGAGTTAGCCACCTAGGACCTGACTCCATTCTCTAATCCTAAACTTCCATCCCGTGGAAAGAGCTGGAAAGCCTCAGGGAGGCAGAGAGCAGAGGTTGTCTGCTTCTGTGAGGCAGGGCTGCCAAGCAGGACCCTAACCAGGGAGACACTGAGTGCTGCCCCGACGGCCATCACGCAGGTAGTGGGGCAAGAGCTGGAGCCACCGGGTAAGCTGCAGCTTTGACTAGAGGCAGACATGCCAGGTACTTCCCTGTGATCACAAGAAGGGGTCTGACTAGGCTCACTTGAATCCCATGGGGCTTTGGAGTTTTGATTAAGATCTCCAAGTCTAGACTCCCCAAAGAGTCCGGACTGTGTGACTGACAGCTCACAAGGAACCACTTGAATCCCACAGGGTGCTGGACTTTGCAACCCTGAGATAAGACGTTCAAATTCGCTCGAAGGAAGCTTCCCGCCCCACTACAACACCCGATCTCATGGATTGCCTCTGCTAGAAAAATCTTCCCCAGTCAACTCACCAGGCTGGGTTCACATGTTCAGAGATATGGAAGACTAATTTCTTTACATCCTTCATGGACTAGATTAAAAAAAAATTGATTGCCTTCAAGTTAACTGTGACTCATGGCAACTGCGTGTGTTAAATTGAGCTCCATAGGGTTTTCCTGGCTGTAATCTTTATGGAGGCCAATTGCCAGGCCTTTCTTCTGTAGTACCACTGGGTGGGTTCGAACCACCAACCTTTCCACCACCAAACCTTTCAGTTAGTAAACAAGCACAAAAGGTTTGTGCCACCCAGGGACCTTATGGCTAAGATACCAATACCTTAATCACCACGACACTGCTAATTTGCAGTGAGTCTCCTAAACATTGCACCAGCTACCACTTGCTTATTTTGCAAACCCTGGCAGAGATTTCCGAGCTGGGTGGCACCAACAGGAAGAGATGGTAGAGGGAACGCAATCAACATGCAGGCTTCTCCCAGTTGGGTGCGCAGGACCAGTCAGACATAGGTTCTTGTCTCAATACACTAATGCAGGGGTGACGGGGGCGTAGAGAGACCAAACAGCAGGATGTGGGAGGAGGCAGGGGCCACAGAAGCAGAGACACAGGTGTGGCCTCATGAGCACCTTGCAGCAGAAAGTGGGGCTCCCAGAAGCCCAGGCAGGATGTTCACAAGGAGTAAAAGATAGGCCTTGTCATGAAGACCAAGGCAAAGAGCAAAGTGACTAATGTACAGGCCCAGAATAGGGATGCTGTAGGGGGTCCCTGATTTATCTTCATTAAGGCCCCCACCATCCCACTCCCCTAACCCCCACCCCCCACACTTTCCCCCTCCCTCCTCCTGTGGAGACAGAATTGGCCCCAGAGACTCTGTGCAGGGCTAAGCCTGCAGGGAACCGCTGATTCAGGTCAGAAAGACTATAAAGAAGGCGCTGAGGCCTCCAGAAAGAGGAGAACATGTATGACATGATCCAGAATGGAGGGTCCAGAAAACAGCCCATTTAGCTGCTTACAATTGGCTGCTTCAAATTAATTCTCTTAAAATACAGCACTCACTGAGGTTAAACTAATAACTTTGGCTTCCAAAAAGAAAACCCAGCTCATAACAACCCCATACAGTAAAGTAAAAGTGCTGGAGAGTTGCAGGTCACAGATGGCACCCCCTGTTGTATTTCAAGCTCTTGGACACAGTGCAGGCCCTCAGTATCTCCTGGAAAGTTCTGGAAAAGGCTTCTCCGAAAAGTAGAGTAAGTGGTCACCACAAGTGATGAAAAAGGAGGCTTTAATTGTCCCACTGGTGGTGAGGCTCTGTCACCTTCTCCCTACCACCTCCTCAATCCAGCATAATCGACGGTCAAACTCCACAATTAGAAATTTATTCCTTTGGCTTCAACTTTATATGGTATTATATTACCAATTACTGTAACATTGGTAATGGTAGTTTACACTTGAGTAGAAATGGATTCCTAAGAGCTTTTCCTGAGAACATATTTTGATCCAGAGGAAAAAGTAAGGAGCATATTGAGACCCTGGGGTGGAACCAACAGGCAGGTGTATGCTACAGAGAAGGGCCAGGAAGGGGATCGGGGCCCAGAGACAGGATTCAGCAGCCTGCATGTTTCCTCTAAGACCTTCCTGAATGAACGTCTCACTGGATTTAAGGATAGAGCTGGAGCACACGAACAGAACACAGAGAAAAGTTATTTTCTAAGACATTCTTTTTTTTTTTTTGTCTTAACCCTTACCAGAAACCACAAAAAGAAGGTTTTGGTAAGAAATAGATGACTCTAAGAAACTAATCATTTCCCCTGGAGAGATAATCCAAGGACAGTGTCTGCTGAGGTGTGTCTGGGTCTCAACCTCAAAGTCAAGGTAAGCCAAATGGGAGAAGCTGCCCACAGTCTCCCCCTCCCCCACATGAGTGAGGGTGTCGGGGGAGGGGAGCCTGCAGGAGTGCTACCTAGAAGGCAGGTCTCAGGACCCAGGAGCCTTGGTGGGACTTGGAATCTGACCTGAATTTTGAGCTTGGTAAAAATAAAATTTTAGACCAATAAATAGTTGAATGTTGGGTCCAGAAAATGAAGCAAGCAAGGAGAAGAGTGGCAGATAAGTCCTACTGGTCAGGTCCAAAGAGTAACGAAAGCTGCCATTCATTGGGCACATAGCAAGCACTGGGCCATGCGGGCTGCACACCAGGCGTGCTTCTAAACTGTAATCCTCAAATGAACCCAGAAAGCATAAATGACTACTGCCTTGGTTTTGCAGATAAGAGAGCTGAGGCTGAGTGGCTAACGATTTGCCCGAGGCCCCATAGCTAGTTAGTAAAAAGCTGAGCTCTCGTTCCAAGCTAGGAGGGATGAGAATGCATTTATTACACTCCAAAAACTTCCTCTTGGTGCTTAGTGAATGTTAGGAAAATATTATCCAATATGATGATTCCTTTTTTTCCAGAGATTAAGAATTCTTGCTCAGGAGCCAACCTGTAAAGCGTCCCAGTGGAGGCTACAAATCTGGAAAAATTGTGCTCTGGGTCATCCATGCACAAAAAACGCCCCAGAGCAGGAGCTTCTTTTTCATGGACCTTGGTTTCCCCACTATCTGTGAGCATTCTCCTGGGGGCATAATCCATGACAGACATAGCCCCCACCCTTCCCCCTCACTGGGAGCTGTGGGACAACACCTCCACCTCTAAGTGAAGTTGAGAAAGAAATCCGGCCAGGTTCATTTTTCTTCACCACATTGGCTCAAAAAAATAGTTTTTATGGGGACTCGAAGCATCACATTGATGTTGATCAAATCTATCTTGAAGGAAGGATGCAGGTGCCGCTAGAAAAGTAGGCAATTGTCCCCTTCTTCTATGACTTTTTGAAAATACGTCTTGTTTATGTTCTGAGCCATCAAGTCAGTTTCGACTTGTAGTGGCCCTGTAGGACAGAGAAGAACTGCCCCCACAGGGTTTCCTAGGCTGTAATCTTTACAGGAGCAGATTGCCAGGTCCTGTGGAGCCATTGGTGGGTTCAAACTGCCAATTTTTCCTTTAGCAGCTGAGTGTTTAACCATTGAGCCACCATGGCTCCTTTTTAAAAATATAGGAACACTTCTACCTTAACAATTTGAATATTATTATTAACTACTATTTACTGTATACCCACCGTGGGTCTGGTATTCACATACGTTCTTAGATTTAACTAGGGACGACTTGGTGGGAAGCAGTAGACTCCTACACACACAAGTTGAAGAAAGAGCCTCAAAGGAATCCCTTAGAAGCAGAGGCAGGAAATTGAGCTGGGCCTTAGGGGAATGGAAAAGCCATCAGACAGATACTCTCAACCCGTCTCTGGTGCGGCCACATGGCTGATCCTCCTGGCCTCTGTCAGCACACCTGCTCCATGGACCAGCTTCCTTTGCCGACTCAGAGTTCTGTCTCCCACTTGGCTTCAGCTCATCTAGGAAGATCCTGGCTCATCGTGGCTCTGGTTCTGCCTGGCAGCTCCAGGGTGAAACTCTCTGACTCCAATCTCTCTCTCTGTTTCTTGCTGCATAATCTCAAGAGAGAGTCAGATGGCCCACCTGAGCCTGGGGAGCACAGTAGTTCATTGGGGGCCAGGTCCAATCCCTAGGGAAGACAGTGAAGAAAAAATTACTTGGCATATTCATGGATCACCACTCATCTGTCAGTGCTGTGGCAGCGGGTGTGCTGCTGTGGTGCTGGAAGCTAGGCCACCTGTATTCCAAATACCAGCAGAGTCACCCATGGTGGACAAGTTTCAGCAAAGCTTTCAGACTAAGACAGGCTAGATAAAAAGTCCTGGCAATCTACGTCCAAAACTTAGCCAATGAAAACACTATGGATCACAACAGAACATTGACTCGCTTTCTTTGGACACATCAACAGGTGGAATCAATCGTTAGGGGAGGACACAATATATTCAGTATAGTAAGGGAGAACAAAGGAGCCCTGTGGTGCAGTGGTTAAGCACTCAGCTGCTAACCAAAAGCCAGCAGTTCAAACCCACTGGCCGCTCCATGGGAAAAAGATGTGGCAGTCTGCTCCTGTAAAGATTACAGCCTTGGAAACCCTATGTTCGGCTCTACTTTGTCCTATAGGGTCACTGTGAGTCGGAATCACTCAATAGCAAAGAGTTTTAAGGGAAAACAAGAGCTAGGGAGACCCTTGGTGAGCTGGATTGGTACAACAGTCACAACAGCGGACTCAAACATGCCAGTGATTGTGAGGATGACACAGGGCCAGACAACATTTAGTTCTGCTGTACATTAAGGTCACCATAAGTGAAAGCCATCTCCACTGCTGGCAGCTATCTGCCTCTATTCATGGACACCTAGGCCCAACCTTGTTACTGGGATGTGGACAATTCCAAACAAGGGGGTATGGCTGGGAAGGTGCCCCTGAACATGTTTCTTCCTAATTCTATTTAATAAGCATTAAGATTTTCATTTTGAATATGAGGGAGAGGCTAAATAAATTTGCCTGCAGTCACAAAATCAGCAAGTGCAGGACTGGAACTAGAACTTGGGTCAGCTTATATCTGTGACAAAAGAACCCAAAGCTTAACAGCTTAAAACAACAACCATTTTATTTGCACGCAATGTGTGGGCTGGCTGGCCAGGGCTCAGTGGGAGGCTTGTCTCTGTCCCACATGGTGTTATTGTCTCGGTTCTCTCTGGGCTCTCCCGTGGTTGCAGTTTTGTCTGGAAGGTCAAGATGGCCGCACTCACACCTCTGTCCCTCAGCGGGCCCTCTCTCTTCTTGTGGTCTTCCACTCTCAAGGCCTGTCTTCTCTCATGGGTTCTCGTTCCCCAGGGCCTCTCTTCATGTGGTTGCTCCAGTAGGGGAGCTAATCTTCTTTACATGGCAGCTCAGGACTCCAAGGGACTGAAAGTGAAAACCTCAAGGCCACCTAATGCCTCGCCTTGGAGGTGACATAGCGTCATTTCTTCTACTTCTATTGTTGTTAGGTGCTGTCAAGTCAATTCCAACTTGTGGTGACCGCATGTAACAGAGGAGAACTGCCCCATAGGGTTTTCTTGGCTGTAATCTTTATGAGAGCAGATCCCCAGGTCTTATTCCCATGGAGCCAATGGGTATGTTTGAACCACCAACCTTCAGGCTAGTACTTGAGCACTTAACCGTTTGTGCCATCAGGGTTCCCTCTCCTTCTAGTGGTCAATGAAAATCACAGAGCCAGCCCAGGGGCAAGGGGAGAGAAACAGACTCCACCTTTGCTGGGAGGAAGGACAGAGTCACATTTCAAAAGGGTGTAAGGAATTGCAAGGATTTTTGCCACCTTCTTTGGAAACAGCCTTCCACAGAATCCAGAACAATGCCAAACTCCGCCCAGGCCTTTGTGGCTGCCAATGTCCTTCTGATGTCATCAGGACCTCCTCTAAAGGTAGCCTGAACCCATGACTGTCGCACAGGGCTCTAGGTGAAGTCACTTCAGTTACCTGACAAGCCCTCATTCAGCAAGGTACCAGGTTAGACATAGAGGATGCAAGGGGAGGCAGACACAGCCCCAGCTTCCCAGAGGCTGGAGTCTCCTTAGAGCAGAAGGGCCCATATACAGATAATTCAAGAAATGTTTGATCCCCTCTGGAGAACAAAGAGGACTTCTAAAGCAGGAAGCACATGGGGCCCAATTATTCCAGGTCTATTAAACCAAAAAAAAAAAACAAACCCGTTGCCATCCAGTAGATTCCAACTAGAACTGCCCAATAGAGTTTCCAAGGAGCGCCTGGTGGATTTGAACTGCCGACCCTTTGGTTAGCAGCTATAGCTCTTAACCGTTACGCCACCAGGGTTTCCAAGGCCTATTAAGTACCTTATTTTTCCTAGGCCTTCTATCAGAATGGGCTGCTCAGAGACCTTACAAAATAAGACCAAACTGGACAGTTATTAAATTCATGATTTTTAAAAACTATAATGTGATTTTTAAAAGAAAAACACACTCTCCAAGTCATAAGCCGGAAACCTAGGGAAAAAGGGGCTGGGTGTCTGGCAACAGCGGGAGACTGTTCAGTGCATTTCTGTTACCAGTGGCAGAGGCCACAAACCCAAAGAAACCGAGGCGTGGAGAGAGCCACCCCGCCTCAAGGTGTCAGGTGGTAGGAACCAGCCCCCAGGGATCTGCTCACCCTGATGAACCTAAGTCTGGTCATTAATGGTGGTGATGAGACATTCCCCCTTATGCCTCTCAGCTGCATGCAGTGGGTGCTCACTGGTGTCTCCCATCACTCCGAAGCCTAGGTCTTAGGAGTCAGCCGAGCTGGTGCTCTCCGCAGCTCACACACCTGAGGACAGACCCCAGTCTGTAACTTCAAACCTTGTAACTAAGGGGGGCACACCTTAAACTTTTTCTGCCACTGGTAAAGCCTGAGAGCCCACGCCAAGCTTACTTGCTTTCCTGGATCTACTTGCTCCTCTGATTAGGTGGGCCCTGAAAACAGTGCAACCTCTTTGTCCATCCACCCATCCATCCATTACTGAGGTCCTCCAAATGCCAGGCACAGAAACCCGTAAATACACAGGCATTTCACTCGAGAAGCTCACAGCCTAGCAAAGAGGACAGAAATACAGATCTCTTTGTGGAAACCAAGGATAGCTAGAAGTTCACCATTTGCCAACCAGTCATTTTCTAGTTTCTTTTAAAATACTGGGACTTGACCATTTTTCGCTATGTGTGTGAACACACTGGGTTTTTGGAGATGGAATATCATGGAGGCAGGGAGCCTCAGGCTTTCACCCCCTGTTTCTTGCAAAGATGCCTGAGGACTGGTATCTGTGAAAAATATGATGAAGAAATAACACATGTGCAGATGTGTGGAGGCCAGGCTGTGAGGAGCCAGGCAAGGTCTCATACCCCCCTGGGTCTGAAGATCTTATCTGATGCTGACGCCTTTTGCCAAAGGGCTTCATGTTTTGCAGCTGGGGTACTTTATATTGGGAAGTTGGCTTTGCCAAAGCCTGGCAGGTCTCATTATCAGCTTTGGAAGTGCTTGGCATTTGGGCAGGAAGAATTCTGTGAAGGAAGTTTGGCATCTTGTTGCCACTCCCACTGCGATCGCCTCGATTCCAACTCACAGCGGCCCTATAGGACAGAGTAAAACTGCCCATAGGGTTTCCAAGGAGCAGCTCGTGGATTCAAACTACAGACCTTTCGGTTAACAGCCAAGCTCTTAACGACTGCCACCAGGGCTACACTGAAGCTTGGCATAGGGCGAGTTATTCTGGAGCCCTGAATAGGATTTGTGTTAGGGCTGCTTGCTGCTGAGGTAGCTGTATTCCCCTCACCCGAATGCACCAGAACTGAATGTTTTCTTCGTAATGGAATAAACTATGAATTGGCATTTTCTGTGTGTGATTTATGCATTTTCTTACAGGGGCCGTCCCTGCAACTCCAAGTTCTTTTTTGCTTCTCCCCTATCTCCCTTCTCTTTACCCAAACTTTAGACTTCATCTCCCGTTCAGTTTATCTTCGAAATATAAATAAACTCCTTTAAAGATAACATAAAATGCATTTCTTCATAAAACTTCAAACCTTGTAACTAGTGGGTTCCAGAAAGTGACTAGAAAATTCCAGAAGCTGATAAAAGATTTTCTTAGGTCTGAAAGCAGCTTGAGGCATAGCTTAGGATATTCTTCACAGGATATTTTCCAACATCAAAATCAGCTGCCTTTTCTGGGAGATTCAGGTTGCAAGTCTGAGTAATGAGCAAGGATTCCATTCAAAGTCATGCCGCTCCCATTGAGGACTTTCCGGGACCCAAACCTCCAATGCTCAAAACGCCTTCCCAGTGGCAAATGTGTCTGATCAGATGGCCTAAAAGAGCTGGTAAAGCTTCCAAACCAAACCAAACCCATCGCCATCAAGTCCGACTCATACTGACCCTGGGACAGGGTAGAACTTCCCCATACAGTTTCCAAGGAGCACCTGGTGGATTTGAACTGCCGACCTTTTGGTTAGCAGCCATAGCACTTAACCACTACACCACCAGGGTTTTCTGGTAAAGCTTAGGGAGCTAAAACGTATTAAAAAACCAAAAAACCAAACCCACTGCCGTCGAGTCAGTTCCAACTCATAGTGACCCTATGGAACAGAGTAGAACTGCCCCAGAGAGTTTCCAAGGAGCACCTGGTAGATTCGAACTGCAGACCTTTTGGTTAGCAGCCATAGCACCTAACCACTACGCCACCAGGGTTTCCAAAACATATTAGAGTTAAAAAAAAAAAGCTACCCAAAATAGCCTTGATGTTTTCTTCAAAGTTTTTCCTGCTGCTGACGCCCCCTGTTGATGCCTCTTCCATTTTAATACACATGAAATGGTTTACCTTTAAAGTAATTAAAGTAATGCTCGCCAGAGTGAAATCTGTTTATAATGTACTTCACAGACATACACCACAATCCCGAACTAAAGCTGAAAGTCCCCACAAACCCATTGCCATCGAGTTGATTCTGACTTAAAGCAACCCTATAGAACAGAGTAGAACTGCCCCATAGGTTTTCCAAGGAGCAGCTGGTGGATTCAAGCTGCCAACCTCTTAACCACTGCACCAGGGCTGGTTAGCAGCCAAGCTCTTAGCCACTGCACCACAGGGCTCCAAAAGTCCTCACAGTTTTTCAAGTTCTCAAAGTTTTTCGAATTAGAGATCAAACAAATAGAAGCCCTAAGGCCAGAGTTCAGGACATTGAGGACAAGTCCCACTAAATGTCTTCTCTGGCCAACTTCTATTCTTGTGATGAGGCAGGAACGTTCAGACTGGACCCCACTGACTTTGGTAACACAAGGAGCCCCTGTGCACCCAGCAAGTGAGAGCCCTCTCAGAATCTTGGTCCTGAATCACAGATCATGCATGGAAAATACTATAGACAGGGACCTAAAATAAGTTTCTTGTAGAAGGTTTTCAACTAAAACTTTTCCCAGTTTTTGAGTTGACGTGACTATGGGGTCTGAGCCACTGTGCTCATAAGATGATATAATCACCTGTCCCCAGATGCAGAGCAACCTCAAAGGGTGACACTGCTGGCTGTAATTCACCTGGAATCCTTACAGCTACTCTTACTCGGAAGTGGAAGGGACAAAGAAGTTTTCAGAACTCATAGTTGGTGCCCTGGAATTTAATGATTTTTTAAAAAAACCTTCATCTTCTTTCTACGGCTGTAAGGCTTTCTCATCTTCTTTTCCAACCTAACACACACCAACTCTGGCTCTGATATTGAGAGGAGATTCTTCATTCAGATTTCATCTGTTGCAGTTTTAAAACATGGCCTCAAATGCTTTGATGTTCTTTCCATCAAAGGAGGGGTCTCTTTCACCTTGAATCCTAATGGCTGCTTTGACAAATAGAGAGTGGTGACTTCCAATGCCAAATATAAAAGGCCCTGCAGATACTGCCTTGTTTCCAAGAACATTCACTCTTGGAGCTCTATGCCTTTGTATCAGAAGTCTGACTACCTTGGGGCCACCATACTAGGAAGAAGCTCAAGCCACACAAACATAGACACTCATGGAGAGCCCCAGTAAGCCCAATTTTTGCATCATTCCAGCACAGGCACCAGAAATGTTACTGAAGAAGCTTCCAGATGACATAGCCCTAGCTGTCTGTGTCCTGTCTGACATTCAAGCCTTCCCTGGTGAGGCCCCAGACATTGTGGGGCAGAGAAACCATCCCAGTGTACCATATTTAAATTTCTGCCCCACAGAATCCATAAGCATAATAAAATCCTTGTTGTCTGGTGCCACCAAGTTGTGGGGATACTTGTTACACAGCAATGGGTAACCATAGTGCATTCTAAGCTGCTTCTCTCATCCACAGTCCTCACAAGGACCCAAACTCTTCTCAGGTTTAATAGCAGTCAACCACAAGTTTCTCTCATGTGCGGAGTAGTGTGTGTAAAAAACGGTGTGGGAGAGTTGTCTAACCTCCTCTAACTTCACAAGGGAGAAACAGAATCAAGATCAACACCCCAAGACTGATTCCTATGAGGCAGAAGTCAGACATGTCTCCTCTTTTCGCCATCTTAACCAATTCTGACACAAACCATCCCTCCCATGGCACTCTCTACTTCTCTGCTGGGTTTGCTAATTCATTGCAGTAGCCACACAGAACTCACAGGCCATACTCACGATTATGGGGTTTATTAGGGAAGTAACAGTTACAATTCAGGTTGAGGAATGCTCAGGATACAGTTCTCTCATCAGAACAGCCTCTTCCCAGCCATGCTCACAGGCACGCCTCTCTCTGGCCCTCAGTCTCTATCCTGCTCAGGCAAGTATTACAAAGCTCTTTTAGCTCTGCTAAGTGTCCAGAGGCACCCCACTTTGCCAGCAAGCCTCCTGCCCAAAGGCATTTGGCTTTCTCTCTCTGTGGACCAGGAAGCCCACCATGTCATCTCTTGCCCTCTCCTGTGCTGGGTCCCATGTCCAAAGGACACATTCTCTGATCCTGGCTGTTCTCCCTTGGTGGCAATGTGATCCTCTCTCTGCTCTGGAATTGGCTCACTTATAAGACAAAACTGACCAATCCCCTTGGTGGGCCACAATTGCCTTATTTGCATAGCCCCACCCAATTGCTTGAGTGGGAGTTACAAGACCATGGCTAGAAAGGCCACACAAAATCGATCCATCACACCATATGTGGTTTGGGGGGCACAGGTAAAGGTGTGAAAGTCCCAGTCCCACCTCCAAGGCGCTTACAAGGCACTTACAAGGAGTTGGGGAGACACTCTTCCACAACCAAGTCCTCCTTCATGCAAAGAAAACAAATGAAGATTATACTTAAGGACTATGGCATGCAACCCTGGGCTGTGGGGTGGGGATGGGGGACGGTATCTTTCCATGACCACCAGATCATATGACTGCAGGGAGTGCTAATCACATCACATTCTGGGGTGTTGAACTTGAAGGTGGCAAATTTTATCTAAAATTCAATATGATTTGTGTTCCCTGGACTTTGACAGCCCTGCCCCTCGCCAGAGTTTAGTGCTACAAAGGGACTGGGGTCTTCCAGAAGCTATTCAAGAGATCATCCCGGTGGCTTAGCAGAAAGCATACAGCCCCTTCCCAGAAGCAGAGGAGTCCAGCCATGGGAATGAGGAGAATAAGTGCTTGAAAGAGCAGAAAAAAAGCACCGGTGCAGGCATAAAACAAAGGAAGTTCATATTTATGAACTATGACTCCACAGCAGAAAACTCTGGAAGAGTCCTTCCTCATGTCCACTGGTCCATCCATAGCCCTATCTCCTGACACCTGCCTGCTTGGAGGCGGGAGCCTTGGGGCATTCAGGACACAAGGAATCCAGACACCCAGACACTCACACAGGAGTTAGAGGCCAAATTCCAAGGTCTGGAGTTCTCAGGCCAGCAATGACTTCACATTCTTGGGCATAAACTGTTGACCAGATGCATGAAAAGAAGGTCCGTATGCAAACACAGCCCAGAAACATAGACAGGATTCCACCCCAGAACGCTGTTCACAGATAAACCCACCTAAGGGATTCTGAGCCCCCGAGCCCCATTTCCCCCAACGCACCCGAGAAGAGCAAGGCCACACCCCCTGCTGGACAATGCTTTGGATTCAGCCCCCAAGAGTGTGTCCTCAGCAGATAACTCTCAGTAAGGTGATACCTCTGGGCTCCTCTGACTTGGACTCCAACTCAAATATGATCACTGTCTGGAAAGCTAGTGTTTTTCTGCCCTGGCAAATGTCCTTCTATCTGTTTTAAATTTAAAACAAATAGAATGGTTAAAAATATCACTGCATATTCCCTTCCATGAATCTTTACTTCATTCACAGAAAACCTGAAACATTTTGATTCTTCATCTAGCATTGGCAGCTGATCTCTACGAAAAAAGAAACTGAGGCTGCAATTTCGGTAGAAGGTGGTGAAAGTCAGGCTGTTGTTGTTAGCTGCCTTAGAGTTACTCCCAACTCATGGCCACCTTGTGGGTTACAAAGTCGAGCTTCTCCACAGGGTTTTCTTGGCTGTAATCTTGGAAGTAGATTGCCAGGCCTTTCTTTTATGAAGCCTCTGGATGGGTTCAAACCACCAACCTTTTTTTTTTTTCTTTTGTAATTTTAGGCCTTATAATACATAGCCCTATAAGGTTTTATTGACTCCATTTTACAGAAGAGGAAAGTAAGTCTAAGGGAAATACAAAACTCATCCATGTTATATAGCTAGATAGTTGTTGCTGTTGTTAGGTGCCATTGAATCAGTTCCGACTCATATCGACCCCATGTAGAACAGAACGAAACACTGCCAGTCCTGTGCCATTGCCACAACCATTGTTATGCTTGAGCCCATTGTTGCAGCCACACTGTGTCAGTCCACCTCATCGAGGGTCTTCCTCTTTTTTTTTTTTTTAATTTTTATTGTGCTTTAAGTGAAAGCTTACAAATGAAGCCAAACTCTCATACAAAAATTTATAAACACCTTGTTATATAGTCCTAATTGCTCTCCTCCCAATGAGACAGCACACTCCTTCCCTCCACTCTCTCTTTTCGTGTCCATTCAGCCAGCTTCTGACCCCTCTCATCTCCCCTTCAGACAGGAGATGCCAACATAGTCTCATGAGTCTACTTGATCCAAGAAGCTCATTCTTCACCAGTATCATTGTCTATCCCATAGTCCAGTCCAATCCCTGTCTGAAGAGTTGGCTTTGGGAATGGTTCCTGTCTTGGGCTAACAGAAGGCCTGGAGACCATGACCTCCGGGGTCATTCTAGTCTCAGTCAGACCATTAAGTCTGGTCTTTTTACGAGAATTTGGGGTTTGCATCCCACTGCTCTCCTGGTCCCTCAGGGGTTCTTTGTTGTGTTCTCTGTCAGAACAGTCATCAGTTGTAGCCAGGCACCATCTAGTTTTTCTGGTCTCAGGCTAATGTAGCCTCTGCCTTATGCAAACCACCAAACTTTAGGTTACCACCCAGGCTCCTGAAAGTAAAGCTACTTATAAGTAAAGATTAGAACTCTCAACAGTGAGCTTTTAGGGGCAGGGAATGTGTCTTGTCCATTTCATCCACAGCATTATGACACCTAGCACTGAACAGGGATTCCAGTAAAGATATGATGAATGAATGAACTAATGGATGAATGAAGGAAGAGCAAACAATTGAATGAATAAATAAGTGAATGAAGGGCAAAGAAATGACTGAACACATCCATATATGCATAGGTGAGGCAGCCCTTGATAGTACCTTCTCTTCTATAAGGATCCAAATTTCAAGTCTGGTCCTGTTCCCTGTTGTCCATTCCCACATCAGTAAATACCCTCTGGCCATAATCCACTGGATGACTTGGAGTCACTTTAACGCTAAAACTAAGTTAATCAACATGTGATTACCAAATCCAGCTCCCTGCCCCCCACAATGTCACTCTTTTCTGTTGTAGGCACCACCCCTTTTAAAAATTACCCAGTAAAAAATCCTGGAGCCCGCTTAACCTCCAACCTCCCTCTGAACCTCCACATCTAGTCAGACACTCAGTTCTCTTGATTCTTCTTCCCAACTGTCTCCTGTGTCTGCCCCTTGCTTTTCATTCCTTCTGTCTGGATCCTATCTCTGGCCCTTAGCACCACACACAAGGTTATTGCTCTGTCACAGAGCTTTGTAGCTGGAATCCCTACTTCTCTCCCGCTCCTGTTGTTTACCCATGGAATAAAATTCAAACACCCTAGCTAGATCTTCAATGTCCCCAAAAATTCAGTACCAACTTACGGTTCGGGTCAATCTACCGGTCCTCATTGTATCCTGGTGACTTGGCCTATCTCACTGATTTCCTCTAAAAAAGGTACAACTTCCCTTTCCTGTCTCTTGAAATGAAATCCACACTAAAACTCAGCTCAGGCCCTGCCTCCCTATGGGACTGTTCAGGACTACTACACTGGAAAGGATCACTCCTATAAGGAACCCGACCCCAAAATATCTTCCCATCCAGCATGATTCTGGTACTCTCATCTTGAAGCCTTTGTTCTGCTTCATCATTGAGCCTTTGGCCCTTTGCATTGGCTGTGGTGATAGCACCTGTCAATCCTAGCTTAGGTCTTACCACTTCTGAGATGTTGGCACCAACCATTGTTGGCTGTTGTCGATGATTATTAGCCTATGATTCCAAATACCCCAATTCTCACATTCCTTAGGGGTGAGCCCTTTATTATTCTCTCCATACTGTATTAATCTCTGTGTGTACTTCTTCAACTGATTAGAAGCTTCTAGAGTACAAAGATTCAGTCTTAATCATCTTTTATCACCAGCACCCAGCACAGTGTCTCAATACTCAACAAATTTATTGAGCAGATGTTCAATAAATTCCTGCTGAACTGAGCAAATGTTTGTGAAATAATAACCAAAACGACTATTGCAACTACCATTTGTTGCATGCCTATTACATACAACATTCTACTAACACTATGCCTGCTAATCCTCACAACCACCTCGTGGGTTAGGTATTGTCATTTCTATTTGACCAACATGGAACCTGAGATTCTGAGAGTTTAAATATCCTGCCCAATGTGGAAGTGGAATTCAAATCTAGTCTGTTAAGTTTACAGTCCATGCTCCTTCCTCGGCACCACCTGGTTTTCCTCCTGCACAAAGAGCCTCCACATTATTCACTCAGGCAGAGGTGTAGAAACATAAATATGCAGATAACAGAGGCACCTGCCAAGGTAGTAGGACTTGAAGGACATGGTGAAAGAAATGGTGAAGAGCCATTGTCCTATAGACTTGTGCATTTTTAGCTGACGAAAGATGCTGTTCTACAGAAGGGTGATATTGTTGGTTGGGATTTATTTAACGTTCCTTTAACATTCACTATCATCTGTGAATAGGAAGCAGTGGATAAACAATAGGGATAAATTTCATCTCCTTTTTAAATGTGATGCAATGATTAAACGTATACCCAGACATATATATGTGTATATCAATTTATTCATCTAAGGACATTTCCTTCTCCAGCTATAATATTGTTTTTTTTGTCCGTATGTTAATCTTTAGGGAGAACATTCAGTTGCCTTCAATCATATCTGCTTAAGTTACATAAATCTAGAGTTCAAATGTGTATGAGAAAGAAAGTCAAGGCCAGCCAACAGAAGGAAAAACTAATATAAAAACAAGTGTGAAGAAAAGCTTTAATTTAATCAGCTAGTTTTGATTTTACATTTTCAGACAGATGTCTATTTCAAACAGCTGCGTGGTTTCTTAACCAATAGCAACAAAAAAAGGAAATATTTATTTAATAAGTTAGTACTTGTATACATTTTTGCCCTCTTGATACTCTAAAGTACACTTCAGAAAAATGTTGTTTATTTTACTGGACTAACTTATCAGATAAGTGATTTAATAATATTTATAAAACAGATGTTTTTTTTTTTTTAAACCTATCTGTTTCTACCAGCTTTTCAGTATATTGTACTACTATTGCCAGGAATTTCGTCTAAGTTTCGTGTGTTCCACCAGAAATGATAGAAGTCACTACTTCTCACGTATGCAAGTGGCATAATTTTAAAGGCCATCGCCTATGTAGTGAAATAACGAAGAAAATGTAAGAAAGAATAGAATGATTCCATACATACCGTGATTTAGCAATAAACATTTGAATGCAAATATGTTAAGGAGCAAATGCTTAATTCTGCCCTTTATGCTATGACCTGTAATAAATATGGGCAGCTGGATCCCTAAATCAGACACAGGAAACTAATCAGGATCCATCTGTGCCTCATGTAAGTGCCCCAGATAAACATCACATTTTCACCCCTAAGAGATGCTCAAATCATGAAACTGTTCATAACTACTGATTCTATTTCATGTAGGGGTTAAATCTGATCATTGGCTGTGGTTGTTGTTTAGTGCCTTCAAGTGGGTTCCAACTCATAGCGACTGTATGTACAGCACAAAGAAACACACCCAGTCCTCTTCACAATCATTGTTACACTTGAGCCCATTGTTGCAGCCACTGTATCAATCCATCTTGTTAAGGGTCTTCCTCTTTTTTGACGACCCTCTGCTTTACTAAGCATGATGTCCTTCTCCTGGGACTGATCCCTCCTGATAACATGTCCAAAGTACATGAGACAAAGTCTCATCATCCTCGCTTGCAAGGAGCATCCTGGCTGTACTTCTTCCAAAACAGACTTGCCCATTCTTCTGGCAATTCATGGTATATTCAATATTCTCCACCAATGCCGTAATTCAAAGGCATCAATTCTTCTTCGGTCTTCCTTATTCACTGTCGGCTTTCACAGGCATACGAGGCAATTGAAAATATCATGGCTTGGGTGCACCTTAATCCTCAAGGTGACATCTTTGCTTTTTTTAACACTGTAAAGAAATCTTGTGAAACAGGTTTGCCCAATGCACTACATCATTTGATTTCTTGACTGCTGCTTCCAGGGGTATTGATTGTGGATCCAAGTAAAATAAAATCCCTGACAACTTCAGTATTTTCTTCATTTATCATTATGTAGTTTATTGGACCAGTTGTGAGGATTTTTGTTTTATGCTGAGATGTAATTCATACTGAAGGCTGTAGTCTTTCATCCTTATCAGTAAGTGCTTCAAGGCCTTTTCACCTTCAGCAAGCAAGATTGTGTCATCTGCATAATGCAGGTTATTAATGAGCCTTCCTCTAATCCTGATTAAAAAAAACTGTTTTTATTCATATAGTCCAGCTTCTGAGATTATTTGCTCAGCATACACATTATGGTGAAAGAATACAATCCTGAATCACATTTTTTCTGGTTTTAAACCATGCAGTATCCCCTTGTTCTGTTCAACAACTGCCTCTTGGTCTATGCACAGGTTCCTCATGAGCACAATTGAGTATTCTGTAATTCCCATTCTTCACAGTGTTATCCATAATTTTTTATTATTCACATAGTCTAATGCCTTTGCATAGCCATTAAAACACAGGTAAATATCTTTCTGGTATTCTCTGCCTTCAACCAAGACATCAGCAACAAAATCCCTCGTTGCATATCCTCTTCTGAATTCGGCTTGAATTTCTAGCAGTACCCTGTCGATGTATTGCTGCAACCATTTTTTAATTATCTTCAGCAAAATTTTTCTTGCATGTGATATTAATAATATCACTTGATAATTTCTGTATTCCATTGGATTGCCTTTCTTTGGAAAGGGCACAAATATGGATCTTTTCCAGTCAGTTGGCCAGGTAGCTATCTTCCAAATTTCTTGGCATAGACAAGTGAGCACTTCCAGGAAACTGCCATAATTCAAGCTGCATTCAGAAGAGAACGTGGAACAAGGGATAGCATTGCTGAAGGCAGAGAATACCAGAAAGAGGTTTACCTGTGTATTACTGACTATGCAAAAGCATTCAACTATGTGGATCATAACAAATTAGGGATAACATTTGGAAGAAAGAGAATTCCAGAACACTTAATTCTGCTCATGCCGAACCTGTACATAGAATAAGAGGCAACTGTTCAAACAGATCAAGGGGATACTAAAAAATACAAAAATTAAAAAAAAACAATTCTGACTCGTAGCCTCCCTATAGGACAGAGTAGAACTGCCCCATAGAGTTTCCAATGAGCACCTGGTAGAGTCAAGCTGCCGACCTTTTGGTTAGCAGCAGTAGCTCTTAACCACTATGCCACCAGGGTTTCCACAAGAGTATACTGCATGGTTTAAAATCAGAAAAAGCGTGGGTCCAGGTTGTATCCTTTCACCATACTTATTCAATCCGTATGCTGAGCAAATAATCCAAGAATCTGAACTATATGAAGAAAAACATGGCATTAGGATTGAAGGAAGACTCCTTAAGAACCTTCAATACTCAGATGACACAACCTCGCTTGCTGGAAGTGAAGAGGACTTGAAGCACTTACTGATGAAGATCAAAGACCGCAGCCTTCAGCATGGATTACACCTTAACATAAAGAAAACAAAAATTCTCACAGCTGGACCAATAATTAACATCATGATAAACTGAGAAAAGATTGAAATTGTCAAGGATTTCATTTTACTTGGCTTCACAATCAATGCCCATGGAATCAGCGGTCAAGAAATCAAAGGACATATTGTACTGGGCAAATCTGCTGCAAAAGACCTCTAAAAAAAAAAAAACAACAAACTCTTTGCTGTCAAGTTGATTCTGACTCATAGTGACCCTATAGGACAGAGTAGAACTGCCCCATAGGGCTTTCAAGGAGTGCCTGGTGGATTCTAACTGCCAGCGTTTTGGTTACCAGCCATAGTTCTTAACCACTACACCACCAGGGTTTCCAAAACCTCTTTAAAGGGTTCAAAAGCAAGGATATCACCTTGAGGACTAAAGTAAGCTTGACCAAGCTGTAGTATTTTTGCCTCATATACACACTGGGTTTGGGTACATATGAAAGCTGCACAATGAATAAGAAAGATGGGAGAATTGATACTTTGAATTATGGTATTGTTGAAGAATATTGAATATACCATGACTTCCAGTTGAATAAACAAATCTGTCTTAGAATAAGTACAGCCAGAATGCTCCTTAGAAGCAAGGATGGCAAGACTTCCTCTTATGTACTTTTATGAGGAAGGACCAGTCCCTGGAGAAGGACATCATACTTGGTAAAGCAGAGGGTTAGTGAAAAAGAGGAAGACCCTCAACAATATGGATTGACACAGCAGCTGCAACAATGGGCTCAAACATAGCAAAGATTGTAAGGATGGTGCACGACTGAGCACAGTTTCATTCCATTGTCCATAGGGTCACTATGAGTTGGAACCAACTCTAAGACACCCACAACAACAACAACCCAATTTGATTTAAAAAATTGTCATCTATTGTCAAAAAAAAAAAAGGAAAAGAAATATATAGAGAAATATTAACTAGTTATCTCTGGGTGGTGGGATTACAGATGTTTTTAGTTTCTTCTTTGACCTTTATTTAGTCTCTAAAATGATTATCTAGGCAGGAAAAAAGAAATCAACTTTATTTTTAAATACTGTGGTAAGAACACACATACTTATCAGATCATGAATCTGGAGTTTTATTTGGAAAATATGGTTACAGTAAATATAGGTCAACTACTTTCCAAGATTTTTAATTGGAAACTTAAAAAAGTGTCAAAGTAAATTATCTCTTGGGCTAGATCAGCATGAGGGGAAAATAAAATTTTAAAGGAGGTAGAGTAATGCTTTCAACATCCTCATGTACAAATAACTCACCCTCTTGGCTTTTAGAATGGAATCAGGGTGGAGTTTCTTCTGTTTCTTTTTGAGAAGTTGCTCAGAGACCTAGGAACTACCCCAGCCAAGGGACAAACATTCAGCTTCAGGAAATCAGCTTTCTTGACTTTATCATTCTTGCTGTCTGTGGGAGACAGCTGCTACCGTCAGTGCAACAACAGGAAATGCAAATGGAAATTGCTTTTATCTGGGAATGCCAGCACTTGGCAGGCATAACTACAACAGGCAAGTGTTCTGCAAACAGCATTTTTACTCTAAGAGTGCCTCAGATAAAAAAAAAAAAAAAAAGTGGCTTCTTGACACAAAGGGTTCATCGCTTGACTATGGTAGCACAGTGACCAAGAGCTCAGCTGCTAATTAAAAGGTTGGCAATTCAAATCCACTAGCCACTACCTTGGAAACCCAGTGGGGCAGTTCTACTCTGTCCTATACAGTCACTATGAGCTGGAATCGACTCAACTGCAACGGGTTAGGTTTTTCTTTATTATTATTATTAGCTGAAAGGTTGGTGGCTTGAACCTACCCAGAGGTGCCTGGGAAGACAATCCTAGTGTTCTGCTTCTGAAAGGTCACAGTCTTGAAAACCCTATGGAGCAGTTCTACCCAGCACACACGGGGTCGCCATGAGTCAGAACTGACTTGACAGCAACTAACAACAACAAAAGAGAAAAGAACTTCAAGTGTACAGTGTCTGGGGTCTTAAAAGCCTGTGAGCGACCATCTAAGATACTCCACTGGTCTCACTCCATTAGGAGCAAGGGTGAATGAAGAAAACTAAAGATACAAGGGAAAGATTAGTCCAAAGGACTAATGGACCACAACTACCATGGCCTCCACTAGACTGAGTCCAGTACAACTAGATGATGCCAGGCTACCACCACTGACTGACAGGGATCACAATAGAGGGTCTCAGACAGAAGTGGAGAAAAATGTAGAACAAAATTCTAACTCACAAAAAAAGACCACACTTACTGGCCTGACAGAAGCTGAAGAAACCCCAAGAATATGGCCCCCAGACACCATTTTAGCTCAGTAATGAAGTCACTCCTGAGGTTTACCTTTCAGCCAAAGATTAGAGAGGCCCATAAAACAAAATGAAACTAAAGGGCACACCAGCCCAGGGCCAAGGAGGGGACAGGAAAGCCAGTAAAATGGAACCCAAGGTCGAGAAGGGAGGAGTGTTGACATGTCGTGGGGTTGGTAACCAATGTCATAAAACAATATGTGTACTAACTGTTTAATGAGAAGCTAGTTTGCTCTGTAAGCCTTCATCTAAAGTACAATTAAAGAAAAAAAAATTGAACCAAAAAAAAAAAAAAAAAACAAGTATAAAGATAACATTATTTTAAAAATTGCTGCAGAACAGAGCATCTCAAACTGTAATGCACGTAAGAACCCCTTGGTGATGTTGTTAAGTGCAGATTTCCTTCAATAGATGTGGGTGGGGAGCCAGAATGTCAAGCTCCCTGGTGATAAGAATTCTGCTGCTGAGGACCACGCTGCTTAGCTAAAGAGTCCCTAGGTAATGCAAATGGTTAAACGCTTGGCTGCTAACTGAAAAGTTGGAGATTTGAGTCCGCCCAGAGTTGCCTCAGAAGAACAGCCTGGTGATGTATACCCCAAAATTAGCCACTGAAAACCCTACGAAGCACAATTCTATTCTGACACGCATGGTTGGCAGGAATTGAAGTCAGCACCGCAGCAAATGGTTTTTCTATAGACATCAGAAAGCCTCTGCACAGGAAGGGGCAGGGCCAAGATGGTGGAGTGGTCAGATGCTTCCGGTGATCCCTCTTACAACAAAGACCCCAAAAAAGGAACAAGTGAAACAATTAAATTTATGACAACCTGGGAGCTCTGAACATCAAAGCCAAATATAGAAAATGGACTGAGTGGCAGTGGGAGGGAGAGACAGTTCAGAAGCAGAGAAGAGTTGCCTGACCTGAATCACTGGAAACCCTTAAGCACCGTTCCCTGGAGCTACCACGGCACAGTTGGAGGTAACGTCCTGGACATGGTTTCCTCAGGGACAGACAGAAAGCAGCACAGCCTACTCTCACCTCCAGAACCAGAGAAGGATGGCGCTCTCAGCAAAAGCTAAGTACTTGTGTTTATTTTATAGTGGCCCCAGCCCCCAAGCCAGCTTCAGTGACTGTTGATTTCCCTGGACCTGAGATAGGTTCTGCTGAACATCCTGAGCCATTCTCCCAGACCTGGAAAGAAACTAAATTCACAGTTGGGGGAAAAGATAATCTGCAAGCCCCACTAAGCTGGGGAGCTCAGGACAGAAGCGGCTCCTGTCCAGGCACAAACAGCCCATGGACTTTGAGTACCTTTCACCCCTGCATGGACCCATGTGGGCCCATTTCAGGAGAATAGAGCCCTTGTTGGCAGACTGCAACTGTTTCAACCATGTAGTGGAGAGGTGGGTGTTTGATGTTTGACATCTCTTTGCCTATTAAACAGGGTTCTCACCTACCCACATCAGGGGCCTAAGGACTGGTGGCTCCACCCATGTCACCTAGCCACCTGTGACAGAGGTCCAAGGATAAATGGTACCTTCTATTCCTTACAACTAAAAGCAATGGGTACTCATGTTCCGTCTGCAGGACCCACCCACCTGTGCGCTGTAGGGAACAGGGGTGCGCTTTCCTCACAGACACCTGGGAGACAGTTGTCAGCTCCTTGCCTTGTCCAGCGTGTGACCCCCTGCTGCAACAAGATAGCTATACCTACACCAATCACCCCTGCCCCTCTAAGACTGTAGGACAGAGCCTGTACCACACACTTGATGACCAACAACCTGGACACCTCAGCTGAATCCATACAAAAAAGTTAATGGACTCCTAGGCTCATATGCTTGGTAACAGCTCTACCCATCCAGAGACAGGACATTAAAGCTTTAAAGGTGAAAATAATCAAGCTAGCTCACTCAAGATGCCTATTTGGGCATATCAAAACAAAACAAAGCAAGAAGCTAGGACACAGTAAGCAAACATAAAATAAACTAATACAATAACTTATAGATGGCCTGGAGACAACAGTCAATATCAAATCACATCAAGAAGCAGACCATGATGGCTTCAACAAGCTCTCAAAGCAAAGAATCAAGGAATCTTCTGGATGAAGGTGTCTTCCTGGAATTACCAGATGAAGAATACAAAAGATTAATATACAGAACTCTTTAAGACATCAGGAACGAGATCACGAAAGATACCAGGCAAAACACAGAACAAACCAAGGAACACACAGATAAAGCAGTTGAAGAAATTAAAAAGGTTATTCAAGAACATACTGAAAAATTTAATTAGCTGCAAGAATCCATACAGAGACAGCAATAAGAAATTCAGAAGATTAACAATAAAATTACAGATTTAGACAACTCAATAGAAAGTCAGATGAGCAGAATTGAGCAAGTGGAAGGCAGAATTAGTGAGAGTGAAGATAAAACACTTGGCACCAATATATTCAAAGAAAAATCAGTTAAAAGAATTAAAAAAAAAAAAAAAAGAAACCCGAAGAATCATGTGGAACTTTACCAAGAAGAATAACCCATGAGTGACTGGAGTACGAGAACAGGGGAGGATGACAGAAAATACAGAGAGAATTGTTGAAGATTTGTTGGCAGAAAACTTCCCTGATATCATGAAAGGTGTCAAGATATCTACCCAAGAAGCTCACCAAACTCCACTTAAGGTAGATCACAAAAGAAAGTCACCAAGACGTATTATAATCAAACTTGCCAACACCAAAGATAAAGAGAGAATTTTAACAGGATCTAGGGTTAAAGAAAAAGCCACCTACAAAGGAGAGTCCTTAAGAATAAGCTCGGACTACACAGCAGGAAGAATGCAGGCAAGAAGGCAATGGGATGACTTACACAAAGCATTGAAGGAAAATTTGCCAGCTAAGAATCAAATATCCAGCAAAACTGTCTCTCAAATATGAAGGTGAAATTAGGACATTTCCAGATAAACAGATGTTTATGGAATTCATAAAAACCAAAACAAAACTACAAGAAATACCAAAAGAAGCTCTCTGGTTAGAAAATCAATAATATCGGATATCAACCCAAGACTAGAACACAGGACAGAGCAGCCAGATGTCAACCAGATAGGAAATCACAAAAACAAATCAAGGTTAAAAAAAAAAAAAAAAAAAAAAACACTCAAAACAGGGAAACAGTGACGTCACTATGTAAAAGAAGACAACATTAAAACAATAAAGAGGGACTAAGAAATGTAGTCATAGATCATTCATATGGAGAGGGATACAAGGTGATATAAAGAAATAAAAGTTAGGTTTAAACTTAGAACCATAGGGGTAAATATTAAGGCAACCACAGAGGAAAATAATAATCCTACTTATCAAAATAAAATACAAGAAAAAAACAGAGTCTCAGCAAAAACAAAATCAACAACAATGATTAAGAGGAAAAGACAATATATAAAAATAAACTACGTAGCACAAAATATTAAGTGAGAAAAAGAAACTGTCAACAACACACAAAAAAAGACATCAAAATGATGGCACTATATTCATACCTATCCATAATTAAGCTGAATGTAAATGGACTAAATGCACCAATAAAGAGACAGAGAGTACCAGAATGTATGAAAAAACATGATCCATCTATATGCTGCCTACAAGAGACACACCTTGGTCTTAGAGACACAAACAAACTAAAACTCAATGGATAGAAAAAAATATATCAAGCAAACAACAATCAAAAAAGAACAGGAGTGCTAATGTTAATTTCAGACAAAAAAGACTTTAAAGTTAAACCCACCACAATGAATAAGGAAGGACACTACATAATGATTAAAGGGACGATATACCAGGAGGATATAACCGTATTAAATATTTATGCACCCAACAACAGAGCTGCAAGACACATGAAACAAACTCTAACAGCATTGAAAAATGAGACAGACAGCATCACAATAATAGTAGGAGACTTCAACACACCACTTTCAGTGAAGGACAGTACATCGAGAAAGAAGCTCAATAAAGACATGGAAGATCTAAATGCCACAATCAACCAACTTGACGTCATAGACATATACAGAACACTCCACCCAAAAGCAGCCAAGTATACTTTCTTTTCCAGCACACATGGGACATTCTCTAGAATAGACCACATATTAGGTCATAAAACAAGCCTTTACAAACTCCAAAACATTGAAATATTACAAAGCATCTTCTCTGACCATAAGGCCATAAAAGGGGAACTAAAAAACAGGAAAAGCAGGGAAAAGAAATCAAACACTTGGAAACTGAACAATACTCTGCTCAGAAATGACTGGGTTATAGAAGACATTACGGATGGAATAAGGAAGTTCATAGAATCCAATGAGAATGAAAACTCTTTCTATTAGAACTTTTGGGACACAGCTAAAGCAGTACTCAGAGGTCAACTTATATTAATAAATGCACACATACAAAAAGAAGAAAGGGCCAAAATCTAAGAATCATCCCTACAACTTGAACAAATAGAAACAGAGCAACAAAAGAGACCCCCAGGCATGAGAAGAAAGCAAATAATAAAAACTAGGGCAGAATTAAATGAAATAGAGTACAGAAAAACAATTGAAAGAGTTAACAAGACCAAAAGCTGTTTTTTTGAAAAAATTAACAAAATTGATAAACCTTGGGCCAAACTGAAAAAAGAAAAACAGGAAAGAAAAGCAAATACGCTGAATAAGAAGTGAGATGGGCAATATCACAACAGACCCAAATGAAATGAAAACAATCATATCAGACTACTATGAAAAATTGTACTTTAACAAATTTGAAAACCTAGAAGAAATGGGTGAATTTCTAGAAACACACTACCTACCTAAACTAACACAAAAAGAGGTAGAACATCTAAATAGACCCATAACAAAAGAAGGGATTGAAAAGCTAATTTAAAAATTCCCAACAAAAATAACCCTGGCCTGGACAGCTTCACTGGAGAGTTCTACCAAACTTTCAGAGAAGAGTTAACACCACTACTACTAGAGGTATTTCAGAGCATAGAAAAGGACGGAATACTTCCAAACTCATTCTATGAAGCCAGCATACCACTGATACCAAAACCAGGTAAAGACACCAAAAAAAGAAAAGAAAAAGAAAATTATAGACCTATATCCCTCATGAATGTAGATGCAAAAATCCTCAACAAAATTCTAGACGATAGAATTCAACAACATATCAAAAAAATAATTCACCACGTCCAAGTGGGATTCATACCAGTTACACAGGAATGGTTCAACACTACAAAAACAAATAATGAAATCCACCACATAAATAAAACAAAAGACAAGAACCACATGATCTTATCAATTGATGCAGAAAAGGCATTTGACAAAGTCCAACACCCGTGAATGATAAAAACTCTCAGCAAAATAGGAACAGAAGGAAAATTTCTCAGCATAATAAAAGGCACGTATACAAAGCCAACAGCCAACATCATCCTAAATGGAAAGAGTCTGAAAGCATTCTCCTTGAGAACTGGAACCAGACAAGGATGCTCTCTATCATCACTCTTATTCAACATCGTGCTGGAGGTCCTAGCCAGAGCTATTAGGCTAGATAAAGAAGTAAAGGGCACCCAGACTGGTAAGGAAGAAGTAAAAGTATCTCTATTTGCAGATGACATGATCTTATACACAGAAAACCCTAAAGACTCTGCAAGAAAACTACTGAATCTAATAGAAGAGTTCAGCAGAGCATCAGGATACAAGATAAACATATAAAAATCAGCTGGATTCCTCTACACCAACAAAGAGAACATTGAAGAGAAAATCACCAAATCAATCCCATTTACAGTAGCCCCCACGAAGATAAAATACTTAGGAATAAACCTTACCAGACACATAAAAGATCTATACAAAGAAAGCTACAAGACACTGCTGCAAGAAACCAAAAGAGACCTACATAAGTGGAAAAACATATCTTGCTCATGGATAGGAAGACTTAACATTGTAAAAATGTCTGTTCTACCAAAAGCCATCTACAGATACAATGCAATTCCAATCCAAATTCCAACGACATTTTTTAATGAGATGGAGAAACAAATCACCAACTTCATATGGAAGGGAAAGAGGCCCTGGATACGTAAAGTATTACTGAAAAAGAAGAACAAAGTGGGGGCCTCACATTGCCTGATTTTAGAACCTATGAGACTGCCACAGTAGTCAAACAGCCTGGTATTGGTACAACAACAGACACATAGACCAATGGAACAGGATCAAGAATCCAGACATAAATCTATCTGCATACGAGCAGCTGATATTTGACAAAGGCCCAAAGTCAGTTAAATGGGGAAGACATAGTCTCTTTAACAGATGGTGTGGGCATAACTGGATATCCATCTCAAAAAAATGAAATATGACCCATACCTCACACCATGTACAAAAACTAACTCAAAATGGATCAAAGACCTAAATATAAAAATCTGAAATGATAAAGATCATGGAAGAAAAAATATGGACAACACTAAAAAACCCATTGCCGTCGACACCAGGAGCCCTAATATATGGCATAAGCAGTATATAAAACATTACTAACAATACATAAACACCAGAAGAGAAACTAGATAACTGGGAGCCCCTCAAAGTCAAACACCTATGCTCATCCAAAGACCACCAAAAGAGTAAAAAGATTACCTACAGACTGGGAAAAATTTTTCACCTAGGACATTTCCGATCAGCATCTGATCTCTAAAATCTACATGATACTGCAAAAACTCAACAACAAAAAGACAAACAATCCAATTAAAAAATGGTTAAAGGGTATGAACAGTCACTTCACTAAAGAAGACATTCGGGTAGCTAACAGATACAGGAGGAAATGCTCACGATCATCAGCCATTAGAGAAATGCAAATCAAAACTACAATGAGATTCCATCTCACCCCAGCAAGGTTGGCATTAATCCAAAAACATAAAATAGTAAATGTTGGACAGGTTGTGGAGAGCCTGGAACTTATACACACTGGTGGGAATGTAAAATGGTACAAGCACTTTGGAAATCAATTTGGTGCTTCCTTAAAAAGCTGGAAATAAAACAACTGTAAGATGAAGCAATCCCACTCCTTGGAATACATCCTAGAGAAATAAGAGGCTTTAAACGAACAGATATATGCACACCCATGTTCATTGCAGCACTGTTTACAAGGGCAAAAGATGGAAGCAACCAAGGTGCCCATCAATGGATGAATGGATAAATAAATTATGGTATATTCACACAATGGAATACTACACATCGACAAAGAACAATGATGAATCCGTGAAACATATCATAACATGGAGGAATCTGGAAGGCATTTTGCTGAGTGAAATTAGTCAGTTGCAAAAGGACAAACATTGTATGAAATCACTATTATAAGAACTCAAGAAATAGTTTAAATAGAGAAGAAAATATTCTTCGATGGTTACAAGAGGAGGGAGGGAGGTATTCACTAATTAGATAGTAGACAAGAACTATTTTAGGTAAAGGGAAAGACAACATACAATATAGGAGAGGTCAGCACAACTGGACTAAACCAAAACCAAAGAAGTTTCCTGAATAAACCAAATGCTTCGAAGACCAGCATAGCAGGGGCGGGGGTTTGGGGGCCATGGTTTCAGGTGACATCTCGGTCAATTGGCATAATAAAATCTCTTAAGAAAACATTCTGCGTCCCACTTTGGAGAGTGGTGTCTGGGGTCTTAAATGCTAACAAGCGGCTATCTAAGATGCATCAATTGGTTTCAACCCACCTGGATCAAAGGAGAATGAAGAACACCAAAGACACAAAGAAAATACTAGCCCAAGAGACAGGCCCAACCCAAGAGGGCCACATAAACCATAGGCTCCATCAGCCTGAGTCCAGAAGAACTAGAGGTTGCCCAGCTACAACCAATGACTGCCCTGACAGGGAACATAACAGAGAACCCTTGAGAGAGTAGGAGAGCAGTGGGATGCAGACCCCAAATTCTTGTAAAAAACCAGACTTAATGATCTAAGACCTGAAGGACCCTGAAAGTCATGGTCTCCAGACCTTCTGTTAGCCCGAGACAGGAACCATTCCCAAAGCCAACTTTTCAGACAGGGATTGGACTGGACTATAGGATAGAAAATGATACTGGTGAGGAATGACCTTCTTGGATCAAGTAGACACATGAGACTATGTGGGAAGCTCCTGTCTGGAGGGGAGATGAGAAGGCACAGGAGGATAGAAGCTGGCTGAATGGACTTAGAAATACAGGGTGGAGAGAAGTGTGTTGTCTCATCAGGGGAGAGTAACTAGAAGTACATAAAAAACAAAACAAAACAAAAAAAGCCCTTTGCTTTAAGTTTGAATCCACCAGGAGTACATAGCAAGGTGTTTATAAATTTTTGTATGAGATACTGACTTGATTCGTAAACTTTCACTTAAATCACAATAAAAATTTTAAAAAAAGGTTTTGCATATTTCCAAGAAGAGACCAGGAGGAGGCTTGGTACTGCTTTATCACTTCATTGATAGCAACAGTCCCTGGGTGAAAGCCCTATGGAGCACAGTTCTACTTGGACACACATGGGGTGGCCATGAGTCAGAATTCACTCCATGAGAACTGGGAGAGTGTTAGAGTCCATAGGTCTTGCCCAGTAGTTCTAAAGTCTCACTATGTGTTACCCTCACCCGGTGTTATTTACAAACACAGTGTGATGCCTGGGCTCCACACTACAGAGACTTTGATTCGGTAGGTCCTGGGTACCACTTTCCCAAAAGCTCCCAAGGTCATTTCGATGCACAGTCAGAGTTAAGAATCACTGGCCTCATTTTTTTCTCTACCCACACAGACTAGTCAGCCTCAGCCAAGGAGTGCTCCTGTTTTCCTTGGCCTCTCCTCTGTCCTCCCCTTTGCTCAGGAGATCCCTTGCTTGGGGCATATTTCCAGTTTGTGTGTCTTGATTCTAGAAGAATCTTCAGAATGAGACAGAAGATCTTGACCTACCCATTCAAAAATACGTGCTGTAAATCCTAACCCCCATACCCAATCATGAGCGTTGATTAACAGCAGTCAAGAAATTAAACGACACATTGTGTTGGCTAAATCTGCTACAAAAGATCTCTTTAAAGTGTTAAAAGCAAAGATGTCCCTTTAAGGACTAAGGTGCGCCTGACCCAACCCATGGTGTTTTTAATCACCTCATATGCATTCGAAAGCTCGGCAATGAATAAGAAAGACCAAAGAAGAATTGATGCCTTTGAATTATGATGTTGATGAAGAATATTGAATGTACCATGGACTGCCAGAAGAACAAACACATCTGTCTTGGAAGAAGTACAACCAGAATGCTCATTAGAAGCAAGGATGGCAAGACTTTGTCTCACTTACTTTGGGCATGTTATCAAGAGGGACATGTCCCTGGAGACGGACATCATGCTTGATAGACAGAGGGTCAGCGAAAGGGAGGAAGACCCTCAACGAGATGGATTGACACAGTGGCCTCAACAATGGGCTCAAGCATAAGGATTGTGAGGATGGTGCAGGACCCGGCATTTCGTTCTGTTATACACAGGTTCGCTATTAGTCGGAACTGACTTGTCAGCACCTGAGAACAACAGCATACCAAACCCGACCCGCTGTTGTCAAGCCGATTCTGACTCATACTGACCCTATAGGACAGGTTATAATTGCCCTATGGGGTTTCCAAGGATGTAATCTTTACGGAAGCAGACTGCCACATCTTTACTGCCGACCTTTTGGTTAGCAGCCGAGAGCTTAACCATTGCACCACCAGATCTCCTCTAAACCCTATACCTGTGGATATAATTCCACTTGGAAATGGGTTTTCTTTGTTACATTAAGAGACCGTATCATGGAGGGTGTGTCTTAAACCAATCGCCTTTGAGATATAAAAAGAGCAAATTAGGCATAGAGAGGCAAGCAGAGATGCAGGAAGATAGATGCCACACCACATGAAGACCACCAAAGAACCAAGGAATAGAAGCTGAAAAGACAAGAATTTTCCCCGAAAACTGACTGAGAGCAAGGCTTCCCCATGAGCCTGTGCCCTGATTTTGGACTGCTAGCCCCCTGTGGGAAAATAAATTTCTGTTTATTAAAGACACCCACTTGTAGTATTTCTGTTGTAGCAGCTCTAGGTAACTAAGACAGGCTCCAAGGACCAGCCATTTGCAAACGGTTTGCAGATTAATGTGCACCTGGCATTTTTGTGACAGCCAGTCAACACTGAGGAAGCTAGTGGGGGATGTGGGAAATATTTCTGGCTTGGGGCCCCATGTGACTGTGTCTACAAAACACTTTTGAAGATTCCGAAATGGGATTTTCTTTTAGAGTTAGAAAAATTCAGCTCCCTAGCTTCTTCGTTGGTAAATGTCTGGGAACAATAATAAAATACTGCATTCAAGAAAGTGGTTTAATTAAATAGACAAAAGATAAGTAGTAACTTTGGTGAAGGGTAAGACAGTACACAATACTGGGGAAGCCAGCACAACTTGTACAAGGCAAGGTCATGGAAGCTCCACAGACACATCCAAACTCCCTGAGGGACTGAATTACTGGACTGAGGGCTGTGGGGACCATGGTCTCAGGGAACATCTAGCTCAATTGACATAACATGGTTTATAGAGAAAATGTTCTACATTCTACTTTGGAGTGTAGCGTGTGGGGTCTTTAAGGCCTGCGAGCAGCCATCTGGGTTACACCACTGGTCTCACCCTTTCAGGAGCAAGGAAAAATGAAGAAAACTAAAGATAAAAGGGAAAGATTAGTCCAAAGAACTAATGGACCACATCTGCCACGGCCTCCACCAGACTGAGTTCAGTACAACGAGATGTTGCCCGGTTACCATCACTGACTGCTCTGACAAGGATCACAATAGAGGATCCTGGACAGAGCTAGAGAAAAATGTAGAACAAATTCTAACTCAAAAAGGAAGACCAGACTTGCTGGCCTGACAGAGACTGGAGAAACCCTGAGACTATGGCCCCTGAACAGCTTTTTAGCTCAGTAATGAAGTCACTCCTGAGGGTCACCCTTCAGCCAAAGAGTGGACAGACCCACAGAACAAAACAAGAGTAAAGGACTAGAAGGCAGGAGGGGACAGGAAAGCTGGTAATAGGGAACCTAGGTCGAGAAGGGAGAGTGCTGACATGTCATGCGGTTGGTAACCAATGTCATAAAACAATATGTGTACTAACTGTTTAATGAGAAACTGGTTTGTTCTGTAAACCTTCATCTAAAGTACAATTAAAAAAAAAAAAGTGGTTTAGACTCCAAAATGATATTATCAGTGAAATATAGTTTTATGACACACACACATACATACCAGCACACCACCACCACTACCTGTAAAAATGTCAACTTACTTGGGTGGCACAGAAGCTCAGAATGGAGAAATTTTCACTTCCCCCACTTACAAAGAGGAAGAATAATGTGAAAACTGAAAACTGTAGAAAGTTTTTTTTTATGGATCAGGGCCAAATTGGAGTAAAACTGCTTTGAATGAGTTCATTTTTTAATGAACACTTTCAGAAGCAGACTGTAGACCAGCGTGAATTAGTTAACAGATACCTAAAAAGCCTTTATGATTATGTGTCCATAACATGCTGGTCACATAATAGAGAAAGGGGAGTGATGAAAACAAATTTAAGCCTGGTTATTTTTAGTAGGCTTAACCACGGGGTGAGCGTGGCAACTAGAGGGCGATAATGACAGGTCATGGTTAGCAAGTGGTGGAGGCCACTGACCCTCCAGTAGTGTATGAAAGGTAGAGCCCTGTGGGGGTCTAAACCTGAGATCAGAATGAAAATATGCTAGAACACCTCTTTAAATAAAAACAACCAAAGGAATGAAAAAAAAAAAAACTAACCCTGTGATTATTTTTGTAATTTTACCCAACCGGGGAGGTGACATTGGTGATTCAGTGGTAGAATTCTTGCCCTCCATACAAGAGACCCAGGTTCCATTCCCAGCCACTGCCCGTCTCTCAGCAGAGGTTCGTGTGTCGCTACCATGCTGAACAGGTTTCAGTGGAATTTCCAGAGTAAGACGGACTAGGAAGGAAGGCCTGGTGACCTACTTCTGAAAATTAGCCAATGAAAACCAT
The DNA here is from genome assembly GCF_024166365.1 of Elephas maximus indicus. Lineage (NCBI taxonomy): Eukaryota > Metazoa > Chordata > Mammalia > Proboscidea > Elephantidae > Elephas > Elephas maximus. The sequence goes on from NC_064819.1 coordinate 231,815,946, forward strand.
ATGGACCACAATGGTCCAATCTGCAGCTGTTTATGGGGTTGGCTAGGACTGGACAGCATTTCGATCCGTCGTGCATGGGCTCACCATGAGTCGGGGGCCGACTTGACAGCAGCTAACAACAACAACCCAACCCCAAATGACTCTTTCTGATTTGATCTCTCGGTGACTTGAAGTAATGTCAAGGCTCTTGGGCAGGTCACGGCTTTTGCTTAGGAAAAGTCCAAGTGGCTCAGAGTATAGCAGGCTTCTCCGCTGTTCTGAAGGACGTGGCCTCTCTGATGGTGGTGATATCTGTTGCTGGAAGTGGACCTCTCTTGCTCCTGTAACTTGCTTTGTATTTTTGTCTCCAAAAGGACCTGGTCATTTTGAGAGGAAAGAAAGGGAACAGGTCAAAGAGGGTTTTGCTTACTGCAGCGACCCCCACCTTCTCCTACCCTCTCCTCTGCTGCTGAGGCCCTTCCTGCTTCTCTCTTCTATTAAGCGCTGTTTATTTATTTTATTGTGATTTGTTATGTCACAGCAGAGCTTCATAGATAAATTCATAACGTTGCTGTTAGTTGCCATCCAGTCAGCTCTGATGCATGGCAAGCTTATGTATCACAGAATGAAATGTTGCCCGGTCCTGCACCATCTTCATGACTGCTCAGTCCACTGTTGCAGCCAGGGTGTATTTTGAGTGCCTTACTACCTAGGGGTTCATTATCCAGTACTATATCAGACAATGTTCTGTTGTGATCCTTAAGGTTTTCACGGGCTAATTTTTAGAAGTAGATTTCCAAGCCTTTCTTCCTAGTTTGTTTTAGTCTGGAAGCTTTGCTGAAACCTGTCACCACGGGTGACCCTGCTGGTATTTTAAATGCTGGTGACATAGCTTCCAGCATCACAGCAACACGCAGTCCACCACCATATGACAAACTGACAGACAGGTGGTGGGAATTCATAACAAGTGCTTCTTATTATGCCAGAGATTGCCATACCATGTTCTTCTGCCTTTGAATATGAAGGTGCCATTTTTGAGCTACATGGGCTTTGAATTTCACGGGAGTGGAGAAATTAGCTGACTCTCACCTGACTCTGCACTCCGACCAATGGCACAGGATCGTGGGAAGGTTATGCTGTCAGGATCCGGCTGAGTGACCAGAATCATACCCTATGTTGGGTGAGGACAGAATTTCCTGCCAGGGGGCACCTCCCCAGTCAGCAAATAACAGATTTCCAAGTCCAAAGGGCTCCCTACTTTTTACCCCTTTGGCAAAGTGCAGACCTTCTAAAAGCTGAGTCGTGGGTATATGCACAAGGAAAAGTTGTCCTGGGAAGAAGCCCGTCAACCCTGATGTGACCAGAAGAGATGGATGAGGAATCAGGGGCCTGTCTCTGTCAGAAGTCGTCATGCAAGCAAATCCACTGAGATGTGTGCAGGGCGAAGGAAGGGAATGTGAAAAAATGTAGAGGATACAAGAACTAGAAAGAACAAATGGACCTAAGTTGCAGAAAATGGTGAAAGGTGAAGAGAGAGAAGAGCGGTCTACTCTCATATTTCATTCAAACTGTGATTATTTCCCCAAATGTCATGTGAGGCACACAAACTTGAGTTTAGCTTCAAACACTTTAAAGGATCACCAAGCCCTAATAAAGTATACTTTTTGGGTTTTGTTTTTTGTTTGTTTTTATGCTGCTGTGCCCTCTGGGTTCACACTAGGACATAAGGAAGTCAAAGGAGACAAACAACTTTAAGAAATATCTGTATTTGACAGAACCACCATAAGCAACAAAACCCCCCACACGTTTATCAGTAACAGTTTGTCGTACTGTAGGGGCTTGCGTGGTGCTGTGATGCTGAAAGCTATGCCACCGGTATTCAAATACCAACAGGGCCACCCTTTATGAACAGGTTTCAACTGAGCTTCCAGACTAAAACAGACTAAGAAAAAGGACCCAGCAGTCTACTTCTGAAAAGATTTAGCCAGTGAAAGCCTTGCGAATAGCAGCAGAATGTTGTTTGATATAATACCGGAAGATTAGCCCCTCAGGTTGGGAGGCACTCAAAAGATGACTGAGGAAGAGCTGCCTCCTAGAAGTAGAGACGACCTTAACAACGTGGATGGAGTCAAGCCTTCGGGACTTTCATTTGCCGATGTGGCACAACTCAAATTGAGAAGATACAGCTGCAAACATCCATTAATAATCGGAACATGGAATTTAAGAAGTACTGATATAGGAAAGTTAGAAGTCATCACAAATGAAATGAAACACATAAACATTGATATCCTAAGGTAGTGAGCTGAAATGGACTGGTGTTGGTCATTTCAAATCAGAGAATCGCATGGTCTACTATGCCAGGAACAACTTGCATCCATCGTCAAAAAGGACATTTCAAGATGTATCCTGAAGTACAACACTGTCAGTGATAGGATTATATCCACACACCTACAAGGAAGATCAGTTAATACAACTATTTTTCAAATTTATGCACCAACGACTAAGGCCAAAGATGAAGAAATTGAAGATTTTTACCAGCTGCTGCAGACTGAAATTGACTGAACATGCAATCAGGATGCATTGATAATTACTGGACATTGGAATGCTAAAATTGGAAACAAAGAAAAGGATCAGTAGTTGGAAAATATGGCCTTGGTGATATAAACTATGCCAGAGATCGCTTGATAGAATTTTGCAAGACCAATGACTTCTTCATTGCAAATACCTTTTTTCACCAACATAAACGGCAACTATGCAAGTGGACCTCACCAGATGGAACACACAGGAAACAAATTAACTACATCTGTGGAAAGAGACAAGGGGCCGACTGTGGAACAGACCATCGATTGCTCATATGCAAGTTCAAGTTGAAACTGACGAAAATTAGAACAAGTCCACAAGAGCCAAAGCACAACCTTGAGTATATCCCACCTGAATTCAGAGACCACCTCAAGAACAGATCTGACATGCTGAACACTAGTGACCGAAAACCAGACAAGTTGTGGAATGACATCAAGGGCATCACACATGGGGAAAGCAAGAGGTAATTAAAAAGACAGGAAAGAAAGAAAAGACCAAAATGGATGTTAGAAGAGACTCTGAAACTTGTTCTTGAACATAGAGTAGCTAAAGAGAAAGGAAGAAATGATGAAGAAAAGAGTTGAACAGAAGATTTCAAAGGGTGGCTCGAGGAGACAAAGTAAAGTATTATAATGACATGTGCAAAGACCTGGAGATGGAAAACCAAAAGGGAAGAACTCACTCGGCATTTCTTAAGCTGGAAGAACTGAGGAAAAAATTCAAGCCTCGAGTTGCAATATTGAAGGGTTCTACAGGAAAAATATTAAATGACTCAGGAAGCATCAAAAGAAGATGGAAAGAATACACAGAGTCACTATACCAAAAAGAACTGGTTGACGTTCAACCATTTCAGGAGATAACGTATAAGCAGGAACCCGTGGCACTGAAGGAAGAAGTCCAAGCTTCCCTGAAGGCATTGGTGAAAAACAAGGCTCCAGGAATTGACAGAATACCAATTGAGATGCTTCAACAAATGGATGCAGTGCCCACTCACCTATGCCATAAAATTTGGAAGACAGCTACCTGGCCAACTGACTGGAAGAGGTCTATATTTGTGCCTATTCCCAAGAAAGGTGACCCCACCAAATGTGGAAAATTGTCGAACAATATCGTTAATATCAAATGCAAGTGAAATTTGGCAGAAAATCATTCAAAAGCGGCTGCAGCAGTATCTCGACAGGGAACTGCCAGAAATTCAAGAGATATTCAAAAGAGGCTGTGGGACCAAGAATATCATTGCCGATGTCAGATGGATCCTGGCTGAAAGCAGAGAATACCAGAAAGATGTTTACCTGTGTTTTATTGACTGTGCAAAGGCATTTGGCTGTGTGGATCATAACAAATTATGAATAACATTGTGAAGAACAGGAATTCCAGAATACTTTATTGTTCTCATGAGGAACCTGTACATAGATCAAGAGGCAGTTGTTCAAATGGAACAAGGGGATACTGCAGGGTTTAAAGTCGGGAAAAGTGTGTGTGTCAGGGTTGTAACCTTTCACCATGCCTATTCAATCTGTAAACTGAGCAAATAATCCAAGAAGCTGGACTATATGAAGAACTGGGCATCGGGACTGGAGGAAGACTCACTAACAACCTGTGATACGCAGATGACACAACCTTGCTTGCTGAAAGTGAAGAGGGCTTGAAACACTGACTGATGGAGATCAAAGACCACAGCCTTCAGTATGGATTATACCTCAACATAAAGAAACCAAAAATCGTCATAACTAGACCAATAAACAACATCATGATAAACTGAGAAAAGATTGAAGTCAAGAATTTCATTTTACTTAGATCCACAATCAACAGCCATGGAAGCAACAGTCAAGAAATCAAAAGATGCATTGCATTGGGCAAAGCTGCTGCAAAAAGACCTTTTTAAAGTGTTGAAAAGCAAAGATGTCACCTTGAAGACTAAGGTGCAACTGACCCAAGCCGTGGTGTTTTCAGTCACCTCCTATGCATGTGAAAGCTGGATGATGAATGCAGAAGATAGAAGACTAATTGACGCCTTTGAATTGTGGTGTTGAAGAAGAACATTGAACATGCCACGGACTGCCAAAAGAATGAACAGATCTGTCTGAAGAAGTACAACCAGGATGCTCCTTAGAAGCAAGGATGGCAAGACTACTTCTCACATACTTTGGACATGTTGTCAGGAGGGATCGGTCCCTGGAGAAGGACTTCATGCTTGGCAAAGTAGAGGGTCAGCGAAAAAGAGGAAAACCCTCAGTGAGATGGCTTGACACAGCGGCTGCAACAAGGGGCTTAGGCATAACAACAGTTATGAGAATCATGCAGGACAAGGCAGTGTTTCATTCCTTTGTTGTACACAGGGTCGCTATGAGTCAGAACCGACTTGATGGCAACTAACAACAGCCATAAGCAACACGAGACCTTATTTGGATCCCGATGCCAACATATCGACTCTCAAGAAATGTCTTTGTAACAATTGGTAATAAGGAATCTGTTAATTTTGTTAGGTGTGATACTGTTACGGTGGTTATAAAAAAAAAATGCTATCGGTGAGAGATACTTTCTGATTATTTACAACAAATGACATGATATCTGAAGTATGCTTTAAAGCAGCTGAGAAAAAAAATTGTGTATGTGTGGGTGGAAGGGAGGCAGAAGAAACAAAGAAAGATCGGGGTAATTGTTGGGGTAATTGTTAAAACTGAATAATGGGTAAATGAGGACTCACTATCATATATTCTCTGCTCTTGTCTGTGTTTGAACATTTCTGTAATTTTTTTTTTTTCTAAAGCTTTTGTGTGGATTTAATTACACAACAGCATCAATGTGTTAACTCCATGATACTCTAGACAGCTTATCATGCCTGGGCACTTGGCGCAGCGGTCCATTTACTTGGCTCCACAGACTCATGGCACCCTGTACATACATCTGCACTTTGTAGCTTTGGGAAAACCCCCCAGAAGCACAGCTGGTGCAGCCAGCCCAGGAGGTAGAGGCTCCCCCATCTCTGTTGAAGACCTGCTTATTTATTTATTTTGCAATTAATATAATTTTATAGATGAAACCAGGATGCATTTTGCCCAGGGGTCTAGGTTTTACCAACAGTGTGAACATTCGCCATGGGTGGCCTGCGATGCTTGCGTTCAATTACGTGCGATTCATAAACTCACTCAGCCAGGGCAAAATGAGGTCAGCACGTCGATCCACTAGTCTGGGCAAGACTGTCCAGGGAAGAAGTTATCTCCTTTCCTGTCTTCCCCTCCCCTCCCCTCCCACCTCCAAAAGCCTCCTGGAAGAGGACACCCTTCCTGTGGGTACTACCTTGCAGCTCAGTGAGAGCTGGGCTAACTCTTTGGCATGTCTTTTCTTGTCTCCATGTCCTCTCTGAGCCAAGAGAAAAGTGGCCTGGTACTGCTCTGGCCTTTAGAATTTATTTGTTAGGGTGGCTGAAAAGTCTTCCGTGGTGGTTAATTTTATGCATCATCTTGGCTAGGCTCTGGTGGCCAGTTGTTTGGTAGATGCTCTTATGAAGTAGTTACATGTAACTGAATCAGTTGTCTTCAAGTAAAGCTAAGTATCCTCCATCATGTGGGTGGGCCTCGATAAATCAGTTTAAGGCCTTCAGGGCAAAAAGAGAGTTTTCCTAGGGTGTGTTCTGTCACCAGACTAGGAATGGACATTTTGCCACAAATTCCACACTTATCTCCTCCCCTAACCTATAGATTTTTGGGACACAAGCCTGCAGGAATCTCCAGTCTGTCAACTGACCTAAGGTCTTAGACGTGCCAGCCCCCACAATCGTGTGAGCCAATTCCTTGAGGTAAATCCTATCACCAGTTTTATTTCTCTAGAGAAACCTAAGACATCTTCCTTCTGTCTTTTTTTCTTTCCCAGCTCTGGGAACTTCCTTTAGGGTTTTATCTGAATTGCTGGCATCTTTCTTTGGTTGCAGGAGCCCTGGTGGCACAGAGATTAAAGTGTTTGGCTGCTAAACAAATGTTGGCAGTTCAAACCCACCAGCTGCTCCACAGGAAAAAGATGTGGTAGTCTGCTTCCATTAAGATTAACAGCCTTTTAGGAAATGAACTCTCAAGGACTATCCAAAACCAAAAGAATTGCAACAGGGAACCAGAGAAGTTAATCTGTAAATGACAACAATGTCAGAAAAATAAAAGAGGGAATAAAGAGTGTAGGTATAGAACTTTCTAATGGAAAGGAAGGCCAGGCGATACCAAGTAAAAATAGACTGGTTCAAACCTAGGAAGATATGGGTAAATTTCAAGGTAACCACAAAGAAAGTTAACAAACCTACTCATCAAAATAAAGAAGAAAAACATAAAGCCTCAATAAAAACAAAATCTACAAAAGCAAAAGAAATGAAAAAAGGGATCCACAAACAAAAGGAACTCAGCACAGGAGAGTAAGAGGAACAAACAAAACGTTAGCACCACAAAAAAAAAGCTCTACAAAATGACAGAAACAAACTCACACCTATCAATAATTACACTGAATGTAAACGGCCTAAATGCACCCATAAAGAGACAGACAGTGACAGAACAGATAAAAAAAACAGGATCCATCAATATGCTATCTACAAGAGACACACCTTAGAAACAAAGACATAAATTTGTTAAAAATCAAAGAATGGGAAAAAATATATCAAGCAAATAACTACCAAAAAAGAGCAGAAGCAGCGATACTAATCTCAGATAAAATAGACTTTGAAACAAAATCCACAATAAAAGACAAAGAAGGGCACTGTATGATTAAAGGCAAGATCCGTCATGAAGACTTAACCGTAGTAAACATCTACACACACAATGACCCCGAAAACCTGTTGCCATTGAGTCAATTTTGACTCATAGCAACCCTATAGGACAGAGTAGAACTGCCCCACATGGTTTCCAAGGAGCACCTGGTGGATTCAAACTGCCTTCCTTTCGGTTAATAGCTGTAGCTCTTAACCACTACACCACCAGGGCTTCTGCACCCAATGACAAGTCTCCAAAATACGTAAAACAAATTCTGACAGCACTGCAAAGAGAAACTGACAGTTCCACAACAATAGTAGGAGACTTTAACTCACCACTCTCGGTAAAGGATAGAACATCTAGAAAGAAACTCAGCAAAGACACAGAAGAGCTAAAAAGCACAAATAGCCAACTTTACCTCATAGATATATATGGAACACTCCACTCAATAGCTGCAAAGTACACATTCTTTTCCAACTCACATGGAATGTTCTTCAGAGTAGACCACATCTTAGGCCACAGAGAAACCCTCAACAAAATTCAAAACACTGAAGTAATACAAAGTATCTTCTCTGACCACAATACCATCAGAGTAGAAATTAACAACAGGGAGCAAGTAAGGAAAAAAAATCAACTTCATGGAAACTGAATAACACCCTGCTTAAAAACCACTGGGTAATAGAAGAAATCAAAGATGGTATCAAAAAATTCCTAGAATCAAATGAGAATGAAAACACATCATACCAAAGCCTTTGGGACACCACAAAGGCTGTCCTTAGGGGTCAGTTTATACCAATAGATGCACACATCAAAAAAGAAGAAAGGGACAAAATCAAAACATTAGCTACACAACTTGAACAAACAGAAAGAGAACAGCAAAAGAAGCCCACAGCCACCAGAAGAAAGTAAATAATAACGATGAGAGCAGAAATAAATGAAATAGAGAATAGAAAAACAATAGGAAGAATCAAAAAACAAAAGTTCGTTCTTCGAAAGGATCAACAAAATTGAAAAGACACTGGCAAATTAATAAAGGAGAGTAAGAGGAACAAACAAAATGTTAGCACCACAGGAGAGGACCCAAATAACCCAAATAAGAAATAAAATGGGGGACGTTACAACAGACCCAACTGAAATAAAAAGGATCATAACAGAGTATTACGAAAAACTATACTCCAAGAAATTTGAAAACTTAGAGGAAATAGACAAATTTCTAGAAACATACTACCTACCCAAATTAACACAAAATAATGTTGAAAATCTGAACAGACACCTAACAAGAGAAGAGATTGAAAAGGTAATTAAAAAAAAAAAAAGAAAAAAAAAAAACCTCAACAGAAGAGAGCTTTGGCCTAGCTGGCTTCACTGGAGAATTCTACCAAACATTCACAGAAAAGCTTACACTAGTAGTACTCAAACTATTTCAGAACAGAAGAAAGCAAGCAATACTTCATAATTAATTCCATGAAGCCAGCATAACCCTGATACCAAAACCAGGCAAAGATACCACAAAAAAAGAAAATTACAGACCAATATCTCTCATGGAAATAGATGCAAAAATTCTCAACAAAATTCTAGCCAGTAGAATTCAGCACCATATCAAAAAAATAATACACCACAACCAAGTAGGTATGCGAGGATGGTTCAACATTAGAAAATCAATGGACGTAATCCACCACATAAATAAAAGGAATCACTTGATCATCTCAATCAACACAGAAAAGGCATTTGACAAAGTCCAACACCCATTCCTGATAAAAACTCTTAATAAGATAGGTATAGAAGGAAAATTTCTCAACATAATAAAGGGCATATATGCAAAACCAATGGCCAACATCATTCTTAATGAAGAGAGGTTGAAAACATTCCCTTCAAAGGATGCCCTTTATCACCACTCCTATTTAATGTCGTGTTGGAAGTCCTAGCTAGAGCAATAAGGCAAGAAACAGAAATAAAGGGCACCCAAATTGGTAATGAAGAAATTAAACTCTCCCTATTTGCAGATGATATGAAAACCCAAAAGACTCCACAAGAAAACTACTAGCATTAATAGATTCAGCAGAGTAGCAGGATATGAGACAGATATACAAAAATCAGTTGGATTCCTATACACCAATAAAGAGAATGAAAGGGAAATCAGGAAAACAATACCATTTATAATAGCCCTTAAAAAAATAAAATACTTGGGAATAAATCTAGCCAGGGAGGTAAAAGACCTATATAAAGAAAACTACAAAACACTACTGCAAGAAACCAAAAGAGATCTACAGAAATGGAAAAACATATATGCTCATGGATAGGTAGACTCAGCATTGTGAAAATGACAATTCTACCCAAAGGGATTTACAAAAACAATGCAATACCCATCTGAATACCAAAAATATCCTTTAAAGAGATGGAAAAACTTATCATTAACTTTATATGGAAAGGGAAGAAGGCCCAGATAAGTAAGGCACTATTGAAGAAGAAGAATAAAGTAGGACGACACGCACTACTTGACCTCAGAACCTACTATACAGCTGTGGTAGTCAAAACAGCCCGGTACTGGTACAATGACAGATACATTCACCAGTGGAACAGAATTGAGAACCTAAATGCAAATCCACCCACCTATGGTCACTTGATCTTCGAAGAGGGCCCAAAGTCCATCAAATGGGGAAAAGACAGTCTTTTTAACCAATGGTGCTGGCAAAACTGAATGTCCACCTGCAAAAAAATGAAACAGGACCCATACCAAATACCAGATACAAAAACTAACTCAAAATGGATCAAAAACCTAAATATAAAGCCCAAAACCATGAAGTTCAGAGAAGAAAAATATGATCAATGCTACAGGCCCTAATACATGGCATTAACAGGATACAAACACAATCAACACACAAATCCCAGAGGATAAGCTAGATAACTGGGATCTTCTAAAAATTAAACATTTATGCTTATCAAACACTTCACCGAAAGAGGAAAAAAGAGAACCTACAGAGTGAGAAAATTTTTTTGGCTATTACAAATCAGACAAAGGTCTAATCTCTAAAATCTACAAGAAAATCCAACACCTCTACAACAAAAAGACAAATAATCAAATTAAAAAATGAGCAAAGGAAATGAATAGACACTTCACCAAAGAAGACGTTCAAGCAGCCAACAGACACATGAGTAAATGCTCACGATCTCTAGCCATTAGAGAAATGCAAATCAGAACTGTAATGAGATACCATCTCACCCCAGCATCACTGGCAGGAATCAATAAAACAGGAAATAACAAATGCTGGAGAGGCTGCAGGGAGATAGGAACACTTATGCACTGCTGGTGGGAATGTAAAATGATACAACCATTTTGGAAAACAGTCTGGTGCTTCCTTAGAAAGCTAGAAATACCATATGATAGAGCAATCCCACTCCTAGGAATATATCCTAGAGAAATGAGGGTCGTCACACAGATAGACATATGCACACCCATGTTCATTGCAGCACTGTTCACGATAGCAAAAAGATGGAAACAACCTAGATGCCCCACAACAGAAGAATCTGTGAAGCATCTCATAACATGGATGAATCTGGAGGGCGTTATGCTGAGTGGAATAAGTCAATCAAAATGTAGAACAAAGTCTAATGCAAAAAGAAAGACCAGACTTGCTGGCCTGACAGAGACTGGAAAAACCGTGAGGGTATGACCCCCAGACACCCTTTCAGCTCAGTAATGAGGTCACTACTGAGGTTCACCCTTCAGCCAAAGATTGAACAGGGCTATGGAACAAAACAAGACTAAAGAGGTGCACCAGTCCTAGGGCAGGGACTGGAAGGCAGGAGAGAACAGGAAAGCTGGCAACGGGGAACCCAGGGTTGAGAAGGGAGACTGTGGATATGTCATGGGGTTGTTAACCAACATCATAGAACAACGTGTATACTAACTGATGAGAAACTAGTTTGTTCTGCAAACCTTCATCTAAATTACAATTAAAAAAAGAAAATTTATTTGGAGGGATATAAGGGGAAAAAAAAAAAGACTAAGAGAAAAAAGGGGCATTTCTGCTCTGTCCTACAGGGTCGCTGTGAGTCAGAATTGACTCAACAACAAGGGATTTGGTTGGTTTTTTTTGTTTTTTTTTTTTGGTTTTCTGGTTGCAGGGCCTAGTCCAGATGAGCTCAGCTAAAATTGAGACTAGAAGCTTACTTTTCAGCATCTAGTAATTTACTTCTACGAATAAGATATCCAGGAGAATATTTTTAAAAATGCAAGCTTCTACATAACCATATTATCAATACTTGCAACAAGGACTACAGTTCAAGGAAAGGCATAGGTTCATATTTTTTTTTCTCATTTGCATTCTAAGGACTTATCAATGGATAAATGGTACCATTTCCAAGTTAGTAGGAACTTTACAAGAACCAATCGTTGCCATTGAGTCAATTACAACTTACAGCTATGAGTAAGAAACAACTTGGCAGCGCCTAACAACAACAAAAATAGGACACAGTAGAACTGCCCCAAGGGGTTTCCAAGACTTATTTTTACAGGAGCCGATTGCCACATTTTTCTCCCACAGAGTAGCTGGTGGGTTCCAACTGCTAACCTTTTGGTTAGCAGCTGAGCAATTAACCATTGCACCACCAGGACCCCTCAGTAGGAACTTTGTTTTTGTTGTTCTTGTTAGGTGCAGTTGAGTCAGTTCTGACTCGTAGTGGCCCTTTATACAACAGAAGGGAACATGTCTGGTCCTGTGCCATCCTCACAACCTCTGTTATGTTTGAGCCCATTGTTGCAATCACTGTGTCAATCCATCTCATTGAGGGTTTTCCTCTGTTTTGATGACCCTCTCCTTTACCAAGCATGATGTCCTTCTCCAGGGACTGATCCCTCCCAATAACATGTCCAAAGTACATGAGACAAAGTCTTGCTATCGTCACTTCTAAGGAGCATTCTGGCTGTACTTCTTCCAAGACAGATTTGTTCGTCCTTCTGGCAGTCCATGGTATATTCAGTATTCGTTGCCAACACCATAATTCAAAGGCATCAATTCTTCTTCGGTCTTTCTTATTCATTGCGCAGCTTTCGCATGCCCATGAGGAGATTGAAAATACCATAGCTTGGGTCAGGCGCACCTTAGTCCTTAAAGTAACATCTTTGCTTTTTAACACTTTAAAGAGGTCTTTTGCAGATTCGTCCAATGCAATGCATCTTTTGATTTCTCGACTGCTGCTTCCATGGGTGTTGACTGTGGATCCAAGGAAAATTAAATCCTTAACAACTTCAACCTTTTCTCCATTTGTCACGATGTTGTTTATTGTTCCAGTTGTGAGGATTTTTGTTTTCTTTATTTGAGGTGCAAGCCATATTGAAGGCTGTGGTCTTTGATCTTCATCAGTAAGTACTTCAAGTCCTCTTCACTTTTAGCAAGCAAGGTTGTGTCATCTGCATATCAAAGGCTCTTAATGGGTCTTCCTCCAATCCTGATGCAGCATTCTTCTTCACAGAGTCCAGTTTCTCGGATTATTGCTCAGCATAGAGACTGAATAAGTATGGTGAAAAGATATAACCCTGACACACTTTTCCTGACTTTAAACCATGCAGTATCCCCTTGTTCTGTTCAAATGGCTGCCTCTTTGTCTAAGTACGGTTCCTCATGAGCACAATTAATTGTTCTGGAATTCCCATTCTTCAAAATGTTATCTGTAATTTGTCATAATCCACACAGTTGTTTGGTTGCCTTTGCATAAGTAAAAAAAACACAGGTAAAAATCTTTCTGGTATTCTCTGCCTTCAGCCAAGATCCCTCTGACATCAGCAGTGATAACCCTCCTTCCATGTCCTCTGCCAAATCTGGCTTGAATTTTGGAAGTTCCCTGGTGATTTACTACTGCGATTGCTTTTGAATTATCTTCAGCAAAATTTTACTGGCATATGATATTGATGATATTGTTTGATAATTTCCACATTATCTTGGGTCACCTTTCTTTGGAATGGGCATAAATATGGATCTCTTCCAGCCAATTAAATCTATGTTACAAGAATTTTCCCATATCATTGCATATTCTCTGTAAATCTTATTTTTCATATTCTAAGCTGGACTATGAAAAAGAAAGGCAGAATTGATGCATTCAAACTGTGGTGTTGGTAAAAAAAAAAAATATTGAACATACTGTGGACTATCAAATGAGCAAATAAATCAGTCTTAGAAGAAATATAACCAGAATGCTCCTTATTAGCAAAGGTGGCAAGACCAATGGCTAGAAAAGAATACCATGGTTGATAAAGCAAAGGGTCAGAAAAAAGGGAAGAAACCCTCCATGAGATGGGTTGACCCGATAGCCAAAACAACGGGCTCAGACATATCAATGATCATGAAGGTGGCACAGAACCGGGCAACGTTTCATTCTGTTAAATAGAAGATCACTATGAGTCGGAGTCGACTGTACAGCAACGAACAACGACAACATAATATTCTATCTCTACATATCGTGGAATTATTTTCACCTCTTACATGTATCATTGAACATCGAAATTGCCGTCAATTTTTTACTATTATTAAAAACACTGTGATGACCATTCTTAGGCGTACATCTTTGTTCACACTTCTGAAAATGTCCACAGTATGATCAAAGAAACAGGAATACTGTATAATTGGAAAAAACTTTTTAAAGCTCACGAGATTCGGAAGGAAAAAAAAAAAAAAGCTATTTAAAGTACTCGATACAGACCACCAGTTTTTTTATAGAAATGTTATACCAATTTGTACTCAACATCTGTTTCTGTGGGTACCTGTCAGAAAATAGTTTAAGTCAGTAGAGTTCCAGAAAATGCAGAGGTTTTTAAAATAAATTGACCGATCACTTATTATGTGCTAAACACTGCTAAGTGCTTTATATGCATTCTGCCATTTCCTCCTTCCAAAAGTGCTTTGAGAAACAAGGAGGTACTATCAGGATTCCCATTTTATACACACAAAAAATTAAGTAACTACCCCAAGGTTACATAGCTTATTCATTGTAACGCTAAAAACCCGTTGTTGTCAAGTCTATTTCAACTCATAGTGACCCTACAGGACAGAGTAGAACTGCCCCCATAGGGTTTCCTAGGCTATAATCTTTATGGAAGCAGATTGCCAGCTCTTTTCTCCCATGGAGCCACTAGTAGTTTCAGACTGCCTGCCATTCAGTTAGCAGCCAAATGCTTAGCTACTGAGCACCAGGGTTCCCCTGTAAAGCTAAAGGTTAACAGCAAAACAGATCCATTGTAGATCTTTTTATTTTTTCTGACTCCAAAGACCACGCCCTGCCCTCCTGCACTATGGTGGCTTGTGCTGCAGGTCCCAGATGAGAGACATGAAGAGGGTCAGTAAACCCCACAAGCCAGCCTATGTCTCCCAGGGCTGCCCTCAGACAGACAGCCGGCCTCGGAACTGAGACCCTGTGCATGCAGCGAGGACCTAGGGACACCCCTGCTCAGTGCCCTGCCCTCAGAGATACTGGTACACTTGGGGAGTGGGAGAGGAAAAAGATGCTGTGGGACAGCCCAAGAGACAGCCCTGGTCATTAGTGAGCGCACGTGAGACGTGCCAGAAGACATACACAGTGCATAGACTGTGTAAAAGGAAAGCAAAGAACTTCAGGCTTCAGAGATTTTACCAGTGGACACTGAGGTCCTTGCAACCCTGTTGAACCAAAAGCCACAATGACCTGGAAAAGCGAACTTCATCTTTCCTTTTTAGGTGAATTGATATGGGGCTACTCAGGGTACCCCCTGCTCCGCAAATTTTGCAGGCCATTCAGTGCTGGGGTGGGGGGATTGTTCATGGACATGGGGGTAAAGGGGACTGGAAATCCAGCCCATCCATGCTCCATTTGCCATGCTGTGCATTTATGGGGCTGCATCTCCCTCTCCCCATCACACTCTGACCTCTTTTCCTACAACACATCCCTTGGGCAGCTCCAGCAGCACAGGCACCCTTGCTGCTTCCCAGCAGACAGGCTTCCTCCAGCCCCAGGGCCTGTGCCCTGCCTCTTCCCTGCCTGGAAAGTTTTTTTTTTTCCTCCCCCCGGCCCCAAATGTCTTCTGCAGTTTCTCCTCCAAGGTCTCCTTCTCACTCACTGATCACCCTAGGAGAAATTACGATGCCCAATCCCCTTACCTGCTTTAATGGGGCCAGGGGCTGGGTGGGGAGCAGTGAGTTTTATCTGTTTTGTTTGCTGATATGCCCCAAGTGCCTGGACAGAACCTGGCAAACAGTAGCTGTCAATAAGTATTTGTTGAATCGAATGAAATCACTGAAATGGGTGAACTACAGCATGATTACTTTGCTGCGGATATTTTTACAGTGAGAAAACAAAAGCCTAAAGGGGTACAGTGACTTTATCACATGTGAGTTTTCTTTTCCAAATAAAAAAAAAAACCAAACCCAGTGCCCTCAAGTCGATTCCAACTCATAGCGACCCTATAACTGCCCCATAGAGTTTCCAAGGAGCGCCTGGCGGATTTGAACTGCTGACCCTTTGGTTAGCAGCTGTAGCACTTAACCACTACGCCACCAGGGTTTCCAAATATGCCCTAACTTTCTTAACAGGCTTGAAGTCCTCCAGTTCAGCCCAACAGAACTCTTGGCCAATGGGGCCAGTCCCAGTAGGGATGAATTTGGCTAAAGCAATTGACAAGAGGTATGAAAGATGATGAAGCTTCAGGTGAATCTCCTATTCAGGGAAAATCCAAGAATCTATTTCTGAGCAGCAGGCAGGTTCGCATTCCTCTTTCTTACCCTCCCAAGAGCAACTGTCCAACAACAACAACAAAGCCCCCAGGAAGTGAAATGCCCAGAATCCACATGGTTTAATACCTCAAATCCATTCCTAGCCCATCCCCTCTTCTCTTTGCAAATGGCTCAATACTGCAAGAAATCATTCAATGCAAGAAGACAATGTGAGCCGCTCCAGGGTGTGTTCGAAACCCCAGCTCGTTACAGATGCCCAATATCGTAAACACTCCCTGAAATACTTCCCCCTTCCCCCACCGAGCATTTGTAGAGAACAAACACACACAGCACATACTTTTGGAGCAGATTAATTTTTTCCATGATCTCTGCACTCTTTTAAAGAGTAATTTCTTGTAGATGTTAGCTTAAGGAAAATCAGATCCCGGCAATGATTATGAAAATCAAGAACCTCAAATGGAAAAGCTATCTGTTAATAAGCATTTAGCCTGAGGTTTCTAACATAAGGTCCACAGATCTCAAGAGATTCTTGAATATGAGTCAGTGGTCTGTGAACTCTCTAAAATTATATGCAAATTATTGTGGATATAGAGATAAAAAAAAGTTGCTCTTGAGTCAGTTCTGACTTACAGTGATCCCATGTGTGTAAGAGTAGAGCTGTGTAAGATGGATGATTTTTTGGGAGTAGATTGCCAGGCCTTTCTTCCAAGGCACATCTGGGTGGACTTGAACCTCCAACATTATGGTTAGCAGCCGAGCACATTAACCATTTGCACCACCCAAGGACTCTGGATATATGAATATGCATGCATAATTTCGTGAACATTCACAAAATTTTCAAAGGTGTGTTTCTACAAAATAATACTGAGAACCACTGATTTTTGACAGAGTTAAAAGTGTTAAATCCTTTACTCCACTGGTCTCACCCCTTTGGTGCAATGAAGAATGAAGAAAACTAAAGATACAAGGGAAAGGTTAGTCCAAAGAACTAATGGACCACATCTACCATGGCCTCCACCAGACGGAGTCCAGCACAACTAGATGGTGCCCGGCTACCACCATTGACTGCTCTAACAGGGATCACAATAGAAGGTCCCAGACAGGGCAGAGAAAAATGGAGAACAAAATTCCAACTCAAAAAGAAAGAGCAGGAGATAGGGCCAAGATGGTGGAGTAGGAAGATGCTTTCGGTGATCCCTCTTACAACAAAGACCAGAAAAAACAAATGAAAAAATTATATTTGTGACAAGCTAGGAGACCTGAACATCAAAGGCAAAGTTAGAAAATGGACTGAGCTGCAGAGGGAGGGAGAGATGGTTCAGAAGCAGAGAGGAGTTGCTGGACCTGAATCGGGGGAAACCCTCAGGCACCATTGCCAGGAACAACTGTGACAGGCTGGCAGTAGCGTTCCAGCCTCAGTTTCCTCAAGGGGGGACAGCCTACTCACACCTCTGGAACCAGAGAAGAATGGCGCTTTCAGCAAAAGCTGGGTACTTGCATATATTTTACCTTACCTCCAGCCCCCAAGCAGGCTTCAGTTGCTGTTGATTTCCCTGGGCCTGAGATACGCTTTGCTGAGCACTCTGAGCCATTCTCCCAGCCTTGGAGAAGGAATAAATTCACAGTTGGGGAAAAGATAACCTAATAGCTTCACTAAGCTGGGCAGCTCATGACAGAAGTGGCTGCTGTCCAGAAATAAACAGTCATTGGCCTTTAAATACCTTTCCCCCCACATGGACCTGTGTGGGCCTATGTCAGGAGAATAGGCCCTTGTTGGCAGACTGCAACTGTTTCAGCTGTGTGGTGGAGAGGTGGGTGTTTGATATTTGACACCTGTTTGCCTATTAAACAGAGTCCTAACAAACCCACGTCAGGGGCCTAAGGACTGGTAGCTCCACTAACATGACCCAGACACTCGCAACAGGGGTCCAAGGATAACTGGCACCTCTGAGTCCTTACAATCAAAAGCATTGGGTGCCCATGGTCCATCTGCAGAACGCACCTACCTGTGTGCTCTAGGGAACAAGGACGTGCTTTCCTTACAGACACTCAGGGGATGGTTGTCAGCACCCTGCCTTGTTCAGAGCGTGGCTCCCTGCTGCAACCAGATACTTGTACCTACAACAGTGACCCCTGCCCCTCTAAGACTGTAGGAAAGAGTCTGTACCACAGACTTGATGACCAACTACCTGGACACCTGAGCTGAATCCATGCAAGAAAAGAGAATGGACACCTAGGCTCATATACCTGATAACAGCTCTAGCCACCCGGTGACAGGACATTAGCGCTTCAAAGGTGAAAATAAGCTAGCTCACTCAAGCAACCTATTTGGGTATATCAAAATAAAACAAAGAAGAAGCTAGCACACAGTAAGCAAACATAAAATAAACTAAAACAATAACTTATAGATAACTCAGATAAAACAGTCAATATCAAATCATGTAAAGAAGCAGACCATGATCTCTTCAACAAGCTCTCAAAACAAAGAGTCAAGCAATCTTCAGATGAGGGCACCTTCCTGGAATTACCAGATGCAGAATACAAAAGATTAATATACAGAACTCTTCAAGACATCAGGAACGAGATCAGGAAGGAGATCAGGCCAAAAGCAGGACAAGCCAAGGAACACACAGATAAAGCAGCTGAAGAAATTAAAAAGGTTATTCAAGAATGGAATGAAAATTTTAATAAGCAGCAAGAATCCATAGAGAGACAGCCATCAGAAATTCAGAAGATTAACAATAAAATTACAGAATTAGACAACTCAAGAGAAAGTCAGAGGAGCAGAACTGAGGAATTGGAAGGCAGGATTAGAGAATGAAGATAAAACACTTTGCACCAATATATTTGAAGAAAAATCAGATAAAACAATTTTTAGAACATCTAGAATGATGTGGGACTCTATCAAAAGAAATAACCTATGAGTGATTGCAGTACCAGAACAGGAAGGGATAATAGAAAATACAGAAAGAATTGTTGAAGATTTGTTGGCAGAAAACTTCCCTGATATCGTGAAGAATGAGAAGATATCTATCCAAAATGCTCACCCAACTCCACATAAGGTGGATCTCAAAAGAAAATCACCAAGACATATTATAATCAAACTTGCCAAAACCAAAGATAAAGAGAGAATTTTAAGAGCAGCTATGGATAAACAAAAAGTCACCTACAAAGGAGAGTCCTTAAGAATAAGCTCGGACTACTTGGCAGAAAGCATGGAGGCAAGAAGGCAATGGTATGACTTACATAAAGCATTGAAGGAAAAAAAATGCCAGCCAAGATCATATATCCATCAAAACTGTCTCTCAAATTTCAATGTGAAATTAGGACATTTCCGCATAAGCAAAAGTTTAGGGAATTCGTAAAAACCAAACCAAAACTACAAGAACTATTAAAGGGAGTTCTCTGGTTAGAAAATCAATAATATCAGATATCAACCCAAGACTAGAACACTGGACAGAGCAACCAGGTGTCAACCCAGATAGGGAAATCACAAAAATAAATCAAGATAAAAAAAAAAATGCTCAAAACAGGGACACAGTGGTGTCATTATGTAAAAGAAGACATTAAAATAATAAAGAGGGACTTTAAGAAATGTAGTCATAGATCTTTCATATGGAGAGGAAGACAAGGCAATATAAAGAAATAAAAGTTAGGTTTAAACTTAGAAAAAATACAGGTAAATATTAAGGTAACCAGAAAGGAGACTAACAATCCTACTCATCAAAATAAAATACAAGGAAAAATACAGACTCAGCAGAAACAAAATCAACAGCAAGGAATGAGAGGAAAAGACAATATAAAAAGATAAACTACTCAGCACGAAAAAATTAAGTGGGAAAAAGAAACTGTCAACAAAGCACGAAAAAAGACATCAAAATGATAGCACTAAATTCATACTTATCCATAAGAACACTGAATGTAAATGGACTAAATGCACCAATAAAGACACAGAGCGTACCAGAATGGATGAAAAAACATGATCCGTCTATACGCTGCCTACAAAAGACACACCTTAGGCTTAGAGACACAACCAAAATAAAACTCAAAGGATGAAAAAAAAAAAGCAAACAACAAGCAAAAAAGAGCAGGAGTGGCAATATTAATTTCAGACAAAATAGACTTTAAAGTTAAATCCACCACAATGAATAAGGAAGGACATTATATAATGATTAAAAGGACAATATACCAGGAGGATATAACCATATTAAATATTTATGCACCCAATGACAGGGCTGCAAGATACATAAAACACACTCTAACAGCACTGAAAAGTGAGATACACAGCTCCACAACTATAGTGGGAGGCTTCAACACACCACTTTCAGTGAAGGACAGGACCTCCAGAAAGAAGCTCAATAAAGACGCGGAAGATCTAAATGCCACAATCAACCAACTTGATGTCATAGACATATACAGAAGACTCCACCCAAAAGCAGCCAAGTATATTTTCTTTTCTAGCACACATGGAACATTCTCTAGAATAGACCACATATCAGGTCATAAAGCAAGCCTTGACAGAATCCAAAACATTGAAATATTACAAAGCATCTTCTCTGACCAAAAAGCCATAAAAGTAGAAATCAATAACAGAAAAAGCAGGGAAAAGAAATCAAACACTTCAAAACTGAATAATACCCTGCTCAAAAAAGGCTGGGTTATAGAAGACATTAAGGATGAAATAAAGAAATTTATAGAAACCAATGGAATAAAGGAATTCATTGACTCCAATGAAAATGAAAACACTTCCTATCAAAACCTTTGGGACACAGTGAAAGCAGTGCTTAGAGGTCAATTTGTACTCATAAATGCACACATCCAAAAAGAAGAAAGGGCCAAAATCAAAGAATTATCCCTACAATTTGAACAAATAGAAAGAGAGCAACAAAAGATACCCCCAGGCATGAGAAGAAAGCAAATAATAAAAACGAAAACAGAATTAAATGAAATAGAAAACAGAAAAAAGATCAAAAGAGTTAACAAGACCAAAAGCTGGTTCTTTGAAAAAATTAAGAAAATTGATGAATCATTGGCCAAACTGACAAAAGAAAAACAGGAGAAGAAGCAAATAACCCAAATAAAAAATGGGATGGGCAATATCACAACAGACCCAAACGAAATGAAAACAATCAAAGCAGACTACTACAAAAAAATTGTACTCTAACAAATTTGAAAACCTGGAAGAAATGGATGAATTTCTAGAAACACACTACCTACCTAAACTAACACAAAAAGAGGTAGAACAACTAAATAGACCCATAACAAAAGAAGAGATTGAAAAGATAACTTAAAAACTCCCAACAAAAATAACCCTGGCCTGGACAGCTTCACTGGAGAGTTCTACCAAACTTTCAGAGAAGAGTTAACACCACCGCTACTAGAGGTATTTCAGAGCATAGGAAAGGACGGAATACTCCCAAACCCATTCTATGAAGCCAGCATATCACTGATACCAAAACCAGGTAAAGACACCACAAAAAAAGAAAATTACAAACCTATATCCCTCATGAACTTAGATGCAAAAATCCTCAACAAAATTCTAGCCAGTAGAATTCAACAACATATCAAAAAATAATTCACAATGACCAGGTGGGATTCATATCGGGTATGCACAGATGGTTCAACATTAGAAAAACAATTAACGTAATCCACCACATAAATAAAACAAAAGACAAGAACCACTTGATCTTATCAACTGATGCAGAAAAGGCATTTGACAAAGTTCAACACCCATTCATGACAAAAACTCTCTGTAAAATAGGAATAGAAGGAAAATTCCTCAACATAACAAAGGGCATTTATACAAAGCCAACAGCCAACATCACTCGAAATGGAGAGAGCCTGAAAACATTCCCACTGAGATCGGGAACCAGACAAGCGTGCCCTTTATCACCACTCTTAATTCAACATTGTGCTAGAAGTCCTAGCCAGAGCAATTAGGCTAGATAAAGAAATACAGGGCATCCAGATTGGCAAGGAAGAAGTAAAAGTATCTCTATTTGCAGATGACATGATCTTATACACAGGAAACGGTAAGGAATCCTCCCGAAAACTACTGAAACTAATAGAAGAGTTCAGCAGAGCATCAGGATACAAGATAAACATACAAAGATCAGTTGGATTCCTCTACACCAACAAAAAGAACATCGAAGAGGAAATCGCCAAATCAACGCCATTTACAGTAGCCCCCAAGAAAATAAAATAGGAATAAATCTAACCAGAGACATAAAAGACCTATACAAAGAAAACTATAAGACACTACTGCAAGAAACCAAAAGAGACCTACATAAGTGGAAAAACATACCTTTCTCATGGATAGGAAGACTTAGCATTGTAAAAATGTCTGTTCTATCCAAAGCCATCTATAGATACAATGCAATTCTGATCCAAATTCCAATGACGTTTTTTAATGAGGTGGAGAAACAAATCACCAACTTCATATGGAATGGAAAGAGGCCCCGGATAAGTAAAGCATTACTGAAAATGAAGAACAAAGTGGAGGCCTCACACTGCCTGATTTTAGAACCTATTATACTGCCGTGGTCGTCAAAACAGCCTGGCACTAGTACAACAACGGATACATAGACCAATGGAACAGAACTGAGAATCCAGACATAAATCCATCCACATATGAGTAGCTGATATTGGACAAAGGCCTAAAGCCGGTTAAACGGGGAAGAGACAGTCTCTTTAACAAATGGTGCTAGCATAACTGGATATCCATCTGCAAAAAAATGAAAAGAACCATACCTCACGCCATGCACAAAAACTAACTGAAAATGGATCAAAAACCTAAACACAAAATTTAAAACAATAAAGATCATGGAAGAAAAAATAGGGACAATGCTAGGAGCCCTAATACAAGGCATAAACAGTATACAAAATATTACTAACAATACATAAACACCAGAAGAGAAACTAGATAACTGGGAACTCCTCAAAATCAAACACCTATTCTCATCCAAAGGCCTCACCAAAAGAGTAAAAAGATTACCTACAGACTGGGAAAAAGTTTTCACCTAGGACATTTCCGATCAGCATCTGATCTCTAAAATCTACATGATACTGCAAAAACTCAACTACAAAAAGACAAATAACCCAATTAAAAAATGGGCAAAAGATATGAACAGACACTTCACTAAAGAAGACATTCAGGTAGCTAATAGATACATGAGGAAATGCTCACGATCATTAGCCATTAGAGAAATGCAAATCAAAGCTACAATGAGATTCCATCTCACTCCAACAAGGCTGGCTTTAACCCAAAAACACAAAATAGCAAATGTTGGAGAGATGTTGGAGAGACCAGAACACTTCTACACTGCTGGTGGGAATGTAAAATGGTGTAACCACTTTGGAAATCGATTTGGCACTTCCTTAAAAAGCTAGAAATAGAATTACCGTACAATCCAGTAATCCCACTCCTTGGATTATATCCTAGAGAAATAAGAGCCTTTACACGAACAGATATATACACACCCATGTTCATTGGAGCATGGTTTACAATAGCAAAAAGTTTGACGCAACTAAGGTCCCCATCAGTGAATGAATGGATAAATAAATTATGGTATATTCACAGGATGAAATACTATGCATCAATAAAGAACAATTATGAATCCGTGAAACATCCCATAACATGGAGGAATCTGGAAGGCATTATGCTGAGTGAAATTAGTCAGTTGCAAAAGGACAAATATTGTATGAGACAACTATTATAAGAACTCGAGAAATAGTTTAAACAGAGAAGAAAATATTCTTTGATGGGTACAAGAGTGGGGAGGGAGGGAGGGAGGGAGAGGTGTATTCACTAATTAGATGGTAGACGAGAACTATTTTAGGTGAAGGGAAAGACAACACACAATACAGGAGAGGTCAGCACAACTGGACTAAACTAAAAGCAAAGAAGTTTCCTGAATAAACTGAACGCTTCAAAGGCCAGCGTAGCAGAGGCGGTGGTTTGGGGACCATGGTTTCAGGGGACATCTAGGTCAATTGGCATAATAAAATCTATTAAGAAAATATTCTGCATTCCACCTTGGAGAGTGGCGTCTGGGGTCTTAAAAGCTAGCAAGCGGCCATCTAAGAAGCATCAATGGGTCTCAACCCACGTGGAGCAAAGGAGAATGAAGAACACCAAAGATACAAGGTAATTATGCACCCAAGAGACAGTAAGGGCCACATAAACCAGAGACTACATCAGCCTGAGACCAGAAGAACTAGATGGTTCCTGGCTATAACCGATGACTACTCTGACAGGGAACCCAACAGAGAACCCTTGAGGGAGCAGAAGAGCAGTGGGATGCAGACCTCAAATTCTTGTAAAACGACCAGACTCAATGGTCTGACTGAGACTAGAAGGACTCCGGAGGTCATGGTCCCCAGACCTTCTGTTAGCCCAAGACAGGAACCCTTCCCAAAGCCAACTCTTCAGACAGGGGTTGGACTGGAATATGGGATAGAAAATGATACTGGTGAGGATTGAGCTTCTTGGATCAAGTAGACATATGAGACTATGTGGTCAGCTCCTGTTTGGATGAGAGACGAGAGGCCAGAGGGGGTC
Organism: Elephas maximus indicus; assembly: GCF_024166365.1. NCBI lineage: Eukaryota > Metazoa > Chordata > Mammalia > Proboscidea > Elephantidae > Elephas > Elephas maximus. The sequence goes on from NC_064819.1 coordinate 231,840,494, forward strand.
AGAATCTGGCCGTATGGACACGAAAATAGAGAGTGGAAAGAAGGAATGTGCTGTCTCATTAGGGGCAGAGCAACTAGGAGTATATAGCAAGGTGTATATAAATTTTTATATGAGAGACTGACTTGATTCGTAAACGTTCACTTAAAGCACAATAAAATTTTTTTTTAAAAAAGTGTAAAATCCTTAATGACTGTTGACCAAACTTGACTTTATAGTATGCAATGCAATGTTTGAAAATCAGTTATATTTACAAAATTTTAAATTTTCTCTTTTTGTTGGTGCTGTTATCAAGACACAATATCCTAGCTGGGTAGACACTTAGTTTGGTTAACCAGAAGCAGTTGTAATAAATTAATTTTCCAGTTGTTACATCTTACTGTTGACAAGATTATCAGCTTGGCCTTTAACCATGTCTCCTTCTCTCTTCAGTTAGCTTTTTGCATAAAACCATTTTGCTTTGGAAACAGGGAATGGTGATTATAAAAATGATGGGGTGGCATCAGACCTCCTCGTCTCACTTCACAAGGGGGAGGAGAGCAAATCAAGATCAACATCAGCCCAAAGTTGATTCCTACGAGGTGGTGGTCAGACATACTTCCTCTCTCCAACTGCTTTACCAATTCTGACACCAGCTGTCTCTCCCATGGCACTCTCTACTTCTCTGCTGAGTTTGATAATTTATTGCAATGGCCACACCGAACCCACAGACCATACTTACAGTTATGGGGTTTATTAGGGAAGTAACAGGTTCAGTTCAAGATCAGAAGCAACAGGCTACAAATCAGGATCAGGAAGCATGTAGGGAAAGTTTGGAATGCTCCCCTGAAGTGGAGAGCACATTCCTCCCTTCTTCAGTGCAGGACAGCTCTCTCAGCTCCTTTGGCTATGCAGGCAAATATGGCAGGCCTCCTCTCAGCCCCCTGAGGACAGGTTCCTCTTGACCCCCTCAAAGCAGGCTCCTCTCAGCCCTGGCCTCTGCCCTCTGCCCTCTGCCCTGATTGAGCAAGTGTTACAAAGCTCTTTAGCTCTACAGATAAGAGCCCAGAGATACCCCACACCCCAGCAAGCCTCCTGTCCAAAGGTGCTCAGCTCTCTTGCTCCATGGGTCAGTAAACCCACCGTAGCTGCCTCCCTCCTTGAGTCAGGAAGCTCATCATACCATCTCCCACCTATCTCCTGGCTCTTCTCCCACTGTTTCTCTGCCACCACTTATCTGCCACTGCTGAGACTGGCAGTACACCGGCCACATTGAATAAACAAGGGGCTGTGCCAAGGGGCTGAGGCTGCCATCTTCAGTAAGATAGGGTTAACTCCAGGCATGGAAGTTATCTCCTTATTAGGCAAAACAGGAACTAACCTCTGCTTTTAGAGTAGCTCCTTATTTAGGTATACTTCCAGTTCCGACTCAGCTAAAGAAAACAAGAGACTGGGGTCTTCAGTCCAGCTAAAACCAGTCTTGGACCAGCTCAGGCCATCCTGAACTGCATAATACTGATGACCTTGCTCCTCAGACAACTTATTGATGTCAGAGGCCAAAAAAACACACCCCCATCTACACCCCGGACCTGGGCAAAATGCCATCTTTGTAGCCCCCTTTCAGATTGAACAGACATAGAAGACTGGACAGCCCCAAGAATGCCCTCTCATGTCAAACCAATCTGCAAGCTGGCCCCACCCTGGGGTGCTCCTGAGGACTCCAGACCCAATTTACTTTATCCATATAAACACCTTGGGCTATTCTGAGAGACACCTTGGCAACCCAAGTCCTGGTGTTCTCTTTTACTTGGTCAACTAAATAAAGCTGCTTCTTTCGCTTTCATCAGCTCCCTGTGTCTTCACAGCTGTGCCGAGCGGACCTCAGGGTGTCAGGTTACACAGCTTTTCGATGTCACACGCCTTTCCAGGTGTTACAGCTTTCTCTGCCTCCTGGATCAAGGAGGTTCTCAGCACAGGGACCCTGGGTCCAAGGGACACACTCCGCTCCTCACTCTTCTTCTGATGGTAGTGAGGTCCCCTCTCTGTTTCTGGGATTGGCTCATTTTAAGCCTAGCTGAATGACAAAACGGACCAATTCCCTTATTAGGATTCCATAAGCCTTATTTGCATGGTCCCACCCCACAAGGGTTCCATGAACCTTATATGCATTATTAGCAAGCTGCCCAGTCCCTTTGGTGGGCCACGACCACCTTATTTGCATTGTCCTACCCAATTATTTTGTGGGAGTTATAAGACCATGCATGGCTGGAGGGGCCATATTAAATAATTCACTGCCCTGCAGTGACGGTTGTACATCATTAATTTATACAATTAATGTCATTGAATTGTGCATGCAAAGAATATTAAAATGGCAAATGTTTTGCTACATATATATTTACCATAAATTAGAAAAAAAGACGCACACTTTACAAAATAGATATTTACCTACATTTGACAGATGAAGAACCTGAGACTCAGGGAACTGAGTAAGTTGTCTGGGACCTCAAGCTGGTAAATAGAGAAGCCAAGATTTTTAACCCAAAACTATTGGGTCCCAAAGCTTGCAGTCTTTCCACCAAGGAAATCAAAATCCGAAATCAAGAATTTCGATCCAGGTTTTTCCTTTAATGGTGGGATGATTAAAATAGGAAAGTCCACTTTCTCCTCTACCAATTATATCCATAAAACATTTTTAAATATTGGTACTTCTGGCATAGTAAATGCCTCATGAAGTCTTTTACCTTGTTTTGGCTCTGAATAATCTGTCCATAGAAAAAAACAAAACAAAACAAAACTCATTGCCGTTGAGTTGATTCCGACTCATAGCCACCCTATACGACAGAGTAAAACTGCCCCATAGAGTCTCCAAGGGCCAACTGGTGGATTCGAACTGCCTACCTTTTGGTTAGCAGCTGTAGCATTTAACCACTACGCCACCCATCTGTCCATGGCAGCCTAAAATGCTGCTTCCCCATTTCAGAACTTCCTAGGAACCCTCTGTGTGTAGCCAAAGTCATGATGCCTTCTAATGCAACAAATGAGAACTTCTCTGACATCAGAGAGGCAAGGTCCCCTTTACCAATAGCTTTGCCAAGAGAGCTGGGAAGGTCATATAACTGCCTTTACCTCTTTCCCAGAATGGGAGCCAAACCACCAGCATCTCACCCAGGGTGAGTAGAAGCAAGCTTAAGGCACAACTCTTCTCAGTGACAAATGGTATCTGAAGAAAATATATGACCTCACATGTGTGTCACCATATGACAATTCCCTGGAAGAAAATTATTTGGGAAGGGAGGGAGGGATCATTTATGTCTACAAAACAGTTACTGTTCAAAATGGAAAAGTAAAATACTTCTCTTGATGCCACCAATCCGTTTTTTGGTACCTGTCTTCGATTTGCACCTACAAGTTTTTGCGAGGCCCCGTGATAATCCTTCATGATTCATGAACTACAAGTCCCCATAACAATTTCCAAGTAGTTGGGAAGCAGTTAATTCCCAGAAGTAGCGATTTTCTCATTCAGCAAGAGAATGAAAGGAAGTGGGAAAGCTTGGCTCAGTATGAAAGTCTAAGAATGCCCTAATATACACAGGCTCCAGAGAAATTTGTCCTGATGGAGGCATTGGAAAGCATAATTCTCCCTACCTGAGCCAATCACAGTTTCCAACATAGCTTCCAAAAATCAACTTTGTGTGTTCTCTGGCAGATTTATTTCTAAGTTGTTGGATTCTAGTACACTCAAGTCAAATATCAGCTTTGGGTCTTATAACAGAGTCAGTAGCATCACAGACTGCCAAGGGTCAGAATAATCTCTCAGGTCTCCTACTTTGTCATCATGCAATGACAGTCTAGTGCAGGCCCAGGCCACCACTAACCTCTCTAGCGTGTTTCTCCGCATGGTGACCTTGCTTTTTTGTGCTCATTTAGGGTTATGGACATTTTATGCTGGTACCACTCTTAACCATGTTGATTTACCTGGAAAATTTTTTATTCTAAGTCATCATCAATAGTCTTACCAATAGTTCTCAACAGAGGGATACCATCCCTAAGGGAGCCTTCTGGAAAATTTTAGGGGCATTTTTTTATAGTATTGGACATTGGATGTTGCTGCATTTAGTGGGTAGAGGCCGGGAAGCGATACATCCTGCAATGCATAGGACACTCTTGTGCAACCTGGCAATGCCCCAGGCATTTATGGGGGTGAAAAATGTGTTTATAATTTTCTGAGCCTGGAGCCCAACTCCACTCTTAGGTATGTTGCTGCTGTTGTTAACTGCCATCAAGCCAATCCCTGACTCATGGGGATCCCACCCACAATGGAATGAAACACTGCCCATCCCCATGATGGGTTGTGGATTGAACCATTGTGATCCATAGGGTTTTCACTGGTTGATTTTCAGAAGTAGATCACCAGGCTCTTCTTCTTCGTTCATCTTAGTCTTGAAGGTCTGTTGAAACCCGTTCAGCATCACAGTAACGTGCAAACCTCCGCCAGCAGTATTATCTGCCCATGCGTAATTGGCCTGGAATCGAACCCAGGCCTCCCACATAGAAGGCAAGAATTCTACCACTGAGCAATACGGGCTCACATTCTAACTAAAAAGTACTTTGCACAGTTTCAGTAGACGCTGAATTTTCCAAGAATGCAACTCCTATGCAAGACAATGGGAAAATTGTACTTGTATGTTTGGAACTTTATCAAGTGTTGTTCACTATTTCAGAAAATCATGACAGCAACAGCAACACAGCTCCTGGCATAGCAGTTGCTAATACAATGTCCCTGTGCCCGTGTGAAGTCCTGTGGCTGTGTTCAAGGTGCTACTGGTGTGAGCCTCAGGAAGTCTTCTTAAGTGATTGTGCCTGAGCACTTGCATAAGGAAAAATAAAAACCGTATCATTTTATTATAAATTTTTCTTTTTATTCTTGTTCTGCATTTTAACACCCAAGGCATTGTACCAATTTTTTTTAATTATCATGTATAGGTAAGAGATATTATCTATCAATATGGAAATTTTACATAGATCAAGAGGCAGTTGTTCGGATAGAACAAGGGGATACTGATTGGTTTAAAGTCAGGAAAGGTGTGCGTCAGGGTTGTATTTTTTCACCATACCTATTCAATCCGTATGCTGAGAAGATGGACTATATGAGGAAGAATGGGGTATCAGGATTGGAGGAAGACTCATTAACAACCTGCGTTCTGCAGATGACACAACCTTTCTTGCTGAAAGTGAAGAGGACTTGAAGCACTTGCTAATGAAGATCAAAGACCACAGCCTTCAGTATGGATTGCACCTCAGCATAAAGAAAACAAAAATCCTCACAACTGGACCAATGAGCAACATCATGATAAACGGGAAAAGGTTGACGTTGTCAAGGGTTTCATTTTACTTGGACCCACAATCAACAGCCATGGAAGCAGCAGTCAAGAAATCAAAAGACATATTGCATTGGGTAAATCTGCTGCAAAGGGCCTCTTCAAAGTGTTGAAGAGCAAAGATGTCACCTGGAAGACTAAGGTGCGCCTTACCCAAGACACGGTATTTTCAATCGCATCACATGCATGTGAAAGCTGGACAATGAATAAGGAAGACCAAAGAAGAATTGATGCCTTTGAATTGTGGGGTTGGCAAAGAATATTGAATATACCATGGACTGCCAGAAGAACGGACAAATCTGTCTTGGAAGAAGTACAACCAGAATGCTCCTTAGAAGCAAGGATGGAGAGACTGCGTCTTACAGACTTCAGGCGTGTTGTCAGGAGGGATCAGTCTCTGGAGAAGGACATCATGCTTGGCAAAGTACAGGGTCAACGGAAAAGAGGAAGACCCTCAAAGAGGTGGATTGACACAGTGGCTGCAACAATGGGCTCAAGCATAACAACAATTGTAAGGATGGCGCAGGAATGGGCAGTGTTTCAATCTGTTGTGCATAGGGCCGCTATGAGTTGGAGCCAACTCAACAGCACCTAAAAACAACAACAATAATGATAAGAAAAATAATTTTTTTTAAAAAAGGATTTTGGTTTAGTTAGATTTAAACCACTGGCATAAATCATGAAAAGTCCTTTAGTCAAGGCTAGCTACTTAAAAGATCTTCACGGATATTTAGATGGGATACCAAATTAACTATTTTATTGTTGTTAAGTGTGAATATTAAATGTTGCCCTATGAAGAGCAATGTTCGTATGAGGTGCAAATATTCAGCCGTGTCTGCACATGAAAGTAGTCTGGAGAACTTTTAAAAATGACCAATCCACGCACTGTACAGGAAAGTTAGCACAACAGGACTAAACCAAAAGCAAAGAAGTTTCCTGAATAAACTGAATGCTTCAAAGGCCAGTGTAGCAGGGGCGAAGGTTTGGGGACCATGGTTTCAGGGGACATCTAAGTTAACTGGCATAATAAAATCTATTAAGAAAACATTCTGCATCCCACTTTGGAGAGTGGCATCTGGGGTCTTAAATGCTACCAAACAGCCATCTAAGATGCATCAGTTGGTCTCAACCCACCTGGATCAAAGGAGAATGAAGAACACCAAAAGACACAGGGTAATTGTGAGTCCAAGAGACAGAAAGGGCCACATAAACCAGAGACTACATCATCCTGAGACCAAAAGAACTAGATGGTGCCCGGCTACAACCGATGACTGCCCTGACAACAAAGGACCCCCAAGGGAGCAGGAGAGCAGTGGGATGCAGACCTCAAATTCTCATAAAAAGACCAGACTCAGTGGTCTGACTGAGACTAGGATGACCCCAGAGGTCATGGTCCCCAGACCTTCTGTTAGCCCAAGACAGGAACCATTCCTAAAGCTAACTCTTCAGAACAAGGATTGGACTAGACTATGGAATAGACAATGATACTGGTGAAGAATGAGCTCCTTGGATCAAGTAGACGCATGAGACTATGTTGACATCTCCTGTCTGAAGAAGAGATGAGAGGGTAAAGGGGGTCAGAAGCTGGCCGAATGGACTCGAAAAGAAATAGAGGAGAGAAGGAGTGTGCTGTCTCATTAGGGGGAGAGTATATAGCAAGGAGTTTATAAATTTTTGTATGAGAGTCCGACTCGATTTGTAAACTTTCACTTAAAGCACAACAAAAATTAATAAAAATGACCAATGTCCAGACCCTTACCCCAACCCAGGAAATCAAAATATAATCCAAATATCAGTTTGCATGCATGTTAACCATAAAATAATCCCTTAGGTGAGTGATTCTCTATCCTGATAACACATTACCCACCTCCCCCAAATGAGACCCAGGCCATATTATTGTTTTGATGTTTCCCAGCCAATTCCAATTTATAGCCAGCATTGAGACTCACTTCCCTGGGTCACAAGCAGGGGTTCTATGAATGTGAAGTGTCAGTCAATAAAAGGTGCAAGGAAAACAGTTTGGCGGTTCCTCAAAAAGTTACACATAGAATTACCATGTGATCCAGCAATTCCACTTCCAGATCTAGACCCTCAAAAATTGAAAGCAGGAATACGAACAGACACTTGTACACCAATATACATTGCAGCACTATTCACAATAGCCAAAAGGTAGAAACAGCCTAAATATCCATCAACGGACAAATGGACAAATAAAATGTGGTACATACATACAATGGAATATTACACAGCCATGAAATGAAGTCCTAACACATGCTCCAACATGGGTAAAACTTGAAAATATTATGCTCTTGTCAGGAGGTCCCTGGTGAAGGACATCATGCTTGGTAAAGCAGATTGTCAGCAAAAAAGAGGAAGACTCTCAATGAGATGGACTGACACAGTGGCTACAATGATGGGCTCAAGCATAATGACGATTGTGAGGATGGCACAGGACTGGGCAGTGTTGTACATAGGATCACTATGAGTCAAAACTAACTAGAAGACACCTAACAACAAAATTTAGCTCTCTGTCTCAGTTTCCTCACCTGTCAAATAAGAATGATAATAGCACCTATCTTTTTGGAATGTGAGAATTAATAAGTTAATATGTATAAAGTCCTTAGAACAATGGCTGACGTAATAAGAATTAGATAACGATTAGACAAACATACAGCATAATACCATTCCTCTGAGACACCATTCAAATGCCATGTTTTATTAGCACCCATTTCTAAAATGATAGAATATTCTGATTTAAAACTGATATTTTTTTTAAGGTAGCAAAGAACCATCATTCAAAATTTCACTTCTTTTAACAGCATCGGTGATTTATTCAAAAACCAGACTCAAAATCAGTCTCCTTGGGTTCTATATTACTGCACTGCTTGCCACACTTCTAGAACAAGTTTAGAGACTGGGGTCAACCCAGAGAGCCTGCTCTAAGAAAGGAGCTCACAGCCATCATTTAGGTGAGTTTATCAATATTCTCAAGTACATTTTTCAATATTTTTGAGTGTTTCAAACTTACATGAAACAAAATCTTTGACCTTTATGTTAATAGAGAGGTAAAATAAATAAATAAGACCACAGGAATCTGAGGCCTCAGGGACTCCAAGAAGACTGGGAGGAGAGAAGTTCTCCAGAGCTCACATGCTTGAGTATACACAGGAAATCCGTTCGCGCAGCTGTACAGCCAGCTCCGTGCATGCACAGACACTTTAGCATTATTTTCCTGGCATTCAACAATTCATTCCCCAGACCTGAGAACATCATCTAAGTCCTAATTGAGGCTGTAGCTACACTTCTCTGGGAGAGGGAGATGAGTCAAGGCTTTGTACATGTTTAAATTACATATTATAATTGAAATGGTGCTTTGCATTCTCCTATTTGCTTTTTCTAATTAACACATAGCAGCGTTGTTAGGTGCTGATGAGTGGGTTCCAACTCATAGCGACCCTATGAACAACAGATGGAAACACTGCCCGGTCCTGTGCCATCCTCAGTCTTTGCTATGTTTGAGCTCATTGCTGTAGCCACTGTGTCAATCTATCTCACTGAGGGTCTTCCTCTTTTTTGCTGACCCTCTACTTTACCAAGCATGACGTCTTTCTCCAGGGACTGATCGCTCCTCACAACACGTCCAAAGTATGTGAGACAAAGTCTCACCATCCTAGCTTCTAAGGAACACTCTGGCTGTACTTATTCTGGCAGTCCATGGTGTATTCGATATTCTTCGCCAACACCACAAGGCATCAAAGGCATCAATTCTTCTTGTCTTCCTTATTCCTTGCCCAGTTTTCACATGCACATGAGGCGATTGAAAATACCATGGCTTGGGCCAGGCCACCTTAGTCCTCAAGGTGGTACCTTTGTTTTTTGACACTTTAAAGAGGTCTTTTGGAGCAGATTTACCCAATGCAATGCATCGTTTGATTTCTTGACTGCTGCTTCCAATGGATGCTGATTGTGTATCCAAGTAAAATGAAATCCTTGGCAGTACACACTTCCATAATCTGAAAGATCTGTGTCTTTGAAGACATGAGGGTTATCATACAGATTGTTTCATGCCAGGGGGTAAGCATGACTCCTCATGAATGAAAAGGTAATGTGCCCATCCAGCCCTCTAGCCCCATTCATTCTGGGGATGGTGTAGCTGCTATACTGTCTCCTGTCCCCTAGAATGTGACTCAACGACTTTGTTTAGCTCTCAGAACAGGAGTCAGCAAACTTTTCCTGTAAAGGGCTACATAGTAAATATTTTAGGCTGTCTCATATTCTTCCACGTGTGTATGTGTGTGTTACAACCTTTTAAATTTTTTAAAATTGTTCCTCGCTCCAGGACTATATAAAAACAGGGTGCAAGCTGAATTTGGCTGTGGCCCATGGTTTACTCCAGCTTTAGATGAATGGATCAAGCCTCACAAACTGGGGATGCTAAGGTTCATATTCCCCAGCTGAGCAGAATACAGAACCGACATTAGACCAAGAAGGTGAAGGCGGAGTAGGCACAACAATGGCCAGGACAGTATCTGGGTCCTTAATGTACAGGGTGTGTGATGGTCAGTTTTATGTGTCAGCTTGGCTACGTTATGGTGCCCAGTTGTTTGATCAAACACTAGTCCAGACTCTGTATGAAGTAGTTACATGTGATGAAGTCAGCTGGCCTCAAGTAAAGCAGATTACCCTCCGTAATGTGGGGTGGGCCGTAGGAACAAAAAAAGGAGTTTCCCTAAGGTGTGTTCTGCCTACAGACTGCAAATAGACATTTCGCCTCCAGAATCTATATAGACAGAACACTCTTATTCTTCATTCTTCTTATCACCTCATCTACTGGTTTTGAACTTGTCAGCCCTCAACAATCACAGGAGTCAATCAATACCTTGAAGTAAATCTCTCTCCTCTTCCCTGTCTCTCTCCCTCTTCCCCCCGCCTCCTCTCCCTCTTTCCCAGTCTTCCTTTCTTTCTCTCACTCTCTATATATCATTGATTCTGGTTCTCTAGTGAACCCTGACTAAAACAGAGGAGAAAAATCTATTTACATCTCATCTTAGAGTTGTCAACTGCTTTTAATGTTTATTTGGACTTAGTTAAGTATGAGAAATGAGAGTGTTGGGAAACAATTCTCTGTGTGTAGTAAACAGCCTTGAAAGACATAGGTAATGTCTTCCTCTGGAGAGAGAGGCAGGCATGGTTACTGCCCATCAAAAAGGTTTGAGTTCTCTAAGCTGGGAGGTCCTCTCCTGTAATGCACCCACAGTGTGTGCAGGTGCCACCTGGCCCTCTTAAGCATGAGGTCATACTGGAGTAGGTTGGGCCTTAAGTCAATCTGCAAAACATCTTTATAAGAGAGGAAACGAGACAGAGAGAAGACAGCCATGTGAAGACGCCTCTACAAGCCAAGGTATGCCTGGGGCTACCAGAAGTTGGAAGACAGGTGAGACAACTCTGTCTTCCCCTAGTGGAGACAGAGAGAGCGTGGTCCTGTCAACGCCCTGATTTCAGACTCCTAGCCTTCAGAACTACAAAACGATAAATTTCCTTTCTTCAAAGCCACCCACTTTGTTGTACAGTGAAAACTGTGAGAGCCGGAACTCGCTGGGACAGCCTTATTTTTCCAGGTCTCACAAGTTTTCTGCCTTTGACAGGGTGCAGTCTTATCACTTTTCTATAGCTCTCTATTAATGCAAAATATTTAAGTTTTCCTTCTCTGACACGTTTCCACCTTACACAGGCTCCAGCTTCGCAGGTTTTATTGTATTTTGATACCGTCCCTAGGAAACGAACACACTACTGGTGTTTTCTGAAAGTAGAGAGAAAACAGACATTTCCATCTCTGTAGCTTTAAAGCCACAGAGGAAAGTAAAAATGTCTCCCTTTACCCAGGGCTTGAGGAGGAAATCCAGGAGTGAAGGAGCTAAGGCAATAAATAAAGGCTGAAGGGCTTGGAAAAAAATGCAGCATTTTAATGTAGTTTCCAAAATGTGCACTGCATAATTTGGACTGGAATATCCAAGCAGCCCAGCTGAACTGTTTAACGTGGGTTGCTATTGTGTTATTCTTAAAAGAGCTAAGACACACACTCTGTGTAGGCACCTTCAATGAGTTATTTTGACTGAGTTGCTATGGCCGTATGATCTGTATGCATGACTAAAAGCATGAAGGAGCAAACAGGCCCCGATGAAGTGTCAGTTATCAGGATGGGAATGTTAAAAGCCTGCCCCAAAGCAACCGCACATGCTTTGAAAACATTGGTGAAAAAACACACTTAAAGTATATAGGGTTTGAAGTCAGACTATTGTTATTACTGCTGAACTATTTTCCAAATAATTTCCAAGTGTCTGTCATGCTTTGATGCAGGTTTTTTACTGTGACTGTCTCCACACAGGCGAGTTTTAGTAAGAGGAGAAACAGATTGGACTTTAACGGGCAGGTACAGAGGCTCATAGTCTACACTAGCACCAATAACAACAGAAAAGGTCACTGTGTAATTTCAAGGCATGGAGAGCAGAAATGTAGCCTGCGGGTCTTGACTGTCTGAGCCTACAAGGGCAAGTAGGCAGGTCTGCTCACTGCACAACCCGGGTCTGTTCTGTCACTCGGCGTCGGAGCGTAGGTTCACCATCCACAATACTTTCTAACACCAATTTGAGGTGCAGTGCTGGGCAAGGGGTAAAGGGGGTTCCCGGGAAGTTTGTTAAGTCACAGGTGCTGATTCTGGTGGGGAATCAAGAAACACGTATTTTTCAAAGTTTCCCTAGGGATTCTCGTTGATCAGGTTTACAAGTCACTGGTGCAGACTTTCCATTTTGGAATTTAATTAGATTGTTTTGTTTTGCTTGTTTGTTTCGTCTACTGCTATGTTGTGGTTTCTCGTTTAGACTTGAGAGCTGTATTCACCCACCCTGTCAATGACTCTCCAAATACTGCCCAGATGAAGGAATGAATGCATGAGTGAATGAATGAAGATGCATCCACCGAGGCTCATCAGGAGGAGGGATGTTTAGCTCACCGCCTCTGCGTCACTGGGAAAAGAAGCACAAATCTCCCTTTTTAAGTGAAACTAAAAAAAAAAAAAAAGTGAAGACAAAAGAGAGAGAGAGAGAGAGAGAAATTATAAAAATTTACATAAAAAGTTCTTTGTTTCAGGAAACCACATGATAAATCTCTGAGGAGAATCACCGGGTCAACCAAAGCTTGGAGCTCTCAGTACTAGGCTGTTGTGCAGCGCCACCTACCTGGAATGAGCCTCACATCAGACCCTACTGGGGCACCCACCCTACAGTTTTCCTGGTCCTCTGCAAACCCCCAGCCTCCAGTCCCTCCCTGTCTGGGCTCAGATTTGAGCTCCCTCCAGGTTCTCCTTGTGTCCCTTTTCTGGTGTCTTGCGGAACCTGTGTTCCTCCAAGTGTTAACAGGTGTCACGAAGTGAGGGGTGGAAGGGAAGTGTTCTGGCTAAATAAGGATGGCAACAACAGGTTAAGTACAGTTGAACAGGTTTCTTTCCTTCATGGTGTGTCTGAACTTTAAACTTGCTAATGTGATTTGAACATCTGAAAAGAAATGTCTTATGTGACAGCCTTCCCCAAACCATTGGCAGTGGCACCCTTGTATGTGGTATATCTTCTTAGACAAGTGTTAAGAACCACATGTATGCATTTATTCAACAAATGTTTATGGAACATGTACTATGCATCAGGCACTGTAGTAAGCACCAGAGTTTCTGCTCTAAACAGGACCAACACAATCTCTGCCCATGTGGCGATTACTCAGTAGAAACATTTTGGAAACACTTGTCTGAAGGTCTCCTCTTGGCCTGACCCCTGGGCTCCTGCTCCTTTTCCCCCTCTGCCCTCGAGTTAAGTCTCTTCTCTCAGTCTTCCAGATCCTTTAGGGGACAGGGTCTTCTCCTGGCTGGGCTCCAGTCTGATGACCACCCATTTGGCTCCAGGGAGAAACCCAGCCTTGGCTGTCATTGAACTTGCCATCTCCTCCGGCTCCCCTGGGCTCACCACAGGGCACCTGTACAAGCCTCCCTGAGCCACGTCGCCCACTCCCAACAGCACATTCTGTCTCCTCAGTGCAGTTCCTCTTGCTTTCTCTCTACACCCTCCTGTGCTTGCACGGAAGCTTTCCTAGGGCACGGTTTCCTTAGCTACTCCACTGCATCAGTGCCTCAGCTCTGCAAAGCTTTCCCAGCCTCTCACCCCTGCCCATGCCATCGCTAGCTCAGCGGGCTCCACCAGGGGTCCCACCCTCGGCAGAGTTACCATAGTCTCTTCTCAGAGGTTTATATTTAGTGCGAAGTCAAGCCACCCTGCTGAAGACCCTGCATCTTGCTCAGGAATATCTCTCATGGTTATCTGTAAAAAAAAAAAAAACAAAAAAAACAAGAATGATTACTTCAGGTCTTTATCCTGTTTCTGTATATTCGCACTCTGTCCCGAGTCACCCCATGCTTGGCCGGCTGTGGGAAGGGTGTGCCCTGCCAGGTGAAGCAGTCATCCTAGGGAATGTGGCCTGAACCCACCCTCCCCTGTGTAAGTGGCTGACCTCATGCTCTGGTCAAGCTTTTTGGAGCAAGAATTAGTATCTGAGCAGAGGGTAGCTCACATGGGCTAGGTACGTGGATGGCCATCTTGTTCCGAGGTGGCTTGGTTCCAACTTTCTGCCCAAAATCTGGTTGCACACTGAGGGCAGCAAAGGGTCTGAAAGGGGAAAGCTATAGATTTTGCTTCAGAAAGGGAGAAGAGATGGGGAAAGTGTTTTGACAAGAGGGAAAGAGGAAGAGAAGAGCCAACAGGAGGAGGGCTAGACCTTGACTAGGTGCGGGTGGGGGCAGGGGCAAAATGGCTGAAGCCGGTTAATGTCCAAGCCTCCTTCCCCTCTTGAATAGTGTATGTCGCTGTGAAGTAGTCCCCTCCTCTGTCTCCACACTCAAAGTTTTAGTAAAGCCTACCTTCACTCCCAGTCAAAGCACCTCATGTGCAGCCACCACCCATCTGCCTTTGGAGAGTTGCATGTTGCTATGATGCTGCACAGGTTTCAGCAGAGCTTCTAGTCTGAGGGAAACTAGGAAGGACGTTCTGGAAATCTACTTCCAAGAATTAGCCAAGGAAACCCTATGGATCACAATGGTCCACTCTGCAACCAATTGTTGGGATGGCACAGGACTGGGCAGCATTTCATTCTGTTGTGCATGGGGACTCCATGAGTGGGAGACCAACTCAACAGCAGCTAACAACAATGCAACCCACCTTTAATTGGTGCAAATGGTTATTTGTTGTTTTGTTTGGTTTGTTAAAGCAAAAAGGTGGTGTCATGGATTGAATCGTATCTCTCCAAAATATGTGTCAACTTGGCTAGGCCATGATACCCAGGACTGTGTGGATGTCCTCCATTTTGTGATCTGATGTAATTGTGCTATGTGTTGGTAATCCTAATCTCTGCCTGTGGCTAATGAGGCAAGATTACATTTTGGTAAATAGGATTAGGGTGGAATGCAACAACCTTTCTCATGTCACAGCCCTGATCTTACATAAAAGGAGTTCCCCTGGGGTCTAATCTGCATCATCTTTTTATTTTACAAGAGATAAAAGGAGAGAAGCAAACAGAGAGATAGGGACCTCATTGCCACCAAGAAAGAAGAACCAGGAGCAGAGTGCATCCTTTGGACCCAGGGTCTCTGGGCTGAGAAGCTCCTAGACCAGGGGAAGATTGATGACAAGGATCTTCCCCCAGAGTTGACAGAGACAGAAAGCCTTCCCCTGGAGCTAGCACCCTGAATTCAGACTTCTAGCCTCCTAGACTATGACTGAATAAATTTCTGTTTGTTAAAACCACCCACTTGGGGCACTTCTGATACAGCTAAATAGCTAAGACAGAGGGCGATTTTATGCTAGAATCAACTCAGTGCAGAACATTTTGTGTGAAAGGAACAAGAGCACCTCAGGGATTCGTAATACACTTGGGAGACTTTGGCTTCCAAAGCCACAAGTTGAGGGACCCTAATCATTTTTACCAAGATGTCCAGGAGAAGAGAGGTCACAGCTGACATTTCTGTTTGTATACACACATTAATTTACTTACCTAAGTCTATGACAAACAGGAGTTGGAAGAGTTTCTGGATGTGGTAGGATTGGTTGAACTTATATGTGCCAAAGGGGAGTTTTGTAGAAGAAAAAGAACATTGCTTGGCAAAGGGAAAGGATATTTCAAATGGTGAATGGTTTCTTTGAAGACTCAGACTGAGCAGGTAAGTTGCATGAAGGCTGGTAATTGAATATGGCAGGAGTGAAAAGCATTGCACTGAACAAAGTTTTTTTTTTTTTTTTTAATCAGAGAAGCATTCCCCTTCTTCTGGGAACTATTTCCCCCACCCCTACTCCAGGCATATGATCTTCATGGTCAACCATAATCTCATGACCCTGCCTTCTCTCTGGAGTCTGCAGCTGGTGTGTGTGAAGCTCAGTCACTGGTGGCCATGGTTCCTGTGATGGGGATGTCAAGGCTCCTGGCTCACTGAGACAGAGGAGAGTGTTGAGAGAGGAGGAGGAAGGAAGAAGAGGGATTCCTGGTGCTTCTAAGTCTCTGAGTTCCAGTTAAGCCTGAGACCTAGCCATTTTCTTGTCCTTAAGTTTTGGACATCCCTCTTCCCTAAGTTAGTCGTGGCTTGCAAGTATCTAATTCTAGCTCATATACTCCATATGAGGCCTTGCAGAAGGAAATGGGAAGAGTCTGGTTGTCATGAAGCTTGTAGAAGTCATCCAGGCGTGATGACATTGGAATCTTGACCATCACTGTGACAGTGGGAATGAGCACATCCAAATGGCTTTGGAAGGGACCGTGCTGTAGGAAGTGATGATAGAAAGTTTCCAACATTTGGAGTACTCATCATAGTAACATTTTCTTGTGACACCTTGTTGGCTGCAGTGATTTTATAGCAATGATGGGTTTAACAGCATCAGTACTAACCCACTAGCCCTGAGACAGAACTCAAACACAAAGAGTGTCAGAAAGCCAAGGGCATTCATTGAGACCCAAGGGAGCTATACTGAATCCAAAAAGAGACCTTACCCAGTCTTTCCAAAAAGGAAATCAAGCAATTCAGCTATAAATTCACCAGTAAGTTCTACTGTTTCCAAATGAAAGGGCAGCTGGGACCCTCCACTGGAAGCACCAGGGGCTCTTCCCTAGAGGCCCAGGGCTTGAGCTGAAACATCTGGCATCCAGGAAAAGCTGATCAACTGGGAGTTAAGACTTGGAGGGGCGCTAGGATGATAGGAGCCAAGAATGTGTTCAAGCCCAGAGAAACATCACAGCTCATCAGACAACAGCCTGTGTTTTCTGACCACCTATACAAATATTTGTGGATCCTTCCCCTGTGGTCTGAGCTGATGATAAGCACTGGGGAAATTTTTAAATAAAGTATCCATCTACACAACTTTTTCCTTGCACAGATCTTTCCTTTAACTAAGATCCCTGAGATTAATTACTTAGAAATATAAGAGGGAGTCTCTTGTAGCAATGATTCCCTCAGAACCTTTTTTTTTTTTTTTAGATGAAAGGGAAGTTTACACATAATTCGATCATTCCATGGCATGTAACCTCTGGTTTCATCAACCATCAGTTAACTCCAGTCTCTCCAAAGAAAATGTCAGTGTTTAACAGAAGAATTCAATCTGCAGCAGAGGCAAATAAGTTAGATCTTTGGCGTCTCAGCAACCCATTTCAGAGTCTAAACATTTAAGTCCTGGACTGTGAAGGGTGAGGAGTAAACTGAGTCAGTCACGATGAGGTAGATCTTATGCTGTAGTAACAAAAGACCCCAAACTTTAGTGTTTCAGACAAAGGTTCATTCCTTGCTCAGGCTGTGGATCTAACGCAAACCAGCAGGGGGCTCCACCCACTACTGTCATTCAGGGATCCATACTGAGGGACAGCGCAATCAACATCTCCAATTATTGACTGCAGTGCCCAGGGCCGAGAAGTGTGGTATCTCTCACAAGGGCTCTTAGTGCTTCCACCCAGAAAATACTCATGTCAATTTCACTCAGGTTTCGTCCACCAGTCAGTTTCAGCCACACCTAAACCCAAGGGGGTGGCAATAGGAGAGAACCAGAAATGTATGGCGAAGATCACTAATGCTTACCAGAGTACCTATCTTCTGATACCAACTACATGAATGCCAAACAATGTGGTACTAACTGGAAATGAAAAGGGGTTAAAATAAATGAGAAGATTTCACAGAAGAGCTGGATCAAGTTTGGCCTTCAGGAAGGGACAGGAGTTGGACGGACTGTGAAAAAGGCCTGAGTTACAAGATGGGGATAGTATGGACAACAGGCTCCAAGGTGGAACTGAACATGGCATTTGTAGAAGAGAATAAGGAAATTAGACTGGTGTATTAGTGCTACCAGGACCCTCAGCCCCCAAACATCAGGTAAAGAGCCTTGGCCTCCCTGGTGTACACAGCAGTGTACGACATATATTTTATCTGACTCTTAGAACACTGGAAATATTATGCCTCTGCAGATCTTTCCTTCAACTGCTATCTCTTTTATCTTATCTGCATAATAAAAATAGGAAACTTAACTTTGAGCATATATGGGAATTTGAACATATGTTCCAGCATCCTCCCAATTCGACACTGCCTCAATCATCATAACAATATAAGTTGTTAAGACCTGCAATAAAACCAAAACCTAACTCTTTGCCATCGAGTCAATTCTGACTCATAGCGACCCCACAGGACAGAGTAGAACTACCCCATATGGTTTCCAAGGAGCCGCTGGTGGACTCAGACTGCCAACCTTTTGGTTAGCAGCCTGAGCACTTAATCGCTGCACCCCCAGGTCCCCAATAGTTAGGGCATTTATCAAGAGAGGTGGGAGAGAGATAATTTTCAATGTTTCTCTTCTGGAGTCCTATCTAATATTCACCTCTTCGTACACATCTTGTGAAGGTTAGTACCTACCAGTTTGCACTCTGACAATTCCAGGTGAACGCTTGTACACACAAACTCTTAGAAATAAGTATAACAATTAAATCTGCACCTTTACCAAAATGTTCACTCATCAAATAAATTAACTTCTAGAAGTAAACAGAAGAAATTCCATCACTAGCTATCTCATTACACACTAATCACAAACGGAGGCCACAATGCGTTCCCCCAAAACGAAAGAAAATGGAGAAAATCACCAGAAGTCCCTACCTTTAGACCAGAAACTGCATATTGTTGAAGAAGCACTTATAAATCATAAGGGCTTTAACCTGGAGGAAAACATGGAATAAACAGTCAAAATGACTTTTTTTTTTAAGTGTTTTTTTTCCCCTTAAGCTGAGTGCTTAGTATAGCTTATTCCAATTCTGTTTGAATACCCACAATTTAGGTCTTCCCAGCTTAACATAGAAAATCCAGGTTCAAGAACAGTAGAAAATAAGGTTATGTATATAGGCTGGACCAGATTAAGGTAATTTCTCAACATCTGGTGAAGGAATAGATTTTATGTGAGAGGCAATAGGGAGCCACTATAGGTTTTGGGGCAGGAGGATGACACAATGAAAGCTTTGGATACATTAATTTGGAAGAACTATGCACATAGATTAGAAGGACAGAAATTGGAGTCAGAAAGACCTCAAGGAAGAGACCATACTCATCTGCACATGTGTGATGAATGGAGCCCAAGAGAAGAAATCAGAGAACATTATGTATAGAAATCTT
Organism: Elephas maximus indicus; assembly: GCF_024166365.1. Classification (NCBI taxonomy): domain Eukaryota; kingdom Metazoa; phylum Chordata; class Mammalia; order Proboscidea; family Elephantidae; genus Elephas; species Elephas maximus. The sequence goes on from NC_064819.1 coordinate 231,859,568, forward strand.
AGTAAAATAACAGAATGAAAGCATGACACTAGGCTTTCTAATCTAAAAAATTGGAAGGGTGGAACCTTCAACAGAAATGGGCAATTAGGAAAGGGAGTAACTCAATGTCTAAAGAGAATGTCTGAGGTCATCTTGGGTTTACATCTTCAATTGCCCTGCAGTTTATGGGACTGTGTATGTCCTTACGGAAACCCTGGTGGTATAGTGGTTAAGAGCTATGGCTGCTAACTAAAAGGTCAGCAGTTCAAATCCATCAGGCACTCCTTGGAAACTCTATGGGGCAGTTCTACTCTGTCCTATAGGGTCGCTATGACTCGGAATTGACTCGACAGCAACAGATTTTGGTTTTTTTGGTTTGGTATGCCCTTAACCCAGGACAGTGTGTAGCAGTGAATAAAGAAATTAATGCACCATTGGCCAAAAGCATATTTCTCTAATTCTCTAGTACTGGGATATTCACACTAGCACGGAAAATGGGCATTCCAACTAAGAAGAGAGACAGACTAGCTAAAAAGAGCACTTGGCAGTACTCAAACTCATTCTAGTCATAATTTGTAGCAGAACTTCAAAGACACCCCATTCATCTAGTGAGATCTTAGTAATCATTCAAGAAGCAATTCCAGTATCAGCTGTTCCTAGAAGCACTCCTGACCCAAGCCAAGCACTCTTTCTTCTGTGCTTCAATTGCACACTCTGTACATAATTCTGTTACAATACTCTCATTGTATTGTTATTACTTGTTTACTGGCCCGAAGTAGACAGCCACAGCCTTTGTCTTATCATCTTTATATTGATAATGGGAGTAAAGGCACATAGTAGGCATATCAGAAGAGCTTATTGAGTGAATTAATGAATGAATGAAGACTGAGTTGACAAGATTCCTAACTCTGGTTGTGATGAACTAACTTGTAACAGATCAATTCTCCCACCAATTATGACTACAAAGCTGAATAGATGTAAAAATCATCTGTTTGAAGGCATTGGAAATATGCCAGAAATTGGGGGCTATGATTCTGGAGAGAAAGAAAACACAATGATGAGCTGCAGTCCAATGGATTTCTCTTACATATGGCCTTTCTGGCCTGGGCTTGTAATGCTGTCAAAAATGATTTGTTTGCCCTATATTTGGTCTATTTTACTTACCTTGTAGGGATTGGTTGGTTTACTAGTTGGAAAAGTGGTGTGTAATACTACCCAATAGTATTGAGTGACTTGCAGTCCACCGAGAGGATTGGTTGGTTTGTGGTCCTTGTTGGAAGTGCTACATCTTGAAATTGACAAGGCGTTTGCTTATACAAGCAGCCAACCCCACAGAGGTTTTGAGAAGGAAAGAGGGAACCTCAAGACCAAGAAAAGTAGAGTGGTATTTCTACACTGGAGTAGAGTGGTGTGGACTCGGGGTTCCTAAATGAGGAATCTCCAAAAAAAGCTGTAATATAGGTCAAATGTTGTAACACTGAAGACAGTGAGAGGCCTGGAAGGGGCCCAGTGGCAGAGCCAGAGGACTGAGAGGGCCTGCACAGCTGAGAGAGCCTGCATGGTTGAGAAAGCTGCTATACTGGCTATGAGCTGGGCCATTTGGCAGCAGAAAGGCCTAACAGCAGAGAGGTCTGACAACAAAGAGCATGTGAGGGAGCTGTCCCAGTTGGAAGTTGTCCTGCACCGAAGAAGGAAAGGATGTGCTCTCCATTTCGAAGAGCCTTCCAGACCTTGCCTGTGTGCCTTCTGATCCTGATCCCAAGCTGTTCCTGTTAGTTCCTAGTTGATCTTGATCTAGAGTTGTAGCCTGTTACTTCCCTAATAAACCATATAACTGTCAGTATGCTCTGTGAGTTCTGTGTGGCCACTGAAACAAACTAGCAAACCTGGCAGAGAAATAGAAAGTACTGTGGAGGAATGGCTGATGTCAGAAATGGTTAAAAAGTTGGAAAATGGAGGTATGTCTGACCTGTACCTCACAGGAACCAGCTTTGTGCTGATCCTGATTCTTAACCATCATGAATTTAGGCAATTCCTTTCATTGCATTACACCAATTTTCCTTTGAATAGTTTACTAATTTATAAACAATGTGGGCCAAAAGGCTGAAAAACCAGGGAGAAAATCAAAGCTAATAACTAAGAGTATGAAAGGCTGAACAAATCTTGTGGAAGTCCCATGAGACCATAGAGCTGAAAATTAGAATCCAGAGCCACCAAGGTACCTAGCACTTAAGGGGCCAGGATTTCAGAAAGAAGGGATATACAGAGAATTGAGTCTGACATCTGCCATGCTTTTCCCCTATGGCATTTACTAATTTGTAAGCAGCATCTAAGAGAGCTTCCCATAGTCTCATGGTACTGTGGAGACAAAAATTGGAAGTCAAGGCCCACTCAGGCTTTCATTTGGAACCCCTGAACTGCTACACGTTGGGATACAGATGAATCACAAACAGACCAACTCTCACAAAGACTGTTATGACCTTCTGATTAGTTCAGTCCCAGACCAGATGTAGGTGAACCACTTGCTCATACTCTAACCACTTGCCAAAAGCAAAAATAATGTCTCTATGAAGACATCATCATCCAGATCCTCTGTAATTTTTCATGTACAATGCCCAGCATTCAATCAGAAATTATCAGGCATTATAGGAAAGGAGACCAAGTGACTAAAGACCAAGAGAAAAAAAAAAAGATCGTAGAAACAGATCCACAGGCAACCCAGACATTGGAGTCATCAGGTATGGAATTCAAGATAACTGTTGTGTGTTTTTGTTGTTGCGATTAATAAAGGGAGCCCTGGTGGTGTGGTGGTTAAAGTGCTCAGCTGCTAACCAAAAGGTCCGTGGTTTAAACCCACCAGCTGCTTCATGGGCAAAAGATGTGACAGTCTGCTTCCTTAAAGATCACAGCCTTGGAAACCCTATGGGGCAATTATACTCTGTCCTATAGGGTCACTATGAGTTGGAATTGACTCAAAGGTTTTGGCAATTAATAAGTTCAGAAATTAGATGACAGGATGAAAATTTTCACCAGCAAATTGGAATCTGTAAGAAGAATCAAATTGATATTCTAGAAATACAATAACTGAAGTTAAGAACTCAAAAAATTATTTTAACAGCAAATTAGGCCCAGAAGAAAGTATTAGTAGACTGGAAGGCAGCTCAGTAGAAAATATCCAGACTGACTCAGTAAAAAAAAAAAAAAAAAAAGAACAGGAAATACAGAAAAGAGTACAAGCTTTATTGGACATGGTGAAAAGATCCGACATATATGTGATTGAAGTCCTAAAAGAAAAAAGAAAAAAAAAAAGACCACAGCAGTATGTGAAAATACAGAGTCCAAGAATTTTCCAAAATTGATGAAAGAATTCAATCTGAGATTCAAGAAACCCAATTACTTCCAAGCAGAAAAAATTTTAAGAAGTTATACCTAAGCATATAAAATTTTTGAGAACCAAATAGTTATTTGACGAGTTGACAGATTTCACTCTAACAGTAGTCCTCTAAAAAATGAAATTAGAAGTAATATTTCTAAAATGAACCTTATTTCTTATTTTTATCCTGCAGAAGTATATGTCTGACTAAAAAGTTTCCAAATTTGTTCCTTAAAAAATCTCAAAACGTCTTGTTACAATAGAGCATGTGTTTTAAACACATGGGCCACAGTCAACTTCACTCATTATTCATGCTCAATCTTTTCCATCTTCAGATCTCTGCAGTAATGGAAGTTCTGTAAAATATTCAGCTGAGCTCACAGTTGCTAAGTGAACAAGAGAACAAAAACACAGGCTGATTTTCTAAAGGTGCCTTGAGTATTCCCTAAGAGATCAACCCAAAAATGTGAGATAAGATAAAATGATATAGCTTTGTCTCCAAGATAAAATAAGAAAGTATAAAGTTTGCTCTCAGACTGTGTGTATGTTATACTTCCATAAAAAATTTTTAAAAAAAAAGGATAGTTTAGTTACAGGAGCATTAGCTCTAGAAATAGAGTAATGTGTATTTTTAAATCATTTTGTAGAGATCATGTGAAGTCACATGGCTTAAGAGGAAATGCAGAAAATTATTTCCACTTCAAACTAATCTATGAGCTATTATCCCATCATTTAACTCTCACAAAGCAATTAATCATAATAGCTGAGTTTTTAATTCTCTACAGCATCCATATTTTAGGTTTTCAAAGTGAGCATTGGTCCTCCTCTCAAATTCGTTATAACTCTTCACTTTTATTCCTTTCAATTGAAAATGGTAAATACATGTAACACAGAGAACTGACAAGATACTACAGTTTTTCAAAACAACCATGGATAATTCCACCTCATTATATCAGATGAGTAATATAGACGAACACTATGACTCTAAGACTGCTATCAAAGCTTGCACAATGTTTAGTAATGACAGTTTTGTCACAAAACTTCTGTTTTTCTTGAGGGGATTACTACAAATCCATGCTCTTATCTTCTCCAAACAATGGGCCAGTTTGCATACATGCTTGCCAAGTACATCTTAAGACTCTCTCAATTTTAGAGAAAAAGGAAATTTTATAATCTAACTCACAGATAGTACCAATGCTGAATATTTCGTGTTTTTAATAGAATTCAACACAGTTCCTAACAGCATGTCTTTTTTCCAGAAAATGAATTACTTCACCTATCCCCTGTGAAATGGAAATTATGACTAATACTTTGAAGTCTTTTTTGTGTAAATCAGCTGCATTTATGGAATGTGAAAGCCAAAATAGAGTGGTACCGAACGGAATGAAGCTTTAGAATGTGGTGCAGAAGAGGACACCCTCCCTTTTAGACCTTAACTCTGGGAGAGTGTTCATCCCAAATCACAATACCAAGCCACCATCACTGGGCATTTCCTTAGTTGGTCCAGGTGGCTCAGCCACGAGCCAAGTACTTGGGTTTTTATCACACACAGCACACAGTCCACACACCAAGCGTTTATAGACCAGTGGGGGAAAAGTTCCCCACCCCCAAACCCCACTGCCATTGAGTTACAGAATAGTAAATGTGAGACACAGAGAGTATTTACTTCTTAGTGATAAAACACAGTCCTCTATCTATTCATCTCCAACCTTACATTGAAAATCCATTTTCCTGCCAAGAGAGTTCAGTTCTGAGTCCAGCTCTACCACTGATTTACTACAGGTTGTGACTATAAAGTAATAAAAGGAACAGGACTTATACATCCAAAGGCTCAAAGCAGTCAAGTTGGGAAGCTTTATACAGCTGTATACTTAGGTTAACAAAGCTGGCATCAACCAGGAGTCAAACCAAGATTGTAAACACAATGTCCTGACACTCAAAATGAGATGGGAGAATAGGTAACAAACACTGGTAACCCAACCCACTGCCATCGAGTTGATTCCGACTCATAGCAACCCTATAGGACAGAGTAGAACTGCCCCACAGAGTTTCCAAGGAGTGCCTGGCGGATTCGAACTGCCGACCTCTTGGTTAGCAGCCATAGCACTTAACCACTACGCCACCAGGGTTTCCAACAAACCATGGTGCATCCATAAAATGGAGCATTATTCAGTGATAAAAAGAAGTAAGCTATCAAGCTATGAAAAGACATAGAGGAACCTTAAATGTAAAGTGCTAAATGAAAGAAACCACTCTGAAAAAGCTAGATACTGTAAGATTCCAAGTACATGACATTCTGAGGAAGGCAAAACTCTAGAAAGAGTAAAAAGATCTGTGGTTCCAGGGGTTTGGGAGGAAGGGGGAGGAATGAATAAGTGGAGCACAGGGCATTTTAGTGGAGTAAAACTATCCTATATGATACTGTTATGGTGGACACAAAGCATCACGTGTTTGTCAAAAACCATAGGACTGTTTCTTTCCTGTCTTTTTAACGACCTCTTGCTTTCTTCACGTATGATGTTCTTGAAGTCATTCCACAACTTGTATGGCCTTCGGTCTTCAGTGTTCAAAGTGTCAAATTTATTCTTGAGATCGTCTTTAAATTCAGGTGGGATATACTCAAAGTCATACTTCAGCTATCATGGGCTTGCTCTAATTTTCTTCAGTTTCATCTTGAACTTGCATATTACCAGTTGATAGTCTGTTCCACAGTAGGTCCCTGGCCTTGTTCTGACTGATGATATTGAGCTTTTCCATTGTCTCTTTCCACAGATGTAGTCGATTTGATTCCTGTGATTCCAGGAATTCAAGTTGGATTCAGAAGAGGATGTGGAACCAGGGATATCATTGTTGATGTCAGATGGATTCTGGCTGAAAGCAAAGAATACCAGAAAGATGTTTGCCTGTGTTTTGCTGACTATGCAAAGGCATTCGACTGTGCGGATCATAACAAATTATGGATAACATTGCGAAGAATGGGAATTCCAGAACACTTAATTGTGCTCATAAGGAACCTGTGTGATTTAAAATCAGGAATGGTGTGTGTCACGGTTGTATCTTTTACCATACCTATTCAATCTGTATGCTGAGTAAATAATCTGAAAAGCTGGACTATAAGAAGAACGGGACATCAGGATTGGAGGAAAACTCATTAACAACCTGCAACATGCAGATGATACAATCTTGCTTGCTGAAAGTGAAGAGGACTCAAAGCACTTACTGATGAAGATCAAAGACCACAACCTTCAGTATGGATTACACCTCAACATAAAGAAAACAAAATGCCTCACAACTAGACCAATGAGCACATCATGATAAACGGAGAAAAGATCGAAGTTGTCAAGGATTTCATTTTACTTGGATTTGCATTTAACACCCATGGCGGCAACAGCCGAGAAATCAAAAGATGCATTGCGTTCAGCAAATCTGCTATGAAAGACCTCTTCAAAGTGTTGAAAAGCAAAGATGTTACCTTGAAGACTAAGGTGCCCCTGACCCAAGCCATGGTGTTTTCAATCACCTCATATGCACGTGAAAGCTGGACGATGAATAAGGAAGACCAAGGAAGAATGGATGCCTTTGAATTGTGGTGTTGGAGAAGAATATTGAATATACCATGGGCTCCCAAAAGAATGAACAAATCTGTTTTGGAAAAAGTACAACCAGAATGCTCTTTAGAAGCAAGGATGGCGAGGCTACATCTCACACAGTTTGGACATGTTGTCAGGAGGGATCAGTCCCTGGAGAAGGACATCATGCTTGGTAAATCAGGCGATCAGCAAAAAAGAGGAAGACTCTCAACGAGATGGATTGACACAGTGGCTGCTACAATGGGCATAAGCATAACAACAATTGTAAGGATCACCAAGGACTGGGAGGAATTTCATTCTGTTGTACATAGGGTCACTATGAGCTGGAACTGACTCAATGACACCTAACAACAATAACAGCATAGCACTGTGCAACACAAAGAGTGAACCCTAATATAAACTATAGGCTTTAACTAAGAATAATGTATCGATCAGTATTGGTTCATCAATTGTAACAAATATATTACAAGAATGGAAGATGGTAATAATAGAAGAGACTCTGTGCAGGGAGAGGGGGATAATATGAGCTCCCTATACTTTCTGCTCAATTTTTCTGTAAACCTAAAACTTCTCTAAAAAATTGAAATCTATTAAAATAGAAGGGGCTTCAAGGGAGGAGAGGGATCCCAGAGGGGTCATTTCTGAGGAAGGAGAAGGGCAACTGCCTCCTTCCACCCCAAGTGGCAAAGCAGAGTGGGCAACCCACACTATTGGGTTTCAAGGGTTCTGATGAATGCAGGCATACCTTCTCTTGTTCACATTCTTTGTTCTCTCATACCTTTTTAAAGAGTGGTTATCAGGGACTTTTTGAAAGAGACATTCAGGATATACACTGATGGTTGTGCTCAATTGGCCCAAATGCCATCACCATTTGCTTAATATATGTCTGAAGTTATATACAGTTTTGGCTTTAGAGGAAATGCAGAAAAAGATTTTCATTCTAAACTGATTGGCTATTCAGAATGATTATAGGCTAAAGATATCCATTCTTTTAGTAACGGTTTTCTGTCACTCTATATTCAGTAAAGAATAAAATAAATCCACAGCATTTACAACTTTTCAGAAACAAGGAAAACAAATAATTGTTTGCTTAGAATCATATGGGGATGTCAGAACCAGAAGGGAATTCAAAGAGAGTGAGTTGGAATCGACTTGATGGCAGTGGATTTGGTAGAGCTCAATCCCATCCATCATTTTATGCAATCAGAAACCAGGGCTAGAAATATACAGTAATATATCCACAGTAATACAGCTGATGAGAGGCAGAGATGAGTTGTAAATCAGGCTGCCTCCCAGTCTTATATACTGTGGATATTTAATTTTTAATAAGTTATATATGTACATAATTTTTAAAAGTTAAGCACTACAACAAAATTTATACTTAAAAAATGACATCCTCTTGCCTCATTCCATCCCTCTCTCAATTCCTGCTTTCCTAAAACAACTTTCAATTCTTGTACAAGGTTTCATTTTTTTGTAGAGTTAATAATCGCCTTATTTTTTCCTTTACTTATTTTTCCACTTAGAGAAAAAAATATCTCTTCTGGCATTGGACACATCAGGTATTGTCTCAGCATCACTATCTGCTCAGAGACATCCCTTCTGAAATCTACCTCCCTGGCACTCCATCCTGGACCAGATCCAAGGAGGATCTTCCACTGAGCAGAGTGATGGGTATGAGAATGCAAGATTGAAGATGTCAGGAAACCCCAGTTCCTGTGAGTCATAAAGGGGAGAGATGTGGAGAGAACAAGGAGAAAAACCAAGGAAGTAGAAGAGGCTGAGCCCAGTGAGGCTCCACAGACAAATGGGGAAAGGACTAACAGCAAGATGAGGCAGTGGGAAGCCAAAGAGAACACAGGCCATGGGGTGAGATGATGGGGCCTTGACTGCTTTGTGGAATTATCTTTGGTACAAACTCTCTTCCATCTCCTCACAAAGTCTCCAGTGGAGCCTGTACACTTGGACATTTGGTTTGGCCAATGTTCTCGATGTAACAACCTGAAATTTTCCCATGTAATAAAATAATTTAGACCACTCACAAAAGCTTTATGGAATTAAATTTGCTTTGGAAAATTTGGAGTCTTATAATTCTAAGGGCTTATTTGGAGACATTAAATGACCCGGGAAGCATTAAAAGAAAATGGGAGGAATACACAGAATCACTATACCAGAAAGAATTGGTCAATTTTCAAACATTTGAGGAGGTAGCATATGATCAAGAACCGATGCTACTAAAGGAAGAATTCCAACCTGCACTGAAGCCACTGACAAAAAGAAGGCTCCAGGAATAGTCAGAATATCAATTACAACATTTCAACAAATGGATGCAACAATGGAGTGCTCACTCATCTATACCAAGAAATTTGGAAGACCACTACCTGGCCAATGGACTGGAAGAGATCTGTATTTATGTCTATTTCCAAAAAAATGTGATCTAACCAAACGGGAAAATCAATATCAATATCATTAATATCACATGCAGCTGAAGATCATTCAAAAGCGGCTGCAATAGTGTATCAACAAGAAACTACCAGAAATTCAAGCTGGATTCACAAGAGGACATGAAACCAGGGATATCATTGCTGATGTCAGATGGATCATGGCTGAAAGCAGAGAATACCAGAAAGTTGTTGACCTGTGTTTTATTGACTATGCAAAGGCATTCAACTGTGTAGATCATAACAAATTATAAATACCATTGCAAAGAATGGAAATTCTAGAACACTTAATTGTGCTCAAGGGGAACCTGTACATAGAGCAAGAGACAGTCGTACAAACAGAACAAGGGGATACTGTGTGGTTTAAAGTCAAGAAAGGTGTGCGTCAGAGTTGTATCCTTTCACCATACTTATTCAATCTGTATGCTGAACAAATAATCTAAGAAGGTGGACTATATGAAGCAGAATGGGGCATCAGAACTGGAGGGAGACTCATTAGTAACCTGCAATATGCAGATGACACAACCTTGCCTGCTGAAAGTGAAGAAAATTCAAAACACTTACTGATGAAGATGAAAGACTACAGCCTTCAGTATGGATTATACCTCAACATAAAGAAAACAAAAATCTTCACAACTGGACAAATAAGCAACATCATAATAAACAGAGAAAAGATTGACGTTGTCAAGGGTTTCATTTTACTTGGATCCACAATCAACAGCCATGGAAACAGCAGTCAAGAAATCAAAAGACGAGGGTGGAGCCAAGATGAAGGAATAGACAGACTCTTTCCTTGAGCCCTCTTTACAAAAAAGACCCAAAAAAAAAAAACAAGTGAAACGAGTTTAGTTGTGACAAACTGGGAGCCCTGAGCATCAAAGGCAAGCTTAGACAACAAACTGAGGGGCAGGGGGAGGAAGAGGCCGTTCAGAAGCAGAAAGGAGTTACCAGACCTGAATTGCAGGGAGCCCTCAGGCACCATTCCCAGAGTAGCGGCAGTGGCGGCGGCAGGCTGGTCCTAGTGTTCGGCCACAGTTTACTCGGGGAGAAGCAGCCAACCACACAGCCCATTCACACCTCCGGAACCTGAGCAGAAGTGCGCTTTCAGCAAAAGCTAAGTACTTGTGTACGTTTTAGCCGTTCCCCCCCCAACCCCAAGCCAGCTTCAGCGGCTGAATCCCTGGGCCTGAGATAGACCCTGATGAACACCTAGAGCCATCCTCCTGACCTTGGGGAAGGAAAACATTTGCAACTGGGGTAAAAAGATAATTTGCTAGCTCCATTAACCGGGGGAGCTCAGGACAGAAGCGGCACCTGTCTAGGCATAAACCGTCCATGGACCTTGAGCACCTTTCCCTTCTGCATGGACCTGTGTGGGCATATTTCAGGAGAATAGGCCCTTGTTTGCAAACTCCAACCATTTCAGCTGTCTGGTGGAGAGGTAGTTGTTTGATGTTTGACATTGCTTTGCCTATTAAACAGGGTCCTCACCTACCCACATCAGAGACCTAAGGACTGGTAGCTCCACTCAGTTCACCTAGCCACCTGGGACAGGGGTCCAAAGATAACTGGTACGTCCCAGTTCTTACAACCAAAAATAATGAGTGCCCATGGTCCCTCTGCAGAACCCACCCACCAGCACACTCTAGGTAACAGAGTTGCGTTTTCCTCAGAGACACTTGGGGGTCGGTTCTCAGCCCCCTGCCTTGTTCAGAGCATGACCCCCTGCTGCAATCAGATACCGGTATATACACCAATCACCCCTGCCCCTCTAAGACTCTAGGACAGAGCCTGTACCACACACTTGATATCAGCTACATGGAAACCTGAGCTGAATTCATACAAGAAAACTGAATGGACTCCTAGACTGATATACCTGATAACAGCTCTAGCCAGCTGGGGACAGGACACCAGAGCTCCAAAGGTGAAAATAATCAAGCTAGCTTACTCAAGCAACCCATAGGGGTATAGAAAAACAAAACAAAGCAAGCAGCAATGACACAATAAGAAAGTATAAACTAATACAATAACTTATAGATGGCTCAGAGACAACAGTTGATATCAAGTCACATAAAGAAACAGACCATGATCACCCCAAAAGGCTATCAAAACAAAGAATCCAGGGATCTTCTAGGTGAAAGTACATTCCTGGAATTACCAGATGCAAAATACAAAAGTTTAATATACAGAAACCTTCAAGACATCAGGAAGGAAATGAGGCAATACGCAGAACAGGCCGAGGAACACACAGATAAAGCAACTGAAGAAATCAGAAAGATTATTCAGGAACATAATGAAAAGTTTAATAAGCTGGAAAAATCCATAGACAGACAGCAATCAGAAATTCAGAAGATTAACAATAAAATTACAGAAGTAGACAGATCAATAGAAAGTCAGAGGAGCAGAATTGAGCAAGTAGAAGCTAGAATTTCTGAACTCGAAGATGAATCACTTGGCACTAACACATTTGAAGAAAAATCAGATAAAAGAATTTTAAAAAATGAAGAAACCCTAAGAATCATGTGGGACTCTATCAAGAGAAATAACCTACGAGTGATTGGAGTACCAGAATAGGGAGGGATAACAGAAAATACAGAGAAAATTGTTGAAGATTTGTTGGCAGAAAACTTCCCTGATATTGTGAAAGATAAGAAGATATCTGTCCAAGATGCTCATTGAACTCCACATAAGGTAGACCTTAAAAGAAAGTCACCAAGACATATTATAATCAAGCTTGCCAAAACCAAAGATAAAGAGAAAATTATAAGAGCAGTGAGGGATAAACGAAAAGTCACCTGCAAAGAAAAGCCAATAAGAATAAGCTCGGACTGCTCAGCAGAAACCATGCAGGCAAGAAGGCAATGGGGTGACATATTTTAAAAAATTGAAGAAAAAAAATTGCCTGCCAAGAATCATATATCCATCAAAACTGCCTGTTAAATATGAAGGTGAAATTAAGATATTTCCGTATAAACCCAAGTTTAGGGAATTCGTAAAAACCAAACCAAAACTACAAGAAATACTAAAGGGAGTTCTTTGGTTAGGAAATCAATAATATCAGCTATCAACCCAAGACTAGAACACTGCGCAGAGCAACCAGAAGTCAACCCAGACAGGGAAACCAAAAAAAAAGCAAGATTAAAAAAAACAAAAAGCCCAACACAGGGTAATGGCGATGTTATTATATAAAAGAAGACAACATTAAAATAATAAAGAGGGACTAAGAAATGTAATCATACACCTTCCATATGGAGAGAAAGATACAGTGATACAAAGAAATAAAAGTTAGTTTTAAATTTAGAAAAATAGGGGTAAATAATAAGGTAACCACAAAGGAGACAAACTATCTTACTCATCAAAATAAAACACAAGCGAAAAATACAGACTCAGCAGAAACAAAATCAACAACAACAAATATGAGGAAAGGACAACACATAAAGAAAATCTACTCAGCACATAAAATCAAGTGGGAAAAAGAAACTATCAACACACAAAAAAAGACATCAAAATGATACCACTAAATTCATACCTATCCATAATTACCCTGAATGTAAATGGACTAAATGTACCAATAAAGAGACAGAGAGTGGCAGAATGGATTAAAAAACAAGATCCGTCTATATGCTGCCTACAAAAGACACACCTTAGACTAAGAGACACAAACAAACTAGAACTCAAAGGATGGAAAAAAACATATCAAGCAAACAACAATCAAAAGAGAGTAGGAGTGGCAATATTAATTTCTGACAAAATAGACTTTAAAGTTAAATCCATCAGAAAGGATAAGGAAGGACACTATATAATGATTAAAGGGACAATACACCAAGAAGATATAACCATATTAAATATTAAATATTTATGCACCCAATGACAGGGCTGCAAGATACATAAAACAAACTCTATCAGCATTGAAAAGTGAGATAGACAGCTCCACAATGATAGTAGGAGACTTCAACACACCACTTTCGGTGAAGGACAGGACATCCAGAAAGAAGCTCAATAAAGATACGGAAGATCTAAATGCCACAATCAACCAACTTGACCTCATAGACATATACAGAACACTCCACCCAACAACAACTAACTATACTTTCTTTTCTAGTGCACATGGAACATTCTCTAGAATGTACCACATATTAGGGCATAAAGCAAGCCTTAGCAGAATCCAAAACACTGAAATATTACAAAGCATCTTCTCTGACCATAAGGCCATAAAGGTGGAAATCAATAATAGGAAAAGCAGGGAAAAGAAATCAAACACTTGGAAACTGAACAATACCCAGAAAAGACTGGATTATAGAAGACATTAAGGGTTGAATAAAGAAATTCATAGAATCCAATGAGAACGAAAACACTTCCTATCAGAACCTTTGGGACACAGCAAAAGCAGTGCTCAGAGGCCAATTTATATCAATAAATGCACACATCCAAAAAGAAGAAAGGGCCAAAATCAAAGAACTATGCCTACAACTTGAACAAATAGAAAGAGAGCAACAAAAGAAACCCACGGACACCAGAAGAAAACAAATAATAAAAATTAGAGCTGAACTAAATGAAATACAAAACAGAAAAACAATTGAAAGAATTAACAAGACCACAGTTGTTTTTTTGAAAAACTCAACAAAATTGATAAACCACTGGCCAAACTGACAAAAGAAAAACAGGAGAGGAAGAAAATAACCCGAATAAGAAATGAGAGGGGTGATATTACAACAGACCCAACTGAAATTAAAAGAATCATATCAGATTACTATGAAAAACCATACTCAAACAAATTTGAATACCTAGAAGAAATGGATGAATTCCTAGAAACACACTACCTACCTAAACTAACACGAACAGACGTACAGCAACTAAATAGACCCGTAACAAAAGAAGAGATTGAAAAGGTAATCAAAAACTCCCAACAAAAAAATGCCCTGGTCCAGACGGCTTCACTGCAGAGTTCTACCAAACTTTCAGAGAAGAGTTAACACTGCTACTACTAAAGATATTTCAGAGCATAGAAAAGAATGGAATACTACCAAACTCATTCTATGAAGCCACCATATCCCTGATATCAAACCAGGTAAAGACACCACAAGAAAAGAAAATTATAGACCTATATCCCTCATGAATGTAGCTGCACAAATCCTCAACAAAATTCTAGCCAATAGAATTCAACAACATATCAAAAAATAATTCGCCATGTCCAAGTGGGATTCATACCAGGTGTGCAGGAATGGTTCAACATTAGAACAATTAATGTAATCCACCATATAAATAAAAGACAAGAACCACTTGATCTTATCAGTTGATGCAGAAAAGGCGTTCGACAAAGTTCAACACCCATTCATGATAAAAACTCTCCGTAAAATAGGAATAGAAGGAAAATTCCTCAACATAATAAAGGGCATTTATACAAAGCCAACAGCCAACATCACCCTAAATGGAGAGAGCCTGAAAACATTCCCACTGAGATCGGGAACCAGACAAGGATGCCCTTTATCACCACTCTTATTCAACATCGTCCTGGAAGTCCTAGTCAGAGCAATTAGGCTAGATAAAGAAATACAGGGCATCCAGATTGGCAGGGAAGAAGTAAAAGTATCTCTATTTGCAGATGACATGATCTTATACACAGGAAACCCTAAGGAATCCTCCAGAAAACTACTGAAACTAATGGAAGAGTTCAGCAGAGTATCGGGATACAAGATAAACATACAAAAATCAGTTGGATTCCTCTACACCAACAAAAAGAATATCAAAGAGGAAATCACCAAATCAATGCCATTTACAGTAGCCCCCAAGAAGATAAAATGCTTAGGAATAAATCTTACCAGAGATGTAAAAGACTTATACAAAGAAAACTACAGTACACTTCTGCAAGAAACCAAAAGAGACTTACATAAGTGAAAGAACTTACCTTGCTCGTGGATAGGAAGACTTAACATTATAAAAATGTCTATTCTGCCAAAAGGGATCTATACATTTAGTACAATTCTGATCCAAATCCCAAGGACATTCTTTAATGAGATGGAGAAACAAATCACCAATTTCATATGGAAGGGAAAGAGGCCCCAGATAAATAAGGCATTACTGAAAAAGAAGAATAAAGTGGGAGCCCTTACTTTACCTGATTTTAGAACCTATTATACTGCCACAGTAGTCAAAACAGCCTGGTACTGGTACAACAAGAGATATATGGACCGATGGAACAGAAATGAAAATCCAGACATAAATCCATCCACATATGAGCAGTTGATATTTGACAAAGGCCCCAAAACAGTTAAATGGGGAAAAGACAGTCTTTTTAACAAGCTGGCATAACTGGATATCCATCTGCAAAAAAATGAAACAAGACCCATACCTCACTCCATGCACAAAAACTAACTCAAAATGGGTCAAAGACCTAAATATAAAATCTGAAACGATGAAGATCATGGAAGAAAAAATAGGGACAACGTTAGGAACCCTAATAAATGGCGTAAACAGTACACAAAACATTATAAAGAAAGTAGAAGAAAAACTAGATAACTGGGAGCTCCTGAAAATCAAACACCTATGCTCATCCAAAAAAAAGACTTCACCAAAAGAGTAAAAAGACTACCTACAGACTGGGAAAAAGTTTTTAGCTATGACATTTCTGATCACCGCCTGATCTCTAAAATCTACATGATACTGCAAAAAGACAAATAACCCAATTGAAAAATGGGCAAAAGATATGAATAGACACTTCACTAAAGAAGACATTCGGGTAGCTAACAGATATATGAGGAAATGTTCACGATCATTAGCCATTAGAGAAATGCAGATCAAAACTACAATGAGATTTCATCTCACTCCAACAAGGCTGGCGTTAATCCAAAAAACACAAAATAATAAATGTTAGAGAGGCTGTGGAGAGATTGGAACACTTATACACTGCTGGTGGGAATGTAAAATGGTACAACCACTTTGGAAATCGATTTGGCACTTCCTTAAAAAGCTAGAAATAGAACTACCATAAGCAATCCCACTCCTTGGAATATATCCTAGAGAAATATGAGCCTTTACACGAACAGATATATGCACACCCATGTTTACTGCAGCACTGTTTGCAATAGCAAAAAGATGGAAGCCACCAAGGTGCCCAAGAACAGATGAATGGAAAAATAAATTATGGGGTATTCACACAATGGAATACTATGCATCGATAAAGAACAGTGAGGAATCTGTGAAACATTTCATAACGTGGAGGAACCTGGAAGACATTATGCTGAGTGAAATTAGTCAGTTGCAAAAGGACAAATATTGTATAAGACCACTATTATAAGAACTTGAGAAATAATTTAAACAGAGAAGAAAACATTCTTTTGTGGTTACGAGAAGGGGAGAGAGGGAGGGTGGGAGAGGGGCATTCACTAATTAGATAGTAGATAAGAACTACTTTAGGTGAAGGAAAAGACAGCACACAATACAGGTGAGGTCAGCACAATTGGACTAAACCAAAAGCAAAGAAGTTTCCTGAATAAACCAAATGCTTCGAAGGCCAGCATAGCAAGGGCATGGTTTGAGAGGACATCTAGGTCAATTGGCATAATAAAATCTATTAAGAAAACATCCTGCATCCCACTTTGAAGAGTGGCATCTGGGGTCATAAGCGCTAGCAAGCGGCCACCTAAGATGCATCAATGGGTCTCAACCCACCTGGATCAAAGGAGAATGAAGAACACCAAGGACACAAGGTGATTACGAGCCCTAGAGACAGAAAGAGCCACTTGAACCAGAGACTACATCATCCTGAGACCAGAAGAACTAGATGGTGCCCAGCTACAACCGATGACTGCCCTGACAGGGAACACAACAGAGAACCCCTGAGGGAGCAGGAGAGCAGTGGGATGCAGACCCCAAATTCTCATAAGACCATACTTAACGGTCTGACTGAAACTAGAAGGACCCCAGTGGTCATGGCTCCCAGACCTTCTGTTGCCCCAGGACAGGAACCATTCCTGAAGCCAACTCTTCAGACATGGATTGGACTGGACGATGGGTTGGAGAGGGATGCTGGTAAGGAGTGAGCTTCTTGGATCAGGTGGACACTAGAGACTATGTTGGCATCTCCTGCCTGGAGGGGAGATGAGAGGATGGAGGGGGTTAGAAGCCGGCGAAATGGACACAAAAGGAGAGTGGAGGGAGAGAGTGGGCTGTCTCATTAGGGGGAGAGTAATTGGGAGTGTGTAGCAAGGTGTATATGGGTTTTTGTGTGAGAGACTGACTTGATTTGTAAACTTTCACTTAAAGCACAATAAAAATTATTTTAAAAAAAGAAATCAAAAGACGGGTTGCATTGAGCAAATCTGCTGCAAAAAGGCCTCTTTAAAGTGTTGAAAAGCAAAGATGTCACCTTGAAGACTATGTATGTGAAAGCTGGACGATAAATAAGGAAGACGGGAGAAGAATTGATGCCTTTGATTTGTAGTGCTAGTGAAGAATATTGAATATACCATGGGCTATCAAAAGAACAAGCAGAATTGTCTTGGAAGAAAGTACAACCAGAATGCTCTTTAGAAGCAAGGATGGCGAGATTGTGTCTCACATACTTTGGACATGTTGTCAGGAGGGATCAGTCCCTGGAGAAGGACATCATGTTTGGTAAAGTAGAAGGCCAGTGAAAAAGAGGAAGACCCTCAATGAGATGGATTAACACAGTGACTGCAACAATGGGCTCAAGCATAACAATGATTGTGAGGATGGTGCACGACGGGGCAGTGTTTCATTCTGTTGTACATGGGATCACTATGAGTCAGAGCTGACTCAATGGCACCTAACAACAACAACAATAATTTTGAAATGAAGACAGAAATTCAGTCTCACAGACTTGGACAACATTATAGATGCTTGGAGGATGCTATGACTTACTTGGTGGGTAGATATATGGGTACATGCAGTTCATGACAAATACACCTGACACCAGGTGAGGCCTGAGAGACTAATTTTAGTTCCCCTGTACACCCTTACCCTTACCCTTCTTGTAGGTCAGAATCTAATGATACTGTGCTGACCTTGACCTAGAATGGCTATAAAGACTATGTGAAACTGATGTACAGGTTCTTAGCCATGAGGGGATCTGCAGAAGGCAGGGGCTGGCACTCCTGGACCTAGACAAAAATAATCTCGTAGAGGTTATCTATACTGTTGTCGTTAGGTGCTACGAAGGCAGTTCTGACTCATAGTGACCCTGTGTACAAGGGAAGGAAACACTGCCCCGTCCTACAACATCCTCAAAATCATTGCTCTGTTTGAGCCCATTATTTCAGCCACTGTGTCAATCTATCTCATTGAGGGTTTTCCTCTTTTTCCCTGACCCTCTTCTATACCAAGCATGATGTCCTCCTCCAGGGACTGGTCCCTCCTAATAACATGTCCAAAATATGTGACAGGAAGTTCACCATGCTGGCTTCCAAGAAGCATTCTGGCTGTACTTATTCCAAGACAGATCTGTTCGTTCTTCTTAAAGTCCATGTTATATTCAATATTCTTCATCAACACCATGATTCAAAGGCATCAATTCTTCTTCAGGTTTCCTCATTCATTGTCCAGCTTTCACATGCATATGAGGTGATTAAAAATACCAAGGCTTGGGTCAGGTGCACCTTAGTCCTCAAAGTGACCTCTTTGCTTTTCAACACTTTAAAGAAGTCATTTGCAAGAGATTTGCCCAATGTAATGTGTCATTTGATTTCTTGACTGGTGCTTCCATGGCTCTTGATTGTGGATCCAAGTAAAATGAAATCCTTGACAACTTCAACCCTTTCTCTATTTATTACGATGTTGCTTATTTGTCCACTTGTGAGGATTTTTGTTTCCTTTATGTTGAGATGTGATCCATACTGAAGGCTGTAGTCTTTGATCTCCATCAGTAAGTGCTTTGAGTTTTCCTCACTTTCAGCAAGCAAATCATGTCATCTGTGTATTGCATGTTGTTAATGAGTCTTCCTCCAATCCCCATTTTTCCTTATATAACCCATTTCTCTGATTATTTGCTGAGCATATAGATTGAATAAGTATGGTGAAAGGATGCAACTCTGATGCACACCTTTACTGATTTTGAACCATGCAGTATCCCTTTGTTCAATTTGAACGACTGTCTCTTTGTCTATGTACAGCTTCATCATAGCACAATTAAGTGTTCAAAATTGTTAGGGGGTCATCTAGGTAAGTTGTCATAACAAAACTTATTAAGAAAATGTTCTGCATCCCACTTTAGTAAGTGGTGTCTGAAGTCTGAAAAGTTTGCAAGAAGCCATCTAAGACGCATGGATTTGTCCAAACCCACTTGGATCAAATGAGAATAAAGAAAACCAAAGTCACAAGGGAAATATTAGCCCAAGAGACACAAGGTCCACATAAACCAGAGACTCCATCAGCCTGAAACCAGAAGAGCTAGATGGTGCCCAGATACCATCAATGACCACGCGGACAGGGAACACAGCACAGAGTTCCTGACGGTAGAAAAGTGCAGAGCAGAACTCATATTCACAGAAAAAGACCAGACTGAATGGTCTGACTGACACTGAAGCCATGGCCCCCAGATGCTGTGTTAACCCAGAACTAAAACCATTCCTGAAGTCCGCTCTTTAGACAAAAATTGGACTGGACTATGAAACACAAAATAACACTTGTTAAGAGTGTGCTTCTTAGTTCAAGCAGATACATGAGACCAAATGGGCTGCTCCTGTCTGCAGGCAGGATGAGAAGGCAGGAAGGGACAGGAACTGGCTGAATGGACACAAGAAACTTGGGGCGGAAAGGGGGAACGTGCTGTCACATTATACAGATTGCAACTAATGTCACATAACAATATGTGTATAAATTTTTGTATGAGAAATTGACTTGAGCTGTAAACTTTCACCTAAAGCACAGTAAAAAAAAAGAAATGTACCAAAAAAAAGTGTTCTGGAATTCCCATTCTTCCCAAAGTTACCCATAATTCGTTATGATCCACATAGTGGAATGCGTTTGCATAATTAGTAAAACACAGGTGAACATCTTTCTGATATTCTCTGCTTTCAGCCAAGATCCACCTGACATCAACAATGAATTCCCTCTTTCCACATCCTCTTCTGACCGGCTTGAATTTCTGGCAGTTCCCTGTCGATGTACTGCTGCAGCCATTTTTAAATGACCTTCAGCATAATTTTACTTGCTTGTGATATTAATGATATTGTTCAATAATTTCTTCATTCTGTTGGATCACTTTTCTTTGGAATGGGCACAAATATGTATCTCTTCCAGTTGGTTGGCCAGGTAGCTGTAGCTACACTAGGGGTAAGAAATCATATTTGTATGCAGGCCACTTAGAAAAAAAACAAGTGTTTACAGTGAAAACATCTTAACTGAGTACCATTACGAACATCTATAAAGTCATTATAGATGTCTTGGAAGAAGTACAGCCGGAATGCCCCTTAGAAGCGAGGATGGCAAAACTTTGTCTCACATACTTTGGACATGTTATCAGGAGGGACCAGTCCCTGAAGAAGGACATCATGCTTGGAAAAGTAGAGTTTCAAGCAAAAGGTTTAAGAAAATGTTATAATTTTTTTATTGTACTTTAGATGAAGGTTTACAGTGCAAACTATCTTCTCATTAAATAATTAATACACATATTGTTTTGTGACATTGGTTGCCAACCCCACAGCATGTCAACACTTTCCTCTTCTCGACCTTCAGTTCCCTTTTTTACCAGCTCTCCTGTTCCCTCCTGCCTTCTTATCCTTGCCCCTGGGCTGGTGTGCCCATTTAGGCCCATTTTGTTTTACGGGCTTGTCAGTCTTTGGCTGAAAGGTGAACCTCAGGAGTGACTTAATTACTGAGCTAAAAGGGTGTCTGGGGGCAATACTCTTGGGGTTTCTCCAGTCTCTTTCAGACTAGTAAGTCTGGCTTTTTGCTTTTTGTTAATTAGAGTTTTGTTCTACATTTTTCTCCAGCTCTGTTCGGGGCCCTTTATTGCAATCCCTGTCAGAGCATTTGGTGGTAGTAGCCAGGCACCATCTAGTTGTGCTGGGCTCAGTCTGGTGGAGGTTGTGGTAGTTGTGGTCCATTAGTCCTTTGGACTAATCTTTCCCTTGTGTCTTTGGTTTTCTTCATTCTACCTTGCTCCAGACAGGGTGAGACCAGTGGAGCATCTTAGATGGACGCGCACAAGCTTTTAAGACCCCAGACCCTACTCACCAAAACAGAATGTAGAACACTTTCTTTATAAACTATGTTATGCCAATTGAGCTAGAAGTTCCCTGTGCTATAATTATTTTTATTGCAACATCTTCAAAGAGTAGACTGGTCATATTTTGGTCAGTGCCAACATGATTAAAGTAAACAGGGCTTCTCATCCTAGATGAGTGGGCTAGAAATCTAATTCTCAACATTAACTTTCTGTAGTTAGTTCCAACATGGAATACTTTAGAGTTAAATGTGTTTGACTTCAGGGCAGCCTAAAATCTGCTCTAGAAGGAAGCAGGCACAAAATGAGCCAGCCAGTGCCATTCTATTTGTGGGTTCGGTTTGTTGAAAACTTTCCAAGTCTTGATCTGTTTGATTTACAGAGTAGTTTCAAGAATCCTCAGTAAAATAGATTTTGAGAGTGTCTTTCTTCTTCTACAGTATCCATTTATCCATAACACTGTGTAATTATAGTTCAGCACTGACTCTGAAAGTGTGACAAAGGAAGTAATCATCATACCCTTTGGGGTCACTCAAGCTGAGTCACCCAGGAAAGCAGTACTGGTAAACAGTAAGACAGAAAATTTTGCCAACAGCACTCAGAAGAACCCTCCCTCTGCAGAGCTAGACCTCGGATAAAATGGACTTTATGCTATTTTTTATATGGCCAGGATCTATCTAGCAAGCAAGGAAAATCTCCAAGGACAATATGGTATTGTTTTTTCTTGTGGTGGTGGTGATGGTGGTGGTTTTTTAAGTCTTTGAGCTGAAATCAGAGCAGGGAGCCATGCTCTTTAAACTAAGGCATCAGACAGGGTTGACACAAGGGCCAGTGGTGACACAACTGTGCAAAGAAAGAACCGAGCCTTGTACCTGTGACCAGGCAGGAAAAATGAACTTGAAATTCTTGCACTAAGCACAGCACCCCTGAAGAAGCTAAAGTGCCTGGATTCTGGCAGAAGCAAATGAAGATCTTCGCTGGAGGGATAAATCTCCAATTTAGGCTCTCAGGGTTCCCACATATGAAGATGAAACAAATATGAGCTCACAGTCAAAGACCAAATTCACAAAGAAACAGAAGCTACCATGAGCCAGAAGTAAAATACTGGACAAAGATAGCATGCAAATTAATGCGGGGAACTTGGTTTTAAAGTCTTTATTTTGTTCTGAAGAGGGGTTAAAAGTTTAAGATATTGACTAATTTTTAAACTTTGTTAAGTATATATAGTAAAAGTTCAAAGTCAACCACTAACAGAATAGAAAAAACGTTCACAACTTCCTAAAAATAGAGCTACCATTTGGCCCAGCAATCCCATCCTTAGATATATTCCCAAAAGACTTGAAACAGTAACAAAGACACATGTACATCAGTGTTCATTGCAGCACAATTTACAATAGCCAAGAGGTGGAAACAACCAAAATTTTCATCAAAGATGAATGGATAAAGAAAACGTGGTACATTTATATAATGGAATATTACTCTGCCATAAAAAGAAATGATGTTCTGATACATGTAACAACATGGATGAACCTTGAAACATTATGCTGAGTGAAATAAGGTCTGCCAAAAAGAACAAATGTAGTATGATTTTACTAATATGAAACACTTGAAATAGGCAAATGGATAGAGATCAGAGTTTAATGGTGGTCACCAGTGGCAGGAGGGAAGGGAAAAAAAGGAGATCTTTGTCTAGCTAGTGTTGAGTTTTTGTTTATGGGGATGAAAAACATGGCAATGAATATTGGAGATGGCTGCAATATCATTAATATTACACACAAGTAAAATTTTGCTGAAAATCATTCAAAAACAGTTGTAGCAGTACATTGGCAGGGAACTGCCAGAAGTTCAAGCCAGATTCAGAAGAGGATGTGGAACAAGGGGTATCATTGCTGATGTCAGATTAATCTTGGCTGAAAGCAGAGAATACCAGAAGGATGTTTACCTGTATTTGACTGACTATGCAAAGGCATTCGACTGTGTAGATGATAACAAATTATAGATAACCTTGAGAAGAATGAGAATTTCAGAACACTTAATTATGCTCATGCAGAACCTGTACATTGAGCAAGAGGCAGTCTTTTGAACAGAACAAGGGGATAATGTGTGGTGTAAAATCAGGAAAGCTGTGCATCAGGGTTGTATCTTTTCACCATACTTATTCAACCTATATGCTGAGCAAGTAATCCGAGAAGTTGGACTACATGAAGCAAAGTGAAGAGGACTTGAAGCACTTACTGACGAAGATCAAAGACCACAGCCTTTAGTATGGAATACACTTCAGCAAAAAGAAAACAAAAATCCTCAGAACTGGACCAGTAAGCAGCATCATGATAAGCCAAGAAAATATTAAAGTTGTCTAGAATTTCATTTTACTTGGATCCACAATCAATACCCTTGGAAGCAGCAGTCAGGAAATCAAATGACTTATTGCATTGGGCAAATCTGCTGCAAAAGATCTCTTTAAAGTGTTAAAAAGCAAAGACATCACTTTGAGAACTAAGGTGTGCCTGACCCAAGCCATGGTGTTTTCATTTGCTTCACATGCAAGTGACAGCTGGACAGTGAATAAGGAAGACCAAAGAATTGATGTCTTTGGATTATGGCGTTGGTGAAAAACACTGAATATACCATGGACTGCCAGAAGAATGAACAAATCTATCTTGGAAGAAGTACAGTCAGAGTGCTTCTTGGAAGCAAGGATGACGAGTCTCACGTACACTGGACATGTTATCAGGAGGGACCAGTCCCTGAAGAAGGACATCCTGCTTAGTAAGGTAGAGAGTCAACAAAAAAGAGGAAGACCCTCAATGACATGGTTTGACACAGTTGTTGCAACAATGGGCTCAAGCATAGCAAAGATTGTGAGGATGGAGCAGGACCAGGTGTATTTCGTTCTATTTTAAATAGGGTCGCTGTGAGTGAGAACTGACTTGAAGGCACCTAACAACAACAAAGTGAAGGAAAAGGTATATGAGGCAAATAAGTATTGGAAGTTAATATCTAATACATGCCATATACTGCAGTCACACTAGGCTCTTTCTTATTCTTCTAACTTATCATTCAATATTGTAACTCCGTACTTTTAGTTACTGTTTCCTCTGACAGAAATGGCGTTCTTTCCTTCATTCAAGAACTACCCTAAGTGTAAACCTCTTCTGTGAATTCAGCTCCAGCAAGGCAGAATAAATCAGTCCCTTGTTAGAAATCTTCACAAAGCTAGTGAAGGGAGGAGGGAAGCGGAGGGTCTTCCCCGTAGATAAGTGAGCATGAGGATCACCCCACGGTTACCATCATCGCTTCCACCTTCACTATTTGCTGTGTCCCAGATTTGCTCACCTCTGAAGCCTTGAGTCTCTGACACAGTAATGAGCTATGTAGCAACCTAACATGGGTTTTAATCTAATGTCGACTGGGCATTTGTGGCAGAAGCTGCGTGGAGGTACCTAAGCTACAGAACCTGGCATCCAAGCCCCAAAGTGAAGCCTCCTCCCCTACCCCCTGCCCTCCACCCACCACTGTGTATGTCCCCTGAAGGGTGTCAGGCACATGTTCCTTCCCCAGACTTCTCCACCCAGCAGGAATGTTCAGGTTGGGGACAAGCCCACATCAAATGTTGGCAATAAGTTTCTGTTCATCTCCCCTTTCCCTGAAACTTATCAATAAAAGAGTGTTGAAGTTTGTACAAGAGAGAAACCTTGATATTTTGAGATGATAAAAAAGATCTCCCTGAAAGGAGCCCTGGTGGCACAGTGGTTAAAGTGCTCAGCTGCTAACCAAAAGGTCAGCAGTTTGAACCCCTCAGCTGCTCCGCGAGAGAAAGATGTGGCAGTCTGCTTCTGTAAAGATTGCAGCCTTGGAGACCTTACAGGGCAGCTCTACTCTCTCCTGCAGAAGTGCTATGAGTCAGAATCAGCTCTACCACAAGGGGTTTGGTTTGGATTTTTTTAGAGGGAGTTTATGATAAATGCTATTCTAACAAGCCTCACTCTCAGGAGGGTTTCCATTCCACATCTCTCTTCAGTGTTCCTACAGTACATTGCAAATAACTCTCTGATAGGACTTTCAACATTGAACTTCAGTTTTGAGCATTGTTTCTACCACCAGATTGCTTTCTCCAATTTGTCAGGAGCTTACATAGAACTTTGAAGATTATAAGGGCTTAAACCATGCTTGTGGCAGAAAGGAAAGAAGAAACGGAGAGAGGGAGGAAAGGAGTGAAGACTCCATATAACTTGTATCATGTCCTATTCTTTGGGTTATTAGACTTCCTAGTCTTATCTTACCTCCTAGAAAGCCTTGCACCTTCCACGAACAATGAACACATGAAACACTAGAAATTCCAGAAGCTTACGAACTGTTCCTCATATGTAAATCTAGTATTTCTGACTAACACTCGTCTGTCAGTTTCTCATACTGTGGTGGCTTGGGTGCTGCTATGATGCCAGAGGCTATGCCACCAGTATTTCAAAGACCAGCAGGGTCACCCATGGTGGACACAGGTTTCAGTGGAGCTTTCGGACTAAGATAGACTAGGAAGAAGGACCTGGCAACCTAGTCCTGAAAAAAATTGCCAGTGACAACCTTATGAATAGCAGCGGAACATTGTCTGATATAGTACCAGAAGATAAGCCCCTCAGGTAAGAAGGCATTCAAAATATGACTGGGGGAAAAGCTGCCTCCTCAAAGTAGAGTCTACCTTAATGATATGAATGCAGTAAAACTTTCAGGAATTTCATTTGCTGAGGTGGCATGACTCAAAATGAGAAGAAACGGCTGGAAACAGCCATTAACAATCAGAACATGGCATGTACTAAGTATGAATCTAGGAAAATTGGAAATCATCAAAAATGAAATGGACAACATAAATATTGATATCCTAGGCATTAGTGAGCTGAAATGGACTGGTATTGGCCATTTTGATATGGACAATCATGTGGTCTACTATGCCAGAAAAGACAAACTGAAGAATGGCTTCACATTTATCATCAAAAAGAACATTTCAAGATCTATCTTGAAGTATCTAATAAGAACAACTGTCTGTGAAACAACAGCCTTGAGTAGTATTGGAGGTCAGTTTTCCCTGAGTCAGCCCCACTCCCTTCCCTGGTCTCTCTTGTAAAAAAGGGTCACCTCTGAAAGGTGGTCAGCTGGGTGGACAAGAAAAAAGCAAATGGGCTCAATGAGAGCCCTGAGAAATGATGGTGGATATTCACACAGAAAAGCTGACATCTTCAGGAAAAATGTTCACCTATGACACTAATGACTTCATGCCCAGGAATCTAGCAGCCAAGTTCTTACCTTGTCTTGGGTCTCCATCTTCCAGTACTTGGAAAGGGGAAGCAGTGGGAGGATTATCTATCCAAAAGCATTTGTAAGGGACATTTTTTCAGTCTATCGATTAGCAAAAAAATGAGTACCTACTTGTGTCTAGCATTTCCTGGGCATCACAAAGAAGCTCAAAGAAGCATAAGATATGACCTTTACCCTCAGTAGGTTCAAAGACTATCTGGGAAGTTTGGCTAGTCTGGCAGTCAAGGTTTAGTCAGATAAACATAAACAAAACCACACTGATTACCATGGAAAACCAACCCCAAAACCCATTGCCGTTGAATCGATTCCAACTCATAGCGACCCAATAGGACACAGTAGAACTGCCCCACAGGGTTTCCAAGGAGTATCTGGTGGATTCCAACTGCCAACCTTTTGGTTAGCAGCTGTAGCTCTTAACCACTATACTACCAGGGTAAGGGATTTAATATAGGAATTAGAACTTATAAAAATATGGGAGGTGCTAAAGAAATGAAGACTTAAAAATCAAAGTTGGAGGATCAAAGGAAAGTCAGTGACTAAACCTCCTCAAACACTGTTGCTGGCAGAAAAGTCAAAGCTGGCAAGAAAATCTAAGAAGCCAAGGGCAATCCGGCCACTGAAATGGGACTGGTAAAGGAGGCCTTGTGGAGAGGTCCCTGGGAATATGTGCCTCTGTGGCTTCCATCTCTGTGGGTCCACAGCCTGCTAGTGGACTTGGGACCACTGCTGGTCAGCAGGGCCAGCAGTTGGGAAGACAAGCTGAACACAGAGTGAAGAAGAGCTAGCTCAAACTGGGAGCCGTGGGCAGCTCTGCATCCATCTGTTACCACACTTAACCACAAGAAATTCTGAGAGTGACGGCGCTGTTTCACTCTCAGCTTCCAAGTCTAGCAAATGCCTTTGGGTAACTCTAACCCAGAGAGGGGGATTTAAGGAAATGTAACTCCCATCTTGGCCAAGTTGATCCAGAACAATCTAGCACAGCTCTTCACCGACTTGATGAGCACAGCCCGAAGAAGGCAGAGAGGAAGGGAAGCAGGCATAGATAGTGGAAAGCTTTATGAAGGAAATGCAGCCTTTACAGGGCTCAAAGAAAGAGTGTGATTTAGGTATACGGGAAAAGAACAGAACACAAAAATGTTTTCTGTTTAAATGTGGCTGCTTCCTTTCATTTCAGTTTGGTTCAAAAGTGCATGAACCTTTTACAACAAACCTGACAGAAACAGTAGGACCCTGAACCTGGGACATGGAAGGGGGACAGAGAGACAGATGAACAGCCTCCTCCTCTGAAGCTCTGCCTCTGTCCTGGGGAAGGACTGTGCCAACTTCCTGTTTCCCAGACACATTGACTCACCCAAGTGGAGGAACAGGCTTGTCCAACAGCCGAAGCTTTGCACTCTCATTTGTTTCTGTGTGTCTTCGGAGACCATTTGGCATGTCTGCTCAAGAACAGAAGTTGGCTTTAAGAAGAACAAATCCTGTCTGATTGCTTTTTAAGGGCAAATTTTATAATAAAGACTTTTCTTGAAAACAAATAGTGTTTTGTTCTCCACTGACCTCAGTGTAATGCCTGTCCACTCCAGTGCCCAGTAGCCTGGCTCAGTTGGTCTCATTAGCTTATGGCACCCGGACAGTGAACATGCAGGGAAGAGGAAGAACTGGGGAGTTTTTGTTGGAGTAGGAGGACAAAGGGCTGCCATCCAAGAGGTCTGGTCAGGGTTAGGGGCTTCAGTGGTGTCCCCTGCATAAACGGGAGGGGGAACGGACTGCATAAAAGGTGTTTGGTCCTCAAGTAGGGGTTTCAGAAAAGGAGGAGGTGGCCTCCAATAAAGAAAGAGACTCCACAAAGATGAACTACAACCCTTCACAAATAGTCACTCCTGTTGGCAATGTATCCCAGTACCTTGGGAGCCTTCAGGTTAGGAAGCATTTCTGCATATCTAACCTGTAACTTGGGAGTAGTCCGTGGGTGGTGCAAATGGCTAATGGGCTTAGCTGCTAACCGAAAGTTTGGCAGTTTGAGTCCGCCCAAGAGATGCCTTAGAAGAAAGGCCTGGCTATCTACTTCCAAAAAATCGGTCATTGAAAACCCTATGGAGCACAGTTCTACTCTGACACACATGGGGTCACGATGAGACAGAGTCGACTTGATGACAACTGGTTGTTTTGGGATTTTTTTTGTTTGTTTGTTTGCTTAGCCAATGTTCATCTCTTGAAGTAGAATGGAAGCTTCCAGATTGTATCTATTTTGACCCCTGTTGTTGACCTAGTACCTAGTACTAAGCCTGCCACATTAGGAGGGCTCCAGCACTATTGGCTGAATGAATGAATGAAGGGATGAATGACTGCAGCCTGGATTTCAGCAACCTGCTTAGTCAGTGCCATTGCAGCTTTGGTCATGACACTGCCCAGCTCTCCTTCCTGGACTAAGGCCTGGTATTTGTGGTTGTATCACCCTCAGTCCACTTAGCAAGGAATCGGCTCCTTACCCCCCACCCACAGTTAAAAAGGACAAGAAATCTGTATGTTATAGAACAAGAAACTCCAACTTCTTTACCCCATCCCTATGTTATCCAGTTAAAGTGTGAGGGTGAGAACCACTGACCTTTAGCCCCGGAAGTCACCCTGGTGGCCATCCCTCCGGCTCCCCTACCCTCCTTTACTGATAAGGAACCTGAGGGTCCTGGGCAACGGAAAGACCCCCTATGGCCACACAGGAAGTCATTGGCAGAACCCACTGAGGAATCCCGGGCTCCAGACACCCGAGCGAGGGCAGGAACTTACCGGACTTGCTGTTCAATCATCCTTGCGTGGTCGGTAACCTCTCTCTCCTGCTCTTTGGATCAGTGATTAAGATCCCAGGAGATGGGGTTATTCTTATTTTCCAAGCCATTATTTATGGTAAGCTCTGACTTCAGAATGACTTTTGAGACATAACAATTTCATATTTAAAGCAATATTGATAGAGAGTCTAACTATACGGAACTTTTTCCAACTCTCTGTGTGGAAACTATGTTCTACCATTTCCACTCTAAATATTTCCTCTTTGGAACACCCATCCAACGAGTAAACATTAGATTCCTTGGGCAAATAGGTGTGCCCAAACACACAGGGGCATCCGAGTCTTTCTTCTGAGGGACTCCACAGGTCAACGGCATGTAATCTGGTTGAGGAAGAGGGATTCCCAGTGGCCACTGAAAATATAAATGATTTGGAAGCCACAAAAGGAATGGATAGAATTTTCTGGCCTCAACAAGAGATGAAATAAGGGAAAAGAATTAATTTTTAAAATATACATGGAAAAGTCGATAGAATCTACTTTTAATAATAATGCTGTTCAGAAACAAAGCCCATCTAACATAAGCAGTCTGACTGTTTTCATATGCAGTAACAAAAATGAAGATTATTGGCCCCGGTAGCTCCTTGGGGATTATTTGTCTGCAAGCAGCATATGAACAAACCTTTGGAACTGAATCCGCATAACAGAAAACATCTGTTTGGGCATCTCTCAGTTACAATATGTTGCAGAGGAAAAAAACCAGGATTTAGAAATAAGAGCTGGACATGTGAACTGGCCATTTCTGATTTAAGCGTCTCTTAGATCCCCTTTGCAGGCACTGCTATGATGATCTTCTAAATTTATCTTTTTGCCCTTTGAAATTCTTAACATTTGTCCCTGTCTTAATCATCTAGTGCTGCTATAACAGAAATACCACAAGTGGATAGCTTTAACAAAGAGAAACTTATTTCCGTACAGAAAAGTAGGTTAAAATCCAAATTCAGGGCATCAGCTGCAGGGGAAGGCTTTCCCTCTGTGTCGGCTCTGGAGGAAGGTCCTTGTCAGCAATATTCCCCTGGACTAGGAACTTCTCCTCACAGGAGCCCCAGGCCAAAGGACATGCTCTGCTCCCGGTGCTGCTTTCTTGGTGGTATGAGGTCCCCATTCTCTGCTTGCTTCCCTTTCCTTTTATCTCTTGAGAGATAAAAGGTGGTGCAGGCCACACCCCAGGGAAACTCCCTTTGCATTGGATAGGGCAGGTGACCTGAGCGAGGGTGGTGTTACAATCCCACCATAATCCTCTCAACATGAAATTACAAACAAAATGGAGGACAACCACACAATACGGGGAATCATGGCCTAACCAAGTTGATACATACATTTTGGGGGGGATATAATTCAATCCATGACAGTCCCCTTGTGTGGTAAATAAAATAATCAGGAATATAAACAGAGAATAATGGTGAGGCAAGGTCAAAAATATTTTCCTATTAATATGTAATAAAAGGAAGAAAACGGGGAGACCTGGATTGAGATCATTGGAAAATCACAGTCGTATAATAAGTCACTGGTTTTCATTTTTCAGGTAGAAGATGCAAGGACTGAATTTAAAAATTAAAAAAAAAAAACAAAAACTACATCTTCTATTTTATAAAACATCTTTGATCCCACATTTTCCTCTGACTGCTGTTCTCTCTCCCTTCTTTCCATCACCCAAGCCTCCATTCTCATCCCAAACCCTCCAACCATTTGCTTACAATCCACAGAAACTTGGCTTTTCCTAAAGTCACCAATGACGTCTCCATTGCCCAAAGGGTACATACAGCATCTACCCCATGACTTTTTGCCTTCTTGAAATTCACTCCTCATTTGGCAGTTGTTTCATTTTTCTCTCTGACCTGTTTGCAGTTCTTCCTTAACACTTCACCCCTTAAATATTGGTGTTTCCTGGAATTTTGTCCTCTGTCCTCAGCTTTAAACCCCAGAATATGTTTGATTCTGCCTCTCCTTCTCCATTCCCAAAGTCATCACCTCAGTCCACACCCTCATCCTTCTCATCTAGATGACTGCAGCAGCCTCCTCACTGACTCCCATCCTCCTGGTTGCCTCGCCATCTCCACCCCATCTCTTAATCATTCCCCAAGTTGCAAATAGAGCCATAATCCTAGAGGACAAATCTGTTGTTATCACCTCTTATTCTCCACCTTAAAATCCTTCAATGGCTCTCAAGATAAGGCCCAAATTACTCAGCTTACCCTTCCCCATCTGGACCCTACTGGTCTCTTTAGTTTCATGTTTTGCGATTCCCGTATAGACACATTTACTCCTACTGTTCCTGGCTGCGTGCACTCCCTGCCCTCAGCCAGACGCCTCTCACCTCTGTTCTTGAGACAGGCTGCTCTCTGCCTGGGATGCTTCTTTCCCTTCTTCATCTCCTAATTCACCCCCATCCTTTAAACCTCATCTGCTGTGTTCCCCTTCTATTTCCAGTATTGTCTATGTGGGCCTTCTTTTCACTTTCTATTTATCGGTTTCACCCATGGTTTATCAGTTTTATTCTTCCTTTCAGAAAACACAGCTTTTGGTTTTGTTGATTTTCTCTATTCCATGTTTGTTTTATATTTCTTTACTTTCTGTTCTTGTTTTTATTATTTTCTTTCTTCTACTCTTTGCATTTATTTTTCTATTGTCTCTAGTTTCTTGAGATGACTCTGAGTTCACTGAGTTATTTTCAGTCTATATCTTTTTCTAGCACGTAATTTTAAGGTAGTAATTTCCACTTAAGGATTGCTACATTCCACATGTTTTAAAAAATAGCATTTTTGATGAGATTTTTTCCTTTGACCTTTTAGATGTATTACTTAATTTTCAAACCTATGGTAATTTTTCTAGTTATCTTTTTCTTTTTGAACTGTGGTCTACATTGCACATTCTGTATAATTTTAATTCTTGAAATTGTTGAGACAAGCTTTTTGACCCATTATATGGTGAGGTTTTATAACTGTTCAGTGTATACTTGAAAAGAAAATATATTCTGTCGTCACTCTTGGTGATTTTGTGTGTGCGTGTATGTCTGTGTGTGCGCATACACACACATTAAGTCAGGTTTTTAATCATGTTTTTTACATCTTTTATAAACTTACAGATTTTTTGCCTGCTTGTCCTATCAAATACTGAGGGAGGTCAGTTACAAAACCCCAGCATGTGAATTTATCCATGTCTCTTTGTTCTGTCACTTTTTGCTTCAAATAATTTTGAGGCCACATTATTAGATACATACAAATTTTAAATAATTGTATTTTCCTGATGGATAGAATCCATAATCAGTAAGAAGTGACTCTTTTTATCTTTAGTAATTTTGTTTTCTTTCAGGTTGATTTTGTCTGATGTTAATATAGCTATACCAGCTTTATTTTGGTTACCCACCCACTGCCGTCGAGTCGATTCCGACTCATAGTGACCCTACAGGACAGAGTAGAACCACCCTATAGAGTTTGCAAGGAGCGCCTGGCAAATTCAAACTGCCGACCTCTTGGGTAGCAGCCGTAGCACTTAACCATTATGACACCCGGGTTTCCTTCTTTTGGTTACTGTTTGCATAATATAACTTTTCCATACTTTTATTTTCAATCATTTTATCCTTATATTTTAATTTGTGCCTTCAAAATAGAATATAATTTGGCTTTGATTTCGATCAAGTCTGAAAATCTTTGTCTTTTGACTGGAGTATTTAGTCTACTTATATTTAAAATATTACTGATATATTTGACTTTAAATCCACCATCTTAAAGTATGCTGTCTGTTTGTCTCATTTGCTCCATATTATTTACTATTTTCTTGCCTTCTTTTGGATTGGCTATTTTTAATCATTTCATTACCCCCTCTTTTTGTTTCAAAGTTTTACTCTTTTTATTGTTTTTCAGTAGTTACCTTGGAAATTACAGCATGATTCCTTGACTCATCAAATTCTAACATTAATTGGTACTTTTACCTTCCTCTTGGACAATATGATGACCTTAAACTTGGAACACTTAAATTCCTTTTAGCCCCTTCCTAACTTAAAGGTTTTTGTAGTTATATATCTTTAGGTAGACAGATAGGAAACATATATATATATATATATCCTATAAGACATTCATTAATGTTGTTTTATAACATCAATGTTCATTTAGATTTACCCATATAGTTATATTTTCCTTTACTCTTCATTTCTGTTGTGTCTCTAATCTCTCATCTGGAATGATTTTCTGTCTGCCTAAAGAATTGTCTTTAATATTTCCTTTACTGTTGGTCTGTTGGTAACAAACTCTCATCTTTGTTTGTCTAAAAAAAGTCTTTATTTCACCTTCATTCTTAAAAGATATTTTTATTGGAAATGACAGTATGTTGGCAGTTATTTTCTTTCAGCATATTGAAGATATTCAACTGTCTCCTGACTTCCATTGCTGCTCTGGGTAACTGAACCATCAGTTTAATTATTGTGCCTTTTAAAATAACATTTCTTTTTCTCTCTGGCAGCCTTGAGGATTTAATTGTCTGAAGTTTCACTATGATAGATCTTTTTTATTTATCCTGACTAGGATTCCTTGGGCTTTTTTAACCTATAGATTGATATTCTTTAGGAAAATTCTCAGCCATTGTTTCCTCAAATATTGCTTATACTGAAAATTCTTAGACTCTGCTTCTTCCACGTAGCCAATTGAAGATATGTTTGACCTTCTCATTATATCTTCTAGGGTTTTATGTTGCCTTTATATGCAAAAAAAAAAAAAAAATTTTTATATGCTTCATTTTGTATATTTTCCTTTGCCCAATCATCCAGTTTACAACTCCCTTTTGAACTACATCTAATCTGCCATTATACCTATCCACTGAGTTTTTAATTCAGTTATATTTTTAAGTCACAGAATTTTATTTTGTTCTTATTTAAATCTGCTATGTCACATTTTTAGTTGGTTTGGTGGGCTGGGTATGTCACTTTTTTATGGTTTACAATATTCTACCAAAATTTTCAAGCTTACTTTTATCTTCTTAAAAATAGTAAGTATAGTTGCTTTATCATCTCTCTCTGATAGCTCCTATATCTGACATCCTTCTGGGTGTGTTTCTATTGTTTCTTGTTTCTGCTGGTTCTTTCTCAAGTGGGTGTGCACCTTCACATGCTTAGTTATTTTTTACTGTGTGCTTGACATTGTCTTTTAAAAATTAGTTCTAGACATATTTGGAAATTTAAGATGATGTTACTTTTCTACATATATAATTTTCATCTTCTTCTGCCAGATCCTGGGGACACAATCAATTAATTATCATTTATTCCAACTTGAATACTTCAGATTTTCTTGGTCAGTCAGATGATCCAGACTTGTGCCATATGTAGTCCATGAAGAGCTGTTTTACTTTCATTTCATTCTGATTTCTAGGATTCAGCTATGCTGAATCTCAGAACAAAACATGGAAAGATTTATCTTGGAGCATCTGGGATGCAACTTTATATCTCCCTAACCTTGTAGGGCTGAAAAAGTGCTGCTCACTCTCTTAGTCATGCATTTCAGATCTTCAATTGCCCCTTGGCCAAAAAAAATCCCAAATTCCAAGCTCAGCTCTCTGGATTTTCATCCTCTCCTGGATCTTGGACCAAGAATTCCTTATTATCTTATAAACTCTTTGATGCATTTGAGGGTTTTTTTAATGTCATTTAATTTTTTGATGGGTATTTTCAGTCAGGTGGTTGATTTAAAATACCTCACCACCATTACTAGAAGAAAAATATCTTTTGACACTTTCAAACAATATGCTTCATCTTTACATCAGTGCTGTGAAATAACTATCAGGTTCCCCACATGTCTGTCAGTTTGTCATACTGTGGGGGCTTTCGTGTTGCTGTGATACTGGAAGCTATGCCACCAATATTCAAATACCAGCAGGGTCTCCCATGGCAGACAGGTTTCAGGTGAGTTTCCAAACTAAGACAGACCAGGAAAGGGACCCCATAGCCTACTTCTGAAAGGAATTAGCCAGTGAAAATCTTATGATAGCAGCTGAACATTGCCTGATATAGTGCTGCAAGATGAGCCCCTCATATTGGAAGGCACTCAAAACACGACTGGGGAAGAGCTGCCTCCTCAAAGTAGAGTCAACCTTAATGACTTGGTCGGAGTCGAGCTTTCAGCACCTTCATTTGCTGTTGTGGCATGACTCAAAATGAGAAGAAACAGCTGCAAATATCCATTAATAACTGGAACATGGCAGGTACTAAGTATGAATCTAGGAAAATTAGAAATTGTCAAAAAATGAAATGGAGTGCATAACCATTGATATCCTAGGCACCACTGAGCTAAAATGAACTGGTATTGGTCATTTTGAATCAGACAATCATAAGGTCTACTATGCCAGGAATGACAACTTGAAGAGGAATGGTATTGCATTCATTGTCAAAACGGATATTTCAAGATCTTTCCTGAAGTGTACAATACTGTCAGTGATAATATCCATACACCTACAAGGAGGACCAGTGAATGTGACCATTATTCAAATTTATGCACCAACCACTAAGGCCAAAGATGAAGAAATTGAAGATTTGTACCAACTTCTGCAGTCTGAACGTGCAATCGGGATGTATTGATAATTATTGGTGATTGGAATACAAAAGACGGAAACAGAAGAAGGATCAGCAGGTGGAAGATATGGCCTTGGTGATAGAAATGATGCCAAAGATTGTATGATAGAATTTTGCAAGACCAATGACTTCTTCATTGCAAATACACTTTTTTCAACAACATAAATGGCAACTATACACATGAACTTCACCAGATGGAAAACACAGGAATCAAATTGACTACATCTGTGGAAAAAGATAGTGGAAAAGCTCAACATCATCAATCAGAACAAGGCCAGGGGCCAACTATGGAACAGAACATCAATTGTTCATATGCAACTTCAAGTGGAAACTGAAGAAAATTAGAACAAGTCCACAAGAGCCAAAGTACAACCTTGAGTATATCCCACTTGAATTTAGAGACCATCTAAAGAATAGATTTGACACGTTGAACACTAGTGACCCAAGACCAGAAGAGTTGTGGATTGACATCAAGGACATCACACATGAAGAAAACAAGAGGTCATTAAAAAAAAAACAGGAAAGAAAGAAAAGGCCAAAATGGATGTGAAAAAAAAAATTTTTTTTTTTAAAGAGACTCTGAAATTTGCTCTTGAACTTCAAGTAACTAAAAGCAAATGGAAGAAATGATGAAGTAAAAGAGCTGAACAGAAAATTTCAAAGGAAGGCTCAAGAAGACAAAGTATCATAATGACAAGTGCAAAAACCTGGAGATAGAAAGCCAAAAGGGAAGAACACCCTCAGCATTTCTCAAGCTGAAAGAACTGAAGGAAAAATTCAAGCCTCAAGTTGCAGTATTGAAGGATTCTATGTGAAAAATATTAAATGATACAGGAAGCATCAAGAGCAGATGGAAGGAATATAAAGAGTCACTATACCAAAAAGAATTGGTCAACATTCAACCATTTCAAGAGGTACATATGACCAGGAAGCAAAGGTACTGAAGGAAGAAGTCCAAACTGCATGAAGGCATTGGTGAAAAACGAGGCTCCAAGAATTGATAGAATACCAATTGAGGCATTTCAACACATGGATGCAGTGCTGGACGTGCTCACTCATCTATGCCAATAAATTTGGAAGACCGCTTCCTGGCCAAACTGACTGGAAGAGATTCATATGTATACCTATTTCCAGGAAAGGTGACCCAAGAAAGTGTGGAAATTATCAAACAATATCGTTAATATCACAAGCAAGTAAAATTTTGCCGAAGATCATTCAAAAGCAGCTGCAGCAGTACACCAACAGGGAACCGCCAGGAATTGAAGCCGGATTCAGAAGAGGGTGTGGAACCAGGGATGTCATTGCTGATGTCAGGTGGATCCTGGCTGAAAGCAGAAAATACCAAAAAGATGTGTAGCTGTGTTTCATTGATTATGCAAAGGCATTCGACTGTGTGGATCATAACAAATTATGGATAACATTTTAAAGAATGGGTATTCCAGAACACTTAATTGTGCTCAAGAGGAATCTGTACTTAGATCAAGAGGCAGTCATTTGGACAGAACAAGGGGATACTGTGTGGTTTAAAATCAGGAAAAGTGTGTGTCAGCGTTGCATCCTTTCACCATACCTACTTAGTCTGTATGCTGAGCAAATAATCTAAGAAGGTGGACTTTAAGAAGAAAAACCAGGGATCAGCACTGGAGGAAGACTCATTAACAACCTTCGATATGCACATGACACAAGCTTGCTTGCTGAAAGTGAAGAGGACTTGAAGCACTTACTGAAAAAGATCAAAGACCACAGACTTCAGTATGGTTTACCCCTCAACTTAAAGAAAACAGAAAATCCTCACAACTGGACCAATAAGCAACATCATGATAAACTGAGAAAAGATTGAAGTTGTCAAGGATTTCTTTTTACTTTGTTCCACAATCAACACCCGTGGAAGCAAGAAATCAAACAAAGGGTTGAATTGGGCAAATCTGCTGCAAAAGACCTCTCTAAAGTGGTTAAAATGAAAGATGTCACCTTGAAGACTAAGGTGCTCCTGAACCAAGTCAGGGTATTTTCAATTCTCTCATGTGCATGTGAAAGCCAGACATTGAATAAGGAAGACCAAGGAAGAACTGATGCCTTTGAATCATGGTGTTGGCAAAGAATATTGACACGGACTTTCAGAAGAACAAACAAATCTGTCTTGGAAGAAGTACAGCCAGAATGCTCCTTAGAAGCAAGGATGGCAAGACTACTTCTCACATACTTTGGACGCATTATCAGTCCCTAGAGTCTCACATCGTGCTTGGTAAAGTACAGGGTCAGAGAAAAAGAAGACCCTCAATGAGATGGACTGACACAGTGGCTGCAACAATGGGCTCAAGCGTAACAATGATTGTGAGGATAGTGCAGGACTGGGCAGCATTCGTTCTGTTGTACATAGGGTCTGTGTGAGTCTGAGCCAGCTAGAGGGCACCTAACAACAAAGTATCAGGTATCAGATGCTGCCCTGGAGAGACTGTGGTACTACAGAGAGCTAAATAAAACAAGATGTCCAGTATCTAGCAAGGAAGAAGTATTCAGCTTCCATCAGTCAATCTGTGTCCCCATCTACTGGGCCTCACTTTCTTGGGCCTCACCACTTGGTCCCTCATCAATGACTGAGGAGTTATGCTTCACTCTTCCTCTATTTCCTCCTCAACTCCCCAGTGCTCCTCTGTTTACCCATGTACTCATAAATTCAATTCATCTTATATGTTGATTTTTCACTCATTCCCATTTTTTCATATTTTCCCTCTTAAGAAATAAACAGTGGTTCTTTTTCTGTATGAATTCAAATGACTCCTAATTTCTTAAAAAAAAAAAAAATTATTTCAGTTGCATTAAACTAAGACAGACTTTGAGAAAAGATATTAAATGGGTGATTTGTCATGCTGACATTAACTGGGAGAGCCTCCAAAGCACACAGAAGACTAAATACCACTTAGAAAGATGATTTTTCATGTTTAAAATAATAATAATCATGTTACCCACTTACTTCATTGAAGCTTAAAGTGCCAGACTAAAGGTAATTAAATTTTATACTTAATATGGAAATATATTCCGAAGACCATCATTTCTCCACTTTGCCTTTATTTTTATGATTCTGTAACTGGGACAGCCCTGTTGTAAAGTGGGGGCACTGCGCTTTAAGCACCTCCATTCCTCATCATCTCACATACTCAGCCTGCCTCCCAGAGGAGCATTCATAAACATTATCCTCAGAAAAGCAGCAGATTTCAGAAAGAAAAGGATTCAAAACCCGTAAGATTGAGCTTATGAAAGTAAAACTTCAGATCCCTACCTTCCTCACTTTTTAGATATCTCCAAGATAACAGCCTCAATCCCACCAGCTACCACAGTGCTTCCTTTCCGGTGAAAACAAACATGCTTCAACTGAGAAATCGGCAAGTGGCAAACAAGAAGCCAGCTAACCAACCTACAAATAGAGGCAAATACTGTAAGGCATGAGGCAAAGCAGTGAATTTCAAGGGCCTCATCCCCCCACAATTTCTATCAGCATACTCCCCAAGGTCCACCATGTTGCCTCATACACTCCATCGCAGTCAATAAACAATCTAAGGAAAACTAGATGCCTGCTCTGTAACTCCAGCATATGTGTATTTACTCATTGGCAGAGATAGGGGTAAATCAAATGTGGTAAAATGCTAACATGTGGGGAGTCTAGGTGAAAGATATATGGAGATTTTTTGTACTACTCTTGCAACTTCTCTATAAATCTGTACAAGTAAAAGCAAAACCAAAAACAATAGCAGTGAAAAATCCGGAAGCTTCCGTCTCTGATCCACGTGCTGAATAGAGACCTTTATTCTCTAATTCTTTTTGATGTGAATCACCGCAAACAACATCATATCCTGACAGCCAACCTACCAAACAATCACCTGTGTTATGGTCTTCCTCTATGTCAATAACACTCTCAACCTGCCTTCCTGAAGCCATGACTTGTTGCCATGATCAAACTTGGGTGGTTTCCAAGTTTCTATCAGTGGTAAGTTAACAAATCATCTCTTAGGCTGGGAGCATCTGCAGATGGCTAAGCTTAACCATTATGTTGACTTTTCTTAGTGACTTTTAGAACACGATCTTCTGACTTTGTCCAAAACCCGAGAATCCTTTTGCAGTAGACCTCTGTGTGGTGACCACACTATAAGCTGACACTGTAGCCGCAAAAGTTTGAGTTTCTCCTCTAAACTGAACAAAAATTCAGAAATGACCATATCCCAAAATGTAATCTACATCGATGTTTTACTCATGGATAATATGGCCAAACAAATGATGATTGACATTCTCTGGTTGCTGCACTTAATTTGCTGGAAGAATTTCTGGAAAGAAAAGGTTGATGCCTTAGAGATTAAAATGTCTTCTGGAATATCAGACTACAGGGTGATCAAATGCATCTGTGGTTCCTGTTTTCCACTCCCCTGAAAACCCAGAAAGAACACAGCAACTTCTAAATTCTTCCCAACATTAGCACTAGTTCATGTTTGAGTAGTTTCAGGAGCCAGAACTCTTTCTTCACACACATTATTCAGCGCTGTGATTCTCTGAGCTGCTCTGTGCCTTGATATCTCTATCTGATAAATGAGTTTACATCTGCTCCTCGAGCAATCCCAGAATCCTAGGAAGATAGATATAATAATTAGAGAAATATTTTTAAAAATTTGGTGGGCGGGGGGCAGAGTATTCCTTAAGTGTTTTCTCAATGTGCTTAAGACTTTGTCATGGATGTGCTTCAAGAATCCTATGAAAATCAAACCAGTAGCTGTTGAGTTGATTCCGACTCATGGCAAACCCATGTGTTGTAGAATAGACCTAGACCTGCACCATATAGTTTTCTTTACAGAAACAGATCACCAGGCCTTTCTTCCAGAGGGCCAGTGGCTGGGTTCAAGCTGCCAACCTTTCCATTAGTAATCAAGCACAAACCATTTGTGCTACTTAGGGACCTTATAAAAGGCCCGAAAATGTATGAATGATTTGTCAGTGTCCATTCCCTACTCCCAACACACCCACCCCCGCAAAATGTTAAGAATTGTGGAAGGAAGAACTCATTTTGTAAAAGATTAACTAAATCTACTGATGGCTCCCTAGAAGACAAGGTATGCATTAGTCTTCCATCAACATATAATGGATACATGTCAGAGGACTAGAAAAAAACAACTGAAGCACATCTATAGTACAAAAATTACACAAAACAGCAGTGTATTGGCAGTGTGGCTTGGGTACTGTCACCTCTGGCCTGGCCTTTTTCCAGGCTGGGCTCCTCTACTGAGCTTCTCACCCTGGTTCTGCTCTGTCCAGTGGTGCCAAGTCCAGTCCATACTAGTCAGCTCACTTTCTGGCATCAGGGCTCACCAACTAATCCGAGAGAGCTTGATTTCTTTATCTGCATATTTTCAACTTTCAGTCTTTAATGCCCCCAAAAAGTCTCTGCCTCAACCACGCAGATTTCACAAATTTTATTTCTTTTGCTCAAGTTCTTTGTACAGTACAAAGCCATCAGCTCAAGTTCTTTGTACATCACAAAGTCATCAGCTCAAGTTCTTTCCACAGCACGAATGCATCAGCTGCAAGAACTGCTGGGGGTGGGACCCTCCTCCAAGTCAAACACACTCAACAAAAGGCCAGATGCTCGCTAATCCTTCTAGAACTGTGGCCAGGGGGGTTATAGACCTTCTTGAGCCTAAGTAGGAAAAACCAAATTCTTCAAGTGGAAGGCTTTCTGGAGGGTCATGGCATTCTTTCTGGAAGGTCTAACATTCTTCCCCTCTGTGGTGGCTTCCTATCTTCCCACTTGCTGAATATTTACCTCGGTGGACCTTTCAAATTTTACATCTTGTCTACTCATACATGTGGGTTACATTCATTCCAGAACATTTATCAATTGTTTTCTATAGGCACTGGGACTGAGAAGGCAGAGGTCAACCACGATCAACGTACAAGACCAGTTGCTATTAAGTTGACTCCAACTCATGGTGACCCCAATTGTGTTCCATGGTTTTTAATGGCTGATTTTTTAGAAGTAGATCACCAGGCCTTTCTTCCAAAGTACCTCTGGGTAGACTCAAACTGCTAACCTTTTAGTTAGCAGCCAAGCATGTTAACTATTTGTACCACCCAGGACCTCCTGAACAATGCACAGTTCCTCCTAACATACAGCAGATCTGGTCTCAGAAGTCAGCACTCTGCATACTAGCATTTAGGGACAAATTATATATTAACATACAACAAGTATCAGCTCAAATAATGTCATTTAACCCTCTGCATACACCAAGGAGTCCCTGGATGGTACAAATAGCTATGTGCTCGACTACTAGCTGAAAAGTTGGTGGTTCAAACCCACGCAGAGGTGCCTCAGAAGACAAGTCTGGCAATCTGCTCCTGAAAGGCCACAGCACTGAAACCCTACCAAGCCATTCTACCCTGCACACAAGTAGTCACCATGAGTCAGAATTGACTTGAAGGCAACTAGTAACAACAATACACATCAAACACTGGGTGGTTTTTAAAGAAATGGACAGAAATTTAATGAGTACCTACAAAATGAGTGTCATTGTACTGAAAATGAAAGCTATAAAGACGTATTACCCCTACTACAGTTGGAGACTTCAACGCCCCTCTATCAGTAAGTGAGATCCAGCAGGCAGAACACCAGTGAGGGTATAGTTGAACTGAATAGCACCATCAATCAACTGTATCTAATTGACATTCATAGAATAAACAGCAAGAGCAGAATACACATTCTTCTCAAGCTCACATGAAATATGAAATGTACTCCTTAAGGCACCAGAGTTTAAA
The DNA here is from genome assembly GCF_024166365.1 of Elephas maximus indicus. Taxonomy (NCBI): domain Eukaryota; kingdom Metazoa; phylum Chordata; class Mammalia; order Proboscidea; family Elephantidae; genus Elephas; species Elephas maximus. Next base: position 231,902,632 of record NC_064819.1, read on the forward strand.
CTCTCTTTGAGAAGATAAGGCATGAATGTGTAAAAAAAAAAAAGAATTGACAAGTTGTGGAAACCTAGGATCTAGGAGTATTTACTTCTTTGAAATAAGGCGGCTGTGAGCCCAATGACTCTCCTGGCGCAGTTCCAGCCACTTTCAGACCAATGTGAAGGCCAAGTTCTCCTGACACTCTTCAAATCACACCACCCAGGTGGCATTGCGCTTCCTGGAGGGCCAGGTTTCCTCCCAAACATGCAGAACGCTGGGCTGGACCTGCTCAAACAGAGAGCTCTGTGCCCAGCTCACTGTTAGCAAGAAGTTCAAAGATGATGTTGGGGCCTACGACGGGTAGAAGGTTCCAGCCTTCCAGGGAGTAACCCAAGGGTACCTACCACATGCCCACTGTTAGTCTATGTGTGATCGTGTTTTCCAGACCACACTGGACGGGGGTGGCTGGTGTGAGATCACAATGCGTCTCTAGCTCCACACTCACTTGCTCTACGAGAATTTTAGCATCTTTTATCCTCCGGAATGGTTGGGCCACAGTTTAAGAGGTCACACCCGCCATTTTTCTTTTTCCTACACCTTGCCCCAGCAAGGTGCCTGCCAGGTGTCATACTACCCTGACCACAGGACCAAGTGGCCCTGCCAAGGCCTGCAGTGGGCACTGTGGGGTGGGTTGGGGGTAGGCTGAGGGCAATTCCTCTAGCCTGGTCCTGGGACTAGACTACAGGATACCATGCACAGCACATACCATGGTGTGGTCAGCACAGCCCATTTCCACTGAAGCCAGCCAGGTGCCACCAAACCTCATTCCCTCTTCCAGAGGACGAGTCTTTTCCAAGGGCTTTTCCTGGTCCCTCAGTGAGCTTGCCTTGCTGAGCTCCAGACCTGGAGTGAAAACAGTTGACACTTCACCAGGGACCCCTGCATTGCAAACTTTCACAATGGTTTATTCCCAGGCCCTCAGTAGGAACTGCAGAAACCCTGGCTTTGAGCAACAGGAATACTGACCCTGGGCACCAAGCAGAAACAAGCCTTCAAGAGCCAAAATTCACGTGACTACAGAATCTCTTGTTAGCTGCCGTCAAGTCAGCCCCGACTCATGTCAACCCCATACACAACAAAACGAAATGCTTCCTAGTCCTGCACCATCCCCATGTTCACTTGTGGATTAGGCCATTGTGATCCATAGGGTTTTCATTGGCTGATTTTTGGAAGTAGATTGCCAGGCCTTTCTCCCTAGTCCATCTTAGTCTGGAAGCTCTGCTGAAGCCTGTTCAGCACCATAGCTGAGCTCCCCAAGTCCACAGCCACCAGACACCAAACTCTGGAGATGAGAATCCAGGTGGGCAAGTAAACAAAGCTTCAGACTTCCTGTGGTGGAGTGTCACCCTCCTGTCTCAACTCATGCAGATGGATCACCTGGGGTGTGCAGAGGAGAGAGACGTGGACTGGCTGGCCAGGGTCTGCAGTGAACAAGCAGCTGGGGCAGCTACTGAGTTGCCCGTTGGTGAAGCAGGCTGAGCAGTCTAGAACCCTCTTGATGGAGCCTTCTGGGCCCCAGGCTAGAAGAGAAGTCAAGGAGCAAGAGTTCCCATCAGAATGGGGCCTGTTAAAGACTTTCGGGAGGGAGCCAGACTCATGAGAGTTCTTTTTCCTTTAGGAAAACAGACTTTCCTGGAAAAAGTAACCCAGTACATGCTCCTGCTCGGCCACAGCCCTGGGTCTGACCACCAAGCCCGTGCCCACAGCGTGCTCTGGCAGTTACCGCATCCCCAGGTACTTCAGGACCCCTCTGTGAGAGAGGTCAGCAGGAAGGCGAAGCGGAATTCCTGAGAAAGGAAAGAGAATCCAAGACAATCCTGTCCTCTTCCTATGCAGGACCCTGTGCCCCTGTAACATTCCTGGGGGGCAGGGGATGCTGTGGGTTGATGACTTTCCCAACCTCACCAGGGACAGGTGTACATAAAGTGGCCTGGAAATATTTTCATAAAACAGCTGCCAGCCTCACCTGCACCTGTGCCCCCACCTACTGAATAACAACCTCCAGTTAGGGGTGGGTGGAGCAGAAGGCACATATCTTTTGTACAGGCTCCTATATCTGCCTGGTTAAGGGTCTCTTAACCATGGTGTACCTATAAATTATCCGAAATGCAAAAAGACACACTCTTGCCCTCAAAGAGCCCACAGCCTAATCGAGCTGACCACTGGTATAACTCACGTTCACAATGCTGTTGCTGTTGTTAACTGTTGTCAGGTAGACTCCGACTCATGGAGACCCCACGTACAACAGAACATTGCCAGAGACGTTGTCCAGTCCTGTGACATCCTCACAATCGCTGGTATGTTTGAGTCCATTGCTGCAGCCGTTGCGCCAATCTAGTTCACCAAGGGTCTCCCTCATCCTTGTTGGCCCTCTGCTTCACCAAACATGATGTCCTCCTCCAGCAATTGATCCCTCCTGATGATGCGTCCAAAGGAAGTAAGTCAGACAAAGTTATGTTGCCATCCGTCGGGTTTTCATTGGCTAATTTTTAGAAGTAGATTGCCTAGCCTTTCTTCCTAGTCTGTCTTCGTCTGGAAGGTCCGCTGAAACCTATCCACCATGAGTAACCCCGCTGGTGTTTGAAATGCTGATGGCATAGCTTCTAGCACCACAGTAACACACAAGCCACTGCAGTATGACAAGCTGACAGATGGGTAGTGACAGGTTCACATTACCTCGACACATGTGAGGTCTGCTCAGAAGGCTTTGAGAAATGGAGCAGAAAGAGCTTGGGGGTGCACCCAACAGTGGACTGATAACGGCCGAGCCGCTGTGGGTGGTCTGGAGGCAGTTGCCCAGAAGGTACAACTGTGAGGCCAACAGCATGGGAGTCTCTAAGACAGACAATAGCCATTCCTCAGGGCCAGGGCTTCCATCCAGTGGGAATCAGACCTAGGGAGTTCTGAGGGTGCAGGCATCTGTTCTCAGGAGAAAGGCCAGACAGGTGTCAGGGCCCCCCACCCCCCCTCGGTGGACCACAGGCAGGACAGGGCTTTGTTTTCAGTGAGGGCAGCTGGGAACCTGGGCCATCAATGTGTCAGAACTGGGTGAATGTGGCAGAAGCTGGGGGGCCGCAGTTGGACACATCACCCAAGCATATGGCCATCACACCTTGGGGTAGCGCCTGGCTCACCCCTCTTTCTGCCCCTATATAGGACCAGGCACTGCAGTTGCTGCCAATGGCAGTCAGGCCGCCCTTCGCTTTGGTCTCCTGCCATCACAGCTGCTAAAGGTCTGGCGGACGTAAAATGAAGCAGGGAATTGTTCTGTGGGTATCTCCTGGACCCGCCTTCCTGGCTCCTTCTAGTCATCATTAACAGGTTAATCCTAAATCTTCTGTCTCTTCCAGAACTACGGCTCCTCTCCTGGGCTGAGGTAAACCAATCGTGTCCTAAGATGAGATGGAAAGTCTTATTCCATCCATTCGGCAAACAAATCTGGTCATTTAGTTTGTACCCAATTCCATACACATTCACGTAATAGCTATTGTCGTAAGACCTTAATACTCACTAATCAGGTAAGACTCACACCAACCCTACGAGGTAGATGTAGTTACTGCATAACAAAAAAGCCACTGCTGTCCATTGTTTCCAAGGAGTGACTGGTGGATTCAGGCTGCTGACCTCTTGGTTTGCAGCCTGAGCTCTTAACCACTGCACCACAGGGCCTATAAAATTCTGCCTCCCAATATTGCTTTGGAAACCCTGGTGTGCATCCCTGGAGACAAGTGTACGAAATCATGAAGTATTCACTGCACACCCTGTTTTCCTTCTCACCACTGGCCATTGTGACCCCCACACCCCAGATGGAGAAAGTACTCGCTCAGAGATTTCCAGCACCCTTGTCCCCACTAAAGTGCCCCCCTTCAACCTTATATCTTTGTGCTTTCATCAGACTGCTCTCCTAAACAAGCAAGAGGGTGGAATGGGTGCTTGGAAGATGCTTGTACCTCAAATGCTCCCACAGAGATGCACATCAGAGCTTTGCCCCCAAACACAGGGCTGGTGGGACTGACTCATCTGTGTCCCTCCTGACTGCCTTTAGAGAAAGGACGCCTCCTCTCAGGTGGCCTGTAACGTGCACCATATGTGTGGCAGGGAGGGGGCTGCGGGGGGACACAGTACCCCAGTTTCGGGACCTGCTCATTTGATGCAGAAGCCCCATTTCCCTGCATTCGTGATTTTGGACATTCCTTGCAGCAACCCGTCCAAGTCCTGTTCCATCTGTCGGTTTAACACCAGAACCTCTGTCTGAAGATGTGTTAAAATCCTTTACCTGTTGTTTTCTCCTCTCTGGCCTTGTTTATACTCACAGGTTTAAAGCTGTTATCTTAGAAGGATTTCAGAAAGAAAGGGAGATGGGCTCATAGAGCTCATCTGCCAGATTTAACAAAATATCACATTGATTTCTTACAACTGGTTTCTGATGCCATGATGTAAGTTTAATTATTCTGTGAATTTTCAGGACATTTCTGCAGGTGAAAGTGAGAGTAATCTCAGGAAATGTTGCAGAACCAAGATAGGAGAAATCTACCCTCTCTCATCCAGGAGAATATGGCCCCAGAAAACTCCTTTTTGGAAAACATAATCGAGGGGCCTTAGCTTAGCTTAAGCACATCCTCAGCTTCTTCCCAGACAGGAAATCAGCAGCTTCGTACACAGTCCTGAATGCGGCCCTCTGCTGTATATGAGAGGGCTGGTGGGCTGGGAAGCTCCTGGAGTCCTGTGGGGCTGTCCTCCTAGGCACCTCCCCAGGATACTGTTCAGTCCCTACAGCAGATCCACCTGGATTTGGAACAGGAGAAGAGGCAGAGGCAGGAGGTATAAATGCAAGTTGTTCTTAGACCCTCCATTCCTCATTTATCTTCATCCCCTGCCATGTCCCCTGCCCTCCTCTGCCCTGGCCACTTACCGTTCCTGTGTCCCACCCAGACACACCGTCACCCTGCCTTCTTCACTCAAAGCCCTGCCTCTGCTGATATTGGTCACCCAGTCTGAACCAGGGACCTTGTGTGCATTTCACCAGCAGATGTTTAGAGAGTATGACCTCCTCAAAATGAGTGACTGATGGTGGGACTATCAGGCACTCGGCAGAACAATGCTCAAGAAAAGTGGTATCCAGCGGAATCTTGTTACTTGTCAAATCCCAACACAAGGCAATGTCCAACTCCATCCAAGGGCAGGGACAGTCCTGGACAAACCATCCCTGCAGTATGGACATGCTAACATGTCTGCTGCTATGGAGAAAACCAGAGTTTGGCTGCAAAGTTGAGTATTCTGTTTGTAAAAAAAATTACAAGTTTTGCATTATGAAAACAGAGAATTCTCTTACCCACGACACTAAAGGTCATTTTGTTAAATTTTGTTAAAAATCTACGCACTCTAACAAATAAACAATCTTTTAGCTATGCTATAAACTAACCTTTAAAAGCAGCTGGGTGACTAGGCCCACTGAAACCAGAAAGGCTGGTTTCTTTAGTCATTAGCTTTCACTTAAAACTCAGAAAACAACTGAAATTAATACATATCCTATTTTCAAAACTAATGAGTATATCCCGTTTTCAAGGTTGGAGAACATATCCTGTTTTCAAAACTTCAGGTGTCTTCTAACCAAGACTCGCTGACCTTGTGATTGTCTTGCAACTGTTTAGCAGAGTTATGTAAATGTCAACCCATCAGAAATTTTGTCCAAAAGTTCCTGATATCTTTATACATAAGCACTTCAAGAATCCTAACTAATTGGAGCACTCATTTACTGGGTAATGATGAGTTGCCCAATTGCATATTTTCCATTGAACCTGCATAGCAATCTGTTAATGGTGTCCTGAGTTGTTTATTTTTTGATATGTTTCTGTTGGCTCACAGAATGCACGAGAGACGGAGCTCATGCCATATGAACAGCCAGACCAACAGAGCCCAGGCCAGGAAACACAGTACCCCACATCCTATGAGGTCACACCTACCCTGGCGTGGTTATTTTCCCAGTGATCTGTGCAGTAAGCTGGCTCTGTGTATGTGTGTATGTGCATGTGTGTGTACACACATGTGCACCAGGAATCCTTAGATTCAGAAACATCACTTGGCCTTGGTTCTTGGCCTGTACAAAGAAAGAGCGACCCTACCATGCAGCTTGCTCTGGGGCACAAACACTAGGGTTCCCAATCCACTAGCAAAAGAAAAGGCTGGAGTCTGCCAACCCAGGAGAACTCTGGTTCCATCTTTATAAAATGTGACTCAAGGGTCATTAGACTTGTCAGTTCTTAGAATGGGAGGCTATTTGAACCTGGCCCCAAACCTCACCAGTTTTTACAAACAGATGAAGTTGTTCTGGGAACTGATAAATGTCTCAGTCATGGGGTTGAGTAGAAGATGAATGTTCTCATGTCAACCCTGCCCAATACAATCTCAAATGCAACTTACCAGAAACAAACAAAAACTAGCCATCGACAGACTTTTTCCTCCTAAAGAAGCCTAGGAGCATGATTGCTTTTGAACATGGGTCTTCCAATGGGCCTGGTCAATGAGGTCCTGTAATTAGGCTCAAACCAAAAAACCAAAACCAAACCCAGTGCCGTCGAGTCGATTCTGACCCATAGCAACCCTATAGGACAGAGTAGAACTGCCCCATAGAGTTTCCAAGGAGTGCCTGGTGGATTCGAACTGCCAACCCTTTTGGTTAGGAGCTGTAGCACTTAACCACTACGCCGCCAGGGTTTCCCAATTAGGCTCAAGGGTGAGCAATTCAAGTTCTGAGAGGTGGATTTATGGCCAGTTATGACAAGAATGACAAGAAGAGGGAGAAGATGACAGTTGTCTGAAGACGAAAAGAAGAAACAGAAAGTCCCAGTGAGGAAATGGTTTTCCTTGGGATAAAAAGGGCAAGATAACATTATGGGGAGTTGTTCCCCCAGGCAGGGGCTTCCCTTTGGTCCAGGATATCAAAAAATCAAACCATTGTGTTTTTGACCCGGAAAGGAGATGGTGCTACCTACCACCAGTGCATTTCCTCGGCCTGCTTCCATCAACTTCTACTCCAAAAAACCCCGATGCAGAGAAGGAGCAAAAGGAAACCCAGACACTTGCTGAAATGCCCAGGCTGGACACTGATCTGGCAAAACCCAGGAGGCAGGGCACACATAAGCAGGCAATGCAGGGAATGGGGCCTTGGCTCACCAGCAGCCAACAGGCAAAGGCTGCGATCGCCAGGGGAGGGCAACTGAAAACTGCCTAGAAGTGCCCTTCCCCAGTGCCCGCTGAGAACAGGGATGTCCATTTATACTCTGACCTGTCTCTCAGGGCCCTCTGACCTGCAGTGAAAAGATGGTCACTCCCAGACACACACCCCAAGGCCCTGCATGAAATCATCACTGCATGCTATTATTCTAGACTTCAAAGGAAAAACTCCCTCTCTAGAGTGGGAGTCTTTGCCAAATTGCTTGGTTACCAAGTGTGTGTTTGCAGTTCTATTTACAAACTCAGCCCATCCCCTCCCCTATTTTAATCCCCAGAAACCCTCTTGGTTTATGTCCCTGGCCCTGGTTTTGAGATCAGGCTGGCCAGAGTACAGACTTAGAGTCCACTCCTGGCTGATGTGTACTACATGACTCGTCCTCCATTGCAGGGCATGGTCTTCCTAAGTAGTTCAATTAGCTTGTTTCCAGCTGCGCTTCTATATCCACATTCCCTCCACCTCTTCAATAGGCTTTTACCAAGCATCGACACGTACCACATGCTCCGCTATGCATTGGGGACACCAAGACAGCAGCATGTAGTAAGCTCTTATTACATACAAGTCTCAGTTCCAATGACTTTACATATTCTATTTAATCCTCACAATAATCCTATGGGGAGGATCTTAATGCTCCTATTTTACAGAAGAGCAAACGGAGGCACAGAGCAGTTTAAGGAATGTGTTGGAGCCAAGATTTGAACCCAGGAGTTGAGATTCTAAAACTCATGCTCTGAACCACTACACAAAGACCACGATTGTTTTTGAACTTGATTATCGCAACTGGTCTGTTCACTAAATTCCAGTAATTAGGTTCAAAGGTGAGTGAGTCAAGTTCCATGAGGTAAATTTGTGGTCATTGGTGACAAGATAAGGGAGAAGACAATAGTTGTTTGAAGAAGAAGTAGAAGAAACAGAACGTTCTGGTGCAGAGAGGCCTTGCTAACTCAGAGGAGGCCAGCCTGGCCATCACTAACGCCGAGCTGCCTGCTGCTGATGTCCTGGAGACGGACCAGACAGGGCCGGCCTGACGTGGGGCCTCGGCACCAAAGCAGCAGTGGTCCCAGTGTGTCTCCCATGACGTGGAGGCCCCAACACCATTCCACGCGTGCCCAACCTACGAAATGAAGGTGTGGAAGAATGAAAGACAGTCTCTAAGCTGTGTACAGGGTGAGTGTAGCGTTGATTCGGCTGCTTCTGTTGCCAGTTCATCCCCTGCAGTCAGTGGAGAGAACTCTGTTGAAGACCAGCCCCAGGCACTTTACTGCTCTGAGGAGTTTCTCCAGGTTGGCTCCCTCACCAGCCTTAACCCTGTTATTGGACCCAGACTCTACATCTCACTCTCCTTTCCCTCTGACCCTCTTCACTACTGTCCCTGCTGCTATGGAACACACAAGTGATCACTCAGCACATGTGCATCAACACCTATATGTGCCAGGCACTGTTCCAGGTGCTGGCAATACCACAGTGAGAAAAACAGAAAAAAGGGAGAAAACTCCCATCCCATGGAGATAGTGGAGGATAGATAATAAGTAAAATACGAATATCACTTGCTATCCAAACTCACTGAATTCCTAAGTTCAGACAGCAAGAGCCAGATAGCAGAGGGAGCGTGTGGATGCAGGTGGGTGGGGCTGCCATTTTAAATGCTCTGGAAAGGCTTCACTGAGAAGGGAATTCTTGAGTAAAGGAGGGAGTGAGCGAATCATGCAAATAACTGGGGGAAGAGCATTCAACGCTGATGGGACAGCATGTGCAAAGGTCCTGTCTGGATCGCCAATGTGCGAAGGATGTTGGAAGGCCATACAATGTTTTCCAACTGCACAATATCCCAGAACCTGAACAGCAGGGCAGCAGAAAGGTTTTGCTGTCAGACAGTCTGAGTCTGAAGTTTGTTCCTCTGTATATGAACCATGCAACTCAAACAAATTCCTTAAACTTTCTTACTCCTTTCCCAGATTGCCAAATGGGAAGTTATATAAAGTTGACACCATGGGGCTGAAGCAAGTAAGTGGCAGTCACATATGTGATTCAGAGAACCTCACTTTACTCCAGCCCACTATAGCCTAGGATTGTCCTTCTAGAAGTAGGACTCTAGATGGCACCTGGCTTCCAGGATCCCTCCACTATCACACACCTGGGCCTGTCTTCTGCTTGGGGGTAATAACAATGGCAAGAAATCACCTAACAACCATGGAAGGATTTCTCAATAAGCAGTGGCATATATACTGCCTCATTGGGAAATCTCAGGAACCTTCTAAGATTGGTAGGAGATTACTGTTATCATCCTAACTTGCAAATGAAGGTACTAGAAATGCAGAGAAGCAAAGTGACTTGTCCAAGATCCCTCAGACAGTGAGTGACAGAATTGGGAAATCAAGGCCATAAGATCAGACTTATTTGAGGGTACCACCTGCCTGCCTCTGGGCCTACTTCTGTGTTGTTCACACCTGTGAAAAAGGGTGGGAGAAGGCACCTTTGACTGCCAAACCCACACATAGTGCCTCCTAGGAAAGGACAGAGAAGACTGAGTGGGAGGTGGGTGGAGTCTGAGGGCCTGGCTTCCAATAGCTTTCCTGTTGGTGCCTCTAAGGGGTCCTGGGAGTCAGAGGGGGTGTGCAGCGTGAGAACATGTAGTGTCTGGGTTAGGGGTGCACAGGGTGGCAGGGCTTTGGCAAAAGGGTGGGAGCAAACAAATAAAATAGCCTTTTTCCTAAATTAGCTAAAGATGAAACCCTGCCTCAAATCAATTGGGAATTTTCTAGTTTTGATGTTGTTGTCCTTAGGTGCCGTCTAGTCAGTTCCAACTCATAGCGACCCCACGTACAACAGAACGAAACACTGCCAGTTCCTGTGCCGTCCTCCCAATTGTTGTTATGCTTGAGTCCATGTTGCAGCCACTGTGTCAATCCATCAAGTTGAGGGTCTTCCTCTTTTTCACTGACCTTCTACTATACCAAGCATGATATCCTTTTCCAGGGACTGGTCCCTCCTGATAACATATCCAAAGTACGTGAGACGAAGTCTTACCATCCTCGATTGTAAGGAGCATTCTCTCTGTACTTCTTCCAAGAAGATTTGTTCATTTTTCTGGCAGTCCATGATATATATATTCAACATTCCTTATCAACACTAAAATTCAAACACATCAATTCTTCTTCAGTCTCCTTATTCATTGTGCAGCTCTTGATGCATATGAGGCAACTGAAAAATACCATGGCTTGAGTCAGGCATACCTTAGTCCTCAAAGTGACATCTTTGTTTTTAACACTTTACAAAGGTCTTTTGCCCAGTGCAGTACATCGTTTGAGTTCTTGACTGCTGCTTCCACGGGCGTTGATTGTGGATACTAGTAAAGTCTTTGATGAGTCAATATTTTCTTCATTTACTGGTTCAGTTGTGAGGACTTTTGTTTTCTTTACATCAAAGTGTAATTCATACTGAAGACTGTAGTTGTTGATCTTCACCAGTAAGATTATTTCTCAGCATACAGATTGAATAAGTATGGTGAAAGGATACAACCCTGACACACACCTATCCTGATTTTAAACCACACAGTATCCCCTTGTTCTTTTCGAATGACTGCCTTTTAGTCTATGTACAGGTTCCACTTGAGCACAATCAAGTGTTCTGGAATTCCCATTTTTCACAATGTTGTTCATAATTTGTTACGATCCACACAGCCTTTTCATAGACAAGAAAACACAGGTAAAAATCTTTGTGGTATTCTCTGCTTTCAGCAAAGATCGACCTGACATCAACGTTATCCTTCATTGCAGGTCCTCTTCTGAATCTGGCTTGAATTTCTGGCAGTTCCCTGTTGATGTACTGCTACAACAGTTTTTGAATGATCTTCAGCAAAATTTTACTTGTGTGTGATATCGATGAATTTCTGCATTCTATTGGATCACCTTTCTTGGGAATGAACACAAATATGGATCTGTTCCAATTGGTTGGCCAGGTGGCTGCCTTTCAAATTTCTTGGCATAGACAAGTGAGCACTTCCAGAATTGAATTCATTTGTTGAAACATCTCAGTTGGTACTCTGGCAATTCCTGTAGCCTTGTTTTCACCAATGCCATCAGTGCAGCTTGGACTTCTTTCAGTATCATTGATTCTTGATCATATACTACCTCTAAAAAGTATTGAATGTCGACCAGTTCTCTGGGTACAGCGTATTCCTTCCATTTTCTTTTGATGTTTCCTGAATCGTTCAATATTTTGATGCTTCCAGCATCATTCAATATTTTGCCGAAAGGATCCTTCAGTGTTGCTACTCGAGGCTTCAACTTTTTCTTCAATTCTTTCAGCTTGAGAAATGCTGAGCTTGTTCTTCCCTTTTGGTTTTCTAACTCCAGGTCTTTGCTCTTTTCACTATAATACTATACTTTATCTTCTCAAGCTGCTCTTTGACATCTTCTGTTTAGCTCTTTCACGTCATCATGTCTTCCATTTGCTTCAACTACTCAACGTTCAAAAGTAAGTTTCAGAGTCTCTTCTGACATCCTTTTTGGTCTTTCTTTCCTGTCTTTTTAATGACCTTTTTCTTTCTTCATGTATTATGATGTCATTCCACAACTCATCTGGTCTTCGGACTTTAGTGTTCTATACATCAAATCTATTCTTGATATGATCTCTAAGTTTAGGTGGGATATACTCAAATTTTGTTAGCTGGTCTAATTTTAATCTAATTTAGTAGTTTATTTTCAGACTTCCTGGGGCTATTCATATCTATCTGTAGAGTTATGTAATCACAGAACTTAAAATTAGAAAGAATGTGTGAGACCACGCAGGCCATGACCACATTTTACGGGCAATGGCACTGAGGCCCAAGGAGGTTTGGTGACCCATTCAAAGTCACTCTCCCACCAGTGTAGACTAGGAATTGAAATACCCTTGCAGCCTTGTAGTCTAAATTATTTTCTACTTTTCAAAGACTCAGATATCTATTACCTAATGTCATTGCCATTTTTGTACTAAACATAATATGCCCCAGAGACATATTTCTAAAAATTCTACTTTTGGTTCAGTAGTTTCAATCAAAATGCCCCACCCTCTTCTGTCTTCCTAATAATGGTTTCCCTGTTTGCCTCTATGACTCATTCACCCTTGGATATTGTTGGTCATCTTCTCGTTCTACCGCCAAATAGTTCCAGGTATTTATAGATTTTTCTGTCTGTCTTTGATCGCATCTACTGTTGACCATCCCATGATCTGAAGTCCACAATGCCACCTCTGGAAGCAGCGGGTGCCAAGATGACACTTGACATCCACTTTTACTATGATTTGAAGGAAAAGCTGAGTTGAGAGGACAATGATTAAGATTACATGTTCCTTACTGTTAACCTTCGTTGCTCATTTATTGAGAGTAATGTTGAAACAAAATATTCTCAGTTAGGAAATTTTTCATGAATGAACCACGGGCTTTGCCCTTCTGAGGTTTCACTCCCAGAATTCACAGGTATTTTCAGTTTTCTACCTAAGTTACGGATCATATGTAATATGGTAAAGTAAGCACAGTCCAGTTTTGGTTCTCATGCTAAAGGGAGATCTAAAGATTTGATGACATGAAATCATAGCCTTTTATTTGGCTCCACTGCCAATCACTCCAATAGATGTTGGTCCAGTCATTTTGACTTCTTTGTAGACAGTAATATAAGATCAGGCTAGCCATTACTTTAAAGGATTCCTAAGTATTCAGTGGGGGCAGTGTTGATTCAGTGGTAGACCTTTCGCCTTCCATGCAGGAAACACAGGTTCAATTCCTGACCAGGGTACCTCATGCACAGCCACCACATATCGGCCATTGGAGGCTTGCATGTTGCTAGGGTGCTGAACAGGTTTCAGCAGAGCTTCCAGTCTAAGGTGGAAGAAAGACCTGGCAATCTACTTCTGAAAATCAGTCAATGAAAACCCTATGGATCACAAGAGTCCAATCTGCAATCATTCATGCGGATGGCACAGGACCAGGCAGCATTCCTTCCATCGTGCATGGGGTCACCACGAGTTGGGGCCAGAGTCATTTTATTTGTTCTGGAGGCTCCAGGGAGACACAACAAACTCAGGAAAGGGAGTGAGGATGATGGAGGAAAAGGAGTAGCTAAAAAAAAGTCTTCCAGAGGCGGGGCCAAGATGTCGGAGTAGGTGGACGCTACCGCGGATCCCTCTTGCAACAAAGACTCGGAAAAACAAGTGAATCGATCACATACATAACAATCTACGAACTCTGAACAACAAACACAGATTTAGAGACGGAGAATGAACAAAAACGGGGAGACAGGGATTGTCTTCAGAGCCAGGAGCCAGCGTACCAGGCAGGTGACCTTCGGAGCCCGATTTGGGGCAGAGCCCAGGGGGGCAGACGGCACAGACAAGGGGTCCAGCCCTAGCCCCCGAACTCATTCCGGGAGGGAACCAAGCCAGTTGGTGCAGGAGGCGTGGCGGTGCAGCCGGTGGGAGAAGTCCCCGGGAGGCAGTGACTGGTCTTGGAGCAGGGAGAGCAGCATCCCAGCCGGGGAGCCGTCCCGCCGGGAGTTTCAGGGGGAGTGGGCGTGGCGCGAGCGCGGGGACCAGCCACATTTCCCTAATTTACCCCGGGGGGGGGCCCAGTCGTTCGTGCGGGTGGCTCTCACACAGATCGCATGAGCGGCGCGGCGCACTGGAGGGAGAAGTCCCCAGGAGGAAGTGACTGGTCTTGGAGCACAGAGAGCAGTGTCCCAGACAGGGAGCCGTCCCGCCGGGACTTTGGCGGGTGCGGGCGGGGCGTGATCGTGGGGACCAGATATATTCCCCTGAATTGACCCCGGGGGGGGTACCAGCTGTTCGTGCGGGCGACGCCCACCTAGTTTGCGCGAGCGGCGCAGCGCGCCGGAGGGAGAAGTCCCCGGGAGGAAGCGACAGGTCTTGGAGCAGGGAGAGCAGCGTCCCAGCCGGGGAGCCGTCCCGCCGGGATTTTGGCGGGCGCGGGTGGGGAGTGAGCGCGGGGATCAGCTATATTCCCCTGAATTGACCCCGGGGTGGCCCCAACTGGTTCGCGCCGGCCCAGCCGGTTCGCGCAGGCGGTGTGGCAGAGTAGCCGGTGGAAGAAGTCCCTGGGAGGCAGCGGCTGGTCTTGGAGTAGGGAGAGCGGTGCCCCAGACGGGACGCACAGTCACGACTCAGGCGTGGGGACCTGCTCCACATTCCTGAGCTGACCCCGGCGGGGGGAAGCCCACCCGGTTCGCGGGAGTGGCGCGTGACGTGGCTGGCGGGACGGGGAGACCCCGGGAGGCAGCAACTGATTTTGGAGACGGGAGTGCACCGCCCCAGTAGGGGAGCCTTAACCTTGGGGGAGGGGCTGACAGCAGAGGATCTGACCGTGACGCCAGCAGGCCAGACCCCCCGGGGGGCAATCTCCACACAGCCAGTACATAAAGGCGATGCGCCCCGCGGAAATCTCAGATATAAGAGTCATTCCAAGTAAGACAAGCAACTCTGGCTATATTCTGAGGTGCTACACTCCTAGCTCTCTGATCCCTCCCCCACCCTCCCCAGGCAGCTCCATTAACATCCGAATAGCCTGAGCCAGAGGGAGAACTCTGATAGGGATCTGACTGCATTTTTTTTCTAGCGGACTTTCTGGAAAAACTAGTTTCCCAGTGATGGCTCAGAGACAGCAGTCCATATCAAACCACATAAAGAAGCAGACCATGACTGCTTCTACAACCCCCCAAACAAAAGAATCAAAAACTTTCCCAAATGAAGATACAATCCTGGAATTATCAGATACAGAATATAAAAAACTAATTTACAGAATGCTTAAAGACATCACAAATGAAATTAGGCTAACTGCAGAAAAAGCCAAGGAACACACTGAGAAAACTGTTGAAGAACTCAAAAAGATTATTCAAGAACATAGTGGAAAAATTAATAAGTTGCAAGAATCCATAGAGAGACAGCATGTAGAAATCCAAAAGATTAACAATAAAATTACAGAATTAGACAATGCAATAGGAAGTCAGGGGAGCAGACTCGAGCAACTAGAATGTAGACTGGGACATCTGGAGGACCAGGGAATCAACACCAACATAGCTGAAAAAAAATCAGATAAAAGAATTTAAAAAAATGAAGAAACCCTAAGAATCATGTGGGACTCTATAAAGAAGGATAACTTGCGAGTGATTGGAGTCCCAGAACAGGGAGGGGGGACAGAAAACACAGAGAAAATAGTTGAAGAACTCCTGACACAAAACTTCCCTGACATCATGAAAGACGAAAGGATATCTATCCAAGATGCTCATCGAACCCCATTTAAGATTGATCCAAAAAGAAAAACACCAAGACATATTATCATCAAACTTGCCAAAACCAAAGATAAACAGAAAATTTTAAAAGCAGCCAGGGAGAAAAGAAAGGTTTCCTTCAAGGGAGAATCAATAAGAATAAGTTCAGACTACTCAGCAGAAACCATGCAAGCAAGAAGGGAATGGGACAACATATACAGAGCACTGAAGGAGAAAAACTGCCAACCAAGGATCATATATCCAGCAAAACTCTCTCTGAAATATGAAGGAGAAATTAAGATATTTACAGATAAACACAAGTTTAGAGAATTTGCAAAAACCAAACCAAGGCTACAAGAAATGCTAAAGGAGATTGTTTGGTCAGATGACCAATAATATCAGGTACCAGCACAATACAAGGTCACAAAACAGAATGTCCTGATATCAACTCAAATAGGGAAAGCACAAAAACAAACAAATTAAGATTAATTCTAAAAAATAAATAAATAAAATAATACACATAACAGGGAATCATGGAAATCAATAGATATAAGATCACAATAATCAAAAAGAGGGACTAAATATAGGAGGCATTGAACTGCCAGATGGAGAGTGATACAAGGCGATATAGAACAATACAAGTTAGGTTTTTACTTAGAAAAATAGGGGTAAATAATAAGGTAACCACAAAAAGGAATATCAACTCCATAACTCAAGAAAAAAGCCAAGAAAAACGTAACGACTCAACAAACATAAAGTTAAACATTATGAAAATGAGGATCTCACAATCTAGTAAGAAAAACGTCTCAGCACAAAAAAGTATGTGGAAAAATGAAATGGCCAACAACACAGATAAAAAGGCATCAAAATGACAGCACTAAAAACTTATTTATCTATAATTACACTGAATGTAAATGGACTAAATGCACCAATAAAGAGACAGAGAGTCACAGACTGGATAAAGAAACACGATCCATCTATATGCTGCCTACAAGAGACACACCTTAGACTTAGAGACACAAACAAACTAAAACTCAACGGATGGAAAAATATATATCAAGCAAACAATAAGCAAAAAAGAAGAGGAGTAGCAATATTAATTTCTGACAAAATACACTTTAGACTTAAATCCACCACAAAGGATAAAGAAGGACACTATATAATGATAAAAGGGACAATTGATCAGGAAGACATAACCATATTAAATATTTACGCACCCAATGACAGGGCTGCAAGATACATAAATCAAATTTTAACAGAATTGAAAAGTGAGATAGACACCTCCACATTTATAGTAGGAGACTTCAACACACCACTTTCGGAGAAGGACAGGACATCCAGTAAGCTCAATAGAGACACGGAAGACCTACTCACAACAATCAACCAACTTGACCTCATTGACTTATACAGAACTCTCCACCCAATTGCTGCAAAATATACTTTTTTTTCTAGTGCACATGGAACATTCTCTAGAATAGACCACATATTAGGTCATAAAACAAATCTGTGCAGAGTCCAAAACATCGAAATATTACAAAGCATCTTCTCAGACCACAAGGCAATGAAACTAGATATCAATAACAGAAAAACTAGGGAAAAGAAATCAAATACTTGGAAACTGAACAATACCCTCCTGAAAAAAGACTGGGTTATAGAAGACATCAAGGAGGGAATAAGGAAATTCATAGAAAGCAACGAGAATGAAAATACTTCCTATCAAAACCTCTGGGACACAGCAAAAGCAGTGCTCAGAGGCCAATTTATATCGATAAATGCACACATGCAAAAAGAAGAAAGAGCCAAAATCAGAGAGCTGTCCCTACAACTTGAACAAATAGAAAGTGAGCAACAAAAGAACCCATCAGGCACCAGAAGAAAACAAATAATAAAAATTAGAGCTGAACTAAATGAATTAGAGAACAGAAAAACAATTGAAAGAATTAACAAAGCCAAAAGCTGGTTCTTTGAAAAAATTAACAAAATTGATAAACCATTGGCAAGACTGACTAAAGAAAAACAGGAAAGGAAACAAATAACCCAAATAAGAAACGAGAAGGACCACATCACAACAGAGTCAAATGAAATTAAAAGAATCATTTCAGATTACTACGAAAAATTGTACTCTAACAAATTTGAAAACCTAGAAGAAATGGATAAATTCTTGGAAAAACACTACCTACCTAAACTAACACATTCAGAAGTAGAACAACTAAATAGACCCATAACAAAAAAAGAGATTGAAACGGTAATTAAAAAACTTCCAACAAAAAAAAGTCCTGGCCCGGACGGCTTCACTGCAGAGTTCTACCAAACCTTCAGAGAAGACTTAACACCACTACTACTGAAAGTATTTCAAAGCATAGAAAAAGACGGAATACTACCCAACTCATTCTATGAAGCTACCATCTCCCTGATACCAAAACCAGGTAAAGACATTACAAAAAAAGAAAATTATAGACCTATATCCCTCATGAACATAGATGTAAAAATCCTCAACAAAATTCTAGCCAATAGAATCCAACAACACATCAAAAAAATAATTCACCCTGATCAAGTGGGATTTATACCAGGTATGCAAGGCTGGTTTAATATCAGAAAAACCATTAATGTAATCCATCACATAAATAAATCAAAAGATAAAAACCACATGGTCTTATCAATAGATGCAGAAAATGCATTTGACAAAGTTCAACACCCATTTATGATAAAAACTCTTACCAAAATAGGAATTGAAGGAAAATTCCTCAACATAATAAAGGTCATCTTTTTTTTTTTTATGCAAAGCCAACAGCCAATATCACTCTAAATGCAGAGAATCTGAAAGCATTTTCCTTGAGAACGGGAACCAGACAAGGATGCCCTTTATCACCGCTCTTATTCAACCTCGTACTTGAAGTCCTAGCCAGGGCAATTAGGCTAGACAAAGAAATAAAATGTATCCGGATTGGCAAGGAGGAAGTAAAGCTATCACTATTTGCAGATGACATGATCGTATACACGGAAAACCCTAAGGAATCCTCCAGAAAACTACTGAAACTAATAGAAGAGTTTGGCAGAGTCTCAGGTTATAAAATAAACATACAAAAATCACTTGGATTCCTCTACATCAACAAAAAGAACACCGAAGAGGAAATAACCAAATCAATACCATTCACAGTAGTCCCCAAGAAGATAAAATACTTAGGAATAAATCTTACCAAGGATGTAAAAGACCTATACAAAGAAAACTACAAAGCTCTACTACTAGAAATTCAAAAGGACATTCTTAAGTGGAAAAAGATACCCTGCTCATGGATAGGAAGACTTAACATAGTAAAAATGTCTATTCTACCAAAAGCCATCTATACATATAACGCACTTCCGATCCAAATTCCAATGTCATATTTTAAGGGGATAGAGAAACAAATCACCAATTTCGTATGGAAGGGAAAGAACCCCTGGATAAGCAAAGCATTACTGAAAAAGAAGAAAGTGGGAGGCCTCACTCCACCTGATTTCAGAACCTATTATACAGCCACAGTAGTCAAAACAGCCTGGTACTGGTACAACAACAGGCACATAGACCAATGGAACAGTATTGAGAACCCAGATATAAATCCATCCATGTATGAGCAGCTGATAATTGACAAAGGACCAGTGTCAGTTAATTGGGGAAAAGATAGTCTTTTTAACAAATGGTGCTGGCATAACTGGATATCCATTTGCAAAAGAATGAAACAGGACCCATACCTCACACCATGCACAAAAACTAACTCCAAGTGGATCAAAGACCTAAACATAAAGACTAAAACGATAAAGATCATGGAAGAAAAAATTGGGACAACCCTAGGAGCCCTAATACAAGGCATAAACAGGATACAAAACATTACCAAAAATGATGAAGAGAAACCAGATAACTGGGAGCTCCTAAAAATCAAACACCTATGCTCATCTAAAGACTTCACCAAAAGCGTAAAAAGACCACCTACAGACTGGGAAAGAATTTTCAGCTATGACATCTCAGACCAGCTCCTGATCTCTAAAATCTACATGATTCTGTCAAAACTCAACCACAAAAAGACAAACAACCCAATCAAGAAGTGGGCAAAGGATATGAACACACATTTCACTAAAGAAGATATTCAGGCAGCCAACAGATACATGAGAAAATGCTCTCGATCATTAGCCATTAGAGAAATGCAAATTAAAACTACGATGAGATTCCATCTCACACCAACTAGACTGGCATTAATCCAAAAAACACAAAATAATAAATGTTGGAGAGGGTGCGGAGAGATTGGAACTCTCATACACTGATGGTGGGAATGTAAAATGGTACAACCACTTTGGAAATCCATCTGGCGCTATCTTAAACAGTTAGAAATAGAACTACCATACAACCCAGAAATCCCATTCCTCGGAATATACCCTAGAGAAACAAGAGCCTTCACACAAACAGATACATGCACACCCATGTTTATTGCAGCTCTGTTTACAATAGCAAAAAGCTGGAAGCAACCAAGGTGTCCGTCAACGGATGAATGGGTAAATAAATTGTGGTATATTCACACAATGGAATACTACGCATTGATAAAGAACAGTGACGAATCTCTGAAACATTTCATAACATGGAGGAATCTGGAAGGCATTATGCTGAGCGAAATGAGTCAGAGGCAAAAGGACAAATATTGTATAAGACCACTATTATAAGATCTTGAGAAATAGAAAAAACTGAGAAGAACACATACTTTTGTGGTTACGAAGCGGGGAGGGAGGGAGGGAGGGAGAGGGTTTTTTATTGATCAATCAGTAGATAAGAACTGCTTTGGGTGAAGGGAAAGACAATACTCAATACAAGGAAGGTCAGCCCAATTGGTCTGGACTAAAAGCAAAGAGGTTTCCGGGATAAAACGAATGCTTCAAAGGTCAGCGGAGCAGGGGCTGGGGTCTAGGGAACATGGTTTGAGGGGACTTCTAAGTCAATTGGCAAAATAATTCTATTATGAAAACATTCTGTATCCCACTTTGAAACGTGGCGTCTGGGGTCCTAAATGCTAACAAGCGGCCATCTAAGATACATCAATTGGTCTTAACCCACCTGGAGCAAAGGAAAATGAAGAACACCAAGGTCACACAACAACTAAGAACCCAAGAGACAGAAAGGGCCACACGAACCAGAGACCTACATCATCCTGAGACCAGAAGAACTAGTTGGTGCCCGGCCACAATCGATGACTGCCCTGTCAGGGAGCACAACAGAGAACTCCTGAGGGAGCAGGTGATCAGTGGGATACAGACCCCAAATTCTCATAAAAAGACCATACTTAATGGTCTGACTGAGACTAGAGGAATCCCGGCGGCAATGCTCCCCAGACCTTCTGTTGACACAGGACAGGAACCATCCCCGAAGACAACTCATCAGACATGAAAGGGACTGGGCAGCGGGGGGGAGAGAGATGCTGATGAAGAATGAGCTAATTAAATCAGGTGGACACTGGAGAGTGTGTTGGCAACTCTTGACTGGAGGGGGGATGGGAAGATAGAGAGAGAGGGAAGACGGCAAAAATGGCACAAAACGAGAGACTGAAAGGGCTGACTCAATAGGGGGAGAGCAAGTGGGAGAAGGGAGTAAGATGTATGTAAACTTACATGTGACAGACTGATTGGAATTGTAAATGTCCACTTGAAGCTTAATAAAAGTTAATTAAAAAAAAAAAAAAAGTCTTCCAAGAGCAGAGTCTGAAAGAACAACTAGGGATTATCCAGGCATAGAGAGAGGCAATGAGGCCTTCCAGAGTGTCGGCCATATTATTCCTTCTAGCAGCTTTGGGAGAAGAACTATTCCTTGCCTCTCTCAGCTTCTGGTGGTTCCCATTAATCCTTGACATTCCTTTGCTGCTTATAGATGCATTTGCCTCCATCGTCATGTGGCGTCTGTCTTCCCTCTTGTGTGACTCTTTCCATGTCTGTCCTTCTCTTTTATAAAACATCACTCAGAAGGGATTAGGAACCAGCTGACTCCAGTATGACCTCATGACCTCATGTTAGCTTCACTAATAACATTTTCAAAGACCCTATTTCCAAACAAGGTCATATTCAGAGATATTGGGGTTAGGACTTCAGTGTACCTTTTTGGGAGACACAATTCAACCTATAACAGATGGGAACTGGGGAGTTTTAGGACCTAGTAGATTTTGAGAGTAAAGGTAGCCTAAGTCCTTCAGTTAATAGATGTAACTAAAGCTAAGTCAGGGTCTGGACTGCCCTAGGTCACAGGCAAGTTTGTGACAGGGAGAAAGATTTTCCTCCAGGAGAGGACTGTTGGTTCAGTTCTGGTTCTCATGCTTCTAAAAACAAGCATCTGTGTTGCTGACTGTGGGTTGCATGGGGCCTGGGTTGGCTGATAACCATAGTACCTTGCATCCAACACTGAGCTTTCCATGGCTCAGGACCAGGCTCACTCCTCAGAGAACATGTCCAGCAAAGTCTGCCAGGGGTCAGCCTCACAATTAGTGTGATTTTATTTCTTTATCATTAACCTGGAAGAGGAAGGGAGGATACGCCCACTGTGCTTGGTAGATGCTGCAGAGCAGGGCAGGGAAGCTAACATCCTGGCAGAAGAATTAGAGCCTGTCACTTTGATGAATTAGGCAAATGGTTTGAACGGGGAAAAAAGATGATGTTTGCCAGGAATGAGGCAAATATCACCACATGTGCACAAAAGATATAGATTCAACAGGTATAGCTCAGCAGGAAGAAATGCAACTATTAAAAGACTGTTACTTTCAAAAGCCAAGAGATCATGTTCCCATTACCATCAGTGTTGGTTTCATTATTCCGGTAATACTAGGTCTAACTTAGGTCTTCGCATTTTTTAAGCCAGGAAAGAGAAAAAAATGAAAGGGGGATAGAAAACATATCCTATGTAAGCATGATAAAGAACAGAAGGACAAAAAGGCTTGAGAACTGTTGTAGCCATCTTGAAAATATTTTTTAGAAAAAGGTGTGGTGTGAATATGTAGAAAAATGAGCAGGGTATCTTAAAGTACTGTTTTAAAGTATCCAAAGAACTAGTGTTAAGATATTCAGTTGTTTTTCATTTTTTAAAAGAATTAATAAGAGGCAAGCAGCCAGATTCCTCTAGAAAGAAGTCTGATGCCTTTAAATATTATCAAAACCTATAACGAACTATTAGGGAGCTGTTGTAGAAAGGCTGATAGCCTACATGAGCCATGACCTCAAGTACCCTGAGACCAGAAGAACTAGATGGTGCCCAGCTACTACCACTGACCAACCTGACCAGGTGCACAATAGATGATCCTGGTTAGGATGGGAGAAAAACACAAAACAAAACTCAAATTCTTAAAAATGGTCAGACTAACTGGACTATCTGAGAACAGAGGACTCCCTGAGACTACTGCCCTGAGGTGCTCTTTAAACCTTAAACCAAAACTATCCCAATATCATCTTTTAACTGAAAAGCAGATTGATACACAAAATAGAGGACATTACCCATTAGATCAGTAATCTACTAAAATTAACACCTATATGAGTCCAAAAGGTCAACATTTAATCCAAAACAAAGATGAAAACATAAAGGCACAGGGAAACTAGAGTACCAGAAATGGGGCAACTAGACACAATTAATGAGAATGTTGATACAATGTGAAAAATGTAACTAATGTCACTGACCAATTTGTGTGGAAATTGTCAAAGGGGAGCCTAATTTGCTGTATAAACTTTCACCAAAAAACACAGCACAATATTATTTAAAAGAGAGAGAGGGATGTTATGGAAACTATCTCTGGAGACTATTAACAGTTAGGCATTTCTGGTTCGCTGCGGGTATAAATTCAGAACGACATAACACAGCTGGAGAGGAATTATGTTATAAGCCTCAAAAGACTTAAAAATATTCAGATCCTTTGGCTCAAAAGCTTCATTTCTAGGACTTTCTTATAAAACCTGAGTCCTAATTCCAACTGCTTCAATTACTGGTTCTGTGACATTGGATCTCACTGAGCTAACAGTTCGTCTTGATCCACTAATGGGCTATCAAAACACAAATTGTATTAAGAAATAAGATAATGTGTCTTAAAGGCTTAGTACAGTAAAAACAAAAAAATAAAAAATGCTTAACAAATGATAGTTATGTACAAGGTTATTCTTTTAAGTGCCATTTTAATTATGTAAAACTAGAAAATATATGAGCCCAACTGCAGGAAATTCGTTAGCTACATTTTGGTATATCCATTCTATAATAATTGTTTGACAATTAAAATAGTGTCATAAAGGTTAAGTAAATGGAAAAAATTGACGATATATCTATCTGTATATTCTAATACAATCCCAACATATATATAAGTTTATAATTTTTTCTGAAAGCAATACGATGAATTTTATCAGAGGTTATGCTCTGTGTACTGAAATAACAATTGAGCTTTTTTATCTTTATGTTCTCCTATATTTTCCAAATTTTCCACAAAGAATATGTGCTACTTTTATAATCAAAGAAGGCAAAACAAATATTCTATTTAAAATTTAAGCGTCTGACTTGCATGATGTTATTAAATGACCCCAATTCTGTTTAAAAATTCCCCAATTATTGTTAAAAATAATTTCTGGGAAGAGGCTAAAGTTACTTTCAGAAAACAATTTCTGGAAGAGTTTGCATCAGAAGTAGTCTATGAAAATTGCAAATGAGCTGTATCGGCTGCTAGAAAACTGATAACAATAGCTTCCACATGTATGTTGTCAGCAGCACTTCCCAGAAGCATCACCTTTTGAGGGTGTCTTAGACCCCTGTGAGAAGTCTGTGGATTATATAATCAGGTAAGCACTCAACTGCTAACAATAAAGGTTGGCTGTTCAAACCCGCCCAGAGTCACCTCAGAAGAAAGACCCAGTGATCAGCTTCCAGAAAGTCACATTCTTGAAAACTCTGTTGAGTACAGTCCTACTCTGCAGTACATGGGGTTGCCATGAGTCAAAATTGACTCGACAGCCTCTGGCTTTTTGTTTTGCTTTTGAGATCCCTGCGAGTACCTGATTAAAGTTGTGGGCCTTCTTTCCAAGAAACTAAACATTCCCAAATACCCTTTTTCAGACAGGGCACGAATTCCTGCTATTGAGGCCCCACCAGTAGCCATTAGGAGAAATGCCTATGAGAGAGGCAATGCTTTCAACTTACGAATGACGTAGGAAATTCTTTCTTTCTTATTTCAGAGAATGAGTAAGGGCTTGGCATGAAGAGGTAGCTAATGGCCAGCCCCTTCCCTTCTCGTTGTCTGTCTGGGGAACAAACAGGAATCACAGAACGCTGGGCCTCTTAAACTATAGCTGACCTAATATATTAAACACACGGATTAAAATTCGTTTGAATAATCCAGGCATAGGGAATAAATCCCCAGTAACTGAGTTGGGAGACAGGAGTCAGTGTTCATTGTCAGTCCCAGATTTATTAACGAAGAACAATTGAATGTTGATTCTGAGATCAGTGTTAGACAAATTTTGCGCTCAGTTGTTCTAAATAATTGTTATTTTTTAGTGACCACAATTTAAAAGCTAGTAGAGTTAGGAGGTTATATCTCTTAAAAGCTTACATCATAAGATCATACACTCTACTATTTAATTTTTGGATTTTTCATTTTGTAAGTGTGGTTTGGAAAATTCATGGCTATGGTCTGGACCTCAGAATAAACATCTAGTTCAGAGCGAGTGGGGCTATGTTGCCTTCTGCCACCTGGTGGTAGGTCCCAGCACTGCAGAAAAAGAACAGCAGGGACTGCAGTGAGGGAACAGCTTCAGGTTTAGAAACTACAAACTCAGAGCGAAGTGTCGGCAAATATCCCTCTTCAGTTAGCCACTTCTCTTTATGAAGCTTTATCATGAACACTGCACACTTGTGATTATATTCACCTGCCCCTAGGAAACCCTGGTGGCACAGTAGTTAAGTGCTACAGCTGCTAACCTAAAGGTCAGCAGTTCGAATCCACCAGACGCTCCTTGGAAACTCTATGGGGCAGTTCTACTCTGTCCTATAGGGTCACTATGAGTCGGAATTGACTCAATGGCAACGGCTTCAGGTTTTTTTTTGGTTTACCCCTAGGAAGTCAAACAGTTGGCTTCCCAGAGGCCATCTCATGCAGTTTTTATGCTTTGGTTCTCTTCATAATCTCCAGGTTGCACTGGTCCTACCGTCATTCTATTCATAAGGTTTTCATTGGCCAATTTTTTCAAAAGTAGACAGCCAGGTCCTTCTTCCTAATCTGTCTTAGCCTGGAAGCACTGCTGAAACCTGTCCACCCTGGGTGGCCCCGCTGATATTTGAAATACTGGTGGCATAGCTTCCAGCATCACGGCAATACACAAGCCATCGTAATACAACAAACTGACATACGTGGTAGAAGTTACTCAAAATACAACTGGGGAAGAGCTGCCTCCTCAAAGTGGAGTCAACCTTCATGATGTGGGTGGAGTCAAGCTTTCAGAACTTTAATTTGCCGATGTGGCACGACTCAAAATGAGAAGAAACAGCTGCAAACGTCCTTTAATAATCAGAACATGGAATGTGCATGATATTTATATTGTTCAACAATTTCCGCGTTCTGTTGGATCACCTTTCTTTGGAATGGGCACAAATATGGATCTCAACCTGTCAGTTGGCCAGGTAGCTGTCTTCCAAATTCTTCGCATAGATGAGTTAGCACCTCCAGCACTGCATCCCTCTGTTGAAATATCTCAACTGGTATTCTGACAATTCCTGGAGCTTTGTTTTTCAACAATGCCTTCAGCACAGCTTCGACTTCTTCCTTGAATACTGTCGGTTCTTGATCATGAACTTTGGACATGTTATCAGGAGGGTTTAGTCCCTGGAGAAGGACATCATGGTTGGTAAAATAGAGGGTCGGTGAAAAAGAGGAACACCCTCGATGAGATGGATTGACACAGTGGCTGCAACAATGGGCTCAAGCATAAAAATGATTGTGAGAATGGCCCAGGACCAGGCAAGGAAATACTGAAATTCAAGATACACACCAGAGGAGAAAAAAAATGAAGAGTCAGTATCTTCTGCTCCAGCTCTAAATTTCCCCATGTTCTCCTCCCACTTCTCACTGGACTCTAATTCTTCATGGCTCCCAGCACACTTTCACCATTGACCACATTGGAGGTGTTCTGCCCTCAGTGACCTGAAAGAATGATTGCACTCCACAGTTATACCCCCAAGATGATACCTGAATGAGATCACTGGCCCAAGAACCCTTGGGTCAAGGAAGTTGGCTGAAGGGCACTAGAAGATTCCAGCAGTGTGCCTGATTTATTTGAGTGGTGAGACTCATGTCAACAATCAGGACCATGCCCCCAAGTGAACAAGACCTGAGAGAATCCAGTGGGAAAACAGAGGGCTGGAGAGGACAGGAAGACTAACCCAAAAGGTGCCCATGGCAGAGAACAGAGGAAGTACAGGATCAGAACTTAGAACAGCATAGGGCTGGCACTCAGGCCAGTAAGGATGACTTATCATAAAAAGTAATGCTTTTTATAAGGTTTATAATAACAGCAGTAATAATAGCTGCAGAGCATTGTCTTCAGAGTGCATTTGGTGGGTCACATGGGTGGCTGTAAATCAACCCAGGATTCAAGGTGAAGATGCCTGGGGCAGAGAACCCAGCCCGCCAAATGAATAGAAATAAAACATTGAGCTGGGCTGATCCGGAATTGGAATTGGAATTAACCATGAAAAGAGTAGGGCATCCCATTTTTTATAACAAAGGCTGAGAGACAGGAATGGAAGCATTGTGAGGCTTTGGGGAACCCATTGCCCACTCCTTTAACTAAAATAATGCTGATGCTGATGATGATGGTGATAGAGTACATTTATTGAGAATGTACTATGTGAGCTTTGCATCAATAATCCCAAAGTCCTCTCAAGAAAAAAAGGTTGATTCTGATTCCAGCTTTATAGCTGGGGAAGCTGAACCTCAAAGAGTGGTCTATGGTAAATTAGGAATAAGAAACAGAATGGGGATTTGGGTCCAGACGGCCTGACCCTAGAGCCGCAGCCTCTCATAGTGCCACCCTTTGGGCTCCTTCGAGGTGCTTCCTCCCTCTTCCCATCCCCATCCCCTGCCTTTCCTCTCCATCAGTCACTTCAGAAGTATGGTTGGGGGCTGTGGCCTCCAGGAGAAGTCTTCAGTGTAAATCTGAATCTGAGGCTGTTCCCCCACCTCTTCTCCAGCTTGTCCTGAACCCCGACCCTCAGAGCATCCCGTCTCCAGGGAGCTACCTCCACACCTGCTCTGGCTGAAATCGGAGGGTAAGGGAAACATGAGCCGCACATTGTGGCAGGTATCAAAGGAGGAGCAGGGTTAGAGTCAAGTTTACTTTTGCTTTTAAGAAGAGCAGCATGTGGGCCTTGCTGAGAATATATGATACACACACACATACACGCATACATTAAGTTCTGACAGAGATTTCTAGGTGCCTCCCAATGTCCATTCACCTCTGCCTGAGTAGTTGTTGTTGTTGCGTGCCATCAAGTCAATTCCAACTCAAAGTGACCCCATGTGGCAGAGTAAAACTCCTTTCCCTGGAGGTTTCACCAGGGACTTACACCCCTGAAGCATCACCATCCCTCAGTAAGTGAAGTTTGCCTGGAGTGGGATAGTGAATGAATACTGGCCACACAGCTCAGACAAAAATCCTTTGCTAAGATCGAGCAAGAAATGAAAAACTGAAAATTAGTAGAAGGACAATGAAAATCAGTGAGAAGGATTGACGTAATGACCACAACAATGGACTCAAACGTACCAACGATCATGAAGATACGTGTTATACGTGAGACAACCATGAGTCAGAGCGATGCAATGGCAACTAACAACAACAACCTTCCTTGGACCTTCTTGGTACATGGTACATTCTCAGGATATCAGGGCTGGGTTACCTGGGATCACTGGTCAAACATTTTTACCCAAAATACATTGGGACTCATTTGTCAGCTGCAGCAAATTTCCTAATTTCTTCTTCAATAAACAAAAACTCTACTCTCTGTGATTTTTCACATTTGTGAAGCCATTCAAGGTACTAGTCAGTCAAAATTTCAGTCTACCTAATAACCTCCACCACTTTTCTGTCAGGTTGCCATAGTGTGGGGGTTTGCATGTTGCTGTGATGCTGGAAGCTATGCCACAGGTATTCAGATACCAACAGGGTCACCCATGGTGGACAGGGTTCAGCTGAGCTTCCAGACTAAGACAGACTAGGAAAAAGGACCTGGCAGCCTACTTCAGAAAAGACTTAGCCAGTGAAAACCTTATGAATAGCAGCAGAACATTGTCTGATATAGTGCCAGAAGATGAGCCCCTCAGGTTGGAAGGTGCTCAAAAGATGGCTGGGGAAGAGCTGCCGCCTCACAGTGCAGTCGACCTTAATGATGTGGATGGAGTCAAGCTTTTGGGACCTTCATTTGCTGATGCGGCACAACTCAAAATGAGAAGAAACAGTGACAAACATCCATTAAAAATCAGAATATGGAATATACAATGTATAAAAAAAAAAGTATGAATCTAGGAAAATTGGACATTGTCAAAATGAAATGGAACACATAAACATCAATATTCTAGGCATTAGTGAGCTGAAATGGACTGGTATTGGCCATATTGAATTGAAGAATCATATGGTCTCCTATACCAAGAATGATAACTTGAAGAGGAGTGGTGCTACATTTATCGCCAAAAAGGACATTTCAAGATCTATCCTGAAGTGCAATGCTGTTGGTGATAGGATAACATCCTTACGCCTACAAAGAAACAAGGATGGTGACTTTGTCTCACATACTTTGGACATGTTATCAGGAGGACCAGTCCCTTAAAAACGACATCATACTTCTTAAGACAGAGGGTCAGCGAAAAAGAAGAGGATCCTCAAGGAGATGGATTGACACAGCAGCTGCAACAATGAGCTCAAACATACCAAGGATTGTGAGGATGGCACAGGACCGGGCAGTGTTTCATTTTGTTGTACATAGGGTTGCTATGAGTCAGAGCCAACTCAACAGCACCTAACAACAACAACACAAGGAAGACCAGTTAATACAACTATTATTAAAATTTACACACCAACAACTAATGCCAAAGATGAAGAAATTGAAGGTTTTTACTAACTTCCATAGTCTGAAATTGATCAAACATGTAATCAAGATGCATTGATAGTTACTGGTGAGCGGAATGCAAAAGTTGGAAACAAAGAAGGATCAGTAGCTGGAAAATATGGCCTTGATGATAGAAACAATGCTGGAGATCGCACAACGGAATTTTGCAAGACTAATGACTTTATTCAATGAAAGTACCTTTTTTGAACAACATAAATGATGACTATACACATGGACCTTGTTGAATGGCATACACAGGAATCAAATTGACTACATCTGTGGAAAGGTATGATGGGAAAGCTCAGTATCATCCATCAGAACAAGGCTAGGGGCCAACTGCACAACAGACCCTCAATTGCTCACATGCAAGTTCAAGTTGAAAATGAAGAAAATTAAACAAGTCCATAAGCACCAAAGTACACCCTTGAGTATATCCCACCTGAATTTAGAGGTCATCTCAAGAACAGATTTGATGCATTGAACACTAATGACCGAAGACCAGACCAGCCGTGGGATGACATCAAGGACATCACACATGAAGAAACAAGAAGTCATTAAAAAGACATGAAAGAAAGAAAAGACCAAAATGGATGTCAGAAGAGTTTCTGAAATTTGCTCTTGAATGTACAGGAGCTAAAGTGAATGGAAGGAATGATGAAGTAAATACACTGAACAGAAGATTTCACAGAGTAGCTCAAGAAGATAGAGAAATGTATTATAATGAAACATGCAAGACCTGGAATTAGAAAACCAAAAGGGAAGAACATGCTTGGCATTTCTCAAGCTGAAAGGGCTGAAGAAAAGATTCAAGCCTCAACTTACAATATTGAAGGAGTCTATGGGCAAAAAAATTGAATGACACAGGAAGCAGCAAAAGAAGATGGAAGGAATATACAGAGTCACTATACCAAACAGAATTGGTAGACATTTAACCATTTCAGGAGGTAGCATGCGATCAAGAATAAATGGTACTGAAGGAAGAAGTCCAAGTTGCACTGAAGGCATTGGCAAAAAATGAGACTCCAGGAATTGATGGAATACCAAATGAGATTTTTCAACGAATGGATGCAATGCTGGAAGTCCTCACTCATCCATTCAAGAAATTTGGAAGCCAGCTACCCATCCAACCAACTAGAAGAAATCCATATAAGTTCCCATTCCAAAGAAAGGTGATCCAACAGAAGGAGGAAATTATTAAACAATATCATTAATATCACATGCAAGTAAAATTTTACTGAAGATAACTCAAAAATGACTGCAGCAGTACATTGACAGAGTACTGCCAGAAATTCAACCAGGATTCAGAACAGGATGTGGAACAAGAGACATCATTGCTGATGTCAGATGGATCCTGACTGAAAGCAGAGAATACAAAAAAGATGTTTACCTGTGTTTTATTGACTACACAAAGACATTCAATTTCATGGATCTAACAAATTAAGGACAACATTGCAAAGAATGGAAGTTCCAGAATACTTAATTGTGTTCATGTGGTATCTGTACATAGACAAAGAGGCAGTCGTTCCAGCAGACTGTGTGGTTTAAAATCAGACAAGTGTGTGTCAGAATTGTATCCTTTCACCATACATATTCAATCTGTATGCTGAGCAAATAATCCAAGATGCTGGACTATATGAAGAAGGAGGTGGCACCAGGACTGGAGGAAAACTCAATAACAACTTGTGATACGCAGATAACACAGCCTTGCTTGCTGAAAGTGAAGAGGATTTAAAGCACTTATTGATGAAGATCAAAGACTACAGATGTCAGTATGGATTACACCTCAACATAAAGAAAACAAAAACTTCACAACTTGACCAATAAGCAGCATGATGATAAACAGAGAAAATATTGAAGTTATCAAAGATTTCATTTTACTTGGATCCACAATCAACGCCTATGGAAGCAGCGGTCAAGAAATCAAAAGATGCATTGCATTGGGCAAATCTGGTGCAAAAGAGTTCTTTAAAATGTTAAAAAGCAAAGATGTCACTTTGAGGACTAAGGCGCACCTCGCCCAAGCCATAATGCGTTCAATCGCCTCATATGCATGCAAAAGCTGAACAATGAATAAGGAAGACCAAAGAAGAATTGATGCCTTTGAATTATGGTGTTGGTGAAGAACATTGAGTATGTCATGGACTGCCAGAAGGACAAACACATCTGCTTTGGAAGAAGTACAGCCAGAATGCTCATCAGAAGCAAGGATGGCAAGACTTCACCTCAGGTACTTTGGACATGTTATCAAGAAGGGCCAGTCCCTGGAGAAGGACATCGTGTGTGGTAAAGTAGAGGGGCAGCAAAAAAGAGGAAGATCCTCAAGGAGATGGACTGACACAGTGGCTGCAACAATGGGCTCAAACATAGCAATGACTGTGAAGATGGCACAAGGCCAGGCAATGTTCGGTCTTGCTGTACATGGGGCCAATATGAGTTGAAACCAACTGGACGGCACCTAATAACAACAACAACAACCTCCACATTAATAATACCACCATTTGATTTTTCACATACAAAATATTTTTTAGGCTATCACGTAGTTGTTAGGTATTCGAACTCATTTCCCACCCCTTTACTTATTTAGTGGCCCATAAATAAGAAAACTAACTAATTAGACAAACTTTATTCCTAGACAGAGTCTACCCTGAGGCCCTGCATCCTTCAAATATTCCCAAGGAAACCTCCTTTATCTGTCCCCATGAGTAAGTTCCGTGGGTACATGATCTACATTTTCCTCACCTCTCCTCCTGAAGTTCCCATCCTCAGGTCTCAAAGATGGACTAGGTTCGGTGGGCCTGTGGGGGCTCCCAAGCCTCCCTGCTCCTGA
Organism: Elephas maximus indicus; assembly: GCF_024166365.1. Lineage (NCBI taxonomy): Eukaryota > Metazoa > Chordata > Mammalia > Proboscidea > Elephantidae > Elephas > Elephas maximus. The sequence goes on from NC_064819.1 coordinate 231,935,112, forward strand.
AATGTTACCTCCTTTCTTATTGTCTCCCTCTTACTTCCTCTCTCTGTCCCTTTATGGAGAACTACTAAGCCTTTCTGTTTCCTTTGTGCATCTGAATCTTGACTGTCCTTCAGCCAGGTCTCCTCTGGGCTTCCATATTCTGAGCCTATTTTTCCCACCTCATCCTCCTGGACCATCAGTGGAACATCTCTACTAGAGCATGTGGTTGTAAGAGGTGGGATGTGCAGGGAAATATGAGAAGACCTAGCTTTTATTGAGCATTTACTACCTGCACATAGCACATTGTATGACATTTTTCATTTAATTCTCATAACCAATTGGAGTGGTTTTTATTGATACTGTCATTTTATAAATGGTAGAATTTAGGGTTTGTGTGGATAAGAAACCTTCCCAAAATTATAGCACATGCCAGAGTTGGCACTGAAATTCAAGTTTGTATGATTTTAAAGCCCATCCTTCCACTGTAGTCTAAAGTAGTACATCTCTGAAAAATGCATTTGGGAACATCAATATTTAATAGTTACCTAAAAGTTAAATTCTTGAAGCATTTACTGATGAAGATCAAAGACTATAGCCTTCAATATAAAGAAAACAAAATCCTCACGACTGGCCCAATAAGCAACATCATGATAAATGGAGAAAAGATTAAAATTTTCAAGAATTTCATTTTACTTGGATTCACAATAAACACCTATGGAAGCAGCAGTCAAAAAATCAAAAGACAGATTGCGTTGGGCAAATCTGCTGCAAAAGACCTCTTTAAAGTGCTAAACAGCAAAGATGTCACTTTGAAGACTAAGGCACTCCTGACCCAAGCCATGGTGTTTTCAATAGCCTCATATGCTTAGGAAAGCTGCAAAATGAATAAGGAAGACCAAAGAACTGATACCTTCAAATTACGGTACTGGCAAAGAATATTGAATACACTGTGGATTCCCAAAAGAACAAACAAATCTGTCTTAGAAGAAATACAGCCTGAATGCTCCTTATAAGCGAGGATGGCAAGACTTTGTCTCACATACTTTGTGCATGTTATCAGGAGGGACCAGTCCCTGGAGAAGGACATCATGCTTGGTAGACAGTCATCAAAAAAGAGAAAGGCCCGCAAGAAATGGATTGGCCCAGTGGCTGCAACAATGGGCACAAACATAACAATGATTATGAGAATGGCACAGGACTAGGCAGTGGTTCATTCTGTTGTACATAATAGGGTGGCTATGAGTCAGGACTGACTAGAAGGCACCTGACAAAAAGTTAAATTCAATTTATTTTACTCTGAATCCATGTAATTAAGGCAGTGGGGGAAGTGCTGTGTCTACTTTGAAAAGGTTAAGTACATATTTTTTACCTGAAGTTCCTTAAAAGTGTTGTACACCAATTTTCAGAACCAAGCTAAGAAACATTGAAATCATATTTTATTTAAAATTAGTTAAGAGTTTCACCCCAAGATTATGGCCCCTGGACACTCTTTTAATGAAGTCGCTCCTGAGGTTCACCCTTCAGCCAAAGATTAGACAGGCCCATAATACAAAATGAGACTAAAGGGGCACACCAGTCCTAGGGCAAGGACTAGAAGGCAGAAGGGGACAAGAAAGCTGGTGACTGGGAACCCAAGGTCAAGAAGCGAAAAATGTTGACATGTCATGGGGTTAGTAACCAATGTCAGAAAACAATTTGTGTACTAATTGTTTAATGAGAAGCTAGTTCTGTAAAACTTCATCAAAGATCAAAAAATAATTAAGAGTTTCAGTTGCAACCAATGGCACAAAACAATTTGTGTATAAATTTTTGAATGAGAAACTAATTTGCACTGTAAACTTTCACTAAAAGCACAATAAAATTTAAAAAAAAAAAAAAAGAAGATATTCTATAGCCAAGGATCTTAGCGTAATGTTATGACATGAAACAAGTAAATGAGCTAACAATAAAAAAATAATAATAATAATTAAGAGTTTCACTCAGGTCACAAATAGAGCTAAAGACATGGAGTCCAAAGTTAAGCTATCTTGGAAACTAGGCAGGAACAATACAACCAAAAAGAATTTAAGTAATAATATGGATAATTTGGGGAACCATTTTATAAGCTTAACATATAAAGTTTGGCACAATAAAGTCCCCGCCTGATATTTATTATTCCCACATAGTCTTAACTACATCAGTTTAAGCTCCAACTTTCCCTAAGGCCAATACATAAGAGAAACATTTGGTTTCTAAAAAGCACCTTCTTGGTTTAAAGGAAAAGAAAGGAGGGTTAACCCTGGTGAACATTGCCAAGATTCTTAGTATGTGGAAAATAAACCAAAATTGTTGAGGAATTGATTTCTACCAAGTAGAGATCTACAGACAGGAGTGCTTTGGATTTATTCTTAGCAGTGAAGTCATTAGTGTAGCTTTTTTTAATAAAATTTTCATCTTCAGCTTTTAGATTTGTCGTCAAGTTCCATGAGAAGATGCTCAAAGATGTGTTACTGAGAGCGAAGGACCTCATTGTCGGTTGAAAGTAAATTCCCCAAACCCCTGCCCCATAACCCCCAAGCCCTTCTACAAACATATAAAATGCATAATAAATTCCATTTCCGTATGTGGCTTGGAATGTTCTATTGTCATCACACCATTGTGTGCACTGTAAATATTTGTGTTCTGGAAAATAACCACTCTTTCCCATCTGAGAAGCTTTTGGATTGTAGTAAATCCATAAGTTTACATATCTACTTTACCCAGGGTGCAGAATTTAGGTCCTTCCAACCAAAGTCACAAAGGGGGGATTCAGACAGGTCTGCTACAGAGAAGTACTCTTGTTTTCCCTTGCCTTCTGGGGCTATAGCTGGTGTACATCCCAGGGAAGAGAGAAAGTTGGGAAGGTCTCAATGTGAAGAAAGTGGGGCAATGCTACCATTAATTCTGCGTCTCCAAAAACGGTAACTCATCCAGCCTGCCTGCAAGATTCCAAACCTCTGTCAGCTCTTTAACCATACCAGAGTTCTTGTGTTCCGACATTTCTTCCTTCTCTAAATAAGCAAAAATGACTTTTGTCATGAAATATTTTAAGCATGCAGAAAAGTAGAAGGACTGATATAACGAACACCTGGGGTCCATCATCTACAACTATTAAATGTTGGAGATGATGAAACATTGGGCTGGAGAACTTTTCAGGCCAGCTTTTAAGTCCACACCTCGCCTTTCTCCCTCCTTCATGGTTCTCTTCAGGGGTCTGCATCGCCCAGATCAGCTAGATGTGGAAATAACTCATATGATTCTTCAAGCTGATGAAAGGTGACGCAGCAATGGTATGTGCTCCTCAAGCAGAGCTCATGTTTGCTTTCCACGCCAAGTACACAGTCCCGGTAGAAGAATCTCCTATGTAACAGATGCATCATAACTTTGTTGAGTTCAATAGTCATAACCACAATTAGAGCTGGAAGAAATCTCCAGGCCCATCCAGTTCCACCCCTTCATTTTACAGTGGGGAAAAAAAAAAATGGGTCTCAAAGGGATTAAGTGAAATACACAAGGTCACACAAGTATTTAATTGAATCAGGGCTAGAAACTCATTTCCTAGTACCACTCCAACTAGTATCTAATATTGATTCCAACTCATAGTGACCCTATAGGACAGAGTAGAACTCCCCCATGGGACTTCTAAGACCATAAATCTTTATGGGAGCAGACTGCCACATCTTTTTCCCACGCAATGGTTGGTGGGTTCCAACCGCCAACCTTTCGCTTAGCAGCCGAACCCTTAACCACTGAGCCAATAGTAAATAAAGGCTTTGCATAAATTTGTCTGCTTGGAGTAAAATCACAATCATCAACACTCCTTACATAAAATATTCCAAATATTAGCTCCACTATGGAACATTAAAGGACCCCTGGTGGCACAGTGGTTAAAGCATTGACTACTAACTGAAAGGTTGGCAGTTTGAAACTACCAACGGCTCCAAGGGAGAAAGATGTGGCAGTCTGCTTCTGTGGAGATTTACAGCCTTGGAAACCCTATGGGGCCTCTATGAGTCAGGATCAACTCGACAGTCGAGGGTTTTTTTGGTTTGGGTAACGTAACATTAAGGAGCCCAGGTGGCACAGTGGTTAAGAGCTTAACTGCTAAGCAAAAGTTCGGTGACTGGAACCCACCAGCAGCTCCACAGGAGAAAAATGTGGCAGCCTGTTCCCATAAAGATTACAGCCTTGAAAACCCTATGGGCAATTCTACTCTGTCCTGTAGGATCGCTATGAGTTGGAATCAACTTGACAGCAACAGGTTTGGTTTTGGTTTTGAGTATCACTCAGTCTAATGTTTTCTCTATTATGCCATATTGCTTTCATGAAAATAAGTGAAACCCAGACAGGCTTATCCTAACCCTTGGCAGGGCTGGCACGGTGGGTAAAGGGGCATTTGGTGCCCCTGCCTCTCCATGCAATGCTTACTTCCCTTTGGCTGGGTTCTAGGATCCCATGCTCTCTTTATGTTCTCTAGAACCCATCTGCATGATCCCCTAAGCTTGCTCCGTTCACCCCTTGAACACCATACTCGGTCCCATGCCATTTCCCCTTACCTGCACCCCGCTAATCCGAGCCAGGGACTCTCCCTAAGGATGTTCGCACTGGCTCTGCTGGTAGCCCATGGAAAGACCTCAAATCCCACTGCACTAACATAACTGCCTTAACTCCTGAAGCCAGCCTCCACCCTACAGCATCAAGTCAGGATTTGTGGATTGGGCTTTCTCCTATTCGCCTTCCCTTCACTATCAAATACTTACAAGTGCAATTTCCAAAATGGAAAAAACATTGTTGCTAGGTCGTTAATGAGTTGGAACTGACTTAATGGCACCTAGGTCGTTAGGTGCCATTAAGTCAGTTCCAACTCATAGTGACCCTATGTATAACAGAACAAAACACTGCCCAGTCCTGTGCCATCCTCACAATCATTGTTATGCTTGAGCTTATTGTTGCAGCCACTGAATCAGTCCATCTCGTTTAGGGTCTGTCTTCCTCTTTTTCGCTGACTCTCTACTTTACCAAGCATGATGTCCTTTTCCAGGGACTAATCCTTCCTGATAACATGTCCAAAGTATGTGAGACAAAGTCTCGCCATCCTCACTTCTAAGGAGCATTCTGGCTGCACTTTTTCCAAAACAGATTTGTTCATTCTTTTGGCAGTCCATGGTATATTCCATATTCTACCCCAACACCATAATTCAAAGGCATCGATTCTTCCTCAGTCTTCCTTATTCATTGTCCAGCTTTCACATGCATTTGAGGAAATTGAAAACGTCATGGCTTGAATCGGGCATGCCTTAATCATCATAGTGACATCTTTGCTTTTTAACACTTTAAAGAAGTCTTTTTTGCAGCAGATTTGCCCAATGCAATGAGTAGCTTGATTTCTTGACTGCTGCTTCCATGGCTGTTGATTGTGGATCCAAGTAAAATGATAATGCTGAAAACTTCAATCTTTTCTCTGTTTATCACGATGTTGCTTATTGGTCTAGTTGTGAAAATTTTTGTTTTCTTTATGTTGAGGTGTAATCCATACTCAAGGCTGTGGTCTTTGATCTTCATCAATAAGTGCTTCAAGTCCTCTTCACTTCCAGCAGGCAAGACTGTGTCATCTGCATAACACAGGTTGTTAACGAGTCTTCCTCCAATCCTGATGCACCATTCTTCTTCATATAGTCCAGCTTCTCGGATTATTTGCTCAGCATACAGATTGAACAGGTATGGTGAAAACATACAACCCTGATGCACACCTTTCCTGACTTTAGACCATGCCGTATCCCCTTGTTCTATTTGAACAACAGCCTGTTGATCTATGTACAGGTTCCTCATGAGCACAATTAAGTGTTCTGGAATCCCCATTCTCTGAAATGTTATCCATGATTTGTTATGATTCACACAGTCAAATGCCTTTACATAGTCAATAAAACACAGGCAAACATCTTTCTGGTATTTTCTGCTTTCAGCCAGGATCCATCTGACATCAGTAATGATATCCCAGTTCCACATTCTCTTCTGAATCCGGCTTGAATTTCTGGCTGTTCCTGTGGATGTACTGCTGCAGCCACTTGTTAATGATCTTCAGCAAAATTCTACTTCCATGTGATATTAATGACATTGTTTGATAATTTCCACATTCAGTTGGATGGCACAGTGGTGAAAAGCTCAGGCCGTTAACCAAAAGGTCAGCAGTTCAAATCCACCAGCAGCTTCTTGGAAACTCTATGGAGCAGTTCTACTCTGTCCCACAGGGTCGCTATGAGTCGGAATCAACTCAATGACAATGGGTTTGGTTTCTGTGGGATTTTTTTCAAAAAAACTTATGGAAAGAAATAAAATAAGGGAATAAAGAAGGGGAAAAACCTGGACAATCCACTAACAGAATAATCTAACACAGAAAAATAAAGAATAGGCTATAGTTAGCATTCTTCCCTTGAACATATTTCCAAGTGACTAATTCTCCCAAACGTTTGGTCCAGGCAGTGAAATCAAGTCAGGAGATACCAGAAGGCCACCAGCCCACATTCTTAAGTCAGGAAGACTGGCATCTGGACTTCTAGTTATGCATGGTCTTGATGCTCACCATGGATCCAATTGCATTTTCCAGGTGCCTCCAGAGAGGCTCCGGGCTCCAGTTTCATCAGCACAACCTCACTCAGAATGGTGTCGGCGTCTGGGCTCTGCTGAGTCTTGAAGGAGTCGATTAGTCTTTTGGTCCAGGAGAGATTCCGCCAGCAGCACTCAGAGCTTCTTCATCAGCCCAACTCCAGAGAATTCCAGAGATACCTGACTCTCCTGCCGTCTTAGGATCTGGCTGCAGACTGGTGGACACTGGTTCCAGACAGTCTACATGTATCAGAACAGCAGAATGCAAAAATCCCTTTTAACTTGAAAATTCCAAGACTCTATGATTTCAAAGTCACTTTTCTGCTGAGCAGGGGATGCTGAATTGGAGCCAATAGGTCTAGAATCCCTCAGTGACTCCACCTCAGCTTGTTCCCAAGTTCTGGCAGCTGGGCATGAAAGAAGGCAGATGTGTGTGAGGGAACCCCTGCAAAAAGGAAAACCCACCATCACGAATCGGACTTAGAGTTCCAAGCCTTTCATACCCTGTGGTGCCTAACAAGTCACTTAGCTTCCTCAAAAGTCAATTCCCTTCTCTAAAATAAGGAAAATAAGTCTATTTACTTCAATGAGGTAATCCCTAGCACAGTGCCTGGCACAGAGCAAGCATCAGTACCTGCTATAATTGTTCCCCAGTGAGTCCTCACAGAATCTGAGTACTAGAATCTTGTTGAGAATTGTGTGGTCCAAGGCCTCCCTTCAACACATGACAAGACGGAGACCTATAAAAATAACTATGTTCACACCACTGGTTAGGGCAGAATCAAGATCAGGGCTCTTGTCTACTACCCCTCCATGCAGAGTGAGTCCACGCCCCCTGACTCACTGAAGGGCCTTTTCTTAACGACCGCAAAGCTACCTCAAAAGCTGACTTGGTTTTTCTTTTTATGGAGCTAAAAACAGCTCACACTTGAGTGCCCGTGAAGTTTGATTCACTTTCCAGAACCAGTCATTTGGCTGAGGCTGCATTTCACAGAGAATTTCCATCAGCTTGGCATAAGGGTTCCTTTCCTTTCCTTTTTTCCCCCCTTTTTCTTTTTCCAGCCCTTTGGATACTCAACAGTGTCTCATCTAAAACTTCCTTGGAAACCCAAAGACTCCTAAGGACTCGTGTCAGAGCGCTTCCCCTCGCCTCTCATGAATCACAGCTTCCATGTTGTCATCTCTCTGTCCGGTGCCTTTATAAATCACCCAGGTACAGAAGCTTTGGGGGGGCCATGACGTGCGGCTCCAGCTACAGGAAACTCTCACATAAGGAACATTTTACAGCCGAGCTGAAGAAATGTGGTTTCTGCTCTGGAAATGAATTTGATAAATGGTTTTCTAACTAGGATTCTCACCCAGTTACCCTGGCGCTTTTTGGGAGAAGACACGCTTTCCACTGTTCCGGAGTGAGTGAGGGTCCAGGAATCCCAAAATAAGTGTGTCTAATTTGTGGGTGAATAAAGGGACTTAGAGACAGTGGCACAATTTATGAAAAAGAAATTGCATTTCAAAAGTATTCTAACCCAGCACATATTTATTGAGCACCTACTGTGTGCAGGGCTGGAGCCAGGTATTTTCATGTACACTGTCTGGTTTAACCTCACGACTGCTCTGTGAGTATATTCCATACTGCTCGAGAGCGGACAAAGGGGAACAGTGGGGATTGGAGGCAAGAAAGAAATGTCTTTGTCATCAAGTCAATATAATATTCACGCATTTCCCTACTTATATGATCTTTTTTTTTTTAAATGATCTATAGAATAAATGTTCCATCAAAATGCTCATTGCTATTGAGTTGATTCCAACTCATAGCGACCCTGTAGGACAGAGTAGAACTGCCTCATAGGGTCTCCAAGGCTATGACCTTTGCAGAAGCAGACTGTCACATCTTTGTCCCTTGGAGTGGCTGGTGGGTTTGAACCACTGACCCTTCAGTTAGCAGCCAAGCATTTAACCACTGTGCCACCAGGGCTCCTTAATGTTGCATTAGTGAGCTAATATTCAGAATAGTTTTATGTAAAGAGTATTGATGACGTGGTTTTATTCTGAGCAGACATACTTATGATAACCCTTTATTTACTATTTTTATCTCCATTATCCTTAAGGAAGCAAGCTGGGTGGCAGAAACTCAGCGGGTGACCTGGGGTTCAAACATAATTTTCAGATTCTAAATCGTCTGCTCAGTGAGACCAAGATATATCAGGGCCCAGGAGCCCACAGGAGACACGACTGGAACAGACACAAATCCTTCCACTCCTCCAGTGCGTCTGGATGGGGGGGTTGATTGTGTCCCTGGGGTAACAATCTCAAGTGGTGACATCGCGTTGTGAAATCCCAGCCAGACCACATGTCAGCTGAAGTCCATATCACTGGCCAACATCTGTTCCGTCAATTAGAAACAGCCCAAGGAAATTAGCGTTCTTACTGCTGGGTAATTTATAGCACTCTCTCTGATCTTCTGCCCTGAAAACCAAATGCTTCAAGACATCTTACATTGGGTTGAAATCACCTCGCAGCAATAGAACTGTATTTACATTACTGTTTACCGAGATGGCTGGGGCCTCCCACCAGGCAAGCTGGATCATTTTAGCAGGGCCTTTATCAAGGCTGGGAAAGCTGACTCTTGGGCTGTGCCAGGAGACATGAAGAGGCTTCTGAATTAGTATGTCCTCGTGTACCAGTTCCCATAGAGTCATTGTGACCCCATGAGTATCAGAGTAGGACTGTGCTCCACAGGGTTTTCAGTGACTGATGTTTTGGAATAGACTGTGACGGCTTTCTTCCAAAGCACCTCTGGACAAACTCCAACTCCAACCTTTCAGTTAGTAGCCGAATGCCTTAACCATTCGCACCACCCAGGGACTCCCGTCTTCATATCAAGCATGTTAATTTTTGATACTAAGCTTAAAAAAAGCCCAAACTGAAGGCAAATCTCCTGGTACGAAGGGCAGAAAGAGAGATAGCCTTTTGTGGGGGTCATTCCACCGTCTCCCTAGAACAATGCAGACTGTGGAAAGCTGCTTCTGAATAAGTCTTTACGTGGGAGTGTTGTTTTAAACGCATGGACTTGACACTCTTTCAGACGTGTAGACTCTGTAAGCCAACAAGCATCTATATGTATGTGTTGAAGGAGATGTGAAGGCCCACGTCCTCCTCAGAGGCTCTGGTGAGGTCTTCCTCTGAGACCACACCCACACAGCAACCTTCTACCTACCTGCAGAAATATCTTCCGCATGCTTCCTACCAGGAAAAATGTGTGCTGCACTCATGGGCAATGACATTTCTCAGCGTAAAACAAAATTTTAATTCTTGATTTCTAACCTGTCTCTTGAGCTCTGAGGCACTGAGAAAATGGTGCCACGGCCCAAACCTCAGGTAGAGTGATAGAGTGATTACCTGTCCCAAGAGGCCCTGTCTGAGCTGGTAGTCAGGCTCTTAACATCTGACATCAGGGTCTAAGCCATCCTGAATCAACCATTCATCTTCCACAGGGGGCTGGGCAGTCCAGCAGACCATACATCGAAGGAGGTCAATCAGCAGGCTCTTCCCCAACCCCAGTAGTGAAGACCTCTTAGCAACTCTTGCTCTACGGGCTTCCTCTTACAGATTCTGTGGAATTCATCCCCTTAGAGTGTAATACAGTTGGTTAGAGCCTTCATTAATCACAATTTTTTGTTTTTAGCTACTATCGAGTTGGCTCCCAACTCATGGTGACCCCATATACAATGGAACAAAATGCTGCCCGGTCATACACCATCCCTATAATCAGTTGCAGATCAGACCATTGTGACCACAGGGTTTTCCCTGGTTGATTTTGAATGTAGATTTCCAGGCCTTTTTGCCCTAGTCTAAATGCTCCACTGAAACCTGCTCAGCATCATAGCAACAGGCAAGCCCCCACTGACAGATGGCTGGTGGCTGCACATGAGGTGCATTGACGAGAAATTGAACCCCAGTCTCCCCTGTGGAAGCTGAGGATTCTACCACTGAACCATCACTGCCACCAATCACAACTTTAGTCCTGTCATATGCCCCTGAGTCACCTGATCAGAGTATTATGACCCGAAATCTCTCAGTTACAGACTTAAAGGTTATTGGAAAACCATCCTTAGATGCAGTAAAAATCTTACTGTTAATAAGGGGCAAGGAGAATCAGGAATACTAGAGATGGGAGGCCAGTGGAACTTGAAATAAGATGATCCATGTAGGCTGCCATGTGAGGAAGACGTTTGAGCAAAGACTATACTGTACTGTGCTGGATATCGCAAGACACAGAGACGAATCAGGCATAGTATCTGATCATAAGGTGTTTGTCATCTAATGATGGGAAATTTTCTACAAGAAATATAACAGACTAAAGTCATAAAAGACTGAATAAAAAATGTACATATATAGTGATGAGAGAAAAAATGTGTTCACTATAATGAGATGAGTATAGATAAAGAGCTTTGGTGGGTCCCAGAAGGAAGATGATGAAGTGTGATGATGAAGAGGAGGAGAGAGATGAGGGTCACCTAGACAGGCCTTGATGAAAAAAGCTGCGGTGTGATGGGAAGAGTTGAACCCGTGCAGTCGGGGGTGGTGGCGGCGGGGGGGAGGTGGAGAGGGACAGTGTAAGAGAAAATGGAGAGAAGCCACCTGGAGATGATGTGACAGGGGTCCCTGAGGAAGTGTGGAGGAAAAGTCAAAGGGAAATGTTGGCCTTGGAGGCCAGGCATGTTTCTTTCCCTGAAACACAGAGAAAGCCAACCCAGCATGAGGATTCAGTCACTGAGATGGAGAGGAAGGAAGGGGAGTTTAGAGGCCCACATCCATTTCCTCTGTAGAGTGAGAGGAGCAGTGTCGTTTGCCAAGGAGCACATTGCGCAGACCAAAAAAAGATGCAGAATAAGCACTGTGAGAAACAGGACGACCAGCCAAATAAAGATGAACAAAAAGGAGCAGAGGGCACCAGCAACTGATATCTAGAAGTCCCAGTGGAGCAATTTCCCTGCAATGCTCAGCCACCTGGGACAAGGCAGAAAGACAAGGGACAAGATAACCAGGGGCAGGGACAAAGAGAGAACAAATCCAGGTGACCTCACAGCTCTGGGTTACAAGGGCCCATTCAATGGGACCCTTTGTTTCAGTAGTGTCCGTATTGAAATCAGTATGTAATCATTACCAAACAAATACAAAATCTGGAACAATTCAGATTTGGCTGGAGCGCCTTCAGAATCTGTTTCACAGTTTGGGCACTGGGCCGCCTAGTTTAATTTGGTTCTGGCCTCAAAGACCATGGGATCTAATAGGAGAAATTCTATCCATATGTTAATCAAAGAACCTTTAGTGTAATACATTATTGTGTCAGTTGTACAGTAATATTTAAGTCTTAACTTCCTAATTCATAATTAGGTAATCAGGCACAAGACCAAATTGCACTGTTCTGAAGAAAACAAAAACATAAGCAAAAAAGAGGGAGACCTTCAAGGAGATAGATTGACATAGTGGCTGCATTAATAAGCTCAAACTTAGTAATGATTGTGAGGATGCGGGAGGACCAAGTAACATTTCTCTCTGTTATACTCTGAGTTGGAGCCAACTCAAGGCCACCTAACAACAACAACATTGCTGCAACATGGTATAACATGGATAAGCCTTGAAAACCTTATACTGAGTGAAATAAACCAGACGCAAAAGGACAAATATTGTATAATCCCATGTATATGAAATATCTACAATAGGCAAATTCATAGACACAAAAGTAGATTATTATTTAGTATTTGTAGAAATCAACCTGACAAGTAGTTCAAAGATAGCTCTCATTGTTGTTGTTAGGTGCCGTCGAGTCAGTTCCAGCCCATACTGACCCCGTGTACAACAGAACGGTGCACAGCCCAGTCCTGTGCCATTCTCAAAATTGTTGTTATACTTGAGCCCATTGTTGCAGTCACTGTGTCAGCCTATCTCGTTGAGGGTCTTCCTCTTTTTCATTGATCCTCTACCAAGCATGATATCCTTCTCCAGAGACTGGTCCCTCCTGATAACATGTCCAAAGTACATGAGACGAAGTCTTCCCATCTTCACTTCCAAGAAGCACACTGGCTGTATTTCTTACAAGACAGACTTGTTCATTTTTCTGGCATTCCATGATATATTCAATATTCTTCAAACGCCTTTGGTCCTGGCCTCGAAGACCATAGGACCTAATTCAAAGGCACCATATTGATGCCTTTGAATTGTGGTGAATTCACCATAATTCAAAGGCATCAATTCTTTGTCAATCATCCTTATTCATTGTCCAGCTTTTGCATGCATATGAGGCGACTGATGATGATACCGTGGCTTGGGTCAGGTGCACCTTAGTCTTCAGAGTGACATCTTTGCTTTTTAACACTTTAAAGAGATCTTTTGCAATGGATTTTCCCAATTGTCATGGGTTGAATTATGTCCCCCCAAAAATGTGTGTATCAACTTGGTTAGGCCATGATTCCCAGTATTGTGTGGTTGACCTACATTTTGTGATTGTAATTTTTTGTTGAGAGGATTAGTGTGGGATTATAACACCATCCTTACTCAGGTCACCTCCCTGATCCAAGTTAAAGGGAGTTTCCCTGGGGTGTGGCCTGCACCACCTTTTATCTCTCAAGAGATAAAAGGAAAGGGAATTGAGCAGAGAGTGGGGGACCTCATACCACCAACAAAGCAGCACCAGGAGCAGAGCACTTCTTTTGGACCTGCGATTCCTGTGCCTGAGGAGCTCCTCCACCAGGGGAGGATTGAAGACAAGAACCTTCCTCCAAAGCTGACAAAGAGAGAAAGCCTTCCGTTGGAGCCGACACCCTGAATTTGGACCTTTAGCCTACTGTACTCTGAGGAAATCAATTTCTCTTTGTTGAAGCCACCCACTTGTAGTATTTCTGTTACAGCAGCACTAGATGACTAAGACACCAATGCAATACATCATTTGATTTTCTGACTGCCGCTTCCATGGGTGTGGATTATCTCTCATTAAACATCATTATAAGTCCAGGGGTGATTGGTAGGACAGACTCATTTTATATCTTCATTAATATTTTTCAGGTAATGAAATATTCACAGATGTTATAAGAATCTCTTTGTAACTATCAATCCTACCATTTGGTCAGATGGGACCAATGCCTTGCACTTCATAGATATCAAATAAATAATGGATCGAGCAAATGAAACACAGGACAGGCACCCAAGCCATATTTGCACTAAGCCTCCTCCATCTTCTGAGGCCGTGCTTTCTAGAACATACTTGGCAAGAAGAGATGGGAAAAAAATAGAGTTGGGAAGAATTAAGGAAAGGGATCAAGATTTTAAAAAACACACACAACTGAAACACTTCTGCTATTTTTGAAAATGATCAAAAAACTAAAAACATAAAACATTTTTGAATTTGCAAGTGAAATGGAAAAAAAAAGTGATAAATGAAAGCATGCCCAGAGCATTGCCTCAGCTGTCCTGGGTCTCCTTCTGAAAGAACGCTGGAAGTCTCTGCACTGAGAAAGGTCCCATCTGGAGGCTTTGGAGATGGTCCGCACTGACCTCATGATCTTCCACTGAGCTCATCTTGGGCAGGCTTCATGGGTAAGCAAATCATGTTTAATGTGCTGCTTTTAATAACTTCCCTTGTTTTCTGACTTCTTTTGCATAACCTCCAGCATGGTTTCTGTCCCAGACTTCCCTGAAAGAGTATTTTCAGTGCACTTCCATTTTGTCATCCTGATTGTTTATCAGTAGACTAGGCAGAGTTCTCTCCTTATGGTGCCTTTTGCTATGTAAGATTCCTCCTAGGTAGGTGTGATAGAGATTGGCTGGTTGGTCACCTAATTGTTTCCCTTTCCCACCTGAGATCAAAGCCATACTACATTTCCCAGCCTCCAATGCTGGTAGGTACAGTCATGTGACCAAGTTATAACCAAAAGAATATAGTCATCATAATGGACACCATTTCCCTCTGACTCATGATGATGAATTCTGCTTTGGTAATGCTGACATTGAAGTGCCAGAGAAATATCAAGATATGTGTTCTGGAGCTCATGAGAGAAGTCTGAACTTGAAATAGAATAATTGGTACAGATGTGTTTGCTTGGAGACTGGAGAATGAGAAAAAAAAAAACAAGGATAGATCATGAAGATCACCAGCACTTACTAAGTAAGACTATCTCAAAAAGTCAAGAACTGATGGTATTCAGGGAAGAAGTCCAAGCAGCACTGAAGGCATTGGCAAAACACAAGGCTCTCGGAAGTAATGGAATACCAAATGAGATGTTTCAACAAAACGGAAGCAATGCTAGAAATGCTCACTCATCTATGCCAAGAAATTTGGAAGACAGCTACCTGGTCAACAAATGGGAAGACATTTATATTTGTGCCTATTCCAAAGAAAGGTAATCCAACAGAATGCAGACATTATCAAACAATATCATAAATATCACACACAAGTAAAATTTTGCCAAAAAAAACTCATAAAGCAATACATTTGTAGGGAACTGACAAAAATTCATGCTGGATTCAGAAGAGGACGTGGAACAAAGAATATCATTGCTGATGTCAGGTGGATTCTGGCTAAAGTAGAAAATACCAGAGAGATATTTACCTGTTTTATTGACTATGCAAAGGCATTCAACTGTGTGGATCATAACAAATTATGGATAACATCGCAAAGAATGGGAATTCCAGAACACTTGATTGTGTTCATGAGAAACCTGTATATAAACCAAGAGACAACTGTACAAACAGAACAAAGGGATACTGAAAACCTAACCCACTGCTGTTAAGTTTAAAATCAGGAAAGGTGTGTGTCAGGGTTGTATCATTTCACCACACTTATTCAATCTGTATGCTGAGCAAATAATCTGAGAACCTGGACTATATGAAGAAGAAAGGGGCAACAGGATTGGAGGAAGGCTTATTGACAACCTGCCATATGCAGATGGCATAACCATGCTTGTTGAAAGTGAAAAAGACTTAAAGCACTTACTGATGAAGATCAAAGACCACAGCCTTCAATATGGATTACATCCTAACATAAAGAAAATGAAAATTTTCACACCGGGACCAATAAGCAACATGATGATAAATGGAGAAAATATTGAAGTTGTCAAAGGTTTTATTTTACTTGGAGCCATAGTCAACACCTCCGGAAGCAGCAGTCAAGAAATCAAATGACGTATTGCCCTGGGCAAACCTGTTGCAAAAGACCTCTTTAAAATGTTCAAAGGCAAAGATGTTACTTTGAGGAGTAAGGTACACCTGACCCAAGCCATGGTATTTTCAATTGCCTCATATGCGTGCTAAAGCTGCAATGAATAAGAAAGACTGCAGAAGAATTGCTGCTTTTTAATTATGCTGTTGGTGAATAATATTGAATATACCACGGACTGTTAGAATAACAAATCTGTCTTGGAAGAAATGCAACCAGAATGCTCATTAGAAGTAAGGATCGCTTCATCCCACATATTTTGGACATGTTTTCAGAAGGGATCAGTCCGTGGAGAAGGACATTGTCCTTGATAAATCAGTTTTTGTTGTTAGGTGCTGTCAGTCAGTTCCGACTCACAGCAGCCATGCGTACAACAGAACAAACACTGCCCAGTCCTATGCCATCCTCATGATGGTTGTTATGCTTGAGTCCATTTTTGCAGCCACTGTGTCAATCCATCTCGTTGAGGGTCTTCCTCTTTTTTGTTGATCTCCGCTTTACCAAGCATCATGTCTTTTCCCTTCTGATTTTCTAACTCCAGATCTTCGCACGTGTCATTATAATACTTTACTTTGCCTTGTTGAGCCGCCCTTTTAAATCTTCTGTTCAGCTCTTTTACTTCATCATTTCTTGCACTTGCTTTAGCTACTCTACATTCAAGAGAAACTTAGAGAGTCTCTTCTGACATCGATTTTAGTCTTTTCTTTCTTTTCTGTCTTCTTAATGACATCTTGCTTTCTTCATGTATGATGTCATTCCACAACTTGTCTGGTCTTCAATCATTGGAGTTCAATGCATCAAATCTATTCTTGAGATGACCTCTAAATTCGAGTGAGATATACTCAAGGTTGTACTTTAGCTCTCATGGGCTTGTTCCAATTTTCTTCAGCTTCAGCTTGAACTTGCATATGAGCAATAGATGGTCTGTTCCACAGTTGGCCCTGACCCTTGTTCTGACCAATGATATTGAGTTTTCCATCTTCGCTTCCCACAGATACACTCAATTGATTCCCGTGTATTCCATTCAGTGAAGTCCATGTGTGTAATCATCATTTATGTTGGTGAAAAAGGTATTTGCAATGAAGAAGTTGTTGGTCTTGCAAAATTCTATCAAGCAATCTCTGGCATCGTTTCTATCATCAAGGCCATATTTTCCTTCTTTGTTTCCAACTTTCACGTTCCAATCACCAGAAATTATCATGCACCTAATTGTATGTTCGATCAATTTCAGACTGCAAAAATCAGTAAAAAATTTTCAATTTCTTCATCTTTGGCCTTAGTGCTTGGTGCATAAATTTGAATAATAGTCGTATTAACTGGTCTTCCTTGAAGGTGTATGGATATTATCCTATCACTGACAGCATTGTACTTCAGGATAGATCTTGAAATGTTCTTTTTGACGATGAATGCAACACCATTCCTCTTCAAGTTGTCATTCCTGGCATAGTAGATCATATGATTGTCTGAATCAAAATGGCCAATACTAGTCCATTTCAGCCCACTAATGCCTAGGATATTGATGTTTATGTGTTCCATTTCATTTTTGATGACTTCCAATTTTTCTAGATTCATACTTAGTACATTCCACATTCTGATTATTAATGGATGTTTGCAGCTGTTTCTTCTCATTTTGAGTCATGTAACATCAGCAAATGAAGGTCTCAAAAGCTTGACTCCATCCAGGTCATTAAGGTCAACTCTGAGGAGGCAGCTCTTCCTCAGTCATATTTTGAGTACCTTCCAACCTGAGGGGCTCATCTTCTGGCACTATATCAGACAATGTTCTGCTGTTATTCATAAGGTTTTCACAGGCTAATCCTTTTCAGAAGTAGACCGCCGGGTCCTTCTTCCTCATCTGACTTAGTCTGCAAGCTCAGCTGAAACCTGTCCACCATGGGTGACCCTGCTGGTATTTGAATACTGGTGGCATAGCTTCCAGCATCTCAGCAACACACAATCCCCAACAGTATGACAAACTGACAGATGTGTGCGGGAGGCAGTATAATGTTTGATTAAGAATGAGGAGTCTGGAGTTAAATCAACTGAGCTTGAGTCCACTTTTGGTAATTTATGGGCTAATTATAATGCAAGTCACTTAACTGCAATTTTCTTACGTGTAAAATAGGGATTTAAAACCAACATACATTATAGATTTTTGTGAGGACTAAATGGGTTATGAAAAGGACTTAGAAAATAAGTATTCAAGGATATATTGATATTATTAGCAATTGATTACAAAACATGGCAAGGACTGTGTAAGAAAGGAAAATTACAGGTCAATCTCAATCATAAAAATAGATACAAAGAACCTAAACAAAATACCAGCAAAAAGAAAACAACTGTATATAAATAATAACACTATCAAACTGAATTTACTCCAGAAGGCAAGTTTGATTTAACATAAGCCCATCAATCAGTGTAATCTATCACATTAACAGATGAAAGGAGAATAATCATACATTAGATGTACAAAAATCTCTGACAATAATCAACATCCGTTCTTGATTTTTTTAATCTCTCAGCTAACTTGGAACAGAGAACTTCTATAATCTCATATGCAGTATCTAAAATAAAATCAGTAAATACCTCATTTTTGATTGTGAAGTGTTAGAATTTTTTCAAGGTCAAAAGTAGATCTGAAAGTAGACACATGAGACTATGTGGGCAGCTCCTGTATGGAGGGGATATGAGAGGGCAGAGGGGGTCAGAAGCTGGCCAAATGGACACAAAAATAGAGAGTGGAGAGAAGGAGTGTGCTGTCTCATTAGGGGGAGAACAACTAGGACTATATACCCAGTGCCATCGAGTCGATTCCGACTCATAGCGAGCCTATAGGACGGAGTATATATCAAGGTATATGTAACTTTTTATACGAGAGACTGACTTGATTTGTAAACTTTCACTTAAAGCACAATACAAATTAAAAAAGAAAACCAAAGACACAAGGAAAATATTAGCCCAAAGGACTAAAGGACCACATGAACCATAGCCTCCACCAGCCTGAGCCCAGAACTAGATGGTGTCCGGCTACCACCACCAACCACTCTGACAGGGATCACAATAAACAGTCTTGGGCAGAACAGAAGAAAAATGTAGAATAAAATTCAAACTGACAAAAAAAGACCAGACTTACTGGTCTGATGGTGACTAGAGGAACCCCTATGACTATGGCCCCCAGAACACCCTGCTAACTCAGGACTGAAGTCACTCCCGAAGTCCAGCCCTCAGCCAAAGATTAGACAGGCCTATAAAGCAAACAATAACACACATGAGTAACGTGCTTCTTAGTTCAATCACGTACAGGAGACCAAATGGGCAACACCTGCCCAAGAGCAAAGACAAGAAGGCAGGAAAGGACAGGAAAACTAGATGAATGGACACAGGGAACCTGGGGTGGAAAGGGAGAGAGGGCGAGTGCTGACACATTGCATGAGGATTGCAACCAATGTCATAAAACAATTTGTGTATAAAATTTTTGAATGAAAAACTAAAGCTAACTTGCAATGTAAACTTTCACCTAAAACACAATAAATTGGAAAAAAAAAAAGTAGATCTGAATCCTAGGTCTTCTGGGAAAATAGTACTTCTAGAAAACTGACCACTGATTCAATCCCATGTTGCAGTTAACACTCAAGAATGGGCTAAGATTGTCATCAGTTGCTTGTCTCTGGGTAGGCAAGCATGGGGCCAGACTCCAGAATCTGTGGGAAGGAGCTGGGGGTGTAAAAATCCCTGTATGATTGGAATGGTAGCTTCATGAAGGACCTGACAGTCTCTTCCCCTCTAATAGACAAGATTAGCCACAGCTGGGGTCTTCTGGGGTCAGGGAGGATTGGGAATCTCATGCTTGTTCAATGCTGCTTTCACTTACATAATCCCATTGTAAGCATTAACTTTAATTTATGGGAAATGTTAAAGCAAATCACCAGGACCTAAAAGTATGATGTTTATTCAGATGTTGAACTGTAAAATAGCTTAGACTTTGTTGAAAAGAAACTTGAATTTTTTTTTTTAAATGAAGTAAACAAAGAGCCTTGGTGAGTTGACTTATCAATTGAAGATGGGTCCCAAGTCAGATGTTATTGTCTGTGCTCTGTTCTCTATCACAAGTGAAAGGTGTTTTTCTATTTTAATTTCTTCTTTTGTCAAATTGTTCTACCATAAAAAGACTGTGTTCACCCATCTGAAATATAAACTACTTATATTTTAACAGGGAGTTCCTGGGTGGTGCAAATGGCTAATGTGCTCAGCTGCTAACTGAAAGTTTAGAAGTTCAAGTTCACCCAGTGGTGCCTTGGACAAAAGGCCCGGCGATCTACTTTTGAAACATCAGCCATTGAAAACCCTATAGAGAACAGTTCTACTGTGATACATATAGGGGCGCCGTGAGTCAGAATCAACTCAACATCAATGAGTATATTTGAATGGACATCCAAATTAGTAAAGCCTGGTGATAGTGGTTAAGCATTCAACTGCTAATCAAAAGGTCAGCAGTTCAAATCCACCAGCGGCTCCTTGGAAATCCTATGGCGTAGTTCTACTCTGTCCTATGGGGTTGCTATGAGTCAGAATCAACTCAATAGCAATGGGTTTGATTTGGTTTTGGTTTACTTTAAATAATTATGTAGAGTCATAAAATACGACTACTGTAGGAGTTTATAAACTGTGCTCATTGAACAATCTGAGAGAGGATTTGAAATAATAGCCCTTTGGTTGTCCATCCAATCCCCTGCCCCCCAGCAGTGATTTCAGTAAGAGTGCTTCTGACAGTTTCAAATTCTAAAATTAAATACCCCCCCCCAAAAATTAAATACAAATCTGTGTAATTCCAAGGCATTGGGAGAGTAGAAAGTTGCAAGAGTGTTCCGTTGCACACAAGTTAACACTAAGATATCTGTTTCCCTCAATGTATGACTCCTTTGCTCTTTCATGTCACATTAGGAACACAGTAATTGCTAGAGGAAGACCTCATGTTTGGTTAAGTAGAAAGCCAACAAGGGCATAGGAGACCCTCAGTGACAAGTATTGGCACGATAGCTGCAACAATTGTGAGGATGATGCAGGGTCAGGCACCATTTCATTCTGATGTAGATAAGGTCACCATGAGTCAGAGTTGCAACAACAACAATCTTTTAGTAAGGCTCAGAATACTTGTCCTGTTCTGTCCCCCTAGACACACCACAAGACCATCTCTTTTCTGGGTCTTGCCATTTTCCCAGAATGCTATCTGGGACTCAAAGGTCTCTCTTTCCATCTTATTCCAGGGTCCTGTCTACTGTTTCTCCAAAATAAGTGCCTCCATTTCTCAAAAATTGTCCCTCCCCCCACCCCACCCAAGATTTTTACAGTAATTTTAATTTTGATGCATTTGGAGAGATACAAAGTTTTGGAGAGATCTAAAAACTGAAGGACGGGGATTCTTATAATAAATATAAACTGGAATCCCTAATATCTGTCTGATGATTTCCCAATCTATGTGCTCTTTGGAAGTATTTAAGTGATGATACTTCTTTAAATGTTTTGAATCTTCCTCAATTTTTATTATTTAAAAATGAAAAAATGCTATTCCACTTCTAATTCATTATTGATGATTATTACACAACCTTTCAAATGCTATTTTTCTTGAAAATAAATACATTGGCGTGCTTTGCAGCCATCTTTACTAACTTCTTATAGCAAAAAATGTATGTTGCTAACTGTATTTTTTTAATCTAGAATGCTCTATTACTTTAGTGCCTCACTTAAGAATTTATAACAGAAGACATAGAATCAAGCAATTATATAGAATTTCTATTAAACACTGGACAACTTTATAACTGGCTTTATATTACACAATACATTGGCTTTGAAGAGTCTCTCAAGTAAAAATAATTTAAATAAAGATTTCTTTGCAAATGAAAAAAATCCTTGTTCCCCTCTTCTTTTATTTTTCCACAGCAGATACTGTTGACCTATTAAATTCAAGTTTTAATCATTAGCTATCAAAAAAAAAATAAGTTGTTACCCTCTAGGACAAAGAGGATTTAATTTTTAAAACCTCCTATGAAAAAAAAAAAAATTTCCTATGAGGTATAGAGAAATAATTGCATTCCATCCTTCTAGTGAACCAAAGAGTGAACAGAAAACTAAAACTGCCTTACTTCCTATTAATACACTCGAAGCATTCATTTCCTGCCACACTGTGGTCACCGTATTCATTTCCTGGGGTTGCCACAGCAAAATACCACAAACTGGGTAGCTTAAAATAACAGAAATTTATTCTCTCACAATTCTACTGGAAGTTCCAAATCAAAGTGTTAGCAGGGCCACACTCTCTCTGAAGGCTCTAGGGAAAGATCTTTCTTCACCTCTTTCAGCTTCTGGTGGTTCCTAGCAACCCTTGGCATTCCTTGGCTTGTAGACGCATCACTCCACTCTCTACCTCTGTCTTCACATAGCATCTTCCTTCTGTGATTGTGTATCTCTGTGTCTCTACTTTTCTTCTTATAAGAACACCACTTATATTGGATTAGGGCTCACCCTACTGAACTCATCTTAGCTTAATTATATCTGCTGACTATTTCCAAGTAAGTTCATATTCACAGGTACTGGAGGTTAGGGCTTCGATATACCTTTTGCGGGATACAATTCAACCTGTAACAGTCATGAACGTTTACTGCGTGGAGCCACAGGGCCTCCTGCCATTTGTGATGGAGTGACTTGAGGGAGGGTGTGGTGACCAAACATTTGAGGCATGAATTCTTCCTTCCTGTGCCTTGCACTGGTGGGGGCGGGAAGCAAGTGGGCAAAGGGTAGATTCTTACCAATATCACACTAAATATTGTTCTGTAAACTTTTGACTTAAAAATATATTGTTAACATTTTCTCATCATTAAATAATCTCCAACATTATTTTTAATGGCTGCTTAATAATCCATTATATGCATGTAACTTTATTGTTTACCAAATAATTCCTTATTGTCAGATATTTTATTGTTTCTTATTTCTGGCTAGCATATGTAATGCCTCAAATGATCGTTCTTGTAAATAAATATTGGCTTTCATCCTTGATTATTTCTTTTGGATGCATTACTAGAAGTGAGATTGCTGAGCCAAAGGAGATAAGCATTTTTTAGAAAGCCTGATAAACATTACCAAAATGAACCTTCAGAAAGTTTGTGCCAACTTACATTCCCACCATCAATTAGAGAATGGCAGGCTGTAATCCTTGGAAGGCAGTGTCTTTTCGCTCAAGCACTCAGTTCTCAGCCTGACAAGATTTTCTTTGCAAGCGTGTGCCAACCAGCATTTCTTTATCTGCTTTAACAACAGCCTTGCCTGCTTGTCATTGGTTGCTTTTACTCCTGGTTAAAAGTAGTCCGCTGAAGTCATTAGTGAACTTGATAAAAGCTAATAAACTGATATATACTGTGAGTTTTCATTTAAATAAATAATAAGAGCTACCCTGTAAGTAAAAAAACCTATTGCCATCAAGTCGATAAGGTTGCTATGAGTCAGAATCAACTTGATGGCAATGGTTTTGATTTGGTTTTACCTGTAAGTATTACATATACACATTGTGATTACTTGTCATCAAGTGGACTCCAACTCCTGGTGACCTTACGTATGACATAACGAAAGGTTGCCCTGTCCCTGCCATCTCTGGGATCACTGGCATGTTTGAGTCCATTTTTGTGCCTATTTTGTCAATCCATCTCATTGAGGATTTCCCTCATTTTTGCTGACCCTCTACTTTACCAACCTTGATGTCATTTTCTAGGGACTGGACATATACCACATACCAGGCCCTATTCTCAGCACTATATACACGTATGTATAAATCTTTACAGCAACTCAGTCAGGTAAGTGCTATTATTTTTGCAGATGATGAATCTTAGACACAAAGAGGTTAAATGGCAGAGCTAAGATTAAAACTCAGGCATTCTCCTTCCAGAGTCCATGGATCTAGCCACAGTGTTATTGTCTGTTTTTCTGACATCAAAATTAGCTATAAATTGGCCTCTGGAGAAATAACACAAATAACTTTTTGACTGCTTATTTCCTAGACATCAATGGCACAAATATTTATCCAAAGGAGGAATATTAATATGCCTTCCAGATATCCTAGCCCAGAAGGTTCTTCTAGCCAAGTGCAGTCACTTGTTAGTGTCTGTCCAGATTTAAGTTTATTACTCCAAATCTTAAGTTTTTATTTAAATATATGCTTGATCCAGGATGGCTCTAAATCCCTTTCCCCAAATGTACCAACAATGATTTCTAATGTGTTCCTATATGCTGGCTGAGTTAAAGAAGTTTCAGGGTAGCCCCAAGCTGCCCTAGAGCATGGCTGGCCTGTATCCATGGAGGGTCGTTCCCTACATATCTGATACAAAACTGTATCTGGGAAAGGCAGAAGTCCTTCTCTGTGGAATTTATTCCAGAGGAAGCATAAATAATCATTAAGAGATAAAGGCACATTAATCAGGACCCAGCAGGTTGGAAAGGTTTGGTAGACAGCTCTGTATAATGCTAGGCAGGATTCTTCCTGGGCAGCCCTTAGACCATCTGACTTGGAGACTACTTGAAGAAAAGAAAAAGGTTCTCAAAAGCATAAAATAACTAAGGGAGAGTTCTGAGCCCTGGAAAGACACGAGACCTATTACTGGAAGCACCACTTGCCCCTAAAGTGAGCACCAAAAGCAGAGACTCTTGGAGACACTGACCTATTGGTCTTCCCCAGAGGTCAACTGGCCATCCTCAAAAGGGATGAAAAAAGGCTTAGGCTGGGGGCACCCTCCCTCCCTACTTCCAGTATCCCTACCCCAGGCCCTGCTTGGGTGATTTCACGAGAAGGGAGGTCAAGTGCTGAATGGAAATCCACAGAAGCGGCCACGAGAAGATACAAGACCCTAACACCATCTGGTAGAGTCGTGGCCCTGAAACATTGGGTGAAGCTTGAGTGAAAAAGACAGCATGATTCCTGTTTCAGATTAGCCAGGAACAAAGACTAGAGGCACATGGACCATAGATTCTGCTTTGTGCCAGTTGCTCAAGCATCCTGTACCCTCTTTCACTCCCATATGTGTCCCAGTGTGACCCCTAAATTGTACTTTCAGGCTTCTGGTTCTGGCCAAGATGGAGTAGCCTTATTCTTCACTAGTCCTTCCTCTTACAAATAAAACACCCTGGACGTAATACCCATCCAACACCCTGGATGATGGAATGAAAAAGGCAAGCTGGCCAGGGACTTTGGGACTTGAGGAACAACATGGCAGTGAATTCCCTGCATTGTTTTTTTTGTTGTTTTGGTTTTGGTTTTGTTTTTTTGCCTCCCATATATCCCAAATGGGGCACTGCAAAGCCTCTAGCCCAGAACCACGACCAGGTGCAAAGAAGCCAAAGGACCAAGAAAAGGGCACAGCAGAGCCTTTTTTGATAATAAACACCACTAAACACCTAAACACCAACCCCAGAGGAAAAATTCTGCACCTCCCTACCCCAGGTATCAGTGTGGCTGAACTAAAAAACAGGCAGCTGAATTTCCACCCTGACCTGCACCAACA
Organism: Elephas maximus indicus; assembly: GCF_024166365.1. Taxonomy (NCBI): domain Eukaryota; kingdom Metazoa; phylum Chordata; class Mammalia; order Proboscidea; family Elephantidae; genus Elephas; species Elephas maximus. The sequence goes on from NC_064819.1 coordinate 231,960,468, forward strand.
AGCCAGAGGAAGGCTGTGTGAGTCGGTTGTCTGCTTTTGTGGGGTAGTGTTATCAGGTCCCTAGGTGAACTAAACATCTCCCCTCCTGTAGCAGCAATGAGGCACAATGAGGGGTGCAAGTCAGCACGTCACTTCCCTCCCCCCACCACCACTAGTCAGCATTTCACTTCCCTGCCTCCCTCTGCCCACCACACCCAGTATGAGCAATGGTTTTGTGGTGAAAGGATGGAGCAGGGCCAGAGCTGAACCAAAGCTTTGTAGCCCTGGCATTCTGTCATGCCACCAGTCAGTCCACTGGTATGAGGGACTGAGATGCCACCTGGGACAGAACCAACATTCTAAGAGACAGTGGTGAAAGGAGAAGCTGGTCCTAAGTATAGCACAACACTTGTCCTCAGATGGTCTCCACTCATCACCTCCATGGACTCACACTTACATTCTTGAATAAACAAGTTGCAATAAAAGAAGTGATTAACTCTAGTCTCTGCTAGGTACTGATGGCACACATCGTCGCCAGCGTTGGAGCTCCCAGCAGCACAACAGAGGCCATGGTGACAACTTTCCACAACACTGGTGGTGGTGTCACAGCCAGCGCAGGGCCAGTCCTTGTCCATGGAGAGCAGTGATGTTCACAAGACTTCTGCCAATGGTCGCTTCAGCCCATTTGGCACAGACACCAGGGGCAGTAGAAGAAGGAGAGACAGATATCAGCAACATCACCACCACTCTTGCCATCACTAGTGATCACAGATTACACAAAACACACCAGAGTAGGAGGGGAGACAAAGGGAGATATCATTCAGCAACTGAGAGGTCTCAGAGCTCTTGGAGGGCATCAGGGAAGCTCAGTTCCATATAGAGCACCTAGGGAGAAAGGAAAGGAATCAGTTTGTGACAATCTGTCTCCAGCTCCTTTACAAAAATCCACTCCAAGATCTCATATATTCCGTTGCCTTATTTTTTAAATCCTCTGTCTTCTGAATGGTAAGAAATATTTCTGAGAAAATAAAAAAGCAATGTCCAGGCCCAGATAACTGTATTACACTGCTGACCCTCTTTTTTATACATACATAGCAGCTACACGTTAATACAGAAATCTATTTTGTGTAAAGAAGGTGAAATCCACAAAATTTTATACTTTCTATTACCTTTAGAAGCAAGGATAGCAAGACTTCATTTGCTTGCTTTGGATACCTCATCAGGAAAGACCAATCTCTAGAAAAGGACATCATGTTTGGTAAAGTAGAGGGGCAACGAAAAAGAAGGAAACCCTCAATGAGATGGATTGACACAATAGCCAGAACAATGGATTCAAACACACCATTGATTTTGAAGATGGCACAGGACCAGGTAACATTTCCTTCTGTTATACATAAGATTACCGTGAGTCAGGGCCAATTCAACAGCAACAAACAACAATGTAGTCTAGCCCATATCAATCATCTAAAGTTCTTTTATTATTGCTGATGGGTCCAGAAATGTCATGTTCTGCAACTGTTTTTAATTCTAAAGTTTTAGATGTGTATTCAAAAGCTACTCATTTATTTTTACCAGACACATTTAAAAGAGCTAGTCAAAGGCATTGCATTCCCTGAGAAGAACAGAATGTTAATTTTTTTAGAGAGGCTCTCAGGAATTATCTAGAAAAGAATTATTTCCCTTCATATTTGGCCCATAAGCAGTTTTCAACATCAGTGGATTCTGATACAGTAGCTTTGAGATGGAAGTGTGGATTCCAAGTTCAGCTCAGCCCTAGACATTCTGTAGGACCACTTTCCAATTCTCTTACAAGACTAGGCTGAGAGGCTTGGCTGGACCTGAGGATGACCAGTGTCCAGGAGTGTGGAGCTGATGACAGCCATGCCAGGCACTGGTTATAGAGTCCTGAAATATAACTTACTCTATAAAATACACGAGTCTCTCGTTTTCACCACAAGCCTACCATGAAGGGGTCAGATTAGGAGTCCTTCTTCTGAGCTCTCCCAACTTGTGCCAACTGCTTTGAATCTTATTTATTCATGTGCCCAATAAACTGTAAGACCCCTGAGGAGGGACCAGAACCAGGTAACCATGTGACCAGGACCATGTCACCCCCATATCAACCCCATCTTCCCTTCCTGCCCTTGGTGTTTCTGCTCCCATATCAGACCTGAAGCTTTAGTATTTAAAGAAAGAAGACTGCCTCCCAGTTCCATATCACATCTCTGGATCAGGAGAAAAAAATGTTGCCCATACCCAAGTATGCATAAACCAAGGGCATCCGATCTTAGAGGCACCTGAAGTGTTAAGAGCACCCATCCACACTCCACAAAGAAGATTACCTTCAGATCTGCCATCTATTTACTAATAGCTCTCACAGGACAGACACATCAACCTTCTTAGGAGATCCTCAAAGTGAGAAGGTCACAAGATTAGGATAATTTGTTCTTTCACCCTTATGGGTGTCAAATATGCTAAGAAAAAGAGACCTTTAAACCCTCCTAAGCTTCTCAAGTTTGAAACACATTTCCCAAAGGAAAGCCTCCTGTCTCTTGCTTTCATACCTCGAAACTACAAGCAGAGAAAATGGAATTGGGCAGACGTTTTGCTAAAGAGCTATTTATTATGACTAAACCTACTGTCACCATCCACGTGAAGTCATCTGGGACTGAGCTCGCTAAACTCCTGGCTTAGAAGGCCATGTCATTTTTTAAGCTAAGGGATATTGTTTCGGCAAAAATCAACTGGCCGATGCTCTCACACTCAGGAAACCACCCAACACTTTCCTTCACCCAGTTCATCATAAACACGCCATTCTCCTTAGATGTGTCCCCTTTCCCTGGGCATTCTCTGGGGACACACTCTTCCTCTGCCAGGAGGGGGGAGGGCTGGCCTCCTGACTGAGCAGAAAGGGGTCAAGGGGACTTGATCTCCTGCTAAGGAGCACCACAGTCCAGCCAGCATCCCCTCAGAAGAGCTGATGGCAACGGGGATGATAGGAGGTGCTACCAGGAGGTGCCCAGGGCTCCAAAGCCTCCCCGAGTAGACAGGCCCTGTGTCCATCCAACTGGTACATTTTCAGTTGACTGTACTTGAGAGAAAACTTGCCAGAGAAAACGGAAAAATACTTCTTAGAAATAAATCTACTTCAGTTCCAAGTTTCTGTTTTGACTGTTTTGCTTAGCAGTCTGCCCTTGCTCGTGATTACATTGCAACTGCCTACTGCTGCATGTTCTCATAGGTCAGACGATGAGCAGGTCCTAGGGAGTTCACTTGTCACGTGGGTGGTCTGTTGTAAAGGGGTCCCCTCTTAGAGAATCATAGGGTTTTAGAGCTGGAAGGAACCTTGGAGATCAACTACACCAACACTCTATTTTTATTGATGAAAAGATGAGGACCAACTGAAACTAATAGAAGAGTTTGGCAGAGTCTCAGGTTATAAGACAAACATACAAAAATCACTTGGATTCCTCTACATCAACAAAAAGAACATCGAAGAGGAAATAACCAAATCAATAGCATTCACAGTAGCCCCCAAGAAGATAAAATACTTAGGAATAAATCTTACCAAAGATGTAAAAGACCTATACAAAGAAAACTACAAAGTACTACTACAAGAAACTAAAAAGGACCTACTTAAGTGGAAAAACATACCATGCTCATAGATAGGAAGACTTAACACAGTAAAAATGTCTATTCTACCAAAAGCCATCTATACATACAATGCACTTCCGATCCAAATTCCAATGTCATTTTTTAACGTGATGGAGAAACAAATCACCAACTTCATATGGAAGGGAAAGAAGCCTCAGATAAGTAAAGCATTACTGAAAAAGAAGAAGAAAGTGGGAGGCCTCTACCTGATTTCAGAACCTATCATACAGCCGCAGTAGTCAAAACAGCCTGGTATTGGTACAACAACAGGCACATAGACCAGTGGAACAGAATTGAGAACCCAGATATAAATCCATCCACATATGAGCAGCTGATATTTGACAAAGGCCCAGTGTCAGTTAATTGGGGAAAAGATAGTCTTTTTAACAAATGGTGCTGGCATAACTGGATATCCATTTGCAAAAAAGTGAAACAGGACCCATACCTCACACCAAGCACAAAAACTAACTCCAAGTGGATCAAAGACCTAAACATAAAGACTAAAACGATAAAGATCATGGAAGAAAAAATAGGGACAACCTTAGGAGCCCTAATACAAGGCATAAACAGAATACAAAACATTACCAAAAATGACGAAGAGAAACCAGATAACTGGGAGCTCCTAAAAATCAAACACCTATGCTCATCTAAAGACTTCACCAAAAGAGTAAAAAGACCACCTACAGACTGGGAAAGAATTTTCAGCTATGACATCTCCGACCAGAGCCTGATCTCTAAAATCTATATGATTCTGTCAAAACTCAACCACAAAAAGACAAACAACCCAATCAAGAAGTGGGCAAAGGATATGAACACACACTTCACTAAAGAAGATATTCAGGCAGCTAACAGATACATGAGAAAATGCTCTCGATCATTAGCCATTAGAGAAATGCAAATTAAAACCACGATGAGATTCCATCTCACTCCAACAAGGCTGGCATTAATCCAAAAAACACAAAATAATAAATGTTGGAGAGGCTGCGGAGAGATTGGAACTCTTATACACTGCTGGTGGGAATGTAAAATGGTACAACCACTTTGGAAATCTATCTGGAGTTATCTTAAACAGTTAGAAATAGAACTACCATACAACCCAGAAATCCCACTCCTCGGAATATACCCTAGAGAAACAAGAGCCTTCACACAAACAGATATATGCACACCCATGTTTATTGCAGCTCTGTTTACAATAGCAAAAAGCTGGAAGCAACCAAGGTGTCCATCAACGGATGAATGGGTAAATAAATTATGGTATATTCACACAATGGAATACTACGCATCGATAAAGAACAGTGACGAATTTGTGAAACATTTCATAACATGGAGGAACCTGGAAGGCATTATGCCGAGCGAAATCAGTCAGAGGCAAAAGGACAAATATTGTATAAGACCACTATTATAAGATCTTGAGAAATAGTATAAACACATACTTTTGTGGTTACGAGGGGGGGAGGGAGGGAGGGAGGGAGATGGTTTTTTTACTGATTAATTAGTAGATAAGAACTGCTTTAGGTGAAGGGAAGGACAACACTCAGTACATGGAAGGTCAGCTCAATTGGACTGGACCAAAAGCAAAGAAGTTTCCAGGATAAAATGAATGCTTCAAAGGTCAGCGGAGCAAGGGCGGGGGTCTGGGGACCATGGTTTAAGGGGACTTCTAAGTCAATTGGCAAAATAATTCTATTATGAAAACATTCTGCATCCCACTTTGAAATGTGGCGTCTGGGGTCTTAAATGCTAACAAGCAGCCATCTAAGATGCATCAATTGGTCTCAACCCACCTGGAGCAAAGGAGAATGAAGAACACCAAGGTCACACGACAACTAAGAGCCCAAGAGACAGAAAGGGCCACATGAACCAGAGACCTACAGCATCCTGAGACCAGAAGAACTAGTTGGTGCCTGGCCACAATCGATGACTGCCCTGACAGGGAGCACAATAGAGAACCCCTAAGGGAGCAGGAGATCAGTGGGATGCAGACCCCAAATTCTCATAAAAGGACCATACTTAATGGTCTGACTTAGACTAGAGGAATCCCGGCGGTCACGGTCGCCAAACCTTCTGTTGGCACAGGACAGGAACCATCCCCGAAGACAAATCATCACACATGAAAGGGACTGGACAGTGGGTAGGAGAGAGATGCTGATGAAGAGTGAGCTAATTATATCAGGTGGACACTTGAGACTGTGTTGGCATCTCCTGTCTGGAGTGGGGATGGGAGGATAGAGAGAGTTGGAAGCTGGCAAAATTGTCACGAAAGGAGAGACTGGAAGGGCTGACTCATTAGGGGGAGAGCAAGTGGGAGTACGGAGTAAGATGTATATAAACTTATATGTGACGGACTGACTTGATTTGTAAACGTTCACTTGAAGCTCAATAAAAGTTAATTAAAAAAAAAAAAAAGATGAGGACCAGAAGGGCTAAGGAACTTGCACAAGTGTACACAGCAAACAAATTGCAGAGCCAGGAGGGTGCCAAGATGTCCAGAGGGGAAAGCACCCTTTATACCTCAAGATAGTAAAACCCTAGACTCTACAGTTTTTGGTTAAGCCGAATTTCAAAATGGATTCCAAATATTTCTACTTTAAATAGAGATACCCAAAACCAATTCAAACCTATGCTGCTTTGGCCAATATGTCTATGTCTTTGGAGCAAATAATATACTATTATAGAATAAAAGCAATCAAAATTTAAAGGATGTCTTTTCTAACCCTGTTTAACTGAAACAAAATATTTCTCAACTTGAGATATTTTGAATGGTATTTCAAGTCAATTTCTGGCTTTGGTTTAGTACCATAAGTAAGCATGTCGTGTTTGTCATCTCTGCTGATTGATTTGGAGTCTAGATTTATAGGCATAAACTGTTCACCCAACACTTCATTCTCATAACAGGAATCCATCAAATCATGGATTCAATCTCAGTAAAGATGGGACTGGAATGTCAGACATCTGATCAAATTCTAGGGCTAATGACACAAAGCCAAGAAAGCAGTTACTAGACAGGACATATGTTCAACCTAACGTCAAACACTCGCAAGCAATACACAGGCAGTTCTGGTTTCACGTAGTTTCCACAGAGCAATAATTGGTCAATACCTGTACTAACATGAAGATAGGTTTCATATTTCTTGAATAATATGTTATTAAGGTAAAGGCCAACTTCCCATTGAATGAGATATCTTACTGAATCTAAATCTTGGAGACATTAACCGTCCCAGACTTGCTAACAAAGGGATTATTATCTTAGACTAATAACCTGTTCTTAAGTAATAAGTTTTGCTATAAAGGAGATCAGAGAAATCATACTTTTAGGCCTGGAAGTGTTTCGCGGTGTTTTATGTGCCACTGTGTATACACATTACCCAGTAGAGTGGAAATTTGATTTTGAAGAAAAAGGGATAGTAGCACAAGCGAAGTCCTTAAGTAGGCGAGATCCAACAGTACCAACACAATATTTGGAAGGGTTACACTTAGGTAGGAACAGGAACAGCACCCATAACCTCCTGGTAAGTAAAGGGATAAATCTTACTATTCAAGCCATTTTATTTGGGTTTTCTGCTACCTACAGCCAACAGAACATCCTAACAGAAACACTTCACTAGGACACTCTAAAGAATTTTAATGAGTGACAAGTATGATCAGCCAAGGCGTGGGCTTTGAAGACAAATAGACCAACAGGCAAAGCAGAGATTGGGGATGTACAGAACAATGAGACACTCAGCTGCTGTGTGAGGCAACCCATTAAAGCACTAACCCAGAGGGTTTCAAGGGCTTTAAGTATTTAGCTCTGTTACCCACTTGTTCTAGCCTAATGACCCTCTCAAAGAAAACAAAGGGCTGAGCCTGTCCCAGCACACACATCCTGTTCTGAGGTAATTTCCCTTGAGTAAGACGCTCCCTTGGAAGTGGATGTGTTGCTTGGCAGGAGATATTCCTGTCAGTCAAATTTCCCTGATTCCTACCTAGCTCAGTGGGGTCTCGCTGTATTTCCAAAGCCAGCAGAGAGATGTCAGCTTTAGTCACGCCTTCATTATAAGGGCAGAGAAATTGGGTCACATAGAGAAATGGAAATCTTCTACTTGTTAGCTTCCAGCCACATACCCACATCAAACCATCCTAAGCATCAAGTAGAAAAAAATGCCTGTGGGAAACTATCTGGTCTTGGGGACAAAAAGATGGAAGGAGAGGAACTTATTAAAGTACTAGCTATAGCATCTACAGTCTCTCGGTAGAGCTGAGCCATTAACTCCATCTTACCTGGCAATGACCATTAATTAGACCCATCTTCTTGGCTACAGTGTAAATTCTTAGTAGGGACCTCTCTGTCCTTCACAGTGCCACTAATTGATTGACTGATTGACTGGCTGCTTTTATTGGATGAATGGTTGGTTGGTTGTTGAAAAGGGATCTTCTTTGTAAAACAACACAAAGGAATTATTGTAATATTGCTGGTATTTTGGTGAGAACACTTGAGAAAAACTGAACCACTAAAACCTGAAAGAACAGTAGAGTGAGAATGGCCCAATACACTGAAAATGTCTAGTTGGTTCCAACTCATAGCGACCCTATGTATTAACAGAACAAAATGCTGCCCCGTCCTGCACCATCCTCACAATCGTTGAAATGTTGAACCCATTGTTGCAGCCACTGTGTCAATACATCTCATTGAGGGTCTTCTTCTGTTCCGCTGACCCTATACCAAGGATGATGTGCTTCTCCAGGGGGTGATCCCTCCTGATAATATGCCCAAAGTGTGTGAGACGTAGTCTCACCATCCTTGCTTCCAACGAGCATTCTGGTTGTACTTCCAGGACAGATTTCTTCGTTCTTTTGACAGCCCATGGTATATTCAATATTCTTCCCCAACACTACAATTCAAAGGCATCAATTCTTCTTCGGTCTTCCTTATTCATCATTCAGCTTTCACATGCACACCTTAGTATTCAAGGTGACATCTTTGCTTTTCAATGCATTAAAGAGGCCTTTTGCAGCAGATTTTCCCAAAGCAATGCATTATTTCGTTTCTTGACTACTCCTTCCATGGGTGTTGATTATGGATCCATGTAAAATGAAATCCTTGACAAGTTCGATCTTTTCTCCGTTTATCATGATGTTGCTTAGTGGTCCAGCTGTGAAGATCTTTGTTTTCTTTATGTTGAGGTGCAATCCATACTGAAGGCTGTGATCTTTGATCTCCATCAGTAAGTACTTCAAGGCCTCTTCACTTTCAGCAAGCAAGGTTGTGTCATCTGCATACTGCAGGTTGTTAATGAGTCTTTCCCCAATCCTGGTGCCCAGATCTTCTTCATATAATCCAGGTTCTCGGATTATTTGCTCAGCATACAGATTGAATAGGTATGATGAAAGGATACAATCCTGATGCACACCTTTCCTGACTTCAAACCACACAATATCCCCTTGTTCTGTTTGAACAACTGACTCTTGGTTTATGTACAGGTTCCTCATGAGCACAATTAAGTGTTCTGGAATTTCCGTTCTTCACAAGGTTATCCATAATTTGTTGTGATCCACACCGTCAAATGCTTTTGCATAGTCAATAAAACACAGATCAACATCTTTCTGGTATTCTCTGCTTTCAGCCAAGATCCATCTGACTTCAGCAATGATATCCATTGTTCCATGTCCTCTTCTGAATCTGGCTTGAATTTCTGGCAGTTCCCTGTCGATGTACTGCTGCAGCTGCTTTTGAATGATTTTCAGCAAAATTTTACTTGCTGTGATATTAATGATATTGTTCAATAATTTCCACATTTGGTTGGATCACCTTTCTTGGGAATAAGTATAAATATGGATCTCTTCCAGTAGGTTAGCTAGATAGCTGTCTTCCAAATTTCTTGGCACAGACAAGCGAGCCCTTCCAGTACTGCATCCACTTGTTGAAACATCTCAGTTGTTATTCTGTCAATTCCTGGAGACTTGTTTTTCCCCAATACCTTCAGCACAGCTTGGACTTCTTCCTTCAGTAACATTGGTTCCTGATCATATGCTACCTTCTGAAATGGCTGAACGTCAATCAATTCTTTTTGGTATAGTGACTCTGTGCATTTCTTCCATCTTCTTTTGATGCTTCCTGTGTTTTTTAATATTTTCCCCCTAGAATCCTTCAATATTACAACTAAAGGCTTGAATTTTTTCTTCAGTTCTTTCACCTTGAGAAATGCCGAGTATTTTCTTCCCTTTACTTTGCCTTCCTGAGCCACCTTTTGAAATCTTCTGTTCACTGAAAATAGATGCTTGGAAACACAAGTCGTTTTTTAAGGAATTCTTAAACCGTGACCACCTGGTTCAATGACACTTAGCTAGTCACAGATGAGTGTGTGTTTTCACTGCTGTGACAGATAAATGCCAAATCTCAGTGACTTAACATCATAGAAGTTTATTCCTCACGTATGTAAAGTCCAACTGGAGGTGGTGTGCCCCAGGTGGTCATTCATGGAACGAGGCTGATACAGTCTCTGCCACCTTCGATAGCTGATACCCACAACCATTTGATGAATCAACATCTAGCGAGCAGATGTGAAGAAAGACTAAGGCTCTTGTGTGAGAAATTTTTCTGGGCCAGTCCCAGAAATGAACCACATTAGTTCCACTCACATTCCATTTGCCAAATTCAGTCACATGGCCTGCACCAACTGCATAGGAGGCTGGGAAATGTAGTCCAGTCGTGTGCCCAACAGGAAGTAGAATCAAATTTGATGAATAAGTGGCACACCTTCCCAGAAAGCTCTATCACGAAGATATTGTACACATAACCCATTAAGATTCCCCATTTTTCCTGACTGCAGCTATTACCCACATCTCCAAAATTAACATGCAATTACTCAAGTTTGGGCTATTAGCAGAACATTCATGCTTTATAACTTTTCTCATTGTTTTCAACTTCAAGGTAAGTCTTGCATTTATGAAAGAAATCTAATCATGAAAATTCTAAATAGTAAATGTTTTCAACAAGTAGGGCATTATTTATGGGACTTACTAAAAGTTTAATAATATACAGTGAGCCTCTGGGTATATTGCATCACTACAGAAAGAAGGAAAATTAAACCAAGCATAGCAGCAGTCAGAGCAGCCAATTTCTCCGATAAAATGCAGCAGGACACTCCTAGTCAGAGTGTGCCAGACCAGAGGCAGAAGCTGATGTCATGGCCAGTGAACCAGCAGCTTTGCAGTCTTTTGACCCAAGATGCTGTTGCTGTCCACTTGGGTTGAGATGATTTTGACTCATGGTGACCCCATGAGTGCAGAGTAGAACTGAACTCCATAGGGTTTTAAAGGCTGTGATCCTTCAGAAGCAGGTTGCCAGGCCTTACTTCATAGGCACCTCTGGGTGGATTTGGACTGCCAACCTTTCAGTTGCAGTTGAGCACTTAACCGTTTACACCACCCAGGGACTCCTCCAAGATACATAAAGGATAGCATTTCGGTGCCCTTTTCTGATAGGTCAACCATTAGGTCCACATCCAAAGACTACTACCAGAGAGGTACTCCTCAAAACATCCTTTTCAATGAGAGCTGTTAGGCTATCCTAATCTCTGTTCTAAATATATGCTGTACGGCATACATTTAGATTTTATCTTTGAAATATCTCTCAAATCCAGCCACTCCTCATCTCTACCTCTGTCATCTTAATTCAAGCCACTGTCACCTCACCTCTCACCTGGACCATGCACTGGTCTTCTAACTAGCCCCTGCATTCATTCTGGCTCCTTCTAATCTGTTCTCTTCCCTAATTGAAACACTGAAACACACTACATAAAGGCATGGAGGAATCTTAAATGCATGTTTCTAAGTGAAAGAAGCCAGTCTAGAAAAGCTACATACTGTAGGAGTCCAACTATGTGTAACATTCTAGAAAAAGCATAACTACAGAGACGGTGAAAAGATCAGTGGTTGCTAAGGCTTCAGGGCTAAAGGGGAGGCATGAACAGGTGGAGCACAGGGCATTTTTAGGGCAGTGAAACTATTTTGTATGATGCTGTCATGGTGGACACATGATACTATGCATTTGTCAAAACCTATAGGATTGTACAACACAAAGAGTGACCACTAATGTAAACTATGGACTATAACTAATAGAGATACTAATAATGTATCAATATTCCTTTGTCAATTGTACCACACTAATACAACCAAAAACCAAATAGAACTATTGACATCAAGTTTATTCTGACTCATAACAACCCTATAGGACAGAGCAGAACTGCCCCCTAGGATTTCCAAGGAGCGGCTGGTGGATTTGAACTACCGATGTTTTGGTTAGCAGCCCAACACTTAACTACTAGGCTACCAGGGCACCACACTAATATTAACACAAGATGTTAATAATAGGAGAAACCATGGAGGGTGTAGGAGGCACATGGGAACTCTCTGTGCTTTCTGAGCAAATTTCCTGTAAGCCTAAAACTGCTCTAAAAAAAAAAAAGTACCTTAAGAAATAAAAAAAAAAAACTCACAATAGAAATGTAAAAAAAAAAAAAAAAACTAATGAGAAAATAAAAACACTGCAACAGTCTCCCACTGCTCTTAGAAAGCAAGAACCCAAACATGGCCACAAGAGCCTGCACAGCTCCTTCCTACACTTGTAGCCTCGCCTCCCTCCACACCCCACCCCACTATGCTTCAGCCTCACTGGCCTTTCTCTGTCCCTTACACACACCACATGCACTTCCCTTTGCTTTGCTTAGAGCACAGCTCCCTATGCTCTGTCTCCTGATCTGTGTTTAGCCTTGTTTTCCAGCAAAAGCTCCCTACTGTCTTTGAGCAGGTCACACCCGGCGCACACACATCACTCAGTGCACGCCTCCTTCGCAGCCGCCACTGGTTTGAAGTGTTGTTGGGTTAATATCTGCTTCTCCCAGAAGAGGGTGAACTCCACAAAGGGAAGGTACCCACACCACCAGGCAGATTGCCTGACACAGATCAGTAACTAATAAATGTACGTTGAATAAATGAATAAAAATGGAAGTGCCTATCAATAGTTCTTTGCCATTTACAAAGTGCCCTTGCACAGACTATGGCATGTAAGCTTCACAGCTTCACCTAGAAGTCAATATTATTGTTTTTGTTAGTTACGTGGAGTTAGCTCTGACTCATGGTGGCTCCACGTACAACAGAATGAAACGTCACCCGGTCCTATGCCATCTTTGGGATCATTGGTAGTATGCTCCAGACCATCATTGTAGCTACTGTGTATTTTGAGTGCCTTCTGACCTATGGGGATCATCTTCAAGGAGTATATTGGACAATATTCTGTAGTGCTCCATAGGATTTTCACTGGCTACCTTTTGGAAGTAGTCTTCCTAGTCTGTCTTAGTCTGGAAACTCTGTTGAAACCTGTCCACCTTGGGTGACCCAGTTGGTATTTGAAATACCAGGGGGCATAGCTTCCAGCATCATAGCAACATGCAAGCCACTGCAGTAAGACAAACTGACAGATGGGTATTGGGAGGTCAATATTAATACCTCCTTTCTTTCTGTAGATGAGGAAACTTAGACTTCTCAAATTTGGGGTTTTTTACTCCCTTATGGTATTTTTTAAATGCTATTTCATCACTCCTGATCGTATCTTAATTATTCCTGTCTTTATCTTTTGGGATTTGTTCTACTGCTCTTAGTCCTCTAAGTGACATCTTTTTAACTCTTTAAAGAGATCTTTTGCAGCAGATTTGCCCAGTGCGATGTGTCATTTGATTTCTTGACTGCTGCTTCCATGGATGTTGATTGTGGATCCAAGTAAAATGAAATCCTTGACAATTTCAATATTTCTCCACCTGTCACTTTGAGGACTAAGGTGCACCTGACCCAAGCCATGGTATTTTCAATCACCTCATAAACACAAGAAGAGTGGGAATTCCAGAACACTTAATTTTGGTCATGAGGAACTTGTACATAGATCAAGAGGCAGTTGTTCGAACAGAAAAAGGCATACTGCATGGTTTAAAGTCAGGAAAAGTGTGTGTCAGGGTTGTATCCTTTCACCATACCCGTTCAATCTGTATACTGAGCAAATAATCCCAGAAACTAGACTATATGAAGAGGAATTCAGCATCAGGATTGGAGGAAGCCTCATTAACGACCTGCATTATGCAGATGACACAACCTTGCTTGCTGAAGGTGAAGAGGACTTGGAGCACTTACTAATGAAGATCAAAGACCGCAGCCTTCAGTATGGGTTATACCTCAACATACAGAAAACAAAAACCCTCACAACTGGAACAATAAGCAACATCATGATAAATGGAGAAAAGATTGAAGTTGTCATGGATATCATTTTACTTGGACACACAATCAACACCCATGGAAGCAGCAGTCAAAAAATCAAATGACGCATTGCATTGGGCAATTCTGCTGCAAAAGACCTCTCTAAAGTGTTGAAAAGCAAAGATGTCATCCTGAAGACTAAGGTGCACCTGGCCCAAGCCATGGCGTTTTCTTTTTTTCCATATGCGTGTGAATATTGGACAATGAGTGAGGAAGACTGAAGAATAATTGACACCTTTGAATTGCGGTATTGAGGAAGGATGTTGAACATATCATGAACTACCAAAAGAACTAACAAACCCATCTGGGAAGAAATACAACCAGAATGCTCCTTAGAGGCAAGGATGGCGAGACTTCGTCTCACATACTTTCGACATGTTATCAGGAGGGATCAGTCCCTGGAGAAGGATATCATGCTTGGTAAAGTAGAGGGTCAGTGAAAAAGAGGAAGACCTTCAATGAGATGGATTGACACAGTGGCTACAACAACGGGCTCAAGCCTAACAATGATTGTGAGCATGGTGCAGGACTGGGCAGTGCATCATTCTGTTGTATATAGGGTTGCTATGAGTCAGAATCAACTCGACAGCACCTAACAACAACAACAACATATGCATGCAAAAGCTGGACAATGAATAAGAAAGACTGAAGAATTAATGTCTTTGAATTATGGTGTTGGCAAAGAATTTGGAATATACCATGGATTGACAGAAGAATGAACAAATCTGTCTTAGAAGTACAGCCAGAACACTCCTTAGAAGTGAGGATGATGAGACTTCACCTCATGTACTTTGGACATGTTGTCAGGAGTGATCAGTCCCTGGAGAAGGACATCATGCTTGGTAAAGTGGAGAGTCAGCAAAAATGAGGAAGACCCTCAACGAGATGGATTGACACAGTGGCTGCAACAATGGGTTCAAGTATAACGATAGTGAGGATGGCACAAGACAGGGCACTGTATCCTTCTGTTGTACTTAGGGTCACTACGAGTCGGAATGTGCATTTAAAGCCAAAAATTGCCCTCTATGTGTTGCTTTAGCTACCTCCCTCAGTTTTTGATAGTGTTTTATTGTCATTCAGTTCAAAATATTTCAAATTTCCCTTTATGATATTTTCTTCAACCCATGAAGTATTTTCAAGTTTTTTTTTTTTTTGTAATTTTTAAAATGCTTATAAAATACATAGGCTCTTTGGTTATCTTGATAGTTGCTGCTTTCAAATTTTGTTGTATTTTGGTAAGACTGTATTATTGACGATACCCATTCTTCGGTTTTGTTACAATTTCTTTCATGATGAACTCTGTGATCCATTATTTGTGTTTATCCATTACATATGGGACTGAGAGTTATCTGCTATTTCTGTTGAAAAATACAGATTTTAAAAAACCTGCCTTTTGTTTCCTTTTAAATACACTGTAATAAAATACCAGTAACTATTTCTGCTGATGTTAACACATTGTTGAGCACTGACAATGTGACAAATCCTATGTTAGTTAACTGCTTTGCACACATAATCTTAGTAAATCTTTACAACACCCTGGAGGGTAGATTATTATTTGTGTTCCTACTTCACAGATGAGCCTATGTGGCTTTCACAGGGCAACTGGGTTGAAAGCGGTTTTTAATCCAGGTTTGTACAACCCCAAAGTCTGCGCTTATAAGTATGACGTGATGGACTGGCAAAGAGAAGGAGCTGTCCAGGGCTGGGTGGGGCTTGAGCCATGGGAAATGGATGACCTGCTCTCCTCCTCCCAACTGAAGGAATCTGGACCATCTAGCCTAGGGGCATGTTTCCTGGATTACGTGAGTCTTTGAAGCAAATTAAATGATTTCGCCTCATTTGTTTAGACTTGTTGACATTGCTTATCTATTATTAACTAAAAACTGCACCTAACATAGATATTAAACCACCCCATGTGGAAATAATTATCCTTACAGATATCTAAGAAATTCAAGGTGAAACAACTCTGAGGCACCACTATATGATGTAGGGTAGTGGTCAAAAATATGGGCATCATAGCAATATTTAGGTTATTATGGATATTAAATAAATCTAAAAGATCACCCATTGCTGTCGAGTTGATTCCTACTCATAGTGACCCTATAGGACAGAGTAGAACTGCCCCATAGGGTTTCCAAGGAACACCTGGTGGATTTGAACTGCTGACCTTTTGGTTGGCAGTCTGAGCTCTTAACCACTGCACCACCAGGGCTCCTCAAAAAAATCACCACAAACCCAAAACCAAACCCATCGCTGTCAAGTTGATTCCAGCTCTTAGTGACCCTATAGGACACAGTAGAACTGCCCCACATGGTCTCCAAGGCTGTAAATCTTTACAGAAACAGACTGCCACATTTTTCTCCCATAGAGCAGCTGGTGGGTTCAAAGCATGAACCTTTAGGTTAGCAGCCAAGCACTTAACTGCTGCACTACTAGGGCTCCTTGAAGATCACCATAGAATCTAGTATATAGTCTGGTCTCCATAAGCTATTATTTTTAAATAATGGTAAACTTGCATATGATTTTGGCATGCTGTAACAGCAGTTGCTGTCCAACTATCCCTGCATATGACTGATTAAGCAGGGACAGACTGAGACTGCCTGAGTAAAAGCCATGGCTTCACCATTTATCAGCTGTGTATCCTTGGGCAAGTCACTTAATCACTCAGGACCCAATTCCCTTACATGTAAAATGGACCTAATAAGAGTATCCATCTCATAGGGTTGTCGTGATGACTAAATAAATGAATATATGTGAAGCACTTAGGGCAGTGCCTGACGCATCGTAAGGGCTGTATAAATATCAACTACTATTTTGAGGAAGACTCATTAACAAACCTGCATTATGCAGGTGACACAACCTTGCTTGCTGAAAAGTGAAGAGGACTTGAAGCTCTTATTGATGAAGATCAAAGAAAATAGCTTTCAGTATGGATTACACCTCACCATAAAGAAAACAAAGATCTTCACAGCTGGACCACTAAGCAACATCATGATCAACGGAGAAAAGATTGAAGTTGTCAAGGATTTCATTTTACTTGGATCCACAATCAATGTCCATGAAAGCAGCAGTCAGAAAATCAAACGACACATTGCATTGGGCAAATCTGCTGCAAAAGATCTCTTTAAAGTGTTGAAAAGCAAAAATGCCACTTTAAGGACTAAGGTGTGCCTGACCCAAGCCATGGTATTTTCTCTCGCCTCATATGCATGTGAAAGCTGGACAATAAATAAGTAAGACTGAAGTATAATTGATGCTTTTGAATTAGGTTGTTGGTGAAGAATATTGAATATACTGTGAACTACCAAAAGAATGAACAAATTTGTCTTGGAAGAAATACACCCTGAATACTCATTAGAAGCAAGTATGGCAAGACTTGGTCTCATGTATTTTGGACATGTTATCAGGAGGGATCAGTCCCTGGAGAAGGACTTCATGCTTGATAAAAGAGAGGGTCAGCAAAAAAAAGGGAGGCCCTCAATGAAATGGATTGGCACAGTGGCTGCAACAATGTTATGCTCAAGCATAACAATGATTGTGAGGGTGGCATGGGAGAGGGCAGTGTTTCGTTCTTTGTACTTAGGGTCACTATGAGTGGGAATCCACTCGACGGCACCTAACAACAACAACAACATTATGATGAAGGAGCCCTGGCAGTACAGTGGCTCAGAGCTCGGCTGCTAACCAAATCCACCAGCCGATCCTTGGAAACCCTATGTGGTGGTTCAACTCCGTCCTATAGGTTCAATATGAGTCAGAATTGACTCGACAACAAAAGGTTTGTGTTTTTTTGTTTTTTGGGTTTTTTTATGATTACAGTATTTCTGAATGGAAGAGAAACTAGGTCTACAAATAAAATATATGTCCACATACATACTTTGGAAGCTCTTTGCCACGGGAAAAAGAACCAGGAATTGAGGAGGAACTTGAGTAATATTTGTTCTTCCATGCAGTTTTTGTAGGCCTAATAAGATGCCCATATTCCAAATCCTGTGTTTGTGTTCTGTAGCTGAAACTATTATTTCCACATTTGAATGATTCTTGAAGTAAATTTGTCATCCTTTGTGAACAAACAAAATTGTTGTCAATCATTAATTAACAGAGACTTAATGTGGCCATTTGGAAATGAATACTGTTTTCCTTTCAAAATAATTTACCTACCACGAAGGTCCCAAGAGGTGGGACCAAGAAGACGGAATAGACAGACTCTTCTGGAGAGCCCTCTTGCAACAAAGCCCTAAAAAAACAAGTGAAAGAGTATATTTATGACAAACTGGGAGCCCTGAACATCAAAGGCAAAGTAAGAAAATGGAGAAAGAGACAGTTCAGAAGCAGAGAGGAGTTACCGGACCTGAATCGCTGGGAGCCTTAAGGCACCTTTCCTGGGAGTGGCTGAGGCAGGCTGGTACTAGTGTTTGGCTGCAATTCCCTTAGGGAGAGGCAGCCAGCCACAAAGATTACTCAAACCTCCAAAACCAGACAAGAATGGTGCTCTCAGCAAAAGCTAAGTACTTGCATATATTTTACCGCACACCCCCCCCCCCCCGCCCCACCCAGAAGCCAGCTTCAGCAGCTGTTGATTTCTCTGGGCCTGAGATTGGCCCTGCTGAGCACCTAGAGCCATCCTCCCAGCCTTGGAGAAGGAACAAATTTGTAATTGGGGGAAAAGATAATTTCCAGCTCCACTAACCGGGGAAGCTCAGGACAGAAGTGGCTCCTACCCAGGCATAAACAGTCCGTGGACTTTGACTACCTTTCCCCCCTGCATGGACCTGTGTGGGTTTATTCCAAGAGAATAGGCCCTTGTTGGCAGACTGCAACTGTTTCAGCTGTGCAGTGGAGAGGTGGGTGTTTGATGTTTGATACAACTTTGCTAATTAAACAGGGTCCTCACCTATCCACATCAGGAACCTGAGGACTGGTGGCTCCACTCAGGTCACCCAGCCACCCATGACAGGCATCCAAGGATAACTGGTATCTCCCAGTCCTTACAACCAAAAACATCGGGTGCCCATGGTCCATCTGCAGAACCCCCCCACCTGTATGCTCTAGGGAACAGGGACACACTTTCTTCATAGACACTTGAGAGATGATTCTCAGCCCCCTGCCTTGTTCAGAGTGTGACCCCCTGCTGCAGCCAGACACCAGTACCTACGCCAATCACCCCTGTCCCTCTAAGACTTTAGGACAGAGCCTGTACCACAAACTTGATGAGCAGCTACCTGGAGTGGAATTCATACAAGAAAATTGAATGGACTCCTAGGCTGATATACCTGATAAAAGCTCAAGCCATCTGGAGACAGGACGTCAGAACTCCAAAGGTGAAGATAATCAAGCCAGCTCACTCAAGCAACCCATCTGGGCATATCAAAACAAAACAAAGCAAGAAGCTATGATACAGTAAGCAAATATAAAATAAACTAATATAAAAACTTCTAGATGGCTCAGAGACAACAGTCGATATCAAGTCACATGAAGAAACAGATCATGATCACCTCAACTAGCTCTCAAAACAAAGAATCAAGGGATCTTCTAGATGAAGGTGACTTCCTGGAATTACCGGATGCAGAATACAAAAGATTAATATACAGAACCCTTCAAGACATCAGGAGGGAAATCAGGCAATATGCAGAACAAGCCAAGGAACACACAGATGCAGCAGTTGAAGAAATTAAGAAGGTTATTCAGGAACATAATGAAAAATTTAATATGCTGGAAAAATCCATAGATAGCAATCGGAAATTCAGAAGATTAACAATAAAATTACAGATTTAGACAACTCAGTAGAAAGTCAAAGGAGCAGAATTGAGCAAGGTGGAAGGCAGAATTGGTGAGCTTGAAGATAAAGCACTTGGCACCAACATTTGAAGAAAAATCAGATAAAACAATTTTTTTTAAATGAAGAAATCTTAAGAATCATGTGGGACTCTTATCAAGAGAAATAACCTACGAGTGATTGGAGTACCAGAACAGGGAGGGATAACAGAAAATACAGAGAGAATTTTTGAAGATTTGTTGGCAAAAAACTTCCCTGATATCATGAAAAATGAGAAGATATCTATCCAAGATGCTCATCGAACTCCACATAAGGTAGATCTTAAAAGAAAGTCACCAAGATATATTATAATCAAACTTGCCAAAACCAAAGATAAAGAGAGAATTTTAAAAGCAGCTATGGATAAACAAAAAGTCACCTACAAAGGAGAGTCAATAAGAATAAACTCAGACTACCTGGCAGAAATTATGCAGGCAAGAAGGCAATGGGATGACTTATATAAAGTACTGATGGAAAAAAATTGCCAGCCAAGAATCATATATCCAACAAACTGTCTCTCAAATATTAAGGTGAAATTAGGACATTTCTAGATAAACAGGAGTTTAGGAAATTAGTAAAAACCAAACCAAAACTACAAGAAACACTTAAAGGAGTTCTTTGTTTAGAAAATCAATAATATCAAGTATCAACCCAAGACTAGAACACTGGACAGAACAGTCAGATGTCAACCCAGACAGGGAAATCACAAAAATAAATCAAGATTTAAAAAAATGCTCAAAACAGGAAAACAGTAATGTTATTATGTAAAAGAAGATAACATTAAGACGATAAAGAGGATCTAAGAAATGTAGTCATAGATTTTTCATATGCAGAGGAAGACAAGGCCATACAAAGAAATAAAAGTTAGGTTTAAATTTAGAAACATAGGGGTAAATAATAAGGTAACCACAAAGGAGACAAACTATCCTACACATCAAAATAAAATACAAGAAAAAAATAGAAACTCAGCAGAAACAAAATCAACAACAACGAATATGAGGAAAAGACAATATACAAAGATAAACTACTCAGCACAAAAAATTGAGTGGGAGAAAGAAACTGTCAACAACAACAACAAAAAGACATAAAAAATGATAGCACTAAATTCATACCTATCCATAATTATGCTGAATGTAAATGGACTAAATGCACCAATAAAGAGACAGAGAGTGGCAGAATGGATTACAAAACATGATCCATCTACATGCTGCCTACAAGAGATGCACCTTAGAGACACAAACTAAAACTCAAAGAATGGAAAAAATATATATATATCAAGCAAACAACAATTAAAAAAGAGCAGGAGTGGCAGTATTAATTTCTGACAAAATAGACTTTAAAGTTAAATCCATCATGAAGGGTAAGGAAGGACACTATATAATGATTAAAGGGACAATATACCAGAAGGATATAACCATGCTAAATATTCATGCACCCAATGACAGGGCTGTGAGATATATGAAACAAACTCTATCAGTATTGAAAAGTGAGATAGACAGTTCCACAATAATAGTAGGAGACTCCAACACACCACGTTCGGTGAAGGAGAGGACATCCAGAAAGAAGCTCAACAAAGACGTGGAAGATCTAAATGCCACAATCAACCAACTTGTCCTCATAGACATATACAAAGTGCTCCACACAACAGCAGCCAAGCACACTTTCTTCTCCAGTGTACATGGAACATTCTCTAGAATAGACCAATATTAGGTAATAAAGCAAGCCTTAGCAGAATCCAAAACATTGAAATATTACAAAGCATCTTCTCTGACCATAAGGCCATAAAAGCAGAAATCAATAACAGAAAAAGCAGGGAAAAGAAATCAAACACTTGGACACTGAACAATACCCTGCTCAAAAGGACTGGATTATAGAAGACACTAAGAACGGAATAAAGAAATTCAGAGAATCCAACGAGAATGAAAACACTTCCTATCAGAAACTTGGGGACCCAGCGAAAACAATGCTCAGAGGTGCAGTCAATAAATGCACACATCCAAAAAGAAGAAAGGACCCAAATCAAAGATTTATCCCTACAACTTGAACAAATAGAAAGAGAGCAACAAAACAAACCCTCAGGCACCAGAAGAAAGCAAATAACAAAAACTAGAGCAGAATTAAATGAAATAGAGAACAGAAAAACAGTTGAAAGAATTAACAAGACTAAAAGCTCATTCTTTTAAAAAGTTAACAAAATTGATAAACCATTGGCATTAATCCAAAAAACACAAAGTAATAAATGTCAGAGAGGTTGTGGAAAGACTGGAACACTTCTACACTGCTGGTGGGAATGTGAAATGGTACAACCACATTGGAAATCAATATGGTGCTTCCTTAAAAAGCTAGAAATAGAACTACCATACGATCCAGCAATCCCACTGCTTGGAGTATATCCTAGAGAAATAAGAGCCTTTGCATGAACAGATATATGCACACCCACGTTCACTGCAGCACTGTTTACAACAGCAAAAGATGGAAGCAACCAAGGTGCCCATCAATGGATGAATGGATAAATAAATTAAGATACATTCATGCAATGGAATACTATGCATCGATAAAGAACAGTGAGGAGTCTGTGAAACATTTCATAACACGGAGGAATCTGGAAGGCATTATGCTGAGCAAAATTAGTCAGTTGCAAAAGGACAAATATTGTATAAGACCACTATTATAACAACTCAAGAAATAGTTTAAACAGAGAAGAAAATATTCTTTGATGGTTACGGGGCGGGGGGAGAGGGTTATTCACTAATTAGTAGATAAGAACTACTTTAGGTGATGAGAAACACAACGCGCGATACAGGCGAGGTTAGCGCAACTGGACTAACTGAAAAGCAAAGAAGTTTCCAGAATAAACTAAATGCTTCAAATGCCAGCGTAGCAGGGGCGGGGGTTTGGGGACCATGGTTTCAGGGGACATCTAAGTCAATTGGCATAATAAAATCTCTTAAGAAAACATTCTGCATCCCACTTTGGAGAGAGGGGTCTTGGGTCTTAAACGCTAGCAAGCAGCCATCTAAGATGCATCAATGGGTCTCAATCCACCTGGATCAAAGGAAAATGAAGAACACCAAGGACACAAGGTAATTACAAGCCCAAGAGACAGAAAGGGCCACATAAACCAGAGACTACATCAGCCTCAGACCAGAAGAGCTAGATGGTGCCTGGCTACAACCATGACTGCCCTGACAAGGACCACAACAGAGAACCCCTGAGGGAGCAGGAGAGCAGTGGGATGCAGACCCCAAGTTCTCGTAAAAAGGCAAGACTTAATGGTCTGACTGAGACTAGAAGCACCCCGGTGTTCATGGTCCCCAGACCTTCTGTTAGCCCAAGACAGGAACAGTTCCCAAAGCCAACTCTTCAGACACAGATTGGACTGGACAATGGGATAGAAAAAGATGCTCGTGAAGAATGAGCTCCTTGGATCAAGTAGACACTTGAGACTATGTTGGCATCTCCTATCTGGAGGGGAGATGAGAGAGGGGGTCAGAAGGTGGCAGAATGGACACGAAAAGAGAGAGTGGAGGGAAGCAGCGGGCTGTCTCATTAGGGGGAGAGCGATTAGGAGTATATAGCAAGGCATATATAAACTTTTGTATGAGAGACTGACTTGATTTGTAAACTTTCACTTAAATCACAATAAAAATTAAAAATAAATAAATAATTTGCTTACCACAATTTCTCCTGAAAACTGGCCTGTTGGATAACTCTCACATGGTTAATGGTTAATCAACAAGAAGTCATCAAGAACCTTCCTTAGAGGGGGCTCACTGCACTTGGAAACCATTGGAGTACAATACAATTTTCAACAAGATTTTTAATCTTTCTGGGTTTCTGTTTCTTCTATAAAACAAACAATATTCTCTGCCTCACAGGGACATTTACATGATGAAATGAAAGAACTCACAGGTAAGATCCTTCCCCACTACCCATCTGTCAGTTTGTTATACTGTGGTGGCTCGCGTGTTACTGTGATGCTGGAAGCTATGCCGCTAATATTTCAAATACCAGTAGGGTCATCCATGATGGACAGGTTTCACTGGAGCTTCCAGACCAAGACAGAGTAGGAAGAAAGGGCTAGGCAATCTACTTTTGAAAATTAGCCAATGAAAACCTTACGGGTCTCAAAAGAATGTTGTCCTATATGGTGATGGAAGATGAACCCTTAGGTTGGAAGACACTCAAAATACACAGTGGCTACAACAATGGACTCAGACATACCCACAACTGCAAAGATGGTGCAGAACTGGGCAGTGTTTGGTTCTGTTGTACACAACTCGCCAGCAGCTAACAACAGTAAGAAGCCTCCTAGCACAGTGCTTGCCCAGAGCAGACACCAGGTAAGTAAGTTTTCACTGTTTCCCTTTCCTAACAAGATGTTGCTTCTGCTCATAAGTGAGTCTTGAGGTATTTGACCTTCTCCAAACAATCAGGCAGCTGTGGTCCAGGGCAACAGCCCAGGAGCAGGGTTGCAGGGGATGTTTCAGGGGTTGCTGAGGGGCATCACTGAGCTCAAAACCTCCCTTGTTAGAGCAGACTGCTTCGAAGGTGGGCTTGTGGGGACCAAGATGTGCCAAGTTGACAAAGGCAATGTGGATAGTGGTCTGAGTGAGGGGGAGAGGCATGTGGTCCACTTTTGGCTCAGGACGAGAGTATGCACCAAGGGTGGCAGCTGGCCCAAAGGAAGTTAAGTGGGTGTGAGATGCAGTACAACCTGTGAGTTTTCCTTCTCTGACAGGTTTCCACCTTACACAAGTTCCGGCTTTGGGGGGTTTTACTGTGCTTTCCACTAAACAGAGAGTAATAGAAAAGTGGTGACTGCACCCTGTCAAAGGTGGAAAACCTGCGAGACCCAGTAAAACAAGGCAGTCCTGTCGAATTCCGGCTCTTACAGGTTTCCCTGTAGCAGAGGACCTTCACAGGAGTTCTGAGTGAGATGTTGCCTAAAAAAAAAACCCTAGAGATCGAAAATTCCACATCCCCCTGCATCATCACTATTGTTGCTAGTTCATTCCATGAATCAGTCAAGGTTGTCGAGGTGACTTTGAACAGAAGCATTTAAGAAGTGGGAGGCTTCCCTCATTCATTGTTTCGTGACTAATAAAGCAATCTTGTTTGTTTTCTGGCCTGGGATTCTGTGAATACTTTAAGAAAGAAACCTTTTCATACAACCCAAAGCCTCTGTTTTTACACTCCTCAGGAGCTCCCAGGAGGAAAGCACCTCCCCAGCTATCTTTTCCACCCAAGTAAGAAAACAAGAACACTGCCGGAAACAACTTCTGTATAAAACAGAAATGTCGAGTTTTTGTTCACCATTTTTAAAACATGATGTGAAAGTTCTCGGAAAACGGAGCAAAGAGCCCGTGTGTTCATCTTCAGTCGTTGGTTGTTGTTGTTGTTTGGGGCTGTTCAGTCAGCCCCAGCTCATGGAGACCCCATGCCCAACAGAACAAAATGCTGCTCAGTCCTGGACCATTCCCGTGATTGGTTGTGGATCAGACCATTGTGATCCTTAGGGTTTTCATTGGCTGATTTTCAGAAGGAGCTTGCCAGGTCTTTCTTCCTAGTTCATCTTAATCTGGAAGCTCTGCTGAAACCTGTATTCAGCATCACAGCAACACGAAAGCCTCCACTGATAAATGGGTGGTGGGTACGCATGAGGGGCATTGCCTGGTGTCATGAATTTAACTATTTCCCCCCAAAAAAAGTTTGTATCAACTTGGTTAGGCCATGTTTCTCAGTGTTGTGTGGTTGTCCTCCATTTTGTGATTGTAATTTTATGTTGAAAGGAGTATGGTGGGATTGTAATACCACCCTTACTAAGGTCATCTCCCTGATCCAATGTAAAAGGAGTTTCCCTGGGGTGGGGCCTGCTCCACATTTTATCTCTCAAGAGATAAAAGTGAAGCAAGCAGAGAGTTGGGGACCTCACACCACCAAGAAAGCAGCACCAGGAGCAGAGCGTGTCCTTTAGACTCGGGGCCCCTGTGCCTGAGAATCTCCTCAACCAGGGGAAGATTGAGGACAAGGCTCTTCCTCCAGAGCCGACAGAGAGAGAAAGCCTTCCCCTGGAGCTAACACCCTGAATTTGGATTTGTAACCTACTAGACTGTGAGAAAATAAATTTCTCTTTGTTAAAGCCATGCACTTGTGGTATCTCTGTTTTAGCAGCACTAGATAACCAAGACACCTGGGAATTTAACCTGGATATTTTTATCCCAGATGGAAGGTGAGAATTCTACCACTAAACCATCATTAGTAGAAAATAGAAACGGATCTTTTTTTTTTTTTTAGTGAAAGGAACCCGCTTGAGTTTAGGTACCTCTCAGTATGAACAGGGTTGTGGTGGGTCCTGCAGCCAGAGGTGACAGGAAATCACCAAAGTCAGGAAGAAAACAGCAAAGAGGAAGACAAAGTACTGCCCAAAGACACTTCACCAGGATGGGTAGAACCTGCAAAGCTAAGCAATGACTTAGCTTTGGGGTTCTACAGATGAATGTCTGAGTTCCCAGAATTTTACTCACCCTCCCAGTGGAGTACAGCAAGAATGCTCCTTAGAAGCAAGAATGGCAAGGCCTCATCTCACATACTTTGGACATGTTATCAGGAGGGACCAGTCCCTGGAGAAACACATCATGCTTAGCAAAAGAGAGGGTCAGCAAAAAAGAGGAAGATCCTCAACGAGATGGATCGACACAGTGGCTGCAACGGTGGTGCCGGGCCAAACAGTGTTTCATCCTATTGCACACAGAGTCGCTGTGAGCTGGAACCAACTCAACAGCACCTAACAACAACATCACGATGGAGGTACAGACTGCGATTCATAGATCTGAAAGGGAGCTTCCTTCTCATGTCAGAGTGATAACTATGTTCAATCATTCAGAGTTACGATAACCACTTACTGCTGAAAACAGGGGTTCAAATCAAATGAACCTGCTGCAGAAACCACGATCTTCTGGCTGAAATATTCCTTTTTAATTGTGTTTCTAATTTATCATTGAGGGCCGTGGTGGTTCTGTGGTAGAATTCTCACCTTCCATGCGGGAGACCCGGGTTCAATTTTCCAGCTAGTGCAGCCCATGCACAGCCACAGTCAGTGGAGGCTTGTGTGTTGCTGTGATGCCGAGTAGGTTTCCAGACTAGGACAGGCTGGGAAGAAAGGCCTGGCAATCTACTTCTGAAAATCAGTCAGTGCAAATCCTATGGATCACAACAGTCCAATCTGTAACCAATCATGGGAATGGCACAGCACCTGTCTGTGTTTCACTCCATTGTGCATGGGGTTGCCATGAGTCCAGGGCCAACTCAACAGAGCTAACAACCTGACACAAAGAGGCAATCACAACCTGGATTGTAGCTTCTCCATCTCACAGATAGAGAAGGAGAAAATGAGAGGCGTTGAAGGATCAGATTGTACTTCCTGTAACACTTTTCAACCTCCTGTGATTCCCACCACTCCAGAGGCAGCCCAGACAGTGATCTCTCAACCTGGTTCGTCATGTCCTGCCACTCTGTAAGAAAAGGCTCCTGACCAGCGAAGAGAAAACAAACAAAAGCAAATCCTCATCATATGTCAGCATGGGATTCAACTTGCAAAGCCCAGAATAATACGTCAAACCTCATCTCTCGGTCATAGTTTACATAACTTTAAAATCTTTCCCATTTTTACATCTCTCCTTTTATTTAGCCTGCTAGGACAAAAGGCAAAATATCATAGTAGGAACAAAGAGATCTTAAGAAAAATGACTTCTCAATCTTTCCAGAAAGATAGGAAATTCCACTGCTTTGGGTGTACTTCTATCATATCATTCCATTATTGGTGCATTATTTAATTTCTAGACGATTTTATATCTTCCAAGAGAAATTTTGTTAATTTTTATTCACCATACCTGAAAGAATTCTAGAATTCACTCTTGGGTTTACTGTCCAGAGAGGAGAACTGGAGACCCAATTGCTTCCTGAGAGTGAGTCACACCTTCCTGAGAGTGGGTCAGAACTCGGGCACACATGGAAAATCCCTGAGTCACAAGTCTGCAGTGAGGTCATAGGATCATCGGGCACAATTCCAAGAGGTGGTGTCAGCCCAGCTAGTCTGAACCATCTTCCCTGTTGCTGCCAGAGGAGTCCCTGGAAACATACCTGGCATTCTCAGTGGCCAGCACCTCTGTGAAAGGCTCTGAGAGGCAGGGCAGCCCAGAGGGACAATACCTAACACAATTCACCTAGAACAACTGCATCTCAGCTTCTCCATAGCAGGAACAAGGCGTATCCCTCACAGGCTCATTTTGCCCTGTTTTGTTGCAAGGACCCATGGCTGACCTTGAAAAATGTATCAAACAGACATTTCAGTTAGCAAATGCATCATAGATCCTGAATTAGTCAATTACTATAGAGCCGATCCTCTAATGCAAAACATGCTATTAATTATTCAGTCTCACAACAGAAAGTTTTTCTAAAGACAAAATAATGAAGTCATGCATAATTTTGGGGGGGTGAGGGAGGCTCTTTTTTTTTTCCAACTTTTTATTTTGAAAAATAATTTTTTTTAATTCTTTTAAGATTTCAAATAGAGTAAGATGACAGAATAGTGTGATGAATACCCATATGCCCTTCACCTAGGTTTACCAGCTGTTAACATTTTATCATATTTGCTTGATTAAGCAAACGTTAACCTTGTAGTCAAGGTGGTATGACCCTTCAGAAGTGCAAAATAAGCCCTGCTCAGACCAAGAAACAGGTCACAGGTCAGTACATCCTCCATCTCTAGGTTCATTAAGATGTCTTTGAACATTTGACTTTGAGGTTTGACTGCTCTTTATGAATAAAGTAACAAGGAAGATTAATTCAGGAAAAGCATGAATGACACTTATGCAAGCATCTTGAGAAAATGTAAATAAACTCAGTAAATGTAATGTTTATTTTCATTTATGGGTGGGCATAATAGAAGCGAAATACTTTTTTAAACATTTGTACATATCATTCATCCATTCACTCCTACTAAGAACCAGCAAATGCATACAGACCAAAGTTTATTAGTGGTTACCGGGGGGGGGGGGGGAGAAAAGGAGTGGGGTTATTGCTTATGCGGCACTGAGATTCTGTTTACAGTGATGGAAAAAATCACATTGATTAAAGGTAGGATTGCAAAGCCGATTAATGTAATTGCTGTCAATAAGTTGTACACCTGTAAAAGTTGAAGTGGCAAAAGTTGTGTGACAGATATATTTACAACAATAACAAAAAAAAAACAATATCAGCTGCTGAGGATGCTTATGTATAACCAAACATCCCATGGAATTTGCTCTCTTGGTTTGGAGCCAAGCACTATTCTAGAGACAAGCGTGCAGCAGAGAACAGACAAGGCTCAGATATCAAGAGCTTACATCCTAGGCGGGGCAGGGGACAAATAAGAAACAGAACAGGATAAGTGCCCTGAAGGAAATACAACAAGGTAATTTAATATTTGAGGCAGGGTTGTGACTCAAGCTGATTCTTCCAGGGCTACAGAAACAGCAAGCAACAAAACCCCAAATCAGCAATGAGCATTCATGCTTCAGATACAAACAGTCCACTGATGCCAAAGATAATGACCAAGGGAGAGAGGGGGATGAGATCAGAGGTAGTCAGGGGCAGATGAGTAAGGCCCCGTTGGCCGTAGTGAAGAGTTTGATTTTATCTTCAGTTCGGAGGAACATCAACAGAGATTTTTATGAAGGGGAAGGGCACACTCTGAATTAGGTTCTAAAAGGCCCTTTGACTGCTGTGTGAAAAAATGACTACAGGGCCATAGGAACAGAGGCTGTTAGGGGGGTATTAGAAAGCATTTCCAGGGTGCAGGCAACAGAATGGCTATGGCTTGGCTGATAAAGAGGGAAAGAAAAGATTAGGTGAGATTCCGGTTACATTTTGTACCTCCAGCCTCCAACACTTGCTGCTTGGTTAAAGATAGAAAGTGGAGAAAAGAGACCAATCAAGAGCAACTTCTAGAATTTTGGATAAAGCAACTGGGAAGATGTTGGCCCCATTTACTAAAATGGAAAAGTTAAGAGGAGGATC
The DNA here is from genome assembly GCF_024166365.1 of Elephas maximus indicus. Taxonomy (NCBI): domain Eukaryota; kingdom Metazoa; phylum Chordata; class Mammalia; order Proboscidea; family Elephantidae; genus Elephas; species Elephas maximus. Next base: position 231,990,259 of record NC_064819.1, read on the forward strand.
AAGTTTGGAGGTCAAATCAATGTTCTACAGTGAAACCTGTGAGAGCCGGAACTCAACGGGACAGCCTTGTTTTTCCAGGTCTCACAAGTTTTCCACCTTTGAATGGGCGCAGACTTACACTTTTCTATCACTTGTTGTAGTGGAAAATATTTGAGTTTTCCTTCTCTAACAGGTTTCTGCCTTACACAGTTTCTGGCTTTCACAGGTTTTACTGTATTTAGAACATTTGAAATGCTTTTTAAACACCCAAATAGGACTCCCAAGAAAGCAAGTGGATATACATGTCTGGGTCTCGGGTGAGGGGTCAAGATTGGAAATATAAGTTTGAAAAGTATAAGCATAAGATCTTCATTTTAATTTGGATTCCATTATAGGTTCTAGCATGAATTCCATCTCATCACGGTTGGGATTTTGAATGAGAAAATAACTTTGACACAAATGGTAAAGATTATTTTAATCATCTCAGGTGTTTCCAAATAGGAACAGTACATTAACCTTCAAAGCTAAACAGAGAAATTATTTTAAAATAAAAAGCTAAACAGAGAATATTGTGAGCTGGCAATGTTTTTTGAAGTGAGTTTTTCAATGACTTAGGGTGTTTCATATACCTGAATAAGTGAAAAAGTGGAGCCCTACATTGCTGACTTTGTTGCCCAACAACTTCCAAACCCTTGAATTTGGCTATTAATCAAAGATAAGTAAATCTTGTCTGATGTGTAATTTTTTTCATATTCCAAACAATTGTTAGATTCAAAATAAACCTATATTGAAGAGTCTGTCTCCATGTTTTGTAATTTGACTGCTGATAGCTTTTAAGCCTTAACCTGCCTCTTGCCCTCTGTTCCACATCCGGGAAAGCTGATAAGAAAGTTTGGGTGCACTCTCCTGGGTGCCAGTGGGAGGTTCAAGCCATGCAAACCACTTCCCACACGTGGGAACCCCCACCTCTGCCCCATCTCTTAATCATAATAAAAATTCCAAGCCAGTCCCCTTTCCCTGCTCTCTCAAGCCATTTTGGACCAGCTTGGGAGCCTTCTCTGCTCTCCCCAGAAAGCCTCAGTATTTGAGTAATAAGCCTTTTCATGCCCTTTTGGTGTTTGTGTGTCTGACTTCATCAGTCTCAACATCCGAACCAAATTTTCAGTGGAAATCCATCTCATCTGTGAAGTGGCTACAACAAAACCCAAACTAACTTCCCGGGAATCAATCATAAAACATTGTTAGGAAAGAAAAGAATTGCTTAGCACCACAATAGAAGAGGCTCCAGGCACAGAAAGAATATCAATTAAGATGTTTCAACAAACAGACGCAGCTCTGGAAGTGCTCACTCGTCTATGCCAGGAGATTTGGAAGACAGCTACGTGGCCAACTGTCTGGAAGAGATCCATATTTATACCTATTCCCAAGAAAGGTGATACCAACAAATGCATAAATTGTCAAACAATATCACTAATATCCCACACAAGTAAAATTTTGCTGAAGATCATTCAAAATTGGCTGCAGCAGTATATCAACAGGGAACTGCCAGAAATTCAAGTCGGATTCAGAAGAGGACGTGGAACCAGGGATATCATTGCTGATGTCAGATGAATCTCGGCTGAAAGCAGAGAATACCAGAAAGATGTTCACCTGTGTTTTACTGACTGTGCAAAAACATTCAACTGTTTGGATCATAACAAATTATAGATAACATTGTGAAGAATGGGAATTCCAGAACACTTAATTGTGTTCATGAGGAACCTGTACATAGATCAAGAGGCAGTTGTTTGAACAGAACAAGGGGATACTGCGCGGTTTAAAGTCAGGAAAGGTGTATGTCAGGGTTGTATCCTTTCGCCATACCTATTCAATCTGTATGCTGAGAAAATAACCCGAGATGCTGGACTGTATGAAGAAGAACAGGGCATCAGGACTGGAGGAAGACTCATTAACAACCTGCATTATGCAGGTGACACAACCTTGCTTGCTGAAAACGAAGAGACTTAAAGCACTTACTAATGAAGATCAAAGGCCACAGCCTTCAGTATGGATTGCATCTCAACAGAAAGCAAACAAAAATCCTCACAACTGGGCAAATAAGCAACATCATAATAAAAGGAGAAAAGACTGAAGTTGTCAAGAATTTCATTTTACTTGGATCCACAATCAACACCCATGGAAGCAGCAGTCAAGAAATCAAGAGGCACATTGGGTTGGGCAAATCTGCCATGAAAGACCTCTTTGAAGTGTTGAAAAGCAAAGATGTCACCTTGAAGACTAAGGTGAGCCTGACCCCAGCCATGGTATTTTCAATCGCATCATATGCATGCCAAAGCCAGACAATGAATAAGGAAGACCAAAGAAGAATTGATGCCTTTGAACTGTGGCGTCGGTGAAGAATATTGAATATACCATGGACTGCCAAAAGAATTAATAAATTTGTCTTAGAAGAAGTACAACTAGAATGCTGCTTAGAGACAAAGGTGGTGAGAATATGTCTCACATACTTTGGACATGTTATCAGGAGGGTTCAGTCCCTGGAGAAGGACATCATGCTTGGTAAAGTAGAGTGTCAGCGAAAAAGAGGAGGACCTCAACAAGATGGATTGACACAGTGGCTGCAACAATGGGCTCAAGCATAGCAACAACTGTGAGGATGCTGCAGGACAGCCTAGTGTTTCATTCTGTTGTGCATTGGGTCGCTATGAGTCAAAATTGACTCATCAGCACCTAACAACAACAGGCTCATATGAAGTCTTGATTATACATTCTGTCTCACCCTTGTTTAGGAAATGTGCATCAGATTATAAGAAAGCACAGCCAGGGCAAAGGGTTTTGGGTGTGGAGTAAGGGGTCTTGAAGCATCTAAGGACAACATGGACAGAATGCATAAAGATAGCAGAGAACATGAGAAAACACACTCTTTGTCCTGGCTCAAGGTCCCTGGGTGGTGCCAATGGTTTACCCTCATCTACTAGCCTAAATGTTGGCAGTTCTGACTCACCCAGTGGTGCCACAGAAAATAAGTCTGGCAATCTGCTTCCACAAAGATAAAAAAAAAAAAAAACTCATTGTCATTGGGTCAATTCTGACTCATAGCAACCCTATAGAACAGAGTAGAAATGCCCCATGGGGTTTCCAAAGCTGTAATCTTTACAGAAGCAGACTGACACATCTTTCTCCCATGGAGCAGCTAGCGGGTTTGAACCACCAACCTTTCCATTAGCAGCTGAGCACTTAACTACCAGGGCTCCTTTCTGTAAAAATTATAGCCAAAAAAAAAAAAAGAAAAGAAAACCTTATGGAGCAGTTCTACTCTATAACATATGGGGTTTCCATGAGTCAGAATCAACTCAAAGACAATAGGTTGTTTTGGGTGCTGGTTCAGAAAAAAACGGTAAGGAGTAACTAGGGAACTTTGAGTAATACAGTAGAAAGGGCCTGAGAGAGCTAGAAAACTCATCGAATATTTCTCCTCTACAAAAGAATAAGGTTAAACTGGATGATCTCTAAGATCTGAAGGCACTACAATTCCATAATTCACAGTCTGTAAGTCATAGGCATCAGGCTTAAAAATTAGAAAGCAGTGGGGAGGGGACATGACTGGATTCAATTCCCTTCCAGCAGATCTTTTCCCTCCCCTCCCCTCCCCTCCCCTCCCCTCCCCTCCCCTCCCCTCCCCTCCCCTCCCCTCCCCTCCCCTCCCCTCCCCTCCCCTCCCCTCCCCTCCCCTCCCCTCCCCTCCCCTCCCCTCCCCGCAATTCCAGGTCTGAGACCCTATAAGATCCCCCCATAAATCCTGGGAGAACAACAGTGACTGTGATTTTCAGGGTGGGAGTCCACAAGTGCCAGTTTCCAATCTCTACCACACACTCTTTTTAAACCACCACCAGTTATAGGGAACTGAGAAATAATTCAGTCCTTTCAGCTCCCATGGACAAGTCAACAGGGTTTCACTGTGCAGAGCTGCCAAAGATATGAGCTCCTTCCCACACTTTTGAGTAGCTGCTGTACAAAAGAAAAAGGAGACTAAACAATAAAGAGACCAGAACAGGTCAGCTGGAACATTCTCTAAATCAGCTAGACCCAGAGTTGTTTTAAACCCACAAAATGTAGACCAGAAAGAAGCTGGTTTCTTCTCCATTTTTAAGGCATGAGAGCTACTGAGAATTAAGGGGTAAAGAATACTTTGAAAGACGCACGTTTTAATGTTTGTTACATGATGTGCTGAGCTAGCCAGCCACCTAGAATATCTGTTTCTAGCTATGAAACTGTTCATAGAAAACACATGCGCAACTGCTATGCCCTTTATCAGCTCTCACCCACCTTTAGGCCAACCCTCTCTTCTTAGACCATGTGAACACCAAGACCAAGGGGCTATTGTTCAGGAGGTCTGTGGTCCTGCCTGTAAGAGCTAGTTCCTGTAAAAGCAATGGTTACCACAGAGACTTCCAGGACGTCCCAGACGAAGGCCAACCAGAGATGAAGGTGAGTTTCCATGGGGCAGGCACCTCTAGGCCTTCTCTGCCAGCATGATGGGAGTGGTTCACTGGATCCTTCTGCAGCAGGATGATCAAAGGCTTCCTGTCCAAGGCCTGACCCTGTTTCAAGGTTCTCTCATCTCCAGTATGCTCCATTTCCTGCACTGATTAGACTGCCTTCCTGCTTTGACCCATTGATGCCTCCATCTCCAGTTGCTGTGTGATTCCAGGACCCCCATCATTTACTGCTAGCTTGGGAAAATCTTAGTGAAAGCTACAATAAAACTCAAAATGAGAGCAGGCCAAGATGGCGAAGTAGTCAGACACTTCCGGTGGTCCTTCTTACAACAAAGACCAAAAAGAAAACAAGTGAATTGATTATATATGAAAATCTAGGACCCCTGAACACCAAAGGCAAAGTTGAGGAATCAGACTGAGTGGAAGGGGGAGGGAGAGACAGTTCAGGAGCAGTGAGGAGTTGCCAGACCTGACCCAGCAGGAGCCGGCACCCTGCAGGCTGGATTGGCTAGCGTGCACAGTGAGGCAAGCAGTGGCGTTCGGGACATGTTTTCCACATCAGAAGAGACCAAGCGGTGGAGAGTTTAACAGTAAGCTGGGATTATTCAGCAGAAACCATGCAGGCAAGAAGGCAATGGGATAACATATATAAAGCCTTGAAGGAAAAAAATTGTTAGCCAAGGGTTATATATCCAGCAAAACTGTGTCTCAAATATGATAGCAAAATTAGGACATTTCCAGATAAACAGAAGTTTAGGGAATTTGCAAAAACCAAACCAAAATTACAAGGAATGCTAAAGGGAGTTCTCCAGTCAGAAAATCAATAACATCAGGTAACAACCCAAGACTAAAACACAGGACAGAACATCCAGATATAAACCCAGATAGGAAAGTCACAAAAATAAATCAAAGCTAAAACACTGAAAATAGGGAAAGAGACATCGATATGTAAAACATGACATATGGAGAGGATTCAAGGAAATATAAAGAAATAAAAGATTGGCTTAAACTTAGAAAAATATGGGTAAATAGTAAGGTAACTACAAAGGAAGGTAAAAATTCTACACATCAGAATAAAAAACAAAACATAAGGACTCAGCAAATACAAAATCAACAACAATGAAAAAGATGAAAAGAAAACACATAAGGAAAAGCAACTCAGCACAGAAAATTAAGTGGGACAAAGAAACTGTCAACAACAACAACAAAAAAATACATCAAAATGGCAGCACTAAATTTGTACCTATCAATAATTGTGCTGAATGTAAATGGACTAAATACACTAATAAAGAGACAGAGAGTGACAGAATGGATTAAAAAAACACGATCCATCTATGTGCTGCCTACAAGAGACACACCTTAGACTCAAAGACACAAACAAACTAAAACTCAGGATGGAAAAAAACGTATCAAGCAAACAACAAACAAAAAAGCACAGGAGTGGCAATATTAATTTCTGACAAAATAGACTTTAAAATCCACCACAAAGGATAAAGAAGGACACTATATAATGATTAAAGGGTCAACACATCAGGAGTACATAACCATAATAAATACTTATGCACCCAACAACAGGGTTCCAAAACACATAAAACAAACTCTAACAGCATTGAAAAGAGAAATACACAGCTCCACAATAACAGTAGGAGCCTTCAACACACCACTTTTGGTGAAGGACAGAACATCCAGAAGGAAGCTCCATAAAGACATGGAAGATCTAAATGCCACAATCAACCAACTTGACCTCATAGACATGTACAGAACACTGTATCCAACAGCAGCCAAGCATACTTTCTTTTCCACTGCACATGGAACATTTTCTAGAATAGACCACTTATTAGGTCACAAAGCAAGCCTTAACAGAATCCTAAACATCGAAATATTACAAAGCATCTTCTCTGACCATAAAGCCATAAAAGTAGAAATCAATAACAGAAAAAGCAGGGAAAAGAAAGCAAACACTTGGAAACTGAACAACACCTTCCTCAAAAAAAAAAGGGTTATAGAAAAAATTAAGGATGAAATAAAGAAATTCATAGAATCCAATGAGGATGAAAACACTCCCTATCAGAACCTTTGGGACACAGTTAAAGCAGTTCTCAGTGGTCAATTTATAGAAATAAATCCACATATACAAAAAGAAGAAAGGGCCGAAATCAAAGAATTATGCCTACAACCTGAAAAAATAGAAAGAGAACAACAGAAGAAGCCCTCGGGCACCAGAAGAAAACAAATAATAAAAATTAGAGAATTAAATGAAATAGAGAACAGAAAAACAAAAGCATTAACAAGACCAAAAGTTGGTTCTCTGAAAAAATTAACAAAATTGATAAACCATTGGTCAAACTGACAAAAGGAAAACAGGAGAGGAAGCAAATAACCCAAATAAGAAATGAGATAGATGATATCACAATAGATCCAACTGAAATTAAACGAATCATATCAGATTACTATGAAAAATTGTACTCTAACAAATTTGAAAACCTGTAAGAAATGGATGAATTTCTGGAAACACACTATCTACCTAAACTAACACAAACAGAGGTAGAACAACTAAATAAACCCATAACAAAAGAAGAGATTGAAAAGGTAATTTAAAAACTCCCAATAAAAAAAAATAAACCTTGGCCCTGATGGCTTCACTAGAGAATTCTACCAAACTTTCAGAGAAGAGTTAACCCCACTACTACTAAAGGTATTTCAGAGCATAGAAAAGGACGGAATACTCCCAAGTTCATTCTATGAAGCCAGCATAACCCTGACACCAAAACCAGGTAAAGACACCACAAAAAAAGAAAATTACAAACCTATATCCCTCATGAACCTAGATGCAAAAATCCTCAACAAAATTCTAGCCAACAGAATTCAACAACATATCAAAAAAGTAATTCACTATGATCAAGTGGGATTCATACCAGGTATGCAGGGATGGTTCAACATTAGAAAAATAATCAATGTAACCCATCATATCAATAAAACAAAAGACGAGAACCACATTTTATCAACTGATGCAAAAAGGCATTTGACAAAGTTCTACACCAATTCATGATAAAAACTCTCAGCAAAATAGGAATAGGAGGGAAATTCCTCAAAATATTAAAGAGCATTTATACAAAGCCACCAGCCAACATCATCCTAAATGGAGAGAGCCTGAAAACATTCCTCTTGAGAACAGGAACCAAACAAGGATGCCCTTTATCACCACTCTTATTCAATGTTTGTGCTGGAGGTCCTAGCCAGAGCAATTAGGTTAGGTAAAGAAATAAAGGGTATCCAAATTGGTAAGGAAGAAGTCAAGGTATCTCTATTTGCAGATGACTTGATCTTATACACAGAAAACCCTGAAGAATTCTTAAGAAAAATACTGAAACTGATAGAAGAGTTCAGCAGAGTATTAAGATAAACATAAAAAAAAATCAGTTGGATTCCTTATACCAACAAGGAGAACTTCGAAGAGGAAATCAGCAAATCAATACCATTTACAATAGCCCCAAAGAAGATAAAATACTTAGGAATAAATCTTACCAGAGATATAAAAGACCTATACAAAGAAAACTATAAGACACTACTGCAAGAAACCAAAAAAGACCTACTTAAAAAAAAAAAAGGGAAAATACACCTTGCTCATAGATAGGAAGACTCAAAGAGAAGACTCGACATTGTAAAAATGTCTATTCTACTAAAAGCAATCTATAGATCAATGCAATTCTGATCCAAATTCCAATGACACTTTTTAATGAGATGGAGAAACAAATCACCAACTTCATATGGAAGGGAAAGATGCCCTGGATAAGTAAAGCATTACTGAAAAAGAAGAACAAAGTGGGAGGCCTCACACTACCTGATTTTAGAACATATTATACTGCCACAGTGGTCAAAACAGCCTGGTACTAGTAAAACAACAGATACATAGACCAATGGAACAGAATTGAGAATCCAGACATAAATCCATCCACATACCAACAGCTGATACTTGACAAAGACCTAAAGCCAGTTAAATGGGGAAGAGACGGTCTGTTTAACAAATGGTGCTGGCATAACCAGATATCTATCCGCAAAAAAAATGAAACAAGACCCATACCTCACGTGATGTACAAAACTAACTCAAAATGGATCAAAGACCTAAATATGAAGTTTAAAATGATAAAGATCGTGGAAGAAAAAATAGGAATACTAGGAGCCCTAATACATGGCATAAACAGTACACAAAACATTACTAACAATGCACAAACACCAGAAGAGAAACTAGATGACTGGGCGCTTCTAAAAATCGAACACTTATGCTCATCCAAAGACTTCACCGAAAGCCTGGGAAAAAATTTTTTGCTAAGACAATTCCAATCAGCGTCTGATCTCTAAAAATCTACATGATACTGCAAAAACTCGACTACAAAAAATGGGCAAAGGATATGAACAGGTACTTCACCAAATAAGATATTCAGGCAGCTAACAGATACATGAGGAAATGCTCATGACCATTAGCCATTAGAGAAATGCAAATCAAAACTACGATGAGATACCATCTCACTCCAACAAGGCTAGCATTAATCCAAAAAACACAAAATAATAAACGTTGGAGAGGTTGTGGAGAGACTGGAACACTTCTACATTGCTGGTGGGAATGTAACATGGTACAACCACTTTGGAAATTGATTTGGTGCTTCCTTAAAAAGCTAGAAATAGGAGTACCATACAATCCAACAATCCCACTTCTCAGCATATATCCTAGAGAAATAAGGGTCTTCACATGAACAGATGTAAGCATACCCATGTTCATTGTAGCACTGTTTACAATAGCAAAAACATGGAAGCAACCAAGGTGCCCATCAATGGATGAATGGATAAATAAATTATGGTATATTCACACAATGGAATACTATGCAATGATAAAGAACAACAATGAATCCATGAAACATTTCATAATATGCAGAAATCTGGAAGGCATTATGCTGAGTGAAATTAGTCAGTTGAAAAGGACAAATATGGTATGAGAAGAAAATATTCTTTGATGGTTACACAGTGGGAAGGGAGGGAGAGGGGTGTTCACTAGTTAGAAGTAGACAAGAACTATTTTAGGTGAAGGGAAAGACAACACACAATACAGGAGAGGTCAACACAACTGGACTATATCAAAAGCAAAGAAGTTTCCTGAATACAACTAACTGAATGCTTGGAAGGCCAGAGTAGCAGGGGACCATAAAACCATGAAACCATAGTTTCAGAGGACATCTAGGTCAATTGGCATAACAAAATATATTAAGAAAATATTCTGCATCCCACTTTGGTGAGTGGTGTCTGGGGTCTTAAAAACTAGCAAGCAGCCATCTAAGATGCATCAACTGGTCTCGACCCACCTAGAGCAAAGGAGAATGAAGAACACCAAAGACACAAGGTAATTATGAGCCCAAGAGACAGAAAGAGCCACATAAACCACAGACAACATCAACCTGAGACAGAAGAACTAGATGGTGCTCATCTACAACCGATGACTGCCCTGACAGGGAATACAACAGAGAACCCTGAGGGAGAAGAAGAGCAGTGGCATGCAGACCTCAAATTCTCGTAAAAAGACCAGACTTAATGATCTGACTGAGACTAGAGGGACTCCGGAGGTCACGGTCCCCACACCTTCTGTTAGCCCAAGACAGGAACCATTCTCAAAGCCAACTCTTCAGACAGGGATTGGGCTGGACTATAAGACAGAAAATGATGCTGGTAAGGAGTGAGTTTCTTGGCTCAAGTAGACCCATGAGACTACGTGGGCAACTACTGCCTGGAGGCAAGATGCTAAGGCAGAGGGGGACAGGAGCTGACTGAATGGACGCAGGGAATACAGGGTGGAGAGGAGGAGTGTACTGTCTCATTAGAGGGAGACCAACTGGGAGTACATAGCAAGGTGTATGTAAACTTTTATATGAGAAACTGACTTGGTTTGTAAACTTTCACTTAAAGCACAATAAAAAAAATTTTTTTTAAACCCAAGTATGAGTTGCAACATTGAAGGATTCTACTGGGAAAATATTGAGCAATGCAGGAAGCATCAAAAGAAGATGGAAGGAATACAAAGAGTCACTGTACCAAGAAGAATTGGCTCAACCATTTCAGGAGGTAGCATATGATCAGGAACCGATGGTACTGAAGGAAGAAGTTCAAGCTGCACTGAAGGCATTGGGAAAAGCAAGGCTCCAGAGACTGATGGAACACCAACTGAGATGTTTCAACAAACGAATGCAGTGCTGGAAGTACTCACTCACCTATGTCAAGAAATTTGGAGGACAGCTGCCTGGCTAACTGACTGGAAGAGATCCAAATTTATGCCTATTCCAAAGAAAGGTGATTCATCAGAATGCAGAAATCATTGAACAATGTCATTAATATCACACGCAAGTAAAATTGCCGAAAATCATTCAAAAGTAGTTACAGCAGTACATTGACAGAGAACTGCCAGAAATTCAAGCTGGCTTCAGAAGAGGACATGGAATGAGGGATACCATTGCTGATGTCAGGTGGATCCTGGCTGAAAATAGAGAATACCAGAAAGATGTTTACCTATGTTCTATTGACCATACAAAGACATTCAACTGTGTGAATCATAACAAATTATGGATAACATTGGGAGGAATAGGAATCCCAGAACATTTAATTTTTGCTCATGAGGAACCTGTACATAGACTAAGAGACAGTCATTCAAGCAGAACAAGGGGATACTGCATGGTTTAAAGTCAGGAAAGGTGTGCATCAGGGTTGTATCCTTTCACCATACTTATTCAACCTGTATGCTGAGTAAATAATCCCAGAAGCTGGACTATATGAAGAAGAACAGGGCATCAGGATTGGAGGGAGACTCATTAACAACCTGCATTATGCAGATGACACAATCTTGCTTGCTGAAAGTGAAAAGGACTTGAAGCTCATACTGATGAATCAAAGACTACAGCCTTTGATATGGATTGCAGCTCAATATAAAGAAAACAAAAATCCTCACAGCTGAACCAATAGGCAACATCATGATACATGGAGAAAAGATTGAAGTTGTTAAGGATTTCATTTTACTTGGATCCACAACAAACACCCATGGAAGCAGCAGTCAAGAAATCAGACAATACGTATTGCGTTGGGCCAATATGCTGCAAAAGTGTTTAAGTGTTAAAAAGCAAAAATGCCATTTTGAGGAGTAAGATTGGCCTGACCCAAGTTGTGGTGTTTTCAATCACTTCATATGTAGGTGGAAGCTGGGCAATGAATGAGGAAGACCAAAGAATTCACACCTTTGAATTATGGTGTTGGTGAAGAATATTGAATATACCATGGGCTTCCAGAAGAACAAACAAATCTGTCTTGGAAGAAGTAGAACCAGAGTGCTCTTTGGAAGTAAGGATGGAGAGGTTTCATCTCACTTTATCAGAAGGGACCAGTCCCTGGAGAAGGATATCAAGCTTGGTAAATTACAGGGTCAGCGAAATAAAGGAAGACTCTCAATGAGATAGATCGACACAGTGGCGGCAACGATGGACTCAAGCGTAACAACAATTGTGAGGATAGCACAGGACGGGCCAGTGTTTCATTCTGCTGTACGTAGGGTTGCTATGAGTCAGAATTGACTTGACAGCACCTAACAACAACATTTGTCCCATCCATTTTGTGTTCCTTCCTTCCTGTTGTTTTTCTGTCTTTGGAAATGAGTATTTTGTATGATTCCATTATATCTCCTCCTTTGTTGGTTTATTAGCTGTAACTTTTTGTTTAGTTATTTTAATTTCTTTAGGACTTTTATATCTTTAACTTATCACAGTCTAACTTTAAGTTATATACTACCTCTTCTTGTATAGTATAAGAAACTTGCAATAGCGCATCATTTCTCCTTTACTGGTTTCTGTGCGGTTTTCATACATTTCACTTTTACATGTTACAAACTCCTTACTACGTTATTTGGCTTCCTTTGTTTATATAATTATCTTTCAAGGCAATTTAAATAGTAAGAAGAATGTCTTTGTATTTATCCACGTAGTTACTACTTCTGGTGCTCTTCATCCCTTTGTTTAGATCCATATTTCCATCCGGTATAATTTTCCTTCTGCCAGAAGGACTTGTGGTGTGGATCTGCTGGTGAATTATTTCCATTTTATATGTCTGAGAATGTACTTTATTTTATCTTCAGTTTTCAAGGACATTTTGCTGAGTATAAAATTCTGGATTGGTGGAATCTTTTTGCTTGTTTTTCATTCAGTGGCATTTTAACAATACTACTCCACTACCTTCTGGCTTGCTTTGTCTCTGACGAGATACTGTTATAATCTTTGTCTTTGTTTCTCTGTAAAAACATGTCCTTTTTTCCCCTCTGGCTGCTTTTAACATTTCCTCTTCATCACTGGTTTTGAGCAATTTGATTATGATGTGCCCATGTTTGGTTTTCTCCATGTTTCTTGTGCTTGGGGTTCATTGAATTTCTTGGATTTGTGTATTCATAATTTGAATTATATTTGGGAAAATTTCAACCATTATTTTATCAAATATTTTTTCTACCCCCTCTCCTTTGGGGGCTCCAATTATATGTATTTTAGGCTGCTTGAAGCTGTCCCATAACTCACTGGTGCTCTGGGTTGGTTTGTTTGTTTTTCTTTCTGTGTTTCATTTTTAATGGTTTCTATTTCTAAGGGTTCAATCATTTCATTAAACTTTTTTCTGTAATGTATAATCTGCTGTTCACACAATGTTAACCCTATCCTGTGTATTATTCATCTGAGAGATTGTAGTTTTATCCCTAGAAAATCTATTTTGGTCTTTTTTATAACTTTCGTGTCTCTAGCTTTTTGAGCATATGGAATACACTTGTAATAAAGTTTTAATGTCTTTGTCTGATAATTCTAATCTTTTTCAGTTTGTGGTTATGCGTTTTCCTGCTTCTTCACATGCCAATACTTTTTTATCAGATGTCAGATATTTTGAATTTTAATTTGTTAGGTGAGGGATATTTTTATATATCTGTAAATATTCTTGAACTTTGTTCTGGGGTTTAGTTAAGTTTCTTAGAAACTGATCCTTTTGTGCTTAGCTTTTAAGTTTTGTTAGGTGGGACCAAATCAGTGTTTAGTCTACAGTTAATTATTCCCTGCTACTGAAGTGAGACCCACGAGTACTCTACCAAATGCCCCGTGAATTATGAGGTTTTCCATCTGGCTGTTGGGAACAGGCCCGGTGGGAGTGCTAGGTGCTCTTCTCTCTAATCCTATCAGATGATTCTTTTCCTGGTCTCGGGTACTTTCCTCACAAGCATGTGCTGATCAATACTCAGCTGAAAACTCAAGAAAGATCCTTTTTAAACCTCCAGATTTCTCTCTCTGTGTAGCTCTCTCCTCTCCAGAACTCTGTCCTGCAAACCAGCCACCTTCAACTACCTGAACTCTCATCTGTGTCTCCTTAATTTGGGGAGGCCGTTGGGCTCCACCTGGATTATCCGCCCTTGCACTGTGGCCTGGAAACTCTCTCAAGGCAGTAAGATGGGGTAATCATGAGGCTCACCTTATTTGTTCTCCATATTTCAGGGATCACTGCATTTCATTGTCCGATGCCCAGTGTCTTGAAAACCATTATTTCATTTATTGTGACTGAGGGTTCTTTTTCTTTTTCAAGTGGGAGGGTAAATTTGACCCCTATTCCTCCATCTTGGCAGAAATAGAAGTTCAGTGGACTTTTTTTCTTTCTTAGACTGATCCTAAAAGACAAATGGACATTGCCTATCCACGGCCTCAGCTACATGGGATACTGTGAAGGAATGAAGACTTCTCAGACTTTTCCTAGCCACATGAAGCTTTGTGTCTGTTGGCCTGGTGAGTCTGGTATCACTCCATAGGCAGGACTTTCCCTGACAGAGTTAGAACATTTGACCTGTAAACCCCACCCTACCTGTATTCTATTTGCTTTGGGGTTCTCAGTTTCAGTTGGACAAACTTCTCAGTTCCCTGGTCTCACTCTCCCAAGCAGTAACTGTGCAATGCCTAACTAGGCAGTACCCAAGGCAGTGTAAGAAATAAAGTGGAATTCCTCTTATTTGAGGTTGGCTATGAGTAAAGCCAAGACTAAATGAATAACTGGTTTAGATCCAACATGAGGAAAAAAGTAGAGTTTAAAGAAGCAGTGAGGCTTGTGAGAAAGAAAAAGGGACAAGATGATCCTGAATACAATGAGTTATAACTTCAGGCTTTTATCTTCAGTTCTTTCAGTCTCGAGGAAGCTAAAAGCACCATTCAAGAAGACTCTTCAGTTGTTGCCATTAGTTGGCCCTTCTTCTAAGGCACTCCTCAGCCATTTATCTATTCTGGTGACCCAGACTCTCTGGTGAGTATGGCCCCAGGTCTTCCTTCTCTTGTTGGAGCTCACTTTTTGCCACACCTACGTCTACCCATATTTGTGCTGCTACCTTCTTTGACTTTATCTTGAAGCTGGATCTCACTCTCACTCTCCCTACTTAAATTAGGGAAAATAGAGATGGTACTAACTCTACTCCCCCACCCCACTCCACTCCAGCAGGAGTACTTGTCCCCTCCTCTTGTAATACGGGTGGTGCTCTGCTGCCATCTAACTTTTCAGGCCAACATCACACCCTACAGACCGACCAGAAGCTACAAACGGGGAGCCCCAAGGCAGTTCCAGCCTTCACAGTCATCTGTTAGACCATGGACTGTATTGACATCTTTAATTTCCAAAATATGAAAGTCATGGAAATTTACATTAAAATATTAACTTCCAGCTTACTTTGAGAAGTAAGTTCTGGCAACATTGGAACAGCCTTTCTAAATGACCAAACCAAAAACCAAACCCACTGCCGACAAGTCGATTCCAACTCATAGCAGCCCTATAGGACAGAGTAGAACTGCCCCATAGAGTTTCCAAGGAGCGCCTGGTGGATTTGAACTGCCAACCTCTTGGTTAGCAGCTGTAGCACTTAACCACTAGGCCACCAGGGTTTCCTTCTAAATGACAGCTCCTTTAAATGGGCGCATGCTATCCAGGTGGACACAGTCTCCACCTGCTGGTTGCACTCACTTAATTTACCTGCTTAGTGCCCACAGCCATTTGATGTTGCTACCTCTGCCACAGATGCAAACTTGTGCAGGATAAGTATGGGCAGGCTCTTTTTTCCCTTTTGCTGGATGTCACAAATGTGACATCCAGATGTGAGAATCATTTTTAAGGGACCAGGGGTATGAAACATGTGTATGAAATCAGGAATGGTAATGACAAAATTCATAATTTTGCACTGACAAATATGGCCTTAAGCCTTGTTGTTTAGGCTCCTCACCTACTCAGAACTGTGATTCAGCCCTCCATGCATTCTTCAGGATTTTTACTCTTAAAAGATTTGTTTTAAAAGCACTGAGATACGAAAGTTTTTGGCCACATTCATTCTCTGCTTTTAAATCAAAATGGTATGAAAAGTACATTACAAGGAAATCTTGAACCCTAAGAAAATGTATATTTAAGCACATGTTTTCAATTACAGTGCAATAAATGTGAAGTTGTGGAGACCCAGCTGGCCTGGTGACTATCCCCATAGCTTTCATTATAGGACACAAACCAGCCTTCCAAACACGGCCTGCAGAGGTCAGCTTGCAAGTGTCATCTGGCTCACCCAGACACTTTACGAAAAGAGGAAAATATGTATCATGGACCCCACGAGCTGATGCACCCATGAATGAGCCAGGACATGAGAGTTGGACACTTCATTTGTCTTGCACATTGCATCTCAGAGGTGCCAACCTTCCTTGTTGCCGTGTTTGAGATTTCAGTCTCCATTTGAAACAGAAAAGCCAACCATGGGAAAGCGTTGTTTTTCACCATACGTTGGTGTTGAGAGGTGGTTTGCTTTTAATACCTGCCTAGGTTGACTGCAGCTAACAACAACAACAAAGTCTGAGTGAGAGTCTTTCTAGAGTCAAAAATGGCACAGTAGGTACATATATAATAGTGGAATATTATTTAGCCATAACAAAAAATGAAGTTTAGATACATGCTACAACGTGGATGAAACTTGAAAACATTATGCTGAGTGAAATAAGTCAGTCACAAAAAGCCCAGACTTACTGAACCTGTAAAGCCCAGACTTACTGAACCTGTAGAGACTAGGGGAACCCCCAAGACTATTGCCCTGAGATACCCTTTAAACTAGGAACTAAAGCCACTCCCAGAGGTCACCTTTCAGTCAAATAACAGATTGACTCATAAAATAAACAATATCACCTGTGAGTACTGTGTTCCTTTAAATAATCATCTATATGAGACCAAACAGTCAACACTTAAGCCCCAGCAAAGATGAGAAGGCAAGGGAGGCAGGGAAGCTAGATTAATGGAAACAGAGCAACCAGGATGGAAATAGTGAGAATGCTGACATATTGTGAAAAATATAGCCAAGATCACTAAACAATATATAGAAATTGTTAAATGGGAGCCTCGTTTGCTCTGTAAACTTTTACCCAAAATACAATAAAATATTATTTTAAAAATAAATAAATAATTCAGTCACAAAAGGACAAATAATGTATGGTCCCACTTACATGAAATAGGCAAATGTATAGGGACCAAAGGTTATTAGTGGTAACCAGAGGTGAGAGGGATGGGAAAGAGGGACCCATTGCTTAGCGAGCACTGAGTTTCTGTTAATGGTGGTGGAACCATTTGGAAAGGGTAGTGGCAATGGTTGCACAGCATAATAAATGTTACCAGTGCCAATGAATGGTACATGTAAGAATTGTTGAATTGGCAAGTGTTTTGTTATATATATTTTTACCACAATAAAAATGGCAGAGTATTGTTTTATGACCAAGTACGATACTTCTCTGAAGGTGTTACAAGCAGGAAGACTTCAGGGACCAATACTAGACTCCACGGACACTTGAATAGCCCAGTAGGAGTCAAATTAGCATGTGCCAGGTATATCTCAAAGAGACACTCTTTTAGATTAATAGTATTCCAACCATTCCTCAGGAGGCCTGGCCATTCCACAGAGGTGCTCATGGGCTGCAGAACAAAACAAGACTAAAGGAGTGCACCAGCCCTGGGGCAGGGAATGGAAGGCAGAAGGGAACGAGAAAGCTGGTAATAGGGAACCCAGGGTTGAGAAGGGAGAGTGTTGACATATCGTGGGGTTGTTAACCAATGTCATAGAACAATGTGTGTACGAACTGATAAGAAATTAGTTTGTTCTGTAAACCTTCATCTAAAGTACAATTTTTAAAAATCCAAAAAAAAGACAAAAGCTTCCAAAATCTGCTCACTAGCTGATTCAAGTTTGAGAGTGTAACTGTGGGTCTCAATATTGCTTTAATCCTTAATAGGGCACGAAATAGTGACAAAGACCCAACACCTTGAAAATAGATTAGGAACTCAATGAGAAATGAGACTTCTATTTTACCCCTTAGTGCCTACTTTAGGAAACAAGTACACAGATGTTTATCACAACATTGCTTGTTATTGCAAAAACCTGGAAAACAACCTACATATTAATTAATAGCGTAGTCGTATTGTGAAATACCATGTAGCAAGGAAAAAGAAAGTATCAACAGGTACTAATTAGTTCTCATTTGGCTAGCTTTCCTAGTCACCCAGTTTAATGAAAAAGGTAAATTTCAAATAATATGTGCAGTTTGATGATATTTATGTATTAAAACAGACAATAAAACTAAATTTGAGCAACTGAAAAAAAAACAAAGAAGTGCTCATAGGCTTCTTCAAAGATATAAAGGTTTCAAGGAGCTCAGCCTCCAACCCAAGCTTCAACTAGAGCAGCTCTGCTTCTGTCTATTTTGATATTAGTAACGTTTCATTTAAAGGAAAATTCAATGAATTAAAAGTTTGAAAACCACTGCTTAAATAGATAACATTTAGGCAACTTAAATGCCCCTCTCTCCCAAACTAAACCACTTTTTTTTTTTTTTTTTTAATAAGTAGCACACATGGCCAAACGTAACTCTCTCTCACTATCTGGATCTATTTGCTTCCTCCATTAAGGTAAAAAAAAAAAAATCTTTTTTGGTAATGGGGGTTCAAATACACACACAGGACTGACTCTATTGAGTAACTGGCTGCCGCCAGGTTCGCATCGGCAAGTTTGCATTGAATCTTCCATTTTTAGGGTCCTTGGGTTGTTGTTTGTTTGTTTGTTCGTTTTTTAACATTTTCAGTCTGACTCAACCCCAGCTTTCCTGTCACATAAGCATCCATTTTTGAGCTTTCCACATTTTAATCCCTAAACTTCAATAATGAAACTTCGGAAGGATTGCTGGCATATAGAAAAAGGATGTGATCAAAGACACTATGTATTTGACTCATGTTCCAGTCACATCTAATGCTCAAACCCCCTCAACTCGTCATCCTAACAAAGGAAATGTTCACAAACTTGACACACCTTTGGCTTTCTGATCACGTGGTCCACAGTTGAAACTGCAAAAACACTTGATTGCTCCTAAATGAGAAATTGACTGACCTGTTAAAACTGCAAGGCCTCCGGCCAGTTGACCCAATAAGCCATTCTCTAGCACTAGCACCTTAGAGAATTGGGCTACGCAAAATTTGAGCTCAGAATCCTCAGAGAATGAGACACCTCGGGCAATGGCTTACCACGATAAGCCCAGTAATCGTGTATATTAACAATTCAAACCGTGTTCTTTGATGCTCCAACATACTGAGTGTAAATATTTAGGGCTCAACCCCTGCAGTAGGCCCTTGCTCTTTGCTCTACTTTCAGCCCCCTCTGGTGCACTGGAAAAAACACCTTTTGGTCCCCTGCAGTAATCCCCTTGGAAACTCCCTCTACCTTCCCTATGTTGTCCCATTTGATAGCTTCTCATGACTCACATCACTCCCCTCTCCATGTGGTTCCATTTGATAGTCTCCTTGGAAATTTGAGCCCTTTATTCCCCACTAGGTGAAAACCTTAAAATTTAACCCATTGCCATTGAATCGATTTCTACTCATAGCAATTGTCTTAGGCTGGGTTCTCTAGAGAAGCAAAACCATTGAAGCATATATAGAGAGAGATTTATCTCAAGAAAATGGCTCACTTGGTTTTAGAAGCTGGCAAGTCCCAAGTTCATGGATCAGACATAAGGCTGGAGGCTTCTTCTGAATCACGTAGCTGCCGGGGCTGATGAACCCAAGGTTGGCAGATCAGACTGCAGGCCGCTGGCTTAAGTCCCAAGAATTGGAGGTCAGATGATGATGAGCTGGATGCAGGACCCAGAACAAGCAAGCGAGCTTTGCCAGAATGTTCATATGTATATTGGATGCAGGCCACACCCTCAAGAAAACTCTCCTTAGAACTGATTGACTGATCACATCGAATCATATCACAGACGATGACTATAGTATTACATAACTGCCACATTCCATCATTACATAACGGCCAAACTACATAATTATATAACTGCCAAACCACTGAGACTCATGGCCCAGCCAAGTTGAAACACAACCTTAACCATCACAGTGACCCTATAGGACAGAGTAGAACCGCCCCATAGGGTTTCCAAAGCTGTCATCTTTATGGAAGTAGAGTGCCACATCTTTCTCCCATGGAGCAGCTGGTGGGTTCAAATCTCCAACCTTTCAGTTAACAGCTGAGAGCTCAACCACAGCATCACCAAACTGCACAGCTAACTTCTTAGCCACACACTGAAACCTTAAATAAAGGCGGCTGCCCACAGTTTCTTCTTGCTTATTCTCACTCTCCCGGTGCAGTGGCACTGTGTGCAGTGGTGCTCACATGTGGCTCTGCTTGGTGAGCTATATACCCGTCTGGGATCTGTCAGTATAATAAACCTAGACTCCTCTTTCCCACAATGCACCTGACTCACCCCACAAATTTGGTAAAGTACCATGTTTCTCGAGTTTGAAACTAGAACCCATGGTCTAACAAGTTCAACTGCACTTTGGGGGACATTTACACAGAATATTTAAAGTCAGGACTGTATTACAAAACCCTGATTACATACTGGCTAAAAGCTTTCCCTATGGAAAGTGCGGAAAGCTAGAAGAGAAATAAAGATGGAAAGACTCAAGGAGCTGGGAAGCCACACTCTTCACCTACCTCATCCTTTGCTTGCCATGAGCTTCTCACGGGTGATGCAACTGAAACCCAAGAGGCTTCTGGACAGATATCGGCTACGTTAGGAAATGCCCTGGCCAGTTCAGGAGCACAGTCGAGACACTGGTGTTTGGAGCCAGTTCCTAAAACTACGCCACAAAGCAGAAAGTCCTACATGGTTTTCCTTTGGAAACAAAATCAACATTTCTCACTTTGTTTTCCTCTTTACTAAACATATAGGGCTTTGAGTTTTGTTTTGGTTTGGTTTTTTTTTCTTTTTTTAACATTTTCAATTTGACTCAACTCCACAGAATTCTGTATTTTCAATTCAATTCTGGCAGACATGCACCTCACACAAAGAAGAAACAATAGCACATGAGCTGGGTTGAGAAGACACGGTACTATACAGGAACACACAATAAACTGTAGGGCAGAGGCCTGGAGGGTGAACTCTGCCAGGATGACAGCAGCTGAACAGGAAAAGGGAGCCCCAGGTAGACCCTTTCCTGCACCCCATCCAGTCACCAATTTCAACTTGTGTTTAAGGTTGTTCCTGTTCTCATTATCACAAAAGATGTGCGAGGGAAGATCTTTAACTCCAGTCCCAGCTTTCTTGTCACATCCACCCTCTGCGATTTCTCCATCCAGGAGGTGACACAAACCTCCCAGGACCTACTATAAGGAGCTTCATGTGGATGTCCGCATTTAACTAGAGACTAGCAATGGAGTCCCTCTCTTGTCTTTCAGTTTGTCATACTGTGGTGGCTTGCATGTTGCTGTGATGCCAGAGGCTCTGGCCACTGGTATTCAAATACCAACAGGGTCACCTATGGTGGACAGGGCTTAAGGGAGCTTCTAGACTAAGGTAGACTAGGAAGAAAGGCCTGGCAATCTGCTTCCAAAAATGAGCCAGTGAAAACCCTATGGATTACAACAGAACATTGTTGGAAAGAGTTCTGGAAGATGAGATCGCTAGGTTAGAAGGCACTCAAAATACATAGTGACCATAAAAATGGACTAGAGCATACCAACAGTTATGAGGATGGCACAGGACCCGGAAACATTTCCTTCTGTTGTACATGGGAGCACCATGAGTCGGAGTCCACTCAACAGCACCTAACAGCAATAGCAATGGTATGTGATGTTCCTGAGTGGCTCCATAGAATTATCAAAACTTAGGCACTAAGGAAGCTGGTGAAAGTCCAAAGGGGGAAAGCATCGAATTACAAAATTCCCATTTTTCCTTTATATTCCCATTTTATGACATCACTTGCTTTCTATCTTTTTGTCTTCTGTTTGATGATTGTTTATTTAATCATCATGCCCCCGGTGGGGAAGCCAGAAGGCTCTCAACTCTAGAATGAGGGTGAGAGTTGATATATAATTTTCGAGCATCCATATTTGAGTAACTTGTTCCACTGGAGCCAAAAGAGTTGCCAACATGGCCAATGACCCCATAAGTCATATATCTATAGCCCTGAACTCTTATTTCCTAAACCTGGAAAGTGAACTTTATCAAGAACATCTTTCCAAGACTGTGAGCTTCTTTTCCAGTTCAGTCTAACACTAGGCTCGTAAGGGGAAAAGGTAATCGAGTCTCAGGGGCTGGAGGTGACTGAAAAAATGAAATTTAGAGGTGGAGCCAAGATGGCGGAATAGACAGACGCTTCCCTCGAGCCCTCTTTACAACAAAGACCCGAAAAAACAAGTGAAACGAGTATATTTGTGACAAGCTGGGAGCCCTGAGCATCAAAGGCAAGCTTAGACAACGAACTGAGGGACAGAGGAAGGAAGAGACCTTTCAGAAGCAGAGAGGAGTTACCGGCCCTGAATCGTGGGGAGCCCTCAGGCGCCATTCCCGGAGCAGTGGCGGCGGCAGGCTGGTCCTAGCTTTCTGCCGCAGTTTCCTCAGGGAGAAGCAGCAGCCACACAGCCCACTCACACTTCTGGAACATGAGGCAAACTGCGCTCTGGCAAAAGCTAAGTACTTGCATATATTTTACCGTGCCCGCCCCCCAACCCCAAGCCGGCTTCAGGGGCTGAATCCCTGGGCCTGAGATGGACCCTGGTGAGCACCTACAGCCATCCTCCTGGCCGTGGGGAAGGAAAAAATTTGCAACTGGGGGGAAAAGATAATTTGCTAGCTCCATTAACCGGGAGAGCTCAAGACAGAAGCGGCTCCTGTCCAGGCATATACCGTCCGTGGACCTTGAGCACCTTTCCCTTCTGCATGGACCTGTGTGGGCATATTTCAGGAGAATAGGCCCTTGCTGGCAAACTCCAACCATTTCAGCTGTGTGGTGGAGAGGTGGGTGTTTGACGTTTGACATTGCTTTGCCTATTAAACAAGGTCCTCACCTACCCACAACAGGGACTTAAGGACTGATAGCTCCACTCAGGTCACCCAGCCACCCGCGACAGGGGTCCAGGGATAACTGGTACCTCCCAGTCCTTACAACAAAAACTTTGGGTGCCCATGGTCCCTCTGCAGAACCCACCCACCAGCACGCTCTAGGGAACAGAGATGCATTTTCCTCAGAGACACTTCAGCATCGGTTCTCAGCCTCCTGCCTTGTTCAGAGCGTGACCCCCTGCTGCAATCAGATACTGGTATATACACCAATCACCCCTGCCCCTCTAAGACTCTAGGACAGAGCCTGTACCACACACTTGATATCAGCTACCTGGAAACCTGAGCTGAATTCATACAAGAAAACTGAATGGACTCCTAGACTGATATACTTGATAACAGCTCTAGCCAGCTGGGGACAGTACACCAGAGCTCCAAGGGAAAAAATAATCAAGCTAGCTCACTCAAGCAACCCATAGGGGTATACCAAAACAAAACAAAGCAAGCAGCTACAACACAGTAAGCAAGCACAAAATAATACAATAACTTATAGATGGCTCAGAGACAACAGTCAATATCAAGTAACATAAAGAAACTGGCCATGATCATCTCAACAGACTCTCAAAACAAAGAATCCAGAGATCTTTTACATGAAAATGCATTCCTGGAATTACCAGATGCAGAATACAAAAGTTTAATATACATCAAGAAGGAAATGAGGCAATACTCAGGACAAGCCAAGGAACACACAGATAAAGCAACTGAAGAAATCAGAAAGATTATTCAGGAACATAATGAAAATTTTAATAAGCTGGAAAAATCCATAGACAGACAGCAATCAGAAATTCAGAAGATTAACAATAAAATTACAGAATTAGATAACTCAATAGAAAGTCAGAGGAGCAGAATTGAGCAAGCTAGAATTTCTGAACTCGAAGATAAATCACTTGGCACGAATATGTTTGAAGAAAAATCAGACAAAAGAATTTAAAAAAATGAAGAAATCTTAAGAATCATGTGGGACTCTATCAAGAGAAATAACCTACGAGTGATTGGAATACCGGAACAGGGAGGGATAACAGAAAATACAGAGAAAATTGTTAAGGATCTGTTGGCAGAAAACTTCCCTGATATTGTGAAAGATGAGAAGATATCTATCCAAGATGCTCATCAAACCCCACACAAGGTAGATCTTAAAAGAAAGTCACCAAGACAGATTATAATCAAGCTTGCCAAAACCAAAGATAAAGAGACAGTTATTAGAGCAGCTAGGGATAAAAGAAAAGTCACCTACAAGGGAGAGCCAATAAGAATAAACTCGGACTACTCCACAGAAACCATGCAGGCAAGAAGGCAATGGGATGACATATTTAAAAAATTGAAGGAAAAAAATTGCCTGCCAAGAATCATATATCCATCAAAACTGTCTCTTAAATGTGAAGGTGAAATGAAGACATTTCCAGATAAACACAAGTTGAGGGAATTCATAAAAACCAAGCCAAAACTACAAGAAATACTAAAGGGAGTTCTTTGGTTAGAAAATCAATAATATCAGGTATCAACCCAAGACTAGAACACTGGGCAGAGCAACCAGAAGTCAACCCAGACAGGGAAATCGAAAAAAACAAAGCAAGATTAAAAAAAAAAAAGCCCAACACAGGGTAATGGCGATGTTATTATATATAAGAAGAAACATTAAAATAATAAACAGGGACTATTTTTTTTTTTTTTTAAAGAAAGTAACCACATACCTTCCTTATGGAGAGGATGATACAGTGATACAAAGAAATAAAAGTTAGTTTTAAATTTAGAAAAATAGGGGTAAATAATAAGGTAACCACAAAGGAGACAAACTATCGTACTTGTCAAAATAAAACACAAGGCAAAAATATAGACTCAGCACAAACAAAATCAACAACAACAAATATGAGGAAAGGACAACACATAAAGAAAATCTACTCAGCACATAAAATCAAGTGGGAAAAAGAAGGTGTCAACACACAAAAAAAGATATCAAAATAATAGCACTAAATTCATACCTATCCATAATTACCCTGAATGAAAATGGACTCAATGCACCAATGAAGAGACAGAGAGTGGCAGAATGGATTAAAAAACAAGATCCGTCTATATGCTGCCTACAGGAGACACACCTTAGACTTAGGGACACAAACTAAAACTCAAAGGATGGAAGATAGTATATCAAGCAAAAAACAATCAAAAAAGAGCAGGAGTGGCAATATAAATTTCTGACAAAATAGACTTGAAAGTTAAATCCATCAGAAAGGATAAGGAAGGACACTATATAACGATTAAAAGGACAATACACCAAGAAGATATACCCATATTAAATATTTATGCACCCAATGACAGGGCTGCAAGATACATAAAACAAACTCTATCAGCATTGAAAAGTGAGATAGACAGCTCCACAATAATAGTAGGACACTTCAACACACCACTTTCGGTGAAGGACAAGACATCCAGAAAGAAGCTCAATAAAGACACAGAAGATCTAAACGCCACAATCAACCAACTTGACCTCATAGACATATACAGAACACTCCACCCAACAGCAACCAACTATACTTTCTTTTCTAGTGCACATGGAACATTCTTTAGAATAGACCACATATTAGGTCATAAAGCAAGCCTTAGCAGAATCCAAAACACTGAGATATTACAAAGCATCTTCTCTGACCATAAAGCCATAAAAGTAGAAATCAATAACAGGAAAGGTAGGGAGAAGAAATCAAACACTTGGAAACTGAACAATACCCTGCTCAAAAACGACTGGATTATAGAAGACATTAAGGATTGAATAAAGAAATTCATAGAATCCAATGAGAACGAAAACACTTCCTATCAGAACCTTTGGGACACAGCAAAAGCAGTGCTCAGAGGCCAATTTCTATCAATAAATGCACACATCCAAAAAGAAGAAAGGGCCAAAATCAAAGAACTATGCCTACAACTTGAACAAATAGAAAGAGAGCAACAAAAGAAACCCACGGGCACCAGAAGAAAACAAATAATAAAAATTAGAGCTGAACTAAATGAAATACAAAACAGAAAAACAATTGAAAGAATTAATAAGACCAAAAGCTGATTTTTTGAAAAACTCAACAAAATTGATAAACCACTGGCCAAACTGACAAAAGAAAAACAGGAGAGGAAGCAAATAACCCGAATAAGAAATGAGAGGGATGATATTACAACAGACCCAACTGAAATTAAAAGAATCATATCAGATTACTATGAAAAACTGTACTCAAACAAATTTGAAAACCTAGAAGAGATGGATGAATTCCTAGAAACACCCTACGTACCTAAACTAACACAAACAGAGGTAGAACAACTAAATAGACCCATAACAAAGGAAGAGATTGAAGAGGTAATCAAAAAACTCCCAACAACAACAACAAAAAAACCCTGGTCCCAGCGGCTTCACTGCAGAGTTCTACCAAACTTTCAGAGAAGAGTTAACACCACTACTACTAAAGGTATTTCAGAGCATAGAAAAGGACGGAATACCACCGAACTCATTCTATGAAGCCACCGTATCCCTGATACCAAAACCAGGTAAAGACACCACAAGAAAATAAAATTATAGGCCTATATCCCTCATGAATGTAGATGCAAAAATCCTCAATAAAATTCTAGCCAATAGAATTCAACAACGTATCAAAAAAATAATTCACTATGACCAAGTGGGATTCATACCCGGTATGCAGGGATGGTTCAACATTAGAAAAACAATTAATATATTCCACCACATAAATAAAACAAAAGACAAGAATCACATAATTTTATCAATTGATGCAGAAAAGGCGTTCGACAAAGTTCATCACCCATTCATGATAAAAACTCTCCGTAAAATAGGAATAGAAGGAAAATTCCTCAACAAAATAAAGGGCATTTATACAAAGCCAACAGCCAACATCACCCTAAATGGAGAGAGCCTGAAAACATTCCCACTGAGATCGGGAACCAGACAAGGATGCCCTTTATCACCACTCTTATTCAACATTGTGCTGGAAGTCCTGGCCAGAGCAATTAGGCTAGATAAAGAAATAAAGTGCATCCAGATTGGCCAGGAAGAAGTAAAAGTATCTCTATTTGCAGATGACATGATCTTATATACAGGAAACCCTAAGGAATCCTCCAGAAAACTACTGAAGCTAATAGAAGAGTTCAGCAGAGTATCGGGATACAAGATAAACATACAAAAATCAGTTTCTCTACACCAACAAAAAAAACATCGAAGAGGAAATCACCAAATCAATGCCATCTACAGTAGCCCCCAAGAAGATAAAATGCTTAGGAATAAATCTTACCAGAGATGTACAAGACTTATACAAAGAAAAATATAGTACACTTCTGCAAGTAACCAAAAGAGACTTACATAAGTGGAAGAACATACCTTGCTCATGGATAGGAAGACTTAACATTATAAAAATGTCTATTCTACCAAAAGCGATCTATACATTTAATGCAATTCCAATCCAAATCCCAAGGACATTCTTTAATGAGATGGAGAAACAAATCACCAATTTCATATGGAAGTGAAAGAGGCCCCAGATAAATAAGGCGTTACTGAAAAAGAAGAACAAAGTGGGAGGCCTTACTTTACCTAATTTTAGAACCTATTATACCGCCACAGTAGTCAAAACAGCCTGGTGCTGGTACAACAAGAGATATATGGACCAATGGAACAGAATTGAGAACCCAGACATAAATCCATCCACATATGAGCAGTTGATATTTGACAAAGGCCCCAAAACAGTTAAATGGGGGAAAAGACAGCCTTTTTAACAAATGGAGCTGGCATAACTGGATATCCATCTGCAAAAAAATGAAACAAGACCCATACCTCACTCCATGCACAAAAACTAACTCAAAATGGATCAAAGACCTAAATATAAAATCTAAAACGATAAAGATCATGGAAGAAAAAATAGGGACAATGTTAGGATCCCTAATACATGGCATAAACAGTATAGAAAACATTGTAAAGAACAAAGAAGAAAAACTAGATAACTGGGAGCTCCTAAAAATCAAACACCTATGCTCATTCAAAGACTTCACCAAAAGAGTAAAAAGACTCCCTACAGACTGGGAAAAAGTTTTTAGCTATGACATTTCTGATCGGCGCCTGATCTCTAAAATCTGCATGATACCGCAAAAACTCAACTGCAAAAAGACAAATAACCCAATTAAAAAATGGGCAAAAGATATGAATAGACACTTCACTAAAGAAGACGTTCAGGTAGCTAACAGACATATGAGGAAATGTTCACGATCATTACCTGTTAGAGAAATGCAGATCAAAACCACAATGAGATTTCATCTCACTCCAACAAGGCTGGCATTAATCCAAAAAACACAAAATAATAAATGTTGGAGAGGTAGTGGAGAGGCTGGAACACCTCTACACTGCTGGTGGGAATGTGAAATGGTACAACCACTTTGGAAATTGATTTGGTGCTTCCTTAAAAAGCTAGAAATAGAACTACCATATGATCCAGCAATCCCACTCCTTAGAGTATATCCTAGAGAAATAAGAGCCTTTACATGAACAGATATATGCACACCCATGTTTATTGCAGCACTGTCTACAATAGCAAAAACATGGAAGCAACCATGGTGCCCATCAATGGATGAGTGGATAAATAAATTATGGTATACTCACATAATGGAATACTACGCATTGTTAAAGAACAGTGAGGAATCTGTGACACATTTCATAACATGGAGGAACCTGGAAGGCATTACGCTGAGTGAAATTAGTCAGTTGCAAAAGGACAAATATTGTATAAGACCACTATTATAAGAACTTGAGAAATAGTTTAAACTGAGAAGAAAACATTCTTTCTTGGTTACGAGAGGGGGGAGGGAGGGAGGGTGGGAGAGGGACATTCACTAGTTAGATAGTAGATAAGAACTACTTTAGGTGAAGGGAAAGACAGCACACAATACAGGTGAGGTCAGCACAACTGGACTAAACCAAAAGCAAAGAAGTTTCCCGAGTAAACTGAATGCTTCGAAGACCAGCGTAGCAGGGGCAGGGGTCTGGGGACCATGGTTTCAGGGGACATCTAAGTCAATTGGCATAATAAAATCTATTAACAAAACATTCTGCGTCCTACTTTGAAGAGTGGCGTCTGGGGTCTTAAACACTAGCAAGCAGCCATCTAAGATGCATCAATGGGTCTCAACCCACCTGGATCAAAGGAGAATGAAGAACACCAAGGACACAAGGTGATTACGAGCCCTAGAGACAGAAAGAGCCACATGAACCAGAGACTACATCATCCTGAGACCAGAAGAACTAGATGGTGCCTGGCTACAACCGATGACTGCCCTAACAGGGAACACAACAGAGAGCCCCTGAGGGAGCAGGAGAGCAGTGGGATGCAGACCCCAAATTCTCATAAGACCAGACTTAATGGTCTGACTGAGACTGGAAGGACCCCAGTGGTCATGGCCCCCAGACCTTCTGTTGGCCCAGGACAGGAACCATTCCTGAAGCCAACTCTTCAGACATGGATTGAACTGGACAATGGGTTGGAAAGGGATGCTGGTGAGGAGTGAGCTTCTTGAATCAGGTGGACACTTGAGACTAGGTTGGCATCTCCTGTCTGGAGGGGAGATTAGAAGGTGGAGGGGGTTAGAAGCTGGTGAAAAGGACACGAAAAGAGTGGAGGGAAAGAGTAGGCTGTCTCATTAAGGGGAGAGTAATCGGGAGTGTGTAGCAAGGTGTATATGGGTTTTTGTGTGAGAGACTGACTTGATTTGTAAACTTTCACTTAAAGCACAATAAAAATTATTTTTAAAAAATGAGATTGAGAAGTAATAGGAGGCGAAGACAGACCGTTTCTCTTTAGCTCTGGGCTCTCAGGCAAAGAAGCATTATTTAATTAAGGAGACACAGGTGATAGTCATTAATGGTCAAGGGGAAAAGAGAGCAGAGGAAATGAAATTGAAGAAATCCAAGTATTATCATTTTATCGGACCACATCAAAGTTAGGAAAATAAGCTTTATTTCCTGATTTTGCGAAATGAAATGCTTCTGCAGCTAGTGCTGTATCTGCTTTTTCCACATCCTTTTCTCCTACTGATATTTCAATTCTCTGAACGAATTTAAGTGTAAGGTCAGTGCTAGGAAACCAAATAAATACGTGCATTGGATGTGGGAAAATGTTAAAATTACTTCATGTCTTTATCAATATTAGCACCCTAACTTGACAATATGAAGGATTGTTGTTGTGTGCCATGGAGTCGATTCCGACTCACAGTCACCCTCTAGGACAGAGCAGAACTGTCCCAGAGGGTTTCCTAGACTGTAATCTTTTTTTTATTTTTAAGGTTTAAGAGTTTTTTATTTAGTACATAAAAAATATTTTAATATGATATTTAATTTTTGACTAGTTAATGCATTCACGTGATTCGAGTGCAAACACGGAAAGGGTTATTCAGTGCCATCTTTCTCCCACTCTGTCCCCAGCCACCCAGTTCCCCTTTCTGGAGGCAGAATGTTATCAGTCTCTTATGCATCTTTCTACAGATATTTTATGGATAATTAAGTAAATGCTTATATGTGTGCATGCATACATATTCTGCCCTTCCTACCTTTTTAAGACAAAAGGTAGCAGACTATAAAAAATGTTCTGTACCTTACGTGTTTTATTATTTTTTTAAATTAATAGTATACGTTGAAACCTATTTTACGTCGATCACAAAGGGCTTCCTCACTCTTCTTTAATAAATGCTTCATATGCTATTCCACCACCCGTCTGTCGGTTTGTTGTACTGTGCTGGCTTATGTGTTACTGTGATGCTGGAAGCTATGCTACCAGTTATTTCAGCTACCAGTGGGGGCACTCCTAGTGGACAGGCTTCAGCAGAGCTTCCAAACTAAGATAGCCTAGGAAAAAAGGCTGTCTGCTTCTAAAAATTAGCCAGTGAAAACCTTATGGATCACAACAGAATAATGTCATAAAGTGCTGGAAGATGAGCTCCCTAGGTGGAAAGGCACAAGACAGTAACCACAACAATGGACTCAAACACACCAATGATCATGAAGGTGGCACAGCACCAGGCAAGTTTCCGTTGTACTTAAGGTCGCTATGAGTCAAAGCCGACTCGACTGCAGCTGACAACAACAATATCCTATCGGAGGCACGGACCATAATTTAACCAGCCCTCTTCTGCTGGGCTGGTTACTCATAATATTTTGCTTTTCCAAACACTGCTGTCATACATAATCTTGTGTTTTTGTCATTTTGTGAGTTCACAAGTAAATACGTGAAATAAATTATGTTCTCCAGGAGTGTTTTTAAGTTCCAATAATTGGTTATACACAACTTTTAGAACTGGGCAATGCAGTTGTTCTCCCAGGTATTTCAGCTTTCTATTGCTGCTCTCTCATTACATCTTCTAATGTTCATATTTTTGAGCGTTATTAATTTCTGTATTCTAACTATGTACCCGGCCATATTTCAGAATTTTCTTACTGTTTGTTCCTATTTTTCAGTTGATTTTGGGGGGGGGGTTAGAGAGCTATATTTTACTATCTGCAAATCATAATAATTTTATCTCCTCCTTTCCAGTATTTGCACTACTGTGTTTTGTTTTGTTTTGTTTTCTAAATTAGTATTGGCCAAAAACTCTAGAACAGGGGTAAATGAGCTATGCCCCATGGGCCAAGTCTTGACTGCTGCCTGTTTTTGTAAATAAAGTTTTATTGGAACACAGCCACACCCGTTTGCTTACGTAGTATCTGTGGCTTTTATGCTACCATGGCAAAGGTGACTAGTTGCTACAGAGACCACATAGCCTGCAAAGCATTAAAAATTTACTGCCTTGCCCTTTCCAGAATGTCAGATAAATAATAATTGATATTGGGCTTTCTTGTTTTGTTTCTGACGTTAATGGAATGCTTATGGCATCTTTCCACTAAGGTTGAAGCTTTAGTGGTTCTAAAAACACGCTTGCAATTTTTTTTTTTTTTTGCTTTTATTGTTGTAGTTTAGAAGAAGGTTTACAGAACAAACTAGCTTCTCATTAAACAATTAGTACATATTGTTTTATGACATCGATCACCAACCCCACAACATGTCAACATTCTCCCTTCTCAGACTTGGGTTCCCTGTTACCAGCTTTCCTGTCCCCTCCTGCCTTCTAGTCCTTGCCCCTGGTCTGGTGTGCCCCTTTAGTCTTATTTTGTTTTGTGGGTCTGTCCAACCTTTGGATGAAGGGTGAACCTCAGGAGTGACCTCATTACTGAGTCAAAAGGGTTTCCAGGGGCCATACTCTCAGGGTTTCTCCAGTCTCTGTCAGGCCAGCAAGTCTGGTCTTTCTTCTTGGGTTAAAATTTTGCTCTACATTTTTCTCCAGCTCTGTCCGGAACCTTCTGTTGTGATCCCTATCAGAGCAGTCAGTGGTATCAGGTCACCATCTAGTTGTGCTGGACTCAGTCTGGTGGAGGCTGTGGTAGTTGTGGTCCATTAATCCTTGGAAATAATTTTTCCCTTGTGTCTTTGGTTTTCTTCATTCTCCCTTGCTTCCAAAGGGGTGAGACCAGTGGAGTATCTTAGACGGCTGCTCACAAGCTTTTAAGAATTCAGACACTGCTCACCGAAGTAGAATATAGAACATTTTCTTTATAAACTATGTTATGCCAATTGAGCTAGATGGTCCCCGACACAATGGTCCCTACATCCTAGGCTGAAATCTTTATAGAAGATCAGCAGGCCTTTTCTCCCACTGAGGAGCTGGTGGGTTCAAACAACACCCACCTTTCAGTTAGCAACCAACCACTTAACTATTGCACCACCAGGGCTCCTTATATGAAGGGTAGAGCAAGACAAAAACATGACCCGAGGCACATCAGAGGCTCTCCTAATTCCAGAGAAAAAAGTCAGGGAATTAAGAATGAGAATGGAGAATGACGGAGAGCTGGGTAGTGAGGAACAATGAGTTCTTAAGAAGTCTGCTCTGCCCTGTATCACCCCAGCCGGTGGGGAGCAGCCACCTGCTCATTCAGTGGGATCCTTTACCTGCCCGGCCAGGGCCAGCACATTTCATCTAGAGTAGAGTTAATATTTGAATGCAAAAAAGCAAACAATGATTGCTTATCTTTTCAAAATATGGACAAAGAAAAAGACAGGGTGGAGACGGAGGCTTGGCAAATAAAACCAGATTGCTGCATCTTTTGTTAAGAGTTTTTAAAAGATTATATCATCTCAATATTATGTACTAATAAATATTTGTCTATCAGTATTATTTCCATTCTTATAATAATAACTTGGCTCCAGGCCTGTAAGACTCTGATCCCAGAGGGCTGTGGAGTTAATATGTTCAGGCAAAAATGTCCTAATGTCTATAGACTAAATGTCACTTTGATGACTAAGATGCACCTGACCCAAGTCACGGTCTTTTCAAACGTCTCATATGCACGCGAAAGCTGGACAATGAAAAAGGAAGACAGGGAAGAACTAATGCATTTGAATTGTAGTATTGGCAAAGAATATTGAATATATTGTGGATTGCCAAAAGAATGAACAAATAAGCCTTAGAAGAAATACAGCCAGAACGCTCCTTAGAAGTGAGAATGGCAAGATTTCAGCTTGCTTACTTCAAACACATCATCAGGAAAGACCAATTGCTAGAAAAGGAACTCACGCTTGGTAAAGTAGAGGGTCAGTAAAAATGAGGAAAACCTTCAATGAGGTGGATTGACACAATAGCTGCAACGATAGGCTCAAACACACCAACAATGATGAAGATGGCACAAGACCAAGCAACGTTTTGTTCTGTTACACAGAAGGCTACCGTGGCCAGAGCCAACTCGACAGCAACTAACAACAGCAACAACAGACTAAATCAGTACACCACCTTCCATCCCGTTATTTTTTATGTCCTGTTGTAAAGCCAGGGCTCCATCTCTGGTGGACACCATCTCTCCAGACCACATTTCACACTCTTCCCAGAAAGGCCTAGAGCAGGGACTCCTGTTATTTTTCCCAGGACCCAGTCCTCGTCCCATCCTTTCCACGGAGCCCAGCCTTGTTGTGTGGACCAGATGCCCAAGAAGCCAACACATTTAAAAAAATCTCCAACATAAGGATTAAACTTTCTGCAAAGTCTATTTCAGGATTAAAAGGCAAAGACTACAAAAATTCATGTATGTTACCTAATCATATTTCCAGTGAAAGGTTTATTAAACCTCTTTTTTGTACAGTTGCATATATAAATATAACTTCCAAAAATAGCTCATATGCTAGAATACATATCCTTCTCCAACAAGAAACAAAGTCGAACTATGTCAGACACTGCAGCCGTCCACAGAGAACACACGTCATCATTGCCTATTCTACATCTACCTAACCAAATGTACCAGATTAGTTCTAACAGAAAGAGCAAAGTAAATTTTGAGCACTTTTTAATCGTTAAAATTAAGCCTTTTTTATAACCATTAAAATCCTTATATATTTTATTAAATGAAATAAATACGGTAATGAAGAGGAAAAAATTCATTACTTGCAAATGATACAATTCTATACCAGGAAAAGAAAAAAATCAGATAAAAATATTAGAAATAATTAAAGTTTTCAATGAAGTAATCAGAAATAGGAAAGATGTTTAACATTTTCCTGTATGCCAGCACAAATTTTTTTTAATTAAAATGTACTAAAGAAAGATATTTGATTATGAAATTATCAACAATGGTAAATACTTGAGGATAAAGTATTTGTATATTTTTCTAAAGGATAACTAGCTTCCAAGGGGCATAATCAAAGACCTGTGGTAAGACAACGGTACTTAGCTCAGTGCCTGACACATAGTGCGCTATCAAAAACATTTACTGAATTTTACGGTACTTACTGAATGTTTACTGGGTATAAAAATTTAGTACATTTTGGTGAAATGACTTTGATTTATGCAAACATATTTGAAGACAGAGAGAGTCATCCTTTAACAAATTCCTCAAGTCTCCAAAGTTTTGTACCCAAGGTTCCACGCTTGACAGTTTAATTTTGTTATAGGCTGGTTATGGTTGGTTAGGGTTCTGGGGCGGTGCAAATAGTTATCATGCTCAGCTGCTAACCTAAAAGTTGGCGATTGGAGTCCATCCCGAAGCACCTTGGAGGAAAGCTTGGCAATCTACTTCCGGAAAAATCCTATGGAACACTGTTCTACTCTGACACACGTGTGGTTGCCAAGAGTTGGAGTTGACTCAATGGCAACGGGTGGTACGGCTGGTTAAGGAGACCTGCTAAGGGCATGGGATTCAAAATAGCACATCTGTGTAACACCCAGAGTGGAAAATCCAGAGGAATGCCATCTCAAAGCCCAAAGACCAGGGCGATTGCCTGGGAAGTGTGGTATGAGTTGGAGGACAGGGAGGTAGGGGGAGAGGGGACCAGGAATCTTCTCTAAGCTAAGAAGGGAACCCAAGTTGGTGGGCATCACAGGAGACACAAATAGTATCACAGGAATCTGATCTAAGGCTGATCTAATCAGCAACGCGTGTGCATGTACACACATGAGCACACACACATACTGCTGTACACACACGCACACAAGTGCATACACATGCAGCAGAATGAGAGGCAGGGATCCCCATCCATCTGAACTAAAAATGCATCTAGACACAAAGCAGAATAGGCAGGTCTGGTTAGAAAGTGGATCGATTCTAGATTCCTCCAAGCCTCACCGTCTATGGGCACAAACAAGGGCGCATCAGTTGTGAAAACTCAAAACCACACTGGTTCTGGCCTGCACTTGCCAATATGAGAGTTCTGAGTCCTCCAGTCATGCCCCACCCACGCATACACACATCCCCCACCAAGACAGATTTTCCCCTCACTCCTCAGCCTTAAGTGTTGCCCAGAGTCCCCTAGGGGATTCTCACCTGTGCCCACAAAGAAGCCTGCCCCTCTAGCCTCCTCCCCTTCCCACCCTGCCCCACTCCCTGTGGGCACTCACAGAGCCAACACTGTTCGGGTTCTGACTGACACCTCATACCCCCTTGCGTTTCGTCTACAGAGAGATTCCGTGTTTCTCCATGGCTTACTGAGATTGTAAGTAAAACAGTTCCCAGGACACACACTTGGACTTAATAGAGGTGAAACAGGGAGACAGATCACAGGGCACGCCCTTGATGATATCTGGAATTACCTCTCCCCTACAGTTCCATCCTCCTGGCCCTTCCACAGGAAGACCACAGCGCACCCAGACTCAGCAAACACATTTGTCTCAACTTCTCCCATGGGTTTGCCAGCATGCCCCAACTCCAGCATGGGCACAATTCGAATTCTATCCCCCTCGTTAATGGCAGTTCCAAGAAATGGCTGAAAGTGCTTGCCTTTCTCCCCCCACCCACACACAATGGTCCTCAGCCGCCCTTTTCTACGTTCTTTGACACCCGCTGCCATTGAGTCAATTCTGACTCATAGCAACCCTATAGGACAGAGTACACTGCCTTATAGGGTTTCCAGGGAGTCGATGGTGGATTCGAACTGCCAACCTTTTGGTTAGCAGGAACGAGAAAGAAACGTAAAAATACCTACCCACCCTCAGTCTTCTAGCTCAGATATTAAGGGATTTTTCCCTTTAAAACAGTCTAGAAAGAAAGAAAGAGCGAGAAAGAGAGGCATTATTGAGTGACCCATAGTGGGCTCACAAAAACGTTAGCTGCCATCTTAGCTTGCCTGTCTGGTCACTGTATTTCAAAGTTCTTTCAGACCATTCGTAATACTTTACAGCTTCTACAAATGTGGACAATCCCAGCAACCAGAAGGTATAGAGAGAGGCAGAGCGAGGACGAGAAATGAAAGAAAGAGGGAGAAGAACGGAGGGAGGGAGAGAAGGAAGGAAAGAAATTACTTTGTGAGGTTTCTTTTTGACAGAGGTACAGGGGCTTTTTAAAAAAATGTTGCTGGAATATATATATAGGTTCCAAAAGCATAAACAGATTTTGGAAGGGGATTAAGAATTTAGAGATTTGCTGTTTTAAAACTTTAGCCCCATATAGATCTCTCCTTAAAAGAAATGAATGGATAGAAAAAGAAGGAATTGGGTCTAAATCTGGAATAGACAGCTGGATGGTGTGGCCAGAACATTGAGGAGAAGGTAGGGTTATTTCTAAATCCAGAGAAAAGACTTAGAATTCTAGAATTATACTTAGCAAAGAAATCTGAGCACAGCCGTTACACAAGCAGATTTGAAACACTTTACTGCTTCAGGATTTACTTTTTATCCAACTTGTAAATTGTTAGAACCAGGGCTAATTACCACTGGACCTGACAATGATGTTCTTCTGTGGTTAGAAGACAACGATGTTAGAGTGGGGCTGACTAGTGGCTTTGACCACAGAGAAGTCCTCAATAGAGTGGTCCATGTCCCAAAAGTTGATAGAAGCATTTAGGGCTTATTGGCTCTAAGTATAATCCAGTGGATCAAGCCTTTCAGCAGAAAAGCCAGTTTCTTTGTCCAAAGTCTTCCACTGTTGCTAAGTGAAAAAGGAGAAAATAAGTTTTTACCTGCTAGGGTGGTTGTGAGAATTAAATGGGTTAATATTTGTAAAGCACATAGCTCTGGCCTGACCCACAACGAGCATGCAGCGTTAGCTGCCTCCTTTAGCTTGCCTCTCTGGCCACTCTACTGTAAATTTCTTCAAGACAGGCATGGATTGAATTGTGTCCCCGCAAAATATCTGTCAACTTGGCTAGGTCATGAGTCCCAGTATTGTATGATTGTCTACCTTTTTGTCATCTGATGTAATTTCCCTATGTGTTGTAAATCCCACCACTATGATGTAACGAGGTGAATTAATGGCAGTTATATTGATGAGATCTACAAGATTAGGTAGTGTCTTAACCCAATCTCTTTTGAGATATAAAACAGAAGCGAGCAGAGAGACACAGTGACCTCATACCACAAAGAAAGCAGCACCAGGAGCAGAGCGCACTATTTGGACCCGGTGTCCCTGCGCCTGAGAAGCTCCTCAACCAGGGAAAGACGGATGCACCACAAGGACCTTCGTCCAGTACCTACAGAGAGAAAAAGCCTTCCCCTGGAGCCGGAGCTCTCAATTCGAACTTCTACCCTACTGGACTATGAGAGAATAAACTTCTCTCTGTCAAAGCCATCCAGTTGCGGTATTTCTGTTATAGCAGCACTAGATGACTAAGACAAAGACCATTCATAGTACTTTGCAACACTTCC
The DNA here is from genome assembly GCF_024166365.1 of Elephas maximus indicus. Taxonomy (NCBI): domain Eukaryota; kingdom Metazoa; phylum Chordata; class Mammalia; order Proboscidea; family Elephantidae; genus Elephas; species Elephas maximus. The sequence continues at coordinate 232,028,396 of NC_064819.1, forward strand.
ACAGTTGTGGACAATCCCAGCAACAAGAAGGTAAAAATCTCCTCTCTTTGCCATCATTCTAAAATGCTATATATCCCGTGTGAAAGTGGAAAATCTATGAGAAAGGAGATCTCAAAGCAGTTTAGACATGCATATATCTTTCAAGAAAGCAACAGAGTCGAGCAACTGTCAAATAAATTTTTCCTAAACTTCGCCATGATACCTATCTTAAGCACCTTAAAGGAAAACTCCTTTTTTTTCCTGAAAATAAAAAGCTTTTTTGAAAATAAGCCCCCCATCAAAAATCTTCTATTTTAATTCCTAATAAGGAAAAGAAAAACAGTAAACTTTTCTTTAAAGTCATTCAATAAAACAAGCTAAAACATCTGAAAAGGGTATAGTGAAATTTCTTCTGCATTTGCAAAAGATTTTTTTTTTTTTAATTCCTATGTACACACAGAAGTATTTTTCCCCACAGGCCGTTCACATGTATTTAGAGGATGAGAGAGGAAAGAAAACAAAACGTGTCAGTTGAAACAAGATGTCTAACACGGAAAAGCAAATATTTAACAGTGCTTTGCACAAAAAAGCAGTTTTGTGTATAGGTGGAGGTTTTTCTTCACTTCACTTCCTCCGCCAACCAGGTTTGTGGTACACTATTTTCCCTCCAAGTATCCACAAAGCAATTTATCATCAGATTGCCATTTATTGACCATCTCTGCCTAGTGAGCTCATTACCATACATTCTGAAGAACCAGGGAGACATCTTGTAAACAGATGCCAGAAGGTCCTGAAGAACGTTGTACAGACAAAGAAAGAGCTTAACATCAAGTCACTGCTCCTAGGAGCCTCTGTCTCCTGATGTTCCTCAAACTGTCCTTAATCTTTTTCCTTTTTGTAGTATTCATGTTAATTAATCTAAAATGTGGGGGGAAAATATATATGCATGATGTGTCCAGCTTTTGCAGTAGTATTTACAATAGAAAAAAATGAAACAACCTGAATATACAAAAATTGGACAGTTCAGAAAAGGCCACATAAACCAGAGACTACATCAGCCTGAGACCAGAAGAACTAGATGGTGCCCAGCTACAACCGATGACTGCCCTGACAGGGAACACAACAGAGAACCCCTGAGGGAGCAGGAGAGCAGTGGAATGCTCCTAAAAAGACCAGACTTAATGATCTGAGATTAGAAGGACCCTGGTGGTCATGGCCCCCAGACCTTCTGTTAGCCCAAGACAGGAATCATTCCCAAAGCCAACTCTTCAGACAGGGGTTGGACTGGACAATGGGATAGAAAAAGATGCTGGTGAAGAATGAGCTTCTTGGATCAAGTAGACACTTGAGACTGTGTTGGCATCTCCTTTCTGGAGGGGAGATGAGAAGGAAGAGGGGGTTAGAAGCTGGCGGAATGGATACGAAAAGAGAGAGTGGAAGGAAGGAGCGGACTGTCTCATTAGGGGGAGAGCAATTAGGAGTATATAAGAAGGTGTATATAAATTTTTGTATGAGAGACTGACTTGATTTGTAAACTTTCACTTAAAGCATGATAAAAATTTTTTAAAAAATTGAACAGTTAAAAAAGCTGTGATACACCAACTCAATAGAACACTATGGAGACATTTTAAGTGATGACAAATATTATGAAAAATGGAAAAATCAGGGCACCTTACAGGTTAGCCACACAATCTGTAAACACAGGCAAATCAACAGAGTAGATGATTTATTGGTATTGCATTGGAATGCATGATATGTTCGGTGACATCACCTGTGATGTTCAGTGCATTGTCCCTCACTGCAGTGCGCAGGTCAGTTGCAGTGAACACCAAGCTTTAGGGCAGCACCTCCACCAACCCCTCTACCCATATCTGCAGTGCATTGTGTATTTGTTTCCTAGGACTGCTGTGACAAACTACAACAAACTGGATGACTTAGGAGAATAGAAATTCACAGCCTCAGAGTTCTGAAGGCTGGGAGGCTGAGATCAGGGTGTCTGTTGGTTGGGTTGATTCCTTCTGAGGCTTTGAAGGAGAATCTCTCCCACGCACCTCTCCTAGCTTCTGGTAGCTCCAAGCATTCCTTGCCTTCAGCGTCACATGGTGCCTTTCCCCTGCCTCTCTGTCTCTGTGTCTCTTCTCCTCTTTTATAAGGACACCAGTCATATAGGATTAGGACCCACCTTACTCCAGTATGACTTCATATTAGCTTAACTGATAACATCTTCAAAGATCCTATGCCCAAACAGGGTCACATGCACAGGTACAGGGGATAGGACTTCAACATATCCTTTGGGGGGACATAACACCTTGCCTCAGATGATTTGTGACCCTGATTTTCACTAATTAAACCTATACTTTTAGCATATCCCAGAAGTCATCAAGGGGGTTCAGAGCCCTGGTGGAGCAGTGGTTAAGAGCTTGGCTGCTAACCATAAAGATCGGCAGTTCGAATCCATCAGCCATTCCTTGGAAGCCCTATGGGGCAGTTCTGCTCTGTCCTATAAGGTCGCTATGAGTCTGAATTAACTCGGCAGCAACAGGTTTGGTTTGATTTGATTTACTAAGGGGGTTCAGATCTAGCAAGCATGTAGCCTACTCAACATGGCCACATCGTCCACTCCAGGTTTGGAAATTAACCATATTGCCAGTCCCTCACCATTCTAATGTAATAGGATGATGTGCCCTCATGATGACGCCACTCCAAGTGACCTTCCCCAACCCTTCAAGTGTAGGCACTAATTGGTCACTGCAAAGTAGTCACGTATGTAGATGGTTGCCTGTGTCCCCAGACTTTATGGCCCCTGTACATCAACCCAAGGATTCTGGCATCTCTAGGTAGGACTTCAGCACTCTTTAGAGGTCTTTTTACTTTAAGGACCAACAATCCTCCTTGCGAAAGACTCATCTTCAAGAAGAAGAACCAGTTGTTCAGAAGCCTGGTCCAAGAAAAACTCCCTAGAGTTGAAAAGAGGGGCGCTTATGGGTCCAGCCTGTCTCCCTGATTGTTTTCTGAAGCTCTCCCTAAGTACAGACTTTCCTGAGCCCTGGGCAGCACCAGACTGGAAATAAAACTGACCACATTTTTATAAAAGCCCTGGGGTATATTGAAACAATCCAATGCTGCCTTAGTGTTATGTAACTGTAATGACTACTATGACCCATAACTGTGTCCCCAAACGTCCTCAGGTAATAAAAAATTAAAAAACACAAATACCATTTGACTGGCAGAACCTTAGAAGAAACCTATTACGCATCAAGAAATATTTGAGGTTTTCTTACGTATTTTATGAATTCCAAAATTATAATAACTTCTTGCAGCTGCTTACACATATTCCATCATCATTTCAACAACACTGTGACCTGTGACCTTGCTATGGCTGGGGAACAAAGGGAGTAGACAGAACCTGACAGATAGGATAACTCTATCGTGTATCACCCAAACCAGTACACTTCTGAGGATAAAAAGGGCCACCATCAAGAATTGCGCCAGGAATGTCTCAGGCGAACCAGTGCATATGATCACCCTATGAATCTGCAAATTGAGGAAGAGAAAGCTACATTTCTACCCTTATTCTTTTGTCCTGATAAGTTCTTTATTCTATCATGTGATTTGCTCTCTTGTATGCATCTTCACGCACCCAAAGCAAAAATCAGGTCTTTCCTAGAAGTCTTGATAAAACCTGCCCAAACAAAAACCTAACCGAAAATCAGTTGCCGTCGAGTTGATTCCAGCTCATAGCGACCCTATGGGACAGAGTAGAATGGCTCCATAGGGTTTCCAGGGAGTGGTTGGTGGTCTCAAACTGCCAACCTTTTGGTTAGCAGCCAAACTCTAAGCCATTGCACCACCAGGGCTCCACCTGCCTAAACTAGAAAATACTAAATAATAGGGTTATTAGGATGAGAAACATTCATTACCTGGCCTGTCTGCACCCTTACTTGAAAAGATGTGTTTTTAACAAATACAATGCTGGTGATTCACCATTCAAAGCCACCCAACCTTAGAGAACTGTCTTTAGTCCATTAAAAAAAAAAAAACTGTTATTAAATTCCAGACACTGTTCTAGATATTGGAAATACAGCTCGTGGATCTTACATTCAGTGAGGGAGGCAGAGGATGGATAAGTCATTGGGGTATTACCTGATGGAGGTCCCACCTCTGGGGTGGAGCAGACGGGAAAGGACATCTCAGAGAAGGTGACGTGTGATCTGAGCACACAGCAGGTGCCGGGCAGTCTGACAAGCCCTTTTCCCAGATCAACGCTCATTTTCTTTCCAGCCCTACACCAGCTTTCCTGTTTCCTCCCAGGTTGCATAAATCACCTGTGCTCATGGCAGTGGAAGTGACCCCTCCAACGCTGTCTCATGAAATGGAATAAACACCGACGAAAAAGAAAAGCGGTTTCCATTGCACACACAGGTCAGCACGGGATGTGAAGCGATCCCACCGTCAGCATCAGAGGCCCACAGAGTGCCTGGGAGGAGATGTTTCCCGGTTTGGTTTTCATCCTCTCCAAAGGTATTATGATCCTTAGCAGCCCTTGGCTTTAGGGTAAAGCACCTGAAGCTTATAACCAGAGAATTCCCTAGGACGGAAGGGACTCCAGCGGACTCAGCTAAGCACATGGCAAGTTTGAGCTCATATTTATGTTAAAGCCAGCCCGCTGAGTCAGTTTCAACTCGCAGCGACCCCATGTGTATCAGAGTAGAACTGTGCTCCACAGGGTTTTCAATGGCTGTGATCTTTCGGAAGTAGATCGCCAAGCCTTTCCTCCAAGGCACCTCTGGGTAGACACCTATTTACACCTATAATATTCCTCGCCTCTCTTGGCAGCTGGTCCCACTGATAGATTTCATTTTTATGGTTAAGTTCTTCCTAGTGTTCAATAAATGCTCCCCCTGCTAGCAGTTTTGCATTGTGGTTTCTCACTCCACTGTTCTTGCCTAATTAATCAGTGCTCTCTCTTTCAAGCATCAGCCACATGCCACTAAGCCATCATCAAGCTGGCATGGGTTTCTGGTTATCTTACTCTCCTCTTATGCCTCCTTTTTTCCAAACTCCAGGTCAAGATTGCTGCTCTCCTCTCAACTTTCTCCAGCATGTGGTTTTTGGAAATGCAACAAAAGAAAGTCTGAATGGACTTTTTTAACTGAAGCCCAGCAAGAGCCAAAGGAAATGAAACTATGAGGCGTGCTCTGCTATTGAGTGCAGTTTTGTTACCATATCCAAATGTGGCTTTTGCCTTTCCTAGCATTTCATCATTCTCGTTGACTCACATTTCCTAAGAAGTGCTTGATCCATTCTAACAGCCTATTCTTCTCTCCACTTCCTTTCTCACTATCTCTCCTTCCATTTCTGAGAACCTTCCACCCAAAGCCAGTGTTTTAGAATGGCACATTTGATAGGATCTTTATTCCCAGATGATTTACCCTAGCTTTCTCTATTAATTCTCTTTTGATTGCTTTCAGATGTTTTCTATTTGTCAATATAGGTATTACATTTTTCATTTGTCTTCTACATTTTAAATATTTGCTACTTGCCGTATTATTTGGCTCCTCAGTAGATTTTTTTTCAGGTATCCTTAGTATTTTACCAGCCACCAGTAAAGTTGCTGCAGTTAGCTGCTGTTGAGTCAACCCCCAACTCATGGCGACCCCATGCACAACCCAACAAAATGCTGCATAATCCTGTGCCATCCCCATGATGGGTTGTGGATTGGACCGTTGTGATCCATAGGGTTTTCACTGGCTGACTTTCAAAAGTAGATTGCCAGGCCTTTCTTCCTAGTCCATGCTGCCTGGAAGCTCCACTGAAACCTGTTCAGCATCATCTGCAGGCAAACCTCCACTGACAGGTGGGTGGTAGCTGCACGTGAGGCTATTAATCCATCACAGTCTCCTTGAGGAAGGCTAGAGTTCTACCACGGAACTCCCACTGCCACCGCGATAATAACAGCAACCTCTTAAACAGCACTTACGATGTTCCAGGCGCTGCTCTAAGCACTTTACATTTATTAACGCATCTAATCTCCCAGCAACTCTATGAAGTGGATACTATTATAACCATTTTACAGATGAAGATATCAAAGCACAGAGAAGTTAAGTAATTTGCCCAACATCACACAGCCAATAGCACTGAGCCCATCACAGGCTAGTTGCATTTGCCCCTCAACACTTAAACCGAATAGTAAAATTTTCATAAATTTTTGGCCCTAAAAATTTCATAAGGTTTAATTACCATCAAATTCCTATTTATCTTTTTTCTGCAGCAGCAGAACTAGATCATACCAGTATAATGACAGACACAATCAAAACGGAACCAGACCGCCCCCATCTGATTGACTGCGTAAACCGCACTGGGTGTAGCTCTGCCCTTCAAAGCGAACAGGTAATTCCCTGGTGTGTGATGACTCAGATATATTCGTTTTTCCAGACCACCGGGCTGCTACGTAACACGTTAACATTTACAGTATTTTTTTTCAAACCAAATTCCGTGGCTTGGCTCATGGTGCTTTTCAAAATCTGTTTGGTGTTCACTTCCCTCTAGCCTCACCTCCTGCTCCTCCCCACCATGTCACCAACCTCTTCACGTAGTCAAACTTGTGTTCACACCGTGAGCCCGGAACGCCCTGGTCCTCTCCTCCAACTATTCTTTCTCTTTTAATTAATTTTTATTTTTCTCCAAGTTATACATGCATACAGTTTTAAAAGAAAAATGGTCCCGCAAAGTTTACGATGAAGAAAGACAGCAGACCCCTGCCCATCTTTCTCCACCCCCAAGTCTTAACTCCTTTCAACTCTTTCCATCTTATCTTCTCTGTATTTCTAAACAATATGTTTGTTCAATGGATTAGGGTTATGTTCATTTGCAAGTAACAGAAAACCCTTCTACAGCAGCTTTAAATAAGTAAGGAGTTTCTTTATTTCACAGACAAAGAAGCCCAGGCATTCTAAAGTAGGCTTGAGTCTCTTTAGGATTTTCAGAAATCAGGCTTCCCCCAACTTTCTGTTCCACCATCCCTGGCTTGTGCCTTTCATCCACATGGTCACAAAATGGCAGCTATACCTCCAGGCATTATATCTACATCCCAGGCAGAAAGAATGGAGAAGGGCAAAGCTATCTTTCCTAGTAAGGCTTTGTCTTTTATTCGGCAACTGTCTTCTGCAAGAACATTTGTCTGTGTCTTCTTTTATCTTTTCAAGGTTATTAGTTCTTGAGGTTGAGAGTTTTCTGCTGCTGTTTGTAGTGCCTCTACTTCTTCCAAATTCCTTTTTCCTGTTTTGGTTTGTTTTGTCTTTTGTTTGTTTCTTTGTTATTTGCTTGTTTTTGATCTGCCTTTAGTGTTGGAGACTTTTCCCAAAGTCTTGTGATCTTTGGCTGTTGGTTCATATTCAAGAGTAAATCTCAAAAAAAGTAATTGGAATTTCACTGCAGGAAGTTTGGACTGGACTTTTGCATTGGACACATGCAGTTGTCAGCATCTGTAGGCCTTTTCTTTTGGGCTGCTCAGTTCCCCAGAAGAGAATTCTAGGTTCCTACTCAGGTATGAGCCCAGCTGCCAGGTCAAGAACAATGGGTAGAGATCTCACCACCCAGCATGGAGCCTCCAGTCCTAACTGGTGCCCCAGAGTCCAGAGTTTGTGTTCCAACCTCTCCACTGAGTAACCCGTCTGTCTTCAGTGGGTAGAGGAATAGTAATTGCCTAGCCACGTGGGGTGGTGCCTTAGTCTCCTAGTGCTGCTGTGCCACTGCGATGTGATGGATGGATTTTGTGTGGCCTTTCTCACTTTGATCTTGTAACTCCTACCCAAGTGATTGGCTGGGGCTGCATGATAGAGTAATTGTAACCCACCAAAGGGATTGGTCAGTTTTGCCATCCCGCTAGGCTTGCAATGAGCCACCCCAGAGGCAGGAAAAAGAACAGCCCACCACCACCCTGGAAGGAGAGATCCGCAGAAGACAGTGCAGTGGCTTTCCAGGTCATAGAGCGAGAAAGCCGAGTGCCTTTGGGCAGAAACTGAGGGCGAGGGAGAGGTGTGCCTGCAAGCATGGCTGGGAATAGGCTGTCCTGACAGAAGAACTGTATCCTTAAGTGTCCCTGAGCCTGAATTGTAACCTGTTACTTCCTTAATAAAGCCCATAATCATGACTATGATCTGTGAGTTCTGTGTGGCCACTGCAATGCATTGTTGAACTCAGCAGAGAAGTAGACAGTGCTGTGGGAGGGATGGTTGGTGTCAGAATTGGTACAAATGGTGGAGAGAGGAGGCTTGTCTGGCCTTCACCTCATGGGAGTCAGCCTTACACTGTTGGTCTTGGTTCTTCTTCCCCCTCGTGGGGTTGAAGGAGGTCAGACACCACCCCCACATTGTTTTTACAACCACAAACACCACAAGTAGGTGGCTTCAAAGAACAGAAATTTATTTTCTCACAGTTCTGGAAGCCAAAAGTCCATTTCAGGGCCTCAGGCATGTCAATTCCTTCCTCACTGGTAGCCCCGGGCGTTCCTTAGTTCCTTTGTCCCTTGGCTTGTAGGTGCTCCTCGCATGGCGTCTGTCTTCCCCTCTGTGTGTCTCAGTGTCCATTCTGCTCCTTTATAACTCAGAAGTGATTAGGTTTAGGATCAACCCTACACTTGTATGGCCTCATTATCATGACAAAAGAAAAACCCTCTTGTCAGACAAGATCACATTCACAAGTACAAAGACCAGGAATTCAACACGTGCTTTGGGGGGACACAATTCAATCCAAAACAGGTAGGGAGTGGTCCTAACTGCTTCTCCGGCAGACTCTTGACCAGTTCTCAGGTTTTCAGTCCCACCCACATCTTCAGAGGTTCCGGGCTTGGGAGGGGGGTGGGGTCCAGCTGCACAGAGCAGCTTCCTCCTGGGCTTCCTTCTCCACCTGCTCTGCTGGGTCAATTACCATCCTCCGGGTTTCCTCGGTTCCAGGATATATTGGGGTCATCTCCACTCTGGTTTTCTTTACCATTCACAATTTAAAACTTTTTAAAAATTACTATATGGTTTTTTTTTTTCTATATGGGACCAAAAAGTCATCATTTACTCTAAAGCAAAGATGAGACGATAAGGGGGCAGGGAAACTAGAGCATTAGAAACGAAACAACCAGAACACAATTAAAGAGGATGTTGACACATTGTGAAAAATGTAACTAATGTCACTGAACAATTTGTATAAAAAAAAATTGTCAAATGGGAACCTCATTTACTGTGTGTAAACTTTCACCAAAAACACAATAAAATATTATTTTTTAAATTACTATATGGTTGTTTGCATGGGAATTACAGGGAAAAAAAAAATTTTTTTTTTTTTTTTTTTTAAAGCAGAGGTAAACATGTGTGTTTAATCCGTCAAGTTGATCCAGAAGTCAACATTAATGTACTATGAATGCAGAATCTATCCTCAGGGGCTTAGCAAGGGTAACAAGCACCCAGGGGCAATCTCTAAATTGCACCCCACCACACACACACACAATTTCAAGATGAATAGAAGTTGATAGTGGTGACTCCTCAATAGAAATGCCTCTCTTGTCCAGCTGCCTCAGTCAGGCACCTTTCATATTCGTGGCACCTCAGAATGTCATTCCACACCTCATCTGGCCCCCCTTTGGACTTGCACCCAGGGACAAGTTCCCCCTCTGATACCCCCCGTGCTTCTGCTTCCCTCAAGGACAAGGTCAAATGTCTGCTCTTCCATGACACCGTGCCCAATCTCCATTCCATCTTTCCCCACACTGTAAGTTAACCCCATCTTCTCTAGGGCTGCCAAAGCACTTGGCGGACGCGTCTGTCCTCCTACCTCAGCGCGCATTGCTATGTCTAAGACTCCGCTGGAAAGCCAGCGCCCACTGGTAATTCAGTGGTCATGCTTGTGATCCTACCTCTGCGCTGGATTCAGGTTAAGTTCTTAACGTGTTTTGGACAAATTGCTGAAGCCTGATAAAAATAACAATCCTAGCGGTCTAGGAGGCAGTGCCTGCTGTACTCCGAGCCCAGCTCAAATGCTGGGACATGACCATCACCTCCTGTGTTTTCTCGGCTCAAGGCCAGTGCTGAGAAAGTGGTGGCTGTCAGATTCTTTCTCTACCTGCATGGTTACAATAGCCACATCTCACTAGTCAGTTAGATAGAAACAATGTGCTTTTCAGGAAGGGGACCCCAAGATTAGGAAGATATATTGGATGGATGGTCTTAAGCCAGAGTGTCTGGAGTACAGGATGGAAAAAATCCTGACAGCAGAGGCAGTTCAGCCACCGAAATGGCCAGTTGCTTTTGTTTTTCCACAGCTGCCTGAACTCTAAAGTAAAAACGTTAACTCTCAGTCAGTGAGCTTGCCTTTAGCCTAAATTGTCGTTGTTATTGTTGGGTGGCATCCAGTCAATTCCGACTCACAGTGGCCTCATGTGACAGAGTAGAACTGTCCCATAGGGTTTGCTTGGCTGTAACGTTATGGAAGTAGATCGCCAGGTCTTTCTCCAACAGAACTGCTCGGCGGATTCGAACTGCTGACCTTTCGTTGATCAGCCTAAGTTACAGGCTTTTAATTAAAATGTTAGCATGAGTTTAAGATCCTTAGTATTTAGTGACTTCAGTCCAGGGAAATTTTTCACATAATTATTTTTATGATACACTAGTGTGTGGAGTTCCTGAGTAATGCAAAATGGTCAATATTCTCAGCTACTAACTGAAAGGTTGGCAGCTCGAATCTACCTTGAAGCACCTAGGAAGAAAGGCCTGGCAATCTCCATCCAAAAAATCAGCCATTGAAAAATGTAAGATGTGAAAATATCGGGAGTTGGAAAAGATGTGGGCAAATGAGAATTCTGAGGGTCAACTTTCAGCAATTGCATTAGAAAGTAAGTTGGCATTATCTAGTAAAACTAAAAATGTGCTTATCTTACAATCCAGCAATTTTATTTGGGAGAGGAGCTGGGGTTGACCACACACTACATAGCACAAAGGGAGATAGTGACAGTGCAGTGAGTTCGCACCATCTATGTTCTTTGAGTGACTGTGCTCACAAGCTCCAAATTATAGGGCTAAGAGAGAAAATGTGGCCAGGATAGAGCTAAACAGGAGAAAGTGAAAATTAAAAGGCCATTTCATTATTGCTCTAATTCCTGCCATTTCTTTATCTTCATTTCCTCTTCAGAATGTTAATGTATACTTTCCTCTTTACTTGGCACACTGCCCCCCCGATAATGAGGTTGGTTCTACTCTATGCCTGTCGCTTGTCATGAACTGGCTGTAGAGCTGTCTGTCCATGCGTGTCAATGTGCCTGTGTGCTCCCTTCTCAGCCTACTCACTGCTCAGCCATCTGTCCAGGTGTGTACTGTGGCCATGTACTTGCTGCTCAGCTGTCTGTCCGCACACGTGACACTGTGGCCCTGCACTCAGTGCTTAGCCATCTGTCCACACGTGTGACACTGTGGCCGTGTACTCACTGCTCAGCTGTCTGTCGACATGTTACTGTGGCTGTGCACTCACTGCTCAGCCATCTGTCCACATGTGTCACTGTGGCCATGCACTCACTGTTCAGCCATCTGTCCACACGTGTCACTGTGGCCACGCACTCACTGCTCAGCTGTCTGTCTATATGTCACTGTGGCCGTGCACTCACTGCTTAGCCATCTGTCCACATGTGTGACACTGTGGCCGTGTACTCACTGCTCAGCCGTCTGTCCACACATGTGACACTGTGGGCATGCACTCACTGCTCAGCCGTCTGTCCACACATGTGACACTGTGGGCATGCACTCACTGCTCAGCCATCTGTCCACACGTTTCACTGTGGCCATGCACTCACTGCTCAGCTGTCTGTCCACGTGTCACTGTGGCCATGCACTCACTGCTCAGCCATCTGTCCACACATGTGACACTGTGGCCGTGCACTCACTGCTCAGCCCTGTCAAACTGAGCCTGAGAACAAGATATCCTGACAGGTCTGAGCTTCATGTCTAATCAGGTAGAACTGTGGAATAGAGTTTTCACCCACACCAACAGAAATAAAGAGTCTTCTCACAACAAAATAAGGAATCCAATTTCTTCCATCTGTAGAAAACAGCCAAAGATGGTTTCATCAGTCTGTGGTATCAAGTATGCTAGTCTCATGTGAAAATTATGTCATTTTCCCTTATTACCGTGAAAAGTCCACCCTCATTTCAGCTAGAAGTTGTTTTCCTAGTCACGCCTCACTCATTCGCCCTTCGTGTGACTCGATGTGGGGGTGGGAGAGTCAGAGCACACAGCCCTGACCTCGTCCATGCCCTGGAGTGACCTCCAGAGTCGAGCAGCCCCAGAGAGCACACCATTTCAAGGACAGGGGCATGGCCACTCTCACCATCATGTATTTTACAACATAACACCCATTTGCCCCCCATCACCTTTAAGCTGTCAGTCTTTAAATGTCTGTTTGACGTTTATATACTGGGGTCAGGGAGTCTCTGATTGTCTATCCATAAAGACGTATCTATAAACAGGTTCATGACTAATTTATTTCCATTGACCAAAGTAGAGCTGATGTTTTGTGGGGAGGGGGAAGAGGGAGGAATGGCAAGCTTCCCACTTTTCTGCAGTTCTTTTTCTCTGTTCGTTTCTCTTTGGGGCCTTCCAGGATTGAATAACTTCAGAAGGCAAATGTCTTAGGTTGGGTTCTCTAGAGATACAAAACCAGTGAAGCATATATAAAGAGAGAGAAAGAGAGAGAGAGAGATCTATCTCAAGGAAACAGCTCATGTGTTTGTAGAGGCTGGCAAGTCCCAACTCCAGGAGTCAGGCATCAGTCTGGAGGCGCCTCCTGACTCATAGCTGCAGGGGCTGGCAAACCCAAAATCAGCAGGTAAGACGGCAGGCTGCTGGCTCACAGGCTGTGGAGAGCAACAAATCCCAAGATCAGCAGGCAGTACGTCAGGCTACTGGCTCAAGTCCCAAGAACAGGAGGTCAGATGATGAAGAGCCAGATGCAGGATCCAGAACAAGCAAGTGAGCTTTGCCAGAAGGTCCATACATATATTGGATGCAGGCCACACCTCCAAGGAAACTCCCCTTACAACTGAGTGGCTGATCACATCAAGTCACATCACGGAGGACGACTACATCATTACATAACTGCCAAACTACATCAATACATAACTGCCAATCCACTAAGAATCATGGCCCAGTCAAGTTGACACAGAACTTTAACTATCACATCAAATAAGAGTATGTTGATTTAGGATAATATAGTTGTAAACAGGACAATGCTGTGCCGTTTCAGTTAGCTGTGACTGCAGACTTTTGGCTGACAACTTCTAGAGTGTGTGCACATCACAAAGCAGAGAGAGTCAGTTTGGTCTTCAAAGAGTGCTGTGGTGCTCTTCCACCTCCACTTCGGTCCTGGACCCTTCCTACCTGGGGAGCAGGGCCAGTACTGGAGTATCCCCAGGTACTTAGGCCTTCCATATCCTTATGTCACACTTCTGACTCATTCCAGTCATGGGTGCCCAGACTCCAGGGGACAAGCGCTCCCAGTGGTCCCCTTGAGGCCCCCTCTAACACTCCCATCCCTTCTTGTATGAGAAGTGCTATAGAACCCCAACAACTCTCCAGAAAATTCTCTTCCTCATCCTCCTCACTTGCACCTCGATTCTCATCTAAGGTGCAGGTGTGTGGAGAGCTAATGCAGAACCGATGTGAGGCCACACCCTCTGCATGTCTACAGCCTACACCCACTCAGAACATGGGAGTGCTTGGCGCTGGCATTTGGGGACTCGGCTACATATAATATTCATTTCAGACTCCTGTACTTATTACATCCAGTTCAGCCTATCCAATTACCTGAACTGGATATAAGGTGTATTATACAGAGAATTTCTTCACTGCCTTTTAATTTTATCAGCACAGTTTCTCTCAGTGTCGTATTTTGGCCTGACTTCTAGTCTTGACAGCCGGAGCCACATAATCCCCCTCAGGAACCCATTCTAGAGAAAGGCAGGGCTCTAGCTTAATGCCCCACCAGCTCCATATTAAGTCAATTTTCTTGCTGATCCTGGGCATCGTCCATTTCCTGACATTGAGGCCCTGCCCTCTCTTGCCTCCAGCCTTCCTGCCTAAGACATTCTATGGCTTACTACCTCCCTTTCCAGCACTTCCAGAAGCAAGATTCCTCACCTCACACTCTGGTTCTGCCAGCCACAGTGACTGGATTTCTGTCTCTGAAAGCCAGCCCCATGAGACAGCTTCTCAATACCTCTTCCAATCTTTGGCTCACCATTGAATAGAAAGCTTTGAATTGGGTTTGTACCTTTGTTAATGAGTAGTATTCATATCTCATCTACTTTTCTGCTTTCCCTCCCCATCATGTAATGAATATATGGACTCTGCCCATAGTGTTGCAACAGTCTGATTTGAGGGATTGATGTCAGCTTCAGAGATGGACGCCTACTGGCTCTAACTAAAAAAAAAAAAAAAAATCCTGCCCTTTTGCCAGAGATTGGTTTAGCCTATGCCTAAGCCAGTCAGTTCATGGGGTGGTTCAGAAACAGACACCAATTCAAATCAATGCAATGAACAAAGTTTCTGTTTCTGGGTTTCTCAGTCTTCAGAGAGTCACAGAGAATGAGAAACTGCCATTGAGTTAACTCCAACTCATGGCAACTCCACATGTGTCAGAGTAGAACTGTGCTCCATAGGGTTTTCAATAATTTTTTGGAAGTAGATCACCAAGCCTTTCTTCCAAGGTGCCTCTGGGTAGACTCCACCTTCCAACCTTTTCAGTCAGCACAGTCGAGCACTTAATCATTTACACTACCCAGGAACTCCACAGAGAGTTAGTTGAATGTGAATTGGCACCCTACTGGGTGTGACTAGAGATGCATGAAGCCTTGACTGAGTGCAGCTAAGCCATGACCACTCAGAAAACTAGCCTTTGGATGAAGCTGCTATTGTGGATGTCGGAACAGACAGACAGAAAGACCCTGGATCCTGGAAGACCATGCTGAGCCACTGGGTCAACCAACCCAGTTGGCTATGTGACTCAACCAGTTTTCTCATTAGTTAAGCCAGTTTGAGTTGAATTTCTGTTCTGTGCAACTAAAACACCCTAACCGATCCCCCCTCAGTTGGTGCTAATTCTCAGTCTCAGACTGAGACGCTTGTCGCTAGAAGTTCAACTGAGTGTCTTTTGTTGTTAGTTGCCATCCAACTCATGGCAACCTTACGTATAACGGAATAAGATGTTGTCCAGTCCTGTGCCATCTTTGTGATGTTTGTCTGTACACTGTATAAGCACCTTCATAAATATAAATTGCAAACTGAAATGTCTCAGATAAGATTTTCAAGTTTGAATTTGTGTGTTCTACAGTGTGTGACATATTAGTGATATACCCAATAAACACAGTACAATGCAAGTATACACACACACATACACACACAAATATAGGCTGGTTAGCATAATCTTAACTAGGGGGAATATCAGTGTTTGGGGTCAGAAAATGGCACTTTATCTAAATTACTTAAATAGTACTATTATGGACTGAATTGTGTTCCCCAAAAATATGTGTTCTAAATCCTAACCCCTGTGCCTGTGGATGTGAACCCATTTGGGAAAAGGGTTTCTTTGTTATGTTAATGAGAGCATGTCAGTGTAGGGTGTGTCTTAAGCCAATCACTTTTGAGACATAAAAGGAGCAGACTGGACATGGAAGAAAGGAAGCACAGATGGGAGAAGATAGATGCCACATCACATGAAGATCATCAAGGAATCAAGGACAGAAACTGAAAAGAGATAAGGACCTTCCCCCAGAGTCTACAGAGAGAAAACTCCCCTACAGCCGGCACCCTGAGTTCAGACTTACAGTCTCCTAAACTGTGAGAAAATGGATTTCTGTTAAAGACACCCACTTGTGGTATTTCTGTTACAGCAGCACTAGGTGACTAAGACAGGAACCTTACTAATTCTTATGACAGGAAAACTTAAGGACTTGGAGTAAAGTTTAAGGATGGGATTTTTGGAGCCCTGGTAATGCTGTCGCTAAAGCATTCAATTGCTAACCAAAAGGTCGGCTGTTTGAATCCACCAGCTGCTCCTTGGAAACCCTGTGGAGCAGTTCTATTCAGTCCCATAGGGTCAGTATGAGTCAGAATCGACTCGATGGCAACAGGTTTGGTTTTTGGGTTTTAATAACCACTAGGACCCTAACAAAAACAATCAAAATAGTGAGCAATACTGGTAGTAAACAGGCACGCCGCCAAAGCTATCTCAATGGCAAACATTCCACACAAGTAAGTATGTCTGTTAGCTATGCTACACTGTGACTGGGCCTACATAATGCCAAACATCTGGTGGAAAAGTAAAAATAATCAAGTAAGAATGGGTGTCTCCGAATAGTCATGGGTTTGGAATATGAAATAGAATTTTACATGTTAAAGTTTTCAGTCCATGATCTAAGTGTAATACAATTTTGCTCTTTATCAGTCAGAATTAAACTTAAAAACCAAATTTTAACATTTGTATATTTTGCTAATTAAGAGCTAGTGTATGTTATTTGTAAACCACAGGACTCGCTTAATAAATAGGACTAGGAAATGAAACATGAAATTAAATTTGGAGACCCTACACATTTTCCTAGTATGGCCATCTAAATATTGAGGCTCCTGTACATTTTCAAGATGTGGATTCCATATTAATTTCACAATCTGACTTTGAAACATAAACTTATTTCAAATGTTCTCAGATGCCAGAGCTCAAAAACTGAAATTTATGGCACATACATTCTTTGGCAATGGTGAAAGTATATACAATATTTTTGAGGAATCGCAGAACATTTCAGAAATATTTGTGGAAAGTCAAGAAAAAAATACTTGACATTTTAACTGAAGTCTGTCTCATGACAATTATGAATATCTGAAAGCATATAATTAACCTGTTTATTATAATCTAAATTTACATCAATAAGTTTTAGATAAACTGTTTAAAGAATAGTCTAAAATATACCAAAACAGTAAAAACCACCTTCAAACAAAATTAAAAATATTTGACTTCAGTAAAAGACAGAAAGCAACGGTCTTGGCATTTACCCAAGACATGGGCTCTCAAGCTCATGTATTTATTTACCAGATCTACATAGTACAGGCAGTTCATGGGTTACGAACATCCAACCTACCTACAACCCCCATAGTTACAAACCAACCCCCATAAAGCCTATTATATAAAAAATTTCAGGTCGTACAATGGTTCATAATAACAAACTGGCACTACTTTGCAATGCACATGAAAACATTATTATTATTACTACTATATTATTACATTAGAGGTGTTTTAGTGTCTCTGGAAGTTGTCCTTAAATTTTTTTATGCATAGAAGGGTATACTATAT
The DNA here is from genome assembly GCF_024166365.1 of Elephas maximus indicus. Classification (NCBI taxonomy): domain Eukaryota; kingdom Metazoa; phylum Chordata; class Mammalia; order Proboscidea; family Elephantidae; genus Elephas; species Elephas maximus. The sequence continues at coordinate 232,045,752 of NC_064819.1, forward strand.
ACAGTAGACATTTGACTAACTGACATTAGATATGAACCATACCTAACCATACTGATTTATGTACAAATTCAACTTAAAAACAGACTTAGACACAGAACTTCAAGACTTCAATATGCTTGCTTCTAAGGAGCACTCTGGCTGTACTGCTTCAAAGACAGATGTGTTCATTCTTCTGGCAATCCATGGTATAGTCGATATGCTTTCCCAACACTACAGTTCAAAGGCATCAATTCTTCTTTGGGCTTCCTTTTGCAAGGAAGCCGGCTTTCACATACATGTGAGGTGATTGAAAACACCATGGCTTGGGTCAAGCGCACCTTAGTCCTCAAAGTGACACACTTGCTTTTTAAGATGTTAAGGTGGTCTTTTGCAACAGATTGATCTTATGGGTAACATAAGATAGCCTCTTCAAACTCAAAACAGTCAAAGACTCACTGCTAACCATTCCACATGTGCAGCTCAATTATTTTAAGCTTCTTGAAAGTTATAATATTTAAAAACATTTCTACTCTTTACTAAGATTTTTTTTCAAATGGTCACAGAAAGCATTTTGGTAAATTCGCTTTAAAAAACAAGAAAAGAAAAGCTTGCCTAGTGAGTTATTGTGGGTATCCTTAATGGCCTACACCTTGGACTTCAAGTGCCCGTTTGTTTGTGTTGAATTGGACCTGGTGCCACTTTTCTCCCATTATGAGCATTAGAGATACAAAAAGGAATAGAGACCATGTAACTGGCAGGTGACACCTGAAGCTTTGCAGAGAGAGCAGACAGTGAAGCAGGTTATTCCAGGATAGACCAGTAAGTTCCACAGCAGAGGGACGAACACAGCACAGAGGGAGGACCAGTCCTGGCCAGGGCGCCGAGGAGGCACGCCATTCCACTGAAGCTTAAAGAACGAGTGGATTTTCCCAGGAAGAAAAAGAGGTAAAAGGAACAAGTAAAATATTTAAGGAAATAGGAATTGAAGTTTGTAGGAATCTACACAAATCTGATAACTCTCTTGTGGGAAGAAACCCCTGGCAGGAACTGGAGGAAACAGAATAAACATGTAACATAAAATTGATATCTGCACACAGTTTTCCTTAACTGTCCTTGGGGTTTTCTTTAAAATGTCTGAAAACTGAGTACGACGTTTGGGTAACCTAAATGGTCAGAACAAAGGATTTAGAAAAGGAACATGTAACTCTTGCCTAAGGGAATGTTTTTTCCTAGATGAATGAGAAAGAAGAGAATTGGTAATAGTGGGTTTAAACTGGTGAAACTCACTTCGGGCAAACTTAGAAGCTTCCTGTTTGAAGCCTTTACAAGATTAAAAAAAAAAAAATCCCTTGCCTTCGAGCTGATTCTGACTCATAACAACCCTATAAGACTGAGTAGAACTGCCCCACAGAATTTCCAAGGAGCAGCTGGTAGATGCGAACTGCCAACCTTTTGGTTAGCAGCCAAACACTTAACCACAAGCCACCAGGGCTCCTTTACAGGACTACTTAATGGCTAAATACCCTACCCAAATGTATTGGATTTACAAAACAAATAAAACAGGAAGTGTTTTGCCATGTATCACTGGTGGTACACTGGTTTAGCTCAGCTGATAACCAAAAGGTCGGCAGTTCGAATCCACCTAGCGCTCCTTGGAAACCCTATTGGGCAAGGTGTTGTAGAGGAAAAAACATCATAAAGTTTAGTAAAGCAAAAAGAGAGTTTTATTCGGCATATATCCAAAAAGACAAAAGTGGGAAGCAGACAACATGCTGCCAGAGCTAATGTCTGCCCAAATCCAAGGAAATATTACAGAGTAAGCAAGAATGGGAAAACAGACACACATGCTGCCACAGCCATGTCTGCCTGAGTCCAAGGAAGGTCACAGAGTCATCAGCATATATTGACATTACAAATGGGCAAAACCATTGACCTTTTCACAGATTGGCTACAAACTGTCATCCTACATTTTGAATTATCTTTCTTAGCCATCATTGGTACAGGTTTCAGTAATGACAGTCAGGAGGGTCTTCACTGGTCCAACAAATTTCTATTCACTATATGTTAATAGAAAACGGTGAGAGTGAAGAAAGTCTTTTGTGTTTCGGCTTCTGTGAAAGGCTCCCTAATAGATACTTTCCAATATGATTCTATCTATTGTCTTTATACCTCAAGGCCAGTTGATGTGTTCTTGTGAGTCTTGTTGAGTCCTTGTGAGTCCAACTCCAGCTGGGTCATATTCTCTATGCTCAAAACAAAACAAAAAAAATCAAACCCAGTGCCGTCATGTCGATTCCAACTCACAGCGACCCGATAGGACAGACTAGAACTGCCCCATAGAGTTTCCAGGGAGCGCCTGGTGGATTTGAACAGCTGACCCTTTGGTTAGCAGCCTTAGCACTTAACCACTACAACACCAGGGTTTCCTTCTCTATACTCAAGGACAGGAAATAATGATTCCAACATTATTTCCTAAATCAAGGGTCGCTATGAGTCAGAATCAGCAATGGGTTTGGTTTTTTTGGTATAATGTAACGGGGGTTAGCGGGCAGTGGTGGTTCCGTGGTAGAATTCTCGCTTTCCACTTGGGAGACCCAGGTTTGATTCCCGGCCAATGTACCTCATACACAGCCAGCACCTGTCTGTCAGTGGATGCACGTTGCTATGATGTTGAATAATTTTCAACAGAGCTTCCAGACAGACAGATTAAGAAGAAAGGCCTGGCAATCTATTTCCAAATATCAGCCAGTGAAAACTCTATGGATCACAACAGTGGGGATGGCACAGGAACGGGCACCATTTTGTGCCCCCGTACCTGGGGTCACCACGAGTCAGTTCCAACTCAATGGTAGCTGACAACTACATGATGGGGGGGAGGGGGCAGCCTTCTAATTAAATCCATAGCATCATCTAAGTCAAGTTTTAAGTGGGCTTTATCAGGAATCCTGGCGGCGCAATGGTTAAGCGCTCACGTGCTAACCAAAAAAGTTAGCAGTTAACTGAAAGGTCAGTGGTTTGTACCCACCAGGAGCTCTGAGGGAAAAAAGACCTGGAGATCAGCTCCTGTAAAGATTACAGCCTAGAAAACCCTATGGGCAATTTTACTCTGCCCTATAGGGTCGCTATGAGTCAGAATCGATTTGACAGCACACAACAACATTCTGGGTTGCTCAGATGCGGGAGCTCAGGCCAGCTTCCTGAGAGGGCCCTGCACTCAGAAGGGCATTGGGCTCTGTGTAATGCTCTGCCGTCACCGACTTGCAATTCTTAATTTTATCTTTAAGTTAGCATTAAGTTAAGTTAGCACATGTAAGTGCAGTCTGATGGGACAATGCAGCTGCAAATAAGCAGAGAGTTACACGTAACACGTTCGTCTGTCATTCCTTGCCAGCCAGTTTCCAGATAGCCTTTGTGATGCCTGGTGAACAGAGAAGTCTGGGGACTCACCATGTGTGGAGCTCAGCGAGACCCAACACATTTACGGCTAAGTGTACTACATCTCTGACTGAAGCTAGGTGTTGACAGCCCAAGAGGCCACGCTTTCCTTTCAAACCAGAATATGCTTCCAAAGTAGAAAGAAGGCAGCGCTGTTCTAGGAAACACAAACAACCAAAAATCTCAATCATATCCTTTCTTACTCGTGTTACCTGCTTTAGCCAACCACTACAGTGAAAATGATGGCATACAGAGAAAGGAGAAGACAGGGAAACCCATGGCTCCTTTTCCTTTCTGTCCTTGTTCATCAGCAAGCAAAAGGTAGAGCATTCACAGAAGGTGTATGTATATCAAGAGGTGAAATAGGAACAGTTGAGTTAGCTTTGTGCAGGGTTTCCACTCTTTTGGTAAGAACTAAATTCATACACATATAACGCTCTGAAATACAAATGTGAAATTTTGGTGATTGCACATATCAGTTAAATGCTCTCATATTTGCCTTTAAAACTGGCATTATACAACATGAAGATGAACTGTAAAATGTATGCTAATAATTTAAATGTTTAATTATTCTTTACTTAGAACCACATTAAATAGCAAATAAAAAACACCACGACAAGCCAAGGGAGAGATTGCAGGACAAAGAGAAAAGCTTTATATTTTAGTGCCTTATTTTAATACCATTAATGGCACCTTTTCCCTGCTTTTTGAACAAGAGTTCTGAACTTTCATTTTGCACTGGGTCTCACAAATTATATAGCTGGTCTTGGTGTGAATTTGTGGTTTTCAGTATGTATAGCTGTAGAAATACAGATGTATATCTTTATAGTCCCTATGTATGTATTTATATACAAACGTATATACAAACACACAGTATGTATGTTTATGTATTGCTTAGCTCTGTCCACCAAGAAGGCCAGGGAGCAGTGACACCCCAATAGCAGTGAGCTCACCCAGAACCCAGATCTTGGTTTCTAAATACCATTCTCCACTAAAAGGACCCAGGGGTCTTAGGATTGCTGGCTGGTCTAGGGCTGGGGCACAAAAAGTGTAAGACGAGACTTGAACATCTGGTGCCAGAAATGAATGATGCAGGTATGTCAAGAGGACATAGCATACAGCTTGAAGTGGCTCCCACTCACCAAACCTAGAACAATTTGAATGTTAGGAGAATGGTCTGCTTCTACGCCTCCCATCCAAGCTGCCTAAATAAAGGCCTTGGGCTCAGGACATTCTCAGATAAGGAGACTGGGAATTAGGTTGCCTTCTCTCTCCCAGTTCCTTCTCCTCATCAGAGAAGCCCTACCCCTGTTCTGGGCACACAGTAACTTTCTCTGTCTGTTGCACATGCATGGGCACCACACAGCACCTGGGCAACCCCATTTTTATATCTGTTCCCAGTGGAGAGAGAGTAGAGTCTCTCATGCTACAGTGCAAGAGGGAGAGTGTGCCAGATTGTAGGAGCGAGCCTTGAGGGGTGGACTGAAGGGGAAACAGGCTTTGCAAGGCCAAACATGGGCACCCTCATGTGGTCCTCTAGTTCACTACAATTTGTATTCTTATGTAAGCCTCTGGCATGGAGCCAGTGTTGTCCACCACCAGTATAAAACATTTGCCCACCCACTACAGAGTGGAGAGATCTGCTTCAGTCTTGCAGCCGCCTAGGACTCACCTCATATGTAAGTCTCCCTAATAAACTGCTTAGCTGCCGCATTGGAGTTTCTCGCCTCTTTCTTTGGTCCCTTGGTAGCCTCCATTTTCGGAGGCAAATTTCAACTTACTGGTCCATGCCTGGACGTTGCGTTTGTTGTTTATTGCACTTTAGGTGAAAGTTTACAGCTCAAGTTAGTTTCTCATATACAAATTTATACACACATTGTTATGTGACCCTAGTTGCTATCCCTATAATGTGACGGCACATTCCTCCTTTCCACCCCGGATTTCCTATGTCCATTCAATCAGCTTCTACCCTTTTCTGTCTTCTCATCTTGCCTCTGGACAGGAGCTGCCCATTTGGTCTTGTATATCTACTTGAACTAAGAAGCACACGCTTCACAAATATCATTTTATGTCTTACAGTCCAGTCTATTCTTTGTCTGAAGAGTTGGCTTAGGGAATCCAGGGGCCATGTCTTCTGGGGTTCCTCCAGTCTCAGTCAGACCATCAAGTCTGGTCTTTTTACTAGAATTTGGGTTCTCCACACCACTTTTCTCCTGCTCCCTCAGGGACTCTCTGTTGTGTTCCCTGTCAGGGCAATCACTGGTGGTTCTTCTAGTTTTTCGGGCCTCAGCCTGATGGAGTGTCTGGCTTTTGTGACCCCTTTTGTCTCTTGGGCTAATATTTTCCCTGTGTCTTTGGTGTTTTTCATACTTCTTTGCTCCACGTAAGATGGGACAAATTGGTGCATCTTAGATGGCCGCTCACTAGCTTTTAAGACCCAGGTGCCACTCACCAAAGTGGGATGCAGAACATTTTCTTAATAAACATTGTTATGCCAATTGACCTAGATGCCCCCTAAAACCATGGTCCCCAGACCCCTGCCCCTGCTACACTGTCCCTCAAAGTGTTCGGTTGTGTTCAGAAAACTTCTTAGCTTTTGGTTTAGTCCAGTGGTGCCGACTTCCCCTGTATTGTGTGTTTGGACATTCAGTTTTAAAGCAAATAATGATAGCCCATTGAATAAAATAGAAGTTCATGAGTCCATATCATCCTAAATAAATGAATGAATAATTTTAGAATTTCACAAGGAACATGATATTTACATAGTTTCAAAGTAACCCCTCATAAAATTCTTTCTAATTATTTAGGAGAAAAAAATACATTTATATGGAGAAGGTTGGCAGATACCACTGTAATCAAGTGAACATCACCAGTTATGGGACAAATTGAAATCATGAGCTAGCTGAGAGGATGCAATGGGAAAAACATGATATCACTTTTGTGATATTAATGTCAAAACTGCATAACTTGAATCTAACATTAGACAATCCCAAACTGAGGAACATTCTATAGAATAGAGATAGATAGATTCTATAGAGTCAACTTTGACTCATGGCAACCTTATTGTGACAGAAAGGAACATTGCCGAGTCCTATGTCATCCTCACAGTCACTGGCATTTTTTAATCCATCATTGTGGCTATTGTACCTATCCATCTCACCAAAGACCTCCCTTGCCCTCACTGGCCCTCTACTTCACCAAACATGATGTCCTCCTCCAGTGATTGGTCCCTCTTGATGACAGTCCAAAGCAAGTGAGTGAGACAATGTCCTGTTGTGTTCCATAAGGTTTTCAATGGCTAATTTTCAGAAGTAGGTCTATAAAATAAAATAATAGACTCTATTAAAAATACCGGCCTTTAATCTCAAAAGTAGCAAGGAGATAGAAGTCAAGGAAAGACTGTGAACATTTCTAGTTTGAATGGTATTAAGAAGACATGATAACTGAATACAACAGATGATACTGGACTGAATCTTTTTGTCACTAAGGACATTATTGGGACATTCGGTGAAACTTGAATGCTATCTGAGGATTACAGGATAGTAATGCATCAATGTTAATTTTCTGGCTTTGATGACCGTATTGTGGCTAAGTGGGAGAATAGTCTTGTTGGTAGGAAATACGTATTGAAGTATTCATTGGTGATAGGGAGTTACATTGACAACTTACTCTCAAATGATTCTGGAAAATATTAAATTCTTACACTGTACTTGCAATTTTTATGTAAATTATAGATTGTTTCAAAATTAAAAATAATAATAATTTGTTTAATTCAAAATAAAAAGAATTAGAAAATTTTAACTGTGAAAAAAAGCACCTAAAATTAATAATCGAGGTGCCTGATTAATAGGAAAGGTCTGTATTTTTGTCCAAAAACTCCATTTTGATTTCTAGCATAAGACTGCAGCCTGTCATTTCTGTAAGTTTCCACTATGTTTTGCTAGATGCCTAACCTTTAGAGAAGGATGGGGAAACTTTAACAAACGATGAAACGTTAACCTCTCTCAGCAAACAATGAAGGAGGCAAGAATATAGCTCGTGAAGGTATGTTTGTCAGGGAATGTTTATCCAGAGGGTCATGAGATGTTTGTGCAGCATAAAGAATGTATATATAGCAGAAAACGTCTTACTAGATTAACTCCAGGAAATCTATCAGCTAACCTAATAGAAGTTTTAATGGTTACTACATAAGCCTATGGGGCAGTTCTACTTCGTCCTGTAGTGTCGCTATGGGTCAGAATTGACTCGATGGCAATGGGTTTTTTTACATAAGCCTACCACTCACGTTTCCGCACATCCTGGGCCATGGTACCTATATGTGCCTCATGTGTGATGTGCTTCATGGAACACGGTACTGATATGGCCCACTCTAAATCAAACCAATAACAATTCTATGTGCCACAAATGCAATGTTTATTTACCATTTCGTGTGCATTTTTTAAATTGTATTGTAGGTGAAAGTTTCAGCCCAAGTTAGTTTCAGCCCAAATTAATTTTTCATTCAAAAATTTCATACACAATTGTCTTGTGACATCAGCTGCAATCCTCACAATGTGTCAGCATTCTTCCCCTTTCTCTTTCCACCCTGGGTTCTCAGTGTCCATTCATTCAGTTTTCCGGTCCATTCCTGCCTTCTTGTCTTTGTTTGTGGGCAGGTTTTCTCATTTGGCCTCGTGTACTTGAGAAGCATGTTCCTCACATGTGTTATTATTTGTTTTATAGGACTGTCTAATCTTTGGCTGAAAGGTGGACTTCAGGAGTAGCTTCAGTTCTGAGTTACCGCGGTGTCTGGGAACCATAGTCTTGGGAGTTCTTCCAGTCACCAACAAACCAGTAAATCTGGTCTCTTTTTAGGAACTTGAATTTTGTTCTACATTTTTCTCCCACTCTGCCAGGGACCCTCTATTGTGATTCCTTTCAGAGCAGTCAGTGGTGGTAGCCAGGCACCATCTAGTTCTTCTGGGCTCAGGCTGGTAGAGCCTTTGATTCATATTCCATCAGTCCTTTGGACTAATATTTTCCTTTGTCTTTGGTTTTCTTCATTCTCCATTGCTCCAAACGTGCTGAGACCAATAGATGTATCTTAGATGGCCATTCACAAGCTTTTAGGACCCTAGATGCTACACACCAAAGCAGGATATAGAACATTTTCTTTATGAACTATGTTATGCCAATTGACCTAAATGTTCCCTGAGACCATGGTCCCCAGCCTTCAGCCCCAGAAACTCAGTCCCTCAAGGTGTTTGGATGTGTCTAGGAAGCTTCTATGACTTTGTCTTGGTCAAGCTGACTTCCCCTGTATTGTGTGTTGTCTTTCCCTTCACCGAAGTTAACACTTGTTTATTATCCAGTTAGTGATTTCCCCTGCCCAAAAGCAAAGACCTCCCCTCCTTCATAACCACCAAGAATTTTTTTTTTCTGGGTGTAAAACTTTTCTTGGGTTTTTATAGTAGTGGTCTTATACAAAATTTGTCCTTTTGTGATTGAGTTATTTAACTCAGCTTAGTGCCCCCCGATTTAACCATGTTGTGAGATGTTTTGCCAATTCATCTTTGTTCTTCATCATTGTCATGTGCATTTTTGGAAAGTTGAGTAAGATAGTTTATGGCTCAAGTACTAGGAAGTATGATGCACTTCCTGGGCCGTGATACCAATATGTACTGCATTTGCAATGTACTTCATGGAACACAGTACTTATATGGCTTGCTTGCAACTGGCACCCTGTTTTTTCTAATAATAAAAAAACTACCAACAAACCATGATTCAGCATCCATTCACTAGTGAAAAAACATGGCATCACCAAAAAAATTCCAAAAAAAAAAATTCATCCATTAAAGGGTTAACTTCCTACCGTGTGTAAATCCAAGCCACCATGATTGTAACCACCTACATTTGTTTCTCTACTGAATAAACACCACTTGCACTCTCTGCCCTGTGGAATACTATGTTGAGAGCCTCTTGAACCTGTGTTTCCCAATTAGCGAATTGTTTTTTTTTTCTTCAATAAAACTTCTTGCTTTTACTTTAAACAGACTCCATGATTAAGCCCTACAACAACTGGAAAAAAAGGAAGTAAAAGATTATCTGTCCCCAATGAACAAAACAAAAAAAGGTCCAGGTAATATGCGTCTTGAGCGTTCCTCTTTAGTTCTCTTCCAGCACCCTAAACCAATTCTTACTTAAATCCTATTTCTAGGGTAAAGCACATGGAAGAGAGAAAAGTGTAGAAATACTGTCACCTGCTGGTTGCAGAGCAAATATGTTAAAGGTAATATGTGGGGGGAAAAAAAGGCCACAGTCCTGAGTTCTGTCCGGGCAAGGGAAGAAAAGAGCTTTTTATGGAGACTGACCCTCAGAGGCTTGTTGGAGATTGATGGAAATGGGGGTCCTGCGGTACACCTAAGAATTAGATCTGAGACTCGAAGTAGATGGCAGACGGCCCTTTGGTTTTGCAGATGAGCCCCAGGGCATAGAATGGGGAATGTAATAAGAAAAGGATAAGTTTGGGGAGTGTAATAAACAGTAATTTTCCATTCCCCACCCCAACAGGAGCTGAATTAACCACGTGTGATACAGTAGAACTGTGCTCATAGGGTTTTCAGTGACTGATCGTTCAGGAGTAGATCCTCGGCCTTTCTTCCCAGGTGCCTCTGGGTGGACTTGAACTGCCAACCTCTTGGTTTGCAGTTGAGTGCATTAGCCACATGCACAGCCCAGGGACTCTGAAGCAGACTTGGAAAGCAGACTTCTCTGGGAAAGGATAAATGAGAGAACAGGCCCCAAGAACAGGTTCCCAAGTCAGTGTTCAGGAGAGAGAAGACTGCAGCAAGATGTGAGCCAACTCACAGGGCAACTCTGTGGGAATTAGAAGGTGGCACGTCCCCCTCTCCAAGCAGATTTAGCCCCTGGCAGGGAAGAAAGGCTGGATGGTGGCCCAGCACTCATTTCCCGGCCCAACACCCCTACACAGAGCACAACTTGGCACCCATACACCAAGGCCCTGGCTACTGGCAAGGCTCTTGGGAGTATGGGGACACAGAGAATTTTAACCATTTAAAAATTATTTGTTAATTTTTTTAAATCCATATCTATTTCACCAGTAACCATAATGACAGCTGAATATAGCCAAGCTAGAAAGAAAAATAGAGAACTGGGCATATAATTGCCCACAACTTTCCAGCACTTAAAGTGTTACAAATTCATGTATTTGGATTAAATTCTGACCCTTGAAAAAGAAAGGGGTTCCTTCCTGGAGTGTAAGGGAGTTTGTAAAAATTGATTACTCTTAGACTCTGCCATTCAATCAGAACAAAAAGGAATGATTGATTTCACCTCTTTTCTACATTTGTAATGAGGCATATGCAAGCAATCTTATGCTCAGTAAACAAATTAAGAAAAAAGTAAAGTTTGTACTTAGTTTAAAACCTCAAGTGCCTGGAAATTCTCCATGTTAAAATTCTCTAAGTACAATAATGAGATGCCATCTCACCCCAACATCAATGGCACTAATAAAAAAAAAAAAAAACAGAAAATAAAAGAAGTTGGCAAGGTTGTGAGGAAACTGGAACTCTTTATACTGTTGGTGGAAATATAAAATGGTACACCCACTTTGGAAAACAGTAAGGCGTTTCTTTGAAAAGCTAGAAATAGAAATACCATATGATCCAGCAATGCCACTCCTAGGTACATACCCTAAAGAAATAAGAGCCATTACGCTAATAGACATAGGCATACCCACGTTCACTGCAGCAAAAACACGGAAACAACCTAAGTGTCTATCGACAGACGAATGGATAAACTATGATGCACACACACAATGAAATACTACTCAGCAATAAAGAATAATGACAAATCTGTGAAACACCTCACAACATAGATGAATTTGTAGGATACTATACTGTGCGAAATAAGTCAGTCACCAAAGTTCAAATATTGTATGAGACTACCACTATAAAGTAATGACAAAAGGTTTACACAGAGGAAAAAAAGAAAAAACATTCTTTGATGGTTACCAGGGATAGGAAGAGGAGAGAGAGAAAATTACCAATTAGACAGAAGACATGAGGTAATGCAGGTGAAGGGAAAGACAGTATATAATAGGAGGGAAGTCAGTGCAATATTCCCAAGGTAAGAGAGGACACTGAATGGGACGCAAGAACAAAGGGCAACTATGGTAGCTATTATAGCACAGACAATCCTGCAGCAATAGTATTAATAAACAATAATTTACAAATGGACAAATAGATATGCTAAGAGGTGTGCCGCCCACTAGCAGATATAGGTTTGGTAGTGGATGTTTCTACATACATAACTATAGGTACAGCTCATAGAGAGCATACAAGGGCTATAGTCAGGGAAACCTCTTAGACATAACTGGACACCTCACCGGGTGAAGCTCCTAGGCTAGAAGACAAAGGACCATAGATTCAGTGAACATCTACGTCAATGGGCACCACACAGTACATAAAGGCAATGTTCTGCATCCTACTTTGGTGAGTAGTATCTGGGGTCTTAAAAGCTTGTGAGCAGCTATCTAAGATACAGCTATTGGTCTCTTCCCATCCAGAGTAAAGGAGAGTAAAGAAAACCAAAGACTCAAGGGAGCAATTGGTCCAAAGGACTAAGGACCACATGAACCACAACCTACATGACCCCGAGACCCAGAGAACTAGGTGGTGCCTGGCTGGGATTACAGCAAAGAGTCCTGGGCAAAGCAGGAGAAAATTGTAGAACAAAAAATCAAATTCATAAAAATGACCAGACTTACTGGTCTGACAGAGACTGGAGGAACCTCCGAGACTATGACCCTAAGACACCCTTCTGACCTGGAACTGTAGCTATTCCCGGAGACTACCTCCCAACCAACCAATGGACAAGCACATAAGACAAACCATAACATCCAAGAGGAACGTACTCCTTGGAACGATCAGTCATATGACATCAAAAGGGCATTATCTGCCCAAAAGCAAAGATGAGAAGGAAGGAAGGGGTAGAAAACCAAAAGGAAAGAAAATGGGGAACCTAGGGCAGAAATGGGGAGAGTGCTGACACACTGTAGGGAATGAAACCAAGGTCGTGAAACACTTTATGTACAAACTATGGAGTGGGAAATGAATTTGCTCTGTAAACTTTCACAATGCAAAACAATAAAAATATATGTTTTATAACAAAAAAAAATTCTGTAAGTGCAAACATTCCTTCATCATTAGAGACCAGATGTTGGAGTGTATGATAAGGTTTTGTACACTTGTGTCAAGGTTAAAGAGATGTGCTGCTGAAGGTTATTTCCTTTGCCAGATTTCTTGCATCTTTAGGACTTGACCTGTCAGTAGTAATATTGTGATTCATACAATGATCCATTCCTCACCTGGAATGCTGAGCCTCTGGGGGACAAAGTGTTGATTTCCTGTTGGAAAACTATCCCATGAAGACAGCTACATTTTTCAATTACCTGACTATACGCTCCTCTATCACTCCAACCTAAACGAACACTGATCAAGATAATATATTTGATTAGCATTTAGTTCAAGAAGATCATAAACCCTGAAAGTTACAAGGACCATAGGAAATTTCTAGTCTGGAGGTCTCAAACGACATTGCGAGGACCTCTTCAGGGACTGCCATGTGAGGAGGAAAGCTATTTATTAAGCACCATCTATATTCTAGACACAATGCCCACAGATTCAGCTATGCATGGCACAATGTCCCTGCCTTCTTGAAGCTTACATTCTAGTAGATAATAAAAAAGAAATAGCCATTATGATTACAGAGGTCAGGGAAGGCCTTGCCAAGGACAAACGGCCACATAAGAAAAGAGGAATAACTTTCCAGACAGAAGAGCAGCAGGAGCAGAGACACAAAAGTACAGAACTTAGAGTGATCCAGGAAGTGCTAAGAGGCTGGGCACCTGGAGAATGATGAGTGAGGGGGCGAGTGATGTGAGATGAGATTTCGGAAGAGGGAAGGGCCACATCACGCAAGGCTTTGGAGGTCTTGGTAAAGAACCTCGGGCTTTACTCTAGGAGCAAAGGAATGGCACTGAAGAGTTTTAAACAGAAGAATATACACTCGTAAGATTATTCACCACAACTCATCTGTCAGTTTGTCGTACTGTGGTGGCTCCCTTGTTGCTGTGATGCTGGAAGCTATGCCACCAGTATTTCAAGGTGCACTGAAGGCATTAGTGAAAAACAAGGCTCCAGGAATTGACAGAATACCAACTGCGACGTTTCAACAAACAGATGCAGCACTGGACGTGCCCATTCATCTATGCCAAGAAATTTGGAAGGCAGCAACCAAGCCAACTGACTGAAAGAGATCCGTATTTGTGCCCATTCCAAAGGAAAGCGATCAAACAGAATGTGGAAATTATTGAACAATATCATTAATATGACACACAAGTAAAATTTTGCTGAAAATAATTAAAAAATGATTGTGGCAGTATATCAACAGGGAACTGCCAGAAGTTCAAGCCAGATTCAGAGGAGGATGTGGAACCAGGAATATCACTGCCGACATCAGACGGATCTTGACAGAAAGCAGAAAATACCAGAAAGATGTTTACGTGTGTTTTATTGACTACACAAAGTCATTTAACCGTGAGGATCATAACAAATTACGGATAACATTACAAAGAATGGGAATTCCAGAACACTTAATTGTGCTCATGAGGAACCTGTACGTAGATCAAAAGGCAGTCGTTCAAACAGAACAAGGGGATACTGCATGGTTTAAAGTCAAGAAAGGTGTGCATCAGGGCTGTATCCTTTCACCATACTTATTCAATCTGCATACTGAACAAATAATCTGAGAAGCTGAACTATATAAAGAAGAACGTGGCATCAGGATTAGAGGAAGACCTTTAACGACCTTCTATAAACAGCTGACACAACCTTGCTTGCCGAAAGTGAAGAGGACTTGAAACACTTGATGAAGATCAAAGACCACAGCCTTCAGTATGGATTACACCTCAACATAAAGAAAACAAATACGCTTACAACTGGACCAGTAAGCAACATTATGATAAACTGAGAAAATATTAAAGTTGTCAAGGATTTCATTTGACTTAGATCCACAATCAATGCCCATGGAAGCAGCAGTCGAGAAATCAAATGACTAACAAAAAGAAACCATCTTTAATGGTTATGAGGGAGGGGAGGGGTAGAGAAGGAAAAACACTAAATAGACAATAGATAAATAGTAACTTTGGTGAAAGGTAAGACAGTACACAGTACTGAGGAAGCCAGCACAATTCGACCAAGGCAATGTCATGGAAGCTCCATACACACATTGAAACTCCCTGAGGGACCGAATTACTGGGCTGAGGGCTGGGGACCGTGGTCTTGGGAAACATCTAGCTCAATTGGCATAACACAGTTCATGAAGAGAATATTCTACATCCGACTTTGGTAAGTAGCATCTGGGGTCTTAAAAGCTCGTGTGTGAGACACGGACAGAAGGCTAGACATCCTCAAGGCTGGAATAGCCGCCCCGTTGATCTGGGACTCTATCCCAAGGGTGATGTTACAAGATAAACCACACATGCAGCCTGGGAAGCGCAAAGTTTCGCATATTTCTCTTGTAAGTTGTTTTTCAGGACTCTACCGTAGGGGGTGCTGTCACAAGATAACCCACATCCTGAACCCTGATGCATGGAATTCTACATATCTTCCCTACAAGCTGTTTCCCAAAGATGAACAAAATTAGCCGATCCCCAGGGCATGTGCAGTAAAAATGGGTGTGACCTTACAGTCTTGTCAAGTGGCCACCAAGACTGCACAGTAGTGACATGACATTGTCCAAACTGACTCCACCTTGTGTTCCGGATACACGCACACCTAATTTCTTTAACCCCGCCATTTCCCAGAGAGCCCTGCCTTTTCCCCCAAAAAGCAGTGGATAAAACATAAGATCCTTCCCACCTAAAGCCCTTTATAAACTCCAGGAAAACCTCCATTCAGGGAGAGACTGGAGGCTAGTGTAGGCAGAAGCCCCCCTCCGTCTCTTCCTCGCGAGCCTCTGCTTTCTTTCTGTCACTAACAAACCTTTGTTTGTGTGGAACCTCTGAGCCTCTCCTGGTCATTCTTGGTCAGTAGAAGGCAAAAACCTAGGCAGGACTTGGTCCCAGGCTGGGAAGCCTTGCCCTGCAACATAAGCAGCCATCTAAGATACTCCACTGGTCTCACCCCGTATGGAGCAAGAAACAATGAAGAAAACCAAAGACAAAAGGGAAAGATTAGTCCAAAGGACTAAGGGACTACAAGCACCACAGCCTCCACCTGACTGAGTCCAGCACAGCTAGATGGTGCCCAGCTACCACTACCAACTACTCTGACAGGGATCACAATAGAAGGTTCCGGACAGAGCTGGAGAAAAATGTAGAACAAACTTCTAACTCACAAAAAAAAAACAGACTTCCTGGTCTGACAGAGACTGGGGAAACCCTGAAAGTATGGCCCCGGACATCGTTTTAACTCAATACTGAAGCCACTCCTGAGGTTCACCCTTCAGCCAAAGGTTAGTACAGGCCCATAAAACAAAATGAGACTAAAGGGGAACTCAAGGTCGAGGAGAGTGTTGACATGTCGTGAGGGTGGCAACCAATGTCACAAAACAATATGTGTATGAATTGTTTACTGAAAAGCTAATTTGCTCTGTAAACCTTCATCTAAAACACAGTAATAAAAAATAAAAAGAAATCAAATGACGTATTGCATTGGGCAAATCTACTGATCTCTTTAAAATGCTGAAAAGCAAAGATGTCACTTTGAGGACTGAGGTGTGGCTGACCCAAGCCATGATATTTTCAATCGCCTCATACGCACGTGAAAGCTGGACAATGAATAAGGACGACTGAAGAAGGACCAATGCCTTTGAATTACGCTGTTGGCAAAGAATATTGAATATACCATGGACTGCCAGAAGAATGAAGAAATGCAGCCAGAATGCTCCTTGGAAGTGTGGATGGTGAGACTTCATCTCACTTTGGACACGTTATCAGGAGGGACCAGTGCCTGGAGAAGGACATCAGGCTTGGTAAATTAGAGGGTCAGCAAAAAAGAGGAAGACTCTCAGTGAGATGGGTTGACACAGTGGCTGCAACGATGGGCTTAAGCATAACAATTGTGAGAGTGGTTCAGGACCAGGCAGTATTTCATTCTGTTGTGCTTAGGATCACTATGAGTACAAAATGACTCGATAGCACCCAACAACAATAGGATTATTCTGGTTGTTATGTGAAGAATGACTTGGAGGGAGACAAGAATGGACACTGAAAGGCCATTTAGGGAGCTTTGGAGAAGAGCATGTGAGCGAGGGCTGGATTAGGACAGCAGTGGTGGCAACAATGAGAAGGCTGTATTCTGAAGGTAGAAATGACAAGGACTTGCTGATAAAGTAAATAGGGGAGTGAGAGAAAAAGAAGACTTAAAAATAATGCAGGAAGCAACTCTTCAGACAGGGATTGGACTGGAATGTTGTTGTTGTTGTTGTTATGTGCTGTCGAGTCGGTTCCAATTCATAGCGACCCTATGCACAACAGAACGAAACACTGCCTGGTCCTGCGCCATCCTTACAATCATTGTTATGCTTGAGCTCATTGTCGCAGCCACTGTGTCAGTCCACCTCGTTGAGGGTCTTCCTCTTTTCCACTGACCCTGTACTCTGCCAAGCATGAAGTCCTTCACCAGGGACTGATCCCTCCTGATAACATGTCCAAAGTATGTAAGATGCAGTCTTGCCATCCTTGCTTCTAAGGAGCATTCTGGTTGTACTTCCTCCAAGACAGATTTGTTCGTTCTTTTGGCAGTCCGTGGTATATTCAATATTCTTCGCCAACACCACAATTCGAAGGTGTCAATTCTTCTTCGGTCTTCCTTATTCATTGTCCAGCTTTCATACGCATATGATGTGATTGAAAATACCATGGCTTGGGTTAGGCGCACCTTAGTCTTCAAGGTGACATCTTTGCTTTTCAACACTTTAAAGAGGTCCTTTGCAGCAGATTTGCCCAATGCAACTCGTCTTTTGATTCCTTAACTGCTGCTTCCATGTCTGTCAGTTTGTCGTACTGTGGGGCCTTGTGTGTTGCTGTGATGCTGGAAGCTATGCCACCGGTATTCAGATACCAGCAGGGTCTCCCATGGAGGACGGGTTTCAGCTGAGCTTCCAAACTAAGACAGACTAGGAAGAAGGACCCGGCAGTCTACTTCTGAAAAGTATTAGCCAGTGAAAACCTTATGGACTGGAATAAAAAAAAAAAAAAAATTTTTTTTTTTTAATAGATGGAAAATGATATTGGTGAAGAATGAGCTTCTTGGATCAAGTAGTCACATGAGACTATGTTGGCATCTCCTGTCTGGAGGGAAGATGAGAGGCCAGAGGGGGCCAGAAGCTACCCAAATGGACACGAGGAGAGAGAATAGAGGAAAGAGCTGTGCTGTCTCATTGGAGGGAGAGCAATTAGGAGTGTATGGCAAGGTGTATGTAAATTTTTGTATGAGAGACTGACCTGATTTGTAAACTTTTACTTAATAAAACAAAAACCCAGTGCCGTCTTTTACTTAAGGCACAACAAAAATTAACTACAATAATAATAATAATAATAATGTAGGTTCTGGATTCAAGCAATTAGGTGTTACCATTTATTAAGATAGAATAGACTCAGAGATGAGCAGATTTGAGACTCGGCAAAATCAAGAGTTTAGTTTTGAGCATGTTAGAGATGCCTAAAGTCCTGGGTGGCGCAAACAATGTGTGTTCGCCTGGTAAACAAAAGGTTGGCCGTTTGAACCCACCCAGCGACACTGTGGAAAAAAGGCCTGGCAATCTGCTTCTGTAAAGATTACAGCCAAGAAAACCCTATGGAGCAGTTCTACTCTGTAACGCAGGGCGTCACCGCGAGTCAGAATTGACTCCATGGCACAAGACACCAGCCTCTCCGACAGAGCAGTCGGGTAAAACCAAAACAAGTTGTCAGTGAGGCAGTTTTGATTCATGGGGACCTCATGCGTGTCAGAGCGGAACTGTGCTGAATAGGGTTTTTCAATGGCTGATCTTTTGGAAGTAGATCACCAGGCCTTTCTTCCAAGACACCTCTGGGTGGGCTCGAACCTCCAAACTTCCGGTTAGCAGCTGAGCGCATTAACCATTTGCCCCGCCTAGGGACTCCAGAGGAGCCAAGAAGAGAGTATGATGTACATGTCTGGAGAGTAGAGGAAGTGCAATGGACAAAAACTCAACTAGCATAAGCAAAACAAATAAGTAAATGGAAACTAATAGAAAATGACTAATGAATTTGGGCTCACATCACCAGTAAACCCATACACTGACTTCAGGCACAGCCAGATTCAGAAACCCAAACAGTGGCCTTGGGCTCTGCCTCTTTCCATCTCTGAGCTCTTCCTTTCTCCATTTATCATCTTCTGCAGCCAACTTGTTCTACACCACTGAATAAGGGCCACCACCGTGCAGTCCCTGCTGTACAGGAGTCCAAAGAAAGAGGAAAACGCTTTTCCCCACTGTCCATATAATGAGTCTTAGGGAAGATTCTGATTGATCCAGTTTGAGTCACAAGCCTATCCCCAAACTTATCATGTTTTAACAACAACAACAAAAAAATGCAGATCTTGACTAGTGTGTGTTGAGAGCCCACCCCACGGACCAACATGGAAAGGAGGCGGCAGAGCAGTGATAGGCTTACCAAGCCCTGAGGGATGAAAAGAAGTTGTTCCCTGGAAGAATAAGGGTACTATATCAGACAGCCAACTACGGGAGTCCACTCCAACTCATGGAGACTCCATGTACAGCAGAACAAAACACTGCCCCATTCTGCGCCATCTTCACAGTCGTTGGTATGCCCGAATCCATTGTTACAGACACCATGTATTTTGAGTGCCTTCCAACCTAAAGGGCTTATCTCCCAGCACAATACTGGACAAAGTTCTGTTGTGGCCCATAGGGTTTTCATTGGCTGATTTTTGGAAGTAGATTACCAGACTTATTCTTCCTAGTCTGTCTTAGTTTGGAAGCTTGGCTGAAACCTGTCCACCATGGGTGACTCTGCTGGTATTTGAAATACCAGTGGCATAGCTTCCAGCCTCAGAGCAACACACAAGTACACACTGTCAGGTGGGTAGTGGAGTGCACATTTAGCAGGTCTTAGTAGAGCAGCAGAAACCCTGGTGGTGTAGCGGTTTAGTACTTCAGCTGCTAACCAAGAGGTTGGCATTTTGAATCCACCAGGCGCTCCTTGGAAACTCTATGGGATGGTTCTACTCTGTCCTGTAGGGTCGCTGTGAGTCGCGGCAGGGGGTTGGGTTGGGTTTGGTTAGTAGAGCAGCACACACTGAGTTGTCATGAGTCAGAATCAACTCAACGGCGAGTGGCGGTGCTGCGATACAGCAGCTGGCATTTACAGTAACCAAGAACACGCTTAGTGAGAGAGCTACGCCCAGGCCTTCTGGCTCCAGAACTATGCTGCACCACCTCCCTATAAACAGATATAAGGCGTTCTGAACTGCTGCTTCTCATAGCCTTTAAATGCTGAGGGGAACTGAGAGCTCCAAGCCTCATTTGTTGTGTTTTTGTGGTGGTGGCTGTTGTTTCCACCTGGCATCTTCCTTGAGCCCCAGTGCAAGATGGTGCCAGCTTTGAACACTCCCAGCAAGTATTCTACTGGGTGAAGAACCCTTGCTTAAAGGATATGTCATACGTCTTTTGTAAATGACATAACCATTTAATACCGTCAGTGTCCATTTACCCACCATTGTCAATACACAGGTAAAACCATACAACACTAGAGCTGGCACCTCCAGATCCTCACCCAAATCCTTTCCACCACAAGAGCAGGACCCACGACAGGCATGTCAACCAGTGTCACACAGGCAGGCACTTAGTGGAAACACCAGGACCAGGCTGCCCAGAACCTAACACACGGTTCTTGCCGTACCACAGAAAGGCAAGCAGCAGGTAGGGCAGCAAGCCTAAGGCCTTCACGGTCACAACTAGCAAGAAGCCCTGGTGGCGCAGTGGTTAAGTGCTCAGCTGCTAACTGAAAGGTGGGTGGTTCAAACCCAGGCTGTCAAACCTCTTGGTGGTTTTCATGTTAACTTCTGAGCTACTCGTTGATGAAAACAAGGGAGCTTGTATTTGCTTGGGCGTATTATAATGTATTCAACCACATCATTAAATAAAAATATTTGAATATGGGCCCAAAATTGTGTTAGCTACTAAAGACACATAAATGAGCAAGGATCTCATGGCCTGGGCCTGTGTGGAGTGTTGGTGGGGGCAAAGACACACACAGAGTTACCACTACGCTGTGCGTTGAGAGGTCCTGGGGTGACTACAGGACACACTGAGTAAAATGACTAGCATACAGCAGGAACTCAGAACCTTCAGTTCTTTCCCTTTGATTAAACAGGGGCAGTCATAACTTCCTTTAAACATGTTCCAGAAGCATCTTGAGGGCATTACTGTAACAAGTATTCATGGAACTAAGAGCAGAAGGCGTGACTGTACCCAACACAGGTCATGCCAACCTCACTCTCCTTCCCCTTCCTAGTACCAGTAAGCCAGGGAGGAAAGGTGCCTTACCTCCCAATTATCAGTGGGAGTAAAATACCACCAGTCCAGAATGTTATGTGGGACAAATTCAGGCCAAGGTCCATGTGTGGTTAATGTTCTAAGATGTTATGATATGAAGACTTTATAATTCAGTATATGAAATATTATGCTTTTATATATCACATGGTTGTTTACAGACATGACCAGAGCTATAGTTTATACTCCTTCTGGACTTTAGAAATTTTAGGAATAAAATTTCCACTCTATTATTCTTTTCCCACAGAAAAAGAGTAAAAAGATAAAGCATTAAAGGATTAGTGTTCTGACACACACACACACAGAATGCAGACTTCTTAGGATGCTTGATAGATTATTTTATTAACAGTCAAAACATGTCACTTACAGTAGGAAAATGTTTCTTTAATGAACGATTAAATGAAAATGCTCCAGAACCTTATAGGACCTTTAGTGTGTGCTTGGTTTGATGCATACCTCAGGAGACAGGACGTTAGTTTGCTGGGATCATAAGGGTATGACTGGTAATGAGGAACAGTAATTTATAAAATAGTTTTTCTAAATAGTAGTTCCCCTGAAATTAAACAGAAGATAAAACTTATATTTATACCTAGTTTTAGATGATTCACAGCACGCATCAATCTAAATTTTATTGTTTCCATGTCACTTTTTAAAAAGTGCTCAATAGAAATTCAAACCTCATTTTAAGATCATGAATTTGAGCATGGAATAAAGTTGTAATTTCTCAACACAAGCGTTTAATTATTACGCTACAGTTTAAGCCACAATACTATTTCAAAGGCAGGAGTTGTTCTGCGTCCTTGACCTTTCAGCACGTGTCACCCTGAGGCTCTTCCAGCACATCCGTGACGCGGGCAGGCAGGCGCTGCTGCGGCGCTCACAAACACCCCCCCCGGATGACCATACTTGTTCTTTCAGAAGAAACTGCGATTCTACTTCTCTCTTCTGTTATGAAGACAGGCCTACGCAGAATCCTAAGTTCTCGTTTTTCCACTGGATGATTACAATCTTTAGTTTGTCAATGACCTTGATGTCTTAAATAAGCCTATCCCACGGGAAGGAAAATGCTCTCCTGAAGCAGCGTGCTTTCCTCCTCCTTTCTACCATTCTCTCAATATAAAGTCAAAGCAAAAATAGAGGCCCATAGAAATTTCTATACTGAATATTTTTAAAATCACAAAGCTTAAAACAAAACAAAAAAAAAGTCAAAGCAAGAATAGAGGCCCATAGAAATTTCTATATTATTTTTAAAATCACAAAGCTTAGTAGGAGCCAAAAATGTTTAGATAAATCAGTAGTCTCCGCGTGTTTGTTAGCTGCATATGAACCATGACCTAGCAGACTGCTTCCTGTATTCAAAAGCCCATCTTTTGGAAGGCCCCTAGCTTACTGGGGGTCTGTTTAAACACTGTTTCTAGAGACAAGTGTAATCACGTGACTCCCATTTGAGCTCCATGTAAGTCACGCCTGTGGTATATACACAACGGCAGTCACAGTCTCTAGTTTTTCAACACACAAACGTGCGTGTGCACAGTTACCAATAGTCTCATCAGCGCTGCTGACAACTCTGAATACTTTCCTAATTGAATTCTGAAAGTGTCTCGAATTTTTTTTAAAAACTTCAGTCTTCAATATTGAAACTTCTAAGTTACTCCATTTTTCCATTAAAAAAATAGAAAAATTAAGTTGGGGGAAATTAAAAATAGAAATATGGAGTTGGGAAGCCATCCTGTTACTAAACAGGTTTAGAAGAAAACCTATATAGAGAATATTCCAATAGTGTTCTTTATAATAACAATTGGAAACAAGCAAAATATCTAGTAGCAGATGGCCAATAACACAGGTCAGAAAATGTCCAAGGGACAGAATATCCTGCATCAACTAAAACAATTCAGAAGATGATGAACGACATGGGGAAATGCGTGACACTGTTAACCAAATACAAAAAGGGTCCCTCCTACATTTACAGAATCGCAGCTCAACTTGCAGAAACTGAACAGGAACATAACCTGACATGCTGTGTCACTATCTTATGGATGTATCTTTCCTTTACTGAAAAACAACACAATATAAAGTTTCTATAGTGACTGTATATTTAAAAAAAAAAGAAAATGAAAAACAATAAAAAAGACCGAATAACTCAAAAAGCAAGTCTTTGAAAACCACTGTCTCTGAGGGAGATGTGCTGCCAGCCTCACCCTGAGGCCAGTTTGCCCTCCTGGAGAAGGCCGTCCTGGAACCCAGCAATGCTCAGGAAGGGGGCATCAGGAAATACCTGTGGTCTAACCTGTCACTGATTTTATCAACGAGGCCCAAATTTGTCCACTTTGTACAGTTTTATACATATACTTCTACATTTTTATATTTGAAAAATTCAAAAACACAACTTTTTATAATAAAGCAGTTCTCAATTAGCAATCAAGCTATAGTTTTTTTAAATACGTTAACCCTGTGAAACAGGTGGCTATACACAAAGACCACTGGGTTACAGGATACACAACAAAGACCAGAAGCTATAGTAGGCTGAGGGCTACTTACAGAAAAGAGCAATTTTCAATAGAAAATTGAGTAATTTCCCTCAGGTGGGTTTTATTGTCAAGCTGGGGCAAGACAAGATTTTCTACAATTGCAACAGAACAGGATTAGAAAGACTTCCCTACAGGCCCCAATTATCTTGGGATGAAATATTTTTGATGGTTTTCATAATGACAATTATAATCTCCTAGGCTATCTTTGCCATGAGTTGGAATTCACCCGACAGTAACGGGTTTGGTTTTTGGTTAGGCTATCTTAGCTTTCTGAACAAAATGTTCAAATCAAAACATTAAATCATACAAAGCATTCAGTATTCTTACAATTGCCCGATAACAAAATTTCAAAACGATAAAATATTCATAGCATTAAATTCTGCTTATCAAATATCTGAATAAGCAACATTTAAGAAATGATACACCATAAAGCAGCTTATTAATATATCGTAATACTCTACACTACTGCAAAAATCATCATCAAGACCTTGACTTACACAGTAGAATGCTAATGTTTCACTTTTTGCAAGCCATGTATCTTTCACTGACATTCTCCCAGTTGATGACATTCCAAATAGCTTTCAGATAATCGGGTCTGACATTTTCATACTGAAGGTAGTAAGCATGCTCCCACACATCAATCCCAAGCAGTGGGATAAGCCCTACAGGGAAAGAAGAAGAAAAAGCAAACACTATGAATTTCAACCGAAACGCATCTTCTTAATTCAAACTTTAGTTATCCTATGCACACAAAATTATCTGTTACAACACTCTCATTCATTTTTCAGTTTCTTATATAAGGAGGAAATCTGTGTAAGAATAAATATTCCCATTAAAAGTATTTTAAAATTTATTCTTTGGAAGAAAATGTGATACGGAATAGTAAATTAAGACAGACTTGGGAAAATCAACTAACTATGGTACCATAATAAAAACTTTGTTGCCGTTGAGTTGATTCTGACTCGTACTGACCCTATAGGACAGAGTAGAAATGCCCCATAGGGTTTCCAAGGAGTGCCTGGTGGATTCGAACTGCTGATGTTTTGGTGGACCAAAGTTCCAGCTAATTGCTGGCTGCCTTATAGTTCTAGTCCCATGCTTTTAAATGACATCTTCTAAACAGCTTCTAATTCGATTTGGCTCAACATGAAAAAAAAAAAGATTTGGTGAACCCAGCCAGGAGCTTCTAAGCAAAATATTTTCATATACCAAATGAAGGCAGCAATCTGGGAACTTGAGTCCTAGTCCCAGTTTTACCACAAAAACAAGTTTGAAAGGCAGTGCTCAGCCAAAGGAATGAGAGTACAAACTCTGAGGCCAGGGTGAGCTTGGGTTTCCTTTCCTTGCTCTTGTTTATCTACTCTATTTTTACTTTAGTGCACGTATCATGTGAACTGACGCCAATTCTCTGCAGAATGAAGTAGAGATTATATTAAAACTTTTTTTTTTGGTCAATTATGCACGCTTACAAAATGTCAAGGACTTTAAAAGCATTTTCGTGTACACGAAAGACCTTGAGTATCATCTGTTAGGTGCCCTAGTGGTGCAGTGGTTAAGAGCTATGGTTGATAACCAAAAGGTCGGCAGTTCAAAGCCACCAGCTGCTCCTCAGAAACCCTATAGGGCGGTTCTACTCTGTCCTATAGGGTCGCTATGAGTCGGAATCAACTCCACGGCAGCAGCTTTGGTTTTTGATTTTTATCATCTGTTAAGATTTCCTCAAATTATTACATGGCCATGGTAAGTTTAAACACAGTGAATTTCCCTTGTTCCTAGTTAAATTCCTTGTAATAAACTCTCTCTCCTAAAGTCGTCTAACAGTTTTCACATCTAACCTGTTGTTCCTTGCAACGGGTCCTGATTTGAACAAGCGGCAATCTGTAAGTGTCCCCACTCCTTGTTGAAACCAAGCCAACCCCAGCCTGAACCTTGAACGCTAACAGACACGGCTGTCAACTTCTCCTTAAACTTCGCAAAAGAACCAAAGTCACGTTTGATGGCTTCCAGCAACTCCCCTATTGAAAAAACAAAAAATCCAAAGATACCATATGTAAACAGATTTCAGGTTACAATATTACATTACAGATGTGAAAATATTACAACTAGACAACAGCACACAGAAGACATACCATAGCCCGGTGAGCCTGTGTTATACCAGTGTTCTACCGTCCTGATGCCAGGACTCGAAGGCTTCAAAATGTAAATTAATGTGCTTTTTTAATGAAGGGTCAGAGGGATTTCTCCACTCCCTCTGCTATTTTCATCAGGAAAGAAATCATCATTTCTACTAGCTCCCCTCCCCCATAGAAAATTTCACTTTGACTTCTCCCCTATCTGCTCTATGTCCCAATTTGGGAATAAAGTGATAGTCGTTATGGGATTCTTCTCCAAAGCAGCCTAGATCTTTCTACCTTATAGATTACAATGTTTTAAAAAGAGTGGTTTTCTCTTCTATTACTGAACTAAAGGTACACTTTAAGAGCTACAACCGTTTTATTCTGTAGCAATCCAGAATATAATACCAGGTTGAGCATATCAACTAGATCAACTGGGCCAAAAATACTACCCTTTTATACCACTGGTTTAAAGGTATCCATTAATCATAGGCACAAATGCTGGAATAAAGTGGAAGAGATTATACAAAATAGCACAGTACCAAAACTTTTTGGTTGAATGTGGACATATGTGATATTCCAGCAACTCACTGATTTCTAAAGTACTAAGTCATGGTCTGAAGACCTAACTCAGAGAAAACAAACTGTCCAGCCTCACGTACTTACTTCCTTGTTCATCATTACCTCAAAATGAAATTGCTTATTTCAGATGCTTAAAATAGGCTGCCTGCTACAACACTGACTGAAAGCAAAACAAAACAAAAAAAAAAACAACAGAAACTTAAGGTATGAGCAAGGAGCCTAAAAACAAAGGAGGAGAGCTAGGTTTATGCCCCATGCCTTCCCTGGGATGAGGAAGGGACTCCTTGGGTCTGACCTCACAAGCTACATGGAAAGTTTATAAACAAGTAGAAAACAAGACCATCCAGCTCTGTGTTCCCCTCTTACCTGCAATTTAAAAAAAACACCTGGAAAACCCAATTTTCTGGACAATTGGCTTCACAGTTAAGAAAAACAGAGAATTAACAGCAAAAGGAACTATTTTAAGCTCTATGTATAATAATTTAATTCTTAAAATAGTCCAATTATTATACTTATACCATATAAATGAAAAAAGCTAAGGTATAAAATGGTTAAGTATCTTACTCCAGGTCCTACAGTTTTAAAAGTCCACCTTTTTTAAAAAATTATATTTTTTTAGTGTTGGTCTTTCCCTAACATGAGGTATAGTACACTTAAACCGGAAGTTGACATTGCAGGTATATTAAATATGTGTGTGTGTATGTCAGGTCTACTGATATAGCTACTGAACACATTATCCATCCTTACTTATGCTCCTTCAGAAGTTACTTTATTGTGCTTGTTATGGAAAAAATGCCACTACTGAGACATCAGAGAGAATTAAGGTCCCAAGAAAATCAACAATCGTTCCCGTTATGCACAAAACGTAGATAAGGAGCATCAGTGTATCCCAACCTTTGGGTTCTCCACCGCCATTAGGGCTCAGGTTTGTCCAGAAGATGCTATGATTGATATGACCTCCGCCATTGAACTTCAGCGCAGGCTGGAGAGCTACCTGGGCTGTGACATCACCTGAAATGTTAAAATACAAACACAGTTTTAAAATTCCTACCTTTTCTACCATTCTACACACTCACTAGTCTTTGTAAAATGTCAGATAACTGGACCAGCTCATCTATAGCATCCCTGTTGTCCTGAAATATCACAAGTTCAGAATTCTCCAAAAAAAAAAAAAAAAAAAAAGACCCTCCTAAAATGATTTGTCCCAGCTGATTTCCAGTTGTAAGCAGGTTGCAGAGGTCAGAGAAAATTCACTCTCGACCTCTAAGAAGCTCAAGGTTTCCTTACACAGGAAAGATTTCAAAAATGAAGTAATTAAGAGAACAAAGGTAGAACATAATAGAATGCTAAAATGTATGGCTCAATATACAGACTCTAGGGAAATTTTTCAACTCTCATCTTCAAAAGCATTTCACTGGGGAATATTTCACTGTTACATTAACAAGAAGCCCAACGTATTCAAAACTGAACTTCTGATCCTCCTCCCCCCCCCCGCCCCCCACCAAGCTTACTCATCCTGTGGCCTTCTCCTCTCAGTAATGCCACCCCATTTCTCAGGACATTTTCGATTCCTTGAGGTCATTTGTGACGTCTCCACTCACACACCTTATATCTAACCCACCAACAAAGCCAGCTCTACCTTCGAAACGTGCCCAGAATCCCATCGCACCTTCCTGCCTGTGCTGCCGCCCCTCTGGCCCAGACCACCAGCACCTCCCACCTGCACTGGTGCAACTGTCTCCTCACCTCCCACATCTGCCCCCCATGGTCTCGTCTCAGCCCAGCCGCCAGAGGGATCCTCTAAGAACCCAAGCCAACCATGGCACTCCTCTATATAGGCCCCTCCAAAGGCTCCCTGCTCACTCAGAGTGAACCCCAACTCCTTACAATCAGCTACTAAGTTGCACACCATCGGACCCTCTGTGACCTCTGACTGCATCTCCTGGTTCCTATCCCCTCCTCACCCAAATGCAGGCACACTGGTCTCCTTGCACTTACAGGAAAAACCAAGTATGCTCCCAGCTTAGGGCTCTGACCAATCACTGTCGCCTTTCTCTGAAACTCTTCCCCCGGGTACCCTCATGGTTCACTCCCTCATTTTTCCTTCCAGTCTCTACTGGAAGGTCACCTTACCCCAGGCCTTCCCTGACCAAGGTGTATGAATGGGCAATTCCCCACCACCCCCTCCCTACTTTATTTTTCTTGATAGGGCTTATAACCATCTGCAGACGACATGTTTACTTACCTGTCTCCCCCTGCTAGAATGTAATGACTTTTCAGTCACTGCTATATCCTCAGGCCTAAAATACTGCGTCGTGTATTGTAGACACTCAATAGATATTTGTTGATTGAGTAGATGACTGACTAAATTTAGTTTCTATGAAAAAAACAATACCAATTCTCTGGTAGCTATAGTTTTAAAAAAAAAAAAAACTTCATATTTGAAATACTGAATGTATTCCCAAAATACTGGGAAAAGTAAATGCAAACCAAAAAGACTTTCTATCAGGCTAAATAAGTAGGCCAAACAAATTTTTTTCCTAGGCCTTCAAGAAGTTGCACATTACCTGATCTGTTAGGAAAAATGGAAATTCTCTTGCTCGATACTGAGCGCTCCTTATTCACAAGATACCAAGAGAGGCAATGTGAAGGACACAAAGAACCACTAATCGCAAGTGCCACCCTCATGGAGATCACATAGTGGAAAAAGCTCTCCACTTCTGTTCCTAAAATGTACATTAAAACCCATGTAAGAAATGCTGCTTTCTGAAACAACAAAGCCAAACCTCCAGCTGTTCAGCAATTCAGAAAGGTAAAGAGAACTGTGCGATAATCTAAATACACAGATAATCTCTTAAATTTCTTGGGGTCTTTTTGTTTGTTTGTATTCTTGTTTTTTACAGATACCAACTTTTTTTTTTTTTGCTATGTTTACAAATTAATTTTCTTACAAGTCAGTGTTGCCCTATTAATTTTTCTAGGAGAGTCATCCTGAAAATAAATGTATATTTCATATTTTTTAATAAATCAACAGTAACTACATTTTTCTAATAGGAAAGAAATATGCTTATTCATAAATAGTTTAATAACTTCATCTTAAATGAAAAGCTTACATAATTACTTTAAAATTTTAATAGAAGTTTTGAGGTCTTAATATCTATTTTTAAGACCACGTTTCTGAAGTTCAACTTTTTCTTTGGTTTCACTAGTTTCTTTTCACCTCTGATAAATCCAGCAAAAGTTAAGTAATTTTATCTAAAAAGTATTTGCTAGTTACATACGATGAGATTATGGATGATATTATTTTATTTACATTCTTTTTTCCCAAAATTTCAAGCCTAGAAATTTAACTTTTTAATTAAAAAAAAAAAAAAAAAACCCCAGGGCCATCTACCCTACCCTATAGAGTAGAACTGCCCCACAGAGTTTCCATGGAGCGCCTGGTGGATTCAAACTGCCAGCCTTCTGGTTAGCAGCCATAGCACTTAACCACTATGCCACCAGGGTTTCCAAACTTATGTTTTTTTAAATAAAGGAAAACTCTGTAGATACTTATTACCTTATAGGCAATACACTTCAATAATGTAAAGCTTTTTTTCCCAGTAGCTTTCACTAAACAAGTAAAGCTTTGATTCTACAAGAAAAGAGCTGAAATCAAGCTGTTTCTGAAACACTGGACAGGTTCATGGGCATCAGATGTTGCTACAGAAGAAATACTTTCACAACTGTGACATTCCCCCAGCCTCCCAACATTACCACACCCTTCACACATTTGTCATTTCCTTAATCATGGAGCCCTTCCCTGTAGTCAGGGTTCCTGGCCATCACAAGCAAAGCTTCCCAAATGTGGCAACTTCCTCTTCAGGCTGAGGTACTACGTGTTCCCACTAGATGCCACTAGTCAACAAGACGTCACTGTCTGAAAACCACTCAAATTTCGTAAGTCTAGACTTTTGGGATTTTTTGTTTTGTTTTGTTTTGGAATTTAATAAAAACACATTGAGGAATATATTTCTTAACCATGTAGTTATATACCTTGTGCAAGCCACTGATCAAAAGATGGAGGAATACAATACAGCTCTGTACAGAAACATTAAAACATAGTATTCCCATACATGCCCCCAAACACAAAAACTCCACATACTACTGCTTTTGCTAGTTGAGCCCTTTTTTAAAAAAATAACTCCATTATTACATTTTAATTGAATTACAAATATTAGTAAATAGACACGGGCCTCTTTCAGTTTCCTACAAGAAAGGATATTTTCCAGAATCTTTGATGGAGCAGGATAGCAATAGGATGCAGACCTCAAATTCTAGTAAAAAGACCAGACTTAATAGTCTGACTGAGACTGGAGGGACCCCAGAGGTCATGGTCCCCAGATCTTCTGTTGACCTAAATGGAACCATTCCCAAAGCCAACTCTTCAGACAGGGATTGGACTGGACTATAAGACAGAAAATGATACCAGAAAGGAGTTAGCTTCTTGGCTCAAGTAGACACATGAGACTATCTGAGCAGCTCCTGTCTGGAGGGGAGATGGGAAGGCAGAGGGGGACAGAAGGTGGTTGAATGGACATGGGGAATACAGGGTGGACAGGAGGAGTGTGATGTCTCATTAGGGGGGGAGCAACTAGGAGTACATAGCAAGGTGAATACAAATTTCTGTATGAGAGACTCACTTGATTTGTAAGCTTCCACTTAGAGCACAATAAAAAAAAAAAAAAGGATGTTTTCCTTGTGAATTCTGACCCCTGGATCAATTCCAGAAATACATCAAGTCTAAAGGGCCTCACTCAGTCCACAGTTAAACCAAACAAAACCAAACCAGTTGCCATGGGGTAGATTCCAACTCATAGCGACCCTACAGGACAGAGTAGGATTGCCCCATAGGGTTTCCAAGGAACACCTGGTAGATGTGAACTGCCAACGTTTTGGTTAACAGCTGTAGCTACCTAGGAAGCTTCACAGGGCAGGGAGCTGTACAGGATATACCGGGAGCACGTGTGCTCCAGACTCTCCAACTCCTAGGCTGGATTCCCATCCCATCAGTCCCTAAGACAAGGACAATGGCCACAAGTGCTATCACAAGGCAGGCAGTCAAGAAGATATTAACCCTCCCTTAGTCTCCTATCAGTGCTGCCACGGCCACTGCTTGAGACAGCTGGCCCGGTAGCTATAGGGGACTTGGAAAAGGAGACAAAGGTTGTCAAGCTCCTCCCACCTCTTGTCCAGGCAGCGTGGTTCAGAAAGACAAACCTTGGCCGTTGACAGCAGCACTCCATTCCCCCACTTCCACTGGAAGGATTGGTGAGGAACCCAACTTTGGAGGCAAATGAGTAGTTACGTTGGCACACAAAGGCACCTGTGTACCCTGTGTCTGGGCCACAAGTGGAAAGGCTCTCTCAGCCATCTTGCAAATGGAGACCCCAGAGACATTTCCCAGGAGCACATTACATAATACAAACAGGTTTTAATTGTTAATATGCACAAGAAACACAAAAGCCAAACCCATAGCCATAGAGCTGATTCCAACTCATGGCAACCCCGTGAGTTACAGAGTACAACTACTCAAAGATTTTCCGGGCTGTGAGCTTTACAGAAGCAGATCGCCAAGCCTTTCTTCTGTGGTGCTGCTGGGTGGATATGAACCACCAACCTTTAGGTCAGGAGTCAAGCACAAACCTTTGCACCACGCAGGGGCAATATGTGAAAAGGAGTTACGTATTACGGCTTTCTGAAAGCTCTACAATTCACCCTTGCTAGGGGCACATTGCAACAAAAATGAGACTCCAACTTAATCCAGCTGTTCCTAGTAGCCATAATAGTAAAATTCACAAGCTATAATTTATTTAGGGCTTCTAAGTTTTCTGAGGCCATAAAAGAAGTTCATACAAACCTACTGAGGCACTAACTCTACAATGATATATTACCAAAAAAAAAAAAAAAAAGTGAGAGACTTTCAGGCCTGAAGCACTGAGAATTAGTAAACACATGGAGTGGATCTGCCTCAGTGCCAGGCATTTCTGTATGGGGACATCCCGCGCTGTCTCATTTCCACTGTGACCAGGCAGCGTTTAGCTCTGTTGCACATATTACAGGCTCTCTATGAGCTGGAACCGACTCGGGGCACCTAACAACAACAAAGTTTCTATTCTGTGAGGGAGGGTCGCACGTACCCTTTGCCAGCGCCTCCTTATACTTCTCCTCGGTGACGTTTAAGTTATGCACGTAAGCGGCGTGGTGTTTGCTGTGGTGCAGCTGCATGATCTTAGCGCTAATGTGAGGCTCCAGGGCGCCATAGTCGTAGGGCAGGTCAGGCAGGCTGTGCTTCTGCCTGGAGCCCAGCGCTCCCAGAGCTGGGATCAGCTGCCTGCTCGTGCTGCAAAGACAAAACACACTGAGTCACTGCACACGCGCGGTCCGCTTTCACGCGTGTAAGAGCCCGCAGGCACTTTCTCGCGCGCAGACCCTGTTTTCCGAAGCAGTAAGTCTGCCACTAAGCAAACGTGCCTCCTGAACGCACCGCGAGCCTCTGCCGGCCTTTGGCCCTGGCAAGCGACGCGAGGATGCGCCCTGCGGGGACGGTTACATCGCCGCGGTCTTCCCTCTGAGACCGCAACGCCGGCTTCAGGAAACGGCCGCGTCCTTGGGCCGGGAGATAACAGCCCGAGAGCTGTCCTCGCCCCGCGCAGGCGGCCTGCCGAGACACCCGTGACCCTGCCGGGCCCGGCGGGGCGCGGAGGGCGGAGAGGGGCGGGCACCGGCCGGGCCCGCGCCGCCCGCGCCGCCCGCGCCGCCGCCGTCTCCCTGCGCCCGCCGGCCTGCCCCCGTGCCCTTGGAGCCCGTGCCAGCGTTGCCGCTGCAGCCGCGCGGTCCCCCGCGCCTCTCACCTGCCCGCCGCCCGGCACAACATGGTGCTGCGCAGCCACTCGGGGCGTCCTCCCGAAGCGCAGGTGTCGGCCGCCTGGCGTCAGATTTAAGCGCCGCGTGCCGGCCTCCGGCCAGGGCCCCGCCCCTTCCTCCGGGAGGCCCCGCCCCGCCCTTCCGGGAGGGCCCGCCCCCTGTTCCGGGAGGCCCCGCCCCGGGCCGCTCACATGCCCGGAGGGGGAACCGCGGGGAAACCCGGGGCCTGCACCGCCTGTGCTTGGCCACGAGCGCCCGGCCTGGGGCGCTTGAAAGCCAAAGCTGGAGACTTCCCAGCGGGCTGCGGGAACTGCTGTGCGTTTTTAACCGCACTTCGACAGCATGTCGCCAGAGGGAGGGGTCCCCCCGCTACGAGTGCGACTTGGTTACGGCCCACGCGGCTCTGCGCCCACCCTCCGCGGCCCTCGGGCTGCACGCGGGCCCCGAGTTTGCGGCCCCCGCCGGTGGGCTTGCAGTTCCCGGGCAGGTGCAGGCGGCCCTGCGCTGTTTGGGCATCTGCAGGGCCACGTGATCTGTCAGAAAGGAGAGGCCTCCGAGCTCTCCGGCAGGACTGGGGGCTGCCACTGGCCCCGAGGAAAACGGGCCCAAGCTGCTGGAGACGCCGTCCCAAGAGCGTGCCTGAATAGGGCCAGTTTCCCTTTAGTCGGTTCTGGGCTCTTTCCATAGCACTGCCCCCAGTGACCTTTCTTTGCTAAAGTAACCGACCTTGGGATCTCCTCCAGGCCAGAGTCAGAGCCAGGCCCCTTTTATTCTCAATAACTGCCTGATAATAGCGTCCCTCAACACCTGCAATGTACCAGCGACTGTCCTGAGGGATTAACGTGCATTCTCTTATTTTACCCGCCAACCCACCCACTAAAAAAAAAAAAAAAATTTTCACCCACTAGAGTTGGTTTATTAACTCCAGTTAAAGAAATAGACTCACTGAGGTTGGGCAGCTTCACCTGGTCACACAGTAAGTAAAAGAGTCAAGATTAGAATCCAAACTTCATACCAACTTGACTAGTGAGCCTTACCAATCACCTTCTGTGTGTTTAGAGTGACATCTACGAGCCAACTGCTCTGGAGAAGATAAATACAACAGGTTTCTTTCCTCCTGGGTCTTACGGTCTAAGAGCCTGGAAGTGTCAAATACTTTCACTTTCTCAACAGATACAAAAACAAACAAAAGTCCTGGATTGTGTAAGTCTTTCCGGTATGTAGAAATTGAAAGTTTTTACACTGTTATTGGTGTGAGTCGGACCTTTATTAAATATTAAGGGAAACATGTAGTACGTGCTCATAAGCTTTTAATTATCTTCTTCCACCACCCCCCACCCCAAAGGCTTTGCCAGGATGACTAGGCTTCGGGGAAGCAGAATGGGAAGGGCTTTCTAATAGGAACCCATTCACATGACTGCACAGCAGAAGGACTAGGCTTGTTTACAGCCAGGGGAGTGTAACTAAGGGTGTGTGTTGGGGAGAAGGAGGAACTTCAGATTGGGAACAACTTATGGAGGTCCTTAAAACTCAGACAAAGCATAGGTTTGATGTGCTTGGTAACAGGAGGCTAAGAAATACTTTAGCTGACAAAGATCAGACAGGTGCATAAAACAAGACTAAATGGGCACACCAGCCCCGGGGCAAGGACAAGAAGGCGGAAGGGGACAGGAAAGCTGGTAATGGGGAGCCTAAGGTCAAGAAGCAGAAAGTGTTGGCATGTTGTGGGGTTGGCAACCAATGTCATGAGATAATATGTGTATTAATTGTTTAATAAGAAGTTTGTTCTGTAAACCTTCATCTAAAAAAAAAGTACAATAAAAAAATATGTATTTTAGCTGAGGAGTTTTTTAGGCAAGATAGTCTGGTCAGGAAGCTGTTGTATTTATCCCAGCCTGAGGTACTAAGGGCCAGGGGCTTTTGTTTGTTTATTGCGCTTTAAGTGAAAGTTTACAATTCAAGTCAGTTTCTCATACAAAAACTTATACATATATTGTTATGTGACCCTAGCTGCCCTCCCTACAATGTGATAGCACGCTCCCTCTCGCCACCCTATATTTCCCATGTCCATTCAACCAGCTCCTGTCCCTTTCTGCCTTCTCATCTGGCCTCCAGACAGGAACTGCCTACATAGTCTCATGTATCTACTTGAGCTAAGAAGCACACTCCTCACCAGTATCATTCTATGTCTTATAAAAAAAAAAAATATAGTCTAGTCTAATATTTGTCTGAAGAGTTGGCTTCAGGAATGGTTTTAATTTGGGCTAACACAGAGTCCGGGGACTGTGCTCTGGGGTCCCTCCAGTCTCAGTCAGACCATTAAGTCTGGTCTTTTTACTGGAATTTGAGGTCTGCATCCCACTTTTCTCCTGCTCCATCAGGGATTCTCTGTTGTGTCCCCTGTCAGGGCAGTAATTGGTGGTAGCTGGACACCATCTAATTCTTCCCGTCTCAAGCTGATGTAGTCTCTGGTTTATGTGGCCCTTTCTGTCTCTTGGGTTCTTATTTTCTTTGTGTCTTTGGTGTTCTTCATTCTCCTCTGCTCCAGATGGGTTGAGACTAATTGATGCATCTTAGATGGCCGCTTGCTAGCTTTTGAAACCCTAGACGCCACTCACCAAAGTGGGATGCAGAACATTTTCTTAATATACTTTGTTACGCTACTTGACCTACATGTCCCCTGAAACCATGGTCCCCAGACCCCCGCCCCTGCTACCCTGTCCCCGAAGTGTTTGGTTGTATTCAGGAAACTTCTTAGCTTTTGGTTTAGTCCACTTGTGCTGACTTCCCCTGTATTATGTGTTGTCCTTCCTTTCACCTAAAGTAATCCTTGTCCACTATCTGATTAGTGAATACCCCTCTCCATCCCTCCACACCCTCGTAACCATCAAAGAATGTTTTCTGCTGTGTTTAAAACTTTTCTTGAGTTCTTATAATAGTGGTCTCATACAATATTTGTCCATTTGCAACTAATTTCAGTCAGCAGAATGCCTTCCAGATTCCTCCACGTTATGTTTCACAGATTCATCGTTGTTCTTCATGGTTGCGTAGTATTCCATTGCGTGAATATACCATAATTTGTTTACCCATTCGTCCGTTGATGGGCACCTTGGTTGCTTCTATCTTTTTGCTATTGTAAACAGTGCTGCAATAAAAATGGGTGTGCTTACGTCTGTTCATGTGAAGACTCTTATTTCTCTAGGATATATGCTGAGAAGTGGGATTGTTGGATTGTATGGTACTTCTATTTCTAGCTTTTTAAGGAAGCGCCATATCAATTTTGAAAGTGGTTGTACCATTTTACATTCCCACCAGCAGTGTATAAGTGTTCCAGTCTCTCCCAACCTCTCCAACATTTATTATTTTGTGTTTTTTGGATAAATACCAGCCTTGTTTGGGTGAGATGGTATTTCATTGTGGTTTTGATTTGCATTTCTCTAATGGCTAATGGTCGTGAGCATTTCCTCATGTATCTGTTAGCCACCTGAATGTCTTCTTTGGTAAAGTGCCTGCTCATATCCTTCACCCATTTTTTAACCAGGTTGTCTTTTTGTCTTTTGGTTGTTGAGGTTTCGCAGTATCTTGTAGATTTTAGAGATTAGATGCTGATTGGATTTGTCATAGTCAAAAAATTTTTCTCTTTTGGCGAAATCTTTGGATGAGCATAAGTGTTTGATTTTTAGGAGCTCCCAGTTATCTAGTTTCTCTACTGGTGTTTGTGCATTGTTAGTAATGTTTTGTATACATTAGGGCTCCGAGCAGTGTCTCTAAGGGCCCGTTTTAGTGTACTAGCTATGGGAACTGGAAGAAGGCATTTTGAAGGACAAAACAGCAGAAGTCAGGGACAGATTAGTCATTGTAATGAAGGGATTGATCTAGTGAAAAAAGTGTTGCACTGGATTGTTTCCCACATTTGCCCCTTCCCCCTATGCCCTTCGAGAAAGGGGATCATGAAACTTATGGGCCTTGAACATTGGGGTGAAGTTGGACATAGAGCAAAACTAAGCTAGTCAGGCTGCATTGGTGTACTTCTTGTTTGTACAGATGATGACTCAAATTGCCCCTGAGACATCCCTTTTGAAGAAACAACGAAGATCAGAGGCAGAGGGTGGCAGTAATAGTCAAATTAAAGCATCTCTGACTTCCTTTCTGTCATCAGCCACATCCTGCCAGAAGACCACCCCAATTGTGAGAGTATCCAGGACTGAGACCAAGGATTGGGGGGCCCCTTTTCTGGGTGTGGGTTTTTTTCATCAGTCACGCAGCCACCAGTGCAGTCTGATTCATGCTTCTTCTTGTGAAATCATGGTACCAGTGGGATCATCTTCTACACCATTTGAGAGCCACAGACAACTGGAATGGAAGTGTCCCCAGAATTTGCTTCCTGGGCACCTGACACCGTGCTCCCTTTAAGTCCAGCTGGTACCTCCACCTTCAGAAATGTCCCGAGAAAAAGTGGGATCCTGTGTCCAACTTCACCCCGATGTTCAGGGTAAGTAGGTTCCATGACCCCCTTTTCCAAGGGCAAGGGGGTAACGGGCAAACATGGGAAAGAACCCAGCCTAACACTTTTTAAAGCCTAAAGCCTAAAACATTTCTTATTTCTCCCCCAATGCCCTTTCTTTGTTTCCTGATAGAAAAAGCTGCCAAACCAGCATAGTCTCTCTAGATCACTCTACCTTCGATCCAGGCTTTGGGAAATTTAGTAACCAGATCCAGGCTTTGGGAAATTTAGTAACCAGATCCACGTTTTTAGTAGCAGCTGACACCATTAGGTTAGAGTTCGGAGGTGGAAGAGAAAGGATTTCAGTTTCATACTCCAACCTTCTTGTTACATTGTTATTCTCTAAACAACTGTGGATTGACTGCCCTCTGGGTGCTAAGTACTGTTATGAGTTGGCTATAGAGCCAATGTCCCTACCCTCAGGAACTTTCTTACAGTCCTGGGGAGCCTGTCACACAGGAAGGATAGTGGTGTTCCGGAGTGTCCGGAAGACTGAGCTGACAGGAAGGCCCAGGGCTACCCAATGACTGGCTGGAGCCTGGGGTCAGGGGCCAGATCCCATAGAGTGGGCTGTGTCAACCTCTGCACTAGTGATACTTTGGGGCAGATAATTCTTTGTTGCAAGGGGCTGTCCTGTACTTGTAGGATGTTTATCTGCATCCCTGGCCAGTACATAATAGATGCCAGTAGTTCCCATTCCCACCCTCGGTTGTGACAACAAAATGTCTCTGGAAAATCTGGGGTCTTAAAAGCTTACTAGCAGCCATCTAAGATACAGCTTTTGGTCTCTACTCATCAGGAGCAAAAGAGAAGGTTACCAAAATCACAGAGAAGAAACAAGTCTACAAGGCTGATTGCCTACATGAACCATGACCTCAACTACCCTGAGACCGGAAGAACTAGATGGTACCCAGCTACCACTACTGAGAAATCTAACTGAGGGTACAACAGATGATCCTGGTTAGAATGGGAGAAAATTGCAGAACAAAACTCAAATTCCTAAAAATAGCCAGACTAACTGGACCACCTGAGACCAGAGGACTCCCTGAAACTATCACCCTGAGACGCTCTTTAAACCTTGAACCAAAACTATCACCTGAGGTCACCTTTTAACAGAAAAGCAAAGTGATACACAAAATAAAGGATATTATTTGTACTAAAAAAACAACTGAATGAGTCCAAAAGGTCAACATTTAATGCAAAGCAAAGATGAGAAGATAAGGAGGCCAGGAAACTAGAGTACTGGAAATGGAACAACCAGAACACAATTAAAGACAATGTTAACACAATGTGAAAAATGTACCTAATGTCACTGATACAATTTGTTTGGAAATTGTCAAAGGGGAACCTAACTTGCTGTGTAAACTTTCACCAAAAACACAGTAAAATATTGTTAAAACAAGCAAGCAAACATCTCCAGACATCATCAAGTGTCCCCTGAAGCCCATATCACCGCAGGCTGAAAAGCACTGTCATAATGTAAAACTGTTGGAAAAATGTCAAGCCAGGCGAGTTACTCAGTAATAGATGCCAGACCACGGAAGGCAAAGTTGAGGGACAGATCAAAGAGCATGAAGGGCTCAGGGGAAGATCCAAGCTCTTTGGGCTCCATCCTAAGACACTGGTCAGGGGGTGGGATGCACTGACCACAGTCTGCTCCTTGCATTTCATAACAGCTCCCCTGTCTTCAAGTCTTTCTCACAGCAGTCATGGCTTGAAGTTTGGCCTGGCGAGCTTATGACTATTAGGAAGATAAACTAAGGAAGAATAAACAAGTTGTCTGGATCTGTTTTGAAGCAAGAATAATTGGTGAAAACAAACAAATTAGAACAATGAATGATGACAACAATATTGGAAAGAATTCGTGTACCCACATAGAAAAAGAAGATATTATGTACCCCATCAATCACAAATTCCTGTATCAAGAAGGGAAATGCAGTTGTGAAAATTCACAAATGCAATTTAGCAGGCATTATTGGAGCAGCACCTGGGTGACGCAATTGGTTAAGCACTCAGCTACTAACTGAAAGGTTGGAGGTTTGAATCCACCCAGAGGCACCTGGGAAGAAAGGTCTAGAGATTGACTTCCAAAAGATTACAGCCACTGAAAACCTTATGGAGCACAGTACTGCTCTGACCATGTGGGGTCGCCGTGAGTAGGAACTGACTCGATGGCAACCAGTTTTCTTCTGTGGATTTTTGCGTTTTTTTTTTTTTGAGCACTTTACTATGTGCAAAACACTGAGGTATAGGGCAAGGCAGGGAAGCAGCACAGTGAGTCCGATTTTCTGTTGGGGGAAAGACCAATATGTAAATAATCACAAAAATAATAATAATAGCTATCCTTTACTGAGTACCTAGGTGCCGGAATCTCATAATTGATTTTGCTTAATCCTCATGAATACCTTACCAAGTTCTATAAATTCAGAAAGATTAAGTAACTTTTCCAAAGTCTTTGAGATAAAATAAGCAATACAGAATTTAAACCTAGGTCTGCTTGACCCAAAGGACCGTGATTTTTCCATAACACCATACAGTTTCCAGACAGAATAAACACAGTAGAAACTTTTTAATACACATCCCACCTTAACAACTTGCCAGGTCAACAGCCATCCTCCAGTTCCCCTGTAAAGCGTACTGAGCGATGCCCACGGCCCTCGAACAATTGGGCTAGATGACTCACTACTGGCCGCAACAGGTGAGTTGTATGGACACCAAGAGTCAGGTGTGTGTGTGTTTCCAAAACAGAGTTGTGCCTTTTTTTATTTCTTATTGAAATTATTTAAGTACTATGTAAAATTACAAAATATAAGTGAAAAGAAAGTTATTTTAATGAAAACTAAGTTGAACTCAATAAAAGTGAACCACTAAAAATTATGCTGTTCAACTAGATGTGGTCGAAGCAAACGTGTAAGATTGGGGACATCATTAAACAACGGGAAGGATAGGATCGCTGGGCAGGTGTCTTTAAGTTCCTGCTCTACTTTACAGAACTTAAGACAATGCCTTATTAGTCTGCTGATGGGGTAACTCCTGTAATCTTCTGGCTTTTCATCAGAAAATTATTATTAAATAAACATGTTTTTATATGTTTTAGGTAAAATTGTTTAAGGTATGTGACATTTTATTCTGACTCCCACATTGACTTTTTTGACCATGTAGAATGAGAAGGCTTCATGTGTACCTGCTAAATGAAGTGTAAGTATCTCCGTGAGAGCACTTTGGAAGTTGTGTTTAAATGTCTGGGCTTGGGATACCAGGAGTCCCTGGGTGGCACAAATGGTTACGCACTTGGCTACCATCTTGGATATCTACTGCTGCTATAACAGAAACACCACAAGTGGATGGCTTTAACAAAGATTGATTCCCTCACCATCTAGGAGGCTGGAAGTCTGAATTCAGGGTGCCAGCTCCAAGGGAAGGCTTTCACTTTCTGTTGGCTCTGGGGAAAGGTCCTTGTCATCAATCTTCCCTGATCAAGGAACTTCTCAGCACGGGGACCCTGGGTCCAAAGGACATGCTCTTCTACTGGCTCTTGTTTCTCAGTGGTGTGAGGTCCCCTTGGCTCTCTGCTCATCTCTCTCTTTTATATCTCAAAAGAGATTGATTTAAGACACAATCTTGTAGATTGGGTCCTGCCTCATTAACATAACTGCCACTAATTGCTCCTTATTAACATCATAGAGGTAGGATTTACAAGACATAGGAAAATCAGATGACAAAATGGTGGATAATCACACAATACCGGCAATCATGGCCTAGCCAAGTTGACACACATTTTGGGGGACACTATTCAATCTTTAGCAGCTACTAAGCAAAAGGTTGATGGTTTGAATTCCCCCAGATGTGCCTCAGAAGAAAGGCTTAGTGATCTACTTCTGAAAGCTGAAAGCATTGAAAGCTTTATGGAGTACAGTTCCACTCTGCAACACACGGGGTCACTATGAGTTGGAATCAACTCAATGGCAATGGGTTTGGGTTGGGGGGGATATAATGTCTATTTTTGTTAAAATTTTTCTTTCTACCCAATCCTGTCTTCTACCATTCTCAGCAGGTGAGTTTTTTTCCCAATGGCTGCCTCATAGTTACAGGACAACTTCCATCGGCCCCAGCCTCTCTGGCTGTTAGGAGGTGAGCAGGATGGGAGAGGGAAAAGGGCCTTCTCCTCACTCACCCCCTCTCTTCACACAGAGAAAAATCTTAGAAGCCCTGGGAGGCTTCTTCTGGTCCCTGCCAGAACCAGTCAGCTGGCCAACTCTGCCTGCAAGAACACTGGGCACCACTATTTGGTAAAGAAGACCATGATTCCCATGATCGCCTTAGACCAGGAGTTCTCAACTGGGCATATGGCCCACCTGGGGGCTATTAGAAACAGCGCACTACTGTGTCTCCCCCCAACAACAAAAAAAAGTGTTGAAATCCTAACCCAAGTACCTGTAAATATGACCTTGTTTGGAAATAGGGTCTTTGAAGATGTCACCAGTGAAGTTAACATTGTTAGGGTGGGCCCTAATCCAATATGACTGGCGTCCTATAAAAGAGGAGAAGAGACACAGACACACGCAGAGGGAACGACGCCATGTGACGCCAGAGCTGCAAGCCAAGGAACATCTGGAGTTACCAGAAGCTGGGAGAGAGAAAGTGTCTTCCCCCAGAGCCTTTGGAAAGAGCGTGGCCCTGCCAACACCCTGAACTCAGACTGCTGGCCTCTAGAACTGTGAGAAAATTTAATTTCTCGGTGTCACGTCTCATATTGACTTCTCCCTCCTTTTTGATCTGGACCAGACTAGCACATGGACTAGGTAGCGATGTTCCAAGGACACGCACTGACTTGGCTTTGACCAGTGGGCTCAGAAGCAAGCGGTCAGATGTTTTGTTTGTGTTTCCTCACCGGGTGGTGCTCTTTCCCAGAGTACTCTAGAGCACTTCCTGTTTTCTCAATTTGTTGACATGACTCAGATCCAGGGTGCCCAGGTGGTGAAGTAATCTTACCCCGGTGTCTTCCCCTATAAACCACATCTCCGCAAACTGATACTTTTCTCAGAAGACTTTGCTGGTGTGGGAGGGGGTAGGGCTTCCTATTTTTCTGGGGTGTGTGGCTGGAGTGGTGATTGTCTAAAAGTTTTCTGTCTGGCTAGGCTGCCCCTTTCCTGGTCCTTTGACTAAAAGGATCAGGCTTTTTTGCTTTGTGTTTTTGTTTGTTTTGTCTCCATCTGTGGCATTTCCAGGTTGCTGGTTTCCAGGGTATATGAGGCAAAAGGAAACCCTGGTGGCATAATGGTTAAGAGCTACAGCTGCTAACCAAAAGGCCGGCAG
The DNA here is from genome assembly GCF_024166365.1 of Elephas maximus indicus. Taxonomy (NCBI): domain Eukaryota; kingdom Metazoa; phylum Chordata; class Mammalia; order Proboscidea; family Elephantidae; genus Elephas; species Elephas maximus. Next base: position 232,088,717 of record NC_064819.1, read on the forward strand.
TTCAAATCCACCACGAGCTCCTTGAAAACCCTATGGGGCAGTTCTTCTCTGTCCTGTAGGGCCACTATGAGTCAGAATTGACTCAATGGTGATGGGTTTTTTAATGAAGCAAAAGGAAAACCCAGGACACTAACCATCGTGTTGGTCCTCAGGCCCCAAGTTCCCTGGCCAGTTGGCCCCCTCCTCTCTACCTTTTGGAGCCTTCTCGTTTGTTTTATACTGTTCAGGATTTTTGGTTGTACTTAGAAGAATCTAGAGAAGCATGTGTACTCCATTTTCCGAGAAGTGAAAGCCTTGCAGATGGGGATTTAGAAAGTGCTTGTGGTACTTTGCTAGCACAGCCTGAGAAAACGAATATAGCCACCTTCTGTTGTCACGGGACTAAGAGGCACTATTGACATTTAGTGGGTTGGTCTAGGGAGGCTAAATGTCCTAAAATGCACAGAACTCTTGTGCACAAAAATAAGATTTGTCCTTCCCAAAATACCAATAGCACTCCTGTTAAGAAACATGCCTTCCACCAGCCATACTACATCCCGTGGGCTGAAGACACAAATCAAGGTACTGTTAGCAAGGAAGAAGAGGAACGTGGCTAGTGGATAGGTTCCCATCGTGTCTGCCACAATATCCCAAGGAAACTTGGAAGGCGTGCAGCAATGCTTAGTCACGCTGCCTAACTGAATCATTTTCAGAAAGCTGCTATTTGCACTGAGTGGGTGACAAGGAAAAAAAATTACTGGGATCGGGAAAGTCTTCAAGGGCTTCATTTTTCTGAATGAAGGGATTTCCCAGAAACTGGACAAGCCTGTTTGCAAGAACAAATGAGCCCAAGTTATCTATACCTCCGTCATCTCTGCTAATGGATGGCCATGCCCCCACCCAGGAGTTGGGAATGTTTAAAATACCCAGCTGTGGAGCCCTGGTGGTGTAATGGTTAGGGCTCGGCTGCTAACCAAAAGGTCGGCAGTTCAAATCCACCCACCACTGCTTGGAAACCCTACAGGGCAGTTCTACTCTGTCCTATAGGGTTGCTATGAGTCAGAATCAACTCGTCGGCACCTAACAACAACAACAACGACATTAAGCCACTACTTGAGAGATTAAAATCTCCTTTGTTGACTCTCTACTTCGTACGATGTGGCAGCGTGGTACAGTAGCTTACTTAATATGGCCCTTCTAGCCATGGTCTTTGTAACTCCCAGCAAATGGCTGGGTGGGACTATGTAAAGAGGTACTTGTGGCCCACCAAGTGGATTAGATAGCTTGCTAATAATGTAAATAAGGCGCATGGCACGCTTGTGGGGGTGGGACTGTGCAAATAAGGTGTATGGAACCCTAACAAGGAGACTGGTCAGTTTTGCCATCCCAGAGGCAGGAAAGGAGGTTATCAACACCACCAAGAAAGAAGAGCCAGGAGTGGAGCGTGTCTTTTGGACCCAGGACCCCTGTGCTGAAAGTGTCCCAGATCCAGGTGACAGGGAGAGGAGCTGTAACACAGAAGACAGTGAGAGACATTGGTGTGAGATGGCAGGAACCAGGAGACGGGCGCAAGAGAGAGGTGGTGGGTCTTGCCGACCCACAGAGCTGAGAGTTGTAACACCTGCCAAGACGACCTCCAGCAGGGCCTGGCAGCAGAGGGTGAGAAGAAGCTGTCCTGATCAAAGAACTGTATCCTGAGTCATAGCTGATCCTGATCCTAAACTGTACAGTGTTACTTCCCTCTTAAACCACTTAACTGTAACTATGGTTCATGAGTTCAGGGAGACATTGCAGTGAAGTACTGAACCCCAGGAGGCAGGAGGGGGAGTACTGAGGGGAAGGGGAGTAGCTGATGTTAGAGATGATGGAGTGGGACAGCAGCTTAGAAAAGCTGGACATTTGGGACATCTTTAGCCTTTGCCTCACAGGAAGCAGCTTTGTGCTGATCCTTATAAATCATTCATTTAGGCAGGTGTTTAGTAAATGTGTCTTGAGCATATAGAGTATATTCATTCAGAACAAAACAAAACCTGGAAGGTTGTTCAGCATTATATTCAAGGAGATAAATACTTGAAGGAAATAGAATTTTTTTTAATTATAAGCTCTAGTGAAAATTATGATAGCAATCAAACTAGATTTTTTTTTAAATATTTTTTAGAGTTCCAGTAGAGTTCTTTGTGGTCTTCAAAGAAAATGAAGACTAAACATTATTAGTTTAAAAAAAAAAAAATGTTAGTTAAATCTGAACATTTAGATACATTGGGCTGTCATGTTAGTGAAAGACATTTTGAAAATAAGAAAAAGATGCATGGAGCATTGCTGGTCACAGTAAAATTCTATAAGAAAATCCACAGGAATTTCAGCACACTAGAAAATTAGTCTAGAAAGTTTGGGTTAGCTCCCATGTCAATAAAGTGACATCTCTGTGACTGACGTATAGTAAGCTAAATAAATAATGTCTCTTAAGCTAATTGGAAACCCTGGGGGCGTAGTGGTTAAGTGCTACAGCTGTTAACTCAAGGGTCGGCAGTTCAAATCCACCAGGTGCTCCTTGGAAACTCTATGGGACAGTTCTACTCTGTTCCATAGGGTCGCTATGAGTCGGAATCGACTCAGCGGCTCTGGGTTCTGGTTAAGCTAATTACAACGGATGAATAGGAGTTCACCTGGTAAGGACAAGTGGAAGGGCATCCCAGACAGAAAGCATGGACTGAGCCAAGGTGCTGGCTCCTGGCAGCATGGTGCTGTGTACTGGGTCAGAATCACACCAACCCCGAGATCAGAAGAGTGTCAGAAAACCCCATCATCCTCTTCAGCCACCAATTCTGACCACTGCCCGGCTCCCTGGGCTTGTCAGGTACCACGTGTCAAAGGCTAGACTCACTGCAGATGCCCTTTTCTTTCTTCTTCTAGCCTCCCTCTTCTCAATATTTTATTAGGTGATTCCAAATCAAAGAAATGGAAATACAGGTTATAGCCTAAGTCATAGGTTATAGGCTTATGGGAAAGAAGTGGCCATTTTATTTAACATCAGTCTAACTCGATCATATGTGCTATTTGATACAGTATTAACATCAATCTAACTCGATCATATGTGCTATTTGATACAGTATTAACATCAGTCTATCTCAATCGTATGTGCTATCTGATATAGTAATATGTAACTTCTCATCATACTTTAGTGTCTTATTTGAAAGGGTAGCTTGAAGCTGTTTGGATATTGGTGCTGAGGACTGTGCTAGGAGTAACTCAGGTGCACAATAAATATTATTGCTTATAGTTTCATGAAGTTTTTTTTTTAAATAATTAATTTTGCTAGTATTATGCATGGGGTGGGTCACCAGGAGTTGGGACAGACACCATAGCCACTAACAACCACAGGTAAGAGGTGCGTTACTCCTGCTTCTCTTTCTCCTGTATTTTGTAAACTAGAGACACATGTTATCAGGTTAAAACTCCAACTCATAGTGACCCCATGTGTGTCAGAGTAGAACTGTGCTCCATAAGGTTTTCAATGGCCGACTTTTTGGAAGTAGATCACCAGTCTTCCTCCTGAGGTGCCTCTGGGTGGACTTGAATTTCCAACGGTTAGCAGCCACATGTGTTAACCATCTGCACCACCCAGGGGCTCCTGTCCTACTATGAAACCCATTGCCATCAAGATGATTCCGACTCATAGAGACCCTACAGGACAGAGAAGAACCACCCCATAGGGTTTCCAAGGCTGTAGCCTTTACGGAAGCAGACAGCCACATCTTTCTGCCAAGCAGCACCTCGTGAGTTCGAACTGCTGACCTTTCAGTTAGCAGCCGAGCACTTAACAACTGCACCACCAGGGCTCCTGTCCTACTATTGTTGCTGTGTGCTGTCTAGCCAATTCCTACTCACAGTGACACTATAGGACGGAGAAAAACTGCCCCATAGGGTTTCCTAGGCTGAAATCTTTTTTTTTTTTTTTTACTTGTACTTTAGATAACAGAACAAGCTAGCTTCTCATTAAATAATTAGTACACATATCGTTTTGTGACATTAGTTACCAACCCCACGACATGTCAACACTCTCCTCTTCTCGACCTTGGGTCCCCTATTACCAGCTTTCCTGTCCCCTCCTGCCTTCTAGTCCTTGCCCCGGGGCTGGTGTGCCCCTTTAGTCTTGTTTTGTTTTATGGGCCTGCCTAATCTTTGGCTGAAGGGTGAACCTCAGAAGTGACTTCATTACTGAGCTTAAAGAGTGCCCGTGGGCCCTACTCTCGGGGTTTCTCCAGTCTCTCTCAGACCAGTTAAGTCTGGTCTTTTTTTTGAGTTAGAATTTTGTTCTACATTTTTCTCCAGCACTGTCCAAGACCCTCTACGGTGACCCCTGTCAGAGCAGTCAGTGGTGGTAGCCGGGCACCATTAGGTCGTGCTGGGCTCAGTCTGGTGGAGGCTGTGGTAGTTGTGGTCCATTAATCCTTTGGACAAATCTTTCCCTGTGTCTTTGGTTTTCTTCATTCTCCCTTGCTCCGAGACCAGTGGAGTATCTTAGCCGGCCACTCGCAAGTTTTTAAGACCCCAGACGCTCCTCACCAAAGTAGAATGTAGAACATTTTCCTTGTAAATTATGCTATGCCAATTGAGCATTGTTCCCCGAGACCACGGTCCCCACAACCTCAGCCCAGTCATTCGGTCCCTCAGGGAGTTTGGATCTATCTATGGAGCTTCCATGACCTTTAGGCTGAAATCTTTATGGGAGTATTTTGCCAGGTCTTTTCTCCTGCGGAGTAGCTGGTGGGTTTGAACTGCAGACATTTTGGTTAGCAGCTGAGTGCTTAACTCAGGACTTTCAACCGGTTCGTTCTGGTTCACCTCCCTCCTGGGAATTTGCATTTCTAACAAGTTTCCAGGCAGTGGCAGTGCTGCTGGTTAGGGACCAATTCTGAGCACCATACATGAGAATTTATCATACATGAGAATCACCTGGGGACCCTGTTAAACTAGATTGTGATTCAGTCTGTCTGGGGTGGAAATGCAAATTCTGAGCAGGGGTTCAAATCTGAAGGAAGCTGTTCAAAGCCCTGGCTTAACCATTGCACCACCAGAGTTCCTTCCTCCTATCACCCAGTGCCCAGTGCCCTCGACTTACACTAAATTTTATCACATGGTTCCGGTGATGGCCACTAGATGGCTCCACTATACAAGTGTACTTTCCTCTTTATAGTCAAAGGAGTAACCTGTGGGGCAATACTTGGGCGCAACTTGGATATTCTATTTCCCAGCCATTTTTCACCAAAATTTTGATCCATTGGTAATCCTTGCCTAAATCAAATATTTCATTGAGGGCTGCATAATGGTTATTTTCTAATTATATCATTTGTTCTACATTTATTAGCTGGCATCCTATTGTAAAGGGTTTTTTTTCTCATCCACTGGGGATGAACCTAGAGCTTTGAGCCAGTTCCTTCTGGTTCGAACTCCTGCTGAGAACTGCATTTTTAACAAGTTCCCAGATGATGCTAATACTACTGGTTAGAGACAAAAAAAAAAAAAAAACCCATTGCCGTTGAGTTGATTCCGACTCATAGCAACCCTACAGAACAGAGTAGAACTGCTCCATAGTTTCCAAGGAACGCCTAGTGGATTTGAACTGTTGAACCTTTTGGTTAGCAGCCGTAGTTCTTAACCACTACACAACCAGACTTTCCACTAGTAGAACAGTGACTCCCAAATTTTATCATATATAAGAATCACCTGGGGAGCTTGTTAAAGTGTAGATTGTGATTCAGCATATCTGGGGTGGCAAAGGAATTTGCAGCAGGTGTTCAAACCGGTTGAACTAGTTCAAAGCACTGCATGAACCACAGATCTCCAGGTGTTTTAGTTACCTAGTGCTGCTAAAAAATTCCGACTCATGGTGACCCTGTACTGCTGCTACAACAGAAATGTCACAAGTGGATGCCTTTAACAAACAAATTAATTTTCTCACAGTTTAGAAGGGTAGAAGTCTGAATTCAGAATGCTGGCTTTAGGGAGGCTTTCTCTCTCTGCCGGTGCTGGAGGAAGGTCCTGGTCTCTTCTGAGCTTCTGTTCCTAGGCAATCTTCATGTGGCTTGGCATCTCTCTCCCCCCATCTCTGCTGCTCACTTGCTTAATTTCTTTTATATCGCAAACGAGATTGACTCAAGGCACACCTGCCTGAAACAGTCTCAGTTTTAGCATGGAAAGTCCAGCCTCACAGGAAAATCTTTAGTCCTGGGCAAACAGGGACAGCTGGTCACCTGAGTACTTCTAGCCTCTTTCAGTGTACAGAACTAGAAATTTTATTTTTTTAATCATGTGTTCAAATTGATATTTCCAATTTAACATTACGGGACTTTTCTGAACTTTTGACATTGTATCTTTTTTTTCTTGTACTGAAAAAAACCCACCGCCCTGGAGTCAATTTGGACTCATAGTGACCCTATAGGACAGAGTAGAACTGTCCCATAGAGTTTCCAAGGAATGCCTGGCAGATTTAAAGTGCTGAGCTCTTGGTTAGCAGCCATAGTACTTAACCACTACACCACCAGGGTTTCCTCTTGTACTCAAAGTCTTTTTATATAACATTTTATGTTATCACACAACACACAGTTTCAAAGGCACAGTAACAAAATTACAACTACAAACCACTGAGTGAAGCTGAAGATTCCCTTTGCTGTTCTTTTTCACTCTTAGAATATATCCCAGCAAAGACATACTGTGGGAATGCTATGGTCAAAAGTCCTGGGGGGGGGGGGAATCCTTTTCTCTTTGTAACAGTTACCACCAATTTGAAGTTAGGTTCATTTGTTTCAACTAGCTTTCAATTTGGGGGTTTACTTTGTTTCCTGTTTTACTTTTTAACTATGTAAAAATGTTAGAAGTTCAAAGTCAAGAGATGTCTTGCCTCTATCTCTAATCCCTTTACTTCCTACCTCCCCCACCCTCTATAGATAACTTTTTGTTAGTTTCTAGGGTCTCTTTTCAATTTTTTTTTCCTGCAAAATAAAAATGTGTATGTGTGTGTACAAATGCCAGCCAGTTTCCTATTAATGGACACTCAGGTTATTTCCAAACTTTAGCTATGATAAATAGCACTGCGGTGAATGAAACCTAAACCAAACCTGTTGCCTGGGAGTGGATTTAGACTCATGGTGACCTGACACGTTACTGAGCAGAACTGCTCCATAGCATTTTCTTGCCTGTAATCTTAACGAAAATAGATTGCTAAGCCTTTCTTCTGCAGTACTGTTTGGTGGGTCTGAACCACTAACCTTCAGTAGTCCAGCACCAACAATTTGTTGTTTTTATTGGCGGAGATGTATCTTCAAAATAGTCCCTGGGTGTTGTAAAAGGTTAATGCACTCAGCTGCTAATAGAAAGGTTGGAAGTTTATGCCCACCCAGAGGCTCCTGGGGAAAAGGGTGTGGCGATTTAGTTCCGAAAAATCAGCCACTGAGAAAGAACCCTGTGGACCACAGTTCTACTCTGACACACATGGGGTCACCCTGAGTCACAGTGGAGACCACGGCAACTGGACTGGGATCTTCAGGATAACTTTAGGGTTAGAAGTGGAATTGCAATAAGGATAAATGTACATGTACTTCTGGTACTCCACAAAACATGAATCATTTTCCATTCCCAGTTTCTCCACAGACTTGTAACTTTAAGGCATGTGACTTCATGTGCATTTTTATACATGAGGCTGAGCATCCTTTCATGTTTAAAGACCATGGCTGTTCTTTTTCTATGAACTGCCTGTTCATGTCTTTACCCGTTTTTCATTCAGGACTTTGGTCTTTTTCTTTTGTTTTTAAGAGTTCCTGTAATGTAGTTTGAAAATATACTCTCCAGTCTGATCTGATCTGCTGGGAATATACCATGACTCCTTTAACTATCTAGGGTGTACTTTAAACTTAGCCTCATAAGACACTTCATTCCAGGACACCTTCTTCGGGGATCAAGAGTTTTGGTAGAGCCAGCTATGAGCACACCAATCAAAAGAACTGCCTGACCAGTCTTGTGTTTGACTATTTCAAATCTTCCAGGTAACCACCGTTCTAACTAAATAGGCCAGACGCTTAAGGAATATATTTACATTACAATACTTATTTCCTCGGATGCACTAAAACCTCACAGGGCTCGCCTTGCCCTCGTTTCTGAGCTAGCAAGCTGCCCCCAAAGCTGCTGACACCCGCAACAACCTCCGTCGGCTACAGAACAATAGCTCCTCGGCCTCTCCCCCAGGGATGTCAAGGCGGGGACGAACCAAACGGCCACGCGGCTGCATTACACGATGAGAGAAGGGCATCGGTCTCTTACGGCCTCAAAACAGAGCGTGAAGTTTAGCGGTGCCGATTTCCCTGCCGGCGCTCACACAGCTGTCCGCCGGTAGCCTCCCTCCTGAGCCCACACCTGGCCGCTAGCTCGCGGAAGCGTCCCCAAGCGGCGCTGACACCCAAGCCGCGCTGACACCCAAGCGGCCAATCACCGCGCCGCCGGCGCCAGATCCCTCCGCGGAGCTACGCCGCACCCGCAGGTGGCAGCGGTGAGCGCGTCCGCCGCCGCCGCCGCGACCCCCGCCGCCCTTCCCGTGATGCTCCGCGGCTGACCCCCAGCCCCCGCCGCGCCGGCTCCCTCCCCTCCCCGCCCGGACTCCGGCGGCCGCGGGACACCTGATAGAGCCGGACGGGCCGCGAGGGAGAGCTCTGCCGTCGGCGCCTCCAGGCCCAGACTCCGCCGGGGCCGCCGCTCCTCGCCCTTCCTCCCGCCGGCGGGGCGGCGCGGCGCGGCGGGCGGGCGGGCGGGCGGACGGTGCAGCGGCGCCCGGGAGGCAACCTGTGGTGAGCGGCGCGGGCGAACATGGCGGCGCGCGGCCGATGGGGCGGGGCGGGGCGGGCGGCGGGGGCGGGGGCCGGCCGCGCTTCCTCCCTCAGCGCCATTTTGTGGCAGCGAGACCCGCAAATAAAGGGGCGCGCGGGCTGCGGCGGCGGAGGAGCGGCGGGGCCCGGCCGCCGCGGTGCGAGCGCGGCCTCGGCCTGGGCGACGGGCCGCCTGCGGAGGTAGGTGCGGCCGCGGGCGCTGCCGCCGAGCCCGAGGTCGGGGCGCCGGCCTCTCCGCCGCCCGGCTGGGGAGCGGCGCGCAGGCCGGGCAGCTCGGGGCCCGGCCGCTGGACGCCGGCCTCCCTTGGCGCTGCCCACTTGGCGCCCCGAGGCCATTTCCCCGTCCTCGCCGGGGCCCGGGCGCGCGGTCGGCACGGAGCCGGGGCCGCCCTGGTCGGACCTCCCGCCTCCCTCGGCCATTTGTGCCGGGGGAGAACCAGCCTTGGCTCTTGCAGCGCGCATCACGCAGTAGGTCGTGGCTGCAGGGACAAGGTCCGGGAGGGTTCCATTTTTAATGATTGGCATGCATGCTGGGTAAGGAAACAGTTCTTTATTGAATTATTTCGAGATTTTAAGTCTCACCTTGGATTCCCGGAAGAATGTTACTAAAGGATCTTTTTACCATTTTTTATGAGTCAGTGGGGAACATATAGCAGAAAAGCTTAAGTTCTTGTTTTGGTGATAAAGGAAGTTAATTGGATGTTTGATCCCAAAGGAATTATGTTACAATCCGAATTTACCGTGATTATAAAATTAAAAAACGATTATTTCGCCCGAGGTAGAAAAATATTTTGACTAGCATGTTATAATCTCGAGATGTTTTAATACCTGTTTTATTGTTTTCCGTGCTTTAGAATTTAGTTAATTGCATTGCTGAGGAAGCCACTGGTCTATCACCCCCATTAAACTAGGTGCGAAAGTCTTTTTAGGATTGCTAAATTTCATTTATTTAATCGTGTTATTCACTAACATCTGATTAGGCAAGTTGGGGATAGAGATTGCAGCCCACAGCATGGCTTGCCGACAAAGTCGATGCTGAAATTTAAGGTTTGGGTAGGTGTGTTTCTAGAATGCTTTTGGATCTTGCCTTATCTTGAGCTGAAAGCTTAATGATTGGGATTTGCACACACACCTCAGTGGGGGGAGGGGAGCTTGAGTCCTTAAGGACGAAAGTACTAATGCTAGTGTGTCCCAGGCACTGCCGATTTTTACCTGGCTCATCTAATATTTTTTCATCTAATTTATAGAAATCCGTGGTATCTAGCTTTCCTAATTTTGAGTCATGTTTGCTCAAAATACTTCGGTGTTGTGTTGGTCAAAAATGAGTTGGTGTATATGTAGAAAACCTATGGTAATCTGATACTGAGATGAGTTGTAATAATTACATTTTTATAGCACATTACAGCTTTCAAAGTCCCTTACAGTCTTGCATGTATGTAGTATAGCATTTGTTTCAGAATATTGTTTACTTAGTAATCTTCACAATTTTTATAAGACCAAACCCAAACCCATTGCCATCAGGTCGATTTTGACTTGTCCAACTATGTATATTATTATCTTGGAGTCCTGGTGTCACAGTGGTTAAGAACTCAGCTGCTAACCAAAAGGTCGGCAGTTTGAATCCATCAGCCGCTCTTTGGAAACCCTGTGGGGCTGTTGTGCTCCACGCTGTAGGGGCGCTATGAGTGGAAATTGACGTGACAGCAGCAGGCTTGTTTTTGGTTTTTTATGGACCACCTTAAATTTTGTTTGTGGATTCTTTAGCAGAACAAAACCTACCTTTCTTAAATGGACGTTAAAGTTGCCTTTTATGTTTTTATTAGTATTTTTTTTTTTAGAAAAATCCCTTGTTTGCGTAGCATTTTTATGGCATTGCAAGTGTTGAGATTTGTAGCACTTTGTGTGGTAGGTAATATTTGTATCTTCGTTTTAGCTGATGTGGAAACCGTAGCCCAGAGAGGTAAGTGATTTGCTCCAGATCACATGGCTGATAGATACAAGAGTTAGTAAAAGATATCTTCCAGTTCCCAAGTGGTGTCCTTTCTACTACAGTGCCAAGCTCCTGCAGGACATTGGCTTTTTCTGTTCAGTTGTGATAAACTTCAGCCATCTACAGACTTCTTATTGAAGTTGCCTTGGCTGGTCTGCCTTTCTGTTGAGAGAGAAGAGCCAGGGAACTTTTGAGATCTGGGATGCGAGGCAGCCAGCCAACCAAAGCTGGACTCCCATCCTAAGCTGTTTCTTAGTGTTGAGGCATCAGGAGTAGATGGTGGTTCTGACATTCTACACTTGAGGTATATTATATCTGACTAAAATAACAAGCCTTTATGTAATTTTAAAACCATGTTTTAACGAATTATCTTCAGTTGCTCAAAGGTAGGTAAATTGGCTAGCTTTGATTTTTTTTCTGTTTTGCTTTTCTTTACCTCCATTTTCTCTACTTCAGCTAGCTAAATCTAATCATTATTGGGGATAGGCAGAGTGGGAGAGTTATCATCTTCATCGGTTACTTATTTTTTATCGTGGTAAACATATAGGTAACAAAACATTTGCCACTTCAACAGTCTTGGCATGTGCAGTTCAGCGACGTTAAATATGTCCGTTATGTTGTTCAGCCACCGCCATTAACCGCTCCATCAGTTACTAGGTCTTAAGAGGCAGAGTCCTAACCGCCGATTTATTAATGAATAGCTGTTTTAACCTGAGATAATCACCTAATAACTCAATCATTTTATCATCTGGAAAATGGAGGGTAACATTGATTTTGAAAAATTGTAATTGAGACTCATAAGCACTTCATTTTTCATTTCTATATTCTTCATTTTTTCCCTTCAAGATTGAACTCCAGATACCTGTTAGATTAATTTTATTTCATTTCAGTTATTCCATTTTTGTGATCTGAATTCTTTGTTAAAAAGTAAAGCTAGACACCTAGAAGATCCATTGTATTTATGAATCTAAAATTGACTTTAGGTGGTTATTATGATTGTCTGTTACACTAAAAAAAAGGGGGAGGATAATGTCTTAGCATAGTCATGCAACACAAAAGTCAAAATTGAGAATTAGGGTCTATTTTGGCTGAATAGTCGAATATTGTGAGTGCTTTTAAAGTTTATACATTTTCTAATTTGCCTCTGCCAGACAGTGCATTTAACTAATGTTACAGACTATGAAGTCTCAAGGAAAATTGCCTTTTAATCAGCTAAGCATAGGTTTATCTTTCTGAATGATAATACTCTCATTTCCGAAATCTGCGTGTGGAATGAGTGGCCACTGACTGACTTGTGAAGTGCAAACATTTATACAAACTTTGTATTTGTCCTTGACTTCCATTACATATTTAGAAAATTATTCTTATTAAGAAAATATGGCTGTCCTCTCGGCAACATGTCATTAAGATCTGTCCCACATCAAACTTTTTAAAAGGAAAGAGACCGCAAGCCAACATTAGACATTTAAGTAACTTGCTATTTAGATTTAGAATCTGATAATTGGAGATCACCAAGGCTACTGCAGAGGGGCTTAGAACCAAAGAATGTTATGATAGCTAACCTCAGCCTGTGAAATCTCCCATCGGGTTCTTCTAGAAGTGGTGATGGAGAGTCTTTGTTTTTTAATGAGGAGAAAGAAACTAATAAGTGCCTATTTCATGCCAGTCACTGTGCTGACATCTTCAAAAATAGCACAATAATTTTGGGCTTTGGTGGGGGTGATCCTTTTTGAGGTGGAGAAACCGAGGCTCAGAGATTCTGCCACTTTTTCTCTTTTTAAGGTTTGCCACTGTCTTCTAGAAAACCAGGGCTCTCAGAACTTCCTTCATGTGCTTCCCAGACCTTTAAATGCACTTTCAAAACAGGTTAGCACTTATTTGTTGCTACTTAACCTTGCAGTTACTTTAAATTTAACAGAATAAAAATCTGATTACCTATCTCTGTTAAGAATGAAGAAGCAAAACTGGGGATTGTAGAAGTATGTACTAAAGCTTATAAATTGGAATTTAACCTATATTGAATAACACACATGATATTTACGTTTTTTAACTAATATTCTACGTACTGAATAATTAGAGTTTGCAATAACTAGATAATAAGTAGAATCCTTAGCTTTGATGATGAGTTTGTTTTCAAGCTGTCATTCGTAGTACTCTACCATGGTACCTGTTAAGTTCCATATTCTGAAAATTTTGTGTAACAGTGTGATCATTTTGATTGATTCTGGAAGAAGGTTAGATTGGCTTATTAGCTCGCTTTCATGATCTTACTAGTAACTGAAGTAAATTTGTTCATACTTGCATTTAACAAACTTAAAGTGTCACGTTGTGATAATAGCTATGAAGTCCAACGTGAGGGGATAGCACAGGATAGCTGTGTGCTGTTATGAGTGAGATGGACAGCCTTTGGAAAGATTTAACCAGAACGGTGACACAATATTTATGTACATACATGTACTTATATACTAGTTATATATGTATAGTCCAGAAGACTAATTTTGTCCTTTTTTTTTTTTTTTTTTTTAATTAAAAAAATTGCTGCCTACCTACTATATTTAGCTCTGAAGAAATAGAGAAGTCCAAGGAAATGCCAGGCTTGATTGCTGGATTTTAAGTTTGCAGTGACCACACATTAAAATCATGCTAAGAGAGAAACAGTTAGAACTCTGTGGAGATAAGCAAGGAGTCCTTAGATGACATAAATGGTTAGGTATTCGGCTACTAACCAGGAGGTTGGTAGTTCTAAACCACACAGAGGCTCTTCAGAAGAAAGGGCTAGTGATCTACTTAAAAAATCGCAGCCATTGAAAAGCCTATGGAGCGCAGTTCTACTCTGACGTGCATAGTTTGCTGTGAGTCAGGATCTGTTCAACGATAACTGGTTTTGTTTTGTTTTTAGAGATAAACATGGTGTGAAGTGTTTCCCAAATGATTGGAATCACAGCTACCAGATTAATATATAGTCACTGACCAGCTTTTATGACTTCAGCAGAGATTGTAAACTGGGCAGGAAGGGACATAAAAATAATAATAATAATAAGATAGGCAGAGACCAATTCAAAGAAAAAAAAGGGAAAAATATATAGACTTTAAATCATAGCAATATGGTCATGGTTTCACAGGTATTGGTTGGTCAGAATTTCGGTGTGATTAGCCCAGAAGCAACTGATAAAATCAGACTTTTGTTTGCTTGCATCATCCAATGATAAGGTTATTAAAGCGAATAACTAAGCCACAAACTTAAGATCGATTTCTTATTTTTTTGTAAAACATTCTTATTGCTCCAACACAGTGTACCTCATCTGAAAACCGGGGCGTAATGACAGTATGACTAGAATACCTGATTTATAAATAAAAAGTAAATCAGTTGGGTATGTATGTAGTACAAAAAAAGTATCGGAACATCATCCCCTTTTGAGGAATTTCATATGTTCGCTAAGAAGCCAGATAGCCCTTATTATTTATTTATTGTGCTTTAGGTGACAGTTTACCAATCAAGTCAGTTTCTCCTGCAAAAGTTATACCCACCTTGCCGTGTACTCCCAGCTGCTCTCCTAATGAGTCAGCACACTCCTCCTCTCCACCCTGTATGCCCCATGTCCATTCAACCAGCTCCTGTCCCCCTCTTCTTATCTCACCACCAAACAGGAGTTGCCCACATAGTCCAAGTGTCTTCTTGAGCCAAGAAGCTTCAAATAGCTTTTAAAAACTCAGTTTTATACTATAAATTTTTGAGTCAAATTTCTAATAGTTTAAAATTTGTAATAAGTAGGAATAAGTAATAAAAACTGGAAAAGTAAGAATATAAGGGAATGTTTATGGATACACTATTAGAAATAAAAAACATCATAATAAGTGGAGAAAAGATTGAAGTTGTCGAGGATTTCATTTTACTCGGATCCACAATCAACACCCTTGGAAGCAACAGTCAAGAAATCAAACAACATTTTACATTGGGCAAATCAGCTGTAAAAGACCTCTTTAAAGTGTTAAAAAGCAAAGATGTCACCTTCAAGACTAAGCTGTGCCTGACCCAAGCTATGGTGTTTTCAATCACCTCATAGGCATTCGAAAGCTGGGCAACGAATAAGGAAGACTGAAGAATTGATGCCTTTGAATTATGGTGTTGGTGAAGAATATTGATTATACCATGGATTGCCAGAAGAATGAACAAATCTGTCTTGGAAGAAGTACAGCCAGAATGCTCATTAGAAGCAAGGATGGCAAGACTTTGTCTCATATACTTTAGACATGTTATCAAGAGGGATCAGTCCCTGGAGAAGGAGGACATCATGCTTGGTAAAGTAAAGGGGCAGCGAAAAAGAGGAAGACCCTGAACGAGATGGATTGACACAGTGGCTGTAACAATGAGCTCAGGCATAAGAATGATTTTAAGGATGGCGCAGAACCGGGCACTGTTTCATTCTCTTGTTCATAGGGTCACTATGAGCCGGAAGTGACTTGGCATCACCTAACAACAACAGAAGTAACTTTTAAGTTAGCAGTTAGCTGTTTAGTTTTGTCTGTCTCTGTGTTAAATTTGAGTATTAGAAAGTAGAAATATTTTCAGTATAAGAACTAGTTTTTTAACTTGTATAACTTACTATCCCAGAAGGGTAACCCTGATGGCGTATAGTGGTTAAGTGCTACAGCTGCTAACCAAAAGGTCTTCGGTTCAAATCCACCAGGTGCTCCTTGGAAACTCCTTGGGGCAATTCTGCTCTGTCCTGTAGGGTCGCTTTGAGTCAGAATCGACTCAACAGCAATGGACTTGGTTTTTCTGTTTTTTATATTCCCAAACACAATTTAGATACTTTTTTAAAAACAGTTCTGGTACCCAAAATTCTGGTTTAAATAGTGTTCATAGAATTTTCATACAGTCTTTGTTTGTCAGGTTAGCTGTACCTACTATATACTTCTTAAAAATCTTGCATGTTAAATGTAGTACCCAAAGCTTATTTGTTACAAGCTCTTTTACCTCTTAAGCTTTTTCGTTTATGAATTTGTAGCTTAATGTATAACAACTGCTGTTGACATTATGTACGACAAGCATAACGAAGTGGTTCTGTCTACTTTGAACTCATTAACTGATTTTTTCCAGCAGATTTAGTGATTCTTGTATAGACTTCTGTGAAGATGCTATAACCAAACCAGAACTCATTGCTTCATTGCTGTCAAGTCGAATTCTGACTCATAGGGACCATATAGGACAGAGTAGAACTGCCCCATAGGGTTTCCAAGGCTGTAAATCTTTATGGAAGCGGACTGCCACATCTTTCGTTCGCAGTGTGGCTGGCAGGTTCGAACCACCAACCTTTCGGTTAGCGGCCTGGCACTTAACCACTGCACCACCAGCACTGCTATGAAGAAGCTGTAGGGTCTTTGAGGTACAGATTTTCTGTGGTGTAGAATTCGGTAGTGTAGGGATTTTTTCATAAAGCCGTGATAATATACAGCCACTGGGCCGTAGTGAATTATCATGATGCTATGGGCTTTTTTTTTTTTTTTTATGGGCTTAGCGACTGCTGCTACCTTTCTCTAGCCTTCCAGCAAGGTGCCTGGGATACTTACTGTCTGAAGTCAGTATCTGGCTTCAACACAGAGCTATCACTTCTGCTTCAAGATTTGTCTTTCATGAGGGAGTTGAAAGAATATATTGAAAAATTGTATTTCTTTTGAACCCTCAACTCCAAAACTAACGTTAAGTTAATGGGTAAAAGTGTGACAGCATCAGAAGGGAATTTAGAAAAATGACCTAAGGACCGTAGTAATGTAAGATGTTAAAAAAAAAAAAAAGGAAACTGGGTGGGTGCAGGATAAATGGGAACTCTTGCTATCTTTACAATTTTCTGTGAATCTTAAGCTATTCTAAAATTAAAAGTTTATTTAAATTGGAAAGTAACCCAATGATTTGACTATAACCTCACTCGTAAAATTGTGTGAAAGAGCTGGTATTTTTTGTTCCTACCTTAACTGAATCTTTTGAACCTCTTCTCTTTTTTTTTTAAGATTCAAGATGACCAACGAAGAACCTCTTCCCAAAAAGGTATGTTTTTCAGCAGTTATTAAGCTGTTTTGAAATGTTACATTAGACTTGAAGGGACTGTCTTCATTGTTTATCGTTCACCCCTTGCTTTTAGCGCAATTAATAGCGTTGTGGGTTTAAAACATACTAAAAAAAAACTAGATACTATATTTTGTATGCCATTTATCTATAGGATATTTTCAGCTCTTGGAAAACTTCTATTACAATGATATTCTCATGGTCTGCTCTTAGTCTTTGTTTTGCAAGTATTTCCAGCTGCATATTTACAAATGATGTCAATAAAGGAGAACATTACACCATTCCTATAAATTACTTTTTCCCCTTAATTTAAATCCCTTTTGTTGTAATGTAAAGCTACTCTTCTAGTTTTCAAGAAAAGATCGCAGCTAATTACTTGCTGTTGTAAGCAGCCATGGAGTTGACCCCCAACTTATGGCGACCCCGTGCACAATGGGCTCAGACTATTATGAGCATAGAGTCTACCTTTTCTGCTGTTTTGTTTTCTAGTCTCATTTTCCCCGTTTTACATTGTACATAAATTCAGTTTAGTCACTAATATCCGTGTGTGTTTGCGCAAAAGACTCTATAGGACAGGGTAGAACTGCCCCGTACGGTTTCCTAGGCTGCAAACCTTTACAGAAGCAGACTGCCACATCTTTCTTCTGAGGAGTGGCTCGTGCATTCGAACTGCAGACCTTTCGATTAGCAGCTGTGCCATCAAGGCTCCAAAGTAACATTGTTTCTAAGAGGAATTTGTAATTCAGTTTGGAAAACAGGGTATATGCTTGCTAAACAGTGAATATTTAAGTGAACAATTTAGATAAAAACACCAAACGAAACCTGTTGCCATCGAGTGGATTCTGATAGGTGCTGTGGAAATTTCTTAGAGTCAAATTATTTCATGAAATGAATAAAGAATTGTACTTTTGTAATCTGAGAATTACTGTGTGCTTCCTGTTAGTTTTTTAATATATTCTGGTATAATGGTTTCTTTGCTCCTGTTTTATAATACTGTTACAGATTAATGTTATAATTTGAAACATTTTTATAAGGAGAAAAATTTTAAGTATTTTCCAAGAGAAGCTAATAAAGCTTAATTTTGTACTGAAGTGTCTCCACTTTACCGTCTTAATATGGTAAAGCGAAAACAATTTTTCTCAATTTAAGAAGCAGTTTCAGCTACCCTAGAATATTATGCCCATTTTTAAAAACTTTATTTTGAAATAATTTATATTCACAGTAAGTTACAGAGAAACATATGGGGAGGACATTTGCACTACTCCCTCAGCCTCCCCCAGGATAACATCTTGCAAAACTATCTCACATCTTAGTAACAGTGTCAAAACCAGGAAATTGACACTGATACAATCCAGAGTTTATTCAAATGTTTGGAGTCCTTGAGCAATCCAAATGGTTGAGTGCTCGACTCTTAGCCAAAAGGTTGATGGTTAGAACCCACCCAGGGGGTGCCTCAGAAGACGGGCGTGGCAGTCTGCTTCTGAAAGGTCGCAGCCTTAAAAACCCTATGGAGAAGCTCTACTCTGCACACATGAGATCACCAGGAGTCAGAATCAGCTCAGCACTAACAACAACATTCAAACAAGTGTGTGTGTGTGTGTGTGTGTGTGTGTGTGTGTGTGTGTGTGTAGGTCTATGCAGTTTTATCCCACATGTATCGCTATGTAACCACTACCACAATCAAGGTGTTTAACTGAGCTATCATCACAAGGCCCCTTTGTGCTATGCCCTTAGAACCACCCTTTGCCTCCCCATCCCTAACCCCTGGCAACCACTAATCTGTTCTTTATGATTATATTATTTCATGTATGTTATATCCTTTAGAGATTTCCTTTTTTCACTCAGCATAATTTCTTGAGGTTTATCCAAGTTGTTGCATGTATCAATAGTCTATTTTTCTTTATTGCTGAGTAATAGTCCATGATATGGATCACCCATTGTTTACCATTTACCTGTTGAAGGACATTTGAGTAGCTTCCAGTTTTTAGCTATTATGGATAAAGCTGCTGTGAACATTGATGTACAAGTTTCTATGTGAAAATAAGTTTTCATTTTGGGGGGATAAATCCTCAAGAATGCTGGGTGGTATGAGGTATCTATTTTTAGGTTTGTTTTTTTAATTGTACTCCAGGTGAAAGTTTATAGCTCAAGTCAGCTGCTCGTACAAAAACTCATACACACACTGTTACGCAACCCCAGCCACCATTCCTATAATGTGACAGCACACTCCTCCTTTCCACCCTGGATTTCCCGTGTCCATTCAACCAGCTCCTGTCCCTTTCTGCCTTCTCATCTCACCTCCGGACAGGTGCTGCCTGTTTGGTCTCATGTATCTACTTCCTTTGCTCCAGGTGGGTTGGGACCAATTGATGCATCTTAGATGGCTGCTCGCTAGCTTTTAAGATCCCAACACCACTCAACAAAGTGGTATGCAGAACATTTTCTTAATAAACGTCGTTATGCCAATTGACCTAGATGTCCCCTGAAACCATAGTCCCCAGACCCCCGCCTCTGCTACTCTGTCCCTCGAAGTGTTTGATTGTGTTCAGGAAACTTCTTAGCTTTTGGTTTAGTCCATTTGTGCTGACTACCCCTGTACGTGTGTTGTCCTTCCCTTTACCTAAGATAATTCGTGTGTATTATCTACTTAGTAATTCCCCTCTCTCCCTTCCAACTCTGTAACCATCAAAGAATGTTTTCTGCTGTGTTTAAACCTTTTCTTGAGTTCTTATAATAGTGGTCTCATACAATATTTGTCCTTTTGCGACTGATTTCACTTAGCATGAAGTCTTCCAGATTCATCCATGTTATGAGATATTTCGCAGATTCATCGTCGTCGTTTGTCGTTGCATAGTATTCCATTGCATGAATATACCATAATTCGTTTATCCATTCATCCATTGATGGGCACCTTGGTTGTTTGCATCTTTTTGCTATTGTAAACAGTGCTGCAATGAACATGGGTGTGCATGTATTTATTCGTGTGATGGGTCTTATTTCTTTAGGATATATTCCAAAGAGTGGGATTGGTACTTCTATTTCTAGCTTTTTAAGGAAGCACCAAATCATTTTCCAAAGTGATTGTACCATTTTACATTCCTACCAGCAGTATATAAGTGTTGCAGTCTCCCCACAACCTCTCCAACATTTATTATTTTGTGTTTTTTGGATTAATGCCAGCCTTTTGGGGATGAGGTAGTATCTCATTGTAGTTTTGGTTTACATTTCCATTAGAGATGTTAGCTGCCTGAATGTTTTCTTTGGTGAAGTGCCGGTTCATATCCGTTGCCAGTTTTTTAATCAGGTTATTCATCTTTTTGTTGAAGTTTTGCAGTATCTTGTAGATTTTAGAGATTGGACCATGATCGGATATGTTGTAGTCAAAAGTTTTTCCTAATCTGTGGGTTGTCTTTTTATTCTTTTGGAGAAGTCTTTGGGTGAGCGTAAGTGTTTGATTTTTAGGAGCGCCTATTTATATTTTTAATTTTAAAAGGAATTGTGAAACTATTTTTCAGATTGGTTGTACTATTTTATATTCTTCCAGCAGTGTATGAGAGTTTCTTCACATCTTTCCCAGCATTTGATGTCACCGCTGTTTTTTTTTTTTTTAATTTTAGCCCTCCTAATAACCCTGTAGAAAACCTGGTGGCATAGTAGTTAAGTGCTACGGCTACTAACCAAGAGGTTGGCAGTCCGAATCTGTCATGCGCTCCTTGGAAACTATCAGGCAGTTCTACTCTGTCCTACAGGGTCGCTATGAGTCAGAATCGACTCGACGGCAGTGGGTTTGGTTTTTTGGTTTTAATAACCCTGTAGGGATATCTCATTGGGGTTTTAATTTGCATTTCCCTGATAATAATGCCCGTTCGTAAGATACCAAGTAGTTCACCTTTTAGAAACTTGTTTTCGGTAAAAAAAAAAAATTATAATATGTAATGAGCTGTTTAAGTCTTCGACTCTAAGATGGTTCACATGTTTCAAGTAAAGACCTCCTTTTGGGATAACAGCAACTGGCAGTTGAGAAATTAAAAGTGATGATTGCTTGTGGGAAAGTAAAATGGCGCGGCCACTGTGGAAAACAGTTTGGTGGTTCCTCAAAAAGTTGGAATATACCATTACCATGTGACCCATCAATCCCAAGCCTAGGTTTATACCCGGTAAAAGTGAAAGTGGGAACACAAACAGAAACCTGTGCACCAGCATTTTTCACAATAGCCAAAAGGTGGTAATAACCAAAGTGTTCAACAACAAATGGACAGAACAAAATGTGGCATGTACACACAGTGAAGTGTTACGCAGCTGTAAGGAAAAATGGAGTTCTGATGTGTGCCACAGCACTGACGAACCTTGAGAAATGCAAACATTATGCTGAAATAGTCACAGAAAGACAAATACCGTATGATCTCATTTGTATGAAATAAGCAAATATATAGAAACCAAAAATTTTTAATGATTACCAGGGGTGGGATGAAAGGCAAAAAGGAAAATTTTTGTTTAGGGGGCCTTTGAGTTTATGTTGGTGGTGGTGGAATATCTTGGAAAAGGATAACAGTAATGGTGGCAGAACATGAAAAATGTAATCAGCGTCTTTGAATTGTGAGCATGGAAGTCATATTCGCACACTAAAAAAAAAAAAAAATGATCCTAGTCTAGCACAACTAGGTGGTACCCAGCTGTAACCACTGACTGCTCTGACAAGGATTGCAGCAGAGGGTCCCAGACAGACCTGGAGAAAAATGTAGAACAAAATTCTAACTCAGAAAAAAAGACCAGTCTTACTGGTCTGACAGAGACTGAAGAAACCCTTGTGGCCCCCAGGCATCCTTTTTAATTCAGTACTGAAGTCACTCCTGAGGTTTACCCTTTAGCCGAAGATTAGACAGGTCCATAAAACAAGACTAAATGAGCATACCAACCCCGGGGGCAAGCACCAGAAGGCAGGAGGGGACAGGAAAGCTGGTGAGGGGGAACCCAAGGTCGGGAAGGGGGAGAGAGTTGAGATGTCATGGGGTGGCCAGGAATGTCACAAAACAATATGTGTATTAATTGTTTAATGAGAAACTAATTTGCTCTGTAAACCTTCATCTAAAGTACGATTCAGAAAATTTTTTTAAAAGATCCCATTTTCATAAAAATATGAACAGCGTAAATGTTACTATTGTAATATTTGAAATTTTTAGGAAGAACATGCCATGTTTTAATTGTCTTCTTTTTATAGGTTCGACTGAGTGAAACAGACTTCAAAGTTATGGCACGAGATGAGTTGATTCTAAGGTAAAAAGTTCTTTTATCAGAAATAACGAAAATCTTTCTATAAAGCCTTATGTTCCGGCTATATTATCACTACACTTGTTTTTAATGTTAATATATTATCATATAGTGTGCTTTTCGAACATATTTCCTGTGACCTATTTCTTCATTATGAAACGCTGGGGAAAACATAAAACAGTAAAGAGCTAAAGCAGTAGCTTGGGTAACTTCTAGACCATCAGGTAGCCTGAGTTTTTTCCTGTAGAAACAAGATGTTGAGAACTTTTACTTGAAAAGCATTTGTACTTCGTGTGCACAGCTTGCTACAGGGGACAGCAGATGTAATCTTAAGACCCTGCCTTGAGGAAGCATTCAGTTAAACACAAAGACTCATTTTGATGTCAGTGTGTGTTCCTTTTGTTTTCAACATTTGGAGGAAAATAAAATTGTAGTCCTAGTTATAGAATTTATAATAAATCTAAATTGTTTCTCAGTAGCTGTAACATTGTTTGGCTCTTTTAATTAACTTCGTGCTCTTTATTTTCTCATCTGTAAACTAAAGGGATTGGCTTAAATTGTTTTTAAAGATTTCTTCCAGTTCTGGGTTTCTGTGGTCATCTTATAAATGCCTTATAAAACCAAATTGTCGAGGATAGCATTATAAGTATTATTTTTTAAATGTAAAGAATGAGAAAATGGGAAAGCATATGTTTTGTGTTTTATAACTTAAATAGAATTTTTACATTTGTTACTATGGTTGGTAAGCTCTTTACGTGATAAACTTTTAGGTTAAAATAAAATGAATAATTTTCGGGACGACTTTTGTAAAGTCATTCTTTGAACTATTTCCTCTAGAAATTGCAGGGAATTTTTATTTGAAGAACTGAGCATATTTAACAAGCTGAAAGTAGGGGAGAGAAAAGGCATCTTATAAAATAGGGAGACACAGAGACAACATGTTCCGTTGTTTCATGAAGCCTAGTAATCTCCCACTCTCATTCGTACTTAGCTGCTCTGTGTCTTCTTTTGCCGTAATTCTGTGCACAGGATAGTTTTTCATTGCCTGCCTTTATCTTGGGCATAAAATTTCCATCCTTAGTACTCTGCAGCACCCTTGTCCTGTCCTGCGGAGTAGATGCCTGCCTGTGACATGCTGCCGCTCTCATGTCCATGTTCTTTTTGCACCTCTCATACGGTACGCACCTTGTCTTTTATCCCTTCTTAGGTAATGCCTTTGGTTAGCTTCTGCTATTTTTTTCTTTTACTTTGTTGTCTAGAATATACACAGCAAAACATACAGCAATTCTCTTCTTATTTAGTGACACTGATGACATTGTTCAGTTGTGCAGTCATCTCTGCTCCGCCTTCTTTCCTGAGTTCATCTTCCCTTTTTAACGTTGATTCAGCACCCCCTAAGGTTCCTGTCTAGTGTTCCACGTTGGTGCCAGTTTGATGCCATATAGGTAGCTCTTAAAAGAGCGTCATGTGCAAGGCAGGCAGTCTTACTGGTTAAGCTAAACTATTGTTGGTTTTAAGAAGATTTCAGGAGATATTTTTGGTTTTAAGTTTTAAAGGCTATCTCAGGGCAATAGTTGTGCTGTCTTTTCTTAACTGTAGGGAGAATAGTAAGTACTATAATCTTTAGAAAATATATATCAGTAGCATTATTTAAAAATTAAGTTATCTTTAAGGATTCTTAGTCATGTGTGTTTTATATTCTTGAGGCCAGTTTAACATCTTTCTGTAGGGAATTCTCATTTAAGACTTTTAGGTGAGTCTGCCCCACCCCCGTTTAATTTCCTTGGTGATTTTAAATCAGCTGCTACTTATTTAACCAGTCTGTTTTCTGTCCTCTTGATGTAGGTGTTTTTCAGTGAGCTTTTATATTTTTCTGTTCCTCTAGAACAAATGATTCTCATGTAGCCTCCATAAAAGACCTTTATTTACCATTCCCAAACATTTAATGCATTCCTGCATGTGCCCTAGGTTGGGAGGGGCATAGAAGTAAACATTGGTTAGCTTGGTATGTTAGGAAATATTTTGTTCATTATGTTGTAATATTAGTAAACGTGATAGCAAATCTGTCAGTGTTTTTAATATTTTAACATTATGAAACGTTTTAAAAATTGAGGTTAATTTTTATTAGCTGTAACTGAAGAGCAGCTTAAAAAATAGCTTTTAAGTAAGCAGGGTAACAGACATTCAGGGCAGGGTACTCTCCAGTAGCAGTTACTTAAACATAAGACTGGGAAAAGCTTCTGTTTACCTGCAGTAAATGTCAAGAACAGCTCACATTTACTGAGGGTAAAGAAATAAAATGAGGAAGGAAGAACCCCTCATATGCTGATAGCATGTGGAGTATTTATAAATTGTTTCTGCCAACTGGTATGGTTTTAAAAATACAGTCTTGAAAAATGTTTTATTCTCTCCTCCCTTTCTACAGGTAAAATATTACTTTGAGAGGGTCATGTGGTATTTTCATAAAAGAGCCAAGATAGAGTACCCTCAGTCTCATGTAATTACAAACATTTCTTACATGCCTTTTGGTTTAGGTGGCCAGCATATCTGACAGTAGTAGTAAGTTTGTTTGTTTGTTTGTTTTTTAAATGCAATACGATTTTTATTCCACTTTTTCTATATTCTAGGCTTTGTACTAAGTATCAGTGATACAAAAATTAATAAGAAATATGGCCTAACCTAAGGAGCGCACTTACTATGTTGTCAGTATAGGACGCTTTACTCTGTGTGTCTCTTACCTGTCTCTGTAAGTTGGGAAGAAATGAAGTGACTTTTTTTGTTGTTGTTAAATTAGATTTGTAATAATTATCTTGAGCTTGGAAGAGACCTTAAAAATCATCCCGTGGAATTCTCAGTATTAAGTTCATGGATGTGCTTCTTTGCTCAAGAGAAGGAATTTTATTTAACAACTAATATACAGGTTTATTTTTTTACTAGATGGAAGCAGTATGAAGCGTATGTGCAAGCTCTGGAGGGCAAGTACACAGATCTTAACTGTAAGTGTAGCTGCATTTTAGCTTCTTAAGCGCTGTGTGAATAGTCTTCTTTTAGATTGTCATTATAATCACAGGACGATTGGTTTACGAAAGTGAATGTCGTTGTTATTTAAGCGTTTTATTTAAAAATTATGTCCAGGCACTGTATTGGATGCTGGGAAATATCTAGATGAGTGAGACATAATCTCTTCCCTAGAGGAGTTCCCAGTCGCTGGGGAAGACCCTGTGTAATAACCGTATAATGGGATGACTGCTCTAATGGAATTACGTGTAGGGCTCTGAGAGAGCACAGATCGCAAAACTTGATTTGTTCCTACTCCCTTCTGTAGGGGAATTTGAACTGAGAGTCTGGAAGGGGGATATGCAGAAAGAAACAGTAAGAAAGATATGAGAGTTTAGATTATATACTAGGATATAGCTGTATGTTTACAGGTTTTTCAAAATTCTGCTAAAAAATAACGCGCACAAAGTTTGTAATTTCAAATGATTTTACTCTGTCACTCTTCACTGAGCTAGATAACGTGCTATCTGTTAGTATAAAAACCAATAATCTGTACAAGTTAAGAAGATTATGAAATTTTAGGGTAATTATCCATGCAGTTATCAGCATTTTTATTTGAATAGGTTAAAAATATATATGGTAATCAGAATTTTGTGAATATAAACATAGTTTCCTATATTCTGTTGGAAATGAACTGTGAAAACATTAATTCAGCCTAGTATTAGGTAGTTGTGGAGCACTGTAACACAGTTAACAAGGTGGAACGACACAGCGGCTGCAACAGTGGGCTTCAACATTTAGCATAACAGCCATCACAAGGGTGGCCCAGGACTGGGCATGAGGTCGCTGTGAGTCGGAACGACTCGAGGGTACCCAACAGTAGCAACTAAGTAACACCCTTGTCTCCTAAAGTAGTTCTCATGTTTGGGAACAAATTTCCTTATTAAACAATTAGTTGGGATAGAAACTAAAGACTTGATTAATTTTTTTGACCCTGGTTTTTATTCTCCTTGACAGAGGCAGTTAGAACTTCCTTAGGCTTTTGTTCAGTTCAGTTTGATCCTGAAATTATATTTCATAATGTTTTGGAATTTTTCCCTTTGTCGTCAGCCAATGATGTAACTGGCTTAAGGGAGTCTGAAGAGAAACTAAAGCAGCAACAGCAAGAGTCAGCGCGCAGGGAAAACATCCTTGTCATGAGACTGGCAACCAAGGAGCAAGAGATGCAAGAGTGTACTGTAAGTGTCTTCACGTTTCACAGGGCTTTCCTTAGGAACTGACTCTACCCCACATTGTTACATGTTAGTTTTACACTTCATGTGAAATATAATTCCATATTTTGTTAAGGTAGATATACTTTGAGCTGTAAATATACTAAATGTAAAATTTTGGTAGATGACATCTCATTTGGATTTAAAAATTTTTTGAACGTGACCAAGAAAGCAAAGGTTTTGAGTCATTCTCTGCAACGCCCGTGCTCTGTGAGAGTTGGCGTCCTCCCCCAGCGTGTTCCAGCCGGACTTCCGAGAGTGATGGACCGCGTCTGCTCCTCGCCGGGCCGTCCGGGCCAGCCCTCCGGTTTCTCTCCTCCTCCGGACTCCTCTGCGTGACATTGTTTTTCCTAGTACCAGCAACCTCAGCGTGTTCTTTTTGTTAGGGCTTTCGTTTGTATTCATCATGTCTACAAACCAGAATCCGGTGACATATTCGATCATCTAGATTTGGCTAAATTTAAACTCAGTTTTATGCTCTTTGGCAGTCTTAGCCATTCTTTATCTAGTAAACATATATATAAATTATACCCCCCAACGTCAGAGGCAACTGTATTCCTGTTGTATCTAACTTTCAGATTTTCTTTAACTCTTGTGTATTCTAATCATCATTCGGAATGGGTTAAAATCTTCTCATATGTAAGCCATTATTCTGGTCACTGGAGACAATGACATATAAGATACAGTCCTGTTCAACTACCGGTCATCCCCACCTGTGGCTATTTTTTAAGGCTGGAGAGTTGGTTCCTAGTAGTCTCACCAATAAATACAAATAATTTTTTTCTTATTTATGACTCCTCTCCCTGCCTGCCCTCCCCATTTTTTTTTCTTCTTTAACATCCATGTGTAATGGAGCAGGCACTACCTTTCAAACATCCGGTCTCAAAAGCGTTTCTTTCCTCCTTTTGCTAATATTCAGATTCTAGGTCTACCGTTTTTCATTCAAAAGTTCTAGGTCTCGCTGTGTGCATGGCACTGTGCTAGTTGCTTGTGCATGTAAAGGGTACATCATATGTGAATTTTACCTCCAAAGTGCTAACACCTGCTCAGTGGAGGGTGAATAATTATTTAATGGCTAGAGCCCATGGTCCTAAGATCTGATAATATCAGAGTGTCTCTTGAATTGTCTCTTCTTGATTTCCACTCTTGACGTACTAGTTGAGGTATCTTTACCACTTGCCTTGACACTATGTAACTGTCTTAGTTTCCTGGGGCTGCCATGAACATAACAAATGCTATAATATGGGTAACTTTACAGAACAGAAATGCATTTTCTTGCAGTTCTGGAGACCAGAAGTCTGAATTCAGGGTATTGGTCCTGTCAGCTCCTCCTGAAAGCTTTGACAGAGTAACTGTTCATGCCTCTCCTGGTTTCTGGAGAGTAGCCGTTCGTGCCTCTCCTGGTTTCTGGAGGCCGCTGGCAGTACTTGGTGAGCCTTTGCTGCATATGGGTACATCTGCCTCTGTTGTCACATGGCGTTTGTCTTCACCCCAAGTCTGACTCCTCTCCTTTTTAATAGGCTTTTTTTCTTAGAGCAGTTTTAAGTTCACAAAAAATGGCATAGAAAATAGAGTTCCCATATACTTCTCCCCCACACACAATTTCCCTCCTGTTGTTGCCGTCTTGCAGTTGTATGTTTGTAACAGCTGATGAATCACTATTGTTACACTGTCTGTAGTTTACTATAAACCAAACTCTATAGTTTATGTTAGAGTTTCCTCTGTTGTACAGTTCTGTGGGTTTTGACAAATGCATAATCTGTCATGTGGCCATCATTAAAGCATCCTACAGAATAGTTTCACTGTCCTAAAAATGCCCTGTGCTTCACGCATTCATGCCTTTTCCCTCCACTGTCCCCCTGAACCCTTGACAGCCACTGATTTTTTCTGACTCTCTAGCTTTGCCTTTTACAGGATGTCATATAGTTGGAATCATAGCATTATGGCACGTTCCCGTTGACTTCTTAGTAGTATGCGTTAAGACTGCTCCTTGTCTTTTTATGGCTTAATAGCTCATTTCTTTTTATTGCTGAGTAATACTCCATAGGATGGATGTACCACAGTTTGCTTATCCATTTGCCTGTTGAAGGACATCTTGGTTGCTTCCCATTTTGGGAAGTTATGAGTAAAGAGGCTATAAACATTCACGTGCAGGTTTTTATGTGGACATATTTTTGTTTCATTGGGCAAATGCCTAGGAGTGTGATTGCTAGACCATACGGTAGTCCTATGTTTAGCTTTTTAAGGAACTGCCAGGCCGTCCTCCAGAGTGGCTGCCCCATTTTGCATTCCCATCAACAACAGATGAGAGTTGCTGTTGCCCCACATCCTCACCAGCATTTGGTTTTGTCAGTGTCTGGGATTTTAGCCGTTCTAATCGGTGTATAGTGATATCTTGTTTTGACTCGCAATTCCCTCATGACATATGATGTTGAACTTTGTGTGTTTACTTGCAGTCTGTGTATCTTCGGTGAAGTTGCCAATCAGATTTTTTGCCCCTTTTGTAATTGGGTTGTTTGTTTTCTCATTGTTAAGTTTTTAGAGTTCTTAGTATGTCTTAAATCCAAGCCTTTTGTCAGATACGTGTTTTGTGCATATTTTCTCCCATTCTGTTGCTTATCTTTTCATCCTTTTAACAGTGTCCTTCACAGAAATTTTTTATTTTAATGAGGTCCAACTTACCAGTGTTTTCTGTCTGGATCCTCATTTTGGTATCATATCTACAAAAGTCATCGCCAAACCAAGGGTCACCTAGATTTGCTCCTATATTATTTGTAGAAGTAGAGATTTGTGTTTTACATTTAGGTCTGTGATAGATTTTTAAGTTAATTTTTGTAGCAGATGTAACTTAGATGGATTTTTTTCTTTTTACATGTGGATATGTAGCTCCCTTTTTATGAGACACCGCTCAGAAGGGATTGTCAGGACCCTCCCGTATTTAGTATGAGGTCATTAACTAATGTCATCTGCAAAGAAAAATCCTGTTTCCAAACAAGATCACATTCACAGGTACAGGGGTCAGGACTTGACTATACTTTTTGGGATGCAATTCAATCCCGAACAGTGGCTGCTGACTCATTTCTGATTCTCTTCCTATCCTGCGTACACTGGCAGCTTTGATGATATGCTGGTCAGTCTTCTGTGATGCCTTATTAACCTTTTGTCTTCTCAGCTTGCATTTTAAGGTCATACCAACTTGAACCCAACTTTTTCCCAGCCATATCTTTTACAGCTCTCCTCCATACAGGCCAGCTGAATAACTTTTTTTTCCCCCAGTTATGATAGAGTGAGGTTTGGCAGACAGAGAGGGCCATAGAAGCAGAAACACAAGAAAAGGGCAAGATTACATGTGGCAGATGAGAGCAGTTCAGCTTTGGTAGAGTCTGAAGTTTCCAGTGAAGAGTAGAGATAGAATCAGGAGTCTTGGATATTATTCCATACGTGAAAAGGAGAATTTTTAGGCAGGAGATTTGTGTGGCAGATGAGATTTGTGTTTTAGGTACATTACTGTAGCTTGAGTATGGAAGATGGATTTGAGAGGAACAAGACTGTAGGCAAGAAAACCATTTGGAAGACTCTTGAAATAGTCCAGATGAGATGCTGAGGCCTGAATTTGGCCACTGTTTGGAGGGCGGGGGAGAGGTAGATTTCAAACTATTTTTGGAGGCATAATTTCCAGGACTTGATCAGTTGGATGCTTTTGGGGGAAGGAATGAGGAAATGTAGGAAAGAATCATAGATGACTCTCAGGTTTATTTTGGGTGACAGGGTGAATGATGGTGCCACTGAGCTAGAACTTGTAGTTGTGCACTGTCAAGTCAGTTCCGGCTCGTGGCAACCCTATAAGATGGCGGAACTGCCCCACAGGGTTTCCTAGGCCACCGTCTTCACAGGGGTAGATCACCAGGACTTTTCTCCCACAGAGCCACTGCGGAGTTCAAAATACCGACCTTTCGGCTAGCAGAGGAGCACATAACCACTGCGCCACCTGGGCTTCTTAGTGTCTGCTATGAAGGCCAAATTAAAAGAGGAGAACAACAAAATACAGTTTTAGGGAAACTGAGGAGATAGAAGGCTTCCCCCAAAATAAGGCAATGAGAGTGATTAATGTCAAATGCAAAAGTAAGGTTCAGTAAAATATGAATTTTAGATTGCTTATTGAATTCAGCAATCGGGGCTATTGGCTACTTTAGTGAAACCTGGTCTAATTGAAGGTTGGAGCAGAAGCAAGATTGCGGTGATTTGCGTAGTGCCAGTTTTTAAAAGATGAAACACTTCGGAAAATTTATGGGGTCTAAAAGTACAGAAGTCCAAAGAAAATGAGGAAAACCTTCAGTGATGTGGATTGACACAATAGCCGTACAGTGGTCTCCAGGATAGCAACCACCATGAAGATGGTGTAAGGACCAGGCCACGTCTCACTCTGTATGCCCAAGGTGTAAAGGAGCTGAGAGTCAGAGCCAACACTTTGGCAACAAAAAACAACAAAGGTCTGTCAAATGGGAGTTTAAAGACATAGGACTTAAAGGGTAGACAGGATGGGGGTAAGGTACTAGAGGAGGCAGGAGGAAATAGGGTTAAATAAGCAGGTGGAGAGATTGACCGTGGGCAGGAAGGAGGGACACCTAATCCTCTTGAGCGTGGAAAAAAACTGGTCAGGATTGTATTTATTAGATACGTACCCTTTAAAATGGTTTGCCAGTTTACCCTCAGTTTCCAGTTCAGCTAATCATACCTGTTGCTGTTTAGCCAATTCCAACTCATGATGACCCCATATGTGCAGAGTAAAACTGCACCCTTTTCTTCCTGGGTGCTTCTGAGTGGGTTCAAACTTGCAGCCTCTGGGTTAGTAGTCAGTCACTTAACCGTTTGCACCACCCAGGGATTCTCTAAGCTAAGCATAGAAAAAATAAGATAGCACTTTGGAAACCTCTCTCTACAGGTCTTCTCTCTGCTCTGGCATGTGAACACGTGTTCGATCTTTTGATTATGTAATTCTTTATTTCTTTTGTCTACATGCAGTCTTTATTTAGCTAATTTTGAGTGTAAGGCTGAAGTTTGCCAGAGAAAAAGCTCTTACTGGCTCTTTAAAATACTTGCTTAACTGCTTATTTTATTTGTAAGTGAAATCTATCGTTTTTGCTCTCCCCGGGGGTATTTGTGTTTTCTACTTAGTCTTTTGCCCTTCAGCCAAAAATGGCTGTAGGCGTAAAACTGACTTTTAAAACATTGATGCTGTGTTCTCTTCCCTAGCACCTGAAATTCGTTCGTTCTAGTCAGATTTGCCTCTTTTTTTGTAACTGATATTTCCTATCGATAACAGCTTTCATCTCATCATTTGTCAGGTCTACCTTTCATTCAGATTCTGTCCCATCCTTCAGTATGTCTTCTACGTATTGGAAGTTGATAGTAGCGACTCTGTTGAACAAAGGACTCCTGTCTCTTCCTGCTCCTCTCTCTCTAATAGCTTATGCTGTTGGTATGCCCCTAAACAACCGCTGCCATCAAGTCCACTCTGACTCGTAGCGACCCTCGGAAACATGATATGATGTTGGCACCTTTTGCCCTGACAGGAGATGGAATCATGTTCTTTTTCAGAATTTTTTCCTCTTACCCTAATGACAGTGAAGATATTGTCAGTAAATAATAATA
Source organism: Elephas maximus indicus (assembly GCF_024166365.1). Taxonomy (NCBI): domain Eukaryota; kingdom Metazoa; phylum Chordata; class Mammalia; order Proboscidea; family Elephantidae; genus Elephas; species Elephas maximus. The sequence continues at coordinate 232,120,814 of NC_064819.1, forward strand.
TACTAGCTACTTATGACAATAAGAACTTGAAAAGAATGTTTATATATCAGATATTATCGTTAAGAATTATGTACCATATTGTTGATGAATGGAGGAGAAAATTATTTGGCTCTGAATGTTATAATTAAAATTTTTGGGAAACTTACTACCAAGAAACTGAACTAAACTGTTCGGCTGTATCTGACTAAATAAATACCCTTGAGCTTTTACATCCTCAAGTATTACTTCATTTCTTACCTAGAGGAGATGTTTTATTATGTTTCTGATTTATTCTTTCTCATATTGGTGATAAATATGGATTAGAAATAAGGTCATTATCAGAAACTAAGCTACAATCACATTTTACTATAAGTAACTAAATCTCCCTCCTCTTGGGACTTTGTAAACCTGAACAGTAACTGAGTAGTCAGTGTTCCAGAGCCAGCGCCTTTGTTAGTGGTGTGAGTCCCTGGTGGATGCCATGTGCATACTTGTTCTTATTAGATCATTTTAGCGGCTGCCCTAACATGGTTTAAAGTAAGTTACTTTTAACAGTCTCCTAAATGAAAAGTTATTTCTCTTTGCTCAGTGAGACAGTATTAAGTATAGTCCCAGTCCACTTAGTGTATTATGCCTTTTAATAAATTTACGGTAGAAATTAGCTGTGTGTGAAATCTTAACTTTAACCCTATTTAAGCCATAGTGTGGAACAGGATATCTTGAACCAGATCTGCTTTGGGTGTGAAGAAAGTGATGAAGTTAATGCTAATAAACCATATTTCATGTTTGGAAATGCATTTTTAGTGCTAATAAATAGTGCAACTGAAGTCGAAATTGGAGGTTTAATCTGTAAGTAGAGGGTTCTGGTATGGTGGGAAAAGCCCCAGACGGAGTAAGGAGACCTGAGAACTAGAATTCTAGTCCTAATTCTGGCACTAAACTAATTGTATCCTTGTTCAATTGGCTTATTTAATCTCTCAGAAATAAGCTGCTTGGGCAAGACCATTCATCTTCCACTCTTACAAGTACGTGATTTAAATCTACTCAGAAGGGGGAAAAGATGAATATATACTTTATTTTGGCTTGAAGTGCTTTGGAGTTTTGCTTTCGTAAAGCTGTACTGCCAACTCGTATAAACATAAGTACTATATATTTTTAAATGGAAAAATGCACATGTGTTTTAAATTTTAATCTTATACCTAGTGTATTTTTAGGGGACTTTTACATAGAATAATTTCCATAGGCACAAATATTAGAACAAGTAAACTGAAAGATTTCACTCTTACATAATTCATATTTTAGCTTAAAGACGATAAAAAAAACTCACTTCATTTTAGCATTAGATATACTGCAGTATTTTGCATTTTTATTGTGAAAATTCTCTAATTGTGATATAACTTCAAGTATTTTCAAGTCTATCCATTTTAGCGACTTTACAGTATATAGAATATTAAACTTTGTCTTTATAATTAAACTTTTTTTTTTTTTAAAGAGGGCATCAGAATTTATTTATTTTTATGGGGTGGGGGCACTCTTTTGGTTGCGAAGTAAGAGGTAGTCCCTTTATTTAAAGGCTCCAAATACAGGAATGCAATCAAATGACCTGAATTCCCACATGGAAAACCTTAAATAGTTATTTTTAATTTGTATTTTCCTAGAGGATTTTTAAGATCAAAGGGGAGCAGCTTAATAATTAAGTTAGCACGTCCAGTGAATGAAAGAGATTTTACCCCATCTCCTTACATTTGTTTCCTTTGATTTCGTGGTAATTGTTTCTTTTGTTTTGCACAGACTCAAATCCAGTACCTCAAGCAAGTCCAGCAGCCTAGTGTTGCCCAACTGAGATCAACAATGGTAGACCCAGCGATCAACTTGTTTTTCCTAAAAATGAAAGGTGAACTGGAACAGACTAAAGACAAACTGGAACAAGCGCAAAATGAACTGAGTGCCTGGAAGTTTACGCCTGATAGGTAAACAAATCATACTCCCCAGTCAAGACTTCCCTGACAGTCCCACTGCGAGAAAGCTGTGGTGGGAAAGCCAAGTACTCGTTTCCACACCAAGACTCAGACTTTTTGAGCCAAAAAAGCCACATTCTTTTACTGTCCAGCTTGTAATGGTTAATGTAAAACTTACCAGGTGAACCTTGTGTTTCAGCTCTTTCTCTTCCCCTTCCCCTTGCTTCAGAGGCCTGATGGCGTCGGACTATTCCGAAGAAGTGGCTACCTCCGAAAAATCCCACTTCTAGGAATTTTAGACACTTGAGAAATGTTTCTGTTTGAAGAAAATAGAGGGAGAAACAGAAGTCTTAAGTCTGTGGCACACTGTGTCTTCAGACAGTTTGGAGGAATGAAAACCTAGAGATTTTAAATCATGAATTGAACATGTAAAATTCCAGTAAAATGTAAAAATGGAATATGCATCGCTCTTAACCTTGAGCATAGTGACTTAGAGACACTGTATATTAGTTTTGCCAATAAGACTGTGGACTATATGATTGTTGCTGAACTTCTGGGTCAAAACTTGAATGAGGTAATTTTGCCTTTAAAGGGTTTATTTTCTAAGAACCAACTTTTAATAGTCATGAGAGATTCAACTAATAGACGTCAGTACAAGTAGTTCATACACTTAACCGTTTAGTTTGGGGCTCTGTGTTACTTGATTGAGCCTTCAATCAATGGTTTTAATCAACGGTGTGTGTTCTTTGAATGGTCGCTGATGCTGTAGACAATCTTAACCAAGGACTGTACAAACACAGAGGTGTGGTTATCAAATTGAGGTTTAAACTGTTCGAAGCATTATAACATTCATTTCACAACCAGATTGTATAAGGATTTTGGCTGTGATGAGACTCCTGCATTATTTTCTTTTTTTCTAGTAGTGAAATTGATTAAATCCCCATTCCATTCAACAGGCACCTGTTGAAAGAGCATTGTCGTGGTGTTAATAGGGGATGTGTTCCTTCATTGTATTTGGGCCTTTTGTATTACACTCATGATATTAAATGTGCCTTGAAATAGTTGTTTTTTAAAAGTTCAAGGAATACTATGATGATTTTGTTGTACTTTAACATTATAATTTGGGGGGCTGTGGAGAGCAGGTTGATTTTGGAAAAACTGTTGCTGTGCTCTTCAGAGTGAAGGAAAAGGCTCTGTGTCTCATTTAAAAGACCTACTGTTTTCCAGCTGGTACCATAACCAGAGAAGGAGATTTAACACTTGTTACTTTTTAAGACTTTATCCCAAGAGATTGCAGTAGAAGTTAATGTGGGACAGCTTCACAGGGTGCCTGCCGGAAGATTGGGGAGATACTGTGTTGAACTGTGGGCTGGCCTAAGTGAGACACTGAATTGAAAAAGGTATTAGTGATCATTTCTAGCAAATTTATTTGCTCATTTAGATAAATGAGGCATTATTTTCGTCATGCTTCCATCCAATCCTGGAGGTGAATTTTTTCATCAGCTCGTTCTCTAAGGCACCAGTTTGAATTTTCACTTGGTGATAATGGAGTCTAAGATGAGTGGAAGATAAAGGTTCCAGCTTGTCCCTGCGGTTAAGTGCAGTTTTAACAAGGGTGACTAAGTTCTCTTAATCATTCCAATCACTTGTAAGTATCTTGTACGTTTGCACTCTAGGGAACTGATTTGTGGGGCAGGGGGTGGGTTGAAGAAGTGGTTTGTGTTACTTCAGCAAGAAATCCGTTTCTAAAATTCCCACTCTTTGTAGCTGCTGGAGGGTAAGTAATATCTGTTTGAAATGAGCTTACCGTGCCAGCATTAAGGCTTCGGTATATCTTTTATGCCATTTAAGGTCTCAGTGGAAATGGCCCAAGTATTAGTACATCAAGAAGTAATTCATCAAGTGTGTTATTACCACATATTGAAATTTAGCCATCATCTTTCTTTGCCACTTGGGTAACAGTCACTTTGACGTCTTTTTTTCTTTCTTTTTTTTTTTTTTTTTTTTTATTAATGCTTGTGTATAAATTTGAAACAGTGGAGAAAAGTAGAGGTGAAAAGTGAGAGCCACTCCTGGACATGACCTTGATCTTCCTCATTCTATTTTTCAGGAGCAGTGACCACTGTTAAATTTCTTGGGTTTCATCAAGATAATTTATACACACATAAGAAACCTTTTTGTGAATATTGGTTTTAAACAAATGTGCTCATGCTGTATGTTACATACAGAAATCATCTGTTGCATGTAGGGTCACCATGAGTCAGGACTGACTTGATGGCACCTAACAACAGATGTTTTACAGTTTTTTTTTTTTTTTAACTTAATCCCTTGGTGGTTCCCCCCCCTTTTTTTTAGTACATCTAGATTATTTTTAATAGTTACATAAAATTTCCATTATATCAATGATCATAATTTATTTTAATCACCTATCGATAAATATTATATTTGTCCTGTAAAAAATAAGCTATAAATCTGAGTATATGGGGCACTATAAATGCTTTCTTAATTTGGAACAAATGATCAATCAAAACTTCGGAATAATTTGAGTAGGATTGTTTCCTGTCACCTATTTTCTGCTTTAATTTTGAGGGAGGAGATTCCCAGAATTAATTATCTTTTCTACTTTAGTTAAAATATTTAATTCCTGTGACAGTGCATATACATTTTAGAGAGGTTTCCGTGTTTCGGCAGCTTGCAGTTTGCATTTAATCATTTAGGTAATTATGTGTACATCTCTCCAAAAGAGCCTGGTCTCTAAAGCAAATGTGCAATGTCCATTCCTCTTTATCAATTCTTACCTTGAAGGATTTTCTAGTTGCTTTGCGAGTTCTTTTATTTTAGGATTGGGTTGGATTTTTTGTTCTAATTTTAAAACAGTTACTCCAAAGATATTTTTAAGTGAATTCACATCTTTTATTTCTGTGATACGATGCGAGCACCATATGAGTTTCACGTGGTTAATAAAATGAAGTAAAATTACAGAATATTTAAAGAAAAGCCGTTTTTAAAGATTTGGTTTAGTAATCACTAATTTTAGAAATGATAGGGATTATCTGAGGAGTTTATGAAAAGGTGTGAATTTTTATAAATGAAACACTGCATCAGGATTTGTGATATATGGGGTTAAATTAAGTCACAAATTAACATGTAAATTCTGCAGTGTATTTCTAAGCTTTATTAAATTCATATAAAAGGAAAGAAATTTCAAGTTGGTTGGAAAACGCTGATGCTAGAAAACAAAACTGCAAGAAAAGAAAGCTGTGGGTTGCGGGAGCATCGGCAGGAAATGGAGAAGGCCATAGTAGCTGGCAATGCCGTGTTTCCTGTTTCTCCTTCATTTGGCCCCTAAGCTCTTTTCAGCAGAGGTGAAGTCTGGGGCACTAGTGGGAAAATGGAGCTACTGTAGCAACAAACAAGAACATCAGCTAAGAAGTTGCCATAAAAAAAGATAAAACTCTTGCCACATGCTAACTCACGGCTTTGTCCTTAGGCTTGCTCCTTTGAAAAGTAGTCACCCAGGCTTTACTGTACCACATAATTTTGTGAGGAAACTTAAACAACAAACTTTTGCTTGGATTATATTTGCTTAATACGTGCTAGATAAAAGCACCTTGCAGCATTGCCTCAAAAAGTGCTCACGTTTTTAAAGTTCCGAGACTCCATAGGCTCAGACCCATTCTGAAGTAATGTATGAGGCAGCTGAAAGCCCTGCTGAAAGAAGGAAACAGCAACAACAAAAAAATACAGAGTCCTTTAAAAAAAGATGATAATCTCTGTGGTTATTGCTAAGGCTAAAGAAAAGCTGTTACGTTTTATTGAGAAATTTATGAGAACATTTAATTACAGTTTTGCCCTTGTTTATGTTCCTATAGGTTCCTATAACATGTTGCACTAGCAGTTGGAAACCAGTTGGTTGAAAGTATGGCACTCCTAATTTAGTAAACATTTATATACTTGAATTGTTTATGGCAAGTAACCCCTATCTTATATTTGTGTCCCTAGGATAATCTTTTATAACATGAATAAAATTTTAACTATATATCAATATTAAATTGATAAAAACATGGAACATGTTGCACCTTGTGTCCCAATTAAGACAATTCAAATGCAAATAACACGTAAGAGAACTGAAGGATTGATGAATATAAAGAGCCTTAAGGCTTCAAAAAATAAAAAACTTGATTACTGAACATGCCTCATTTAATGTGATAGCTATGTCCTGGAGAAGTGTGTAAGATAAGTGTACTGGAGAACTGCCTATTAAGAGTAATTTATTAAATGCTTTTCTAGCAAGAATAAATATCCTCATTTGTTTCTATTATAGGTACTGATTTTTATGTATTTTGTATTTTAAAGAAGTGTACATTTGTGACTGATGTTGCACATGCCTTTTCGAGAACTTTACTGTTCAATAAAGCTAATAAGGACCTTCTTAATACTGTCATATTCAAGAGGTGTGTTAATTAACTGACCAGTTTATACTTCAAATGATAATTTAGAGTGAAATAGTTTTCAGAGTCAATTAGTAATAGAAACAAAATTGGCTGTTTGGGCACTTTTTGTTTAAGGTTTATTTTTACTACTGTTTTGGCAAAATACTGAAACGGAGAAGATGGACGTGTTCCAGAGAAGAAGCTGGTAATTGACAGGGCGGTGCCCTGCTGTGATGTAATTACATTCTGTGCCTGTTACATTGATCACTATAATAACTGTAAACAAAGAAGCTTGTAGAGGGTTTTGTCTTCATTTTGTGATGAATGGCTCTTTCCTTTGCAGCCAAACAGGCAAAAAGTTAATGGCGAAGTGTCGAATGCTTATCCAGGAGAATCAAGAGCTTGGAAGGCAGCTGTCCCAGGGACGTATTGCACAACTTGAAGCAGAGTTGGCTTTACAGAAGAAATATAGTGAGGAGCTTAAAAGCAGTCAGGATGGTAAGGGACTTTTTGAAAAGTTTGCTTAACTTTGCACTGGCTTTAAAAAACTGCCAGGCATGAATATTATAGGTTAGATTCTATACATGCTAACCTCTGCCCGTGATTATTTAAAATTAGGGACGGAACATTTCTAGTTGAGAAAAAAAAAAGCAAACAAACTCATTTTAGTTGTTTTTCCCCCCACCCTCCTAATTGTTTACTGTGCAAACTTCATACATAGTTTTTATGGGGGTAGAGGTTGATGAGAGACAGAAAGGCCATTGTTATTACCAAAACATTACATAGATGTACAGCTTTATATCTTCATTTAGCCAATTTCTCTAAGTAAATCTTGGAAACATTTGACTGTTCTAGTGGTCTCAAAGTAGATAGTTGATTGTATTTGTGAAGGTCCTGTTTAGTGAATTAGAGATTTAGTATTTAAATTTGCTAACACAAATGAAACTTGTCAGCTCCTTTTTTTGTAAGTATAGCTGCATCTGTGCTGTTTCTTCTGTATATGAGGCAGATTCATAGTAAGGAAAACACCCAAACTCTTTGAAAATTTAAATTGAGATTGGTGTATCTGATACCAGTAGCCAAAGTAATATCTTTATAAGTACTTTTTCCAAGTGATAGTTCTTAGGTCTTATTACTCATAGACATAGTATATTGATATTATATGGCAGTGAGGCTTTTGTGGTTTGTTTTTAAAGCCCTTTTAGAATTTGTTAACAATCTTCAAGAATTATTTTCTGTGATTTTTGTTCTTGTATGTTGAACAGTCCCTGATGACAGCAAGGCCAGCAACCAAGTAGGCCTCTTTGGAGTGTTAGTGTACCGTGCTGTATCCTAAGGGCTAAGCCTGCTGTGGAGCTTAGACACTGGCCAGAAGAGGGTGGGGAGCAAGAAGCCTGGCAGTGTGGGCCCATAGGTGGACTTGGGGCAGATTGTGCTGGCTGTGACCAATTGTACGTGGCTAGCTAGATAGGTGGTTTGGGTCAATATAAACTCTTGCTTTTAGTATGTTTGATTCTAAGCTCTGTCTTTCCTCAAAAACAAACTTGTTCTCACCTCACTATTTTAAAATTTTAAGCATAATTTTTAAGGCATACTGTTGCGGATTTAGACTTATATTTATTCATTTAACAAACAGCTGGCTTTGTGGGAGCCACTAAAATATTTTAAAATGTGTTATAAGAGATAATAAAGTAGGTTTGACTCTCCTTTGCACAGAACTGAATGACTTCATCATCCAACTTGACGAAGAAGTGGAGGGTATGCAGAGCACCATTTTAGTGCTTCAGCAGCAACTGAAGGAGACACGCCAGCAACTGGCTCAGTACCAGCAGCAGCAGTCTCAAGCCTCCGCCCCCAGTACCAGCAGGACTACATCTTCGGAGCTTGTAGAGCAGGCAGAGGCCACCAGTAAAGACTGCAGTCGCCTGGTTAACGGACCAAGTAATGGCAGCTCCTCCCATCAGAGGACGTCTGGGTCTGGATTCCATAGGGAGGGGAGCGCAACTGCAGATGACTTCCCTTGTTCTCCAGGGAGTGGGAATAAGGTCTCCAACAGCTCTGAAGAGAGAACTGGCAGAGGAGGTAGTAGTTACGTAAACCAACTCAGTGCGGGGTATGAAAGTGTAGACTCTCCCACGGGCAGTGAAAACTCTCTCACACACCACTCAAATGACACAGACTCCAATCCTGACCCTCACGAGGAGAAAGCAGTGAGTGGGAAAGGTAACCGAACTGCGGGTTCCCGCCATGTGCACAATGGCTTGGACTCAAGTGTGAATGTACAGGGTTCAGTTTTGTAATATTTTTCCAGCAAATTTTTATACAGTGTCATTTAATTTGAGGAAAGATACTGTCCAGAAAATTAATGCATACTTTTGTCACAATTTGCCTTTTTTGTGGGTGTGGTGTTTTTTTTTTTTTTTTTTTCCTTTTTGCTTCAATACCTCTGCCACTTTGGAACTTGTAACCGTTAATTACTTTGAATGTTGCTAAAAGGACATTTTGTGTAGGGTCAGGTTATTTTTATATGAGTTAATGTGAAGTTGTAAATGGAAATCTTTCTTAAAGTATAACAATGATGTCTGTATAAATCTGTGTATATCTAGAACCTGTGCTGTGTGATGGCATTTGGACTCACGCTGTTATTATACTTACACAACAGTCGGACTTGTTATGGTAGATGTGGTTTATGACTGCCAAGTTTGCCCAGTATAGTAGTTTTATCACTAAAAGTTGGACTTGTTGGTGGAGTCCTATAGTAGTTTCAGTGTTAGATACAGTTTTTTCACCATACATCTGTGCATTTTCTCTTTAGGTGACTGAATGTTTAAGAAATATGTGCGCATAGTTGCTCAGTTTTTATGAACTGTTGTATCCTGTTAATGCATATGGCTCTGTGACTCTTAATATATCTTAACCTGTACTGACCAAACCTAAATAAAGATTTTTATTGTAACTTCTTCACTAGTTGTTGCTTTGTTTTGTTGTGTTTATATTTTTCCATTCATTTCCATTGAATTGCTGAATTCCTACTCATTATTCTTCAACACACCCCAAAAGTGAAACTTGAGCCCATGCATCAATTTTAATTGTGCATTTATTTTTTTTTAAGTGTATGCCTTTCTTTGCAAAAAGAACTTGAAGTTAGACTACACTGTTAATAACAATTTAATTTTTTTCCTGATTTGTAAAAATATAGTCACCATAAAATATTTGAAAATACAGAAACAAAGAAGAAAATAGTCTAGGTATTGGCTAGATTTTTATTAGAAAGCAGAATTTGGTGTTGTGAACTGATTTCAGGTAGTTGTGTATGCAGTCAGTGATGTTTGTTTTAAAACATTGGCCAGTGCTACTGATTTGACTAATAACAGGTATCTGCTAATACTGACATCAGTAAACCAATGAGGGTGTGAGCAGGTATAATTTGTAGAATGTAGGAGAAAATGTTTTTAAGATAAAAGACTCAGTTTGCTTTATTTTCTCCATCTCACTTAAACATTAAATATCAAGATGTGTGGTACTGGATGGCTTTAGAATATAGCATTTCATATATGTGGATGAAATGAAATGTCATTTTTGCTAGAAGCAAAATAGTTGCTGTAGACATCAATTGTAGTATAATCCAGGAGCCTCAAGTGGAGATTTTAACACTAGAAATTGAGGAACATCTTTGAAATTAACTGCTGTGTTGTTTTCTTGGTAGCTGGCATACAGGTGTATCAGTGGTCCTTGGTGGTGTACTAGAAGATACTGCACTTCCTGTCTTTTGATTAACCTTTTGTGCATTTGCTAAGGTGAATAAAAAAATGGCTTATGACAATTAAACATTTTGGTGTATACTGAAATACTAAGTAATATTCCCTTGATTTATTTATTAAATACTGTGGCCTTTGGGTGTGTGCTCTTAACTCACTCAGTTTAAACAAAAATGTAATTCTTTCCTGTTGATGTGCAATTGGTGTTCAATAGGAAATTCATTTTCAACTGGCTTATAGTTTTATGACAAAATTCAACATAGACCTGTTATGTGATATTACCAATTTTCACATTTGTGTTGAGTCTGCATTAACAGCTGACTAACATAGGAGAGAACTTAGGATAGCGCATAGAGTCAGCGTTCCTTGTTTCCAGAACTGAGTTGCTTTCTTTGCTGGAATAACTATGATAATAAATAGGAGACATGGTAGATGATAGGTTGAGGGAGTGCCTTCTGGAGGGACTGGGTTTGAATCATGGCTTTACCTCTTAAACTGTTACATGATTTCAGGACATGAACCTCTCCAGCTCAGTTTTTCCCTGTAAAAGCACTATATGAGCCAACATATGAAGTGCTTACGACGATGCCAGGCACACAACGACTGTGCAGTAGATGCTAGCCATTACTGTGAGTGGCTAGCATCTACTGCACAGTCGTTGTGTGCCTGGCATCAAAGTGAAGTTTCAATCCTGATGACAGACCTTTGTCAAATATAAATTTTGCCCAAACACAAATGTTACCGTTTGAATTGTTTCTGCTAAGAGAAAAGATAGTTGTTTTAATTCAGTGGATTGTGAATATCTTTGATGTGGAAGTGAAAAGCTGCCTGAGTTGACTCCCTTTGTTAAAAGTTCATTAACCCGTTGCTATCTAGTTGATTCCGACTAATGGTGACCCCATGTGTTACAGAGCAGAACTGCTTCATAGGGTTTTCTTGACTATACAGATGCAGATCGCCAGGCCTTTCTTCCCAGCATCGCTGGGTGAGTTCAAACCACCAGCTTTGTGCCACTTAGGGACCTAAAAGTGCATTTCTGAAAACCAAACCAAACTCCCTGCCGTCGATTTCTGACTCAGCGACCCTATAGGACAGAGTAGAACGGCTTCGTACGGTTTCCAAGGCTGTAATCTTTATGAAGGGGACTGCCACATCTTCGTCCTGCACAGCAGCTGTGGGCTCGAATTGCTGACTTGGCAGTTAGCAGCCAAACGCTTAACCATTGAGCTACCAGCTCTCCTAAAAATGCATTATTTCTAAAGGGGACAAGTGGGAGCGCCTGTGCATACTTTTGGTAACTTCCTGGAAACAAAAGAGAAATGCAGCAGTTGCCCGAAGAAACTCGATGCGTACCGCCAAACAAGGTTAATTTTAAGCAACAACAACTTGGATAAACCCCCGGATTAGGAAGAAAACTTCAATGTCTCTAACAGAATCAGAGTTGCACTACGAAGATAGTTCAAAAAAAAAAAAAGCCCTAACATTTTTTGACATCTATTGGGTGCCTACATGCCAATAACTGATAAGAATTTTATATGCATTTTCATTTCGCTCTGTGAGGTAGACCCTTGTTATTCCCACTTAAAAAAAAAAAAAAAAAAACTTATTGAAGGGAAAATGGGCTTAAAAGGGTTAAGTGACCACCAAAGCGTTGGTAAGTGTTGGAATTGTCACTAAGACCCTTGCTAATTTCCACCTCAAAGGTGGCAGCTGAACCAAGTCTGTTTCCAAGGAGCCTTCATTGTGCTAGGAATGGCTGTTAAAATGCCTCCCTTCAGCCTCTTGAATAGGAAGGAGACATGTCTGAGCTCCTGGTTGCTGCACCAAATACTTGAGAGTCAGAAATACAGTTACATAAAATGGCAATGCAGTGATAAGAAATACAAATTGCTGAGATGTTAAGTATACAGTTGACTGATGTAACGATCTAAGAGGGTCCAGTTAAGCATATTTTCTTAGAAGTGACTACTTTGGCCTTTGAGGGAAGTGATGCACGTCAAGTTGTGGAAAAGAGGTCTGAGAACACTGCAGAGGTCTGGCATCAGGTGGTGGGCCAGTTGCCATGTTTTCACATAAGGGTTCGCAAATACGATTATCAGGAAGATTTTAATGTACATAAAGTGCTTGTACACAGAGTTCAATAAATGTCAGTTTCCTTGGCCTCTCAGCTCTATTTGATGCAACTGACCACTTTAGATCCTACGACACTTCTGGAAAACAATGCAAAGCCATTCTTTCCATCTGGCAATTTTCTCTTTCATGTTCCCTATTTCTATACTTAATTGTGGTTTATCCCCTGTACTCAGTCATTGCCTACTGCTTTTCTCTGGTGACACTTCATTCCCACGGGTACAAATCGCCACCCTGGATAATGACCTAGCATGGGAGCGTTGTGCTGAGGAACTGTTGAGCTACCCCTAGTGGTAAGGAGTGTGCTGCTAACCTCCAGTATGTGTCTAGCCCACTTTGGTGATTCGTTTTCCCTTATTGGTAAATTCTGCCTCTGGCCAAACCCTGCTGCACTCCTACAACTGTTTGTGGAACTTAACCAAGAATGGTTGTCAAGGTCCCTTGGGGATAACTGGCTGGGCCCTGCTGTAATGGTGGCCCATCTGAGGCAGCTAGAGATCATAGCGGCTCCCTGCCTACTCACTCCTGCTTACCACTCTAGGTAGCATATGATCTTAGATCTAGAAATAATTTTAAAAATTATTCTTTTCCACAACGAATATCAAAAAACAATTTACAAACAATTTTTTAATTATTCTTTTCACTCCCCAATTCATTATTCTTGGTCACCATCTGGCCCAGACATAACTATGAGGTAGATAGTAATGAGCAGTTGTAATGAAAAGTCCCCAGAGGAGAGGTGCTGTGTGTATGCAAATACCTTCTAAAGATCCGCTGTAAATTGGTTCTGGGTAGAGTCTTCAGGTAGGAGACAATGGAATATATCCCTTGGATCCAGAACAACATTTGCATATTCCTGTGCTAAGCACTGTGTAATAAAGAATGTATTTGTATTCATTCACATTTAATGTCTCGCAGTGGTTAAGAGCTATGACTGCCAAGGTTGGCATTTCAAATCCACCAGCCATTCCTCGAAAACTCTATGGAGCAGTTCTATTCTGTCCTATAGGGTCGTTATGAGTCAGAATCGACTCTACAGAAATGGGTTTGGTTTTGGAATGTGCTAGGAACTGCATAAAGCTGTGTAACAAGATCACCTTGCAAAGTTTATAGTCTAGTAGAGGAAACAAATGAAACTAGGAGTCATAAAGTGGTAAACGCGAAGATAAAGTTATGTATAAGATACCGAGGGGACACCAACTGCAGGAGACAGAAAGGCTTGGAAGAAGTGATGCCTGAGGGAAGTACAAGAGGGAGGTTTCTGGCTTGGTTAATGTAAGATACTTGTACCACACACTGACAATTTGAGTAGAAACAGATGAGAAAGATTGGAAGAGGTGCATATAATGAGATTGTTAAATTTGAAGTACTCATGGGACATTTAAATAAACTAAGACTAATTATTTGGAATAAAATGGATATTGAGAACGTATCACCATAACTGAAGGTCCCTGAGTGGCACAAATGGTTTGCACTCAGCTGATAACCAGGAGGTCAGAGGCTCTAAACCACCCAGCAGCACTGAGGAAGAAACAGGCTTGGTGATCTGCTTCCCTAAAGATTACAGCCAACTCGACTCTGGAACACATGGGATTTCTCCAAAGAACACCTCAGCGACACAACAAAAACAAAAATCAACAACAATCACCATAACTGGATATGTCCATGTGAAACTAGTGAGTCCATTCCAAATGCACATGAAATTCCAGCCATCACTGAGTACCCCATCCAAGTCCTTACCCTTTACTCAAGCACGCCTTATCATTTTTGACACATACGTTGATGACGGCTCAATGTTCATTACTACTCAAATGGTTGTAAGTCTCTATACCTGTGGCTGACTCTAATTCCTACGGGGCTTCATGCAGCCCTCAGGAATTGTTATAAGGAATGCTTCCGGATGATAATCATGAAAATTCATTAACATTTATTTAACAAACATTAAAGTCCCTACTATGTGAAGATTTTTACCAACTTCTGCACTCTGAAATTGATCAAACATGCAATCAAGATGCAATTATAATTACTGGTGATTGGAATACAAAAGTTGGAAACAAAGAAAGATCAAAAGTTGGAAAATATGACCTTGGTGATAGAAATGATGCCAGAGATTGCATGATAAAATTTTGCAAGATCAGGAAAATATGAGCCCAAAAGACAGAAAGGGCCATATAAACCATAGACTACATCAGCCTGAGACCAGAAGAACTAGATGGTACCTGGCTACCACCAGCGACAGTCCTGACAGGCAACACAACAAAGAGTCCCTTACAGAGCAGGAAAGTAATGGGATGCAGAACTCAAATTCTAGCAAAAAGACCAGACTTAATGGTCTGACTGAGACTGGGGGGACCCCAGAAGACAGGGCCCCAGACTCTCTGTTAGCCCAAGACTAAAACCATTCCCAAAGCCAACTCTTCAGACAAAGATTAGACTGGACTATAAGACATAAAATGATACTCATGAGGAGTGTGCTTCTTAGATATGTAAGACTAAATGGGCAGCTTCTGTTCAGACGAAAGATGAGAAGGCAGAAAGGGACAAGAGCTGGTTGAATGGACAGGGGAAATCCAGGGGTCACATCACAATGTGTGTAAAAATTTTTGTATGAGAAACTAACTTGGACTGTAAACTTCACTTAAAGCACACACACACACAAAAATCTCAAAAAAAAAGTTTTTTGCAAGACCAATGACTTACGGAAAATACCTTTTTTCAACATCATAAACAGCAACTATATTTTTATATATATATATATATATATAGACCTTGCCAGATGGAATACAGAGGAATCAAATCAACTACATCTGTTGAAAGGGATACTGGAGAAGCTCAATATCATCAGTCAGAACAAGTCCAGGGGCCGACTATGGAACAGACTGACCATCAGTTGCTCATATGCAAGTTTAAGTAGAAGCTGAAGAAAATTGAAACAGTTCACTAGCGCCAAAATAAGACCTTGAGTATATCCCACCTGAATTTAGAGATGATCTTAATAGATTTTACTCATTGAACATTAATGACTGAAGACCAGACTAGTTGTGGGATACCATCAAGAACATCAGACATTAAGAAAGCAAGAAGTCATTAAAGAGACAGGAAAGAAAGAAAAGGCCAAAATGGATGTCAGAAGAGACTCTGAAGCTTATTCTTGAATGTAGAGCAGCTAAAGCAAATGGAAGAAATGAAGTAAAAGAGCTGAACAGAAGATTTCAAAGGGTGGCTTGAGAAGAAGACAAAGTATTTTAATGAAATGTTTAAAGATCTGGAGTAAGAAAACCAAAAATGAAGAACACGTTCAGCATTCCTCAAGCTGAAAGAACTAAAGAAAAAAAATCAAACCTTGACTTGCAATATTGAAGGAGTCTATGGACAAAATATTGAATGATGCAGGAAGCATCAAAAAAAGATGGAAGGAATATACAGAAATACTGTACCAAAAAGAACTGCTCCACATTCAACCATTTCAGGAGGTAGCATATGATCAAGAACCAATGGTACTGACGGAAGAAGTTCAAGCTGAGCTGAAGGCACTGGTGTAAAAATACGGCTCCAGGAATTGACGGAATACCAATAGAGGTGTTTCAACAAACGGATGCAGGATTTGAGATACTCACTGGTCTATGCCAAAAAATTTGGGAGACAGCTACCTGGCTGGCTGACTGGAAAAAAAAATTTTTTTTTTTAAGAGATTGGTATTTGTACCCATTCCAAAGAAAGGTGATCCAACAGAATGCAGAAATTATCGAATGATATCATTAATATCACATGCTAGTAAAATTTTGATGAAGATCATTCAAAAACAATTGTAGCAGTACATCAGCAGGGACCTGCCTGAAATTCAAGCTGGATTCAGAGGAGGACATGGAACAGGAGATATCATTGCTGATGTCATGTGGATCTTGGCTGAAAGCACAGAATACCAGAAAGAGGTTTACCTGTGTTTAATTGACCATGCAAAGGCATTCGACTATGTGGATCGTAACAAATTATGGCTAACATTGCAAAGAATGGGAATTCCAGAACGCTTACTGTACATAGACAAAGAGGTAGTCATTTGAATAGAACAAAGGGGATACTGCGTGGTTTAAAGTCAAGGAAAGGTGTGCATCAGGATCATATCCTTTCACCATACATATTCAATCCGTATGGTGAGCAAATGATCTGAGAAGCTGGACTACATGAAGACTCATTAACAATCTTGCTTGCAGAAAACAAAGAGAACTTGAAGCACTTACTGATGAAGACCAAAGACTACAGTATAGATTATACCTTAGCATAAAACAAAAATCCTCACAACTGGACCAATAAGCAATATCATGATAAATGGAGAAAAGACTGAAGTTGTCAAGGATTTCATTTTACTTGGATCCACAATTAACACCCACGGAAGCAGCAGTCAAAAAATCAAGTGATGTATTGCATTGGGCAAATGTTTTGCTAAAGACCTCTTTAAAGTCACTTTGAGGACTAAGGTGTGCCTGACCCATGGCATAGTGTTTTCAATCGCATCACAGGCATGTGAAAGCTGGACAATGAACAAGAAAGACCAAAGAAGAATTGGTGCATTTGTATTATGGTGCTGGTGGAGAATATTGAATATACCATGGACTGCCAGAAGAATAAACAAATCTGTCTTAGAAGTACAGCCAGAGTGCTCCTTAGAAGCAAGCATGGTGAGACTTCGTCTCATGTACTTTGGACATGTTATCAGGAGGGACCAGTCCCTGGAGAAGGGTATCATGCTTGGTAAAGTAGAGGGTGGAAAAGAGGAAGACCGTCCATGAGATGGATTAACACGGTGGTTGCAACAGTGGGCTCAAACATAGCAACAGTTGTGAGGATGACCCAGTACCGTGGTGTTTTGTTCTGTTGTACATAGGGTCACTATGATTCGTAACTGACTCGATGGCGCCTAACAACAACATGAGTCAGACGTGTTCTAGGTGCTGGGAAGACCTAGTACCAGAACAATGTGAGAACTCTCTCTGGGAAGGAGAGGCTCGTACCACTGCATGTTGGTGGGGGTGGCAGAAATATGAACCTCTGGTTACTACAGCACAAGAAGTGATACACAGAGTTGTACACCATGTGCTAATGGAAGCACAGAGGAAGGAATGGTTAATTGGGTGGGGGAGGGGGAAAGATACAAAAAGTTTTCACAAAGAATTTTGTGAGGGTTTCACCTCCATCAGGGAGTAGGTGATTAGGCAGAGCCAGCTGCATGAAACCAAGATACAGAGAAGAGGGCGAATGCTCTTTGAGAACAGTAGGAGCCAAGCACAGCTAGACTGGGGTGTGTATGGGGGGAAAAAGGAGGGGTAGCCAGAGCTGAGGCTGGAAATTGGTTGAGGCCACGTGTTGGGGTTCCTAGAAAGCTCTGAAAAGTTTTGAACTTTGCCCAATAAGCAATACGAAGTCATGAGGGGTTTTAAAAAGATGAATAGCCCCACATGCTTCTCTCCTTTCAGTCTATGCAGACCTTCAACCCAAGGAAATGCTTTTTGATTTGGGGGACATGAAGACACTCCTGCCTCCCTCACACAGCCGCCTCTAGAGCTGATATTCTAGGACAGAAAGGCTAGTGGTGCCAACCCTAAAGGAGGCACAGACAAGTCCTCCACAAGTCTGCATAAAGGAGAACCCAGTTGCTACCTAACGTGGATGAACGATTGTTGGCGCCCAGGCAAAATGCATGGGGACTTCTTTGGGCCTGAGCGCGAAACCGCACTTCTTAACAGCCACTTAGGCCTGCAGTCTGCAGGAGTCAAATCTGTGATTACCAACTCTGGGACTCCAGTGTTGGGCTAACCTGAGATAGTGTTCTGTTACCCACACTCACGGTTGTTGTTAGGGGCCGTGGAGTCGGTTCCAACTCACAGTGACCCTATACACAACAGAACAAAACGCTGCCCGGTCCTGAGCCATCCTTACAATCCTTGTTATGCTTGAGCTCATTGTTGCAGCCACTGTGTCAATCCACCTCGTTGAGGTCTTCCTCTTTTCCGCTGACCCTGTACTCTGCCAAGCATGATGTCCTTCTGCAGGGTCTGATCCCTCCTGACACGTCCAAATTATGTAAATATGTCCCAAGTATGTTTTTACTGAGTTTTTTTTTTTTTTTAATGTTTTTACTGAGTCTTTACTGACTCAAAAAAACTGTAAGTAAAAAATAACAAGAAAAGCATCGGGTGTCTGTAGGAGAGTCTGGGGGTTTCCGTCGGAGTGTCCACAGCCCAGCCCCCACTGGGGTGTCAGTGGTAGGGTCTGGGGGTGTGAGGGTGTTGGGGTCCGCAGCCTCACCCGCACTGAAGTGTCGGTAGGAGGTTCTGGGGGAGCGCAGCTGTCGGGGTCTGAGCCCCACCTGCACTGGGGTGTCAGTGGGATGGGCTGGGGGTGTCTGGGGTGCCGGGGTCCACAGCCCCGCCTGCACTGGGGTGTCCGTCTGAGGGTTCGAGGGTGTGGAAGTGTCAGGGTCCGCTGCCCCGCCCACACTGGTGAGTCAGTGTGAGTGTCGGGGATGTGGGGGTTTGGGGGCCCGCCAATCTGGAACACCGCCCCGCCCCCACCCCGGGCCTGCGCACTGGCGGCTGCGCGGACGGGGCGGGGCGGACGGGACGGGGCGGGGCGGACGGGACGGGGCGGGGCGGACGGGACGGGGCGGGGCGGACGGGACGGGGCGGGGCGGACTCTGTCTACCGCCCCGCGCGGCCTGTGTGCTGCAGGCCGTGCGGGATCTCACAGTAGCAGAGCCTCGGCAGCGGCGGCAGGATGAGCGCAGGCTCGGACCCCGTGGTCATCGTCTCGGCGGCGCGAACCGCCATTGGTGAGCAGCCCGCAGGCGGGCGGGGTGGCGTCCGAGCAGCGCGTCCGAGCTGCCTAGCCATCTTCACGCTCACCAGGCGGCCGGCAGTGCACAGGCGAGGGGACCCGCGGCGGAGGAGGGCGCGGCCGGCGGCGCACGGGGCGAGGGGACCCGCGGCGGAGGAGGGCGCGGCCGGCGGCGCACGGGGCGAGGGGACCCGCGGCGGAGGAGGGCGCGGCCGGCGGAGCACGGGGCGAGGGGACAGGTGGTCGCCGGCGTCTGCCGAACCCGGGCTTCGCCCCTCCTGGCCTTTGCCCCCCACCCCCGCCTTTACCCCCCGCCCCCTTGGCCCCCCGCCTTTGTCCCCCCCCGCGCCTTTGCACCCCGGCCATTGTCCCCTCCCCGCCTGGGGCTGCGCCTGGTGCCTACTGGGGGTGGGCCGCCCTCCTGCGGGCTCTGATTGGTTCCCTGAGGATAGAGCCACTGTCGTCCCGGCACTGCCATTGGCTGACTCAGGGATGCGCTCTCTCGTGAAACTCCTGATTGGCTACCGTCAGGAAGGGCCACCGGTTACCCCTCAGGTGGCGGCGGCGGGGCGCCTGGGTGATCTGAATTGAGAGAACCAGGAGGGGGAATGACCTGGGGGGGGTGGTTTGAGCTGAGGGGATGAGCTGTTGGAGGGGGGACAGACGAGGGGGCGAGGGGGAGTGAGATGTGGCTTGGGGCTTAGAGAACGTACTGGGGGGACAAACCGTGAGGGATCTGAGGGGACTGGCGGGTGGGGGGCGTGGAAACGGGGCTGAGGGATCAAGTCGGAGAGACAAGCTGGAGTGGGATAGGGAACGAAATGGGGGCCTAGTTGCGGGGACAAGCGGGGGAGGGGGACAAGCTGTAGGGGGACTGAGGGGGCAGCCTGGGGAAATGAACTAGGGGAGAGCTAGCGGGTAGGATCGAGGGAGGGGAACCAACTCGGGGGATAAACAGGTGGGGGCAAGAACTGAACTGAGGGGACAACCAAGGGGACCAAGCCAGAGAGTATAAGCTGAGGGGATGACCTGGGGGGGATGAGGAGGAGAGGAGGGATTGAACTGAGGGGAGGCGTGGGGGGAAAGAAACAAATGGAGCATGGTGGGGGTGGGGGTAAGGGGAAGCAGGGCAGAGATGAGCTGGAGGGAAGTGGGGGGATGGGTTGAGGGAACCCCTGGGGGGATGAGAGGGGGAAGAGCTGTGGGGGAAAGTTGGGAGCATCACCTGAGGGGACCAAGTTGGGGTTGAGCCAGATGGTGGAAAGTACAAGCTGTGGGGACACAAGCTAGGTAGACTGAGCTGGAGAGGACAAGCCGGGGACTCCTCCGGTTGGTTAATGAAGAATGGTAGCTGACGTCCATGTCCTTAGTTTTTTAGAATTTTCAAAGCGTTTCCACAGGGATCTCCTGGCTTCTTTTGTTTGGAAATCACTGGGAGGTATCCATCCCCTCAGTTTTTTAAAAATAGATGGCAAAGTTTCCCCACCCCCCTGGCCAGAGCTTCTGTGGAGCCCTGGTGGTTCAGTGGTTAAAAGCTCAGTTGCTAACAGAAAGGTCAGCAGGTCAAATCTACCAGCTGCTCCTTGGAAACCTTATAAGGCAGTTCTAGCCTGTCTTATAGGGTCACTATGAGTAGGAATTGACTCAAAGGCAACAGGTTTAGAGGCTTCCATAAATCTTTCTAGTGTTGCATATTCCATTCTGAGCTGTAGCCAGTGTGACAACTGCCCTTGCCCTTTACCCAGACTCGCTGGTATGCAAGCCTGTCAGGTAAAAGGGCTTGCCACACGGGCTCATCTTGCAGTTTGGGTGAGGGGCCCTGTAGCCCCAGGCATGGGTGGGCTTCCTTCATCAACCTCAGGATTCAGCCGTCCTCTCTCTCCCTCAATGTGTTTTAGGTTCCTTCAATGGTTCCTTATCTACTGTTCCTGTCCATGAGCTGGGTGCAACTGTCATCAAAGAAGTCCTGAAGAGGGCTAGTGTGGCTCCAGCGGAGGTGTCCGAGGTCATATTTGGAAATGTTTTAACAGCAGGTAACTCCTCAGTGACCCTGGCAGAGGTCAGATTTGTTAGGAACACCTTGTTAACACACAAACTTACATTCTCGTCTCATATATTTGCTCATGGATTTCCCTCTGTTAGAATGCCTCCTGTCCCCCGTCTGCAAAACTCTGCCAATAGCTTATTTAATATGTGTTTCCAGAATGAATCTAGACATCTTGTCCTACACCATTTTTTCATTCTTCAGAAGCAGGGCCTGCCCAATGCATAGGAGGTTATACATGGCCCTCCATGCTCCCCAAAATGTCACCTTCAGTAGAATGTACTGAATTTCTCCTATGTGCCAGTACTGTGCTAGGTGCTGGGGACCTGGCTCCAACAACACAGATAAGCTCCTTGCTCACATCAAGCTCGCTTCTGAGCTGGATAAGAAGAGTAAAGAAGGATATGGCTGATGGATAGGGATAATGTGAAAAGTCACCAATCTGGAAGGAGTCCCTGGGTGGCGCAAATGGTTAAACACTACTAACTGAGAAGTTGACAGTTCAAACCCACCTAGAGGCTCCATGGAAGAAAGACCTGGTGACCTTCTTCTGAAGGTCATGGCCTTAAAAACCCCATGGAGCAGTTCTCCTTTGCGCACATGGGGTTGCCACGAGTTGGGATCAATTCAGCTGCAACTGGTCTGTGGTCAAAGAATTGTACTCATGTGCTGGTGAACAGGTAGTGGAGTGTTTGGTTAAGTAAACTGAGAATTGTGCAATTGCTGGTGATGATAAACAAGGTCTAGGGCTTGGCCATTAGTGTGGGGGAGTTGAGTTGGAACAAAGGAAAGATGGACAGGAGAGTTAAAGGAACTGGGAGTTGGGTGTGTTGGCTGGGGCCACCATATGGGTGGTGAGGCAGCTGTGAGAATGAGGCAGGAGGAGAAAACTAAGGGATTACATTTAGAAAGAATAAGGGGAGCAGCCGGAGTGATGCTTTGGGGGAAGGGAAGAATGCTGCCTGCAGGCATGGGCTGCAAAGGAGCAAGGGGCAGGGTCTTATGGTAGGTCAGCAGGGTCATGGTCCGTGAGTGACACTGAGGAGCAAGAACAGGGCCCTGCTTTCACTCTTTTTATCAGTGAGACTCGAGAGAATGAGCACCTCCCACTGATGAGGCTGCAGGAAAAGCAGTGTGCTCCAGGGAAAGCTGTACAGAGGAGAGGTGGAGGAAAGGGGTAGTTTTGAATCACTGAGTGGGAAATCTATATGGAGCCATGTAAGGGCAGAATGAAGAGGTTATGGGCTGGACTACAGATTCAAATCTCAGTTCTACCACTTGTTCTGGCATGATTTTAAGGTTTTTTTTTTTTTAAGCTCTCTGTGCCTCATTTTCCTCAGGTATAAAATAGGGATGAAAGTAATAGTATTTCCTAATGTGAGGATTAAGTGAATTACTGCACACAGAAGTGATAAAAGTTGACTTCTGAGATTAGTGTAATTGTTGTTGTTAGGTGCTGTCTAGTTGGTTCCGACTCTTAGCAACCCTGTGTGCAACAGAATAAAACACCGCCTGGTTCTGCGCCATCCTCCCAATCTTTGCTATGCTTGAGCCCATTGTTGTCGCCACTATGTCAGTCCATCTTGTTGAGGGTCTTCCTCTTTTTTGCTGACCCACTGCTTGACAAAGCATGGGGTCCTTCTCCAGGGACTAGTCCCTTCTGATAAACGTCCTTCTCCAGGGACTAGTCCCTTCTGATAAACGTCCAAGTTATGGGAAATGAAGTTCACCATTCTCGCTTCTAAGAAGCATTCTGGCTGTACTTCTTCCAAGATAGATTTGTTCGTTCTTCTGGCAGTCCATGTTCTATTCAGTATTCTTTGCCAACACCATAACTCAAAGGCATTAATTCTTCCGTCTTCCTTGTTTGTTGTCCAGCTTTTGCATAAATGAGGCGATTGAAACTACCATGGCTTGGGTCAGGCAGACCTTAGTCCTCAAATTGACATCTTTGCTTTTCAACACCTTGTTGTTGTTAGGTGCCGTCGAGTTGGTACCAACTCATAGTGACTCCATATACAACAGAACGAAACATTGCACGATCTTGTGCCATCCTCACAATCATTATGCTTGAGCCCATTTTTGCAGCCACTGTGTCATCCATCTCATTGAGGATTTTCTTAGTCATCTAGTGCTGCCATAACAGAAATAACCACAAGTGGATGGCTTTAACAGAGGGAAATTTATTTTCTCACGGTCTGGTGGGTTACAAGTCCAAATTCAGTGTGTTGGCTCCAGGGGAAGGCTTTCTCTCTCTGTCAACTCTGGAGGAAGGTCCTTGTCCTCAATCTTCCCCTGGTTAAGGAGCTTCTCAGGCGCAGGGACCCCATTTCCAAAGGACGTGCTCTGCTCGTGGTGCTGCTTTCTTGGTGGTATGAGGACCCACTCTCTGCTCGCTTCCCTTTCCTTTTATCTTTTGAGAGAGAAAACTTGGTACAGGGAAACTCCCTTTACCTTGGATCAGGGAGGTGACCTGAGTAAGGGTGGTGTTACAATCCCATCGTAATCCTTTCGACATAAAATTACAATCACAAAATGGAGGACCACCACACAGTTCTGGGAATCATGGCCTAACCAAGTTGACATATATTTTTGGGGGGACACAATTCAATCCATGACAAGGATCTTCCTCTTTTTCACTGACCCTCTACTTTACCAATCATGATGCCCTTCTCCAGGGACTTGTCCCTCCTGATAACATGTCCAAAGTATGTGAGACGTTAGTCTTGCCGTCCTTGCTTCTAAGGAGCATTCTGGCCTTACTTCTTCCAAGACAGATTTGCTGTTCTTTTGGCAACATCTGAAAGTGTTCCTTTGCAGCAGTTTGCCCAATGCAGTACATCATTTGCTTTCTTGACTGCTGCTTCCATGGGTGTTGATTATGGATCCAAGTAAAATGAAATCCTTGACAACTTCAGTCTTTTCTCCATTTATCATGATGTTGCTCATTGGTCCAGTTGTGAGGATTTTTGTTTTATGTTGAGGTGCAATCCATACTGAAGGCAGTGGTCTTTAATCTTCATCAGTAAGTGCTTCAAGTCCTCTCCACTTTGAGCAAGCAAGGTTGTGTCATCTGCATAACCCAGGTTGTTAATGAGTCTTCCACCAATCCTGATGCCACATTTTTCTTCATATTGTCCAGCTTCTCGGTTTATTTGCACAGCGTTCGGCGTGAATAAGTATGGTGAAAGGATACACCTCTGACACACACATTTCCTGACTTTAAACCACACAGTATTTCCTTGTTCTGTTCAAATGACTACCTTTTGGTCTATGTACAGATACCTCATGAGCACAATTAAGTGTTTTGGAATTCCCATTCTTTGCAACGTTACTCATAATTTGTTATGATCCGCACAGTCGAATGCCTTTGCATAGTCCGTAAAACAAAGGTAAACATCTTTCTTATATTCTCTGTTTTCAGCCAAGATCCATCTGACATCAGCAACGATGCCCCTCGTTCCACATCCTCTTCTGAATCTCGCTTGAATTTCTGACAGTTCTTGTCGATGTACTGCTACAATCGTTTTTGAATTATCTTCAGCAAAATTTTCCTAGCATGTGATATTGATGGTATTGTTTGATAATTTCCACATTCTGTTGGATCACCTTTCTTTGAAATGGGCACAAATATGGATCTCTTCCAGGCAATTGGCCAGGTAACTGTCTTTCAAATTTCTTGGCTTAGGCAAGTGAGCGCTTCTAGCACTGCATCTGTTTGTTGAAACATCTCAGTTGGTATTCCATCAATTCCTGGAGCCTTATTGTTCACCAATGCCTTCAGTGCAGCTTGGGCTTCTTCCTTCAATACCATCAGTTCTTGATCATATGCTATATCCTGAAATGGTTGAATATAGACCAGTTCTTTTGGGTGCAGTGACTCTGTGTATTCCTTCCAACTTCTTTTGATGCTTCCTGTGTCATCCAGTGTTTACCCATAGAATCCTTCAGTACTGGAACTCAAGGCTCACTGTTATTAAAAACTAAAAAAAAAAAAAAATATTAGGTACATGCAATCCCTCCGCTAAGGATTTGCTTATTGATGTTAAGCATGGTCCTAATCCTGAGCTAGTTTTTAAAAAACAGATCGCTCGGGGATAGCTAACAGCCCAACGTGAGGTTATTACGTTTCTTTCCCCTGGTGCATGCAAGTGGCTTTCATGAGGAGAAGATGCAGAGAAGTGATTAGACACTGAAGCTTGTCCTACCTTCATTTTTCCTTGAGGTGATTTTGCTGTTATATTTACTATGGCTCATCCTTCCTTTGTTGCCTTATTTCTTAATTTCTTTGTGCTGTGCTTATTTCTTTTTCTACATGTAGCTGGGCTCCAGGGCGGGACCAGGGTGAAGGACCCAAGAGGCCCAGTTCTAGCTGGGTCTAGAGTCATTAGCAATGCTTCTAGCCTCCAGGTAAGGACGAGGGTTTCTTCATCTCTGTAGCCCTACCGCATGCCTACTGAAGTGAACAGCCCCCTTGAGGAATTCATGGGAATGGTTTGCTGGCTGCCTGGAAAGCCCCATGTTGGCCTCTGCACTCCACGCACCTGGCTTCTTGTCCAGAGAAGCTCTTGCTGAGGTGCTACTCAAAGGTCCTGGATATGCAGCAGAAGACAGGCGCTGTACCTGCGCCCCTCACAGTGGGTGGGGGGGCAGTCTCTGGGTTGGAAGTAGAGGAGTGAGGAGAGCGCTCACATCTCGCTTCTGATTCCTGCTTAGATTGTAGACCAGTGACCCCTGACCACTCCTAATAAGTTACTGATCACTAATAATTTTGTGCTCACTCGGCAGCATACATTCTGATTACTAGTAATGAAAACTGGTAATGTTCACCCAAAACCACCTTTAGCACTTACTCTGTCTCAGAGCTGCCTCTTTTTTTATGTATTTACTTGGTAGTTTTGTAATTCCTTCTCCTCATTCCCCCTTTCCTAGCTTGTCCTTACAGCATTGATGTCCAGTGTAAAGCACACCACTTTCCTATGATTTTCCAAGGCCCTTGCAGACCCCTGACTCATTCTTTCCTGATTGTGAAGGACACTCTGCTGGTGCCCCTGCTATCTCCTTCCATGTCTCTCACTTATGGAGAATCTCCCACACAATCAGTAGTAAAAGTAATAGCCATGTTTATTGAGTTCTAACCTTTAACAGCAACAACAGGCCTTTAAAGCTGTGCTAAGTGCTTTACTTTTATTAGCTCGATCCTGTGAATAACTGTTGGATCTTATTATTTCCATCTTTATTATCTTCTGATTATCTTCATCTTTAGGGACAAAGGGCAGAAAGCATATAACTAAAATAACTAGAGAGCAGTATAAAAAACCAAAAACCAAAGCAGTTTTCGAGTTGATTCCGACTGATGGCAATCCCGTGTGTGTACAGTAGAACTGCTTCATAGGGTTTTCAAGGCTGTCCTCCTTCGGAAGTGGGTTGCCAGGCCTGTCTTCTACAGTGCTGGTGAGTGAGTTTGAACCACCAGTCTTTCAGTTAATAGTCATTTGTGCCACCCAGGACCAGAGAGCAGGACATGGTAATATGTATTCAGGGGCTCGACTGTGTCTGGCATAGATTGCACGCAGGCCTGTCTGCCTCTGGAGGGAGCTTAGCTGGCCCATGGGCTTTCAGAAGTGGCAGGAGGCAAGCTTCTGATTTGCATCTATTCTTGCTGTGACATCCTGTCGTGTTCCTTCTCCCAGGTTGCGGGCAGAATCCTGCCCGACAAGCCAGTGTGGGCGCAGGGATCCCCTACACTGTGCCGGCCTGGAGCTGCCAGATGATCTGTGGCTCAGGCCTGAAAGCTGTGTGCCTTGCAGCCCAGTCAGTAGGGACTGGAGACTCCAGTATCGTGGTTGCAGGAGGCATGGAAAACATGAGCAAGGTAAGGTAGAGGGGACAGCTCTTGGCGACTTCTCGCAGATAAGCTCACTGCTGTGCCACAGCCGGGTAAATGGAGGCATAGCAGAGCTCAACCGCAACAGGAAACAAACAAGCAGACGAAAAACTAGATTCATCCTTGAGCCCGCCTGGATGTTAACGTTCATCATGGAGGATGGGAAATTCAGGTTGAAGAAAAAAACTTGTCAACCAGCACCATTTGGAACAGAATGTATTGTCTAAAATGTTGTTACTGAAGCGTTAATTTCTCCTGAATTAAACCCATAACAGTAGTCACTGACAGCCCTTTTTAAAATGTCTTGTGAGGCAAAGTCAGAAACAGATGTTGCCACTTGCCTTCTTGCAAATGACAGGGAGGATCCTAGGGAGCAGACTTTGCTGACCTTTTAGAGGCATTGACCTTGGAAGAGTGACCTGTGACTCTGCTCTTTTCTAGTCAGTGTGCCAGATGGAATGTGTTTCTGCAAGTTCCATCCTTTTGATTGGGATAGCAGTAAAAAGTGTACCTCCTAGACCCCAAATTCTTGTAAAAAGACCAGACTTAGTGGTCTGACCGAGACTGGAAGGACCTCAGTGGTCATAGCCCCCAGACCTTCTGTTAGCCCCAGACAGGAACCATTCCCAAAGCCAACTCTTCAGACATGGATTGGACTGGACAATGGGATAGAAAAAGATGTTGGTGAAGAATGAGCTTCTTTGATCAAGTAGACACTTGAGACTATGTTGGCATCTCTTATCTGGAGGGGAGATGAGAGGGTAGAGGGGGTTAGAAGCTGGTGGAATGGACAGGAAAAGAAAGAGTGGAGGGAAGGAGCGGGCTGTCTCATTAGGGGGAGAGCAATGAGGAGTATATAGCAAGGTATATATAAATTTTCATTTGAGAGACTGACTTGATTTGTAAACTTTCACTTAAAGCACAATAAAAATTAAAAAAAAAAAAAAAAAGTGTACCTCCTGCCTCCCAGTGAGGCAGCTCAGCATCTGACCTGGGAATCCCCAGTCAGAGGCCAGTTCGGCCCAGCCACTGCCGAGGCTCAGGAGCAGGGAGGCTGAAGGGAGCAGAACAGTCACTGATTTTGATGGGAGCTTACAAAACTGTACTAAAATCTGTGTCATACTTTACTGGGTGCTTTTATACATGAGGTCTTTCTGAAGTCCCCAAATAGCCCTCAGAGTTGTTGTTGTTAGTTACCATTGAGTTGATTCCAACCCATGGTGGCCACATCTGACAGAGTAGAACTGCTCCATAGCGTTTTCAAGGCTGTGATCTTTTGGAAACAGACCGTCAGGCCTAACTTTTAAGGCACCTTTGGGTGGGTTGAATCGCCAACCTTTGGGCTACTAGTCGAGTTCTTAACTGTTTGTACCACCCAGGGACTCCACATAGGTTAAATTATTCCTAATTT
Organism: Elephas maximus indicus; assembly: GCF_024166365.1. Taxonomy (NCBI): domain Eukaryota; kingdom Metazoa; phylum Chordata; class Mammalia; order Proboscidea; family Elephantidae; genus Elephas; species Elephas maximus. Next base: position 232,149,245 of record NC_064819.1, read on the forward strand.
ACAGATAAGGAAACTGAGGCCCAGAGCTGGGATTCCAGTACAGCTCTTCTGACTCCAAGTTGTACTCTTTCTACTCTGTTAGAGTTGCAGTCGAGTGGTTGGGAGTTAAGCACACCCCGCAACCCAGCAGTCCCTCCTATCAGTTAATTAGACAACCTGATTAGTCTCACCGTAGGCATTATTTCTCCCAGCAAAGTAAGCAGCACATTGTTGGTGTCTCTTCAGCCCTAGGTGAGCTATTCATTTAATGGCTAAGTAGTGGTCTCTTTGGAAAGAATAAATGGATTTCTTAAAGAATTGGGAGAGGAGCCCTGGTGGTGCAGTGGTTAAGTGCCTGGCTGCTAACTGAAAGGTGGATGATTCAAACCCACCAGTAGCTTTGTGGGAGAAAGACCTGGCATTCTGCTCCCGTAAAGATTACAGCCTCGGAGACAGCATGGGGCAGTTCTTCTCTGTCCTAGAGGGCTGCTATGAGTTGGAATTGAGTCGACAGCAATACAGTGGGTTTCAGTTTGTTAAGGAGCTTGCACATGGAATGCATAGGTTTTGATGGAGAAATGGGAATGAGTAGATAGAGTAATGGGTTCCCGAGATAGGCAGGGTGGAGTAGTCTGCTCATTTTAGGGACCTTCAAGCCTTGGGGCCTGCGTGAGGAGGGGAATGAGCAGGACGAGGGGAGAAGGGGTAGCAAGGGGCCTGGGTGAAGACTGAGGAACACTGGATAGTTTTGAGTGGGATCGTAAGGAGAGGACTGATTATAACCAAACAAGTGTATTTGTATTTCTTTTCCCAGGCTCCTCACTTGGTTCACTTGAGAACAGGAGTAAAGATTGGTGAGATGCCTCTACTTGACAGCATACTTTGTGATGGTCTTACAGATGCATTCCACAACTATCATATGGGCATTACAGGTAAAGCAGACATAGCCGAAAGCATGTTAATTTAAAAAAGGTTCAGGAAATACATATTTATGGTATAAGCGGTATACGTGTCTAGAAAGAGGCCTAGCTAGAAAAAGCGATATACCGGTAACAGTGAGCAATCCTCACACCTAGTTCTTCATTTCTAAATACCATTCTCCACTAACAGGAACTAGAATTCCTTGGAGAAATGCCTCATGCCAGCACGGGGACAAAACTGCTGAAAAAATAAACAAGTGCCCATCCTGGGGACCTGTCAAAAGGACACAGGAGCCAGCTTAAAGGGGCTACCACTGCCCAAATCCTGGGCAATGAAAATAAATAACGATACCAGTGGCTGGAAGGAGGGCAGGGGAACAGGTGGAGCACAGGGCATTTTTAGGGCAGTGAAACTACTCCATGACTGTCATGGTGGACACATGCCAGGTGCATTTGTCCAAAGCCATAGGGCTGTACAACACAGAGTGAACCTTAATGTAAACTATGGACTTTAATTAATAATGTGTTGATACTGCTTCATCAGTTGTGACAAATGTCCCACAGAAATGCAAGATGCTGATAACAGGAGAAACAGCAAGGAAGAAAGGGGGCAGATGGGAACCCTCTGTACTGTCTGCAGAATTTTTGTGTAACCCTAAAACTGCTCTAAAAAGTAAAGACTGTAATAAAGCATAAATAATGATAGTAATGGATTATAACTGATTAAATGAAATGAGAATACATGCGTCCATATTGATGTAAGTAACTGAATAAGAGAGAAAGGAGGGAGAGCCCTTCTTTACAGGAGAATGCCGGTTGGTGACGTCTAGGAGGAACGTGGGAGTTAGAAAATCATGAATGAGTGCTACAATTAGTGGGGTGAGCATTTGATGAGGAGACATTTTAATAACCTGCAAGTAACTTCTCATAGATTACTTATTAATTATAAATGGAAAAATAGTAACTTTGCAATGGGGAAACCTGGTGGACACATCTTTAACCAAGTGAGGAAGGCTAATGTCGCCTGAGATACACTGGCTTCAGGTGTCCTGAGAAGATCATAGCGTCAGTCGGTGTCTGTATGCCTCCCTTTCACATAATCTTAACCTAATGAGGTAACTAGACAAGCCCCAATTAGGGGACATTCTGCAAAAGAACTGGCCCTGCCCTTCAAAAATATCAGTGTTATGGATGTAATTGTGTCCCCCCAAAACAGGTGCTGGAATCCTAACCCCTATCCTTGTGGATGTAACCCTATCTGGGAATAGGGTTTTCTTTGTTACGTTAATGAAGCCTTATCAGTGAAGGGGGTGTCTTAAGCTAATCATTGCAGAGATATAAAAGGAGCAGATTAGGCCCAGAAGCAAGCAAGCAGGAATGGGAGAAGATAAAGGCCAGGCCACATGAAGATTGCCAAGGAATCAAGGAACACTAGTGGAAAAGAGACAGGGACCTTCCTCCAGAGCCAACAGAGAAAGCCTCCCCTTAGAGCTGAGGCCTTGGATTCAGACTTCTGTCCTCCTAAACTGTGAGAAAATAAACTGTTTGTTTAAGCCACCCACTTGTGGTATTTCTGTTATAGAGCAGCATTAGAAAACCAATATAGTCAAGGAACTCAAAGATACTTTGAGGAACTGCACCAGATAAAGGAACTGTAATGCATGACCCTGGGTTAGCTTCTGCACTGAACAAATAAAATAGCTATACAGGGCATCATTGGGGCAATAAAACCATAAAAACAAACCCAGTGCTATCGAGTTCATAGCGACCCTCTGAAACCCTGGGGGCATAGTGGTTAAGTGGTTAAGTGCTACAGCTGCTAACCAAAGGGTTGGCAGTTCACATCTACCAGGCGCTCCTTGGAAACTCTGTGGGACAGTTCTGCTCTGTCCTATAGGGTCGGTATGAGTCAGACTGGGGCAACAGATGAAATTTAATTGGACCAAGGATTTGATATAGTGAATACCAAAACCAAACCCGTTGTTGTCAATTCTGACTCATAAGCGACCTTTATAGGATGGAGTAGTACTGCCCCACAGGGTTTCCAAGCAACAGCTGATGGATTCGAACTGCCCACCTTTGGGTTAGCAGCTGAGCTGTTAATTGAATACTCATTAGAAGCAGGGATGGCAAGACTTCATCTCACATACTTTGGACATGTTATCAGGAGGGACCAGTCCATGGAGAAGGACATCATGCTTGGTAGAGTAGAGGGTCAGCAAAAAAGAGGAAGACCTTCAATGAGGTGGATTGACACAGTGGCTTCAACAGTGGGCTCAAACATAGCAACGATTGTGAGGATGGCGCAGGACCAGGCTGTGTTTCATTCTGTTGTACGTTGGGTTGCTATGAGTAGGAACCAACTCGACAGCACTTAACAACAACAAATTGTATTGAGGTTAAATTTCCTGATTTTGATAACTGTGGTTATATAAGAGAATGACCTTGTTTTGGGGAAATATATGCTGAAATTAAAATTTAGGAGTAAAGGGGCATGACATCTCCAACTTTCTCTCAAATGGTTCAGAAAGAGAGAAAGACAGGCAAATGGAGCAAAATGTAAACAAGTGGTGAATTTGTTTAAAATTATACCGAAAAGGTGGAAGAATGAAAGGAATGTGTTATGGGTTTGATTAAGCCCCCCAAAACGATATGTTGAAGTCCTAACCCCTAGTACCTGTGATTGTGACCTTGTTTGGAAATACTCTTTGAAGATGTTATTAGTTAACATGAGGTCATACTAGAGTAGGGTCGGCCCTAATCCATTATTTACAGTTGTAAAAGAGGAGAAGAGACAGAGACAGACAGAGGTTAGGTGCCACGTGAAGGCTGAGGCAGATGCTGGAAGGATGCATTTACAACCCAGGGAGCACCAAGGATTGCCAGGAGCTGCCAAAAGTTGGAAGAGGCAAGGGAGGATCTTTCTTGAGAGCCTTCAGAGAGCATGGCTCTCCTGATACCCTGAATTTGGCCTTTTAGTTTCCAGAACTGTGAGAGAATTAATTTCTCTTGTTTTGAGCCTCATAGTTTGGGGTAGTTTGTTATGGCAACCCCAAGTGACTAATACAGAAGGAAAGAAAGAAAATGCCTTCTCAGGAGTCACTGGGACATTTCCACATTCTTTGCTGTGGTTGCAGGATTGCCACAGAGAAAACACCCACCTGAGAGCCTGCTCGTGCTGCATGGTCAGTGCTGGTTTAAATGTGAAAAGCTTGAGCTACCAAGAGAGAGTTCATGAAAATGTCTGTTTTTTGCTTTTTTTCCTCTTCACCAGCTGAAAATGTAGCCAAAAAATGGCAAGTGAGTAGAGAAGATCAAGACAAGATTGCCATTCTGTCCCAGAACAGGACAGAGAGTGCACAGAAAGCCGGCCATTTTGACAAAGAGATCGTACCAGTGTTTGTGTCTTCCAGAAAAGGTGGGTTTACTGATAACAGTAATATCCAAAAGAATAGTATATAGGAATGTTTTGCAAGGCCAAAATAGAAATCGTGTCTTAGGTCTTTCACGGGAAAGATAGACCTGGACACATCTGAATGTGGAAGTGGAGATGGGGGTCTTACAGGTTTACGGAGTCAGGAAACACGGGAAACCGTCAGCATTCAGATACTCTCGGTTCCCATGTCCAAGGCTGATAAGCTGATAACAGCAGGTTTCATGAAAAACTGGAGCATTTGTTCTTGGTTGATAGGAAGCTACAACTGACTTGCCATCCCTGTAGGCTGAATCTCCTCAGGAGGGAACGTCCCCTACTCCCTGTTCCTTCTGTGTGCATCTTACGTTTAGATCTCTCACGAGTGAATCTTTTTGGGTCGGTTGGCCATTGTCTACTATGGAGTGCTCTGGTCCAGTTCCCTTATTGATGACCGATTTTTCTTAGGTCCCGCACTTAAGAGATTGGCCTTGACATTCCCTGATCTTTCTGTTGTAACTAGCAAAGTCCTGTGACTCAAACATAGCAACTTTTTGTACAAGAAACTCGAACTGCTTTCCTCAGAAAGGACTGTGGATATGAAAAAGGTCAAAATGTCTCAGGGACTGTCAGATACACATATGGAATTTCATATGGACCAGAGACCAGTTACTGCGAGATAGCTCATGTAAGAGGAGTGACTTGGAAATGATTTTTGAAGGAGCAATTTAATCAACACTTTAATAGAAAATAAGTAGTTGGTAAAGGGAAGCCAAAATACTGCATGGAATTATGTGAACAGCATTTGTGTATTAAGCAGGTTCACCAACGCATTATCTGTAGGTCCAATGGAAAACATTACTACTCATTTTTGCATTCTGGGGTTTTATCTAATTAGTTTTTTAAAAGATGTTGTGTCTTGTTTGTGTAAAGTTGGTAAATTCCACCTTCATTGTCAACAATGTGGTAAGGATCAACATGAATCCAACCCTCAAAACGTGGAGATTGGCCCAGCTCCCACCTTCCCATTCTTCCATTCTAATCGCCAGCTGACCCTGTGGCCATCCAACCCTAGCCACCCAGAGCTAGGTCAGAGCTCACAAGTTAAAAAGGCTACTATCTTTTAGACTGCCAGATAGGAAGATGCCAGCTGCACGTTTGGGGAGTACACGATACCCCAACCTTCTGCCCTGCTGGCCTCAGATTTGGGGCTGGTTTCCTACTACCCCTTCAGGATGCCAGCTGCAGGCTCAGGAGTCCACTCAACATCCTCACTTTCTGGCCTGCTGTGGCTCTCTGTGGGCCCAGTAATTTCTCTGGAACAACTTACAGAACTCGTGGCGAGTATACCATACTTATGACTAGATTTATTATAGCCAAAAAAGGACACAAATGAAGAAATGCATAGGTGCGGTCTGGGAGGGTTCCCAAAATGGAACATCCATTTCCCAAGGGACACTTTACCCTCCCAAGAACAGATGTCCCCTCCAAACAGGAAGCTCACTGAGTGTGTTCAGGCTCAGTCATGCCTCCCGAGTCTAGTTGATATTGTTCTCCCAGGTGAGTCTTCTGGTCTGGCAGTCCCCAACGCAACAGCACGAATCTCGGAGCCAGAGACAAAGGCCACTGTACTTAGGGTAAAACTAGGTTCTTTACCCCACATTGTTCATTCCATGGAAACCAGGAGGGCAAAGGGCGCTAAGCTTGTCCAGTGGAAGTTGGTGGGTGCATCCTCTGACGTGGTGTCCAGCTTCATGGAAGCTGGTTTCCTAACTGTGCACATGCCGGGGGCACACTGGGGTGGGTACTCTGATGGCCTGAAATGCAGCTCTTGAGAGGGATCCCAGACTATAGATTCCCAAATAATTGCTGTCTTGAATGTTAAGGGTTTTCAAAAAGCAAACTGATGTTCCTTGTACTTGAAATCCAAATTTGTGTTTCTCTTGAGGTCTCTTAAAATTTTTTTTTATTGTGATAAAAATATGACATAAAATCTGTCATTTTAACTATTTTTAAGTGTACAATTTGGTGGCATTAATTACATTCACAATATCTTGCTACCATCACCACTAGAATATTTCCACATCTTTTTCATCAGCCAAAACAGAAATGATGTACCCAATAGGCAATAGTCCCATTCCCGCTTGAGCTCACTTTTGAGGAGAGTTCTCATGAAATGTTTCAAGAAAAATAATTGTTAGTGTGTACTTTCCTCCTACTGGAATGAAAGTGGACGTATGTTAGTAAGCTTTGATTCCAAATCGGAACCCTAGATCACGCCTGAAAGATCCTTCAGACATCTGTAGTCTGTGCAGTGCCACCTTTGTACTCATCTTGCGTAACTGCTTTTCCTTTTTTCAGGTCTTACTGAAGTTAAAACAGATGAATTTCCTCGACACGGAAGCAACATGGAAGCTGTGTCGAAGCTAAAGCCTTGCTTTCTTACAGACGGAACAGGCACGGTTACCCCAGCTAATGCTTCAGGTTAGAGACTTTGTAAGGCAGTTCCACAAGTCTGCTACCAAGTCAAGACCTTTTTTCTAACTTTTCATTAACTGTTCATACAGTTATTTTCAAAGTTTGCTTTAGGAAAAAAATGTACTTTATATTTGGTAATTGATTTAACCTATATTGAAAGGATGGGTTTCTTTTTCTGACGTCCTAACTAGATATAAAAATGAAGAAATTATGGAACCCCAGCGTTTGTCCATTCCCTTTGAATTTTTCCAGTATCAGAAGCCCCTAGGTCTGAGCTTAGTTTTTCCATTTCTTTCCCTAAGCCTCCCCTCCCCCACTCTAATCTTCCCGTTCACTCTTCAGTTTGAAGGTTCTGTGGTCAGGTATGTCACATGGCCAAACTTCCCATTTATTTTTTTAATTGTGCTTTAGGTGGTTTACAGAGCAAATTAGTGTTTCTCATTAAACAATACATACACATATTGTTTTGACATTGGTTGCCAGCCCTGCAATGTGACAGTACTCTCCCCTTCTCAACCTTGGGTTTCCCATCCCCATTTCCATTCGTCCCCACTTTCCTGTCCCTTCCTGCCTTCTCAGCCTGTGCCCATTTAGTCTCATGTATATGGTTGAGCTGTGTATATTATTGTTTCTCTTATGGTCCTGTCAGATCTTTGGCTTAAAGGTGAACTTCAGGAGTGACCTAAGTACTGAGTTAAAAGCATGTCTGGGGACCATACTCTCAGGATTTCCCCAGTCTGTCAGACCAGTAAGTCTGGTCTTTTTTTGTGAGTTTGAATTTTGCCCTACATTTTTTTCCACCTCTGTCCAGGACCCTCTATTGTGATCCCTGTCAGAGCACCATCTAGTTGTGCTGGACTCAGTCTGGTGGAGGCTGTGGTGGTGGTGGTCCATTAGTCCTTTAGACTAATCTTTCCCTTCAAACTTACATCTCTAACTACACGGTAAAGCCTGTTGAATTATGGGAACAGTTCTGCCAAGAGGTTTTAAAAACTATTTAATTCCTGTCTTCAGGTGGAAGGGAAAGTAGGCACAGATACCTGATTGGAGTTAACAAGCATTCTTCTAGAAATGGAAACATTTGTATTTTGCAGGAATAAACGATGGTGCTGCAGCTGTGGTCCTTATGAAGAAGTCAGAAGCTGTGAATCGGGGGCTGACACCCTTGGCACAGATAGTTTCCTGGTCACAAGTAGGTGTAGAGCCTTCCATCATGGGAACAGGACCGATTCCAGCAATAAAGCAAGCCGTGAGTGTCACAGTCTCAGTTCACACCGTTTAGTAACCTCATCTCTTGGGAAGCAGACAACCTGCAATGCCAAATGAAGTTCTCCACACTTCTTTGAGCCTTTATTTAGATCTCCTTCCCACTGCAAAATGCCAGGTGTTGCTTGACTTTGTTTCCCTATTTATCCCTAATAGGTGTCATTTGTTCGTTTCCTTATTGTGAAACAGTACTTCAAACCTTATTAAGCTTTAATAAGCTTCACCATTTAGTTTTCTCTCTGCTGTACTTTCCCCACCATCAAGAGACAGCCATTTGGATTGTACGTATCCTAGGGGACTGAGTCCGTGCCACCTTGCCTGTTCCTGACAGAAGCTACTGGTGCAAAACTTAGTACCCTTTAGAATTCCTAAGGGATATTTTTAACACAGCCACCTTCTGAAATTGCTGTCAGCAGGCAGAACGTGTGCAGTATGATTGGACGTACCTAGGAACCCCAAGCAGCAGTTTTTATATATTCTTCAGTATCAGGCAGCATGTTCTGCTGCTGTCTTCACGTCCTCAGTGAATGGTTTATCTTGAGCCTTTTTGTGAGCTTGACCTCTACTCCATTAATGGAAACCCTGGTGGCGCAGTGGTGAAGACCTAAGGCTGTTAACTGAAAGGCTGGCAGTTAGAATCCACCAGGCTCCTTGGAAGCCCTACGGGAGAGTTCTACTCTGTCCTCTCGGGTCCCCTTGAGTCTGAACTGACTTGACAGCAAGGGGCTCGGTGGTTTTTTCGCTTTACTCCACTAATCCCTCTCCTTCAGGTTGCAAAAGCAGGCTGGTCACTGGAAGATGTTGATCTATTTGAAATCAATGAAGCCTTCGCAGCCCTCTCTGTTGCGATAGGTAAAGACCTGGGATTAAACCCAGAGAAGGTAAGCATGAGCAAGTACTCCTAACAACTCAACTACCACAACTTTAAGACTGTAAACAGCAAAACCCATGCATATGAAATGAGCTACTTCCCAGGTGTTAGCCATACAGTAACGAAGACAGACTGAAGCTCTTACTGTGATTGGGTGTGGCGGCGGGGGCCATCTATTATTACTTCACCAAGGCAAAAACCCTCAACTACATTAATTCACTTCCTACATTAACAGGACATTTTAAGTTCTTAAAAACGTTTTTGAAGTTAAGTTTTATATTAAGGAACAAGAGCAGGTATTCAGGTACGAGAGTCAGAGGCATGAGGGAATTCCTAAGTAGTTTAAAATGCAAATTGAGAGGGGGAAATAAAAAAGGTTTAGGATTTTAACCCGAAGCCCATGGAACAATCTAAAATAAATCTTTACCCCCATAGGTCAACATTCAAGGAGGAGCCATAGCCTTGGGCCACCCCCTCGGAGCATCTGGCTGTCGGATTCTTGTGACCCTGTTACACACCATGGAGAGAACTGGTGGGAAGCGTGGTGTTGCCGCCCTGTGCATCGGGGGAGGGATGGGAATAGCAATGTGTGTTCAGAGAGGATGAATGTGATCTAACCTTGAGCCTTCTTTTTAAACTTTGTATGCTACTCAGTTAAAATGTGAAAACAGGACCAAAATGAGGATGGAAAGGACCTTCCACTTCACAGTAACCCAAGGCTTGCTAGGTTGTTGTACTTTAATGTGTAATACTTGGAGTACAGGACAAGTGCATTTAACATTGTTATAAATAAAGGAGCAAGTACGTCAGTCTTCAAGGGCTCCCGAGTGAACAGCATCTTCGTAACCGCCATGTTTGTCATCTTTACTGTCTGGGTGTAATTTAATGAGATCATCAATCCGTAGAATGGTTATTGCAGCTTCTGTCGCAAATTTCAAACTCTTCACTTTAACTATAGTTGGTTCAAACACCCCTGCTTGTTTGTTGTCACGAGGTTTGCCATTGACCAAATCCAGACCAATCCTGTAGGAAGAAACAAACCACTAAATGGCCCTCTTACCTAACATACCCCATCCTCTCTCTCTAAAAGCTAATACAAAACTAACAGCCCATAATTCTATCTGTTCCATGCAAATGTTAATCTTGGGTAATGCTGGGACTTTGTGGCAGGGTCACTTTAGAACTAAAGAAATTGACACAAACCAGCAGCACTGACAGTAGAAAAGCCTAAGTGGTAGTAAAAACAAGGAACTCTGTATGCAAACATTTCCAGTGGGACAACTGCCAGGGTAGAAAAGAGCCAGGTCTTTGAAGCATTCGCACCACCAGGGCTCCTTCAAGAAGCAGGCAGAAGTCAGGAATCGAGCTAAGACACACCCATGCTAATAACCCCTCATCAGCATCCTTTCGTTAAGTATTTGAGAGGTCTGTAATTTTCCAAAGGTCTAGGAGGGCCAAAATACAATCTACCATGAATTTAAAACAAAACCACCACGTACAGTATGTAGTCGAGGATGAAACTGACTGAGAAATCGTATGCTCACCACTTTAGATTTTTACGTTCTGGATTAACTTGAGCCTCGTTGTGAAAAGCTCTTAACTTTGCAACCAAATCTGTGGAATCTTGGGCAGCATTAACTGCGAGCGTGTTAGGAATAACAAGAAGAGATCTTGCAAACTCTGCAATAGCAAGTTGTTCCCGAGACCCCTAGAAGAAAGGCAGTTAGGCATGTTCACAAAAGGAGAAAAATTAAAGCCCGCAGTGGCAGCTCAGACAAGACATAATAAAATGCCAGAGTCTCTCCCTTGCCCATCTTGAAAGAAAGGCTTTCTTACCATGCTAGTCGCGTAGTTTTCGAGATATATGGAAAGGGCTGCTTCTACAGCACCCCCACCTGGAACCACAGATTTTGACTCCAGAACTCTCCTCACCACACAGAGAGCATCATGCAAAGAGCGCTCCATCTCATCGCACATGAAATCATTTGCCCCCCGTAAGATCACGGACGCAGATGTACGAGCCTTAGTGCTATTAAAAACAAAAGTAAGCAAAGTTCTGAAATCAGTATTTTCATATAGTCAGTCTACATGGTAATTCACTGCAAACACCCTTCTTAAAACCCTACTTACAGGAGTTCAACATGCTGTACCAAAAAGCATGTCTAGACCATGCAGAAGAGATAAAATATAGTGACTTCATCTCTATTTACAAACGTCCAGCATATTTTATCCCATGCGTATAACTGCTCATATCACTGAGAGACGATAGCAGCAAATAAATGGGAAGATGACCTCATTTTACCTTTAACGCTGAGAAAACCTATATAGCTTTGTCATTTAGAAAGTGGCCCTTACTTTTTGATTAGAATCAGTTCATCATCACAAATTCTCTCCTGTACCACCTCTTCAGCTTGTCCCAACATTGCAGCTTCGAAAGTTTCTTCGCCTTCCAGATTGGCCAGAGTTGACAGAACAGTTGCTGTTAAGAGAATTAGCAAAGACACAATAAACGTTGCTCCTTCACTCTCCTCCCGAAGACTTTAACATTCTGTCTTCAATTCAGAAACATTTACTTACAGTAAAGTGATGTATAAAATACAAGTTTAAGGTTTCCAGATAAAAGCAACTGTCCCTTTAAGATGAACTCTCATTTTCTGAAGTGACTACAGATTAAAATCATGAATTTTTCAATAAATTCAGTATGTTGAAAAACTTTCACAATTACACAAAAAATGGCTCTATCAATATATATGTAACAGCACTAAGGAAATGAAAACTTTGTTTTTGGAATGGCTTAGTCTCAATCTTCCAATGTGAAAAGATTTTTACATGGTCATGTGTAACAGCATGAAGGACCACGTCAAAGTTGGCAGAAGACATACCTCCAGAAGCTTTAGCAATACGTTTAAGGTCTCTTTTTAACACTCTTCTAACTGCCATCGCACCAGCCTCCACAAAATACTTCAGACACATATCATCAATGCCACCAGTCGTTAGAATAACATTGGCCCCAGTTGCCAGGATCTTCTGAATTCTTTCCTTGGTGATATCAGATTCTCTATAGTGAAAATGTATTTAAGTATTAACCCGATTTTGTTTCTGTGTGATACAACTACACCTTCCGAGTATTCTTCACAAAAGATAATTGTGGATTAAATTATATTAACCATCCATTCCCACCTATGACCAGAACTTAATTCAGCCTCACAAGCAGAAAATTTCAAGACGTTAAAACATACTCGGCTCTCTTCTGCCCCAATTTGAGTTCCTTGGTCCTAACTAAAAACTGTGCTTAGAAAGAAATAGGTTCCTGGCCTTTACTATCAAGGTTCATAAACCCCTAATTCACAAACACGCCAATTTTCATAGGTTTAAGTCATAACAACCCAAATCTCTTAAACACACCACCACCACCCTTTCTTTTTTTAAGTTTATGTACAACAGTTTGACTAGAGTTAACAACGCTAATCTTTAAAGTCCCCGAAGACATGCTTAAAAATCCAGCTGTATAAACAACACATTCAGCTTCCTAGTAAACAGTTCTGCTCATATGCTCCACTATCTATGAAATGAAGCACTTGTTCGTTTAAGTTTACCGTCACAGTCTTGCTCAAACACCAGGGTAATTTATAAACAACCCTTTAAAGGCCACAAAGGACCTCTGTACACACCTCTGTCTAATTTGGTCCAGTTTTTCAGGGTCTGTAATCACCACTTGTACACCAAGCTTCATTTTTGTTTTCTGCAGGCTGAAGTCAAGGCAAGCAATTTTTGCATTAACTATTCTCTTGGGCATACCTATAATTAAACATGGTATTTAGTTCCTTTACAGTAACTATGACAATCTATTTTATACAAAACACCCTTAAATACATAATAGAAACACAAAGATATTACAGAAACTGGGATTGTAATTTATATTTAACCTGAGAAAAAAAAATTACATCATTAAATACCTCTAATTTAAACTTGTGCTGAGTTTTATGTCCTTAAATTACAAGAGACTAATGTGATAAACAATTTTTTGCTGGGCTCCATTTAAAAGAGTGGTTAGTGTACATCTTGGACAGTTCATCTGAGAAGGTACAGTATGCAACTCATTTTAACTGTGGTCCTCTCATGACATGGCCTAAGCCCAGCCCTTACCTTGCGATCCCACCACACAGTTGAGTGCGTAGCCATTGATCAGCAGACTCTCTGTCTGACTTCTTCCATGCGCTTTCAGAATATTAATAGAATTGACTGGATAGCGAGGCTGGCCTTTTCCATCTGTGTATTTAATGGCAAGTACCGCATCTACCACCATGTTAGCAAAGAAATCACCATTTCTAAGCCAACAGTTAAGGATGGTAACTTAAAATGGACGTTACACATAAAAACAAAGCGTAATTCAAAGGGATTTGTTTCTCTTTAGCAATTTCATTCTCCAAAGAAACACGTGTTACTCATGTCGTAAAAATACTACAGTGCTATTTGTCAGTACCTTCACTTCATACCATTTTTATCCACACTTTATATTACCTTTTCTCCCACCCCTGAAAAGCAGAGAAAGCAACAGGCAACTTTAATGCAGTATAATCTATCTGTAACGCATTTTATCAATTTGATATAGACTACTAAGCCAAATATAAAAACTAAGATAAAAATCTAACTTAAAAAAAAAAAAAAAACCCTAAACTTTATTGTACCACCACAAAGATACATTCCAATGATTTTGGAAGACATAGACGTCTTAGCAGCATTAATCAGGCAGTCTCTTCCAAGTTCATCTGTGTTAATAATTAGGTTTTCACTGATGTAACGCACTGCTTCCCTGTTTAAGGTATGGGGGAGAAAAGTTCACATAAGCTTTTTTGGTATTTGTCAAGTTTAACATATAGTGTCAACATGTTATTAGAATTAGCTTTCTGTACAACCATTACATACAAAAGGAGGACACAAAAAAACCCTCCCTCTTCAGATCACGGCAATTTTAATCTATCCCACAAGCATAACCACTAAAATCTATTAAGATCTGAAGTGGCAGTCGAATGGGAAAAAAAGATACTGGCCCTACTTCTTACTTCAAATATTACTACTTAAACACTAAAATACAATTTTTTCAAATTAAAATTATCACTAATAAAACATTTAGCCAATATTTTTAAAACTATTACATCAAGTAACATTGCTGTAAATTCAAACCATCTTACTTGCAAGCAAGTCGATAGCCACTAATAACTGAGGTGGGATGGATTTTCTGTTTGACTAGTTCATCTGCATTTTTTAGAAGTTCTGCTGCGATAATAACCTGTTGAAAAACATTCATTGTTCTTAATTCTAACGCTCAATATGTGCAACGCCTATGTACATACAACCCTCAACCATCAGACATTAACCAGAACGGTGACAGTGGTAAAACAAACTGGCCGTCGGAAAAGAGTCTACACTGTCTGGCACACAAACGGCCAGAACCAACAAGGAGCCAGAAAGATGTTCCCACTAACAGCAGTAACACAAGAGAAAACCACACACCCATCACCTCTAGAGATTAATGATCAACAGACGATAAATCAGGAGTCTGACTACTCAAATAATCTGAACAATTTTAGCTTATGATTTACTTTATTTTAAACATAATTCTTCTAAGGAACACTAAGAGTCCTTGGGTGGTGCAAACAGTTAACTAGACGAATTGAAGGCTGGTGGTTGAAGTACACCCACAGGTACCTCAGAAGAGCTGAATACTATTCCTGAAAAAGATTAGCCATGGAAACCCTAAAGAGCATTGTTCTCCTCTGATACACACAGGGTCACCATCAGTAGGAACTGATTCCATGGCAACTGGTTTACTGGTTAAGGAACACTAAGAAATAATTACCAGAAACTTAAAAAAAAAATCCTGTCAGTGAAAATAGGGACTGGAAAGGAGTTGCTGTCTCATTAGGAGGACAGCAACTACGAGTATATAGCATGGTGCATATAAATTTTTGTATGAAAGACTAGCTTGATTTGTAAACTTTCACTTAAAGAACAACAACAACAACAAAAAAAAAGCCTGATCTGGCCTGACAGACTGGAGAAACCCTGAGTACGGCCCCCGGAAATCCTTTCAGCTCAGTAATGTAGTTACTCCTCAGATTTAACCTCCAGGCAAAGACTGCACAGGCCCATAAAACAGAACAAGACTGAAGGGGCACTTAGGCCCAGGGGCAAGGACTAGAGGGCAGGAGGTAACAGGAAAGCTGGTAACGGGGAACCCGACGTTGAGAAGGAAGAGTGTTGCCATTTGTGGGGTTTTTAACCAATGTCATAATACACTATGTGTGCTGTTTAATGAGAAACTAGTTTGTTCTGTAAACCTTCATGTAAAAAAAAAAAAAAAAATCCTGTCTACTTGATTTTTGTAAACTATGTTGTTAGAGACATCACCATAAAACAAATTACTCAGATAAAACACTATTTTCATTATTTCAAGAGATTATTCTTTCAGGGTTAAAAGATTAATCCATAAATACTAACTCTCCCCTGTCCCCTCCCATAAACTACCTCTTATTTTGCTAGAATTAATATCCTCCTCATCAAACAACAGTGTTTCTACTACACCAGTGTGCTGGATGGTCTTCGAGAAGTTTATTTACATCACCTTATTAATCGCGTCTACTGATTTTTTCTATCACCGTCATACTGTGGTACATTAACTTCTCACATTTCCATTTTAAAATCCTGAGACTGTCAACCTCTAAAATATAAACTTGAAAAATACATAAGTAACATTTTTCTCACTAGGTAATCATAAAGACAAAGTTCATAAATGTCACTAATTTTCTGTACAGCCATTTCATATAGAAGAAGGACACAAAAAATCCTCCCTCTTCAGATCACGGCAATTTTAATCTATCCCACAAGCATAACCGCTAAGATCTACTATTAAGATCTAAAGTGGTAGTCAAATGGGAAAAAAAAAAGATACAGGAAGAAGGTTGGGGGGACAGATAAAACCCTTGTGTGATGTATGAATACTGTCAAAACTTTCAAAAACCAACATTAAAAATGCAGATGTTTTGCCACCCTACTAGACGAGTACCTACCACCGAAGTAGTTCCATCTCCAACTTCTTTGTCCTGAAGATCGGCCAGCTCACAAAGAACCTTAGCTGCAGGATGTTCTACCTCCAGTAACTTCAGAATAGTTGCACCATCGTTAGTGATGGTTACATCCTAATAACGGGGGGAGAAAACAGATAGCCCCTAAATTAATACAGGAAACCCTCAGGGTGGAGTGGTTAAGTGCTACAGCTGCTAACCAAAAGGTCGGCAGTTCGAATTCACCAGGTGCTCCTTGGAAACTCTACGGGGCAGTTAGTTCTACTCTGTCCTATAGGGTTGCTATGAGTCAGAATCAACTCGACCGAAACAAGTTTGGTTTCAAATTAACACAGCCCCATTATAATACATGCTCACCTTTTACATCTTCAAATACCAAGGTTTTGATAAAAAAAATTGATGCAGCAAAACTTTAAGAACTCTTATTTTTCTTCACAATAACATGAACACAATAGTCGTACTTACGCCAATGTCATCCACCAACATTTTATCCAAGCCAACTGGACCAAGAGAACTTTTTACGATATTGGCAATAGAAGCTGCAGCCATAACTGTGGTCAATCAATGGAAAAAGAAGCACAATTAGAAAAACCTACAACTCCAAAAGCAATCATTTCAGCCCGAGTAAACTAAACTTCCCCAAATTCACGAATCTTCTCTGTTAAAAACCTGATGGGTGGGGGAATCTCGGAAAATTCATTTTGGATATACTTATAAAAGGGATGCAAAATCTTTAAAAGAATAATCCTTTTGCTCCCTTCTAGAATTAAAAAAGCAATTTACTGGTCAGTTTTATGTTCTACCACTCCACACACTGTAACTATACATCACCCTTTCCTTCAGATCCTGACACCTTTTAGGGCAGGAAAAATTACATTAGCAGTCTCTTTACCAGGAACTAAAAAAGCTGTAATGGAATGAAAAAACAGTGATTTTACTTCAAATTCGCCCAAAAAATTAGGAACCTACAAAAACGTTTTCAAAACAAGCTCAGGAACAGCAACAACAGCTTTGACTAACATAAAGCATATCCACGTTTACTAGTCACCCAGGAATCGCCTTCCCTAATTATTTCGGGACGAAGAACACTAACATACAATTCCAACTTCGCCAGCTGATTTTATTACGGGACGCCATCAGCGATAAGCGAGGTAACGACCGGATCTGGAGGTCGGGGACCGGCATCCGCTGCAGACGAGAGCCGGGGCGCTACAACCGGCGTGCCACCTATGCCCTGCGGCCATTTGTTTATCTGTAAAGGCGAGCCCCAGGGCTGAGGAAGACGCTCCTTCCCGCTTTCCCGGCCCCGGCCTCCCCGCCCAGCCGGCGCAGCTCTCACGGCGTGCTGCTCTCTCCAGGATGCTTCCCCTTCGGCGAGAGGGCGCTGCTGCCCGCCCAAAAGCGGCGACGACAGCCGACGGGACCCCGCCAAAGAAGCCCCAACGCCTCTTTTCTGGGGGTAGGGGAGGCGGCGAGATGAGAGCAGGGCAGCCGCGGGCCCAGGGCTGAGGCTCGGCTCGACCAGGCCTCGCCGCCCTTACCGTTCTGGGAGCGGATCGCCTCCCCGGTGCTGCGGTCCCCGAACACGGACAACGGTCCCTCCATCCTCGCAGCAGGGCACACGTTCCTCTCACACCGCGGGAGACTAGTCTCTCGTTCCCTGGGCAGACAGCGGCGACGGCGTGCACCTACCCGACCAACGCCGCGGGGACTGCTGGGTAACAGCGCCCGCCGCGCTTCCCAGCTCCCCCGGCCCGGCCGCGGGGCAGGCCGGGAAAAAGAGAAGGGCTCGGGGGAAGAGGAGGGTTAATATGCCGGAAGTGGGGAACAAGAAGAGGGCGTACACAAAGGCGTGTCAGCATTTTTGTCCAATTAGAGTGCGGATGAGAAGGGCGCGAAGGTCGGGGAGCGGAAGTCAGATTCCTGGGCCTCTGGAGGGAGGAGGTGCTCGGGTGAGCGCTCACCCGCGGCACGGTTGCGCATGCGAGTTGGGACATTCTAGCGGCTTCTAGAAAAGATGGCCGGCAAGGCGGAGTTTGGAGTGGGGGTGTGGCAGCAGGGGGCCATCCTACGTCCTAGCCTCGTGCTCTCTTTTTTGTTCTGCTCCCTTGTCGATGGGGCTCAGGGAGCACGGGGCAGGTCGGCCAGGTTTCGTTCTAGAGCGCTTAAGTTATGGCCTTGGGGCCTGAACCTCGGTAGAACGCGACAGGCATCCTACAAGGCTTATACGTATTACGGGAGAAACTGTAGCTAGAGGAAGGCAACCACCCGTTTTAAACCAGGGAATTGTAATCTTGCCCGGCCTCATTTCCTCAGTGCCCAGGTGGGATGTGTGCGGAGCCGACAATAGTTGGTCTAAGCTTTGCGACTAAAGCTCCCAAATGTGGGAATGTGAAGTTAGGGGCTACCTCGAAGCTGGAAGCTCCTTGGCCCGACCGCAACCAGCTTCGCAAGCCGGGAACGGAGATGGAATGTTAATGCTGAAGACACATGAAGCGTTTCCCTCACATAGTGCCCCACCCACTAATGCGTTCCTGCGAAATGGTTGGTCCGTTACATGCCTGCGTGCGTCTAAACGTAAGCGGTGATTGGAGAAACTGACATGACAGATGGCCCTCTCGACCACTCAACTGCAGAGGTTTGTTAGTTCCGGGGGCGAGAGAGGCTCACGTTGAGAATTGATGACCTCCACCGGCCTCAACCTCTCAAGTGGATATGGCTGCGGCCGCGGACCGCTGAGACGCCTGCAAGGAGCAGGAGGCGAGGCTTTTCTGAGGCTTTGCTTGAGGTCCCTCAGCGATGGCGCTTCGGTCGCGGTTCTGGGCTTTGTCGGTTTGCAGAAACCCCGGTAACTAATTTTGCCCCATTTTTCTCAGATCACTCCCCAGAGTCTTCACAATAAACGTAGATATGCAAATCGCATTTTTTACTCTGTATCCACCTTCGAAAAGTAATCAAGCTAATACCATTATGATGAAAATAGTGAAAGATTAAGGATTCATTGATCAAACGTATTTCGTTCTTCTAACAGGGCGGGAAGATTGGGGGAGCGATTGGGGATAGAGGTCAGATCATATTCCTGATTTGTTAATATTAGGCTTAGGTAAGTATGGTTGTGTCCATTTTTTAGAGTTTGGGTTTGCAGCCCTCTCAACCAGTTCCAAAGCAGTGGTGAAGCCTGAAGTGGACCCTGTGGATAATGAAGCCGTTGCCCCGGAGTTCACCAACCGGAATCCCCGGAATCTCGAGCTCTTGGCTGTAGCCAGGAAAGAACGGGGTTGGGGGACCGTGTGGCCCTCTCGTGAGTTTTGGCACAGGTAATTAAGTCTGTGTTTGTGCGGTAGCCTCCAAATTGTTCTCATCCGTTTATTCAACAAACGTTTATCCATCCCTTACTATGTGCGGGTACTGCGTGGGACTCTCTCAGGGGCGGAGTGTCCAATAGGGAGGTAAGCACTGTGCTTACTGGGCGCATTTATTAATCTGCAGTGACCAATTTCGGAAATCCTGGTGGCTTAGTGGTTAAAGTGCTACGGTTGCTAACCAAAAGGTTGGCAGTTCAAATCCACTAGACGCTTCTTGGAAACTGTGGGGCAGTTCTACTCTGTCCTATAGGGCCTCTATGAGTCGGGAGCGACTCAACGGTGGTGGTTTTTTTTGTGTGTGTGTGTGCTTTAAGTGAAAGTTTGCAAATCAAGTCAGTCTCTCATATGAAAATTTATATACACTTTGCTATATACTGATAGTTGCTCTCCCCGTAATGAGACAGCACACTGCTTTTCTCCGCTCTCTCTTTCATGTCCATTCAGCCACCTTCTGACCCCCTCTGCCCTATTATCTCCACTTCAGACAGGAGATGCCAACATAGTCTCATGTGTCTACTTGATCCAAGAAGCACATTTCCTCACCAGTATCATTTTCTATCCCATAGTCCAGTCCAATCCCTGTCTGAAGAGTTGGTTTTGGGAATCTTTCCTGTCTTGGGCTAACAGAAGGTCTGGGGACCATGACCTCCAGGGTCCTTCTAGTCTCAGTCAGATGATTAAGTCTGGTCTTTTTATAAGAATTTGGGGTCTGCATCCCACTGCTCACCTGTTCTCTTGGTTTCTCTGTTCTGTTCCCTGTCAGGGCAATCATCGGCTGTAGCCAAGCACCATCTAGTTCTTCTGGTCTCAGGCTAATGTAGTGTCCAGTTTATGTGGCCCTTTCTGTCTCTTGGGCTCATAATTTCCTTGTCTTTGTTCTTCATTCTCCTTTGTTCCAGGTGGTTTGAGACTAATTGATGCATCTTAGATGGCCACTTGTTAGCACCTAAGACCCCGGAAGGGTGGTGGGTTTTTTGTGTTGTTTTAGTGACCAATTTCATACGGATTTCACCATGAAACCCATGTGAAATTGGTCACTACAGATTAGTAAGTATGCAGAAGTAAGCCTGTGCTTACCTTGCTTATTGTGTTCTCCATCCCCGGACTCTCTCAGGAAGTTGAAATGGGCTGAAACAATAAATAAACATGTGTCATGGAGAAAATGTAAAGAGGATGTCAGAGTGAGGGACTGGGTGCCTATTAAGACTTCTATGAGGAGATGACGCTTAAGAAAGTGAGATGTGAAAGATAGGAGGAAACCAAACTGTCTCTGTGAAATGCCAGGGAGAGCCTTCCTAACAGAGGAAACAGCTGGGCTGGAAGTGAACTTGGTGAGTCTGTGGAACAGAAAGGCCTGTGTACCTGGAGCTCAGTGGGCAAAGGGGTGAGTGGTGTGGTGAGAATGGTGGAGTAGGGAGAGGACAGATCATTGCCTTTGTAGATTAAGGTAAGCAGATTAAACTGTATTTTCACTGCAGTGGTGTCTTAGTCGTTTAGTGCTGTTATAACAGAAATACTACAATTGGGTAGCTTTAACAAAAAATTTATTTTCTCAGAGTTTAGGAGGCTAGAAGTCTGAATTCAGGGTGCTGACCCTAATGGTAGGCTTTCTTGTCATCTCTGGGGAGGGGTGGGTTCTCCTCTCTTCAGCTCCTGTTTCCTGATTCCTTGGAGATCTCCCTGTGGCTTGGCATCAGTCTTTCCTCCGTCTTTTTCTCTGCTCGATTGTTTAGTCTCTTTTTATATCTCAAAAGAGACTGACTCAAGATCCATTCTACACTAATCCTGCCTCATGAATATAGCAAAGACAGCCAGTTCCTGAATGGGATTATAATCACAGGCATAGAAGTTAGGATTTACAACACGTATTTTGGGGGGACACAATTCAATCCATAACAAATGGGAAGCTATGAAAAGTTTTAAGGTTTGAGTCTGAATTATGTGGTTTTTAAAGATCATTCTGGCTGTTTGGGGGAGAGTACATTTTTAAGGGGACAAGAGTAGAAGCAGGAAGACCAGTTAGGAGTTGCAGATTCCAGGCATGAGATGTTTTATTATAAAGATGGTACCTTTTTTTTTTTTTTTTAATTTTTATTGTGCTTTAAGTGAAAGTTTACAAATCAAGTCAGTCTCTCATACAAAAATATATATACACCTTGCTATGTACTCCTAATTGCTCTCCCCTTAATTACACAGCACACTCCTTCCCTCCACTCTCTCTTTTTGTGTGCACTGTGCCAGCTTCTGACCCCCTCTGCCCCCTCATCTCTCCTCCAGATAGGAGATGACAGCATAGTCTCATGTGTCTACTTGATCCAAGAAGCTCATTCTTCAGTATCATTTTCTATCCCATTGTCCAGTCCAATCCCTGTCTGAAGAGTTGGCTTTGGGAATGGTTCCTGTCCTGGGCTAACAGAAGGTCTGGGGACCGTGACCTCCGGGGTCCTTCTAGTCTCAGTCAGACCATTAAGCCTGGTCTTTTTACAAGAATTTGGGGTCTGCATCCCACTGCTCTCCTGCTCTCTCAGCGGTTCTCTGTTGTGTTCTCTGTCAGGGCACTCATCGGTTGTAGCCAGGCACCATCTAGTTCCTCTGGTCTCAGGCTTATGTAGTCTCTGGTTTATGTAGCCCTTTCTGTCTCTTGGGCTCATAATTACCTTGTGCCTTTGGTGTTCTTCATTCTCCTTTGCTCCAGCTGGGTCGAGACCAATTGATGCATCTTAGATGGGCACTTGCTAGCATTTAAGACCCCAGACGCCACTCTCCAAAGTGGGATGCAGAGTGTTTTCTTAATAGATTTTGTTATGCCAATTGACTTAGATGTCCCCTGAGACCAAGGTCCCCAAACCCCTGCCCCTGCTATGCTGGCCTTTGAAGCATTCAGTTTATTCAGGAGACTTTTTTGATTTTGGTTTAGTCCAGTTGTGCTGACCTCTCCTGTATTGTGTGCTGTCTTTCCCTTCACCTAAAGTAGTTCTTATCTACTATCTAGTTAGTAAATACCTTCCTCCATCCCTCCCTCCCTCTCCCCTCTGGTAACCATCAAAGAATATATTTTTCTCTGTTCAAAGTATTTCTCGAGGTTTTGTAAAAGGGTTTTATATTATAAATGACCTTTTGCAGCTGACTAATTTCATTCAGCTTAAGGCCTTCCAGATTCCTCCATGCTATGAAATGTTTCACAGATTGATCACTGTTTAGAGATGCTTCTTTACTCAACATTTTCTAACTTCCAGCAACTACACAAATTTCTTTATATGGGCTTTCTCATTTAATCCTTAAAACTACTTTATGAGGCAGTACAATTACTTTTTCCATTTCATAGGGACAGGGGAATTGAAGCTTAGGGAGGCTAAGTAATTGCCTCAAAATGACATGGTTTGTAAGTTCTAGAACGAAGATTCTAACTTGCTCTGTCTGACCTCATGGCCAGGGTGCTAAATTGTTACCACTAAACTGCCACATGTAGGTGTTTTATCTGTTGCTCGTCTGCTTGGTAAGGATTCATTAAAAACAGAATTTTCTTTGAGGACTATACAAAGCTATAAGAACAAGTTACAGATCATAAGCATGTAATGTATGCTTTCATTCAACAAACATTGGGCCTGTGCCACCAGTTAGACGTTATGCCAGATGCAGACGATGCAAAGATAAAGTAGATGTCATCCCTGTCCCCGCAAGTCTTACGGTGTAACAGTGGAAGATGGGGGATGGATAATACAGTGTTACAGTTGTTAGAATGCATTTTTACTTACACTCCTAGGAGTGAAAGGGAGTAGGCAGTTCAAATTGGAAATGATCTGGATCTTCAGTCTAAAAGTCTTTTAAAACACCAACCTGTTACTTTCACTTAGTGTTGGGTCATTTAAATAACTAGAGCCGTTTTTTCTTCTACCTGCCCTACCACAATGTTATCAGTATAGAATTTTGGAGTATTACAGAGCTCAGGCTACTAAATTTTTTTCTTATTTAAAAATGTAATTGTGCTCATGAGGAGCCTGCACATAGATGAAGAGGCAGTTGTTTGAACAGAACAAGGGGATACTGTGTGGTTTAAAGTCAGGAAAGGTGTGCCTCAGGGTTGTATCCTTTCACCATACCTATCCAATCTGTATGCTGAGCAAATAATCCAGGAAGCTGGACTGTATGAAGAATGGGGCTTCGGGATTGGAGGAAGACTCATTAACAATCTGCATTATGCAGATGACATAGCCTTGCTTGCTGAAAGTGAAGAGGACTTGAAGCACTTACTAATGAGGATCAAAGACCACAGCCTTTAGTATGGATTACACCTCAGCATAAAGAAAACAAAAATCCGCACAACTGGACCAGTAAGCAACAACATGATAAACAGAGAAAAGATTGAAGTTGTCAAGGATTTCATTTTACTTGGATCCACAATCAACAGCCATGGAAGCAGCAGTCAAAAAGCAAAATACTCATTGCATCGGATAAATCTTCTGTAAAGGACCTCTTCAAAGTGTTGAAGTGCAAAGATGTCCCCTTGAAGACTAAGGTGCGCCTGACCCAAACCATGGAATTTTCAATCGCATCATATGCGTATGAAAGCTGGACAATGAATAAGGAAGACCAAAGAAGAATTGATGCCTTTGAATTGTGTTGGTAGAGAATATTGAATATTCCATGGACTGCCAAAAGAACAAACAAATCTGTCTTGAAAGAAGTACAACCAGAATGTTCCTTAGAAGCTAGGATGGCGAAACTCCTAACGTACGTTGGACATGTTATCAGGAGGGATCAGTCCCTGGAGAAGGACACCATGTTTGTTAAAGTAGAGCATCAGCGAAAAAGAGGAAGACCCTCAACGAGATGGATTGACACAGCGGCCGCAGCAGTGGGCTCAGACATAACAACAACTGTGAGCATGGCGCAGGACTGGGCAGTGTTTTGTTCTGTGGTGCATAGGGTCACTATGAGTTGGAACTGACTCGACGACATCTAACAACAGGCTGCTAAGCAAAAGTTTGGCAGTTTAAATCTACCAGCCGCTCCTTGGAAACCTTATGGGGCAGTTCTGCTCTGTCCTATAGGGTCACTATGAGTTGGAATCCACTGGACGGCAACAAGTTTGGTTTTGGGTTTTACAGGAGAAAGCGATCTTAGAGATAATGAGTCTTACCACTTTGTTTTACACATTGTTTGATACAGGTTAGCCAACTATGGCCTGTGGGCTATAACTGGCCTTCTGCTTGTTTTGATCTTTATTTTAAATATTAGAAAAATCAAAATAATTTTTTGTGACATGTGGAAGTTATATGAAATTCTAATTTCAGTGTCCACAAAGAAACTTTTATTGGAACACAGCCATGCTCATTTGTTTACGTCTTGCCTATGGCTGGAGCTCTGGTGGTGCAGTGGTTAAGAGCTTGGCTGCTGACCAAAAGGTTGGCAGTTCGAATCTGCCATCCGCTCCTTGGAAACCCTGTGGGGCAGTTTTACTCTGTCCTGTAGGGTCGCTGTGAGTTGAGATGACTGGACGGCAACAGGTTTTATGGCCGTTCCAGTACTGCAGTGGCTGAGTTGAGTAGCCACAGAGATGGTTATGTTGCCTGCAAAGCCTAAGATATTTACATGTTGATTGTTTATGGGAACATCTGCTGGCCCTTTAGTGAAGAGATTATGTTTTTACCAGGACCGCCAGCAAAGCCTGGACTGTGGTCGTCTGTTGTTAGTTGCCGGGGAGTCGGCTCCCATTCATGGCAACCCTGCGCACAACATAGTGAAACGTTGCCCAGTCCTGCACCGTCTTCATGGTGATTGTATTGAACACAGTTATGTTGTGGTCCATAGAGTGTTCATTGGCTGATTTTCAGTGGACACCAGGCCCTTTTCCTAACCTGTCATGTCTGGAAGCTCCGCTGAAACCTGTCTACCGTGGGTGCTCCTGCTGGTATTTGAAATATTGGTGGCAGAGCTTCTAGCATCCATTGTAACACATAAGCCATCACAATTTGACAAACTGACAGACGAGGCTATGGAAAAGCGTAGACTGGAACTCACATCTTCCAGATCTAGTGCTTTTTCTATTTCATACTGAGTATCCTAGTAAGAATCTTCTAATTTTGGTGTTTCTTTAATTTGACCTTATTTTTTTTTAATGTGTGATACATATGTTGTTTCAGGTGCTGTTGAGTTGGTGCTGACTCATAGCGACCCTGTGTACAACAGAACAAAACACTGCCAAATGCTGCACCATCCTCACAATCGCTCCTGTGCTTGTTGCAGCCACTGTGTCGGTCCATCTTGTTGAGGGTCTTCGTCTTTTTCGCTGACTCTCCACTTACCAAGCATGATGTCCTTCCTCAGGGACTGGTCCCCCCGATAACATGTCCGACGTGAGACGAAGTCTTGCCATCCTCGCTTCCAAGAAGCATTCTGGCTGTACTTATTCCAAGACAGATTTGTTTGTTCTCCTGGCAGTCCATGGCATATTCAGTATTCTTTGCCAACATCATAACTCAAAGGCATCGATTCTTCGTCAGTCTTCCTTATTCATTGTCCAACTCTCATATGCATATGAGACGATTGAAGATACCATGGCTTGGATCAGACACACATTAGTCCTTTAAGTGACATCTTTGCTTTTCAACACTTTAAAGAGATCTTTTGCAGGAGAATGATACGTATACAGGTGCCATAAAACCCAAATGTTTCTTGTGTCCTTTCAGAGATAGTCTATGAGCATATTGTTGTATTTTTTAAAACATAAATTTTAGTACACTATATGCACTGTTCTGCACCTTCCTTTATTTTTTTCCCTCCTTACTTAAAGAAGGACATCATGCTTGGTAAACTACAGGGTCAGTGGAAAAGAGGAAGGTCCTCAATGAGGTGGATTGATACAGTGGCTACAACAGTGGGCTTAAACATAACAATTGTGAGCATGGTGCAGGACCAGGCAGTTGTTCTGTGGTACGTAGGGTCACTATGAGTCGGAAGTGATTCGATGGCACCTGATAACAACTCAAAAGTTTATTGTGGAGATCTTTCATGGTGGTTAGGAGCATTGGTTATAGAGTCAGACGTCTGGACTTAAATCATGGCTCTATTACTTGGTATTGGTATTGTGCAAATTACTTCATCTTTCTATGCTAGTTTTCACATCTTAAAAAAAAGATAATAATAAGATTGTTTTGAGACATGGGTTATACCTATAAACAATTAGGACAGTGCCTAGCATAGAGTAAGTGCTCAGTAAATGTTAGCTATTGTAGTCATCATTATTATAAAGCCAATAACTTATTCTTTTTAGTAGCTGGATAAATTTCCATTGCATAGATATTTGGTTCCCTAGTGATGATGATCTTTTATGATTACAGTGTTGCAATGAATTGCCTTGTGAGATTGAAAATTTTTATGGGTTTAAAAGTCGTTAACACTTATGTGAACCATCTGTTCAGATCCTTTGCCTGTTGTTCTATTTAGCGTTGGTCATTTTTTTATCGATTATAGAAGGTTTTTACATATGGAAGTTAGTCCTTTAAATGATATATGGGTTTAAAATATTTTTTCTATTGTTTGCCTTGTAACATTCTTTAACTGTTTATTGCTATTATTATTTTTTACCATGCAGAAAGTTTTCATTGTTATGTAGTCAAAGTTGTCAATCTTTTCTTTATTGGCTTTTGATTTGATGCCATATTTAAATGGACTTGCTTTACTTTGAGATCATAAAAAAAATTCTCCTGTGATTTCCTTTTGTGTTTTTATGATTTCAGTTCTTAAATTTAAATCTTTGGTCCATCTCACATTTATTTTGGTGTGAGCTGGAATATCGAAGTGGAGAATAAATATATCCTTACCCAGTGGAGGGTCAACAACTTAACTCTCCTTCTTCAAATCCATTTTTAAGTAGAAGCTATGTAAGTAAATAAAACACAGCTCTTCAGAAATACCAGATTTCTCGTTGATACTTTGGGTTAAGTGGAAATATTTGGTTTATTATCATCGAGGATATCCACATAAAGGCAGAGAAGAAGACCTTTCCCAAATAAAATCCAAGTGACGTGTGTTGAAGCAAATATACTAAATGTTGCATTCTTGAGATATATAGGCATTTATTTACTTGAAATAATTGGTTTAGATTATTTTTTGATTTTATTCTCTTCTCACTGTGTTTAGGTTGCGAGTTATAAGAACTCAGCATCATATAGAAGCGTTTGTTGAGCATCTAAATGGCCGGATTGTGGTTTCGGCATCCACTCGTGAATGGGCTATTAAAAAGCACCTTTATAGGACCACAAATGTGGTGGCTTGTGAGAGTATAGGACGAGTACTGGCAGAGCGATGCATACGGGCAGGAATCAACTTCGTGGTCTGCCAACCCACCCCTTGGGAGGCAGCCTCAGACTCGGTATGCTTGTTTTCATGTTTGTATCTAAAGAGTACTGTGTTAATTCTCGACAGCATTAGATAATTAATGGTAATAATTACCATTTACCAAGTCATTTTCATGTGTCAGACCCTGGTGTGAGTACTCTGACATACCTCATTTGGCTTCACAGCAACCCATGTGGTGGTGGTTATATGCTGTCAAGTCAGTTACGACTCATAGTGACCCTATAGGGAAGAGGAGAGCTGCCCTGTCAGAATTTCTATGCTGTAATTTTTATGGGAGCTGATCACCAGGCCTTTTCTCCTGCAGAGCCACTGGTGGGTTCGAACTGCTGACCTTTTGGTTAGTAGTCGAGTGCTTAATCATTGTACCACCAGGTAGGGGCTATTATTCCCATTTTATACATAGATAAACTGAGGGTCAGGTTGACTTGGCCAGAGTCAGTGAGTGCTGGATTTCAAACCCAGGGTACTTTCCTATTCATGTATTAGCATGTTTTCTGTATCATATTTTAGAAACAGTATTGATTTTTGGTATCTCCACATTCCCTTGTTTCTTAATCTATGTTGTTATTAACATCACCTTCTGAAAAACCAGTGTAGGCTGGGAAGTTAGCAAGGAGCACATCAGTTTTGTGTTTACTTCTGTCTTTGGGAATGAGCTGTATATTTTCAGCCTTACTTGTGCTAACTTCATCCTTTTCCTTTTTTTCTCATCTTCAAAACCAGATCAAACAACTACAGAGTGCTATGACAGAAGGTGGGGTGGTGCTGCAGGAACCTCGGAGAATCTATCAGTAAACTAGAAACGTTCATTGCTGTGAACTTGTACGTACAAAACTCTCGGCTATTGCATCCATCAGAAGAGAGCACGTGGAAGAACACCAGTTGGAAGTTTTACAACAATCATTTAACAGTGAAATGTTGCTGCAGGAAAGCTCACATTCCCCCCACCGCTTTGTGTGTGGGTTTTTTTTTTTTTTTTAAATCGGGCTGAATTCTTCCTCTCTCATGGACATGAGAGAAGTATCTGAGAAAAGCAGTCAACAATTTTAATTAGTTTTTGCAGGACAAATTAAAAGTTGTTTTTAAGTTAAAGAATAAAGGCATATTGTTATTCACTTACCTTTTGGTGACATGAAATTTTCCTTGCCTTTGCCTCAGTGTGGCAAGAGCACACATAGCAGGTTTATGTAAAGCACTTACTACAGTGTCTGACTCGTAGTGGGTGATCTCAGTAAATGGTACTGTTTTCCTGCTCAGGCTCCAGGGTGTGTGTGGTGCTTAAAGTTATATGTCATCTTGGCTAGGCAATGATTCTCAGTGGTTTAGCAGACATTATGTAATTCTCCGCTTTGTGATCTGATGTGTGCAGCCGGTCAGTTGGAAGGGGAATTTCCTTGGGGTGTGGCCTGCATCAAATATGTATGGATGTTCTGGCAAAGTTCACACTCTCAGTGCTGCATTTGACTCGTCATCCTGTGACCTCTGGTTCGTAGGATGTGAGCCTCCACCCTGCCACCTGACCTGCAGATTTTAGGTTAGCCCCTGTGTCTTGATTATCTAATACTGCTATAACAGAAATACCACAAGTGGATGGCTTTAACAAATTTATTCTCTCACAGTCTAGTAGAAGTCCAAATTCAGGGCACCAGCTCTAGGGGAAGGCTTTCTCTCTGTGTTGACTCTGAGGGAAGGCCCATGTCATCAGTCTTTCCTGGTCAAGGAGCTTCTCCGTGCAGGGACGTCAGGTTCAAAGGATGTACTATTCTCATTTCTTGGTGGTATGAGGTCCCCCTGACTCCGCTGGCTTCCCTCTTTTATACCTCAAAAAAGATTGATTTAAAACATGACTTAATCTTGTAGATTGAATCCTCCCTCATTAACATAACTGCCTCTAATGCTGCCTCATTAATATCATAAAGGCAGGCTTTACAACACATAAGAAAATCACATTAGATGACAAAATGGTTGACAATCACAGGATATTGGGAATCATGGCCTAGCCAAGTTACACGCATTTTGGGGGGACACAATTCAACCCACAACATTCCACCCTTTGGCCCTCAAAAATTCATGCCCTTGCCACATGTAAAACATATTTAACCCATTTTATCAGCAAAAGTCTTAACTCCCAAGTCCAAAATCCAAAAATTCCTCTTCATCTGTGAAATCTAGAATAAAGTTACCTGCTTCCAAAGTACAATGGTGCACAAGCTAGGCATTTCCATCACAAATGGGAGAAATTGGAGGGAAAGAAGGGATAACGGACACCAAGGAAGTCAGCAGAACACAATTACATTAGCTCTCAGGGCTGGAAAATAATCCTCAGATCATTTAGACAGTGGCCCTGCCCTCCAGACTCTGGGTGTTGGCTACACTCTCGATTCTGGGTGGAGACCCCTTCATCCTGGGCTTCAGTTCCACCTTCCAGGCCCACTGGGATGGTAACACTGCTCCTTTGGCTTTAGGTGGCCCCATTCTCCTGGTCCATGTGAGTGGCAACCCCACCCTTTGAGACCCCAGAGGTTGTGACCCCACCCTTTGAGACTGAGGCAACTCTGCTTCCTGCGTACCTTATTTTTTAAGCTTCTGCATCCTGACTCCTTGGCCTCTCGGCCCCTTGGGCCTGTCCGCCTGTGTCTGCCCTGTTGGGGCAAGTATTCCAAAGCTCTTTAGCTCCACCTGTAAGTGCCTGGAGGCACCCCACTCTGCCAGTAAGCCTCCTGTGCAAAGGCACTCAGCTCTTGCTCCATGTGTCAGCTCCAGCACTCTCTCTCACCAGTCTGGTTCTGCTGCTGTCGCTTCTCTGCTGCTGCCAGTTCTCACCATCTCCAGCGTAACAGCTCCCCTCATGTCCTTTTGAGTCCTCAGCAGGATTGTCCTTGATGTCCATAATTCCACCAACAGTCTCTTTTAAGGCAATCTAGGCTTTTGCTGTTAGGCACTTTAAAACTCTCCCAGCCTCTATCCATTCACAGTTTCAAAACTGCTTCCACGTTTTAGGTATCTGTTAGAGCAGCACCCCACTCTTCTGGTACCAAATTCTGTCTTAGTGCTGCTGTAACAAATACCACTAGGGCATGGCTTTAACAAAGACAAATTTATTCTCTCACAGTCTAGGAGGCTAGAAGTTCGAATTAAGGGTGCCAGCCTCAGGGGAAGGCTTTCTCTCTCTGTTGACTCTGGGGGAAGGTCCTAGTCATCAATCTTCCCTGGTCGAGGAGCTTCTCAGCAGAGAAGCCCCAGGTTCAAAGGACGCACCCGTGAGTCAGGAGAAGCCTCCAGCCTGCTGCCTGACCCACAGATTCGGGGCTTGCCAGCCTCCACGATTGCCTGAGCCATTTCCTTGAAACAAATCTAAAGGAACCCTGGTGGCACAGTGGTTAAGCACTTGGCTGCTAACTGAAAGGTTGGCAGTTCGAATTCAGTAGCTGCTTCACAGAAGAAGGACATGGAAATCTGCTTCTATAAAAATTACAGCCTTGGAAACCCTGTGGGGCGTTTCTACTCTGTCCTGTAGGGTTGCTATGAGTCAGAATTGGTGACAACGGGTTTTTTTTTTTTTCTTTTTTAATGTGTATATATTTACATGCACGCTTCGCTGGTTTTGCCCCTCTAGAGAACCCAGCCTAAGACGGGGTTTTTTTTTTTTTTTTTTTTCAAATAGGGAATATCATTATCAGTTGAAAAATAAACATTGTTAGTAATGTGAAGAAAAGGAGCAAATGCTAGCCTCAGTTGGGTGTTGCTAGTGCGCTTCTGGATGCTAACAGGCAGAGAACTAAGTCTGAAGACAGGAGTGCCGTGAGGAACTAGAGGTGGAGACAGCAGGGTTAGTGTATGCTAGATTTCCCACAAAGTGGAAATTTATTAGGTGGACAAAACTTGGTGTCCGTGCAAGTTAATGTAAAACTGAAGCTTGGGTAGGTAGATGGGATCACGGCAGTTCTCTGAAAGGAGTTAACTATTTCTATTTCAGATAAATTTAGGGAGGAAGAAGCTATAAGCATTTAGGAAAGCTTCTAGAGCATCATCGCCAACTTGTAAATGTACACCACAGTGATAAGGAGCCCTGGTGGTGCGATGGTGAAGTGCTTGGCTGCTAGCTGAAAGGTCGGCAGTGGCTCTGTGGAAGAAAAGACCTGGCGATCTGCTCCCATAAAGATTTCAGCTTAGAAAACCCTATGGAGCAGTTCTCCTCTGTCCTCCAGGGTTGCTGTGAGTTGGAATCGACTTGTCAGCACGCAACAACAACCCCAATGATTAATTTATTAGAAGTGAAATGTGATGCTACTGTCAATCTGAGTATTCTATTTTTAAAAGGTAAACACAAATCTGTGGGCACCAACATTAAAAGAAATACGATTGATTCTGGAAAGCCTTCATAATCCAATGGCTTATATATTTTCCCTTGTGATCGATAAATGTCACAGTGGAGACACTAAAAAAGATAGAATTCTAGCATTTTCTTCCCTCATCTTAAAGATTGATGTGAGCACCTCGCTTTGAAGATCACTGCTGGAGAAGGCTGTTGAAACAGAAGTTTAGGAGGACTCCAGGGAGGGACTATAGGAAGAGCATGGACTGAACCAGCAGCTTCGGAAACGGGCAGTGACAAAAAAAGGCTTCCCCCGTAAGTGTCCCTGTAGTAGGGATTTCTTCAGGTGTATGATTGTACTAGATAGTCTCTGTGCACCAGTTAAGGTTTCTCCAACTTAATGGGTAATTCTTGAGGCTTTTGTGTGCAAAATATAATACGAGGTACTATAAAGACAGCGGTGATGTGAACAAAGCCAGGTGAGGGAAAAGGCGTCAGGTGGAAGGGATGCCGACAGACCAGTACACTGATGGAGAAGTTGGGGAAGAGTCATAATTTAAAATACGGATTTAAATTCCAGCCTCTTCCTCAGTGGCAGCTTTTCAGTACTCTGTATTCACTTACCATTCCTTCAGGTGCTGTTTAAAAACCAACTGGGGTGAATCCCTCATGGCCACCCCATGTGAGTCAGAGTACAGCTATGCTCCCTAGGGTTTTCAGTGGCTGGTTTTCTGGAAGTAGATCTCCAGGCCGTTCTTCCGAGGTGCCTCTGGGTGGACCGGTTAGCCACCAAGTGGGGTAACTGCACCACCCATGGGTCACAGCCCTTTGTGAGCAAGTTGTAAATTCAAACACCTGTAAGGAGGTGTGCAGCCGAGGTTGCCGAGGGGCCCAGGGCCCGGTGGTCCGCTCCGGCCTGGTGCGCGCCCTTTAAGGCCACTGTGGCGGCGGGCGGGCGGAAGTGGGCAGCACGCGGCTCCACGCGGCCTCCGCCGGCGCCTGCGGGACCTGCGTGGCCATGGACGTGGGCGCCGAGGAGTTCGAGCAGCTCTTGCCCCTGCTGCAGGAGCTGGTTCTCCGCGCGGACTTCGTGGGTGAGACGCCGGGAACCAGGCTGGGGACGCCCGGTGGGGACGAGCGGGGGCGGCGGGGGAGGGATGGGAGGCCGAGGGGCGTCGGGAAGGGGAGACTGGGAGACCGAGACGGTGCCAGGCCCAGGCCGGGGCTCCGCGCCCTCGGGCGTCTCCATCCCAAGGAAGGTGCCCTGGGCTGGGAGGTGAGCAGGTCACACCCGCTGCGCTGTCGGCAGGGCCCGCTAGTGCCAGCGGGGCTGGGCGGACGGACCCGGGTGGCCTGGCTTCTCCCTGCTTCGTCGGTCTCCATGTCCTCCCCTGACCATACCTGGCTTCTTGGGCAGCAGAGGATGTTTGCCATCTGAAACGTTTAGGGCATAAATAGCGGTGCCAGGGTCTTTGCGGGACTTTTGTCTTTTCTGCTCCCTCCTCCCCCCAGGTCTGGACATAGAGTTCACTGGCCTTCGCTCCACCCTGTCCAGGCCCCAGCAGATCAGGTAACGGGGACTGACCTGTGTCACCTCCAGGTGCCATCCTGGCGTCGGGTTGGGGGCAGGGACAGCTCGATGTTGGGCGCCCCCACGTGCAGGGCCGCTGTCTGTGCACTAGACTTGGAATGTCCCTTCCCTAGTTGTGTGACAGGGAACAGCTGTCCTGGTGGAGGGGCTGATGGCGAGGACAGGCAGCGTTGCCTGCGCAGTGACTTGCCTTTTTCCACAGCCTGTTTGACTTGCCATCAGAGTGGTATCTAAAGAGCCGGCAGAGTGTCCAGCAGTTTACAATCTGTCAGATTGGTGAGTTAAACACTCAGCTGTTTGTTATGAATTATTTTTATTATTCTAGTGTGCTACTGGTAAAAAAACAGCTTTGATACTTCTCTGAGATAGCGGGTATCATTTTGTATGTTGTTTTGGTTTTGGCCATGGTTAGTATAGTGGTAAATATCCTGGCTGTCCCGCAGGAGACTGGGGTTCGATTTCCCAGCAGGGAGGCATGGAGAACTTGAAGCCCTAGTGGCACAGTGGTTAGAAGCTATGGCTGCTAACCAAAAGGTTGGCAGTTCGAATCCACCAGCTGCTCCTTGGAAACCCTATGGGACAGCCCTGCGCTGCCCTTGTAGGGTCGCTATGAGTCGGAATTCGCTCGACAGCAACAGGTTTGGGTTTTTTATGTCTGTGGGACCTAACACTTTGGAACAAGCAGAAACTTAAACTAGCCACACTGTTTTCATGACTGTCTTAGTTGCCTGGTGCTGCTCTCCTGGAGATGCTACAAGTGGGTGATTTAAACAAACAGATTTGTTTTCTTAACTGTTTAGGAGGCTAGCAGTGTGAATTCAGGGTGCCAGCTCTAGGAGAAGACTTGTTTTTTTCTGTCAGCTCTAGGGGAAGGTCCCTGTTCTTTGGTGCCTTGGTGATCTTCATGTGGCATGGCATCTGTTTTCTCCCATCTCTGCTGCTTTTATATTTTGTAAAAGATGGACTCAACACACACCCTACACTAGTCCTGTGTCGTTAGCATAACAAAGACAGTCCATTCCCAAATGGGATGATAACCACAGGCATAGAGGTTAGGATTTACAATGAACATTTTTTGGGGGACACAGTTCATCCGTAACAATGAGTAATGCCTAAGTAAATCATTGTTAAGAAACTGTCACTGTTAATCTGTTTGTTGTCCGTCTTTCAAGGAAAAATGTGTTATGATTTTTATTTTTAAAATTTGCCCAGAGAAGTTCATACTATAAACATTTTGCTCTGTACCTTGCTTTTTTCATTTAATAGAGTTTGGAGGTCTTTCTGTATCAGCACACACAGATTTCTTGTTTGTTTTTTAACAACTGCATAGTATTCTAATCTATGAATATATCTATTGATTCAGTCTTCTAATAATGCATGTTTCTGTTACCACTTGTGTGTATTAAATCTTGATATTTATAAATTACTGTATTTTTGTGGGAGCCCTGGTGGCATAGTGGTTAAGAGCTTGGCTGCCAACCAAAAGGCCAGCAGTTCAAATCCACCAGCTGCTCCTTGGAAGCCCTGTGGGGCAGTTCTACTCTGTCCTGTAAGGTCGCGGTAGGTTGGAACTGACTGGACGGCACCTGACAACAACAGCAGCATGCTTTCGTGATTACGTGCATCTGCCACACTTGTAGTAGTAGAATTGCACGTTAGAGAACAAGTGGTTTAAAGTATCGATGTACCTTGTCAGACTAGTCCCCTTCCTGCCCAACCCAAAACCAAAGCAAGGTCTCGAGCCGGTTTGTTCCAGCTCGACCCTCTGCTGATAATTTGCATCTCTACCTGAGATATGCCGAATCAGAGTTTACATTTTAACAAGATCCCCAGGTGATTCTTATGTACACATGCCACACCTGGGGATCTTGTTAAAATGTGGATTCTGATTCAGTATATCTGGGGTGGAAATGCACATTCTCAGCAGAGGGTTGAACTAGACCAAAGCCCTGAACCAAACCCATTGCCGCTGAGTCAGTTGTGATTCATCGTGACCCTATAAAAAAAAATAGGACAGAGTAAAACTGCCCCGTCTGGTTCCAAGGCTGTGTCATCTTTACAGAAGCAGACTGCTACATCTTTCTCCCGCAGAGCAGCTGGTGGCTTTGAACTAACAACCATCTGGTTAGCAGCTGCGTGTTTAACCACTGCACCACCAGGGCTCCTTCTCTTCCTGCCAACCACCCACAGAGTTTACGGTGATTTACATTAACAGAAGCAGTGAACCTGTCTCTTTCCCTCACCAACACTGTGATTATGAGTTTTTTTGGTTTAGTAGAGGAAACATGATCTAATTGCTATTTTGATTTACTTGTTGTTGTTAGGTGCCGTCGAGTTGGTTCCGACTCATAGCGACCCTGTGCACAACAGAACGAAACACTGCCTGGTCCTGAGCCATCCTTACAATTGTTGTTATGCTTGAACTCATTGTTGCAGCCACTGTGTCAGTCCACCTCGTCGAGGGTCTTCCTCTTTTCTGCTGACCCTGTACTCTGCCAAGCATGATGTCCTTCTCCAGGGACTGATCCCTCCTGACAACTTGTCCAAAGTATGTAAGATGCGGCCATCCTTGCCTCTAAGGAGTGTTCTGGCTGTACTTCTAAGACAGATTTGTTTGTTCTTTTGGCAGTCTGTGGTATATTCAATTTTCTTCGCCAGCACCAGAATTCAAAGGCGTCAATTTGGTCTCCCTTATTCATTGTCCAGCTTTCACATGCATATGATGCAATTGAAAATACCATGGCTTGGATCAGGTGCACCTTAGTCTTCAAGGTGACATCTTTGCTCTTCAGCACTTTAAAGAGGTCCTTTGCAGCAGATTTCCCCAGCGCAATGCGTCTTTTGATTTTTTGACTGCTGCTTCCATGGGTGTTGATTGTGGATCCAAGTAAAATGAAATCCTTGACAACTTCAATCTTTTCTCCGTTCATCATGTTGTTGCTCATTGGTCCGGTTGTGAGGATTTTTGTTTTCTTTATGTTGAAGTGTAATCCATGCTGAAGGCTGTGGTCTTTGATCTTTATTAGTAAGTGCTTCAAGTGCTCTTCACTTTCAGCAAGCAAGGTTGTGTTATCTGCATAACGCAGGTTGTTAATGAGTCTTCCTCCAATCCTGATGCCCTGTTCTTCTTCATTTAGTCCAGCTTCCTGGATTATTTGCTCAGCATACATATTGAATAGGTATAGTGAAAGAATACAACCCTGATGCACACCTTTCCTGACGTCAGACCAGTTAGTATCCGCTTGTTCTGTCTGAACAACTGCCTCTTGATCTATGTAAAGGTTCCTCATGAGCACAATTAAGTGTTCTGGAATTCCCATTCTTCGCAATGTTATCCATAATTTGTTATAATCCACACAGTTGAATGCCTTTGCATAGCCAATAAAACACAGGTAAACATCCTTCTGGTATTCTCTACTTTCAGCCAGGATCCATCTGACGTCAGCAACGATATCCCTGGTTCCACGTTCTCTCCTGAAACCTGCCTGAATTTCTGGCAGTTCCCTGTCAATATACTGCTGCAGCTGTTTTTGAATGATCTTCAGCAAAATTTTGCTTGTGTGTGATACTAATGATACTATTCTATCATTTCCACTTTCGGTTGGATCACCTTTCTTGGGGATAGGCATAAATACGGATCTCTTCCAGTCAGTTGGCCAGGAAGCTGTCTTCTATATTTCTTGGCATAGACGAGTGAGCACTTCCAGTGCTGCATCTGTTTGTTGAAACATCTCAGTTGATATTCCATCAATTCCTGCAGCCTTGTTTTTCGCCAATGCTTTCAGAGCACCTTGGTCTTCTTCCTTCAGTACCATCGGTTCCTGATCATATGCCACCTCTTGAAATAGTTGAACATTGACTAATTCTTTTTGGTATATTGACTCTCTGTATTCCTCCCATCTTCTTTTGATGCTTCCTGCATCGTTTAATATTTTCCCCATAGAATCCTTCACTATTGTAACTTGAGGCTTGAATTTTTTCTTCAGTCCTTTCAGCTTGAGAAACACTGAGCGTGTTCTTCCCTTTTGGTTTTCCATCTCCAGTTCTTTGCGCATGTCAATATAATACTTTGTCTTCTTGAGATGCCCTTTTAAATCTATAGTTCTTTTACTTCATCAGTTCTTCCTTTTGCTTTAGCTTGCTTGACATTCGTGAGCAAGCTTCAGAGTCTCCTCTGACATCCATCTTGGTACTTCTTTTCAATGACCTCTTACTTTCTTCATGTGTGATGTCTTTGACGTCATTCCACAACTTCTCTGGTCTTTGGTCACTGGTGTTCAATTCATCAAATCTGTTTTTGAGATGGTCTGTAAATTCAGGTGGGATGTACTCAAGGTCATATTTAGGCTCTCGTGGACTTGCTGGGATTTTCTTCAGTTCCAGCTTGAGCTTGCATATGAGGAATTGATGGTCTGTTCCACAGTTGGCCCCTGGCCTTGTTCTGACTGAAGATATTGAGTTTTCCATCGTCTCTTTCCACAGATGTAGTCAATTTGATTTCTGTGTGTTCCATCTGGCGAGGTCCATGTGTATAGTCACTGTTTATGTTGGTGAGAGAAGGTATTTGCAATGAAGAAGCCGTTGGTCTTACAAAATTCTGTCATTCGCTCTCCGGCATTGTTTCTGTCCCCAAGGCCATATTTTCCAACTACTGGTCCTTCTTCTTTGTTTCCAACTTTCGCGTTCCGATCACCAGTAATTATCAATGCATCTTGATTGCATGTTCGATCAATTTCAGACTGCAGCAGCTGATAAAAGTCTTCTGTTTCTTCATCTTTGGCCCTAGTGGTTGGTGCGTAAATTTGAGTAATAGTCATATTTACCTTGTAGGCATATGGATATTCTATCACTGACAGTGTTGTTGTACTTCAGGATAGATCTTGAAACATTCTTTTTGATGATGAATACACCACCATTCCTCTTCAATTTGTCATTCCCAGCATAGTAGACTATACTATTGTCCGATTCAAAATGGCCAATACCAGTCCATTTCAGCTCACTAATGCCCAGGATATCAATGTTTATGGGTTCCATTTCATTTTTGATGATTTCCAATTTTCCTAGATTGGTATTTTGTACATTCCAGGTTCGATTATTAATGGATGTTTGCAGCTGTTTCTTCTCATTTTGAGTCATGCCACATCAGCAAATGAAGGTCCCGAAAGCTTTACTCCATCCACGTCATTAAGGTCGACTCCACTTTGAGGAGGCAGCTCTTCCCCAGTCATCTTTTGAGTGCCTTCCAACCTGGGAGCTCATCTTCCAACACTGTATCAGACAGTGTTCTGCTGCTATTCATAAGGTTTTCACTGGCTAATGCTTTTCAGAAGTAGAGTGCCAGGCCCTTCTTCTTAGTCTGTCTTAGTCTGGAAGCTCAGCTGAAACCTGTCCTCCATGGGTGACCCTGCTGGTATCTGAATACCGGTGTCACGGCTTCCAGCATCACAGCAACACGCAAGCCCCCACAGTACGACAAACTGACAAACATTTTAAAATAAAGAGGTTGGCAGACTTGTTCTGTAAAGGGCTATATAGTAAGCATTTTAAGCTTTGTGGGCCATACTGTCTTTGTTAAAAACAAAACAAAACAGAACTGTTTATGCCACCAAGTTGATTCCAACTCATGGCAACCCCACGTGTGTCAGAGTGGAACTGTACTCCTTAGGGTTTTCAGTGGCTGATTTTTTGAACATAGGTTGCCGGGCCTTTCTTCCAAGGTGCTTCTGAGTGGATTTGAACTGCCAACCTTTTGGTTAGCAGCCAAGCCTGTTAACTGTTTGCACCACCCAGAGACTCTGTTACAACTGCTCTGTTCTGCCATTGTAGTGTGAAATCAACCATGTGTAGTATGTAAATGAACGACCATGGTTGGTATTCCAATAAAACTTTATTCACAAAACAGGCTGTGGGCCAGATTTTATTGACCCCTGCTTTTGATGAGTGACAGTGAACATCTGTGTGTTTGTTCTCTGAATTGTCTATCGTCGTCCTTTCCTATTTTTCTATTGTGGTTGTTTTTCCTAATTGTAAGACCTCTGAAAAGAAAGGGGAACAGCTCTTGGTTACATGCTTCTATTGTTACCCTTTATTTGAAGCCTTTTTCACTTTGTGTGTGGTCTTTTTAACAACACAGACATTTTAAAGCAGCTAAATTTATAAATCTTTAGGGTTTCTGAAGTTTCCTCAGGTTAGTTCTGAAGCTAAAAAATTGTCAGTATTTACTTCTGTATTTGAAGAACCATCCGCAATTATATTTTAGCCACTTCAGTGTGGATTACAATTCGATAGCTCACATACTTCACATCTGTCTTTACTTCATCTTCCTCCTGCCTAGACTTAATAGGCTGAATTGTGTGTGTGTGTGTGTTTGTAGGCTTTCAGTAGTTGTTGTCTATTTTTGTTTTTCTATCTCATTTTTTTTTTTTCCACGTGAGATTTCAACTAAACATGCTGTTTATAAGTTAGTATCTTGGAAAATAATAAACTTTTCTCAATTAAGAGGCTGCATTGACTTCTGAAACAGCTCTCTGTGGTTCTGGCAGCTTGAATGGTTCTCGGCTCTTCCACTATATAATGGTTCTGTGGTGAGTCAAAGAGGGTTCTGTTAATGTTTATCTTGAGGCAAGAATGCACCTGAACAGTGACTTTCTAATTTGTAAGCATTACAAAGTTACACCATTCTAAAGCCCAGGGTAGTATCTTGGGATGCAAAGCACTTTTCAGAATGTTTTGGCTTGTTGGGTAACTTCAGGTTGCCTACGTATTCATTCTTTCTGTTGTCGTTCTAGGATTGTCTGTGTTTTCCAGAGTCAAAGGAGAGTCCAACAAGTACGTATAAAGACCTTCAGCAAAACATATGGCTCTTGTCTGTTTACCTTCTACAGCTGCTGCCCTTCAAGTTTTACCTCAGGCAGCTGAGCCTCGTGCCCCAGACGCTCCACATTCCCACCTGCTTGTGTGCCCTTCTCTGTGAATCCCAGCTCACCCTGCCAGGCCCGGAAGCAGTGCCATTCCTGTGGGGCCTTTCTGGCCACCCTGCCCTGTGCCGTAGTGCTGCCTTCCCTGTTTCCGTTGTTGGTCTATGCACCTTTGTTAGAGCGATTACCACAGTGTGTTGTAATGAGGGTGATGTTTAAAATGCCTATCTGGCAGATCACAGGCCCCCACGAGTCAGAAGGGCCATTCCAT
Source organism: Elephas maximus indicus (assembly GCF_024166365.1). Taxonomy (NCBI): domain Eukaryota; kingdom Metazoa; phylum Chordata; class Mammalia; order Proboscidea; family Elephantidae; genus Elephas; species Elephas maximus. The sequence goes on from NC_064819.1 coordinate 232,190,076, forward strand.
CTGTTAAGACGGCCCCGTCTGTCACAGTAGTGTGCTGAGCTGCACGTTCTGACTAAAGAGCGGCCCTAGTGGGGCCATTCACAATCTGTCCCTGTGGGGACTCTTCCCTGAGGGCAAGTCTCTGCCTCATCTCTTTGGTCCTTCAATGCCAGTCATAGTACTTGATATATAGCAGACATTCAAATACTTCTTAAATGAAAGAGCCAACTCTGAAGCCTACTTTGTGAGCCAGCGTTTGACAGATGGTTTCACTTCTTCTCCTTATGTTTATCTTTTTGTAGGTATGTATCCCATTCATGTAACTTCTTTCTCTTCCCTACAACGTTTGGGATTTTGGATTCAGAATTCTCTTTCCAGGCTTCTAGCGTTCAGTTTTTGAATCAGTATGGCTTCGACTATAACAAGGTATGGCATTGGAGGAGGGAAGCGGGACCATTACAAAAGTTACCTGGTCTGTCGGCTGGATTTCTTCCCCGTCTTCCTTGTCCACGTGAACCAAAAGGCTTCTTTTCACTCTGGGTACAGAAAATACTCAGACCAGTCTCCTTGCTTTGTTTTTTAGTTTCTCAAAAATGGAATCCCATATATGAATGAAGAACAAGAGAGGAAAATTAAACACAGTATCCTGTGTGGGAACTGGAGAGTTCGCAGGTAGAGCTAATTTTGCCAAGCGTTTTTTGGGTTTTGTCATTGTTTTTTCATTCCTGTGGATAGGTACACTCAGGGCCGGATTACCCAATAAGCAAGGTACGCATGGGCTGATTTGTACGTATTTACTAATCTGTACTGAGCAATTTTACAACCAAAGGTGTGGCAAAACCCACGTGAAATCGTTCACTGCAGAATAGTAAGTACGCACAAATCAGCCCGTGAGTACCTTGCTTACTGATTATTCCGTCCCTGGTGGTGAAATCCAGTTTTCTTTCTAGGTATGGCTGTCATCTATCTCTCTGTCTCCTAAACCCATAGCACTTTCCTACAGAATCAAAGCCCGTTTTCAAGTTTACAATCCGTGACAGGGACGGATTACCCATTATGTGAGGTGCACAGAGGCTAACTCGTGCTTACTTACTAATCTGTAGTGAAAGACTTCACGTAGGTTTCGCCACATCAAAGGTACCCACAAATCAGCTGTACATACCTTGCTTAGTGGTTAATCCATCACTGTTGGTGAAATCGTTCACTACAGTCACAGGGATGGGTTAACCAGTAAACAAGACACGCATGGGCCGATGTGGGCATATATGCTAATCTGTGGACCTCTGGTGCTGCCGTGGTTAAGAACAAGAGGCTTTGATTCTGTAGGAAGGTGCTGTTGGTTTGGGAGAGAGGCAGAGTCTTTGATGTGGTGAAAACAATGTGAAATTTTTCACTACACATATTCTGGTAAGCAAGGAAAGCACTGTGCTTACCTTGCCTCTTGGATAATCTGCCCCTGGATACACTGTTGCTAGAAGAAAGGTGACATCGTATCATCCACATTTAACTGGGATGGAGTCCACTCATGTGCTCAGCCAGAACAGAACCCTCTGTGGGGCTGGTGATTCCTTTCCTACACATGAGATGAAAAATGGCAGTCAGCTGTTTGCGCCATCAGGTTCAGCTCTTAGGTGACCCCCTGCCTGCACCGAGTGTGGTGTTAGTGTTTAAAAGTGAAGGGGGAAAAAAAAAAAAACTCTTAATTTGGGGGTGAGATAAAGAAACAGGAGCACCATTCCAGCACTGGAGGGAAGAACGAAGGCTCTGTCGGACTGCTGGGAGATGTTGTGTTGGTCTTCCCTGGGGTCTTCTGACGGTGTGGGGCAATGAATTCCCTCATCTGGCATTTGCCCTTGGTTTGTAGAAAAATCACCATAAGGGATCTCATAAGTAATTGAGGTATCTCGACTATACCTGAGGGTTTGTTGGTGCCAGTCTGGCTAGGGAGCCCACTTGGTGACATAATGAGCGCATGGACTGGCTGATGAAAGCCCTGGAATATGGTAGCTCAGGGGAGCTTCTGGGTTAGTGAGAGTGAACATCTGCTCAGAAGAGTAAGTGCATCTCCCAGGGGTGTAGGAGTTCTGAGCTGGGACCCCTCCTGGGCCTTGCCCTATGTATCTCTTCATTTGTATCCTTTTTTGTTACATTAAAGCTGTTATTGCAGGTGTGTTGACTCCTGTCAGCTCCATGAACTGTTCCAGCACATGACTGGACCCAAAGGAACAGGGGGAGCCAGATGGTCTGAAGTGGAGGGAGTCAAGAGGGACTCCCAAGCTTGCAGCTGGTACCCACTGACCCATCCCTGAGTGGCTGGGGGCACGGGAGGCTTGTGTGAGCAGCTAAGGTCTGAACTGAACAGGGAGGGAAGCTGAGATTTCCAAACAGTGCAGCTGGTGTGTGGAGTGGGATCTGTCATCCACCACACAGTTTGACATTAGAGGTGGGTGATCTTAGTTTGCATAGACTGGTTTGCATAAGTGGTGCTGTGAGCGGGGTGAGCAAGAGAGAACCCCAAGACTGCTCAGGGGGAACTCCCGGGTGACTTTGGCTGTCCCAGCTGTGTGCTGTGCACAGACTTTCAAACTCAAGCCTCGGCGTGGGTGGATTTGCTCTGGTGTGTTAGTTTCTGCTGTTTTCCCTGAGGGCAGGATGTCTGTCTTCTGTCTTTGGTCCCCAGTACCAAGCATAGTTCTCGAGACTTAGTACTTAAACCCAGGACTGCTGTGGAGTTAAGAGTCTGGGTGATGAGGGTGGGCAGGCAGGGTGGTTGTGGCAGGCAGAGCAGGCCACTGGGTGCTGGTCCGGCCACTGCTCTGAATTCAGTGGGTGGTTGTGAACAAGTCAGTTAAGCTCTTGGGGCTTTAAATTCTTTGCCTGTATCACGAAGGGGGTTAAATTAGCTTTTAACTCTAAAATGTTGTGATTGATTACCTGGTCCAGGAATTCTCTTATGTAATGTTGGAGTTTTTCCTTTTTTTTAATTCTGGTGGTTTTCATACTAAAATGTAGCTCTTTGTAATGGAAAAACACAAACTGAATTTTTAACCTTATTTTGAAATGTTGGAAAAAGGTCTTTCCTTACCTCCAAATCACATTATGTTCTTATATTTCTAACACAGGAGAAGATCTATTTACCAGAGTCCCTGTCTTTTCCTTATTTCACCAAATGGTACTTCACCACCTCTGAAAGTGGCATAAAGAAGCCAGTACGGATAGTAGTGCTCAAACCAAAACCAAACCCGTTGGCGCAGAGTTGACTCCGACTCACAGCGACCCTATAGGACAGAGTAGAACTGCCCCAGAGAGTTTCCAAGGAGCACCTGGTGGATCCAGACTACCAGCCTTTTTGGTTAGCATCTGTAGCTCTTAACCGCTGCATCACCAGGGCTCCATGTGGTAGTGCTCAGTACTGACCAAATCCCAGTAACTTCTCTGAAGTCCTGGGGAAGCAGTACGGGACCTAATGTGTTCCCAGGAATGCTTGGAAGTGTATGGGCCAAGTGTTTGGCTTCTTGTTGCATGATAAGACCTGGAAATAAATGATCTTTTTGGGTCCATTTTCTTCACTAGCTTCCAGCATCAACACTGGAGACCTCAGATGCATTTTAAGTTGTCTTACAGTTCTAGTGCAGTGTCTCTGATATTTCTGCTTTCCTGTGCTTTTTTCAGTTCTTTGGATAAAGACCAAATCAAGATGGTAATTGATAGAGTTACACGGTGGCTGGCCCTGGCAGAGGAAGGCGATTGGATGACTCTCCCTGGCATCACTGGTAGGTGTGAGGGGTGTTGGGGCAGGCCCCTATCGTGGGCCAGCCACTGGGGATAGCACACCCTCTCTTACCCTGGGTTCCTGGGCCTGGATTTCCAACCACTGGGTCTGATGCCAGCATTAGCTGAGAAGATAAGTAGCTCCAGGCTTAGACAAAGGTCTGGCCTGAATGAAAAAGCTGGAGGCTTTCTGACCTACTTCGAATATTAAGACTAGGAAGTAAAATTCCGTTCAGAGACATCCTTTTTTTTTTTTTTTAAATAATTTTTATTGTGCTTTAAGTAAAAGTTTACAAATCAAGTCAGTCTCTCATACAAAAACCCATATATACCTTGCTACACACTCCCAATTACTCTCCCCCTAATGAGACAGCCTGCTCTGTCCCTCCACTCTCTCTTTTCGCATCCATTTCGCCAGCTTCTAACCCCCTCCACCTTCTCATCTCCCCTCCAGGCAGGAGATGCCAACCTAGTCTCAAGTGTCCACCTGATCCAGGAAGCTCACTCCTCACCAGCATCCCTCTCCAACCCACTGTCCAGTCCAATCCATATCTGAAGAGTTGGCTTCAGGAATGATTCCTGTCTTGGGCCAACAGAAGGTCTGGCAGCCATGACCACCGGGATCCTTCTAGTCTCAGTCAGACCATTAAGTCTGGTCTTACGAGAATTTGGGGTCTGCATCCCACTGCTCCCCTGCTCCCTCAGGGGTTCTCTGTTGCATTCCCTGTCAGGGCAGTCATGGGTTGTAGCGAGGCACCATCTAGTTCTTCTGGTCTCAGGATGATGTAGTCTCTGGTTCACGTGGCCCTTTCTGTCTCTTGGGCTCGTAATTGCCTTCTGTCCTTGGTGTTCTTCATTCTCCTTTGCTCCAGGTGGGTTCAGACCAGTTGATGCATCTTAGATGGATATTTGCTAGCGTTTAAGACCTCAGACGCCACTCTTCAAAGTGGGATGCAGAATGTTTTCTTAATAGATTTTAACATGCCAATTGTCTTAGATATCCCCTGAAACTATCAGAGCCATCCTTTTTATGCCGACTGTCTTAGTTATCTAGTGCTGCTATAACAAATATCACACGTGTTTGGCTGTAGCAAACAAATTTATTTCTCACATTTTAGGAGGCTAGAAGTCTGAATTCAGGGTGCCAGCTCTGGGGAAAGGCTTTCTGTCTCTGTTGACTCTAGAGAATGGTGGTCATCTCTAGTTTCTGCTGCCTCCGTCCTTGGAGATCTCCATGTGTCTTGGCATCTGTCTTACCCCATCCGCTTCTCTTGCTTGTTTAATCTCCTTTATATCTCAAAAGAGGTTAATTTAAAGCACACCCTGCACTAATCCAGCCTCATGAACGCAACAGAGACAGCCCATTCTCAAATGGGCTTGTAGCCGCAGGGATAGAGGTTAGGATTTAAAATACATCATTTGGGGGGACACAATTCTGTCCGTAACACTGACCCTGAGTGCACTATATTCTCTGATCTTAATTACTTTCCTTAATCTCTGAAGTTTTTCCCCACAATGAACATGCTCTAGAGGGCGGTTCGTCATGCCTGATCTGTGGACCCCTGGGGCTCTCTGAGACCCTTTCCACAAGATCAGAAGTTCTTAGGATATCAGCTGTTACTTGCTATTATCATTTCACCACTTATGCAGGTAGTGCCACAGCAATGGTGGTAAACCTGAAGCACCTTAGTACAGGTAAACCTGAGGCGCCTTAGTACAGGTAAGGCTGTGGCACTAATCACATGCGTGCTGTAAAAAAAAAAAAACAAAAAACTTAAGAACCTGCTTGGTGAAGAAATAATTATTATTGATTTTATCAAATCTCGATCTTTGATTACACAATTTTTTAATATTCAGTGTGTCAAAATAAGTATGCATCAAACATGGCAGCTGTGTACCTAAGTACGTACCAGGGTTGTCCTGAGAACCACGTACATAGTTTTGAGCTCAGAGCTGGATTAACCACCCTTTTTCATGGAACATCATCTTGGAAGAACTGTGGTTATTTAGACTTGGGTATTTGTCATTTTCTCGGATGAAAAGAGGGAGTCTGTCATGTCAATGAAAATAACTGACAGTATTTATTAGTGATAAAATTCGAGCTTTCAATCAGAAACTGGAATTTTTGAAAACTTGCATCTACCACCATAAGCTTGATGGTTTCCCAGGGCCGGCTTTTCAGATGAGATCAGTGGGGATAGTTAGCTCTGTCTTTTGTTGGTATCGTGGAATGAAATGTGTGCATGTTTGGAAGCCCTGCATAACTTAGCATACCAGTATGTTCCAAAGAACCGATCATGGTGTTACAGAATTATGGGTAAAAGATCCAGTCAAAGTGCAAGACAGACCAGTTGGTTTTAACGTGACAGTATGAGAAGTTTGTTGTCAGATTCTGTGTTGCTGCAACTCATCTTTAAGAAACTACCACTTACTGGATTTTGGAGTCATACTGAAGAAGAACAGCCAGGGTGATCTGATGAGGCTACTAATTCTTTCCCTTTCTAGCTGCGTATCTGTTTTGAGGCCACATTTTCATTGAGTGCTTCCGCAACAATGTTTCCATGACGACAACCTGTGACAACAGATTGAATGTAGAAGCTGATAAAAGATTCCAGCCAGACGTTAAAGGGATTTGCAAAAATGTAAAAAGTGCCAGTCATTTCACTAAACTTTTTTCTTTTGTGAGAAAAAGTTAATTTTCATTAAAAATGTTAGTTATGCTAAAGTACAGTGGGTCTATTATTTTAAAACAAAATTTCAAATGTTTGTTCAGAGGTTTTATTTCTAACATGATAAATGTCAGTACCTGTAATGCTCACAAACACACACTCTTTGCCGTACTCAATAATTTTAAGAGTGGCCCTGAGACCAGAAACGTTGAGTAGCTGCCCTAGATCATGTTCTGTGATCACATACGTGGGCTCTTGAGCTTCAGGAAACCTGAGTGCTGCCTTTTTTCACTTGCTCCGTCTGTTAGCTTCTCTTCCTCTGGGCTTCTCTTCTGGTGGAAGTGGGATATTGTTCCAGGGCTGTTGTGCGGCTCAGTGAGAGCCGGTGTCTCCTTGCCATAGGGTTCCAGGCCTTCGAGGTCCAGTTGGTGCTGCAGCAAGCCCTCCCCAACATCTGGACGGTGCCGAAGGACCAAGGGGTGAGTTTCCGCTTGGGATGGGGAGTCTTAGTGGCTCTGTTGTCTCTCTCTTTGGACCGGATTGGCCGCTGTGAAAGACTTCTCTTGCTGCTTTCTTCTGTTTTTTTTTTTTTTGATTGTGCTTTAAATGTAAGTTTACAATTCAAGTCAGCTTCTCATAGAAAAACTTATACACACATTGTTAATGTGACGCTAGTTGCTCTCCCTACTATGTGACAGCACACTCCTCCTCTCCACCCTGTATTTCCTGTGTCCATTCAACCAGCTCCTGTCCCCCCCGCACCTTCTCATCTTGCCTCCAGACAGGAGCTGCCCACATAGTCTCACGTGTCTACTTGAGCTAAGAAGCTCACTCCTCACCAGTATCATTTTATGTCTTATAGTCCAGTCTAATCTTTGTCTGAAGAGTTGGCTTTGGGAATGGTTTTAGTTTTGGGCTGCTTTCTTCTGTTTTGAGATGAAGAACCATTTCTCTTACCTTTGTTCCCAGGAACCAGTAACCTGGTTTTCCAGGACCTTGACCCTACTTTTCACTTCAGGTGACAGTGAAGAAAGTGAGTAAACAGCATCGCTGGTACCTTGAGAACACTTCTTGTGAGCGCGAGAGGTGCTGGAAGGAGAAGATTCTTCTCTCTGCAAAGGGGTTTTCTGTCTTTTTCCAGATGCTGGTGAAAGCCCAGAAGGTAGGAAATCCAGTCTCCTTTCTTGGCCTGTAGGCAGTGTTCTGTAGATACTGATAGATCAATCACCAATAAAAGCGGATTCCATAAGTGATCACTTCTCACTGATAGTGGTTTCCTGGATCTAGCCTAGCTTTCACCAAATCGTGGTAGGTTAATTTGAGAAAAGACTGTTCCATATGAAACATTACTCTTTCTTTGTTCTTTTCAGGTACACGGGAATTTCAGTACTGACCGACCTAAGGCCACCTGGGGACTACGTGTGTCTACCCGGGGACCTGCCCCAAGTCCCTACTGCTTTCTTCTTTCCCTTCTTTCTTTGGCATTTAAGCAGTTGGGCTGCCTCTCATGGGGGTGGAATGAGGGTGAGGATGGGTGATCGTATGACTAGACTTGCAGTAGGTCCTAAAGCGAAATCCTTTCCAAGAAACTTCTGTTAGTCTGTAGTGTCTGTTTGTTTTGTTTTTTAAATTCCATGTCTCTAATATGTTGATTTACTCCGAGTAGCCCTTAGTGGGACATAACATGTTGATGGATCTGCTGCATCTTCATGAGAAGTTCTTCAGGCATCTCCCAGGTAGGGAAACGTTTGCCGTCCTCCTTCCCTTTTGTCCTCCCGTGCATCTGGTGAGGGGAGTGGTCCCCAGTTGTGCTCCTAAAGCAGCCCCCAAAATGCACGGCCTCCAGGTATCTGTGGTTTCTGGAGAGGTCGGGTAGGGCTCTTTACTCTGCTGTTACCGTGTCCTGGAGTGGAAGATAGGAGACTTCCTCAAGGAAGAAGAACAGATGTACTGTGAATTGACTCCCCTCCCCCCATTACAGACAGCAGAAATGTGAGAAGGAGGGAAGTCACCTTTATTCTCAGCTCTAGTCCTAACACTTCCTGTTTTCTTCTCTGATGTGAGAGTTTACATATTTGATTACATTATGTATCAGGTCTTTTTCACTTTCTGGAAGGACTTATTTATGCCATTGAAGACTTTGTAAATGTCCTTTTTAATGGCTGTGTGATTGTGTCTTAGGGCCATGTCATAATTCCCCATGACTGAGTCCATTGTTGGGCATGTGGCAGATACGTAATGGTTAAAGCTTGGCCTCCAGAGCTCTGCCCGAACCCCCCGTCCCCCCAGCATATGTGTCTTCTCGAGCAGGCTACTTTATAACATCTCTGTTTTCAGTTTCCTTACCTGTTAAATTGGGGTAATGATAGTACCCATGTCATGGAGTTGTGGGGATTAAGTGAATTAATAAATATAAAGAGAACAGTAGTCTAGATTAAAAGGAGTGAGATGGTACCAGGAGAGATTTCCCCAAGAAATGATAAAACACCTGAGTTTGAGCATATTGAGATTGGGAGAATTGGGAGAGAATTAGGGGTAAAATTAGTAGTAAGCACTGGTGAAAAGCTAAGCAAACAGCAAAACAAAACAGAACAATCCCTAGGAGAACAAAAGCTGTACAAGAAAGGAAAAGTTTTTGTAGAATATCACACAGCCTTTTGTGACTACTGCGCGCCATGGTTGAAATGCTGAGATGGCGTAATGGCGAGGAAGGCCGAGAGTGCTAGGGAATGTGTGTGATGGCAGAGGCAGGACGAAGGAGTTAGTGAGCATCTTACCTGGCAGGAAGCCAAGAGCTATGAGTCTAGAACAAAAAAATCAACTAGCCGCATAAACAGGCTACTTAGAGATATGGGAATTGAATAACAACAGAATCAGAACTGAACGTGGCTGCCTGTGGGCAACACAGAAATGGGAGGGAAGAGGGAACAGGTTGCAGCTGTTTGTTTTGCAATGAACCTCATTAAACGGCATGTAGGTATAACTTTGATAAATACATAAATTCATAGTTTTTATTTTCCTTTTATCATTACAATGATTCAGTATAATGAATTGTAGCTGGTTTTTCTTGGGTTCTCTGAACATTTATGAGTGATTTCCTATGTGCTTTTCCAATCATGCCTCTTTCCTCCTCTTATTCCATTGGCGAAAACTTAATGGAAACCATTTGGCTCTTCCTGTTAGATGTTGTGATGGCGGGTTGGTTTGAGACTAGCAATCCTTAATGATAAGATTAAGGACATTTTCAATTGCTATTTTGGCTTTTGCTCACTTTGTTTAAAGCTAGGTTGGGGGATTTTCCTTCCCATTTTTACCAACAAATGAGCTCACTTCTGACTCTCTGGGTCTTTCTCCTCAGAAAGCTATGATCAGTTTAAGCTGAATATCCATCACCTATTTCCTATTCTCATTGACACCAAGAATGTAACAAAGGATATCTGGAAGGTAAATTAATGAAATATCTCTGGGTTAAGGAAAGCCTTGTTGGTCCCATTAACACTTAGCTTTCTGTCTGTTTTCTTACCTTTTTTTTTTTAATGTTCTTTGAACCCTTTTTATTTTGAAACTGTTACCAGTTTCCTTTGTATTCTGGTACCTCAAGGTCGTCATATTAGCTTATGGATACTTTCCTTCCTTCACCCAGGTTTCCATGTTTTGACTTACTTGTGTGTATTTCAGGCGCTTACTTAGATTGGACAACAGAACAATGTATTTTAGAGCTTGATGCCTAGTATTTGCAGAGTGCTTGAAGAGTGTCAGGGTGGGTTCCCTCTTGAAACTCTTGAGAAAATGTCATCTTTGCCTGACCTTGAGGGGAATGGGTTCTCAACCCCGACAGCGCAGTAAAATCACCTGGGAAGTTAAATACTGATTCCTGGGCCTAGACCCAGCTTCTCATCTTGACTTCAGCGGTGCCCAGGTGATTCTCGTGTGCAGGCAGGGAGTCCACCTGGAGTTGGGAAGGACCCAACTGATTTAAATGCTTCTTAGAAATTAAACTGAGGGACAGAGAAAGGGGAACCAGATCACTATTCAAGAAGGGAACCAGCAAAATGGGAATGGGTTACTTGGTACATTTTGGCCCACGGAGGCATCTGTTGTTTCTACTTGATGTATTTTAGTGAGGATAGCATTCTGTGATGCCTGCCTGTCTCCGTACATCCAGGGATGCAATGGGGAGGATTTGGGACTGGTCCGACGAAACCAATGTGTGCTCCTTTCCGACAAGATGAGGCAGAACTCTGAAGATGTTTTAACCTGGCACTGCTCCATGGTTCTTGTGCTGCCTGGTGTTCTCAATATAGGTTCTTTGCCTAGGTCTAATACCTTAGATTCCTGTCTTTATAGAATCCCTTCAAAACCTGTTCTCTAAGGGAGAAGGGTATGAGTTGGTTTCCGTGCTTCCTGACCCCCAGCCTGGGTTATGGGGACCCTTATAGGAGACCCAAGGATACTAGGTACCCTGACACCATAATTAAGGAATGAGGACAGTTAGAATGTTTGAGAAAGGGAAGCTGTAGGAGTTAGCATTTTCCAGGTCATTCTAATGGGCATTTGATAACACTGAGATAAAAATTGCAAATGTTTTATTCTCCCTGATTTGTTTTCCATCATTTCAGGAACTGAATTTCCCAAGGGTTTCAAATCTTTCAGAAGTTTATGAAGTCCTTAACAGGTAGGGAAAACATTATTTTGGAGTTGCTTCTAGAAAGTGGTTCTCAACTGGGGCAATGTCTGAGCCATTTTTGGTTGTCACAAAGTCATTGGGATGGTGGTGGTGGTACTCCTACTGGCCAAGATGTCAATAGCACTGAGGCTGAGAAACCCTGTTCTAGAGGGCAGGGAGCTTGGTAAAATGTCTACCGTTAAAATTGCTCTTGATTCGGCTGACTCAAAGCAGCCTTATGACCCGGTCCTGCACCGTCTTCAAGATTATTGGCGTGTTTGTGTCCACTGTTGGTGACTGTTGCGTCAGTCCTTCTCATGGAGGGTTTCCCTTGTTTTCTCTGACCCTCTACTTTATCAACCATGATGTCCTTTCCTAGAGGTTGTTGTTTCCTGAAGACGTATCCAAAGTAAGTGAGCTTTAGTGTCGTCATCCTTGCTTCTGGGGAGCATTCTGGTTGTATTTCTTCTAAGACTGATTGTTTTTCTGGTGGTCCCTGGTGTATTAGTATTTCTTCACCAGCACCACAGTTCAAAAGCATCAATTCTTCTATCGTCCTTTTTCACTATCCAGTTTTCGCATGCATCTGAGGCAACTGAAAAGACCACGGCTTGGGGCAGGCACACCTTAGTCATCAAAGTGACGTCCTTGTTCTTTAATACTTCCGAGAGATCTTTTGCAGTGGATTTGCCTATGCAGCGGTCATTTGATTTCTTGACTGCCTGCAGCTGCTTAATCCTGTGGGATTTTCAGTTGGCAGGGATTTTATTTTTCTTTCGGCCTGTCCTCACTGGAGTGATGAGCTCTGCTGTGTTGTAGGGGAAAAAAAAATCACAAAATTCAGGAAAGCAAAAAGGAAGTTTTATTCGGCATATATTCAAAAAGGCAAAAGTGGGAAATGGACAAGCATGTTGCTAGAGCTAATGTCTGCCTGAGTCCAAGGAAATACTACAGAATAGACAAGAATGGGAAAACGGACAAGCATGCTGCCACAGCCATGTCTACCCAAGTCCAGAGAATACTACAGAATAGGCAAGAATTGGAAAACAGACAAGCATGCTGGCATAGCCGTGTTTGCCCAAGTCCAAGGAATGTTAGAGTCATCAGTATATAACATTACCACTGAGCAAAACCATTGAAAGCTTCGCCCTTTCAGATTGTCTAGAAACTGTGATCTTACATTTTGAATTGTCTTTTTTAACAACCATTGGTGCGGGTTTCAGTAGCAAAAGTCAGGAGGGTCATCATTGGTCCAACAAATTCCTATTCACTAAATGTTGATAGAAAAAGATAAGAGTGGGAGGTCTTTCGTGTTCTGGATTGTGTGCACCCCTGGCTGTCTGGTCAATTCTGACTCATAGTGACCCTATAGGACAGAGTGAAACTGTGCCATAGAGTTTCCAAGGAGTACCTGGTGGATTTGAACTGCTGACCTTTTGGTTAGCAGCCGTAGCACTTAACCACTGTGCCACCAGGGTTTCCGGCTTATGTGAAAGTTTCCCTAAAAGGTATTTTCCAAGATTATCCTATTTATTGTCTTTGTACCTCAGGGCCCAGTCGATGGTCCTTGTGAGCCCTTGTCAGCCCTTGTGAACTGAGCTCCTGCAGGGTCACGTTCTCTCTGCTCCAGGAAAGGGAGTAATGACTCCAATATTATTTCGTAAGTCAGCTGGAACAGGCCTTTTTACTTTTCTTCCCTGTTCCCTGTGGGCTGCACAGCAGGGGCAGGTTAAACATTCAAGTGAAGAAATGGCCCTCATTGCTAGGCCAACCCCTGCCCTTTCCATAAAGAAAGTAACCCCTACTTTCCTTCCCAGCCCTGTGGGTGGTGCTGGTGTAAGGACACAGTTGCCTGAAAAGCCATGCTCTGCTGGGCTGGTTGGTCCCTCCTGCCTGGGGCCCAGCAGCCCACAGGAGGGAGACGGTGGCCTCAGTGGCCACACATAGAGGGGCCTGTCTGAAGAGAGCGGTGCTCTGTGTTCCTCTTGGCCGCTTGTCTGCCTGTTTACATGGGCACTGCCATGTGTTCCCGCTTGGTGGCCATTTTCTAACGAATGCTGTTTCCCTCTGACACTGTAGATCATTTCAGACCTATTGTCTCCTCTTGCCCTTGCTGCTTCATATTCTTCTTCTTCTTCAGAAGTCTGTCTGGCCCCCCGTTTCCCAAAAGAAAATAAGAGGCCAAAGACATGAAATCCCTCACCTTTCTCCTGCCCCTCTGGAACATTGTTACAGTTTTGCTATCTTTCTCATCGTCTCTCCCATCACTCAGCAGCATGCCTGCCTGCCTGCTGGGCGTGAGGCACAGTGGCAAGGAGGGCAGCCGCCTAACTTACCCTTCTTCTGGGCCCTGTGTCTGCACCTGCCCCCGGCCCCCTTACTCCATGTCATCCCTTCTGGGGTCTGTCCAGGCTTTCCCTCTCTCGTAGATCCTTTCCCTCAGCATCAAAATCTGTTGCCCTAACTTAAAAAAGATAAAGTTTTTTTTTGATTCCACCCTCAACTCTAGCTCTGCTGCGTGCGTTCTTCCCTTCACAGCAAGTCTCTTTAGATGCCCCTACTTCACCTCAGCCTACTGCAGCCAGATGTCCCCTCACTGGAATTGCTCTCAGGTCACTGAGTGGAGACTCACCTGTCATCTTGATGGGATGATACGTGAACAGCATCCAAGACAGAGCTTGGCATGTAGTAGTGGTCTGATATCAGTTATCCTTTTATCGTGGCACTGCCACTCTGGCCTAGATTTCTCATTTTCTGGTGGACTTTTTGTTTGTTTTTAAAATCTGTCCCTTGTAAGCTCTTGTTTTTCTACTCATATCTTAAACTTTCCCTCAAGGGTCTCTCCTCAGCCCTATTCTTACTTATTACTGCATCCCTGGGTGACCTCATTCGTGCCCCTGGCTTCAGCTCCCACCACTGTGTGCGACCCCATCCAGACCTTGCCAGCTCCAGGACAGTTAGTTCACCCACTGTCTCCTGGATATTCCTGCCCACAGGCACCTTCACCTTGGATTCATCTCTCCCACTCTCCTCCCCTGTCCCCTCAAATCCAGTCCTGTCCTTGGGACAACAACCGTTAAGTCCTTATGGTGTCAGGCACTATGCTGAGGGTTTGAGTGTATGTGTGTGGGAGAGAGAGAGAGAGACTGTGTGTTTGTGAGACTGAGAGACTGTATGTGTGAGAGAGACTGCGTGTGTGAGACTGAGAGACTATATGCGAGAGAGACTGAGAGCATGTGCGTGTGAGAGACTGCGCGTGTGAGAGAGACTGCGCGTGTGAGAGAGACTGCGCGTGAGAGAATTCTGTGTGTGTGTGAGAGAAAACTGTGTGCGTGAGAGACTGCGCGTGAGAGAGACTATGTACATGAGCACATCGAGGCCCTGACAGATGTTAGAGAACAAATGAAGATTTTTTTGCTGTTGAATGCTAGGACCCTTCTCCCCCTACCACCACCGGGACTGGGGCCAAGGCCCAGAAGGGTGTCCCTGAGCCACCACATCTAGTCAATCAGGTCCTGTTAATTTTGCTTCCTATGCGCCTCTAAAACCTGTTCCCTTTCTCAGTACCCCAGTGTTGCCTTGGTTCAGGCTGTTACTTCTTATGCCGTAGTTGCAGGGCCTGACTGGTGCTCCAGCCTCATGACTTGTCCTGCTTCATGGCCCAACTGCCCCTGGAATGGTTGTGCTAAGTGTGAATTTGACTGGGCTGTTTTTCTGTTTCAAATATTCCTGTGGCTCTTGAAGCCTCCATGTGTCTTCATGGGCCCTTCACTCTCTGGTGCTGCCCTTTGCACGGTGGTATGGCCATGCTTCCCCTGGGGGGCCTTGGCTCTCTCCTTGCTGTCTCCTCTCAGCTTGAAACACCTGACTCCACCCTGTCTCTTCAGCTGAGTCAGCTCCTGAGCTCTGGACTCCCCTGAGTACCACTGCCTTCAGGAAGCTTCTTCTCTGGGGCCTTTAGCCTGGAGTTTCCCAGAGCATACCCCTTACACCTTAGGTACAGTGTTTAAGGATACAGTCATTCTTGTATCTGTGTGTGTTACCCTCACTGCCAGACACTGGACACCTGAGGGCAGGGATGGTGTCCAGTGCTTTTTTGAGTGCCACAGGGTGGTTTCTTTGGTGTCTCTTGCACTGAGGTTCTTTTAACTGTTCTCGTGTACAAGTACTCTGTCCTCTTGCCTCCTTGCTGAGACCTTAGTGGTCCACACCCTTGTCCACACTTCTGTTCTTAAAGGCACCCCAGGACTGAGAACATATTTTTATTTACATTAACTTAAGGGGGTGGGGAGAACTAGAAGGATTGTCTTCAGAGAATTGTTCTTATCTCGTTTTTCTCCAATAGTGACTTGAACCCCACTAAGAATTCTGGACCCGTGATCGTTCATGCAAGCGAGTGTGAAAAGTATGGTATGTTCCCACTAGCTCCAGCTCCTCTCATGGTCAGCAAGCAGTGGAGTGCTAGAGCTAAGAGCTCTCCTTTGTCTGGGCCTCACTGCACAGTAGGTGGAGGGAGGGCTTATGCCCTATTCCTATATGTTGTTTTGTGCCATCCAGTTGATTTCAACTTGGTGTGACCCCATGTGACACAGTAGAACTGCTCCATAGGGTTTTCTTGGTTGTAATATAAAAAAAAAAAAAAATTTTTTTTTTTTTAATATTCATGGAAACAGATCGTCAGGTCTTCCTGCAGAGCCACTGGGTGGGTTCGAACTGCCAACCTTTCAGTTAGCAGCTGAGTGCTTAACCTTTGTACCATATAACCCCCCCTCACCTTGAGTGACCCTAGAAACTGAGTGTTTGTTTCCACCTTCGTGGGGTGTTCAGTCTCCCTGGAGCTCTTGGTTCTTTACTTTTTTCCTCCCGTGGCTCCTTTTGCCGCCGTGGAGAGGACCAAGGTAAAGATGGCAGCTGTGTGGGAAGACACAGTGTTGAGAACAACACTGGTGGTTGTTGGTGCCTCAGTGAGCATGGGTGCTGAGTCTGGGTGGGGCATAGGGGAGCCCTCCTTCCAGGCCATAGTTCTCATCACTGCTCAGTGCTCTCTTTTCTCCTCCTGGATGTTTCAGCTGAGACCAAGTGCCCCCATGAAGCAGCCTATGATGCCTTTCTCTGTGGGTCAGGTAAGGGTTGATGTTCTTTCAGAGAAGACTCCATTTTATGTTTGTGATGAGTCCCTGCCAGCCTGGGCACGCCATTTATCTCCAGTTAGTTTGCACTTCTAGACATAAACATGAGTTTCCATGTTTGGATGAACCATTCACATTGTGACTTGAGGTGTATTACATTTCTAGTTTTCTTTTCCAGTTCTTTTGAAAGTGGCTCACTTGCTTCTACAGAGAGTACATGGGTAAGTGCTTCTTTGTGTTCATCCTCTTATCTAGTCGTTGGTCAGGATTCATTGAGCCCTTGTGCAGGCCTTGTGCTCCCACGGCTACACCAAAAGAGGAAGGATGTGGAGAGAAACGTGTGCCCAGCTACGGACCACACATTCTCACTGAGGGGCTGGGCTCAGGGTGTGGTGGTGTCTGGACAGGGCGGGGCTGATGCTGGAAGGGGACTGTAGGGGCATCATGTCAGGGGGTGACAGTGATGTCTCTGAGCATGTGGCCTTGCACTGAGTCTCTGCTGCTAATGTTTGTCACCAAACTGTCACTAGAGGGTGGTGATCCCTTGAAGCTCTGCTCTTGCTTGGGCCATTGGGAGGGGCCTTGAAGTTGTTAGTTGGCACGTTGACGGAGCCCCAGGATGTGTGAGGGGTGGAAGGCAGGCAGCAGTTCTGTCCTCAGGCCCTTGGCTACAGCCAAGGACGTTGTGAATGAACCCGTGGGCCTGAGTGCTGGGGGCTTTCTCTGTCCCTGTAGCAGCTGTTCCACACCGGAGCCCTCCTTCCCCCAGTACCTGGATGTGCTGGCCCCCTATGTGAACCAAGTGAATCTTATCCGAGCTGGGGTCCCGAAAATCGTGAGTAGACTCCAGGTTGCTCCTTCACCCTGTTTGGAGGCTTTGGGGGTGGGAGGCGGAGCCGCTTGACCTTCTCTGAGATGTGTTTGTGGGTTTCCAACAATAACACACCCCGCTAAGCCTGCTGTTATTGCTGCTTGTGTTTTTCTACCAAAACCTGACATGGACTCATTTCACTCCTCCCTGCCCCCCAACCCCACACAGAGCCTTTCCTAGTTTAACCCAAAACCCAGTGCCCTCGAGTTGATTGTGACTCATAGCGACCCTGTAGGATGGAGTACTAGCTTAGCTTTTAGGATTTTCAGATTGGAGAAGATGTCAGCGAGAATTACAGGAAATTCCCTTTTTTCTTCTCCACATCTTCTAGAATTTTTCTGGTCCGGATTTTCCCAGTATCCGACCTCCCATCCTCATCCTCAGTGTCAAGAGGTGGCCGGGGGTCAGTGAGCAGCAGGTCTACCGGGAGTTCCAGAACCTCTGCAAGTTTGACATCAGGCGCCTCACACGGAGCCAGTTCCTGCTTCTGACCAATAAGTTTAAGGAGTGGGTGCCTTGGTTCCCAGTCGGTCTCTTCCCTGCAGCCATCCTACCTCGGTGCCTTTATCCACTCTGGGCCAGTGGGAGCGGGAGGTCTAGTGACCTTGCTTGACTGACCTGAGAACACCTCTGTTGGCAGTGCTCGGGCTATCTTAAAGGAATACAGATGTCACCCCGACCTCCAGGTGTCCGTGTATCGGTACTGGAGACATTCCCCAAACATCAACTGTGTGTTACAGTAAGTAGCCAGGCCCGAAGCATCGCCTTCCTGACGGCTCTGCATTTCCGTCGGTTCTGCATTGAGCCCCATTCGCCAGCTGGTGGGCATTGTAAAGGGTGTTGACGAGGGTGATGGTGGCCTGTATTTGGCAGCGTTCACCAACGCTTACTGAGCATCAGCTGCGGTGGACACGGTTCTAGGGATTCATCAGTGAAGAAAAGAACAATCCCTGTTTTTATGGTTTTTATGCAGGAAGTGGTGAACACTAAGCATAAAAATAGTGAATTCTGTAATACATTGGGTGATAAGTGTTTATTAAACCAGGAATCCCTGAGTGACACACATGGGAAGCTCTTGATTGCTAAGGTTGGCGGTTCAAACCCACTCAGAGGCACCTCAGAAGAAATGCCTGGCGGACAGCTCCCAAAAGGTCACAGCCATTGAAGACCCTGTGGAGCAGTTCCACTCGGATGCACGTGGGGACTCCCATGAGTTGGAATCAGCTTGATGGCGGCCGATACACATGATTTATTAAACACTAGGGCAGGGTCAGGGGGTGGGGTGGGAGTAGGGCTGGGGGAGGTTGTAATGGGGGAGACAGCAAGGGTGGCCCTCATTAAAGAGGTGAGACTTGAGCAAAGATTTGGAAGCAGCAAGGGCAGGAGCCACCCAGGGATGCCTGGGGAACAGCGTTCCAGGCAGAGGGAGCAGTGAGGGCAAAGGCCCTGGCGGGACTGCGTCCAGTGTGCAGGGTGGCGAGAAGGTCCCATGGCTGGAACAGAAGGAGCTGGGAGAGCAGCAGCAGGTGAGGCCAGAAGTAACCAGGTCCAGATCGTGTGGTAAGGACTGCGGCTGCACAGCTGGGAGAAGCTGGACGTTATCGGAAGGTTTTTAATAGGGTAGTTACCATCCAATTTACATTTTGAAAGGACTGCTCTGCTGTCTGTGTGTCTGTGGAGAAGGGACTGTAGAGGAGACAAAGTTCGGGGGCAGGGGTGGGCAGTTGGGGAACAGGTGCCGTCACCCTACGGTGGGGGTGGTGGGAAGTGGGACCACTGACACACTGGATCCAGGGTCAGGTGTGAATCCAGGCCTGGCTTTTGACCTGAGCTTCTAGAAAGATGAGGCGTGGTTAATTAAGCTCGATGAGGATTTTGGCTGGCTGGTTAGGAGCCATAACTAAGTAAAATTCATTGTTGGAGAAAAGTGTTTGGCTCCTAGCCATTGCTTTTTTCTGTCCGTGAACAGTGTATGTAAGTCACTAGGAAAAATGCATCTTCTTGTCTGTATCCCAAAGCCACTCTGACTTTGAGACGAGACACACAGCGTTGGCACTGGGAGAACGCCTGGGAGCAAACAGCATTTGGGTGAACAAAGTGGGAGCCTGTGTTGGCTGCTTTTACAACTGCCAGTGCTCAGGGTCCCCTGGTGTCCTGGCTCCTACCCGGCCACCTGGCGCTCTGACTTGTGTCATTGCCTTGCAGGGTCTGTGGCATAATCAGCACGTGGGCCCTGGTGGCCTTTCTGCTCGGAAGACCTGGCGCCTGAACACAGCATGGCCACCGCCCGCTGGCCCTCCTAGGGACACCCATCTGGGGCTGACTTTGTGGGAATCCTCTTGTCTGCAGATGCCACTGTACAGTGCTTTCTTGGGACTTTGTGGTGTTCTGCATGTGAAATTCTGTAAATATTCTCAATGATAAAGAAATCCTGGGATGTGATACCCTTGTGGCCAACACTTTTCTTTCTCTAAATGATTGGGAAGTGGTCCCCACCTCTGGGGAGTTGAGCCAGTTTTCCAGAGTGTCTTATGAACTGATAATTACGATAGGAGCAGACCCCAAATGAAAGGCTAGGTAACTTCGGGGAGAAAAAATAATGGCCAGTAGGCCGATGGGGATTTAGATCTGAGAAGTATCCTAAGTTTAGTAAAGAAAAAAAGTGAAGCTTGGAAGAGTCAGTGTTCTGTGCATTGGTGACGTTATGGTGAGTATTATAAACCAAAAAATGTGAACATTCATTTTAGAAGAAAATACATACAACCACAGGTGTATTCCTTGAAAGCCAGGGTGTAACCCCATCTTTTTTTTCCCTGTACGGTGTCCCACACTTCACGCAGCTTTGTCCTCACTAATTCTCCTAAGCATCTGAACTCGGCTGGGCTGTTCGCAGAAACTAACTTACAGATTCAGCAATTCTTCTTAAATTCAGTTTTGAAGAAAAATTTTTCTCTCTAAAAACAAGCATTAGTGGCGATGGCTGCCCAGGTGGAGAGTTGTAGAGCTGCTTTTCCAGAGGTCAGAGCCCAGTCTTGAGGGCTGGTGAGTGTAGCCAGGGACCAGTGGGCCGCTGTCCTCAGGGGGTCAGGCCACCTCCTGATGGCTGAGTCAAATGGGGAGGGGCCGGGGTTTGACTCATTTGCCCAAACAGCATCATAGTGGATGTGTTGGTTGGTTTTTGTTTTTCTATTGAATATAACTTCTGAAAAGACTCTCCCTGTTCTTTTGTGGGCTTTTGGGGCCCGCTTGCTTTTTGGGTATGCCCTGCATTAATTGAACAAACCTGAAAAGTGAAAGCAAACTTCCTGGATGAGTATCCTGAAAGGGCAGGAGCAGGACTGAGCAGTGTCACTTGTTTATATGGTTCTAGAGGATGAGAGAAGGAGCCTTGGTAGCACAGTGGTTAGGCACTCAGCAGCTTACCCAAAGGTTGATGGTTTGAATCCACCAGCCACCCCGTAGGAGAAAGATGTGGCAGTCTGCTTCTGTAAAGATTCCAAACCAAACCCATTGCCGTCAAATCAATTCTGACTCACAGCGACCCTACAGGACAGAGTAGAACTGCCCCGTAGGGTTTCCAAGGAGTACCTGGTGGATTCGAACTGCTGACCTTTTGGTTAGCAGCCATAGCACTTAACCACTATGCCACCAGGGTTTCCCTGTAAAGATTACAGCCTTGGAAACTCTGTGGGGCTGTTCTACTCTATCCTATAGGGATGCTAAGAGTCGGAATGGACAGCATTGGGTTTGGTTTTGTTTTTTTAGAGCATGAGAGACACTTCAGTAGTTTTGGCTGGATCTGGTTTATTTAATTCTTATGCACCTAACAAGTCTTTATTGAGCACCCACAGCTTGTGCCTTAAACGGGGCTCACAGAGTCATCATAGCATCTGCCTCCTGGTGTCCTGGCTGACCACACGGCCTGCACTGCCCTCTGCTGGTCTCCCAAGGACACGCAGGGTGGTGTGAGGGCCCATCACCGCATGCTGGGTTTTTATTAACTCACCTCAGAGTTCTTTGGCAATCCTGGTGGCACAGTGGTTAAGAGCTATGGCTGCTAACCAAAAGGTCGGCATTCCGAATCCACCAGGCACTCCTTGGAAACCCTGTGGGGCGGTTCTACTCTGTCCTGTGGGGTTGCTATGAGTTGGAATCAGCTCGATGGCAATGAGTTTTCAGAGTTCTTTATCTTTGGGCACACAGTCAGAAATGTGGAGGGGTTCAGGGAACACCCCTCGTATCTTTACCAGCTCATCCAGTCCCTGTGGAAGTAGAGCCAGCTGGGGCGCGGGCGGCTCTGAGCCCTTTCCATCTGTGAGAGCTTGGCGCTGCCTCCTTCACCTCCTCCATCCCTCCTGTCTTTCTCCTCAGTGTTGCCAGACACATACCTCTCCCATCATAAACAAGAATCCGGTAACCCAGGCGCTCTGCTCTTCTTCCTTACCTCTGCCCTCCTGTCCTGCGGCTCAGCAGTTCACCCTTCAGCCACATCAGCGGGAGCGCTGCACCTCTTCCTCACCACTGTATGCGCCTGACACCTCTGGGTTTTTTCATCATCATCTCGCTCTTCAGGGAGCCTTGGTGGCACTGTGGTTAAGAGCTTGGCTGCTAACCAAAAGGTTGGCATTTTGAATCCACCAACTGCTCCTTGGAAACTATGGGGCAGTCCTACTCTGTCCTATAGGGTTGCTATGAGTTGGAATTGACAGCAATGGGTTTGGTTTTTCTGTTCGGGTCACGTCTCAGACCTCTCTGCATCTTTTCTTCACCACTGTTGGCGCCTCGGATCTCTGGGTCTTTTCACCATGATTCACCCCTCAGAGCCCTGCAGTTGGCTTCCTCTTAGAGACCCCAATCTACAGCGCCCAGCCTCATGCTGACTCCTGGGGTCTCAGTGCAGCCACACCTTTCCCGTGGTGCTCTCTCCTTAGTGTCTGGGTTTCTAATTTTCCCTTTTGTCTCTTCTCATTTTCATGAGCAGGCCTTCCGCCCTCAGACTTTTATGGAACTCCTCATCCTCAGCTATGTGATAGTGACTCTGAGGTTGGTTCTTTGGCTGACATCTCAGGAGGCCCAGCTCCACCTGTTGAGCCTTCCCACAAACCCTTCAAACTCCACCTGGGTGGTGGACAGGTTTCCTCCACATGGCCTCACACCAGGAGGTGTGGCCGCCTCTCCAGGTGTCCTGGTGGAGGCTTCCTCTCCCACACTGCTCCTGACCTCCGCCATGAGGTGTGGCTGCCTCTGCCAGACTCTTCCTGACTTGTTTCATGAGGCGTGGCTGCCTCTCCGGGTGTCCTTGTGGAAGCCTTCTCTCCCACACTCCTCCTGACTTGCTCCATGAGGTGTGGTCTCCTCTCCCAGATTCCTCCTGGTTCACGCCATGAGGTGTGGTCTTCTCTCCCAGACTTCTCCTAGCTCGTGCATGAGGTGTGGCCGCCTCTCCAGGCATCCTGGCAGAGGCCTTCTCTCCCAGATCTTCCTGACTGGCTGGCATATCTTTGGTTTCTGCCTGCACTTCCTCCCGTGGATCGGTTCCTCCACGCTGCTGTGTTGGCGCAGATGCTGGTATACTCCATCATCTAACACAAGAGGAGGCCTGCTGGCATGGTGGTTAGCACTCTGCTACTAACCACCAGTTACTCAGAGGGAGAAAGATGTGGCAGTCTGTTTCTGTAAAGACTTAAACAGCCTTGGAAACCTTATGGGGGCATTCTGCTCTGACCTATGTTGTTGTTAGGTGCCGTCGAGTCGGTGCTGACTCATAGCGACCCTATGCACAACAGAGTGAAACACTGCCCAGTCCTGGGCCATCCTTACAATCGTTGTTATGCTTGAGCTCATTGTTGCAGCCACTGTGTCAGTCCATCTCGTTGAGGGCCTTCCTCTTTTCCGCTGACTGTGTACTCTGCCAAGCATGATGTCCTTCTCCAGGGACTGATCCCTCCTGGCAACATGTCCAAAGTATGTAAGACGCAGTCTCGCCGTCCTTCTAAGGAGCATTCTGGTTGTAGTTCTTCCAAGACGGATTTGTTTGTTCTTTTGGCAGTCCATGGTATAGTCAATATTCTTCACCAACACCACAATTCAAAGGCGTCAACTCTTTTTCCGCCTTCCTTATTCGTTGTCCAGCTTTCACATTCATATGAGGCGATTGGAAATACATGATTTGGGTCAGGTGCACCTCAATCTTCAAGGTGACATCTTTGTTCTTCAACACTTTAAAGAGGTCCTTTGCAGCAGATTTACCCAGTACAATGCCTCGTTTGATTTCTTGGTTGCTGCTTCCATGGCTGTTGATTGTGGATCCAAGGAAAATGAAATCCTTGACAACTTCAATCTTTTCTCCATTTATCATGTTGTTGCTCACTGGTCCATTTGTGAGGATTTTTGTTTTCTTTATGTTGAGGTGCAATCCATACTGAAGGCTGTGGTCTTTGATCTTCATCAGTAAGTGCTTCAAGTCCTCTTCACTTTCAGCAAGCAAGGTTGTGTCATCTGCATAATGCATGTTGTTAATAAATCTTCCTCCAGTCCTGATGCCCAGTTCTTCATACAGTCCAGCTTCTCGTATTATTTGCTCAGCATACAGATTCAATAGGTATGGTGAAAGAATACAACCCTGACGCACACCTTTCCTGACTTTAAACCAATCAGTATGCCCTTGTTCTGTCCGAACAACTGCCTCTTGATCTATGTAGAGGTTCCTCATGAACACAATTAAGTGTTCTGGAATTCCCATTCTTCGCAATGTTATCCATAACTTGTTATGATCCACACAAGTCGAATGCCTTTGCATAGTCAATAAAACACAGGCAAACATCTTTCTGGTATTTTCTGCTTTCAGCCAGGATCCATCTGACATCAGCAATGATATCCCTGGTTCCACCTCCTCTTCTGAAACCAGTCTGAATTTCTGGCAGTTCCCTGTGGATATACTGCTGCAGCTGTTTTTGAATGATCTTCAGCAAACTTTTGCTTGTGTGTGATATTAATGATATTGTTCTATAATTTCCACATTCGGTTGGAAGGCACTCTGACCTCTAGGGTCCCTCTAAGTCCAAATGGACTGAATGGCAATGGATTTGTCTTTTAATGGAACACAATCTAGATCATACTTATGCCTCCTGGGGGCTCTCCTTCCCCCTCTTCTCACCCTCACAGGCACAGGCAGGATCTTGAAGGCAGATCTGCTCAGAGTACTTCCGTGGACTCTGCACCAGGGTCCCCGAACTTCCAAGGGGGAGGGGGTCCTGACGCCTCTGCCTTCTCAGTCTGATCATACAGCCTGAGTGCAGACCTCAACTTGCTTGCGTCCCCCCACCTCCTGCCCTCACTGAGCTCCCTCAGAGCTCAGTTCGCTGACATCTTCCTCGTGGTTTTCGCCTGTGGCCTGTCACTTCCACCCTGGTCACCTCTGAAGCTCAGGCTGGTGCCCAGGTTCGTCTAGACTCCCCGTGTGCGTTCGGAGCCCGCGTCCACCGCGGCGAGGCCGCCTTGCCCTTTGGGATGGGGTCTGAACTGTTAGTGCTGCTCACGCGAGGTACTTCACAGGTGAGGCCAGGTGCTAGTCACTGAAGACCTGACCTGGTCCTGCCTCTGCTGTCGGGGGCGTGGGCAGGGCCAGGGGGTGTGGGCGACGCCCAGGGTTGGGCGGGGTCGGCGGGTGTGGGCGTGATTGGCGGCCTGGGCAAGGGGGGTGGGGTCCCCCACTGGTGAAGCCAGCGGCTGTGGGCGGGGCGAGAAGGGACATGGGTGTGGCCATGGCCTTGGCCTGGGCTGGTGGGCGTGGGCGGGACGGGGGCGTGGGGCGGGTGGCTGCCTTGCGTCATTCCTTCTGCACCCCCCCATCTTCCTCCAGGCCTTGTTCTGTGGGGGGTGGGGAGGGAGGTCCTAATCAAATGGTCCTTGCTGTCAGAATTTTGAACCTTGTTTCTTTGTAGTTTAAACTATCTTCATAAGATTTTTGTGTGAGAAAGTTTTTGACTAGAAATAAGTCTTAAAAATTATCTTAAAATTAGCTAGCCTTTCTCTTTGTATCCTTCAACTGCCTTTCATTTTCTCTAAAAGATACAGAGGTTCCTGTGATTCAGTGTTACTACAGAAAGCTTTTATCTCTTTCTGTCGTCTTTACTCACATTCAGTGTTTCTCCGGGTACAACATGTTTTGCTGGATGCCATCCAGTCGGTTCCAACTCGTGGCGACCCTATATGCAACAAGGAAACACTGCCCGGTCCTGTGCCATCCTCGCTATCATGATGGCGGCTGTAAACTTTGGAATCCTTTTTGACCACGGAGAAAGCAAAGCCTGTTACTCTCTGACCATTACGCATGCTTTGTGTCATATATATGTTTGTCTGACAATCCCATGCAGTCCTAATTAAACTTTCAGGTTTTTTTTTGATGGTGGTAGCGATTTGCCAAAGTATAAAATAGATTTGGAAAAGTCAACAGGTAATCAGGAAAAGTCTGGAAAGGTTAACCAGGGTGACTTTGCCCTGGCTAACACTGCATGCTGCGTTGCTCCCAGGTATTCGTTTTCCCCGTTTGAACGACTTTAAGATGGAGATACTTCTTGCAATCAATGGTGTGTCATAGTTTAATGGGCAGTATTTTCTTAAGGTACCTGACCTAAAATGGTGCAGCTTGTAATTAATTGCATGTTACATTTGAGGAAACTATGGTGTCATAAAGCTATAATGAATACGTTGTGGGACTAACCTAGAAATAGAAAGAATATAGGTATAGAGATCGACTGCATATAGGAATTTTGCTATGATAAAGGGGTTATATTAAATCTGAGGGAAAGATAAATTTAACAAGCTTTGGGAGTTGGCCATTTAGAAAAAAATAGAGTTGATCCTTAATTTGGTCTTTATACCAAAATAAATTGAAGACAGTTCGTAGATTTCAAGATAAAAAAATATATAAATAATAGAAGGAAATAAACATTTACTCTTGGGATGAGGAAGGCCTTTCTAAGCATTAAACAGAAGCTTAAAATTGTAAATGTAAAGGCTTTCTCTTTTTCTGTATTTTCGTTTTTGTGTGTGTGCAATGAGCATGCATTTCTATTATTTTAACCATGAAAATATGTTTTTAAAAATGATATCTGTGTTGAAAATAGAAGTGTCCCCTCCTGCTTGGGGGAAGGCCTTCTGAGATATTTTGTAATGCTTAATTTCATTTAATTCCATGCAGTCACTCCTATTTGATGCTGTAAGAAATCATCGCAAACTTAGTGGCTTAAAACAACACAACCGTGTTGTTTTAAATGGTGATCTCCTTCCAAAAAAATCAGCCATTGGAAACACAGTTATTCTCTGATACACATGGAGGTGCCATGAGCCAGAGTCGATTCAATGACAACTTTTTTGTTTTTTTTCTGTCAGTTAGAACTTCTGTACACACAGCTCACTGGCCTAAAATCAAGATATCGGCAGGGCTATGTTCCTTCTGGAGGCTCGAGGGGAGAAACCCTCGCTTTTTCTAGCTTCTAGAGGCTGCCCACATCCCTTGGTCGCGGCCTCTTCTGCTGTCTTAAAAGCCGGGAATGCTCGCTCACTCTGAGCCATCTCCTGACCACAGCTGGGAAAGGTTTTCAGCTTTAAGGACCCTTGTGATTACACTGGGCTCAGCCGGGTAATCCAGGCTACTCTCCCATCTTGAGATTCTTAATCACATCTGCAAAGTCCCTTTTGCCAGGTAAGGTAACATGTTCTTAGGTTCCTGGGATTAGGATGTGGACATCTTTAGGGGCATTATTTTGTCTACCACACTGCCTAGTAACATTAATAGTTATTAACCCCGTTGCTGTTGAGTTGATTCTGACTCTTATCGACCCTATAGGACAGGGTGGAACTGCCCCATAGGGTTTCCAAGGCTATAATCTTTATGGAAGCAGACTGCCACATCTTTATCCTACAGAGCGGTTGTGGGTTCAAACCACTGACCTTTCGGTTAGCAGCCGAGTGCTTAACCACTGTACCACCAGAGTTCCTCTTACATTAAGTACCTGCTTATGTTAGCTGTCATTGCAATCTTATCAGGTAAGGAGTATTATCATCCCCATCTTATAATGAAGAAGCAGAGGCTGGGTGTAAACCTTGGAGATGGTGACTGCAAAGCCATTGCTGGTGGCGGCACCACACTATTGATACCGTCTTCTGGAAAGTTCTTCCCAAAACTCTTCCAGGGTGCTTACCTAGCCTTGGCTTAACGTCAGCGCTCGGGAGCTCACGGGCACAGGTTCCCTCAGGGGCACGGGCTCCCTCAGGGGCACGGGCTCCCTCAGGGGCACGGCCACCCTCAGGGGCACAGGTTCCCTCATCTTTTCCCGGTTCCAGGCTGAACTCGCCGTCATCGGCCTGCGTGCCTTTTTCCTGAGGAGAAGATTCGGATCATAATGTTTTAGCTGCTGGTGACAGCATTTCTGGGGAGAAGAATACAGGGGGAGAACCAGGGGCTCAGCTGGCTTGGTTGTTTCCATTCTGCCCCTCGTCCGTCTGCTCTGTGCACCAGGCTGGGGGCCATGTGACACCCCCCACACACCGCTCCAGCCCTCCCTCTGCCCACTCTGTCTTCCTCCAGCCCTCGGAGGTGGTGCAGCATGGGCCAGTCCCTGGCGTCCCCTCAGTCACCAACCCTCATGGGAAATCGCCCCAGTGTTCACAAGGACTCTGCCAAAGGCCCTGGCTCAGCGTAGAAAGTGGAGAGATGCGAAGATGACTTCTCAGGGTGGCTTGAGCCCAGGGAAAGCTGTTCTAAGTTTAGCTCCGGCTGTGGGGCTGATGCTTTTGCTTGCGAATTTGCAAAGGTCCCTTCAGTCTGCCCTGGACCCAGTTCACCTGCTCTCGTGTCCCCAGGAGGCCAGGGGCCACCGGCTGCGCGGTCCCAGGGAAACCTCGCACTCACCTTTGAACTGGGATGCCGCGAGCACCTTGACAGCTAGAGGTTTATCTGTACTTTATTAAAAACAGTAAAGGAATAAAGGAAGGACTCGTTCTCACACAGCCCTCATCCCTTTGCACTTTTTCCTGTGCCTGCCAAGCGTGTCTGTATTCCACAGTCACGACGTTGGAGTGGGTGTTCCCACATTCCACAGAGGGTTACTGAGCACCTGGGTAGTACCTGCTGCTGGAACCACAGCACCCCCAATGCTCAAGAATGGCAGGAATTGGCACTCTCATGGCCAGTCAGAGGATGAAGAGGATGAAGGGCCTGGCAGGTCCTAATGCCAGCTAGGAGGGACGGCCGGGTTGCAGTTTTACACAGAGTGCTCCAGGAGAGGCTCCCAGAGGTAGGGACTGTCATGGATTGAGTTGTGTCCCCCAGAAATATGTGTCAACTTGGTTAGGCCATGATTCTCAGTATCGTATGGCTGTCCTCCATTTTGTGATTGTAATTTTATGTTAAGAGGACTAGGGTCTGATTGTAACACCACCCTTACTCAGGTCACCTCCCTGATCCAATGTAAAAGGAGTTTCTCTGGGGTGTGGCCTGCATCACCTTTTATCTCTCAAGAGATGAAAGGGAAGCAAGCAGAGAGTGGGGAACCTCATACCACCAAGAAAGAAGCTTCCTGCGCCTGAGAAGCTCCTCGACCAGGGGAAGATTGAGGACAAGGACCTTCCTCCAGAGCCCAGAGAGAGAGAAAGCCTTCCCTTGGAGCTGACACCCTGAATTTGGACTTTTCAGCCAACTTTACTGTGAGAAAATAAACTTCTCTTTGTTAAAGCCATCCACTTGCGTTATTTCTGTTATAGCAGCACTAGATGACTAAGACAGGGAGTGTGAGTGAAAGCCCAGTGGAGAGAGGGACTGAGTTCCAGGCTGGTGCCCAGCAAGGGGGGCAGTGTAGCTGAGCTGAGCGAGCGAAGAGGAGGTCAGGCAGAAATGGAGGCCGGATCAGGTAGGGCTGGTCTCGAGCTAACCTCGGCTTCTGCTTAGAGAAGATGGGAACACTGGAGGGCTTTGAGCAGAGGAGTGATGTGGTCGGGCTTATGTTTAGAAGGATCACTTAGGTTGCAGTGTTGGAGGGAGGAGGTGGGCATGGAAAGAAAAGGGAGGCTGCCACCGGCCTATGGGGGAGGGAC
This sequence comes from Elephas maximus indicus, assembly GCF_024166365.1. NCBI lineage: Eukaryota > Metazoa > Chordata > Mammalia > Proboscidea > Elephantidae > Elephas > Elephas maximus. Next base: position 232,219,257 of record NC_064819.1, read on the forward strand.
AGTGGTGACCAGAGTTCCTGGGTGGTGCAAATGGCTGACACTCAGCAGCTGACTGTAAGGTTGGAGGTTCAAGTCTACCCAGAGGCTCCTTGGAAGAAAGACCTGGTGGTCACTTTTGAAAAATCAGTCACTGAAAGCCCTATGGAGCACAGTTCTACTCTGACACACACGGGGCCGCCGTGAGCTGGAGCTGATGGCAACTGGCTTTTTGGTTACACCAACACACTCCTGGCTTCCTCCGGCACGGGTGGGAACGGCCGTTTACCTCGCCCTGACATCTGATTTGGGCATTGGGCTTGGAAATCGAGCCAGTCGCAGGTTGCTTTGGTTCCAGGCTCCTGTGCCAGGGCCACTGAGGACGGTTGTGTGTTTTGTCTCCTGTGCTCACCTTGTCTCTCTAAACTGTCCCCCTGGTGTGGGGCTATACCCATCTGAAGAAGGGGAACTATTTCTGAATCCACAGAGAGAGGCTGGCCAGCCTGGGGGTGCCCTGACTGAGGCCTTGTCGGCAGCAGGGAAAGTGTCCTGTACAGTGTGGCTGAGTTCATGTCATTCTCCCGGGGTTTGGGGCCAAAGTTCAGCTCCCAATGTTGAGTTGCTTTGTCTGCTGTGTCTGGCTTATGGCACACTTATGGGGAAATGTCATTGGACAAGGAGGTTTGTGAGTATTTATGGGTTCCTTGGTTAAGTGCCCTAATGATATCATCCTTTAATTGTACCCCATGATATTATTTCTAATGGAATTTCTGACATTTGGCTGGGAAATTGAGGACAAATGGGGCCCTCCCAGTGTTCCTTAAAAAATGTACTAAATTGGTGGCTATTTACTTCACCTTTGAATCACACTTGTGGTAAAAACCAAGACATACATTGGTGTTTGGAAAGAAAATATGAGAACTTATTCTTAAAAATTTCTACTTTGTTTTATACACAACATATTAGAATATGTAGCCCCCCAACTGCTGTCAAGTCAATTCCGACTCATAGCAACCCCACAGGGTTTCCAAGGCTATAAATCTCTGTGGAAGCAGACTGCCACATCTTTCTGCCATGGAGCTGCTGGTGGTTTCAAACCGCTCATCTTTCGGTTAGCAATCAATCGCTTTAGCCATTGCACCACCAGGGTTCCCAGAACATGTAGCATATGTATATAATTTACAAATAAGTATGCACACTCAGGGTTAGTGTCCAACCTTTTTACGGAGATAAGGGGACATGATGAAAGTAGTTTGGAGACTGTTTGCTCTGATTACCCTCTCTGCTTTCAGTGTCCATGTTGAGTTTCACTGTGGATAACACAAGCTTGGGATACTGACACAGAGCTAATTGCACCTGGACCTGTGGGTGGTTGTTGGGAAGATGCTGATGAAGACTGATGCTGGCTTCTGGGCGAGGTGGCTCCCTTCCTGGCCCGCTTCCCTTCAGGTATATTTTGGGTGGAACAGAAAAGACGCTTTACTGCCAGGCAGGTGAAGTTGCACAGCTTCATGGGTGGAGTAGATGTTCTTTCTCTAGCCATAAGTGGGAACAGAACTTTTGCAGCAGTAAATCTCAGCTGACCAGCTTGATCATCTCTAACAAAGCACTTCCTGATGAAGGCCAAAGACTACAGTTGTGAATATAGATTGCACCTGAATGTGAAGAAAACAAAAATCCTCACAACTGGACTGATGAACATCATGATAAACTCAGGTGGTCAGCAATTTCATTCTGCTTGGATCAATAGTCACTGTCCATAGAAAAGCCAAGAAATCAAAGGACGTATTCCATTGGGCAGATTTGCTGCAAAAGACCTCTTTAGAATATTAAAAAGCAAAGATACCACTTTGATGACTAAGGTGCGCCTGATCCAAGCCATGGTCTTTTCAGTCGCCTCGCGTGCATGTGAAAGTTGGATAGCGATGTCGTAGTGAATAAACTACAAGTCTGCTTAAAAGTAAAAAGAGCTTTATTATGGCAAAAAGACATTTTGCAAAACAGGGAAACACAGTACTGGGACAAATCCAACAACGTGCTCCCATGAGCCTCAGTGTTACAGAGGCTTACGAGGGAAAAAACCCTGAACAGAAGGGTACAGCTAAAACATTTTTGATTGATTAACATTTACAAAGTTGCAGATTTCAGGGTCTTGGTTGACTATCCTTGCAGGGGTTGACCTGTTTTGCAATGGTGGCTCCAGGTGACAGAATTTTGGTTGACTACTAAAATCACATGTTTCCTGGCATCCAGATATCGCCAGCCTGTGTTACGCTGAGTTACTTCAGCGTTATAGTGGGGAGTGAGTTCTCTTGAAATAGAAAAGAGTTTGTTGAAGGAATAGGGTGAAAATGCTAAGTATTCTAATGCTCAAAAAGAGAAAAAGTGTTTTGATACAGAAAACTTATTCTAATTTAAGTCTTAAGGGAGGTAATCTTCTTAGAATCAGCTTTGTTGCTAAAGTCACATGCTTACCACAATGGCTAACACCTGTGCACACCTGAATCTTGTTGTTAGGTGCCATTGAGTCAGTTCCAACTCATAGTGACCCCATGTACAACAGAATGAAACACTGCCTGGTCCTGCGCCATCCTCATAATCGCTGCTATGTTTGAGCCCTTTGTTGCAGCCACTGTGTCAATCAATCTCGTTGAGAGTCTTCCTCTTTTTCCATGACCCTCTACCAAGCATGATGTCCTTGTCCAGAGACCGGTCCCTCCTAATAACATGTCCAAAGTATGTGAGATGAAGTCTCACTATTCTTGCTTCTAAGGAGCATTCTGGTTGTACTTCTTCCAAGACAGATTTGTTCGTTCTTCTGGTAGTCCGTGGTATATTCATTATTCTTCATCAATGCCATAATTCAAAGGCATCAATTCTTCTTCTGTCTTTCTTATTCATTGTCCAACTTTTGCATGCATATGAGACGATTGGCTTGGGTTAGGCACACCTTAGTCCTCCAAGTGACATCTTTGCTTTTTCACACTTTAAAGAAGTCTTTTGCATCAAGTTTGCCTAATGCAATCCATTGTTTGATTCCTTGACTGATGCTGAATAATCTCTACTTGGCTGTTACTAACCACAAACTCATCTATGAATACAGCAGGGTGGGAAAAACCACATTTTTCTGTAGAAACTGCTTGTATCTAGGTCAGAGGTACAGTAGAAAATTTTTACAGACAGAAACTGCATTTTAAAAGTACAAAATGGATTCCCTTAGGACAAAGAGGGATTTGGCCTAGACTTCAGCCAAGAGCCCCAATCATATCTAGAGTTTTAGTTTTTGGAATGCTTTTTCTCAGTGAGAAAGGCAGACAGAAGCAGAACTGATGCATTCAAATTGTGGTGTTGGCAAAGAATACCGTATTTTATCAAAAATAATATGTGCATTTATTGTTTTGGCAAACTATGCAACCCCTTTGAGCATTAGCTTCCTATGTTCTATGCAAGTTACATGCATGTGCATGTTATTTATGTGGGTATGCTATTTGTGAAAAATACAGTAAATTATTATTATTTTTTTTTTACCAGAAGAACAAACAAATCTGTCTTGGAAGAAGTGCAGCCAGAATGCTCCTTAGAAGAGAGGATGGAGAGACTTCGTCTTATGTACTTTGGACATGTTATCAGAAGGACATCATTGTTGGTAAAGCAGAGGGTCAGTGAAAAAGAGGAAGACCCTCAATGAGATGGATTGACACAGTGGGTGCAACAAAGGACTCAAACACAGCGATGACTGTGAGGAAGGCTCAGGACCGGGCAGTGTTTCATTCTGTTGTTCGTAGGGTGACTATGAGCTGGAACCGACTCGGCGTTACCTAACAACAACAATGGACCACCACCACCAACAACAAAAAGCCGAACAAATTAGTCTTAGAAGAAATACGACCAGGATGCTCCTTAGAAGTGAGGATAGTGAGACCTTGACAGATCACTAGGAAAGGACATCGTGTTTGGTAAAGCAGAGGATCATTGAAAACAAGGGAAAACCCTCCGTGAGATGGACCGACACAACAGCCACAGCAATGGACTCAAACATACCAATAATCACGAAGATGGCGCAGAACTAGGCAACGTTTCGCTCTGTTACACACGGGGTCACCATGAGTCCAAGCCAACTCAGCAACTGAGAACAACAAATCAGGTTGGAAAGAACTGGAACTTACTAGTTATCATATTTTAGTTTTGGCTTTTTGTGTGTGTGTAAAACTATTGTTTATAAAAATGGCACAGAAGTGAATCCAACAGTCACACTTCATTTACATCGTCAGCAGTGAAAGTTATTCTAACACTATAGAACTGAATAAGAATACCAGCTTCAGTGGCAGCTATTAAGCACTAGTCGCATAAGTTACACCAGAATGGGCAAATATTGCCCAAGGAAATTTCTTTGTTAAAGTCGAAACAGGTTAAAGGCCATTCATGGTCAAGCACAGAGATACAAATCTTTCACAGCCCCATCTATTTGTGTTTGAAATACATGACCTTTCTCCCAACTTGTGGTCTTACACTTCTGTTTTACAGAGTCCCAAAGGAAAATACAGAAGAAATCAATACAATAGAGGTTAAATTAATTAAGAGTAACATACAAAGGTATAATTAAGATAAAGTAAGGAAAACCAAAATGTTAAAATTAGAAAACTTGCTTGCTGCTTCTTAGGACAAGTCCTACACTAGGAGTGAGATAAAATATATGATTATTTTCAAGTAGATTACTTTAGGCAGCAGATTTTGAATAGTCCTAGCATGAAAAATCATTCAACTTGCTTCTTATTTAATTTAAGCTTTTAATCAATTCTTCCACATGAAGACCTAATCACAGAGCAGCCTTGGGCTCGTGAAGTTCAATTCTGTACAGCCGGAAACACAAAGCTCCCTGCTGTCAATTGGAATCCAAGCTTCCACAATCCCACTCTCCAAAGTCACAGCATGAGTGACTGCATCCCCAAATTTACCTTCATTGCGGGTTCTAAGGGCTAGTCTGAGAGCTTCCTACAAAGCTTTACTCTAGATTTTTAAAGATTTATAGATATGTTCCTACCCCCCAGGAATTTCGCAAGGCACAAACTCAGGTGTGCACAGTGTAACTCCCTTTATTATCTATAACTCAATTTAATTCCTTGCGGCAAACTCCTGGTCTGCCCAGAGCAGAAAGCATCATCTAGACAGCACCAGACAAACCTCACACAGTCAGGGTTTCTCTTTGTTTCCCAGAATCTCTGCTGATCCACTCACTTATTTATTCCATTTAACAAATTGTTACTGAGCCCCTCCCCTGTGTCAGGCACTGGGCTAGCCTGGGAATGCAAGGATAGGGAGCTACTCTCACAGATCTGATGGAAGAAGGATAGGAGGGTGGGAGACAAATGTTAAGAAAATTAACACAGAAATAAGTAATAATTACAAACTGTGATGAACATGGTAAAGGGAAAGCTCCAGGTGCCACGCAGACAGTGTAGAGTGATGGGAAAACCTTAGACTTGGGGAGAAATTCCCCAGGGATACTTTTCTGGGGAAATGCCACCTGTGCTGAGACCTGGATGCTAATGGGGCTGTGCACACGTTTATTTGACCTTGGGAGAAAAGCATTTAAGGAGGATAAACAGTATGTAAAATCGCCATATGAGAGAGTTTTTTTAAAAAAAGAAACAGAGGTGTAATAATAACTATTATTATATGGGACGTTACATCATTTCACCAAATCCTGACAACAAACCTAAGTGTTACGGATGGAATTGTGTCTCTGAACGAGATATGTTGAAGTCCTAACCTCCGGCACCTGTGAACATCACTGTCTTTGGAAATTGGGTCTTTGGAGATGTTATCAGTTAACATGAGGTCTACCGGAGTGGGGTGGGTTCTAGTCCAATATCAGTGATGTCCTTATAAAAGAGAAGAGACACAGAGAGACACAGAGGAAAGATGGCCATGTGAAGATGGAAGCAGAGATTGGAGCGATGCATTTACAAGACAAGAAGCCAAGGATCACCACGGCCAACAGAAGCTAGGAGAGAGGCATGGAACGGGTTCTCCCGCAGAGCCCTCAGAAGGAATCAGCATGGCCCGACACCCTGATCTCGGACTCCCAGCCTCCAGAACTGTGAGTCAATACATTTCGGTTCTTACAAGCCACCTAGTTTGTGGTACTTTGTTAGAGCCGTCCTAGGAAGCGAATGCAGGTAGGTATTAATGCTGTGGGCATTACTTTTACAATCACATATTTGGAAGTGGCACAGTGGTTAAGTGCTGCGGCTGATAACCAAGAGCTCGGCAGTTCGAATCTGCCAGGTGCTCCTTGGAAGCTCTACGGGACAGTTCTACTCTGTCCTATAGGGTCGCTGTGAGTCGAAATCGACTCGATGGCAATGGGTTTTTGGTTTATTTGGAAGCGCAGAAATGTACTTTGATCATTCCTCCATTATTAAAATTAACTCAAAAGCCCCCATTTCCTCTAAGTTGTAGGGCGGTAGGTACTCAATCTTACCACTTCAGATAGGATCAGTCACTTGTGATGTAAAGCTTAGTCTCAGGATTCCCCTTCCTCCCTCTTTCCCATCTCCCTGGCCAAGATCTAAGCTCCTGGGGACAGGTCTGGCTTGTGTTCCTGCATGGGAAAGGGCATCTGGTCCTCCGTTCCCGTCCGCTGGCTTCTGTTGAAAAGCCATTGGCATTTTTCCTGTCTCTCACACGCTGACCTTTGCCGAGGCCCCACATCCTGGCTTGGGCTCTGGGTCACTGGGTTCTCTCTCACTGCGTCTTACTGGTCTCAACCCTACACCTCTCAGGACCGCCAGGTTTGCACAGTCCCCTTGGGGGTGTGCTAGTCCTAAGTCCATCTGCCCTAGATCATTCCCCGCCCCAGCCCCGCCCTGCTACGTTCTGCTGTCCATCACCAAAGGCAGGTCCCTGGGGGCCCTGTAGGGAGGTTGAAGTTGGGAGGGAGGGATGAAGGAGCCAGGTGTTTCTTCCCTTCACACTTGACTCTGAGGCTTCTTGGGCAGCAGCTGCATAGCCCTTGTGGCCCAGTAACACCCTCCTCCCTTTGCCCTCCAGGTGAGGGTGATGGTGATTTTCTGTCGCTAGTCTCCCGGTTCCCTCACATCTCCTGTGTCTTAGTCTTCTGGGGTTGCCGTAGCAAAGCACCACAGACTGGGTGGCTTAAAACAATAAATATTTATTTTCTCACAGTTCTGGAGGCTAGAAGCTAGAATTCAGGGTATTGACAGGGGCATGTTCTCTCCGAAGGCTTTAGGGGAAGACCCTTCCTTGTTTCTTTCAGCTTCTGCACCCCCAGGCATCTTTTGGCGTTCTTTGGCTGGTAGACAAGACCTCAGGTGGTGTCTTCCTCATGTGTGTGACTTGGTTTCTGTGTCTGGTTTCCCCTTTATAAAACACCACTCAGAAGGGGTTGGGATTAGTACCCTCCCTACTCTGGTATGACCTCGTTTAACATAACTGATGACTAAAGAACAACCCTATTTCTAAGCAAAGTCACACTCACAGGTACAGGGGTTAGGACTTCAGCATGTCTCTTTGGGACACTGTTCAATCCGTAATACCTTGTTGGGCTTTTGGCTCTTCCATCATCTGTATAGACCCTGTTGCATAGAATTCCCTTAAGTGGTTCTGTTTTCCTGATTAGGCTTTGCCTGAGACAAGGGTCCAAAACTCCTGCCCTAAACTCATCCTCGCTTCTTCTTCTCTGCGGTTGTAGCCAGGGGTTTGCTATGAAGCTTGCGTGAAAGATCCTGTGCTGCTCCCGGAAAGGCACCCTGTAGCCAATCTACTCGGGGTTCCGTTTTCTGTAGTCCTTCCTTCCTACTGGCGTAAGATACTCAGAGACCTTTCATCTTAAAGCTCTGGCTCCCCACAACCTCAGTCAGTAGATAACTTATCTCTTTTCAGATGGAAAGATCATTCCTTTGCCATCATGCATTTTTTTTTTTTGACTCATAATTTCCCTTGTAACCTCCGTGCAGAATTCAAGAGGCGCTGTTATAGATGTGCCATGCCAAGTCTTCAGAATCCTGAAAAAAAGTATGTAAATAAACCCCCTTTCAAGAGCCAGCCTTTGTAAATCAAAAGCACTTTGGCTTTCATAGAGTTCCCTCTGCTCTGTTTTCCCCAAAATTCTATGCAAATTAATCTCAGCAGCCAAGAATTTGACTTTTTGGTGGAGCTCTGCCCTACGTCCCCTGGGACAATTAATATCTCTGGCTTTGATGGATGGCTGGAGGGCTGTTGTGTGAGGGGGCTGGGAACCTCAGCTTAAAAATCTCCAAAATCTATCCTGTTACTTTATTGTTATCAGTCTTGGAGTAAACAGCCAGAATGGTTTTTAGACCAGTGAATGGTGAGACTTCATCTTGCCTACTTTAGACCTGTCAACAGGAAAGACCAATAGCTAGAAAAGGATATCACATTTGGTAGAGGCTTAGCAAAAATGAGGGAAATCTTCAATGAGATGGATTGATTGATGGCTGCAACAATGGGCGCAAGCATACCAATGATTGTGAAGATGGTACAGGACCGGGCAATGTTTCTTTCTGTTCCATATAAGATCTCCGTGAGTTGGAGCCAACTCGATGGTAATGAACAACAACAACAACTTTATTGTGCCATTTTACAAACGAGAAAACTGAGAGAAGTTTTTCTCTTCATCTCCTACCAGTTGATTATTGACAAATCAACATCAATTTTATCTCTTCTATGGTTGAGCAAATTGTGTGTCAGTTCCTGGTTTGACAAAGACAGTTGGGAATTAAAGAAAATTCCTGATCAGGCGGCAATGAAGTTGAGGACAGAAGAGACCACCCAGAGTCTTCTCAGATAAAAATCTTATGTATAAGAATTATGTGAAGTATTCTTTGAGATACTCTTCCCCTCATCCTGTTTTTACTTCGAGTCCCCTCTACCCAACATGGGCAGCGAGACAAGAGGGCAGTTATTGTTTTAGAAGTGGTCAGCAGTGACTGACCTGGAGAAACAAAGACACATTCTTCGCTTTTAAACTAAAAGCCAAGTAAGACAGAAATGATTTGAAAGGCTGTCCTATTTAAGGAACCTGCTTTCCCTCCACCCATTCTCCACCTCTCACCCTCAGACCAGATACCTCAGGAATTGAAGAAAGAAAAAAGTAGTCAGAAGAGAATTGGGAAGTTTAGATTTTAGGAAGTTTCTGGATCCCTGGAACTGGGCAGGGACAGAGTGGGGTTGATGATAGGAGCCCACATCCCTCAGAATAGCTACGGAGCCAATTCAAAGGACTTGAGATGCCAAAATTTCTTTGATATACTATGGAGGAAGGTAACCCAAGGCTTAGGGAAACAACGTTGGGGTGGGTTTATGATGAATGTTCTGCTTGTTTACTGTCTTGGTCATCTTGTGCTGCTGTAGCAGAAATACCACAAGTGGATGGCTTTAACAAAGAGAAGTTTATTCTCTCAGTCCATTAGGCCAAAAGGCCAAATTCAGGGTGCTGGCTCCAGGGAAAGTCTTTCCATATGGGCTCTGGAGGAAGGTCCTTGTCATCAGCCTTCCCTTGATCTGGGAGCGTCTCAGTGCAGGAACCTCAGGTCCAAAGGATGCACCCTGCTGCCAGCTCTGCTTTCTTGGTGGTATGAGGTTCCCAACTCTCTCCTTGCTTCCCTTTCCTTTTATCCCTTTTAAGATAAAAAGTGGTGCAGGCCACACCCCAGGGAATCTCCCTTTAAAAGGGACCAACGATGTGACTTTAGTAAGGGTGTTACAATTCCACCCTAGTCCTTTTTAATGTAAAATTACAATCACAAAATAGAGGAAAACCACACAATACTGGGAGTCATGGCCCAGCCAAATTGATACACACATCTTTTGGGGGATATAATTCAGTCCATGACATTCACCTACTGTGTTCACTGTGAGGACCCAGAAGACACTATCTTCACCAAGTCTTGTTGTTGTTGTTGTTAGGTGCTGTCGAGTCAGTTCTGACTCATAGCAACCCTATGTGCAACAGAACAAAACACTGCCCCGTCATGTGCCATTGTCACAATCATTTTTATGCTTGAGCCCATTATTGTAGCCACCGTGTCAGTTCATCTCATTGAGGGTCTTTCTCTTTTTTGATGACCCTCCACTTTACCAAGCGTGATGTTCTTCTTCAGGGATTGATCCCTCCTGATAACATGTCCAAAGTATGTGAGAAGAGGCCTCACCATTCTTATTTCTAAGGAACATTCTGGCTGTATTTCTTCCAAGAAAGATTTGTTTGTTCTTTTGGCAGTCCATGGTATATTCGATATTCTTTGTCAACACCACAATCCAAAGGCATCAATTCTTCTTCGGTCTTCCTTATTCATTGTCCAGCTTTCGCATGCATATGGGGCGATTGAAAACACCATGGCTTGGGTCAGGCACACCTTAGTCTTCAAGGTGACACCTTTGCTTTTTAACAGTCTAAAGAGGTCTTTTGGAGCAGATTTGCCCAGTGCAATACGTCGTTTGATTTCTTGACTGTTGATTGTGGATCCAAGGAAAATGAAATCCTTGACAATCTCAATCTTTTCTCCGTTTATCTTGATGTTGCTTATTGGTCCAGTTGTGAGGATTTTTGTTTTCTTTATGTTGAGGTGTAATCTATACCGAAGGCTGTAGCTTTTGATCTTCATCAATAAAAGCTTCAAGTCATCTTCACTTTCAGCAAGCATGGTTGTGTCATCTGCATAACACAGGTTGTTGATGAGTCTTCCTCCAATCCTAATGCCCCGTTCTTCTTCATGCATTCCAGCTTCTCAGATTATTTGTTCAGCATACAAACTGAATAGGTATGGTAAAAGGATACAATCCTGACACATATCTTTCCTGACTTTAAGTCACACAATATTCCCTTGTTCTGTTCAAACAACCGCATCATGATCTGAGTATAGGTTCCTCATGAGCACAATTAAGTGTTCTGGAATTCCCATTCTTTGCAATGTTATCCATAATTTGTTATGACCCACACAGTCGAATGCCTTCAGATAGTCAATAAAATGCAGATAAACATCTTTCTGGTATTCTCTGCTTTCAGCCAGGATCCATCTGACATCAGCAATGGTATCCCTGGTTCTGTGTCCTCTTCTGAACCCGACTTGGATTTCTGGCAGTTCCCTGTTGATATACTGCTGCAGCCACTTTTGAATGATCTTCAGCAATATTTTACTGATTTTACAAAATTTTATAGCAAGCCTTAGAGAAATATATTAGTGAAAGGAGCATGGCCTCCCTGAGAGGGTTTGTAATGAGTGTTCTCTGCAGGCCAGTAATGTTAATGGGAGGTGCTGCCATTGACACATGGCCATTGAGCAGAATGAGTGAGCACTGGAGAAAGGGAAATACCTGTTCTCTCAGAAAAGGGGGAGGTTTCTAGACAGTGTAATTAAAAAAGTTGGCACTAATTCCTAGGGACCCAAAATGCCACTGTGGTCTAATAGAAGGAGTAGGTAAGTAGGGGCTTAGAGAGTGAAATTTTGGCTTGTTCCATCTGATTCAAATTAAACAGGATTGAAATAGGTGAATATGGATAGTACAGTGACAAAAGGGTATATTGTGCTGGACTGTGTGATGTATTTAAGCCTGGAAATTATATTTCCCAGAATCCCCTTTCCTATATGGTCCTGAGTTAAAGTTGGCCAAAAAAGGAACTCGTGAGAGATTTGGAAGACGGAAGGGAAGAAGACACCTTCATCCTGAGAAGGTTTTGTGGTCAAACATAATAACAGACACAGAGGTGCCCATCAGGCTCCAGATTTTAGCTTGTCTTCCCAACTCCTGGCTCTGACAACCAACAGTGAGCCCACACCAATCATTAAGCTCTTGGCTGGAGTTTCCACAGTGGCAACGGCTCCCTCATGCCCCCCCATGGGCTTACCATCTGTGCTCCCACCTCAGGGGCCTGACATGCACAGCTTCTGGAATTTTCCTTCAAGACCACTTGCACCAGTGCTTCAGGCTATTGTGGTTAGTGACTTCTAGCATCCTCTGACTCCTCTCTTCCAGACTTAGTTCCTCCTCATCCCATTGTGCCTTTAGCAGCTCCGTTTTTCTGACTGAGCCCTCACTGATACACACATGTCTTATTTGTTGTAGGCATCATTGTCATTATGACTGATGTCCATATGGTCCCATCTTAGACTAGTGAGAACCCCTCCAAGCTGTCTCCTGTCCACTGTCCTTTTGACTCCACTGCAGCTGCCATGACTAATCTCTAAATAACTTTGCTTTATTCACTCTAGATTCAGAGTCAAATGACGTTTTTCCTCACTTCAGTCAGGTCTTTTCTCAAATGTTGCTTCTACCAAGAGGCCTTCCCTGGCTACCATCTCTAAAATCACAGCTATCTCTCTTTAACCCTTTATTCTGCTTTATGTTTATTTGTAGTGCTCATTGGTGCCTTACATACATTTCATTTTTATTGCTTATCTCCCCAGTAGAATGTAAGCTCCTTGAAGGTAGGGACTTTGCCTTGTAAAAATGGTTTGACGGTATTGTCAGACCTCCTCTGACTTCTTGAGGGGAAGAAAGAGCCACCGTCAGCATCAGCCCAAGGCTAATTGCTATGAAGTGAAGGTCAGACATGCCTCCTCCAACTTTTTTACCAATTTTGACACCAACTGTCCCTTCCTCAGCTCTTTCTACTTCTCTTCTAGGTTCGGTAATTTGTTGCAATGGCCACACAAAACTTACAGACAATACTCATGATTATGAGGTTTATTAGGAAAGTAACAGGTTACAATTCAGGATCAGGAAACACTCAGGATACAGTTCTTCAATCAGGACAGCCTCTTCTCAGCCATGCCCGGAGGCTGGCCTCTCCCTGGCCCTCGGCCTCTCGACCCTTTGAACCCCTCGGCCCGGTCTCTGCCCTGCTCAGACAAGTATTACAAAGCTCTTTAACTCCACCAATAAGTGCCCAGGAGCACTTCACTCTGCCTGTAAGCCTCGTCCCGGAGGCACTCAGCTCTCTCTTTCTCTGGGTCAGCACATCCACTGTAACCGCCTTGCTCCATGGGCTGGGAAACCCGCTGTGCCATCTCACCCTGGTTCTGCTGCCTCTGCTGCCACCATTTCTCTGCTGTTGTTTCTTGCCGTTTCTCACTGTCTCTGGTGTTACAGCTCTCTGTCTCCTGGGTCTAGGACATCCCTAGTGCAGGGACCGCAAGTCCAAATGACGCACTCTGCTCAATTCTCTTCTTCTTGGTGGTAGTCAGGTCCCCCTTTCCACCTCTGGGATGGCTCATTTTAAGCCTAGCAGGATGGCAAAACTGACTAATCCCCTCATTAGGGTTCCATACACTTTATTCGCATGGTCCCAATCCCTATAGGATTCCATACACCTTATTTGCATTGTTAGCAAACTGTTCAGTCCCCTTGGTGGACCACAAGAACCTTATTTGCATAGTCTCACCCAATCATTTGGTGGATATTACAAGGCCATGGTGAGAAAGTCCATAAAAAAATGATCCATCTTACCACACTTGTTCCCTGTTGTGTCCTCAGTATCTGGAACAGTGCCTGCCATATGCAGATATTCAGAAAATGTTTTTTTTTTTTTTTTTTTTATAATTTTTATTGTGCTTTAAGTGAAAGTTTACAAATCAAGTCAGTCTTTCACATAAAAACTTACTCTCCCTAATAAGACAGCCCACTCTCTCCCTCTACTCTCTCTTTTCATGTCCATTTCGCCAGCTTCTAACCCCCTCTACCCTCTCATTTCCCCACCAGGCAGGGGATGCCAACATAGTCTCAAGTGTCCACCTGATCCATGAAGCTCACTCCTCACCAGCATACCTCTCCAACCCATTGTCCAGTCCAATCCATGTCTGAAGAGTTGGTTTCAGGAATGGTTCTTGTCCTGGGCCAACAGAAGGTCTGGGGGCCATGACCACTGGGGTCCCTCCAGTCTCAGTCAGACCATTAAGTCTGGTCTTTTTATGAGAATTTGGGGTCTGCATCCCACTGCTCTCCTGCTCCCTCAGGGGTTCTCTGTTGAGTTCCCTGTCAGGGCACTCATCGGCTGTAGCCAGGCACCATCTAGTTCTTCTGGTCTCAGGCTGATGTAGTCTCTGGTTCATGTGTCCCTTTCTGTCTCCTGGGCTTGTAATTCCCTTGTATCCTTGGTGTTCTTCATTCTCCTTTGCTCCAGGTGGGTTGAGACCAATTGATGCATCTTAGATGGCTGCTTGCTAGCGTTTAAGACCCCAGATGCCACTCTTCAAAGTGGGATGCAGAATGTTTTCTTAATAGCAGAAAATACTTTTTTAATGGATGAATTAAAGTCCTGGTCAGGAGTTTCTGATGGATATTCTTCAGTTCCATGACTAAGCTGTGGTTGTCAAGAGCAGAGAGAAGGGATATAAGTAATTACTTTCTATGACTAGAAGAGGCAGGAAGGGTTTTTGGATGCTGGGACAGAAACAAAGGGCTACCGAGAATGAAAAGATAAATATCCCCCCATATTATTGTTATCAGAAGGGCAGTGGTTGTTCAGTGGTAGGGTTTTCGCCTTCCATGTGGAAGACCCGGGTTTGATTCCCAGCCAAGTCACCTCATGCTCAGCTGCCACCCATCTGTCAGTGGAGGCTTGCATGTTGCTCTGATGGTAAACAGGTTTCAGTGGAGCTTCCAGACTGACTTACTAGGAAGAAAGGCCTGGTGATCTGTTGCCGAAAATCAGTCAATGAAAACCCTATGGATCACAATGGTTCCATCCACAACTGATCATGGGGTGGCGCAGGACCAGGCAGTGTTTTGTTCTGTTGTGCATGGGGTTGCCATGAGTTGGGGGTTGGGGAGGGGGACATGACTCAGCTAACGACAACAAAGAGTTCTTTTAATAGATAATTGCCCTAAAATCTAAATACTGTCAGGATGAACATTTTAATTTAAATTTACTTAATTAAAACTAAAATGATTTTATTTCGGCAGATATTTGGCCCAAATTTAAATGGTCTATATCCAGTAAGTGTATACAGCAAGTGAACTAATTTATTTACTTAAAGGTTCATTTTGCAACCTACTGGTAGTAGTGGGCTCATTTGAAAGTTACATTGTCAAATTCAAGCTTTGTAGGGGCATTGTTAGAATTTTTCTATGATAACCTGCTGCCGTTGAGTCAATTCTGAATTGTAGCAACCCATATAGGATAGAGCAGAACTGCCCTATAGGGTTTCCAAGGATTGGCTGCTAGATTGGAATTGCTAAACTTTTGTTTAGCAGTTGAGCTCTTAACCACTGCACCACTAGGGCTCCTTTTCTATGATAAAAGTGGTGGGCAATTGTTAACTTATGCTCTGAAAATCTTTGAGATCAAAATCTTCTCATAATGGACCACAATTACCACAACCTGCACCAGACTGAGTCCAGCACAACTAGATGGTGCTCGGCTTCCACCACCAACTTCTCTCACAGGGATCATAATAGAAGGTCTTGGACAGAGCTGGAAAAAAATGTAGAACAAAATTCTAACTCACAAAAAAAGACCAGACTTACTGGTCTGGCAAAGACTGAAGAAACCCTGAGACTATGGCCCCCCTCCAGGCACCCTTTTAAGTCAGCACTGAATTCACTCCTAAAGTTAACATTTCAGCCAAAGATTAGATAGGCCCATAAAACAAACAATAATACTGTAGCTCAACCATGTATGCAAGACTAAAAGGGCACACCAGGCTAGGGGCAAGGACCAGAAGGTAGGAGGGGACAGGAAAGTGGGACAAATGGAAATAGGGAGCCCAAGGCTGAGAATGGGAGAGTATTGACACGTCTTGGGGCTGGCAACCAATGTCACAGAACAATATGTGTATTGTTTCATAAGAATCTAATTTGCTCTGTAAATCTTCATCTGAATCACATCAAAAAAATGAAAAAAAAAAAAAAAGAAATCTTCTCAGACATGCTCTATGCAGCTTTGTGGTCTTGATTATGTTTTGTTCACATGCTGGAGAAGATTCAGAAGTTTTCTAAGTAAAACCTGTCTCAACCTTCAAAGGTTTATTTATAGCCCCTTCTATCATTAAAGTGGTTCACCAAGACAGAGTGAATACTAATGGATAATATAAATAACTGCAGGTTTGGGGGAAAGATAATGATAGTGACAAAATAAAAGCAATAAGCAAACCTAACACCTGGTTGGTACATGGTCCTGTATAGTTGTTTAAGATAGGTCATAAATTCGTTCTGAACTTCCTGTCAGTCAAAGCGAAAAGAGAAAAATACTTCATAAGACTCATATTGTCCATACAAATCTCTAAAGAACACCTATTCCAGAGAAGGTACTTCTTCCTGATGCTGAGATGTCATAAAGAGGACATTGTGTGATGTGGTGGATAATGTCCTCAACTGTATCTCTTCAACAAACACAGTGAGAGGTTTATTATAACAATTTCTTAAAATGCTTCTGAGGGCAAGACAAATATATATACCACCAAAGAGCAATTTTGCAAAGGCAAATGTTATTTTAATTTACATTTTTGATTACTAGAGAGTTTGAGCATTTTGCATGTTTATGGGCCATTTGTATTTGTGTGTGTGTGTATGTGTAAATTATTTACCATGTTCCCTACCAATTTATTTATTGGTGTCTCAATATCTTTCTTCTCCATTCCATTGAGTACTCCCTATACTATGGAATATTAATCAATCAATATATTTATTAAAAATGCTTTTTCTAATTTATGTTTTATGAAGCACATCCTTATCCTTTCTTAGATCTGTCCAGACACCACCAAGTCGTAATACACTGAGTAAAATTCCTGGTTGAGTGGCATTTCAACTTAGTGAGAACTTATTATGTGACAATCTGCTTGGACCACATGATTATCCCAGTAAGAAATGGATGGATGACCAGAATCTATAAATGGTCCCAGAGAGTGCCCTGAACTTAGTTGGTTTAAAATAGTGAAGTCCAGCAGCGGTGCCTTGGGACTATGGCAAAACATTTTTATTTTAATAAAAAAAGAAAACACCTCATTCCAACAAGAGTTGGCAGCAGTCGAAACTAGCTACTTAGGAATGACTTGAGGACTGGTGCATGGTGGGCTGGGAGAGATTGTGTAACAGCTATTTGCTAAATACTCTGGAAAATATGTGTGTTTTTACACATCTTGCAAAGAAAGTAGTCTTCAGTATGTTACAATTTATGCATGAGTATATACCCGTCCCACACACACGCAAATGTGGAAATTTCCATGCCCGGGCAAAGCTACACTGATTCTGTTGAAGCTCTTTCTCAGTCTTATAGAATGACAGTCTGAAGGGGCTATGGGACATCTTATTTATTTCCCAGCTCATCCGGGGATGGGCACTCAGTGCTCTGAATGACGAGGATGTCTCTATAGAATTGTCCTAGCATCGCCTGTAAGTATTAACAATAATTCCTATTCCTTTCTAAGAAAAAAAAAAACTTTTTCCTCTGACAAATAGGGGACACAAGATTAAAAAAAAAAAAAAAGATGCAAGTGAAAGAAAGTGGGGGAATGGTATTTAGGACAGCATTATAAAAATTTCAAAACATGACCTTTGAAAGACTGTCCTGGGTATTTTGGTTGCAAGTATTAGTTTGGGAGTCAGATTCCTTGAGTTCCATTTTGGCCCTGCCACATCTGAGCCCTGTGACCTTATGAAACTACTTAACCTCTCTAGGCCTCAGCTGTTCATCTGTAAAAGTGAGTGTCTTAGTTACCTAGTGCTGCTATAATAGATATACCACAAGTGAATGGCTTAACAAACAGAAATTAATTTTTTCACAGTTTTAGGAGCTTAGAAGTCCGAATTCTGTGCACCAGCTCCAGGGGCAGGCTGTCTCTCTCTGTTGGCTGTGGGGGAAGGCTCTTGTCATCCATCTTCCCCAGCTGAGGGGCTTCTCAGGGTAGGGACCCCAGGTTCAAAGTACATGTTATTCTCCTGTCTCTTGTTTCTTAGTGGTTCGAGGTCACCCTATCTCTTTATTCTCTTCTCTCTTTTATATCTCAAAAGAGATTGGTTTAGAATACAACCTAATCCTTTAGATTGAGTCCTGACACATTAACATAACTACCTCTAATCCCACCTCATTAACATCACAGAGATAGGATTTACAACACTGAGGAAAATCATATCGGATGACAAAATGGTAGACAATCACACAACACTGGGAATCATGGCCCCGATGGGTTGACACACATTTTTGGGGGACACAATTCAATCCATGACTGTGGGATAACAACATAATCTCACAAGGTTGTTAAGAAGATGAAATGAGACAGTGTATGCAACACACTTAGTACGTGACCATTGTAAGTGCTCAAAAATATTAACGATCACAAAGTCACCAATGGAAAAGTATACAATATCAATAATGAATGGTGTCGTTATTATTAATTCCCAGGAGGAATTAAGGAATTTCTTTTTAATCTTATGTGAGCTACCAGGCTGGAAATTAGAGAAGTGGTTTCCCAAAAGTCTTATCATTTCACACACTGAGATAACATAGAATACACTTCTCTCAAGAGGTGTCCTAGTTGAAGGACATTGAAGTTGGAGAGGATTATGAAGAATTCCCACCCAAGCCTGGCATGGGTTTTTTCCTCAACGGCCCTTTGTGGTGCTTCTTTTAGGGACTTTCTGCTTTTCTTTCTCCTAATACTACCTACCACAAAATAGGCAATTGGGTTGACACTGCGATTGATAGTGGACAACATATTCAAATGAGGAAAGAAATGCCGTATAGATTCATCATGGCCATAGTAAGCCAGGATGAGCAGGGCCTTCATGGGCATGGCAAAGACAAAAGACAACACCACAGTGGCTGTGATGATGACATAGATCCTGGATGGTTGATGTGGCTTCCGGTTACAGCCAACTTTGATGAAGAGGATCAGACTGGAGAGGACCATAAGAGGAAAAAAGGCAAGGAAGGTCAAGGTACATGAAAATATGTACATGTATCGACATTCTGGGAATTTAGGCTGCTTTTGCAGGAGGTAGAAGAAGTTCTCTAACCCAGACTCAAGGAAAGAAAGTGCCCACAGTAGGGTGTATGTAATGGCAGATTGGTGGCTTAGTCATTGGCACTGGTACCGGATGTGGTAAAGCACTGAAAGGCACCGTTCCACGCTGATGGTCGTGAGGAGGTGGAGATGCGTGTTGTAGCTGAAAATCACCAGACAGATGATGTAGTTTAACTGGATATCATTTTTGGGGTGGTTTGAAATTATGCTCACCAGCTGCAAGACAGACATGCAGAGGAGGACCATGAAGTCAGCAATGGCGATGTGCAGAATGTAGACAGTGAAAGGCTCCCTCTTGATGTAGAAAATGAGAAAAGATATCACAAGTCCATTCCCAGATACTCCCAGTACACAAATGAGCTGGGAAATGTAGATGTGACTGGCTACAGTTTTTGAATCTAAAAGAGGCTGGGTCACTTGCTCTGATGTCCAGGTTGCTTGATCCAAGGACTCATTCCTAGTGTAAAGTATGGATTCCAAAAGATTCAAGGTCATTGTCAATAGCTCCATTCTTGGGAAATCGCCAGTCTTCTCCTGTATACCTGTTGTCAGAAATGGAAAATGGAGATTATGGGTGCCATTTGTTCCACATTTCATGGGGCATTAAGTGTCATTAAGGATCATCCTCCATATACTGGTATGAGAGGGAGGCTGGGAAAGCAGAGAGGATCCTGTTGTGTTTTACCTTCCTCTTTTGTCCCTCTTTCTCCTCTTCTATTATTTTTGGAAATCCTGGTAGCATAGTGGTTAAGAGTTTGGCTGCTATCCAAAAGGTCGGCAGTTCAAATGCAACAGGCGCTCCTTGGAAACCCTATGGGGCAGTTCTCTGTCCTATGATTTGGAATCAACTGGATAGCAATGGATTTTTTTTTTTTAAGTTATTTCTCTATCGAGACAGAACTCATTGTAGTCTTCACATCCCCTTCACTGAACAGTGAGCAATCATTCCCTCAGACTGGGGTCCCTCTTCGTCCTTGGTCCAGCGGGAAAGCCCATTGGATTCCCAGTTTGTCCCCAGCTGCCTGAAAGAGATTTTCTAAGGGTTCTTACCAGAACTAGGTGGCAGAATCTGGAACTGGATTAAAAAAAATACTTATTTAAAAATGCACCAATGAGTAAAATCCAGTGCACAAAAGAAGTAAAGAAAGTAATTGTAGTGCATTTGGAAATTTGTCGATCACTTTTGCCCCATCTTTCATCAATTCTGTCTTCCCCATGCCCTGGTTTTGAGTTTGTAACATCTACATCATCACCCTGGAAGTTTACCCATTCACCAATAAACACAAGCAAGAGATGGTCATGCCTACCTGTCCTGTCCATTGAGGACCATCCACTCAGACTTAGCTGACAGGACAATCTAGTCATAAATGGTAGAGTTGGAAGGGAACAGAAAAAGGGAAGAGACAGATGTTCTGTTGGAATTGGGGTTCAGTGAGGGAAAGGCTACTTAGAATTGATAGACATAAAGGTTTGTTGTATCCAAGACCAGGACAATGTGAGGTTCACAGATTTCACTAGATGTTGTGACTTCTGGATTGTCAGCATGTCTTGGTCATTACCCAAGTGTCTGTCAGTTTGTTGTACTGTGGGGGCTTGTGTGTTGCTATGATGCTGGAAGCTATGCCACCGGTATTCAGATACCAGCAGGGTCACCCGTGGAGGACGGGCTTCAGCTGAGCTTCCAGACTAAGACAGACTAGGAAGAAGGACCTGGCAGTCTACTTCTGAAAAGCATTAGCCAGTGAAAACCTTATGAATAGCAGCGGAACATTGTCTGATATAGTGCTGGAAGATGAGCCCCCCAGTTTGGAAGGCGGTCAAAAGATGACTGGGGAAGAGCTGCCTCCTCAAAGTAGAGTGGACCTTAATGAGGTGGATGGAGTAAAACTTTTGGGACCTTCATTTGCTGATGTGGCACGACTCAAAATGAGAAGAAACAGCTGCAAACATCCATTAATAATCAGAACCTGGAATGTACGAAGTATGAATCTAGGAAAATTGGAAATCATCAAAAATGAAATGGAACGCATAAACATCAATATCCTAGGCATTAGTGAGCTGAAATGGACTGGTATTGGCCATTTTGAATCAGACAATCATAAAGTCTACTATGCTGGGAATGACAGCCCAAAGAGGAATGGTGTTGCATTCATCGTCAAAAAGAACGTTTCAAGATCTATCCTGAAGTACAACGCTGTCAGTGGTAGGATAATATCCATAAGCCTACAAGGAAGACCAGTTAATACCACTATTATTCAAATTTATGCACTAACCACTAGGGCCAAAGATGAAGAAATAGAAGATTTATCAGCTGCTGCAGTCTGAAATTGATCAAACATGCAATCAAGATGCATTAATAATGACTGGCGATTGGAATGCAAAACTCGGAAACAAAGAAGAAGTATCAGTAGTTGGAAAATATGGCCTTGGTGATAGAAACAATGCCAGAGATCGAATGATATAATTTTGCAAGACCAATGACTTCTACATTGCAAATACCTTCTTTCACCAATATAAACGGTGACTGTACACATGGACCTCGCCAGATGGAACACGCAGAAATCAAATTGACTACATCTGTGGAAAGAGATGATGGAAAAGCTCAATATCATCAGTCAGAACAAGGCCAGGGGCTGACTGTGGAACAGACCATCAATTGCTCATATGCAAGTTCAAGCTGAAACTGAAGAAAATCAGAGCAAGTCCACGAGAGCCAAAATATGACCTTGAGTACATCCCACCTGAATTTAGAGACCATCTCAAGGATAGATTTGACACATTGAACACTAGTGACCAAAGACCAGAGGAGTTGTGGAATGACGTCAAGGACACCTTCCATGAAGAAAGCAAGAGGTCACTGAAAAGACAGGAAAGAAAGAAAAGACCAAGAAGGATGTCAGAGGAGACTCTGAAATTTGCTCTTGAGTGTCGAGCAACTAATGCAAAAGGAAGAATTGATGAAGTAAAAGAACTGAACAGAAGATTTCAAAGGGCCTCTAGAGAAGACAAAGTATTATAAAGACATGTGCAAAGAGCTGGAGATGGAAAACTAAAAGGGAAGAACACGGTCGGCGTTTCTCAAGCTGAAAGAACTGAAGAAAAAATTCAAGCCTCGAGTTGCAATAGTGAAGGATTCCATGGGGATAATATTAAATGACTCAAGAAGCATCAAAAGAAGATGGAAGGAATACACAGAGTCATTATACCAAAAAGAATTAGTTGATATTCAACCATTTCAAGGGGTGGCATATGATCAGGAACTGATGGTACTGAAGGAAGAAGTCCAAGCTGCTCTGAAGGCATTGGCAAAAAACAAGGCTCCAGGAATTGATGGAATATCAATTGAGATGTTTCAACAAACAGATGCAGCGCTGGAGGTGCTCACTCATCTATGCCAAGAAATATGGAAGATAGCTTCCTGGCCAACTGACTGGAAGAGATCCATATTTATGCGTATTCCCAGGAAAGGTGATGCAACCGAATGTGGAAATTATAGAACAATATCATTAATATCACACGCAAGCAAAATTTTGCTGAAGATCATTCAAAAATGGCTCCAGCAGTATATTGACAGGGAACTGCCAGAAATTCAGGACAGTTTCAGAAGAGGACATGGAACCAGGGATATTATTGCTGATGTCAGATGGATCCTGGCTGAAAGCAGAGAATACCAGAAGGATGTTTACCTGTGTTTTATTGGCTATGCAAAGGCATTCGACTGTGTGGATCATAACAAACTATGGATAACACTGCGAAGAATGGGAATTCCAGAACACTTAATTGTGCTCATGAGAAACCTTTACATAGATCAAGAGGCAGTTGTTCGGACAGAACAAGGGGATACTGAGTGGTTTAAAGTCAGGGAAGGTGTGCGTCAGGGTTGTATTCTTTCACCATACCTGTTTAACCTGTATGCTGAACAAATAATATGAGAAGCTGGACTATATGAAGAAGAATGGGGCATCAGGACTGGAGGAAGACTCATTAACAACCTGCGCTATGCAGATGACACAATCTTGCTTGCTGAAAGTGAAGAGGACTTGAAGCACTTACTAATGAAGATCAAAGACCACAGCCTTCAGTATGGATTACACGTCAACATAAAGAAAACAAAAATCCTCACAAATGGACCAATGAGCAACATCATGATGAACGGAGAAAAGATTGAAGTTGTCAAGGATTTCATTTTACTTGGATCCACAATCAACAGCCATGCAAGCAGCAGTCAAGAAATCAAAAGACACATTGCATTGGGCAAATCTGCTGCAAAGGACCTCTTCAAAGTGTTGAAGAGCAAAGATGTCACCCTGAAGACTAAGGTGCTCCTGACCCAACCCGTGGTATTTTCAATCACATCATATGCATGTGAAAGCTGGACAATGAATAAAGAAGACCGAAGAAGAATTGATGCCTTTGAATTGTGGTGTTGGCGAAGAATATTGAGTATACCATGGACTGCCAGAAGAACGGACAAATCTGTCTTCGAAGAGGTGCGGTCAGAATGCTCCTTAGAAGCAAGGATGGCAAGGCTGCGTCTTATGTACTTTGGACATGTTGTGAGGAGGGATCAGTCCCTGGAGAAGGACATCATGCTTGGCAGAGTACGGGGTCAGCGGAAAAGAGGAAGACCCTCAACAAGGTGGATTGACACAGTGGCTGCAACAATGAGCTGAAGCATAACAACAATTGTAAGGATGGCGCACGACTGGGCAGCGTTTTGTTCTGTTGTGCATAGGGTGGCTATGAGTCGGAACCGACTTGATGTCACCTAACAACAACAACAACCCAAGTGTTGCCTGGATGATGGCCTGACCCCACCCAACTGTGGTATGGTTGGAAGCAAGGTTCAGGGAAGGGTTTATAGAGTAAGCTCCTCCTAGGCAGAGGTGCTCTATGTGACATGAGATGAATTCCCTTGCGGACTCTTGACAACAAAGGACAGGCAGTCCCCTCATGATGAATGGGCACCGTGCTCAAGAGTCACTTGTCAACCCCCGCCTTGAGAACTCAGATCACGTTCCTAGAGATTTACCCAGTTTTCCGGGGCAGCAGATGGGCTTATTAACCTTTATTGTAGCTGGTGTACACGACTGAACCGTCTCTGTTGGGGCTGCACTGGAGGAGTGAGTGAAAGAGGGAATGGCTTCAGTCAGGGTTTTTCCTCCCTTCCCTGCAGCTGCTTCTTATCTGGGCTGACTCCCCTTTTGCCTTCCTTCCTTCCTTGGACCCAGGAATTGGCTCTCCAGTTTCTCTTCCTACAGCAACGAACTACATCTGGGTGAACATCTCTCTTCACCCACACTCTCTGCAGAGAAGGAAAGCCCTTTGTGGGTTCACTCTGTCCCTAGAACAGGCCCAGGAACCTCTGAGCATTTCCTAAGAGCTTATACTGCATGATTTGATGAGCGAAAGGGAACAAACAGGAAACTTACAGTTTCTGGAAATCTCTGGTCTTCACAGTCACCGGCTCTGGCCCTTCTCTGAGTCATTCCTACTCTCCCCCTGCCCAGCCCCAATCTTTCTTTCTTCACCCTAACAAGCCACAACCCCCCAGAGTACAGGAGCTTCTGCTCTAACTTGTTTACATCTTTGGAATAATATGTGTCATGGATTGAATTTTGTCCCCTCAAAATATCTGTTAACTTGGCTAGGTCCTGATTCCCTTGTATGACTGTCTACCATTTTATCATCTGAGGTGATTTCCCTGTGTGTTGTAAATCCTGTCACTATGATGTAATACAGTGGATTAGTGGCAGTTATATGGATGAGGTCTACAAGATCAGATAGGGTTCTAAGCCAACCTTTTTTGAGATATAAAAGAGAGAAGTGAGCAGAGGGACATGGGAACCTCATACCACTAAGAAAGCCACGCTGGGAGCAGAGCTCGTCCTTCGGACCTGAGGTTCCTCTGCTGAGAAACTCCCAGACCAAGGGAAGACTGAAGATGAGGACCTTCCTCCAGAGCTGACAGAGAGAGAAAGCCTTCCCCTGGAGCCTGTGCCCTGAATTCGAACTTCCAGCTTACTAGTCTGTGAGAGAATAAACTTCTCTTTGTTAAAGCCATCCACTTGTGGTATTTGTGTTGTAGCAGCACTAGATGACTAAGACAACACGTATGACTTTTCTTGATTATAAAAGTAATACAAATTAATTTCACAAGGTTTGGACAATGCAGAAGAAAGTGAAAACTACCAGTGGAATGGGCAAAGAACGTGAAACAATTTACAAAAGAAGAAATATAAAACACCAATAAGCATATGAAAAAGATCCAACCTCTGTGCCCATTCCTGCCCTCCTCCACTGCCATCCAAAGGTAACATCTATTACTCTGTGGAAATATTTCCTGGCAGCTACAACATTAGCAGTTTTGTTCCTGCCTTTTTAACTTAAATTTTTGCCATCAGTATTTTACTGCTATTAAAAATTCTTCAAAAATATGATTGCTAATGACTAATAACATGTTATCAGGAGGGACCAGTCCCTGGAGAAGGACATCATGCTTGGTAGAGGGTCAGCAAAAAATGAGATAGATTGACACAGTGGCTGCAACAATGGGCACAAGCATAGCAACAATTGAGAGGGTGGCACAGGACCGGGCAGCGTTTGGTTCTGTTGTGCACAGGGTCGCTATGAGTCGGAACTGACTTAATGGCACGTAACGGCAACAACAACAACAGCAGCACGTAACAAGTTGTTTTATCTTTTGGTTAGTCTTTATTTTACAATTCCCCTAATATTAAGCATGTACGTGTTAATGATTTTCCATAAATAGCAGTGTGGTGAACATCTTTGTATGTGCGTGTTTCCCTGTATCTCTGATTTCTTTCTTAGGCTAGATCACCTCAAGTATAACTACTTGTGGAGACCCTGGGTGGTACAAACAGGTTAAGGAGCTCAGCTGCTAACTGAAAGGCTAGGGGTTCAAGTACACCTAGCGGCACCTTGAAAGAAAGGCCTGGCCATCTATTTCTGAAAAATAAGCCATTGAAAACCCTATGGAGCACAGTTCTACTCTGACACACATGGGGCCACCATGAGTCGGAATCTACTTGAAGGCAACTGGTATAATTCCTTGTTTAAAACCATAAGGAATTCTAAGACTTTGAGACAGGCAAACACAGTGGTTGTGAGGATGGACTTTGGGGCCTGAAACTTGGTTTTGAATCCTGACTTCAGATTACCAGTGGTCTTATCTTGGGCAAGGAGACCCTGAGTGGTGCAAACATTTAAGCACTCAACTGCTAACCTAAAGGTAAGCGGCTGGAACCCACCTAGAGACACCTTGGAAGAAAGGCCTAACAATCTGTTTCTGAAAGGTCACTGCCTTGAAAACCCTGCAGAGCTCAGTTTACTCTGCAAAACATAGGGTTGTCATGAATTGAATAGACTCAATGGCAACTGGTTTGGTTTCGATTAATCTTGGGCAAGGTATTAACCTTTAAACCTCAGTTTTCCTGTCTGTAAAATAGAATACTGTACATGGTTGTTGAGAAAAGTAAAACAACTTCATGTTGTAAAGTGCTAACCGTAATGCCTGGCAGGAGTGCGTGCTCAGTGAAGCCAGTTACTACCGACCGTTCTCAAGAAGGTTTGCACCAGGCTTTACTCCCCTGTGAAGTGTAGGAGACAGTGTGTCACACAACCATTGTTAGAATTGACCATTACCACAAAACAAAACAAATGTTGCTTGTTTGATAAGAAAAAAAGGTATCTGAAAGTTTTAATGTGCATGTCCGATAACTAGTGAGGTTGAATATTTTTTATATGCGTATTGCTGTTTTATATTTCTTCCTTTGTAAATTGTTCTGTGTTCTTTGCCAATTTTCTCTAGTAGGGATTGACATTCTTACGGCAAACGGTTTGTACTTGATTACTAACCTAAACGTTGGCACTTTGAACCCAGCCAGGGGGTTTGGGGAAGACAGGGCTGGTGATCTGTTCCCATAAAAATTTACAGCCTAGGAAACCCTATGGGGTGTCATATAGGGTCCCTATGAGTTGGAATCAATTCGACGGCACCTAACAACAGCAAGTGCTCGTTGGAGTCCCTGGGTAGTGCAAACCGTAACTAGCTCATCTGCTAACTAAAAGGTTGGCGGTTCAAGTCCACCCAGAGGTGCCTTGAAAGAAAGTCCTCATTATCTACTTCTAAAAATTCAGCCATTGAAAGCCCTGTGGAGCACATTTCTATGCTGACACACATGGGGTCTCCATGAATCAGAGTCAACTCCATAGCAGCTAGTTAAGAGCACATTGATCTCATCTGTGTTTCACCTTGCCCCTCCAGCTGAAGCCCCAGGCCCCTAGGCCAGGCAGTTTAGCCTTACAAAGGCTCATCCGATAAGGAGGTGGATGTAGATCCTTTGCTTACTGAAACTCCATGTCTTCTTCCTTTCCTTTTCCTGCCTCTTCCCCTCCGTTAAGTCTGCTGCCACGACCGCCCCCACCCAGGTACCTGGGGCACAATGAGAAGCAGAAAGCTGGAAGAGAGCATGTAGGGTGTCTTTTTCTGCAAGTTTAGAAGCATGGAAGGAAAGCAGCAGCAGCCCTGCAGAAGGGGGACCTGGAGGCAGCCTGCAACTCATGTTTACAGCTGCTGTTAGAAAGAAATACGAACAAATAAGGGAGTTAGGCTCTGCTGATATCATGTTTCCCAAATCAGCCTTCCTGCCTGGACTCAAGTGCTTTAGTAAACAAGAGTGCACGTGCCTAAGTTTTTTAAGTCTTATTACTCCTGGCTGTGGGAGTAAGTCTTGATTTAAAAGGAAAAGAACATTTGAGAGAAGAATATATAAAATTTTGTCAGACATGTGCAGACCACTTGGTTCTATTTCATGTTAATTCTTGGAAGAGCTTGGTGTGGTGGGTATTGTCCTCATTAAAAATGGAAGTTGAGGAATGGGGGATTTTGGTGACTAGCCCAAGGTCTCACAGCCCATGGTTATACCCTTTCCTGTACGCAGGTGGTTTCTAATCTCATTTCTGCCCCTCCAGGTGGTTCACATGCACCCTGCAGCCCCATCAACATTGTCTCTTATTGTACATGGAGATTCCCACTGTAAGGAGGAAAGGGAAAGGTGTAGGGGGGTGGGGAGGAGCTTCCATGAAGAAGCCTCCTGAATCCTTGAGGTGGGGGTAGTCACCCTTCTCCATCCTCCAAGTCTGCTTTAGACCACGTTGTCTGAAATATGTTTATTGACATTCCCAACTGTTCTTCTCAGCCTCTCATTACTGGCTGTGATATCCAGCCATCAGAGGAGCTCAGCAGGCGTTAAAGGTGACAGTGTTACAGCGGGTAACTTTTAAAGTTAAAGTCATGCCACATTTCATTACTAGTGTTTAATTTGTCCAAACTGAGCAGGCACCCCAAGTGCGCCCAGACCAGCACACTGCCTGTAGCACACACGAGTGGGCACGGTGGGACAGAATGCACCACGGCACTAAGAGCAGTAAGGGGTCCTCCAGCTCTTTCAGATGCTCTTGAGGATGGCTTTGTGGTCCCAGCCCAAAGAGAATGTCTCTGATACAGAACACAGATGGAAGGCTCCTGTCCACCAAAGTAGCCCCTGGAACTTGGGGTCCCCTTAGAGGGGGCTCTCTCTTCCCACCCAGCACAAGCCTTTTGCAGAGTGATGAGTATGGGAGTTCTCTGCAAACCCTTAATCCTAATGATCTTTCTAGAAGGAGCTAATGGGAACACTTACCAGCCCAGGGATTTGGTCTGTCTTTTGATCCTGCGTACCCACCTTGGTGATCATTAGTCCTTCCCGTATGACGTGTTATTTCTGCAGAGTTGTTTGATTCCTTAACTTAGAAGGCAAGAAAAGCCCAGAGAAGATTTCTGAAGGCCCTAAGAGTTAATTGTTTGGCAACAATCTGTTCTCAGGATTTTATCTTGGCCTCAGGTCTGGCCCGGGAGCTCTGAAATCTCTTTTGCAGCCTGAGAGGGCAGAGGCTGGGCCAGCCCTACTCTGAGACACTGTCACTCAAAAGGACAGGGTCAAGAGCCACTCACCATGCTGGTCAACATGCCTCAAGTCCAAAGGCATTGGAAAGCACCCAGTTCTGCCCCTGACATTGAGCCTAAGACATTTAATCATTTCAGATTATTGCTACAGGAAATGCGTGTTATTCTAAGTGTCTGTAGCTCCCATTGCTGGCTCTGGAATCCTTCTGTTTACCATCCCTACTCACAGACAGAAGGGCCAACCCCTTGGGCAGGATGGGTTCTCCTCCTCACCCACAACCCATGGCAAGTGCTGTTGGCTGTCCAGACCCACAGTGTTTGTCCCCAGGCCCTGCCTCCACTCCTTCCTTCTCTAGTGGCCTAAGAGCCAGACACCTACCTTCCCTACCTCTCTTGCCAAAAGGCCCAGTTGTGTCAGAGAAGCATGGGGAGGTTGGCTGCAGGGTGGGGATAGGCGTTCCTGGGAGATTTTCTTTGCTGATGCATGCCAGCCCTGAGCCTGTGTGTTTCCACATGGTTGCTCTTAGAGCCGTAGCCACTGTGTTGTGGTCCTGAGAGCCCTCGTGGGGATGAAAGTAGGCATTGTGGAAAGGCTGACAGACTGGATCCTGTGAGGTGTGGTGGAGGAGCTACATCAGTGCTAGCACCACCCAGCTCAGTTCTTCTCATGGAGGAAAACTCCTTTCTGTATAATCATTCCAAATATACTCTATATAGGCCTGTGATTTTTTTTTTAAATCAAATAGTACAAGTGGAAGACATACCCTAAAGTGACCCCCGTGAGTCACACTCTTGTGTAATTCCCTTCCCTTGAGTACAGGTGGAACCTCTAATTTACTTCTAACCATACTATGTGACAAAGGTGATGGGATGCCAGTCCCATGATCACACTATGTTATAGAAGCCTCTAAGACTCTGTCTTAGCTGAATGGAGTGTTGGCCTTGAGTGTAAGTTATGTGAACAGCCTCTGGGGAGGGCCATGTGGCAGGGAACTGTGGGCATCCTCTAGGAACCGAGGGCCTCAGTCTTATAACTGGAAGCAGCTGAATCCTGTCAATAGCCTTGTGAGTTGGAAGAGAACTCCATCTCAGATGAGACACTAGTCCCAGTTGACATTTTGATTCCCCGGCTTATAAGGCCCTGAGCAGAGGACTCAGTTAAGCTAGACCAGAATTCCCGACCCACAGAAACTGAGATAATAAATATGTGTTATTTTATGCTGCTAAATTTGTAGTAATTTGTTATACTGCAACACAAACTGAATATATTACATGGAAAATTACTGTATTCTAGTTAAAAATTAAATAAAACTTAACAGCTTGTATTTGGCCACTTCTGGTTTCTGTCTAACATATAAAGAGCTTGTAAGTTGTCACTCCTATCCTCACAACAAGAAAAACACTGAACAGACTGAAAATCAACAATTCTTCTTAGATCCATCAGATAATTGAGGTCATAGGGCGAACTACTGTCCTGAAAACTGGAGAGACAGACAGTTGGATGCAGAGAATCATAGCTTTCTGGGAGCAGAAACCCTCCACTGGAGTAGCGCTGGTACAAACACTTAAACTGTAACTGATTAATTGCTAGAGGCTCAGTAAAACACCCAGGTGGGGTGCCCTGTCTTAGGGAGGCCCCCATACTTTTATGAGTTTTACCTCCAGAAGCCCCACCAGGTTCTCAGGGTAGAGATCAGGAAAAAATCCCCTTGTGCCCTGGTAGAAGGAGAGGCAAAGTTATGATTTTGAAATATGCCCAGGATTCTCTGTTCTCCTGTACAAAGCCTGACATCGAGGGAAACTATTTTACCACGGCCTAAAAATATATATATATATATATTTTTTTTATTTAACCAACTTGGTTTGAATTATGGTGCTGGCAAAGAATATTGAATATGCCATGGACTGCCGGAAGAATGAACAAATCTGTCTTGGAGGAAGTGCAGCCAGAATGCTCCTTAGAAGAGAGGATGGTGAGACTTCATCTCACATACTTTGGACATGTTATCAAGAGGGACCAGTCCCTGGAGAAGGACATCATGCTTGGCAGAGGGTCAGTGAAAAAGAGGTAGACCCTCCACAAGATGGATTGACACAGTGGTTGCAACAATGCGCTGAAACATAGCAACAATTGTGAGGATGGCACAGGACCCAGCAGTGTTTCATTTTGTTGTACCTAGGGTTACTATGAGTTGGAACTGACTTAACAGCACCTAACGACAACGACAAAAATCAATTTGGTTTTTTCCAAAGCCTACCCAGCCCAGGAGCAAGAAACGCCCAACTCCAGCCCCCTCTATCCTTGTTACACCTAAGTGGGAGAAGGAAATCTGAGATGCACTTGTGAAAGTAACAGTCCAGGTACAGAAGCTCACTAAAAAACAGAGACCTAATCACAGGACTACCAAAGGCTTGCCCTCCCCACACACCTCACCGTGGCATCAATAGGGCTGCCGTGTAATAATGGGATTACAACTAAAAGAACTGCAAGCCTCAGGCTCTACGTAAGAAGGCGTCTCTAAGGAACCCCAAACAGAGGAGACAAAAAACAGGGGAAACAAAAACAAGGATACTAGAGGAAATTTTGGCCTCTGACACCACAGCTGCAACAAACAGTAAATGCAGCCTAACTCCTAGGCAGATAAAAGTAAAATCTCGTGCCAAATACCTCAATACCTTTTAGTTAATACGTCACATCCAGGTTTCAACGAAAAATTACAAGACATGTGAAAACCTAAAAAACATAGTCTGGAGAGAAAGACCAAGTATCATAACCAGATTCAGATATGGCAGGTATTTTGAAATTATCGGACTGGGAATTTAAAATAACTATGCTAGGGGCTTGTGATGGTTAATTTTTTATGTCAGCGTGGCAAGGCTATGACTGGGCTGGGTGCTGTCCATAGTGTAATACAATGTAATCACTTTCTATGATGTGGTCTGATATGATCAGCTGATCAGTAGAAAGGGGAGTGTCCTTGGGGATGTGGCCTGCCTTCAGTATATAAATGGATGTTCTGGCAAAGCTTGCTCTCTGTCTTGATCCTGTACTCTTCTTGTTGCCTGACCTCCAGTTCTTGGGACATAAGCCTGCAGAAGTCTCCAGCCTGCCACCTGACCTACAGATTTTGAATTCACCAGCCCCTGCAACTCTGTGAGCCACCAGAGGTGTCCAGCCTGCCACCTGATCCACGGATTTGGGACTTGTCAGCCACCACAATTGCATGAGCCATTTCCTTGAAGTAAATTTCTCTATTTTCCATTTCACTGGTTTTGCCCTTCTAGATAACCTAGACAAAGATAGGGCTGTAATGGGAAAAGTGGACAACATGCAAGAGCAGATTGGTAGTGTAAGCAGAGAGATAGAAATGCTAAGAAAGAATTTTAAAAATGCTAGAAATAAAAAACATTGTAACAGAAATGAAGAATGCTTTTGACCAGCTCATTAGTAGACTGGACATGATCGAGGAAAGAATTAGTAAGTTTGAAGATATTTAAACAGAAACTTCCCAAACTAAAAAGCAAAGAGAAAAAAATAATGAGAAAAATGGAATAAAATACCCAAGAACTGTGAGATAGTTACAAAAAGTGCAACATGTGAATGATGGGAATAACAGAAAGAAAGAAAGAATCAGAAGAATATTTGAAATAGTAATGCCTGGCAATTTTCAGAATTAATGACAGACACCAAACCATAGATTCTGGAAGCCTTTAGAATGCCAAGCAGGATAAATACCACACACACACAAAAACAAAAACAAAAACAAAAAAACTACGTCTAGGCGAACTGCCCATAATCAAAGGCAAAGGGAAAATCTTGGAAGAAATTAGAGAGAAAAAAATAAATAAATAAACCACCTTAATTTTAGAGGAACAAGAATAAGAATTACATCAGACTTCTCCTCAGGAACCATGCAAGCAAGCAGAAAGTAAAGTACTTACTCTGAAGGAGAAAAAAAAAAAAAAAAAAACCCATCAACTTGATGGCAATTGATTTAGTTTTTTTTTTTTTTTAGACTTTCCAATACACCTCACCCCCATGCTTCTGTTAGTTCGTCATACTGTGGGGGCTTGTGTGTTGCTTTGGTGCTGGAAGCTATGCTACTGGTATTCAAATACCAGCAGGGTCACCCATGGCAGACAGGTTTCAGCTGAGCTTCAAGACTAACACAGACTAGGAAGAAGGACCCGGTGGTCTATTTCTAAAAGGACTTAGCCGGTGAAACCCTTATGAATAGCAGCAGAACATTGTCTGATATAGTGCCAGAAGATGAGCACCTCAGGTTGGAAGGCACTCAAAATATGACTGAGTAAGAGCTGCCTCCTCAAAGTAGAGTCAACCTAAATTACCTGGATGGACTCA
This sequence comes from Elephas maximus indicus, assembly GCF_024166365.1. Classification (NCBI taxonomy): domain Eukaryota; kingdom Metazoa; phylum Chordata; class Mammalia; order Proboscidea; family Elephantidae; genus Elephas; species Elephas maximus. Next base: position 232,252,567 of record NC_064819.1, read on the forward strand.
AGCTTTCAAGACCCTCATTTGTTGATGTGGCACATCTCAAAATGAGAAGAACCAGCTGCAAACATCCATTAATAATTGGAATCTGGAACGTATGAAGTATGAATCTAGGAATATTGGAAATTGTCAAAAATGAAATAGATCACATAAAGATCAATACTCTAGGCATTAGTGAGCTGCAGTGGACTGGTATTGGTCATTTTGAATTGGACAGTCATATGGTCTACTATCCTGGGAATGACAACTTGAAGAGGAATGGCAGTGGATTCATGGTCAAAAAAGAACATTTCAAGATCAACCCTGAAGTACAACACTGTCAGTGATAAGATAATATCCGTATGCCTACAAAGAAGACCAGTTAATATGACTTTTATTCAAATTTATGCACCAACCACTAAGGCCAAAGATGAAGATTTTTACCAATTTCTGCAGTCTGAAATTGATGAAACATGCAATCAGGATGCATTGATAATTCCTGGTGATTGGCATGCAAAAATTGGAAACAAAGAAGGGTTGGTAGTTGGAAAGTATGGCCTTGGTGATAGAAACAATGCCAGAGGTTGCATGATAGAATTTTGCAAGACCAACGACTTCTTCATTGCAAATACCTTTTCTCACCAACTTAAATGGTGACTATACGCATGGACCTCGCCAGATGGAATACACAGGAATCAAACTGACTACATCTGTGGAAAGAAATGATGGAAAAGCCCAATATCACCAGTCAGAACAAGGCCAGGGGCCAACTGTGAATCAGACCATCAATTACTCATATGCAAGTTCAAGTTGAAACTGAAGAAAATTAGAACAAGTCGATGAGAGCCAAAGTACAACCTTGAGTATATCCCACCTGAATTTAGAGACCATCTCAAGAATAGATTTGACCCATTGAACGCTAATGACCGAAGACCAGATGAGTTGTGGAATAACATCAAGGACATCATACACAAAGAAACCAATAGGTCCTTAAAAAGACAGGAGAGAAAGAAAAGACCTAACTAGATGTTAGAGGAGACTCTGAAACTTGCTCTTGAACATCGAGTAGCTAAAGCAAAAGGAAAAAATGATGAGATAAAAGAGCTGAACAGAAGATTTCAAAGGGCAGCTTGAGAAGACAAAGTAAAGTATTATGACGACATGTGCAAAGAGCTGGAGATAGAAAACCAAAAGGGAAGAACATGCTCAGCATTTCTTGAGCTGAAAGAACTGAAGACAAATTCAAGCCTCGAGTTGCAATACTGAAGGATTCTATGGGGACAATATTAAATGACACAGGAAGCATCAAAAGAAGATGGAAGGAGTGCACAGAGTTACTACACCAAAAAAAATTGATCAGTGTTCAACCCTTTCAGGAGGTAACATATGATCAGGAACTGATGGTACCGAAGGAAGAAGTCCCAGCTGCATGGGCATAGATGAGTGAGCACTTCCAGTGCTGCATCTGTTTGTTGAAACATCTCAGTTGGTATTCCATCAATTCCCGGAGCCTTGTTTTTTGCCAATGTTTTCAGTGTATCTTGGCAGTAGAGTTATAACAGATGGGAGGGAGGAATTGAGAATACTCTGTTATGAGGTTCTTAATTATATAAAATGCTTAATTAAAGCCAGAGAAGACAGAAGAAGAGTAGAAGACAAACACAGAACAAGGTCAGCAAACAGAAAAGAGATGAAGTATAAAAAACTCAAAACTCATTGCCGTCGAGTCGATTCTGACTCAGAGTAGAACTGCCCCATAGAGTTTCCAACGAGCGCCTGGTGTATTTGAACCGCCAGCTTTCTGATTAGCAGCCATGGTACTTAACCACTACACCACCAGGGTTTCTGATGCAAGTATGGTAGATATTATTTCAGCTGTATCAATAATCACTTTAATGTGAGTGGGCTAAATACACCCATTAAAAGAGAGCATCAGAGTGGATAAAAAAACAAGATCCAACTATATGTTGTCTACTAGAAACCTATGTTAAGTATGAAGACACAAATGGATTAAAAGTAAAGAGATAAAGATATACCATGTTAGCACTAAAAGAAAGCTGAAGTAGCTACATTAATTTTAGACCAAGCAGACTTCAGAGCAATGGAAATTGGTATTACATAATGACAATGGGATCCAATCACCAAAAAGACATACAGTTCTTAATGTGTGTGCTCCTAACAACAAAGCATCAAAATACCTGAGAACTGCAAAGAGAAATAGACAAATTCACTAACATGGTTGGAGACTTCAGCACCTTTCTATCAATAACTGACAGACCCAGCAAGCAGAAAACCAGTGAAGATATGGTTGAACTGAACAGCTCTGTCAGTCAGCTGGATCTAATCGACATCTATAGAAGACTTCACCCAATAACAGCAGAATACACATTCTTCTCAAGCTCACATGCAACATTCACCAAGTGAGATCAAATCCTGGGCCATAAAACACACCTTAAAAAATTAAAAAGAATAGAAATTATATAAAGTACACTTTCAGACCACAAGAGAATTAAACTAAAAATCAATAACAGAAAGATAGCTGGAAAATCCTCAAATAATTGGAGATTAAACAATACACTTTTAAATAAAGTATGTATCAATGAAGAAGTCTTAAGAGAAATTTAAAAATATTTTTAACTAACTGAATGAAAATACAACTTATAAAAATTTATGAGATGCAGCAAAAGCATGCTGCATTTCAATTTATGAGATTGAAAGCATATATTAGAAAAGAAGATCAAACCTCCATAATCTAAACTTCCATTTAGGAAACTAGAAAAAGAAGAGCAAATTAAACCCAAAAAGTGAACAGAAGGAAAGAAATAATAAAAATCAGAGCAGAAATCAATGAAATTGAAAACAGAAAAACAATGGAGCAAATTAACCAAACCAAAAGCTGGTTCTTTGGAAAGAACAATAAAATCGATAAACTTTTAGCCAGGCTAGCAAAGAAAAAAAGAAAAACGATACCAATATCAGAAATGAAAGCAGGGGAATCACTACTGATCTCATGGACATGAAAAGTATAATAAAGGAATATTATGAATGACTCTACACCCACAAATCTGATAACTTAGGTTAAATGGACCAATTCCTTTAAAGACCAAAATACACACAAAGCGAAAAAGATAATCTGAATAGACCTATAGCTTTTAGAGAAAAAGAATCACTAATTAATAACCTTCCAAATCAGAAAGCACCAGGCCCAGAGGGTTTCACTGGTGAATTTTATCAAACATTGAAAAAGAAATACCAATTCTTCACAATCAGTGTCTGGACTCCATGGCTTCCTCTTTCCTGTAGAGACCACAGGAATTGGATGATGTTGTAGTTGAATGTCATAGCTGTCAGTCACCTTGGGGGACAGAAAAGGAAGGTAGGTCCCCTCATAACAGAAGAAGTGAATGGGCCATGTTCTGGAACTCTGTCTGAACTATCTTTAGTCCACGGTTGTCAGTGGGGGCCAATCTCAAATCTCTACTTGGACCTTTGAAACAATTCAAGGAAAAACTTTGATGAGGAATGTGGGATGTCTTGGAAGGTTATCTTGAGTGGAAAATCAAAGGACTTCATTAAAGTCCCTTTTGAGAACTCCCCCTTAGAAGTTTAGAATGTCTCAATGACTTATGAAAACAAATTTATGTGGTAAAACATATATAACATAAAATTTGCCATTTTAACCATTTTTAAGTGTACCATTCCGTGGCATTAATTGCATTCACGTTGTGCAACTATCACCACCATCTACTTACAAACCTTTTCGTCACCCCAAAAGGAGCTCTGTACCTCTTTAGCAGTCACTATTTCCCCATCTCGCCTCCCTCCAGCCCCTGGTCACCTCTGGTCTACTTTCTGTCTCTATAAATTTAAAAGCCACTCATTGACCTTTTAAAACAGCCTATTTAACTAATTTGGGGTCAGCCAAGGTGAAGGGGTCTTCCCTGCCCTTTTTGGGAAAATTTCCCTAAAACAACAGTTCAAGAGATAAAAAGCCAACTTTTTAAAGAAGCAGGGACACGAAAAATAAAAATAATCATTAGAATGAATATTTTTTTATTTTTTAAGAAACCAAATCACCACTTGATGGCACCAAAAAATAAGGAACCCACAGGGCTTCTCCTGGGGCGGTCACTTAAAACTCTGTTTTTTTCCTCTGTGAGGCAGGGTTATGATTTCTGAAATGCATTTTGCTGCAATTTAATTCTGAAAGGGCTTGCTCCCCATAACTCGTCCCTTGCAGAGGAAGGTGGATTGAGAAATGGGCTCTGTGGTAGGACAGGCAACATTGTTTTCCAGACTTGAGTTTCAAAACAGAGTTTGAAGAATTAACGGCAGAGACAGTGGAAGGAGATGTTTTTTCCAGGAAATTCCAAGGTTGGGCTTTAAAATATCAACAGGTTCTCCCTGGAGGACTGGAGTCCCTGGGTGGTGCAAATGGTTGACCTCACTTGGCTGCTGACTGAAAGGTTGGAGGTTCCAGTCCACCCAGAGGTGCCTCAAGAGAAGGCCCTGGAGATCTACTTCTGAAAAACCAGCCACTGAAAACCCTGTGGAGCCCAGTTCTCTGACCCACAGCGGGTGGCCATGAGTTGGGGTAGGCTCCGTAGCAGCTGGTTATAGCCTGGAGGAAGAACAGAATGTTTGTTTAAAGACAGACCCCAGGTATCAGGGGCGGTGCCCCTTCCTTCTCCCAGCTTCCCTAGCTCTCTTCCACAGCTGTCTCATAAAGGTGTTTCCCCTAAGAACAACTTTGCACATTAATCCCATCTTGGCATTTGCTTCTCAAAGGACCCTGTAGAGTGAACCCTGTGAGAGCCTGAACTCGAGAGGACTGCCTTGTTTTTCCTGGTCTCAGAAGTCTTCCACCTTTGACAGAATGCAGTCTTACCACTTTTTCATCTCCCTCTGTTAGTGGAAAATATTTCAGTTTTCCTTCCCTATCAGGCTTCCCTCTTACACAGGCTTCAGCTTTCACAGGATGCTGTATTTGTTTCCCAGGCCTGCTGTAACAAGTTACTACAAACTAAAAAAATCAAACTAGGTGGCTTAAAATCGCAAAACGTATTCTCTTGCAGTTCTGGAGGCCAGAAGTCCGATTTCAGGGTGTCAGCGTGGCCATGCTCCCTGTGAAGGCTCTAGGGGGTGATCTTTCTTTGTCTCTTTCAGCTTTTGATGAGCCCAGTTGTTCCTTGGCTTGTGGCAGCATCACTCTAATCTCTGCTGCTGTCTTCACATGGCCGTCTTCCCTTTGGTTCTCTGTTTCTTCTTCTCTTTTTCTAGGGAACTTTCTAAAGAAGCAGGGACAAGAAAAATAAAAATAATCATTAGAATGATTTAAAAAATTTTTTTTTCAAGAAACCAAATCACAGAACAAAGTAGGAGGCCTCACACTACCTGATTTTAGAACCTATCTCACTGCCATGGTAGTCGAAACAGCCTAGTACTGGTACAACAGACACATAGACCAATGGAACAGAGTTGAGAACCCAGATGAAAATCCACCCACCAGTTAGTAGCTTACATTTGACAAAGTCTCTTAAATGAGGGAAAGGAGAGTTTCTTTAACAAGTGATGCTGGCATAACTGGATATTCATCTGTAAAAAAATGAAACAGGACCCATACCTCGCACTATACACAAAAACTAACTCAAAATGGATCAAAGACTTAAATATAAAATCTAAAACAATAAAGATCATGGGAGAAAAAATAGGGATAATGCTAGGGGCCCTAATAATGGCATAAATAGCATATAAACCATAACTAATAATGCACAAATACCAAAAAGGAAACTAGGTAACTGGGAGCTCCTAAAAATCAAATACTTTTGCTCATCAAAAGACTTCGCCAAAAGAGTAAAAAGAGAACCTACAGACTAGGAAAAATTTTTTGGCCATGACATATCTGATAAGGGTCTAATTGCTAAAATCTACAAGATACTGTAATACCTCAACAACAAAAAGACAAATAATCCAATTAAATATGGGCAAAGGATATGAATGGACACTTTAGCAAAGCAGACATTCAGGCGGCTAACAGACACAGGAGGAAATGATTTAGATATTAGCCATTAGAGAAATGCAAATCAAAACTACAAAGAGATACCATCTCACCCCAATGAGACTAACATTAATCTAAAAAACACAAAATAACAAATGTTAAAGAGGTTGTGGAGAGTTTGGAATGCTTATGCACTGCTGGTGGGAATGTAAAATGGTACAACCACTTTGGAAAACCATATGGCGCTTCCTTAAAAAGCTAGAAATACAAACACCATATGATCCAGCGATACTGCTCCTAGGCATATGCCCGAGAGAAATAAGAGCCATCACACGAATAGACACATGCACACCCATGTTCGTTGTAGCACAATTCACAATAGCAAAAAGATGGAAACAACCGAAATGCCCATCAACAGATGAATGGATAAGTGAATTATGGTACATACACATGATGGAATAGCATGCAATGATAAAACACAGTGATGAATCCATGAAACATCTCACAACATAAATCTGGAGGGCATTATGCAGAGTGAAATAAGTCAATCACAAAAGGACAAATATTGTATGAGACCACTATTGTAAGAACACAAGAAAAGGTTTAAACACAGAAAAAATCATTCTTTGATTGTTATGAGGGTGGGAAGGGAGGGGGAGGGGGAATCATTTACTAGATAGTAGACACGGATCAACTTTGGTGAAGGGAAAGACAACACACAATACAGGGGAAGTCAGCAAACCACCACTTGATGGCACCAAAAAATAAGGAATCCAAAGGACACCAGTCATGTTGGGTTAGGGCCCCGACTACTCTAGTCTGACCTTGTGTTAAGTTAACTAACTGCTTCTGCAAAGACACAGGTTTCCAGACAAGGTCACATCCACAGGCAATGGGAGTTAGCAGCTGAATATATTTTTTGGGGGAAACACAAATCAACCTATAACAGACCCTGACTAACACACCCTCTACTGCTGGGAGATTCCATAGCTAACTTTGCATGAGGTATCATCTCTGCAAAGGAGAAAAGAGGAAAGAACTTTTTAGAGAGGAGAATAGCTGTGTCCTGGAGAACCCTGAATTGCCTGTTTACCTTAAAGAAACGATTTAAACCACAAGAGATTGAATAACATTGGGCCGTGAAGATTAAGTATGTTTCCAGAAAAAAGTGGGTGTTGGAGAGCAAAGGAGCTCAGTTCTAGAAAATTAAAGACAGATGTGTTGTGTTCTTACATATCTGAGTCAGAGTGAGTCAACCTTCACTTGATTAATTGCTCATTAAAGACCTACCTGGGATGCTCCTGAGTCTCCTGCCACCTGTGCTACCTCTCGGCCTCCAGCACCACTCAGGTGGGCTCTCTATGGCTAATGGGATGCAGCATGTGGGGAGAGACTTACCTTTTGTGGACGGTTGAATAGTGTCCCCTCAAAATTCATGCCTACCCAGAACCGCAGAATATGACCCTATTTGGAAGTAGTGTCTTGGCAGGTGTAATTAAGATAAGGATCAAGATACGAGCATACTGAATTAGGGTGGGCCCTAAATCCAACAAAAGTGTCCTTATAAGAGACAGAAAAGGACACAAAGAGTCACAGAGAAGACAGCCATGTGAGGCAGAGATTGTAGCGATGCAGCCAGAAGCCAAGGCAGGCCAGGAGCCACCAGAAGCTGGAAGAGTCAAGGACAGGTCATCCCCCTAGAGTCTTTGGAGGGAGCATGCACTGCTGACACCTTGATTTTGGACTTCTGGCCTCCGGAACTGTGTTTTAAGTCTCCCAGATGATACTCCTTTGTTATGGCAGCCCTAGGAAATGAATGCCCTTTGCTAATGTTATTGTGGTGGTAAGAACAGGCCCAACCCTAACAACGGGGGGTCTGGGCTGAAAGCACAAACGGAGGTCCACATTCCCTACATCTAAGTATATAAAAGTTATAAATCAAGCCACTGCGCTGCTAAATCAAGTCTGTTTATTCTTCTACTTGACACTTTACAACAATTGGAAGGCCAGGTGCAAATGAAGGATTCTTGGACTCCTTGGAGTCCTCTGCCAGGACAGAGCCATGTGGGGAGAGCTGGCCCATGGCCATGGCCCACCCCCTTCTCTTCCTGCATTTCTCTCTGTCCTCACCATGAGAGACTTTCCTTGCACATGCGTAGACTCCCCTGGACACACCCAAGTTCCTTCTACACTGCTGTAAACAGTCCTAACTCAGCCACTCCTCAATCCAGGGGGGCACTCACTGGCATCAAAGTGTACTCTTGGGGAATGGTCCCAGAGCCAAGGCCTGTGCAGAGGTTGGAAGTAGGCTCTGTGCTTGGGGGCTGGGAAGACCAGGGTGCTGGGAACCTGGAGCATGGCCTAAGGGAGGAGCACAGGCTGCAGGTGGCACATTGCCTGGACCTGGGCCCCATGGGGTTTCACCTATGGGTGGGACACAATGAAGGAGGGACACGAAGACCTTTGAAGTATGGGAGCAGGGCCTGGTTAGTCAGGCATAAGGGCACTATAGGGTAGTTGGGGCCACTATCTGTGATCAGTCAGAATCAGGAAAGAATTACAGATATTATTAAAACCAAACAAAACCTGAAGTGGGTCTTTGTCTTTCCTTTAGCCACCCAGAATCTGACCCCCTGCCCATGTTAGGGGACTCCCCACCTTACGGACCCCCCCTTCCTCCTCCCTTTCTGCAGGGTGTGCGTATTCACTCCTTGTCCACTAATGTCCTTGTCCTTGGCTGAAAAACGACAAAGGATACAAGTTTAATGGTTTCCAGATTTGATCTCCAAGTTAGAGATTTCAAACGTTGTTTGTTTCTAGTAGCCATATGGTGCATTTGCAAAAGACAGGTTAAATACAAGACTTCAGGTTTCTTAGCAGAAAAATAAAAGGGGGAAAAAAAGCCCAATTACACAAAGTAAAGCATTCTATTGATACAAACAAGGGAATTGCTGCTTGGGAGAAACTGAGCTGCTCTTGGTGCAAAAATCTCACAGAGGAAAGTTGGTAGGTATAGTGGGAAGGGCATTGGTTAATCTCTATGTGAACACAGTTTTGATATTTTTCTGACTTTTTCTTAGACGGCCCCTACCTGCTAGCTGAAGAGTATCTCTAGAGGCTAACTTGGAAATTATAGTCTATCAAAGACCAAAGCAATGCTGGCCAAGTATGCAGACTGAGCCCAGGATCACATTTAGAACATCCTGAAGAACAGACAGACTTCATGTCCCCAGGCGGTGCTCCAAAAATATTCTTTCTCGCAACTGGATTTGTTCATGATGTTTCGACAAGGGAGAGTACATGATTATAACGTAGGTATGGAATCTAGAGGCCAAAGCGTCCCTATTATAGATTAGTGCAGATTCATGTGCTGTGACAATCGGCCAGGCAGAGGATCCATTTATTAAGGAGTCTGCTGAATACTTGTGTGTATGTGGACGGCCATCTCCCTTTGGCCCAGAGAAGGCCCCAGGAATTCTGCCAAATTGCTTACCAGAAAGTTTTGTCAAGTAGTGTTTGTGGTAGGAACACCTGTCTGAATGCCTATTTCCTGAACACCCTTACCACTACCGAGGATTTTCATTTTTAAATGTTTGCCAATCTAATAGGTGAAAATGGTAAATGTATTTTTAAACATTTCATTTATTTGGTTAATAACAAGGCTAGAATTTGCCACGTCCTTTGCCTAGTTTTCTATTAGGGGTCTTAGTGTTTTTCTTATCATTTGTACCAACTCTCGTATATAAAACATATTAATCCTTAGCAGTCTGGCTCTCAGAACCCTCCCAGTGGAAATATAGCTGGACAGATAAATCCGTGACAGTTTTGACAGTTTTGGCAAGGACCATGGGGTTTAGTTGGGTTAAAGCACATAATTAGAGTTTTGTACAATATAGTGCTGAAAGATGAACCCCTAGGTTGGAAGGCACTACACAATAGACACAGCAATGGACTCAAACCTTAATGATGTGAATGGAGTAAGCTTTCAGGACCTTCATTTGCTGATGTGCCACCACTCAAAATGAGAGGAAAGAGCTGCAAACATCCATTAATAACTGGAATGTGGAATGTATGAAGTATGAATCCAGGAAAATTGGAAGTTGTCAAAAATGAAATGGAATGCATAAGGATCAATATCCTACTCATTGGGGAGCTGGTATTGGCCATTTTGAGTTGGACAATCATATCATCTACTATGCCAGAATGACAAAATGAAGAGGAATGGTGTTGCATTCATCATCAAAAAGAACATTTCAAGATCTATCCTGAAGCACAGTGTTGACAGTGACAGGATAATATCCATATGCCTACAGAGAAGACAAGTTAATATGACTATTATTCAGATTTACACACCAATCACTTATGCCAAAGGTGGAGAAATTGAAGATTTTTATCAACTTCTGCAGTCTGAAATTGATCAAATATGCAATTGAAATGCATCGATAATTACTTATGATTGGAATGTGGAAGTTGGAAACAAGGAAGGATCAGTAGTTGGAAACTATGGCCTTGGTGATAGAAACAATGCTGGCGATCACATGATGGAGTTTTGCAAGACCAATGATTTATTCATTGCAAATACATTTTTTCAACAACATAAATAACAACTATACATGCAGACATCTCAGGAATCAGATCAACTACATCTGTGGAAATAGATGATGGAGAAGCTCAATGTCACCAGTCAGAACAGGGACAGAGGCCAACTGTGGAATAGACCATTAATTGCTCATGTACAAGTTTGAGTTGAAGCTGAAGAAAATTAAAACAATCCATGAGAGCCAAAGTATGACCTTGAGTATATCCCACCTGAATTTGGAGACCATCCCAAGAATAGATTTGATGCATTGAACACTAATGACTGCAGACCAGACGAGTTGTGGAATGACATCAAGAACATCATATGTGAAGAAAGGAAGAGGTTGTTAAAAAGACAGGAAAGAAAGAAAAGACCAAAATGGATGTCAGAAGAGACTCTGAAACTTGCTCTTGAACATTGAGTAGCTAAAGTAAAAGGAAGAAAAGATGAAGTAAAAGAGCTAAACAGGAGATTTCAAAGCGCAGCTTGAGAAGACAAAGTAAAATATTATAATGAAATGTGCAAAGACCTGGACTGAGAAAACCAAAAGGGAAGAACACACTCAGCATTTCTCAAGCTGAAAGAGCTGAAGAAAAAAATTCAAGCCTCGAGTTGCCATACTGAAAGATTCTATGGGCGAAATATTGAACAATGCAGAAAGCATCAAAGAAGATGGAAGGCATACACAGAGTCATTGTACCAAAAACAATAGGTTGACATTCAAGGAATTCTAGAGGTAGCATATGATCCAGAACCAATGAGACTGAAGGAAGAAGTCCAAGCTGGACTGAAGGCATTGATGAAAAACAAGGCTTCAGGAGTTGATGGAATACCAATTGAGATATTTCAACAATTCGATGCAATGCTGGAAGTGCTCACTCACCTATGCTTAGAAATTTGGAAGACAGATTCCTGGCCAGTAGACTGGAAGAAACCCATATCTGTGCCCATTACAAAGAAAAATGATACAACAGAATGTGGAAATTATTGAACAATACCATTAATATCACATGTAAGTAAAATTTTGCTGAAGATAATTCAAAAACAGATGCAGCCATACTTCGAAAGGCAACTGCCAGAAATTCAGGCCAGATTCACAAGAGGACATGGAATGAGGGATGTCATTGCTAACGTCAGATGGGTCCTGGCTGAAAGCAAAGAATATAAGAAAGATGTTTACCTGTGTTTTACTGACTATGCAAAGGCATTCAACTATGTGGATCATAACAAATTATGGATAACATTGCAAAGAATGGGAATTCCAGAACACTTATTTGTGCTTATGAAGAATCTACATAGAACAAGAGGTAGTCATTTGAACAGAACAAGGGGATACTGTATGGTTTAAAATCAGGAATAGTGTGTGTCAAGGTTATATCTTTCACCATACCTATTCAGTCTGTATGCTGAGAAAATAATCCTATAGCCTGGATTATATGAAGGAGAATGTGTCATCAGGATTGGAAGAAGACTTAACAACCTGCAATCTGCAGATGACTCAGCTTTGCTTGCTGAAAGTGAAGCGGGCTTGAAGCACTGATGAAGATCAAAGACCATGGCCTTCAGTATGGATTACACCTCATAAAGAAAACAAAAATCCTCCCAGCTGGACCAATAAGAAATATCATGACAAGTAGAGAAAAGACTGACGTCATGGATTGCATTTTACTCGGATCCACAACCAATGCCCGTGGAAGCAGCAGATAAGAAATCAAAATTGCATTGGGCAATTCTGCTGCAAAAGACCCCCTTACAGTGTTAAAAAGCAAAGATGTCACTTTGAGGACTAAGGTGTGCCTGACCTAAGCCATGATATTTTCAACTGCCTCACACGCATGCAAAAGCTAGACAATGAATAAGAAAGAGAGAAGAAATGATGCCTTTGAATTATACGTTGGCAAAGAATATTGAATATACCATGGACCGCCAGAAGAACGAACAAACCTGTCTTGGAAGAAGTACAGCCAAAGTTCCTTAGAAGTGAGGATGGTGAGACTTCATCTCGCAAACTTTGGACATTGCCTTAGTCATTTAGTGCTGCTATAACAGAAATAGCACAAGTGGATGGCTTTAACAAAGAGAAGTTTATTCTCTCACAGTCCAGTAGGCTAGAAGTCTGAATTCAGGGCACTGGCTCCAGGGGAAGGCACTCTCTCTCTGTTGGCTCTAGATGAAGGTCCTTATCGTCAGTCTTCCCTTTGTCTGGGAGCATCTCAGCACAGAACCTCAGGTCCAAAGGATGCACTCTGCTCCTGGTGCTGCTGTCTTGGTGGTATGAGGTCCCCCTGTCTCCCTGTTCACTTCTCTCTTTTATATCTCGAAGAGATTGGCTTAAGACACTGTGTAGTCTTGTAGATCTCGTCATTATAACTGCCACTAATCCACTTCATTTCATCATAGTGATAGGATTTACAACACATAGGGAAATCACATAAAATGGTGGACAATCACACAATACTGGGACTCATGGCCCAGATAAGTTGACAGATATTTTTTGGGGAGACAATTGAATCCATAACAGACATGTTATCAGGAGGGATCAGTCCCTGGGAAGGACATTGTGTTTGGTAAATTAGAGGGTGATTGAAAAAGAGGAAGACCCTCAATAAGATGGATTGACACAGTGGCTGCAACAATGGGCTCAAACATAGCAACAATTGTGAGGATGACAAGGGACTGGGGAGTGTTTTGTTCTGTTGTACATAGGGTCACTACGAGTCAGAACTGACTTGATGGCACCTAACAACAACAACAGTCCCCCAAAAGACTTGCAGCAGGTAACATAAAAAAAATTAAACTAATATTAATTTAGGTGTGGGGTTTGGGGGAGATAAAATAGGGGCAGAGAAATAGTGTGTAAGCTTAGCACGTAATCTGAAATTATAGGAAAAATGAATTCAGATTTTTGTTTCTTTGCATATTTTGCGATGAAGGTACTTCATTCAGATGGTGTGTATGTGTGTGCTTCCGCATGGGTGTGTATATGTGTACATTACAGTTTAGTTAACAAATCACTTTCCTGAGCCACTAAGGAAAAAAATGTGTGAAAATTTCAGTGACTAAGCTCAGCTATTCTTTTTTTTTAAACTAAGACATATTTTTACTTTGAGGTAAAATTTATATAGAGTGAAATGCACAAATCTTAATTGTTCATTTTGATTAGTTTTGACAAATGTACATTTGTGTAACATAAACCTCATCAAGTTATAGAATACTATCACCTCAGAACATTCTCTCGTGTCCTTTCTTAGTCAATCTGTCCCCCCTAGTAAAAAATGATCAGGTTTCTACCACCATAGATTAGTATTGCCTATTCTAGGACTGGAAACCCTGGCGGTGTAGTGGTTAAGTGCTACGGCTACTAACCAAAAGATCGGCAGTTTGAATCCACCAGGTGCTCCTTTGAAGCTCTATGGGGCAGACCTATTCAGGCCTATAGGGTTGCTATGAGTTGGAATCAACTCAATGGCAATGGTGTTTTTTTTTTTTTAATTCTAGAACTTTATATAGATGGACTCAAACACACCAATAGTCATGAATATGGCACACTGGGCAATGTTTCATTCTGTTATACACAAGGTTGCTGTGAGCTGGAGCCAACTTGACAGCAACTAACAACAACAATCGTGTATAGTTTTGGGCCTGGCTTCTTTCTCTCACATGATGGTTTTGAGATTTATCCATGTGGTTGCAGATATCTGTAGGTTGTTTCTTTTGTTGCCAAATAGCTGTCCATTCTATGAACCTATTTCAGTTTATTGATCTAGTCTCTTGTCGATGGATACCTGGACTGTTTCCATTTTTTTTTTTTTTTAAATAAATCAGTGATGAACATTCTTGTACAAGGCTTTTTGTGAACATGGATTTTCATTCCTCATGGATAAATACCCAAGAGTGAAGTTTTTGCTTCGTATTGTAGATCTACGTTTAATGTTTAAGGAGTTTCCAAATGGTTTTCCAAAATGGTTGTACTGTTTACAGCTTCAACAGCTGTGTGTGAGAGTTTTCGTTATTCTACATCCTCACCTATATTTGGTGTGGACAATCTTTGTATCTTTATCCATTTTAAAACACACACACACACACACGCACACACACACAAAAAAGCCGGTTGCTGTGGAGTTGATTCCAACTCATAGTCACCCTATAGGACAGAGTAGAACTGCCCCATAGGGTTTTCAAAGAATCGCTGGTGGATTTGAACTACTGAACTTTTGGTTGGTAGCTAAGTTCTTAATCACTGCACCACCAGGGCTCCTTAAATATTTTAGTGGGTATGAAATGGTACCTCATTAATGTCTTAGTTGGCATTTCTCTGATTTTAATGCTATTGAGCACTTTTTTATGTGCTTATTGCCCATTTGTGCATCTCCTTTCATGAAGTGTTCGTTCAAGTCTTTTGCTTATTTTAAAATATAGGATTGCCTTTTTTAACTGAGCGGTAACATATCTGAATATTTACCTAGCATACAAGTCTTTTGTCAGATATATGTGTTTCTCGCAATCTGTCGTTCATCTAGACATTTTCTTAGTTTCTTTGATGAACAGAAGC
This sequence comes from Elephas maximus indicus, assembly GCF_024166365.1. NCBI lineage: Eukaryota > Metazoa > Chordata > Mammalia > Proboscidea > Elephantidae > Elephas > Elephas maximus. Next base: position 232,267,669 of record NC_064819.1, read on the forward strand.
TTATCATTTTGATAATGTCCATTTTACCAAATTTCCTTTAATAATTAGTGCTTTCTATGTCCTGTCTAAAAAAGAAATCTTGGTCTATCCCAGGGCCATGAAGATATTCTCTTATGCATTCTCCAGAAGCTTTGCAATTTTAGCTTTTATGTTTAGATCTATAAACCACCTCAAATTGATTTTTGTGTATGGCATCAGGTAGGGGCTGAGGTTCTTTTTTTCTGTGTGAATATTCAGATGTTGTACAAATATTTACTTTTCCATTGAATTGGTTTGTCACTATTTTTAAAAATTATTTTGTTGTATATGTGTGAGCCTATTACTGGTCTTGGTATTTGGTTCCATTGATCTATTTGTCTATTCTATCGCCCGTACCACACTGTCTTGATTACTGTAACGTTGTATTACATCTTGAAGTCAAATAGAGTACAACAGTTTTGGAGTCTTCCTTTCATATGCTATAAGGCTCCAGACATCTACCCTATCCAGCAATACTCAGATCATGTTGTTGTTGCTCACTGCTGTCAAGTTGACCTTGACTCATGGAGACCTTATGTGTAACAGAATACAACGTTGCATGGCCCTACGTCATCCTATGATCTCTGGCATGTTTGAGTCCAACATCACGGCTGTTGCGCCAATCCATCTCACCAAAGGTGTCTCTTGCCCTTGTTGGCTCTCTACTTCACCAAACATGATGTCCTTCTCCAATGGTTGATCCCTTCTGATGACATATCCAAAGCAAGTGTGTCAGACAAGGTTCTTATGATCCATCAGGTTTTCATTGGCTAATTTTCTGAGGTTGATCATCAAGTCTTTCTTCCTAGTCTGTCTTAGTCTGGAAGCTCCACTAAAACATGTTCACCATGGGTGACCCTGTTAGTATTTGAAATGCTGGTGGCATAGCTTCCAGAATCGTAGCAACATGCAAGCCACCACAGTACGAAAAACTGACGTTTTATAAAATGCCTTTCCTAAACTCTTTGCCGTCGAGTTGATTTTGACTCAGAGCAACCATCTAGGACAGAGTAGAACTGCTCCATAGGTTCCCAAGGAGTGGCTGGTGGATTTGAACTGCCGACCTTTTGGTTAGCAGGTGAGCTCTTAACCACTGTACCACCAGGGCTTCTCAGGGCCTACAGGAGTGTATTATCAGCCATTTATTTTCATACTGAATTGTTAATGCCGTGAATGTCATGAAGATCCCTGCTACAAGTTTGTTAAATGTTAACATACACCTTTGACCCCTTATCACCCCACAATTATTTCCAAACTTTTTTAAGAAAAATTTTCCACTCTCTAGTAAGACTTTCTGGATTTGGGAACAAGAAACCAATGAAAGAAAGGGAAGTAGAGAATGGAGGTGAGATTATAGTTTACTACTTTTATGTACTACGGGTAGGTAGAATTTTGGACTCTGGAGTCTTTCTGTTCTTGCCCTGTGATGGGAGCTAGGGCAAGTGACTTAAACTCTGAATGCCTCAGTTTCCTAATCTGTAAAATAGGGATAGGAATCTGTGGATGGCGTAAATGGTTAAGCACTTGACTACTAGCTGAAAGGTTGGTGGTTCAAATCCACTGAGCATCACCTCAGAAGACAGGCTTAGAGATCTGCTTCTGGAAGGTCACAGGAAACTCTGTGGAGCAGTCCTACTCTGCACACATGGGGTTGCTATGGGTAGGAATTGACTTGACGGCTACTACAAACAACAAATGGGGATAATATATTAAGTACTTAATAAAAGTTCTTGTAAATCCAAGAGCAAAAATGGAATTTATTTTGGACTTAGCCTATAGCTATAGCAATCTAATAGTGTTGTGTTGGTGGTGGGATAGACAATACACACATACATTGAGCACAGATGATCTATCAGGTTTGGTGACAGAGGAAAGTTCTCGAAGCCACTGCCCTGTCCCTCTTAACTGTAATGCCGGCCAATTCCATGCTTAACTTGTTTTCTCCTGCTGTAAACTTCAGCCAGCCTCGTATTCACAGGACCCAGTGATTTTGAGGGACTTAGGGAACATGGATTTATTTAGTGATTTCTGTTTGGTTTGGAAGTTCTCCTTCAGAGCGAATGAGGAATCAATTGTCTGTCATTTATTTGATAGGCAGACTTTCAGTGCACATTTCTCAAAGATCAAGTCATGAAGACAGATGACACCATCCCCCCATGTTGCTCCTTATCCAGCAATGGGACAGGCTCACATGGTCCATTACAGTGAGTCCACTACAAGGGGCAGAAACAAGATGAGGTAGGAAAGCAGGGGCCACAAACGCACCAGGAAATGAGGCAAGTGGCCCTTCTAGATACACTCTGGGAAGGGCACAAACGGTCCACAGCTGCTGATCAGAACACCGTGTGTGGGGCACCAAGGCCCCCAGCCCTGTGGTGCCCCCCACTTGTATTTGGAATTTGTCCCAAAGGACACTCTGCCTGCCAGCACCAGCGCCCTTTTGGGGCGAGGAGGGGGTGTGAAATGACCTGAAGGAGGCAGGTGTCCTTCATCAAAGACAACTCTGCTCTGGGGACAGTGCAGAGACTCAGGGGCAGCTCCCACTTTGATGCAGAGCGTGAGAGGCTGCATGGAGACCAGCAAAGATTACCCAACTTGGGAAAGAGCCAACCAATCCCACGGCTCCAGAGGCTTGAAGAAGCCCAGAGAAGCTTCCCTGAGGCTGTCAGGACTCACTCTGTGGGGAGAGTTCTGTTCTCAGGGTTTTATCTTGGGCTTTTATCTGGCCCAGGAGCTTTGACATTTCTTGTGCAGCCCTGGAGGGTGGAGGCTGGGCCAGCTGTGTTTGGAGGCTGTCAGGCAAAGCGACATCAAGAGCCACTCATCACTCACTACTCCATCAACCAGCCTCAAGTCTGACTTTCCTGCACACCTCAAGTTGTTCTGCTCCCAAACGGTGACCCAAGACTATTTGAACTGCATTAGAGGCCTGCCATTTGGAGCATCTGCCATTTATTTGCCTGTTGTCTTTCTGTGAAAATGAACATTCTAACCTGCCCCCTCCGTGTGAGCTGACCCAGTGCCTTACGTTCTGGAAACCAAATGCTGTGCTATTTTTAACTGTCTCTGCCTTCCAACCCAGAGGGTAGTGCTAGGTTTTTGCTCAGCCCTTAATGGCTGTCTCACTTCAGATATCTATAAAGCATAGAGCTCCTTGCAGCTGAGGAATACATTCTTCCATGTGACTGGAACCCGTTTGACTCACCTAGCCTCCTAGGGCTCTGGGAGGACTTGGGACTTAACAGTAAACCCCTGATGGGAGAAAAAGATTCCACCACTCACCTGGGTCTTCTGGGTTACTAAGGAGTCCCTGGGTGGTGCAAGCGCTTAAGTGCTCAGCTACTAACCAAAAGGGTGGTGGTTCAAACCCACCCAGAGCCATCTTGAAAGAAAGGGCTGGCAATCTGCTTCTGAAAGTTCACGGCCTTGAAAACCCTATGGAGCAGTTTTATTCTGTACACATGGGGTCGCCATGAGTTGGAATTGACTGGGTAGCTGCTTTGGGCTGCTAAGTGTCCTCCTGCCTTGCTCCCACAAGGCTCTCTCCAGGCCTTCTCCACCAAGCCTCTCTGCTGTTTGATGGGAGAAAGCTGGATGTTGTTTCTCCAGGGAAATTTGGAAGGTGAACTTGGCTCACGGAGGTGAAAGTTTGAACTTCTCCACTAAGCTGGGGGCACAGACTGTTCTTTCCCCAGCCTAGCTTTCTCTGTTACCCATTCTCCTTACACGTCCCTCCCCCGAAACTCTCCCACCTCTCAAGAGGAGGAAGGACGATTACTCACGAAGACAAGTCAGGCCCAGAAATAGCCAGCCTATTTGTGGTTTAAATGCAAGTAGTTTTATTTTTACAGCGAGTTGCTGTATTTTTTCTAAGTATAAATTGTTATCCACCCCAAATGAAACTCCAGTTCCATCTGCAAGAGTTCCTACTTGGTTGGCAGTGCCAATTAGTCACAAAACATTGGCACCTCCCGTCGCCCACTCTGTCTGGGGGAAGAAAGAGCTGTGACTTCCAGGGGCCCCCTAGCTCGAAACCAGCCCCTTTGGGTTCCCTCCCCTACCTATACACCATCTGGCCACTGCAGCTTCCCGGTACCTTGTTCCTTTCCAGGGGTGACAGTCATCATTTTCCACATTGGCCAACTTGTTGTCCTCTGCAGTGTGGGTAGACGTCTCCGTTCAGAGACAGTAGCAACAATTGGCCAGGCCCTCTCTTCTGTTGACTTAAACCATGACGTTGGAGTCTTCCTCTAGTTGGTCTCTCAGCTCAGGGCTGCAGAGCACCCGAGGGACCGTCATAAAGTCTGGATGGTCCTGATCTTTTGGAAAGCAGCAAATGGGGAACAGAGAAGTGGGACAGGTCCTTCTGCCTCCTCTCATTCTCCTTCACCCCTCTTTTCCCTCAGGGTCCCTTCCTTCCCTACTGTGATTTGGGGACCTTCTCCTCCAGCCGGCTATTTCTCTTCTCATCCTCTGTGTTCCAGGATATCTGACCCCCTTTCTTCCCTGTTCTTTTCTGCCTTGCGTCTGCCTCCAGACGGTCCCTGTTGTCTTTGCAGTTTCTGACTATCCTCCAGGAAATGCCAAGTTCTCCGGGAAGCTGACCCTCTCATCCATCGGAAAACCAAACCCAGGTAATGTAACCCCTTTCAGAGGAGTTGGGGCTGTGCTCACCTGACTCATTGCTTGGCTGCTCAGAACCTGCCCACCCAGGATGTTCTTGCTGCCCCCACTCTTCACAGTCCTTGGCTTGGGGTTGAGGGTCTTTAGGGAAAGCTCCCTTTGCCCTTTGTTCTTCCCTCGGAGAACAGAGCAGTGGCTGGGCTTCCCACAGCGGCAGTCTGGCCCAGCTCTGTGTACTTGGGCTTGTGCTTGCAGGAGCAGCGTGAGGAAAGCCCAGCCTCTCTGAGCTCGCTTTCCCAGATCAGAAACTGTCCTCTCTCTGTTTCCATCGGTCCAGGGCTCTGGGACCACCACTGACACAGTAACTACAAAGGGAGACCTTTGATAAGGGGATGTTGCTGTACATGGTGTGTGGGTCTCGGCAGGTTTGGGGGGGTTGTGTGACCCCAAGTCCTCCTGCACTGCTCTTGGGGCTTTACATTAGGCCTATTGAAAAGGGAAGAGGGAGGAGGGCAGGGGCAATATTAGCTTGGGGGCACTGAGCTCCTGTTAGTGGGGGGAGTGATTGGAAACCGATAGCGATGATAGCCATACATGATGGACTTGATCAACATCACTGAACTGAGCATGTAAGAACTGTTGAATGAGCAAATGTCCTGTTACACTTATTTTTTACCACAGTAAAATAATTAATGGCAACAACAACAGGTGGACTTATCTTATGGACCTTAAAAAACAAAAATGTCCCCCCCAAACCCTCCAAAAAACAGGTAGCAGGGGAGGGGCAGGGGGTGATCGAATCCTGTGTCCTGGCTGCGTGGGTGAGAGTTGGTTCCAACAGAAGCAGCTGCCCCAGGAGGAGTGTCTGAGGCAGGCTGTGAAAGGATGTGGGCATTGCGACGATGGGGACCGTCCCTCCATCCCCCAGAAACCCGCTCTGCGTCTGCTTGCCCTTCTCCACTACAGTAGGGGGTCCTTGTGCACTAAACCGGGCATGAGACAGTCTGCGAATGGGTGGTAGGGAGGGCACACATATTTGTTAATTATTTAATAACATGCCCCCAGCCCCTCGCATGGGTCTATGCATAAATCTCGTTTACTCATATACCTTCTTAAGGTAATATTAATATTACTTTACGGATGAGAAAACTGAGTCTTAAAGAGATTAGCTGGTTGGCCGAGTTCAAATGGCTAGTTACAGACTGAGCCAAGGATTTGAGCCCAATCCTGTGTTTCCACGATATGTGTGATTCTGCCTGGGTCCTCTTTCTTCTTCATGCTGGCTGGCCCGAGGGGGTCGAGGCAGCCAGCCAACTCCTGTGGCCATCAGCTCATCCCCACTCTGCATCGGTGGGAAACTCTTCTCTTGAATGTATCCCCAAGTGATGCCGTTTGAAGCGTGACTTCTGCTGATCGGTGTGGGACCTTCTGCTTGGCACATCTCAAATGTTTTCAGCAGCGGGAGAGCCGTTCTGTTTCCTCGGAGGAGGGAGGCTGAGCTATTCGTGGAGGAGACACGGGGACCAGACCCTGAAGGCTGCTGGGGCATGGCGCCTCGGACGGGGACTCCAGGATGCCAAGGGGCAGGGTCCTCGCCGTTGTCCCTGACACCCCCTGTGTGGATGGCATTACTGAGTCTGCAACCAGTGCTCATTGTTCAGCTGTGCTTGACAACCAGAGTAAGGCTCTCCGTTCTCGGGAAGCTGTCTCCTGAGCACCTCTTCCTGCGCCAGTTGTTTGTCCACCGGGTCAGATGTCCGCTGTCTGTGTGCGCTAGCAAAAACTCTGTCGCCTGCTTTCATTGTGGGAAAGGTGCTCCTTTGCCATGTGCACTGTTCCCAGACATCACCTTTCAACTTCAAGCTTGAAACTTCTGTGTCTGCATTAGCTTTTCCGCTCATGAAGGGAGGCAAAAATCTTAGGCTCGGTTCACAGGTGGGACGGTGGGTTTGGCGGTTTTTGAGGTTCCTTTCTTAGATGTTATGAGGGGTGCTGGAGTCGGGGTTTGAAAGCATTGGGTTGATCTTTGATTCCTCTGGGAAATCACTTGACTCAAAGCAGTTGCCCGAGGTGAGCTGGGTGAATTTTCCTGTGCCTTTTCTTTTTTTTTTGGTGTCACCAGCTTGAGTGTCAGCCTCGGGTTCTTACACAGGGTGACAAGCAGCCCACTGGCAGCACGGTATCTATCTGAAGAAATCTTCTGCTTAGTTTTGATCTTTGGTGTGAGTGTCCTAGCAATAGTCCCAGGCAGGTGGGTAGGGGCGATTTACCCTGAGGAGGGTACAGGATGGGTCCATTGAATGCACGCAGCAGTAAGAAGGTGGTGACAACCTGCCTCTCGAGAAGGGTCCCTCTGCCTCGGCACCATTGACACATGAGGCAGGACCATTCTTTGTGGTGTGGACTGTCTTGTGCATTGTAGGATGTTCAGCAGCACTCCTGGTCTCTACCCACCAGATGCCAATAGCACTCTTCCCCTGGTTGTGACAACCAAAAATATCTCCACACATTGCCATGTCCCCTTGGGGGGACATCCCCACCCTCTTGGAACCAGCTCTCTGGACAGATCCTGCTGCACACTCTGCATGGGAACAAGGAGCTTCCTGCTTCTCGTGCAGATGGCACCGGCAGGAGGAAGACCAGGACAGGGCATTACTGAGGGACAGGTGTTCCTGCTAGCACAGCCCCGCCAGGTCCCTTACCTGCTGTAGAAAGTCTTTCTCACCAACCAGCTTCTGTGTGTCCAGTCGCTGCACACACACTCACAGGGAAGACTGAGCCCTTTTCTCCAGAGCTGCAAGGGCCAGTGTGGGTCAGGCAGCTCTTTCTGGTTGCATAGAAACAAGAGAGTTTTCAGAGGGCCCACCTTCCAACCCGGGGCTTGTTGGCTCTTTTTTCATTTTACACTTTCTTTTTTTTCTTCCTTCCTTCATTCCTTTCTTTCTCCCTCCCTCCCTTCCTTCCTTCCCTCACTCCCCGTTCCCTTCCTCTCTTCCTTTCTGATGTGAAGGAGTGGGAAGCCAGGATCAAGATGGACTGGGGCCCACTCATGGGAATGTAGAAGGGGTTGCCAGCTGCTTTGGTTTCTAGAAAGAAACTTTGGAAAACATTAATGCGTGGCATTTCACATTCTCAGCCCCCTCTGACCCTCCTTGCTTTTCCTATCAGCTCCGCTGCCTGTCCTCACACTTTCATTGAGAAGTGAACACAGCTCGATCTCTGGCAGGTTCGCCAGGATGCTCAGGCCTCACAGCCTTCACCGTCTAGGGGAACCACCATGCCTGTCCTCCCTGCCCGCTGCTGACTCACGATCACAGATTGGCATTGCCACCAGACTCGTGTTGGCAGGGTGCTTTTCAATCTTATACCCCCGCCTTCCAGAAATACATGAAAATGGCAGTTACACAAAGGAAGGGGGCTCAGAGGGGCTGAGCGGCTGGGCTTTGGTCTTGCTTTTTGTGGTCCAGTTGGTTTAAAGGGTAGCTCTGAAGCCAAGCCATCTTAGGGATGGGTAGGGTAGGCAGATGCCTTTGCAATGTAATTTGAACAATGTCAAACCCTTAAAAATTTCTTCCGAATTCTGTCTTAGTTACCTAGCGCTGCTAAAACAGAAATGCCACAAGTGGATAGTTTTAAAAAACAAATTTCTTTTCTCACAGTTTAGAAGGCTAGAAGTCTGAATTCAGAGCGCTGGCTTGCAGGGAAGGCTTTCTCTCTCTGTCAGCTCTGGGGGAAGGTCCTCGTAGATCAGGACAGCCTCCTCTCAGCCGTGTGTGCAGACAGGCCTTTCTCTGGCGCTTGACCCCTTGGCTACTCAGCCTGGCCCCTGCCCTGCTTGGGCAAGTGTCATGAAGCTTTTTAGCTCTGCTGATAAGTGCCCTGAGGCACCCCACTCTACCATAAAGTCTCCTGCCTGAAGGTGCTCACTCTGGCTCTCTCTGTGGGTCGGCTCCCAGGCATCTCATGCTGGTCTCTTGGCTCTGCTGCCGCCTTTTCTCTGTTGCTGCTTCTTGCCACCTTGCACCATTTCTGGTGTTACAACTCTCTCCCTGTGTCTCCTGGTTCTAGGAGGTTCTCTTTGTAGGGACTCCAGCCTCTTCCTCTTGGTGGTAGTGAGTTCCCTATCTCTTGGGTAAGGGTGGTAACTGGGGTAAGGATGATGACTTGGGTCACACCTTCTAGTAAGGCGGTGACTCAAGATATATCCCACCCTTTGGTGTTTAATCTACAGGGTTGGTATGAGTCGGAATTGACTCGATGGCACTGGGTTTGGTTTAATCTTGCCTCATTAACATAATGGACAACTCATTCCCAAATGGGACCATAACCACAGACATAGAGGCTAGGATTTACAACACATCACAGAATGGAGGATAATTACATCAGACCACAAAATAGAGGACAACTACACAATACTGGGAATCATAGCTTAGCCAAACTGACACATATTGTGGGGGGACACAATTTAATCCATAGCACCTCCAAACGCCTACACTTCCTTTTACTTCTGTGGGAGGGTGGTGGTTGTTTCGTTCTGCCTTCTACTATAGTTAGCCTGACCTGCAGTGGCTCACGCAAGGTGTTGGAAATGGAGCAGAGTGGGGAGACACCCACACGGTTGGGGGGCAGCCCTGCTGGGGCAAGTGTTGTGATGGTGGTGACTTGGCAGGTGGTGTCGGTGCCCCAAAGGGTGAGGAGGCCAACTGCGTGGGGATGTTTGAACTCCTGTGGGTGGGGGTGCACCCCAGGGCAGGGGGTGGAGGTAGCAGTGGTCTGACATGAGGTGATGGAGCCCAAGCAAAGTGAGGAGAAGTCCTGTGCAGGGATGGGGGAAGGGCAGCTGTGAGCATAGGAGATTGTTTACATACAGGAGGGTTGATCAAATAAGTAAATATATTGAGGACAATGGGGGCCAGGCTTCTCTCTATCAGAGAAGGGGGGTAGGAACAGGTACGGAAAGGGAGAAAACTAAAGTGAACTCAGCACTGCTAGATTGAAATGGGGGATATTGGTGTGAATTCATGGTTTTCAATAAATATATAGAAAGAAATATAAATATGAGTGTACATATATGTATTTATATATGTGTATCCCTTAGTTCTGTCCACTGAGAGGGCCTGGGAGCAACAACACGCCAGTAATAGCGAGAACACCTAGCACCCAGATCTTGGCTTCTAAACACCATTCTCCAGTAAACCGGCCCAGAGCTGCTTGGAGAAATGGTTGATTCTAGGGACTGGTGCAGAAAATGTATGAGTCTAGAACAATTTCTTATTCCAGAAAGTAGGGAAGTGCTTAAAGAATGATGGAGGATGTAAAAAGACATAGACAAGGGTTTGAAGACGTTCCCACTGGCCACAATTTGAGCATCAAAATAAATATAGTAATGAAATATAATCCATTGACTAAAATACGAAACCGTGAGTCTACACTGATACAAAAAATATCAATGAATAAATTCAAAGTTTGATGAACAACTAGATAGCTAAATAGTTTCAAAGTGTTTCTTTCCTGGATACTTACTAATTACAAAGGGAAAAAAGTAACGTCATAGTAGAGGAGCCTGACAGAGACACCACGTTTTCAGGCGTGAGTGTGAACCTCATCAGCAATGGGATGAGCTGGGAGTATGCACCGCTTGATGGGATGCAGTGAGCTGAATGCGGCATCATTTCTGTGATATTCTTGCCCAAGATGCAGAAATCTAATCCAATTTATTCTGAATTCAATCATGAGTAAATATTACCCAAAACCCACTGCCGTTGAGTCAATATTAGACAAGTCCAAATCAATGGATATTGTACAGAATAACTGGACTGTAATCTTCAAAAATGTCAAAGTCATGAAAGTCAAGGAAATACCAAAGAACTGTTCCAGATTGAAGGAGCCTAAAAGAGACCTGATAACTAGATGTAACTTGTGATTCTGGACTGGCTCTTTTTGCTATAAAGGATCAATTGGATCCTTGATCAACTGGATCAATTTATACTGGAACAATTGATGACATTTGAATGGGGTCTGAAGATTAGACGGTTAAGACGTATCAATGTTAATTTCCTGGTTTTGGTGGCTATACCCAAGTCATGGTCTTTTTAATCACCTCATATGCATGCAAAAGCTGGACAGTGAAAAGGAAGACACAAGAAGAATCAATACATTTAAATTGTGGTGTTGACGAAGAATACTGAATATACCTCGGACTGTCAGGAAAATGAACAAATTAGTCTTAGAAGAAATACAACCAGAATACTCCTTATAAGGGAGGATAAAGAGACTTCAGCTTGCTTACTTTGGACATGTCATCAGGAAAGACTAATCACTAGAAAACGACATCATGGTTGGTAAAGCAGAGGGTCAGCAAAAATGAGGGACATCCTCAGGGAAATGAAATAGCTACGACAATGGACTCAAACGTACCAAGGAACATGAAGAAGGTGCAGGACTAGGCCACTCAGTGGCAACTAACAACAACTACAACAACACTGTAATCATGAAGGAGAATGTCCTAGTTTGTAGGAAAGACGCACTACAATATTCAAGGGCATTGGGTTGGCAGCTTACTCTTTTTTTTTTTTTAACAATATTTTATTATGTTTTAGGTGAAAGTTTACACAGCAAATGAGGTTCCCTCTGTAACAAATTTTTATGCCAATTGTTCCATACCATTGTCTACAATTTTTACAATGTGTCAGCATTCTCATTATTTCCCCTCTGTTTGTTTTGTTTCCATTGTTCTAGCTCCCCCTCCCCCTACTTACCTTCTCATCTTTGCTTTTGGGTAAATGTTGACCATGTGTTCTCATGTCGCTGTTTAAATAAGCACATTACTCACTGGCGATATGGTTTATTTTGTAAGCCAGCCTGCTTTGTGGCTGAAAGGTGACCTACAGAAATAGCTTCAAATCCAAGTTCAAAGGTTATCTCAGGGCAATATTCTTGTGGGTTCCTCTTGTCCCTATTGGTCCAGTAAGTCTGGGCTTTTTTAGCAATTTGAGTTTTGTTCTACATTTTTCTCCCATTCTATCCAGGACCTTCTATTGTGTCCCTGGTCAGAATGGTTGGTAGTTGTAGCTGGGCACCATCTAGTTCTTCTGGTCTCAGGTTAACTTACTTTCTTTTAATAAAAGTTCTTTGTACTGTTAAAAAATACAAACACACCTAGGAGGGGTAATGTATCGTCTCTAATGCCTTCGGTGTATATTCATAAATGAATTGACTCAAAATGTTTTGAGCACCTTTGTCTTAGCCATCTAGTGGTGCTGTAACAGAAATACCACAAGTGGATGGCTTTAACAAAGAGAAGTTCATTATCTCACAGTCCAGTAAGCTAGAAGTCCGAATTCAGGGCGTCAGCTCCAGGGGAAGGCTTTCTTTCTGTGTCAGCTCTGGAGGAAGGTCCTTTTCATCAATCTTCCCCTGGACTAGGAGCTTCTCCATGCAGGAACCTTGGGTCCAAAGGACGTGCTCTTCTCCTAGTGCTTCTTTCTTGGTGGTATGAGATACCCAACTCTCTGCTTTCTTCCCTTTCATTTTACCTCTTGTAAGATAAAAAGTGGTGCAGGCCACACCTCAGGGAAACTCCCTTTACATTGGATCAGGGAAGCGGCCTGAGCAAAGGTGTTATATCCCACCCTAATCCTCTTTAACCACAGGAAGAGAATATGATTTATAACACATAGGAAAATCACAAAATGGAGGACAATCACACATGGCCTAACCAAGCTGACATATTTTTTGGGGACACAATTGAATCCATTACAACCTTCCAAGTGCCCTCAGGGATGGGCACTATGTAGTCTGGGGGGGAGGCAGGTGAGAAGGAAAGAGCAGATGGTGTCGGGAGAACAGAGGTGGCATGCAGGACTTCAGAGAGGATGTAAAGTGGTGCTAAAGGATGTGGCCAGATGGAGTGAGGACAGGGGTGACACAGGAGCAGTGTGCAAAAGCACCCATTCCCCCATGGCAAGCACCGACGGTTCAGGCTTCTAAGTAGTTTGGTGAGCTTAGCCTGTGGGGGGTGTCGTGTGTGGGGGTTGGGAGGTGCAGAAGGAAGTGAGGCCCCGAGTGCCAAGTCTAAGGGTCTGAGTTTTATTCTATAGTCAGTTGGGAGCCATGGGAGAATTTTTAGTCTTTCACTGATTCAATTAACATTTATTGAGATTCTTTTTATGTTCCAGGAAGTGTGCAGGAACAGAATATTCCAGCAGTTATTGTTGAATCCTGGGGTTAGGGAGACAAGTTTGGGTCCCAGATCCACCGTTTACATACTGTGTGGCCTTGGGTGTGCTCCCAACTTCTCCGCATCTCAGCTCGTTATCTGCGTATGGGGATAATAATAGTATCTTCCTCAAAGGGCACTGGGATAATGAAATGAATAATGCTTGGATTTTGACCAAGGTCTATGCACTCAGTAAATGGCAGTGGTCAATTGACTCAGTCAGCTGTGGCCCCTGCCCTGGGGGAGGCCATAACACAGCAGAGAGAAGCACTGAAGTCAAGTGTGCACTAAGGCACTCACAGCACGTGGTCGAGGCCGGCTGTGGGTGTGGGATTGCATAGGGAGGTGTGAACCACAGCTTGGCAGGGCATGAGGAAGTCAGGGGAGGCTGAATCTGGGGAAGGAGGGGCACTTGCCAGATGAACTAGGCCTGGGTCAGGGAAGGGTGTTTTGGGAAGAGGGAGCACTGTGAGCAAAGGCAGAGAGGGTGACGAGCCAGCTTGGGGAATGGCAGGCAGGGAGCAGAGTGGATGTGTGCCAGGGTGTGGGGGAGGGGGCAGGGATGGGGCTTCAGCCAATGGTAAGCTTGGAGTTTAGGGCAGGTAGGGCTGGACCCCAGAGAGCCTCGAATGCCATATCCTATGGTATCCAATAGGAAAAAGGGGAGGTGGGTACCGCTGTATGCAGGAGAATGACAAAATCAAAGTGGTCTGTGAGAAAGATCATACTGGATCATTGTGGTGTGTGTATGAGATGGGTGTGACTGGAAGCAAGGGGCCTGGTAGGAAGCATTTATGACAATCCAATGGGGAGATGACGAAGGTTGGAATTAAGGTACAATCACAAGGACAAAGAAGAGACACTGAGGAGGCAGAAGTGATAGGACCCGTGGGGACAGAGAGGGACAGTCTGTCTGGCAAACAGTCCAGGGTTTTGGCTTGGAAGTCTAGGAATATGAAGGAAGCATGGAACAGGGAGGGAAGGTCTGATTTTGGCTCTGAATCAGCTGAGAATGGCGAACTGCCAGCAAGAGGTCCCACCAGAGACACCCTGAGGGCTTTGGATCCGTAAACCTGCCCTTGCAGGATGTATGGGCTAGAGACGCAGATATGTATGTCACTGACACGTGGTGATCGTTGAAATGACAGCGCTGGATGCCATTACCAGGGAAAGTCTATAGAGTGAGAAGGGGCAAGGCCAAAGAGCAGTGGATGAAGACATGTGGCAAAGGAGGCAGAAGGAATAACCAGGAAGGCAGGGGGAGGACGAAGGGAGAAAGTATGGCTAGGCTGTGCCATAATCCCAGTCACAGAAGCAGGAGGGCTGTGACCTTTTGGGAGTAGATTGCCAGGCCTTTCTTTCGAGGCACTTCTGGGTGGGTTCGAACCTCCAACCTTTTGGTTAGTAGCTGAGAACTCAACAGTTGGCACTACCCAGGGACTATTGATACTCCACACCACCCCTTTATTTTACAGAAAGAAAATTATGTATGTGATTCCATAGTGCACTTTTTTTTGTGGAAATAGGAGAACGGGAGAATATCTGACCCCCTTTTGGAGGACTTGGCTAGAAGTGATGTGCTGAAAAAGGGACCAGCTCACTTCTATTATCTGTCCTGATGAAAGAACACACCTGAATTTTCCACTCTAATACCAATTATTGTTACTGAAGGGAGTGAAGCCTGGTGTCCTTCATCACTAGAAGTGCTTGCTGAGGGTGGTATGACTGGGTGCCACTGGCTTCCCAGAAGCCAAGGGGAACAGAGACAAGGTTTCTGGAGACAGCTTTTCCCTGGTGGTTGTGGTGTTGCTGTGATGGGTTTGGCCCTTGGTAGATGGTGCTTTAGTAAATAAAATCCACATCAGGCTTTGGGGCAGGAAGCCCATCCTCTGAGGCTTCTAATAAAGATTACTACTGATGATCAAGCTGATTGTGACGATTGCTTCTGGCTGCATAAAGGCCAGTTAAAAATGTCCCCAAAGGCATGGGCGAGAAAACGCCACAAGTAAATGAAAGGTGGACTATGAGCTGGAGGGGGGAGTAGAAGTAGCACTGACTTGGGCCTGGTGATCCAGGCTCCGGTTCTGGCTTTGCTACTAACTAAATGTGTTAGTCTTGGGTTAGTCGGAGTTAACTTCTCCTCTGTAAATTAAAGGGGTGGCGTGCAGTATCTATAGTTCCTGGATGGTGCAATTGGTTAAGCACTCAGCTACTAGCCAAAAAGTTGGAGGTTCGAACCCACCCAGAGACCCCTCAGAAGAAAGACCTGTCAACCTACTCCCGAAAGGTTACACCCTTGAAAACATGGGGTCGCTATGAGTCGGAATGGACTCGATGGCAACTGGTTTGGTTTTTTCGTTTTTGCAGTATCTACACGATTTCTTCAAGCTCTAAACCCCAGTGATCACCAGAGTCCAGACAGGCTTGTAGCAGTAAAAGAGGCTTTTTGAAGAAAACCCCAAGCCTCACCCTCTATGTCTCCCTTAAATACCCCGGTTTCTGAGAGAAAAACTAACATACGTGACGAGGTATTGTATTTATGAAGAATTCTTGCAACTCAGTAAAGAAAAGGCAAAGGAAATGGAAAAACACTGTGTGAAAGAAGAAATACAAGTGACATTAACGTGAAGAAAATGTTATTTTTTTCAAATGTTTACAATCAAATAAATGCAAGTCGAAACAAGGTACTTTTTTTTAAATCACCTATCAAATTTAGGAATTAAAAAAAAGGAGATGTGGGAAAAAACAAGCCTTCCTACCCCGTGAACAAAATCACTTATATTCCATGGATGGCTGTGTAACTGGTACAGTTCTTTTGGAAGACAATTTGTCAACCTGCATTAAAATCTTTAAAAAATTTTATGCTCTTTGATCCAGCAATCTCACTTTAGAAATATGACCTAAGGAAATAGAGATGTGCACAAAATTTGCATCCAAGAAAGTTCATTACAGTGCTTTGTTTTGTAAAATAACGGGGAGAACCAGGAGCAACTAATATGTCTGATGTGAAGGGATTAAGTAAAAATAAATTATGATGTCACTGAATTGTACACGTAAAAAAGTGTTGAAATGGCCAAATTTTGTACTCACCACAATAACAAAATAAAATAAATGATGCTATATCCAAATAGCAACTATTCAAGTCGTATTTTATCGTATATAATGACATGAGAAAATGTCATATGATGATACGATGCTGAGTGAAAAAAAGCAGGATACCAAAACAAATTAACATATTTTACATAAATAACGCACGCCTTCTACGTTCGTTTGTCAACTGCTCCCTCCCCTGTGAGAAATTCTCGTAAGCACTACTATGCCAATTTTTTTTTTTTAACATGTTGCTGTAAAACAATTAACATAGAGCACTTATGAAAATACCTTGGGGGAGATATCAGTCGGCAAACAAACACAGAAGGTGCATGTTAATTGCATAAACATTTGGGTATAAAATGCAATCTCGATTTTAAATGAAGAGTGTGTGTGAGACATTGAAGAAAAGAGACTAGAATGAAATATCCCAAAACGTTAAATCAGGTTAATTTTAAGTGGTGGTTTTATGTGTAATTTTTCCAAAAATTTTCAATGAATATATATTAGTTCTGTAGTTAGAAAAAGACAATAATAAACAAAGAATACTTTTATTTGTATTAAATCACGAAACCAAAATCAAACCCATTGCTGTCGAGTCGATTTTAACTCAGATGACAGAGTAGAACTGCTCCGTAGGGTTTCCAAGGCTGTAATCTTTATGGAAGCAGATCACAAGGTCTTTTTTCCATGGAGCCACTGGTGGACTCCAGCTGATGACCTTTAGGTTAGCAGCCAAGTGCTTAACCACTGTGCCACCAAGGTTCCTATAACATGAGCCTGATTGGGGGAAGAGTTTTCCTGGTGGAGACCCCATTTGACATGCCAACCATCATCCAACCGGTTGCTGTTGAGTTGACTCCAACTCACAGCGACCCCACGTGTGTCAGAGTACAACTGTGCTCTGTAGGCTTTTCAATGGCTGATTTTTCGGAAGTAGGTGGGTAGGCTTTTCTTCTGAGGTGCCTCTGGGTAGACTTGACTCTCCAGCCTTTCAGTTAGCAGCTGAATGCGTTAGGCATTTGCACAGGCAGCGGTAGTTAATCAGTACCTGAGACCTACTTAATGGACAGTAGATTCAACTGTGGAGAACATAACGATCTGACCCTGATTGGCAAACCCACAATTAGAAAGAAATCGAATCCTTAGAAATGAGACAAAACCCCTCCTTTGACTTGAGGGAATATGGTGCCTTTGATTCCACAGGTAGGAAGGCCTGAGGGCAGACTAGATCGGAGACGTTACACAGAGAGGGGCTGGAAAGGTAAGGTCTTGCAGAGAGTATCAGGCCCCAGAGCACCTTGGGAAATGCTCAGGACCAGGCTCAGGAGTCTCCAGTGAGGGGCTTCCTGGAATCTATTGTGGAAGGTCAGCCTAGCTTGTAGTCGCTACATGTTCCATTCATTCATCTGTAAAAAGAAGGCCGTCATTAGAGCAGTGGTTTCCAGACTTTTCCAGTGGGAGACTGGCTCAGTAGACCCAGATGCCTGCCCCAGCTGGCTTTGTGGGTAAGAGCAGCGTGAGTGTGTGAATGCATTCCTCACATGGGAACACCTGTGGAGTTGCGCAATGTAGCGGCCCTGGGCTTGCCCGGTGTTAATTCTTAGTTTTTCCCTGTAAAACGGGACAGTGGCACCTTCCTTATCAGCCTACCAAGCTGATTGTAAGGATCCAAAGCTAGGTGGAGAGTGAAGCTCTTTTGGGCTCTGAAGCCCTGCACGATGGTATTCTTATGCCCCAACTTCTTTCTCCCTAGGACTTTCTTTTATGAGAAGGAGAGGATGGGGCCGTGCTTGCCGGTAATGCTGCCATCCCTGACTCGACCCTTCCGTCCTGAGGCTTTCTCACTGGGTCTCTAGCCACTTTGGGGCACAGAGGGTGTGAGGATGAGCTCTGCTTCTACCCAGGACCACCTGTGCCAGGTAACCATCCATCACTGCAAATACAACGGCGACATAGACGCAGCCGTATGAGAAAACAGTCTGCATGTCTGGACAGAGAGCTGGCAGCGAGAACGCTGGCTGGCGTGGAGGCAACGCATCATCCACTGTGACTAACCCTGCAGTGCAGATGCTTGCCCGCATCCCCACTGTTTTCTTTTTTAAAATTTTTATTGTGCTTTAAGTAAAAGCTTACAAATTGAGTCAGTCTCGTACAAACATTTATACACACCTTGCTATATATTCCTAGTTGCTCTCTCCCTAATAAGACAGCACACTCCTTCCCTCCACTCTCTCTTTTCATGTCCATTCAGCCAGCTTCTGACCCCCTCTGCCCTCTCATCTCCCCTCCAGACAGGAGATGCCAACATAGCCTCATGTGCCTACTTGATCCAAGAAGCTCATTCTTCACCAGTATCACTTTCTATCCCATTGTCCAGCCCAATCCCTGTCTGAAGAGTTGGCTTTGGGAATGGTTCCTGTCTTGGGCTAACATAAGGTCTGGGGACCATGACCACCGGGGTCCTTCTAGTCTCAGTCAGACCGTTAAGTCTGGTTTTTTATGAGAATATGAGATCTGCATCCCACTGGTCTCCTGCTCCCTCAGGGATCCTCTCTTGTGTTCCGTGTCAGGGCAGTCATCAGTTGTAGCTGGGCACCATCTAGTTCTTCTGGTCTCAGGCTGATGTACTCTCTGGTTTATGTGGCCCTTTCTGTCTCTTGGGCTCATAATTACCTTGTGTCTTTGGTGTTCTTCATTCTCCTTTGCTCCAGATGTGTTGAGACCAATTGATGCATCTTAGATGGCCGCTTGCTAGCATTTAAGACCCCAGACGCATCACCAATGCTTTCTGAGAACTCAACTGTGTGGTGTTTGTTCTGCCTTTGGAGAAGCATTGCTGAGCCAAAATGAAATTATTCTGAGCTAGACTGTTTTGTCAGCTAGCAGCAATCACTCTTCCCAAACTCAAATACCCCAGACATCCACTGACGGAGATGAGTAATACACAAAGTGATCAAGAAGCGCCGAGGAGGGAAGGGTTTGGGGGTGGTACGAGGCATCGCTTGCCATCTGCCAATTCACTTGAGACTGAAATCCAGTTTGGTCTGGGGAATATGATTTCATTTAAGTCCCTCCATGATGACAAAACAATTTGGAGGGCTATAATTTAATGAGAATTAGTTTTAATCGGATTTTTATTTGCATTCCATTCATCTGATGATCAACATCTGCTTAAGTATCCAATCCACAAGTTACTCTCTAACCATTAAAGAGCTGTTTTTATTAGCTGCAATGCCCGGGGTGGAAAGTATTGGTTTGCTCTCATGAGTAAGCACTGTGCCTTCTCAGGACCATGGCAATGGGCTTTATTTCTTGGAACAACTCAACAAGTATTTATTCAGTGCTTGCTGTGTGCCAAGCACTGGGGATTCAGACATGAAGTCCTGTCTTCAAGAAGCTTACCGTTTAGTGGTGAAGATAACTTGACTACAAGGAAGAATGTTGGTAGAAAGACAACGAATGATAACGGCAGAGTGGGAGAAGGGCTTGTTGGAAAAGGAAAGGCTGCCGGAGCAAGAGGCTGGGGACGATGAATGGGTGCAAATGAGGCCTGGGGAACAAGAATGCGAGATTCATCTCGAGAGTTCAGCCAGAGGCCTGAGAATAAAGGTAAGAGACTTTGTATTGCTGCAAAAGACCCCTTTAAAGTGTTAAAAAGCAAAGATGTCACTTCGATGACTAAAATGTGCCTGACTAAAGCCACGGTCTTTACAAGTGCCTCATATGCACGCGAAAGCTGGACAATGAAAAAGGAAGACAGAAGAAGAATTGATGCGTTCCATTTGTGATGCTGGCAAAGGATACCGAATATACCGTGGGCTGCCAGAAGAATGAACAAATCACCCTGGGAGGAAGCACAGCCAGAGTGTTCCTTAGAAGGAGGGATGGTGAGGCCTTTATTCACTTACTTTGAACACATCATCAGAAAAGACCAATTGCTAGAAAAGGATGTCATGGTTGATAAGGCAGAGGGTCAGCGAAAATGAGGGAAGCCCTTCATGAGATGGGTTGATGCAAGAGCCAGAACAATGGACTCAAATCAAGCAAGGATTATGAGGACGGCGGGGGACTGGACAACGTTCAGTTCTGTTACCCATCAGGTCGCCGTGAGTTGGAGCCCACTTGATGGCTTCTAACAACTGAACAACATGTAAGATTAAGAGACTAAGACTTTGGTCTTAGATGACTTCTGCATTTGAAATTTATAATCAGGCATGCACAGTAATGAATATCATGTATGCTGGCCTATTACTCTTTGTTTTGTGAAGTTTTGCTTATTAAAACATTCAGGCACTTGAAGTAATAGGAGGAGTATCTTAGTCACCTAGTGCTGCTATAACAGAAATACCACAAGTGAATGGCTTTAACAAACAGAAATTATTCTCTCACAGTCTACAAGACTAGAAGTCCAAATTCAGGGCACTGGCTCCAGGGAAAAGCTTTCTCCCTCTGTCAGCTCTGGAAGAAGGTCCTTATCATCAATCTTCCCCTGGTCTAGGAACTTCTCAGTACAGGGACTCTGGGTCCAAAGGATACACTCTGCTCCTGGCACTACTTTCTTGGTGGTATGAGGCCTTTCTGTCTCTCTGCTCACTTCTCTCTTTTGTATCTTAAAAGATACTCAAGACATGACTTGATTTTGTTGTTAAGTCTTACCTCATTAACATAACTTCCTCTAATCCTGCCTCATTAACATCATAGAGGTAGGATTTCCAAAATGGTGGACAATCACACAATGCTGGGAATCATGGCCTAGCCAAGTTGATATACATTTTGGGGGGACACAATTCAATCTATAACAAGAGGATATGGAGTATGTGGCTAATTGTTTCCTTTGCTATGAGACCAGAAGAACTGGATGGTGCCCAGCTACCCATTACTGAACATTTTGATCAAAGAGTCTGTAAAAGAATCTTGATCAAAAGGGGGAAGATGTAGAACAGAATTTCAAATCTTCATGGACTCCAGACTTTCTGATGCCATGGTGGCTGGATAAACCCCTGAAACTATTGTCTGAAATAATCTTGAAAACTCAAACCAAAAATATCTCCTGAAGTCTTCTTAAAACCAAAAAATAATTTAGCTTAAATAGTAAAAAATGTCTGCCTTGAGCATATGCTCTTTGAAGAACTATGTATATGGGATCAGCGTGACAAGGGCAACTGGAAAGATTAGATGGGAACTGTTTTGGATCAAACCGTGTCCCTCCCTCCCACCCCAATATGTACTGTAAAACCTAACCTCTGTGCCTGTGGTTATAATCCCATTTGAATGGGTTGTATTCGTTATGTTAATGAGATATGATTAGTGTAGGGTGTGTCTTAAATTAATCTCTTCTGAGATATAAAACAGATTAAATAAGCAAGAGAAAGAAGCAGAGATGGGGCAAGAGAGATGTCAAGCCACATGAAGATCACCCAGGAGCAGAAGCTCAGAAGAGACACGGACCTTCCTCTGGAGCTGACAGAGAGAGAAAGCCTTCCCCAGAGGTGTATGGGAGGAGTAAGAGGGGGACACTTGCCCCCAGGTGCAAGTCCAAGGGGGCACCAGATGAGGCGTGGAATGAAACTCCGAGGTACCTCAAATATGAAAGGTGCCTGACTGAGGCCCCCAGACAGGAGAGAGGAAGGTGTTTCTGCTGACTCTGTACCCCTATCAACACCTATTCATCTTGAAAGTGAGGAAGGGACAGAACTTAGAGATTGCCCCTGGGTGCTCATTACCCTCTGTGTGCCTCTAATCAGAGAGGGCCTGCCAAGGTGTCATGGAACCTCAGGGCACGGTTGTTCCACTGGACCTGGGAGGCATTGTTGCATTTTGTAAAGGAGGATGGTTTAAGAAGGGGAGACAGTGCAAGTAGAAGCTTGGAAGGTGTGTCTTAGGTTGGGCTCCTTAGAAGCAGTGACTCATTAAGGAAACGATCCCATCCTTATAAAGGAGGGATAAAGCAGGAAGGGAGCAGGAAGCCGAGGAGGGATGGGAGGAAGGCAGAGGCAGTTTGATTTCTGGCCGTCCTGCAGAGGGCAGCTTCGGTCTGATCCCGTGAGGTGTTCTTCAGTGTAAGCCACAGCTCAGGGTTGTCCCAAGCCCAGGCAAGGGAGCTGGGCCTCCACGCGCCCACACCCCATCACTTAGCCAGATCCAGGGAGACTTGGGCCAGCACAGCTTCCTGGAGGAGGTGGCACTGGGCCTTGCCATGTGACGACAGGGCCAGGCATGCTGGTTGTCTGATGGGAGGCTCCGGGCACGTTGCTGGAAGGCCACAGGTGGCAGTTCCCACCTGGATGAGGACCAAGGCCCCACCCTGGATTGCAGAACAAGTCAAAGAGCAGCATGGAACACCAAGGGGTGGCCTAGCTTCCTGAAACCCAGAGGCAAAGTTCACTCAGCTATTTCAACAGAAGTTCCACAGAAGTCCCCTCTCTCATCTGTTGCTGAGCTCGGGCCCAGGGGAAGGTGGGCAGCAGGCCTGGGCCCTGAGGGTAGAGTCCTGATGGGGGCAGTGCAGGGAGGTGGATCTGCTTTGTGGCAACTCCTGACCCCTTTAGTGGTCCTCACTTCTTACCCCTTCTCCCGTCCCTCAAGGTCCCCCACCTGGGCCTTTTGGCCTCCAACCTTATCCTCTCTAATCCAGTCTCTTGGAGTTGCCCGAGGGTTCCCACTAAAGAGCAAATTTGACTTTGTCCCTCCCCCTGCCTGCTACCTTCCATGGCTCCCCATTGCCTTCAGGATAAAGGCCAAAGCTTCTCCTGGTGGTGGAGATTCTTAAGCCACAGGTACTGAGAGCAGCAAATGCTAAATGGAAGTCCGGAGTCCCAGCAGCCCCTCAGAGCTGGCAGGTCACT
The DNA here is from genome assembly GCF_024166365.1 of Elephas maximus indicus. Classification (NCBI taxonomy): domain Eukaryota; kingdom Metazoa; phylum Chordata; class Mammalia; order Proboscidea; family Elephantidae; genus Elephas; species Elephas maximus. Next base: position 232,290,466 of record NC_064819.1, read on the forward strand.
GAGGGCATCAGCCCAGCTGTCCTGGGAGGAGCTGCCCTGGAACCTGCCCCTGGGCCTCTCTCTCCAGCTTTGTCTCTGTAATTAATTTATGGAAAGCATCTAAACTGGGGGTCAACACCATCCAGCAAATCTCCTCTAATCCCTGCCTCCACCAGAGGGGGCAGCACCTGGAGGTGGAGTTTTCTTTCAGTGATTAAGTTTGGTGTCACCTGAGGGGAAAAACCCAAAATGAAACATTTAAGGTCTTACTTCCACAGTCACGTTCAGCATGAGGAGGCCACCAGGTGGTGTTTAGAAACGCCCCAGTGAACCTTGCTGCCCTAGGTGAGCCTCCGGGGAACAGGGAGTCCAGTTCATCCAAAAATCCTTGTTATGGATTGAATTAAAAACCTGAACCCGCTGCCGTCGAGTCGTTTCCGGCTCATAGTGACCCTACAGGACAGAGTAGAACTGCTCCATAGGATTTCCAAGGCTGTAAAATTTTACAGTAGCAGACTGCCCAATCTTTCTCCCTCAGAGTGGCTGGTGGTTTTGAACCAAGAACCTTTAGGTTAGCAGTGGGGGCTTAACCACTGTGCCACTAAGGTTCCTTGGATTGAATTACTTCCCCCCCCACCCCCCCCCACAAAAGATATGTTGAAGTCATAACCCCTGGTCCTCAGGAATGTGACCTCATTTGGAAATAGGGTCTTTGAAGATGTTATCAGTTAGGTCAGCATAGGGCCATATTGGAGTAGGGTGGGTTCTGGTCCTATATGACTGGTGCCCTTATAAAGAGAAGATCCACAGAGATAGGGGGACAGAGATGCTCCAGCTGCACGTCAAGGAACACCCAGAGGCGTAGTGAGGGGGCGGACAGAGGGGGGCGTGGGGGGACCAGATGAAGCGTGGCATGACATTGCCAGGCGCCATAAATATGAAAGGTGCCTGACTGAGGCCGCCGAGGGCGCAGGCATGTCTGCGGACGTACCACAGCTAGAGCGCATTACCCTCGCTACACCTTTGACCTTGCCCTGGAGCTGGCGCCCTGAATCCCGGCTTCCGGCCGCCTGAACTGTGAGAAAATAGATTTCTGTTTGTTAAAGCCACTCACTTGTGGTATTTCTATTATAGAAACATAGATAACAAAGACGGGAACCTCAGGGGGCAGTGAGTTTCTGAGGAACAACTCAGAAAAGAAGAATGAGAATGGTCGCGCGACTCGAAGAATGTAATCAGTGTCACTGACATGTCCATGTAGAACGGCTGAATTGATGTATGTTTCCCTGTGTATTGGAGCCCTGAGGGCGCAGTGGCTAAAAGCTCGGCTGCTAACCAAAAGGTTGGTAGTTCAAATCCACCAGCCACTCCTTGGAAACCCTATGGAGAAGTTCTACTCTGCTCTATAGGGTACCTATGAGTTGGAATTGACTCGAAGGCAACATGTTTGGCTTTTGGGTTTGGTTTTGGGTATATTCTCAAGAACAACAACAAAGTAAGTAAATAAAAACAGTTAGGCACTCGAGAACAGGGAATACAAAGGCAAACACAGCTGGAATCTGCCCTAACTGATGTTCTTCTAACACCTCACGCTCAATGCTCCCTGAGCCAAGCTCTGAGCCCTCTAAATCCCCTGCTGGCTGCTCCTCCTGTCCCTAATCTTGGTCCTTAGTAGTTTGTCTCCACAGCCTCATTAGATGGAAATCTCTGTCTCCCCCTCACCCCTCACAATCAGGCAGGCCTGAGCTGGCTTCTCTGGAATGTCTCTGGAAGCCGTTTTCTCCTTTCACTCCTTCAACCACTATCCTAATTATTACTTCTCACCAGGACTGTTGCAACAACCCACTCTGGTTCCTTTGCCCCATTTGTTGCCCCTTCCGCCTAGCCTTCAGACTACCCCCGAGAAACGTTTCTAAAGCACAGTTCAGGTCATATCCCAGCCTGCGTCAAGCCTTTTAATGGCTTGATTACAAATGGCACATTTCTTACACTGTGGCTCGTGACCCACATGCATTAGAATCCCCTAGACTCCGATTTTTCAGAGTCGAGGGCCCCATCTCAGACTTCCTGAAACAGGAATGTCCTGGAGTTTACTTTTTTAATCAGCACCCCATGTGATTTTTAAGCACCACCATTGGGTAAGCAATAGCCTTTAGAATAGGACTGACACTTAAGAAGCATTGAAACTAGCCTTTTGTGCTTCCTTCTAGCTGTTCATTTCCTTATAAATCAGACCTTCACCCAAAGGTTGACCAAAACCCACCCAAACTCACTGCTGTCGAGTTGATTCTGATGCATAGCAACTCTACAGGACAGAGTAGAAGTGCCTCATAGGGTTTCCAAGGCTATAAATCTTTATGGAAGCAGACCGCCACATCTTTCTTCCATGGGGTGGCTGGTGGGTTTTAACCACTGACCTTTTGTTTAGCAGCCAAGCACTTTAACCAGTGTGCCACTAGGGCTTTTAAAGGTTGACCAGACTCCTCAAATTCCACCAAGAACACTCTGTACCCTCCTGCCCGCATGCCTTTGTCCATGCTGTTCTCTTTTTTTAATTACCTTTCTTTCCCTTCCTCAACTAACAAACTCCTCTTGACCCTTCAAGGCCCAGCCTTATTAGCCCTTCTTGAACTCCTGATACACAGCATTCTGCTGTGTGCTTGCCCAACACTTAATCAGGTCTCTTGTCTTCCACTTATTCTGTTGAATTAGATTTGGTTGACAACATGTTTGTCTGCCCCTTGCAAAGCTATGCAGAACACTGTGTCTTATTCATTTTATTGTCTTAACACTTATTCCAATGACTTAGACCATCAGCAAATCAAATGATATCCAGAACCAAACCAGGTCTTACTGCCTCCACCACTGCACCTTGGTCCAGGCCGCCATCAGCTCTCCGTCTGGATCTGGCCTCCTTCCTTCTGCCCTTGTTCCCCCAGAGTCCAATCTGATCACAACCACCATGGTCAGTGTGCTTTGCTTATCTCCCCAGCACAGATTATTTACATATGTATTCACGTGTTGTTGCTGTTTTTGTTGTTTATGACTGATTGTCTCCCCATTAGAATATAAACTTCAAGAGGTTGGGGTTTGTCTGTTTCACCCACTGCTGTATCCTAGGTGCTTAGAACAGTACCTGACATGAAGTCAGCAAATACGTAATAAACTCAATAAGCATTTGATGGATGAATTGGGTTGGGGGAAGCTCCCTTCTGGGAACAACACAGTCTTACCTACAAACTTGGAACAAAGCTTGTTTCTACAACAGGTCTTGGTCAGCCATGCTCTGGTCTTGTGAATTCTGGTCCTTATCCTGTGTTCCTAAGGGTGTTTGTGGTGTGCATCTTCTCTCTGATTGCAAAATGAAAGGAGATTTGGCCCATTGAAGATAATCTTTAGCACCCTGCCAGAGCAGCTGAGGAAAGCATCGGTGGGAAAGAGTGGGATTAAGATGGCGTCAGCAGGGATGTTCCCCGGTTCCTGGAATCTTGCCACAGGGGAGATAACTACCCAGTTCACTGACGGGAAGGCCCACTGGTAATCCAGGCACAGCTGTCCTCAGAAGAAACTCAGAGCCCTGCAAATGCTGGGGATCTGCTGATTCATTTCTGGAAACGTCTAATATTATCAAGCTCCACAACATAGAGCATCCATACCCTGTATCTGCTTCAAGTGAGCTTATGAGGAGGAGGCAGATATCAACTAATTTAATCAATTTTTGATCAGCTTCAGAAAGGTTAATTATTTTGCACATGAAGGGGCCCTGGTCTGCAAGAGCAGCATTCAAAAAGCAAGGATAACTAGTTAGACTTGGTGCCAGGGTGGTGATCCCTGCTGGCTACCTCCTTTTTCCTTTCACCCACGGTGGGAAGTGGGTGAGGCGTATTTGTGTCATGACAGCAGGGCGGGTTGTTGCAGCTATTTGTTTTGCAATGACTAAAGAGCGAGGCAAAGTTTCTGAAAATTTTTGCTTTGCAGCCTCAAATATTTAGTATTTTTATCAGCTTCCCGTCAGTAGTTTGATTAATATCTGTGTCAATAGTGTTTTCTTGGATGGTCTCTCTATGGTATGTGGAGCCATAAATACACCTCGTTAGTGCTACCATCTGTTCCACAGAGAGCACTGGTTTGCATGGCGTACCTCATCTGAGTAGGTGCCCAGCTTTGCTGAGACCATATACGACAAATGCCTTTTCATTGTTTGCACTTCAAAAAATACTGATGCACTGTTAAACAGAACTTTACCAGGCATGCCCTCTCAATTACCCATTGCATACAGCACTTTATGTATTAAAAAAGTGGCAACAGCAACATTGCCCAAGCATGTAATTTTTCATTGCATTCCAGTGCCATTAACTGGGTCCCTCAGGTGAGGAAATGGACGCACAGAAGATGTAATGATTTTTCAAAAAGCCATTCAGAAGGCTCGGGCAGAGCTGGAAATGGGCATCAGGAATTTGAATGCTCTTGCCATGCTGTGTGCTTTGGGGCACAGATAATACAGAATTAAGGGCTCTCAGGGATCAAAAAGGAGCTCTGGTGGTGCAGTGGTTAAGTGCTCAGCTGCTAACCAAAAGGTCAGTGGTTCGAACCCACCAGCCACTCCATGGGAGAAAGATGTGGCAGTCTGCTTCTGTAAAAATTTACAGCCTTGGAAACCCTATGGGACAGCTCTACCCTGTCCTATAGGTTTGCTATGAGTCGGAATTAACTTGACAGCAATGGATTTTTTGGCTTGGGGATCAAAAATCATTAAATCTATTCTCTCACTTCACAAAATGTTGAATTTTGCTGTTAGAAAGAGAATTGTATAGACTATTAAAAATCCTTTTATAACATAAAGATTATGACCCATAACTAAAATTCAGCCTTTTGCTCCAGTTCACCAATTTTCATGATATATATATTTGTACTTGGTTACAGAAAATTACCTGAAGAGCCCAGCCTGCACTCCCTCATGGATGGATCAAACGTAACATCATTTGTGGCTGAGGAGGCCATGAACGCCTCCACGAGCCAGAACACCTCCACGAGGCCTCCGCACCAGGAAATCCCAGTTATGCACTGGGTCATCATGAGCATCTCCCCGCTGGGGTTTGTGGAGAACGGACTTCTCCTCTGGTTCCTCTGCTTCCGGGTGAGAAGAAACCCCTTCACGGTTTACATCACCCACTTGTCGATCGCAGACATTTCATTGCTGTTTTGTATTTTTATTCTGTCTGTTGACTATGCTCTTGATTATGAGCTTTCTTCTGGCTATTACTACACAATTGTCACTTTATCGGTGACCTTTCTGTTCGGCTACAACACAGGCCTCTATCTGCTGGCAGCCATTAGTGTGGAGAGGTGCCTTTTGGTCCTGTACCCCATCTGGTACCGGTGCCACCGCCCCAAACACCAGTCGGCATTCGTGTGTGCCCTCCTGTGGGCACTTTCTTGCTTAGTGACCACCATGGAATACGTCATGTGTATCGACAGTGGAGGGCAGGGCCACCCTCGAAGCAACTGCAGGGCGGTGATCATCTTCATTGCCATTCTGAGCTTCCTGGTCTTCACTCCACTCATGGTGGTATCCAGCATAATCTTGGTAGTTAAGATCCGAAAGAACACAAGGACTTCCCTCTCCTCGAAGCTGTACCTGGTCATCCTGGTTACCATCATTGTATTCCTTATTTTCGCCATGCCCATAAGACTCCTTTACCTGCTCTACTATGAGTATTGGTCAACGTTGGGGACTCTGCACCACATTTCTCTTCTCTTCTCCACCATCAATAGCAGCGCCAACCCTTTTATTTACTTCTTTGTGGGCAGCAGTAAGAAGAAGCGGTTCAAGGAGTCCTTAAAAGTGGTTCTCACCCGGGCTTTCAAAGATGAAATGCAACCAAGGCGCCAGGAAGACAATGGTAATACCATCACTGTTGAGACCATTGTCTGAGGGCTCTGGAGGGAAATCGTGGACAAACTAGGGGTACATAGACAATTTTTAGTTTGTGCTTGGAATACAATTTCTGTGTCTCCTAAATATGAGACTGAGACCCTGGGGTGCAAATGGCTAAGGGGCTCCACTGCTAACCATTGGAGGTTGAGGTTCATGTCCACCTAGGAGTGCCTTGGAGGAAAGGCCTGGCAATCTACTTCCAAAAAACCAGTCATTGAAAACACTATGAAACATGGTTCTACTCTGACACACACAGGGTCTCCATGAGTCAGAGTCGAATTGACGGCAACTGGTTTATGGGTTTCAATATGAGACAGAACACCCATTCCATGTACATGAGATACTAATTAACGATGAGATTGTACTCTTGCCCTGTATCTTCTGGAAATGCCCAGGTACATGTCAGGCACCTATCATTGCTGTACCTATCAAATAACTCAGTCCCTCCTCAGCTATCCTTGGGACATATTCCACAGACTACAAAAATTAGCAGGAAGATTTCAAGATGTGCACAGGAAAAGGAAAAAAAAAAAAAAATGATTGGAACTTGAGGAGGCCAAGCAACGTAGTGGGAAGAAGAAGGGTTTTGGAGTCAGGTTGACCCTGTCATTTCCTACCTGTGTGACCGCAGACAAGGGATTCAAGCTCTGGCAGCCTCCACTCTTCACTTATAGAATGGTCACAGTCATGGCAGTCACCTCCCAGGGTTGTTGTGAGGGGGAACTGAGGAGATAAGGTGTGTAGGACACCTGGCACTTCGTCAGTGTTCAATGAATGTTAGTCCCTCCTCACTCCTTTAAATGGAAGATGAAATACACACCTGTCTTGTAAAGCACACACACACTAATATGCACATGACTCTACCATGTACAAATATCATTATGTGTTCCTTGATGCTAAATGTGAGTAAATACAGGTCACCTTTCTGCTGCAGCGTGACAGTTTGCCACGGCCCAGCACCTCTACTGAAAACACAGGCAGGTGCTGTAACGTCTAATCTGTCACGTGTTGGGGCACAAACTCAGGAGTCCAGAGAGCCACTTGGCCACTGCTGGGGGGCTTCCCATGGTTCCTTCACTTGGGAGAACGCCAGATGTGTTGGAAGTCTGCATTTTTGTGCTTTTTGGTTGTATGTACCTTTTCATAAACGGAACTGAATTCACAAGTTCACCCCGTGAAATCGTGGGGTATTTAAACCCACAACTCCCACCTGCGGCCAGATGCAGGTCTCCAGGTCTCTGTTTGTGCCTCCTCTCCTGCTGGGACGTTTCTTTGCGTCACTCCTGGATGGAAGCTCAGTGGCAGAAAGGGACAATGTGGCCATATCGCAGAGGGGTTCTGGGTGTTTTTTTCCGAGACAGACCTTTGCACAGCATCCTTGGCACCTGCGCTCACACTTGCCAAGGGCAGCTTGGCCGGCTCACATGCCATGACGTATGTCTGCACCTTCAGACGCATGACCTGTGTTTTCACCCTGAAACCTGTCTTGGCCTATAGATTACGTTGCTATGCTTATTTTCCTCCTGTCCCTTCTAGCAGCCCCACCATAATGGCAATGTCTCATGTGGCTCTATGGACAGTAAGATGTTCAAGCCCATAAACGAACCTGTTAGTATTTGTTTGAACTCTTTGCCCTCCAAAGGGTCAGGTGGGCAGAGATGAAATGGTCCTCTACTGCTCCTTGCTTCTGCTCCAATCCTCTGCCTTTCCCAGAGAAACCAGTGGCCATATCCTGGGCAGCTTTGCTGGGTTGAGGGGGTGCGAGTCCCTCCCATCAGGCCTGGACCCTACAGCCAGCCAAGCTGGGAGCCAAGAGGCTTTCAAGCGGTGATGACATCTGATTCAGAACCAAGGCAGCTTGCCTTTCCGAGCCCAGACGGGTGTGGGGCGATGACATTTAGGAGGATCTTGCTTCTGATGGGAAACAGAGCATCTCCACTGGTATAAAGAACAGAATCAGTATTGGGATGAGAGCAACTCTCTTCTGTTTACCAGTTCTTGCCCAATGCTACCCTAATCTCTGGGTTAATGAAAACAGACTAAGGCCAAGAGAATCTTGATTGTGAAGAGGGATCTAAAGACTATTACAGACAAGAAATATCCACCCAAGGAAAATATGATGAACTCCTGGGAAGCCCCGTTTATTGCCCTTCTGTAGAAAAAGGGCAGAAACAGAACTTGATAAGGAATATAAAAATTCTTCTAGCCTTTCAAAGAATAATGCCTTGTAAAGAGGTTGGATTCAGAGTTAGGCAATGCTATAAAGGCAAATTCCTATCTCGCTTCTCCCTAAATGCATTCCCGAAAGTGAACTATAAGCTTAAAAGGAAAGCAAGAAGATTTAAAGTAGATATGCAAAGACTGGCTAGTTTATACCCTTTGGGCACTTAGATAATTTGCCTAAATCATGGCAGGATTACAGGGCGCCATTTCTGAGGATTCCCTGGGGATGGGAGGAGGCTGTTCTGATATAACGCCTGTCCTTGGTGAAGGGGAAGGGTTTGTAACGTTTGTGTGACTAAGGCAAAGATGCCCAGGGAGAAGCCCCCATCCTCCATAATAGGGAGAAACATACGTATGTAACCACAACAGCGAGTTCTACCTGAGTCATGTTGGGAGACTATTATCAGCAAAGCTTTGTGGCAATTAAGAGGAAGGCCAGATCACATCACGTGTAGTTAAAAAGGAACATCTCAGGAAAGTGGCCTTTGGGGTGCTTGAAGGCACACAGGATTTCCAAAGGCTAAGGAGTGGTGGTGGTGGGGGTTCCTGGCAGAGGTAGGGTGTGAGGAAAGGCAAAGACACAGCATTCGGAGAGAACAAGTCCGGTCACTGCGCCCTCTGGCCACCGGCTGGAGGGGTAGTCTCTGGAGCCCCACATGTCCTGCTTGACCATGCTCTCTCCTGTCTCCTATTGCTGTTATCCTTTGGCCTTCTGCCACCACATTCTGTGAGTTCTTTGGAACAGGTCCACAGGCCTTTTTCCCACACCCAGTATCCCATCTTTCCACGTTGCCCATGGATGGTCGTTCTAACTTCTTATTCCCACAAGCCCTCTGTTGCCTCCACCTCTGCCTCACTTTAAGCCACCCTCAGCTCCTCTCCATCTGAGCCTGGCCCACAGTGCTGCACTGCGGGCCTTGTTGCAACCTAAAACCAGCCACTCCTGAAACCTAATTTGCACCGTTCCACTGTCTGCAGCCTCCTGTCCTCCACATCATTCATGTTCTTACTCCCACTGCACTGGGGCTCCTGCACCATGGAGACCTGTTATCCCTGGCCACCAGTCTACAAGTTCCCTCCTGTGTCATCTTTCTCCTTCCAGCCAGGCCTCTGTGTCCTTGGTCCAGTTGCTCACTCACCATGTTCCTTGAGTCTCTTGCCTCCTTGCTCTTCTGTCCACCCTCCAGCCCTGGTTGTCTCCGTTCCAAACCAGGCTTCTAAGTGGTATAGAGAAGTCCCAGATTAGGGCTCCTACAGATTTATGGTTCTTACTAGGGCTGGTCCCTCATCACTTTCTCAAACTTCTTTCCTGTTCACCTGGGCAGTTCTTTCCAATTCTTCTCTCTTCTCAAACTCTCTCTTTCTGGCACTTTTCTCCTCACTGTCACTGTCTGAAGCCTGAGCTCCTGGACACCTGTTTCACACCTTCTCTTTTCCAAACTTTCCACCTTCCTTTCCTTGCCTTACTCTCAGCTGGTGACCTGCTTCCCATTTCACAAGGGGAACAGAAGCAATAGAAGACGTCTCCCCGAGCTCCTGCCGGCATGTCCACTACTCTAGCTGCATTCATCTGCACACTTGTTTCTCTCCTTTTCCTCTGGAGGAGCTCTTTGCTCCTGGCTAAGGGCCCTCCCTGCACTTGAGCTCCAGCTCCCTCCCTCCTTGCCCACCCAAGAACATTTCTCCAGCAGTTCTCCCTCTCTCTCCTGCCTCATCAATTTCAGCCCAGGCCAAGGGAGGAGGAACTTTCAGGGAGCAGGGTGGGAGTGGGTTGGTGAACAGCATCGTTGGCCTGGACTAGCCTGCTATACACCAGAGGCTTCTCTATAGACAGCGTTTTATGAACTGAGATGAATGACTGGTGGGCCATTGCAGTTCCATGTCACTCCTGCCCTTCCTGGCACTTCTAGTCAGTGCCTGTTGTTGGCCGAGGCTGAGTGGTCAGATGCCTTCATGGTGTCGTATGTGGAGCACCTGGTAGATGTCTTATGGGGTGCCTACTGTTCCACCACAAGACAAACAATTCCTTTAGGTTAGATTTTGTCTTTTTCGGAACCCTTTCTACAATTACAAATTGTCCCTGGAAGGGACAACACACTAAATCATATGGAAATTTCTCCTGTGCTTTCTCTCCTGGAGAAGAATGTTAGAGGACAAGACAGCCAGGTGCTAAGGCTGCTGAATCAGGAGTGGTTAAGCGGGATGGTGAAGAAAGGAAGAGGTGGGAGTCATACAATACTCGACCACTTGATACCGCATGCAGGAAGCTTCTTTGCTTTTTAGTTAATATTTGGTTCCTTAACATTGCAAGTTTGTGCAGGGAACAAAGATCCTCATAACATGAAAATGTTAGTTAACAAATGCATCTTTTATAAAGTTAGTCCCCAAGAAACCTCGTTCCCTCCTCAGCACAAGGCTCTCTCTTTCCTGCCTCATTGACATTTTTACGGGTCAGTCTTGCCTTGTTTGAGAGTCAGTGCAAACACAATGCAAACCGACTGCAAAGTTAATCTGCTGATCTTGCAAAGCCTTCAGGATTCCTCGAAGCTGGTAAGAGGGACGTTGCATAACTCCGGTCATCATCACTCCCAACTACTGACAAAAGAACACATGGCAGTTAGAGAAGTTAGCTGTTGAGTCAGTGAAAAATAAACAAGGATGGTGACGAGATGAGCCTGTCCAAGAAGAAGGGTGTAAACCTCAGGTGTCTGAGGAGGGCTCCTGGAAAACCGATGAAGTCCTCAAGTATGTTTTCAAAAATCACCCACTTTTGGATATTCAGCAAAAGCAACCATGAAGTAAAGAATGTCCTATCATGGTACTGTACAATTCTAGCAGAAAGATTATGCCAAAATATCAAATATCTTTTTGTGACTTCATAGAACAAGATGTTATCATTTCTCAAGACTCTATGGGTTGATTGACCTCAGTGGGTGCTTCTCATTTGGGGTCTCTCACAGTTGCAGTCAGATGTCGCCTGGGGCCACAGGCATTTGAAGGCTTGACTGGGTGGGGCACTCACATGGCCGGTGGTTGGTGCTGGCTGTTGGCTGGGGGCTCAGCTGGAGACATCACCCAGAATTCCTATACATGGGGCTTGGGCTTCTCACAGCTTGGTGAGTGACTGTGTTCTGAGCTAAACCCTTGTGACAGTGAGCTTTTCCAAGAGGCAAAAAAAAAAAAAAAAAAAAAAAAACACCTGTTGATTTCTCACTTGTTTAAAGAATTAGCACGTGGTTGAAATTGCAATACATTTTAGTAAAAGCAAAAAAAAAAAATTTTTTTTTCATAGTTTTTATTTAATTTTTTTAGGATTTATGATAAAATTTGGGTCCTCATTTTTAACCAGATTCCCTTCTAATGAATTTTTACTAAAACCTGTCATCCTTGAATAAGGAGGCCCTCTCGCGCTAATTATTATTTTTAAATGTGTACATTGCAGTGTGAATGCAAAGGGTTGAACTGTCAAAGCAGATTGGATGTGACTTATAGCTCTTATCCAACACTGAACTAATGATTTAAATGACCTAGGCACAAATGAAACATTCTTAGTTGAAAAGCAGCTTCCAAAGCTGTCTCTTTCTCCTGTTCCAGGACATGTATCGGCTTCAGGTTGACTGATGGGTTGTGAACAAGGCATGCAGACATACTGTTCTCCAAGGAAACCGGTTAGGTCTGGGGGCACCTCCGTTTTGTACTCTGTTAATGAACGCTATGTGACTACCCTCCATTCTCTAGACTTCCATGCCCACGAATCTATGAATTCCAAATTCATTTACAATTGGCCATCTTGGCAGATCAGGTATCTATACCCTGCTACAAACAGGACTAGTTCCCTGAGTGTAATGTTTGTATCAAGCAGTCTGATTGAGGTCATTAGCATCTTTGCCAGGAGGACACGTGGAGGCCATGTGTTCCCCAGGGCTCTCTAGGGAGTTACAGCCCTGCTATCACTTCCCTTTCTAACACCATGTAGCCACCACCCTACCTGACTGGAAATGCCTGAGGCAGAGGCCCTGGCTTATGGTGGGGAGAGTAAGAAGAATACTGGGCTTGGAGTAAGAACACTAGGGCTAAAAGCCTGACCTTGTTACTTAGTAGCTGTGTAATTGTCAACAAGTTAATCTCTCTGCCCCTTAGTTAGTCACCTTATCTGTATACAGTGACTTAGTTTGAGTTTCCTCAAAAGTAGACCCTGAGACCTCAGAAGACATGGCCTCCGGATTCTCTGTTAGCCCAAAACTAAAACTGTTCCCAAAGCCAACTCTTCAGACAAAGATTAGACTGGACTATAAGACATAAAATGATACTGGTAAGGAGTGTGCTTCTTAGTTCAAGTAGACACATGAGACTATGTGGGCAACTCCTGTTTGGAGGAGGGATGAGAAGGCAGAGGGGGACAGGAGCTGGTTAAATGGACACAGGACACACAGGGTGGAGAGAAGGAGAGTGCTGTCACCTTGTAGGGAGAGCAACTAACGCCATATAACAATGTGTGTATAAGATTTTACATGAGACACTGACTTGAATTATAAGCTTTCTCTTAAAACACAATAAATAAAGTAGACCCTGAGACAAGGATTCGGTGGCAGTAATTTATTCAGAGCCCTGGTGGTGCAGTGGTTAAATGCTTGGCTGTTTGCGGAAAAATAGATAAGGATGGTGACGAGATGAGCCCATCCAACAAGAAGGGTATAAACCTCAAATGTCTGAGGAGGCCTCTTGATTTGAATCCACCAGCCGCTCCATCAGAGAAAGATGTGGCAGTCTGCTTCTGTCACGATTACAACTTTGGAAACTGTATGGGGCAGTTCTACTCTGTCCTATAGGGTTGTTATGAGTCGGAATCAACTGAATGGCAATGAGAGAGAGGGAGAATTTATTCATGAGGTCATCCCGAGAGGTGTGGAGCCAGTGGGGAGACGAAACAGGTAACCGAGGAAGTCAGTAAGGGGTCAGCTAATGAACATGGAACATATATTTGTGTCTGTCATGAATTAAATTGTGTTCCCCTAAAATATATGTCGTAAATCCTAACCCCTATACCTCTGGTTATACTTCATTTGGAAATGGGCTTTCTTTGTTATGTTAGAGGCCCTATCAGTGTGGGGTGTGTTTTAAGCCAGTCACCTTTGAGCTACAAAAAGAGCAGATTAGGAGAGAGAAGTGGGCAGAGATGGGGAAAGATAAATGTCATGCCACTTAAACTTCACCAAGGAGCCAAGGAATAGAAGCTGAAGAGATAAGGAACTTCCCCCAGAGCCAACAGACAGACAAAGCCTTCCTCTAGAGCTGGTGTTCTGATTTCAGACTTCTAGCCCTGCAAACCATCAGACAATGAATTTCTGTTTGTTGAACCACCCTCTTGTGGTATTTCTGTTGTAGCAGCACTCAATGATGAGAACAGTGTCCTAGGACTGACATAACAAACTATCACAAAGTGAGTGGCTTTAAAGAACTGAAATTTTTTGTCTCACAATTTCTAAGTCTAGAAGTCCAAATCGGGGTGTCGGCTGTGTTGATTCCTTCTGAGGCTCTGAGAGAGAAGCTGTTTTATGCCTCTTTCCTAGCTTCTGGTAGCTCTAGGTATTCCTTGGCTCCCAATGGCAGCATCGCATGGAGTCCTTCCTTGGCCTCCCTGTCTCTGCGTATCTTCTCTTTTTTTGTAAGTATACCACTCACGTGGGATTGGGACCCGCCCTACTCCAGTATGACCTCATGATAACCTAACTGATAATGTCTTCAAAGACCCCATTTACAAACAAGCTCACATTCACAAGTGCAGGGGTGAGGACTTAATACCTGGGTGTCTAGCCTTCTAATGCTCCTCTCCAAGAGAAAAAGTAGAGAAAAAAAATTTGTTATGTATAACTTGGTGTGTTATCCTTTCAGGGGTTGTTGGCAATGCATCTTTTTGGGGGACACAATTGAATCCACAATAGGACCCAATACGATGGAGACCCTCTGAGAGATCCTGTCTAACCTACCTCAGAATTGCCCTCCTGGAGGAGTGAACAAGAAGCTGTGGTATTGACTACCACCTGCTCCTTCATAGTTGGAGGGTCACTCCTGTGGCGGTCACTCCCAGATCTTTCTGGCCTGCCCTGTGCTCAGACTGAGGGTACCCCGAATGCCTTGAGGCAGAGAGACACAGGAAGCTGTGGGCACATACTGGATCTGCCTGAGGTGACCTCAGCTGTGACCAGGGCAACAGCATCTGCTATAATGGGATAGATTAGCCCATCTCACCGGGTAGCTGTGAGGAGTGAAAAGATACCACACGTGAAACTCTGTGTCCACAGTAAAGCATTCATCAGAAAGTCTGTGTTACGGATTGAATTGTGTCCCCTCCAAAAATGTGCATCAAATTGTCTAGTGTGATTGTCCACCGTTTTGTCATCTGATGTGGTTTTCCTATGTGTTATAAATCTTACCTTTATGTCGTTAATAAAGTGGGATCAATGGTAGTTATGTTAATGAGGCAGGACCCAATCTACAAGATTAGGTTGGGTCTTAAGCCAATCTCTTGAGATATAAAAGAGAGAAGCGAGCAGAGAGACATGGGGACCTCAAACCACCAAGGAAGCAGTGCTGCGAGCAGAGTGCATCCTTTGGACCCGGGGTCCCTGTACTGAGAAGCTCCTAGACAGGAGAAGATTGATAACAAGGACCTTTCTCCAGAGCTGACAGAGATAGAAAGCCTTCCGCTGGAGCTGGTGCCCTGAATCTGGACTTCTACCCTACTGGACTATGAGAGAATAAATTTCTGCTTGTTAAAGCTACCCACTTGTGGTATTTCTGTTATCGCAGTACTAAATCACTGAGACGGTCGTTATTTCACTTTTGAGGCATCAGGTGAGCCTCTCAGCATACTTGGCAGGGTTGGCCCGTATATAGGCACTAAGCAACTGTTGTTGATGATAGAAAATAAAGACAAACTCCCTCTACCCCTCCAGTTAGCTTAGGGCTGGCACTTGGTCCAGTGAGTACCACGAAATGAGACTAATTGAACAATACGTATCAGAGTTCATATTTTCAAATGAGTGTCATCACCTCTGAAGCAGATCCACATTATTCCATTGAAGCCGCTGTCCAGGGCCAGACAGTAAGTATTTGCAGCTCTGTGGCCATACAGTCTGTGTTGCAACTCTTCAACTCTGCTGATTTTTCATGAAAGCAGCCATAGACAATACGCAAATAATGAGCACGGCCATGTTCCAGTAAAACTTTATTTATGCATGCTAACATTTGCATACTAACTTTATGTAATTTTCGCGTTTCATAGAAATTCTTTTTTTCTTCAACCATTTGAAGATGTGAAAACTATTCTTAACATGCAGGCCTTATAGATACTGGTGACGGGCGGGGTTTGGCAGTGTCTGGAGTTTGCACTCCTGGCCTGGAGTATGTGGAAATGCCTCTTATGGAACTGCTACACCCGTCTGAACATCCTCGCCTCAGTGTGGCAAATCTTCCTCCTTTCCTGGTGGATTTAACTTTGCAGGAGGACCAACAGACATTCTTGACTCAAATCCAAAGGATGAGATAGGTATAAAGTTGAGACATTTCATTTTTGGTAAATCACAAGGTATTACTGGAAAACGACACTGTCTGTGGTATGTAAATTGTAAATATAATCTCAATTATATGCCCTGCGACCATTTTATTCCATCATACCCAACTGTGTTCTCTGGATTCAGAGGGAGGTATTAGAATATTTCAGAGATCAGGAATGAAACATTCAAACATAAGAATTTTTGTCGGGTTTTTAGAAGGATAAAGATCAAACATATGGCTTTTTGGTACAGCTTGAGTAAAATCTAATTGCTAACAAATTTACAAGCCAGAACATTCCTAATATTGGGTTGATTAGCACTTGTTAGCGTTGTACCATCACCATCCTAAGCAAGGAATGTAAGTCTTGGCCCAAGTAGTGGGATAAATGTTTCAGGAGTTCAGATGCAAAGGTCATTATTATGCTGATTTATTAATGCATGCTTATGATCAAAGTGTACCCTTTAGAATGATTTGCTCTTAGGCAAACGTATAAAGCTGGAAACAGTCATTAAAACACATAAAACAAAATAACGGCATGATGAAACATCACAAAAAATTCTTCAACCTCATTAGTTCTGATTCAATATGGTTGAATGTTTATGGGAATTGAATTGAGCTACTGAGTGCTTCCTACCTCTCTTCTTCCAAGAAGAGAGAGAACAGGTTAGGTCTTGGGGCAGAAGAGTAATTTTCTTTTGTGCATCGGACTGAAACAGGGACTCATTCACCCAGTGAGTGCATGACAATGCTAAGTGTATTTTTGGAGGGTTTGTTGTTTTTAGGTGTTGTTGAGTCAGCTCTGACTCATAGCAACCCTACATAAAATAGAATGAAATACTGCCTGGTCCTGTACCATCCTCACAATCGTTGCTATGTTTGAGCCTATTGTTCCAGCCACTGTGTCAATTCATCTCATTGAGGGTCTTCCTCTTTTTGCTGACCTCTACTTTACCAAGCATGATGTCCTTCTCTAGGGACTGGTCCCTCCTGATAACATGTCCAAAGTACATGAGACAAAGTCTTGCCATACTTGCTTCTGAGGCCCATTCTGGCTGTACTTCTTCCAAGACAGATTTGTTTGTTTTTCTGGCAGTCCATAGTATGTTTAATATTCTTTACCAACACCATAATTCAAAGGCTTCAATTCTTCTGTCTTCCTTATTTATTGTCCAGCTTTCACATGTGTATGAGGCAATTGAAAATATCATGGCTTGGGTCAGGTGCACCTTAGTCCTCAAAGTGACATCATTGCTTTTAACACTTTAAAGAGGTCTTTTGGAGGGTTTAACAACAGAAACAAAAAACCAAACCTGTTGCTGTAGCGTTGATTCTGACGCTTAGGGACCCTATAGGACAGAGTAGAACTGCCCATAGGATTTCCAAGGAGCAGCCAGTGGTTTCAAACTGCCAACCTTTTAGTTAGCAGCCAAACACTTAACCACCTGTGCCACCAGGGCTCCGTAGTGACCCTATTGTTGTTGTTAGGTGCCGTCGAGCCGGTTCCAATTTATAGTGACCCTATGCACAACGGAACAAAACACTGCCAGGTCCTGTGCCGTCCTCACAATTGTTGCTGTGCTTGAGCCCATTTGTTGCAGCCACTGTGTCAATCTATCTGGTTGAGAGCCTTCCTCTTTTTCACTCACCCTCTACTTCACCAAGCATGATGTCCTTCTCCAGGGACTGATCCCTCCTGATAACATGTACAAAGTACGTGAGACAAAGTCTCACCATCCTTGCTTCTAAGGAGCATTCTGGTTGTACTTCCTCCAAGACAGATTTGTTCACTCTTTTGGTAGTCCATGGTATATTCAGTATTCTTCTCCAGCACCACAATACAAAGGCGCCAATTCTTCTTCTGTCTTCTTTATTTATCGTCCAGCTTTCACATGCATATGATGAGATTGAAAATGCCATGGCTTGGGTCAGGCACACCTTAGTCTTCAAGGTGACATCTTTGCTTTTCAACACTTTAAAGAGGTCCTTTGCAGCAGATTTGCCCAATGCAACGCGTCTTTTGATTTCTTGACTACTGCTTCCATGGGTGTTGATTGTGGATACAAGTAAAATGAAATCCTGACAACCTCAATCTTTTCTCCATTTATCATGATGTTGCCTATTGGTCCGGTTGTAAGGATTTTTGCTTTCTTTATGTTGAGGTGCAATCCATACTGAAGGTTGTGGTCTTGATTTTCATCAGTAAGTGCTTCAAGCCCTCTTTACTTTCAGCAAGCAAGGTTGTGTCATCTGCATAACTCAGGTTGTTAATGAGTCTTCTTCCAATCCTGATGCCCCGTTCTTCTTCATATAGTCCAGCTTCTCAATTTTTTGCTCAGCATACAGAACTAATAGGTATGATGAAAGGATACAACCCTGACACACACCTTCCTGACTTTAAACAATGCAGTATTCCCTGGTTCGGTTCCAATGAGTGCCTCTTGATCCATATACAGATTCCTCATTAGCATAATTAGGTGTTCTGGAATTCCCATTCTCCACAACGTTACCCATAATTTGCTATGATGCACACAGTTGAATGCCTTTGCATAGCCAATAAAACACAGGTAAACATCATTCTGGTAATCTCTGCTTTCAGCCAGGATCCATCTGACATCAGAAATGATGTTATGGGTTCCACATCCTCTTCTAAATGTGGCTTGAATTTCTGGAAGTTCCTTGTCAATAAACTGCTGCAGGCGCTTTTGAATGATCTTCAGCAAAATTTTGCTTGTGTGTGATATTAATATCGTTTGATAATTCCCAAATTCCGTTGGATCGCCTTTCTTGGGAATAGGCATAAATACGGATCTCTTCCAGCTGATTGGCCAGGTAGTTGTCTTCCAAGTTTCCTGGCATAGATGAGTGAGCACTTCTAGTGCTGTATCTGTTTGTTGAAATATCTCAATTGGTATTCTGTCAATTCCCGGAGCCTTGTTTTTTGCCAGTGCCATCAGTGCAGCTTGGACTTCTTCCTTCGGTACCATCAGTTCATGATCATATGCTACCTCCTGAAATGGTTGAACGTTGACCAATTCTTCTTGGTATAGTGACTCTGTGTATTCCTTCCATCTTCTTTTGATACTTCCTATGTCATTTAGTATTAACATCATACAGGTAGAATTCACAAAACGTAGAAAAATCACATCAGATGACAAAATGGTGGATAATCCCACGATACTGGGAAGTTGACACACATTTTTTTGGGAACACAATTCAATCCATAACACTGGGTAAACTGAAATGGGAGAAGACAATGCCAGCAAGGGCAGACCACCGTTGAGAGCTGTAGAAATACTGGATAATTTCTGGGTCTTGAAATCCTTTTCCTTCCTCAGATAATAATATTGTGGGGAATGAAATGATAGAATAGGGGCAGTTGTCCTGGGAGGTGTGCTGGGCCTGTATCCTCTCTCCCAGATCACAAGAGGTGTCTGAGGAGCAAGGGCCTGGAGGTGCTTGTCAAAGCTGCTCTGAGGTCAGGTGAGAAATCCACAGAAAGGACGAGGCAGAAAACTGATGTTTTAGAAGTTTATCAGTGTCTGTTGGACATCTGAGATCTTCACAGGCTAAAATTCCTTACAGAGTGTCCCCAGAAGAGGCCCTGGCCTCCGTCCTCAGTTCCCAGCCTGGGGTAAGAACAGGGATGAGTCTGAGAAAGAGTTCCTCTGCTCTAGGCCAGTGGGGTCCTGGGCTGGAGACTGGTCCACAAGGAGACAAATATAGATTGAGAGTAAGCATTTAGACAATTTTATAGTAATGCGACAGAATAATTGTATGTCTGCTGAATTGAATAATTAAAATATTGGCCTTGTATTGTGTATTACTGTATTTTTAAATCTCATTTTTCAAGTAATTTATTTTGATCATATTTTATGAAAGACTTGGTTTGCAAAGGATTGGAAATAAAAACAAATAGAAAGTGGCCCTGTTATGGATTAAATCCTGTTCCCAGAGATCTTAACTCCTGTACCTGTGAGTGGGGACTTGTTTCGAAAGAGAGTTTTTCTTTGCAGCTATTATCAGTTAACGAGGTCATTTCGGAGTAAGGTGGGTCCTAGTCCCTACTGAGTTGTGTCTTATAAAAGGGGGGATAGACCCGGAGACAGGGTCACGTAGGGGAAAGACACCATGTGAAGATACACCTATAAGCCAGGAAACACCTGGAACTTCCAGAAGCTAGAAGAGACAAGAAAGGATCTTCCCCTAGATCACTGTCCTGCGGATTCATGGAATTCGAATTTCTAGCCACCAGCACAGTGAGACAATCAATTTCTCTTCTTCAGAGCCACCCAGTTTGTGGCACTTCATTATGCCAGCTCCAGAAGACTAGGCAGGCCTTTGTCTCCAAATAAGACAAAACCACACGCTGTTTGGGAAGCACAACTTAGTACACCAGTTGTTGTCAAGTTGACTCTGATTCATGGTGACCCCACGTACATCAGAGTAGAACTGCGCTCTACAGGGTTTTCAGTGATATTTTGAAAGTAGATTACCAAGCCTTTCTCCTGAGGTACCTCTCAGTTAGCAGCTGAGCTAACCATTTGTATCACCCAAGGACTCCACGGTGAACTCAGATCATCTATTTATTTCTTCGCCTTTCTTTTCCTGGGGAGTTGTGCTTACCTATAAAGGTGCCCTGTTGACTACAATGCTACTTTAAAAGAAAAGCAGTCACCAATGAAGAGTGGAGAGTTCTGGGATTTTTATTAAGGGGGCAGAGTTGCCCATTAAGCATACTGTAGGCAGTTTGTGATTGTTGTTGACCCAGCCCCTTGTTGCCCCCACCACAAAGCTCCACACCTGGACATAGAGCTGGAGCTGCCCTGCCTCTGCCCTGACCTGCCTCTGCCCTGCCTCTGCCCTGCCCTGCCTCTGCCCTGCTCCGCCCTGCCCTGCCTCTGCCCTGCCTCTGCCCTGCCCCGCCCTGCCCTGCCTCTGCCCTGCCCCGCCCTGCCTCTGCCCTGCCCCGCCCTGCCCTGCCCTGCCTCTGCCCTGCCCTGCACTACCCTGCCTCTGCCCTGCCTCTGCCCTGCCCTGCCCTGCACTACCCTGCCTCTGCCCTGCCCTGCCCTGTACTACCCTGCCTCTGCCCTGCCTCTGCCCTGCCCTGCACTAGCCTGCCTCTGCCCTGCCCTGTCCTGCACTACCCTGCCTCTGCCCTGCCCTGCCTCTGCCCTGCCTCTGCTCTGCACTGCTCTGCCCTGCCCTGCCCCTGCCCTGCCTCTGCCCTGCCCTGCACTGCCCTGCCCTGCCTCTGCCCTGCCCTGCCCTTGCCCTGCCTCTGCCCTGCCCTGCACTGCTCTGCCCTGCACTACCCTGCCTCTGCCCTGCCCTGCCCTGCACTACCCTGCCTCTGCCCTGCCCTGCCCTGCACTACCCTGCACTACCCTGCCTCTGCCCTGCCCTGCCCTGCACTACCCTGCCTCTGCCCTGCCCTGCCCTGCACTACCCTGCCTCTGCCCTGCCCTGCCCTGCACTACCCTGCCTCTGCCCTGCCCTGCCCTGTCCTGCCTCTGCCCTGCCCTGCCCTGCACTACCCTGCACTACCCTGCCTCTGCCCTGCCCTGCACTACCCTGCACTACCCTGCCTCTGCCCTGCCCTGCACTACCCTGCACTACCCTGCCTCTGCCCTGCCCTGCACTACCCTGCACTACCCTGCCTCTGCCCTGCCCTGCACTACCCTGCACTACCCTGCCTCTGCCCTGCCCTGCCCTGCACTACCCTGCCTCTGCCCTGCCCTGCCCTGCACTACCCTGCCTCTGCCCTGCCCTGCCCTGCACTACCCTGCCTCTGCCCTGCCCTGCCCTGCACTACCCTGCCTCTGCCCTGCCCTGCCCTGCACTACCCTGCCTCTGCCCTGCCCTGCATGCTCCACAACTACAGCCTAATGATTTCTCCGCTCTGGAGCCCTGATGGCACAGTGTTCAACAGCTTGGCTGCTAGTGAAAAGGTCGGCAGTTAGAGTCCACCAGTTGCTCTTTGGAAACCCTATGGGGCAGTTCTACTCTGTCCTGTAGGGCTGCTATGAGTTGGAATCGACTCGACAGCAACGGGTAACAGGTATCTGTGATCCAGATGCAAAGTGCTTGGTGGAATTGCACTTGGGAGTGCCTACCTGCTCACATCTGGAAAGCTGCAGGGCAGGAAGAGGCTCTATCCCTGAATTTGTTTCCGGGACTGTGTAACAATGTATCACAAACTGGGTGGTTTATAACAACAGAAATTTATTGGCTCACAGCACTGAAGGCTGAAAGTTCGAATTCAGGGTGTTGGCAGGACCGCACTCTCTCTGAAGGCTCTAGGGGAAGAGTCCTTCTTTGCCTCTTCCAGCCCCCAGAGAATCCAGGTGGTCCTTGGCTTGTAGACGGCGTGCTTTCATCTGCCTCCATCTTCACATGGCCGTCTTCCCTCTGTGTCTCTGTGTCGTTTTTCCTGTTTTATAAGGACACCAGTTGGATTGATTAGGGCCCAAACTACTCCACTATGCCCTCATATTAATTTAACTAATTACATCTGCAAAGACCCTGTTTCCAAACAAGGTCACAGTCACAGGTACCGGTGTTAAGACCTCAGCATATCTTTTTGGGGGACATAATTCAATCCATAACCATCTTTTTACCTTGCCCCATGAGATCTGGGGCCTACATTCCACAAGTGTACCCACAACGGCTGCAGGTGTTAGAACACCCCACAATGACACACACTCCTGATAATCCATGCCCTTGACCACTGACATTCCATACACGCCTTCCCCCTACGTTTAAACTCAGCGCCCCCCCTCCACCCTCCATGAAGGTCTCACCTGACATAGGGGGTATGTTTATCCTGAAAAGGAAGGTGACACATTTATATCATGTACATGACAAGAAGAATCCACTGGGGGTAAGTTAGAGATCTCTTCAAGTGAAGTATCTTTAAAAGAAGTGACTAGTGCAGGGTTCGAGGAGCCCTGGTGGCGCAGTGGTTAAGAGCTTGGGTGCTAATCAGAAGGTCAGCAGTTCGAATCCACCAGTCACTCCTTGGAAACCCTAAAGGGCAGTTCTATTCTGTCTTATAGGGTTGCTATGAGTCAGAATCGACTTGAGGGGAATGACTTTTTTGATTTAGAGCAGGATTCAGCTATTAAGAAAAGAAGCAAAAAATTTAATAATATTTCATAGTTTTAGGTGAACGTTTACACAGTAAATTAGGATCCCATTTGACAATTTCTGTACAAATTGTTCACTGACATTGGTTACATTTTCCACAATGTGTCTACATTCTCTTTAATTGCATTCTAGTTGTTCTGTTTCCAGTATTCTAGTTTCCCTCCCCCCTTATCTTCTCATCTTTGGTTTCGAGTGATTTTTGACCGTTTGGCCTTATATAGATAGATTTTTTTTTTTCTTTTTTAAAATAAAATCAATAGCACTATTAGTTTAATATTTTCCAAGATCCTTATCATCCAGGCATGGGTTATGGATTTTACATTTCTAAAAATTTTGTCACCCTCCCTCCCTATTTTTATAGCTTTCTCTCTCTATCTGAAAGACAGCACAGTTTAAATACTATTGGCTTGAAAGCGAAGTAGAGAATATTTCCCTCATCTCAGTGTTTTCTGTAGATAGATTTTTAATGAAGCACTGTACTCACAGATGATTTCAAGAAAATAAAATCCAGATGTTCAGGTTCCTTAATCGTGGCTCTGCCTTCCTCCTCCAGCCCAGCTGCTGCCATGTGCATGTCACGGTTACATTCATGGGAGAAACGGGCCTGGGGCTGCTCCAGCGCTCCCAGGTCAGATTCCAAAGGCAGGTGCTGTGTTAAACTGTACCACTGCTACCTGCAAACAAGACCAGAGGAACCCCGGTTGTGGAGAACTTAGCTCTGGGACCCGGATACCGTTTCTGGGGAGTATCGGGAAATTCCTGCCTCATTGGTCATTCTCACCTCATGGCTGTTCCTACTAAAAATGGGTCCTGGAGTCCCGTGGCTGGAGCAAAGCCTGAAGGTCCCAAAGTAGACCCTGCCAAGTTGGAGGAAACGGAGGGAAAGTACAAGACAGATGCGGATGGAAACACCAAGGGCAGTTCTTGAGCACCTTGAGAACAGAAAAGAATCACATGATGACACATAAGGCTAAAGTCCCTGGCAAAGTGCCCCAGCAGTGAGCTAAGAGGAGTGGAACTTGTTGGAGAAAGACGGGAATTAACAGTACAGTATACAACCGTTATGTGATAATTAGCTTTGGCTTCTTCCATCACGGAGCTTAAACGTTTAAGTAAACAGTCTTTATGCAGTTGCAGTTCCCACCTTCCCCTCCTGGTTTTGGAGCCCCTTCCTTTTTTCATAGAAAGTTTGCCCTCAACTACTAACCCAAAGGTTGACAGTTCAAACCCGCCCAGAGGTGTCACAGAAGAAAGGCCTGGCAATCTGCTCCCGTGAAGATTGCAGCCAAGAAAACCCTACAGAGCAGTTCTACTCCGTGACAGGCGGGGTCACCGTGAGAGCAGTTCTACTCCGTGACAGGCGGGGTCACCGTGACAGCAGTTCTACTCCGTAACTGGCGGGGTCGCCATGAGTCAGAACAGAATCTATGGTGATGGGTTTGGTTCTTTGGTACCTTTTCCAGAATAATCTAGGCCGGGTCCACCCACCCTTTTATTCTCAGCTGCAAGTCACCAGACAGGCCACGTATTTGATAGCTTTTGTCCGTCAAGAAATGTTTGTTGAATGAATGAACAAAGAAAACTTACATATAAAAAGTAATAAAAGATAAATGATTACCACCTTCCCTGATGGTGTGACCTGCTCGGATTGTGCTTTTGGAAACTCCACCAAGGCAGCTGTCATGTCTGTTTTCAACCTTCCACCTGAGTGAACCACGGACCTCAATTTCCTCTTCCTCACTCTCTGTGATTAACAGCTTATCACTTGTGTAAGCTACATAGCCTGTAGCTTCTTCTTGTGTGCTTTCGAGCTCTACAAACCCAGTATCATATTATATGTAGTTTACTGCGACTTGCTTTTCCCCTCAACCGTGTGTTGAGCGACTCGCTTGTGTTGTGGTGTGTGGTGTAGTCCACTCATTTTGACTGCTGAGCTGTATCCCACTGGGTAAATATACCGCATTTTATTTATCCTCTTGTTACTGGGTTGTTTTTAGTTTTGTTTTTTAAATTGTACTTTAGATGAAGGTTTACAGAACAAACTAGCTTCTCATCAAACAATTAGTACACATACTGTTTCGTGGCATTGGTTACCAACCCCACAACACGTCAACACTTTCCCCTTCTCGACCTTGGACTCCCCATTACCAGCTTTTCTGTCTCCTCCTGCTTTCTAGTTCTGTTTTTTTTTTTTTTTTTGAAACTGGGAACATTGCAACTTCAAATTTCTTCTATATATGTCTCCTTATACACTTTTGTAAGAATTTCTCTTGCGTATGTATTTTTTTTTTTTTTTTTAATGTATCTAGGAGCAGGATTACTGGGCCAGATTTGTTAAACAATACAAAAACGTTTTCTAAAACGGGGTGGGCCTGGGAGGGGTTAACAGTTAATAGTTGCCATTGAGTCAACTTCAACTCATAGTGACCACATGTGTGTCAGAATAGAATTGTGCTCCATAGGGTTTCCCACGGCTGGTTTTCCCCAAGTAGATCATCAGGCCTTTCTTCTGAGTTGCCTCTGGGTGGACTTGAACCTCCGGCCTTTTGCTTAGCAGCTGAGTGTGTTAACTGCACCACCCAGGGACTATATCTAGGGGTGTGTGTGGTGAACCTGTTTATACTCCCGACCACAATATATGAAGCCAGTTGATCCACATCTCTTACACTTGTCAATTTTTGCCAGTTTAGAGGGTATTAAAATAATCTATCATTGTGAACTCATTTGTCTTTACCAGATTACTCGAGAGATTGAGCGTCTTTCCACGTAGTTATCTGTCATACAGGCCAATTTTGTGAAATGCCTTTTCATACCTTTTGTCCTGTTTTCTTTTGAGTTATTTGTCCTTTTCTTATGGATTTATATGAGCTTGTTATCTATTTTGGAATGCACTCATTTGGCAGTGACATAAGTGGCAAGTTTCTCTTCCTAGTTTGTAATCTGTATTTTTACTTTACTGACGGTATCATTTGATGATCAGAATAGCCGAAAGAAAATTGCATACATTTTAAAGTGTTTCCTTTTTACTTTTAAATTCTTCATTCATTTTGAATTGATTTTCCATGTACGCTGTGAGGTTGTTGCTGTTAGTTGCCGTCAAGATGATTCTGACTCATGGCGACCTCACATCAAGATGATTCTGACTCATGGCGACCCCACGTGTGTAGAGTAGAACTGCCTCATAGAGTTTTCAAGCTTGTGACTTTCAGAAGCAGATTGCCAGGACTGTCTTCTGAGAAGTCTCTGGGTGTGTTCGAACCACCAACCTTTTGGCTAGTAGTCAAGCACTTAACCATTTGCACCACCCAGGCACCTACTGATGTGAGGTAGACAATGTATCTTTTTTTTTGTAAAGGTAATCATTGTGTTTAAAGAAGCCCTAGTGGCACAATGGTTAGATGCTTGGCTGCTAACTGCAAGGTTGGGGGTTCGAACCCACACAGGGGCCCGTGGGAGAAAGATCTGGTGATCTGCTCCCATAAAGATTACAGCCAAGAAAACCCTATGGGGCAGTTCTTCTCTGTTACATGGGGTTGCTATGAGTAAAAATCGACTTGACAGCAACTAGCAACAACAACAACCTTCTCACCACTACCTGCCACTTTGTATATAACAAAGTGTGGGTCCTTTTCTGGGCTTCCCCTCCCCTCCACTGGCCAATTAAAAAAAAAGATCTCCCTGCTAAGGCCATATTGTCTTAATTACTATAGCTTTTTGTTTTTATATGTCTGGATATCTGGTAAGGCAATTTCCTAATGGTATTCATTTTATTTAGGAGTGATGTAGCAAGTGCTTCCAGTGCTCCACCCATATTCCTTGCATCCCTTCACATTCTCCACTGCACGACCTGGGAACTCTTCCTAATAACTCATTTTCACAAAGGTCCTCATCTCAGGGTCTTCTGAGGAGCCTAAACCATTTTTACAATATTGATTTTCTACCTATATTGTAGAATCACTTTTCATGTTACATGAAAATCCTGCTGACTTTATCTTTGGGCTTATCTGTCACTTTATCGTACTGTGGTGGCTTGTGTGCTGCTGTGATGCTGGAAGCTCTGCCACCTGTATTTCAAATATGAGCAGAGTCATCCATGATGGGCAGGTTTCAGAGGACCTTTGAGACTAAGACAGACTAGGAAGAAGGACCTCACAATCTACCTCTAAAAAATTTGGCCAGTTAAAATCTTACGAATAGCAGCAGAACACTGTCTGATATAGTGCTAGAAGATGAGTCCCTCAGGTTAGAAGACACCCAAAATGCTACTGGGGAAGAGCTGCCTCCTCAAAGTAGACTCAACCTTAATAACCTGGATGGGATAAAGCTTTCGGGACCGTCATTTGCTGATGTGGCATGACTCAAAATGAGAGGAAACAGCTGCACACATACATTAATAATCAGAGAGTGGAATGTACAAAGTATGAATCTAGGAAAATTGGAAGTTGTCAAAAATGAAATGGAATGCTTGAAAATAGATATCCTAGGCATTGTTGTTCTTGTTGTTAGGTGCCGTCGAATCAGTTCTGACTTATAGTGACCCTGCATGCAACAGAACAAAATACTGCCAGGTCCTGGCCATCCCCATAATCACTGTTATGCTTGAGCCCATTGTTGCAGCCACTGTGTCAGTCCATCTCATCGAAGGTCTTCCTCTTTTTTGCTGAACTTCTACTTTACCATGCATGATGCCCTTCTCCAGGGACTGGTGCCTCTTGATAACAAGTCCAAAGTATGTGAGATGAAGTCTTGCGTGCTTGCTTTCAGGGAACATTCTGGCAGTAATTCTTCTAAGACAGATTTGTTTGTTCGTTCGGCAGTCCATAGTATATTCAATATTCTTCACCAACACCATAAATCAAAGTCATCAATTCTTACTCAGTCTTCCTTATTCATTAAGGATTTCATTTTATTTGAATCTACAATCAATGCCCTTGGAAGTAGCAGTCAAGAAATTAAACAATGCAGTGCATTGGGCAAATCTGTTGCAAAAGACCTCTCTAAAGTGTTAACAAGCAAAGGTGTCACTTTAAGGACAAGGTGCATCTGACCTAAGCTATGGTGTTTTCAATTGCCTCCATAAGCATGGGAAAGATGGACAATGAATAAGGAAGAATCATAGGCATTAATGAGCTGAAATGGACTGGTATTGACATTTTGAATCAGACAATCATGATCTCCTACGCTGGGAATGATAAATTGAAGAGGAGCAGCGTCACGTTCATTGTCAAAAAGAACATTTCAAGATCTATCCTGAAGTACAGTGCTGTCAGCGATAGGATAATATAAATACGCCTACAAGAAAGACAAGTTAGTAGAACTATTATTCGATTTTATGCACTAACCCCTAATGCCAAAGATGAAGAAACTGAAGATTTTTACCAACTTATGCAGTCTGAAATTGATCAAACATGTAATTAAGATGCACTGATAATTAACGGTGATTGGAATGTGAAAGTTGGAAACAAAGAAGAAGGATCAGTAGTTGGAAAATACAGCCTTAGTGATAGAAACAATGCCAGAGATTGCATGATAGAATTTTGGAAGACCAAGGACTTCATTGTTACAAATGCCTTTTTTTTTCACCAACATAAACCATGACTATACACTTGGACCTTGCCAGGAATCAAATTGACTACATCTGTGGAAAGAGATGACAAAAAAGCTCAATATCATCAGTCAGAATAAGACCAGTGGCTGACTGTAGAACATACCATCAATTGCTCATATGCAAGTTCAAGTTGAAACTGAAGAAAACTAGAAAAAGTCCACGAAAGCCAAAGTATGACCTTGAGTATATCCCACCTGAATTTAGAAACCATTTCAAGAATAGATTTGATACAATGACTGAAGACAAAACAAGGTGTGGGATGACATCAAGGAAATCATACGTGAAGAAAGCAAGAGGTCATTAAAAAGACAGGAAAGAAAGAAAAGACCAAAATGGATGTCAGAAGATGTGAAACTTGAGCTTGAACATAGAGTAGCTAAAGCAAATAAAAGAAATGATGAAGTAAAAGAACTGAACCAAAGATTTCAAGGGGCAGCTCGAGAAGAAAAAGTAAAATATTATGAAATGTGCAAAGACCTGGAGTTAGAAAACCAAAAGGGAAGAACATGTTTGGAATTTCTCAACCTGAAAGAACTGAAGAAAAAAATTCAAGCCTCAAGTTGCAATATTGAAGGCTTCTACGTGCAAAATATTGAACGATGCAGGAAGCATCAAAAGAACATGAAAGGAATACACAGAATCACTGTACCAAAAAGAATTGGTCTACGTTCAACCATTTCATTGTTGTTGTTAGTTGCTGTCAAGTCAGTTCCAACTCATAGTAACAGTAAGTACAACAGAACAAAACACTGCCTGGTCCTGTGCCATCCTCACAATTGTTATGCTTCAGCCCATTGTTGCAGCCACTGTGTCAATCTGTCTCATTGAGGGTTTTCCTCTTTTTCACTGATCCTGTACTTTATCAAGCATGATGTCCTTCTCCAAGGACTGGTCCCTCCTGATAACATGTACAAAGTATATGAGATGAAGTCTCGCCATACTTGCTTCCAAGGAGCATTCTGGCCCTATGTCTTCCAAGACAGATTTGTTCATTCTTCTGGCAGGCCATGGTATATTCAGTATTCTCCAACAGCATAATTCAAAGGCGTCAACTCTTCTTCTATCTTCCTTATTCATTGTCCAGCTTTCACATGCATATGAGGTGATTGGAAACTTCAAGGCTTGGGTCAGGTGCATCTTAATCCTTAAAGTGACATCTTTGTTTTTTAACACTTTAGAGAGGTCTTTTGCAGCAGATTTGCCCAATGCAATGCTTCATTTGATTTCTTGACTGCTGTTTCCATAGCCATCATTTGTGGAGCCAAGTAAAATGAAATCTTTGACAAAGAGGATGTGGAATGAGGGATATCATTGCTGATGTCAGATGGATCTTGGCTGAAAACAGAGAATACCAGAAAGATATTTACCTGTGTTTTATTGACTATGCAAAGGCATTCAACTGTGTGAGTCATAAAAAATTATGGATAACACTGTGAAGAATAAGAATTCCACAACACTCAGTTGTGCTCGTGCAGAGCCTGTACATAGACCAGGAGGCAGTTGTTTGAACAGAACAAGGGGATAATGGGTGGTTTAAAATCAAGAAAGGTGTGCGTCAGGGTTGTATGCTTTCATCATATTTATTCAATCTGTATGCTGAGCAAATAATCTGAGAAGCTGGACTATATGATGAAAAACGGGGCATCAGGATTGGAAGAAGACTCATTAATAACATGTGATATGCAGATGACACAACCTTGCTTGCTGAAAGTAAAGAGGACTTGTAGCACTTACTGATGAAGATCAAAGACCACAGCCTTCAGTATGGATTACACCTCAACATAAAGAAAGCAAAAATCCTCACAACTGGACCAATGAGCAACATGATGTAAATAGAGAAAAGATTGAAGTTGTCAAAGATTTCATTTTACTTGGATCCACAATCAACATCCATAGAAGCAGCAGTCAAGAAATCAAAAGATGCATTGCGTTGGGCAAATCTGCTGCAAAAGACCTATTTAAAGCATTAAAAAGCAAAGATGCCACTTTGAGGACTGTCTTAGGCTGGGTTCTCCAGAGAAGCAAAACCACTAAGGTGTATAAATACATACAGAGAGATTTATATCAATGAAACAGTTCACGCGATTGCAGCAGCTGGAACGTCCCAAGTCCGTGCATCAGGATAGAGGCTTCACTCAACTCATGTAGCCACAGGGGCTGGCAAACCCAAGATGGGCAGGTCGGAGAGCAGGCTCCCACTATCAGGCTGTAAAGATCTATGGATCCTAAGATCTGCAGATAAGCTAGTAGCTCAAGTCCCAAGAGCTGGAGGTCAGATGAACAGGAGGCAGCCGCAGGATCGAGACTGAGCAAAAAAGACAGAACGTCTGCTTGTATTCAGGTGCAGGGCACACCCCCAAGGAAACTCCCTTTTACCGATTGGCTGCTCACAGACTCAATCATGGTAGTGATCACATATAAACACTGAGAATCATGGCCCAGCCAAGTTGACACACAATCATAACCATTACAAGGACTAAGGTGTGTCTGAGCCAAGCCATGGTATTTTTAATTACCTCCTGTGCTTGCAAAAGCTGGACAATAAGAAAGACCAAAGAAGAATTGATGTCTTTGAATTATGATGTTGGCAAAGAATATTAAATATATCATGGATTGCCACAAGAATGAACAAACCTGTCTTGATAGAAGTACAGCCAGAATGCTCCCTAGAAGTGAGGGTGGCAAGACTTCATCTCATGTTATCAGGAAAGATATGTTATCAGGAAGGACCAGTCCCTGGAGAAGGACATCATGCTTGTTAAAGTAGCGGGTCAGTGAAAAAGAGGAAGACCCTCAACCAAACAGATTGACACAGTAGCTGCAACAAGAGGCTCAAACATAGCAATGAGGATGAGGATGGTGCAGGACCAGGCAGGGTTTCGTTCTGTTGTACATAGAGTGGCTATGAGTCCGAACTGACTTGAGGGCACCTAAAAACAACAACACGAACCCCAGATTAAGAATGCTGTAGAAGTTCTGGGTGATCTTATTTTTCTCCAGAGAGGGTTCATTTCAGGAATCCTAAACTTTAGCTAGGCAGGTGGAGTGGAGTTTGATTGCCTCAATCAAATCATGAACTGAGCTGACTTGGAGCTGAATTGCTGTTTTGAAAGCTTTGTCTACCTCTGGTTTGCACTTCCCTGCTAGGGTGCACCCATCTTGGGAGGGCCAAATAGGGACTTATTTTACTATTAGATAACTTTCAACCTAAAGAAAATCTCAACCACCTGGTGTTTTAGGCAATTATATCACTGGAAGAAGCAAATACATTTCTGCAGATAACTTGAGACAGATTATAGATATCACAACAGCTAATCACAGGGTTCTGACATTTAAGAACTCCGGGGTTGAAGTTTTGTTGGCTTTCAGAGATACGCAGAGCTTCATATGCCAATTAAACTGTTCTTTAGTTTTTTGCTGAAAAGATGTAAATAGCATTTTACACATTCTGTCATCTTTTTATGAGGAACACTATTCCCCTAACATAATATTTTTGTGAAGAAAAGAGCCTTTCTAAATATATTTATTAGTTACCAGCTAAGGCCAATGAGAGATCAGAGACCAGTTGCCTCCCATTCTTTCTTTCAGTGATCCAAAAAATTGTTTAGGATATTTTTAAGTGGAGAGTTTTGACCTTTTAGTTCACTTACGTGGGGTTTTGGCAATGGAAAGAGTTATGTAATAGCACAATCCTCCTTCTACCAAATAGGATCTGACGGGGGAAGAACTCACTATTCAAATTAAGAAATATAGAATATGTGATTAGGAAAGAATTTTTTCCGCTTTGTTAATTTTTTTTTTTTTTTACCAGCCTTAATGAAATCAGAGCTTTATATTCTTGGTAAAAGGAAACAACAATAAATATAGGTCAATACTTTCCACATTACATTACTTCAGTTGGTTGAGGTCTGGTGGAAGAAAAATCAAGGTTTCCATAGTATGTGCGGCTCTAAGACGGCCCTTATGGTTCTCTGCCTCATCTACTCAAGTTAGCTCAAACATTTATTGAGGATTGCCTGCATGCCACGCACTATGCCAAGCATAAGAATACGGTTCTGGTTCAGGGATTCTCGAGTTCCTACCATGCTTGAGTGTAAGCGGTGTGGGATTGCTCAGAAGGCTCAGCCATCCAAGAAGCTGGAGACCCAAACACAAAGCAAAGCAAAACTCTAAAAAAGGAAACGTTTACTTTCAATAAAATTATTTAGCATCTTGCGTTAAAAAAATGTAAAAATTACTTTTAATTTCAGCATACACGTAACTTTTGAGCCTTATGGCTTAGTGTTGTTCTTATTTTGAATTTATAGAGAGCAGGTGGTGGGCACCATAATATTTTCAGTGCTTGGGACTGCTGAGGATCTTAAGTTTGAGGCAGTTTAAGTTCTGACTTTGCAAACTTGGTTCAGAGAAGCTTATAGAATGTGGAGACAGGATATTTCATTCACCATGCCTGCTTCTCCTCACCCAACACACCTTGTGTCCCGGGAAGCCTGGGGCTAGGGATAAGATGGGGTCCTTGGGTAGTAGAAATGGTTAACACACTAGGCTACTAACAGAAAGTTTGGGTGTTTGAGTCCACCCGGAGGCGCCTCAGAAGAAAGGTCTGGTGATCTGCTTCTAATAACTCAGCTAACCAGTCAGCATGGGGTTGTCGTGAGTCAGAATCAACTGGATGGCATGGGATTTGGTTTGGGCTGTTGTTGTTGTTAGGTACCGTTGAGTTGGTTCTCACTCATAGTGACCCTATGCACAACAGAACGAAACACTGCCTGGTCCTGCACCATCCTCACAATTGTTGCTGTGCTCGAGCCCATTGTTGCAGCCACTGTGTCAATCCATCTCGTTGAGGGTCTTCCTCTTTTTTGCTGACCTTCCACTTTACCAGGCATGATGTCCTTCTCCAGGGACTGATCCCTCCTGATAACACGTCCGAAGTATGTGAGAAGTAGTCTCGCCATCCATGCTTCTAAGGAGCATTCTAGTTGTACTTCTTCCAAGATATTGGTTTTGGCTAGGGCTAAGAAATTCAAGGACCTTGGTGACAGATTTGGTGTGGAAGACACAGTGATTTAAAAGTTATCAGTCTCTTCCCAAGAGTTTGGGCAGGGGCAGGAAAGGTCAAAAGAAAGCTGTTACATGACACCAGGAGGGTGATAGGGGAGAAGAGGAGGGCTGCTCATTAGTAAACACCTCGGTAACCACGGCACTTTCCCTAATCTTGGGGTCCTTTCTGATATGAATAGCACTGAGCTGGGGGTGTTACATTTCATCTGGACTCTGTTGCTGTCCACACCACACCAGCCTGCAGAGGGAAGCAAGGGCTCAGGTAACGATAGCAATGGTAACAAAAATAGTTGAACCTTCTCAGCCACCCCATGTCCTTACTTCCCCTGGTAGAGTCCCAGGCAGTTCACATGCTCTCCTTGGCTGGTGGCCACTGAAGTGTGCCTACTGCAGCCATTGCTGTGTGTGTTGAATAGCATTTATCTTTCCTTTCTGGTTCTTTCGATTCTGACTCATAGTGACCCTATAGGACAGAGTAGAACTGCCCCATAGGGTTTCCAAGGCTGTAAATCTTTACAGAAGCAGACTGCCACATTTTTCTCTTGAGGGGTGGCTGGTAGGTTTGAACTTTTGGTTAGCAGGTGAGCTCTTAACTGCGCCAGCAAGGCTCCCTGATTAAGAGGTAAAGAATGCTCATTATAGAGGATCTGGGAAGTAGAAAAATATTAAGAATTAAAAATCACCCATACCCCACGACCAACAGTAACAACTATTAACGTTTTGATCTACTTCCTCTTAGTCTTTCGAAAAGCGTGTCTATGAATATTTAACAGTATTACTGTTTTATATTCTGCTTTTTTGAACTTCAAATTAAATTATATGTATTTTCCTGTGTCATGTAATATGTTTTTGGAGCATCATTTTAATGCCAGCATAAATTTGCACTCTGTGGTGGTAGGGCGTTAGTGAAAAAGAGAAAGACCCTCAACCAGATAGATTGACGCAGTGACTACAACAACGGGCTCAAGCATAACAATGATTGCGAGGATGGTGCAGGACTGGGCAATGTTTCATTCTGTTGTACATAGGGTCGCTGTCAGTCGCAACTGACTCAATGGCACCGAACAACAACAGCAACATGGTCATGGCGGAATTGACCCAATGGTCGGCACTCACATTGGCTCTCGTTTTGCCCATTGAACTGTGCTGCAGTCTCTGGTGGGGCTCTGGCTGCCCCCTGGATGTTGCGCTTGATGTGGTTGGGAACGACTCGCTCTCCATCAGTGTTCATACTTCTAGGTGTCAAAGAAGGTGAAAGTGCTTTCTCGGTTTTCTTTTTGCATCTCTGGATTTACAGCATTTTGTTAAGTTTATCCTACCAACACGTTAGGAGTCCTTGGGTGAGGCAAACAGTTAATGAGCTCAGCTGCTAAGAGAAAAGCTCATGGTTCAAATTCCAATGGAAAAACCAGCTGCTGAAAACTCTGCGGCACACAGCTCTGGTCTGACGTACATGCGGGGCTGCCATGAGCTGCTGAAAACTCTGCGGCACACAGCTCTGGTCTGACGTACATGCGGGGCTGCCATGAGTTGGAGCCGACTCACTGGCAACTGGCACTGGCTTCACCAACAGGTTACCAACCTCTCTGAGAAATGTTGACGTTGCCAAAGGCAATAAAACCAAAACTGGTTGGAAAAAGGTGGGAAGCCCTGGGCTGGCTGGATGTCTGCGGGGAAGGCGGTGATTGAGGCATCATCTCAGCAAGGCAGTGTCTGAAAATGTCAGGAGCCATGTCGCATCGAAAATCACAATGGGGGTGCGCAGCAGCAGGTGACACCTGAGGCTGGAACCCAGTACAAGAGTGAGAGGTTAAAAAGGGAAAAGAACCAAGGATGACAGCAAAGTCCCCAGGGCAGAAGTTGTGTCTACCTTGTTGATGTTACATCCTCTGCGTCTGCCGTGGTGCCCGACACGGGAGATGCTCAGGGTTTGTAGAATGAATGAGTTTAGAAGGAGGAACACAGCACAGGACTCAGCTGAAGCCCCTGTGCCAGTTATGAAGTCATTGTCTCTCGATGGCACAGCCCTACTCTTATCTTGGTGGTACTGGAGCAGGGACTCTGTGAGCCACGTTCCTGCTTCTCCATGGTTGCCTCTTAGGTTCTGCTAATGGGGGCTTGGGAGCGAGACTAGAAGGCTGGAGGAGGAGGAGGAGGAGGAGGGACACACGCCTTCCTTTGTCCTTCCTGTGGGCTACGTGTCTGCTGTGATCCTTGTGGTCTGCACCCCAGCCGTTTCCACCCCAGTGATCTGTACCCCAGTCATCTCCACCACAGCCATCTGTGCCCCAGGGATCTGCACGCTAACTATCTCCACCCCCAGCCATCTTCATCCCAGCCATCTCCACTCCAGCAGTCTGCACCCCAGTGGTCTGCACCCCAGCAACCTATACCCAGCTGCCTCCACCCCAGCCGTCTCCACCCCAGCCATCTCCACCCTAGCCACCTCCACCCCAGCCATCTCTACCCCAGTGATCTGCACCCCAACCACCGCTACTGCAGCCATTTCTCCCCCAGAAATCTGTACCCCAACCATCTTCACCCCAGTGATATGCACCCCAGCCACACTGCATCTTCCTGGCAGTCCAGGTTGGACAACGCTGATGGTTTCCACAACTGTAACATCAGATATGGTTGCCAATCGTCACTACAAGGAATAGAGGGATTTTTGTAAAACAGTGAACAGCAGCCTGTAAACACACCAGACACATTCCTCTCTCCTCAGATGTAAAACTGTGGAAAACAGAGATTGTCATGGACTTAAAAGGCCTTTTTGACAAAAGGAAAATCTGTCAGCCTGACCTGGAGGTGGAAGGAGGGCACCATGGTCTTCACACCCCACACTTGGCATGATGCCAAAGATCCTGAACACAGACGCTGGGGGCGGGGGTCCCTGCTCCAGCTCCTCTTCAGCAAGGAACTTGCCAGAATGTTTAAAAAAATCCATGTCATAGCAGATGAGAACCCAAGAGCCATCTCTTTTTCTGGTACTGCTTCTCCTTTTTGTCCTGGGAGTTACTGGAAGGAAACTTGGCACCAATGCTTTCCAGCCTATTTGCCAGCTCCGCTCACTGCTCGACCAGCATCATCCCTGCAAATGCTTCCTGGCTGGTTAGTGTGGTCAGAGGCTTGGTATCTGATCATCCCACATTGGTTTCAGTGGTTCACCCAGGGAGGCTTCTTTGCTGAGTTATCAGCAATTGCAATTTTCTAAATTCCTCATCTAGACAAACTCTGGACCAGGTGGAACCCTTCCCCGGCTGCATAACAGGAGCTGGATGTGATCTGGAGAAAGCTGAAGTGCTAAATGGGAACCCAAAAGGCAGGTGATCCAACTGAGGCAGTGCTGCAAAGGGGTCCAGGCAGGAGGAAGAACCCAGGAATCCGGGAGCAGCACCGCAAGAGTAGCAGACCAGAAGAGGGGTTGGGGGGTGGGTAGTGGAGAATGAGAGGGAGGAGGAGAGAGAGGGGTGGTTCTCTGAGCTATTAGATACCTCTCTCCAGTGATGCTACATTATCTGAGAGGCAGTTGAGCATGCTGATGGAGAACACAGACATGGAGCCCCATTGCTGGAGTCTGTATTCTGGCTGTACAGCATGCTAGCTATTGACCCCAAACAAGTGCCTTAACCTCTCTGGGACTCAGTTTCCTTATCTGTAAAATGGGGATTATTTCAGTAGTGTTTATGTCATATGTTGTTGTGACAATTCAATGAGTTACTATATGTAATGCACTTAGAAGAGCATGTGACATGGTACCAGAAAACCCCAAAACAAACCCATTTCCTTTGAATCATTTCCAATACAGAATGACCCCAAAGGACAGAGTAGAGCTGCCCCATAGGGTTTCCAAGGAACGGCTTTCGGATTCGAACTGCTGACCTTTTGGCTAGCAGCTGCGCTCTTAACCACTGCGCCAAACCAACCAGTTGCCATTGAGTTGACTCCAGCTCATGGCGACCCGGTGGGTGTCAGAGAGAAACTGTGTACATAGGGTTTTCAGTGGATGTTTTTTTGGAAGCAGATCACCAGGCCTTTTTCTGAAGCACCTCTGGGTAGACTGGTGGACTTGAACCTCCAAACTTTCGGTTAGCAGCTGAGCATGTTAACTGTGCCAGCAAGCTCAATGTAAGTGTCAGTTATTATTACTTTGAAGCAAGTTAGCTGGCTCAGAGCCACACAGCAGGTTGGTGGCAGAACTAGGATTTAGAATTCCTAAGGCTTGACCTTGTACTTTCTTTCTCTTTCCTCAACCTGTAGCCTCCCTTGGCCTTCCTGGAATTGTGGCCATTGCTAGGAGCTTGTCTGCTGAAGTTGGTGTCTGTTTAATAAAAAGTAGAACTCAATGCAACTGGCAAATGCAGAAGCCATTTTCTGCAGGCTGAAACAGTGGCACAGAACTTGTAAGACCACTCAATTCACCATGTGGCCGTTCTGTGGGCCCCCAGGCCACTGTGGGGTCTGGCCCCCAGAAGGCCGCCTTCTCATCTGCTGCTGCCCTCGGAGGCTCCTGTGCTCCTGGACCACAGGTGGGCTTGAGAGAAGTCACGTTTTGAGGGAAGCCCAAGGAGCCTCCAGCCTGTTACCTCCACTGTGCCTAGAAAAATGCCAGATGCAAAACTGCTCTCTAGCTTATTTATTCTCGTGTAAAGGAGGATGTTTGTTATATCAACTCAACATTTTCTTCCAGTGGAAGAGTCTACATTTCCATCTACTTATATTAAAATGCCCTGAAGAGCTTATATGCATGAGGAAAAAAAAAAGAAGTGGGGAATAGAAGCCAAACCCTTAATTATCTTTTACCTTTGTTTTGCAGGTTCATATTTGCTATTCTGTTGTTCTCGATTGTGGGAGTAATTCAAAGTCTCAACTGTGAAAAAAAAAAAAAAAAACCAGTTGGAAATGCTTTAAAAGGGCAGCCAAAGAGGCATTACTCTTCCAAATGACGAGTCTGATTCCATGGTTGGATTTTTTTAAACTTTTGTTTATTTTCACTAATTATTTAACTTTGATTTCAATGCTTACTCACTGAATAAATATTCCTAACTCAGTTAAAGGAGCAGAGAAATGAAATCATCTAAAAAAACATGAGTCGTACAATGAACTCTCATGATAAGAGCTCTGGACTGAGAATAAGGAAAGTTGGTTCTACTTCTGGGCCTGCCACCAACTAGGTGTGTGACTTGAGAAGCCACCTACCCTCTCTGAGCCTTTCTTCCTCTGTCAGATTGAATGGGTTGGACTCCTAGGTGGGCAATTGTTGCATTTTGGATGCTCAGTTTCTAGTTCCTTTTTCTTCTGGTAATATAGTACCTGGCGTTTCCCTTGGGGAACCACCCCCCTCTCCTGCTCTCAGACCATGTATTCCAGATGGGGCTCCATTAAAAAACAAAACAAAACAAATTCTGACTCATAGCGACCCTGTAGGACAGGGCAGAACTGCCACATAGGGGTTCCAAGGAGCTGCTGGTGGATTTGAACTTCCAACCTTTTGCTTAGCAGCTATAGGTCTTAACCACTGCACCACCAGGGCTGCTACAGCTGCTAACCGAAAGGTTGGGAGTTCGGATCTACCAGCCACTCCTTGGAAGCCCTATATAGCAGTTCTACTCTATCCTGTAGGGTTGCTATGAGTCAGAACCAACTCCACGGCAATGGGTTTTTGTTTTTGTTTTTCCATTGGGCCTCCATTACAAGCTTGAAATTTGGGGTCTCCTCTATGGTAGGGGGAGTGAGAAAGGCTTCTTCTCATAGCATGGAGCGACCACTAGAAACAGAATTTTCATATTTTAAAGTAAAAGTGGTTGGAAAACCAAGCTGTTTCTTATTCTCTGTATTAGTCAGCTATTGCTGGTTAACAAATTATAACCAACTGAGCGGCTTAAAACAGTACACTTATTATCTCACAGTTTCTGTGGGTCAGGAGTCTGGGCATGGCTTAGCTGGGTTCCCTGTTTTAGGGTCTCATTAGGCTGTAGCCAATGCACTGGCCAGGGCTGCGATGGCGTCAGATCTGCTTCCAAGCTCCCTCAGGTTGTTAGTGGAATTAATTTCCTTGAGGTTGCAGCGCTGAGGCTTCGGTTTCTTGCTGGAGGTTGCTCTCCACTCCTAGAGGCCATCCACATCTCCTTGCCATGCAGGCTCCTCTGTCTTGGTCATTCACTTCATGGCAGCTCCTTTCTTCAAGGCCAATGAGGGAGTCTCTCCAGCATGTCTGCTACCAAGATGGTTGTTAGGTGCCGTCGAGTCAATTCTGACTCCGAGCAAACCCATGTGACAGAGTAGAACTGGCCCACAGGAATTCCTAGGCTGTAATCTTCACAGGAGCAGAGTGCCAGGTTTTTTCTCCTGCAGAGCTGCTGGTGGGTTTGAATGGCTGACCTTTCAGTTAACAGCTGAGCACTTTTACATGTATATCTATATATACATATATGTATCTCATAGCTAATCACAGTATAACATTCTGTCACCTTTGCCATATTCTACTGGTTACAAGCAAGTCATAGGTTCTGACTATACTCAAGGGGAGAAACATAAAAAAAAAAACCAAACCCAGTGCCGTCGAGTCAATTCTGGTTCATAGCGACCCTATAGGACAGAGTAGAACTGCCCCATAGAGTTTCCAAGGAGCACCTGGCAGATTCGAACTGCTGACCCTTTGGTTAGCAGCCATAGCACTTAACCACTATGCCACCAGGGTTTCCTCATGGTGGGTTTTACTGGGGGCCACTAGGGTCTTCTTGCCCCACTGTTCACTGGACGTCTATGTGGAAGGACTGGCTTGACCATGAATGAATACTCAATACCTTCCACTCCATTTGTAAGTACCTGAGGGTCTCCAGCGACACTGCTCTTGACATGCTGTGCAATGGTCTTCTCTTGAGCTTCTTGTGATTTTGTTAGGAGTAAGCCTCTGTGGTGAGGTCCAAGAGAGCCTTGCCTTTTATGGGATCCCACTCTGTGGTAAGCATGGTTGTACTCATATTCCAGGGTATTTGCTATCATTTTAATCCTTGTGCTTCCTAGATGGGCCTTTTCAGGAGCAAAGCTATTATTCAGGAGACATGGCAAACTTGTTGGTGTTAGTGTGCTACAGAGCCTGGTATTTTTTCCATTTGTAGGCTAATTCAGAAGAACGCCTCTTTCCAACAGGAGACTGTGGTCACCAGGTCCCTGAATTGATGTGTGCTTGTCCTCCGTTTTTATTATACCAGAACAGCGGTGATCAGTGGTCACAGCCAACACTCCCATCTTTAATTGCTCAAGCTTTTGTATTTCCCATAAGCACGGAGCTTTTCCAGACTCTCTTTGGGGAAGATTTTCAATGTCTATTCAGCTTATCTCTGATTAAACAGGAAAGATGACACGATCAGGGTGGGGAGAATGAGGGCCAGATGGAAGGGTGTCTGCACTGAGAAGAGGACGTGGGAGAAACCAGAACAACCTCACTTGTCTCATGAAGGACTATTTTACAACTTGAAGAAATAAACAAACACCCAATCAAACAGAAGCATCTGGAAGGTTTAAGATTAGTGGTCATTTTGCAGTCGAGAAGATAATAAACAAAGAGAATGATGACTCTTTAAAACTACAGTGTTATTTTTTAAGCAATCTTAGTAACCTTCCCTTCTCTAACTTTTTTTTTATGGTTACTTTGATTTTTCTTTAATAATTTTTTATTTTAGACAAGTTTTCAATTTACACACAAACTACAAAGACAGTATGGAGAGGCTCTGTAACATCTCTAACTTTTGCATACAACACTTTCCAGTGCTCAGCTGCCAGGCTCATGCACATATCACCAATTAATGTCCCTAATGTGTAAGAGAAGCCCTGGTGGCACAGTGGTTAAGCGTTTGGCTGCTAACCAAAATGTTGGCAGTTCAAATCTACCAGCCACTTCTTGGAAACCCTATGGGGCAGTTCTACATGAAAAGATGCTCAGCATCTTTAGACACTGAGAAATGCAAATTAAAACCACAATGATATGCCACTCACTATACATCTATTAGAATGACTAAAATGAAAGAGACCATACCAAGTGCTGATGAGGATGTGGAGAAACTGGAAAACCAGAACTCTCATCCATTGCTAGAGTAAATGTAAAACGGTGCAGCCATTTTTGAAAACAGTTTATTGGGTATCTTAAAAGTTAGACCTATCGTATGAGCCACCCATTCCACCCCTAGGTATTTACCCAAGGAAAAAGAAGATATATATATATCCAAAGATGTGTATACAAATAAATGTACGTAGCAGACAACTCAAACGTCCGTCAATAGGTGAATGGATAAATGAATTGGGGTATATCCACACACTGTAATATTACTCACCAGTGAAAATGATATATTGTTACATGCAACAACGTGGATGAATCTCAAAATAATGTAAAGGAATCCAGATAAAAAGAGTAAACACTATATAGTTCCATGTGTATAAAATCCTAGAAAATTCAAACTAATTTATAGTGACAGCCAGCAGATTTGTGGTTGCTTGTGGGGAGCAGAGCAGAGAGCAGAGGAGAGGAGGAATCCCGAAGTAGGGGGCACAGAGAAACTTTTGGGGGTGATGGCTGTGTTCACTATCTTGATGGGGCCCATGGTTTCATGGTGTATAAAAAAAAAAACCAAACCCAGTGCCATCGAGTTGATTCCGACTCATAGCAACCCTATAGGATAGAGTAGAACTGCCCCATAGAGTTTCCAAGGAGCGCCTGGAGGCTTCGAACTGCTGACCCTTTGGTTAGCAGCCGTAGCACTTAACCACTACGCCACCAGGGTTTCCTCATTGTGTATACAAATGTCAAAACTTATCAAAGAGTCCCTTTAAATGGACAGTTTATTGTTTGTCAATGATACCTCGATAAAGCTGTTTAAATTTTGAAAAGTATGTCTCTACTCAACCACTGCCAAGAGGCTTTCAGCAAAGCTCCCTTTATCAGAATTAGAGATAGGACAGTGCCAAAAGATGCAAATAAAAATGTCTTTTGTACAGAACGAGAGGAGATTTTCCAGCCACATGAGTTTTCTGGGGAGGGAGCTGGCTGAGAGATGGAGACCAGCAGGTCTGGCGGCCACGTCTAGAAGCTTACCTTCCTGTATCTGAGCTGAGTCTCCTCATCTACAAAATGGCCGAGTGGAAATGGTACAGTGGAAATACTGTGTGATTTTTGATTGGACAAACATAGATTTGAATCTGGATGTACCTCCTTCTGGAGGTGGCAGTGGCGGTTCAGTGGTAGGACTCTCGCCTTCAGTGCAGAAGACCTGAGTTTGATTCCCGGCCAACGCACCTCAGGTACAGCCACTACCCATCCGTCAGCGGAGGCTTGCGTGTTGCTACGATGCAGAACAGGTTTCAGCAGAACTTCTGGACTAAGACAGACTAGGAAGAAAGGCCTGGCAATCTCCTTCTAAAAATTGACCAGTGAAAACACTATGGATCACAACAGTCTAATACATAACTGATCATGTGGATGGCACGGGACCAGGTGGCGTTTTGTTCTGTTGTGCATGGGGTTGCCTTGAGCCGAGGGCCAACTCAAAGTCAGCTAGCAACAACCACTGCCTTACCCTAGCTCTTGCCTCTGAAGCCATCGACCTCTCTGACCTTGAGTGTCCTGATGGGGGCATGGGGCACAGGCAGTGGTGAGGGTTAGTGGATGAGATTCAAGAGCACCTGGTATGAAGCAGGCACTTGGCACACACTTGCTTTCTTCCTTTCCCTTATTCAAATGAGTAAGAATCTCAGTTCACCAAATCCAATATGCAAGAAATAGAATTTTTTTCTTTCGGTACTAAATTTCATTTCTACTCTGAGCCATCAATCCGCTGGAGAGTAGAAATCAATCACTTTGGCCGGAGCTTTTCCTTTGAGTAGCTTCTATGTGGAGGAGGGTTGAGGTGGCCCTGGGATCCCGTCATCCGTGCTCAGGGTTGTCTCATCCTTGCCAGTGTCTCTGGAGAGGTCCTTGATCCCCCCTGGCCTTGATTGGTGACCCATACTTCACGGCTGAGTCCGACCTCCGGTCATCTCAAGTCTTCTCAAGATCCAGTCTTTTCAGCTCCTTCCACACCTCATTCATGGAGGTGGACAGGCTCAGAAGTCAGAGGCAGGGGCCCTAGAGTCAGCTGCTTGGCTGTGAAGCCTGGCCCACCATTTCCCAGCAAGGACAGAAAATTAGTTCTCACATCTGGAAAAAAAAAGAAGGGGATTAAAGTAGTTTACCCCATAGAGTTGTTGTAAAAATTGAAGAGTCAGTTCATAAAAAGCACTT
Source organism: Elephas maximus indicus (assembly GCF_024166365.1). Classification (NCBI taxonomy): domain Eukaryota; kingdom Metazoa; phylum Chordata; class Mammalia; order Proboscidea; family Elephantidae; genus Elephas; species Elephas maximus. The sequence goes on from NC_064819.1 coordinate 232,334,260, forward strand.
AAAATAGTGCCTAGAACATGGTGAGTCTTCAGTAAATTACCTTATTTTGCCAGGCTGCCTGCTCTCCTGCCTGGGCTCTTGGCCTATCCAGGCTCTGCCAAGGGAAGGTGGAACTTGGTGGCTCTGATCTTATCTTTCCCAATTACCTATAGGATTCTGAGGGTTGGAGCGGGCAGGGCACAGGGCTTATCATGATCTACTCATTTCATGCTTCATCTCTTGAGTGGTATAACCCTAGGAATCTCCGCCTACTTTTGGGGAGAAGGGTAAAGTGCAGGGGCAGAAAACCTTGCTGCCCCTCATCACACATTGTTCCAAAGATTAAGTTAAAAAGTATCTCCACCAGGTGCTCAAAACTCAAAACCAACTACTGGCTGCTTGGCCAGGCTCTCAAAATTCAGATCCAAGTGCCGGCTCCTTGGCTGTCTGCAGTCTGCTCTGCCCTCAACGAGGCCCTGATGCTGACGCCCTGGGTGACTGACGGGGAAGGGCCATGGGCCCTGTGTAATGCCAACATTTCCAAATGTTGTACCTCTGCATGGATCTCTGTAATTGAGGAGAAGCCAGGTAAAGATGGGGTGTTGCCAGCAGAAGACACCCTGGCACCAGGTCATCCCATGAGTGTTGAGGCTGGGACAGCTGCATAGGACTGCTCCAGGCAGGAACTGGACCTGCTAGACTGGAATCTCTCATGGCGTGTGCTCAGTTTGTGGGCATTGCCTATTGTCTAATGCTCTTTGCAAAGATTAGGGCTCAGGAGAGGGGTGAGCATAACCTGGAAATTGAATTAGCTCTCACTCTGTTTTCTCCTGGGGACAGGTGATGTGCTGTGCAGGTAGGTTAATGGGTAGGCTAAGGATGTTTTTGAAAAGAATTAGCTAAAAATATATATATTGAAGAGCAATGTCATTCTGCCACCTTGTGGTAATATCATTCTGTAAGTTTATGTTTGTCATTGTGGCCCTGCAATCTAGAGGCTGTTAGGGATCACTGAGTTTTCCTGAAAAAGAACAAGTGTTTAAATCCACACAATGCCTTATTAACTACAATATTGGCTTCCTGAGACTACAGTAACAAAGTATCACAAAGTGGGTAGCTTTAAACAACAGAAAGTTATTGTCTCACAGTTCTAGAATCCCAGTTCAGGGTGTGGACAAGGCCATATTCTCTCTGAAGGCTCTCGGGGAAGATCCTTCCCATCTCACCAACTTCTGATAGAACAGGCATTCCTTGGCTTACAGTTGCAGCAGTGAACTCCAATTCTACCTCAGTTGTCACATGGTCATCGTTTCTGTCTTTCTGTGTCTCTTCTTCTTTATAAGGATGCCATTCATATTAGATTAGGACGCACCCTACTCCAGTATGACCTCATAGTCACTTAACCAATTATATCTTCAAAGACCTATTTCCAAACAAGGTCACAGTCCCAGGTACAGGGGTAAGGACTTCAACGTATCTTTTTGTAGGACACAATTCAATCCCTAACAACTACCAACATGCTTCCTATGAAGAGCAGATTATTTAAATATGAAACACATCACTAAAAGCCATCTTTGAGGTGTATGGTAATTTACTCCACAAACATTCATCAAATGCCTTTCTATATGCACGGAGCAGTGATAAGTTCTGGGGGAAAAGTAAATATGGCCTCTGTTCTCAAAGAGCTTAAAATGTACCAGAGAACATGGATACTTTTTCATAAATATCTATATTGCAAGGCAAAAATGTACATATCAAATGAGGAGTTCTGGATAAGGAGGGAAAGAAGTTGAAGACAGCGTGAGGGACTGGGATAGGTCCAGTGAGGGAGTTAGCATTTGAACACATAAAGAGAGAAGCGAGCAGAGAGGAGAGGGACCTCATTACCACTAAGCAAGAAAAGACAAGAGTAGAGTGTATCTTTTGGACCCAGAGTCCCTGCGCTGAGAAGCAACTAGACCCAGGGGAAGATCGATGACAAGAACCTTCCCCTAGAGCCGACACAGAGAGAAAGCTTTTCCTTGGAGCTAGTGCCCTGAATTTGGACTTGTAGCCTCCTAGATTGTGAGAGAATAAATTTCTCTTTTTTAAAGCCATCCACTTGTGATATTTTTGTTACAGCTGCACTAGATTACTAAGCAACATCATGATAAATAATAAGCAACATCATCATAAATGGAGAAAAAATTGAACTTGTCAAGGATTTCATTTTACTTGGATCCATAATCAACACCCATGGAAGCAGGAGTTGAGAAATCAAATGCCATATTGCATTGGGCAAATCCCCTGCAAAAGATCTCTTCAAAGTGTTCAAAAGCAAAGATGTCACCTTGAATACTAAGGTGCACCTGACCCAAGCCCTGGTGTTTTCAATTACCTCATATGCACACAAAAGCTGTACTATGAATAAGGAAGACCAAAGAAGAATTGATGCCTTTGAATTATGGTGCTGGAAAAAAAATATTGACTGTACCATGGATTGACAAAAGAACAAACAAATTTGTCTTGGAAAAAATACAGCCAGGATACTCCTTAGAAGCAAGGATGGCAAGACTACGTCTCACATACTTTGGATATATTATCAGGAGGGATCAGTCCCTAGAGAAGGACATCATGCTTGGTAAAGTAGAGGGTCAGGGAAAAAGAGAAAGTTCCTCAACAAGATGGACTGACACAGTGGCTGCAATGATGGGCTGAAACTAACAACGATCATGAGGATGGCGCAGGATGGGCAATGTTTTGTTCAGCTGTACATAGGGTCGTTGTGAGTCGGAACTGACCTGGCAGCACCTAACAGATTACTAAGACAGATAGTCATGTTCACCCTACTGGAGCAATCACTGGTGTAAGAAGATGGAGAAAATAGAAGCAGGAGGATGGAGAAAATAGACACGGAGAGGCCTTTGGAGGCCATTAGGACAGTGTAGGCAAGAGAACAGAAGGATCTAAGCAAGATGAGGACAGAGAGAATGTGAGAAAAGACAGACGTTGTAGAGATAAGAGCACAGATTTGCCAAGAGTTTAGGGAGGAAGAACTGTTAGAGGTAATCCTGAGTTGGCCTTTTTTTTTTTTTCCTTTTTGTCTAGTTTCGTGCTTTGGGAAGATAAAGAATCATTTACTGAAAGGGAGAACATAGGAGAAAAGGTAAGTTTTGGGAGAAGGTAATGAGTTTGTTTTGTAAATGTTGAGGTCTGAATGCCAGTGAAATCTGTTCAGCTGCCCAGCAGGAATCTGGAAATTTAGGACTGGGCTTCAGAAAAGAAGTCTAGAGTGAGGAAGAGTCAGCTGGTCAGAGTTGACGGCTAGACTGTGGGAGTGCATTGAGTTGCCCAGGGCAAGACCACAGAGTGAGAAGAAAAAGCAGCCAAGGACAGACTCTTAAGGACTCTAAATCTTAAAGGGCTCTTGTAGCTCAGGTTCCCCGGGAAGTAGAGTGAGATGGAGAATTGCAAACAGGAGATGTACTGGAACATGTTCCCAGGAGCCATACCTGTAGGGGAGCAAAGAAAGCAGAACTGGGTGGAGGGAGAAGCTGAACCTCAACAGAGGCTTCAGCCGATCCCTAGGAGCTCTCAATCTGGGATGGACCATCAGGAGATGTTGGTGGTTGCTTGCCTGGGCCCTTCTGGCTCTGGAGAGCCTATTGTGTGCATCTCCTTCCACCCCACATTCAGTGACATCAGATTGATATTGAAATTGGCCACGGTAGGGCCTAATAGCACCATGGAAACCTTCCAACGTTATACCGGGGCATTTTTTTTTTTCCTGGAGATCTGGTTGTTAAATATTGACCATTATACATACTGTCTTTGCAAATGATTAGTTAAGGCACTCAGCTACTAACCAAAAGGTTGGTGGTTCAAGTCCACCCAGAGACACCTCAGAAGAAATCAACCACTGAAAGCCCTATGGAGCGCAACTCTACTCTGACACATGTGGGGTTACCATGAATCAGAATCTACTCCATGGCAACTTTTTTTTTTTTTTTAAATATGTACTTATATCCCAAAATGAGGTTAGAGGACTTAGCCTTCATATCTTTACATCGACTAATCATTGGATGCAGCTGACCCCGGGGAGGGTATGTTACTTCGGGTGAGGTGGCTCCCTTCATCTGGAGAAGACCACAGTTGTGTGTCTTTAACAGACAACATGCCTGCATCTGGGGAATTAGTGCCTTGAATGTGAAGGGGAAACATGAGCAGCAGACCACAGATCCCACTATAGCCTACCTTGTGCCACACAGACCCAACTGCTTCTTGAGTAGGTTAACCTCACCTCATCTGGAGATAACGTCTCCAGGATTCTAGAGACTGCCTTTTCCTGAGGAGACTTACAACAGTAAGATGTGACTCCTCTGCTGTAGTTGGTCTCAAGGCCACAACTAATATTCATCCCCGCTTCTTTCCAATGTGTTCTAGGGGCCCCTCACTCCCAGCTAGCACTTCTGTTGGCCTAGGTAGCTTACTCGAGAGGATGGCCAGACATTCACCCCTGAAGGGATGGAAATCCTTGTCCTTGTGCCCTTCTCAGGCCACAGTGATTGCTCTTGTCTATTATCACAAAATTGGGCAGGGGACTACTAAGAGACACCCCTGAAGACCACTATAGTGCAGATATAGTCTTCCGTGCTCTCATGTGTCAGGGAAGCCCTACCTTCTTCTGGCGATCAACTACAACTACTGGCGTGGTGGATCATTTTATTCCCAGGCCTAGTGGCAGCTGTGTCCCCTAGTCGGAGCACCTCTTATCTGAGAACTAGGGCCTCTAACCCCACAGACTCTAGAGTTGAAAGGAGAGGATCCTTCTGGGTTCCATCCACTTTCACTAGTATGTTCCATGTGCTGCGTATATGTGATGTGGGGAAAGAGCCTGGCTTCCTGTTTGGAGAGAGCTAAACTGTTCCTATGGTTTACGCTCAGAGCAGGGACACACTTGTGCACCCTTTAAAGTGGGCCACTTAAGTGCTTCCTGTGGTGAGTGGAGATTCTCCTCTCACTAACAGGAAGGGGAGCACAAAGACATGAAATTCCTTCTGTCCCAGTAGTCCTGGTAGGAAATAACTGGGCCAGCACCAAAACTAACATTCTATGCTTGTCAATAGTAGGGATAGGGCCTTTTTTATCCTGTCCATTGTGCAATGCTTCCTTCTCCATTAATAAGTAAAACATATTTTCTTAAGTAAACTATGGCACAGATAAAATGGAATTTTTCTCATGAAACTTCCTTGTTCATCATACCCTGTTTCAGAGTTTCTAGCCCTGTTTTTAGATAATTCAGGATGTCTCTATCTCAGAGGAGTATGAAAGTCTTAAAATGAAACCAATTTTGTATCACTGAAGGTGCCACCCCATGCAATTATTAAGGGTGGAGAAGAGTAGAGAGGAAAAAGATCACCTGAATAAACAAGAGAAAGATGTCATTCCCAAAATATGGGCAACCATAACAATAGACTGGCTCTTGCTCTTTGATTGCTTAAGGTGTGTTATTTTTGTCTTTCTAACTAGGTTGCCAATTCTTTGATGCTTCTCTTGACTCTACAAGGTGGTTTTCACAGCAGAGGAGATGTAGAAGGCCAGTGAATATTAAATGGAATCCCTTAATTCTTGGGAGAGAAAAGATCACAGAACACTTCCTGGACTGACTTGATTTTCAGCTTCATAGTGAATGAACCATAACACATTATCCTACAGTATGGCCCAATCTAAAAGTCTCCCCCTCACACTTATCCCTGTTCTCGCACTCTGTGCTCGGAGGAAGTGGAAAACAATCACCCAATGGAATATTACTTTCCCGTTCCTTTATTTGCCAACTCTTTTATCGAACCTCTCTATGTGCACTGTCTTGCATTAGGCACCTAGAGGCCAAAGAGATGAGTACAGTTCCTGGCCTAAAGGGGCTATAAGTCCCACTGCTACCATACAGGTGTGCCTTGCTTTACCTATAATCCCCAGTGCCTTCGAGTCAATTCTGACTCATAGCGACCCTATAGGACAGAGTAGAACTGCCCCATGGAGTTTCCAAGGAGCGTCTGGTGGATTCAAACTGCCGACCCTTTGTTTCGCAGCTGTAGCACTTAACCACTACGTCACCAGGGTTTCCTTTAACAGGGATGTTGAAAAACCTCTCCAACTCCATTCTGTGGCCATCTGTTTTTTTTTGTTTTTTTTTTTAACATCCTTAAAAAAAAAAATTTTTTTTATGGAGGTACAATTCACATAGTATAGAATTTACATATCTAAAATGTACAATCAGTGATTTTTAGTATATTCATCACCACATTCAATTTTAGGACATTTTCTTCATTTCAAAAACAAACCCAGTACTCTTTAGCTACCACCCCCTTATCATTCTGTATTCCCACCCACCCCCCTACCCCTGCTGTGAGCAGTCACTCATCTAATTTCTGTTTGTATTGATTTTCCTATTTTGGACATTTCCTATAAATGAAGTCATAATATGTGGTCTTTTGTGACCACATATTATGACTTCTTCATGTTTTCAAGGTTCATCCAAGTTGTATCATGTATCAGAACTTCATTGCCTTTTATGGCCAGGTAATGTTCCATTGCACAGATACAATCACATTTTTTACCCATTTGTCAGTTGATGGACATTTGGGTTGTTTCCATTTTTGGTTGGTATGAATAATGCTGCTATAAACATTCGTATACAAGTTTCTGTGTGAAAATATATTTTCATTTTTCTTGGGTGTATACCTAGGAAAGGAGTCCTGGTAGTACAGTGGTTAAGCGCTTGGCTGCTAACCAAAAGGTAGGTAGTTTGAATCTACCAATGTCTCCATAAGAGAAGGATGTGGCAGTCTGCTTCCTAAACCATACAGCACTGGTAACCCGATGGGGCAGTTCTACTCTGTCCTATAGGGTCACTATGAGTCAGAATTGATTTGATGGCACCTAACAACAACAACAAGAGTCGGAAACGACTCGATGGCACTAGTTTTTTTTTTTTTTTTTTTTTAACAACAACAACATATATCTAGGAGTGAAATTGCTAGGTCATATTTTATGGCACTAGAAAAAAAAAAAAAATGGTAGCTCCGGAAACCCTGATGGCATAGTGGTTAAGTGCTACGGCTGCTAACCAAAGGGTCAGCAGTTTGAATCCACCAGGTGCTCCTTGGAAACTCTATGGGGCAGTTCTACTCTGTCGTATAGGGTCGCTATGAGTCAGAATCAACTTGATGGCACTGGGTTTGTTTTTTTTTGATATGGTAGGTCTATGTTTGATCACTTGAGGAACTGTTAAACTTTTTTCCAAAGCAGCTGTGCCATTTTACATTCCTGCTACCAGTGTATGAGGGTTCCAATTTCTCTACATCCTCACCAGCACTTGTAATTATCTGACTGTTTGATTCTATCTATTTTAATGGTTATGAAGTGGCATCTCGTTGTGGTTTTGATTTGCATTTTCCTGGTGACTAATGGTGTTGAGTATCTTTTCTTGTGCTATTGGCCATGTGCACATCCTCCCTAGAGAAACGTGTATTCACATCCTTTCTCCATTTTTTAAAAATAATTTTTATTGTGCTTTAAGTGAAAGTTTACAAATCAAGGCAGTCTCTCACACAAAAACCCATGTATACCTTGCTACACACTCCTAATTACTCTCCCCCTTTTTTTTTTTTTTTTTTTAATGAGACAGCCCGCTCTCTCCCTCTACTCTCTTTTTGTGTCCATTTCACCAGCTTCTAACCCCCTCCACCTACTCATCTCCCCTCCAGGCAGGAGATGCCAACATAGTCTCAAGTGTCCACCTGATCCAAGAAGCTCACTCCTCACCAGCATCCCTCTCCAACCCATTGTCCAGTCCAATCCCTGTCTGAAGAGTTGGCTTCAGGAATGGTTCCTGTCCTGGGCCAACAGAAGGTCTGGGGGCCATGACCACCAGGGTCCTTTTAGTCTCAGTCAGACCATGAAGTCTGGTCTTATGAGAATTTGGGGTCTGCATCCCACTGCTCTCCTGCTCCATCAGGAGTTCTCTGTTGTGTTCCCTGTCAGGGCAGTCATAGGTTGTAGCTGGGCACCATCTAGTTCTTCTGGTGTCAGGATGATGCAGTCTCTGGTTCATGTGGCCCTTTCTGTCTCTTGGGCTCGTAATCCCCTTGTGTCCTTGGTGTTCTTTATTCTCATTTGATCCAGGTGGGCTGAGACCAATTGATGCATCTTAGATGGCTGCTTGCTAGTGCTTATGACCCTAGATGCCACTCTTCAAAGTGGGATGCAGAATGTTTTCTTAATAGATTTTATTATGCCAATTGACTTAGATGTCCCCTGAAACCGTGGTCCCCTGACCCCTGCCCCTGCTACGCTGACCTTCAAAGCATTCAGTTTATTCAGGAAACTTCTTTGCTTTTGGTTTAGTCCAATTGTGCTGACCTCCCCTGTATTGTGTGCTGTCTTTCTCTTCACGTAAAGTAGCTCTTATCTACTATCTAATTAGTGGATTCCCCTCTCCCACCCTCCCTCCCTCCCCCATCTTGTAACCACAAAAGAATGTTTTCTTCTCAGTTTAAACTATTTCTCAAGCTCTTATAATAGTGGTCTTATACAATATTTGTCCTTTTGCAACTGACTAATTCCACTCAGCATAATGCCTTCCACGTTCCTCCATGTTATGAAATGTGTCACAGATTCCTCACTGTTCTTTATCAATGCGTAGTATTCCATTGTGTGAATATACCATAATTTATTATCCACTCATCCACTGATGGGCACCTTGGTTGCTTCCATCTTTTTGCTATTGTAAACAGTGCTGTAATAAACATGGGTGTGCATATATCTGTTCTTGTAAAGGCTCTTATTTCTCTAGGATATATTCCAAGGAGTGGGGTTGCTGGATCGTACGGTAGTTCTATTTCTAGCTTTTTAAGGAAGCGCCAAATTGATTTCCAAAGTGGTTGTACCATTTGACATTCCCACCAGCAGTGTATAAGTGTTGCAATCTCTCCATAGCCTCTCTGACATTTATTATTTTGTGTTTTCTGGATTAATTCCAGCCTTGTTGGAGTGAGATGAAATCTCATTGTAGTTTTGATCTGCATTTCTCTAATGGCTAATGATCATGAACATTTCCTCATGTATCTGTTAGCTACCTAAATGTCTTCTTTAGTGAAGTGTCTATTCATACCTTTTGCCCATTTTTTAATTGGGTTATTTGTCTTTTCGCAGTTGAGTTTTTGCAGTATCACATAGATTTTAGAGATCAGGCACTGATCAGAAATGTCATAGCTAAAAACTTTTTCCCAGTCTGTAGGGAGTCTTTTTACTCTTTTGGTGAAGTCTTTGGATGAGCATAGGTGTTCGATTTTTATGAGCTCCCAGTTATCTAGTTTTTCTTCTATATTCCTTATAATGTTCTGTATACTGTTTATGCCATGTATTAGGGCTCCTAAAATCGTCCCTATTTTTTCTTCCATGATCTTTACCGTTTTAAATTTTATATTTAGGTCTTTGATCCATTTTGAGTTAGTTTATGTGCATGGAGTGAGGTATGGGTCTTGTTGCATTTTTTTGCAGATGGATATCCAGTTATGCCAGCACCATTTGTTAAAAAGACTGTCTTTTCCCTATTTAACTGTTTTGGGGCCTTTGTCAAATATCAGCTACTCATATGTGGATGCATTTATGTCTGGATTCTCAATTCTGTTCCATTGGTCCATGTATCTGTTGTTGTACCAGTACCAGGCTGTTTTTACTACTGTGGTGGCAAAATAGGTTCTAAAATCAGGTAAAGTAAGGCCTCCCACTTTGTTCTTCTTTTTCAGTAATGCCTTATTTATCTGGGGCCCCTTTCATTTCCATACAAAATTGGTGCTTTGTTTCTCCATCTCATTAAAGAATGTCACTGGAATTTGGATCGGAATTGCATTAAATGTATAGATCGCTTTTGGTAGAATAGACATTTTTATAATGTCAAGTCTTCCTATCCACGAGCAAGGTATGTTCTTCCACTTATGTAAGTCTCTTTTGGTTTCTTGCAGAAGTGTACTGTAGTTTTCTTTGTATAAGTCTTTTACATCTCTGGTAAGATTTATTCCTAAGTATTTTATCTTCTTGGGGGCTACTGTAAATGGCACTGATTTGGTGATTCCCTCTTCGATGTTCTTTTTGTTGGTGTAGAGGAATCCAACTGATTTTTGTATGTTTATCTTGTATCCTGATGCTCTGCTGAACTCTTCTATTAGTTTCAGTAGTTTTCTGGAGGATTTCTTAGGGTTTTCTGTGTATAAGATCACGTCATCTGCAAATAGAGATACTTTTACTTCTTCCTTGCCAATCTGGATGCCCTGTATTTCTTTATCTAGCCTAATTGCTCTGGCTAGGACTTCCAGGACGATGTTGAGTAAGAGTGGTGATAAAGGGCATCCTTGTCTGGTTCCCGATCTCAGTGGGAATGTTTTCAGGCTCTCTCCATTTAGGGTGATGTTGGCTGTTGGCTTTGTATAAATGCCCTTCATTATGTTGAGGAATTTTCCTTCTATTCCTATTTTGCTGAGAGTTTTTATCATGAATGAGTGTTGAACTTTGTCAAATGCCTTTTCTGCAACAATTGATGAAATCATGTGATTCTTGTCTTTTGTTTTATTTATGTGGTGGATCACATTAATTGTTCTTCTAATGTTGAACCATCCCTGCATACCTGGTATGAATCCCACTTGGTCATGGTGATTTTTTTTTTTTTTTGATATGTTGTTGAATTCTATTGGCTAGAATTTTATTGAGGATTTTTGGATCTACATTCATGAGGGATATAGGCCTATAATTACCTTTTTTTGTGGTGTCTTTACCTGGTATTGTTATCAGGGATATGCTGGCTTCATAGCATGAGTTTGGTAGTATTCCATCCTTTTCTATGCTCTGAAATACCTTTAGTAGCAGTGGTGTTAACTTTTCTCTGAAGGTTTGGTAGAACTCTGCAGTGAAGCCATCAGGACCAGGGCTTTTTTTTGTTGGGAGTTTTCTGATTACCTTTTCAATCCCTTCTTTTCTTATGGGTCTGTTTAGTTTTTCTACCTCTGTTTCTGTTAGTTTAGGTAGATAGTGTATTTCTAGGAATTCATTCATTTCTTCTAGGTTTTCAAATTTGAGTATAGTTTTTCATAGTAATGTGATATGATTCTTTTAATTTCAGTTGGGTCTGTTGTAATATCGCCCATCTCATTTCTTATTCAGGTTATTTGCTTCCTCTCCTGTTTTTCTTTTGTCAGTTTGGCCAGTGGTTATCAGTTTTGTTAATTTTTTCAAAAAACCAGCTTTTGGTCTTGTTAATTCTTTCAGTTGTTTTCCTGTTTTCTATTTCATTTAGTTCTGTTCTAATTTTTATTATTTCTTTTCTTCTCGTTCCTGTGAGTTTCTTTTGTTCCTCTCTTTCTATTTGTTCGAATTGTAGGGATAATGCTTTGATTTTGGCCCTTTCTTCTTTTTGGATGTGTGCATTTATTGATATAAATTGGCCTCTGAGCACCGCTTTTGCTGTGTCCCAAAGGTTCTGATAGGAAGTGTTTTCATTCTCAGTGGATTCTATGAATTTCTTTATTCCATCCTTAATGTCTTCTATAATCCAGTCTTTTTTTGAGTGGAGTATTGTTCAGTTTCTAAATCTTTGATTTCTTTTCTCTGCTTTTTCTGTTATTGATTTCCACTTTCACGGCCTATGGTCAGAGAAGATGCTTGGTAATATTTCTATGTTTTGGATTCTGCTAAGGCTTTCTTTATGACCTAATATGTGGTCTATTCTAGAGAATGTTCCACGTGCACTGGAAAAGAAAGTATACTTGGTTGCTGTTGGGTGGAGTGTTCTGTATATGTCTATGAGGTCAAGTTGGCTGTGGCATTTAGATCTTCCGTGTCTTTATTGAGCTTATTTCTGGATGTCCTGCCCTTCACCGAAAGTGGTGTGTTGAAGTCTCCTACTATCACTGTGGAGCTGTCTATCTCACTTTTCTATGCTGATAGAGTTTGTTTTATGTATCTTGCAGCCCTCTCATTGGGTGCATAAGTATTTAATATGATTGTATCTTCTTGGTATATTGTCCCTTTAATCATTATATAGTGTCCTTCCTTATCCTTTCTGATGGATTTAACTTTAAAGTCTATTTAGTCAGAAATTAATATTGCCACTCTTAGTTTTTTGATTGTTGTTTGCTTTATATATTTTTTCCATCCTTTGAGTTTTAGTTTGTTTGTGTCTCTAAGTCGAAGGTGTGTCTCTTGTAGGCAGCATATAGACTGATCTTGTTTTTTAATCCATTCTGCCACTCTCTGTCTCTTTATTGCTGCATTTAGTCCATTTATATTCAGGGTAATTATGGAGAGGTATGAATTTAGTGCTATCGTTTTGATGTCTTTTTTTGTGTGTTGACAGTTTCTTTTTCCCACTTGATTTTATGTGCTGAGTAGATTTTCTTTATATATTGTCCTTCCCTCATATTTGTTGTTGTGGATTTTATTTCTGCTGAGTCTGTATTTTTCCCTTGTATTTTATTTTGATGAGTAGGATAGTTTGTCTCCTTTGTGGTTACCTTATTATTTACCCTTATTTTTCTAAATTTAAAACTAACTTTTATTTCCTTGTATCGCCGTATCTTCCTCTCCATATGGAAGGTGTATGATTACATTTCTCAGTCCCTCTTTATTATTTTAGTGTTGTCTTCTTTTATATAATAACATCGCTGTTACCCTGTTTTGGGCTTTTTTTAATATATATAATCTTGCTTTGTTTTTTGTTTTTTTTTGGATTTCCCTGTCTGGGTTGACTTCTGGTTGCTCTGCCCGGTGTTCTAGTCTTGGGTCGATACCTGATATTACTGATTTTCTAACCAAAGAACTCCCTTTAGTATTTCTTGTAGTTTTGGTTTGGTTTTTACAAATTCCCTAAACTTGGGTTTATCTGGAAATGTTTTAATTTCACCTTCATATTTAGGGGACAGTTTTGCTGGATATATGATTCTTCGCAGGCAATTTTTTTCTTTCAGTTTTTTAAATAAGTCATCCCATTGCCTTCTTGCCTGCATGGTTTCTGCCAAGTAGTCCGAGCTTATTCTCATTGGCTCTCTTTTGTAGGTGACTTTTCGTTTATCCCTTGCTGCTCTTATAATTCTCTCTTTATCTTTGGTTTTGACAAGTTTGATTGTAATATGTCTTGGTGACTTTCTTTTAAGATCTACCTTATGTGGAGTTCGATGAGCATCTTCTCATCTTTCACGATATCAGGGAAGTTTTCTGCCAACAAATCTTCAACAGATCTCTCTGTATTTTTTGTTATCCCTCCCTGTTCTGGTACTCCAATCACTCGTAGGTTATTTCCCTTGATAGAGTCCCACATGATTCTTAAGGTTTCTTCATTTTTTTAAAATTCTTTTATCTGATTTTTCTTCAAAATATATTAGTGCCAAGTGATTTATCTTTGAGTTCAGAAATTCTAGCTTCTACTTGCTCAATTCTGCTCCTCTGACTTTCTATTGATCTGTCTACTTCTGTAATTTTATTGTTAATCTTCTGAATTTCTGATTGCTGTCTATGGATTTTTCCAGCTTGTTAAAGTTTTCATTATGTTCCTGAATAATCTTTCTAATTTCTTCAGTTGCGTTATCTGTGTGTTCCTTGTCTTGTTCTGCATGTTGCCTCATTTTCTTCCTGATGTCTTGAAGGGTTCTGTATATTAAACTTTTGTATTCTACATCTGGTAATTCCAGGAAGGCACTTTCTTCTAGAAGATCCCTGGATTCTTTGTTTTGAGAGCCTGTTGAGGTGATCATGGTCTGTTTCTTTATGTGACTTTATATTGACTGTTGTCTCCAAGCCATCCATAAGTTATTGTATTAGTTTATGCTTGCTTACTGTGTCGTAGCTGCTTGCTTTGTTTTGATATATCGCTATGGGTTGCTTGAGTGAGCTAGCTTGATTACTTTTGCCTTTGGAGCTCTGGTGTACTGTCCCTAGCTGGCTAGAGCTGTTATCAGGTATATCAGTCTAGGAGTCCATTCAGTTTTCTTGTATGAATTCAGTTCAGGTTTCCATGTAGCTGATCATCAAGTATGTAGTACAGCCTCTGTCCTACAGTCTTAGAGGAGCAGGGGTGATTGGGGTATATACCGGTATCTGATTGCAGCAGGGGGTCCTGCTCTGAACAAGGCAGGAGGCTGAGAACTGACCCTCAAGTGTCTCTGAGGAAAATGCATCTCTGTTCCCTAGTGGGTGCTGGTGGGTGGGTTCTGCAGAGGGACCATGGGCACCCAAAGTTTTTGTTGTAAGGACTGGGAGGTACCAGTTATCTTTCGACCCCTGTTGCGAGTGGCTGGGTGACATGAGTGGAGCTAGAAGTCCTTAGGTCCCTGATGTGGGTAGGTGAGGGCCTTGTTTAACAGGAAAAACAAAAACAAAAACCCACTGCCACCCTATAGGCAAAGCAATGTCAAATGTCAAACACCCACCTCTCCACCACACAGCTGAAATGGTTGGAGTTTGCCAACAGGGCCTATTCTCCCAAAATAGGCCCACACAGGTCCATGCAGAAGGGAAAGGTGCTCAAGGTCCACAGATGGTTTATGCCTGGACAGGAGCTGCTTCTGTCCTGAGCTCCCCCAGTTAACGGGGTTTGCAAATTATCTTTCCACCCAGTTGCAAATTTTTTCCTTCTCCAAGGCCGGGAGGATGGCTCTAGGTGCTCACCAGGGTCTATCTCAGGCCCAGGGATTCAGCCGCTGAAGCTGGCTTGGGGGTGGGGGTGGGGAGCGTGGTAAAGAATATGCAAGTACTTAGCTTTTGCCGAGAGCTCCGTTCTCCTCAGGTTCCGGAGGTGTGAGTGGGCTGTGTGGCTGCTGCTTCTCCCTGAGGAAACTGCAGCCCAACGCTAGGACCAGCCCACCACCGCCGCCACAGCCACTCTGGGAATGGTGCCTGAGGGCTCCCGGCGATTCAGGTCCGGTAACTCCTCTCCGCTTCTGAATGGTCTCTTCCTTCCCTGCCCCTCAGTTCGTTGTCTAAGCTTGCCTTTGATGCTCAGGGCTCCCAGCTTGTCACAAATATACTCGTTTCACTTGTTTTTTCGGGTCTTTTTTGTAAAGAGGGCTCACCGGAAGCATCTGTCTATTCTGCCATCTTGGCTCCGCCCCCCTTTGCCCATTTTTTAATTGGCTTATTTGTCTTTTTAATATTGAGTTTTAAGGGGGTGCCTGGTCTTTAAAGGGCACTGGGAATACTTAAAGTAGAATACCCACTCTGGGGCTACATGGTCCCTATGAGCTTCACATATATGTCATGTTATTTTTAAACATTCCCTAAAAGTGTATATATATCAGTCATGAGGTTCATAGAGTAAACTCCAGGGCCCCTGTCCTTCAGTCAGGAATCACAACAGCCCAGGGTAATCACGCAAGGATCTCACCCTCATTGGAAGTTGATGATGTGGAGTTTTCTGGATTGAGTCTGATGAATGGCCTGACCACAGTGGACAGAGCTGTGTCTCAGGTAGCCACCATTCCTCCACTGGACATATACCAGCATGCACTCAGGCTCGGAAATGCATATAAAGTGAGACACCAAATCTTAGCAGTGATTACAATCATTTATTCACTCAACAAACAGTAAACACTTTGTTGGCAGCCAACTATGAGAATAATTCGTAAGGAAAATGTTTGACTTCATTTATCTGTTCTGTAAATGCTTGCTTTCTTATTTGGAAAGGAGACCACCTGTATTATCTTCACTCTCCAGCATTCTCTGAGCTAAACAAAATCCACTCCATTTTCTCACACCTTGTTAATCATTTATCCTTCTCCCTCTAGGGCCTTCTTTATCTCCTCTGCAAGTTTCATCAAGTATGAGGTTATAATTAGGATAATTGCCCTATTTAAAGAGCTCTGGTGGAGCAGTGGTTAAGTTCTCAGCTGCTAACTGAAAGGTCAGCAGTTTGAACCTATAGGCTGCTCCACGAGAGAAAGATGTGGCAGTCTGCTTCCATAAAGATTTACAACCTTGGAAACCATATGGGGCAGTTCTACTCTGTCCTACAGGGTCACTGTGAGTAGGGATTGACTCGACAGCAATGGGTTTAGTTTGGTTTTTGTCTTATTTAGAACCTCACCAGTAGGGGAGCAGAAGGTGAAGGATTATTGAGCTTCTCTGTGTCCTATGCCAGTTTATACACTTTAGTAACTTCTTTAGGGCAGTGGTGGTTCACTGGTAGAATTCTAGCCTTCCATGCAGGAGACTCAGGGTTGATTCCCAGCCAATGTACCTCGTGTGCAGCCACCACCCGTTTGTCCGTAGAGGCTTGTGTGTTGCTAGGATGCTGAACAGATTCCAGCCATACTGGATAGCTGACTCAAAGGCAGCTAACAAGTATCCTGTCTGTACTTCCCACTCCCTCCCAAAAAACAAACACAAGCTAACAACCTCTTGCCATCAAGTTGATTCTGACTCATAGGAACTGTATAGGACAGAGTAGAACTACCCCATAGGGTTTCCAAGGAGCAGATGGTGGATTTGAACTGCTGATCTTTTGGTTAGCAGCCGAACTCTTAACCACTGTGCCACCAGGGCTCAATGGACACCATTTCCTTTTCTAGTGTGGAGTAATTTTAAAACCAGTGGTAAATGTTGTCCTTTCTGGGTTTATTTTTTTCTGTTATACACATGCAAGCCTCACCTTATGACCTTAATGTTGGTTTTTCTCCAGTGCTTAGTAGTAGTGAACTCTTTCTAGGAGCCTAGCCTAACACTTGCAAGCACTTAGTGGTTTCCAGCATGGACTTCCAAGGCTTTTCTGGAGCCCTCAACTATGCTGCTTTGTTCATTTGGTTGCTCATCTGCTCATTTGTTCACCAAGTATTTGGCGGGTGGTTGCTATATGCAGGCACTGTGCTAGGACCAAAATAGGCAAAATCCCTACCTTCATGGCGCTTACAGTCTAGTGGGTGAACCGTGTGATAAATGAGCAAGTGATGATGAAGTGTGGAATGCTGAGAAGTTAGAAGAGTGCTGAGACGGGAAGAAGTCGAGAACGATCACTTGATCAATTGCAGCTGGACTCACCAAAGCTGCAACAGCGTCAGTGGCCCCTGCTACTATGGGATAACGGGATAGGGCTTTGTTGCAGGAACAAAATGTTTTGGCATAAACCTTGAAACGGGGTCGGGCTTGCTGAGTATGCCCTCCCAGGAGGAGGTCTGCAGGCAGAGCTTAGTGAGACATCAGTGGAACGAGAGAAAAAAGGGCAGGTTCCTGGGCTTGGAGGCCAGGGCCCAGAGCATGGGTGGATTTCCAAGTGCAATGGGAAATGGAACGGATTACTCAATAAGCAAAGTAAGAGTGGGCTTAATTGTGCTTACTTACTAACCTGTAGTGCAAATTTTATCTGGTTTATGTGGTAAAAACCAGGTGAAATTGTCTACTACGGATTAGTAAGCACAATTAAACTGGTGCGTGCCTTGCTTACTATAAGCCTGTGTGCACCTTTCTTGCTGGTTAATCAGCCTCTGGTCTGTTATAATGTTTTTAACAGGAGATTACCACGATCCCATAATGGGCATCAATTTCTCCATCTACAAACCCAGGTGTGCATACTTGTGACTTCTCTAAAATTAAATTCAACTTAGCTGACAAGCTTTTCATTTCATCTGATGGATAACTTCATCTTGTCCGAATTCAACTGCTTCCAGTTTCAAAGAGTCTGTTTTGGGAAACCACTAGGTTAACTCGGGATTCTCTCCATTTTTTCTCCCCATTTCCTTTCTTCCCAGGTAGGCTCTGGGTGGTGCAAATGGCTAACGTGCTCAGCTGCTAACTGAAAGGTTGAAGGTTCTAGTCCACCCAGAAGTGCCTGGGGTGAAAGGTCTGGCGATCTATTTCTGAAAGATGAGTCACTGAAAACCCTATGGAGCACAGTTGTGTTCTGACACACATGGGGCCACCATGAATTGGAATCAACTCAATGACAATGGGTTTAGTTTTTTTGGTTTTAGTGTCAGGAAAGGTGCTTTGTGGGACCCAGTCTCTTGCTCTCCCTGCCTCCAGCGAGGCCCACCATCCCCCTGCGGGCTCCTGTTGTTGGACCAACTTTGCTGGTCTTCTTTGTCCCTGTCTGGAAGCCCTGCTTCAGGACTACTGGACCACTAGCTCTTTTAGCTATTTCTTTGCTACTCCCTGGTGCCCCTGCGAAGCCTCTCTCAAGTCCATCTGCTGGACCACTGGGCAGCCATGTGGGACACAGCATACTCTTTGGAGCTTTCAGCCTTGTGGTCTACCCCTTGAGAGACAGCCAGGCATCCTTCAGTCTACCTAGGGCCTTTGGCCTTTTTATCAGTCTTTCTATGCTCCCACCCCAGTATTCAGCCTGGGGAGACAGGGTGCTAGACCCCCCTCCCCAGGACTCCCCAGCAGCTAAACTCTACGCATGTCCCTCCGACGTCCTTTTTCTCACTGGCAGGTTGAGCTCGGCCATTCGGGTGGGCATGGCTCTCACGTCCTCATACCTGCTGACCTCTCACAGCAGAGGAAGCCTGTTCCTGGCAGCAGGTCTAACAGGGTAGGCAGGTAAAATGGCTCCGTATCAGCCTGCCTGGGTCACAGGGGAGGCTTCCCTTCAGCCCACCCAGCCCCCACCCTCAGGACTTTCATACCACCAGTACCTCAGTCCTCTGCTGTAGGGAGCTCGGGAGCATCCTGGGCTCCCGGTTGTGGGTGGGTGACTGTGAGACACAGGGTGAGTCAACGGAAACCAGCTAGTTGACAGGAACAGGCTGGCAACCCTCACATAAGGCAGCTGGGGGTGTGGGAGGGAGGGGACTTCATCTGCCTGTTGACTCATGGCCTCCTGAGACCCTGCTCTGTGCTTTCTCAATCTCATGTCTCCTCCCTGAGCCCACCCTCCTCTCTCTGCGTCCTCAAAACCAAAAATGAAAAAACAACCTGTTGCCACCTAGTTGGTTCCAACTCATGGTAACCCATGTGTTACAAAGTGGGACTGTCCCATAGAGTTCTCTGGGCTGTAATCTTCACAGAAGCAGATCACCAGACCTTTTTTCCATGGCGCTGCTAGGTGGATTCGAACTGCCAACCTTTAGGGTTAGTAGACAAGCACAAACCTTTTGATCCACCCAGGGACCTCTCTGCTTCCTCAGCCCACAGCATGTTTCATCTGAGCTCTGGAAACTGAAAACCTGCATCTGAGTCTTCACGTCTAACCCTCAGGCCAGTGGCTTCCAGGCCTATTAGCCAAATATTTGCCTGCTTAGTTTCTAGTCTGAAGTGGGTAATCCATGCCTGCTGGGCAAGGAAGAGGGAGGCCCTCAGGTTATAAGGGAGAGACTTTTGGGTGGAGTTGGAGAGCTGAGAGGAGTCCTTTGAGATAGTATTCTGCCACAGTTGGATTCATATTCTAGAACGTTTACACTGCTGTAGCAGCAGAGGCAGGAGGAAGGCTGGTTAGGAGGCAGGAGTGGATGATGACTTGGACTGAGGGGCTTTAGCTATGGGAAAGAGTATAACCCATTGCCATCGAGTTGATTCTGACTCAGCGACCCTATAGGACAGACAAGAACTACTCCATAGGTTCCCAAGACTGTAAATCTTTACAGAAGCAGACTGCAACATCTTTCTCCTATGGAGGGGCTGGTGAGTTTGAACTGCTGGCCTTTTGGTTAGCAGCTGAGTACTTTAACCACTGCGCCACCAGGGATCCTTGGGAAAGAGCATCAGTATGGTGATTTGTTTTGTACTTGCAGATCCTGGTACGCTGCGTGACTCCAAGTCAAGGGCCTTATCATTTCACGTTTCTCAGGATCCTTAGAGACGAGTTCTGGGTATTTGAGGAATTTAGGATTTCTGTTTTAGCCCACTCACTTCTTCTCTCCTTTAGGGTCATCTTGATTCTATCCTTGCTGTACTAGGACTAGCCCTTCCATATCATGTATGGTTAATGCAACAACTAGGCAAAGGAATGCAAGTGTGTTTTGCAAACACACCCAGGAACCATTTTGTCTGCTAAACAATCATCTCCTGGGGGAGCCCCCCCAACACACACTCTCACACACACACTCACACTCACGTGCACTCACACACACACACTCACGTGCACTCACACACACACTCACGTGCACTCACATGCACTCACACTCAGCCCACACACTCACACTCACATGTGCACTCACACACACTCATGTGCACTCACACTCATGTATACTCACACTCATATATACTCACACTTACACACCCACACACACATGCACGTACACTCACACCCACACATACTCATATGCACACACATGCACTCACACTCACACCCATATCCACACTCACACACACTCATGTGTGCTCACAAACACTCATACACTATGTGCACTCGCACACACACACACTCATGTGCGCTCACACACTCACATGCCCTCATACACTTATGTGCACTCACACACACTCACATGCACTCATACACTTATGTGCACTCACACACTTATGTGCACTCACACACACACTCATGTGCACTCACACACACTCACATGCACTCATACACTTATGTGCACTCACACACACACACTCATGCACTCACATACACCTACTCACACGCACTCACACACCCACACACACTTTCACACACACAGGAAGGGGTCCTGTTTGTAAATGATTAAAGAGTTAATGGACCCTGTGCAGTTAAAGGGAGTGTGTGTTTGCTGTTCATTCTTAAAATGCATCTAATTCTCTCTTTAGCCTCAAGTAGCCAGTTCCAGCGCTCAGGACAAGCCCCAGCCAGAGCCAGCCTGGCCGAGTCCACACAAGCTGGGCTCTTTCGCCACAGGGAAAGATTTGGAGGGCTGCCAAGGTCAATAGGAGACCCACCCCTGGTGCTCGTGTGCCTCCTGGCAGGATTTCCTGTCCCTTTGGTGGCAAAGTTGCCCCTGCTGTGTGACAATTGCACCATCTGCACGGACCCAGCGGGGATAGACAACATGAAGCAAGAATCCATGTGTAGCTAGCCCACCCCACCCAGCCTGCTCTAACTTCTGGAACCATGACTGCTGCAGAATGCTCTTGAGAAAAAGGAAATGACTGTAAGAACTGCTCAGTGATTACACTGGAGAGATGTCACAAACTGTAGAATAGAATTGCTTAAAAGCAAAGCACAACTTTCAAGGTGCAAAACCAAATGCCCAGAAAAGAGACCAACACAGCTAATTTGCAGGGACTGCTTTCTGGAGTAGCAGCCTTCAGCGGTGAGCATTTTTGTTTCCACAAAGGGAAGCTGGGTTCTTCCAAAGGAGGGTGTCCACAGGCCTGGGGCAGTGGGAAGACCTTGTCCCTGCTTGCTCAGCAACTGTAATTTTAATAGGAATGTTGGCAGGACTTATTTAAATAGACCCATCAGAAAAATGTCTTGTAGAATCAAAGAGCCTCTTCCCCTCTGCTTCATAGCCGTTTATAACATCATGAACACAGTGACGTGCTTTACAGTTGTTGGTGAGGCCATGTTACAAAGTGCACCTGGAAAGTACAGGTCAGACATAGGCAGGTCAGTGGTTCCCAAACCTTTGGGCTCAGGGCCTCTTTTTACCCTTTAAAGTTACCAAGGACCTCACAGAGCTTTTGCTTGTGTGAGTTATATCTACTGATATTTACTATATTAGAAATTAAAGCTGAGAACATTTAAAAACACAAGTATATTCAAGCCTTCATCCCACTAGCTGGCAGAGATGACATCATCACCCCTGAGGAAGCCTCTGGAGAATGAGAGTGAAAATCTCTCAGCATTATTATAAAAATAGCTTGGACCTCACAGACACCCTGAAAGGATCCCGGGGTTCCTTGGTGTTCCCCAGACCACACTTGGAGAACTGCTGATATAGAGAAATGTAAATGGTTCCTGTGTTCCTGCTGGTCACCACCAAAGAAATGAATTCTGCACAGAGGGTGTAATGGTTAACGTTGTGGAGTCAACTTGGCTGGGCCATGATTCTCAGCGGTTTGGCAGTTATGATGTAGTTTGGCAGTTGTATAATGCTATAACCACCTCCATGATGAGATCTGATATAATGTGATCACCTCCATGATGGGATCTGCTGTGACAGAGAGTTTCCTTGGGGGTGTAGCCTGCATCCAATATAGGTGGACTTTCTGGCAAGGCTCACGGGCTTTTGCTTGCTCTAGGTTCTGCAGCTAGCTCCTGTTCATCTGACCTTTGGTTCCTGGGACTTGAGCTACCAGTTTACCTGCTGATCTTAGGATTCGTCAGCCTCTGCGGCCTGTGAGCTAGTGGCCTGCCAGCTTACTTGCTGATCTTGGGATTTGTCAGCCTCCGCAGCCTGTGAGCCAGAGATCTGTTGTCCGACCTGCTGATCTTGGATTCACCAGCCCCTGCAGCTATGTGAGTCAGGAGAAGCCTTTAGCCTGACTCATGGACTTGGAACATTCCAGCCTCTACAACCGTGTAAGCCATTTCCTTGATATAAATCTCCCTCTTCCTGTATATGTATAGATGCTGCACTGGTTTTACTTCTCTAGAGAACCCAGCTTAAGACACAGGGGGATGTTCAATTAGTGCTGTTTAGTTTAAAATCTACAGTCCAAAGGAAGAATTCAAAATAACACGGAAAAGAAGAGGATTCCCATTTTACAGGGATTAAAAATGTCATCTTTTCAGAGCAGGTTGTTTGCCAGTATTTCACAGTAAGATAACAGCAAAGTTAGATGTAAAATCTACTTCCACTAATTCTTAGTCTACTTTTTTATGTACATTAAGCAAATTGTGTGGTTACTGATTGGTTTAATCACCTCCTATTCACCTTGTTGGTGAGGGAGAGATTCCTGCTCTAGGGTTATGGGATGGCTGAACACCAGAACCCAACACTGGACAGAAAAGATTGACAACAGTTTATGAGTCACATGACTCACACCCTGGGGGGTGAGGACACAACACACCATGCAAAAGTTGCACTGGGGAACACAGTAAATGAACAGGGGCTGTGAGAGGATGACTTTGTAGTATCAAGAGGGAGGAGTGCCCCCGGTTCCTACGAGAAGGATGAGATTAGCTCATGTGAATAATCCCATGGGCTACCTGGGAACTGAAACCCTCTATCCAGGATCAGCAGGCATTTACCTGATCCCCTTGATAATGAACATTGTTTGCTAGGAGACCCTATTCATGGGAGCAGAGTGGGGAGGGGAACTTGTGGTTAGGCCATTTGAGGACTTTACGGTTTCACCAGGTATCAAGACACACACCATATTGGGCCTTAAGTTTAGGCCTTATACCACACTGATATCATTTAAAAAAAATAGATAACCATTACCATAACACATACCATTTACTGAGCACTTAATATACCTTTAGCATATGAAAGCTCTTTAAAGAGTGCTTTCTAAGTGTTAGGAGCCACACCAGGCACTTTATGTCTATTAATTATTCATATTTTAACAGACTAAGAAATTAAAACTTAAAAAGGTTAACTAAATCACCCAGGTGGCCCAGGCAGAGTGGAGGTGAACAGGGTTTTTAAGCCAGGAAGCCTACCTTGAAAGCTCAGGCTCTTAACCCCCAAATCATAGGTGTCTCATAAACACCTCTGTGACTCAAGGATGTATGAGAAGATGCCCGCACGTCTAGTCCCACATTATTGGGCAATCTGTATTGCCACGTCAGTTCAACATCCCATCAATGGGTGCCATTCTGTGTTTTACCACATCAATCCAACATCCCATAAGTGACTGTTGTTTTATGTTTGGTGTTGTATTGGTCAATCTGTACCACTACATTGATCCAACATTCCATAAGTGAGTGTTGTTCATGTTTGGTGTTGTACTAGTCCTATGAAGAACACAACAAGTAAAATGATGCAGGCACAAAACTTGATGGCAACTAACAACAGGCACAAAAAATAACATAAGATATAGCTCCTGCCTTTGAATTTACCAAAATAAATGTACAAAAATGGAAAGTTTGCCGTCTCACTGGCTGGTTGGCCTGTTGTCCCTTTCCTTGTTCGTAATCAAATGTGTGCCTCTCCAGGGTCCTACCTGGTACGCCAGTGTGGTGCACCCAACCCTCAGAGTCAGTTTCTCAGCCAGCAACACTAACCACAAATGAACCTCTGGCATGCTCCTGTTTGTCAAAATCTCAGAGATGAGTTGTTCTGTATGAACTACCTTTGAAATCTCACAGACCTAGATTCAAATCCAGGCCCCTCCACTTCCTCGTTCTATAATCGTGCACAAGATTCTTTATCCTCTTGTAAGTCTTAATTTGTACATCTCTAACATGAAGATAATAATACCTTCAAGGTTGTTGTAAAAGTTAATGACTGCCAATCACCCAGTACAATCCTTGGTACACTGGATGTACTCAGCAGATTAGAGCTGCTATTGTTATTTAGCTCTGGTACACTGTATATATGACACAGTTGCAAGCAATACAAGTTATGAAATGTTATATTGAATTAATTTATTTCATTGTTTCAAATTTTAAATCACCATGGAACTGGGTCACCATGGAAAGATAAAAGAAATGGAAAAAATAATAATAACTGTTAGTTGTACTAAACCTCCTTGGGGGAGTAAAGAGAGAGAAGAGAGAGAGAGAGAAGAGAATATTACTTATGAGGACAAATAATACCTAGTGTGGAATTATTTTTTACTCAAGAGCAAAAGTTGGATTGTTAAAGAAGACTCATTTTTGACCCTAGCCTTTCAGCTTTCAAACTCAACTATCCTCACTGCTGTTTTCCAGAAAAGAAGGAAAAAGGACAGAAAAAAGGAAGAAAAGGAAGGAAAAGAAGAAAAGAAGGAAGGGAGAAAAGAAAAAAGGAAGAGAGGGAGAAAGAAACTATGCTCCTATGACTCCTCACCTGCTCCTGTGCTGGCCGTTAGGGTAGAGCTGCTTCATCACTTTGACTTACTAATAATTGTTGTTATTATCTTTCCGTGGAGGGTTTTAACTGACTGATTTATTTTTAATGTGGTTTGGGAATCTCGAGCTAAGAGATGTAATGGTTTGCGAATTTTATTTTTTTAGTTTTTGAGGAGAGATGAAGGATTTTCACTTTCAATGGAACGTGAGTGTCACTGAATATATCTATAATCAGCGTGACTGAGACCCAAGACACAATGATGATTTGGGCAAGGGATTTTTGGTGATTGTCTCAGAGACCTGTGTCATATTGGTAGAGCATTATAATTTGCATGCCACAGTCACACTCATTATCCCATTTAGATAGCATAACTATGACTCAATTCAGTATTAATAAAGGGAAATTGGAAATTTTTTTAGCTCACATAAAAAGAAGTCCAGAGAAAGACACTGCCACCCACCCTGTCAAAGTTTTCCTAAGGCTGGTGGAATAGCTTCTAGTACTAATGAGGCCTACCAGCTTGTGCATGCTGACACATGCCTTGTTCATGCCAATTCATGCCTTGTTCATGCCTGGGGTAGACAGCTTTCTGCGGTGCCATTTTCTTAAGAGCAAGGGTGCTGATTTCCCAGAATCCTCCAGGAATCCTCTCCTCTTGTCTCACTGGCACAGAATGGCTTAGCCAGGGCCATTTCTAAAAACAGACATCTTTGGTTTAGACTTATCAGCTGGAATGTAATAGATATTGAGCAGTTAACACAATGCCCTTTCCATAGGTCCATTTTCTAGATTTTGGTTGACAAACCGGACCCCTTGGGGTAACTCTGCCTGGCCGCCTGTGTTCATGATGGAAGTTTCATCAGAACACAGCCATGCTGTATTGTTTCTGGCTGCTTTCATACTACAATGGAGACCCTGGTGGCATAGTGGTTAGGAGCTATGGCTGCTAACCAAAAGGTCGGCAGTTCAAGTCCACCAGGCACTCCATATGGGGCAGTTCTATTCTGTCCTATAAGGTCGCTTCTAGTTGGAATTGGCTCCGCGGCAATGGGTTTTTGTTGTTTCATGTTACAACAGCAGAATTGAGTACTACTTATGACAGAGGCTGTATGGTCCATAAAGTCTAAAAAATTTACTATCTGGCCCTTTAGAGAAAGTTATTGACCCTTGCTCTATATGAAGAAAGTGGAGTTGAGGATAATGACTCTCCCAAAGTCAAAGAGCTAATAAGAGGTCGAGACTAGATTTTAACCCAGATGCCCAAAGCTCTCTGCACTAGCAGAAGACTTTCTCAGGATAAGCTTGCATTTTTTTTTTTTTTTTGTGATGGTGAGCTAATGCAGCCTTTATACAGAGCAACATTGATATACCTACACCTGTACTGTTGCTGTTGAGTAGATTCTGACTTATAGTGACCCTAGAGGACAGAGCAGAACTGCCCCATAGGGTTTCCAAGGAGCAGCTGGTGGATTCGAACTGCCAACCTTCTGGTTAGCGGCTGAGCTCTTAACCACTGTGCCACCAGGGCTCCAACACTGATATAAGCGTGCTGAAATAAATATAACAACTAATTCAATTCTTAGGAACAAGTTCACATGATAATATGAATAGAGGAATAGAAAGGGGCTGCAAGAAAATCAAAGGGATATTTTACAATTCATCATAATAAATTTGATACCCCATTTAAAACACATATACTCACACTGAAATAGGATTAAAACTTTTCAATAATCACTGGGATAAAATTAAAGATTTCCAAAGAATAACTTCACATAGCTGAAATGTTGATTCACTTTTACTTTGTTGAGTTTTATTCACAGAAAGTAGGTTTTAAAAATGAAGGGAAAAAAAAACAGTGAAGTGATTGAATGAATGTGGTATTCACAGAAGAGACACGTCTATGATATATGTCTTTCCTTTCTCATGCATTCACCCTACCTTCACTTCTTCAGCCTGTCACCTTCCCAGTTTTCTTTCTGCAGCAGCTGGCCTCCAAGATGCCCTTCAGTCATCCTGATCTCTGGTATTCATGTTCTTGGGTGGTTCCCTCCCACATTATATAAGGGTTGGTCTGTGTCACTAATAGAATATGCCCTAAGTAATAATGTGTGACTCTAAAGCTGTGTAACTATCTCAGGTTCTTGGATATCTTGCTTTGGGGGGAATCTGTGAGGTCACTTTTGCAGTCTTGTGGAGTGGCCCACGTAGAGAGTAACGGAGGCCTCCCATCAACAGCCAGCACCAACTACCAGCCATGTGAGTGAGCCTGGTCCCGAGGCTCAGCCAAGCCTTCTGATGACTTCAACCATGGCTCACATCTGCCTGCAAACTTAGGAGAGACCCTGAGCCAGAACTGCCTGCCAAACTGCTCCCTACCCACAGAAACTGTGAGAGGTAATAAATGCTTATTGTGATTTTTAAGACATTAAGTTTTCAGGTAATTTGTTAAACTGCAATAGATAACTAATATACTTTTCATCCATATTAGGTCCAAGAAATAGCGGAAGAGGAGGCAGACAGACTGGAGGGTTAGGGAGGAAATGAAGGACAAAGGAGGCTAAATAAGAAGTCAAGTGAGGTAACAATAAGGGAAATAAGGTCTGATAATTAGATGAGATTATCTTGATCCTCAGATGGGGAATTTGAATGGACGTCTCTAATTAATCTGAGGCCTTAAGACAAACAAACAAAAAAGCCCCACCAGCCTAAAAGTGCTATTGCTTGCAGGTGTTGTCCACATCACAGCTGCCACCATTCATTTTAACATGTGCTTCTCATAACTGAACTCAAAATGGTAATTCATAGCAACTTTCTACTCCCTCTTGGCTCTGTGAACTCCCTTGGTTCTGTTTCTACAGCTTAGCTTCTTTTCTGAATTATTTTCTCTTCCCCATAAATACAATGGTCTTCAGATGAGGCCAGTGGTATTTTCAGGTAGGGCCACACCTAGGTATTTATCCCATGCAACGTGGTCTTCTTACAATATGACTGAGACACCTCCCATTTAGAGCTGGGGCTTGTTTCCTCCTCTTTAATCTGGGCAGAGGCTTGTGACTGCCTGACCGATAGGTGTGGCACAGTTGATGTTACCTGACTTCCAAGGCGGGGTTATAAAAAGCATGCAGCTTCCTCTCTCACTCTCTCTTTTCGCTTGCCCTTGGAACCCAGCCACCATGTTGTGAAGATGCTCAGGCCACATGTAGAGGCCACATGGCATTCCATCTAAGGTCTTGGCTGACATCAGTGTTGGCTGACATCAACCAGCAGATATGTGAGTGAATGAGCTTCAGATGGTTTCAGCCTCCAGCCTTTGAGTCTTCCAGCTGAGAACCCAGGGGCCATGGAGCAGAGATGAGTTATCCCTGCTGTGCCTTGTCTGAATTCCTGACCCACAGAAACTGTGAGAACTAATAAATGATTATTGTTATTTTCAGTCACTTGGAGAGCTAGGATGCGCCTGACCCAAGCCATGGTATTTTCAATTGCCTCATATATATGCGAAAGCTGGACAATGAATAAGAAAGACCAAAGAATTGATACCTTTGAATGAAGACGTTGGCAAAGAATATTGAATAAACCACGGACTGCCAGAAGAACAAACAAGTCTGTCTTGGAATAAATACAGCCAGAGTGCTCCTTGGAAGTGAGGATGGTGAGACTTTGTCTCATGTAATTTGGACATAATATTAAGAGGGACTAGTCCCTGAAGAAGGACATCATGCTCAAGAAGGTAGAAGTTGTTTTTCTTGTTCTTAGGTGCTGTCGAGTCAGTTCTGACCCCATAGTGATCCTATGTACGACAGAAAGAAACACTGCCTGGTCCTGCACCATCCTCACAATCATTGTTATGCTTGAGCCCATTGTTGCAGCTACTGTATCACTCCATCTCTTTGAGGGTCTTCCTCTTTTTCGCTGACCATCTGCTTTAACAAGCATGATGTCCTTCTCCAGGGACTGATCCCTCCTGATAACATGTCCAAAGTATGTGAGACGTAATCTCACCATCCTTGCTTCTAAGGAGCATTCTGGTTATACTTCTTTCAAGACAGATTTGCTCATTCTTTTGGCAGTTCATGGTACATTCAATATCCTTTGTCAACACTACAATTCAAAAACATCAACTCTTCAGTCTTTCTCATTCATCATCCAGGTTTCACATGCATATGAGGAGATTGAAAACACCATGGCTTGGGTCGGGCACACCTTGGTTTTCAAGGTGACATCTTTGCTTTTCAATGCTTTAAAGAGGTCTTTTGCAGCATATTTGCCCAATGCAATGAGTCTTTTGATTTCTCGACTGCTTTTTCATGGGTGTTAATTGTGGATCCAGGTAAAATGAAATCCTTGACAACTTCAAACTTTTCTCTGCTTATCACGATGTTACTTATTGGTCCAGTTGTGAGAATTTTCATTTTCCTTATGTTGAGGTGTAATCCGTACTGAAGGATGTGGTCTTTGATCTTCATCAGTAAGTGCTTCAAGTCCTCTTCATTTTCAGCAAGCAAGGTTGTGTCATCTGCATAATGCAGGTTGTTAATGAATCTTTCTCCAATCCTGATGTAGAAGGTCAGTGAAAAAGCAGAAGATCTTTGCTGAGATGGACCGACACAGTGGGTGTAACAATGGGCTAACATACAATGATTGTGAGGATGGTACAGGACCTGGCAGTGTTTCTTTCTGTTGTACGCAGGGTTGCTATGAATTGGAACCAACTTGATGGCACCTAACAGGAGCAACAAATGTAGAGATAATTTGTTACATACCAAGAGATAACTAATACATCAAGAAACTCTTTTCTGTTTTGTTCTCTTGCTTGACAATTTCATTCGGTTTGCTGGTGTCCAGTTAGTCCTCCACTACCTTTCTCCCGACATCAGCACTCCTGTCTTTGCGAATGTCTCCCCCACAATTCCTTCCAGTTCAGACCTCTCCTCATGTTTGGTGTTGTCCTACCAGTTGCCTTAGGGACACCTCCTCCTGGATATTTCTCATACATGGTATTGCACAGAAAGATACTTATCGTCTTTCTCCCCAAATTCATTTATCTTCCTCTGTGCCCTATTTCTATCCTGGGCAGAACCAACCTCCCAATCTAGAAACTTTAGTCATCGCTGACTCCTCCTTTGCTGTCTTTTCTATCCAGCCAGTTGCCAAGTAGTACATTGGGTCAGTTGGAATGGTTTTGGCTGCAAGTAATACAAAAGCCAACTAAATATGGTATAGCTGTTTAGAGTCAATCAGGAGATAGAAACCCCACAATAGGTTAGCAGGAGAAGTTTAATAAGGAAATATTAACTGTGATAAAAGAGTAATGATACGACATAAAGAAACTTATTATGGTACCCTCGGGCTGAGAATGAGTATGAAGAATAGCTTACAAGGGGTTCAGACTTCCCTGGAGAAGGTACAACTCAGCCCATAGAATAGCAGAGAAGTTTGCTTACTTGGCCAGGCTAGAGCTGATCTGGAGCTGACCTGATGTTGCAATAGTCCACTACATTCATTTCCTGAGCTGCTGTAACAAAATACCACAAATCGGGTGGCTTATGAGAACAGAAATTTATTGCCTCACAGTTCTGGAGGCTGGGAACCTACATTCAGGGTGTTGGCATGACCATGTTCTATGGAGGGCGCTAGGGGAAGATCTCAGCTTCTCTCTCAGCTTCTGGTAGCCCCAGGCGTCCTTGGCTTTTGGCTGCAGCATCACTCCATCTCTGCCTCCCTCTTCGCATGGACTTCTTCCCTGTGTGTCTGCTCTCCTTTTTATAAGGACACCACTCATACTGGATTAGGACCCACCCTACTCTAGTATGACCTTATGTTAACTGATAAAAAAGATAGCATCTTCAAAAACCCTATTTCCAAGGTCATGTTCACAGGTACAATGGTTAGGACTTCAACATAAATTTTGAGGGGACACAATTCAATCCTTCTGGAATGGCAGTGGGAGAACAAATGGCCAGCAACTGGTGGCGTGGGCATACAGCAGCAATTTGGGTGCCAGTGGGGGTCGGAGGCCTTCAGAGCATGGAAATTGCACCAGGTCTTGCAGAAGGAGTTGCAGTTTGATGTGTGACCCTCTGGGCTTCAACCAGCTGTGTGCAGGCCACATAGAGGCTTACTGAGGGTGTCCAGGCCTCTCTCTGGAGTGCAGGCAGGGGAGCTGGTGGTCAGAAGCCAGGTGTGGGCATGCAGGAAATTGCAGGAGAGCCTCTTCCTCCAGAGTGTCCTCTACTGAGAAAGCTTAACGGCATGTGTCCCTGGGTGGTGCAAACAGAGGACATGCTCAGTTGCTAATCTAAAGGATAGAAGTTCAAGTCCACTCAGAGATGCCTTGGAAGAAAGTATTGGTGATCAACTTCCAAAAAATCAGTCAATGAAAATACTCTGGAGCATAGTTCTACTCTGACATACGTGGAGGCGCCATGAGTCAGACTTGACCTGACGGCAACTGGTGTTTGGTTTGATTTACTTAAAGGAACTCCCTTGCTTATCACACAGCATTCAGAGCTGAGAGGCAATAAATTAACAACTAGTACACACAGCTTAGGCAAATTTACTTATTCTGCCACAAAACAAAAGATCAAATACACAGCATTCAAGGGTGCTGGTGAACTGGTAAACAGTCATCAGGATCCAGACGTTTTCCATCTTCCTCCCACTGAGTTGGCTCTATCTCTCCTCATAGTCACAAGGGGATATAAAATGTAAAATTGACTATCTTCCTTACTAAACTGTGAGCTCCTTGAGGGAAGGATTATATTTTATAAACCCGGGATTTAGCAAATCTTTGGCCAAATCAAGTCAAAAAGCAATCTGTTCCATCATGGAATCTCTTTCCCAACTTCTCATTTTGACAAATGTAAGACCTACAGAGAAGTTGGAAGAATAGTGCAAGAAGACTGATAAACCCTCCACCTATGACAGAGATTGAATTTATCCCCCCAAAGATATGTTAAAGACCTAATGATGCCTGGTACCTGTGAATGTGGGCCTGTGTGGAAACAGGGTTTTTCTTTTATGTTAAGGAGGTCATACCAGAGTCGGGTGGGGCATAAACCTAATTCCTTCTGGGTGGTATCTTAAAAAAAAAAAGAGCAGAACCAACAGGGAGAGAGGCACAGGAGGAAGACAGATGCCACGTGATGATGGATGGAGGCGGGTTTATCTGTAAACCCTGGGACCCCAAGAATTGCAGGCGGCCACTAGAAGCTGCAAGAGATGAAGAAGGACCTTTCTCTAGAGGTGATGCCCTCATTTGGATTTCCAGCCTCCAAAACTGTGAGATAATACATTTCTGTTCTTAGAGCCACTCACTTGTAGTATTTTGTTATTACAATCCTAGAAAACTAGGACAGCCTACATTTACCAATGATTAATATTTTTGACATTAACTTTCTACCCATACATTTATATATATTTTTTCTGAACCATCTGAAAGCTGCAGACATCATGACACTTCACCCCTAAATACTTCAGCACATATTACCTAAGAACAAGGACATTCTCCTACATAATCATGATACCATTATCCCACCCAAGAGATTTAACATTAATTCAATCTACTACACATTTTTTTTCATGCAAGTTATTTTATTTATCATCTTAGACAGAGATAGGTAGCTACCACTGAGTTGACTCTGATTCATGGTGACCTTATGTATAGCAGAATGAAACATTGCCTGATCCTGTGTCATCCTCATGATTGTTGGCATGTTTGAATCCATCATTTTGGCTACTGTGCCAATCCATCTCACCAAGGGTCTCCCTTTCCCTCATTGATCATTTGCTTCGCCAAACATGGTGTCCTTCTCCAGCGACTGATGCTTCCTGATGACATGTCAAAAGCAAGTGAGTCGGACAATGCTCTGTTGTGATCCATAAAGTTTTTGTTGGCTAATATTAGGCAGTAGATAGCCAGGCCTTTCTTCCTAGTCTTAGTCTGGAAGCTCTGCTGAAACCTGTCAACCATGGGTGTCTTTGCTAGTATTTGAAATACTTCTGGCATAGCTTCTAGCATCATAGCAACATGCAAGCCACCACAGTATGACAAACTGATAGACAGGTAGATCAAGACATTTCAAAAGGTATGACAATGTGCTCTGAAGGTCTTTTGGTAGAATCACCCTCCTCCCTGGATGTTCTGAAAAGTGTCTGGAATTTTTGTGTAAGCTTCTGCCTGAGTTTCAGAGAAATATCTGAGCATCACTGATTTGATAGCTTGTGGCCAGTATTCCAAGGGACACATGTTAGCTTTACCTGCCGCTGCTATTACTCCAGACCCCAAGCAGAGACATTCTCAGCAGCAGACCATTTTTGTCCTTGGTCTGTCACCTGGGCTTGTATTGCCCAAGTGTCAGGTGCAAGAGGACTGAGCCATCACAACAGTGTCGTGGTCAAAGCGCAGGCAGTCATACCTGGATTCCGGGACTGGATCTGCTCCTATTCATTGTGGGGTCTTGGGCTAACATCTCTGAGTCTCTGCTTCCTCAAAGGTTTGCTGCAAATGTCCACAAACTACAGCAGAGCTTTATGCCCGACACTGTTTGACTTCAGAGTTTCTAACGTTGTTGTTGGTGCCGTTGAGTCTGTTTTCAATTCCGAGCAGCCTCATGTGACAGAGTAGACCTGCCCCATAGGGTTTTCTAGGCTGTAATCTTTATGGGGGCAGATCACCAGGCCTTTCTCCTGCAGAGCCGCTGGGTGGGTTTGAACCTCCAACCTTTCGCTTAGCAGCCGAGTGCTTAACATCTGAGCTCCTTAGAGTTTATAATATATGATTAATGTTCAAGTTTTTCCAATTGTCCCCAAAACCCAAACCAAGCCCACTGCTGTCCAGTGGATTCTCACTCAGCGACACTATAGGACAGAGTAGAACTGCCCCTTAGGGTTTCTAGGGCTATAAATCTTTACAGAAGAAGACTGCCCATCTTTCTCCTGTGGAGTGGCTGGTGGGTTTGAACCACTGACCTTTGGGTTAGCAGCCAACTACTATAACCACTGCACCACCAGGGGTCCTTCAGTTGTCCCCAAATGCCCTTTATACCTTCTTCTTCTGCAGGGCTCAGGCTCCAGCTAAGGATCATGCATTACATTTTGTTATTATGTGTCTTTCCCCCAAACCAAACCAGTTGCCATCCAGTCGATTCTGACTCGTAGCAACCTATAGGACAAAGTAGAACTGCCCCATAGGGTTTCCAAAGCTGTAATCTTCATGGGAACAGACTGCCACATCTTTCTCCCAAGGAGCAGCTGGTGGGTTCAAACCACTGACTTTTGGTTAGCAGACAAGTGCTTTAACCATTGCGTCAACAGGGCTCCTTCCAATTTTCTCCAAATATCCTTTAGACCTTCTTCGTTGGGGAGCTCAGGCTCCAATTAGGGATCATGCATTATATTTTGTTATTATGTCCCTTTTTAGGACAGTGATTCTCAAACTTTGATGGGTATGAGAATATCCTTGAAAGCTTGTTAAAACAATTTCCTGGGCCCATGTCCAGAGATTTTCATTTAATAGGTTGGGGTGGGACTCATGGATTTGTGTTTATAACAAACTGGCAGGTGATGCCACAACCGATGGTGCAAAGATCACACTTTTGGGAACCACTGATCTAGAACAGGGGTCAGCAACCTTTTTCTGTAAAGGGTCAGATACTAAAATACGTTAGGGCAACAACAAGAAATAGTTGTGAAAAACTTTGAAATGGACCAAAAATATTAACGGGCAACTTCAGTGGAAAGCTAGACGTTGTCTAGCATACCCTCTGGTTCTATGGGCTTTTGTGCTTTTCATTGTCTTAGAGT
Source organism: Elephas maximus indicus (assembly GCF_024166365.1). Taxonomy (NCBI): domain Eukaryota; kingdom Metazoa; phylum Chordata; class Mammalia; order Proboscidea; family Elephantidae; genus Elephas; species Elephas maximus. The sequence goes on from NC_064819.1 coordinate 232,368,903, forward strand.
AATTTTACAACTCTGTAAATTGTATAATATGTACAGTAATGTATGTAATGCTTGTCTTTAGGGACGCAAATTGTGTCCATTGGATACGCAGTTGATTATTGACCTGTGAATACTGATCCACCTTACATTTATGAGGCAAATTCATTTGGCACTGTGGGCTACCTACATACGTGTTGGATTCTTTTTGGGTTCTCTTTTAAACCAGTTGTAACATCTCACTGGTTCTCTTGTCAAGTAATGAATCAAATAAAATGTTTGATACGTGCATTTTCCATCTGAATCTGAGTCATGATTATACCCTCTTTTTAATATTATTCTTCAGCAGCTCTTTTAATACATCACTTTAGGAGGCAAATAATGTCAGTTTTTCCAAAAATTGGTGATACTAATTTTAATCACTTGACTAAGGTGGTCCTAGCAGACCTTTCCACTGTAAACATGTATTTTCCCTTTATTTAGGTGATATTTTGAGAACTGGATCTCCCCAAAAGCGAAAATTCCAGTTCCCAACAATTTTTACCTGTTGGTTTTAATACCCAGTGATGACCCTTACCTGTATCAATTATGATACTGGAGTTGCAAAATATTAACCCTTTCTTGATGCCCACCAGAGCTCCTCCTCTGAACCACTACAACACTTAACTTTCTTGGGCTTTGTTACTCTTTGACAGTATAGCATAGTGGCTCAGCCATAGGCTCCTCACCTGTTTGGCTTGGGTTCAAGTCCTGGCTTTTCCTGCTTATTAGCTGTATGAATAGCAAGCTATTTAACTTCTCTGTGCCTCAGTTTCCTTACCTATAAAATGGGGCAATAAAGGTACCATAAAATTAAGATTAAATGAGCTAATACAAAGCACCAGAACACCGCTTAACTCATACTTATCTGCTCGTGATTATTTGTACAGGTTTGAGTCCCAGCTTTGTCACATCTCAAAGTCTTTGAGCAAGTTACTTAACACTTCTGTCCCTCAGTTCCTCATCTATGAAAAGGGTCTCATCTCACAGGTTTATTAAGATTCATGCTTAAGTGGCTAGCATAGTATCTGGTACAGAATAAGCATGCACACACACACACACACACACACAAAAGATTGATAGTTATCACGGCGATCATTTTCTAACTTTCTTATTTGCTCTAATAAAAGAAAATGTTTTGGATTCAAGCCTTGTCAGACTATCTTTTTGCTTTCACAGTGCCTAGCTCAGAGCCACTCACATAGTAAGTTGTTTTTGGGTGTCCTCGAGTTGGTTCTTAATCATGTAGTGATGCTACAGGACAGAGCAGAACTACCCCACAGAGTTTCCAAGGAGCAGCTGGTAGATTTGAACCTCCAGCCTCTTGGTTAGCAGCCGAGCTCTTAACCGCTACGCCACCAGGGCCCCCTGACATAGTATAGTCTCCAGGAAGCATCTGAACAGACGAATTAGGCAATCTTTGCTCAGCGGCATGTGTTTGACAGTCAGCAACTGGCTGTTTCATATTTCACGTTCCCATATTGGTGCCGCCTTCTTTCCTATAGGATGCCCGTGCGAGTAAATAAAACTCCCACAGCAGGCCGTGAGCAGTTCTCCTTGGCAAAGGCTGGAAATCCCCGTGGAAGGCTCGGTTATTTCATTCCAAAGCCTCAAAAGCACCCGACTTGCGCTACTGCGTTCACGGCTCGGGCGCTCGGAGCAAGCCCTCGAATCCCCCCGTCCCCTGCAGACGCTGGGAAATTCTAGGCTGGGAAGCGCCCCTGTCACGAACCCAGCAGGGTTCCGAGGGAGGGGAAACTGAGGCCCCTCGTCCCTTGGGCCGGGCGCTCACACCTCGGCCGGCGCGCCCCGCAGCTCCCAGGCCCGCCGCCCGCCCACACGTGACCCCCACGGGGCCGGGGTGCCGGGATCACCTGAACAGGGCGGTCACGTGACGGCAGGGGCGGTGCCGCGCGGTCACGTGACGCGCGGTTCCTGGGTCGCCGCCGCCGAGCCCAGCCGAGCCGCTCGCTCCTGCCGCTCCTGCCGCCCGGCTCCTCCGGCGTCTCCCGCACCTCCGCCGCCACCGCCGCCGCCGCCGCCTCCGCCCTGGCGGCGCGACCCTGTCCCGGGAGCGGCCCCGCGCCGCCGCGCGCCGCCAGCCCCGAGCCCGCCGCGATGGGGGCCGCCGGCGGCCGGAGCGCCCACCTGGGGCCCCGGCCCGCGCCAGCCGCCCGCCCGCCGCGCGCCCTGCTCCTGCTGCAGCTGCTGCTGCTCGTCTCGGCGCCCGGCGGCCCGCGGGGCCCAGGCGCCGCGGCCCAGGGCGCCAGCTTCCCGGAGCTGTGCAGGTGGGTCTCCGGGCAGCCGCGCGCCTCGCCCTCCTCCCGCCGCGCACGGTGCTCGGCCGCCCGGGGAGGGTCCGAGGTCCCGGGGTGGCTTCTGCCCCAGGTTCCGGTCCACTTCCCACCCCGACTCCGAGAGGGAAAGTTGGCAGTGTGTTGGCCAAGGAGCAGAAAGCGGAGGCTCCTCTCCGTCCGGGGGCGGGGGGCGCGCGGTCCTGGCACTGGCTCCGCTAGCCCTCTGACCTGGACCACTTGTGGCTGTCACTAAGTCAGGGGCCGCGTGGGGCGCGAGCGGCCGGCTGCCCGGACCCATCTGGGTGACATCCTGTGCGTAGCCTCACGCCCGGTTCAGCCTGCTCCGCGGTGCGTCTGGGAAAGTTGGTTTAGGCAGGAACTACAGCTTTGCTTTGTTCCCACTTCCACGTTTCGGTTGAAGTTCCATCAGCTGGGTCCTTGGGGAGGTCCCCGAGTCTGGAAAGACTTAGTCTTCGAGTTGGGTGTTTTTGGTTTCATTTACTGATCGATTTCCTCCGTGTGAGTTTTTCATTTTCATTTTAAAGTCGCTGAGAGCTTTTCTGCCGTAGGTGACGTTAAAAAAATTTTTAAAAAAATTTTTTAATTAAGGGGATAGGGATGGTGGTCGTCCTGTATTCTGCTGTCAAGATTTTATCCTTCACCTCTCCAATCCCAGTTTTCCGTCTAGTTGCTCACATGATGTCATTGTCTCTGGGGTGGATTATTCTAGCGGTGGAGCGTTTTGCTCTGGGAACCATGATGGTATAATCCTTAGCCCCACTGAGTGCTGTTCATGTGCTCGGACTGAGAGAAACCATGGGTTTGGGAACTTCCAATTCTGTGAATTTTTTTGAGCAACTTCCTCTGGACGATTTAGGATGATGTAAAATTCAAGCTTTTATTTGTTTTCTGAAGTTTAGTAAAAAGCAAGCAGACTGAAAAGTTTTGAAAGACTAGGGAACAGTCCACCCCTGGTGACCCTGATGATTTTCCTGGGCAGCAGCAAGTTACTTCTCAGAATGAAATGAAGTTGAGTATACTGGGAGCTGAAGTTTTACTTTGTGGTCAGGTTTGTGAGGTTCCTATTCTTCCCTCCATTCAGAGACATTCTTAGTAGCACCGTAGAGTTTAGAACTTGCAGGATTACTCCCAGAGGAGTGAGACAAAGATCAAATAGAAGCGCTTTGGTAAGGTTCATGTCCAAGATTTCCTTCCCTCTTTTTTTTTTTTTTTTTTGAGATGGGTGGGGCAGTGAAGGGAGAGTTTACTGCATAATAGTTTGTGAGCCAGTTAGCTGCCCTAAGATACATAGTAACATGTGCTTGATACAGAAAAAAAAAGGTGGCAACTTAGAAGAGGGCAGTGTCTCAGAAACAAGGTCAGGAGGAGACCCACACTGAAAGGCAGAAACACTGGTTGGTCTGACCAAAAACATCCCTGAGGAATTAACTCAGTCGGGCTGGTGATGTCCAGCTCTTAGATGATGTTAGAAAATTGGAATTTGCTTCTCAATAGTTCAGGGTAAAAATTGGCCTCAAGAGAAGACCCATGCCCTGTGGCTGATGTGGTGGCCGGGGAGCTTGCTTTTGCACTAGGCCAGTCACTGAAGTGCAAACGAGGTGGAGACCCTCAACAAGATGAATTGACACAGTGGCTGCAACAATGGGCTCAAACGACAATGAACGTGATGCACAACAGAATGAAACACCGGGCAGCGTTACATTCTGTTGTATGTAGGGTCACTATGAGTTGAAACTGACTCGATGGCACCTAACAAGAAGTCCCTGAAGTGTTGGGAACCTGTGTTTATTAACTTCATCTTCAGGTACAACACCTCCCTTGGTCCAGTGGGAAGTGGCCTTTGTATCTTTAAATCCTTCTGAGCACTGTCATATATGGGCAGATAAATACTAGAGTGTTCTGAAGGTTGATATGCACTGTTGGTATGATAAGGTGTGCCCTCTCTGGTCTTAGAATATCTTTAAAGGTGGTGGATTTCAGTTTTCTGCCAGATTTCCTAAGGACAACGAACCTAACAGCCAACTCAAGTTTGGCTTTGCACACACCTCTCTCCCATCTGGTTAACTGCTCTATGGTTGCACCTTGAGACTTTTCCAAAGCTCCTGCAGTAATTGTCATCTCTGTTTTAAATTGAGTACCTGCAAGGTGAAATTCTTCCAGTCCATTCCTATTTTAAATTGATACGTCTGCTTACGTTCTTTTTAAGGCGTTTTGTTTTGTTTTGAAGGGGGGTAAAAAATCTGCTTTTTTTAATGAGAGAGAACTGGCAAAAAGTTTCCTAACATTAGTGCATATTTGGGGAATACAAATGTGAACTGATTATTTTTAAAATCCGCTGAAGCGGGACATGGTTAGCTACCTTTCTATTCTTTCCATGGTCACACCCATCTCCACCCTGAGCATGAAAGCTAGGCCTCTACATATGTTACTATTTGTTTGTGCAGCTTGGTCACATCGAGACAGTTCCAGTGTTGCAAAGATCACATTCCAAATGGCTGTGAAGTGGCTGTTGGAAACTTCGACTGCATTTTCTCGTTGAAAACAGTCTTGTTCATTGCAGTTTGGTGCCAAGGGCTATCTGAGAACCCCATCATCCCAGCAGCATTTTCCAGGTGCCCAGACACTGTACAGCTTCAACTAGAGCTCTGGTGCAAAATCTCACACACTCTTTAAAAAAGAGAGTTGACTTTCCCAGGAAGCAATCTCTCCTCTCAAGCCCGGCTCTCAGAGCCTTAAGGGTATTTTTCATCTATCTGCTGCCCCATAGGACCCAGGAGAGGGAAGTCAGGACCAGCTTTGGGGCATGCTGGGTGGGGGAGAGGGTTTGGGTGAGCTTCGGCTCTGACCCTGTCATGGTGGGTGGCGGGTAGGGGTGCCGTTCCTGGTGTAATTAGTTATTGGGGAGTTGGGGGGGCAGGAGGAAGGAAGCAGGCTAGAGGGGTGATTTCAGCAGCTGCTTTGACTACATTCGTGTACACGGAGAGGCCAGGTCTCTGGGGGTGACTCGTGGAAAGGCAGGGACAACACAGGCAAGTTTCCCAAAGTGTATCTGGCTCCAAGTAGCACTTGGAATAAGTGTTTATTCTTTGGAGAGACTCAATAATGTTTTCTCAGTGTCAAGAGGATTGGGCAGTGGAAGAAGTTAGTGATTATTAATCACTTCAGTGTTTCTTGGGAAGTGGTGTGCTGGGGTAGGAAGAACCTGTTTCCCGAAGCCAGCGTTGTAGGCTGTGGGACCCGCACACACAGAGGTCCTGGGGTGGGAAGGAGTTTGAGACTGGGGAGGGATAGCGCAGATCGGTGGGGCAGGACAAGGCAGAAACTGGGGAGGGGGACCTACGGGCAAGGAGGCAGGGGCTAGGCCGGGCAGAATCCCCTGGAGTGGTCAGAATGCTGCGTATTAGTAACTTTACTTCTACTGTACAATTTAAACTTTGCAAAATGCCGTATTACCTATAAAATAGGTGGGTTTCCGTCCTTTATTGTGGTGTTAACATCATCCTTCACAAGTGAAGTCCTAGTGGTCTGTACTAATTATAAAATGATGCATGGGGTCAGCATGATTTAGGCAGTTAAATATTTTAAAATTTATATAGAACGAATTTTCCCCAAATTGTTTGGGTATAAATGCTGAAAAGTTTTTATTATTTTGAGGACAAGAGAATAATGAAGCCAGCTGGGGGCTGAGGTTGGTTTAGTTCCTGTCTCTAAGGAGACTTTTTTTTTTTTTTTTCCCCTGAAATTTTTCCAAAAGAACAATCCTTATATGCCTAATTTGGGCCACATGTTAAACTTGGACCATGTCCAATGGTGTGTATATATTTCTTCCAACAAAACGTATGTGTAGAAGCCTGTGATTGCTAATTACAGGCACATGAAGACTCATTGATTAATTTTTAGAACAGCATCCTGATAAATTCCTAGGAAATGAATGCCTGATCCTCATCTCTTACCAGTGTTCCGTAGAGAAAGGAATTTTTAAAAGATGGTTGGAGAAAAATAATTTTGGCGTCCTCTATTTTGATCTTAACAAGTAAAACTGCATTGAACTGGGCAGTGAAAATTCAGGGACCAGAACTGGGCCTCAGGCAGCCCAGATCCTGGCCACAGTATAGCATGTCTCTATTGCAAAGGGAGGTACCTGTCCCCACCCCATTGTTTTGGGGAGACTTGGGCATTTATTTTTGCCATATGAATTTTAGAATTATCTTGTCAAGCTTCGTGACAAATCTTAGACTGATTGAGCTTCCGTAGAATTTATAGATTATTGTACACGTGTCAGTTTTCCTAAATTACTGAGTCTACCCATGTGTGAACGTGACAGCGCTGTCTGTTCATTGCAGTCTTCTTTTACTTTCTCCGGCACAAGCATTGTAGCTCTTGACATAAATGTCTTGACATCTTTCTTTTTAGGTTTATCCGTAGGCATGTCCTAGATTTCGTTGCTATTGATAATGGGATATTTTAATCTGTAACTTTTTGTTTGTTTTGCTGGTGTATCGGAAAGCTATTGGTTTTTGTCTTTAAATTTTGTGTGGAGCCCTCTTGGTGAGCTTTTATTAGTTCTGGTAGTTTGTCAGTTAATTTATTATCACTTGAACTTCCTAGGTAGATTTTACTTTTATCATCTGTAAATGATGACAACTTCAGATCTCTTTTTCTTAACTTAATGTCTCTTATTCCTTTGAGTTTTATCATATTCACTAGGCTTTCTGTTATAATACTGGTTAGTAGCAGTGGTAGGGTTTCTTCGTATTAATGGGAATGCGTCAGATGGTTAACCAGAAAGTACGATATTCACTGTGCATTTCTGATAAATACCTTCTATCACGTTTGCCAAGTTTTTTTGTGTGAAACTATTAAAGTTTATCATACACTTTTCTGGCATCGATTGAATTTTGTGTTTTTTTTTTTCTCTTTTAATGATACATTTTCTAATGTACTATCTTTATTTCTAAAATATCCTGTCTTGTTGTAGTACTCTTAAAATACACTGCTGGAATCTGTTGCTGATAATTTTAAAAACCAACTTTGATACAGTAGAACCTATCAAACCCAAAACCTGTATAAGGCAGAAAGCTGTCCGAGAAGGAACACGAAAATATTTTCTATTAACGGAGAGTGGTGGAAAAGTGGTAAGACTGCACCCTTTTGAAGGTGGAAAAGTTGATAGACCCAGAAAAACACGGCAGTCTCAGTCAATTCCAGCTCTCATAAATTTTGCTGTAAAATAAAATACACCAGTTTTTAAGTTTTGACATGGATATAGTCATGTAGCCACCATGGCAGGCCAGACACAGAACATTTTCATCCCTTCAGTTAGTTAACTCATGTCTACTCTCTCCTCCCAAACCCTCAGCCTCAGGAAACCCCCGACTGCTTCTATCAGAATAGTTTTTTCTTATCTAGAATTTCATAAAGTATAAGCATCTATAGGTGCTTCAATCACTCAGAGCAATTATTTTGAATTTTGTCTATGTTGTTATATGTATCAGCAATTCATTTCTTTTTATTACTGAGCAATATTCGATTGTATGGTTATATATACCACATTATATTTAGCCATTCACCTGTTGATGGGTGTTTGAGTTGTTTCTAGTCTTTGGCTATTATGAATAAAGCTGTTGTGAATATCCATGTATGAGATTTTGTGTGACCATATGCATTCTTTTTTGTCTTGATAAATACCTAGACGTGGAATTCCTGAATGAATGGTATTCGTTTAACTTTATGGGAACTGTAACGCTGTATTCCAAAGTGGTTGTACCATTCTGTGTTCCCATCAGCTATGTATGAGACTTCCAGTTGCACCACTTCCTTATCAACACTTGGTCTCGTTAGCCATCCTAGTGGGTTTGTATGAGACGGTGGTGGCTCAGCGGTAGAATTTCCGCCTTCCTTTTGACTCCTGGCCGATACACTTCATGTGTAGCTGCGACTCCTCTGTCAGTGGCGGACTGTGGGTTGCCATTATGCTGAATGGCTTTCAGTGGAACTTCCAGAATAAGGTGGAGTAGAAAGAAAGGCCTGGTGATTTACTTCTGAAAATCAACCGTTGGAAACCCAGTGGATCGCGAGGGCTTGATTCACAACTGATCATGGGAATGTCACAGGACTTGGCAGCCTTTTTTCTGCTGTGTATGGGGTCACCATGAGTCAGGGGCTGACCTGAATGAAGGCAGCTAACAACAGCAGTGGATTTGTAGTGGTACGGCAATATGGTTTTAATTTGCATATCCTTGATGACTAATGATGTTGAACATCATCTCATATGCTTGTCTTCTTTTTTAAAGTATATGTTAAAATCTTTTGCCCCTTTTATTAGTTTCCTTAAGCTGCCACAACAGATTACACCAACTAGGAGGCCAGAAGTCTAAAATCAAGGTATAGGAAGGGTTGGTTCCCTCTGGAGGCTCTGAGGGAGAATCTGGCCCATGCCTCCTCTCTAGCTTCTGGCGATTGCCGGCGATCCTTGGCGTTCCCTGGCTTGTAGGCACATCACTGCAATCTCTGTCTTTCTCTTCACATGGTCATCTTCCTTCAGTGTCTTTGTGGCTTCTCCTTACAATGACACAAGTCATTGGATTTAGGGACCACCCGAATCTCATATGATCTCATCTTCATTTAACTGTGTAGTTACATCCGCAAAGACCCTATTTCTCATTAAGGTCACATTCTGAAGATCTGGGTAGACATGAATTTTGGAGGGACACTATTCAACTCACAACACCCACTCCTTGAAAAAAAAATTTTTTTTTTTTTTTTTTGTCTTATTGAGCCTTAAGAGTTCTTTATGTATTCTGGATACAAATCTTTTGATAGAAATGTGTAATGTGTATTATGAATATTTTCTTCCAAAACGTAGCTTGTGTTTTCATTTTCTTAATGTCTTTTGAAGGATAGATGAGTTTAATTTGGATGAAGTCTTGTTTATATTTTTTTTAAATCTTATTTTATATCATTTTGTGGTTTGTGCTTTTTGTAGCCTAAGAAGTCTTCGCCTATCTCAGGGTTTCTCAACCGCAGCACTGTTGACATTTTGGGCTGAATAATTCTTTATAGTGGGGCTGCCCTCTGTGTTATGTGACGTTAAGCAGCATAGATGCTAGTAATATTCTCTACCCCACAGTGTGACAAACAAAATGTCTCCAGGCATTGCCAAATGACCCCTGTTGGGCAAAATTGCCTCCGTTGAGAACACTGGCCTACTCCAGGGTTGCAGAAATTGTCTCCTGTGTTTTTTTATAGAAGGTTTTATAGTTTTAATTTTAGCTCTGTGTTAAGTTTTTTGAGTTAATTTCTGTGTGTGTTGTGAGGAAAGGGTGAAAGTTCATTTTTTTCCATGCAGATAGTCTGTTTTATTTGTTAATATTTTATGTAGGATGTTGTAAGTTGTGTTTGTAAGTAATATTGTCTGTAATTTCTTTGCTGTGCTGCTCTTGACAGATTTTGGTTATCAAGGAATGTTGCTTTGTGTAGTGAGCTAGTTAGCTTCTAGTATTTCTGTATTCAGTGGAATGGTTTTTGTATAAGATTGACATTTTCTCTTTCCTTCAGTTTTGGTAGAACTCACCAGTAAAACTCTCTGGGCCTAGTACCTTTGAGGAGGTGGGCTATGGCAGGAGGAGGAGTTTTTGACTCCTGTTGCAGTTTTATCTTGTGTTTTAATCAGGGTTCTCTAGAGAAACAGAACACTGATGTAAGCGCGTGCATGCGCGCGTGCACACACACACACACAGAGTGATTAATTGATTTACTTCAAGGGATTGGCTTATGTGGTTGTGGCAGTTGGCAAGTCCAACATCCGTAGGTCAGGTGGGCAGTCTGGAGACTTCTGTAGGCTTGAGATCCAAGATCTGTAGGTCAGGCGATGGAAACGGTGCAGAGTGAAGAAAGAGGGTGAGTTCTGCTAGAATATCTATTTATACTCTGGAGGCTTAGGCAAATTCCCTTTTCAACTGATTGATTATGCTACTTTTAAATTATGGAAGATCATTACATTATATTAGAGAACTACAGTTTAGACTAGTATTTGGCGCAATCACTGGGAATCATAGCCTAGCCAAGTTGACACGTAAAATTAACCATTGCATCTAGTTTACTTATCTCTTCAGATTTAGTACTTTGTCTTTAGCCAATTATGGTAATCTGTTTTTCTAGAAAATTGTCATTTTATGTATTCATATGTACGTATGTAACATGCTGTTCTACTTTTGTTTTCTTAAAGAATTATTTCCCTGAAGTTAAAAAAAAAGTAGGTGAAATTCATGTAACATAAGATATAACCATTTTAAAGTGAACAGTTCGGTGGCTTTTAGCTCATGACAGTATTGTGCAACCACTACCTCTAGTTCCAGGATATTTCCATCACTCCAGAGTCAAATCCCTTCCTTGATGCCCAGTTCCTCCCCATTTCCCCAGCCCCTGCAACCACCAATCTGTGTTTGTCTCTATGGATTTATCTGTTCTGAATGTTTCATATAAGTAGAACCATACAATGTGTGACCTTTTGTGTCTGGCTTCTTTAACTTAGCATAATGTTGTCAAGGTTTATCCATGTCGTAGCATGTATCAGTGCTAACCAGAACCCACTAGCCTCTCCTTGGAAACCCTGTGGGGCAGTTCTACTCTATCCTCTCGGGTTGCTATGAGCCAGAATCGACTCGATGGCAGCAGGGTTTTTTTTGGTGTATATATATGGAAACCAATTGAAACCCTTTGCTGTTGAGTTGATTTCGACTCATAGCGACCTTGTAGGACAGAGTAGAACTGCTCCATAGAGTTTCCAAGGAGCGCCTGGTGGATTCACACTGCCGACCTTTTGGTTAGCAGCCATAGCACTCAACCATTACGGCACCAGGGTTTCCATGTGCTTCCACCTTTGGGTTATCGTGAACACTGCTGCTACGAACATGCATGCACATGTACTTATTTGAGAACCTGTTTTCAGTTCTTGGAGCCCTGGTGGTGCGGTGGTTAAGTGCTCAGCTGCTAACTGAAAAATCGGCAGTTTGAACCCACCAGCTGCTCAGTGGGAGGAAGATGTGGTAGTCTGCTTCTGTAAAGATTACAGCCTTGGAAACCTTATAGGGCAGTTCTGCTCTGTCCTGTAGGGTCGCTAACGGTTGGGACCAACTTGACAGCAACGGTTTTTTTAAAGTGCTAATTCTGTTTAACCTTTTGAGGAACTGCCAAAATATTTTCCATAGTGGTTGGACCATTTTACATTCCCACCAGCTGTGTATGAGGAGGGTTTCAGCTTCTTCACATCCTTACCAACACTTGTTATTTTCTGTTTAAAAAAAGTTTTTTTTATTAGTATATCCATGCTAGTAAGTGAGAAGTAGTGTCCCATTGGGGTTTGGATTTGCATTTCCCTGTTGACTAATGACACTGAGCACGTTCTCATGTACTTATTGGCCATCTGTATTATCTTCTTTGGAGATGTGTCTCTTCAACTTCTTTTCTGTCTGATACACTTTTGAAAATACTCTTTATCTTTGCAGGTAAATTAAAAATAAAAATTCATGATGTGTATGTGCTCTTCTTAATCATATTCACTAAAGATTTATTTACCTTTTTTAGTCTTTTCAAAAATTCTATTATTCTGTTTACCCTCTCTATCATTTGGTTAATTTTTGCTTTGTATACTAACTTCTATCTCAGCTTTACTTTTCTAGTTTGAGTTGAAAGCTTAGACCTTTAATTTTAAATCATTTTACATAATTAAGAATGCATTTAAAACCATTTCTCTTGAGTACCATACCACTGTGATAAATTTTGATACATAGGTTTTTTTTTTTTTATCCTTCAGTTCTAAATATTTCTTTCCAGTGGCTGTAAATATTTCAACTTCCTGGACCCATTAATTTTTTAGAATTTTTTTTTCCAGGTAAGTGAATTTTGGGGGTTATCTTTATTATAATTTTTCCCACTGTGGTCAGTGAGTGTGGTCTGTACAGATCACAGCTTCTCTGTGGAATTTATTGACATTTCCCTTGTGGCCTAGCACCTAGTCAAGTTGTGAGTATCTGTGCGTGTGTTCGGAAAAATGTTCTCTGGGTCTAAGTTTTATTATTTGTGCCGTTTAGCTTTCCTTTATCCTAACTTATCCTTTGTCTTGCTTTACATTTATTTGTTTGTTAATATTTGTGTCTGGTTATCACTTTGGACAGGTTCTAGGGGAATTTCCCTGCCCCTTCCTCCTAGCCTGCCAGCTCTCCTTTTGTCTCTGTTCATATGGTGATCAACTTTTCTGTTGTCTTATATTTCAGCGAGGTCTTCGGTTGATGTCTTTTCCTGGCTGCCATCCGTTCTGCGTGGATACTGCAGCTTTCATCGTCTCACTGAGGGTGCACTGGAAAGTCCTGCACCGATGGGTCTATTCATGCTCCTTCCTTGGGCCCAGTATCTTTTGTCTGGGTTTCTCATTTCATTTTCATACTGTTAGTGCCCTTCCTTCTAATGATGGGAGTCTCTGCTGTGCTCCTGGCAGTTCAGTCTCCACTTGGACATGTGCCGCCGCGGCTTGTGCAGCTGCGTAGGGTGGGTTGGAAGCAGTTGTCAGCGCTTGGCTGGAAAGTGTTTTTGGGGAGGCTGGGTTTTTCACTGGGTTGGGGGGAGGGGCAGGGTGTGCGTCTGGCTGGTTGTTGTTTCTGGGGCTGGTCTGGGGGCTTGGGTTCTTTTCTCTCCTCCTAAGTGTCACATCTGAGCCCTTTTCCTGGCAGGAGACAGCTGCTCACCCCCTGTGATTGCCGTTGGCAGCGTGCAGGGTGCCCTGCCTGCAGTCTGAGGCAGGGAGCCCTGGATTATTGAGTTGGCCTGGTCACATCCCTTCCTTTCTCCGGATCTCCATTTCCCCTTCAAGAGCAGTGGGAGTCAAGTTTTGGAAGTCAGTGTCCTGGTTTTTGAATATGGGCTCCTCCCTTTTCTAGTTGTGAGGCCTTGGGCAAGTGACTGAACCTCTGAGGCCTCAATTTCCTTGGGTGTCACATCAGGATACTGACCCTGTTTTTCAGGGTGGTGTGAGAATTAGAATGTGCCTGGCCCATCCTCAGTGGTCATCAGTGGTAGGTAATGAGCTGGTTACTGCTGCTAATCTGTAGTTAGAGTTGCCACGTTAGATCAGTGGCTTTTTGTTTTTGAGACTGTCACCCTGCACCTGGGGGTCTCCCTCAGTGCCTTGGGATTCTTCCCCCAGCCAAAAAGCATGTCTTCTTTATCTGTCTTATATTGTAGCACTCCACGTAGAATTCCTTTTTGAGAAAGAAAGGTTTCCAGTTTAAAAAAAGTTTTGAAATCACTGGACAATGTGAATCTTGGGGTTGGTTTTGTACCCTGAATTCTGTGAGTCCGAGGTAAGACTCATTCAGGATGCCTTCGGTGGCGAGTAGCAGGAAGCTTCAACTTGAATGAACTTAAACGATGCGGGACTTGATCATGGGAGGGGTGGGGCTTGGGTGGGTGCCAGGTGCCATAGATTGGGGCCCTGGTTCCTTTTCTGTGGGGTCCTGGCCTTGGCTTCTCTCCCAGGCTGGGGGCAGGAGGGCTGCCACGCTTCCACCAACCAGAGGAAGAAGAGGGGCTCTCCTGGTTTATCTCTGTAGGAGTCAGGCACTTTTCCAGCAGCCCCCCAGTTGGCTTCTGCGTGGGTCTTGGTGGTCAGAAGGGGATCCTGTCCTCCCTTAAGCTTTACCCTGCTTCCCAGGGAGGTGGCGGGGTTGGGGGGAGTGGTGGACGCTCAGGTCTGCGGTGTCTGTTGTAGACGGCCGTCTACAGCCGTGGGGAGCAGCAGTTCAGGCTGGAGGGGACGGGCGTGAAAGTGCATGGTGAACAGCACCGTGCCAAACAACAGGGCAGAGAGCTCCTGTGTTCACGTGTGAGGTGTCCACAGCCAGATGCCATCGGCCTGGTATTCTGTTTGTGTTGTTAGCCAGTGCAGTAGAGCAGACGGTGTGAACTCTTCACAGTGGGAGGCTCCTGGCCCCTCTGGTTCCTGTGAGACTGAAACCTGCCCTTTAAATCAGCTGGAGACCGGGAGTGGGATTTTCTCCCTTTTGCATGCTGCCTTTAGAGCCTCTGGGGCAGCCTAGTTCAGTGAACACATGGAGGGCAGGTTCGTCAGGGTGAAGGAGCAGAGCCCTACAAGAATGGTTGCTTGTTCTTAGAGGTAAGGACAGTCATAGGAAATCAGAGAGGATGTAAAACACTAATCTTAGTTTTAGGATATAGAGGGGCTAAGGGAAGATGAGTGAATGTGCAAACAGTGACAAATGGGCTTTGAAATTCAGTTGCTAGTAGGAGGCCGTGGGGAGAGTTTAGGAACTCTCTAATTAGAGCCTTTGTGCTTTAATGCTGTAAATAGTCTTCACACACCTGTGTGTGCTGAAACTAAGTGGGAGAAGTGGCCATGGGTGCTCACTGCAGGAACACATTGACCGTTAGACCATGGCCATGTGTAAAATTAATTTGTTGCCATCTGTGTGAGTACCTCTAAAATCATTTATAAATTTTAAAGCATCGTTTTATACTTAAAACCAAAACTCCCCCAGCACTCCGTGCTGCTGGCCTGCAAATAGAAAAACGAAGCCACCAGAATGGAAGTGCTGAAGACGCGGGGTTTCCTAGAAGTGACAAGGGTGTGTCTCCAATGAGTCATCCTCGTTGTTCCTCTGAGGGCTCCCCCACCTGGTGTCTGCTGTAGAAGTGTTACTCACCACAATGAGATGAAGGCATTCAAAGCCAATGAGTCCCCTTTTTCTGTTCTTTTTAGAGTTGACCCATTAGAGGAGGTGGCGGCAGTGTGAATTCTTGATTTGGTAGCACTTGGTCTTCGCATGCTGTCCTGAAGGAGGGACTAGGAGGTATAAGGTGGTGGGGGGGGGGCAGTGACAGGGCCTTTCTGTAAGCTGACATGTAGACAGAGATGATGAAGTCAGGGAGTGAACTGTGCTATCTAACTGGAGTGTTAGCATTCTAGCTTGTGGGTTCACTTTCACAGTTGCTCTGACAGGGGAGCATGCCTGCCGTGTCTGAGGACTGGAAGGGGGCTAGTGGGACTGGAGCATAGTGGGCACTGAGAGGACATCAGAGAAAGAGCTGGAGGCCTGGTCTTTTTTTTTTAAGTTGGAGAGGTAAATTCAGGTGCAAGTACTGGAAATCAGATTCCAGGTTTTTCTTTTTTTTTTTTTATTGAACTTTAGATGAAGGTTTACAAAACAAAGTAGCTTCTCATTAAATAGTATACACACTATTTTATGACATTGGTTAACAACCCCACGACATGTCAACACTCTTCCCTTCTTGACCTTGGGTTCCCTTTTACCAGCTTTCCTGTCCCCTCCTGCCTTTTAGTGCTTGTCCCTGGGCTGGTATGCCCCGTTAGTCTTGTTTTGTTTTATGACCCTGTCTAAACTTTGGGTGGTGAACCTCGGGAGTGACTTCATTACTGAGGTAAAAGGGTATCATCGGGGCATTCTCTTGGAGTTTCTCCAGTCTCTGTCAAGCCAGTAAGTCTGGTCTTTTTTTGTGAGTTAGAATTTTGTTCCACATTCTTCTCCAACTCTGTCTGGGAGCCTCTGTTGTGAGGCCTGCCAGAGCAGTCAGTGGCGGTAGCCGGGCACCATGTAGTTGTACTAGACTCAGTCTGGTGGAGGCCGTGGTAGATGTGGTCCGTTAGTCCTTTGGGCTAATCTTTCCCTTGTGTCTTTAGTTTTCTTGATTCTTCCTTGCTCATGAATGGGTAAGACCAGTGGAGTATCTTAGATGGCTGCTCACAAGGAGGCCTGGTCTTGTAGGTTATTGTCATGACTTTCTCTTTTGCTTGAGGAAGAAGAAAGCCCTTGGAGGATTTTTGGCAGAGGAGGGACATAGGACAAGGGGAAGTCAGTAGACCAGATTAGAAATGATACAGCGAAACCTGGGAGAGCTGGAACTTGACGGGACAACCTTGTTATTCTGGGTCTTGCGCGTTTTGCACCTTTGACAAGGTGCAGTCTTACCACTCTTCTATCATTCTCTATTAGTGGAAAATATTTGAATTTTCCTTCTTTGACAGGTTTCTGCCTCACACGGGTTCCGGCTTTCACAGGTTTTACTGTAATAAATTGGACTGGGGTTGTAGCAGTAGATTTGGTGAAAACTGGTTAGATCCTGGGTATTTTGAAGGTGCAGTTGGTAGGATTTGCTGATGATTGGATTTGGGATGTGAGGAGATAAAGAAGAATAAGGATGACTCTTAGGTTTGTGGCTTGAACAACTGAAAGGATGGAGTTGTCGTTTTCAGAGATGGGGAGGGGGGCTGTGGGAAATGCAAGCTTAGGAGGACTATAAGGAGTTTGGCCTAGTAGACATCTGAAGTCGTGGTGGCCTAGTGTTTAAGAGCTCAGCTGCTAATCAAAAGGTTGGCAGTTCAAATCCACCAGGTGCTGCTTAGAAACCCTATGGGGTAGCTCTACTCTGTCCTGTAGGGTGGCTATGAGTTGGAATCGACCCTACAGCACACAACAACAACAACAACAAGTAGACATCTGAATGGAGGGGTTGAGTTGGTAGTTACAGTGGTGCGTGTGGCGTTGAGGGGAGTGGCTTGGGCTGGAGATAGAAATTTGAGAACTGCCGTTGTATAGATGGAAAAACACACGACTGGATGAGATCACTTAGGGGTGAGTATAGGCAGAACCCTCAGAGGCCTACGATCTGATGAGAAACCAGGAGAAAGATGAGGTGCTGTCAGAGAGGCAGAATGAGAGCCAAGAGACAGCGATGTCCTGGAAGCCAGAGGAAGAGAGTGTTGGAGGAAGAAAGGGATCAGGTGTGGCAGATGTGGAGCATCAAGTAAGGTGAAGACAGAGACCTGACCATTGATTTCTGCAGCCTGGAGGTCGCTGGAGACATTGACCAGTGTTTTGGTGGAGGAGTGGGGATAAAAGCCCAATTGGAGTCAAGAGAGAGTGGGAGGATAGGAAGTGGAGACAGTAAATCCTTATGAGGAGACAAATGGGCTGGTAGCTGCAGTGGGATGTGGGGTTGAGGGAGTGTTTTTAGAAATGGGCTGTGTTACCAAAGGTTTAAGCACTGATGGGAATGATCTAGCACAGGGAGGAAAAACCAGCAGCACAGGTAGAAGGGAGGGCAGGAGGAGAGAGAGAGAGATACGAAAACCCTTTGTAGGGGTGCTGTCGCAAATGGGACCCAGGGCACAGGTGAAGGAGTGGTCTCGGGAGCAGTGCAGACAGTCACCTGAGGGAAGGGAGAGTGGGGACAAATGCAAGTAGGTTGGTAGATGTAATAGGAATATGTGGACATTGTGATGGCATTGATTGCCTCAGTGGAGTAGGAGGCAAGATTATCTGCTAGGAATAGCAGCAAACAGCTGGCTTTTCTCTTCACGGCAGGGGTGGTAGTAGTAGCGATAACACAGGCACCTCAGTTAGACAGAAAAACAAAAAACCAAACCCCTTGCTGTCCAGCCCATTCCATCTCATAGCCTCATTCAGATACTGGCTTTGCCAAGTTCTGAATTTGTGACCCTAGGCAGGGTCGCTGACCTCCATAGGCTCTAGTGTCTGTGACTGTAAAAGGGGGCAGCATGCCTACCCTGAGGGATTGGGTGTGACGGTTGATGATGATGATGGCATAAGCCACTTAAGCATAGTGCAGGGCACTAATTGCTCAGCTTTTAAGGACGGTGTGGAATAATGCTGTGGTTTTTTATGAATTCATAAAGGTGAAAACGGATTTGGCCTTAAAGGAATGTGCTCTGTGTGTGTGTGTAAGTGTGGTATGTGTGGTGTGCGTGAGTGTGGTGTGTGAGCATGTGTGCACATGTGTGGTATGTTTGTGTTTGCATGTGGTGTGTGTGTGTTTCCTTTTCCCCTGCTGAGAGGTTTTGCTGAGCCATTTGTGTTAGTCTGCCATTTGACCCCAGCATCTTCAAAGCAGAGATTTTTCTCCTGTGTCAACCTAATTGGTCTTTGTGAAGAACTAGCACCTGACTCTGGCCTCGTTAGTGTCGTGCACTAGTCTGCTGAGCTGACTGGCCCAGAAATTAGGAAAGGGAAGACCTTTCCTTGTAGGTAGGGCTCTAAAGGAAGCATGTTGGTGACAGGTAGACTAGGGACTGAGTGTGTGCTGTGGGCTGGATTAATGTAAAGGCAGTTAATCAAGAAGGGGGCTTAGCCTATGATACTACTCTTTCTACATGTGAGAAACAAAGTACGAGAGGGAACTCCGTGGCTTTTCAAAAATGGGCGTGGAGCAGAGTTTAGGATTGAGATACTGGCTGCTTCTGGTTCCAGGGAGTTGATCTGAGCAGAAAACAGGCATGCATAGCAGCAGAGGGGGAACGGCCATCTTCTGATGTCCAGAGTCAGGTTCCTTCTTGGTAGCTTTATGCTGTGGATGGGTACTTAGCAATTTACTAAAATGCTATGCATTGTGTAGCAATGAAACCACTCTGAGAAGAGTGTGTCCTGTCCCTCCCCTGCTTCTCTGTCAGAAGTTTCTTTTCAGACCTCTGTCCTTGTGGCAGCTGGTGGTTAGATGGTGCAGGATTGGGTAGACCCATCGTTGTTGCGTCTGACCTGAGAAGTGCCACGAGGCAGCTTGTGTGTGCGTGTGCCATCCAGAGACCCGGTTCCATCAGCTCAGTGGCGATGGCCCATGGCAGGGGCTTACCTCTCATTCCCAGCTCTAATTCCTTGCCAGCACCATCCTTTGCCTTACAGCATTTCATGTTGTCATGTGACACTCCTTTGGGAGTCCCCAGTTTTTTTTTTTTTTTTGTAAACTCAATTTTTAAGGACTTTGAATCTTTCTCTTCATCCAGATGAAAGCATTAGATCATAGTCTACATTTACTGTCTTGTTTTTCCTCCCAGTGACCTTGCAGGGCAGCTCAGTTTTATAGATGAGGAAGTTGTGGCTCAGAGCGATAAAGCACGTCCCACATGGCTGGTCAGTGGTGGGGCAGGGATTCAGGCCCAGGCCTGGGCGTCAAGCCGCAGCCCTTCCCACTCTTGCGTGGCACTTTCTGAGGGAAGCCCACGTTGCTCTATTTCAAGTTCACACTGCTGCTTTTAAAACCATTGTTGGCTCCCGTGTTGCTTACTCTCAGTGCCTTTGGCTCTTAGGCTGACCTAGATATCATGCTTGACTGAGAGCCTTGCTTCCAGCCTTGACCCCTCTCTATCAAACTGGTGGCTTCCAGCTTCCAAACCTTGTCTAACACTATCGATGAAAATGAAAGACTTACGTCTGGTGCTTCCTTGCCCTTTTTTTTTTTTTTTTGCAGGCCCCATATCTTCATACACAGCTTTGCGGGTTTGTTAAAATAGGAAGTGAATTACTTCCTATATAAGCTCTGGCCATGCTGTGTCAAACTCATGTGTTCTCCCGGTCTTCAGATTAAATCATAGTGCCAAAATCAGATTTTTCTCTTTCAATGTTAACAGTAGAAAGTTGTTGAGAACAGTGGTTACATTATGAGCTTGACATTCTGCTGCAAATATCCATTTTGGGAGCCCTGCCTCTTTCTATGTCCTCCTTCTTTCTTGACTTCCCCCCCGCCCCTTCTTAATTTAGGATACTGTTCCAGATTTTTGAAGGTCAGTGGGCTGGATGTATGAGCTGGAGCTGTAGTGAGCCAAACGATTTCTTGAATATGCTGTTGGAGTACTTGGATGTATGCCAAAAGTAGGAAAATCTTTTTGGATGCTCAGGTTGGAAAGACTTAGCATTCCCATTGTCCCTGAAGTTTTGGATTTGTTGCTTACTCTAGATTTGGAAAAATATTTCTCTAGCCAGTGACCGTGTATTATATATTGCTGTATGAATTTAGCTTGTGTAACACCAATGGAGATTTTTTTTTAAAGGAGACAAAATTATAGATTCACACGTTTATTAATTTTATTACAGATTCCACTGTGCTGCTGTTCTGCTTTATAGACTGATAATTGTAGGCCAGTAGTAAAATGCTTAATGGCTACATGACTGTTGCCATAAAACCCAAGGCTCTCAGAAGCGAGGGAACTAAGATATTTCAAAATAGTGTGGATACATGACAGTGAACGAGAGGACAGAATTACAGTTCATGGACATGTTTTGTGGTGGAAGGAAGGAATCAGATTTTCTAAGATTTTTTTCTTTGGTTGGGCATACCATAAATTTTATGCTTGAATTTTACGTACTTTAGATGTTAGCTCTTTTAAAAATGAACCCAAAGCTACATGTTGCAGTGTATCACAATTTTGCTGGTCTTCATAAATGACATATGCAGAGTTTTGAAAGGTGTCATGGTAATATATCAATGAAAAATAGCCTTAAAATATTGTACAGTTGTACCTGAGGGCTCCTTGTTTAGAACTTTTTGGTAGAAATTATATAACTTATTCAGGCGTGCCGGCCCTGCATTTTTCTTCATTACGTCAGCTTTCTAAATTATAGGCAATTGTGTTGGCCAGCTAGATTTGCATAGCTTAGACCTTGACATTTTAAATCTGATGTTTCTTCATTGCTGCTGCCGCTAGATTGGTTTAGCCTTGAGCAGAATTGATTTTAAACGTGGCATTTGTTGGAGCGGTATTGGGAAAGTAGAAACGCCTTCCTGTCTGTAGTTGGTTGACAGTATATGACTTGTGTGCTTCCTTCTAATTGGTAATCTGCCAGCACCTTTCAGGATATTATGAAATTTAAACCAAATGAGGTTAAAATGGAAGCTCTGTGCCACTGAACAGATGCAGACTGATTCCAGTATTCCAACATAGTTACAGCAGAAGCGATGTGATTATAGTCCGGAGGAAAATAACATGAAACTTCCTTTAACTAAGGGGAGGATCCAGCCTTATATGCTTAGCTTATACAGCTAATTATCCACACCTTTTTTTTTTTTTTTTAGTAGGGTATATTTCAATCACAGAATTCATTTTAGAATCCACAGTCTCTTTAAGTTATTTGCCTTGTGTGTAACTTCTGTCCCTTCTCCCATTTCTTGCTGAATCTGATGGCTTGATGATAGAAAGTTTCAGAGTTATTGATGACAGTTACTGTTGGACTCTTGGTGGGGATTTTAGCTCTGCTGAGCTAAGCAGTCATTTTAAAGGAGAGTGTAAATCTGAGATAACAAATATGGATGCACTCCTTCCTAGTGGACTCCACAGCCCAGCTTGGCTACGCATCGTGAGGAGAGCACAGCCAGTGGGAAGCAGGGAACTGGTATTATTTCCATAGAAACCAACTGGGTGCGGGAAGAGAGGCTGCAGAAAGGGCTGCCTCTGGTGTTACAATTCGAACAGCGAAAGAGAAAGCAGAACTGGACTGAGAGTAAAAGGTGGCAGGCGTTTAAAACTTGAGGAAGAACTCAGGCTAGGGAAAACATATGATGTGTTGATCCGCATGACATGGTGTAGGCTGAATATGAAAAAACTTCACAGCTTTGTCTTGAGAGGCCATCGTCAGATGGTTTTAGTCACTCCGAAAAGTCTGCCTAGACTAACTAGTAATCCATGTGAACTCTTGGGAAAAATCAGTTATTTCTACAAGTATCTTAATTTTTCTGTTTTATTAGAATTTTTATTAAATCAAATTGTTTTATTACATACTGTAATAGGAACTTGGGAATCTTTATGCCGTATACAATCTGTCATTTTAATGGCATTTATTGTGATAAAATTTAAACTAAAATTTCGTGGAATGTTTTGCCAGTTTCAGGATTGTAATTGAAAGTAAATATTTTCTGAAAAAATCTTTTTTCAATTTTGAACAGTAGAAAATAAACGGGGCACTTTAGCTTGGTGGTGAAGCACTTACTTACCCTTGGAGCTGAGATTGGCCTGGGGTCATTCCTGGTGTTGTCACTCAATAATTGTGTGATGTTGAGCAAGATGCTCACTCTTTCTGAACCTTGAGACCTTTGACTCCAAAGCTGGGGAACTTGGGAGAGTTAAACAATAGTATCAAGGGCTTGGGGTAGCCTTTGGCTCAGTCAGTATTAGTGCCTATAGGTTAGGTTGTACTGGGATGAGTCCTTAATCCCACTGGCCCAGTTTTCTTTTCAGTTTATCAGTAAATATTCTGAACCTGCCAGTCATTGCTCAGGAGGCAGGGCCATTGATATCTCAGAGTGATGGAGGTATCAGACTCCTAAGAAGGTAGCTGGTACTGAGCGCTGGTAGTACTGGGACTCAAGAACTTAAGCTGTAGAGAGGAGATACGGTGGCATACATGTATGGGTTGGCTTTGAAATGAATTTGTATTTTTTGAGAGTGGGAGAGAGGGTGTCAGCTAACTATTTTATACTCTGCAAAAAATGAGGTAGAATGGCAGGGATTTTGCTTGCTTTTGTGAATTTTCAAAGCCAAGGTCCTTCCACAGATTGTTTTGTGCTCAGAAGAGCAATTCTAACCTGGATTAGGCGTCCTTCTTGGAGAACTTAACTGGATTTCACAATGCTAGCGGGCAGGGATTCTGGGGGATGTTTCCAGATATCAGGCTGCTTCCTTGGGGCTCTGCAGTTCTCCCTGTTCTTTTTGCATCCCTTCAGTTTCCCTCAGACTTCAGTTTTTCCACCCTTTGTTAGCTGCATGATTGAGTATAGAATCACAGTGACTAAAAAAGCTGAAAAAGACAACACCAATATGAAGGTTAGAGTTTCAAGAAGATGCCTGCTGAGCTTTCCTAGCTGTCCTGCCGATGTCGTTTCTTGTTAAATATATTTTAAACAATCTTTTTTTTTTGCCAGTCAAAACTACTTTTACACATAACTTATGAATATTTTCTTGGTAAAATTTTTAATTTAGTTTCGATATTATAGTTTAGTTTTCTCCTTGAAATATGTAGGTCTCACTTTGTCCTGTCCAGCTTTTAAGTCTTTACTTGTGTAAACCCGAATAATGGAGTTGAGAGAATGTAGACTTTTCTGTGTATCGCAGCCGAATAGTCTCACTTGTTTGGCTGTTAAACAGGCCGTCCTGCCCTGGAACAGAAGTTCGTAATTTTGGCTGTGCATGCTCTCTTCAGGTAGAGAATTTTCTAGCAGACGTACTTTCAGGTAAAGTTCATTATTCCTCAAAGATTTCATTAAATTTTGTTTAGTCTATAATGCTTTTATTGCTTTTGAAAGCATTTTTCTGTTCTGTAATATAATTATGATGCCTTTAAACTTTAGCATAAATTTAAAGAATAATTTCAGCGCAAGCCATTCCGGTGGCCTGGCTTTTATTCTGGCAAGCAGTCTAGGATCACCCAGTTTCAAATATGTAATTTTCTTAAAAAGTGCTGCCCGATACCTACTCTGTTTGACTTTCAAGTATATTATGAAATAGCCTTTGAAAAACACCTTCTACTAGTTGCAGTACGTCTAGATAATAATTTTATCTAACCGGGGTACACACCAGAGTGCCTAATAATCATCAGAGTATGCTGCAAGCATTTTCAGCTGAACAGAATGACTGTTCTGAGCTCCTAATTATGGAAGACATTAGGCATGTTTGTTTGTCTTAAAGCAGACAGAGTCCATTGGAATCAGAATGTTTCCAAGTCCCGACAACCTGCAGATGCAGTTGGAAGTGAAGTTTAGAAATGTGATCCTTCCTTTACTTTTAAGTGGTG
Source organism: Elephas maximus indicus (assembly GCF_024166365.1). Classification (NCBI taxonomy): domain Eukaryota; kingdom Metazoa; phylum Chordata; class Mammalia; order Proboscidea; family Elephantidae; genus Elephas; species Elephas maximus. The sequence goes on from NC_064819.1 coordinate 232,392,841, forward strand.
TAATTAAGCTCAGTGGACATTTTCTTGAAACTCTTTAGCACTCAACATTGGTGTTAAGTCTTTCTTTTTTGTCACAATGACTCTGCTATACTCTGTTTCGTAATGTATCTGGTCATAAAGCCACCGACAAAGGGTGGAGAAAAGACCCTGAGATATGTGTGTCTTCACCCAAGTGCTGCAGACTGGGTTTGTGTGCGGCAGTGAAGGGACTATCCTGGAGGAGAGCTACCCTGCCATGAGCTGATAACTCAACCCCCTGAAAAACAGCCAACCCTTAAGTACTTTAATAGGGTTCTCCAGTCCTACTCCCATAGCACTTATCATTTTGACATATTTTCACAGAGCAAATGTGAAATGAGAATAGAGAAAAGAAACAGAATTGACTAGAGCAACACTTTTCTTTCTAGGAATCCTGATTTCCGGATGATCACAACAATAGCTCTCATTTTAATTTTTTCATTTCTTTTCTGCTTCCCAAACACACATTCTCTTTACATTTACTTTATTTAAATATGACTTCTGCAAAAACAGTTGATGTGTGTTTTTAAGTGTGGCGTGTAGGCACTGTGTGAATTTCTTTAGAGTTGATTCCTACCAGTTGGTTCATTGGAAAATGTAACTTTATGTACCTTCGTCATGTACTGAGGACTGGAAAAGACTTTAATGATGCTAGTGGTAAGGTTGTAAATTTGATGTTTAGGATAAACCTAACTCAGGGCTCCTGAGTAAAAGATTAGCATCTTTCCTTAATTAACCCTAATGAATAATAAAAAGTTTTACTGATACTCTGCAAATGAAAACAGTAGCTTAAAAAATTAAGGAAGGATGCTTAGAGTGTTTGAATGGCCTTCCTTTGCTTCAAGTATAAAATCAAAACTGCTTCCTCTATCTGCAAGGCCCCTCTGTGATCAGGCCCTCCCCATCTCTCTGACCTCATCTTCTTCTCTCTTCCTAGCCCACCTGGTTACATCGCCCTTCTCTCCTGTTGATGTGTCAAGTTTATTCTTGCCTCAGGACCTTTGCCTTGTTCCACTGCTTAGAATAATCTCCCCACCATTTCTCCACTTGGGTTGTTCCTTTTTGTCATTCAAGTCCCAGTGCAAATATAATCTGAAGATTTCCCGGTCTAAAGTAGCTACTCAGTAACTGCCTAACACTGTGCACCATTTTGTTTTCTTCAGAGCATGTATTAGTAGGTGGACTTATCCTTTGTATTTTTTGCATATTTACCTTCTGTCCTCCTCAGTGGAATATATACTCCAAGAGGGCAGGGACTTTTTGTCTGTTTTGTTAATAAATCCCCAGTGTTTACCACAGCAAATATTTAATCTTTGTGAAGGAAATGAATAAAGGTTAATGAAGGACCGAGGAAACAGGCCTTTGTTGATGACTTTCTCTCTGCCTGGTAGTACTTGGGTTATTTTCTCATGTTGTCTAATCCTCCTAACTCTAGGAGATGGCTCTAAGGTAGTATTGATGAAGAAGCTGAGGTCAGTGGTGACTGCTTGGAAGCCTGGTGTGACCCCAAGACCAGGCACCTAACATTTATACCAGCCTGTTTGTTAGGTTTGTGGCCTTTTAGTGGCTGTCAGAACTTCAGGAGATACTTCACCAGCCTGCTTGCACCCTTACATGTGCTTACCTGTCTTGACTTCTTGGCAGGAGGTTTGATCAGGTCGCAGCCTAGGTTTAGGGGAACACTTGGTGCTTTGTCTGCCAACAGGGCTGTTTTGGCTCCTGTGTTGCTGGACGGAGCTACCAGGAAACAACTTTTAGGCAGGGAGTGGTGGGGTGCTTGGTAGCTTTGTGCTGAGTCATTACCTGATGCCCAGTGGAAGGTGAGTTCTGGGAAATGGGCTGTCACTTCTCCAAGGGAGTGCTTTCTGTCCCTAAGGTTGCTAGATGAGCTCCTGATACCTATGTGTGGCCTCAGGTCTTAGAGACCTCGAGGTCACACTCCCAGGCCCTAGATCGCCCCTGAGTAGGCAGGCCTAGCCTCAGAAATTCGGATTTAGCTTCCCTCCTTCCAGCAATACTGTTGGATTAAAATTAGTAAAATATTTTTGCATTTTGCAAGGACCTTTTTAGTCACCCTCCTCCTTTTCTGTCTCTACACTTGCTCCCCATTTTACAACATGGGCAAAACATTCTTCCAGGAAAAAGTAGAGTATTGAGAATAATTATTTTGAACAGAATTGACAAACCAATTATTTCGTCCCAAGTATTGAGTCAGATTGATTAACAATTAATTACTTTGCAAAGGATTTGAAGAGGCATTGAGTCTTAGTGCATGTAAAACGCTTGACGTAGTAAATCAACCTCAAGTAGCTTTGGTCTGGTGCTGAATCAGCCGGTAGTCTCAGGGCACAACTTCATCTTGTCAGTTCAGAGTTGAACTATAGCTGTAAAAGGTAGAGCTAGAAGTAAATCTTTCATGCCAAAATTGTTTCTTAATAAAATAAACAAAGAGTTAAAAACAATTTTCTGTCTTTTCAGCATTTCAGTGTGATTAGAAAATATTCTCTTATACTAAACATGATTCTAGAGTAATTACTTAGCTGAGTTGATATTCTTAAATTAGTGGTAGAATGATAGCATTTTGATGATTGTAGAATCCTGAGGTGGCTTCTGAACAGATTTAACCAGAGCGAGGTGGTATTTAGTGGTTTCTGCCCTGGCTTCTATTAAATTTAACATACTTTAACTTGAGTATTTTTGGCTAATGAAACTGTGCTCCTAGTTTGTGGTAGTTTTAAGCAAACGTGGCTGGAATGTAAAACTAGAAGTTAAAATATTGATAGATCATTGACAGTGACAAGTTGTTTTTCTTCCTTTCCAGTTATACATGGGAAGCCGTTGATACCAAAAATAACATACTTTATAAAATAAACGTCTGTGGAAATGTGGCTATTTCCCAATGTGGGACATCAAGTGCTATTTGTATGTACAATTGGAAGACAAAGAGTTATCATTCAGTGGGTAAGTAAAATTACCTTTAAATGATTGTATGGAAAATATTCCAATTTTGTAAAAGATCACACACACACAATCATATATGTCTCTGTTTATGTGTTTATGTTATATATATATATTGTTGTCAGTTGCCATTGAGTTGATTCTGACTCATGGCGACCCTGTGAGTGCAGAGTAGAACTGCTCCACAGTGTTTTCAAGGTTATGACTTTTTGGAAGCAGAGCGCCACGCCTGTTTTCCAAGGCACCTCTGGATGTATTTGAACCACCAACCTTTCAGCTAGTAGTCGCTCCCTAACTGTTTTTATGCCACCCAGGGACGATGTTATATATATGTTGACAATAGTATGTATATATTATATTTTATAAGTTAAAAGTGATAACAATTTAAAGTTCAATATGAGATTAAATAAGGTTGCTTCCTTCTAATCAGTCATTAAGAATCATGTGAACGTGTATCTGATATAGAAGTATGTTTCCTAAATGGCTTTCCCTTCCATATATGTTATGCTTTTAAGTATCTCATTTATCATTCAGCAACGTTTTGAAGTAGGTGATATCATTTCCACCGTTTTATAAATGAACATACTGAAGCACAGAATGGGTAAGCAGCTTGCCAGAGATTGCATGGTTAGGAAGTGTTGGAGCAGAATTTAAGTGCTGATTGCCCAACTCCAGCGCCTGTGTACTCATCCAGGGCTGTGTTGTTATGTGAATCATAGGGTCATACCAGACAGTTCTAGAGCTAAAATGGGAACTATGGCGGGGAATCTAAACCCATAGCTCTGAGAGGACAGTTCAGAAACTGACTTCTTAGGAACTTGCTAGAAAGGAAAAAAAAAATGTGAACTTTCAAAAACAACCACTAAAACTGGAGCTCCCACAACAGAGGAACAGATGAGTTAGTATAGAAATAGAACCAAATACATATGGGAAAGATACATAACTAAAAAACTGAGTGTAATGAAGCTATTAATCTATTAGAAAACAAAGCTATACCCCTCCTTCAAATGATATATGGAAATTACACATAAGTTAAAATGTAAATATGAAAGGACAATAGAACATTGGAAAAATTTTTTAGTAAAATGTAAGTATAATCTGGAGGAGACTTTCTTGGAAACCTAGAATCCATAAAGAAAAAGGTGAATATATCTGACTGTATATATTTTGATGACAAAAAGTATCCTAAAGACAAAAGATCTATGCTAGACTAAGAAAGAAAATTTTCAGTTTATGTGCCAATGTACTAATAGAGTAAGAGTTCTCTTAAAAACTGGTAAGACAGATAACTAGGGAGAAAAATGGCAAACTTAAGACCAGGCAATGTACCAAAGAAATCCAGATGGTCAATACAACTTGGTAAACCATAGGTGTAAATGTAAGTCAAAGCAATCACGAGATCTCATTTTTTTCCTCATCAAATTGGCAGAAATTTAAAATGGTTGAAACATAAGAGTGCTGGTAAGGAGCCTAGAACCAGGCACACTTATGTCCTGCTATAGGAAGATGGTTGTCTATAACCCTTTGAAGAAGATAATTGTTGATATGAGTTTTCTTGTGTCCTTAAGGGCAGTTTTTCTACTAAGAAAAGACTATTAGGATTGCAATTTGGTTTAAACAATATTAAACTATAAAAACTATACATAGTTCTTTGTCAGGCAAATAATATTGTATATATGAATCTAACAAATTTGGTAATCATTTTTATGACTGTGAATAACATTTGGTCCCAGTTACAATCTAGTTAATCATCTTTGAATATTTTAAAATGATTTATACAATTTATGTATTTCTTTTAAAAGTCTGATTTAATAGTTAAAACTTAAGTATTGATAATAATAGCTTAAACTTATGAATACATTCAATGCAGTGAATTACTTGATATGGCCCTTCTAGCCATAGACTTTGTGACTTCTACACAATGATTGAGTGGGACTATGCAAATAGGGTGCTGTGGCCTGCCAAGGGGATTGGACGGCTTGCTGTTAATGCATATAAGGTGTATGGGACCAGTGATGGTTAAGGTTATGTGTCAGCTTGGTTGGGCCATGATTTTCAGTGGTTTGGCAGTCTTCCATTTTGTGAGCTGATGTAAGTGTCCTCCATTTTGTGGTCTGATGTAATTATCCTTCATTTTGTGATGTGTTGTAAATTTTAGCCTCTATGCCTGTGGTTATGGTCCCATTTCGGAATGAATTGTTTGTTAATAGGCAGGATTAGGGTGGAATGTATTTTGGGTCACTGCCTTACTAGAGAATATGATTCAAGTCACTGCTCCTAACCTAGTCACCACCCTTACTCAAGCCACACCCTTGCACCACCTTGCTCAATAAGGGGGGTTTCCTTGAGGGTTCGGTCTGCATCCAATATATGTATGAATGCTCTGGCAAAGCTCTTTCTCTTGCTCTGGATCCTACATCTGGCCGGTCATCATCATCTGACCTTCAGTTCTTGGAACTTGAGCCAGCAGCCTGTTGTCTGACCTGATTTGCCAGCATCTAGAGCCTTGTGAGCCAGCAGCCTGTCATCTGACCTGCCAATTTGAGTTTGTCAGCCCCTGCAACCACGTGAGTCAGGAGAAGCCTCCAGCCTAATGTCTAATCCATGGGTTTGGAACTTTCCAGCCTCCACAACTATGTGAGCCATTTCCTTGACAGTTCATGAATTCTGTAAGATGTTGCAGCAAATTATGGAACCCAAAGACAGGATGGAGAGTACCGAGGGGAGGAGGAGTAGTTGATGTTAGAGATAGTGGAGTGGTACAGCAGTCTGGAAAAGTTGGACATTTGGGACCTCTTTGACCTCAGCCTCATAGAAACTAGCTTTGTACTGATTCTTCTAAAATAAATTATTCATTTATGTGATAAACAAAATTCTCTTAGATGTTTTAATACTGTGTCACATGTCTAAATCAATTGCTGAGTTAAAAACTTTGAATTGGAGTCATAACATTCAACGCTGCAAGTACATAAAAATACTGAATATGTTCACATTACTCCTAACATCCCAAGTATTAATACCATGGTTTTAATTTAATTAATTTTCCTGAGAGTTAAAAACTGCATATCCATTTCGGGAAGACTGTAACTAGCCCATTTAACTGAGATAATGTACCATCTAGGCAGGAGCATTAGTCGAGGTTACTCACCACCAGAGCCTGGGATTCTGACTGACTTCTTGCCAGTGATCTGGATAGGATGCAGTGAATCCTATTGGTAGTTGCTGTATCAAGTGACTTCATTACTCTAAGGAGTCTGGTCCCTGACTTCAGGTGATACACTGATTCTTGTGTCCACTCACAGAAATCTACAGCAGCCGTCCAGGTTGATCACTGGATTAAATTTTGCATCTTTTTGACTCTTAAGATGTGAAAATGTCTTTTTCTTTTAAATCCTTCCTATATTCTTTCATTTTCACAACCATACAATTCTTCTGGGTATTTAAGATGATATCTGGTTGAGTTTTGGATGTAACTCATGTTTTTGTCTGGTTTATGGTCTATCCTGATTGGCAATATCCATTAAAATTTGAAACAAATATATACATATAAAAATGGCACAGCAGTGTCACACCTCGTCTAACTTCACTTCACAAAGGGAGGAGAGGGAATCACCATTAGCATCAGCCTGAGGCTGATTCTTTTGAGGTGGAGGCCAAATGTACTTTTGCCACCCAATCTTTTTTTTACCAATTCTGACACCAGCCATCCCTTCCATGGCACTCTTTACATCTCTGCTGGGTTCAATAATTTGTTGCAATGGCCATACAGAACTCACAGATCATACTTACTATTACAGGGTTTATTAGGGAAGTAACAGGTTATAATTCAGGATCAGGAATGACTCAAGGTACAGTTCTTTGATCAGGACAGCATCGTCCTGGCCATGACGGCAGGCAGGGCTCTCGGCCCTCGGTCTGGCTTTTTGCTGCTCAGGCAAGTGTTACAAAGCTTCTTAGCTCAGCCAGTTAGTGCCCGGAGGCACCTTACTCTGCCAGCAAGCCTCCTGCTTGTAGGTGTTCAGCTCTCTCGCTCAGTGGGTCAGCATGCCCACTGTAGCTGCCTTGCTTCTTGGGCCAGGGAGCCCATTGTATGGTCTCCTGGTTCTGCTGCTGATGTTTCTCTACCACTGGACTCTGCCATGCTTGCCAGTGCTTCTTGCTGCTGCTGTGCTGTCTCTTGCTGTCTTTGTGTTACAACTCTCTGTCTCCTGGGTCTAAGAGGTTCTCACCATAGGGATCTCAGGTCCAAAGGACGTACTCTACCTCTGGCTCTTCTTCTTGATGGCAGTGAGGTCCTCTCTCTCTGTTTCTGGGATTGGCTCCCTTTAAGCCTAACAGAGGCAAAACTGACTAGTCCCCTGTTAGAGTTCCATACAGCCTATTTGCCTGGTACCACCTCCCATGAGGGTTCCATGCACCTTATTTGCATTATTAGCAGGCTGTCCAATCCCCTCAATGGGCCACATATACCTTATTTGCATAGTCCCATCCAAGAATTTTTGAGAGTCTCAAGAACACACATGGCTTGAAGGGCCATATTAATTAATTCACTGTAATATATACCTAGTTTTGTGAATCTAACCAGTAGAAATAGTACTGTACATAGATACTTGCACAATAGTTCAATAAACTGTATGTTTTATTTGATATGCTTGGTTAAAAAGTTTCCAGAAAAGACATACATAAAACATAGCTAACAATACTCACTTAATTCATAAAAAAAAATGAGTGCCAATTGTATCTAGGCACTGTTCAAGACTGGAAATGTATCAATCACCAAAACAGACAAAAATTCATTTTCTCATAGAGCTTACATTCTGATGCGGTGGGTTCTGTCTGTATAAAACAAACAAGACTATGCTAGAATATAATGAGTGCTATAAAAAAGAAAAGGAATCAGTGCTGGAGGCTCAGGAAGATGTGTGCACAATATTAAGGTGTCACAGAGAAAGTAATGTTTAAGTAAAGGCTTGGAGCAGAGGGAGTATAGTCATGTGGCTCCGCGAGGGAAGAGCAGCCTAGTGGTGGGGAAGGGTCTTTAGTGGGGAATCTGTGGTAGCAAGAATAGAATTCTCTTTTAAAGTATTAATATACAGAAGAGCTGGAAAATGAGGCAGTTAGCTAGAGGGTAGGGAGAATTTTTTAAAAATTCACATTAATAACATGAATAGTATATGTTGAAGGGAATGATACAATCAAGAAAGAAACACGGGCACAAGGGAGAGGGGTGGGGAAGAATTGTTACAGGATACCAGTGAATGGGTGGGAAGCTGGTCCAGCGGTGCGTGCTTCCTTTGAGCATGGTCGCCCGGGCCGTGGTGGGAGGCCGCGGAGGCCTGGCTGTTGCCCTTCGGGACCCCAGGCCACCCTAGAGTCGGAGTCGCCAGGGTTTGCAGCCTCAGTCAGGCAGAGCTGCTGCGGGCTCGACTGGGCTCGACAGGGGTGAGCTCCGCGACGTGGATGGTCCCGAGGGTGTGGCAGCCTCGCCCAGTCAAGCTGGTGAGGTGGCCTAGGGATGTGGTGGTCCCGACGCCGTCTAGGCGGGCCTGGCGTGACATGGCGCTGCGGGCTCGGAATGATGTGGTTTTAGTGCCCCGGGACGGTGGTGGCCTGGCGCGGTGTGAAGAGGCCCAGAGTGAGGGGGGTCCTAGCGTGGTGAGGCAGACTCGGAGTGCAGCCGCCCCAGCGCGGTCCAGGCGGCATGGTGCTCCGGGAGCAGGGCGAGGTGGTCTGAGTGCTCCGGAGTGTGGGGGCCCAGCGCAGTGAGGCGGGCTCGGCGTCCGGAGTGAAGCGGGCCTGGTGTGAGGCGGCCCCGGCGTGGCCTAAACAGGCTCAGAGTGACGGGCGATGTCTCGGCGCGGTGAGGCGGGCCGGAGCGAGGGTGTCCGTGGGGTGAGGCGGGCCCGGAGCGAGGGTGTCGGTGGGGTGAGGCGGGCCCGGAGCGAGGGGTCCCGGCGCGGTGAGGCGGGCCCAGAGCGAGGGGTCCCGGCGCGGTGAGGCGGGCCCGGAGCGAGGGGTCCCGGCGGCGTCAGGCGTGCCCGGAGCGAGGGGTCTCGGCGCAGTGAGGCGGGCCGGAGCGAGGGGTCCCGGCGGCGTGAGGCGGGCCCGGTGCGAGGGGTCCCGGCGGCGTGAGGCGGGCCCGGTGCGAGGGGTCCCGGCGGCGTGAGGCGGGCCGGAGCGAGGGGTCCCTGCGGCGTGAGGCGGGCCCGGAGCGAGGGGTCCCGGCGGCGTCAGGCGTGCCCGGAGCGAGGGGTCTCGGCGCAGTGAGGCGGGCCGGAGCGAGGGGTCCCGGCGCGGTGAGGCGGGCCCGGAGCGAGGGGTCCCGGCGGCGTCAGGCGTGCCCGGAGCGAGGGGTCTCGGCGCAGTGAGGCGGGCCGGAGCGAGGGGTCCCGGCGGCGTGAGGCGGGCCCGGTGCGAGGGGTCCCGGCGGCGTGAGGCGGGCCCGGTGCGAGGGGTCCCGGCGGCGTGAGGCGGGCCGGAGCGAGGGGTCCCTGCGGCGTGAGGCGGGCCCGGAGCGAGGGGTCCCGGCGGCGTCAGGCGGGCCGCAGCGAGGGGTCCCGGCGGCGTGAGGCGGGCCCGGAGCGAGGGGTCCCGGCGGCGTGAGGCGGGCCCGGTGCGAGGGGTCCCGGCGGCGTGAGGCGGGCCCGGAGCGAGGGGTCCCGGCGGCGTGAGGCGGGCCCGGAGCGAGGGGTCCCTGCGGCGTGAGGCGGGCCGGAGCGAGGGGTCCCGGCGGCGTGAGGCGGGCCCGGAGCGAGGGGTCCAGGCGGCGTCAGGCGGGCCGGACCGAGGGGTCTCGGCGCCGTGAGGCGGGCCCGGTGCGAGGGGTCTCGGCGGGGTGAGGCGGGCCCGGAGCGAGGGGTCCCGGTGCCGTGAGGCGGGCTCGGTGCGAGGGGTGGGCTCGGTGCGAGGGGTGGGCTCGGTGCGAGGAGTCTCGGCGTGGTGAGGCGGGCCGGAGCGAGGGGTCGCGGCATCGTGAGGCGGGCCTGGAGCGAGTCTCTGCGCGGTGAGGCAGGCCGAAGCGAGGGGTCTCCGCGCGGTGAGGCGGCCTGGAGCGAGGCGTCTCTGCGCAGTGAGGCGGCCTGGAGCGAGGGGTCTCGGCGCGGTGAGGTGGCCTGGAGCGAGGCGTCTCTGCGCAGTGAGGCGGCCTGGAGCGAGGGGTCTCGGCGCGGTGAGGCGGCCTGGAGCGAGGGGTCTCGGCGCGGTGAGGCGGCCTGGAGCGAGGGGTCTCGGCGCGGTGAGGCGGCCTGGAGCGAGGGGTCTCGGCGCGGTGAGGCGGCCTGGAGCGAGGGGTCTCGGCGCGGTGAGGCGGGCCTGGAGCGAGGGGTCTCGGCGTGGTGAGGCGGGCCTGGAGCGAGGGTCTCTGCGCGGTGAGGCGGGCCTGGAGCGAGGGTCTCTGTGCGGTGAGGCGGGCCCGGGATAGAGCGATCCTGGCACGGTCTAAGCGGGCCCGGAACGAGCGGGGTCTTGACACGGTGAGGCGGCGGCCCCCGCACGGTCTAGACGCGCCCAGCGTGGCGTAGTCTTAGTGCCGTGGAGTGTGGCGGCCCGGCGCGGCGAGGCGGCTCAGAGTGAGGCGGCTCCGGCGCGGTGAGGCGGGCCCGGCGCGGTGAGGCGGGCTCGGAGTGAGGCGGCCCCGGTGTGACGAGGCGGGCCCGGCGCGGTGAGGCGGGCTCCGAGCGAGGCGGTCCCGGTGCGATGAGGCGGCCCCGGCGCGGTGAGGCAGGCTCGGAGTGAGGCGGGCCCGGTGCGATGAGGTGGCCCCGGCGCGCTGATGTGGCCCCCAGAGTGAGGCGGCCGCGGCGCGGTGAGGCGGCCCCGGTGCGGTGAGGCGGGCTCGCGGCGAGGCAGCTCGGAGTGAGGAGGACCCCGTGCGGTGAGGCGGCTCGAAGTGAGGCGGCCCCGGCGCGGAGAGGCGGCTCGAAGTGAGGTGGCCCCAGCGCGGTGAGGCGGTCGGAATGAGGCGGCCCCGGCGCGGTGAGGAGGCTCCGGAGCGGTGAGGCGGCGCGGCGAGGCGGCCCCGGCGCGGCGAGGCGGCCCCAGAGCGGCGAGGCGGGCTGGGGGTGAGGCGGCACGGAGCGAGGAGGCCGTGGTGAGGCGGCCCCGGCGCGGTGAGGCGGCGGTGAGGCGTGAGGCGGCCCCAGCGCAGTGAGGCGGCGGTTCGGAGGGAGGCGGTGGCCCGGAGTGAGGCGGCCCCGGCGCGGTGCGGCGGCCCCGGCGCGGTGCGGCGGCTGGGAGTGAGGCGGCGGCTGGGAGTGAGGCGGCGGCTGGGAGTGAGGCGGCGGCTGGGAGTGAGGCGGCGGCTGGGAGTGAGGCGACGGCTGGGAGTGAGGCGGCGGCTGGGAGTGAGGCGGCTGCGGCGCGGCGAGGTGGCTCGCGGTGAGGTGGCCCCGGCGCGGTGGGGCGGCCGGAATGAGGTGGCCCGGGCACGGTGAGGCGGCTCGGAGTGAAGTGGCCCGGGCGCGGCGAGGCGGCCGGAATGAGGCGGCTCGGCCGCAGACTGAGGCCCACCGCCCGGCCGCGCCGCCTCCCGTGGGCCGCTGTCGCCTGGCACGGCCCACGCCGGCGCTCCGAGCACGGGCGATGGTCCTAGCCGGGCCCAGACCGATAGGCGCCGCGATTCCCTGCAGTCTCTCCGCGATCCCCGGGTCGGGCTGGTGCCGCTGGCCGATCGAGAGGAAATGAAGGCGAGGGCGCCGGCCGGGCCAGGCGGGCGAAGGGGGGTCCTGACGACGGTGAGGCGTCCTGACGGCGAGGTACCGCGGACCCGGCTACGGTCTCCGGACCCTCCGCCTAGGCTCCAGGGCTCTTTGAGTTTCATTTTCCGGACTGGCTTGGCACCTGACAAGGTGCTCCCCGAACTCTTCAGCAGCAGCAGGGAATCACCGCCCCTGGGGGTAAAGAGGTGGTGTTGGTCCAGGTCTGCCCGGGCAAACGGGCGGCCGCGGGACACCGAGCGGGTCAGCCACCTAGATCCCGCCACTCCACCTCCCGCGGCCGCCCGCCGCCTTCTGTGAGCTGGGGGGAGCTGCGTCTCAGGACGTGTGGAAGCCCCGCCCCGCACCCTGGGCCCGCCTCCAGACACACCCACCTGGCGCGCCTATAGACACGCCCATGTGTGGGCGGGGCCTCGGGGCGCTGTCCTCGGTACTTGGTGCCGCTGCAGGCCTTCTGAACCCTTTAGGCTGACCCCGTTAGAGGAAACAGTTTAGTGCAGACGCTGGGAATTTCAGGGAGAGGTGGATGATCCCAGCAGACCTTTTTACATAGGCGGGAGAAAGAACCACGAAGGTCCAGTGTACTACCAGCCCGTTGCTGTGTGGCAGCCCTGCCTCCCCTCCCCCCCCATTGGTATCTTAATTTCCACCCCCTGTTCTTTTTCCCTTTTGCGGGGTGGGGTGGGGAGAGAGGTGTTTTTTTTTTTTTTTTTTAAAGACCTTAGGTGAATGCATCAAATTGGATCAGTCATAATCCTGAGTAAATAGGATACACTCATTAATCCAGAGATTAACCTTTTTCTTTTGTTTGAAAATTAGTGTTTATGTAATGAATCCTGCCTCTAACAAAAGCTAGGACTTTGAGAATAACCACTGTGTGTTCCGCCACCCCTCTGTCCCCCCTCCCCCTCCACACAATGGAAGCAACCTTTAATGCAAGTAACCCTTAGTATTTAAAATTGTTTTGCCTTGTCCGTATCTGTTGATATTTCTAAACATTGTATGTGTGCATGTAATATTTTTAACTTTATAAAGAATGCATATCATGCTATGTGCAAATTTTTGGAACTTTCTATAACAGCAATATTATATTGCTAAAAATTAACCATATGGTTATTTTTCATTGTGGTTCAGTTCTTCTAATTGCTATATAATAGTCTACTGTGTGGATCCACCAAAGTTAACTTATCTGCTCATATTTCTGGGTTGTGTCCATGCTCTCACTATTTTGAATAATACTAGACATTGTTTCACATCTTCCTGTTAATGTATTGCATGGTTTTCTCATGTATATACCTAAGGGTGCAATATAACCAGATTGTAGGGTACATTCAATTCTAGGACATAATGCTGTGCTGACTTGCATGAGGTTATACCGGTTTACATTTCCACCAGCAACAGAGGAGCACTCTGGATCATAGCATCTACAATACTGAGTAGTTCATTTTTGCCATTGGGTTGGATGTAAGTGGTATGCCACTGTGGTCTTGGTTTCTGATTCCTTGATCACCAGTGGCATCGAACATCTTTTTCTGTATTTATTGGCATATGGTTTTCTTCTGTTTGTCTAATTATGCCCTGTCCACTTTTCTATTGGGTATCTATTGCATGTGATCTCTTCTTTTTCTCCAGCAGTTTTAGAAAATTTTCTTTGCCTTTGGATATTAAAATTCACCATAACAAGACTAAAATCCACTGCTGTTGAGTTGATTGTGACTCATAGCGACCCCATTGGGCTTCCAAGGCTGTAAATCTCTATGGGAGCAGACTGCCACATCTTTCTCCTGCAGAGCAGCTGGTGGTTTTAAACCACTGATCTTTTGGTTAGAAGTCAATTGCTTTTAACCACTGCACCACCAGGGCTCCTTATCATGTGACTAAGTGTGGGTTTTTCCTTCTCTCTCTCCTCTTTGGCGTGCTGTGCGTTCTCTCAGTAAGAGAGGTCTTTCATCTCCCTTTATTTTTTGGACTTACGTGGAAACGTTCTCTTTTTCTTCAGCCATTTTCTCCTGTTGTTTCTTCTTCTAGGACTCCTGTTTTCTGGATGTCAGCACTATCGACTTCTATGTCTTGCCTTTTGTATATTCCATTTCTTTGTTTTTTTCCTTTTTCTTCTGTAGCATTTCTTCAGTTTGGTCTTAATTTGTTCATCAGCTGTAGCCTTTCTCTTATTTTCCATCTGTTTTGTGTTTTTGAAGTTTCGTTTATTTTTTATATCTATTATTTCTGCTTATTTTGCTCATTTTAGCTTGCTAATATCTTCTCTTATCTCTTGAAATATGTTTATGAGATTCTTCTATGTCTCCATAGTTCTCATTCTGTTCCATCTATAATCCATCATTTTTTTTGAAATGGTTATGTTCCTCAAATATCTTATTTTCTTTGGCTGCTGGCCTTATTTACTCTTAGGGGTGGGTGGTGTTTATTTTGTCAGACAGTGCAAATGAGAGAAGGCAGGACCCAGCCTTAGTGTCCCAAGGCCCTGGGTGGGGGGTGGAGGCAGGGAGGGAGGGCTGGGGAGAAGTGGTGGAGGAGCCCCACTGGCAGAGCCTGAGGCTCTGCAGCTGCAGCCCTTGGCTCCCCACCCACGGTACAAGAGTACAAAATGCTATAACTGAACTGATTTTCAGAAAAGAGAAAGAACCTGACTAACTGATATAGACATTGATTAATCTCTGTTGTGATCTCTTTCCCCCTTCTTTCCACATGGATTTTTTTTTTTTTTTTTTTGCCATAGGGACTCTTACATTAAAGCTCAGAAATGTGTGTCTAGAGTACTAACCTATCTGACTGTAGACCTTCCTACATTATTTCTGTATTTCTACATAGAAGCATGTGTGTGTGAGAGAAATATTAGTAGTAAGGAACAAATCTTTAAAAAAAAATTTGTTGAGGGGGTGCTGAAATCAATATATATTAGGGTAAGTGAAAACTGACTGCCATTGCTACCAGTAGTTGACATTTATTAAGCACTTAGAACATGCCAGGCAGTTGCTAAGCCTTTTGCATATTTCTAATTAATAATCTACAAATTTAGCCACATATGTTAATAAGAATGGATGATTTTACACTCAATTCTTGTTGATGTTAATTCCAAAGAAGTTCTTGCTTGTTCAAAATTTCAGACAATATAGAAGCATATGAAATAAAAGCTTCCTGCTTCCTTCTTTATCCTTTCCTTGAAATCCTGTGGGGTAGCTACTGTTAAGTTTGGATGGAACCCTTAGAAATCACTATATATGCTCCTAAGAATACACACATGTGTTCATAGGTGTGCTCATATACTTCGCCTATGCGGTCTTACTATTCTGGAATTTTTTGCTTTTAAGTTCATAATACACAGATCTACCTGAAAGAATGGCTGTGAGTTAGGGTTTTATTCAGTAAGTGTTTAGCAAATATTTACCACAAACTTATGTGATGATTTAAAGTTGGGATACAAAGGTAAACAAGGCAGACAAAATACTTATTATTGTGGACCTTGCATTCTATTTGGGGAGAAAGAGGATGGGTGAACAAAGACATAAGACAATTTCGGGTAATAGTAAGTGTAAAGAAAGAAAGAAAAATTGGGTAACCTGAAGGAGTGGGACAACTAGGGACTTCTCTGTAGAAATGAAGTTTGAGCTGTGATTCCAGTGACCAGGAGTCAGCTGTTAGAGGACATGTTAGAGGAGGAGTCTAGAGCAATGAGAATGGCAAGGCAGGGAAGGACAGTGAGTCAGGGAAGAATGTGAGAGATAAGTAGAGAGCCTTAGGCTTGTAGGGGCTTACAGATAAGGTGAGCAAATAGTTTATCATCCAAACTGGGGCACTTTGGAGAGTAGAAGGGACAGCTCTTAAATATGCCAGGACAACTGGAGTAAGCCATTAATGTTCCAGGCTGAGACATGGTCACCCTACTTGTGGGCCAGGCTAAAGAATTTTGATTTTATAGCATGTGTGGTGGAGAGTTAATGAAGAGTTTCATAGCAGAGTTGGTAGGTTGGTAGGTGCTGTGGAATTGGCTCCGACTCATAGTGACCCCATGGACAACAGAACAAAACACTGCCTGGTCCTGCGCCATGCCCACAGTCATTGTTATGCTTGAGCCCATTGTTGCAGCCACTGTGTTAATCCATCTCTTTGTGGGTCTTCCTCTTTTTCGTTGTTGCTGTACTTTACTAAGCATGATGTCCTTCTTCTGACAACATGTTGAAAGTATGTAAGACGTAGTCTCGCCATCCTTGTTTCTAAGGAGCATTCTGGTTGCACTTCTTCCAAGACAGATTTGTTCATTCTTCAGCAGTCCATGGTGTATTCAGTATTCTTCACCAACACCACAATTCAAAGGTGTCGATTCTTCTGTCTTCCTTATTCGTTGTCCAGCTTTCATGTGCATATGATGCGATTGAAAATACCGTGGCTCGAGTCAGGCGCACCTTAGTGTTCGAGGTGACATCTTTGCTTTTCAGCACTTTTAAAGAGGTCTTCTGTAGCAGATTTGCCCAGTGCAATGCATCTTTTGATTTCTTGACTGCTGCTTCCATGGCTGTTGATTGTGGATCCAAGTAAAATGAAATCCTTGACAACTTCAATCTTTTCTCCATTTATCATGATGTTGCTTATTGGTCCAGTTGTGAGGATTTTTGTTTTCTTTATGTTGAGGTGTAATCCATACTGAAGGCTGTGGTCTTTGATCTTTATCAGTAAGTGCTTCAAGTTCTCTTCACTTTCAGCAAGGAAGGTTGTGTCATCTGTATAATGCAGGTTGTTAATGAGCCTTCCACCAATCCTGATGCCCCGTAATTCTTCATGTAGTCCAGCTTCTTGGACTGTATTATTTGTTCAGCATACAGATTAAATAGGTATGGTGAAAGAATACAACCCTGACGCACACCTTTCCTGACTTTAAACCAATCAGTATCCCTTTGTTCTGTCCGAACAACTGCCTCTTGATCTATGTGCAGGTTCCTGATGAACACAATTAAGTGTTCTGGAATTCCTGTTCTTCGCAATGTTATCCATAATTTGTTATGATCCACAAGTCAAATGCTTTAGCATAGTCAATAGAACACAGGTAAACATCTCTCTAATATTCTCTGCTTTTAGCCAAGGTCTATTTGATATCGGCAATGATATCCCTGGTTCCATGTCTACTTCTGAATCTGGCCTGAATTTCTGGCAGTTCCTTGTCAATGTATGTTATAATTTATGTTTTTAAGATCACCCTGGTGCAAGATGGATGGGGAGGAGAATGGGCCTGAGTGGTGAGGCAAGAATGGAAGCAAGGGGGTAAATTAGAAGGCGAGAATACAGGCAAGAGACAGTAGTGGTTTTAACAGTAGTGAGGATAGTAGTAGAGACAGATGGATGTGAGACGTACTTATGGAGGAGGCAGAGCCAGTAGAGCTTTCTGACTTATCGAGTGTGGTGGATGAGGGAGATCCAGGACTCCGGGTATGTGTTTGGAGCTTGAACAGCTGGGCGGATGAGCATGCTGTTCCCGAGATGGAGAGCTCTGGGGAATGATAGTTTGTAAGTGTCTAAGCTGTTGGATGAGTTATACCGCCACTTTTAATTTGCTTATCCTTGGAAATAGTATTAAGGTTCCATATGTTTTATTGCTTGTTCACTCTCTGCCTTCTCTTAATAGGTGACTCTCTTTTGAAAAGTGGAACCAGATCTCTTCTGGAGTTCAACACAACAGTGAGTTGTGGGCCATCAAGCGCAGATCACAAAGTCCAGAGCAGCATCACCTTTCTGTGTGGGAAAACTCTGGTGAGTTCACACAGAATCACTCTGTGTATTTCTCTTGTTAAGCATGTGTGCCCCATGGGTGTTCTTATAGAGATATTTCAGAAAAAATATGTGAACGGAACTAAAAACACAAACACACACCCCAGCCGAATCACCATCACCGTCAAGAACCAGTAAACAAACCCCAAGCCTACAGTTAAAACCCTGAAGGGAAACTCGATCCACATCCTGTGTAAGTCTCCGATCCTAACTGATGAGTGTGTTACAGCTTGGAGCACTGTTTAATGTTCATGCCGGCGGCACAAATTTTTTATTTCTAAAACTTCTTCTCCCAGTGTTTCATTTTGACAGGTTTTAGGGCCATGTGTTTATTTTTAACAACTGTTTTTCTTTTCTCATTTACATTAAATTGGAGAGACCCACATGTATTTAGAAGCAGGCTCTGCCAGCCGGTAATGGAATTCCCAAGCCTTTTGATTATCACCCTGTGTCAGGAGGGGACTTAATTGCGTAAAGCGTGGCGTTTGTTCTTCCTCTGTGCATATTATATGTGATTTGTTGGCTTTAATTTTTAGTATTTAGAAAGGAGCTTTCAGTGAATGATTGCCAGCTTTTAGGGGAAGCAATTTGTATGCAAATTCTATGAGTGTACCTCCTCGGAGCAGGAACCAAAGTGCTTAGAAAACTCAGGTTGAGTGAAACTCAGGGGGCCACCAGGTTGCTTTAAAGTATCAGATTAGAATTTGGTGTTGCAACCATTGAGTCTTCCAGCTCATGATGCCTCATCTGAAGAACTTTTAAAAAATAGCACTTATAGTGTTAATTCTGGGTCAGCCCATCGATTGCACAGTTGTACATGCTGAGACCTTAAAAAAGAACCTGTTTCCAGTGGTATGAGAGGTCTCTCTGACAGAGTGAGCTAGCTGCTATTTTAATTTTAACTCATTTCCTCGAAGACATCTATTTTCACCACACAAGAAACAGAGTTTTGAGGGCGACGCCCTGAATTCGCACAGGGCAGTGTGTACTGGTGGGTTCCTGTAGTTGGCCGGCGGGGAACCGGCTCTCCTGGCTTGTGTGACTATCTGAAGTGAAGCTGAGGCTGAGTCCTGGGTCTGTGAGGTGTATTCACTAGAGACAGATCCAGATGGGCCTCCGCCCTCGGCTCACAGGAAGCATGAGTTCACGTTTCTGGCTTCGATTTTGCTGGCGTTCAGTTAAGAGAACATTTGGAGTTTGAGAGCCGAATGACTCCAAGGATTAGCTCCCCTGAGCTTACTGTACTTGCGTAGTTGGGGCCAGTGGAACAGTCTTGGACCAGTTATATCGAAATTCCAATGCGATTTCGTGAAAGTTTTGTTTCAGAGTTTTTGGGTTTGGGAACTTCTTGATGAGCATTTTTAACTAAAATGGTTGTTCTTTCTTCTTCTTTTTTCCTTCCCTTCTTGTTGCTACTTTTATTTTCATTAGCCTTTACTGTGTCCTAACTTTAAGAAAGAAAACCTTAGATTACATGGTATGGTAACTTGTTTTAAATTTTCCTTTCAATAGGGAACTCCTGAATTTGTCGCTGCAACAGAATGCGTGCATTACTTTGAGTGGAGGACGACAGCAGCCTGCAAGAAAGACACATTTAAAGCCAGTAAAGAGGTAACACGTGAGCCTTAAGGCCTCAGGCTTATGAAGTAAACTGGGACCTTTAAGATTTGAAATACTGATTCTCTAACTGCTTAGGATGAAACTCCAGTGGAGTAAAGATGCCTTGTGATCCCACAGTTAAAACTTGTTCTGGGCAGTTCTTATTTTTAGAACAGGGCATTTCAAGTATCACAGGCTATGATTCTTAATGTGCTGGCTCACCCGATGAAGGTTCTGGGCCCTGGTGCTCTGCAGCTCCGTAAGCCAAGCAGCGTGGTTGGGCTTGGTGAAGAGTCTTTACGCTCCATGAAGGAGCCATCTGCTTTTGCCCCGACTGCGTCGTCCTCCTCTGTTGGCTTCCTGCAGGTGGGGCACCCCATTCTGCCTATTCTCACTATTAAGTCCATTTTCTCCCTGTGCTTGGGGTCTCTTCTGGATGCATTGTGGGCCCAGGCCAGGTGCCCCACCCCATACATTCAGTAACGTTTCCCCGAGACTAGATCACTGTTATCTTTCCTTCCACCCTTTCCCTGTGGTTATCTGGGCAGCCCCTGGACAAGCCATTCTTGGGGATAAGGAGGCGTCCTCTTGGCCAGCCATGAGCTCATCCCTCCCTCTGCACACGGCCTCTGCACTTGGCTCTGCTGCTGGACTTCCCTGGGCCCTGGAGACAGTGCAGTGTATGTCCCTCTCCCTCCTACCACAGCTGATTTGAACGGTAGCTTCCTGTCCCACCCTGACAGCAGCCTAGTTCATTATTTTCACTTTTGTCCACTGGCTTTCTGTTCGTGAGGATGAAGTTCAAAGATCTCTTAGGAGCTAGAAACTAAAAAATGTTTGGTAAACAAGTGTAGTTTGAGAAGGGCAAAAAGAGAAGTTTGTTTCTTAAAAAACTAAACCAAATCTAAGTCGTAAGTTATAAAGTTACACTGATGTTTCAAATGTGGCAGCTTATGAAAGAAAAGACAGTCTGATACAGAGGTAGAGGAGGCAAAATATTGCCTCCTAGCTCAAAGACCGTAATGAATCCTTGTTGAAAAGAAAGTGGAGAAAGAATTAAGGTCTGATAAAATGACGCAGTTACTGTTGGGCCACCAGTTGCCGTGACGTTGATTCCGACTCATGGCGACCCCATGTGTGTCAGAGTAGAACTGTGCTCCATAGGGTTTCCAGTGGCTGATTTTTTGAAAGTAGACTGCCAGGGTTTTCTTCCAAAGGCACCCCTGGGAAGACTTGAATTCCCACCCTTTCAGTTAGCAGGTGAACATGTTCATTGTTTGAACCACAATAGTGTCAAGTTCAAACTTTGTTTAGTAAGTTTTAAAACTTACGTGAAAGTGTTCGACCATATACAGTTAATGATAGGAAAAGCATCTCAAAAAATGGAAATCCACGGGGGGCCGGGGCCTGGTGGGTGGGTGGCTGTTTATCCCAAATCATCCAGGTAGCTGAACCCAAGGAGCTTCTGGCAGGAGGCTGGAGCTTGAGGCCACAGAGAGGTGAGTCTTCTGCTCTCGTACTCTCTTGACACCCAGATGTTCTCTTGGGCTTTGATTCTTCAACCTGAGCAGGAGACCCATTTTTTCTATTTCACCTGAGTGTCCCTCTTAACTTGTTTTGCTGAATTGACTATTGTGTCTTCCCTCTGACCTGGGAAAGAATTGCTTTCTTCAAAATAAGTAAATGGAAGCTTGTTTTCTATATTCTTTGGGCTCTGAAGCAGCCCATGGGCCACACCCTGGGCTACACGCTGCCCCTGGCCTGCTTTGTCCAGCTCTGGAACTAAGAATGTGACTTTTACATTTTTTAAAAGTTGTAAACAAAAAAGAATGTACCGGTGCCAGAGACCTATGTGACCCGCAAAGCCCCAAATATTTACTGTGCGGCCGTTTACAGAGAAAGGTTGCTGACCCTGTTCTAAATAGCTCTGGTGGGTGGCTGGGTGGGTGGGTGCTGGTGAGGAGGCACAGTCGGTGTTTTTCTTGAAACAGTGCATTTTAACTTCTTTTAGAAGCTCATCTAAGCACGAGAAATATTTGCAGTTGGGTTTCTATCATCTGTTTAGGTATGGTTGGCAGCTGGGGTTTTACTAATTCAGTTTTCATTTTATATTTATTGAGAGCCTATTGCGGCCTAAGCAGTAGGGGTGTCATACAATTTTAAAATGGTTCTCGCTTTCAGGGAGCCCAGAGACCAGAGGTGCAGAAGACGTAACCATATTCACGACCTCAAGTTTTTTTTCTACCTTGGGCGTAGAGTAATTAATGGGAAGAGCTGAAGAGCATATTGACTGCTAAAAAAGTAGCTGTTGTCACCATTACCGAGTCATAATAAAACACAGCCCCTTTTTTTCTCTTGTCAGTATGATTTGATTACACCTTACAGACTACGGTGTGATGACTTCAAAAAAAAATATTAAATGTTTTTAAAATACTCATCATTCCTTAAGGAAAAAAAAAAAAATTCCGATCTAGTTTAGTGCCGTCGTAGTCTTCATTGCCATACCTTATTGCTGTCTTCTTCCTTCTTCAGTTTTGCTTTGTCACGTTTAGACTGATTTGATGGGCGAAGACTACGATAGCCCCAGCAGTTGTCCCATGCTCGTTCAGTGGACTCCAATAGTGGCTTTTTAGATAATGATTTCTTTAAAACAGTATGGACATGTGTGCCCTACCATGGCCTTTCTGGGAATGTATAAAACTCAGAACTGGCATGCCAGGAATCTTGCCAGAGTTAAATAAATCAGATCAATGTACATAATATAGCGTCAACACCATGACATCAATGTGAAGTGTGTGAAGCTGACCAGCCACCCCCTCACAGCTGCTGGCTTCTCGTCCTTCTGAATGGCTCCATTGCCTAGTTCAGGGGAGCGAGAGGTGGAGAGCTTTCTCCCCAGGCTTCCCCAGTGGCATCTTCTGTGTTTCCAGCGCACACTCCAGTCCTCTGGAGCGCTGTGAGCTATTGCTTCTGTCCTGGGGGAGGGAGACAGCAGGAGTGGCCAGCCGTGCTGAGCTGGTGCCTCCAGGCCAAGCCCCTCAAGCCCCCTGTGAAACTGAGCTGGGTTCAGAACTGTGGGCTTTTTCATATGTGGCCCGTCCTTCCTCCTGCCGACGTGGCCCTATTCCCTCTGCTCTCACAGGCTTTCGTTTTGCCAGCTGGACAGCTGCTGCTTGTCTCCCGTCCTTACCAGTCTGCCGAATCCCTCCCCTCTGGAGTTCAAGTTTCTGAATTGTCTTGCTGTGGGATGAAAAGCTTTAGATTTTGTGGAGTTGTGGATATGTGTGGCTGCTTTTCACTGGGCCCTAATTACAGTCTGCAGTGATAATTTTGTTTTTTTGAATTGTCTTTCTACGGGCCTCTGACCTTTGCCTTCTCGGGCTCTGGTGGCCTGTGCCCTGGGGCCCTGACTTCCTGGTTATCACTGAGTCACTTCTCTGACTGAAGGTCTCCTCAGGTGATGGGAGAGGACTTTAAAGATGTGGTTGAAATGGCTTTGTGTGTCCCTTGAGGCCGTGAGGAGGTGCCTCCCCTTAAGTTGTTTTATGTCATTGTTCACTCTCCATGAAATCTCTGGAAACAGGACTTGGGAAAGGTTAGTGGGTTAGAACATTCCTGCAGGCTGAAGAGCCTCTTTGCAACAAAAACCTGAAAGCTAAATATTAAGCAGTTAAAGTTTGTAAGTAGACCCACCTGTGAACAGCTTCAGTCTAGAAGACAAAATTTTAGGAAAATTATCCATGGAAAGTGATAAAACTGGTTACCTTGACGATTGCAGATAATATAAATTTTTAGACTATTCCTTGCCGGGGAGGATTAAAATCATACCAGTGTATTATTTTTGAAACAAACTTTATGAGGATGTTTCAAATGAAAGACATAGCATTAGATGGCGTTAACTAGATGACCAGAGCCCTGTTTGCTCTTGGGTACATCTCTGGGCCTGAATGCTTTGCTTTCAGAAATAGCTGGGGACGCAGACGAGAGGAGCTGCTTCAGAAGCCCAGTCCTTGAAATAAGCGAGACGAGATGCTAGAACGACGTGGATTTGCTTTGTTTCGTTTGTCGCCAAGGGAGGTCACAGCCTGAGAAACCTTGAGGAACAGAGACCAGTGTTAGGAGGCACTCACCACAAGCTTTGGTGACCCACAAGGCCCGAGAAGCCGTGTGTTGGAAAACTGACTGTCTCCCCTCCTCTCTTCTAGGTGCCATGCTACGTGTTTGATGCGGAGTTAAAGAAGCATGATTTAAATCCACTGATCAAGAGTAGCGGTGCTTACCTGGTGGATGACTCTGATCCTGATGCTTCTCTGTTCATCAACGTTTGTAGAGACATAGGTCTGAGCCTTTGTGGGCTGGGAGCTGTGCGGACAAAATTGTTTAAAAGCTTTCCTCATCTTTCCTATTTGGACATCCATGTCACCGATTTGTCACAACACAAAGTACATAATACTTTGGCCTTAGAAAAGTTTGAAAAAATTAAAAAAACAAAAATAACTCAACACGTGGCGGGTATTGCTGGGTAGTAGGTAACCAAAAAAAACCAAACACATTGCTGTTGAGTCGATTCTGACTCATAGTGACCTTACAGGACAGAGTAGAACTGCCCCTTAGGATTTCCAAGGAGCGGCTGGTGGATTTGAACTGCCAACCTTTTGGTTAGCAGCCAAACGCTTAACCACTGTGCCACCAGGGTAGTAGGTACACAAGTGTTAATTTACAATTATTTTTTCCAATTGTACATATATACATACCATCTTGTTTATATGTTACTTCTAATTAGTTTCAAAAATAAACATGCCATATACAGCTTACCGAAAGTGACCAGTGATAACTTTAAATTTTCTGTGTGCCTGGTTCTTAAGTCCTTCTCTTGTTCTCCAGAGACAGCCTTTAGAGTTCTTTTGGAAAAAGGCAATGAAGCAAGTCTTTGCCTTAAGTGAGTCTGTAATTCAAGTTGGTTATACGGTTGAAGAAGCCCATACATTATTGAATTTTGAAAAAATAATGCTGTTCTGGCTTGAGAGCTAGATCTAGATTTCTGGTCCCTCATCACTTTGAGAATTCTCTGAATTCATTGCATATTTTTGTTCATATACATTGTTCTAGTTTGCTAACAAATTGGGTTGAACATCAAAGACGTTGATTTACCAGGAGGTGCCCCAGCTGGTGACCAGACATTCCCCATCCACAGGAAATTGCCATGAGCCTCAAACACAGTTTGGAAATGACCCTCTCATCCTCACAGATAGGTTTAGATTTGCTGCTATATGGTCATTTCCTCGCAGGCTAGTTGACACATGCCTCACGTTTTGCTTTAAATAAATCCATCAGCATTTCTAACATGGAGCTGCTGTAAGAGCAAGTAGCCTACCGCACAGCGGATAACTATATGTGGAGCAAAGGAGCCCAGGAAGTGAAATTTCATTCTACCTCCCTGTATTTGGATGGCTTGAGAATTAAAGGTCACCTTTCCATTTTCCATTCAAGAGCTGGTGACTCCTCACAGAAAACTAGAAAAGATATGACAGCCCTCCTGCCTTGATTGATAAGGCAGTGAAAGCATGAAGCAAGGTGCTAGTATTATTTACTCACTCATTCACGGGAGAAATATTTTTTTGAACCCTTGCTACATGCTAGGTACTAATTTAGGCAGGCATAGAGGTACAGCATTGAAGTTCTCCTGGAGCTTATAGTCAAGTGGGTGCAGACAGACACAGTAAGCAAGGAAACCTAATAACGTATAAGATGTCAGGCCTGTGAGTGCTGAACAAAGTGACACAGGGTAAAGGGCAACAAGGCTGTCGGAATCGCAGTTATTGCTGTTCTAGCCTTGTTCTAGGCACATTTTATGTGTTCTTGTCTGTAATCCTCCCCAAACCTGTGAGAAAGCAAACTGGCTGTTGGATAGATGTGTAGTTAAAGTTATAGAGACAGGAAGTGGTGGATCTGGGGTTTGAACCTAAAACTGTCTGGATTCTTTCTGCTAATCTCCTAATCTTTCCACTATCTACCGAGTGCCTGCATTTTCTGGTCTGTTTATAGCTTGGAAGGGGATAATGCGAACGTTAGGATCTGGGAGAAGACGGGGCGCATTCCTCGACTATAAATAATTGTCACTGTTTGCTGGGCAGTATTATGTGCCAGCTGCCGAGTGACACTTCACATACTTTACCCCGATCTTCCCAGCAGCCCTGCAGGGTGGGGGCTGTCGCTGTCATTTTACAGACGAGAAAAACCATGTGCAGACTAGCCCAAGGTCTCAGAGTGGAATCTGATCCTGGGTGTTTTTTTTTTTTTTTTGTTCCCGAACTTCTATCTCATGTTACTTATAGAAACTTTAAAAAGTTCTATAATTTTTTAAAGGGGACCTTGGCCCAAAGGGTAGCCATGGCGACCATGACTGAAACAGACACGGTCTGACTGAGCGGCCCTTGTGCTTCCTCACAGACTCAGTGCGTGACTCCAGCCTGCAGTTGCGTGCCTGCCCCACTGGTGCTGCTGCCTGCCTGGTGAGAGGGGACCAGGTTTTCGACGTTGGCCAACCGAAGGAGGGGCTGAAGTTCGTGGGCAAGGACAGGTCAGTTTGCGGCTCCCAGCGCTGCTGTGTCTGTAATCCTTTGCGGGAACCTGGCTCTTCAGGGCATTGCAAGGAACATCCCTATTGCAACAGGGGCTTGGATCGATCGTCCCTGCAAAATTATGGCTTCACATGTGCTTGTCAGGTTCCTGGTCAGTGCTGAGTCTCAGAGGCTGGTTGACTTTTTGCTTACTTTCTAATCACTTGTCTCTTGTAGAGGTACAAATGTATTACATATCAGCATGCAGTTCACGGTCCATATACATCAGTTCTCAGTGTTCACACCAGTTGTGTCTGTAGAGTCACTGTGAACCCTGAATTAGGGAAATACAGGATTAGGTTCGTGGGAGCCTCTGCTCACGTTTTCATCAACTCATCAAGGCATAACCTTTTTTTCCGCGTGCTTCTGTGGAAAGGCACCTTATTTAATATATAAAATGGATTTGTTAACATTGAATTCAATGACCAACAGCACTATAACTTGTGCCTGAACGAAGCTTATGCAACACATGTTTTCTCCTTTTTTTTTAAAAGAAAAATGTATTTTATTTGAATACATATATCCTCTTTTTTATTGTGGTACAAATACACATAACAAAACGTAGACCAACTCAACAATTTTTCCATGTACAATTCAGTGCCAGTGAGTACATTCTCCAGGTTGTGTAGTGGTTCCACTGTCCTTTCTCCTGTCATTCCACTGCCATTAACAAGAACCAATGCCCCCTAGGCAAAAAACTCCCCCTTCCCCCTCCTTCCTACTCCTGGTAACCACTGATAATCTTCGGTCTCTATAAATTTGCTTTTTTTTTTTGTTGTTGTGCTTTAGGTGAAAGTTTATTGCTCAAGTTAATTTCTCATTCAAAAGTTGACACACACATTGTTTTGTGACATTGGTTGCAATCCCACAATGTGAGAGCACGATCCCCCTTTCCACCCTGGTTCCCTGTGTCCCTTTGTCCAGTTCCTGTTCCTTCCTGCCTTCTTGTCCTGCCCACTTGGTCTCGTGTATCTGATTGAACCAGGAAGCACGTCCCTCACGTAACACACATTGTCTCTGTAAGGCTGCACTTAGGAATGCTTCAGCACCATAATTGGGCCATTTTAAACGATGAAATCACCAATAAAAAGCACAAAAATCTGAAAAACATCGCAGTGAGTAGACTGCAGGAAGGACTGTTATCTACAGTGCGAGAGCTGACAGCAGAAGGCAGAGTGTTGCCTGGTTTGGATGCGGCCGGGAATGTGTGCACTGTGGGACTCAAACTTTCCACAGCCCTGCGTGTGTCTGCGAACGACTGCAGATGCGCTGTGACTGTTCGTTTTGGGGTCGCAGATAAATTTGAACAAGCAGGTGGATTCACAAATAGGGGCTCCATGGATAATGAGGATCGACTTTGTGTGTGTGTGCATACGTGTGTGCGTGCGTACGTGTGTGCGTGCATACGTGCACATGTAGGTATGTCTATGTAGCCGTAGATAGGTTTCTTGAAATAATAGCTACCTTAAAGTGCATTCTGATCTTTCCCATTCCATTCCATGTGCCCATAGCTGCTGGTTCTTTGAAAAGCACTATTCTAGGAGGCAGGAAGCTGAGGGATAGTTTGCAGGCATTCTTCCAGGGAGCAGAGCTTCCTAACAGGTATGGTGGACCCCCTCCATCCCAGGGAGGGGCAGCTTGGTCTGTGTACTCAGTGGAGTGGCGGACATAACACTCTCCTACCTTGTACTTTGTCTCAGCGGAAGTGTGTCTTCTCCCGTGTGTGACCCGTGACTGTACCCTGAGCTTACATTGAAGAGTTTGATTTTCTCCCCATCCTGGAGAAGCCTTTTGCAGCTTGCTCTAGTCTGGAATTAGTGGGGGTATCAGGGTGGATGTCAGGACGGTGTGTCATTGTAGATGGTACTTCTGCCCACAGGAGATAACCGAGTATAACCTAAACTTAAGAATGTTTGGATGGTTTCAGTACGATTGTCCTAAGTGACAAACTGGGGATTCTTAACACTGGGAGGATTTGAGACAACTTGACATTTGGGTGGTACAAACGGTGAATGTGCGTGGCTGCTAACCGAAGGGTCGGCGATTTGAGTCCACCCAGGGGCACCTCAGAAGAAAGGCCTGGCGACCTACTTCCAAAAAATCAGCCACTGAGAACCCTGTGGAGCACAGTTCTACTCTGACACACTTGGGGTTGTCATGAGTCAGAGTCCGCCTGACGAGAGCTGGTGGTGGTGAATGACATTCGGGGCACTGGGCAGAAAGCTGGAGCCCACCTTTGGAGTTCAGGTGGGCTGCTCTCTTTCCAGCTGTCCTCGTCCCTGTGCCCAGGATAGTAGGTGCATTGCACACTGACACCAGGGAATCCTCCTGCAAATGTCTTCCTCTTCCTGCTGCCATGTTGGCTTTTGCTGTGCACAGGAGAGGGTGTGTGCTTTCTGTGACTGTCAGGCCAGCGTGCGGGGTTATCGTTAAGGTGAAAGAGAAGATCTTTGGCCTTCACTTAGAAGTGGTTGTTTACAGAGGAGACCTCGTGTAGCCTTCTGGGCCAAAAGTGCACCGGACGTCCTTGCCTGTCTGTGTTTTATTTCATTTTGTTTTGTTAGATCATTTACTTAAAAAAAAAAATTAAATAGCTTTTGTTAGTATTTGAAATTGACATGTTGGTTGTTTTATGTATTTTTTATGGAGACACTGAAGTCACTCAGTTCTCACAAAAGTTTACTGTGAAATTAATTTTTTCAAATGGAAATGAATTGATGTTTTATACTATGGGTTCTTTTGTATTTCAGTGTTTCTTCTCTTATCCTCCTCCCCCCAGTTCAGTGTGCTGAATGTTCAGGACAACAAATCAATTTGAATGTAACTTACACTTTTGACACAGTCTTTTTTTTTTTTTCTTTTAATATGTATCATCCAGGCTTATCCTGAGTTATGTGAAGGAAGGGGCAGCCAAGCCAGACTTCTGTGACGGTCACAGCCCAGCGGTGACTATTACCTTTGTGTGCCCCTCAGAGCGAAGAGAGGTGAGTGACCCATCTCAGGGTGACTTCCCAGCAGGGAGTGTGCTGGAGTCAGCGTGGGTTGTCTACATGGACACAAGTTTGCGTTTGCGAGGGGCAGGTGGGGCTGGGTGCTGCAAAGAGCGAGCTACAGGCATTCATCCCAGGAATATCAGGAGACTTGCGAGAAAGCGTGCTTTCTGGGATAGGTGCTGCCCGGTGTGGGCTAGCTGGGGAGAGCCCTTTGGGTTTTGCCTTTCCTTGTTGGTGGGAGGGGCCTCCATGAATGTTAATGTGGGATGGTGTGTCGTAGTAGTGCTACCTGAGATGATTTTAAGGGGCTCCTGGAGAGGTTTTGTAATTCTGATTGTTGGCTGATTTTAATGCATATTTGAAAAACCATCAGTATAATCTCAAGCCTGTGATTTCATGGATATTATTGCTATAGAATGATGAAGCAAGTTAAAAATAGCCACGTATTAACGAATGAGGAGTTCAGATGGTTTGCAGACGGGGCTGACACTGTGGCGGCAGTGGCTGAACTTTGCCGGGGATATCGGTGCGGGAGAGTTACGGCCGGAAGGCAGCTTTCTTCTTTCCTCCTCCAGCTTCGTGCGTCCCCTCTGCCTGCCTCCCCGTCTCACTCACAGGCAGATTTATGGCTGCTGTTCTCTGGCTGTTTATTAAACGTCCTGACATTGTAAACTCCTTGAGGGGCCCTGAGTCGTACCCCTCCTTTGTCTCCCTGCCCGGCACTGTCTGCACATGCCAGCCTGCTGTTTACGTGTTTTCCTTTTAACGGGTCCTGGTCTGCGGCGTAGAAGACAGGCATTCTTCAGGGAGGAAGGACTAGGTTTTCTTTCCTTTTATTGATTTCTGCTGCTTGTAATAGAATGAAGCAGAGCGAGCTGAATTCCTTTGCCAGACACCCACCCTTCCGCTCCCCCCAAACAAATGTGGAATTTGCTCTCGTTTCATGCTGGCGGTTGGCCTGCATTTTGTGGGGGGCTGTGGAGATAAGAGCACAGGCACGGCTCAGCATTCCCCCATTTCTGTACCGCGCGCCTGGAGTCAGCCTCCTGAAGGCCTGGCAGACCCATACCTGAAGCTGGTTCTGAATGAATGAAATTAGCTCTGAATGCCGAAGAGTGTTTATGTTTTCCATATCTACCTGCAGATTTGAATCCAGATTTTGTAATTTAAGCCTCGTGAAATGTTCTTAGCGTGTAGTGGTCTTCGGTGTTTTCTGCCCCCTCCACCCTGCCCTGTATTCAGTAAGACACATCTTACTCTTTCACAGTGAAGGGAGTTGGAGCTTCCTTCCTTTCTCCTCTGTGGGGTACAAGGCATTGGCCGTCATTAGATTTGTTCTTAGGGGCGCCAGGTTCCCTTTCAAGCTTCGTTGTTTGCTGGGCAGAGCTTGTGTTAGATGTCCTCAGAGACCTTTTATATAGAAGTACAGGTAGTCCCCTTCTCAATAGGAGCCCTGGTGGCACAGTGCTTAAGTGCGTGGCTGCTAACTAAAGGGTTGGTGGTTTAAACCCACCAGCCGCTCTGTGGGTGAAAGGTGTGGCAATCTGCTTCTATAAAGATTAAAGCCTTGGAAACTCGGCGGAGCAGTTCTCCCCTGTCCTGTAGGGCCACTATGAGTCAGAATTGACTCGATGGCAATGGATTTTTTTTTTTTAGTCCCTAACTTAAAGACGTATTTGAGTTACGATGCACCACACTTAAGACTGTCTCTCTCTCTCTCTTTTTTTTTTTTTGGGTACATCATATCGTTAGTCATATATACTGTATAAAATATAAAAATATGTAAGTTTATATGTAATGTTTCCAATCCCCAAAGACAAAGTCGAATTTATAAAAATACTGATAATAAAATGCAATAATAATAAAAACTAAAACAAAAAAAAGCGAAGGCATTTGACTTAGGTCTGAACTGATTTAATGACAGAGTCGTCAGAACAGACCCCAGTTGTAAGTCAGGCACCCTTTGTATTTATGTTGGGCTACTGGGTGCTTTTAGGAGTTCGTATTTTTTATTTTAGTAAATGTTGATCTTGTCATGCTGATCTTTATAAAACCGCTTTATGGAATTTATATACTGTCATGTTCATCTGTTTTAAGTACAATTCAGTGGTTTTTAGTACATCCACAGAGTCGTGTGGCCATCACCACAGTCAATTTGAGAACATTTTCATCCCCAAAGAAACCTTGTACCCATCTGTAATCGCTCCCTGTTCCCACCCGGCCCTGGAGACCACTGGTCTACTTCCTGTCTCTATGGATTTGCCTCTTGTGGACATTTCACGTAAATAGAATCATACAGCATGTGGTCTGTGGCGTC
Organism: Elephas maximus indicus; assembly: GCF_024166365.1. Classification (NCBI taxonomy): domain Eukaryota; kingdom Metazoa; phylum Chordata; class Mammalia; order Proboscidea; family Elephantidae; genus Elephas; species Elephas maximus. The sequence goes on from NC_064819.1 coordinate 232,423,838, forward strand.
TGGCTTCTGTCACTGCACTCCGCGCTGCGTCACTCTGTCAGACTGCTCTGAGCCGAGAGGTTAGAAGCCTGGACTCTTGAGTCCGATGTAGAGGAGGGTTAGACTTGCAGCTCTGCAGCTTGCTAACAGCATGACCTCTGTGTGTAAGCCCAGCAAGCAGCACCATTCCTGGCACGCTCAGTACATAGTCCCTGAGTGGTACAAATGGTGAATGTGCTCAGCTGCTAACCGAAAGGTTGGAGGTTCGAGTCCACCCAAAGGCACTCAGAAGAAAGGCCTGCCGATCTACTTCTAAAAAATCAGCCATTGAAAACCCTGTGGGGCACAGTACTATTTTGACACACAGAGGCTCACCCTGAGTCGGAGTTGACTCAAGAGCAGCCGGTACTGGTAGAAACAGCATGGCTATTCCTGGAACTGAGTGCGCTGAGACATTTCAGTGAAGGAGACATTGCTCCCCAGCATGACTGACACTGGCATGAGTGAGTAGTGACCACGTCAGCATCTTCCACGGTCCCCACGGAAGATGAGCATCCTCGCTCTTGGCTTGCACCAGCAGGTCTCGGGAGGCCAAGTGGCAGGCCCAGGTTTGTGGGTGGTGATGCCGTAGCTTCACCCAGGAGCAGAAGCCCATTTGAGTGTGCAGGTGAGGGGAACTTGGCCTTTCGGCCCCAAGACTCTTTGACAACCTTATGAAAGGGACTGTGACCACACGGTGATTTCCATCCCGCCCTGGTGAAGCCCCTCTAAGAGTGGTCAGGCCACATGCCTTTCATAAACGACTGTCTGACAGACAACACTTTGGCTGAGGCTTGAGTGGACCTCTGAAAGTCGGGCGTAGGCCAGGCTCAAAGGTTGTGTGTAAATTGGGTTGTTATAAGTCAAACAATCGGAATGTGTTAGGGGGCAATTAGGATTCAAAAAACAGAAAATGCAAGAGCCCAACAGTCTGTCTTTGAGCTTTTTGAAAGCACGGAAAATCTGCACTTCGGCTAGGTGTTAAAAAATTCACGTTGCTCCTTTTCAATTGTTCCTAACAGGGCACCATTCCCAAGCTCACCGCGAAATCCAACTGCCGCTACGAGGTGGAGTGGATCACTGAGTACGCCTGCCACAGGGATTATCTGGAGAGTAAAACCTGTTCTCTGAACAGTGAGCAACATGACATCTCCATCGACCTTAAACCGCTCTCACCGAACAAATGTGAGTGGGGCTGTGTGGAGACGCAGGGTGGGCGGGGGGACCGACGGGGGGCTGGAGTAATCTGTGCCGCCGGGTCTGGGCTGTTGGGGAGCTGAGACTGAAGTTTGACCAAAGCGACACTGTAACTTTCTAGCATTCACCGAGGTAATAACACCTCTTCTCACACGTTGGTCTTTCTTTAGCGTCAAGCTCCCCATACTATACCGCAGATGGAAAAGAATATGTTTTTTACTTTGATGTATGTGGCGAAGCCGAAACACAAGCCTGCAGTAAGAAAGGAGCTGCAGTTTGCCAAGTGAAAAAGGGCGCATCCAATCAAGTCAAAGTGGCAGGAAAATACCAGAACCAAACCCTCCGGTGTGTAAACAGCCTCCTCGAATTCTGAAGTGCATTGTGTCTGCCCTTGTGAAACAAAGCTCGCGCCCCTAATCGTCTTCCTCCTCCTACTTTCCATAAAGTACAGGAAAATCAGATAAGCCAGTGTTCCTTCCCCTCTGACTTAGGCAGCCCACCATTTGTCATTAAACTACTGACAGTCGGAGTTTTTTTCTGGCTTTAAATGACAGAGAGAGTGCTTCTCTTACAATGGTTCCTTGTGCAGATCTCTTGTCAGGAACTCCATTGTAAGAAAGGGATTTAATACATTCAGAATAGACACAGCTTTTGTATTTTAAAATTTACATTTTTGAGGAATTTAGATTTTTCCCTGGGAGTTGGAGCATCTCAAATGCCTTTCACATTATATAAAAATGTTAAACAATTAAAAAAACCCTCTCAGCACAATTCTGGTGACCCTTAAGCTATTGTTATATACACAAATGCATATGAAAATGTAGTTCTCTGAAAGTACGCCTTGTCCAGGATCCCGCAGGTCAGACTGTGTTCCTAGTGGGCGCTGGGATCGCTGTGGGATTCCTGGGCAGTCTTTATTTTGTTCGAAACCCAAAAGCGAGAGCAAGGGGAGAGCATCTCTTCGTGCTCACAGCAAAACCCTGACCTCTTTCTTCAGCCAGTTAGTACTCTGAAGTAAAAGGATGAACAAGCCTGTACTTTGGGAACTCATTTCCTCCAGACGCTTTCCCCAGATGGCTAGAGAGCTTGCTGTTTTATGTCAGCAGTGATTTGTTGGTGGCATGCAGAGGGCTTAAGTTAATGCAGACATTTTGAAAAATTCAGGTTTCTTTCTTGGTTCGACCAAATACTTATGTATGTATATATTCACAAAATCTAGCTACTCTGATGGTGACCTCACCTTAATATATTTTGGAGGAGACGAATGCAGCTCAGGCTTTCAACGAATGAGCGTCATAAACTTTGAATGCAATAAAATTGCAGGTGAGTGCACACTGACCTTTACTCAAGTTCTTTGGATTGCAGGGTGTGTGTGTGTGTGGGGGGATGGTGTGCGTGTGGGGGGCTAGTGTGTGTGTAGGGGAGTGTTGTGTGTGTGGGTGTTGTGTGGTGTAGGGGGTGGGGAATGTGGTGTGAGTGTGTGTGTTCTGTGTGTGTGTGGTGTGTGTGTGGGGTGGGGTACGAAGTATCCGGGGGGACTGTGGAAGCGGGGTGTGTGTGGTGTGGGATGTGTAGCTGCTGTGTTGTGTCTGATGTGTGTGTATGATAATGTGGTAGTGTGTGATAGGTGGTGTGTGCATTTATGTGTGTGTACGTGTGGTATGTGTTCTTGGACGTGGAACATGGAACAGAGCAGTTACTTGGAGCAGTCCACGTCTCCTTTGGACCTGGCCAGCCCTAGTCCCCAGGGTGGGTTTTTCTGTTGCTGTAATGGGTAGGAGGACCCTCCCCCAACGACACATACATCCTGTTTCCATTTTCCTCTCTTCTCTGTTTGTTTTGGGAGTGGGCCCGACACTGGTCTTGCTGGGAGAGTTTGTCTTGAGTTTTCGCTCACACTGCGGCAGATACAGCAGGGTCGGGCTTGCTTACCAGCTTTGTTTGGATGGGTGGCCTCTTCTTTGATGTAGTCAGCTTCGAGATAACCCTTTTTGCAGAGTTATGATTTTCAGATTGCAAAATGTCACAGGGCAAGTTTCAGCTGAATGTTTGGTTTTATCTGAGCCATTAGGAAAGAGTTTCTTGAAGTCACAGGGCACTGGCATTTCAAAACACCACACAGCCCTTATCTTGAAGATTAAGTATGCCACTGGTGTCTATAGAGGGGTGAGGGGACTCCATCACAGCCAGAGGTCACCCCAGTGGCTGGCCTCTAAGCTGTAAGTCCAGTCCCCACCCCTGCCAGTTGACACAGCCCTGCAAAGAGCACTCGTCCTGAGCCTGGCCCCACTTCCGTCCCTGTCCTTGTACCTCCTGCCCTCCCCTGAGGTTCTTGCTGGCCCTTCCTTCGATCTGTTTTGGTAGAGCTTTTTAATTTTATTTTCAGTAGAGCAAAAAGAAAGTTTTATTCGGCATACATTCAGAAAGGCAGAAGTGCGAAATGGACAAGCATGCAGCTAGAGCTATTGCCTGCCCAAATCTAAGGAAATACTACAGAACAGAGAATGGTGGGAAAATGGACAAGCATGCTGCCACAGCCATGTCTGTCTGAGTCCAAAGAGAGTTACAGAGTCGTCAGTATATATTAACATTAGAAATGGGCAAAACCACTGAAAGCTTCACCTTTTCACAGATTGGCTAGAAACTGCGATCCTACATTTTGAATCATCTTTCTTGATCATTGGTACAGGTTTCAGTCAGGAGGGTCTTCGTTGGTCCAACAAAATTTTTTATTCACTAAATGCTAATAGAAAAAGGTAAGAGTGCAAAGTCCTTTGTGTTCTGTTTGATTGGCTTTATGTGAAAAGTTCCCCAGAAGATATTTTCCAAGGTTATCTTAGCTATCATTTTTATACCTCAGGGTGCAGTCGATGTGTCCTGGTGAGCCCTTGTGAGCCCAGCTCCAGCTAGGTCACATTCTCTATGCTTAAGGACAGGGAATAATGTCGCCAATATTATTTCCTCAATCATTCCCTCCTTTCGATCAGAGATTGGAGATAACATATCGATGATCAATACCTGGACTTAGTCGAGCTCCCTAGGTGGCGACCATGGCAGGTTCTTTAAACTCATGGTGCTGGTTTTCCACCGGGTACCACCTGGTTCTTCACCAGGTTGTTAAGCAAGAGCATTGCTGGAGTAAGCAGACTCAACGTACACCAGCATGTTAGCCCGAGACCTTCTTTATCTTTTAAGACACTAGAGGATGAATTTTATTATGTTTAACACTATCAGGATGTAGACTAAGAATATTACTAGCCCTTGCAGGAGAGAACTAGCCTGTGTACTTATCCCTGATGATAGCCAGCCAGGTAAATCTGGTGTTTGTGAGGGTGTTACAATGTGTAACCAAGTAGCTTGCTGTCTAATGTTAAGTATATCTTGTTCTATTCTGGTGTTATTTTTCCAAATGCAGCAAGAGGTATTTGCTACAGCACATACTATGCTTTTCTTGGACTCACAAGAAATCTTAAGGCTATTTTGTTATTGCATGTCACTTTGGCTTAATGAAGTCAGAGATCACTGTTGTGTTTCCATCCCACTAGCACCTCCTCCGTTATTTGTCCCATATTTCTTAAAGATTTCTCCAATTCATATATAAGTAGGAATTAAAGCTATCAACCACACCCTGAGTGTTGGACCAATGAGTTTTTTTTCTGACTTTCATTTTACAGTGTGTCACAAATTAACATTATCTTTCCAGTATTTCCTAGCATCGTTAGTATGAATATCTAAAGGTAATTCTAAAGTTCCCATGCATTCGCCAGGAAACTAAACAAGAGATTGCCCACATACATTCACTGTCAGTTGGAAAGGGATCATCTAAACTAGTACAGCTGGATACACCACACAAAAACATAAATCTATAAAGCACACAAAGTTTGTCTAGAGAAAACAGAAAGTATAGAAAAATTTACATGTAATGACCAAGTTTCCATTAGAGAATTCATGATTAGCAAGATAATACAGGATGGACTTCTGTTGTTGGAGGTCTCCAGCTCATCTGTCTAAAACATACGAAGTGTTCTTTTCGAGGGCAGGTTGCCCCTCCTCGGTTTACCTATTAACAGTCATGGGTCACTTTCTCAAAAACAGAAATGGAATCTAAGACAAAATGGAGTCTGAGCCATGAGGTCAATTTCCTCTGAGAACATGGTGTCTTAAGATACATAAATTTCTAAATAGCAAGAGGGTGAGAGTTTGATTATAAACATTAGACAGGTATTTCATAAAACATTGTCTTGAAGACTGATTAAACCGATTACTAATTTACCCTAAACATAACTCTCAGTCTGATCTTTGGAGTCAGTTTCTCAAAACAGACTGAATTCTTCAAAAAAAAAAAAAAAAAAAGCACAATGCCCAGAGCAAAAGGGTCTTACTAGTTTATCTGGACCGTTGTTTGACTCAAAGTGGCTCCAGGAATCAATTTTTTTCCCTCAAAGTGCGATGGCCTATGTGGGTTGCCCTAAATCTGGATTCCAGGAGAATTACATACAGCTCTTTCATGGTTCTCTCCTTTGGATCATGATCTTGTTATAGAGTCTTTGATCAAAAATGCTCAATAGATGGTAATTGGTCACCATCTGGTTTCTAAGGTCCAAGCACCATACCGTGAACTAGGAAGTTTAATAGAAACACTAACAACGATGTTAGGCCAGTTGCCTGAAATAACCAGTGAAACCATGACCCTAAGGTCTTTGAACCAAAGAAACAAATCTCATGAGGTGTGTGTTTATGCATAAGCAGCCTCAGTAACTGGTTTTCATGTGCCTCAGCAGCAGCTACATTTTACAAAACCTAAGATTGTATATTAATAAACACAGCAACATTTATCTATTAAGGCACAGCCTGTTTCTCAAGAAAACTAATAGGAAATCTAATACTATTTTTTGTAAAATAATAGCTCAAATTTCAGACACTTCTCTGGTTACGCTATTTACAACTTTGCTAATTTTACCAATAAGAACTTCTAATTCCAGAGTTAAAATATTTAAACCCATTAGATAATTTAGGAGAAAAGAGGAAAATGATTTCTTATATCCAGAAAGTAGGACCTTAAAACATCAGCAGTATTCTCACATGAAAACCCATAGTTTTCTTTACTTGGTCTTACGTCGTTAGTTTCTGTTCCACAAGATTCTGGATCGACCACAGTCTGTGAACCTATCAGCTTCTGCACAGAGTTCTGGAAATCTTGATTTTAGTCAGTCCTTTTTGTAAGTCCAATATAGTCCATCTTTTTTGTTGAGATATTCTGGTCAAACATTTTCAGCAAATCAGCAAAGTAAAAACTTACCTGCAGGTGACGGAACTTAATATGGCCATGATTAAGTCATGAACATAATACTCTTAATAGTGAAGGAGCTGATAGAAATTAATTATGAGCACAATGTAAAGGCCAAATAAAGTCAGTTAAAAAAAAGAAAAACTAGATAAAAATATTTCTAAATATAACCATTAACCATATTTTTAAAGAGCTTCAGATATAGTACATAATCTTGAGCCATAATACCATATAGTCAGGATATACCAAGAATGTACCAAGATTATCAAGTTGCTAAATACCTGAATAGTAATAAAAACTTCATAGGTAAATGACGTGAGTTCCTCAATTAAACTGTTGGCTTTGATGACGCTAGATTCAAAAAAATCAAGTTTCAACCAAGTTAGCAATGAAGAAATAATAATAAAATTATGACATAATATTATGTGTTTGCTGTCTAATATTAGGCAAAGACACAAGAGGAAATACTAACTTATAAATCTTAACCCAAAGAGAATCGCGCACTTCTGTTGATTTTAACACATTCCATATAATTTGTAGCATGTTAAATAGACCTTTTTAGCACTTCTCCTTTAAAAAATTTTTTCATGGCATTCCAAGAAGTTTCAAACTTGTCAGGAGTTTATCATAAGTTACCGTGGAACAACACTTAAGTTATTTAACTAAAGATCTTAAAATAAAAACCTTAGCTTTTTTTTTTTCCTAAAGCCGTGTGGCTTGGTTTCTGACTCAGGAATCTTATTCCAATGAGAGACCGAACCTTTGTGTTCGAGGCGGATTACACAAAAAATAGATTAACTCTTCAACTTAGTAGTTAGAGAAAACTTTGTTATTTTAACCTAATTCTTTGTTTTACGTGTGATTTAATGTTAAAGCTCCTAAAAATCTCATCAATTAAACCATTAAACGTGAGTCAAATAGAACTTCTGACCATTATCAAATAAACTTCTTTTTAATAAACCTCTTAAATGTTCTCCTAGTTGCATATCTCTTATAAGTACATCCTTTTAAAATGGCAAAAATGAACACACTCATTTAGCAGACCCAAATATACACATATGTATATCCTTTCTCTTGTGGCATAAAAAGCAAAAGTATATAAACAAATTATAACAAATATCTATTAATTCAATTCAGTATCAGTAAGTTACCTTAAATGTCTTGGGAATTATTTTAAGTCTGTATATCATAAAACATAACTAATTGGAATAAAGTTTCTTTAAATATTCTGCGTTTTCATTTGACGTTTACTATTTCTCATATTTTTTCCAGTCTAATTTTAGCCCTTAAAGATTTTATCAGTTGTCTTTGGAAATCACAAAGTCTCCGTTCAGCTGACCAGTTCATCCGTATGGATATAACCTTAAGTCTCTGACTACGACTGGAAACATTTTTCCACGCCATTCTGATTCACTTACATACGTTTAAATTGATAAAGGCATTTGAAAGGCTGTCTACCCAGTGAATGCCAAAGCTCTTGAGCAATTTTGTAAATGACGCTGTCCATTCTTAGCTAAGGGGAAGGGGGGGTCATCCCGATCATTTACATATGGTTAAGTTGACCTAGACATTTTGAAAGGCAAAAGATAACTAATGTCTTTCTCTTTTGCGACAAAACTATCCTTTTTCTTTAAATAAAATATATGTCAAGTAATATCTGAAGTTACTTAAAAGGTTTGGCTTCTAAGATTGACATGCAGAACATAAAGATCTTGGAGTACTTTTCAAATAGACCAATTTGTATTGAAGTTTTTCCAAGTAGCTACTAAAAATCTGAATCATAAGACAGATGCAAGACAGTTTTTCTGGAGGAGGAGGAAAGAATTGAGGTTCTAAGACACCCTTAAAAAAACTACCAGTTCTAAGCCTTAGCCCCTAACCTGATACAAGACAGAAACTTAGGCACCACACTCTAGAGGAGAAGCAGGCTCTTAGAACAGAAGGAGCTGGAACGATACATAAACTCACTGAACAATACCATACAAACAAGGACATGGGGATCCTAGTTTCTAAAAGTTTACATAGCAATTTTTGGTAAGTTTGACTCAATTGAACGGAAAAAACAGGTTCTAGATAAAACTTAGGAACTTGCCAGAGCCCCAGAGGGAGGAACATATTAGACTTTTTTGACAAAACCTGAGCATCAAGCAAAATTTCCCTAGAGAGGAAAAGACAACACAAATGAAAGCTCGTTTTCCCAAAATGGCCACTGAAATCTCCAATTACTTCTAGTATATTCAATTTATAGCATTTTTCAAATACAGACCCCAAACCAGTGTCTCAGTGGTAGGGGGGTAAATCCAGGCTCATTTATAAAAAAGGTACAGAACTACTCTCCCCACCCCTTCAAATTTCACAACACAGGTCAGGAGCGGCCGACTCCCCCTGAGAATTTCATAACACAGGTCAGGAGCTGCCACCTCCCCCTGAGAATTTGGCAAAACAGAGCACTGTTTTCCAGGTTTTCTCTGAGTCACAGAAAGGCCTGGACTTTGCAGCTTATGGTGATACAGAGCTCTTTGTAAATAAAATTACCTATTTAATGTTTCAAATGCCTGAATCAAGAGTTAGTAGGTATCACTCTTACCTAAACACTCAAGCAAAAATCTAAGAAAGATTCTCCTTAATCAACCAACTGGTTTTTCAAACAAATATGTTGAACAAAACTTAAAAAAAAAAACATGAAAAGGAGAAAAAGAACAAGCAAAGGCTCGTTTTCCGAGAGCACTCACCCTGTGTCAAAGAGACGTGGAATGGGAACACCTGGGTCCAGAAGATAGGACCTCTTTTAGCTGCCCCTGCTCCTCAGCCCAGGTCTCCTTGAGCTCAACTGGATTTGTAGCTTCAGAAATCCCTGACGACTGCGCCATTAACTGTTGTAGGGTAAAGGACATTACAAAGTTTAGTAAAGCAAAGAGAAAGTTTTATTCGGCATATATTCAAAAAAGGCAACAGTGGGAAGCAAACAAGCATGCTGGCAGGGCTAATGCCTGCCCAAATCTGAGGAAATACTACAGAACAAGGAATGGTGGGAAAATGGACAAGCGTGCTGCCACAGCCATGGCTGCCCAAGTTCAGAGAATATTACAGAATAGGCAAGAATGGGAAAACGGACAAGCGTGCTGCCACAGCCATGGCTACCCAAGTTCAGAGAATATTACAGAATAGGCAAGAATGGGAAAACGGACAAGCGTGCTGCCACAGCCATGTCTGTCCAAGTCCCGCTTTTTTTTTTTTTTTAAGTTTATTTGTTGTTGTTGAGAATATAGACAGCAGAACATACAACAATTCAACAGTTTCTACATGTACAATTTAGAGACACTGTATTCTTCGGGTTGTGCAACCATTTTCACTCTCCTTTCCCGAATCATTCCTTCCCTGATAACATAGACTTACTGCTCCTAAATTTCCTATCTGATCTTTCAAGTTGCTGTTGTCAGTTTTATCCCATATAGGTAGTTCTTAAAAGAGCACAGTGGTCAAGGCGGACATTCTTTACTCATTGAGCTAAACTGTTTTTCGGGTTTCAGAAGACTTCAGGGGGCATTTTTGCTTTATGGTTTAAGGTTCAAAGATTATCTCAGGGTGATAGTTTTCAGGGGTTTATCCCCTCTGTGGTTCCAGAAAGTCTGGATTCCATGAGAATTTGAAATTCCATTCTGCATTTCCTCATTTTGATCAGGATTCTTCTATGGAACCTTGGATCAAAATGTTAAGTAGTGGTAGCCAGGCACTGTCCAGTTCTTCTGGTCTCATGGCAAAGGAGGCAGTTGTTCATGGACGCAAGAAGCCACACATCCGTATCCTCCTCCTGTTCCTGACTTTCTTTCCTCTGTTGCTCTAGGTGGATAGAGACTAATTAACATACCTTGGGTGGCCACTTGCAAGCTTTTAAGACCCCAGGCGCTAAGCAACAAACTAGGAGATAGAACAGAAGCACTAAACGTGGTATTAGGGCAGTTAACTGGGATGTCCCATGACACCATGACCCTAAACTCCCAAGAAACCAAATCCCACGAGGTGTTTGGTTGTACATAAGCAGCCTCTGTAGCTACTTTTTTTTGTTGCTGTTTTAATATATATATTAGTGCTAGTGTTTTAAGTATACCATTAAAAAAAAAAATTTTTTTTTATCACATAATTTCGGCATGGCAGATTCGGCATGGAGCAGATTTCTAGATGATTGGTTACAGGATCTGTTGAGAGGCACCTTTGCATGAAGTGGGCTGCTTTGGAAGCTTGTGCCTGTAATGGTAAAGAAAGGTCAGGAGGGGTTGTGAGTACCAGCATCTACTAAACTTCTAGTGGAGCAGGAAGAGAACGGGCTTCAGGTAGTACAGATGGAAATGCCTTAAACCGGAATGTTCCATTCACTACTGTGGTCACATCTGCCCCGCGGGTACTGTTGTTCCCAGGACCCCTTGTTGCCAGGCCAGCTGTCCTTATGTCTCAGCGTGAACTCCAGTTTTACGTTGTAATCTGTTGGCTGGCCCTGTTTTTGTAATTGATTAAAAGTCCATTGATTTGTTCAGCACACATTGTATTAATACCTACTGTGCTTTGGCCCTGAGAGGCCTAAGGATGGCAAGAGGGATGTCAGAGCTGTCCAGCGTTGACAGCCTGGAAGCAGAGAGAGACTAGGAAGGTGGCGGTTATAGTGCAGCGTGACACACATTGTAGTGGAGCCCCTGCTGAGTATCGTCACCCCGTTCGTTATCAAAGAGAAGCATGGATGTTAGGTGGGGCTGGGGGTGGCCACAGGGATTAGGACAGTTGGGAAAATGTTGCCAAGAGGAAGGGGTGGCTCAACTGTGTCTTAAAGGATGAGGGGGTTGTCCAGGCACTGAAGTGGGGGCTGTGGGGGCTGGCGTTCTTGGCTGAGAGGTCAGCTCACACAAAGGCACACATCTGGGTGGTCATGAGCAGTTTGGAGGCAGAGTCTTCAGAGCTTGAGAACCTGGAAAGGTGACTGGGGCAAGGTCAGGAAAGCCCTGTACGTCCTGCCAATGGGTTTGGATTTTTCTAGAAATTAGCAGGAAGTCCCAAGGATTTGGCAGGAGTGTGACATGGATCTGCTTTGTGGATGAGAAAAATCAGTGTGGCCTTGGGCTACATCTCCCGTCTGGTGTGAGCACTGCCGCCCCCTCCAGATCAGCTCCACTGTGCTTCTGTTTTCCTCATCTCGTCCAAGCCCACTGTAGGAGCCCATATGGGAACCACACCCCTGCGCCCCATGTCCCCAGTCCTGTGTAGTGCAGTTTACTGCTTTGCCCCAGCCCTTTACTTGGTGCTTGGTTCTGGTGCTTGATTCCCTCGGTTAGTGGTGCTCCAGCCCACCTCTCCTCCATTTGGGTCTCCTGGGACCCCGGCTGCTCTGCTGTCAGACTCCCGTGGGCCACGTCACCCATCAACCTGATTGTGCCTTCTTTTGGCCCTACCTGTTCAGGGCTTTTTATTAATACTTTCACTGAGACCTTTGAGAGTATGCTGAACTCATTTAGGGGTGCTGGGAAGATACAATAATGATCCAGAAAGATCCCAGCAGACGAAGAGGATATTGGGGAGGACATATTAGTCATGCAGTCATAGGGAATGGGGGTGGACACTGAAGAATCGGGCAGGAAAGCTAAAGACTGCAGGAGCCAAGGCTTGAAAAAAATATGAGACTTTCCTTCTTTTTAACTTTTTATTATAAAAAATTTCAGATATAGAAGTAGAACATTACAATCAAAAATCATGTGCCTACCAGTCAGATATAACAGTCATTAATGTTTTGCCAGTGGCATCCTGGGGTGGCACAGACAGTTAAGCTCTTGATTATTAGCCCGAAGGTTGGCAGTTTGAACCTGCCCAGAGGCACCTAGGAAGAAAGGCCGGGTGATGCCTCCAAAAGGTCGCAGCCTTGACAACCCTATGGAGCAGTTCTACTTTTCACACATGGGGTTGCCATGAGTTAGACTTGACCCAATAGCAACTAACGGCGACGAGGTTTTGTCAAATTTGTTTCATATTAACTATGTGTCGATGAATCCTAACACTTCACCCCACCTGTAAAAAGGGGCATTCCTTTGTGTAACCTCAGGGCCCTTATTGTACCTGACAAAATTAATGACGCCCAAATGTTAAAAAGTAAGTGCTTCAGCAGCCTGATTTTGTTACTAGTGTAACAGGGAAACGGACAGAGAGACGATGGGGCTTTGTGGAGGAGTTTCCCACATCCTCTCCCAGGCAGGAGCTGGATCGTAAAATATTTATGGTTCCTTCCCATTCCGTGATTCAATACTCCAAAATTTGGAGCAGAGTGTATGTACTGTAAAATTATTTCATTATGGCTTTGCTCAGATTTAAACTTACGGAGTCTTTTGGTGGATTCTGTGCTTACTGGATAAATATGATAATAATGTGTTCTTGAATGTGACTGTGTTCGTTGGCTCTGCAGTATAATGTGGTTTATGGTATAACTTGGGTCTTCAGGAGTTGCTTATGCTTATGACTCTAGGGTTCATGAATATTTATGATACAAAGGTGCACAAATGTATTCTTTTAGCTGTTTTATATGTGTGCATGTGCACTTTCACCATTTATTTCAATAACCTATGTGTAGTTTAATGTAATGTGATGCCTTATAATTAGTGGTTCTGTCAAATAAGACATTAGGTCATTTTTTCCGGAAAAGTAAAATATGTTAGGATAGGTTAATAAAAGACTATCCGCCAATTTAAGTGGCTCAGTACACTGAAGGCTTGTTTCCCACTCATACCACAGTTCCGTGTGGGTCCTAGGGGGCTACTGGTGGAGGTGGGGGCTCTGCTTCAGGTAGCCAGCCATTCAGGGACCTAGGCTCTTGCTGTCTTTGCCACCAGGCCTCCCAGGTCTCTGCAGAATGAAGATAGTATTTTTTTTTTTTTAAATAAATGGGCCAGAATGAAGTTGCATGGTCTGACCTTCAGTGCAAGGGTAGCTGGGAAGTGTAGCTTTGCTGTGAGCCCAGGAGGAAAGTTAAATGTCTGGCGAATAGGTAGTGTTGTCTTTGCAATAGAGAGTAATGGAGGAATGGATGCTGCCACCCCTGCTGGGGCAGAGAGCTCCTTGGCTCATTGGCAGCCTCAGCTCCCCATCTGCTGCTGATGGACTCCAAGCACCGGGAAGCCATGCTGTGACGCGGGCTTTTGGGGGGTGGGTCTTGGCGGCTGGGAGAGCAGGATGGTGCTTTCAGAATTGTGTGGTTCAGGGAGAGGTTGTGAAAGGCTGCTACGAGTCGTGTGGAGGGTCGTGCCATCCCAGAGGCTGTTCCGAAATCCTGACCTGTGAGTGCTGGGCCTTCCTCTGTTGCTTGCCTGTCCCTGTTAGTATCTTGTTTGTCTCCTCTTGTGGCGGCCGTGGGCAACTTTCTCACTTACTGGGTACATTCTTCCAGGATGAATGGGATCAGGCCCTGCATGGCTGGTCAGGAACCAAGTGTCCGAAATGTAGTAGAAGCTGCTCTGATCTCTGGCCCCAGAGGGCTTGGACTGGGATTTTCTAGCCGGACTGTCAGCTGGGTCCTTTTTACTTTTCTCCCCTTGTTCCTCTGCCATTCTGAGGTTTGACTTTTCCCTTGGCACATTCCACAGGTAGCGACGGGAAAGGAGCCCCTGTGTTCACAGGGGAGGTGGACTGTACCTATTTCTTCACGTGGGACACGAAGTATGCCTGTGTCAAGGAGAAGGAGGACCAGCTGTGCGGCCTTAGCGACAGGAAGAGGCGCTACGACCTGTCCCCTCTGGCTCGACACTCAGGTAGGCCGCGAGGTCGTGGGGCGATGTCTATGTCTCCAGGGATCCTCCTGCCTCTTCCCAGAGTGGTTTTGGACATGCTGCTCCTGTGTACTCTGACACTGTCAGCTGTCAGGACCTTCCTTTCCCCATCTCCTCACGCAGCAGCAGATGCTTGGAAATCGTGCTGAAATGGGAGGCGGAATGGCTGACTTGGGGCTGGCGTTGCCATCTCAGCTGTGCTGCCTTCCCCACCTTATAATAGTTGAATAGAGACTGCCAGGGATCTGCCGTGTGCCAGGCCTGTGCTTCGGGGTAAATCCTTTTTTAGTTTAAACTCCTATGACAGCATTCAAGCTGGTGGTATTCCATGTAACACATGACCTCTCAGGCTCAGAGGGTGACATGGTTGGTGTTAAGGGTGGTAGGCTGGGGCTCGGTTTGTGCCCTGCGTCTGGATCCAAGCTTCCCCCTTTGTCTCGCTGCCTCATTGCCTTCCTCAGCGTTGTTGCGTTGCCTCCTACCCCCAGCACTATCTTGGATCAGGGGAGACAAGGTGGGCGAGCCCTGGGGACTGTGGTAAGTGCTGTGAACTCCAAGGCAGGGCTGGTCCTCAAGGGCCTGGCTCATGGTGACAGCTTGCTGAAAGAATTGCAGTGATTGATTCACTGGACAAACGTTTTTTGAATGTTTGGAGTCATACTTGGTGCGGGGGATGCTGCAAGGGGCACGGGGCCTGCCCCCGCCCTCGCAGGGCTACCATTTATCAGGAAACAGAAGATTGAATCATACGTGTTGGAGCTTGTGACAGGGTGACTCATCCAGCGGAGACTTTGTAGTTTTACCCTTTTTACAGTCCTGGAAGCAGGGCTGTTGCAGATGGTTGATCTGTGTACTGGAGATAACAGCCGAAGGCAAAGAATGACTTGCACAAAGTCACACTCTCCATAGCTGCTGGAGGACTGTCGGCCCTGTTGTTGGAGTCCTCACCTGGCTTGACAAGCACAGCACTAGAAAGGGGGCTTCCTCTCATGGGTGCATCCTGAGCTCCCCCATGCACGCAGGCCTCTGCCCTAATGCCCTGTGTTAGGCACTGCCTCCGGGGTGTGTGTCTGTGTTAAGGAGAGGCTGCCAGGAAGGGGCAGCGGTCAGTTCTGGTTCATGCATGTTCACAAAGAGGTGGGCTTTATGCAAGGAGAAAGAGCCCTGACTTGGAATCAGAGACCCGGCTGAGGACTGGTACAGCCACAGCCAGCTCCGTTTCCTTGAGCTAGGGCCTGCTTTGTCCAGCCTCAGCTTGCTTCCAGTAGACTGGTTGGTGGTACTTATTTCTCGGTCAAGGTTTTCTCAGCTTCACTGTGTACAGCACACAACCTTGGATCTGTGAATGATTCTGGGATACGTCCATGCATCCAGCAGCCTTCCTGCCACAACTCTGTGTGTCTGGGGACCTGCTGGATTTTCATAGCACTTGCACCCAGATAATGCTTAGAAAGCTGTAGGGCGAGAGCTAAAACTCTTCCTACTGGCTTACAAAGTCCCCTGTCTTACAGACTCTACAGCCCTCCAGGCAGGGCTCTCGGACTGTGTTTAGGGCGAGCCTTTGTTTACACTCATAGTCACCTGTGGTCTCTTTTAGGCTACTTGAGCCGATACTTGTATTACCACCTGCTAGCCATGGAGTTTTGCCTTCCAAATCCTAGTCTCTGACATGTAAAAGTAGTATTTTTAAATAAGAATTTTTGTCTAGATGTATTTTTTATCTTTACTTCCTTACTCACATACAAGTTCTAGTTTATGCCTTTATGGCTGTAAGGGGCCCCGGTGGTGCATTTGGTTAAGCCCTTGGATGCTAACTGAAAGGTCGGTGGTTCGAACCCATCAGCGACTCCGAGGGAGAAAGATGTGGCAGTCTGCTTCCGTGAAGATCACAGCCTCGTGGCCACTCTTGGCTCATGCTTCCTCTGCTTCCTGTCGAGGTTGGATCTGGTTCTCCTGGGAGATGACTGGATTCTGTACCTTTCGGGTTCAGTGACCATTGCTGTGTGTCTTTGTGGGGCACTGAGCCCAGCTTCTGGGCTTCTTACATGTACGGGTCTAGGTTTCTCCTCACCACACAGCCCTTTGGAGGCTGAAGGGAGCTCCATCCTGGATGCATCCTTGATGGTGTGTCTTTTCTGTCACACCCCCAGGCCATGTTGGTTTCCTGATTTGGTTTTCAGTTTCTGATTTCATACTGCAGGGCTTTGGGGAATTTTGCCGTTTAATTCCCGATTTCCTTATTTACATCTCCTAAGCGTTGGGGTGTGGTTTGCTCCCATCACATTCAACAAGCAACCTCAGAATCTTGGTGAGGTGCCGGGCCTTCAGCCTCCCTGGGTTACAGAGATGTGAGTGAGAGAGGCTGGGTGGATGTCTTAGTGTCCTGGGGCTACCATTACAAAATACCACCAGTGGGTGTCTTTAAAGAACAGGAATTTTTTTTCCCACAGTCCTGGAGGCTGGAAAAGAGTTTGAAATCTGGGTATCGGCCGTGCTGATTCCTTTGAGGGCCCTCTCCTAGTTTATGGTGGCTGCCGGCGATCCTTGGCATTCCTTGGCTGCATGTAGATTCTTCACATGCTGTCTTCCCTCGGGTGTGCCTCTCTTGTATAAGACACCACTCAGAAGGGATCAGGGCTGGGACTCACCCCACTCTGGTATGGCTTAACTGATAATATCTTCAAAGAAGGACCCGTTTCTCCAAACAAGGTCGCATTCACAGGCGCAGGGGTGAGGACTCCAACATAACTGTTTTGGGGACAGAGTTCAGCCCATGACAGGGACCAAATGCTTCACGAGCTCTGGGCCCCTTTCCTTTGGCTTCCTCACCATGTATGATGCGATTCACAGAGGAATAATCGTGGCCTTTCGCTAAAACACTTTTTTCCGTTACAGAACGGGAACAGAACTGGGAAGCTGTGGATGGCAGCCAGGCAGATGTGGAAAAGAAGCATTTTTTCATTAACATCTGTCACCGAGTGCTACAGAAGGGCCAGGCCAGAGGCTGCCCCGAGGACGCGGCCGTGTGTGCCGTGGGTGAGTGGGGCTGAGGGGGACACTCAGCTGCACCCAGCCTGGAGTGAATTACAAAATCATCCTGAGGCATATCTAAGCCTCCTCTTTCTGGGTTCAAAATATGAAGGACGGTGAAGAAAAAAATTTAATGACCCAATTGTAGGAAACTGCATGATACACTCTGAAAAATGTAGAACTTTGATTATCCGGAAAGCCTGACGTTGCTAAAGCCAGCTTGTAACTGGTAACACGGAGAAGCACGTTGGGAAGTATTTGATTATCTGTCCATTTTGTAACCTGAAGAATGACATTGCTAGTCCTTGTGTAAAACTGATTTTGATTTCGTAGTGTGTCCCTGGGTGCCGCAAATGGTTAAGCACTCGACTACCAGGTGAAAAGCTAGTGGTTTGAACTCACCTTGTGGCGCCTGGGAAGACAGGCCTGGTGATCTGCTTCCAAAAAGTCACTGCCTCGAAAACCCTGGGGAGCAGTTCTACACTGCACACGTGGGGTTGCCATGACTTGGGGCCGCCATGAGTTGGAATTGACTTGATGAGCTAACAACAAAAACGATACTAACTGCGACACTAACTGCCTGGACTTGTTCAACTGTTACGATAAGGAAAATGTTATCTCATAGCCTTGGTAGGAGGGTACTTCTTGGATTCCTTTTGTTTAGTTGTAATTGTTCAGCTGTAATTGTGAACCTGTCAGGTAGAGACTTCTCAATTTAAAACAGAGATTCAGCACCGTAGCTGTTTGTCATTTAAATCTTACTTTGCAAATGCCTGGAGATGAGAGTAGTTACCGCCTGTGACACATGTGAGGTGAGGGTTGTGGACCTGGGTTAGATTTTAGGAACAGTCCTAGTCTTCAGAAGCCATTGTGGGGGTCTCTTTGATGTAATGGAAAACCTCTCTTAACTATGCAAGTTGCCGTGTGGTCTTTTTAAAAGCATGTCCAGGAGCCTACTTAAAAAAGACTGTTGGACAGATTTTTTGTTTTAAAGTAAAGCCAACTGGACAGAGTGTTAAGTGGCCCCCTGGCCTGGCCTGCTAAACAGGTTTGGTCACTTCTTGCTTTGTTCCTGGTGCTGCTGTAATTCCTTGGCTGTACTTTCTACAGCACCCCCGAGTCACAGGGTGGCCAAGGCCCCTGCAATGCTTGCCACCTCTTCTTTCTCTCGTGCCCATGGAGATCGGGGCTTCTTGTTCATGGCTCTCAGAGCCTGGAGGTGGCCTTGGAGCCCTCCTGCACGTGGCTGCTACCCCCCCACCAGGCCTGTCACTCAAGCAAAGCCCACTTCTTATCCTGGCCTGCCTGTGCGGGCCGGAGCAGGGGTCATGGTGCCCAGGCTGAGCTTCTGCTGACTCTGGTTGCCTCTTCATCTGTGTCTGAGTCCCTGAGTGGTGCAAACGATTAACTGCTTGGCTACCAACTGAAAGGCTGGCAGTTCAAGTCCACCCAGAGGCACCTCAGAAGAAAGGCCTGAGGATCTACTTCAAAAAAATCAGCCACTGAAAACCCTAGGAAGCACAGTTCTACTCTGACACACGTGGGGTCACTGTGAGTTGGGGTTGACTCGACAGCAACTTTTTTTTTCATCTGTGCCATGATTATTTTTAATTGTCTTCTGCCCCCCCCATCCCCTTTCTCTTTTCCAGATAAGAGTGGAAGTAAAAATCTGGGAAAATTTATTTCTTCTCCCACAAAAGATGAAGGAAACATTCAACTCTCTTATTCAGATGGTGATGATTGTGGTAATGGCAAGAAAATAAAAACTAACATCACACTTGTGTGCAAGCCAGGTAAAAATTAAAGAAGAAAAAAAAGGTGATATGTTTGAATGGCTTTTGCCAGAGGAGTGCCATTGTCCTTCATCCTCTCTTCCTCCGTCACGTCACTGGGAAGGCCAGGTTGGAGGCGGAACTCGGAGCTTTGGAGGCTCCGGAACGCTTGGTAGTGGGAGCTGGGTCATCGGGGTTTTCTCCTCCACCAGCGTCACCTCCCCCGACGGGCGGTGCCCTAGGCTGCTGCACAGGGGGAGTTTTGTGGTAATTTTCCAGTGGAGCCGTGAGTGTCAGCTGGCTTTCCCTGCCTTGTGATACAACGTTTTCTGCGAGTTGCTTAACTTCCTTGAGAGGGTGGGAAAAATCAGTTTAAAACATTGCTGATAATCTCACCCTTTAGACACAGTGTTCATCCTCACTTATCTTTATGTAGAGGTGTGCATTGTTTTGTAGTCAAAATCAATACCTATGTACACATTTTTATGTTCTTCAAGATGCAGTAGTTTTGTGGGTACTCTCGTATGGCCCACATTTATTTTTGTAATTTTGGGGGGATGTCTTTGTTGGTGAGGAGGCCTGGTGGTACAGTGATTAAAGCGCTCGGCTGTGAACCAAGAGGCTGGTGGTCCGAACCTACCAGCTGCTCTGTGGGAGAAAGATGTGGCAGCTGCTTCTGTAAAGATTTACAGCCTTGGAAACCCTACGGGGCAGTTCTACTCTGAGAGGGTTGAGTCTGACTCAATGGCAGTGGGTTTGGTTTGGTTTGGTTTTCTCTTCACTGGTAAGATGTGGTTGTGTTATTTCTAAACACCACGATTGTTGGAATAATAGCACGTTTCCAGCGTGGGTAACTGCTCTTCCGTGGCCTCTCTCCACTTCGCGTTGATGTATTCCTTTGGATAAGTTCCCAGTTTTGGGATAGGTCAAAATATGACTGACCATCTTTTGACATTCAGTATGTTTTACCTAATTTCCTGCTACTTCTGCCAAGTTTCTTTTTAACAGAGTAAGAATAATGTCTCTGGGGGAACAAAACAGCCCTGGTGGCACAATGGTTAAAGCGATCAACTGCTAACTGAAAGGTTGGTGGTTCAAAACCACCAGAGGTTCCATGGGAGAAAGATGTGGCAGTCAGCTTCTATAGAGATTTACAGCCTTAGAAACCCTATGGGGTCACTATGAGTCAGAATCGACGGCAGTGAGTTTTTGTTTTTTGGGGTGGAACCAACAGTTTGTGCTCAACTACTAACCTAAAAGTTGACGATTCAAACCCACCCAGCAGTGCTGTGAAAGAAAGGCCTGGGGGTCTGCTTCTGTAGAGATTACAGCCAAGAAAACTATGGAGCAGGTCTCCTCTGTAACATATGGGGTCACCATGAGTCAGAATCAATTCTGTGGCAGTGGTAGTTTTGTTTTGTTTCTGCCAAGCCATTTTTAATGGTGAGAATAAGGGAAGATTTTCAGGAATGGATTTGGTGATAGATCTTCTCCCCCATCGACAGGTGATTTACAAAGTGCTCCAGTGCTGAGAAGTTCTGGGGATAATGGTTGTTTCTATGAGTTTGAGTGGCACACGGCTGCTGCCTGCGTGTTGGCCAGGACGGAGGGTGAGAACTGTACGGTTTTTGATCCCCAGGCAGGTGGGTGTTGTCTCCCGTCACTTATAACTGCTGCCTTTTTTTTTTTTTTTAATGTTTTAGAGAGAACCGCCTTTAAAATTATTTTAGTACTGTTTGACCATAATCTGACAATCTGATATTTGGGGCTTGTTGGCGATATTGAAAATATTGACTAAATTCACTGTTAAGGTAAGTTTGCCGAATGACACACCTGAGGAACAAAGAAAATAAACCATGTTTGAAAAGGCTTTTCACCTGAATTCTAGCCAAGAAACCTATCCTAGGGAGACTGTACGAGAAGGCCATTAGAGACTTCGCAGAGAATTTAAGTTCACACAGTAAAAGGGGTTGGTGGCGTTGAATCCGTGTCCAAGAAAAAATGTTAGTCATCGCAGCTCTGGTGGCCTGAGGGGAAGATTATCTTTGTCCCTGGGAAGCATGTCTCTCTCTCGATGCCGATGCTGCTGGGCTGGCATGAAGTCACCCTTGTTGACTGAGTTCTGACTGACCTTACATACTTTGATCTTTTTGTCCTTGCTTAGGGTTTTCCTTTGATTTGTCACTTCTCAAAAAGAAAAATGGCAGCTATCAAGTTGAAACAGAGAAGTATGACTTTTACATAAACGTGTGTGGTTCTGTGACCGTGGACTCTTGTGAGTCAAACTCTGGAGCATGTCAGGTCGCAAAAAGGCAAGTAATTGTTTGCAGTCATGGATTTGTTCTGAGGTATTTTGTGCTAACACATATTTTACTCAGGAATGGGTATGTTCTCTCTTACTATTATCACGTAAGGATTTAAATGCTGAGAAAACCTGGCTAAACACCGGAGGGTGCTCGGAGTTTTGCTTCAGAGAAGGGGCAAGCCACGTTCCTTGGAGAGGAAGAGTGGGTTTACGTGGTACTTTAGTTCTGTGTGTCTTGTGCTTCTCAGATGTTACATAGATTTTCATGCACGTGTTTCTCCATTCTGTGTGGTACTAGTTGAAATGGAGTGAGTTGTGTCTTCAGCCAGCAGTGCCGAGAGTGGATTTGGGTCGCAGTGAGTGGGGTGGGGTGGAGTGGGAGCCCTCTAAGGCCCCAGCCCCACAAGGGTGCCCCTCTTAGAAATCCTTACCTGGGACTCGTGTGGTACGTCACCCTGCATCCAGGAATTCTAGACTATTGGCCAGTCCCTGAACATGGCAGCATCAGAGTGTTTCTGGTAGTTGTATCTGTTCTGAGAGACATTTGTTTATTTGTTTTTAGTGACAAGAAGGCTTGGAACCTGGGCCTGAGTAATGCTAAACTTTCTTATTATGATGGGATGATCCAGTTGAACTACAAAGATGGTACACCCTATAATAATGAAAAGCATACACCAAGAGCTACACTTATCACTTTTCTTTGTGATCGGGATGCTGGTATAGGTGTCCCTGAATATCAGGTAGGAATTGTCCTGTGTGTGCGTGTGCGTGCATGCACTGGGGAGGGAAAGGAAGAGAGAATGCTCATCTCCAACAGGCAGGGCACAAACAGCATCACCAACAGGGCTCATGACTTTCCTAACCTGCGATGTGGTTTTTCCAGAGGTTCACTGAGATAGCCCCCCACCCCAGCACCCCAAAAACTTGTCCACGAGCCTGTCCTGGGTGCTTTATTTAGAAGCAGAGCTAGTATTAATGAGTGTGGTTTCCTGGCCTAATCATCATGTCTGATTTCATCATTCCTGTCAGATCTTCCAGGGAACAAGGGCAGTATGGTTCATTTTTTAAGCTGTTAGTCAGGGGGCCGTACACCTCAGTGGCAGCCTGCGACCCTGTTAGTTTTGGGTACAAAAATACGTACAAGCATAAAAAATCATCCCTCAGCCCCACGTAGCAGAGGCTGGAATTCCATCTTAATTTATTCCTGGGCAATCTTCCTTTTCATAAAATGAAAGGAGATGGGCAAAAAAAATGGGCAAAGCAAACTTAAAAAAAAAAAAATTCTTGCAAAACATATATAACAAACACAGTTTAGCTCTTTCAACCCTTTTTACGTGTATGGTTCAGTGGCGTTCTTGACATTCTCTGTGTTTTGCAACCATCACCACTATCTCTTTAAATTTTTCCATCACCCTTAACAGATAACTCAGTACTCCTGAAGCAATGACTCCCCCCGGCCCCGCCCGCCCCCCTCCCCCGTCCCTGATAACTGCTGATAAACTTTGGTCTCTATGCATTGGCCTATTCTAGATATTTTATGTAAGTGGGATCATACAGTATTTATTGTGTTGGGACCTACTTATTTCACTCAGCATGTTGTCTTCCAGGTTCGTCCGTGTCATAGCATGTATCAGGACTTGTTTCTCTTTATGGCTGAGTGATCCTCCATTGTGTGGATAGACCACCTTTTGTTAATCCGTTTGCCTGTTGATGTTAAAATGTACGAGAGATGTGGTTTTTATTTTTAAAATGCCATTGTCACTTTTGAGGTGCTGGTTTTATGTAATATTACCTTTTTTTTTTTTTGCCACCCCTTCTCCTATTTCCCTCCTTGGCGTGCGGTTAGGAAGAAGATAACTCTACTTACAATTTCCGGTGGTACACCAGCTACGCCTGCCCTGAGGAGCCCCTGGAGTGTGCAGTGACAGACCCCTACACGCTGGAGCAGTACGACCTCTCCAGGTGAGGGGCTTCCTTGGGGTCCACTGGCTTGGTCTTGAGGTTGAGTCCAGCATGGGGGCTGAGGTGGTGGAGATGCTGCTAGTGATCGTGTGACTGAGCTGATGATGGGGAGTTATGTTAGTGCTGGGGCGCGGGGCCGAGATGGGGAGCTCAAAGCAGAACAAGTCCTAATGATGGTCTGGTGGTTGTTAGGAAATCAGTGTGTGACATGCACTGTTTGGTGTTCTGTGGGTGTGAGCTTTCCCATGGTGGGCGGGGGGGGGGGCCTTTAACATCACTGTTTGCAACCAAACTGTCAGCACAGAGTTCAGGGCCCGTGGCCTGTGGTGAGGGTCAGTTGTGATCATGCTGAGTGTCAATCATGGCAAGCTGGTCACGCTTCACTTGATATGTCCACATTTCTCTAACTACCTAGAAACAAATTATCACACTGGAATGTGTAAGCTCTTTAAAAGCAGGCATTTTGCTTTGGAATTATAGCCTAGCAAAATCTGGAGGCAGCCGGGGCGGAAACTGGTACGCCATGGATAATGGCGGGGAGCGTTCCACCTGGAGGAAGTACTATCTCAATGTCTGTCGGCCCCTGAACCCGGTGTCAGGCTGTGACCGCTTTGCCTCCGTGTGTGAGATGAAGTACAAGCGTGAGCAAGTGAGTCTGCCTCCCCGGAGTCCTATGGGTCTCCTTGGCACATGACTGAGGGGGTGGAGGGGCTATTTTAGGACCCCCAGATCAAAGCTGGCCTCGCTGCTAGAGTGGAGCCCTCGGCGTGAGCGTGCGTGGGGCCACCTGTGTAAGCCGATCTCCTCCCAGCAGATGCAGGCCAAACCTAAAAAAATAAAGTCCTGGTGTTGGTGGCCTTTGATCACAGTAAAGGGCAGGGGAAGCTGAATTCAAAAGGTGTCTTTTGAGTGATTCAGCTTCCTGAAGCTATTGCTTCTGGCCTAGCTGGGAGGATATGGGCTTGGGTGAGTAGCTGAGGGGGGCTTGGTCCAAGCGTCCACACTCCCTGGGTACTGAGCTGAACGCCGCCTTTCAGTGGGTTCCACGCTTCCTCGTGATCGTCACGCATGGTGGATCTTAAAGGTGCACATTTGCTCTGGAAATGGACTTCCTTAAAACAGCTTGTCAGGAACATCCTTTCCTGGCATACATTAAGGGCACCCTGGAAGTCCTTTAAAGGAAGTAGAAGAGTACATTCCAGTGGTCAGAATTCCCTGCCCTGTTGCGTGCAGAGGTGCACGTACACGTTTTCTTTATGGGGGCCGTGACCTCCGTGCCATCAAAACGAGGGAGTCGCTTGTTTTTCTCTTCCAAGGGAAAGTCTAACGAGACATGTTCGCTTTCAGGGCTCCTCTTCCGAGATTGTCTCCATCAGCAACTTGGGCATTGCGAGGGCGGGTCCCTCGATTGAGGACAGGGGCAGCCTCCTCCTTGAGTATGTGAATGGCTCGGCCTGTAGGACCAGCGATGGCCAGCTGACCACCTACACCACGCGGATCCACCTCATCTGTTCCCCGGGCAGCCTGGTATGTGGTGTGTGGCGCCTGGGTTGGAGTTGCTTTGGGGCCTCTTGACTGACTGAGCTCCCTGACGTGTCTCAATAGAAGTGAGCCATCTCGGGATGCAGAGGAGGTCGGTGGCCTTATTAAGGGTCAGCACGTGCAGTAACCAGGAGGAGCAAGGAGCTCACAGGTGGTGCTCCCGTGGCTATGATTCTGAAGTCTCATCCTTTAAAACCCTTCACTGCTGGGTTTGAGTGTCAGTGTGAGACGGACACTGTCTGGTCTTCTGTGGACTTGAGATTTCCCTGAGGTTGTACAGATTGATGGTTTGGTGTCTCAATCCCAGAGTTCAACAGTGAGGACAGTGGGGCTGATGCGTCTCAGACAAACAGGGAAGGACAGATGTGTAATACAATTGCAAAACAAGGATGAAAAATTAGGTCAGGGAGCAGAGAAGGTGGCTGAATTTCTTTTGGCCATGAGTTCCTTGGCCAGGGGAGAACAGAATAGAAAATTCCAAATAAAAATGCTGTTGGGGTGTAGTGTACAGCCCCAATTGCTTTTTCACCTGGAGTTACATGTTTTTACTGGGTCATATCTTTTAATAATTTCAAAACTGTTGGGTAAATCCAGAGTGACACCATGACTGAAGTCATGTTTATTATTTAAGTATTTACAAGCCCAGATCTGTTACAGCGTCCTCTAACCTCCTTGAAATGGACTAGGAAAATGTGTTTCCTGCACCCCACCAGTCTAAAACCACTTACTGTTGAGCCGGCCCTGACTTGTGGTGACCCCAGGTGTATCAGGGCAGAGCTGTGCTCCACAGAGTTTTCAGTGGCTGGGTCTTTGGAAACAGATCACCAGACCTTTCTTCTGAGCACCGCTGTGTGGACTCAAACCTCCAGCCTTTTGGTTAGCAAGTCGAGTGTGTTACCTGTTTGCACCATCCAGTTCGGTGGACCTTAAGTCACCTTCTTTCCAGTTGCCCTGAAGATCCTCAAGTTAGATGTGTGGCTTGCCAGAACGCTAATTCATTCATCCCAGGGGTAGTTTCTTGAGAATTCTAGAGGATCTCCCGACGAAGGGATAGAATTGTTAGCTGGCTAAACGAGGCCCATGAATGAAGTTATGAACACACAATCCTTTGTGTGCCCTGAGCGTGGGCTTCCATTTCCCTCTCAGGATCTTGGGAAGGAATCCTGGGGGCTTTGATTCCCCAGGCACGTGCCCAACTCCCCTGTCCATCCTCGCTGTCACTGCGCCTGGGCACTTAATGTCCGCCCCTCCTCAGAACCTTTCCCTGTATCTGCTCTTCTCTGCTTGCTTGCTGCCCCAGATACTGGATAGTTCCAGTAAGTTCTTTGCCCCTTTAGTGTATCAGTTTTTTTAAGAGACTTTATTTGACGGTGTGTCTTAGTTTTCAGAGTAATTTCACATCATCACTGTATCCCTCAGCATGTACACAGGGCCTGGTACACAGCACAGACCCAGCACGTCCTCACAGAGTGACTAGAGAACGCCACACTACCAAACCCAAATCCCTGTTGCCATTGAGTCGGTTGACTCATAGTGACCCTATAGGACAGAATAGAACTGTCCCATAGGGCTTCCAAGGCTGTAATCTTTACGGAAGCAGACTGCCATGTCTTTCTACCATGGAGCAATTGGTGGGTACAAACCACTGACCTTTCAGTTAGCAGCTGAGCACATAACCACTGAGCCATCAAGCCTGACTGCCACATTACAGAGAGTCTGCAAGTCCCAGAACTTCCCAGCCTAAGGCTCATGTAATTCTGCCCCTGTGGTGCGAGGTGGAAAGAACAGGTGTGTTTTTGTTTTACTGCACTCTGGGAGAAGCTTAGGCCAAGCCAAGGTGGGGACTTACAGGTGAGAAAGCACATGCAGGTCTTCAGTGGAGCATGGCGGGGAAGGTGTGGGCTCTGGGTCAGATGACCGGTGGGGCCAAGTCGGTCATCACCTTACCTCTGGGCGGGTCCTTCACATCTCAGTGCCTTGAGCTTCTCGTCAGCACATCTAGATAGGACCTGAGGAATGCTGATGCACCTCTGAGTGTACGTGACCAATGCTGTGACCGGGAGCCAGCTGTCCATGACGGCGGGGGGGGGGGCGCTGTTACAGGAGAGTCATGTGGCATAGTTGTGGGGAACTTCTGTAGAAACACACACTCGCAAAACTGCACAAATTGTAAGTCGTTGACGAGGGAAACACTCAGTTGAGATGGATTGACGTAACAGCCACAGCACCGTACTCAGGCACACCAGCTATCGGGGAGACGGCACAGGGCTGGGCCGTGTTTCCTTCTGTTACGCGTAGAAGTCGCTGTGAGTTGGAGCCGACTGGATAGCAGCTAACAGGGGCAACAGCTGGATGAACTTTCACAAATTGAAGACACCTGTAGAGCCCAAAGGAGCCCGGGTAGCACAAGCAGTTTGTGATTGACTGCTAACCTAAAGGTTGATGATTTGAACCCACCTGGTAGCTCCACAGAAGAAAGGCTGGATAATCTGCTTCCGTAAATATTCTGGTGGTTGTGTTGTTGTTAGGTGTCATTGAGTCAATGCTGACTCATAGCGACCCCATGCAACAGAGTGGAACTACCCCATTGGGTTTCCTAGGCTGTAATCTTTTTTTGTAATCCGTAAAGATTACAGGCAAGAAAACCCTTGGAGCAGTTCTACTCTGTAGCACACGGGGCTGCCATGAGTCAGAATTGACAGTAATAGGTTTGGATTTTGGTTTTGGTATAACCGGAAACAGAAAATTAGCTGGTCCCAGAAGCCCTCCCGTGCCCCTCCCGTCCCCTCTCAGCCCCGTCCAGGCTGGCCGTTACGCTGATCTCTGCGAGCACATTGGTTCCGCCTGTTGTGGAGGTTACGCGAGTGAAATGACACATACTCTACTCTCGGGCGTCTGGCTTCTTGTTACAGAGTGTTTTTTAAAAGCATGGACTTGGAATCAAACCAAGTTTTGGGTCCCAGTTCTACCATTTTCTGTTGGTATGGCCACAGGTAAATTTCTTAACGTCTGGGTATAAGAGATAACACCTCCTTCATAGGGATAATGGGACATTATATTGGAATTCCATAATGCATGTCCAACACCTCCCTGTTGACTGACACCTAATGAACAGGAGATCTTAGGTGTTTTTAGGGATCAGGTTAGTATTTTTCTTATGTCAGGTTCCATTTTATTATACTGACTGTTGTCCTGCCTGTGATCTTCCAGAACACCCATCCCATATTTTCTCTCAGTTGGGAGTGTGTGGTCACTTTCCTGTGGAACACGGAGGCTGCCTGTCCTGTCCGGATAACCACAGACACAGACCAGGTACGTGTTCCACAGCTGGCCCCTCACTGAGCCGCGCTGCCGTGCCCTCCCTGGGGCCCCTGTTCTGAACTCACCACATCACCATTGCCTTTGCCTTGACGCCAGGGGTCTGGAGGTCACCCTGCCTGCCTCCAGGCTCTCCAACACCCACCTCCTGCTCTCAGTTTACCCTTGAGTACTCTGGGGTCCTCCCCTCCATCTCCACCCTGCTTTCCTCCATGGGTTCCCTGTCCACGGCAGAGTTCTTGGTCTGGAAAATGGGTCTGATGGGTCCTACATCACCCTACCACCTCCAGTAGGTCAGGGCGCTGCACCTGAAGGGTGAAGCCCTGCTTCACTGTGATGTTCAAAGCTCCTAATGATCTGCTTCCAGCCAGGCCTCCTGGACCCCTTCTCCCTCAGCCATGTGACACTGCCCTCTGTCCCCTGGGCTTGCCAAGTGCTTCTGGCCTTGGGATGTGCTCTTTCCAAGTTAAAAAAAAAAAAAAAACCAACTCGTTGGTGTTGCTGACCTTTGTTCACAGTGAAGGGCAGAGTGTGGCAGTAGTTCCTCTGAGAAGTTTCCTCCGACCCCTTAAGGGGAGCTGGCTGTTTGCAAGCCCTGCTTGTTTGTCCCCTCCCTTCCATAAACCTCCACCAGACTGCAGACTGCAGCAGGGATGTGGCTTATCTAGAGGAATGTTCCAGCACGGTGTCCTATGCTTGTGTTTGGGGGATGGTGTAGGATGTCAGGCACGTCACCCACAGCCACTGCCTCCTGGGGCTGTGGCTGCTGCTCACCTCCCCCCACCCCATGCCCCCGCATTTGGTGGACAGGCAGAAAGAAGGCGTGGGAGCCTCAAGGGCAAGTTAAGTATTTGTCCTCTACAAGTCGACATGAAACAGTTTGTGAGCCAGCCACCCGATTGTTCTTCGAGTCACTGCCCTGCAAACCGAACATGAAATTTTTTAGCTTTGAATTTATCAGGTTTCCTTTATGGTTCCCACCTAACTTTTTCCTCAGGGATTGGCAGTAGCCTTCCTGTTCAAGTAAATATGGTCATTAAATTTAATTAGATAAGGGGTGGTCAGCCTCTAGCCCATCAACTGGCACATAATAAACATTCCGTGGATGTTAGCTGTTTTTATGTGTCAGACTTCTTTTTGATATATCTTTCTGATAGAATCCTTTTGATTACATCAAGTTTCCTTTTATTCGTTTGACCATTTTTCTCAATTTGACTTTTCAGAATACTCAGATAACTTTTCGGTACATTTGAGGTCTCCGGGCCAGCATCACACTTAGGGTGCTTTAGGGGCCATGTCAGAGAGGCTGTTGCAAGCACACGGGGCCACCCTGGAGACCTGGGAAGGGACTTTGTCAACTAGTGTTCTTAGTCCCCAGATACCAAGACGCAGAGGCTTGAACATTATGTTCCTCAATCCCTCTGTGTTGCCAGAAACACATGAACATTCCTAACAGGTGTTTCTAAGATAAACGCTGCTTTTAAAATAAACGGCACACAGTTTTGTGGAATACATATGCGCCATTTTGGGAGGTGCTTTATATTTATTACGTTCTTGTGGCGTTGGCATGAATGTGTCTCTTTTTTCCCCTTTATGTTTCCCACAGGCCTGCTCTATAAAGGATCCTAACAGTGGATTTGTGTTTAACCTGAACCCACTCAATAGTTCTCAAGGATATGTGGCCTCGGGCATCGGGAAGACCTTTGTGGTAAGGGCTCTATGACGACTCTCCTGCTGCTTAGAATGAGGGTTGAGCATGTCACTGTCCGCGCAGCTGATGATTCTTGCGGGCCTCACGGTGAGGCAGGTGTCCTCAGGAATTGTCCAGGGCGCCGTGATGCAGTTGTCCCTAGGAAGAGATGAGAGAACCCAGATTTCAGGAGAAAATGAAATAAAACGGTCACCACCACCCTGGTGCCATTGAGACGTGAGGATTGTTGTTCTTCAAAAAGAAGCTTCTCCTGTTGCCTGGAGTCCCTGTGTGGTGCAGGTGATTAACATGCTTACTGCTAACTGAAACGTTAGAGGTTCGAGTCCACGCAGAGGTGCCTTGGAAGAAAGACCTGGTGACCTACTTCTAAAAAGTCAGCCATTGGGAACCCCGTGGCTACCTTGACACGTATGGGGTTGTCAAGAGCCAGAATTGACTCCATGGGAACTGGTTTTAATTATTTAAAAATTTTGTTGCCAAGGCCTGGTTGCTATATGTCTAACACAGTGGCCCCCAACCAGCAGTATCAGCATCACCTGGGACCTTGTTAGAAATGTACATTATCAGGCCCCTTCTCCCCCCAAGACCACCTGAATCAGAAACACAGGTGTGGGTGCAGTGGTCTGATTTAACAAGCCCTCTCGCTGATGCTGTTCCCGGCTGGAGATTGAGAATCCCTGGTCTAGAGGAGACAGTAATTTTGTTACCCTATAAAAGGGAAATAACCTGGATGGTTGTGTTCTAGAAACTTCTGACAGTGCTGCCTTCAAAGATAGCCGCAGTGGTATACCAGAACAAAAGATGGCAAAGCTCCAAGTTAATGTTCTGTTTTAAACGAAGCCCCATGAGAAGGGTAGAAAGCTTTTAGAAAATATTTGGATTTGTTTGAATTCTTGTAGCGAAATCAGATTGGAGTAAGACAGTAAGCTTTGAAAACAGAAGTTGAGATGAAAATGTCTTATAAAAGTTGAATGCAGAAGAAGAAACCTGTAGGTTTACTGTATGAAGAAGAGCATACAGTTTGTGCTAGAGTCCGTGACAACACCTGAACAGAATTTGTAACTTAGCAGCACTTTGACTCCTCCCTAAAACCAAAACAAACAAACAAACAAACAAAACCCATTGCCATTGAGCTGATTCTGACTCAGTGACCTTATAGGACAGCGTAGAACTGCCCCAGGGTTTCCCAGGCTGAAATCTTAAGAGAAACAGACTGTCACATCTTTCTCCCATGAAATGGCTGGTGGGTTCAAACCACTGACCTTTTGGTTAGCAGCTGAGTGCTTAACCAGTGCACCACCAGGGCTCCTCTCTCCTCTCTCCGAATTTTTTCAGTAATTTCCTCCATCATGTGGTGATGGCCCCCAGGTTAGAAAGTTAATTCTAGTCCTATTGGGTGAGAGCCTGGCTGTCTATACACGTGTGAGAGGAAGGCTAGAGAACATTCTGGATACAGGCATGGAGGAGATAGCAGATGAGGTCAGAGAGGCTCTGCTCTGTGCACTGACAGGGGCATTAGAGGGTGGTACACTCCCACCATGGCTCGTGGTTTCAGACAGCAGAGACTGACTCTAGATAAGGTAGGTAGAGAACTTATTGCACGGGCATCTGGGACCAGGGGCAGGGTGCAGACAGCCTGCTGCCAGAGAGCTGTCTACTGGGGCCACCCCTGCCTGCAACTGACTGTGGTGCCACCTGTCACCCCATCCTGCTGGCTCTGCTGCCACGGCTGCGCACCAGTGCTTCACCTGTGCCACTCATGAGCCCTGTGAAACATCCCTGAGGGTGCCTGAACACCCCAACAGGGGGAGCTGAGATGCGAGGCAGGCCAGATGACTGGTGTCCACGCATGACAGCACAGTCTAGGCCTCTCCGATTTGTGGTTCCAGGGCCCCAGACGCAGAGCTTGGGGGAATGCAGTGGGTCCCTGACCACGGGCTCCTGGACATGCTCACGTGCCGACAGCCTTTTGGGTGGGCTTAGTCTTCATTGGCCATTTCCTAAGTAGTCTTTTAGAGAAACAAGGGCTGGAGCCGGTCCTTAATTTTGCGTACGTTGCCCATTAGCACTTAACTAACGTAAAGGAGTCTTTGTGTATCTTCGTGCAAAGGAACACATTCGGCTTAATTTTCACAGCTACAGTAAACTTAACCAATTTTTAAATGGAATGATGTTAGTATCTCTAAGAAATATACGGACATTGTATGACTCAACTATATATAGTTTCTCTAATATAATTAAAAATATTATAAAATTAAGTGTATTTCCTCTGGTATTTTTTTTTTTATATGGTACATTCTTATACACAATGTAGCTTACGTTTTTGTAGATCATGTTAATGTACAGGGCTGTCCAGATAAAACCATGTGTACCGAGCCTTAGAGGCAACTTACGGATATTTTTGTCTGGACTCAGTTTTTTTGCCTCATTTACTAATTTAACTGCCCAAACATGGGAAGCTGGTAAAGGAAATAATAAACAGCCCGTGTTTGGCCTAGTGAGGTTGTGAGATGCTGGGGGTTTTGTCTGTGGTCAGGTACACAGTCTAGATTAGCGTGTGTGTTTTCTTGTCGTCTGACCTGTAGTTGAACATCTGTGGAGAGATGCCGGCTTGTGGGACAGTTGATGGGAAGCCAGCCTTTGGCTGTGAGGCAGAAACCCAGACAGAAGATCTGAAGAACCTAAAGCCTGAAAGGGCCGTCGGAGGTGAGAAGAGCCTCCAGCTGTCCACTGAGGGCTTCATAACTCTGACCTACAAAGGACCGCTCTCGGCAGCCGGAGGTGAGTGCTGAGCCAGGCCGCCTGCGTGCCCGGGTGTCTTTTGGCTCTGTTCTGCAGGTACGCCCTCCTGAGTACAGAACGTAGGCTGTTCTTTTTTTTTTTTTTAATTGTGTTTTAGGTGAAAATTTATAGCGCAAATTAATTTTTCATTAAAAAAATTTATACAGATTATTTTGTGACATTGATTGCAGTTCCCTCAGCGTGTCAGCATTCTTCCCCTTTCCTTTTCTACCCTCGGTTCTTCGTGTCCATTTGTCTGGTTTTTCTGTCCCTTCCTGACTTCTCGTCTTTGCTTTTGGGCAGGTGTTGCCCATTTGGTCTCGCATACTTGATGGAACTAAGAAGCACATTCCTCACGTGTGGTATTGTTTCACAGGCCTGTCTAATCTTCAGCTGGGAGGTGGGCTTTGGGAGGGGCCTCAGTTCTGAGTTAGCAGTGTGTCCGGGGGCATAGTCTCAGCAGTAGGCGTTCCTTTTTACTGAGTGTTCTTAAAGGGACCTCCCTGCCCCCGCCCCTGGGTCTCTCTCACACACACACATATTCTAAACCTTAAACCTAACCCTTAACCCTAAAACTATCCCTAAAACTGAATCTAGAGCTTACCCTCACACACTTAGTCACATACTCACACATTCACACTCCCACACAGTCACATAGTCACACATATTCACACTCATGCACTCACATTCACATTCACACACAATCACACTCTCAGTTACACACTCATTCACATTAGTCACGTTCACACACAGTCACACACATTTACACACACAGTCACGCTCACATTCACACTCACTGTCACACTCACTCTCACAATGTCACTCTCACACATTCACGCCCACTCTCGCGCTCTCTCACACACCCTTGCTCACCCACCCTTTTGTTTCTGTGTTTTGACCATGGAGGGTCTTTTAAAAGTCGTTTCGTAACTGGAGGGAGATGGCACTGAATCACTGACTGCTCCCCTCTGCCTCCCGCCCCACACTCGTCTCTCAGGCCCTCTACGTGCCCCTCTGATGGGGATTCGCTCACGCTGGCTTTTATCTCATGTCTTAGATACAGGAGAAATGACAGGCAAAGGGAACAGAAGTTGTCCTGAATTTCTTTCCTTCCTCCTGTTCTTCAGTCTTCATTGTATTTTTATGTAATAAACACAATCCTGCTG
The DNA here is from genome assembly GCF_024166365.1 of Elephas maximus indicus. Classification (NCBI taxonomy): domain Eukaryota; kingdom Metazoa; phylum Chordata; class Mammalia; order Proboscidea; family Elephantidae; genus Elephas; species Elephas maximus. Next base: position 232,457,723 of record NC_064819.1, read on the forward strand.
TGCTGAATTTGTTAAAATTTCTACTCTTTTCTGCAGTGTGCTATGCAGCAGAGATATAGTCGCCATTTTTTTTTTTTTTGTATCGTTAAACTTCAAGATCACGGCTGAGTCTCTCGTGACCATGGTGATGGTAATAGCTGCCGGGTGTTATCATTGTGTGCCAGCCGCTGTGTGAAAATGCTGTACATACACTTGCTGGTTAATTTTTACACCGACCCTGTGAGGCTTATCGTCCTTCCTGTGCTGTGTTGCTAAGGCCTTCTGCTTAGCAACCTCCTGCTTTCATAGGTGACGTCAGGAGGGCCCAGAAGGGCTCCCGCCATGCCCTGTGCACAGCCGGGAGCTTCTTAGTTGGCAGAGCCAGAGCTAGGACCCAGGTCTCCTGGATTCTGATGCTGGCTCTGCCAACTACTGTCTTTCTATTTTGCGATGAAGAAAGCGGGGCCCGTAGAGGGTTAGTCATTTACAGAAGGGTGAATAAACAGGTCTTTGGTGGTGCAACCAATTTGCACCCAATTTCTAACCTAAAGGTTGGTAGTTCGAATTCACCCACTGGCTCCTTGGGAGAAAGCCCTGACTATCTGCTGCTGTAAGCCTTATGGAAGCCAAGAAAACCCTGTGGAGCAGTTCCACTCTGCAACACATGGGGTCACCATGAGTCAGAGTTGACTCGATGGCAGTGGATTTGGTTTTTGGTTTGTGATGAACAAACCTGTGATTGTTGCGTACTTTTGTAATGTTCGTATTGATAAAGTAATGTTATATTTGAGTAGTTTCTGGAATAGTAAGAATGCCAAGACATTAGGCTCACAGTACAAGCCCATCATAATCTTAGGCCACCGTTGGAAATAAATTTGGCCAGTCTGTAGCTCAGATCAGATCTCTTGAAGCAGAACGGCCACTCTGATGGAATCGTTTCAGACGGCCACTGTGTGATGTTCTCCCTAGTGGCAGTCTTCTCGCTGCTGCACTCTGCTTACTGGTCCGCATTTGTGGTTACTGCTCCGGTTTTTAAAGTCTGGCCTCTCGTTCCATAGGTACTGCTGATGCCTTCATCATCCGCTTTGTTTGTAACGACGATGTTTACCCAGGAGCACTCAAATTCCTGCATCAAGACATCGACTCTGGGCTTGGGATCCGTGACACGTTCTTTGAGTTTGAAACAGCTTTGGCCTGCGTGCCTTCTCCAGTGGATTGCCAAGTCACTGGTACAGACATGCAGTCGAGGGGTTAAGGACTAGGCAGGTGTGAGAGGGCGGGCGTGTATGCACGTGTGAGACGTGTTTGTGCTGCTTTATAGGCAGCATGACTTTTATGTTACATGTTCTCTTTGGACAGTGCATGGAGTTGTGGTGTTTTCTTTTGAAGCGAATCAGGATACGTAATGGTGTAAAGCTATGTTTTGGGATCAGGTGCTGCTTAAGAACGGAACACTCAGGGGAGTAAAATATACTCTGTCAGAGCATCTGAACGAGGAAGAAAACAAAAGAAGGACCCCTCAAGGAAGCAGGGTTAGCCAGTGTCTCGTTGTGTTTCAGACCCTGCTGGAAATGAATACGATCTGAGTGGCTTAAGCAAAATAAGGAAGCCTTGGACTGCTGTTGACACCTCAGCTGATGGGAAGAAGAGAACCTTCTACTTGAGTGTTTGCAATCCTCTCCCTTTTATTCCCGGATGCCACGGTGTGTTCCGCTTTGTCTTTACTTAAGTCTGTTCCTGTTTGTTCGAGCATTTAGATCTATCTGCCCCTCTCCCGTGCCCCTAGACTAATTCTCCTCTTCTTTTAGGCAGCGCAGTGGGCTCTTGTTTAATATCGGAAGACAATAGCTGGAACCTGGGGGTGGTGCAGATTAGTCCTCAAGCTGCAGGGAACGGGTCCCTGAGCATTGTGTATGTCAATGGCGACAAGTGTGGGAACCAGCGTTACTCCACCAGGATCATGTTTGAATGTGCTCAGACGTCGGTAAGTGTTCAAACCAGCAGTGAGCATTTTGTCCATGTTGAGTTCCAGTTCCCATTTCCCGTTAGTCTCTGAGTCTTCACCTGACTTAGAATTCATCTGTTCATGTGTTAGGCCATCCATAGGATTTGATTAGTGTATACTATCCAAAAACTAACATGCACACAAAAAACAAACCCGTTGCTGTGGAATCGAGTTCGACTCATAGTGACCTTATAGGACCCTATAGAACTGCCCCGTAGGATTTCCAAGGCTGTGATTTTTAAGGGAACAGACTGGCACGTCTTTCTCCCGTGGAACAGCTGCTGGGTTCAAACCACCAAAATTTCGATTAGTAGCTGAGTGCTTAACCACTGTACCACCAGGGCTATTTAGTGGTTATGTGTTATTCTATATTATGTACTTACCTTCTACAGTTTTTATCTCTAACAGCACTTAGCCAAACCCTTTGCCAAAACCCATTGCCATCAAGTCAATTCTGACTCACAGCGACCCTGTAGGAGAGAGTAGAACTGCCGCATCGGGTTTCCAAGGCTGTAAATCTTTGTGGAAGCAGACTGCCATATCAATTTCCCATGGAGCAGCTGATCGGTTCTATCCGCCGAAGTTTTGGGTAGCAACTGGGTACTTAGCCACTGTGCCACCACGGATCCTATAGTGCTACAAGGCTCCTTAGTATATACTATAGTTCCCCCAGATCTGCGTTAGCGGTTCAGTGGTAAATTCTCTCCTTCCACATAGAAGACCCAGGTTCGATTCCTGGCTAGTTCACCTCAAGTGCCACCGCCATGCGTCTGTCATTGGAGGCTTGCGTGTTGCTATGATGCTGAACAGGTTTCAATGGAGCTTCCAGACTAAGATCTACTAGGAAGAAGGGCCCGGTGCTCTACTCCCAAAAATCAGCCAGTGAAAACCCTATGGGTCACAATGATCTGATCTGCAACTGATCATGGGGAGAATGCAAGACTGGCAGCACTTTGTTCCATTGTGCGTGGGGTCCCATTGTGCAGGGGGTCCTTTTGTGCATGGGGTCCCATTGTGCATGGGTCCCCTTGTGTGTGGAGGGTCCCGTTGTGCAGGGGTCCCATTGTGCCTGGGTCCCCTTGGACATGAGTCTCTTTGTGTGTGGGGCCCCGTTGTGTGTGGGGCCCCATTGTGCGTGGGGCCCCATTGTGCGTGGGGCCCCATCGTGCGTGGGGTAACCATGAGTTAGGACCCAACTCCATGGTTGCTAACAGCAACAATATTTTGCTCCTAGAGGCTAGACAATTGAGTATTATTTGTGGCTATCATTTGGCTGATTGATTTCTTGTGAATGGAAAATAAGCTTTTGGTTTGTTTTCCAGGGATCACCAATGTTTCAGCTTTTGGATGATTGTGAGTATGTGTTTGTCTGGAGAACGGTAGAGGCCTGCCCCATCGTCCGGGTAGAAGGTAAGCCAGCTATCCTGGTCTTTACCAGTCATTGTAAATGATGTGTGCTGCAGCAGACACTCTAAATCCTGGTTTAGATGGGAAACCTTGTAGCCATGGCCGCGTGGGTGATCACAAAGCTTCATCAGTGGGTGGATAATTTCCTATCCATGTGTTTCTTTCACTCAAGCTGAATTGCTGATCTTACCAGGGCAGTGTTCCTCACGTGCCTGTATTGATGACTTGGAAACACAGATGTGTGGGGTTCTCTGTTGCTTTGTTCCATAAAGCAGATCTTTGTCCTGTGTCCCAGGCTTTTCTAGAAAGCTGCTTGTCAAGCAATTTGTATTATATGTGGATGAAATAAAATAATGTGGAAGTGGCCTCTTAATACTTGTTTTCAGTATTTTAAGGCAATACTTACCTGATTGAAAACTGAAATGTCCTGCAAAGTGTGACTGTAATTGCTCCTGCCCTCTGTTTTCTTTGTGATGTTGAAGGAGATGACTGCAAGGTGAAGGACCCCAGGCATGGCAATGTGTATGACCTGAAGCCTCTGGGCCTGAATGACACGGTCGTGAGTGCTGGCGAGTACACCTACCACCTCCGGGTCTGTGGAAAGCTCTCCTCAGATGTCTGTCCAACTCAAGACAGGTCCCAGGTGGTCTCGTCCTGTCAGGAAAAGCAGGGACCCCAGGGCTTTCAAAAAGTAGCAGGTACCACGTTTTTTATTCTGCTCGTGTTATGAGAACTTAAGATGTCAGGCTGAAGAGTATGTCTTCCTGAGTACGAAGAATGGCTGCTGTATTCTAGTGGAACAGCGTCTTAATGTTTCTGATTTGAGTTGCTTTTCTGAACCAGAATACGTACTGAGAGTGTTGTCAGGGTGTGTATACTCCATCCTTATTTAGCAATACGGGTCACTGACTCTAAGATCATTTTTCTTTTTTGGAGTACCATATTGAGACATATGGTAAAAGTCAGTAATGGGTAGCGTTACCTAGAATTGAGTCAAAGGGGGCAAATTTCGAACAGGGGTTTCAGTGTGAAACGACATGGCCGGCTATTGGTTATGAGTGCAGCCCAAGCAGCTGGACAGTGATAATAAGGTTAAGACCTCCTAAAAATGAAGTTGAGATCCCCGATGCGGTGAACACCTGGGAAGCCGTGTGAAGGAACTGCCCTCCTCCTGCTCAGCAGGCTGTTGAGTGTCTGCATTGTGCCCGTGGTCCGTCTGTAATGGGCAGCCTTGGGAGAGCGGAGGGTGTTTTTATTCATTCTACAATTTAGCATAACCAGGGGTGGGCTGTCCAGTGCCAGCAGTTGGGGGCACTGTGCCCTCTAAATTTTTCCTCAGGCTATGTGGCTCACCATGCCTGCTGTGATAAGCCTGGCAACCTGGGGACTTCTTGAGTGGAACCTTGTTTAATTTGCTTGCTTCTTCTTGAACAGGTCTCCTTACTCAGAAAGTGACATACGAAAATGGATTATTAAAAATTAACTACACCGGTGGGGAAATTTGCCATAACGTGTATCAACGCTCTACAACCATCTTTTTCTATTGTGACCGCGGCACCCAGAAGGTTAGCATGTGCCACGGCACCCAGGGGTGCCTTCTCCTTGGGGTGGTGGCTTCTGTCTTACTGGTGTGGTCTTTATGAAACAGGTTGCTCTTAAATTTTACAAAAACCTTCTCGTTAACTTAGTTTAAAAGGCAGTATTTACAGAAAGTACATTGAAACGTTCACCAATTTACATAGATTTTAATGAAACATTTCTTACTGTCTTCATCCTTAAAGTGTCAACTAACTGGCGTTTTTTATTTTATTTGTGGTAAGCTGTATTACCAAATGTTTGCCATTGTTGTCATTTTTAAGTGTACAATTCACTGGCATTAATTACCTCCACCGTGCTGTGCACACATCAGCACTGTCTGTTTCCAAAACGTTTTCATCACCCCAAACTGAAACTCACTACCCCATAAGCAATCACTCCTATCCCATTCTCTTCTGCCCCCGTCCTTGGTAACCACTAACAAACTTTTGCCTCTATGCATTTGCCTCTTCTAGATACTTCCTGAAAGTGGGACCATATGATATTTGTCCTTTTGTGCCTGATTTATTTCACTCAGCATCATGTTTTCAAGGTTCATCACCCGTGTCGTAGCATGTATCAGCACTTTTTTCTCTTTCTGGCTGAGTGATATTCTGTTGTACACACCTACCACGCTTTGTTAAACCGTTCGTCCATCGATGGACACTTGGGTCATTGCCACCATTTGGCTGTTGTGAATACTGCTGCAGTAAATATTGGTGTACCTGTATGTGTCTGAGTTCTTGCTTTCAAGCCTCTTGGGTGTATACCCTGGAGTTCACTGAAGTTTTGCTCCCCATTTGATGCATCTCTGTCTGTTAACTGTTGCAGCCAGTGTTTCTAAAGGAGACTTCAGATTGCTCCTACCTGTTTGAGTGGCGCACACAGTATGCCTGCCCTCCCTTTGAAATGACCGAGTGCTCGTTCAAGTAAGTTGATTTGTATGGTCAGGCTAACTACACCTGATTCTACTTTAATAGTTAATGGTCTGGGTGGCATGGGGTTAGATTCGTCAGTTAATTTCTCTTGGCTTCGGCTCCTTAAGATTTGAACGAGGAGTTGGATTACCTTAGCTCCTAAATCCTTTACAGCCTTGAGATTCTAAGATAGCCTGCATCAAGATGTGTATGGGTGGGGGGTGATAGGAGCCGAAACAGGAAAGGCAAAGCTTGCGTGATTCAGAGTATTAATGGAGCAGGGTGGGCCAGGGGCTCGCCTGCCCGCCGCTGCTCCCTCAGATACTTGTCTGTGGGGGATACAGAGATGAAGGCTGGATTCCTTCCTTGAGTCGTTTCCACGTGGAAGCAATGGTGGGGCAGTGGGTGCGTGGGGGAGGGTGTTGATAGAGCTGGAAGAAGGAGGAAACATCAACCGCCAGCTTCCTTGGTTCTTTCTCTGGTTCTTTTGAGCTCCCTGTGCTACCTGTGACTCAGGTGTCTCCTGAAGTTGGGCCGTGTTGGAACAGCAGTGTCAAGTGGAGGCCTTCGTTTTGTGTTCACTTCGGTTGTCGTCATTTGGATTCAGAGTCACTCACCCAGGAACGTTACAAATTAGATGTTCTTGGGCCCTGTCCCTTGAGGCCTTGATTGTGTAGGTCACTCCGCTTCTGACTGGCCTAAACATGGAGCGCACTTAGTCTTCAGATTTTTTCTTGTGGGGGCAGGGGGAGTTAACACCTGATTTTGTTAAACCAAGTCTTGAGGTTTCCTGAACTCAAAGTCATACTGTTGCTGATTCTGACTGAACGTGGGAGAGACCTGACGTAAACTTCTGTCATCCTGTAAGATCCGAGTCACAGAATGTCAGGTGGAATGTGCCTGACGTACGTGAGCATTACCAGCTGGCATGATGTGTGTTTAATTAGATTGTGACTGAAACTAATCGTGGCTTTCTCCTCACATCAGAGATAGCGCTGGAAACTCCTTCGACCTGTCATCCCTGTCAAAGTACAGTGACAACTGGGAAGCGGTCACGAGGACAGGGTCCACAGAGCACTACCTCATCAACGTCTGCAAGTCCCTGGCTCCGCAGCCTGGCACTGGTGAGAGTCGGGTTCTGCTGTTGTGATGGCTGTGGGGACTTCACTGGGAAAGACTGAGTAGAAATGGGATTCGTTCAAGGTGCTGAGGCACCTTGCTGTCTGCGACACACAAGTGGTTTGGCCAGAAAAAGTGATTATTTAAAGGGCCCTGATGACTGATGCCTGGTACGGTCCACGGCAGACTAATACTGAAAGCTCTGCTGGGAAGGACAGACTTAAAGCGGTTTGAATATGAGTAGATGGAAGTCAGTAGACGGGATAGTGGTGGTGGTGGAGCCTTCTTAGCAGAGGAGGAGATTGGAAGGTGTAGAATGGGTCTTGATGTGTGCCCACTGCACTTACTGAGAAAATGGGGGATGGTCCTTTTATGATGCAGGGTCAGCTTGCCAGAACACTCAGTGCCAGGGCTGAAACTGGAATCCAGGTGTGTGCTTGTGGCTAGCCGTGACCCCAGTGGCCATGGTGCTGCCCAGGGCTTCTGTGGAATCCTCAAGAGTGAATTTGTTCCCTTTTCTTGGCATTCAAGGTAGCTCCACCCACAGCTTGCCTGCCCCAGATAAAGAGAGTGGTTTTGTGTTTCTTGTTCTAGGAGCTCGAGGCTGTGGCCCAGGTGCCCACGCTGTGGTGTGGTGGGCAAATCAGTGGCACCGTGGCTCCTAGTCTGTGAAGTGGGGCTGGTCCTCCATCCCGCATCTCACATACATCCCCAGGGTTGGGATTTATTTATTGTTTGGCAGAATTCTTGGTACCTTCTTGAATAAAGATATTGGCTCCATCATATTTAGGGTTCAGACAGAATTTAGACAGCTGCATCTTGGGTTTTCCACTCCCAGCCTGTCTGTGGTGAAACAGGGTGTACATGAGCAAGAATTCATGTGGGACCACTGTGATGTGACTTCCATGAAAGGTGCAGCAGATATCTTGTAGTGACTGCTTAAGGACAGTGGGCTCCAGTTCTCGGTGTGTCTGCCCTTCCTTGGCAGATGGTTATACCCTAGATGGAAAATCGCCACTGGGAGCTTCATCGTACCCCCTTGCATTGCAGAGCCGTGCCCCCTGGAAGCAGCTGTCTGTCTGCAGGATGGCTCTAAGACTGTGAACCTTGGCCGAGTGAGGGATGGCCCTCAGTGGAGTGATGGCTCAATCGTCCTCAAGTACGTGGATGGAGACATGTGTCCAGACCAGATTCGGAAAAAGTCAACCACCATCCGATTAACTTGCAGTGAAAGCCAAGTGGTAAGTGACATAGCCCTCCTGGCAATAGAGCCCCCCTGGTGACATAGCCTTCCTGGCAACAGAGCCTCCCCCCCCCCCCGGTGACAGAGCCCTTCTGGTGACAGACCCCTCCTGGTGACAGACTCCTTCTGGTGGCGGATCCCTCCTGGTGACAGAGCCCCCCTAGTGACAGAGCCTCCTCTGGTGATAGACTCCTCCTGGTGACAAGCCTCCCAGTGACACATTCCTCTTGGTGACAGTCCTTCTGGTGACAGAGTCCCTCCTGATGATATAGCCTCTTGGTAACAGAGCCCCCCGGTGACAGCCTCCACCTGGTGACATAGCTTCCTGGTGACAGAGGCTCCCTGGTGACAGAGCCTGCCTAGTGACAGAACCTCCCTGGTGACAGAGCCTTCCTGGTGACAGAGCCCCCCCGCTGACAGAGCCCCCCCACTGACAGAGCCTCCCCGGTGACAGAGCCTTCCTGGTGACAGAACCTTCCTGGTGACAGAGCCCCCCCCGGTGACATAGTACCCTGGTGACATAGCACCCCTGGTGACAGAGCCCCCCCAGTGACATAGCCCCTTGGTGACATAGCCCCCCGGTGACAGAGCTCCACTGGTGACAGAGCCAGCCCAGTGACAGAGCTCCTTCTGGTGACAGAGCCCTCCTGGTGACATAGCTCCCAGCCCTCTGACTGCTACACCTTTGGAAATAGCACAAATTCAAGGGTCTGTGAGACCAGTGTCTTATTTGCCTGAGGATATGAGCTGAAGAGTTGAGAATGACTTGGCTTAACAGTGAGTGAAGAGAGCAGAGCCGCCTCAGTCTTGTGGTCCTTGGGGAGATTTCCTCCCCCACTCCTCAGATGCCCACCTGGGCAATTCTAACTTTAAAATTAGCTCATTCTCTTTCATGTTTGACTCAGATTCTTGGAGGCTGTATAGAAAACTGGTCTTGACTACTGCCCTTTGTGGGGGCAGCTGGGAAAGAGCAAGAAGGTTGGGTGGACCTGCGCCCAATGGCAAGCTCTTACGGGCCTGGTGGAGTTTCTCAGCTCGGTACCTGACAGAGAAGCTCATGGGGAGGGAGGAAGGGTAGGAGAAATGCAGCAGGGAATGTGAGGGGCCTGTGCTAGGCTCTCCTGAGCCAGTGTCCGCAGGAGGGGTCAGAGCCCCACGTGGGCTTGTCGTAGTCGGCAGCAAAGCAAGCACATAATTTATCTGGAAGGAGCGTGCTGGAAAGGCAATCTGATCACTTCTGTGTGGATGGTAAGCATTTTGAAAAACACAGAGCAAGACTGAGCCAACTCAAGTGCACAGGTTACTCACATAACTGCTAGTTCTGTTGGATCTGTTTGTTTCGTCCATGATCTTAGCTTGCATGTTTTTCAGAATTTTATCAGTTGTTTCTTCAATATTCACAATAGCCCTTTGGCACTTTTGCCTGCCTGACTCCTCAACCATGTCCCGTGCTGTAGCCTTGTGAAAACCCTTCTGGTCCTCCAGCGGGCTTTCTGGCTCGGGTTCGTTTAAGCCCCCGTTTTCAGCCCCTAGTGGTATCTCAGGAACGAATTGTGACCCTTTGCTCTCCTAAATGTGTTCTTCACCCCATAAAGACATTGAGACAGAGACGTCTTGTGCTTAGAGCTTTATGGAAAAACTCCCCCTTGGCTTGATGTAAGTTGAAGCTATTGTGTGTGTCAGCTGTCCCCCTCACAGGGAACTCTCTGTCTTGGCTGTAGAACTCCAGGCCTATGTTCATCAGCGCGGTAGAGGACTGTGAGTACACATTCTCCTGGCCTACAGCCGCTGCTTGTCCTGTGAGGAGTAACGTGCATGACAACTGCCAAGTCACCAACCCCACCACAGGTGAGGCCTCACACGGTCACCAGCCCTGCCATGGGTGAGTCCTTGAGTGGTCACCAACCCCCCCCATGGGTGAGGCCTCACAAGGTCACTAACCCTGCCATGGGTGAGTCCTTGAGTGGTGAGCATGGTGGTCACAAGCCTCCTGGTCTAGTGCCCCGGGAGTCACAGTGTGCCCACCCCTTTCCGCCACAGGTCACCTGTTTGATCTGAGCTCTCTGAGCGGCAGAGTCGGTTATACCGCTGCCTACAGCGAGAAAGGGCTTGTCTACATGAGTGTTTGTGGGGAGAATGAAAACTGCTCTCCTGGCGTAGGTGAGTACCTCGGTTCCTTACGTTTCTGTTTGACAGTGACCCTGGTGGTGGCTTTAGCTTCTGGACTCCTGTGGCAAAATAGACGGGTAGAACATGCTGAGAAAATGTTTCGATTGCCTGCATCACTCAGCTAGAGTGGCCATGAGTGACCATGAGATAAGTTAGTAGAGTATAGGTATGTAGCATTGGCCAAAACTAGGCCCACCGTCCAGAACGACATGCAGTGAGTTTGAAAGTCTAGTCTTGCAGGATGCTCTCATCAGAAGATCAGTGGTTTGAATCTGTCATTGTGTGTTTCTGACCTGTCCCCGTCTGTGTGCTGCAGGGGCCTGCTTTGGACAGACCAGAATCAGTGTGGGCAAGGCCAATAAGAGGCTCACTTATGTGGACCAGGTGCTGCAGCTGGTCTATGAGGATGGCTCCTCTTGTCCTTCCAAGCTGGGCCTAAGCTATAAGAGTGTCATCAGCTTTGTGTGCCGGCCAGAGGTAGGGCCGACCAACCGGCCCATGCTCATCTCCCTGGACAAGGAGACATGCACTCTCTTCTTCTCCTGGCACACGCCACTGGCCTGTGAGCAGGTGGTAAGTTCATGACAGGCACAAGCTGAGGCTGAAAAACACTTGGCCAGCCCTGGGCCTTGAGCTGAGAAAGCCCAGCCAGCCCTGGGGCCCAAGCTGAGAAAGCCCAGCCAGCCCTGGGGCCCAAGCTGAGAAAGCCCAGCCAGCCCTGGGCCTTGAGCTGAGAAAGCCCAGCCAGCCCTGGGCCTTGAGCTGAGAAAGCCCAGCCAGCCCTGGGGCCTGAGCTGAGAAAGCCCAGCCAGCCCTGGGCCTTGAGCTGAGAAAGCGCAGCCAGCCCTGGGGCCTGAGCTGAGAAAGCCCAGCCAGCCCTGGTTCCCGAGCAGAGAAAGCTGGCTAGCCCTGGCTCCCGAGCTGAGAAAGCCCAGCTAGCCCTGGCTCCCAAGCTGAGGAAGCCCAGCTAGCCCCGGTTCCCAAGCAGAGAAAGCCCAGCCAGCCCTGGTTCCCAAGCAGAGAAAGTCCAGCCAGCCCTGGTTCCCAAGCAGAGAAAGCTGGCTAGCCCTGGCTCCCGAGCTGAGAAAGCCCAGCCAGCCCTGGCTCCCGAGCTGAGAAAGCCCAGCCAGCCCTGGTTCCCGAGCTGAGAAAGCCCAGCCAGCCCCGGTTCCCAAGCAGAGAAAGCTGGCTAGCCCTGGTTCCCAAGCAGAGAAAGCCCAGCCAGCCCTGGCTCCCAAGCAGAGAAAGCTGGCTAGCCCTGGCTCCCGAGCTGAGAAAGCCCAGCCAGCCCTGGCTCCCAAGCAGAGAAAGCTGGCTAGCCCTGGCTCCCGAGCAGAGAAAGCCCAGCCAGCCCTGGATTCCAAGCAGAGAAAGCCCAGCCAGCCCTGGTTCCTGAGCTGAGAAAGCCCAGCTAGCCCTTGCTCCCAAGCTGAGAAAGCCCAGCCAGCCCTGGTTCCCAAGCAGAGAAAGCCCAGCTAGCCCTGGCTCCCAGGCTGAGAGAGCCCAGCCAGCCCTGGTTCCCAAGCTGAGAAAGCCCAGCCAGCCCTGGGGCCCGAGCTGAGAAAGCCCAGCTAGCCCTGGCTCCCGAGCTGAGAAAGCCCAGCTAACCCTGGGGCCTGAGCTGAGAGAGCCCAGCCAGCCCTGGCTCCCAAGCAGAGAGAGCCCAGCCAGCCCTGGCTCCCGAGCTGAGAGAGCCCAGCCAGCCCTGGCTCCCGAGCTGAGAGAGCCCAGCCAGCCCTGGCTCCCGAGCTGAGAGAGCCCAGCCAGCCCTGGCTCCCGAGCTGAGAGAGCCCAGCCAGCCCTGGTTCCCGAGCAGAGAGAGCCCAGCCAGCCCTGGTTCCCGAGCAGAGAGAGCCCAGCCAGCCCTGGTTCCCGAGCAGAGAGAGCCCAGCCAGCCCTGGTTCCCGAGCAGAGAGAGCCCAGCCAGCCCTGGTTCCCGAGCAGAGAGAGCCCAGCCAGCCCTGGTTCCCGAGCAGAGAGAGCCCAGCCAGCCCTGGTTCCCGAGCTGAGAGAGCCCGGCCAGCCCTGGTTCCCGAGCAGAGAGAGCCCGGCCAGCCCTGGTTCCCGAGCAGAGAGAGCCCGGCTAGCCCTGGTTCCCGAGCAGAGAAAGCCCAGCTAGCCCTGGCTCCTGAGCTGAGAAGCCCAGCCAGCCCTGGTTCCCAAGCAGAGAAAGCCCAGCCAGCCCTGGTTCCCAAGCAGAGAAAGCTGGCTAGCCTTGGCTCCTGAGCTGAGAAAGCCCAGCTAGCCCTGGCTCCCAAGCAGAGAAAGCTGGCTAGCCCTGGCTCCCGAGCTGAGAAAGCCCAGCCAGCCCTGGTTCCTGAGCTGAGAAAGCCCAGCTAGCCCTGGCTCCCGAGCTGAGAAAGCCCAGCCAGCCCTGGTTCCCAAGCAGAGAAAGCCCAGCCGGCCCTGGCTCCCGAGCTGAGAAAGCCCAGCCAGCCCTGGTTCCTGAGCTGAGAAAGCCCAGCTAGCCCTGGCTCCCAAGCAGAGAAAGCTGGCTAGCCCTTGCTCCCGAGCTGAGAAAGCCCAGCCAGCCCTGGTTCCTGAGCTGTGTGCCATTGTGACTCGCTCCCAGTGTGTCCCATCCACCCCCGATGGTCCCAATAATAAAGGTGGTTAAAAAAAAAAAAATTATATAACCAAGCATTTTGGGACATTGGTCTGTTCTTTGTGCTTTTTGTTTAGTTTTGATTTTAAGCTTTTACATTCTTACCAAACCAACCCCAACCAGTTGCCATTGAGTTTATTCTACCTCATGGCTACTGTACATGTGTCAGAGTAGAACTGTGTTCCGTAGGGTTTCTAGCCGCTGATTTTCAGAAGTAGATCGCCAGGTCTGTCTTCTGAGATGCCTCTGGGTGTACTTGAACCTCCAACACTTCGGTTTGCAGCAGAGTGTGTTAGCCGTTTGTGTCACCCAGGAACTCCTTTAAATTCCTAAGGATGACTTAGCGGTGATTGGTGAAATCTTACAGTGGACTCAGTGTGGTGTTTTCCACTTGGCAGATGGAGTGTTCAGTGAAGAATGGCAGCTCCATCATCGATTTGTCCCCCCTGATCCACCGTACCGGTGGCTATGAAGCATACGACGAGAGTGAGGACGACACCTCTGACACCAACCCCGACTTCTACATCAATATCTGCCAGCCACTAAACCCGATGCACGGGGTGGCGTGTCCTGCTGGGGCAGCCGTGTGCAAAGTCCCTGTCGACGGGGCCCCCATTGTAAGTGTGGGACATCCAAGGTCGGAAACAGATTTTGCAAGACCGTTAGCAATGACCTTCATGCTGTGTTTCTTGCTTTCAGTGGAGAGTTACTGAGGCAGAAAGGACGGAGAGATAAGCTGGGATGATGTATGTCTGGGAAGGTTAACGTCAGGACTTGTGAATTGAGCCGTCAGCCTGTAATGGTAGCTAGGAAGCCTTTGAGTTGTGGACGTAAACGTGAACATGTGTGTAGATATACATCCTTGGTCATGTTGGGAGCCCCAGGGCTGACTCTGATCAAGAGAGACATTTGTACTTAAAGTGGCAAGAAAGACCCTTGGTCCAACCGGGGCTCTTTGAAATGCATGCTGCGTAATTAGAACTCTTGTGAAATGCGAGCCCTTCTCTGGCTGTGGGTTTTGATGAAGTGTAAGCACGGGTTTGCTTTCATAGAAAGTGTAATGCTCTGACCTGAATGATTTGGTTTGATACTAGCTTTTTAAATATAGATTTGGATTTTTGAAAACTGTCTTCACAAGTTATGTTCGTGATTTGTCAAATCCTTGGTATGTTTTATTACTTGAAATGAGTTTCAGAAGCTGTTTTATATTTCTTTCTATATGCTTTAAATAGTGAATACTTGTCCTTTTAAAAGATGGGTGTTACCCGTGGCATCGGCGAGGAGAAAGAAGGCAGTGAGTAGGGAGTTTGGCCGTACCAGTGAATTTAGCAAAGCTAAGTGGTGTGAGAAATGGCGCCTGGTTGGAGGGACTCTGAATAGGAGGTGCTGTGTGACGTTCTTGCCAGCAGTGCAGGCTGGGACCCTCGATCGCGAATCATTTCTGAGAGGGGCTGTCTGCTGTATTTCCCTGCTTGGCTACCCTTTGTCAGATCTTTACACTTGTAGGAAGTCCTTTACTTAGAGAGGGTGGGGTGTCGTTGTCATCAGAACATTCAGTACCTGCCCCACGTGGTGGGTGAAGGGCTTCAGAGCTGAGTACAGTCATGGGAAGATGCATGTGTGTGTGTCGCATTCTTGACCATTCACCAGCTGTGTGTGCACGCACAGTTGTGCACGTATGTGACACACAGGTGCACACACATACATGTGTGTACATACATGCGTACACACAGACACGTATGTATACACACATAATCTTACATGTACACGTGCACACATGCACTCACATGTGTACACATACATACACATCCATCCATCCATACACACATACAGACACATACGTATACACACGTAATCTCATACACTTACGTGTGCACACATTCACATGCATATGTACACATATACACACAGACACATACATATACGCACATAATCTCACACACGTACATGTGCACACACATACACGCCTACAAATACACACATACATAGACATGCATATACACGTGTAATCTCACACGCACACACATACACTCATACATGCATAATAGACATGTATGTAATCTCACACATGTTCACATGCACACACACTTATACATATATACACACATGTACATATACATATACATGCATGCAGACACGTAATCACACACATGTATACAGCTGTATGTACACATACACATATACACACATACATGCATACAGGATAGACACATACACGTAATCTCACACACGCACACATATACACATGTACATACATGTGTACACACATGCATACATGCATAGACACATACACATAATCTCACACATGCACACACACACCCATGCATACGTATACACATGTACGTACACATATACACATATACACACATACACACATGCACATGTGCGCACAAGCATGCACACGCACTGCCATTCCTGACCATTCACTTTTCTTTCATCCACTCAGAAATATTTATTGAGCAGCCATTGTGTGGCAGGTGCTGTGCTAAGCAATACGAACTGACGGTGAGCAAGCCCTCTCCCTCAGGATGGGGCAGGAGCCGGCAGTGCCGTGCAGGGCTGGGCAGGAGAAGACAGGCCACACGGGGAGGGGGCTAAAGGTCGGCATGTGGATTCCTCCTGCTGGACAGAGCACAGAGCACTGGAGGGAGAAAATCTCTGAAAATTGCATGCGAGCAGAATTAGAAGCATGGTCACCAACCTTAGGATCAAAACTCAGACCCCCCGGCAACCTGGCATTTCTGTGCAGCTTCTTTATGTCAGACTGCACCGGTGATGGCCATTGGCCCAGTTCTTAGAGGCTCCCTCGTGTTCAGAGAGGATGCGGTATAAGTTTTGCAATGCTGTGTCAGTTCTGCTGACCTCGGGCACCACTAAAATCCTGAAACACTGGCTCCTGTTCTTCGTTCAGGATATTGGCCGGATCGCAGGACCTCCCATCCTCAACCCCAAAGCCAATGAAGTTTACCTGAACTTTGAAAGTAGCACACCTTGCTCAGCAGACAGCCACTTCAACTACACCTCCCTCATCGCCTTCCACTGCAAGAGAGGTGTGAGCATGGTAAGTGTGCTGCAGCCCGTGGCTGACAGGCCGTGGTGTGGGTTAGCAGGCCAGGGCTGGGGACCCATGAAGTGCGCTGCAGCCCGTGGCTGACAGGCCGTGGTGTGGGTTAGCAGGCCAGGGCTGGGGACCCATGATGTGAGGCACAGGTTTCAGGTTGCCCTCACTCACAGCGTCCGCCTGGGATAATAACAGCAGGCAGGTACACCTGTGGTGCGTTCGAACCGCTGGAAACCATTGATTTAGGAAGGAGCGAGCTTACACTGAGTGAGCAGGGCAGGCTTTGCGCCGAGAGGCTGGCTACACTTCAGCAAAGACGTACCACTTGAGCGTAGCGTGGTGCTCCACGCTGCCTGCAGGGGTATAAAAGCCTCATCACTTTCACTGACTTTAGCCTTATTTGAAAGTTAGCCTTTTGGCAGATGTAATCGTTCAGGCCATAGCCCACATTCCAGAGGTGAGCAAACAAGACCTCTGCAATCAGAATAGCTAGAACAAATGAGCACATTTTACTCATGCAGAAGTTAGTGGCTTATTTTATGTGCATTTTAAGAACAGTACCAGTTCCTGCTGGAGTACCGTTTGTTCTGTTATGAAAAGTTGGTGTACGGGTTCTCCTGGTTCCCTGGAGGGGGAGTGGGAGACGAGTGCTGAGAACTCAGATGCTCGGTGCTGCCAGTGAGGAGCCAATGTCGCTCGGCTCTTCAGCATAGGACCTTACCTGGGACTCCCAAACCCATAAAACTCTGAAGACTGATAGCATTTTTGACATGAGGGGATGTGAGGCTCCTTAGGGTTTGCATCTGTGCTACCCAATGTAAATATTAATAGGGTTTCCTGCCGAAATAGTAATATGCTTAATTACAGGGCCTAGAGAAAGAGTGCGTGTGTATGTATATATGTGTATACGCACATATATGTGTTGATATGTGCGTGTGCATATGTAAGGAGCCCTGGTGGTGCAGTGGTTAAAGCACTCGGCTGCTAACTAAAAGGTTGGCGGTTCAAACCCACCAGCCTCTGCATGGGAGAGAGATGTGGCAGTCCGCTTCTGTAAAGATTACAGCCTTGGGAACCCTATGGGGCTGTTCTACTCTGTTCTGCAGGGTCACTATGAGTCGGAATTGAATCAGTGGCAGTAGGGATAGGAGTATGCATATGTGTGTATGTTTGTATAAATATGTGTGCCTGTGTGTATGTATGTAACATAAATACGTATGCTGAATTGCTTCTTAAAAATCCTAAAGATTTTTAAGGCTCCTCTGGCCCCAAGTAGTTCAGATACTAGATTATGGTTCTCTACAGCATCGTGTAACTTCAGGAAAGGTAATTTTCTGATTTTGTGGCCTGTAGCAGGTCTGAAGGGGAAGCAGTGTGTTGACAGTGGTAGTAAGTGACCTGGCACCAGCCTGACAAGGAGGGACAGTGCAGGATTGAGGGGGCAGAGCAGTGACCACAAGCCCTTGCAGTCCATGTGGGCTGCTCCCTTAGAGGCCCAGAGCTCCTCCAAGCCCTGAGGACATGGTTCCCGAAGGCTTGGGAGTCATGATACTCCTGCGTGATCAAGAAGGTTGAAGTGTCTATTCAGTCAGTTCTTTTATTTGTGTCATACCTGCATGTTGATTTGCATGTCTGTATGCATCTGTGGAGCCCTGGTGGCACAGTGGTTAAAAGCTCAGGCTGCTAACCAAAAGGTCAGCTGTTCAAATCCACCAGTGGCTCCTTGGAAACTCTGTGGGGCAGTTTTACTCTGTCCTATAGGGTCACTATGAGTTGGGATTGACTCAACAGCAGTGGTTTTTTTTTACGGGTATGCATCTGTAGACACAAACAGCATGAGGCAGATGTAGATGTAACCCTCAAACAGGCTGCCGTTCTCATTCTTTAAGGGGGTTCTTCAGTTTTTCTAAAGGCTCCCCTCTTCCTGAGGAGCGCGTGATTACCCCACAGTGCCCGATAAGTACCGTGTGGTTGTAGTCGGCTCTCAGGTGCGGCAGCTGTGCAGCTAGACCCTGCCGCTGCACCTGGAGAGTGATCAGTGTTTACTGGCTTTTAGCAATGAGCAGCCTCATGCCGAATGGGTATTCCAGTTTTGGAAAGATTTTAAAAAAGGATTTTCTTCTCTGTGGTTTTCATCCTTAGTGGAAATACTGAGCTTATAGAGAAAAGATTTCAGCAGCAATTAAAAAGGAAACCCCTGACCAGCTGCCTCATCTGCTTGTTGCCGTTGTTGGATGAGGGAGGGATGAATGCTTGGATTGGGAAATACGTGGGCTGTGGAGTGTGTGTCTGCCACGTCGTGGCCCAGTTCTGGGAGTGCTGGAGCAGAGGCTCTGACTGCGAATGCAGGGAAGGAACCCCTTCCTGTGCCATGGCAGGGTCTCGGAGCCACAGCTTAACCTTTCAGGACACGTAGATACTGCTCAGAGACCACTCCCAGCCTTCCTTTCCACCCAGAGGTGCCTTGGAAGGAAGGCAGGAGGTCTGCTTCCAAAAAGCCAGCCATGAAAACCCTGTGGAGCACAGTTCTGTCCTGACACATGTGGGGTTGCCAGTAGTCAACTTGACAGCAGTTGGTTTTACTGGTTTTCTTCATTTGCTCCAGTAGCAGGGAACACTGAGTCTCTCTCTGTCTGTCTGTCTTTCAGTAAAGATGGTGAGATGACCTGGGGTTAGTGAGGGGGCTCCTGGGTGTGTGTGGTATGTGTGTGTGGGGTGGGGTGGGGTGGGGGGCCAGTGCCCAGATGTTCCTTGCAGCTGCTGCTGTTGGGTCCTTTCCCTTTGAGAGAGGCCAGCATGGGTTGCAGAGGACGTGTGGCCAGGGCCTCTTCCTGGGCACCATGTGCCGGGAGCATGAGGCTGCAGCCCCTGGTGGCACTTGTGTAGAGGTGTGGTGGCCCTGTGAGGAGGCTGCCGTCGTCTCGCTCCCCTGGAATCGCACAGCTCAAGCGTGGAAGGCCCCCTGCTATACTAACTCTCGTGGAGTTTTGAAGGTCTTTTCTCTTCTTCACAACAGGGAACGCCCAAGCTGCTGAGGACCAGCGACTGTGACTTCGTGTTTGAGTGGGAGACCCCGCTTGTGTGTCCGGATGAAGTAAAGACCAACGGCTGCTCACTGACCGATGAGCAGCTCTACTACAGCTTCAACCTGTCCAGTCTGTCCACAAGCACCTTCAAGGTAGTGCAGCCCACCCAGTGTGTCGCCGTCTCTTGGGCATGCATCATGGTCCCGAGAGCTGGTAGTGCTGGTGGCAAAGTGTGTGGGTGTTTCGTGACCCTCACGGTGCATTTAGGTTTGGGAAGCTGTTAGAGATTGTATTGTCACCTTGGTGTCTGGGGGATGCCGGCTTCAACACTGGTGTTGGGTTTGCAAAACCAGCATGTCGGGGCTCTGGGCTGTCTGGGTAGTTGACTAGAGCTGACACTCACAGTGAACCTCACTTAGCATGTCTCTGCACTCAGGGTTTTGTGAGGATGAAGTGACCACTTAGGTGGGTGGTGGGTCCCTTTGCATTGAGGATGGTGAAAAGGCAAGCAGGATGCATGTGAGGCCCACACCTAGTGAGGGGCCATGTAGGTACCAGGTCCCAGTGCTTTTTTCCCCGTGACAGTCCCCCCACACAGCCCTGGCCAGCAGTGGTCCGTGTTGGCTGCGGTGGCTCTGTGTGGGAGGCTAGCCATGCACACATGCTCTGATTGTACCCTTCCTGTGGGTCTGTCTTGTATGTGGCCTCACACTGTGGCTCCTGTGTTTGCACTGTGCCTTGTGTGTAAAGCTCCAGTACCTGCCACGTGAGACACGCCTCCCAGTGCTGCCTGTGGCATGGGGGCAAGAAGCCACAGGATCCCTTCGTCTCTAGTTCTTTAACCTTGCTTCTAGATTAAAAAAAAAAAAAAGAGGGAGATATTTTGGCCACCAGAGAGGCCCCGGATGGAGGTTAGGCAGGCCCCTCCCCCTCCCCGTGTGCCCTTGAATCATGACCAGCTGGGGTCACCTGTGGTTGGGGGACCCGAGGCCTCAGGCCTAGCAGTTAGATATCTGGTCATACCCACGTATAACCATGCCGCGTGTCCCAGCCGCTCCCTGTGGGCAGCAGTGGTAAGGGGTGGGCTCAGATTCTGTGCTTGGGTGCCGGCTCTCTGGCATCTCTAAGGGAGGCCCCTACCCAGCTCAGCCCCTCCTGACCAGCAGGCGCAGCAGGTCTAGGCCTGGCAGGGGACTGAGTGGGTGTAGGAGGTGTCGTTGGCATCGACTCTGCTTGTTAGCTCAATCCTCATAGCACCCCAGGTGCACGGGAGTGCCCGAGGCCTCCCACTGCCTCCTCGTGGTCGGGCCTCATGCTTTCCCTGCTGCGCTCCTGGAGGGGCAGTCAGCGGTAGGGGGAGGAATGCCAGCCTGGGCGTAGGGGAGGTGTGGACCCTTGCAGTAGCTGGGGTGAGCTGACTAGGTACCCCACTCCTGGGCGACCTGGGGGAAGGACCCAGGACCTGGGGAGCTGGATGGTGAGCCGTGGTGCTGACGCCTAGCACGTGAACGGCAGCCTCAGCTGTGTGTACGACCCCACATCCCTGTGGTGACGGGTCTTTTCCCTGGGATCCTCACACAGGCATGGTGTCTGTCTGTCTGTCTAGGTGACGCGAGATTCCCACACATACAGTGTGGGTGTGTGTACTGCGGCTGCAGGCCTGGACCAGGGCGGCTGTAAGGATGGAGGCGTCTGCCTGCTCTCCAGCAGCAAGGGGGCCTCGTTCGGGCGGCTGGCCTCCATGCGGCTGGACTACAGGCACCAGGACGAGGCTGTCATCCTGAGCTATGCCAACGGTGACAGCTGCCCTCCAGGCAAGGCTTCTTAATGGACGGGGTGTAAATTCCTTGTCAACATGAAGTAATAGGAAAAACCGGGGGACGAAACCCTGTGAGGGCTGGAACTTGGCTTTGTCTGTGGCACATCGAAGGGAAATGCTCTTAGAGGGTGCGTTTGCTTGTGCCTTGGAACTACTCCACCTGTGACTTGCTCATGACACAGGGCAGGAGAACTCCGGCCATCAGAAGGTGGTGTGGGTGGGCTGCCTTTGTGGGGTCCTATCGGCGCATTCTTAGCTGGTCACGTAGCACTGTCCACATCATTCAGCTCTTCTTTTTCTCTCCAGAAACGGAAGACGGTGACCCCTGTGTCTTCCCCTTCATCTTCAATGGAAAGAGCTATGAGGAGTGTATCGTGGAGGGGAGGCCAAGGCCCTGGTGTGCCACCACCGCGAACTACGACCGCGACCACCAGAGGGGGTTCTGCAAGTTTTGTAAGTAGGAAGGCTGCGTGTCCAGTATGCTGCTCCAGGGACCCTGAGGTGTGAGGCGTCTGCCCATCTACAGATGAATGGGAATACTTGGCTATAGGTTCTCCATAAAATTCATTCACATGCTAGCCAATTTTACTTTCTTGTCAGGGCCATTTTCCAATAAAACAGCATCTTTAGTTGCTGCACAAGACTTCACATGTAAGCTTAGAGACGGCCCACGGTAAAGCCAGGCCGAGATGTGGATGCCCGAGTCAGCGGGGCCCACTCAGCTCAGGGGCTGTGCCCACGTGCCAGTGTCTCGGCACTGGTGACCCATGCGCCCGCCTCTGCAAGATGAGTGTCGTGGGCCTTCAGGGTGGCTGGTGACTATTGTAGAAGACCACTGGCTTTCTGCTACGTGGCAGGCACTGGGCAGGGCTGGGGACCTGATGGCGAGCCAGACTCGCTTAGCTTCTGGTGCCATGAGAGAATCATACCGATGTTTGGGGCACTAACTGACCGAGTTCTCGTAGGAAGTCAGATGACACAAATGCACCCAGAATGAATTCTCCTTAAAACCCAGGGAACAAGATGGGATATACTGAGGAATGCTGGATGTTAAATTGACCAGGGGCCGCTCTAGTTTTGTTTTGAGGCTTATCATGGCTGGGCATTTCTCCTGGTCCATTGGATGGCACTCACATTTTCAGTAATTACAGCTATGTTGTTGCTGCTATTTTTATTTTTTATTCTCACTAGCATAATAATCAAATATCGCTGGATACCGGTGTACAGGGAACTGTGTTAGGCTCAGGGTTATTAAGGAGTACAGTGTCAGATGCTGAGCTCAGGGAAAGTTGGTCTATTCAGAGTTAAGATATTCATGAATGAAAGACAGGGAGCTGTGGCTAGGGCAGTGATATGGACATGTGACAGGACATATACGGCGGAGGGGCCTCACAAGGCACAGAGTCAGAGATGCTAAGTGTAGCTCCAGAGGGAAAGGAGTTTAAAGACAAACATTAGAACCTTGTCCGTTGCTGGTGAGAATGTAAAATGGTGTAGCCACTGTGGAAAACAGTTTGGCTGCTCCTCAAAAAAGTTAAACATAGAATTCCGTATGACCCAGCAATTCCACTCCTAGGTGTACACCCAAAAGAATTGAAAGCGGGGACTCAAACAGAGGCTTGTACACCCTTGTTCACTGCAGCACTATTCACAATAGCCAAAAAGTGGAAATAGCTCAGGTGTCCATCACAATCTGACTGGATACGTAAAATGTGGCACATACATAGAGTATTATTCAACCATGAAGAGAAATGAAGTCCTGATAAACACGTGGCAACATGGGTGAATCTTGAAAATGTTATGCTGAGTGAAATCACTCAGACACAGAAGAACAAATAAATACCGTATGATCCCACTTGTATGAGGTACCTAGAACAGGACATATATAGAGAAGAAGGTTTCTTAGTGGTTCCCAGGGGTTAGGAAGACTGATGAGTACCAAGTCTCATTTGGGCGATGACGGTGTTGTGGAAGTGGACAGTGGTGACGGCTGCTCAGTGCGGCTCATGTGGTTGGCTCACTGAATTGTACATTCAAGACTGGTTGAAACAGCAAATGTTTTGTGACACATTTGGGCTTCTGGCCATGCTCTGACTGTGTCCACCTCCACCCCCCTGCCCCAGCCAACAGCCACAGGACGTCCGCGATCATATTCAAGTGTGACGAAGAGGCTGACATCGGGTGGCCCCAAGTCTTCAGTGAGGTTCGTGGGTGTGAGGTGACCTTTGAGTGGAAAACGAAAGTCGTCTGCCCTCCAGAGAAGATGGAGTGCAAGTTTATCCATAAGCACAAAACCTATGACCTGAGGCTGCTCTCCTCCCTCACCGGCTCCTGGTTCTTCGTCCATGATGGCGCCTCGTGAGTACCCTTCATCCTTCGCCCGCCGCTTTATACGCTAAGCAGGCAGCAATGTGAGACTCGGTGGCGGTGGTTAGTTCATGATGTTTTACCTCAGAGTCAGAACAGAGGGAAGGGAGTACCACGTAAATCTGAGGTTATGACTTCAGCTGGGGTTGTGCTCCTAGGAGCCATCCAGAGGGATCGAGCATCTAGGCTGTCTTGACGGCAGAGAGGTAAGGATGAGTTCTGGTGAATAGAAATGGAGCCTTCAGAACCCAAAGAAGCCAGAGTTCAGCTGTTGGCCCGATGGAGAAGAAGTCTAGAGGAGATTTCTGTCTGTAAAGGGTCCGTGGCTTGGGTTTGTGGGAGGCATGTTAGCTTTCACAGGGTCTTTGGCTGGAGTATTTGGCTCTGCAGTGTCCTGAGGTTAGTTACAGTGATGATGGCTCTGTGTGTAGGGTGCTGCCCTGTAAGGCTCTCTTAGCTCCTTAAGTCCTAGCTGCAGAGGAGCAGCGGGAGCTGGGAGCATATGAATGACTGTTGAAGGTGAATCCCTGTCAGGGTTTCAACCACTGCCTGCCCCAACTCCAACGCCCTTCTACTGCGTCAGGATCGCCTGCAAGAGCAAATCTTTGCTCCCTACGAGCCTGGTCCACAAGGCACCTTCAGATGATGGGGAATACCTAGCTGTCAGAACAGTTATTTTTTTTCTGGAACTCACAGAAAAACTTGTGTCCTGAGTACATTAGAATAGAGACTTAACCTGCCTTCCTCCTCCTGATCCCATGTCACCTTGTAGGTACTATGTCAATTTGTGTCAGAAGATATACAAAGGTCCCTCTGGCTGCTCCGAGCGAGCCAGCATCTGCAGGAAGAGTACCTCTGGAAAGGTCCAGGTCCTGGGGCTGGTCCACACACAGAAGCTGGATGTCATAGGTAAGCCTTGGGGCTGTCATGACTGTGTGGATGTGCTGCACCTGGGTCGGGAAGGCGAGGGTATCCTCAGGGTGAAGGCGGGTTGGCGTAGGCTTTGATGAAAGCTCACAGTATTACACCTGGGTCAGGAAGGCGAGGGTGTCCTCAGGGTGATGGTGGGTCGGTGCAGGCTTTGGGTGAAAGCTCACAGTATTACACCCCATAACGGTTCCTCACACGTTTTGGCAACTCCTAGAACACTTAAAATAAATACTGCTGTATGTGGGGCCCTGGTAGCACAATGGGTAAGCATTTGGCTGCTAACCAAAAGGTAGGCAGTTCAGATCCACCAACCACTCCTCGGAAATGCTGTGGGGCAGCTCTACTCTGTCCCGTAGGGTCACTGTGAGTCAGAATTGACTCGACAGCAACAGGTTTTTTTTTTTTTTTTTTAATATTATCTAGAGCCCTGGTAGTGCAGTGGTTAAGAGCTTGGCTGCTAACCAAAAGGTCAGCAGTTTGAATCCACCAGTTGCTCCTTGGAAGCCCTATGGTGCAGTTCTACTCTGTCTTATAGGGTTGCTATGAGTGGGAATCGACTTGATGACAACAGGTTTGGTTTTTTTACATTATTTGAGACTACAGGTCTCAGTCTGTGTATTTAGGGGGGTTCAGCTCTCTTGGGGGGAATCTATACTGCAGGGAGGGAGTTGGCGTGGTCAGAACTCAGAAATTCTTGTTCTAACTGGGAATTGAGTGCTTAGATGTTGATACAAACAAGCATTTATTTAGGAAAGCCAGATAATTCTACAAGCACTTGGTAAAGGTAATTCAAGAGCACATGTTTGTAGTATTGTAACAATTTTGGGGAAAAATGCTACTGTTTTTAGTAGAAAACTCATCTGTCAGTTGGTAGTTGAGTGACAGATTTTATCTTCCACTATTTAATGGAGGAAGGTAGGAGTCTCTTAGTTTAAGGACCACTGGGATGCAGGAAAGGGACCGGGAAAGAAAGAGTTCGCCTTTGCCTGTTAGGCTGGAGCAGGATACCTGGGATCCTCCTAATTAAATCCTAGGCTAGTGTATAAAGTTAGCTTGTGCTGTTTCAAGGATATGGAAAAAGGGACTTCTAAGGAAACCGCTATTGTCTTTAATGAAAGTCAACCCCAGGCTCTGCTAGGTTGGCCGTGGGCTCAGAGTTGCCACATGCGAAGATCTGGCCAGACCTCTTATCCCAAGATTTGCCTTCCCTTTAGAGGGTCTTACTGATGATTGCTCAAGAAAGGGCAAGGGTGGGAGGGTGGTTGAGGGTGGCCCTCCCCGCCCTCCCTGTAATCTCACAGTTGTACGTGGACATCTGACCAGTCTCTCTCTTGATTTCCCATTGTTGTTGTTAGCTGTGGTCAGGTTGGTCCCTGGCTCAGCAGCCCCGTGTATAACGGGTAGAACTGCCCCATAGGGCGCTCTTGGCTGTAATCTTTATGAAGCAGATCGCCAGGTCTGTCTTCTGTGGCACCACTGGCTGGGTTTGAACTGTCAAACTTTCCGTTGATAAGCCAAACCCGTTGCCGTTGATTCTGACTCATAGCGACCCTATAGGACAGAGTAGAACTGCCCCATAGAGTTTCCAAGGAGCGCCTGGTGGATTCCAACTGCTGACCTTTTTGTTAGCAGCCATAGCTGTTAACCATGACACCTCCAGGGTTTTGTTCCATTGATATTTGAACACGAATTGTTCGCATTACCCAGGGATTGTCAAATTCCTCTAGCCAACTGAAAAAGTAGAATATTTAAAGGTTTGGAACCAGAGGCACAAGAGAGAACAGTGGGTAGAGGGAACAAGATGGAAGTAGATCATTTAGTTTAGCAGTAGGGACCTGCTCACTGCCTTCCATGTGGTGGGTGCCATCGTGGAAGTCAAGCCAGGCCCAGCAGGAAGAGCTTGTTCTTCCTCCCAAGGCCGGCGTTGGGCATTCTGGCTTTCTGATGCTGAGGGCTAGAAATACCCGGTTCCCGACACACCAGGTGGCAGTCTACTCATGATACTTTTATGTTAAAGCATAAACTCCCTTTTTTCTTAGTCCCTGGAAAAGTTAGAGGTCTTTTGCTTTTTCTTTCCAAAGCGGAAAGAGCTCAGCTGAGGGCCAGGAGACCTGAGAAGGACAGAGTTGTGCCCTGCCCCTGGTGTATCTCTTGGTGAAAAAAAAAAAAAAGAAGTGGCAGTTAAATACCTGCCCTGTTGTTATTGTGAGGCTCAGGGGAGGGGGTGTGTCAGGAAAGCATTTAGAGTGAAGCAGAGATTGCACACGTTGGTGTTGCTGTTGACTTGGCACCTGCCCTGGGCTCAGCTCTTGGCAGATATGTCTGAAGTCCTCACTTTGCAAGGATTCCTGTTTTACAAATGAGATAAATGGAGGCTCAGAAGTTCAACAACCCAAAGTCATGAAACCAGCGAGTAGAAGGGCTAGGATTTGAGCCTAGGTCTTTTGGTATCGCGCAGGCAACCGTGCCGGTGGTATGACGGTCACTGAGCTTGGAAGTGCTGGGGAAACATGGATCCAGAAAAGGCCTTTAAGTCTTCAGAGCAAACAGTTGGTTTTGTCCTGGCTCAGTGTGATTTTTGATGTCCAGCATTGAGGCTTTTTATAATGCCGTAGAAATAACGTCCATCCCATAATTTGTGTGTTTCAGATGACAGAGTTGTTGTAACTTATTCGAAAGGTCATCGATGTGATCAGAATAAGACTGCGTCCACAGTCATAGAGCTGACGTGTGCGAAGACAGTGGGCAAGCCGGCATTTGACAGGTGAGAAGGTTGTGGCATCAGAGAAAGACAATGGGACGTGCCCTGGGGAACTCTCCAGAATTTCTCCGCTGGTTTTCACTTGAGGGTTTGGAAATGTGTATGAAGAGCGAGGGTGTTTGGGTTGCCACGGTAGGCAGGGGCTGGTTTCTGCTTATCTGGGCCCGGGGGTTGGGGCTGCGGCAGTCCTGTAGTGTGCAGAGCTGCCCGCACAAGGAAGAGTTCCCTGGCGAAAGGGCCAATAGCACCCTCTTGAGAAGCACTGTTAATAGACTAAAGCAACTTCCTGCTCCTCGCTTGCCTCAGAAAACATGCTCCTAACTTTGTGTGCTGGCCGAGCAGTCTTTAGCTGGCCTCTGTCTGTGACTGTCACAGTAGGCGCAAAGGGGTGTTGATTGGAGTCACCTGGGGCCAACTGTCCAAGCAGCCTACCTTGGGCCCATGAGCAGCTGGATTCTATCAGGATTCTCCAGGCAGCCCGACACCAGGTGCTAGGGGGAGTTCAGCCAACAGAGGGCGTGTGAGAGCTGATGTTTGTGAACAACCGCCATCCAGCTTAGAAAGGGGAGACCCAGGAATTGTCAAAGGATTTCATCCATTGATGAACCTGAGAAGCTTATAAAACGAAATTTCAAAAATCTAGGAGCAAAATCCCAGCCTTTCAATGTTTCTGAATTTTGAAAAATGTGTGTATTGAAACATGAACCTGTATTACTGATATGTTGGAGGGGTTAAGAAAAGTAAATACATAGTTCCTAGCCCAGAGCTGGGGCAGTGGTAGCTCAGTGGTAGAGTTCTCACCTTTTGTGTGAGAGAACCAGCTTCGACTCCTGGCCAGTGCACCTCATGTGTAGCCGCCACCCATCTGTCGGCGGAGGTTTGCGTGTTGCTGTGATGCTGAACGGGTTTCAGAGGAGGTTCTAGACTAAGATGGACTAGGAAGAAAGGCCTGGAGATCTACGTCTGAAAATCAGCCAGTAAAACCCTGTGGAGCACGACAGCCTGATCTCACTGTGCCTAGGGTTGCCATGGGCTGGGGGCTGACTCGGTGGCAGCTAACAGCAAACTCAGAGCTGCCTTCTGCATTGTGTCCAGAAGTTGTGAACGGGCCTGAGTGGCGCCAGCTGCTGGGGAGGGCGAGTGTGAACGGGCCTGAGTGGCGCCAGCTGCCGGGATGGCGAGTTTGTGCAGTGTCCTGTGGGTGGGCAAGGGGGCGGGGGCCTGTTGGGGCCCCCAAACCCAGGACTGACCTTCGTGGAAAGCAAATGAGTTTCACTCAGGGGCGTGGTGCTCTTTGTTGGTGTGTTCATCTTTGCATGATTTTTGGTCATACCTGCTGTCTTCCAGGTTTGATATCGACAGCTGCACCTACTACTTCACCTGGGACACCCGAGCTGCTTGCGCCGTGAGGCCTCAGGAGGTGGAGATGGTGAACGGGACCATCACCAATCCTATAAATGGCAAGAGCTTCAGCCTGGGAGACATCTATTTTAAGTAAGATATTTTCCTTCTGAGCACGGAAGTATATTTAAAATCAGGCCAGCAGTTCAGACCTTGCAGTGGCGGGAGCGCTGCAGGATAAATGTGTGTTTCAGCTGCTGTTGCTAGGGTAGGCGCTGTATTTTGCTTAAACTGAGAGAAAACATGACTGAATGATTAAGTTTTAACACCAAAGATGGTGATTCTCTTGAGTCTAAAAATAAAGTCCCCTTCTCCTCTCTGACCTGTAATAAGCCCCGGGTAGAAGCTGAAGCCTGAAAAATGTGTTCGAGTAGGAATCTTTTGGGCTTGCCTATTTGTAAAGAATGAGTTTTTAGCAGGGTGGCTGGGATGACTGGGGTGGCTGGGCCAGCTGGGCCAGCTGGCCTTACAGCCATCTGCACGCTGGGCAGAGGGAGGCAGTGTGGTGCCGGCCACTGGATGGAGGAAGACCACTGACTCTCAGAGAGTGGAAGTGGGGCCGGGTAGCAACACAGTTAGAGTGGGAAGTCTGTGCCTCGGAACTTTTGTAGATTCAGGAAGCACTGCTCCAGGTTGAGGAAGCCAGAAGAAAGCACCCAGCACCCTGTGGTTCCGTTGAGAACTTATGGTTTATGTAATAAATGACATTCTTGAAGGACAGCCAGATGAGCAGACTTATGTGATCTTCTCTGTCTCTGCAGGCTCTTCAGGGCCTCTGGGGACATGAGAACCAATGGGGACCAGTACCTGTATGAAATCCAGCTTTCTTCCATCACCAGCTCCTCAAACCCTTCATGCTCTGGGGCTAACATATGCCAGCTGAAGCCTAGCGACCAACGCTTTAGTAGGAAAGTGGGGACTTCCGATAAAACCAAATACTACATTCAAGGTAATCATTTTCCATTGGTGTTCCATTTAACTTCCTCAGAGGAAGAGCTTGAAAATTTTCATCAATAAATGCCCTTTGGTGGAAATTCTAGAACAGTTTAAAAACAGAACTCCTGCCTGGATATGCGTCCGTCAGAATGGGTTGCACAGTACGTGGAAGACCTAGGCGTTTCACGGTGGGTAAATCAGACCTCGGTTAACAAGCAAGCAAACAACCCACCAGCCAACCCCGGTCCAAGCTAGTGAGTCTCGAGTATGGTGGGGGGAGGAGGTGGTGGGGTGTGCGTATCTGGAGTTACTGCTGATTTGGTTTTCGGCATGGTAGTTAATTTATTTTGAAACTCCATGCTATACAAGGGTAAGAGATTTTATGTTTGTCAAAAGGGTTAAAAGAGAAGGTTGAGAGACACTTGCATAAAAAAACGTGTTAGAAATCGGTGTGAAGGGCTTGTATTGGCTCTGATAGAAGTGTTGTCCTTTGTTCCTTGCTGGCTGTAAGAGAACATGTCCACAGGCTGCCTGTCTCAGTCTCCTAGCGCTGCTGTAACAAAAAGTACCACAGTCGTGGCTTTAGAGAAATGGATTGATCTTCTCACAGTTCTGGAGGCTGAAAGTCCAAATCAGGGTCTCAGCCATGTCAGTTCCTCCTGTGAACCTCTCTTCTAGTTCCTGGTGAATTCTGGTGATCCCTGATTTCCTTTGCTGCTTGTTTTTGTAGATATACCTGCCTCTGTCTTCATGTGGCGTCTCCCCCTGTGTGTCTGTGTCTGTTCTGCTCTTTTTATAAGACACCCCTCAGAAGGGATTAGGCTTAGGACCTACCCTATTCTGGCATGACCTCATTAACACAACAAGAGAAAGCCCCTATTTCCGAATAGGATCACTTTCACAGGTACCAGCATTAGGACTTCAACATATCTTTTTAGGGGGACACAATTCAATTCATAGCACAGCTCATTTGTTTTTATTTTAAACAGCCTTTTGCTGTATGCCTTTCTGTAATTTGACTTTTGAACCATGTGAATGTATTAGCTTTTTAAAGTTCAGTGTGTGTAGGAAAACAGCCCACTCTGAGTGAAAAGGTGCTGAGAGAGGGAGGAAGAGGCTGCCTCCCTTAACACGCGTAGCCTAGACTAAGCAGAGGAAGGGCACGACTAGTAGATGTTCACTGTCAGCACGAGCTCCCAGAGCCACCACGCAGTCTTTGTGCCTTCTGTTCCTTCTGCTGGAAAGCCTTGGCTCCACCTGTCCCCATCCCTCAAAGCCTGGCTCAGTTGCGCCTCCTCGGTGGTGTCTTGCATGTCTGTACAGCTTCCAGCTCTGCCCTACAGCACTAGTCAGGTTGTCTTGTTCCTATAATAAGTACTTTCTCAAGACATACATCTAACTTCCAGAATGTGTGCGTTTGTGTTTATTCTTGGTGAATAAAATCCCGTTCTTGGCCTTTTCACTTCTTACTAGCACCAGAAGGTAGCCTTAGTTTTGAGACCCCTTTTGGCCTTTCACGAAGAAGTGGAGTTTGAGATCTCTTCATTAGTTCATCTGAGAGAGAAGAGCAGGACACAGTGGAGCTGCCGTCTTGGCCCCTGACTCCTCCCCAATGTGCTCCCCCACACCAGCCAAAGAACACTCTCTGCGTTTGTGCATTACGTGAGAGCACATGGGGCCTTCCTGAGCCATGCCTGCACCTTGTGCCTCAGGGCCCCTTCTCATGGCCAGGGGCCCCCTGTTCATGGGCAGGCCTGTTCCACACACTATACCCTTGTGTTTACATCCCTGGTGCTCCACCAAGGGCTGTGAAGCATTTAGCCAATTCCATTCTGAGGGAGCAGAGCCCACACAAGACCACCCTGACTTCCGACCCAAATGCAAGAACCCCCTGGAAGCTGTTATGCTCAGAGTTACAGTTTATTATAGGAAAAGGATACAGATGAAAATCAGCCAAGGGAAGAAGTGCGTAGGGCAGAATCCAGGAAGTACCCAACGGGGAGCTTCCCTTGTTCTTGGTGTTCCCTTGGACTTGGTGTCCAGAGTCTTTAATGGGCTCCATCACATAGGCATGAGTGATTGATTGATTGCCCACGTGGTTGATCTCAGTCTCCAGGGCCACTGATAGCATGTAACCCAAAGCCCTCACTTTCTATCACATGGTTGGCCTTTTTGGCGTGGCCAGCGCTGACCCTAAGTCATACTGTGAGTTGAGGACCAAGACCCCGACCTCTTAGAGAGAGACTCAATTCTTTCCTGCACATTGGCCAGGGCAGGGGCTTGGCACGAGTGTGTGAGGGGCTTTTTTAAAGTGCGAGAGAAGTGTGTACATGGGGCATTGGATGAGATATGCCTGCGTCTCAATTTAAACCTCTGCAGACTCTTCACAGATGGTGAAGAGAGACTTGGCCCATTAGTGACGAGTTGATGATAACTGTTTTTTGCAGTTGTGTGTGGTTGCCTTCCTTTTTTGTTCAGAATTTTTTTTTTTTATTATTGTGGTAAATATGTAACAAAACATTTGCAGTTTCAACATTCTTCACATGTACAATTCAGTGAGATTAATTACCGTATTTTTACGCAAATAATGCACGCCTTCTACGTTTGTTTGCCAACTGTGCCCTCCCTCTCTGAGGTATTTTCTTAAGTGCCGCTATGCCATTTTCTTTTTTTTACATGTTCCTGTAAAAAAAAAATTAGCGTACTTAGAAAATACCTCGCAAGGGGACGGTGCTGTTGGCAAACAAACGTAGAAGGCACACCTTACTTGTGTAAAGTACGGTATGTTTATTGTGTTCAACCATCACCATTATCCACCGCCTTCTTTTCTGACAGATGGTGACCTTGATGTTGTGTTCACCTCATCCTCGAAGTGTGGCAAAGACAAGACAAAGTCCGTCTCGTCCACCATCTTCTTCCACTGCGACCCTTCAGTGGAGGAAGGGATCCCTGAGTTCAGCCACGAGACTGCCGACTGCCAGTACCTCTTCTCGTGGTACACATCTGCCGTGTGTCCTCTCGGGTAAGCGTGGCTCCGGAGCCCCCCGGTAGCGTGTGGTGGTTGATCGTTTCTCTCTTTGGGTGGACACTTACCAAGTGTCTGTTTTTGTGGGAATATCCAAATGTGTACAAAAACAGTTAAACTCTCAAAGCCTGCAGCCAGCTTTGACGGTCATCACGATCCTGCTGTTCTTGTTGCATGCCCAAGCGGCTACCACCTGCCCTCCCAGGACAAGGGCCATTTTCCCCTGTGCGTGGGCAGGGCCTGCAGGGACCACCCAGGCACTGCTAACACTTCTCTTCCCGGCTGTTCCCATGCTCCCTGCCAGCTTTTAGAGGCAGACGCTGTCTCTCTATCCCCACTTATCTTCCCTTTGTGTGCTAGCTAGTACATGTTGTTTTGTGGTGAGGCTTCACGTTGGTTTGAGTGAAGTATCTTCTGTGTGTGAATGAGTGAAAAACTTACTCTTCAGATCTTGACAATCAGCGTATGTCAGGTTTTCACAGAAAATGAGGAGAATTCATTTCTGACCAGGGGAGCAAAGAGCACAGCCTCAGTGTGGTCTTTGGGAGCCACCTCTTCTGATGTCTGTTACTCTACCCAGCCCTACACAACCCCTTTTAGGGCATCTCGTCCAAAACCATGTGCTACAAACGGCTTTCCTCTTGGGTTTGCTGCTTCCTGTCCCATTCAGGCCACCATCTCACACAAGCTTTTCATTCTCTGTCCTGACGCTGTAAGACCAGGAGAACAACCACCTCTTGTCATGTGGTAGTTTCCTCCATCTCCAGAGAAGGTGCCCAACAGTCAGCAGACAGCAACGGTAGAGACAATGGGGGCAGAATTGCAGGACGCACCCTTCAGATCTTAATTCTCTTTTTGACTTTACACGGGCACCAGCCCAGCAAAGGGTGGGCAGCTTGGTCCTGAGTTCTCTCTCCCAGGAGTGTAGATGCGAGGATTCTTAGCTGCACCGTCACTGGAAGAGGCTCCTGGTTGAACTCTGACTGAGTGGCCCTTTCAGATTTTGAATAGTCATAATGTTCTGGTGATGTCATTGGAAAATAAAAACTGGGAGCCCTTTGTAAAAGAAGCCAACTATGGATTAAATAATAAACGAAATGTGAAGTGAATGCTCCTCACATTCCCAGGCCTGGGGCACCCTTGCTCAGTGCCTCAAAGAGGCTAAAATGGCACAGAGCAAGCCCTGCTCTTGACATGGGTGGCCGAGCTCCCTACCCCTGCACTTTTTTTTTTTTTTTCCTCCCGGGGGCTTTGCCCAGTGACGGACCCTGAGTGGGAGGACACTTTTCCCCTAGCCAGCGCTCTAGGAAGATTGTGACCTTGTATTAAAGAGCCAAGGAACCCTGGTGGTGCAATGGTTAGGCCTTCAGCTGCTAATCGAGAGGTCAACAGTCCAAACCCACCAGCCCCTCTGTGGAAGAAAGACCTGGCAATCTGCTTCCGTAAAGATTACAGCCTCAGAAACCCTATGGAGCAGTTCTACTCTGCACACATGGGGTTGCCATGAGTCGGAATCAACTCGATGGCAACTAGCAACGACAGAAACGTGGCTGACTTAAGCAGACGGGCGCCTGAGAGAGCATCTGCCTGGCAGTGGCCTGCCATGCAATGTGACCTCCTTCCCTGGACTTTCCAGGATGGGCTTTGATGGCGAGAGCACTGGTGAGGACGAGCCAGAGCATCAGGGGCTCTCGGGACGGAGCCAGGCTGTGGGGGCCATTCTCAGCTTGCTGCTGGTGGCCCTGACGGGCTGTCTGCTGACCCTGCTGCTTTACAAGAAGGAACAGAGGTAAGGAGAGGCCTGCCGGGGCCCAGGTGGGCCGAGTGTGCAGTGAAGCAGGGGGCGTGGAATGGACTCTTGGGCTCGCTTGAGTCCAGCAGCAGCTAGGTCTTAGCGCTTTTAGTCAAATGCCCCGTCAGACTCCTGCCTCGGGCTCTGTCTACCATTGAATAATCACGGTCTCCTCTTTTTTAGGGAAATGGTGATGAATAAGCTCACCAATTGCTGTAGAAGAAGCTCAAATGTGTCCTACAAATACTCAAAGGTACTTTTCTGCTGACGGTCTCTGGTGTGCCTGGCCGCCCTCCCCATCCCCCCTTCCCATAATAGGGTGTTGTCAGGATTGTCATAAGGTCAGTCATGATGGTAAAAACATCATCATGGACCAGTGGAAATTTAGAAGGGAAAGACATTACCCCTCTTACCCTAACACAGTTGTTTGTGTTTTTCCTTCAAGTTTTCCTCCTTGTGGTTGCAACTGTTCCCTTGGAGGATTTAATATTTAGGTTGCCTCCACTTCTTTGGCTAGTCTTAACAAAAAAAAAAAAAAACCCACAGTGAACA
Source organism: Elephas maximus indicus (assembly GCF_024166365.1). NCBI lineage: Eukaryota > Metazoa > Chordata > Mammalia > Proboscidea > Elephantidae > Elephas > Elephas maximus. The sequence continues at coordinate 232,492,412 of NC_064819.1, forward strand.
TCTTTGTGTATCTGACATTTGGATTATTTCCCTCAGGTAAATTTCCGGAAAAGAGGCATTATTTGGGTCAAAGGACGTAAATAGTTTGTGGCTCTTGGTGCGTCTTGCCAAATTGCTTTTCAAGAGGCTCATATCAATTAGACTTTTTTGCACGTGTCCTTTCTGTGGCTTCTCTTACAGGCCGTGTCTCTTGCCTTGCCCCATGCAGGCACCTTCACCTGACGAGAGCCTGAGAGAGTCCCTTCTTGCCCCGCATTGCTGTCCTGTCACCTGCCTGCCTTCCAGCCTGGGCAGCTTTGAATTATCTTAGGGTTCTCTAGAGAACCAGCACCAGAACCAGTCACGCACGCACGTGCACACACGCACACACATACACACGCAGAGGCGTTACTCCAAGGGATTGTCTTGCACAGTTGTCCAAAATCTTTAGGTCAGGTGACAGGCTGGAGACTTCTGTAGGCTTGTGTCTCAAGCTCTGTAGGTCGGGCAAAGAGTGCAGAGTTGAAAGAGCGAGTTTCTGCCAAAACATCTGTTTATTCACCTACTCTTCACTTACCGACTCTCTTGTTATCCGACATTTGACATTTTCGACAATGGTAAAAAAAAAAAAAAACACCTACTATCTGACTGTTTTGGGCATTGAGGACATACGTCTGGCAGGAACAAATGCCAGGGTGTAAGGCAAGAGTGATGATGCTGGCTGTGATGGTTAAAGTTACGTGTCAGCTTGGCTGGGCCATGATTCTTACGGCTTTGGTAGTTGTGATGTAGTTTGGCAGTTATGTAATGAGGTAATCTGGCACTTATGTAACAATATAGTCATCGTCCATTTTGTGATCTGATGTGGTCATCCTCCATTTTCGCTAATGCTGGTTTTCACAAAATGACCTAATATTTGAAACTTAAGCATATCAGTGAGGAGTGGGTATAGTCTGAAGGTAGACCATACTCTAAGGAACTTCCCTTTCAACTGATTGGTTGATTATATTTGATTATATTATGGAAGGTGATTATGTTACATTGCATTAGATTGCATTATGGAACAGCAACTAGTCTAGCATTTGGTAAAACCACTGGGAACCATAGCCTAGCCACATTGATACATAAAATTAACCATCACATGAATGCCTTCTGCTTGGCTCTGCCCACATGTATCACTCCTGGGTCTGTTTGGTCTCAGTGCAGCAGGTGGGGGTTGCCAGCCCCAGCCTCCCCTCCCTGTTAGGGACTCTGGGAGCTGGGAATGTCACGATGTGGGGACGGGCCACCTCTCCAGCTTGGGTCGGTCCTGGGGTGGGCCATACAAGGAGGATAATGAGTCTCGGGGGGCTCATGTGGTCTCTGCTGTTGGTCCTGCAGGTCAACAAGGAGGAAGAGGCCGATGAAAATGAAACCGAGTGGCTCATGGAAGAGGTCCAGGTGCCAGCCCCCAGGCCTGGGAAGGAGGGGCAGGAGAACGGCCACATCACCACAAAGTCGGTGAAGGCCGATGCCTTCACATCCCTGCACGGTGATGACCAGGACAGTGAGGATGAGGTGCTGACTCTCCCAGACGTGAAGGTGCACCCTGCCCGAGGACCTGGGGTGGACAGCTCACACAAGACGAGCCCCCCGAGGAAGACGGATATGGAGCGGGATGACGACAGGCTGGGGCTGATCAGAGGCGAGAAGGCCAGGAAGGGGAGGCGCAGACCCGGCCAACAGAAGCCAGGAAACTCTGCCAGCCCAGTGTCCTTTCACGATGACAGCGACGAGGACCTCCTCCGTGTCTAAGCCTGGTGCCTATGAGAAAAGATGCATCGGTGGCACAGCAAAGCACCTCCAACCAAATAAGACTTTATCGCCATGACGCTTCTATCATTTTTGCCTTTAACAAAAACAATTTCAAAAGGGAAGAGTTTTTGTGATGGGGGAGAGGGGTCAGGAGGCCCGGCGCTGCTCACATGGGTGCTCACGGTCATTGGAACACAGCTTTGCTCAGATTGGCCAGAGGGGGACCTCATTCTGGGTTCTACCCCCAGTCGCCACTCAAGGGCATAGCTGCATGCGTGTCCTCACGCACCGGCCAACGCATCTCAGAACAGGGGGCTGTTTTTGACAGGAAACCCTCTCTGCTTTAGTCCCCATCGGGTATTTGACCATTATATTTAGCATTTTAATTCTCTCCTCCTATTTATTGACTTTGACAATTACTCAGGTTTGCGAAAAAGGAAAAAAAAAAAAAAGAAAATCCAGGCAGCAGCAGTATCTTCCCTGCGGGCCAGGGGGTCATCTCCTGGTTCATCCATCAGAAGAAGGGAAAGCTGTTAGTGTGCTGGGAGGTGAACACGGAGTCTGGGGACTGGTCAATGGTTTAGCCCCTAAGTTAGAATACTCCGTTCTATCTTTTCTGCTTCCTGTTCTGAAGGGGGAACGCATACACACACGCGTGCACACAGACCCCGAGTGCCTGGGCTTTGGAGGCTTGCCTGTTCTATGCCTTTAGTAAGTAACGGCTGCCGCTTTTTGCATGACATCCTCAACCCTCGGTGGACAGAGCACATTTGTCAGTATTTCTTCACATGACCCACCCAGAGATGGATTTGTGTGAGTGAGTGGAGTTGAGATGTCCGAGAAAATCACTCTTTCCAGATTTGGGATTTAGTTCTCATCTCTTCAGGTTCTCACGATACCACCCTTACTGTGCTTATTTTTTTAAAGAAGTGTTGATCAACCATTCGACCTATCGAAGCCTTAATTTGCACAGTGCTTGACTTAGGGAATTGCCACGGGAGAGGGTGGGCCCGAACCTTGCCCCCGCGTGCTCCTGGATTTGTGATTGGAGGGAGGCCACCGTGGGACCCACGGTGTGGCCAGGATGGACGGGATTCCAGTGCCCTTCCCTTCATGGCCGGTGGCTCCTTTGTTGATGTTTAATGGGAGACTTTCTGGGAATGGCTCTCGCATTGTAGAGTTGTATATAGACTCATGGTATTCATATACTTAGAAGCAAACCGCCCTCCAGAATACCTTGGTTTGCACCTGGTGTGGCTGGCTTATTTGATTTCAACATGAGTGTATTTTTAAAAATTGATTTCTCATTTTTTCAAATTTACTGTAATATAATGTATTCAACAATTTCAATAAACGATAAATTATTCACTGGGTGTCAGACTTTTTCCCCACCTGGACAGTGCACAGTGGCCGAGCTCTTCGCCTGCCATCCTGCCTCTTGGTCCTTTATGTTTAAATTACAAAAACGCCTTTTTGGATTTGGGTTTAACTTGAGCATCCTCACCGGCAGCATGTCAGTTTCTCTCAAGTCTTCTCTGTATGTATGTGGTCAGTGGAGGTCTGTTATCTGAGAGCGACTTCCTCACTTTTTTCGAGAAGTCATACCCCAGAGGGTTCTCCATTTTCCAGAACAAAGACTGTGGAGGTTAGAGTCTAGTGATACAGTGGAGCATCTCCACATGGAACTAATCTAAGGTTTTTCCTTACGGTGGTATTTTCTCTTGAATAAATTCAGTCTTCCGTCTTAAATTACCAGTTAGTCACTGAGCACTCCCTGCGTGTTAACATGAAGGCGGAAAGTTACCACTTTGTTAACACCAGACTTCTCAGGGTCAGCATCCTTCCCGTTATCTCATTTTTTAATTATCCACTTGGAGTTGCCTTTTTCCCAGAATTTATGTCCTCTTTCCCAAACCATTAGGCGTTCTAGGGTCTTAAAGAGGTTTACGTTGTGACTTTTCAGGCATTACATTGAGGGACGCTGCTCTCTGAGCTGTTCCTAGCTTCCCGCCAAAACCACAAGGAAGCCCTCTTTGTGAAGAGGAGGGCTGACAGGGCCCTGCTGGTCCTCCTTGGTCAACTTTACAGCCGAGCTGGCCACCCTCCCTTTCAGAGATCCAGCCCTCGCTTCACTTATTGCCATATGCTCAGAGAAGGCGGCGTGGTCACTGCTTGGGATGATGGGCCTGAGGGAAGTTTCCACATACTTTGATTCTTAAGAACCTAAATAATCCCTACTCACCCACACCTCTGAAAAAAGAGCAACTGGCCTTGTCAACTGCTTTAGGCATTTTCTAGGAAAGCATGTCATGAGAGCTGCTGAGAACCCGTCTTTTTGGAGAAGTAATTTTTTGATATGAGTCCCTTGATCTTGAGCGTCTTTTTAACACCAGTGGCACTGGCCTGCAGCACTGCCACTTCCCTCTTGTGCAAGTTTGATTTCCCAGGAGGTCCTGGCCACCCTGACTGGACCCGACCCCTGGCCTGGGAGGTGGGGGAAGGGAGCCACACAGGGGCCAGGTAAGGCCTAGTCCTGGTTCCTGGTCTCAGGAAAAGAAAGAAGGCCCCGGCTTCTAGGAACAGGAAGGCAGCTGCTGCTCAGAGCCTGCAGCTGCTTTTTTCCATGGAAAAGGGTGAGCAGTGTGTCACCAGGCCAGCAGGCATGGGATGGCGGGTGGATGTGCTGAAGGCAGGACCTCCACACACCTGGGGCCCTGGCTTCTCCCAGGACCTTCACACCTGGCTATTCTCCAGCCTGCAGAGGCTGTGCATAGGGGGGTCAGCACACGGGGCTGTGAGGGCAGCACCCAACACTCTGTGCAAAGTTTGATCTGCCTTCTGCCCTCCCTTCCGGAATTGCACAGCCCAAGACCCCAAGCCCTTCCAAAGGAGAAAACAGGTGGAAACTTCCAAGTTGCAGCCCACTAGGCTGGAGGCACCAGCCCCAATGCCTCGTCACAGAAAGGAGTCCTGGAAACAAAGGCCCTTGCTTGGCTCCTGAGCCGTCTCTGGTCTGTCCATTCTTCATGCACTGAGCTGAACCTTCAGGCCTGTGCCTGCCATGGCTGCAGCAGCGGTTGTGGGTGCTCTCTGCCCGGCAGCCCTCTGGTATCTCCCATCAGCCCCTCCACCCTGGAAGCCCATCAGGGTCTCTCTGATAGCCCCTTTGCCCAGTTCACTGGAGAATCTGGGCTGGTTCATAGTCAAGCCATGAGGAGCCTGCTCAGGGAGGTGGTAGCACCTGGTAAGGGCCCACGTGGGCCAGGAACACTGGGCTGTCCTCCTAAGTCGGGGACGAGGTGGCAGGAAACGGCTTCTCTGTGAACCGTGAAGCCCTCACCACCCTGGGTCAGCCTCCAAGGCTGGGAGGACTGTTTAATCCAAGAGCTGTATCTGGGGTCAGCTTGGGGACCAGAATCAGCACCAGGCTCTTCCTCCCCCTCCTCCTCCCCCTCCTCCAAGAAGCAGGAAGGGATGAGAGGTCCCCCTCCAACCCGACCCCATAACCCTGGGGCTTGGTCATTGCTCAGATCTCTGCCCCAGGGCTGAGCAGACCCTCTGTGTGGTGTTTCCTGCGGCAGGGTGAGGTGACCCAGAAGAAGCCCAGAGCCTAGAGGGCCCTGCCATCCCCGGCTGTCCCCCCACCCCCAGCAGCTACAGGGGCTGGAGAGCAGAGAAGAAACCTACCTCTCCTAGCCCAACCTGCCTGGCTCCCAGGTGTCCCCGAGGGAGCAGCCCTGGGCCCTGGGGTATGCATGGAGCACCCTAGCCCAGGATCCAGTAACACCCTGGCCACCACACCCACCTGGCTCCTGGGTGTCTCCGAAGGAGTGGCCTTGGGCACTCTGCAGAGCCCTGGATGGTGTAGAAAGGGTTGCAGCATGACACACGGGAGGAGAGGGGGCCTGCCTTGGGCCCTGCCCCTCCCCGAGCCCCTTGTTTACTTTGTGTGGCTGGATAACCACGTGACCCCAAATGTAGCAGTATTTCCATGGGCACATCACACCTGCATCCTCTGCAGCCAGGAGGTGCTGTGGCTGCTGGTGTCTCACCTGGGGCTTGCCTGGGGAAAGGCCAGACTCCAAGAGCACGTGGTTTTTGGAAGAATTCAGTTCCTTGCAGTATAAGGCTCAGGGCCTCAATTTCGTGCTGGTCATCGGCCAGAGTCCGTCCTCTGTTCTTTGTGAAAGAGCCACCCTGAGAGCTGTGGCAGCAGCTTGCACCAGGGCAGTGGGAGCCCCTACAGCTGGCTCCTCAGCCTGCCATGAGCCTCAACCCCACCCCCCAAGATTTGGCCAGGGGAAGGGTGAGGAGCAGGAAGGGAGAGACTGGGGGTGTGGTGGATGGACTCTCGGGCGGCCCCCAGGACCTGCTTCCTGGTGCCCCCATCCCAGTAGCCCTTCCCCTCAAGTGTGGGTGGGGCCATGGCAAAGAACAGAGGGCCGCCTCTGACTGACAGCCGGCGTGAAACCGAGGCCCCGAGTCCTTCACTGCAAGAAGCTGAATTCTGCCAGCAACCACGTGCTCTTGGAGGCTAGTCTGTCCCCAGACAAGCCTCGGCTCAGACGCAGGACCCACTGTGAGTAAAAGCCTGTGAATTTTACCAGAAAGCCCACATATATTGGATGTAAGCCACACCCCCAAGGAAACTCCCTTTTAGCTGATTGGCTGCTCATAGTAGATCTCATCATGGAGGTGATTACGTTATATTGGATCTCATTATGGAGGTGATGACATCATTACATAGCTTCCAAACGGCATCATAACTGCCAAACCACTGAGAACCACGGCCCAGCCAAGTCGACACATAACCTTAACCATCAAACCAACCCTGCCCCTTATTAGCTGAGCACCACTTGGGAAGTTACTTAGCCTCTCTGAGCCTTAGTTCTCATTAATAAAATGGGGATAATAATAGCCTACCGCACAGTTGTGAAGACGATGTTATTATTAATTTTCCGTAATTGGTCTAATTGGCTCACTGTTGGGTCCAGAGCTATGGCCTTGTGGCCATTCCCTACTCCATTTTCCAGGAGTCTACATCCTTCAAGTCCCTCAGAGACAAGTGGAAGTAGGCCTGAGAGGGGACACATGGTTCACCCACAGGGTCTCTATGGGGCCTGGGGACATGCGCTGAGGAGAGTCCAGAGCAGACTCTCATTAGGGAGTTAAGTGGCAGAGCTCACCTAGCACCTGCAGCCGTGTCCTACCACCCATCTGTCCGTATGTCCTACTGTGGTGGCTTGGGTGTTGCTGTGATGCTGGGAGCTATGCTACCAGTATTTCAACTACCAGCAGGGTCACCCATGGTGGACAGGTTCCAGAGGAGCTTGCAGACTAAGATAGACTAGGAAAAAAGGCCCTGGAGATCTACTTTTCCAAACTGGCCAATGAAAACCCTATGGATCACAACAGCATATTGTCCGACATACCGCTGGAGATGAGCCCCTAGGTTGGAAAGGACTCAAAATACACAGTGGCTGCAACAATGGATTCAAGCATACCAGTGATCATGAAGATGGTGCAAAACCAGGCAGCGTTTATTCTGTGGTGTACAGAGTCACTATGAGTCAGAGCCGACTTAATGGCAACTAACAACAAGACAACAACATAGCCATGTCAAGCAATTAGTTTGCCATCTTCTGTTTATCTGGGTTATAAAAAAAGTATTCGAATAGATAACCTCTTCAGAGGATCCTTGGAGCAACCGAGAGGAGGCTGCCAGCACGCCCTCGCGCTCTCTTTGATGAGCTCTGCTTCTCTGAGGGCTTGACCCAGGTTAACCTGCTTCCCAGTTAAGCAAACAAATCAATGGTCCCCCTCACCCTGACAGCCACACCACAGGTAAAAGATTACTTCTAGTTGGTCACCTTCCAGAAGAATCATGCTTGGACAGCAACTTGATTTCAAACCATCCCATTTCAAAAACATCCCAATAAATCATTGAACTGGGCCACTGCAGCCCACAACAGGGCTGGCCAGGGGGTTGCGGCCCCTGACACCACCATGGCAACAGTGGATGATATTCTGGGGCAGATTGGGGGCTTCGGCTGGTTCCAGAAGCAAGCCTTCCTGACCCTATGCCTGCTCTCTGCTTCCTTCGCCCCCGTCTATGTGGGAATCGTCTTCCTGGGCTTCACCCCCGACCACCGCTGCCGGAGCCCTGGGGTGGCCGAGCTCAGCCAGCGATGTGGCTGGAGCCGGGATGAGGAACTGAACTACACTGTACCCGGACTGGGGGTTGCGGGCGATGCCTTCACCCACCAGTGCTTCAGGTATGAGGTGGATTGGAACCAGAGTGCCCTTGGCTGCGTGGACCCGCTGGCCGGCCTGGCCGCAAACAGAAGCCACCTGCCACTGGGCCCCTGCAGGCACGGCTGGGTGTATGACACACCTGGCTCCTCCATTGTGACTGAGGTGAGAACCAAGCTGCCACTTTAGGTAACTCGTGGGCTTCAATTGCAGTGTGCAGCAGACAATACATCCTATGGGGTTTAGTTTCACATCGGGAAAGGGTTGTGAGAGTTGTATTTATCAGGTACTTGCAGTGTGTCAAGTTCTGTGCTGGGCACTCTTCATGACTTCTCTCTGTTCACTGTCCCACTCAACTCTGGGTACTAGAGGAGGAAGCTGAGGGTCAGAGACCAACACATGCCAGACTGAGTTGGGTTGTTTGGAAAGCAGTCCATGGGGAGACCAGGGGCCGTGATGGACACATGATGTCTTCATCGTGGTGGCCATGGTGATACAGAGGTGCCTGGGTGGCACAAACGGTTTGCTCTCGACTACTAATCGAAAGGTTGGTGGTTTGAACCCACCCAGATGTGCCATATAAGAAAGGCCTGGCAATCTACTTCCATAATGATTATAGTCAAGCAAAACCTATGGAGCTCAGTTCTACTCTGTAACACACTGAGTTGCCATGAGTTGGAATCAGTTGGATGGCAATGGATTTGGTTTGGTTCAGGTGGTGATGTGGAACTTGCCCTGGCTTTGGAGTCAGACTCTTTGGTTAAACCCCAGCCCTGCTTCTTATTAGCTGAGCATCGCTAGATAAGTTACTTAGCCTCTCCGAGCCTTAGTTACCATCACTAAAAGGGGGATGATGACAGCCTACCTCATAAGGTGTGAAGTTCAGCAGAGATTTGTGAAGGTGCCAAGCAAACATAGAGTTATACTGTGAAACCCCACATATGCCTCATGGGGAAGGGTGATGGCATCCAAGAGGCCTTGCTTGGATTGTTTAATTAGTTATTTGGCCAGTTTGCTTCAAGAACATTTTAACAGAGTGACCCTACGTATTTTTCCACCACGGCCCCTTTTGAAAACATTGCACTCTGACAAGTACAAAGAAGAAGAATGACTTTTCAGGAACACTCAGCAGATTCCTGCTGGGAAACTATAAGAACCTGAGATGGAGAAGTGTTTATTCTCTGTGACTAATAGGTTCTGCTTTCGAAGGATCAGAGTCTTTGGTGTAGGGTTGCCTGATAAAATACAGAACCAGTTAAATTTGAATTTCAGATAAACAACAAACACATTTTTAGCTTAAGTGGTGTTGTTGTTAGGTGTCATCAAGACAGTTCCAACTCAGAGCAATCCTATGTACAACAGAACGAAACACTGCCCAGTTCTTCACCATACTCACAATCGTTGCTATGTTTGAGCCCATTATTGCAGCCACTGTGTCAATTCATCTCTTTGAGGTTCTTCTTCTTTTTTGCTGACCCTCTCCTTTCTCAGCATGATGTCCTTCTCCAGGGACAGGTCCCTCCTGATAACATGTCCAAAGTATATCCTAGATATTGCATGACATTTGATACTGATAACTGAGACAGGGAATACAAATATTACATAGGACACACATACTAAAATAAAATGTATTGCTTATCTGAAATTTAAATTTTAACTGGGCACCCTATAGTTTTATTTGCTAAATCAGACAATCTGCCTTAGTGGCAAACCAAGAAGCTTGGTCTTATTTAGGCAAAGGAGCAAGACGGCATAGCTGGGCATTGCAGTTGGCCTGGCAGTGATGTGGTAACTTCATTGGAGAAGAGCGACACGTGATGAAGCCAAAATAGGGCCTTGGTGAGACATGTCAACCAACATGGTTGTCACAGGCATGGAAGGAAGAAATGATTTAAGAGATGTGGACATTACATGGTTGAGGAGAGAGAGGGTTCTGGCTTTGGGACCTGAGTGAATAGAGCTACTATAACTGAGGCTCATGTATTACTTATCTAGTGCTGCTATAATAGAAAAACCACAAATGAATGGCTTTAACAAACAGAAAATTAATTTTCTCACAGTTTAAGAGGCTAGACGTCCAAACTTGGGGCACCAGCTCTAGAGGAAGTCTTTCTCTTTTGGCTCTGGGGGATGGCCCTTGTCTCTTCAGCTTCTGTTTCTTTGCTCCTTGGAGAGCTCATGTGGCGTGGCATCTGTCTTCCTCCGCTGTGCTTTCTTGCTGCTTGCTTAATCTGCAATTAAGATAGATTTAAGACACACCTACACTAATTTTATTGCCTCATTAACATACAAAGAAAACCCATTCCCAAATGGGATTATAACCACAGGCTGTAGTAGGGTTCACAACACATATTTTGGGGGGATTCAATTCAATCCACAACAGCTGGAAGGAGCAGGTTGGGGAGGTGGAGGTGTGTGGTGAAGCCCTGACCTAGGTGGGTGGCAGTAGAAATGGAGAAAAGGGGACAGATGCAAGGGGAAGAAAAGGGCTGGAGAACCAATTGGCTATCTGTGGCGATCGAGGGGTGGGCTTTAAAGTGACCCCAGGCCTAGAGGTCTGGAGGATTGGGAGAACCCTGGAGCCATGCACAGAGAAAGTGAAGAGGACGTGATTTTAGCAGAAACAGTTCATTTGGGGGCATCCTGAGTCTGAAGAGCAGGTGGCTTCAGTTAGCGGTCTTCAAAGGCAATTGGAAGCATGGTAACTCTAGGGCAGAAGGGCAATAGGAATTAGCTCCTCTACGGGAATTCTCTTGCACTTCAATTCTCCCCTGGGTTGCTATAAAGCTGCCCTTGCCTCCACGCCTTATCCTAAATTGAAGATTTTTCTCAGAGAATTAACCTTAGTTATTCATTCCTGCAGAAATAATTTTTAACCTAGCATTGCCTTGGACATTGGAACTTGCTTAAGGGAGGAAGAGAAGCCAACTCATTTGAAAACTACATTTAACCTTGCTCCGAGATGTAGGGACTGGGGTTGTGGGGTCCATTTGGGGAGGGATGTGGAAGTTCCCTGATTGCCTCCCCCTGGCTGCTCCTCTTCTGCTCTCTCAGCTACAACCCCCACCGTCTGTTCTCCATTGGCCATGAATGTTGAACAAGAGAGAGAGAGGACTGGAATCAAGTTCAGAGAGGGTGGTCACATCAATGTTTCCTGAAGTCTGATCCTAAGCTCACCTGAATTCTCACTCCTGACCCACTGAAGCAGAACCCACAGGGAATCTGAACTTCCACAAGGTCTCCGGGTGATTCTTGTGACCGGGCAAGTTTGGTGAACATTGCCTGTCCCTTTATGTCTCATGGTGATCCCATGTGTGTTAGAGTAGAACTGTGTTTCATAGGATTTTCAATGGCTGATTTTTTGGAAGTAGATCCTCAGGCCCTTCTTCTGAGGTGCTCTGGGTAGACTCGAACCACCAACCTTGTTAGCAGCCGAGCTCATTAACTGTTTGTGCCACCCAAGAGCTTAGGGGTAACTTAGGGGTCAGAGTGAGTTTTCAGTGGAAGGCGGGGTTAGAAGAAAGGCAGAGGCGCTCCATATTCTCAGCCCCTGAAGTCTCTTGTCCCATGATGGTCCCAGGGAAAGACCAGGGTGTCTTCAGAAAGGGCAGCAAGGGCAGCAGGAACATCTTACAGGGACACTGACATTCAAAGATTAAAACAAAAACCAGAAATCATGTTCAAGAAAGAAAGAAGCTGAGGCTCAGGGAGAACAATTCCACCGGCTTCTCCCCACCTCACAACTTTCATGAAATCTACCATCAAGGCACAACGGTTAAGTACTTCAACCGCTAACCAAAAGGTTGGTGGTTTGAACCCACCAGTGGCCCTGCGGGAGAAAAGACCTGTGGATCTGCTCCTGTAAAGATTACAACCGTGGAAACCTTATGGGGCAGTTCTACTCTATCCTCTAGGGTGCTATGAGCCGGAATCGACTTGACGGCACCCAACAACAACAACGGAGCAGGTTGTCTTAGGCAATGTGGCTGAAGGGGCCAGGAGAAACAGTTGGGCAGTTGTAGGAAGAGTTGGTCAGAAGGCCAGACTGCCCTAGGACTTTCTGCCCCAGTGCCTACCCACTGCCAGAGCACAGACCAGCAGAGGAAATCAAAGGAAGCACAGGCAGGAAAGTTAGAAGGTAGGTGGTCACCTGGAAGAAGCTCTATGAGAAGGTGCGTTTAAAGCTGAATTTTACAGGAAATAGACGTGGATTGGTGGAGAGAGTGAAAGTGATGTGCATGAAGCAAACCACATGTTCCCACTGAGCTGCAATCCTCGCTTGAGTGAACAGGTAGGAGGTAGAGGCCCATTCTTAGTTCCTTTTTTTTTATATTGTGCTTTAGATGAAGGTTTATACAACAAATTAGTTTCTCATTAAACAAGTAATACACATTGTTTTGTGACTTTGGTTGCCAACCCCGAACATGTCAACACTTTCCCCTTCTTGACCTTGGGTTCCCCGTTCCCATTCATTCAGCTTTCCTGTCCCCTACTGCCTTTATGTCCCTGTCCCTGGGCTGGTGTGCCCGTTTAATCTCATATACTTGATTGAGCTACGTGTGTTATTGTTTTATGGTCCTGTCTAATTTTTGGCTGAAAGGTGAACCTCAGGAGTGACTTCAGTACTGAGTTAAAAGGGTGTCCTGGGGCCATACTCTCGGGGTTTCTCCAGTCTCTGTCAGTTGGTTATTAATTCCTGAGAGTCAGGTTGTAACGTAGATTTCTACTCACATTTTGTAATAAAGTTGCCCCTGTCATACGTCGCCTTCCAGAGTGAGATCTGGGAGAAGAGTTAAGGTATCTTAGGGTTCAGAGGTGAGTGGATGGTACAGCAGTGGGATGCGGCTCTTCTTTCAAGAAGTTTGCCTGGAAGAGGAAAGGAAGGACCGGCATGTAAATGAGAAGGCCGGATGAGCAATTGCTCTTTTGAATTCGGGGAACTATGTCCTGTTGGAAGGTAGAGAAGATAATGGAGAGGTAGAGGGGCTCATGCTGGACAGCTTTCCAGTTTTAAGTTCCAGTGGGTGCCGTTCTGTACTTGTCACTAAAAATACCTGTGAAGACACTGAAGTCAGTGAAAACTCACAAAGACACCAACGAATAAAATACCCAGTTGCCAGATCCAAGGAGGACAGTTCTCAAAGACGTTCGGAGCAGAATCAGAATGGCCACCTAAAACTAAACAAACCTACCTGCTTGAAAGAAGGTAGGGAGGCACGGTGTCGCTCTCCTACTGCCTCCTGACTTGAGGCCTGAGCATTGTTTTGAGACATGGCTCTGTTTCAAAGGTGGCCACAGCAATACTGCTGCCCGCCATCCTTGTCTTGATCTGTATTACCTTTATTCAATCTGAGAAAGCAACTGGCATGTTGGACAAGGGGGTTGGGGAGAATTTACAATGGCCATTCTCTCCTAGAGTATGCAGTCCCAGCAAGTAAAGCACTGTGGTGCTGGGGGCAGAGGGAGGAAAGGTTCCTCCCACTTGGACAAGATGGAGATTTAAAAAATGTGCTTCATCAGTTAGCATGTCCCAGAACCAGACGATACATGTAGGAGAAGATGCTTGCTCAACCCACCAAAGCAACACTGGCTAATTTTCTTCTAGACACTGGGAATTAGGCTGGTTGCCACGTACACCATTTTGCTTCTAGATTTTTATCAGAGATTACTCTACCAACACCCAATGGCCAAGCCATATGCCCAGTATGTTAGCAGGTTTGGATAGACTTCTTAGTTCCAGGACTTGAAAACAGGAAAAAAGCCCAATAATATAGAATCACTGAAAAAAAATGCAGAAGAAGGGAAAAAGAGCACCACAAATTCAAGGAGGAACAAATCCCCCAAAATGAATTACCACAGAATCCCGAAGAAAATACTGTATAGTCATTAACAATCACATTTTCAATGCAATTTCAATGATACGGAAACATGACCATTACCAAGTAAGTGAAAATAAGTTTCTGTATGACCTTGAGTGAGTTACCTCTTCAAGCTTTTGTTTCCTCATTTTTCAATCAGGGAATATAATTCATACCACACTGGGTTGTTTTGAGACCTGGCAATCAGCTCCATAGGAAACCCTATGGGGCAGTTCTACTCAGTCACATAGGGTTGCTATGAATTGGAAATGACTCAGCAGCACACAACAACAACAACTACAACGACAGGATTGTTTTGTGGACAAATAGGTAATCTATGTAAAGTGCTTTAGGATAATGTCTGGCAAAATATAAGCACTCAATAGATTTGAGGGGTTATATTCTGTTGCTATCATTAGTTTTACTTTAAAGTACATATTGAATTGAAGTGATTTTGATAATTGGCCTGCAATTGGATTTAATAACTTCAGGCTAAACTAACAAAACAATAAACTCATCTTAGCTTTGTTAAGGTTAAAAAATGAAACAAAAATACTTTGAATTTTCCATGGTGAGGCCTCACAGCACACTGCAGTGATTCTCAAACATAATTGAATTTTGGAATAGCCTAGGTGGCTTTTAAACATACTGCTGCCTGTGTCCCACCTCCAAAGTTCTGAAATCATTGGTCTAGGGGTGTGCCCTAGGCACTGGGATCTTTGAAAATGCCCCCAAGTGATTCTACCATGAAGCCAAGTTTGGGAACCTCCGGTGTCAAAGTTGACCCTGGAGTTGAAGAGATCTAGGCTTGAACTTACGCTCTGTACTCTTCTTCTATTTTTCTGATCTTAGTTACTTAACTCCTCAGGGCCACTGGTGTTTCATCCTTACAAAGGGGGCAGTTAGTATTTCACAAGAGTATTGAGGGAATTAGATGAGGAAATAGGAGTCCTGATCACAGTGTCTGTCATGTACACATTCAATAGCTATTGGTTTTCTTCCTCCCTCCATCCCTTCTCCCTTTTATCCTGGCGACAAGCTCAACAGTCTTCTATTTGTTGGTTTTATTAATTTCTTTGAACCAACACTGGAAAAACATGTTGTATTTCTTTCATTACATTTATTTATTTATTTTTTTGAAAATTACCTTATTGTATTCCTTTTTAGAAAAATCATCCAATGGTCTTGTGAGAATCAGTTCATCCGTTCTAGCCGCCTTTACCAAAGACACTTTGTTCTTTGATAACCAACTGTCAATGGCGAAACACTTGATGATGGTCTCTTTAATGAATATACAATGAGATTGTTATAATGATATTAGTAATAGAATGAAATTACTGCAAAATTGGCCAGAAGTACCGAACTTTGTCTTATGAGAGGAAAATCTGTGAAACACTCAAGGGATACCAAGGTTTGTGTCATACATTTACTTTGTCAGGAGAAAGGATATAAGGGTTTAGTTTTGATTTATAAATGGCTTTGTGTTTTTGGCCCTTCCCTCAGTTTAACCTGGTGTGTGCAGATTCCTGGAAGGTGGACCTGTTTCAGTCCTGTGTGAATGTGGGTTTCTTCCTTGGCTCCTTGGGAATTGGCTACATTGCAGACAGGTAAGTAAAAGCCAGTTCCGTTAAACATGTCATCAATGGCACGAGGAGAGTGAGTTCTAGCGGGCAACAACGGAAGAAGAAGAACAATTAGAATCTATTACAGAAGTTGGTGGAGAGAAGAATTGATGGTGCTTCTAACACTGTCAATTGGTGGTGGGAGATGGGGGACCTAAAGGAGGTTTCAGGTGTATTTCAGGATTCAAGACTACATATAGATTGTATGGTAGGGATGGGGGGCTGAGAGAAGGGAGGGCAAAGGCAAGGCTTATGCAAATGAATGAGAGTAATGCCACTTTTTGAGATGGGAAAGAGTGGGTTAGGGACAGATTTTTGTTGTAGCTCTTTGTAGGGGAAGGAGCTGGGGAGGAATCAAGAGTTTCCTTTTAGATGTATTCAGTTCGCAGTTGTGTTAAGTATAGACTTTAACAACAGATTTGGTGATGGGTACCCAACCTGATTAATGTCATTGGTATCCCTGAGCTGTATATGTGAAAGCTGTTGAACTGGCAAATGTTATGTTACCTATATTTCCACAATAGCAATAAGAGAAAAAAAGAAAGCACTAAGGAAAAAGGAAAAAAAAGGAGTAGTCTGTAAGGCATATAAAAAAAAGATGTCAGGTAGGCAGTTGATATATGAGTTGAGCTCAGAACAGAAGCTTAAATATTTGCTATTTGTCACCAGTAAAGCCATAAGACATGTTTGAGATTATCCAGAAAAGGGTAAAGTGAGAGAATGTCAAGATTTAGAGGTTGGTAGGGGAGGTGTCTAGGGGAGGTGTCTACCACTAGTCTATCAGTTTGTCTACTGTGGTGGCGTCAGTGTTGCTGTGATGCTGGAAGCTATGCCACTGATATTTCAAATACCAGCAGGGTCACCCATGGTGGACAGGTTTCGGCAGAGCTTCCAGACTAAGACAGACTGAGAAGGAGGACCTGATATTCTACTTCTGAAAAAAAAATTGGCCAGCGAAAACCTTATGGATAGCAGTGGAATTTTGCCTGATATAGTGCTGGAAGATGAGCCCCTCAGATTGGAAGACACTCAAAATATGACTAGGAGAGGAGCCATCTCCTCAAAGTAGAGTCTACCTTAATGATGTGGGTGGAGTCAAGCTTTCAAGACCTTCATTTGCTGATGTGGCACAACTCAAAATGAGATGAAACAGCTGCAAACATCCAAAGATGAAGAAATTGAAGATATTTACCGAATTATGCAGTACGAAATTGATCAAACATATAATCAAGATGCATTGATAATAAGTGGTAATTGGAATGTGAAAGTCGGAACATCTCAAGATCTATCCTGAAATACAACAGTGATAGGATCATATACGTACACTGCAAGGAAGACCAGTTAATACGACTATTATTCAGATTTATGTACCAACCACTAATGCCAAAGACGAAGGAATACACAGAGTCACTGTGCCAAAAAGAATTAGTTGACATTCAACCATTTAGGAGGTAGCTTATGATCAAGAACCGATAGTCCTGAGGAAGAAGTCCAAGCTGCTCTAAAGGCATTAGCCAAACAAGGCTCCAGGAATTGACAGAATACCAACTGAGATGTTTCAACAAACGAATGGAATGCTGGAAGCACTCACTCATCTATGTCAAGAAATTCAGAAGACAGCTTCCTGGCCAACTGACTGGAAGAGATCCATATTTGCATCCATTCTAAAGAAAGTTGATTCAACAGAAGGCAGAAATTATCAAACAATATCATTAATATCACATGCAAGTAAAATTATTTTGAAGATAATTCAAAAACAGTTGCAACACTACATCGACAGACAACTACTGGAAATTCAAGCCTGATCCGGAAGAGAACATGGAATCAGGGATATCATCGCTGATGCCAGATTGGTCTTAGCTGAAAGCAGAGAATTCCAGAAAGATGTTTACCTGCGTTTTACTGACTATGGAAAGGCATTTGACTGTGTGAATCGCAACAAATTGTGGATAACATTGTGAAGACTGGGAATTCCAGAACACTTAATTGTTCTCTTGAGCAACCTGTACACAGATCAAGAGGCAGTGGTTCAAAGAGAATAAGGTGATGCTGTGTGGTTTAAAGTCATGAAAGGTCTGCTTCAGGTCTGTATCCTTTCACTATACTTATTCAGTTTGTATGCTGAGCAAATGATCTGAGAAGTTAAACTATATGAAGAAGAACGTGGCATCAGGATTGGAGGAAGACTCATTAACCTGAGATATGCAGATAACACAACCTTGCTTGCTGAAAGTGAAGAGGACTTGAAGCACTTACTAATGAAGATAAAAGACCACAGGCTTCAATATGGATTACACGTCAACACAAAGAAACAAAAATCCTCACAACTGGACCAACAAGCCACAGCATGATAAATGGAGAAACTAACGAAGTTGTCAAGGATTTCATTTTAATTGGATCCACAATCAGTGCCCATCGTATTGCTTTGGGCAAATCTGCTGCAAAAGAACTCTTATAAAATCTTAAAAAAGCAAAGATGTCACTTTGAGAACTAAGGCGTGCCTGACCCAAGCCATGGTATTTTCAATCGCCTCATGTGCATGTGAAAGCTGGACAGTGAACAAGGAAGACTCAAGAAGAACTGATGCCTTTGAATTGTGATGTTGGTGAAGAATATTGAATAAACTATGTTGTTGTTTGTAAGGTGCCATCGAGTTGGTTCCGACTCATAGTGACCCTATGCACAACAGAACAAAACACTGCCTGGTCCTACACCATTCTTACAGTCGTTGTTATGCTTGAGCCCATTGTTGCAGCCACTGTGTTAATCCACCTTGTCGAGGGTCTTCCCCTTTTCTGCTGACCCTGTACTTTACCAAGCAAGATATCCTTCTCCAGGGACTGATCGCTCCCGACAACATGTCCAAAGTATGTAAGACACAGTCTTGCCATCCGTGCTTCTAAGGAGCATTCTGGTTGTACTTCTAAGACAGATTTGTTTGTTCTTTTGGCAGTCCATGGTATATTTAATATTCTTTGGCAACACCACAATTCGAAGGAGTCAATTCTTCTTCAGTCTTCCTTATTTATTGTCCAGCTTCCACATGCATATGATGCGATTGAAAATAGCATAGCTTCTGTCAGGCGCACCTTAGTCTTCAAGGTGATGTCTTTGCTTCTCAACACTTAGAAGAGGTCCTTTGCAGCAGATTTGTCCAATGCAATGTGTATTTTGATCTCTTGACTGCTGCTTCCATGGGTGTTGATTGTGGATCCAAGTAAAAATGAAATCCTTGACAACTTCAATCTTTTCTCCGTTAATCATGATGTTGATTATTGGTCCAGTTGTGAGGATTTTTGTTTTCTTTATGTTGATGTGTAATCCATACTGAAGGCTGTGGTCTTTGATCTTCATTAGTAAGTGCTTCAAGTCCTCTTCACTTTCAGCAAGCAAGGTTGTGTCATCTGCATAACACAGGTTGTTAATGAGTCTTCCTCCAATCCTGATGCCACTTTCTTCTGCATACAGTCCAGCTTCTTGGATTATTTGCTCAGCATACAGATTGAAAAGGCATGGTGAAAGGATTCAAAACTCCCAGTGAAACCCCGAAATAAAAGAACTGAAGATTTCAAAGGGTGGCTCAAGAAGACAAAGTAGTATAATAACATGTGCAAAGAGCTGGAGATAGAAAACCAAAAGGGAAGAACACACTCGGCATTTCTCAAGCTGAAAGAACTGAAGAAAAAACTCAAGCCTCAAGTTGCAATAGTGAAGGACTCTATGGGGAAAATATTAAACAATATAGGAAGCATCAAAAGAAGATGGAAGGAATACACAGAGTCATTATATGAAAAAGAAGTCGACATTCAACCATTTCAAGAGGTAGCATACGCTCAGGAACCGATGGTACTGAAGGAAGAAGTCCAAGCTGCTCTGAAGGCATTCACGAAAAGCAAGGCTCCAGGAACTGATGGAACATCAATTGAGATGTTTCAACAAACAGATGCAGTGCTGGAAGTGCTCACTCGTCTATGCCAAGAAATATGGAAGACAGCTTCCTGGCCAACTGATTGGAAGAGATCCTTATTTATGCCTCTTCCCAAGAAAGGTGATCCAACTAAGTGTGGAAATTACCGAACAATATAATTAATATCACATGCAAGCAAAATTTTGCTGAAGATCATTCAAAAGCGGCCGCAGCAATATATTGACAGAGAACTGTCAGAAATTCAGGCTGGATTCAGAAGAGGATGTGGAACCAGGGATATCATTGCTGATGCGAGACAGATCCTGGCTGAAAGCAGAGAATATCAAAAGGATGTTTACCTGTGTTTTATTGACTATGCAAAGGCATTTGACTGTGTGAATCATAACAAATTATGGATAACATTGTAAAGATTGGGAATTCCAGAACACTTAATTGTGCTCGTGAGGAACCTGTACATAGATCAAGAGGCAGTTGTTTGGACAGAACAAAGGGTTAGTGAGTGGTTTAAAGTCAGGAAAGGTGTGTGTCAGGGTCATGTCCTTTCACCATACCTATTCAGTCTGTATGCTGAATAAACTATTGACTGCCAGGAAAACGAACACATCTGTCTTGGAAGAAGTATAACCAGAATCCTCCTTAGGAGCAAGAATGGTGAGACTTTGTCTCAGTACTTTGGACATGTTATCAGGAGGGACCAGTCCCTGGAGAAGGGCATCATGCTTGGTGAAAGAGAGTATCTGCAAAAAAGAGGAAGACTCTCAACGAGATGGATTAACACAGTGGCTACAATAACGAGCTCCAACACAGCAAAGGTTATGAGGATGGTGCTGGACTGGAAAGTGTTTCATTCTGTTGTAGACAGGGTGGCTATGAGTTAGAACCAACTGGATGGCACCTAACAACAACAGGGCAGGAGTAGCTGGCAAAGGAGACTTAGTAGAAATGGCAGAGGGGGGAGAGGGTAATTTTACAGAAAACAAGAGGACAGTGGCTCGAGGAGGAGGGAGGGGTCACATGTGCAGTTGCTGCTGAGAGGTCAGCTCGTTGGCTCTAGGGACATGGAAGCCATGATCACCCATGACGAGGACAGTGTCAGTGGAAGGGTGAAGGAAAAGTGGGGGTGGGAAAGTGGAGCACCTGTAAGGGGACAGATTTTGAAATGAGTTGGCTGTAACCGATTGCCATCAAGTTGATTCTGACTCATAAAGAACTGAGTTGGCTGTGGAGGGGAGGAGATGGGGAAATAGCTGGAACGGGATGGAGCGTCCAAGGATCAGGGTGGCATCTGATGACAATGACCCAGTGGTGAGCGGAATAGAGAAGGTCAGGGAAGAGGGTGACCCGGGAGCACAAGCAGGGGCTAGAGTGCAGAGCAGAGGCTGCCTCGGAGAGTCCTTTGTCACAGGAAAGGGGGCGCCACAGATAGGCGCTGATAATTAGGTCTGTGTGTTCTGAGGGGAGAAGATGCTGGGATGAAAAAGTGTCTATATTTTCCCTAAGCATGAGGAAGCTTATTGGCTGAGAGCTGGGGTGGGTGTGGGGCGACACTGAGAAATGGAAGAGGATTTGAGACAAGAAGGCCTGAGGTAGACACATGAAGCAGGAGTCTTGGAGAAGAGGAAGGTGGGATGCTAAAGAGCGGCGGGGTGGCTGCAGTGCTGAGAGTCCTTCTGAGTTTGGGGTCACTGTGCTTGGATGAAAGACGTTGTTCCTTGCTTTCTTGCTTTACTCTTAGAGAATGTGGGGTAAGATTTAAAAGATTTAGTCTATAAAACCTGATACTGGGGTGAAGTCTTAGGATCCCTGGTGGCGTAGTGGGTAAGCGTTCGGCTGCTATCCAAAAGGTCAGCAGTTCGACTCTGCCAGCTGCTCCTTGGAAACCCTATGGGGCAGCTCTACTCTGCCCTATAGAGTCTTTATGAGTCAGAATCGACTCGACCGCAGTGGGTTTTTGGTTGGGGTGAAGCCTTAGCAAATAATTTGTCCATTTCATCCACGAAAGAAGGAAAGGAAAAACAATCCTCAAAAATTATATCTGTGTGTGTGTATGTATATTTATATATCATAGATGTATGGGAAAAAACTAGCCCGTTTCCGTCAAGTTGACGCTGACTCACAGTGACCCCATGTGTGTCAGAGTAGAACTGTACTCCACAGGGGGGTTTTCAATGTCTGGTTTTTTCAGAAGTAGATTGCCAGGCCTTTCTTCCAAGGCATCTCTGGGTGGATTTGAACTCAATTAGTAGCCAAGTACTAAATTCTAAAGTCTAAATCCTGTTTTTTTGGTGCTCCCATGAATAACGCAATCTGTTAAATGCAAAGGTAATTTGAGGAGACAGTAGGAGGATTGGAGAGCCCATCGTGGGAGGGCTACCTTTCCTTTTGGCTAAGATGCAATATTGTGGAGAGTGGCCAAGATTCCTTGATAAAGTGCTTTAATTACACATGACAACAACCAGTTAATTTGCCAGAAGGAGATGTGGTGGGGCCATAAGGGGGCTGTGACTTCCTGATAGACGCGTATTGTCCCTCAGGGAAGCTGTGAGGTGGTACTACCCTGCCATGGTCCTTGTGTTCCACTCTGTCAGTCTGACCCCAAATTCCTGCCACCCTGTCTCACACCCTTGCTCCCTTGACTCTGAAGGTTTGGCCGCAAAGCCTGCCTCCTGGCGACCGTCCTCATCAGTGCCGTCTCGGGAGTTCTCATGGCCATTGCACCAAATTACGTGTCCATGCTGTTCTTCCGCTTGCTGCAGGGGCTGGTCAGCAAAGGCAGCTGGACGTCAGGCTACACCCTGAGTAAGTACTGGCTGGCTGAGGTGTCCATGGCTTCCCTTGGACAATGGAGCTCAGATGGGTGGGTAGAATGGGGTACAGTCAGACATGAAGGGGGTCTTTTTAGCGAGGTGATGTTTACAGGGTCTACAGAAATTGTGCTAACACTAGGTTTATGTTGCTCATACGATGGGCAGAGGACGGTGTCGGGAACTGAGCTGCACCGAGAGAGCTGAGCTGCCAGGTGTCAGAGTAGCTGATTAAGACAATGAGCCAATACCATTGCTGAACTTGGTGATCAAAGATTCCATAGAAGAATCCTGACCAAAAGGGGGAAAATGCAGACTAGAAATTCAAATTTTTGTGGATTCCAGACTTCCTGGAGTTGAATGAACCCCTGAAATTATTGCCCTGAGATAATCTTTAAACCTTAAACCAAAAATATCCCCTGAAGTCTTCTTAAAAGCAAACAGTAGCTTAACTAGTAAAGAATGCCTGCTTTGAGCATTATGCTCTTTTAAGATCCATTTATTTGGGATCAAATTGACAACAACAACTTGAAAGATTAGATAGGAACCTTAGGGGGCAATAAGCTCATGTTAATGGGGGAGGAACAACTCAGAAAAGGAGGGTGAGAATGGTTGTACAACTTGAACAGTGTAATCCATGTCACTGAACTGTACATGTAGAAACTGTTAAATTGGTGTATTAGTATACAATAAAAAAATTATATAAAGCAAAGTAAAACAAAACAAAAAGAGCATACCAAGACAAAAAAAAAAAAAGACAACGAGCCAAAATGGAAGTGAGAGTCAGGTTTCTTTAATCACTGAGGCAATTGTATAAGCAAGAGGCCGACGCAGAGAAAGCGCCGACTCCCCTCTTCCCATTTGTCCCATGTGACAGCCCAGGGAGAGTCAGGTGGATCAGAGCAGACGCAGGCAGACGGGGGATCTGGAGTTGCCTTCCCCCCACGAGAGCCCTGTACAAAGGCTCCTGCTGCTTGCTTTACGAACCCAGGGGCCAGGAGGAGGGGAGAGGGCTAGGAGTGGAAAAATGCTGAGTAAGTCAGAGTGGGCAAAGTACCTTCAAGGCCTCCCCCCAGTAAGGGCATTTCAGCAGAGGTGCCTGAGGAAGGCCTCTGCCGAAGGCCCCCAATAAAGATACCTCCATATGGAATTTTCTGGACTAGGAATTCAGATGGATGTCACAGCCCGGCCACCAGAAGGGCCTGAGTCCTTGGCTGCAGCTACCTCCAGGTCCTGCAACACACTGGCTATATACAATGCTGGTCGGGGAGGGTTTTAGGGTGCCCCCACCCCCGCCCCGGAGGCTACCAGGCACTGCCTTGTAATTGCCTATGGTCTGGCCTGAAAGATTTTGACCAGGAGGTGGACTCCTCAGATGGTGCACTTATGTTGTTGTTGTTACGTGCCATCGAGTCAGTTCTGACTCATAGCGACTCTATAGGACAGAGTACAACTGCCCCGTAGGGTTTTCAAGGACAGGCTGGTGGGCTTGAACTGCTGAGCTTTGGGTTAGCCAAGCTCTTAACCACTGTGCCACCAGGGCTCTCCTAAAATTTTTTCTCTCTTTGTTACATCTGAGTGACACTTAAATAGATCCATATCTACCAAGCCATTTGGGGAGCAAGAAGGCCACATGTTGGCATATTTACAGCACTGGGGAGGGGGTGCAGGAGGGGGTGAAAGATGGGGGAGTGTTTTAAATTTCTAAATATCAAAGAATCAGCATCTTTTCAAAAGAAATACAACAAACTCGGCCGGTCCAAATGACACGCAAGAGTTAGGAAAGAAGACAGGAGGAAATAGCAGAAGGATAAACATCGTGACTGAAAGAAAATTGAGGTGAAAACCAATGTGAATAATTCTGCATATTAACTTTCTTTTCCCCCAAGTTTTCCATAAAGAGTAAGAACAGAAAACTAAACATTACTTTCCTGGAGGACAGTAAGATAGTGGAATCGCCTCTTCTTTCCTGAGCCCGCGGATGGGCCACATCAAAAAGCACCACAGTTTTGCTCATTTGTGGTGAAGAGAAAAGGGACCGTCATGTCTTGTCATCACTAAAACTATGTCCTTGGCGTTCTGAGAACGAGTTCACCAGGGCAAAGTGGTCCATGTTATGTTCCTACCTTGAGAACCAGGAACGTGCGGCTTAGTTAGCTCAGTAGATACTTACCAAAAGTCAGTGACAGACTGTGCTGAATTCGCGCTACAGAACACATGGTTATGAGGGTGGACTCTGAGTCAAATCCACACTCCAACACTTACCAGCTGTGTGATCTTGGGCAACTTAAATAATCTCTCTGTGCCTTTGTTTCCCCAAGATGGGAAAAACAATGGTGCATTCCTCATGGGGTTGCTGTGAGGAGTCAATGAATTGCACTGGGAATTGTGTTAGAACAATGCCCACCACAAATGATCTCTCAGTAAGTGTGGCAGGCACTGTACTAGGTGCTAGAGATACCAAGATAGACAAAGCGTTGTTCCTACCTTCAAATAGTCAAAGGCTAGAGAGGTAGACATGGCAGAGCGAGCACTGAAGTGTAGTGTAACAAGAGCTGGGGGCAGTGGGGGTTCAGTGGTAGAGTCCTCGCCCTCCATGCAGGAGACCTGGGTTTGATTCTCGGCCGAAGCGCCTTACATGCATCCACCACTGCCTGTCAGTGAAGGCTTGCGTGTTGCTAGGATGCCGAACAGGTTTCCATGGAGCTTTCAGACTAAGAAGAAAGGTCTACCGATCCACTTCCAAAAATCAGCCAATGGGGGGAATAAACCCTACAGATCACAACAGTTGGATCCCCATCGTAGGGATGGCTCAAGACCAGGCCGCGTTTCGCTCTATCGTGCGTGGGGTCGCCACGAGTCGGGGGCTGACCTGATGACAGCTAACAACAGCACGGCATCGTAGGAGCTATGGTCGACTTCTGTTCCTGTGGCTGCCTCACTTACTTGCAGGAAACATGCTCCCCTGGTCCCTTCTCGCCTCACCTGCTGCTTCTTCCCAGCCTCCTTCGTTGGCATCTCCTCTTCTCCCTGACCCTTTAACATTGTAGGACCCCTGGTCTTTGTCCCTTTTGTTCCCACTCTTGTTCCACCTACAGTCCCCCTCCCACACTTCGTATTGCTCAGGCCAAACGTCTGGCAGTCAACGTCACACCACCTTCTATTCCTTACGCCCCATCTCCAGTCCATCAGTGAATCCCACCAACTTTCCTTCCAAAACACACCCAGAATCCCACCCCTTTCACTCCTTCTGTGTGTCCACCTGGTTCCAGCCACCAGCGTGGCTATGCTTTCAAATTTATCTCCCCGTCAGTTCTCAGGTCACAGCAGAAATCAGATGAGCCACTCCTGTGCCTGTGTGGCTCTGCATTTCACTCCAGGTCGGTCTCCTTCTGTCTGGTGAGGATGTGCCTCCCCGTGCCCCCTCTGAGCCCACCACTCCCACTTCCTCCTCACCTGGCCCCATACTGACCCCCTTAGAGTCCTCTGCCCTGGCTGCTCTTCTGCCCCCACCTCCTTAAGTTTCAGCCCAGGTTTCACCTCACCTTCTCATCAACTCTGGACTCTGCCCTGATGGCACCCTGTAAACTGCAGTGCCTCCACCCTCCCCTCTCCCCACCGCCCTCCCCCCAGGAATGCATATCACATTCTGACGTATGTTGTTAGCTGCTGTTGAGGGCTTTCTTGGCTGTAATCTTGATGGAAGCAGATCGCCAGGCCTTTCTTCCATGGTACTGCTGGGTGGGTTTGAACCAACATCCTCTGAGTTAACAGCCAAGTGCAAACCTCTTGCGCCACCTGGGCTCCCTACCTAGTATAATAGCTTACTTATTTGTGACTTTTATGTCTGTCATTTCTAAGGGGGGCGGGCTCCTTTTCTGTTGTGCTCACTAATGAATCCCAAACACCCAGAATAGTGCCAGATGTATAACAGGTGCTCAAAGGTATTAACTCAGTGAACACTCCATGCGTTGTGATAAATATTTTACCTTAGCCTAGAGCTTAGAGGAGGAAGGCTTTGGGTAGGAGAGGCCAGTGTACCGAGTCCTGAGGTCTGAACAGGAGGAATGTCATGACAAACAAGGGGACAAGGAAAGGGTCAGTTAGAGAACAGCTAGAGAACAGAACAGCGTGGTGTGTTGTGGGGAGTCTCGAGAGCTGGTGTTAGCAGGAACATGGACGAAGGGGAGCCTTCAAGCCAGTGGAAGGAGGGGTGGAGGACTCAGGAGAGGATGCCTGGGGCAGGGCAGGTGGGCCAGGGGTCTGGTGTGCTGGAGGAGAACAGAACAGATTGGGGATGCGCAGCTTCTGAAAGCAGCTGTCTGGCTTCACTTCCCTCCTGAGGAGCTCATGTAACAACCACGTCTTCCTCTCTAGTCACAGAGCTCGTTGGCCCGGACTACAGGAGGATGGTGGCCATCTTGTACCAGATGGCCTTCACGGTGGGCCTCATGCTGCTTGTGGGCATCGCCTATGTCCTACCCCACTGGCGGTGGCTCCAGCTGGCCGTCACCCTGCCCACCTTCCTCTTCATGCTCTACTACTGGTAAGTGCTTCCTCCCCTGGTGGGGAAGGGGTTTCTCTCTGCCCTGGAAGGCTCTGTCCTGGTGGCTGCTCCACCCACGTTCTGCTCACGGACCCACTGAGTTTAACTCAGCGACCACGGACTGGCCTCCCTCTCGCACAGGACGTCCTCAGGGCCCACGTGCCACTGGCGCCATTTGGGTTCTTCCAACGTGGGTGTGGAGTCTTGGTAATGCAAACAGTTAACTTGCTCAGCTACTAACCAAAAGGTTAGAGGTTTGAGTCCACCCAGATGTGCCCCAGAAGAAAGGCCTGGTGATCCACTTCTGAAAACTCAGTCACTGAAAACCCTACGCAGCACACTTCTACTCTGACACACACGGGTCATCATGGGCTGGAACCCACGGCAACTGGTTATCGTGGGTGCAGCCCTCGTGATGGGGGAGCTATCCTAAGACAGGGCCTCTTGACATTTCTATCCCTCTGGATAAAGGCATGTGGTGCCATAAATCTGACAAAAATCTAGAGACAGCGTAGGGGTGGTTCTCCAGCCTAAAGCCTCAGAGGGTGAACCTTCCAGAAACACAAAGCCGCACTGACCGGTACAGAGATCTGTGTCAGTTGGGTTGGCCTCACTCTCAGATGGAGGAGGTGGCTTTCGTGTGTGGTTCAGTGCCCTCAGGGAGTCTTGGAGATAATCTATGCAAAGTTATAACACATGGGAGAGGTTCAGTAAATGGTCATTTAACAACAACAACCACTGCCTACTGCAAACCCCAAAGTCCCCCTGTGGGACTGGCAGCAAGTTGGATGTTCTCACTTGTCTGTTGTCTTTGTAACCCTCCCTCTGCCCTCCCTCTCTTCTCCTTCAGTGTTATACTAATATTGCTCACCAGGCCCAGAAATGCCTCTCACAGCACTGCCCAGCCACTTGAAAGGTGGTTGGTATTGATGAATGAATGAATGAAAGGAAGGGCTGCTCAGCTGAGAAATGTGCACACTAAACCGTTACAAAACAACACCCGTCCAGCTGAGGCAGTGATCTCGTCAGCAGTCAGCACTTGGCAGGGGCTGAGGGCTTAAGCAACCTGACAGAGAAGTTTCTGTCCTGGTGGATGAAAGAGGGGGCGGGAGGGCGTGGCAGGAACTGGCCCATCCAGGTATCTTCTGTGACAAACTGTGTCTGCTGGTGACTATGAGGAGACCCCATCTCTTTCACCACATACTGAGTGTTAGGCTTTAACTCAGGGACCTGAAACACCAAGCTGAGGAGGGACCTGCCTTCTCCTGATCAGCGTGAAACACGGGGCTCCCGGGCGGATAGGACCCCAGGGCTCTGTCTTGCTGGCCTGGGCAGGTTAGAGTTTCCCTGTGTGTTTCCGGAAGCCCCTTGTACCTGAGATTCGCAACCTTTGAGCTATAACGTCCTTGCCCCATTTGAAACAGACAGCATAGACTCTATCTGATTTTAAAGGAAAGTGAGTGTGTTTTGTTTAGTTTTGAAAGCAGTTGAGAACTGTTCAGTGGAATTAAGAGGAGACACCCTGCTGTGAAGCAGGGTGGGCGTTGGGCGGGGCACATGCTGCATGAGAGGGTGTTCCCAGTGGGAGGAGGGTTGCTGGCCCCCTCTCTCTGAGATGAGGCCTGCATAGGAAGCGGGATTCCCTTTCTGGCTGCTAACCTCAGCAGGTGGCTTGCCTCCTTGTTTTTGACCCCAGAGTGCCTGTGTGGACCCATCACCCTGCTTAGTACTTCAAAGCAGACTTGTTCTGGGAAAAATGCCAAGTAATGACTCTCTGTGCCCGCAGGTGTGTGCCCGAATCTCCACGGTGGCTGCTATCGCAAAAGAGAAACACGCAGGCGGTCAGGATCATGGGCTACATTGCCCAGAAGAATGGGAGACCATCTCCTGCTGATTTAAAGGTGGTAACTGCTGATGTAAAGGGGTCCCTCACAGCCGGTGGGGGAGTCACCGTATGTTTGTTTGGGTTTGTGATTTTGGAGGAGTCCCTGGGGGGTGCAAATGGCGAATGCTTTCAGCTGCTAACCGAAAGGTTGGCAGTTCTAGTCCACACAGAGGCACCTCAGAAGAAAGGCCTGGCAACCTACTTCCAAAAAATCAGTCACTGAAAACCCCATGCAGCAGAGTTCTACCCTGACACACGTGGGGTCACCATAAGTCAGAACTGGCGACAACAGCAACTGGTTCTGATTTGGGAAATGGCTTCTGGGGTGGCCTGTGAGCAGGACAGCCGTGAAGGTGTTCCTGCTTCTCAGTGGGTTTCGGTCCCTATGGCTCTGCGGGGTTGACATTCTCACTCTCCTCAGATGCTGTCCCTCGAGGAGGACGTCACTGAAAAGCTGAGCCCTTCCCTCGCAGACCTGTTCCGCACGCCCCGCATGAGGAAGCACACCTTCATCTTGCTGTACCTGTGGTGAGGGCCTCCCACATGGTCCCTGAGCGGAGTCACAGGCCCACCCGCACACACTAAAGATGGTGGACTGACTCTCGTGGAAGGAGAGAAGTGTGAAAAGGGGTGTTAAAAGTTTCTGAGTGTTCAAAAAGGAGCCCTGGTGGCACAGTGGTTAAGCGCTTGGCTGCTAACCTAAAGGACGGCGATTCGAACCTACCTCGAGAGAAAAAGGCGGCAGTCTGCTTCCGTAAAGATTACAGAAACCCTGTGGGGCAGTCCTACTCTGTCCCATAGGATCACGATGAGTTGGAATCAAGGGTTTGAAGAGTTCTTCAAAAGACATTTCTCCCGGGAGGATCAAGCAGTGGGAAAAAGGCTTCGTTTTAGTAAGAAGGATTAGCTAGCTATGAGAGGTTAACAGTAAGATGAGTGAAACATGACAAGGGGTTTCCAGGGGCTCCTCAAAGTCCATCAGGCTTGTCTTTCGGGAATAACAAGTCTTGACCTAATGTCAGAAATTTGTGAGATTTCAGTGGTTCCCAGTAACTTCAAGGCTGAAGGTCCTTTCCTTGCATCTAAAAATGTTACAGACCGCACCTGAAAGTAGTTGTGCTTTCTTTATGCATCGGCTAGGAAATTCACGTACACACGCGGACCCACCCACATGCCCCTTGCAAAAACCACACAGCCCCCAGGAAGCTGAATCCTCTGGGAGGAAGGAGCCCCCACTCTGCCTGGCTTGCTATCATGGGAAGAAATCCCCCACATTTACTTTCTATGAGTGGTGGTACCAGTCAACCCATCCACATGTGGGTTGTCTCCGAAACATCAAGGTGGCTTTACGATTACCCTCCCCACACCTAGGACAGAGCACCTGGACTCTGGGCCTCCCCTGCAACAGGAGCAGCTCTGCTACTTGTTTATACTTCCACGGAACAAAGGGTTCGAACTAATAGGGCAGTGGCTGGCACATAGTAGATATGCGATAAATATTTGTTGAAGGTTGAATGAATAACCACTATTCTACAGAATCCACCCCACACTCACACTGAGCTTTGTGTGCCCCACTGCTCACCAACCCCATAGCCTGCTGCCCCGTGAGTGAGTGCCCCACCCCAGCCACATGGTTGTGCCTTTGCAGATATACCCTGCCCCCACGATGTACCTGGTGGATATCTCTATTGGTACTTAATTTTCTGTTCTATAGGGTAGCTATGAGTTGGAATCCACTCGATGGCAGTGGGTTTGGTGTTTGGCTTTTTCTATTCAGAACATCTCTTTTGTGCGGTGGTCCCGGACCACCAAAGAGAGAACAATTGTACAGGGCAATATTGCAACAGGCAAGGACAACTTTATCCAGCAATTATTGCAAGGGGTGGAGGGCCAAGGGAGGGGAGGGAAGGAACCCTGCAACAGGGGGAGGGGTACCACTGCAGGGAGGAGAGAGACCAGCCTCATTCTGCCGAGACGGAGAAGCCAGAGGTTTTTAAAAGAAAGTCAAGGTTAAGGAGGCGTTGATCTGGGAGTTTGCAGTTAGGGTTGGTTGGCTGGGAATGTTTTCTTTTCTTGTGATAAGGCCTTCTGGAGAGGGCAAGTGAAGGGAGATAAGGAATTCTTGGGTTAGGTGTCTGAAGATTGTAAAGACTGAGGGCAAGGGTGGTCAGGAAGTAAAGCAGGAAAAGGCCAGTCTAAAACGGAGGCGTTTGTTCAGCCCGTCTCAGTCTGCAGCCAGCCGTTCTCTGGAGGGAAAGGGTGGAGGGATTTCTTTCACCACGCAGTTCTCAGGATCATTGTTGTCGTTTGTTGCTGCGGAGTCAACTGTGACTCAGGGCGACCCCATGTGTGCAAAGTAGAACCGCCCCATAGGGTTTCTGAGGCTGTGATCTTTTGAAAGTAGATTGCCAGGCCTGTCTTCTGAGGCACTTCTGGGTGGGTTTGAACCATCAACTTTTTGGCTAATAGTTGAGAGCATGGCTGTTTGTACCACCCAGGGTCTCCCCAGGATCATAGGACTCAGATAAAATTTAGCTTTGACATAAAGCTTAACTGGCCATGTCACTCCCCCGCTCACAGTGCACGATGGCTTCCCAATCCATTGGGAATAAAGCCAAACTCCTTTTCATAGCCTCCGAGGCCTTACACGATCTGACCCCTGGACAGCTTCACCTTCTCCCCTTACTTCTTCATGAATGATAGCTATCAGGAGGCACGTCCACCATTCCGGGCTGTGTGGCCTTCAGAAAGTTTCTTAACCTCTCTGTGACTGTTTCCTCATCAGCAAATTGGGGTAATAATGGTACCTAGTGTCCCTGGTTGGTGTAAATGGTTAACACACTTGGTTGCTAACAAAAAGGTTGGTGATTCGAGTCCACACAGAGGTGCCTCGAAAGAAAGGCATAGTGATCTACTGCTGAAAAATCAACCATTGAAAATGCCAAGGAACACACAGTTCTAGTCTGACACACATGGGCCCACCATGAGTTGGACTCCACTCAACAGCAACTGGTTTGGCTTTTTAGTTTTTTTTTTACCTTCAGCTACTAACCAGAAGGCTGGAGGCTCAAATCCACCCGAAGGTGCCTCAGAAGAAAGGCCTTGCAACCGACTGCAGAATAATCAACCATTGAAAACCCTATGGACCACAGTTCTACTGTGACTGACACACATGGGGCCACCATGAGTCGAAGTCGACTCGAAGGCAATGTTTTTTTTTTTTTAAATCTCCTAGGTATGATGGGATGATTAACGAGCTAATACGTGTAAAGGGCTTAGAAGAGCATCTGACATAGATCAGGAAATGCTCAATAACTCTAAGCTGTTACTTTTTGCACTTTAACGTGTACCCACGATTCATGGGTTCTGCCAAAAGATGGCAGGACTGTGCATTTCTTAAGTCATTTTGACAGGAAAATCAAGGTTATAAACTCCTTTCTCCTAAGTCAATCTCTTTATCAGTAATGTGTGATCTGTTCCCATTCAGCTGGCTCAATGGCCGGAGAATTTGCCCTGGGCTCAGCTTTACCTAAACTCACTAGGTTGTAGGTGAGTGCCTTCCTTCTTGTTCCCCTGACCCCTTGTCTAGTCAGGAATAAATTGGGGATTAGAAACAAAAGCATCTTACAACTTCTCTGGGTACAGCTTTATAAGACAAGTTGGTATATCACCTAGAGACATCAGTTGTAGTCTTAGTTTTGGAGCTGGTGGGCAACTTGTAGACATTCATGTCTTACTGACCAAAATTTCTTCTTACAACGTAAACGCCAGCAGAAACATAAAATGGTTTAGCCTCCAAAGTAATACAGTTTTCCCAAAAGTGATACATGGGGCTCTAAATTCTGACGTGAGCAGAAGTGATTTAGCTAATCCCCACCAGTCCCTGCGCCATAGCCTGTAAGATTGCTATGTTGTTGTCGTTGTCGTTAGCTGCTGTTGAGCCGGCCCTGATTCATGGCAACCCCATGTACAATGGGACAAAACGGACAAAACCCTACCCTGCCCTGTGCCATCACCATAATCGGTTGTGAGTCAGACCGTCGTGACCCACAGGGTTTTCGTTGGCCGATTTTCAGAAGTAGATCAACAGGCCTTTCCTCCTAGTCCATGATAGTCTGGAAGCTCTGCTGAAACCTGCTCAGCATCATGGTGATAAGCAAGCCGCCATGGACAGATGGGTGGTGGCCGTGCATGAGCTGCCTTGGCTGGGAATCAAACCAGGGTCACCTGCTTGGAAGTTGAGAATTCTATCCCTGAACCACCACTGCCTCTGTCGCTATACTGTCCTCAAATATGGAGAGAGAGGTCGTGCAGTTGTCTGTGGGATGAAAGAGACTGAGTGAATAGAGCCCAATAAAGACAGTGTGTTATGATGGGGAGAGCCCCACTGTGGAGCAGGGCAGACTTGGCCAGGGTCTCTGTTCTTGGTCTCTGGATTCGTGGCCTTGGCAAGATGATGACAATGACGATAGTTGATATGGTAGGTACTGTTACTGTCTCCATTTACACATGAGGAAATCGAGGCACAGAGGTTGGATAACTTATTATCACACGGTAATAAAGCAGAGCTGGAGCAGACAGACTGACGCCTGAGCCTGCTCACTGGTCCCCTGCATTCTCTCGCGACTTCCTTGTAGGCTGCTGGAGCACTGACAGAGGTAAAGTTGGTACAGTCCTCAGCCCAGTGCCGGGTGCTCATCATCGGTGCTGTCTGGGAAGCCTGGATATGTGCCGGAAGTCATACTCTCACATAAATCATGAACAGGATTTCTCATCAAGTGCCCCTCTGGGACACCCTCCTTACTTTTGTCCTCCTCTTATTTTGCTCTATGACATTCTAAACTAAATGACAGATGCTGCTGTCTAGCTGGCAGTGTCCTTCCTCCCTGCCACCAGAAATCCACTGTGTCTCACCGTCCACGGGGCTTGCCTCTGACACCCACTCCCCTCTTTGCTCAGGTTCACAAGTGCCGTGCTTTACCAGGGCCTCATCATGCATGTGGGCGCCACCGGTGGGAACCTCTACCTGGACTTCTTCTATTCTGCTCTGGTTGAGTTCCCTGCATCCATCTTCATTCTCCTCACCATCGACCGCATCGGCTGCCTCTACCCACTGGCTGTGTGGAATCTGGTGGCGGGGGCAGCCTGCTTCGCCATGCTTTTTATCTCGCACGGTGAGTTTGTCCGTTTTTATCATCTTCCAGGTATTGAATTTTGGGAATAGTATTTGAACTCTTTGATAAGCCTCTGGAACAAGAATGTAAACGGTGTTACCTTTGAACTGCTGACCTTTTGATTAGCAGCCAAGCTCTTAAACACTGTGCCACCAGGGCTCCCAGTGTTACCTTAGTCTACGATTACTTTTTTTTTAATTAAAAAAAAAAATTAAATTGAGTTATAACATATGTACAATGAACAAATGGTAAGTGTACAACTCAATGAATTTTTGCATCTGTGTACACCTTGGGTGATGTAAGTGGTTAAGGGCTTGAGTATTAGCCAAAACGTTGGTGGCTCAAACCCACCCAGGTGTGCCTCGAAAGACAGACCTGGCAAACTGCTGGGGTCGCCATGAGTCAGAATCAGCTTGAGGGCAACAACAACAACAATATACACCTAGGTACCACGACCTAGGAAAGACAGAGAACATCTCCAATACTACAGAAGTCACCCTCATGCTCCCTCACAATCAATGCCCACCACACCTGCCAGGATAACCAGTCTGACCTCTGTCACCACAGGTTAATTTTGACTGTCCTTGAACTTCATGCGCAGCCCTGGTGGTGCAGTGGTTAAGAGCTTGGCTGCTAACCAAAAGGTTAACAGTTTGAATCTACCAGGCACTCCTTGGAAATCCTATGGGCAAGTTCTACTCTGTCCTATAGGGTCACTGTGAGTTGAAATTGACTCAATGGCAATGGGTTTACAGGGTGTTCATATAAATGGAACTGTACCAAATGCTCTTTCTTTCACCTTCTGACTTCATCCACTCATCCTTGTGTCTGAGATTCATCCATGTTGTTCCATGAGAGGGTAGTCAGTGTTTTTTTTCATGGTCGTATAGTATTCCATTATGTGAATATAACACTATCCATTCTAGTGCTGACTACATTTCCATGGTTTCCAGTGTCTATTGGGATTAAAGATGTAATAATGTTCTTGTGCAGGTCTTTTGGGTACATATGTAGGAGGCATTTGCTGGGTCAGTGGGTAGGCAGATGTTTAGCTTTGGGGCATACTGCCAAACAACTTTCCAAAGTGGTTGTACCAATTTATACTTCTGCCAGCAATGTGTAGGAGAGTTCCAATTGTTCCATATCCTCAATAGCACTTGGTTTTGCTAGCCTTTTTTTTTTTTAATTTTTTAAAATTATTTTTGTTGTTGAGAACATACACAGAAAAATATACATCAAGTTTCTACACGTACAATTCAGTGACATTGATTATATCCTTCGAGTTGTGCTACTATACACACCCTGCTTTTCTGAGTTGTCCCTCTGCCATTAGCATAAACTCACTTCCCCTAAGGTTCCTATCTAACCTTTTTTAAAGTTAATATCCTCTATCTGATCCCATATAGATAGATCTTGAAAGACGCAATACTTAAGGCAGACATTCTTTACTGGTTAAGCTAAACTATTATTTGGTTTTTAAGAAGGCGTCGGGATATTTTTGGTTTAAGTTTTTTAAAAGATTAACTTAAGGCAATAGTTTTAGGGGTTCATCCAGCCTCCATGAATCTAGAAAGTCTGGATTTCATGACAATTTGAGATTCTGTTCTGAATTTCCCCCTTTTGATCAGGACTCTTCCATAGAATCTTTGATCAAAATGTTCAGTAATGGTGCTAGTCTTTTAATTAGCCATTCTGGTGGACGTGTATTTTAGTCTATAAGTCTTACAATACAAGATAAATCAAAGTAGATTAATCTTAGTCATCTTTGATTTGAAGACATAAGCTGCTCTTCACATTCTTTGCTTTTGGAAGTGTTAAATACCGAGGTGGATTTGTTATTTTCTCAGATTTTATTGCTTATGCTTTGCACTTGTTGGTTTAATGAGTCATTTTGGAAGGCTTTTATGCATGTATCATCGAAAACGCTCCATGAATCTGTAATTGCAAGAAGCAGGCTATATAGACTACTGTCTTAATTTCCTGGAGCTGCCATAACAAAATATCACAAAGCGGGTGGCTTTAAGGAACAGAAATGTATTGGAACACAGTTCCGGAGGCTAGACTTCCAAATCAGGTTATTGACTGTGTCTATTCCTTCTAAGGGGCCCTGGCAACACAGTGGTTAAGAGTTTGGCTTAAGAGCTCAGCTGTTCACCAAAAGGTTGGGAGCTGGAATCCACCAGCCGCTCCTTGGAAACCCTATGTTCCATGCTCCTCTTCTAGTTCCCAGTGGGTGCTGGCAATCCTTGGCACTCATTCTTTGTAGACAGAGCCTCACATGCTGTGTTCCATCTGCCTGTGACTCTGTCTGTGTCGGCTCCCCCTTTCATAAGACACTACTTCGGCATGACTTTGTTTAACTTAACTGATAACATCTGCAAAGGAAATCCCTATTTCCCCAAAGAAGGCCACATTCACAACTGCAGGGGTTAGGACTTCAAGGTATTATTTTGGGGGACACAGTTCAATCTATAACGCTCAGGCTGGAAATAAAATGGGGTGGATAAGGTAAGCTGAATTTTCTTCTCCTTTCTGTCATGGGAGAGAACAAAGCAGACAGGAAAAAGGCAGAGTGGATTTGAAATAGATTTTACCCACTGTTTTTGTTTCCTAGTGTTGCCATAAGAGACATACCACAAATGAGTGGCTTTAAAGAACAGAAATTTATTTTCTCACATGTCTGGAGGCTAACAGTCCAAACAAATCAGGGTCTTGGCCATGTCCATTCCTTCCTTTCATTAGCTTTGGGCATTCCTTGGCTTGTAGAGGATTCTCACAGGGCATCTGCCCTCCCCATGTATACGCCTCTGTGTCTACTCTTCTCATGTTATAACTCAGAAGTGATTAGATTTAGAACTCACCCTACTCAGGTATGATTTAATCAACATAACAAAGAAAACCCTATTTCCAAACAGCATTACATTCACAGGGATGGAGGTTAGGATTCCAACACATCTTTTGAAGAGACACAATTTAATCCATAACACTCAAACACTCATTTTCTTCCCTAGCTCCCTGTTTTGGATTTGTGGGACACTGGAATCCTGGGTTACACTCAACCACTGGGCATATCTACATCTATATCTATACCTATATCTACATCTATATCTGTATCTGTTGCCATTGAGTTGATTCTGACTGATAGTGACCCTACAGGACAGGGTAGAACTGCCCCACAGAGTTTCCAAGGAGCGCCTGGTGGATTTGAACTTCTGTCCTTTTGGTTAGCAGCCATAGCCCTTAACCACTACGCCACCAGGGTTTCCATGTATATCGACACTGAATACCAAGAAGAACACTGTTTTGAGTCTATTCTCCCATCCTTGGCAGAGCTCGAGCATTATCTCCTCTGGTGCTGCCCTTTCTCAGACTATTTTGGTTTTAAAATATGTTGGGAAATAAACACTGGATTGAGAATTAGAAATTTAGTGTATCTGGTATATTTCCAGGACTACTGCCTAAAGGAACTACATTTATATACCTACTATGTCCAGGCACTGTGCTATAGGACAGATTAGAACTGCCCCGTAGGGTTTCTAAGGAGTACCTAGTGGATTTGAATTGCCACCCTTTTGATTAGCAGCCTGAGCTCTTAACCACTACACCACCACGGTTTCCAACAGCTACAGCATTGTATAACGATTAAGGCCAACATTTACAGGACATCGTGATGGACATTAGACATACATTATCTCTAATTCCCACAACAATCTATAAACTGAGTAAAGTTATTTCCATTTTACAGCTGAGAGAACCAAGGCATGAAGAAGTAAGCAACGTGCCCAAGTTCATACAGCTGGCAGGAGGCAGAGCTGAGATTCCAAATAGCACATTCTTTCCTCTGTACAATGAACCTTCCCTAAGGTGTCGTTATCAAGTCCCATGATCTCTCCGGGACTCTATTTATCTCAAAAGGAAAAGTTTAGATTAGACAATCTTTCGGGCCCTTCCAGCTCTAAAAGTCCAAACACCATCAAATGTGGTTTCTTGTTGTAATTTGGTGATCAAAGTCCCCATTTTTCCCGCATGATCTTTGTGTCTCCTTGCCAGATCTATACTGGTTAAATATTGTGGTAGCTTGCATTGGCCGAATGGGAATTACCATTGTGTTCCAGCTGGTCTGCCTAGTGAATGCTGAGCTGTATCCTACATTTGTCAGGTGAGTGCACTGAAGGAGTGGTAACCATTCAAATAGCTGTGTACCAACCAGGCTGAATGAGGCTCAACATTCCCAAGCATGTCCTCAAGCAGCCCCCAAGGACTGATCAGTTTGGACATTGAGTGGGATTGTTACTAAGGCATGCTTAACAGGGCATTTTAAGGGCAGTGAAACTATTCTGTATGACATTGTCATGGTAGACTCGTGACATTATGCTTTTGTCAAATCTCAGAACTGTACAACCCCAAGAGTGAACCCTAATGGAAACTATTCTTGTTAGTTGCTCTTGAGTTGGCTCTGACTCATGGCGACCTTATGTATAACAGAATGAAATGAAACATTGCCTGGTCCTATTGGTTCATCGGTTGTAACAAATGTACCACACAATTGCAGGGTGTTAATAACAGGAGAAACTGTGTGAAGAGGAGAGAGAGGTTATATGGGAACTTTATGTACTTTCTGTACAATTTGTCTGTAAACCTAAAACTGCTCTCAGAAAATACAGTCTATTATGGGTGTGAACACTGAATTTGAGATTAAAATGAATGTGGTTATGGATACAGAACAGAATGTAAATGTTATAGATCTGATAATAAAGAAATGTTCTAATTAAGATTTTAATGGAAAGGGAGAGAGAATTTTCAGACATGGTGTAAGTAAGAACCAAAAGGATAAAACCGTTCCCAAGTAATTTAGCCATGTTCTCAAAACAAAGCTCAAGATTATTTATAGGAATACAAAAATATCCAGCACCGAACAAGGTAAAATTCACAATGTCTGGCAACCAATCAAAAATTACCAGGCATGCAAAGATGAAGGCATAGAGAAGCTACATGGAGGAGAAAAATAAACCAATCTAAACTGGCCCAGAAATGACACAGATGATAGTCTTAGTAGACAAGGACACTAAAATAGTTATTATTTTATTCTGTGTGTTCAAGGACCTAGAGAAAAATCGAACTTGTTCAATAAAGACATGAAATATATTTTAAAAAGACCCAAATTGAACTTATAGAGATGAAAATTACAATGCCTGAGATGAAAAATACACCAGATAGGGTTAATGGTAGATTAGATATTGCAGAAGAAAATATTAGTGAATTTGAGGGCAGTGATAGAAACTATCCAAAATGAAACACAGAGAGAATCAGTGAGCTCTAGGACAGACAACTCCAATGTGTGTAATTGAAGTTCACAAAGGAGAGTAAAAATGGTGGCTGGGGAGACAGGAAAAAATATCTGAAGAAATGATGGCCAAAATTTTCCAAATTTGATGAAAACTGCAAATGTACAGAACCAAGAATCTCAATAAATCCCAAGCACAAAAAAAGTGAGGAAAGGCACATCGTAATGAAATTTCTTTAAAGCCAATGATAGAGAGAAAATCTTAAAATCAGTCAAAGAAGAAAGACACATTGTAATATAAACAAAGATAAGAATGACAGCAGATTTCTTATCGGAAATAAGGCAAGCTCAGATATGGTAGAGGTACATCCTTAATGTATTGAAAGGAAAAAAGAAAAAAAAAAAACCCCTGTCAATCTAGAATTCTTTACTCAGCAAAAATATCTTTCAAAAATGAAGGGAAAATAAAGACTTTTCAGACATACGAAAGCCAAAAGAATTCATTGCCAGCTGACCTGCAGTACAGGAAACGTTAAGGTCCTTAAGGCAGAAGAAAAATGATATCAGATGGGAATGTGAGTTTACACAAGAAATAAAGGTCACTGGAATGACAACCACATGGGAAAATAGAAATGCCTTCTTTTCTGCTGCTTATTTATTTTAAAAGATAACGAACTGCTTAAAATAGGGATGGGCAA
Source organism: Elephas maximus indicus (assembly GCF_024166365.1). Classification (NCBI taxonomy): domain Eukaryota; kingdom Metazoa; phylum Chordata; class Mammalia; order Proboscidea; family Elephantidae; genus Elephas; species Elephas maximus. Next base: position 232,532,237 of record NC_064819.1, read on the forward strand.
ATTTTTCTTGTATGGGCCAAATGGTAAAATACTTTAGATCCTGTGAGTCAGGTATGTTCTCTGGTGAATATTATTCTCTGTTTGTATTTTGTTTTTACAGCCTTTTTAAAATGCAAAAACATTCTTAACTCAAAGATTGTAACAAAAACAGGCTACAGGCTGGATTTTTCCTGTATGCTATAGCTTGTCAACCCCTGATTTAAAGCAAAAATGACAATGTGTTGTGGGATTAGTAACATATGTGAAAGTAAAATGTGTAATAAAATTGGGCAAAGGCTGGGAAAAGAGAAATGGAAGTATACTATTGTAAGGTTCATACACTATAAAAGAAATGCTATATCACTCAAAACTAGACTGTGATGAGTTAAAGATATGCACTGTAAACCTTAAAGCAAAACAAAAACGAAACCAAAAACAACAATGACAAATACTTATCGTTATTAATCTAACAAAAAAGATAAAAAGGAATCATTAAAAACATTCACTCCATAAGAAGGTAGAAAAAGAGGAAAAGGATAATAAAGAACAGATGGGGAAAAAAAAGAAAGAAAATAGCAATATGATAGATTTTAAACCCACCCATATCAATAATCATACCCAAAACCAAAACATAAGACGTATAAATGGTCTAAACACTCAGTTAAAAGGCAGAGATTGTCAGATCAGGCAAAAAAGAGAGTTCCAACTATATGATGTCTATAAGAAACTCACTTTAAATATAAAGACAGATAGTTTAAAAATGAGATGAACAGAGATACTATAAAACTAAAAGAAAGAAAAACAACATTCCATGCTACCACTAACTAAAAGAAAGCTGGAGTGGCTATGTTCACATCAGACAAAGTAGATTTTAGAGCAAAGAATATTACAGGGGAATATTACAAGAATACAAAGGGTCGTTTCAAGTGGACAGTCCCTTTACCTCTTAGATTTTAGAACAAAGTATTACAAGAATAAAAAGGGTCATTTCAAGTAGACAGTCCCTTTACCTCTTTCCCTTCTATCTTTCTTTGTTCTCCATTCCTTGGTACCCTCTCTGTACTCTTTCCTGTCTTTCAGAGAGTATCTGGTCCCCTAATGAAAACTCTCTCCCTCCCAGTTCTCAAAACCTGCTCTGAGGAAATGATCCCCAGCAACTCATAATCAGATAGAAGAAACAACTGGCCACAGCTTAAATATCACCCTCCCAGGAGCATTATCGTTTCGGCAGAGACCTAAGCTTTCAGCCACAAGAAAGAAGTTCTTAATTAGAATTTCAATTATCAGTCTTGTCTTGATCAACAATTCCCAACACCAGATCATCGTCTTCAGCGCCACTGACCCCCATATAGTTCTAGACCTAGAAGTGGGAATCCATGTTTTCTTGGGGAGCTTTATTTTAGGATGGCTACCCTGTGCACGAAACATATGCAGAAGGAAGAGCTTGACCAATGAGCTTCATTCGTTGACCATCACAGCTTGACCAATGAGCTCCAATGGCAATCCGTCTTTCTCATTAGTCCCCCTTTCTTCCCAAGGGTATCTCCTCTAGTGGTCACTTGCTGGCTGTTGAGGTGATGACATGGTTAGTCAGTCTTTGGTGCAGAATGGTCTAGACTTTCCTCCTGGCCTGACCCTGCTTCCAGGGTCCCAGGGCTGAGATGAGCCCAGATCCTGCTAGACCCAGTCTCACCCAGATGTCATGCTCTCCTATAGATGACATTGGGGTCAGGAGTGGGGTAAAATTGAGATTTAGAGCAGGGAGTACTTTGTTGTTATCTTTGCCAGGCTTGTAGCAATTCTTCAGGAATTACCTACTTGACAGCTAGATATGTGAGCGTATAATTTTACAAAGGCAGACTCTCTTCAGTTGCATGGACAATGGGGCAGCTCAGACCAGTTTTCACTCTGAGCCTAATAACTCCCCTTAATACCATGTGGGTTAGTCTGCTCTGCTCCTCCTTACCCCTGCAGTTTGCTTATGGTGTGCTGACCACCATGGCACCCCCAGCTAGCCACAGGGGCTGGCATTGTGTTTGCTCTAACATAAGGTAAACATTTGGAAACGGAAATTGTTTTTGTTCTCTATATTTCATCAGGAATCTTGGAGTGATGGTGTGCTCCTCCCTGTGTGATGTGGGTGGAATCATCACCCCCTTCATTGTCTTCAGGCTGATGGAGATTTGGCAAGGCTTGCCTCTCGCGTTATTTGGTGAGAGTCCATGAGGCATTTATTATTTCTTCTTTCCAACCTGGCAATGGGCACAGTGCCTGGCACAGAATGAGTATTCAGTAACTCTGTGTTGAGTGGTACTTCCAGTGAGCTTCCAGAAAGCAAGGATGGTGTTTGCTCTTCACTTGTCACATGGCTCACTCTGTTTTGTGTTGCCCTGTGGGAAAATAAGATGCCTTCCTAGAAGGTGGACCAGAGGTTTATGTCCTATGGCTCTAGAATCCAATAGTTCATCCAACAGGACAGAATCTGGGAGACCTTTTGGCTGAATCCTCTGCTTTCTTGTGAACTTGACTCCCAACTCTTGTACATTTAACATGCAATTGCTGGAGGCTTGAGGATGCTAAATTATCACCTCTCTTCCTCTTACGGAGCTTAACAGTTGAGAACAGATGGGAATCAGAGCACAGTATCAGCTTTATTGGTGATCAAGTTGGATTAGGGAAGGAGGAGGGGCCTGTTACTTCCCTCCCCAAACTTAGACTTTGGGACCTCCAAGACTGTGCTCACCCCCTCAGTCAGAGGCAGGGTGGCTGACTGTGTACAAAGATTTGCCATACCTGGACACAGGTCGATATGAGAGGGATGGAGGAAAGAAAGAGAGAGAGTAACAAGAGGGGCCCACTGTGCCCACATGTATATTGGCTGTGCTCAGATGTTCTACATCCAATTTCTCTCTCTCGGTCTCACTCTCTCGCTCTTGCTATTTCACTTTCCACTTCCCTGCCTCTCTAGCTAGTCTACCTATCTCATCTCTCTCTCTCTATCTTCTGTCTACCTACCTACCTGTCTGCCTGCCTATATACCTACCTACCTACCTGTCTGCTTTTCTACGTCTCTATCATCTATCTAATCTCATCTCTATTTATCACCTATTTTTTTTTTTTACCTACCTACCCGTCTGCCTGTCTGCCTGCCTGTATACCTACCTACCTATCTGCTTATCTTCCTATCTCTCTATCATCTATCTAATCTCATCTCTCCCTGATGTAACTAGTCAAAACCGAGTTTCACGTTGTTCTTGAGTTTCCTGAATTAACAAGTACCCTAATACTTAAACTTCACTTGACGGCAACTGATTTTGTTTGTTTTCTATAGAACTTGATACATATAAGTAAAATTATGATAATATTTCTTTTTTTCACTATGGCATTTTCCCAGTTCACCTATTGCTTTAATTTTCTTTGCTTGATGTTCCTTAAGGAGCCCTGGTGACACAGCTGCTAACCAAATGAGCCCTGGTGCTCAGCTGCTAACCAAAAGTTTGCTGATTTGAACCCACCAGTGACTCCACAGGAAAAAGGTGTGGCAGTCTGCTTCCATAAAGATTACAGTCTTGGAAACCCTATGGGACAGTCCTACTCTGTCCTACAGGGTCTCTGTAAGTTGGAATCGACTTGACAGCAATGGCTTTGGCTTGATGATGCTCCTTACAACTTTTTGTTTTTTAACTGGTGTCTCTCACACCTGCTGTATCTAGACATCTCTTTAATTAGCTGTAATTACCCTGGTAGCATAGTGGTTAAGAGCTATATCTGCTAACCAAAATGTTAGCAGTTCGAATCCACCAGGCACTCCTTGGAAACTCTGTGGGGCAGTTCTACTCTGTCCTATAGGGTCACTATGAGTCGGAATCGACTCGATGGCAATGGGTTTTTTTTTTTTTTTTTTTTTTTTGTAATTACCTCTGTAAATGGTATTGCCTGTGCTCTAATCGCTCTGTGTGAAATCTCTTCCCTTTGAAGCGGTGTTTGGCCTAGTGGCTGGAGGAATGACCCTACTTCTTCCTGAGACCAAGGGGATGGCTTTGCCAGAGACCATCGAGGACATTGAGAATCTCCGGAGGTGACACTCTGGGGAGCTTGGGGATGCGGGGAGCCTAAACAGGGTCAAGGGACCACTTCACAGTCCATTTCCTCCATGTTCGAGGTTTAGGGGAGCTTTACATATATTGGGGTGCCTTTTTAATCGCTCCTTGAGCTGTTCTCTATGGAAACAAAACACAACGGTAAGTGACTTTATGCAGGGAAAGAGTAACCAGGTGCCATCGAGTCGATTCCGACTCATGGTGACCCCGTGTGTGTCAAAGTAGAGCTGCTGCATAGGGTTTTCCTGGCTGGGACCCTTTGGAAGTGGATGGCCAGGGCTTTCATCTGAAGCATCACCAAACTATCTTTTCATTTAGTTGCTTAGCGCTGAACCGTTTGCGCCACCAGGGGACGAACAGAGGGTATGGACGCGCATTTTTAGTTGGCAATATTCTGTCCTAAACTGCTGGAACAGAAAAAGGTTTATCTGGGGTGTTGACTGAAGGGGCTCGGGACCCCCAGCTCACCCCCAGAGAGTTAATCACTCAGAGTTGGGAACATTGCTAAATCAATCTTCTGTTCTTTTAATAATTGTCAGCTCAGATTCTTTACTGATTTTCTGCCCAAAGAATGACTTAAATTTTTCATCCTTGCAACAAAGACAAGTGCTTTAGTGGAGGCTAAGATTTTATTCTTAAAATAACAGGAAAAGAAGGAAAGAAAGTGTGTGACGAGGTGACCTCTAGGTCCCTCTGCAGCCCCGGGCTCCATGATGCCACAGCTATGATACACGAGTCCCTGTAGGTGGAGATAGAAGGGTCTGGGGAGTCAGAAAGACCTGGGTTCAAGTCCTGATGGGGCCCCCTCCTTGGCCTCAAGACTTTGGGAGAGTGATTTAAAATACAAAGCCTTGATTTCCTTACCTGAAAAACAGCCATGATAATACTTAACATACATGGATGCTGTGAAAATTCAGCAAGATTAAAGCAGGCATGGCACTAGTTTTTTAGGACCTAATCTATTGCTTAGCATTTGGTAGGCCTTCAATAAGTACTAGAAATTTTTTCCAACCTTATTGCATATTGTGTGATTTTCTTACTGAATCTCAATTTTTAACATTTATAAGAATCACAAAGAGAGCTTGCTAGAATGCAGATTCCTGGGCCTTCTAGGTGTTTGACTTAATAAGTGAAGCGTGGGACCCAGCAAGCTGCACTTTTAGTAGCTCTGGACATGATGCCCACATGGGTGCTGTGTAAACTCCACTTTGAGAAATTCTGAATTATACAGTGCCTTATATTAATATTAATGGTAAACCCATTTTTTAAGTTGTAGACAATTTGGTTCTTTTTGGTCTGAAGTGATAGAAATACACAGCTAACATTGTGTTGCCTGATTTAAAAATGTTTCATTTTAATTTGCCAGAAGGTCCTTGGTCCTCATCTAGGATGTTTTTGTTTAATCACTCCTCTCCGTCCTGCCTTTCTAGGGGAGTTCCTGCTCTAAGCCCCATGCCCCCTGTGCATCTTGTACCCCTGGACCCCCTCTGTTCTCGACAGCACCCTTCACGTGTTATAACAGCACTGTTTCATCATGTCTTCACCACTATGCTGATTCCATAAGTAGTCGCCCCCATCTGTTGTCAGAGAGATCAATTCTTCCTCTTCCCTACTTTTAAGGGAAAAAAAATCAGAGACTGGGAATAATGGTAACACCAGCTAACATTTATGGATGTGTCAACCATGTCTTTGAAAGCTTTGCATGCATTCTCACTCAATCCTCTCATAATGCCATGAGGCAACTACAATTGTTATCATACCCATTTCACAGGTGGAGGAAATAATGACAGGAAACTCTGTGGGACAATTCTACTCTGTCCTATAGGGTCGCTGTGAGTTGGAATCAAATCAATGGCAATGGGTTTGATTTTTGGTTTTGGTTTACCGAAAGAGTCAACAGATTCAAATGGAACGTTGAGTATAATGGTGACTGAGCTAGGCAGCAGCATGATCGATGTTCTGCTTCACAGGTCAGCAAACCTCTTCTGTAAAGGGTCAGGTAGGAAATATTTTAGGCTTTGGGGCCATATGAAGTCCACGGCCACTACTCAGCTCTGCCGTTGTAGCGTGAATGTAGCCATAGGCAATACGTAAGCAAATGAGTGCAAACTAAGTTCCAATACAACTGTACTGATGGACATTGAAATATGAGCTTCATCTGTTTTTCAAATGTCACAAAATACTTTATCTTAATTTTCTTTCCAACTATTTAAAAATGTAAAAAAGGAATCTTAGCTTGCGGGCTGTACAAACACAGGTGGTGAGTCGGATTTGGGCCACAGCCTGTGGTTTGCCAACCTTTTCTCTATTTTATTGGTTGCTGTCCTTGCCCTTTCTCTTTTTCCTGAAAACTTATCCCTGCATACAAATTTGCAACAGTTCCTTAATTAAGATATTGATTATCGTAATTGTAATTTTTTATTTTTGGTTGCTACAGGAAAGCAAAGCCCAAGGAAAACACAATTTATCTTCAGGTCCAGACATCAGAGTTCTCTGGGACCTAAGACAAACATTTCTCTGGAGACTGGATGGCGGAGAGACGACTATGGAGCCATCATCTGAAGAGGTTCTGGAAGCCCTTACATCCACACTCTTCCTCATACTTGTCTGCCCCCAAATCAATATCGACCCTGAAGGATTGTGTGAGTGGGCTTTGTTTTGTTTGCTTTCTTTAAAGTCCCCCAAAGCCCTGGCTACCTTTGATGTTGGTGGTGACCAAGCACTTAATTATCTAAAGTATTTTGAAGACCCAATAGAACTCAAATGTTATATAATAAAGAGGTCTGTGCAACTGGTTTTCTAGAATAAGTATTGTTTCATTCGCTATCTGAAAGAGAATACCTTTGTGTTGGCAGGTATCTGTGTTGGCAAAAGCGTTTCAACATACAGTTCTTTCTTTGCGGGTACTTGTTTTTTGAGTATGGCTGCTCTTTTGGCCAGTTGCTGTCAAGCTGACTCCAACTCATGGTGTCCTCACATGCGTCAGAGTAGAACTTGCTCCGCTGGGTTTTCGAGAGCTGATTTTTAGGAAGTAGATTGCCAGGCCTTTCTTCCGAGGCACCTGTGGGTGGATTTGAACCACCAACCTTTTGGTTAGCAACTGAGCCTCATTCAAAGACCAGAAGCATTATTGTCCTTGTAGGGAAGAAGTTTCTGCCAACTACGAATATTTTATTCTATTTCACTATTGGTTTTGGTTCTTGTTGGTGATTCCAGAAGGTGAGCAAATATGCCAACTATGAAATATCACAGTGCAGTAAATATATCAAAAGGAGTTCAGTTTGCTATGAGTTAATGTCCTTCTTGAGCCCTACGCAGTGATTAATTACTGGGGTACACAAAAAATTTCATTAAAAAATTTCTTCACCTGTGAGACAAACTACAAAGGCAACATAATAGCAAGGCTTCAGGGTACATTGGAAACAAAGTTTTTAAAGCAAATTAGAGATGCTAATTAGAGACCCAATGAAATAGATGTGGTTGTATTATACACATTGTTGGCATGAGTAGCCATAGTGATTTGAGGGAGTTTGGGGCTGAGCAGGGAAGAAAAGATATGACCATGAGATGCCAGGGATGCACAATTTACTTATTAGGGCCCATCCACTGACAGCCGCATGCAGGGTGTGGTCCCCATGGCAACAGGTCTGCCAGAGGCAAGCGGTGCAGGGAGCCACCAGAAGGGGAGGAGGGCATGGAAACCCCAGGGAAGAGGTGAAGGCAGGGGTCTTACGTGTGCCTTCCAGCTGCTCTTCTGCAGCAAGGTGGCGGAGTCTGTGGGTCGGAGAGCACCAAGAACGGACACCGGGGGTCCTTATAATGCAGGGTTTTATCTTATCCAGGGGTAGCAGGAGTCCCTGTGTGGTGCAAACCGTTAACACACTGGGCTGCTAACCCAAAGGCTGGAGGTTTCAGTCCCCCCAGAGGTGCCTCAGAAGAAAGACTTGCTGGTCTACTTCTGAAAAATCCGCCATTAAGAACCTGTGGAGCAGTTCTGCTCCGACAACGTGGGGTGGCTGTCAGAAGTGACTCGACGGCAAGTGGCTGTCGTCGCAGGGCTAGCGGACGGGTGTGGTTTTGTGGGGCAGGTAAAGCAGGCAGGCTCTAAGCGGCTAAAAATCATCTTCTTTGGGCTATTGTTTAAAACGATTGGATGTGTACAAATTTGAGCTTGGGGCAGGTGGGCCTTTACTGAGCTAGTGGGACCCAGCTGGCTATAAAGAAGTAGATGATCTGGAGCCAATACGCAGGCTGTCTTTGGTTCATTTACATAACGCCAGCTGAGACTAAGCCGTGGTCACAGGCCACAGGGACTCGAGCTCATGGTATTGGCACTTTGGTAATTCCTTAGAGAATGGACATTGGCAACTTGGGAACCTAAAGCTTTTTCCTTGGCCAACAAACAAACAAACAAGGCCTTGTCTTCCAAATTCTGTTTTGAACTACAATCCGGATACACAGAAGGAATTTGGTGCTTCATTGCAGCTTCTCCAAACCCAAGCCTTCTGCTCTGTCTTGCATTTACTCACCATAATAATCATACCGTTACTGGTTATAAATATGTAAACTGCAGGCTTTGAATAATTTTTTTTTCCAAATGTGCAGCAAAAAAGTCTCTCATCTTTCTTAGAATCTTTTTGGCCAAACTTCTGAGGAAGGCTTAAAACAAAGAGTAGCCTTCGTTATAAAAAAGCAAAATCCAAACCCTGCAACTGTCTGGCTGCGCTGTAGACTTGTACCAGAAAGGAGAGCATGTGCTGGTCTTGTAGGGTGCAGCTCAGCACCATGAAACGCAAAACTTCGGATCATGGGTAAGAAGGGCAGATTCTGTGGAAATCCTCACCTCTGGGTTTTTTTTGGGCTGCTATACTGAGTGTGAGGGAGGGCTATTCCAGGTGACCCGTTTTAAAATAGGGTCCCACTGAAATGAATTGTATTGTAACGTTGCCTGATGTATCACAGAGGTGACATTGGGGAGCCCTCTCCTCTTGCCTGTCTCATTGTGGCTATAATTCAGCCAAAGCAAATCTAGATAGAATTGGGGTGTGAGGTGAGTCTGTGAGGAAGGCAGAAATGAAGTGGTTGTGGTGAGATGTGTCTTCAATACAGAAAAAGCCTGTGGCCAGGACCCAGGCATCGGAGATGTGAAAAACCTGGCTGTGCTGGTTGAGGGCGCTGTGGTGTGGCATGAGCCCTTCTGCACCTTGGTGAGGCGTGGGGCTTCTGTAAAGACAAGCATGTCTGCAGCACCATTGCGATATGCGTACGTCTGCAGCACCGTTGGGAGGGTGGCTCTTCCTTCAACAAACGTGTGTCGAGGCCAGTAGCACACCTCGATCGTCCTGGACTCTCAGGAAAGCCTAAAGGCAACGGCAGGTTACATAAGTTGCAGATCACGAGGATGTTAAAATTCACAGGAGCAAGGGAGCATCTGAAGGCAATGTAGGTTGTTCAACATGGAGGAGCAGCAGTCCAACCTTACAGGAAACCAAAAACAGCAAACCAGGTGATGTCGATTCCGACTCATGGCGACCCCACGTGTGCAGAGTAGAACTGCTCCATAGGTTTTCAAGGCTGTTTTGGGACCTTTTGGAAGCAGATTGCCAGGCCTGTCTTCTGAGGCACCTCTGGGAGGGCTTGAACCGCCAAACATTTGGTTAGCAGTCGAGCGCTTAGCCATTTGCACCGCCCAGAGACTGCAACCTCTTAACAGATGGAGCAATTTGAAGGTCTCAAAAATCCCCTCTCCAATCCAGCCCCAAACTTTTCCTCAATGCTTAGAGTTCATATTTAGAGATTTATTCCTGTGGGTCTTAAAAGCCAACCATTCTGGTGGAAGAAGAGGTAAAACCTTACCTTGGTAAGCAAGCAAGTAGGCCAGCAACAGCAGTGTGGGGTGGCAGCCGGGGGATTGGAAGCCCAGAGACTGGGGGAGAAGGGCGAGATGAGGGGAGGATGCCAGCCCTTTCAGCCTCCTGGCCTGCTGCACTGTTTCGCCTGAGGGAGGCAGCATTGTGTCACAGTAGGAGATGGGACCTTGTTTGAGCCGGACAGGGTCCTAACCTCCCCTCTATCACTCACTGATTTTATGACCTGCAGCAATTCTTTACCTGTCTCCTCCTAATGCCCACAGTGCAGGTGGCCTGTGAGGATTAAGTGAGAAATACATGGATGTTTGAAAAGCACACTGTCAGAGGTCAAAGGCACATAGTCAGCACTTGGAGACTTTTGCTCCTCTGGTCGGTACTGGTGGGGGAAGGGGGGCGCGTTATGATTAAAATGAGAGGACCAAAAACCAAACCAAACCCATTATCATTGAGTTGATTCTGACTCGTAACAACCCTACAGGACAGAGTAGAACTGCCCCATAGAGTTTCCAAGAAGTGCCTGGTGGATTCCAACTGCAGACCTTTTGGTTAGCAGCCATAACTCTTAACTACTAGCCACTAGGGTTTCCAAAACGAGAGGACCGAAAAAAAAACAACCAAACCTGTTGCCATCAAGTCAATTCTGGCTTATTGTGACCCTATAGGACAGAGTAGAGCTGGCCCATTGAGTTTCCAAGGAGCACCTGGTAGATTGGAACTGCCTCCTTTTTGTTAGCAGCCGTAGCATAATGAGAGGACAGAGGCTGCATGTTCTAGACCTATCTCTGCTGTAAATGAGCTGTGCAAGTTTAAAGACATCGTTCATCTTTCAGATCCTCATTTCTCTTTCCCTAAGTTAAGCAAACACTGGTGGCACAGTGGTTAAGTGCTATGACTGCTAACCAAAAGGCTGGCAGTTCAAATCCACCAGGTGCTCCTATAGGGTCTCTATGAGTCAAAATCTACTCGACAGCACTGGGTTTGGTTTTAGTTTGAGATGAGTGGGCTGGGGAGAGGGCGCTGCCCAACCTCTAAGGTGCTAGCCTGGTTAACATGCCCCTTCTACCCCTTCTTTCTTGCTCCTTTCTCTTCTTCTAAATGTTCCCTGTACCCTCCACTTTGAATCTAGAAGGCGGCTTCAAGCTTTACAGAAATCTGGGTGGCAGATTGGCCAGCTGTGTGTGCCCCCTGGACTCCCCAACTGTTCATAATGCCTCCACCTGGGGGTGAGACTGGGTGGGTGTGAGTGTTAGGTGGGAGGGGGCTGACTTTTCCTTCTTCCCCTGTAGAATCAGCCTTAACAGAAACTCAGTACCCCTAAGCAATGGGTCTCCCTTTTCCCCTTCTGCCCTGTCTTGGGTATTTTTTAAATGGATGGATGGCTCCTTTCTTTTGTTGGTGGTTGTGGTAACGATATACATAACAAAATATTTGCCATTTCCACATTTTTTACATGTACAGTTCTGTGACACTAATTATATTCATCACGTGTGCAACCATCGCCATTATCCATTTCCAGACTTTTCCATCACTCTTAACAGAAGCTCAGTGCCCCCTAAGCAACGACTCCCTGGTTTCCCCTCCCTCCTGACCATTCTTTCTTAGGGAAAGAAAAGTGAAGGTTCTTAAAGCTTTGAATAATATAATTTGGAGATATGGTTTGATAGGATGAAACCAAGTATGATGTATCAAAGTTAGTAAAAAGATCTTTCATGTAAGAGAATTACATATAAGGGAAGAAGAGTTGGTGGTTCAGATAAAAAAATTGATTTCACAGGAAAACATGATACAAAGGCTTCTGTAAAATTAGTCTAACTGGAAACACCATCATGTGCTCATGACCTTCGCAGCCTCCCCCAGTCTCCCTTCCTAAGTGGCCCAGGCTGTCTCCAACATCCCTCTTAATCCCCGAGCCCTCGGGGCAACTAAATGTGCAGGCCAAGCGTGCAGATTTTAGTCTCCAATATTGTAACTTGGTCAAAGAATTAGGATTTTAAGGAGGGTTGCTGGGGCTAGACCAAGGGACATGAAAAATTTAAAATTCAAGGACTGGGCACAGTTTTTGCCGGAGAACAAGGAGTCTCAGCGATGTCTACCGCAGTGTTGAAAAGGCAAAGACGTCTGAGCAGAAAATGCTCCCAGTGGGCAACCAGTGGCAATTTCAACATCATAAAAATAATAATTATGGTCAGTTGGAACATCCTGACCCTATAAAAAGTCACAAGTCCACAGTAATACTCAAAAGGGACGAATAACAGGAAGTGGGCCAACAAAAGAGCGCACACGAGTTCCTGATACCATTTACAAAGCATTCCATTAATCCTCCAGCGCAGCCCGTGGGATTTTCCCACTCGAGGCTTGATTAGCGCCGGGGGTACAGTCATAGAAGGAAAGAGAAGAGTTTGGACTTGGTGTCTGTTTCTTCGTCACGTGCCCTGGAATTTGCAGCAAGTTGGGCTTGCCAGCAATTTCTTGGATCCACGGCTCCCTGACTCTTCTGACCACAACGAGGTGGTAGCGTCCTGGCACTCAGAGTCTGATGCTGGTTAGGAGGCCCCACCCACTATTCACTCCCGGTTAAAGGCAATGCCCAAATAATACGCTATATGACTTGCATCCTTTTCAGCCTTCGGCTTGGGGGCTAGAAAATTTCAAGTCTCTGAACGGGACTGGGGCCCTGAGCTGCTGTTCCTGTTAGAGGCCGGGGCTGAAATTTGGGAGTTTGGGAGCCATTCTTCTCCTAAAGTTGCAGCTTGATGAAGAAATTTTATTCACAGCCTCTCTGGGGCTCAAGGCCAGTAGATCTTACTGAGCAAGAACTGAGCCTTAAGCTAAGACACACACCTCCTCCCTAAATAGACTGGGAATGGGCTGTGTAGCCAGGAACTAAACTCATTGCTGGGGAGTCGATTCTGACTCATAGCGACCCTATAGGACAGGACAGAACTGCCCTACAGTGTTTCCAAGGCTGTGAATCTTTACAGAAGCAGACTGCCACATCTTCCCCCCGTGGAGCCGCTGCTGGGTTCCAACTGCAGCCCTTTCGGTTAGCAGCCGAACGCTTAACCACTGCACCACTGGGCCTTCTTAACCAGGAACCGGAAAGGTCTAAAACAACCCCAAGTAAAGGAATTTACACATTATCATTCACCTTTCCTCAGCAGGAAAAAACAAAATGAACAAACAAACAAACAAAAAAACCCAAAGATTACACTTGTTCAGGAGCCATAGTACAAACGTGTTAATGTTCTCTACTCAAAATAAAAAGAAATTCTGCTACGCAATTACTAAACTAGCCCTGGAGGTATTCACTCAAGTCTTTCTGTATCCCAACATCTTGTGTCACTTTACCTCTTTCTGAAATTACTTTGACCATTTGTTTATTGTTTTTAGTCTCCCCTGAGTAGAATTTTTGAGTAGAATTTAAGTTTTATGAGAGCAAGAGATTTTGGCTTTCTTATTCTCCGGCTGAACCCTCTGTGCCTAAGCCAGGGCCTGGCATATAATAGACGGCCAGTCAATAACTGCAAAACGAGTTTATGGTGGGCAGTTGGGTTGATGGGTGGACCAGTGGATGGAGACTGGAGGAGATTTCCTGAGGCATAGTGTCCCTTGATTTTGGCCTTTACCCGAGACAGAATCCAAGAGGAGGGTTGGCTGTGCAGCCTGACAATGATAGCTAATCCTGTAATGATTCAGCAACATCCAAGCACGGACATTTCTCACTGGTATCACCAGCGACACTGGGTCAGTTCCAATGGCCAGCCTTTAGGTTAGTAGTTGCAGGCTAACGGTTTACATCGCCTGGAGACCTTAACCACTCTCTTCAGTGCTTCGGAAATTGACTGCAGCTGAAGACACAAAGCAACGGAGTATAAAGATGACATGGGGTGGTGTCTGACCTCCTCTAACTTCACAAGGGGGAGGGAGAATCAAGATCAACAGTGCCAGGCTGATCCCTACGAGGCGGAGGTCAGACATGCCTCCTGACTCTGACACCAACTGTCCTTCCCACGGCACTCTCTGCTTCTCTGCTGGGTTTGAGAATTCACTGCGATGGTCACAGAGAACTCACAGACAATGCTCACGGTTATGAGGTTTATTAGAGAAGTAGCAGGTTCCACTCCAGGCTGAGGAATACTCAGGATACAGTTCTTCCATCAGGACAGCCCCTTCGCAGCCTTGCTCGCAGGCACGCCTCTCTCTGGCCCTCAGCCTCTGCCCTGCTCAGGCAAGTGTTACAAAACTCTTTTAGGTCTGCCAATAAGTGCCAATAAGAGGGGCAACGAAAAAGAGGAAGACCCTCAGCTGGATGGACTGACACAGTGACTGCAACAATAGGCTCACGCGTAGCAACAATTTTGAGGATGGTGCAGGACTGGGCAGTGTTTCTGTCTGTTGTACACAGCGTTGTCATGAGTCAGAACTGACTGAACAGTACCTAACAACAACAACAGTAAGTGCCCAAAGGCATGGCAAGCCTCCTCCCCGAAGAAACTCAGCTTTCTTGCTCTGTGGGTCAGGAAGCCCCCTACGCCATCTCCCGCCGTGGTTTCTCTGCCACAGCTTCCCAAGCTTTCTCTCAATCTCTGTCTCCTGGTTCCAGGAGCTTCTCAGCACAGAGATCTCAGGTCCGAGGTCGCGCTTTCCACTCCTGGCCATGGCAAAAAAGGCCACACAAAAGCAATCCATCATACCGCACCCAAATCAAACCAAACCCGATGCCATCGAGTCGATTCCAACTCCTAGTGACCCTACAGGACAGAGTAGAGCTGCCCCATAGTGTTTCCAAGGAGTGCCTGGTGGATTCCAACAGCCAGGCTTTATAATTTGCAGCCAAACTCTTAACCACTGTGCCACCAGGGTGGTCGCACCACACGGAGATAAGACAATCTCTGTCCCTCTCAGCCTTCCCAACTTCTGACTCTTGTCTTTCTCCTTCAGCCTTCTGCTCTCTTGTTCAGCCCAGTACAACAACTTAACCTTGTTTGTTCCTTTTAAGAACCCTGTTTAATTGGTTTAATGGGACTTCTTTTAATTAGGGACACTTAGCTTTTATCAACTGCTCCCCTTTCTTGAATGCTTTAGAAAGAACCATTCCATTGGTGGAAGTTGGCAGAGTTCCTCAGAGCCAAATTTAAAGGAAGGGAGGGGAGAAGTCTCCCCTTTGGGGTTTCCCTTCATCCCCTCATTAAGCTAATGGCGGTCTCTGGAACACTTCACATTAAACAGCCATTGTCTGTACCTAGAACAGAGGAGAGCTTTATTTTAAAATGTGGTTCAGCTGAGAATGATGCTGCAGCGTCTGACCTTGGGCGGCTTATTCCCCAATTAGGAAAATTAGGGTCTGCTAGGCATGGCTTTGGGTTCGCTCCCTGCAAACGCCCCTGCCCGTTTCCTTGGAAGAGCAGGCGTGCACGCTTCCCTGACCTCCCAACATACCGCGGCTGAACGTTGTCGGCGGTGAGAAAGCATGTTTGTGCGTTCTGTACAAACCCATGTTAGTAAGAGCCCTGAAGAGGAAGCTAAGGGCCGTGGTGGTTCAGTGTGGTAGAATTCTCACCTTCATGAGGGAGACCCGGGTTCGATTCCTGGCCAGTGCTCCTCGTGTGCAGCCACCGCTGGTCTGTCAGTGGAGGTTCGTGCCGTTGCTGTGATGCTGAACAGGTTTCAGAGGCGCTTCCAGACTCAGACGGACTAGGAAGGAGGGTGTTTCTGTTGCTGGTGGGTGAGAAAACTTGTAATGAGCCTCCTGAAGAGAGAGCCTGGGTAAGTGGGCGAGGACCGCCAGGGTAACTCCCGCGTGTGAAGGCTCTGGCTGGGAGTGAAGGGATGGCTTCCCTGCGTGCCTACGGCCTCCTAGACAAAAGTAGCCGCATCGTTGTGTCTGGTGCTCCTGCTGAGTCTAAACGGTTTTTGCACAAAGGTCATTATAAAGCACACATTTACACAAGTAAATACTGTAAATCAATTTAGAGTATGTGCGTTTGTAGCCTCCGTGAGTGTTAGTGGGAAGCGGAAGGGGAAACCAATATCATTCATTTAAATTTTTTTTTTCAAAAAAGTTTCTGCTTTTTTTGTAGTGCACGTCTTGGTACATCATGATTCTGTACAAGGCCTGTGAGCTATTAAATGACAGGACAAATGCTGAAGTCACACCCACACCCACATACCCCCACACACCTCCTCACTCCCCACCCACCCACCCACCCAAACACACACCCACACACCCGCACCCCCCCATGGCCCCCCACACCTCCTCACCTCGCACCCACCTCCTCACCCGGCACCCACCTCCTCGCCCCCACACACCTCCTCACCCCCACCTACCTCCTCACTCCCCACCCACCCACCCAAACACACACACACCCACACACATGTACCCCCCATACCCCCCCACACCTCCTCACCTCGCACCCACCTCCTCACCTCGCACCCACCTCCTCACCCCCACCCACCTCCTCACTCCCCACCCACCCAAACACACACTTACACACACCCACACACCTCCCACCCCCCCACCCCCCACACCTCCTCACCTCGCACCCACCTCCTCACCTCGCACCCACCTCCTCACCCCCACCCACCTCCTCACTCCCCACCCGCACACACACACACACACACACACACACACACACACACACACACACACACACTGTGTTCCACTATATTCACCACGGTGTTCAGGTGAGTTTTCTCCCCACATGACAAAATAGTCTCAAGGAACAGAGTTAGGTTATTTTTCCAGGTTTGGCGACCATCTGCTTAACTCTCATTCATTCCTCAGATCTCAGTGAGAACACCCCTTCCTCCAGGGAGCCCTCCCTGGCTCCCAGACCGAGCCAGCCTCCCTGGCCAGTTGCTTCTCCTCCGTAGTTTCCCTTTGGTGTGTGTAGTCTGTGTGTCAGTCGCTGCCCTAGGTGGTTACGCTCAAGTCAGCGCCTTAACCTGGAGCTGTGATTTCTTGCTTACTGTTGGCCTCTTCCACCCCGTCATGAATTCCGCGACTCAGGACTGATGCCTGCCTTGTTTGAGGTTGTATCTCCAGTGCCCAGAACAGTGCTTCGCCCATTTGTTGCTGCTGGAAGTTGCCATTGAGTCAGCTCTGACTCAGGGAGCCCGTGTGTATGACAGAACGAAACGTTGCCTGGCCCTGGCCGTCTCCCTGACCGCTGGCGTGTTGGAGGCCATTGTCGCAGCTATTGTGTCAGTCCGTCTCATTGAAGATTGCTCTCTCTCTTTTTTTTCTGACCTTCTACTTTACCAATCATGATATTCTTTCCTAGGGATTGGTCTTTCCTGGTGACGAGTCCAAAGTTAGCAAGATGAAATCTCACCATCTTGGCTTCTAAGGAGCATTCTGGCTTTGTTTCTCTGACTGATTTGTTTGTTCTCTTGGCAGTCCACAGTATATTCAACATTCTTCGCCAGCACCACGGTTCAGAGGCATCAGTTCTTCCTCTGCCTTCATACTTAATAAGTATTGGCCAAATAAACACTACTGCAAATGTCAGTAGACATGTATTTTTGCTTTCACCCTGTCAATTTTAATACCTTTTTTGTGTGTGTGTGATTGGCAAAGGCTCTTCAGTAAATCCTATAGACAGCATTGAGAGTACCGAAAAAACCCATTGCTGTCGAGTTGATTCCAACTCATAGCAACCATATAGGACAGAGTAGAACTGGCCCATATGGTTTCCAAGGAGCGCCTGCTGGACTTGAGCTGCCAACCTTTTGGTTAGCAGCCGTAGCTCTTAACCACTACACCACCAGGGTTTCCAACATTAAGAGAAAAAGAAGCAGATCTAAAACCAGCAGCTCTTAAAAACACTCATGGAATGCCTTTTAGCCACCCCTGGTAACTGCCGGAATTGCCAACACCCATTTCTAGTAGGTTCTGACGTTTTTTGGATTGGTCAGCTGTGTTCCTTCCAGGCCTCCAAGAACCTAAATAAATAGAAAATGACCATTAATGTCCTTCTAGGTATTTTCCTACAATATCATTGACTTCTCCAAAAAGAAAAGGCTCAATCCTTGGATGGCAAAATATCCAACGTGGGTTGTCTTCACTTAGATTGGTCCCTGGGAGAGAGATGGCCGTGAAGTCTGGATTCATCAAAGGCTGTTAGGTCAAACAATGTTTATGCTTCTCTGACTGCATCTCTTTTCCTCTGCTCTCGTTGATGCTTTATCTGATCCCACCTGAGGACAGCTGACTCCCATAGACATAAACTAGACCTACAAAACATCAGACATTTACGGGAGCGTTTCTTATTGTAGTTTGAACCCCAGCAATCAGCTCTCGGGATAGTCATTGGTTCATCAAAGCTGGCCATTTAAAGCTTGTTTGTTATTGCTCACTTTTTCATAGTTTCTGAGGCTAGGAAGACACATGTTTTGCTATCTTGTTTAAATCTCATTGAAGTAGTTAGATTGCAACATATGCAAATGATAATTCCTTTCCATTCTAAATACTGGAACTTTTGTTTTTCATAAATATGTCAGAGGAAGAAGATATGCTATTCTAAGCAACATTTTCAAGTAATTGTTCCCAGATTTTGGATTATCGTCATCTGGTTAGAATGAATAAAAACAACTAGTCCATTCCATCCAGCTGCTTTCCAGTTTTTAAGGATTATTGGGTTCATCTGAATTAACATTATTTCCTAATGTGTTGAAAGAGCTTGAACCTTAATAACCAAAGAAACCTCAAGTACATTTGTGTGAGTGTGTGTGTGTGTTTTCCAGATAAACATTTATTAAGTTACTATAGTTCATTTTCTCTGCAGAATAGAAACTTTCAAGATCTTTTCTTGGTCACTAACTGGCTTGATTAGTAATTAAATCATACTTTATCCTGGCTATGAAAGTACATTTTCTTTTGACAAAATGGAATAGTAGCTACTTGCTACAATTACTGGATCAAGTACAGTCAAGAAAAACTCAGAATTGTGTATAATTACATAAGCTACAAAATATATAACCTGAAAAATAGTGTTTAAATGATTTAAAGCCCTCAAGTGGTGAATTACAATGGAAAGATAAGTTTTATAAATGATAAAGACATTGATTTAAAAACGACACGTTTTGCTTTTAAGGGTGTGATATTTTTCTGAGCATAGATAAATAATACACAGGAATACTTTGACTTTTGACAATATGGGATAGAGAATTAGAAAAAAGATCACAGAGTAAACAACCCTAAAGTCAGAAAAATGGAAATAAAGAGCAGAAAATAATGAAATAGAAAACAAAGTTGAAAAAGTATAAAAAAGCCTAAAATTGGCTGCTTGAAAAAATTGTCTCTGGTGAAACTGATGAAGAAACAAAGAGAGAAGGCACTTACAAATAATATCACAATTGAAAAATTGAAGATAATGACAGACCCAAGAGAGGTTAAATAGATAAAACTATATACAGCTTTATGACAGTGCATTAGACAAGACTGATATGGACAAATTCCTAGAAAAACCTAACTGCCAAAATTGACTCAAGAAGAAATAGAAAGTCTAAATCATACTATAACAATTACATAAAGTGAAATGGAAACTAAATATTTTACTATAAGAAAACATCAGCCCATGTGGTTTTGCAGGCAAGGCCCACCAAAGTTTCAAGAAACAGATTTTTTCAACCCTTTATGAACACTCCTCTATAAAGCCAGCATGATCTTGATTTCTGTGTCAATCCCTCAAATACTCTGAGAAGCAAATGCCAAGATGAAATTAAAAGTGCAAAGATTTTATTAAGAGGAAACATCTAAGATGTAAAATGGTGAGGGAGCTGTGAAATTCTGGGAGAGCTGTCAGACTTTGATGCAATTCTGACCCCGAGGGAAGAAGTGGGGAAAGAAGGTTGGCCAGAAGCGTCCTTGACTCCTGTGTCGTCTAAGAAAAACTGTGCCCCATACAGTTTTCTTTTCTTTAAAAAAGAATATATATATATGTATATGTTTGTTGTTGTTGTTGTTGAAAATGTACACAGCAAAACATACACCAATTCAACAATTTCTGCATGTACAATTCAATGACATTGATTACGTTCTTCAAGTCATGCGATGGTTCTCACCCTTCTTTTGTGAATTATTTCTCTACCGTGCGGGGCACAGTTCTACTCTGACACACACGGAGTCATCATGAGTCGGAGTGATTTTTCTTAGGTGACACAGGAGTCAAAGATGCTTCTGCCCAACCTTCTTTCCTCTCTTCTTTAACGTGAACTCGCTGTCCCAAGGCTCCTTCTCCAAACTTTCGAGTTGCTGGTGCCAATTTGATCCTGTATAAATAGTTCTTTTAAAGAGCACAAGGAAACCCTGGTGGTGTAGTGGTTAAGTGCTACGGCTGCTAACCAAAGGGATGGCAGTTCGAATCCGCCAGGCGCTCCTTGGAAACTCTATGGGGCAGTTCTACTCTGCCCTATAGGGTTGCTATGAGTTGGAATTGACTTGATGGCACTGGGTTTGGTTTGGTTTTGGTTAAAGAGCACAAAGCTCAAGGCAGACATTCACAGGGTTTTCAATGGCTGATTTTTTTTTTTTTTTTTTTAAGTAGGTCCCCAGGCCTTTCTTCCAGGGCATCTCTGGGTAGACTTCTTTCAGTTAATAACTGAAAGTTGATTAGTGAAAGTCAAGGGTGAGTATTCCCATACCTATGAATAAGCAATTAGATTTTGTCAGTTTGGCCAATGGTTTATCAATTTTGTTGAGTTTTTAAAAAAAACAGCTTTTGGTCTTGTTAATTCTTTCAATTGTTTTTCTGTTTTCTATTTCATTTAGTTCAGCTCTAATTTTTATTATTTGTTTTCTTCTGGTGCCTGTGGGTTTCTTTTGTTGCTCTCTTTCTATTTGTTCAAGTTGTAGGGATAGTTCTTTGATTTTGGCCCTTTCTTCTTTTTGGATGTGTGCATTTATTGATAGAAATTGGCCTCTGAGCAGCGCTTTTGCTGTGTCCCAAATGTTCTGATAGGAAGTGTTTTCATTCTCATTGGATTCTATGAATTTCTTTATTCCATCCTTAATGTCTTCTATAATCCAGTCTTTTTTGAGCAGGGTATTGTTCAGTTTCCAAGTGTTTGATTTCTTTTCCCTGCTTTTCCTGTTTTTTAGTTCCCCTTTTATGGCCTTATGGTCAGAGAAGATGCTTTGTAATATTTCAATGTTTTGGATTCTGTTAAGGCTTGCTTTATGACCTAATATGTGGTCTATTCTAGAGAATGTTCCATGTGCACTAGAAAAGAACATATAGTTGGTTGCTGTTGGGTGGAGTGTTCTGTATATGTCTACAAGGTCAAGTTGGTTGATTGTGGCATTTAGATCTTCCATGTCTTTATTGAGCTTTTTTCTGGATGTCCTGTCCTTCACTGAAAGTGGTGTGTTGAAGTCTCCTACTATTATTGTGGAGCTATCTCACTCTTCAATGCTGATAGAGTTTGTTTTATGTATCTTGCAGCCCTGTCATTGGGTGCAAAAATATTTAATATGATTATATCTTCTTGGTGTATTGTCCCTTTAATCATTATATAGTGTCCTTCCTTATCCTTTCTGATGGATTTAACTTTAAAGTCTATTTTGTCAGAAATTAATATTGCCACTCCTGCTCTTTTTTGATTGTTATTTGCTTGATATATTTCTTTCCATCCTTTGAGTTTTAGTTTGTTTGTGTCTCTAAGTCTAAGGTGTGTCTCTTGTAGGCAGCATATAGATGGATCGTGTTTCTTTATCCATTCTGCCACTCTCTCTTTATTGGTGCATTTAGTCCATTTACATTCAGGGTAATTGTGGATAGGTATGAATTTGGTGCTATCATTTTGACGTCTTTTTTTTGTGTGTTGACAGCTTCTTTTTCCCACTTGATTTTATGTGCTGAGTAGATTTTCTTTACATATTGTCCTTTCCTCATATTTGTTGTTGTTGATTTTGTTTCTGCTGAGTCTGTATTTTTCCCTTGTATTTTGATGAGTAGGATAGTTTGTCTCCTTTGTGGTTACCTTATTATTTACCCCTATTTTTCTAAATTTATAACTAACTTTTATTTCTTTGTATCGCCATATCTTCCTCTCCACATGGAAGGTGTATGATTACATTTCTTAGTCCCTCTTTATTATTTTAATGTTGTCTCCTTTTATATAATAACATCGCCGTTACCCTGTGTTGGGCTTTTTTTTTAAATCTTGCTTTTTTTTTTGGATTTCCCTGTCTGGGTTGACTTCTGGTTGCTCTGCCCAGTGTTCTAGTCTTGGGTCAATACCTGATATTATTGATTTTCCAACCAAAGAACTCTCTTTAGTATTTCTTGTAGTTTTGGTTTGGTTTTTATGAATTCCCTCAACTTGTGTTTATCTGGAAATGTCTTAATTTCACCTTCACATTTAAGAGACAGTTTTGATGGATATATGATTCTTGGCAGGCAATATTTTTCCTTCATTTTTTTAAATATGTCATCCCATTGCCTTCTTGCCTGCATGGTTACTGCCGAGTAGTCCGAGCTTATTCTTATTGGCTCTCCCTTGTAGGTGACTTTTCTTTTATCTCTCGCTGCTCTTATAATTGTCTCCTTATCTTTGGTTTTGGCAAGCTTGATTATAATATGTCTTGGTGACTTTCTTTTAAGATCTACCTTATGTGGAGTTCGATGAGCATCTTGGATAGATATCTTCTCATCTTTCACAGTAGCAAGGAAGTTTTCTGCCAACAAATCCTCAACAATTTTCTCTGTATTTTCTGTTATCCCTCCCTGTTCCGGTACTCCAATCACTCATAGGTTATTTCTCTCGTTAGAGTCCTAAGTGATTCTTAAGGTTTCTTCATTTTTTAAAATTCTTTTATCTGATTTTTCTTCAAATATATTAGAGCCAAGTGATTTATCTTTGAGTTCAGAAATTCTAGCTTCTACTTGCCCAATTCTGCTCCTCTGACTTTCTGTTGAGTTATCTAATTCTGTAATTTTATTGTTAATCTCCTGAATTTCTGATTGCTGTCTGTCTATGGATTTTTCCAGCTTACTAAACTTGTCATTATGTTCCTGAATAATCTTTCTGAGTTCCTCAGTTGCTTTATCTGTGTGTTCCTTGGCTTGTTCTGCGTATTGCCTCATTTCCTTCCTGATGTCTTGAAGGGTTCTGTATATTAAACTTTTGTATTCTGCATCTGGTAATTCCAGGAACGCGCTTTCATCTGGAAGATCCCTGGATTCTTTGTTTTGAGAGCCTGTTGAGGTGATCATGGTCTGTTTCTTTATGTGCCTTGATATTGACTGTTGTCTCTGAGCCATCTATAAGTTATTGTATAACTTTATGCTTGCTTACTGTGTTGTAGCTGCTTGCTTTGTTTTGTTTTGGTATACCCCTATGGGTTGCTTGAGTGAGCTAGCTTGATTATTTTCACCTATGGAGCTCTGGTGTCCTGTCCCCAGCTGGCTAGAGCTGTTATCAGGTATATCAGTCTAGGAGTCCATTCAGTTTTCTTGTATGAATTCAGCTCAGGTTTCCATGTAGCTGATATCAAGTGTGTGGTACAGGCTCTGTCCTACAGTCTTAGAGGGGCAGGGGTGATTGGCGTATATACTGGTATCTGATTGCAGCAGGGGGTCACACTCTGAACAAGGCAGGGGGCTGAGAACTGACCCCCAAGTGTCTCTGAGGAAAATGCATCTCTGTTCCCTAGAGGGTGCTGGTAGGTGGGTTCTGCAGAGGGACTATGGGCACCCAAAGTTTTTATTGTAAGGACTGGGAGGTACCAGTTATCCCTGGGCTCCTGTTGCGGGTGGCTGGGCGACCCAAGTGGAGCCACTAGTCCTTAGGTCCCTGATGTGGGTAGGTGAGGACCTTGTTTAATAGGCAAAGCAATGTCAAATGTCAAAAACCCACCTCTCCACCGCACCCCTGAAATGGTTGGAGTTTGCCAACAAGGGCCTATTCTCCCGAAATAGGCCCACACAGGTCCATGCAGAAGGGAAAGGTGCTCAAGGTCCATGGACGGTTTATGCCTGGACAGGAGCCACTTCTGTCCTGAGCTCCCTCAGTTAATGAATCTAGCAAATTATCTTTTCCCCCCAGCTGGAAATTTTTTCCTTCCCCAAGGCCGGGAGGATGGCTGTAGGTGCTCACCAGGGCCTATCTCAGGCCTAGGGATTCAGCCACTGAAGCTGGCTTGGGGATCGGGTGCGTGGTAAAATAAACGCAAGTGCTTAGCTTTTGCCTAGAGCGCCGTTCTCCTCAGGTTCCAGAGGTGTGAGCGGGCTGTGTGGCTGCTGCTTCTCCCCAAGGAAACTGCGGTGGAACGTTAGGACCTGCCAGCTGCCAACGCCGCTGCTCCGGGAATGGCGCCTGAGGGCTCCCCGCGATTCAGGGCCGGTAACTCCTTTCCGCTTCTGAACGGTCTGTTCCTTCCCCTGCCCCTCAGTTCATTGTCTAAGCTTACCTTTGATGCTCAGGGCTCCCAGCTTGTCACAAATATACTGGTTTCACTTGTTTTTTTGGGTCTTTGTTGTAAAGAGGGCTCCACGGAAGCATCTGTCGATTCCGCCATCTTGGCTCCGCCTCCAGCAATTAGATTTTGAAGTGTGTGCTACCAAAACTCACGTATCGTCCCTGGAGTCGTGCACAGGAACACTTAGAACCTCGTGTGTGTAAAACACAAAAACAGAGATCAGCTCGGTTTTCAATCAACAGGAGATAACAGCGGCTCTATAAATCAGCAAAAAATCACATGATGACCCCTACATGGAACCGTATGTGGTGACATTGTGAGGGTACAGGCACCATGTGCAGCGAAGTGGATGAGGCTGAGCTACAGAGCTGCCTCCAGGGATGCGCCCATATTCTCAATGCTGAGCATTTTGGGTTAGCTGCTTCTTTGCTTTCTATTAGATTGTTATATTTCTCACCGCTATAAAAAAAAACAAACCTGTTGCTGCTGAGTTGATTCCAATTCATAGCGACCCTATAGGACAGGGTAGAACTGCCCCATAGAGTTTCCAAGGAGCGACTGGTGGATTCAAACTTCTGACCTTTTCGTTACCAGCCATAGCTCTTAACCACTGCACCACCAGGGCTCCCTCACTGCTATATACTCTTCTTAAATTCCTCATTTAACCTCTTGCCTCATTTCTAGTCAATGATTTTTTTTTTTTTTTTTCATTTCTAAATCTCTCATCTCTCCTTGGCTTTATGCCCAACTCCTCCTGCCCTGCTTGGGCCGCACTTGACAGCTCCATGTCCCCCAGTGCTCAGCTCTCCCCTTCCCACTCTTCCCCACGGAGCTAAGCCCCTGCAGTCCAGCTTGGCTTCCACCCTTCCTGCTCCACTCCCCACCTTCTGCACACTCCTGGGCTCAGCCCCACAGATGTGCTCATCACCAAGCCCAGGGGTACTGTAACAAACAACCTGGGTGACTTATAAGAATAGAAATGGACTGTTTCACAGTTCTGGAGGCTGGGAGACCAAATTCATGGTGTCAGGAGGGCTATGCTCTCTCTCTGTTGGCTCTAGGGGAAGATTCTTTCTGGCCTCTCCCAGCTTCTGATAGCCCCAGGGGTTCCTGGCCTTGAAGCTGCAACAGAGCTCTGTCTTCCCTCTGTCCTTCTGCGTCTCTTCTCCTTAAAAGGACACTGCTCAGATTGGATTAGGACTCACCCTATTCCAGTGTGACCTGGAGTTAACTGATAACATCTCCAAAGACCCTATTTCCAAACAAGGCCACATTCGCAGGTACAGGTGTTAGGTCATGTCTTTTTGGGGCACACAATTCACTTGGTAATACCTGCCATGCCATGGAGTTTTATCTAGTGCTGCTGTCACTGCGTAGAATATCCACGCTCCTCTGTCTGCCTGGGTAATCTTGTGCTTTCCTAGGATTGTAGTGAAATGGCAATGCTTCATGGAGACTTGTCCCAACTCAGCAAGTGGAGCCCATCCCTGACTTTATGAGCCCCGCACTCTCTTTCTCCTTGCAGGGTACACAGATCACAGGGTGCTCCCATGGCTGGTGACACGCCTTCTTCCCCACTGTGAACACAACACCTGCATCCATCTGCTTCATCTTACCCCCAAGGATTCACAGAGCGCAGGCATTATTATCTATTAGCCGGCAATTATTGCGCAGGAAAGATCAGCGAGCACCTGGCACTGAGCTACGGTTGGGTTTAAAGTTATAGTGACATTGCGTGGATCATGACTCCAACTCATGGTGATCTCGTGAGAGCTGGAGTGGAACTGTGCTCCATAGGGTTTCCAATGGCTGAGTTTTCATAAGTAGATCATTAAGGCTTTCTTCTGAGGTGCCTCTGGGTAGACTTGAACCTCCAACCTTTTGGCCAGCAGTCGAGTGGATTAACTGTACCACGCAGGGACTCCCATGTAGTTACGGCTATAGCATCACACAGTGAGCGAAACCTGTGAGGGCTGGAACTTGATGGGGCAGCCTTGTTGTTCTGGATCTCACAAGTTTTCTGCCTTTGACAGGGTTCAGTCTTCCAGCTTTTCTGTCGCTCGTTGTAGTGGAAAATCTTTGGGTTTTTCTTCTCTGACAGGCTCCTGCCTTACACATTTTCTGGATTTCACTTGTTTTACTGTAGTCTGTTGAGTTGCCACCAGGTTGCAAGCCACAGGGGGACAGGGGCTATGTCTTATTCCTTCTACTGTCCTTGAGCTTGTGGTTCTGTCTGGTGTGAAAATAGTCACTGAGCATGTGTTCCAGGGGTAGATTGCCCTGACATTCCACAAGTATTCCTGGGGATGAGAGAGGGCTTAGGAAATATGCAAGCAAGCAGGGATATGGGCCATTTCAGAAGTTGTCTTCTTATCAAGATGTCAAGAGAACAAACATTTCAGTCACTGACAGCAAAATGACCACGAGAAATGCTGTCTCTGAGAAACCCTCAGGACATGGAGATGGTGGTGTCTGCAGCTGGGAAGGGAGTTCTGAGCACAGTCCTCTGCTGGGAGTCAGCACATGTGCATGGAGCTCAGAGCATCGCTTTTGTGTGTGTGTGTGTGTGTGCTTTAGGTTACAGTTTACAGCTCAAGTTAATTTCTCCTACAAAAATTTATATACATATCATTTTGTGACATTAGTTGCAATCCCCATAATGTGACAGCACACTCCCCCTTTCCACCTTGGGTTTCCTATGTCCATTCAACAAGCTCCTGTACCTTCCTGCCTTCTCACCCTACCTGCAGACAGGAGCTGCCCATTTGGTCTCGTGTATCTGATTCAGAGCATTGCTTTTTAGGAGCCTTCTGGGCACACAGCACTTGGAATGATTTACTGCCCTCTGGGGCTGGGCCAGTTGACAACTTGTTCCCATAACAGGGCCAGGCTGGTTTATGGGATTAGTGTCCTTTGCCACCACACGTCACTTGTAACAGAGTCCTCAGATCTCGGGACGTGGAGCCCTTGCCTTTTCGTGAGGGGCCAGAGGGGGCACTGCTCGGTGTCATGGGTGAAGGACCCTGGACTAACTGGTACGGGCAGCCCAGGGACCAGGAACCCTGCAAGACTAATGCCTCAGTTTTGTTGTGACCCATGCTGGAAGAAGTGGTCCTCTTGTGTGCTCGGTTCTTGAGGAAAAGCTCTCACCATGCAAGATTTATTAGATCCTGAGCTGGCCAGGGGAGCCTCAGAGTGAGGGAATGATGAGCTCACACACACCTGGAGATGACAGCAGCTGAAGTGGTCACGGACCAAATATAGTCTCTTACTCCATGGTTTCCTGCCTGGAAATGGTTGCCAGAAACATCCAAATGTGACCGTGTGGCCAAGGCCCATTCGTCTGAGGACAGAAAGTGGAGTCAAAACTGTTTTAGAAATGACATCTTGGCCATGTCACCTTTTATTCCAGAACTTAATGAGGTTAGTCATCCTCATAATTTTAGATCCTTTTTTAATCATGAATCTGGAGCTAAGAGCTACCAAATGAGGAAACGGAAGGAGCGCTATCCTTGGGGTCAGGTCAGGAAGGTGTTTGAGACACATTGTCCTATTCGTGAGGCTTGTTTAAGAGGAATAAAGGAAATTCTATGTTTTGTTTAAAATGTCAGCATCAGGTTTAGAAGGCTTTCTAAACCAGTGAAGATCAAAGACCACAGCCTTCATTGTGGATTACAGCTCAACATAAAGAAAACAAAAATCCTCACGACTGGACCAGTAAACAACATCATGATAAATGGAGAAAAGATTGAAGTTGTCAAGGATTTCATTCTACTCAAAGAAGCCACAATCAACATCCATGGAAGCAGCAGTCAAGAAATCAAAAGATGAAGAAGGACATCATGCTTGGTAAGTAGAAGGTCAGCAAAAAAGAGGAAGACCCTCAACGAGATGGATTGACACAGTGGGTGAAACAGTGGGCTTAAGCATAATAACGGTTGTGAGGATGGTGCAGAACCAGGCAGTGTTGCGTTCTGCTGTACATAGTGTCACTGACAGATAGTGTCACTATGAGTCAGAACCAACTTGATGGCACCTAACAACAACTCTAAACCAGCCTCTATTTAACAGACTCAGGATTATCCCTCCTCCTGCAAACCCAGCTGCAATGCCCTGGCTTCTGCTCAGCAGGCCACATTCCAGCCACTTCTACCCACTGCTGCATCCACCAGCTGGGTTACAGTCTGAGCATGGGTCAGTTGGGTTTGTTCCCAAACTGTTTTCTTCTCATTGAACTTGGTAGTGTAATTATCCAACTTGATTACTTATTATGTACCCTGATGGAATATGAATGGAAAAAAGTGTTGTTTCTACACAACGAAATTAAATGCTTTCTCAAGATTTAATAAAAGTGAATCACTAAAAGATGTGAGCGAGTCAAATATACAATGGCAAGTGTTGCAAAAATCTGGGATTTTGGATTCCAGTTGTTTCAAAGGGCTTTGAAACAGCCCTACTTGAAAGAAACCAAAATTGCAAATCATAAGCAATGCACGATGAATATGGTTTATGTAGTAAAGAGCACATAGAACTCCAATCAGGAGACGTATATTTAAAGGAAATATCTTTGTTCTTCACTGAAGACATATAAACATATATACATATGTATATATTAGTTTTAAGTTAAAATAATGTCCTTTTTATTTATTTTTATTGTGCTTTAGGTGAAAGTTTACAAAGCAAATTAGTTTTTCATCAAAAAATTAATACACAGGAGGTGGGGCCAAGGTGGCTGACTATGTAGAAGCTACCACGGATCCCTCTTGCAACAAAGACTTGGAAAAACAAGTGAATCGATCACATACTTGACAATCTACGAACGCTGACCATCAAACACAGATCTAAAGAGTTGACCTGAGTGACAGGGGAGCGAAAAGCTGCACCCTGAAGGAGCGACCACCTCTGGAACTGGCGTCCCGCTCCACACTCTTGAGCCCTCGTGGTTCCCTGGTGCTGAGTAGAGGGGCTGATTGTGGCTCGCTGAGGCAGGGCAGGCACGGGACACAGCCCTAACCCCTAGCCCCCTGGGGTAACCTCGGTAGAGACTCAGCCAGCACAAGCAGGCTGCACGCTGATGCGGCTAATGAGAGAACAAGCAACCATGGGAAAGCAGTGACTGTTTTTGGAGCCTGGAGCCAGCGTCCCAGTCAGAAAACCTTGGCACCAGGCTTTGGATTGGGCACAGGGGAGCTGAGCACAGCTTCCTGAGATGGCGCGAGCACGGGATGCAGCCCTAGCCCCCTGAAGTGACCTTGGGGGAAGCCCAGCCAGCACATGCAGGCAGCACAACGATGCGGCTGACAGGAGGAGAAGTCACCAGGAGGCAGCGACTGGTTTTGGAGCCTGGAGTGTGGTGTCCCAGTCAGGGAACATTGGCGCTGGGCTTTGGACTGGGAGAGGAGGAGCTGACCACGGCTTCTGAGACGGCAAAAGCACCAAGCAGGGGATGTGGGCCTGATCCTCAGGGGCAATCTCAACCCAGCCAGGCTATACAGGCTACACGCCCCTTGGGAATCTCAGATAAAACAGTCATCACCAAGCAAGATAAGTAACTTTGTCTATATTGCCGGGTGCTACTCTCTCCTCTCTATCTGATCCCTCCCCTCCCTGCCCCAGGCGGCTTCATTAACATTGGAATTTCCTGGGCCAGGGAGTGAAGTGCTCTGCAGTTTTTTTTTTTTTTTTTTCCTAACCCATTCTTCTGGCCTAAGAGAAGCACCTACTAAAAACCCAGGGACTAAAAATCCTTCCCTGACTTCCCTAAACTGGAATAAAAATACAGAACCAGCTCCAGCCAAGCATATGAGATCCACAGTCTTTGGCTTTCATCCCTACAGGGAACAAGGTGGCTATTATAATGCAAAGGCAATTCTGATAGAGATCTGACTGTAACTCTTTTAGGATCACTGGAAAGACAAGTTTTCCAGGTTTGATATCTCTACCTATTAAACAGAGCCCTCACTGATCCACAATGGGGAACTGAGGGCTGAAACTCCACCCAAACCACCTAGCCACCTGCCAAAAGGGATCTGAGGATACTGACACCTACCAGTCTTTAGAGGTATAAGCATTGGGTGCCTAAGGTACAGCTGCAGAGCCCACCCACCAAAGCGCTTTAGGAATAGAGACACGCCTACCTCACTGGCACATGGGGGAAGGCTGTCAGCATCCTGCCCCCCCCCCCGGAGTGTGACCCCTGCTGCTACTAGACTCTGGTGCACACAACTATCACCACTACCCCTCTAAGTTAATAGGTGACAGTCTACACCATACACTTCGTGACCCAAAATCAGAACACCTAAGCTGATTCTATTTAAGAATAGTGAATGGACTCTTGGGCTTATATATCTGGTAAGAGCCCAAACCAGCTGGTAATAGGACATAAGTGATTCAAAGGCTACAACAATCAAGACAGCGCATCTAGTAGCCCATCTGGGTATGTTGAAAGAAAACAAAACAAGATAAGACTCAGTGAGCAAATATAAAATAAATCACTACGATATCTTATAGATGGCTCGGAGACAGCAGTCGATATGAAACCACATAAAGAAGCAGACCATGATTGCTTCTACAACTCCCCAAACTAAAGAATCAAAATCTTTTCCAAATGAAGATACAATCCTGGAATTGCCAGATGCAGAATATAAAAAACTAATATACAGAATGCTTCAAGACATCAGGGATGACCTCAGAAATGAAATAAGGCAATCTACAGAAAAAGCCAAGGAACACACTGAGAAAGCAGTTGAAGAAATTACAAAGATTATTCAAAAGCATAGTGGAAAAATTGATAAGCTGCAAGAATGCATAGAGAGACAGCATTCAGAAATCCAAAAGATTAACAGTAAAATTACAGAATTAGACAACGCAATAGGAAGTCAGAGGAGCAGAACTGAGCAACTGGAATGCAGAGTGGGGGAGATGGAGGATAAGGCAATTGACACCAATACAGTTGAAGAAAAATCAGATAAAGAATTTTAAAAAATGAAGAAACCCTAAGAATCATGTGGGACTCTATCAAGAAGAATAACTTGCGTGTGATTGGAGTCCCAGAACAGGGAGGGATAACAGAAAATACAGAGAGAATAGTTGAAGACCTGTTGACAGAAAACTTCCCTGGCATCATGAAAGACGAAAGGATATCTATCCAAGATGCTCATTGAACCCCATACAAGATTGATCCAAAAAGAAAATAACCAAGGCATATTATCACCGAACTTGCCAAAACCAAAGATAAAGAGAAAATTTTAAAAGCAGCCAGGGATAAAAGAAAAGTCACCTACAAAGGAGAATCAATAAGAATAAGTTCAGACTACTCAGCACAAACCATGCAGGCAAGAAGGTGATGGGATGACATATATAGAGCACTGAAGGAGAAAAACTGCCAGCCAAGGATCATATATCCAGCAAAACTCTCTCTCACATATGAAGGTGAAATTAAAACTTTTACAGATAAACACAAGCTTAGAAAATTTGCAAAAACCAGACCAAAGCTACAAGAATTACTAAAGGAAATTGGTCAGAAAATCAATAATATCGGATACCAACACAACACAAGATCACAGAACAGAACATCCTGATATCAACTCAAATAGGGAAATCACAAAAACAAATTAAGATTAATTTTAAAAAGAAAAAAAATTGCTGAAAACAGGGAATCATTGAAGTCATTAGGTAAAAGATCACAATAATCAAAAAGAGGAACTAAATACAGGAGGCATAGATCTTCCATATGGAGAGGAAAACGAGGTGATATAGGATGATACAAGTTAGGTTTTCACTTAGGAAAATAGGAGTAAATATTAAGGTAACCACAAAGAGGTCTAACAATTCCATAATTCAAAATAAAAACCAAGAAAAACATAACAACTGAGCAAACATAAATTCAACTACTATGAAAATGAGGAACACACTATTTACAAAGAAAAATGTCTCAGCACAAAACAGGAAGTGGAAAAATGAAATTGTCAACAACACACACAAAAAGGCATCAAAATGACAGCACTAAACTCATACTTCTCTATAATTACGCTGAATGTAAATGGACTAAATGCACCAATAAAGAGACAGAGAGTCTCAGACTGGATAAAGAAACACGATCTGTCTATATGCTGCCTACAAGAGACACGCCTTAGACTTAGAGACACAAACAAACTAAAACTCAAAGGATGGAAAAAAATATATCAAGCAAACAACAATCAAAAAAGAGCAGGAGTGGCAATATTAATTTCTGACAAAATAGACTTTGAAGTTAAATCCATCACAAAGGATAAAGAAGGACACTACATAATGATTAAAGGGACAATTGACCAGGAAGATAAAACTATATCAAATATTTATGCACCCAATGACAGGGCTGCAAGATACATAAAACAAACTTTAACAGAACTGAAAAGTACCATAGACACCACCACAATTATAGTAGGAGACTGCAACACACCACTTTTGGAAAAGGACAGGACTTCCAGTAAGAAGCTCAATAGAGACACGGAAGACCTAATTGGTACAATCAACCAACTTGACCTCATAGACTTATACAGAACACTCCACCCAACAGCTGCAAAGTAGGCTATTTTTTCTAGCACACATGGAACATTCTCTAGAATAGACCACATATTAGGTCATAAAACAAACCTTTGCAGAATCCAAAACACCGAAATATTACAAAGCATCTTCTCAGACCTCAAGGCCATAAAAGTAGAAATCAACAGAAAAATCAGGGAAAAGAAACCAAATACATGGAAACTGAACAATACCCTGCTCGAAAAAGACTGGGTTATAGAAGACATTGAGGATGGAATAAAGAAATTCATAGAATGCAACGAGAATGAAAACACTTCCTATCAAAACCTCTGGGACACAGCAAAAGCAGTGCTCAGAGGTCAATTTATATCAATAAATGCACACATACATAAAGAAGAAAGAGCAAAAATCAGAGAACTGTCCCTACAACTTGAACAAATAGAAAGCAAGCAACAAAAGAATCCATCAGGCACCAGAAGAAAACAAATAATAAAAATTAGAGCTGAACTAAATGAATTAGAGAACAGAAAAACAATTGAAAGAATTAACAAAGCCAAAAGCTGGTTCTTTGAAAAAATTAACAAGATTGATAAACCATTGGCCAGACTGACTACAGAAATACAGGAAAGGAAACAGATAACCTGAATAAGAAATGAGATGGGCCATATCACAACAGACCCAACTGAAATTAAAAGAATCATATCAGATTATTATGAAAAATTGTACTCTAACAAATTTGCAAATCTAGAAGAAATGGATGAATTTCTAGAAAAACACTACCTACCTAAACTAACACAAACAGAGGTATAACAACTAAATAGACCCATAACAAAAGAAGAGATTGAAAAGGTAATCAAAAAACTCCCAACAAAAAAAGCCCCAGCCCGGACGGCTTCACTGCAGAGTTCTGCCAAACTTTCAGAGAAGAGCTAACACCACTACTACTAATGGTATTTCAAAGCATAGAAAAGGCCAGAATACTACTTAACTCATTCTACGAAGCCAGCATATCCCTGATACCAAAACCAGGAAAAGGCACCACAAAAAAAGAAAATTACAGACCTATATCCCTCATGAACATAGATGCAAAAATCCTCAACAAAATTCTAGCCAATAGAATTCAACAACATATCAAAAAAATAATCCACCACGACCAAGTGGGATTCATACTAGGTATGCAAGGTTTGTTCAATATTAGAAAAACCATTAATGTAATCCACCATATAAATAAAACAAAAGACAAAAGCCACATGATCTTATCAATTGATGCAGAAAAGGCATTTGACAAAGTCCAACACCCATTCATGATAAAAACTCTCAGCAAAATAGGAATAGAAGGAAAATTCCTCAACATAATAAAGGGCATCTATACAAAGCCAACAGCCAACATCATTCTAAATGGAGAGAGCCTGAAAGCATTTCCCTTGAGAACGGGAACCAGACAAGAATGCCCTTTATCACCACTCTTATTCAACATTGTGCTAGAGGTCCTAGCCAGAGCAATTAGGCTAGACAAAGAAATAAAGGGCATCCGGTTTGGCAAGGAAGAAGTAAAATTATCTCTATTTGCAGATGACATGATCTTCTACACAGAAAACCCTAAGGAATCCTCCAGAAAACTACTGAAACTAATAGAAGAGCTCAGCAGAATTTCAGGTTACAAGATAAACATACAAAAATCACTTGGATTCCTCTATACCAACAAAAAAAAAACATTGAGGAGGAAATCACCAAATCAATACCATTCACAGTAGCCCCCAAGAAGATAAAATACTTAGGAATAAATCTTACCAAAGATGTAAAAGACCTATACAAAGAAAACTACAAAGTACTAGTGCAAGAAACTAAAAGTGACCTACACAAGTGGATAAACATACCATGCTCATAGATAGGAAGACTTAACATAGTAAAAATGTCTATACTACCAAAAGCCATCTGTATATACAACACACTTCTGATTCAAATTCCAACGACATTTTTTAATGTGATGGAGAAACAAATTACCAACTTCATGTGGAAGGGAAAGAAGCCCCGGATAAGTAAAGCATTACTAAAAAAGAAGACGAAAGTAGGAGGCCTCACTCTACCTGATTTTAGAACATATTACACAGCCACAGTAGTCAAAATAGCCTGGTACTGGTACAACAACAGGCACATAGACCAATGGAACAGAATTGAGAACCCAGATATAAATCCATCCACGTATGAGCAGCTGATATTTGACAAAGGCCCAGTGTCGGTTAATTGGGGAAAAGATAGTCTTTTTAACAAATGGCACTGGCATAACGGGATATCCATTTGCAAAAAAATGAAACAGGACCCATACCTCACACCATGCACAAAAACTAACTCCAAGTGGATCAAAGACCTAAACATAAAGACTAAAACGATAAAGATCATGGAAGAAAAAATAGGGACAACATCAGGAGCCCTAATACAAGGCATAAACAGAATACAAAGCATTACTAAAAATGACGAAGAGAACCCAGATAACTGGGAGCTCCTAAAAATCAAACACCTATGCTCATCTAAAGACTTCACCAAAAGAGTAAAAAGACCACCTACAGATTGGGAAAGAATTTTCAGTTATGACATCTCCGACCAGGGCCTGATCTCTGAAATCTATATGATTCTGTTAAAACTCAACCACAAAAAGACAAACAACCCAATCAAAAAGTGGGCAAAGGATATGAACACGCACTTCACTAAAGAAGATATTTAGGCAGTAACAGATACATGAGAAAATGCTCTCAATCATTAGCCATTAGAGAAATGCAAATTAAAACTACAAAGAGATTCCATCTCACTCCAACAAGGCTGGCATTAATCCAAAACACACACAAAAATAAATGTTGGAGAGGCTGTGGAGAGATTGGAACTCTTATACACTGCTGGTGGGAATGTAAAATGATACAACCACTTTGGAAATCTATCTGGCTTTTCCTTAAAAAGTTAGAAATAGAATTACCATACAACCCAGAAATCCCACTCCTCGGAATATATCCTAGAGAAATAAGAGCCTTTACACGAACAGATATATGTGCACCCATGTTTATTGCAGCACTGTTTACAATAGCAAAAAGATGGAAGCAACCAAGGTGTCCATCGACGGATGAATGGATAAATAAATTATGGAATATTCACACAATGGAATACTATGCATCGAAAAAGAACAGTGATGAATCTGTGAAACATTTCATAACATGGAGGAAACCTGGAAGGCATTACGCTGAGTGAAATTAGTCAGATGCAAAAGGACATATATTGTATAAGACCAGTATTATAAGATCTTGAGAAATAGTTTAAACTGAGAAGAACATATTCTTTTGTGGTTACGAGAGAGAGGAGGGAGGGAGGGTGGGAGAGGGTTATTTACTGAATAGATAGTAGATAAGAAGTACTTTAGGTGAAGGGAAGGACAATACTCAATACAGGGAAGGTCAGCTCAACTGGACTGGAACGAAAAGCAAAGAAGTTTCCTGAATAAACTGAATGCTTGGAAGGTCAGCGGAGCAAGGGCAGGGGTTTGGGGACTATGGTTTCAGGGGACATCTAAGTCATTTGGCAAAATAAATTCTATTAAGAAAACATTCTCCATCCCACTTTGAAGTGTGGGGTCTGGGGTCTTAAATGCTAACAAGCAGCCATCTAAGATGCATCAATTGGTGTCAACCCACCT
Source organism: Elephas maximus indicus (assembly GCF_024166365.1). Classification (NCBI taxonomy): domain Eukaryota; kingdom Metazoa; phylum Chordata; class Mammalia; order Proboscidea; family Elephantidae; genus Elephas; species Elephas maximus. The sequence continues at coordinate 232,568,810 of NC_064819.1, forward strand.
GGATCAAAGGAGAATGAAGAACACCAAGATCACAAGATAATTATGAGCCCAAGAGACAGAAAGGACCACATGAACTAGAGACTTACATCATCCTGAGACCAGAAGAACTAGATGGTGCCCAGCTACAACCGATGACTGCCCTGACAGGGAGCACCAGAGAGAAACCCTGAGGGAGCAGGAGAACAGTGGGATGCAGACCCCAAATTCTCACAAAGAGACCAGGGTTAATGGTCTGACTGAGACTAGAAGAATCCTGGCAGTCATGGTGCCCAAGCCTTCTGTTGGCCCAGGACAGGAACCATTTCCGAAGACAACTCACCAGACATGGATTAGACTGGACAGTGGGTTGGAGAGGGATGCTGATGAGGAGTGAGCTACTTGTATCAGGTGGACACTTGAGACTGTGTTGGCATCTTCTATCTGGAGGGGAGATGGGAGGGTAGAGAGGGTTAGAAACTGGCAAAATGGTCACGAAAGGAAAGACTGGAAGGCGGGAACGGGCTGACTCATTAGGGGGAGAGTAAATGGGAGTATGTAGTAAGGTGTATATAAGTTTATATGTGAGAGACTGACTTGATTTGTAAACTTTCACTTAAAGCATAATAAAAATTATTAAAAAAAATTATTACACAGATTGTTTTGTGACATTGGTTGCCAACCCCATAATGTGTCCACATGTTCCACTTCTCAACCTTGGGTTTCCCATTTCCATTCACCCAGTTTTCCTGTCCCTTCCTGCCTTCTCCTCTTTGCTTTTGGGCTGGTATGCCCATTTAGTCTCCTGTGCTGGTTGACCTATGTGTGTTATTGTTTGTCATATAGGTCTGTCTAATCGTTGCCTAAGGGTGAACTTAAGGATTGACTACGGTACTGAGTTAGCTGGGTGTCTGGGGGCCATACTCTCAGGGTTTCTCCAGTCTTTGTCAGACCAGTAAGTCTGGTCTTTTAAAATAATATCTTTTCTGTTAAGTGGGGGGTTGGATAGGCAGATTCTACTGAACTTCTTTTGAATAATACTGATATTCTACTCACAAGTCACCTCGGAGTCTGCATAGACAATCTTCTTTCTTTTTCTCAAGAGTGGTAGGGCCTGCTGGGATTATCACACCCTGAGCACATCCCTGAGGCTCCTGGGTCCCCAGAAGAGTGGCAGTCCACCCCACCACAGGGCTTCAGGCAGGGATCCACAGGACAATGTCTCAGAGTGCTGAGCACAGCCTTTCACAAAGGTGATCAAGTATTAGCTGTTATTCATCTTTCCAAATCGCTCCTTTTGATCTGGGACTTCAAAAAGTCAGTTGTTGTTATTAGGGGCCGTGGAGTAGGTTCTGACTCAAAGCGACCCTATGTACAACAGAATGAAACACTACCCAGTCCTGCACCATCCTCATCATCACTGTTAAACTTGAGCCCATTGTTGCACCCACTGTGTCAATCCATCTCCTTGAGAGTCGTCCTCTTTTTCGCTGACCCTGTACTTTATCAAGCATTATGTCCTTCTTCAAGGACTGGTCCCTCCTGATAACATGTCCAAAGTATGTGAGACAGTCTTGCCATCCTTGCTTCTAATGAGCATTCTGGCTGTACTTCTTCCTAAACAGACTTGTTCGTTCTTCTGGCAGTTCATAGTATATTCAATATTCTTCACCAACACCGTAATTCAAGGGCATCAATTCTTCTCCAGTGTTCCTTATTCATTGTCCGACTTTCACGTGCATATAATGTGACTGAAAACACCATGGCTTGCGTAAAGGGCACTTTAGTCCTTAAAGTAACATCTTTGTTTTTTAACACTTTAAAGAGGTCTTTTTTGTAGCAGATTTGCCCAATGCAATGCATATTGTGATTTCTTGACTGCTGCTTCCATGAGTGTTGATTGTGGATCCAAGTAAAATGAAATACTTGACAACTTCAATCTTTTCTCCATTTATCATGATATTGCTTATCGATCTAGTTGTGAGGATTTTTGTTTTCTCTATTGAGGTGTAATCCATACTGAAGGCTGTGGACTTTGATCTTCATCAGTAAGTGCTTCAAGTCTTCAGTTTCAGCAAGCAAGGTTGCATCATCTAAATATCAAAGGTTGTTAATGGGTCTTACAATCCTGATGCGCCATTCTTCTTCAAATAGTCCAGTTTCTCGGGTTATTTGCTCAGCATACAGATTGAACAGGTATGGTGAAAGGACACAACCCAATGTACACCTTTCTTGACTTTAAACCATGCAGTAGCCCCTTGTTCTGTTGGAATGACTGCCTCTTCGTCTAAGTACAGATTCCTCATGAGCACAATTAAGTATTCTGTAATTTCCATTCTTTGCAACATTATCCATAATTTGTTAGGATCTGCATAGTCAAATGCCCTTTGCATAGTTAATAAAACACAGGTGAAAATCTTTTTGGTATTCTCTGCTTTCAGCCCGGATCCATCTGACATCAGCAATGATATCCCTGGTTCCACATCCTCTTCTGAATCTGGCCTGAATTTCTGGCACCTCCTTGTTAATGTACTTCTGAAACCACTTTTGAATGATCTTCAACAAAATTTTACTTGTGTGTGATATTAATGATACTGTTCAGTAATTTCCACATTCTGTTGGATCACCTTTCTTGGGAATAGGCATAAATATGGATCTCTTCCAGTCGGTTGGCCAGGTAGCTGTCTTCCAAATTTCTTGGCATATTCAAGTGAGCGTTTCCAGCACTACATTTGTTTGTTGAAACATCTTGGTTGGTATTCTGTAAATTCCTGTTGCCTTGTTTTTCACCAATGGCTTAAGTGCAGCTTGGACCTCTTCCTTCAGTACAATCGGTTCTTGACCATATGTTACCTCCTGAAATGGTTCAATGTCAACCAATTCTTCTTGGTATTGTGACTTTGTGTATTCCTTCCATCTTCTTTTGATGCTTCCTGAATTGTACAGTAATTTGCCCATAGAATCTTTCAATATTCCAATTTGAGGTTTGAATTTTTTCTTCAGTTCTTTCAGTTTGAGAAATGCCCAGCATGTTCTTCCCTTTTGGTTTTCTATCTCCAGATCTTTGTACATGTCAATATAATACTTTGTTTTCTTGAGCTGCCCTTTGAAATCTTCTGTTCAGCTCTTTTACTTCATCATTTCTTCCATTCCTTTTAGCTACTGTATGTTCAAGAACAAGTTTCAGAGTCTTCTGATATCCATTTAGGTCTTGTCTTTCTCTCCTGTCTTTTTAATGGTCTCTTGCTTTCTTTATGTGTGAAGTCCTTGATGTCATTCCACAATTCACCTGGTCTTTGGTCATTAGTGTTTAGCGCACCAAATCTATTCTCGAGGCGGTCTCTAAATTCAGATGGGATATACTCAAGTTTGTACTTTGGCTCTCATCCACTTGTTCTAATTTTCTTCAGTTTCAACTTGAACTTTCATATGAGCAATTGATGGTCTGTTCTGCAGTCAGCCCCTGGCCTTGTTCTGACTGATGATATTGAGCTTTTCCATTGTCTCTTTCCACAAATGTAGTTGATTTGATTCCTGTGTAGTCTATCTGGTGAGGTCCAAGTGTATGGTCACCGTTTATGTTGTCGTAAAAAGGTATTTACAATGAAGAATTCGTTGGTCTTGCAAAATTCTATCTTGAAATCTCCAGTGTCGTTTCTATCACCAAGGCCAGGTTTTCCAACTACCAATCCTTCTTTGTTTCCAGCTTTCAAATTCTGGTCTCCAGTAATTATCAATGTATCTTGATTTCATGTTTGATCAATTTCAGACTGCAGAAGTTGGTTTAAAATCTTCAATTTCTTCATCTTTGGCTTTAGTAGTTAGTGCCTAAATTTGAATAATAGTCGTATTAACTGGCCTTCCTTGTAGGCATACGGGTATTATCCTATCACTGACAGCCTTGTACTTCAGGATAGATGGCATTCTTCTTCAATTTGTCATTCCCGGCGTAGTAGACCATATAATTGTCTGGTTCAAAATGGCCAATATCATTTCAACTCACTAATGCTCACTAATGCCTAGGATATCAATGTTTATGCATTCCATTTCATTTTGACAACTTCCAAATTCTCCTAGCTTCATATTTCATACATTCAATAGATAATATTCAAAACTGAAAAATCAAGAAGTGTGAATGTAAGGCAAGTTATTTAGATTTATGGAAGTAAAACCCCAGCTAAAATAGTTGAAAATTATTTCTGAGGAGTTGGTAGAGGTGGAATAGAGCATGGAATTTTCACTTTTCATTATAGACCTTGAAGTAGTTATTGTTGTTAGGTGCTGTCAATTCAATTTTGACTCATAGTGACCCATGTGACAGAATAGCACTGCCCAAGGGTTTCCTGGCTGTAGTCTTTATAGGAGCAGATTACCAAAGCTTTCTCCCACAGAGCTGTTGAGTGTGTTCGAACCACCAACCTCTTGGTTAGCAGCTGAGTGCTTTACTGTTGTGCCACCAGAGCTCCTTTGAAATAGTCAGCTTTTCAAAATTTATTTATTCCATTACTTCAGTAAAAAAAAAAATTAATATAAAATTTTAAAGTCCATGAATCTGGAGAAATTTTTATCAAACTGAAAAATTATCACCCGCGGTTTAATGATGCCAATGCCATTGAAAATGCACACATTTGTATTTCTCAAATCTAAATACAGAAACACTGAGTAATTTGTCAAGTTGTATTTCTGATTATTTTATTTTAGATTCCCTTAAAATGTAACCCCCAGATTAATTAACATAATTTAAAATTTTTCCATACCTGATCCTGAAAGTTCCATTTAAAGTTCTTGAAATAAATTCTGGACAAGTAGATACTACTTTGGGTGGTCTATTTCTTTAAGAAGACACGTTCTCTGGTCCCAACTTTATTGTTCTTGGCTCTTTTCTGTTCTGTTTCCCTGGCTCACAGTTTCCCTATGTGTTGTGGTTTGATGTCCTTGTAGGGAAAGGAACAACAACAACAAAAAAAGACAAAGAAATACAAAGGTGGAGAAAAAAATCCCAGCAAAGCAATGGCCATTGTTCTATGGTTGCTGGGAATACAGTGAGCTACACAGGATTAAGTCCCGTAGATAGATTTTTATACAATAGTACAACATACTACACTTGGCTGTAGATCTAAGATGACAGGTTTAGAGTGAAGATAGGAGGATTGTATGGGTTTTGTGGTGAGTGAAGAAATCTGACTCTGGCCTTGGCATCATCCAAGCAGGGCCATAGGAGGAGTAATAATCTCTCTTCTTAGCTTAGTGGAATGTCTAGTTTCTTGACTTGGAGATAAATCATCTTTTCTTTACCTTTTCTTGATCTGCAGTAACAAAAAAAAAGGAAAGGGAGAAAGAAATTATGAGGAGACAGGAAATCAAAATAAAGTAGATGATAAATAATGGAGCAATAAATGTGTACAAGCTATGTCTAAAACTGGTCTTATCATGTGTTCTGAGTGGTGATTCTCAAACAAACGAAAAAAAAAGCTTGGTGGATAACTAATGTGGGTGGGTTGGTTCCTGAAACTCTCTTCTAGAAGTAGGACTGGCCTAAATATGTTCCCGGCTTAGGGTCTTCCACCAGTCTCTCTAACAGAGAATGTGGGTAAAGTCTAAATTTAATCTTCTGTCAGTTAAAAATGACGATTGCAAAATATAGACACAATTGTCATCAATTCTGCAAATAGAATTTTTTTTTTTTTTAATCAAAGCTCATTTACTTTTCATCAGTTTGACATGTGGAATTTTTAATTAAAAATTTGTTCAAATGGCAAGGTCGCTCAAAAATGCTGTTTCTACGAATGTCAAAATGTGGCGATGCTCTTGTAGAAATGCGTCTTTCCTCACTGAGTAGCTCCCAGCCATGCCCTGTGGACTTGGTCCTGTTTATAGTAACATTGAAACCAGGTATGGGCTGCTCCTGTGTCCTCCAAGCTCCTCATGGACTTTCCCCACCTGGTGGTGGTTAGTCCTGCCTTAGTTTCTGAGGCAGGGAAGGTAGCAGGAGCTCCCTCAAATCATGGAGTGATGTTGGAATCTTCTCAGACTCCACATGTAGGGACACAATCAAGTTGGCTGGCTCCCATGATCACTGTGCCAACAACAACTACAACGTAAACATCATCATCAACATCTACAACATCAACAATACAACATAACAACAGCATCAACAACAGCAGCAGTAGCAGCAACAACAGCAGCATAGACAACGTTGATAACAGCAACAACACTCATCAGCGTCAGCATCAACAACAACAGCCACTGGTGACTGACTACTAGGTAAACACTGGGCGTTCCATCTGCTTTTTCTCATCTGTGAATCCAGCCTTTTGCGGGGAGGCAGCACTCATGAAGTGCATGGGCTGTGGACTCTGATCGCCAGGATTAGGATCTTGTCTTTGTCATTTCCTGGCCATATGACTTTGGGCAAATTCTTTACTCTCACTGTGCCTTGGTCTTTTCGGTTGTCAAATGCTTTTAGTAATAATCCCTATTTTATAGAGTTGTTGTGAGGCTTCAGGGGGATCATACAGAAGAAAGGCTTAGAAAGCACTAGTTGAAAGCTCTTAGTAAATGTTAGCTTTTGTTAGCCTCATTTTACAGAACAGGAAACAGGTGAAGTAAGGTATGCATCAGTAAGTGGTTGAGACTGTATTTGTAACTAGGTCTGATTCCAGGTGGACTTGGTGCCCTTAGGAACCAAATGACTTGGGTGACAGGGAAGGAGGGTCCTATCCTACCCTATCCCTGTGGCTCTCTCTTGGTGGCTGAGACACTGGATCTGGGGCCCTATTGTCTCTGGTCAGTGTTCCTGAATAAGGCAGCTGCCTGCCTGACCCCATGGACAAACTGTGGCCGACCCTTCTTCCTACCTCCTCTAGGCTGCCCTCCTCCCAGCTCTTATCCCCTCACAGTCTCGTTCTGCAAGCCCCAAGCCTTACACAGACCCAGCTTCTATCTTAGAAAGGTGAATTGGGTTATGCAACGTGGAAAAAGAAAAGTGCAAATCTTTGTAGAAGCTTTTGTGGATCACACAACCCTAGGAACAACTTTTTAAATAATCAGCCTATTTTGAACCATCCTGTTGACGATTAAACAACTCTTACAGTAGAGGTGCATGTTGTATCACTGAGCTGCATTTCTGCCTCTTAAAGTAACTCAGGACATGTCTTAAAATGTGATTTCCAATAAATAGTCTATGTATACATTTTCCTGTTTTATAGGACAGCTATGAAAGCCTCTACTAATAATGGTTATTTAACATTTTTTAAGGGCCAGACATTTTATGTGCCTTCTCTCATTTAATTGTTACAACAAGCCATTGAGGTAGGTACTGTTGTTCCCATTTACAGAGGAAGAAACTGAGGCTTAGAGAAGTTAAGATCACACAGATGGTGTGGTGAAATGAGTTCCTTTATGTGGCCTTTTGCCTTAGTTCCTTGGAAAAAACAGCTTGAGAGATTTTTTTCCCCCTAAGCCCTGAGGGGGAAAATTTTGCCCTAGTTTTTTATCCCAGAGGGTTTGTTACTTTTCCCAGGTTGATTTACATTTCCTGGGGAAGCTGTAAACAAGGATGGTTTGATACTTTTTGCCTGGCCCTGGGCTGTAGCCTGCCCTGTGATTTGTATGTGCCTGGCAGGGATTGGTCGACAGACTAAGCAAATGAAGTATCTGTAGCCTACTGTGATCATTAAGGCTGTGTGTCAACTTGCCTGTGCCATGATTCTCAGTGGCTTGGCAGTTATGATGTAGTTTGGCAGTCATATGACGATGTGATTACTTCCATGATGAGATTTGGTATAAGGCAATCACTTCCATAATGGGATCTGCTGTGAGTAGCCAATCAGTTGAAAAGGAGTTTCCTTGGGGGTGTGGCCTGCACTGAATGTAAGTGGACTCTCTGGCAAGGCTCTCAGGCTTTTGCTAGCTCTGAATCCTGCAGCTGGCTCCTGTTGCTCTGACCTCTGGTTCTTGAGACTTGAGCTAGCAGCTTACCTGCTGTCTTGCCTGCCAATCTTGGGATTCATCGATCTTTGCAGCCTGTGAGCCAGAGCTCTGCTGTCTGACCTGTTGATCTTGGGTTCACCTGCCCCTGTTGCTACATGAATCAGAAGCCTCCAGCCTGACCTATATCGATTTGGGATGTTCTAGCCTCTACAACCGTGTGAGCCATTTCCTTTATATAAATCTCTCTGGCTTTGCTTCTGTAGAGAACACAGCCTAAGACACCTACCATGCAAATTAAGTGCCTGTGGCCTATATAGAGGGAATTGGTTGGTTCACGGCCCTGGTGGGAGGGCCATGTCTTGAAACTGACAAGGAGTTGTAGCTATAATCAGCCAACCCCAAAAAGGTTTTGTGGATACAGAAAGAAGCAGGAAGAGAAGCAGCAGGAAGAAACAGAAGGAAGAAAGGAAAGAGAAGAAGCAGAGAGAAAGAGGAAGCAAGGAAACTCCTAAAAGAGCTGTAACACGGGTCAAGGGCTGTAATACCGGAGACAGAGCCAGCTCTGGAAAGGGCCCAGCGGCAGAGCCAGCAGCAACAGACAGCAGGGGTAAGAGGAGCTGAGAGAGCTGCCCTACACTGAAGAAAGAAGACTTTGCCCACATGCCTCCTGATGCTGATCCCAAGTTGTAGCCTATTGATCCTGAGTTGTACCTTGTTGCTTCCTTGATAAACCACTTAATTGTAAGCATGGTCTGTGAATTTCGTGTGACCATTGCAATCGATTATTGAATCCAGAAGAGAAGTAAAGAGTGCCATGGGAGGGACAGCTGGTGTCAGAGTTGTTAAAACATTGGAGAGTAGAGGTATGTCTGACCTCCACCTCATAGGGATCAGCCTTGGGCTGATCTTGATTCACATTATCCCCCCTGAAGTTAGGTACTATTCCCACTACCCTTTTACAGATGGGAGATGTGAAGACCTGGGAAAAACCCAGATGAATTTCCATTAGGAATGCTGTAGAAGGAACTCCAGCATTTATACCACAGACATCTGGTGAGCTGCTGCTCTGTGTGTGCCGGGACTGTGTTAAGCTCTCAGGCTGTGACAGTCAACAGGACAACATCTCTGTCCTCAGGGCTGGTGCTCAGGTGGGTGGAAAGCTGCACTGAGACCAGGGTACAGGTGGGATGGTTGGTCTAGATCAAAGATCTGAAACCCAAATGTTTACAAGAGCCATCCAGAAAATATAAGCGTACCAGGCATAAGATAGTCAGGAATGGTGGGGACTGTGGTCACTGCAGAGGGCATGGCCCATCAAAAAGCTGAGAATCACCCAGCTCGAGCACATTATCACCAGAAGGAAATGCCTGGCCAGTGTTAGAAAATCTTGTGATTTTTTAACAGATCCTAGAAGTCAGTTTATGTGAGATTTCCCATTTTTAAAAATACTGTGTGGGCCAAGCAAAATAATCAAGGCCTTATGTGCTGTGGGCTGTCAGCATGTGAATTCAAAGACCTCTTCCAACTTTCCTAGATTCAAATTCTAGGAAAAGTCTCATACCCCCGCGATTCTTCTCCAGCAACATTTTTCTCAAGTACTGAATATGTTAAGGGTGAAAGTTTTGAAGAATGGATAAAATTTAGTACAGTTTCTGACACCAACGGGCTAAAAACAGAGTACAGATAAAATAAATATGTATAAACGTACTGCATAAACAAGCCTGTGGGAATGGTACTGTACGAAACAAACAAAACCCCAAAACCATTGCCGTCGAGTCCATTCCGACTCATATCGACCCTATAGGACAGAGTAGAACTGCCCCAAAGGGTTTCTAATGAGCGCCTGGTGGATTCAAACTGCGGACCCTTTGGTTAGCAGCCAAACTTCCCCTTTATTTAGATTTTTTTTTGAAGCTTACTTTTTGAATAGGTTCACATGGTTCAAAATTCAGAAAGTGCAAAAATGTATGCATTGAAAAGACTCCCTCACTCCTATATCCCATAGCCACCCATTTCCACTGACAACCAATGTTAAGTTTTTTGCATATTCCTCCAGGGATACAAGGAAATATGTATATAAACTCCCTTCTTTTCTCTACAAATGATAGAATGTATACTTTTCTATAATTTGCTTTTTTTTTTTTCTCCTTAGCAATGTATCTTGGATAATTTCCTTATCAGTATTTGTAAAGCTGCCTCATTCTTTTTAATGGCTGTTGTTGTTAGGTGTTGTCAAGTCAGTTCCAACTCATAGCGACCCTATGTACAACAGAAAGAAACACTGCCCAGTCCTGCGCCATCTTCATGATGGTTGTTATGCTTGAGGCCGTTGTTGTAGCCACTGTGTCAATTCATCTTGTTGAGGGTATTACTCATTTTTGCTGACTTGCTGTTTACGAAGCATGATATCCTTCTTTTTAATGGGTTTTTTAAAATAGTATTTTGGAGCCCTGGTGTCACAGCAGTTAAGATCTCGGCTGCTAACCAAAAAAGGTCAGCAGTTCAAATCCACCAGCTGCTCCTTGGAAACCTTTCTACTCTGTCCTTTAGGGTCACCATGAGTAGGAATCAACTCAATGGCAACAGGTTTGGTTTTTTTTTTTTACATAGTATTTTATTGAGTGGCCTACGATAATTTATTTAAGTGGCCCCACAGTTAATGACATTTGGGTTATTTCCAATCTTTTGTTATATTAAAAATGATTCAATGAATAATCATTTATATATCATTTTGCACATATAAATTCCAGGAAACGTGGAATTGCCAGGTAGATGGATATGTGCATTTGTAATTTTGATAACAGTTGTCAAATTGTCCTTCAGAGAGGTTTCCAACTTGTGTTCCTACCGATGATATATGAGACTGGCTATTTTCCCACATTCTTCCCAACACAGTATGTTACCAAGGAATTTAGTCTTCTAAAAAAATTTTAGTCTTCTACAATCCAAAAGAAAGTGGATATTAACAGTGCCAATTTGTACTTTTCTTATTATGAATGAGGTTGTGCATATAAGAACTGTTTTAATTCCCTTTTCACTGAATTATCTGTTGAAGTCCTTCACCTATTTTTCTGTTGAGTAGTTGCTCTTATGGATTTGTTAGAGCTCTTGATATATTGAGGAAATTAGCTCTTTGTAGAGTAGTATTTTTTCCAAGTTTGTCATTTTTTTTTTAAGCTTCTGTTCGTTTTTTAACGCAGAATTTCTTATTTTTATGGAGGCAAACTTATTAATCTTTCCTATGTGGGTCTGAAATTGATCGAGCATGCGATCAGGATGCATTGATAATTACTGGTGATTGGAATGTGAAAGTTGGAAACAAAGAAGGAGGATTGGTAGTTGGAAAATATGGCCTTGGTGATAGAAACAATGCTGGAGATCGAATGATAGAATTTTGCAAGACCAATGACTTCTTCATTGCAAATAACTTCTTTCACCAACATAAATGGCAACTACACACATGGACTGCACCAGATGGAACACATAGGAATCAAATTGACTACATCTGTGGAAAGAGATGATGGAAAAGCGCAATATCCTCAGTCAGAACAAGGCCAGGGCCCACTGTGGAACAGACCAGCAATTGCTCATATGCAAGTTCAAGCTGAAACAGAAGAAAATCAGAGCAACTCCACAAGAGCCAAGGTATGACCTCGAGTATATCCCACCTGGATTTAGAGACCACTTCAAGAATAGATTTGACGCATTGAACACTAGTGACTGAAGACCAGATGAGTTGTGGAATGACATCAAGGACATCATACATGAAGAAAGCAACAGGTCATTGAAAAGACAGAAAAGAAAGAAAAGACCAAGATGGATGTCAGAGGAGACTCTGAAGCTTGCTCATGAACATTGAGCAGCTAAAGCAAAAGGAAGAAAGGATGAAGTAAAAGAACTGAACAGAAGATTTCAAAGGGCATTTCAAGAAGACATCTCAAGAAGACAAAGTATTATAGTGACATGTGCAAAGAACTGGAGATACAAAACCAAAAGGGAAGAACACACTCGACGTTTCTCAAACTGAAAGAACTGACGAAAAAATTCAAGCCTCAAGTTGCAATACTGAAGGATTCTATGGGGAAAATACTAAACAATGCAGGAAGCATCAAAAGAAGATGGAAGGAATACACAGAATCATTATACCAAAAAGAATTAGTCGATGTTCAACCATCAAGGGGTAGCATATGATCAGGAACCAATGGTGCTGAAGGAAGAAGTCCAAGCTGCTCTGATGGCATTGGCGAAAAACAAGGCTCCAGAAATTGACAGGGTATCAGCTGAGATGTTTCAACAAATAGATGCAGTGCTGGAGGTGCTCACTTGCGTATGCCAAGAAATATGCAAGACAACTTCCTGGCCAACTGACTGGAAGAGATCCATATTTATGCCTATTCCCAAGAAAGATGATCCAACCAAATGCAAAAAGTATAGAACAATATCATTAATATCACACACAAGCAAAATTTTGCTGAAGATCATTCAAAAACAGCTGCGCAGTCTATCGACAGGGAACTGCCAGAAATTCAGGCTGGTTTCAGAAGAGGGCGTGGAACCAGGGATATCATTGCTGATGTGAGATGGATCCTGGGTGAAAGCAGAGAATACCAGAAGGATGTTTACCTGTGTTTCATTGACTAGGCAAAGGCACTCGACTGTGTGCCTCATAATGAATTATGGATAACATTGCAAAGAATGGGAATTGCAGAACACTTAATTGTGCTCACGAGGAACCTGTACATAGATCAAGAGGCAGTTGTTCAGACAGAACAAGGGGATACTGATTGGTTTAAAGTCAGGAAAGGTGTGTGTCAGGGTCTTATCCTTTCACCATACCTATTCAATCTGTATGCTGAGCAAATAATCTGAGAAACTGGACTATATGAAGAAGAACAGGGCATCAGGATTGGAGGGAGACTCAGTAACAACCTGTGTTATGCAGGTGACACAACCTTGCTTGCTGAAAGTGAAAATGACTTGAAGCACTTACTAATGAAGATCAAAGACCACAGCCTTCAGTATGGATTGCACCTAAGCATAAAGAAAATAAAAATCCTCACAACTGAACCAGTGAGCAACATCATGATAAATGGAGAAAAGATTGAAGTTGTCAAGGGTTTCATTTTACCTGGGTCCACAATCAACAGTCATGGAAACAGCAGTCAGGAAATCAAAAGACGCATTGCATTGGGCAAATCTGCTGCAAAGGACCTCTTCAAAGTGTTGAAGAGCAAAGATGTCACCTTGAAGACTAAGGTGCACCTGACCCAAGCCATGGCATTTTCAATCACGTCATATGCATGTGAAAGCTGGACAATGAATAAGGAAGACCAGAGAAGAACTGATGCCTTTGAATTGTGGTGTTGGTGAAGAATATTGAATATACCATGGACTGCCAAAAGAATGAACAAATCTGTCTTGGAGGAAGTACAACCAGAATGGCCCTTAGAAACAAGGATGGTGAGACTGTGTCTTACATACTTTGGACATGTTGTCAGGAGAGATCAGTCCCTGGAGAAGGACATCATGCTTGGCAGGTACAGGGTCAGCTGAAAAGAGGAAGACCCTCAAGGAGATGGATTGTCACAGTGGCTGCAACAGTGGGCTTAAGCATAACAACTATTGTAATATTGGCACAGGACCAGGCAGTGTTTCGTTCTGTTGTGCACAGGGTCACTATGAGTCGGAGCCAACTCAACAGCACCTAACAACAACAATGTGGGTCTTGGATTTTGGGTTTTATTTAGAAAGACCTTCCCCACTAAGAAAGTGTAAAATAATTCTTCTGTAGCTTCTTCATTATTTTACTATTTCTTTCTTTCTTTTTTTTTTTGCATTTTTAAGTCTTTTATATATTTGAATTTTTCTCAATGTATGATGTGAGGTATGGATTCAACCTAGTCTTTTTTCCAATTGGCTACCAAATTGTCCCCAAACACTTTCTGAGTTGTTGATTTAGGAATTTCAAACCCCTACCTTTGCAGGTTTTCAGCTTCCTCTATAGTCTCAGGTAAAGCCTTTCCTTTGGTCTCTGGAAGCAGGAGCACCAACCCACCAGCAATCAAGCCAACCACAGCTGAAAAAGCCAGACATATGCAAATCACATTAAGAACTGAAAAATGTAGGTTGTGTAATTAGATCTCCCCTTATTTCTATTTTTGTGTTTTCTTATACTTATTTACAGATTCCGTTGTGATCTCTGACTGCCCCATTTTCCATCATAAATATTACACTGACTCCAAACTCCACTAGGTTACAGTTCCATTTAGGGAAATGAAATACTTAACATTTTGAGCCAAGGTTATTCTAGGCTAGAGGACATTGTCACCATATTAAGATACTTTGGAGTTAGAAAATAACTGAAAAAATCAAATGTTAAAAAAGGAAGGACATAACCCTGCTATCATAAAGCGCTTAGTAATGAAAATTAATCAGACGTTTGGATCTTTACTAGCAGATAAAAGTACTGAATCATGTATTAGTGCATAACATGATTAACAAGAATAGCCGGGCTTTTCAGTTCAAAGTCAGGTGTTTGATCAGTTCTTTTTGTTCCTTTTTTCTTTGTCTCCATCTGTAACCTTTTGCGTGTGCTGGGGGTAGATACTAAACTCTCTAATACTTTTGTTTGTTTAAATTCTCATTAAAGTTTTAGGCTTTAAAAATTGTATTTCTATATGTATTTCCATAACAGAAAATGCAGGAAGTGGGCTCTGGGTTATTTGCTAGTGTTAGGGTTTCAGTAAAATGCCGGGCCCAGCCCGTCTCTGGGCTTTGAGTGCTTTCCACACTCCAAGCCTGGTAATGGGAACGGGCTACAGAGAAACACACAGGAAACCCAGGGGCAACTGCCCATCCCTGGTAACCACAACAGGAGGGAGGATTTTTGGTAAACCTCATTCATATCTGGAAAGAACTTGGGCTTAAAAATGGATGACCTTGGGCAATTTAAAGAGTTTGACATTAACTGGCCTGTGACCTAAGCAACGCACATATATAGAAGTATGTTTTGATTCCAGGAGTTGAGACCAAACATATACCATTTTATAACTGTTTATCAAGGACTTGCAGTGTATTGAAGGAGCCCTGGTAGTGCAGTGATTAAGTGCTCGGCTGCTAACCGAAAGGTCAGCAGTTCGAACCCACCAGCTGCTCTGTGGCAGAAAGACGTGGCAATCTGCTTCCATAAAGATTACAGTCTTGGAAACCCTATGGGCTAGTTCTACTCTGTCTTTTAGAGTCTCTGTGAGTTGGAATCTACTTAATGGCAATGGGTTTGGTTTTTTGTTTTGTACTATATTGGGAGCTATGCTAAGCATATTATATGTAATGGCTCACTCCTTACCCAAACTCTGAGTTAGGCATTATAATTCTCATTCTATAGATGAGTCAAACTGAGACTCACCATGGATAAGCCACTTTCCTAAGTCAACTAGCCCATAGAAGATGGTCAGTCTTGCTTCGAACCTCATCTCCAGGTCTGCTGCGCTAGGCTGCCATATTAATGAGCCTCACTGCCCTCTTCTCCTTGCATGAAGGCACCAGATAGACTTGACAGCGCAGTTTTAAATTAAAATTAAACAATGGTGCCCTAAACATACCTTATTTTATGATAGGCTTATTTTATGTATTTATTTAATCAAAGCAACAGAAAGGGTTCAAAGGATTTGTGATGAAAAATGACGTTTCTTGCCCCAGACCCCTTACCCTTACTCTCAGTCCCAAAGCAAACATTTTTATCTGAATCTGTTTCCACTCACTCTGGCGGTCCTTTCTTAAATCCAAATAATATACTTAATTAGATACTTTTTCCCGATCTATCCGATTTGTTGTTGTTAGGTGCCATCCAGTTGGTTCCAACTCATAGCGACCTTATGCACAACAGAATGAAACACTGCCTGGCCTTTTGCCATCCTCACAATTGTTGCTATGTTTGAGCCCATTGTTGTAGCCATTGTGTCAATCTATCATGTTGAGGGTCTTCCTCTTTTTCACTGGCCCTCTGCTTTACCAAGCATTATGTCCTTCTCTAGGGACTGGTCCCTCCTGATAACATGTCCAAGGTATGTGAGATGATGGTCTTGCCACCCTTCCTTCTAAGGAACGTTCTGGCTGTACTTCTTCCAAGACAGATCTGTTCTTTCCTTTGGCAGTCCATGGTATATTCGATAGTCTTTGCCAACACCGCAATTCAAAGGCGTCAACTCTTCTTCGGTCTTCCTTATTCATTGTCCAGCTTTCACATTCATATGAGGCAATTGAAAACACCGCAGCTTGGGTCAGAGGCATCTTAGTACTCAAAGTGACATCTTTGCTTTTCAACACTTTAAAGAGTTCTTTTGCAGCCGATTTGCCCAACACAACAGGTCCTTTGATTTCCTGACTGCTGCTCCCATGGGTATTGGTTGTGGACCCAAGTAAAATGAAATCCTTGATTTCAATCTTCTCTCTGTTTATCATGATGTTGTAATTGTGAAGAATACAATATATTCATAAAATTACCATTGTTGGCATTTTACATTTGCAAAGAAAGGCCTAGTTAGTCAGGATATTCCCTATTAATGTTTCGAGTGCTCTTTCAACAAGGACTTTTCAATTGGTTGATTTTTCAGGCTTCTTGGTGATTTCTCAGGCTTCTTACTGATGAAGATCAAAGACCACAGCCTTCAGTATGGATTACACCTCAACATAAAGAAAACAAAAATCCTCAGAACTGGGTCAATAAGCAACATCATGGTAAACGGAGAAAAGATTGAAGTTATCAAGGATTTCATCTTACTTGGATCCACAATCAACACCCATGGAAGCAGCAGTCAAGAAATCAAAAGATGCATTGCATTGGGTAAATCTGCTGCAAAAGACCTCTTTAAAGTGTTCAAAAGAAAAGATATCACTTTGAGGACTAAGGTGTGCCTGACCCAAGCCATGGTATTTTCAATCACCTCTTATGATTGTGAAAGCTGGACAATGAATAAGGAAGACTGAAGAAGAGTTGATGCCTTTGAATTGTGGTGTTGGCAAAGACTACTGAATATATACCATGGACTGCCAAAAGAACGAACAAATCTGTCCTAGAAGAAGTACAGCCAGAATGCTCCTTAGAAGCGAGGATGGTAGGACTTCGTATCACATACTTTGGACATGTTATCAGGAGGGGACATCATGCTTGGTAAAATGGAAGGTCAGCAAAAAAGAGGAAGACCCTCAAAGAGATGGACTGACACAGTGACTGCAAAAATGGGCTGAAACATAACTAAGGTTGTGAGGATGGTGCAGGATTGGGCAGTGTTTCGTTCTGTTGTACATAAGGTCGCTATGAGTTGAAACTGACTTGATGGCACCTAACAACAACAGTATTTTGTGGCTAAGATCACAATTACCACACCATTAGTGTATAGAAATGATTGAGTGCTTGACTACTAATTGAAAGGCTGGCATTTGAACCTGTCTAGAGGTGCCTGGGAAGAAAGGCCTGGTGATCTGCTTCTGAAAGGTTTGAAAGTTTTAAAAACCCTATAGAGGAGTTGTACTCTGCCACACATGAGGTCGCCATGAGCTGGACTCCGTACCAACTGGTTTGGTTTCTGGTTATTGTGAGGAAGAGAAAGGGAAAGAAGTTAAAATGCAAAATGGTTAGTTTTGTTTCCTGCAACTACTCAGATTACAGGTTGGTAGGGAAGAAGATGACACTGCTGACAAAGATAAAGCTGGGGCTTGTCTTTAAATTTACCATACATGTTGAAATGCAAATATAATGTTTTACCTTTCCCAAGGGGAGATAGGGCATGAAGAAGGGTCAAGGCAGTTCCTCTGAGACTGGACTTCTCTCATTGCTTTGTTAAACAGTCCCTAGAGAAACAGGAGGTGTCCATTCTCTATCCAGGAATACCCATTGGCCCACTGAACACCCGTTGTCCTCCCAAGGGAGAAGTTGAGATTGAGGCATTTCCAATGTCTTCCTGGAAGGAGGGAGTCTAGAGGGTGCATGGGCATCTCCTCAAGATGGAAAGAGGTGACAGGTCCTCAGCCAATATTGAGGAGAAGAAGAAATCTGGGGTATGTATGTCCCTTAAGCAGGGCCAACCACTCCGTGGCCAGACCATAGCAATCTCAGGATAAAGAACTTGTGTTCTATCAACTTTGGACATCTTGTCATGATTAAGTTGGAATGTGAAGGAATTTACTGGGTCTGTTACGAGGGTGAGTTCTATCAACAGTCTGGAACTTTCACTGGCAGATCTATAGCAATGGAAAATCTTTTCCCTCACAAATCCCTGGAAAGGATGGGGAAGAGAAGGAGTGAACAGAGGTACAGCCGTGTGGCACTGAGCAGCATCAGGAGAAAACGATAGGGGTGCTCCCCAGTGTACATCTGGGAGGTCTTTTTCTTCCCTCCTTTAAACTGAGCATTGTAGGTTGTCCTTGTTGTGTCATAGAGTCAATTCCGACTCAGTGATCCCATGTGATAGAGTAGAACTGCCTCACAGGATTTTCTTGGCTATAACCTTTATGGGAGCAGATCACCAGGTCTTTCTCTCGAGGAGCTGCTAGGTGGGTTCAAACTGCCAAGCTTCCAGTTAACAGCCAAGTGCTTAACTGTTGAGCCTCCAGGGCTCCTGAGTGTTGTATGCCCATGGAAAAAGCATGACATATTTAAATGCAAAGGGGCTTAACATGGGTCTTGAAGGAGACTGAACTGCGTGTAACATGAGAAGGTGGGTGTTGTGTGTGTGAATCTGGAAACTGCATTCACGTCATAGACATCCGTGGGACACATGGAAGGAAGAAGATCCGTCTCATAGTCTGTCGTTGTAGAGAAAGCCAGTGGAGGCTGAATGAATGGAAGGTCCAGGAATTCTCTCCATCTGTACATTTTATGCTCAGCACATGTCTCTGTGTGCTGACTGATGACAATAGGACCTGTCCCTGTGACCTTGCATCCTCCTCCCACTGGCAGGGCCAGGCAGGAGATCGGCAATTTACAGTCTGACCTGCCCTGACTCTGCTGACTGTGTTAGAAGGGAATGCCGTGCCCCTCTCCCGTAAATCTAACTGCTGAGGAGTTTGAAGGAGGAGGCCCCAACACCCACTCAGTGCTCCATTATGCTCATGCCTTTTCGTAATTTTGGTTTTCATTCCAACCACCATTTTTTGAAGTAATGAAGTAATTTTCCACAACTGGGAATAGAGGCAGCAGAAAAAGCCAACCCTTTGACAGAGAGACCCAAGGAGGGGTGGAAACCGTAGGGAAGAGAGTCAGGGACACTGCTTCATGACCACTTCCTTCCAGCTCGCTTTTCTCTTGAAGTTTGTACTTCGGACTTTGTGAGTCCTAATGCATTCCCACACTTGAGGTTAGTAGTTGCCTGCATGACTCCTATTTTTAGGTAGAAAAATGAAGGTCGCTAGAAAAACAGATTTTCACTTAACCACATTGATGAGGATGTCTTACCAAAAACCACCAGTGGGAGTTCATGCCAGATGTCAGTGAGCCGGTACACTAGGAATGGCGTGAGGATGCCACCAATGTCACACATTGAGGAGCAGACATGAACGCCAAGGTTCCTAAAATGCAAGAATCTTATTAACTGTTTAACTTATCATAGTACTTAGTAAACTGTCACCCCAACTCCAAATAAATAGGCTCCCAAGTCATTAAAATGTCTGCCAACTGAAAAAATGTGTTCACACTATTTAACGCACAAAAATGATGCCGTTAGTTGCTATTGAGTCTGCTCTGACTCATGGTGACCTTATGTATAACAAAATGAAACGTTGCCTTGTCCTGTTCCAGCTTCACGATCGTTGACATGTTTGAGTCCATTGTTGTGGCTGTTGTCAATCCGTCTCATGGACGGTTTCCCTCATTTTAGCTGACCTCTACTTTACCAATCATGATGTCTTTTTCTAGCAATTGGTCTTTCCTGATGACGTGTTCAAAGCAAGCAAGTCAAAGTCTTGCCATCCTCACTTCTATGTATGGTACATAAATCCATTCGTATTCTGATGCACTTGTTTTATATAAGCTTAATTAGAGAGGGGAGAAATTTTTACTTTGTATTTTCATCATCTGGCTTCCCTGCACCATTTCTAGGGGCTGTTTGTGCTGTTCCAGAGTATTCTCTCCTATAACCGCTTGGTAATCTCTCTCTTGGAATTCGGTATCTCCTGTTCTCACCACACAGTTTCTGAATTTTACCCCAGCCTGTAAGTGTGGGAGGTGAACTGTTTGACTTGGCTTCTGTCTTTAAATGTTCTCATCTTCTCCTACACTGTGTGTTAACAAGTAATGTATCCTTACCTTGCACCTGTGATAGTACCTGCCAAGGAACAGATACTCCACCCACTCTCTCTGTGTGATGTAAAATGTACTCACCTAATGAATGTGGGGTACAATTCCGCGCTGACCAGGCAAACCATTTCATAGGCCATTGTAATCCCCATTCTGCCCAGGCAAGCAACTAAAATTTTTAGCCATTGTAGGTCTAAGGGGAAAGAAAAAAAAAAAAAAACAAAAAACCACACCACTTATCCATGATGCACACAATGCTGCTGCTTCAAGGAGTACTCCAGAGGGGCTTTGTGAGGAGCAATTCCACATTCCAGAATGGGAGAGAACACAATTGCTTCTATAGATTCAGACAATGTCAGCAATTCTCTCTCTCTCTTTGTTTTAACCTTAGACACAATTGTCTCTCTTAGCTGTAGACCACAGTAGTTAGTAATGATAGAATTATACCTGTTTCCAAAGTGGGCTGGCTTTAGTCTGTAGAGGTCACCCAAAAGAAACAGCAAAATACATGCATATTTTAAACAATGGCTAATAACTGAGGAATTTAAACCAAGCTCCATATTGCTAATGGGATCCCGTTATACAGGATTTTGTTTCTCTTCATTGAGAAAGCATTTTAAAAAGAAAGAAAGGAACAGAGTAATTGTTTATTGATTGCATTTGCTTGAGTTGTCGCATTTAATCTTCAGGACGATGCAAAGAGGTCAAGGGATTTGCCTAAATAATATCTGGACGTATTAGAATAAGACTGTGATCCTGGGCCCTGCTCTGCCCAAAAGCCCAAACTCTCTGCTTTAGGCCAGTGCTGTGGCCTGAAGCATAGGTCTTCATAGCTTTTCTTCTATTTTACACTGAGAAACGATTGAAAGAAATTGTTCTTAAAGGCAGGGTGGCCACCTGGGTTTACCCAGGAAGATTCTAAATATTGTTCTCTTTCTTTCCAAATTGATTTGAATGATAAATTGCATGCTTATCCTATCAAAGGGTTATGACACTCTCTCTTCTCAGGGCCTTGGAGGACCCCAGCTTGTTCTGAAACTTACCATTAGGGATAAAAGCTGAGACCAGACAGGCTGCCCCTGCCACCATATTCGACGCAGCCCAAGGATATCGGCGGCCGATGCGATCGATGGTGAGAATGATGATGAAGGCAGCTGGGAATTCAACCAGGGCTGAGTAGAAGAAGTCCAGGTAGATGTTGCTCCCTGCAAGGCCCATGTGCATGATGAGGCCTTGGTAGAGAACAGAGCTCGTGAACCTGAGTAAAGAGGAGAGCCCAGGTCACGCTAAGCACTGAAAGCATGTAACCGAAAGGGAGAGACTTCTGGAAAAAATGGGAAGTGATGGTAGACCACCTTTCTTTGTGGTCTTCTTACTGCTATTCCCTCTATCCCATTGTTCTTACATATCTGATACACTGTGGTGGCTGGTTGTGACCCAAAAACCAGAAAAGGGGAGAAAATTAGGATGGCATTCCATGGCCCAACTGAAAGCCAAGAAAGAATTTCTCAATGGTCATAGTGATTTATTTAGTAAAACTATATCGAACTATTAGTGGTTGCTTAATTATTTCTCTTTGTGGTCTTCTAATGGAGTTGGAATCAAGAAGATTTATCAATTATCTCAAATTTCAGAGAAGCAGAAGACCAAATGGGTACAGCCACTTTCTTGATGGTTTGTCTTCTGACCTGATGCAAACAACATTTTGATGCTGTTTCTAGTTTTGCTGACTAAAAATGTTCATTATCTGTAATGCAAAATATGAGGCTAATGAACAGGAGTCATGATTATTCAGAAAAGGAGAGGGGGATAAGGGGGCTGAATGTCACCATTGTATTTTACAAGCAACTGGTGGAGGTTGCTAAATTAATTCCTGATGAACTTTGGTTGTGTCAATGTTGTAAGCCTTCATTTGGCTGGTGTGAAACCCAATGTGCACTGAAAGGAAGTGAGCCTCCTATGAAATGCATAGACCATGGCAAGCAACTCCCAGTTACTGAGAGCAACTGCAGACAGCAGATACAGTGAAGTTCAAGTTACTGGATTGTGATAACAGTGGATTGTTATTGTTCATAAATTGATTTTTTCCCCTCCAGGTAGATGTCTTTTTTCTTGCCAGCCCTGTACGATACGAAGAGATCTACACTCATTTTCAATTAATCAAGGCCAATAGTTCTCAATCTGGCTATATTAGAAATACATTTTAAAATATTGGTTCCTGGGCCCTACCCCAGATCAATTACATCAGTATCTCAGGAGGTGGGGCTCTGGCCTTGGTATTTTTAAATATCCCCAAGCGAGTCTAATGGGAAGTCAAGGTTGAAAACATATGGATCTGTCGTCAGGGACTGTAAACGGATTTCAACATTTGTCTGAGAAAAACGATATTGGAAAACCTGCTATAAATGAGCCACACATTGACGTCCACTGCCAATACTAATCCTGCTATCAGACTGTATTCTGAAGGTGCTGTTGTTCTCTCCCCTTAATGTGGAGGACTGGGGTTAAAAGAAGGTGGGGGATCTTAAAATGAAAAATGTTCCTTACCAGTTGTACATCAAGATCAAAGTGTGCTTCCTTATCTGAGGGGTTCTGACCAAGTCAAGAAATGAAGGGTTCAACTTCTCACCAACTTCCTCATCAGGTCTAAGACTCTAAGAACAGAAACAATAACAGCTTTGTACATCTAATGGTGGTGTCCCTGGGTCATATGTGGAATAACAATAATACCTTACATTTATGGAATGCTTTTTATAATGTGCCCGTACTATACTGAGTTCTTCACACACATCACCTTACTTAATCTTTATAATGATCCTGTAAGTTAGGTTTTATTTTTTTCACATGGTTTTACAGCAGAGGGAACTGGGATACAGAGAAGTTAGGTAATTACACCACATACATAGTGATAATATTTGTAAAGCCCAGTGGAGTAAGATTGAGGCCCAGTCAGCTGCCCACGGGCTGAAGGAATCAGCATCTTCACATATCTGGACCCATTTGTGACCCATCAGGTCGGAAGCTCTGTTCAGGGACCTTGATACTCAGCCCAGTGGCATCAGCATCACCTGGAGCTTGTTTGAAATAGATCGTGGGTCCCACCCCAGATTTACTGAATCAGAATCTTCATTTTCACAAGATCCCCAGTGATTCTATGCACAGATGTAGCAGGTTGAATAGTGTCCCCCCAAATTCATGTCTACCTGGAACCTCAGAATGTGACCTTATTTGGAAATATGGTCTCTGCAGATGTAATCAGTTAAGGATCTTGAGAGGAGATCATTTTGGATTTAAGGTGGGCCCCAAATCTAATGACTGGTATCCTTATAAGGAAAGGACACAGAGAGACACAGAGGGAAGATGGCCAGGTGAAGACGTGGACAGAGATTGGAGTGATGTATCTACAAGCCAAGGAATGCCATTGGAGAGCTGGAAGCCACCAGAAGCATGGGGAGAGGCATGGAATAGATTCTCCCTCAGAGCTTCCAGAAGGAACCAACCCTACTGACACCTTGATTTCAGACTTCTGGACTCCACAATGGTGAGAGAATGAATTTCTGTGTTTTAAGCCACTGAGTTTGTGGTAATTTGTTACAGCAGCCCCAGGAAACGAAAACAAGCGATGTTAAAGTTTGAGAAGCACTGTTGTAACAGAGCACAGTTAGTAGATGATGTAGTTGAGATTCAAACTCTAGGGCAGAACTCTCATACTAACCACTCCACTCTGCCTCCTTCTTAAAAGGCACAACCTGGACTGTATGCAAAAGAATGAGGGACAAGGGGAGAAACCTTCCAGCAAGACTTTGGAGCCATTACGTGAACTCTATCTCCTTTGGTGAGACAAAGATTCACCTGTGCTTTATTTCCTGGCCAACATCTAAAAAGGCCTAAAACTTAAGAATCAGGTTTGAATATCAGTCATCAGACACCAGATAGGAAGTGAAGAAAAGAGGTCTCCACTCAAAAACCCTCATCGTAAATGTCATGTATGTCTCAGGTTCTCATAGGTAATTTATCTTAGGTCCTCATTCAGAAAAGATTCATTCTTATTTAGACATAATTTTCCCATAAGCTAGATTTTCTTTTCCAGCCTTTGTTAGCTGAGATAGGAAGAAAGCCCTGGCAATCTATCCCCGAAAATTCAACAGTGAAAACTCAGTGAATCACAAAAGAATATTGCCCAATATAGGACTAGGTATCGCTTGTTCTGCTGTACCTTGGGGTTCCATGAGTCGAAGCTGACTTGATGGCAGCTAACAGCAACAACACCAATCAGCTGAGAAGGTTTAAGTTAATAGTGGATGAGATCAACTAAAGGCAAAATTTTAAACACAGACAAAATGGGCACTCCAATTATGTGATTCTACTGAAGAACATTTCAAAAAGAACATTTCAAGATCTGTCATGAAGTACAATGCTGTCAGTGATAGAATAATATCAAAAAAACCTACAAGGAAGACCAGTTAATATTATTAACTATTAATAATATTAACAACGATAATACTTAATATTTTTAACTATTATTCAAATTTATGTACCAACCACTAAGGTCAAAGAGAATGAAATTGAAGATTTTTTTTTTACCAACTTCTCCAGTCTGAAATTGATCAAACATGCAATCAAGATGCATTGATAATTACTGGAAACTGGAATGTGAAAATTGGAAACAAAGAAAAAGGACTGGTAGTTGGAAAATATGGCCTTGGTGATAGAATGACACCAGAGATTGCATGATAGAATTTTGCAAGACCAGAAACTTCTTCATTGCAAATACCTTTTTTCAACAACATAAACAATGACTATACATGTGGACCTCGCCAGATGGAATACACAGGAATCAAATCAACTACAACTGTGGAAAGAGACAATAGAAAAGCTCAATATCATTAGTCAGAACAAGGCCAGTGGCTGACTGTGGAACAGACCATCAATTGCTCATGTGCAAGTTCAAGTTGAAGTGAAGAAAATAGAACAAGTCCATGAAAGCCAAAGTATATCCCACCTGAATTTAGAGGCCATCTCAAGAATAGATTTGATGTATTGAACACTAATGACCAAAGACCAGATGAGTTGTGGAATGACATCAAGGACATCACACGTGAAGAAAGCAAGAGGTCATTAAAAAGACAAGAAAGACGTAAAAGACCAAAATGGATGTCAGAAGAGACTCTGAAACTTGCTCTTTTTTTTTTGAGTGGAAGAAATGATGAAGTAATAGACCTGAACAGAAGATTCCAAAAGGGCAGCTCGAGATGACAAAGTAATATATTATAATTAAATGTGCAAAGAGCTGGAGATAGAAAACTAAAAAGGAAGAACACGCCCAGCATTTCTGAAGCTGAAAAAACTGAAGAAAAAATTCAAGCCTGGAGCTGCACTATTGAAGGGTTCTATGGGGGAAAATATTAAACGACAAGGAAGCATCAAAAGAAGATGGAAGGAATACACAGAGTCACTGTACTAAAAAGAACTGGTTGATGTTCAACCATTTCAGGAGGTAGCATATAATCAAGAACTGATGGTACTGAAGGAAGAGGTCCAGGCTGCACTGAAGGCATTGATGAAAAGCCAGGTTCTTGGAATTAACGGACTAATTGAGATGTTTCAACAAATGAATGCAGTGTTGGAAGTTATACCAAGGGAAATTTGGAGGACAGTCACCTGGCCAACCGACTGGAGAAGATCCATATTTGTACCCATTCCAAAGGAAAGCGATCCAACAGAATGTGGAAATTATCAAACAATATCATTAATATCACTCACAAGTAAAATTTTGCTGAAGATCATTCAATAGCAGTTGTAGCGGTACATCAACAGGGAACTGCCAGAAATTCAAGCCAGATTCAGAAGAGGATGCGGAGCCAGGGATATCACTGCTGATGTCAGATGTATCCTGGCTGAAAGCAGAGAATACCAGAAAGATGTTTACCTGTGTTTTATTGACTATGCAAAGGCATTCGACCCTGTGGATCATAAAATTATGGGTAACAGGGTGCAGAGTGGGCATTCCAGAACACTTAATTGTGCTCATAAGAAACCTGTATTTAGACCAAGAGGCAGCTGTTCCAACAGAATGAGGGGTACTATGTGGCATAAAGTTAAGAAAGGTGTGTGTCAGGGTTGTGTTCTTTCACAATACTTATTCAATCTGTGTGCTGAGTAAATAATCTGAGAAGCTGGACTATATGAAGAAGAATGGGGCATCAAGATTGGAGGAAGACTCATTAACAAACTTTGGTATACAGATGATGAAACCTTGCTTGGGGAAAGCAAAGAGAACTTGAAGCACTTACTGATGAAGATCAAAGACCACAGCCTTCAGAATGGATTACACCTCAATATAAAGAAAACAAAAATTCTCATTACCGAACCAACAAGCAACATCATGATAAACTAAGAAAAGATTGAAGTTGTCAAGAATTTCCTTTTTCTTGGATCCACTGTCAAAGCCCATGAAAACAGCAGTCAAGAAATCAAAAGAAGCATTGCACTGGGCAAATCTGCTACAAAAGACCTCTTTAAAATATTTAGAGGCAAGCATATCACTTTAAGGGCTAAGGTGCGGCTGACCTAAGCCATGGTGTTTTTAGTCGCCTCATATGCATGTGAAAGCTGGACAATGAACAAGGAAGACCAAAGAAGAATTCATGACTTTGAATTATGGTGTTGGCAAAGAATATTGAATATCAGAATATTGAATATACCATGGACTGCTAGAAGAACAAATCTGTCTTGGAAGAAGTATAGCCAGAATGCTTCTTAGAAGCAGGGATGGTGAGACTTCGTATCACGTATTTTGGACATGTTATCAGAAGGGACCAGTCCCTGGAGAAGGACATCATCCTTGGTAAAGTAGAGGGTCAGCGAAAAAGAGAAAGTCCCTCAATGAGATGGATTGACACAGTGGGTGAAGCACAGCAATGGTTAGGAGGATGGTGCAGGACCCGGCATTACTTTGTTCTGTTGTACATAGTGTTGCTTTGAGTTGCAACCGACTGGGTGGCACCTAACAACAACAACACTGAATAGGGCAGGGAGTCATTTAAAATATTTTGGGAAAATTCTGATCCAAAACGTTTAAAATTCTAAGAAATTATTTGCATTTGGATAACTATATCCTAACTCATCTCGGAATTTGCCCTGTGTGGAACCTTCTCAGAGTATGCTGGATAAGCACGCAAGCCAGATGCTGGCATACTAAGGGCAAGGGTTGGGCGGGGGGCAGGCAGGGGGAGCTAAATGTTGAGTTGCATGAGATAGAAACTCCTCATTTGATTTTTAAATGATTTTTGGTTCCCTTTTTTTAGGGATTACTGGTTTACTGGGTTACTGGTTTAGGTTTTATGTTTTCTGCCTGTTTAAGACAGTCTACCAAGGAACCTCAAATCTCAGGTGATGAAATATTCTGTTGCATTTTACTACAGGTAGGCAGATACGCGAGGTGAGCTGTCCTTCCTGCTGGTGGTGCCTGCAGTCTCCCAGCCACCACCCTTTCCACTGTTTCCTGACTTGGTGCTGAAGCAGCAGACTCACCTGAAGAGAGGCAGGCAGAGGCTTTCTGTTTTTCTTTGCAATGTGCTTAATGATCTTCATGGCCTTGGCATTTTTGTTCTGGGAGATTAGCCACCTCGGAGACTCGGGGAGGCACCTGGTGGTACAGGGTAATTGTTGGCAGTGCTGTTGCGTGGAGGGGAAATATTACCGAGCACCCCCCACCAATGGTCGGGATCAGATTTCCATGGGGGATCCCACACGGCGAAGTTTTTTAGCAGAAGCTACAACAGAAGCAAAGATTGTGTGAGAAGTACGTGGTTCTTTCCTCCTTCAAATGCTGGTGGTCCCCCCGTCCGGTAGCCTCAGTGTCTCCTCAGAGGTTTCAGCAAAACCACAGGAGCAAGCTACCAAGCAGGGTGTTGCTGAGCACCCCTCTGTGCCATGGGGGTGCAGGGGGAGGCAGGACCACTGGAGTGGGCCCCAGGCTTTGTCGGGTTGCGGACTGACAGAGAACAGGCATGGGGTGGGAATGTGCACATCGTTGTGTGGCGTGGGAGCAGGTAGAATTTTTTTACGCTGAAAGCTGATTTCCCAAGGGATCAGATGAGACTTGGAGATCAGAGGGTGGGAGAACCTCACAGCCAGGCTGCACAGTTTGGGCTTGATTCAGAAGGATGGAGCTCATCAGAAGTCCTTGAGCAGGAGTGCGCCCATTGGAGCCTGAGCCTGGAGAGGATGCTCAGTAGTAGGGTCAGGGTGGGCTGGAGTAGGAGGGACTGGCAGGAGGGAGATGACAGGATGACAGTTAGGGCAGTTGCGGGGTACAGTTAGGAAGGCCCCAGTTGGGATGGTCACCCAGAAAGAAGGGCTACGCTAAGAGGCAGGGCTCAAAAGGCCTGGGGCGGGTGTTTTCGTGGGAGTGCAATGGAGAGGGGAGTCTGGGCAGTTCTCTGGCAAGACTTGCTCTCGGAAGCAGAAACCTGGTGTGCAGAGAACAATCAAGCCACAGCTCACAGTGGCGGCCCCCCCTTTGCTACACTACGTGGAATTTTTCTAGATCACCCCTGGGGCCCAGTGTTTGGCTCAGGCTGCCACAGTTCAGGAAGCACGGAGTCAGCTCAGCTGAACTTCTCCTGATGCAGATGGCCAAGGAGGTAAAGGATTCGGAGGCTAGTCAGAGGAGATAGGAGCCGGACATGCTCAGACTAGGGGTGGAACATTGTCTTGGACTCAGAGAGTATATCCAGATAGTTAAAGAACTGTTGGGTAGAATATGCAGTCAATTTTTGTTACTTGGCAGTCAGTGTGTTCTAGAAAGTCACTGCCAACACCAAATTAGTGAATACTGAATCATCACTCCTAGGGGAAATATGGAGTTAGGTTTCTGCAAGCTTCTGAGGAACAATGTTTTCTCAACCAATGAATACATAACCTTGTTTTTGTTTGTTGTTGTTGTTAGCTGCTGTTAAGTCAGTTCTGACTCATAGCGACCCTATGGACAACAGAATGAAACATTGCCATCCTCACAATTGTTGTTATGCTTGAGCCCACTGCTGCAGCCACTATGTCCATCCATCTTGTTGAAGGTCTTCCTCTTTTTCACTGACCCTCTGCTTTAGCAAGCATGGTGTCCTTCTCCAGGGACTGGACTATTTAAAGTGTTTCTGTTTGAAGACACTAATTTAATATATATTAGTGATTCATTAGCATTGAACTAAGGAGTCCCTGGGTGGTGCAAATGGCTGAGTGCTTGACTTCTAGCTGAAAGGCTGGTGGTTCAAAACCATGTAGAGGCTATTCAAAACCACCCCAGAAGAAAGCCCTGGCAATCTGCTTCCAAAAGATTACAGCCTTGAAATCCTTAGGGAGCACAGTCCTACTCCGCCCACACGGGGTCACCAGGAGTTACAGTCAACTCAGCAACGCATCAAAACTCATGGCCGACAGCACTACAGCTCAGGCCTCAGTGAAGCTTTTCAAACACATTTTCTCTAGAAGGCACATCACAGTCTTCCTGAGCTTAGGAACTCTGGGCAGCACTTTCTGAACTATGCTTGGGGGCCATTTTAAACAGTCAAATCACCAACTAAAACCACAAAAGTGTAAAAAACATGGCACTAAACAGACCACAAAAAGAACCCTTATTTACAGTATGAGAGCTGAAACAAGAAGGCAGATCCTTGCCTTGTAGAACCTCAGCTGGGAATATATACATTGGGCGGCTCAAATTTTTGCCACTCTGCTCATGTCCACAAACTGCCCTGAAAGTGCTATGAGTATTGACTTTGGAGTTACAAATAAATTTTAGCAAGTAGGTGAATTCACATATACAAAATCCATGGATAATGAGGATCAATTATAAATTAAACTAAATTTTTTGAAGTCCCAAGTATAAAACTGGGGACACCGGATAAAAATCACAGGAATGTAAATTCTGGTTCAATAGAAAATCTCTTTAATAAGAGCTTTGGGTTCTACAGTAAACTGGCTTGCTTTATGATAAAGGAAGTTTATCCATGGTAATGTTCAAGCGAAGCGTGGAAGATCATCCATTAGGGCATTACTAATGGGTGTCCCGGCCCTGGGCAGGAAGCTGGACCTGATGGCCCCTAAGGCTATGACCTTAAGAGCTCACAGTCTAGAGGGCAGACATCAAGTAATGCAATGTCTACTGGGCAGTTGATTACAGCACACAATGATACATGAAGGTTACAGAGATACATGCACAATGTCACCAAGCCTAGGACACTGTGGCAGGCCAACTGAGGAAGTCTTCTTAGCGGGGTAGTGCTCGAGTTAAATCCCCCCTCCTGTGATGTCCATAGCACCCTCCTCTTCTAGAACACCTTTCTCTCTAATGGTTCCATCTCAGTCTTCTTTAGACCTGGCCCCTCTTCCTCTGCTTGGCTCTCACATATTGTTTTCCAGAGTTCCGACCATATCCCCTTCTTTTCCCAACTCTGTTTGCTCCAAGTGATCCCATCTATTCCCATAATTACAACAAAGACATGCCTAAATTTTAATTGATTTCCAGATACTTAAATTTAATTGCTTCTGAATATCTGCATGTAGATGTCCTTCCAGAACCCCAAATTCAGCATATCCAAAGCTAAACCCACCTTCTTTCCTTCCAAACCTGCTTCTCCTTCTGTGTTCCTTATTTCTCTGAGTGACACCTCCACTAAATACAGACACACAGGACTAAACTCTCGATACCCTCCCAGCAGACACCTCCATTCTCTGAACCTTCACAGTCTATCACCAAGCTCTGTCTCTGCCACCTATTAAAGTTGTTTCTAATGTCTTCTTCTTCATACCCACAACTTTTGTCTTAATTCAGCCCTTGTCATCTCTTGCAAGGACCATCACAGGAGTTTCCTGACTGGTCTCCCCGCCTCCATTCTTCCCCCATAACACCCTTTTTCCACTCTGCATCTTGAGTGATCTTTCAAAAATGCAAACTGCATCTGGAGCATTTGTAGGATGGTAAGTAAACTCATTTTGATCTTAGTGAGAGTGAGAGTGGCAAGAGGAAGTGCGTTGGATGTCATGAGAGCTCAGATAACAGATGGGTCTTTTTTTGTCATGCTAAAGCATCAGGTCTTTATTCTGAGGGACAAACCCATCAAAAGACTTCCAGGCAGAGAGTGACATGCTGGAGCTGGGTTTTTGGAATGAAGGGTGGAGACCAGCTGGGAGTCTATGACAGCAATATAAGCAAGATATAATGTTTTCCTGATGAGATGGATTGACATAACAGCTGGAATAAGGGACTCAAACACGTCAATGATCATTAAGATGGCACAGGACTGGGCAACGTTTCTTTCTGTTGTACATAAGGTCACCATGAGTCAGAGTCACCTTGATGACTAACAATCACAACAACGGAAATGGGGGGGTTCAGAGACATAAATGAGGCAAAATCAGATACAATGAGAGGAGGAGGAGGAAGGAGGTAAGAATTACTCCCAGTGTTGTACTGGCTTTTGGAGGAGGAACGGGCTTCCAGGGC
Source organism: Elephas maximus indicus (assembly GCF_024166365.1). Taxonomy (NCBI): domain Eukaryota; kingdom Metazoa; phylum Chordata; class Mammalia; order Proboscidea; family Elephantidae; genus Elephas; species Elephas maximus. The sequence continues at coordinate 232,600,516 of NC_064819.1, forward strand.
AGGGCTGAGATGTTTCATTCCTAGGGAAGACACAATGGGGAGAATAGTGGATGCGTCCAGGAGGAACTGAATATGTGCGTGTGTTGCCTGAGAGAGAGCTTGGTCTGGTAGTCCAGCACCAATCTTCAAGCCATGGTCTAACGAGCCCTGGTAGCGCAGTGGTTAAGCACTGGGCTGCTAACCAAAAGGTCAGCAGTTCGAACCCACCAGCCACTCTGTGGGAGAAAAATGAAGCAGTCTGCTTCTATAAAGATTACAACCTTAGAAACCCTATGGGGGCAATTCTACTCAGAATCAACTTGATTGCGATGGGGTTTTTGGTTTTGATAGCCGTGGTCTTGTAACTGGCAAAAAATAATTGGATGGGACTAGGCAAATAAGGTGGCTGTGGCCCACCAAGAGGATTGGACAGCTTTTCTAAGCAACTAGGGTACATGGGACCTTTGTGGGGGTATAACTATGCAAAGAAGTTGCATCAAACCCTTGCAGGGAATTGGTTAGTTCATGATCTTGCACACCAATTCCCTGCCCACCTTGAAATTGATGAGGGGCTTGCTATATAACCAGCTTCCCTGACAGAGCTTTTAGGGAGAGATATGGAGGGAGAGAGAGAAGGGGCTGTAATGCTGAAGGATGCAAGAGACCACGGGAGATGGCGTGGCAAGAGCAGCAGCGGTGAGGGCGATGAGAAGCAGGGACTAGCGAGAGACGGCTGCAGTGGGCTTCCCCGCCAACAGAGCGAGGCAGCAGCAGACTGAGAAGGAGCCAACCTAATTGAAGAACTGTAGCCTGAGTTATTCCTGTTACTTTCAAGTTGATTCTGATCCTGTATTGTAACCTGTTACGTCCCCAATAAACCCCATAAGCACAAGTACAGTTTTCAAGTTCCGTGAGCCATTGCAGTGAATTATAGCACCCAAAGACGGGAGGACGAGGATGGAGCCAGGTAGGTGGTGTCAGAGTTGATGGAGTGGTACAGCAGATTCAAAAATTCGGGCACCTGGGACTTCTTTAACCTCTGCCTCAGAGGAATCGGCTTTGTGCTGATCCTTCTAAAAGAAATTATTCTTTTAACCCCCTTTGCTTTATTTCAGATAACCTTAGGGGTTCCTAATAGTGACTGCTGTCTTCCATGTGTTTTCCTTGGTCAGGAATGACGAATGTATTTCACTTCTCTGACTGTGGCTACTCTGATTGATTGATCTTGTCTGTCGGGAGCATCATGTTGACCTTACCTGGGATAAAGCCTGCTGTGATTGATTGGGGATGTCTGCCTTGTCTGTGGGTATGGGGAGGTGGTGACATGAGGGCCATGCTCTGCCTTCTCTACCCTGAAGATCCTTCTAAGGAGGGATAGAATAGCAACAGTAATATTGTCCATCTCTTCAAAGTATCTGCAGTCCAAATTGTATCACAGTGGCTAGAGGCTAATTTAAATACAAAATAAATACAGTGGAATGAAAGATCCAGGTCATAAAAAAAAAAAAAATTAAGCCCAAAGTGAAAAAAAAACATTTCATTTCCAGAGGGGGAGACAGGTTGAGTGAAGGAAATCTTAGAACTTGGAAGGATGGCATGTACTAGGGATGATGGCCTTTTAGCAAAAGAATACATTTTGATGTACCTCCTTTTTGTTCAAACGAACTTACCAGTAATAGAGCAAGAAGCAGAAGTTGGGCAGAGTAACTGTGAACTGCAGCCACCTCCAGTAAGGAAGTGCGTACGCCACCCCGGCAAGCACCAGGAGCCCAACAGTGAAGGAGATTTGGTAACAAATCCCTACTGTTCTCCTGTAGCTCAGCCCGACAAATTCTGTGACTGCAGAGAAAATTCAAAGGGTCAAAGCAAGTCAGTCAAACAGTCAGTTCGCTGGCCAAGTATGGGGAAACTAGAATGACTACCTCAAGAAAAGAGTCCAAATTCTAGAATTTTTAATATAGTTCTCTGGAAATTTTTAAATGTTCTTTGGGGCCTATTTTATTGTTGTTATAGTTATTGCTATTGCACTAATTAATGTAAAAACTTATAGATCTTACATTAAACCAAATAATCAAACCCGTTGCAGTCAAGTTGATTCCAACTCACGGCAACCCTGTAGGACAGAGTAGATCTGCCCCATAGGGTTTCCACGGAGTGGCTGGTGGATTCAAACTGTTGACCTTTTGGTTAGCAGCTGAGCTCTTAATCACTGCACCACCAGGACTCCACGTAGATGGGATAAAAGGCATGCCAAGATGAGCAAAAACACTTGAATTATGGAATAATTTAAAGGGCAAATTCAGTTGTGTTTCAGATACACACCCAGAATTTTGACCTTGAGTAATAAGGCAGTGGTAATTCAAGACCTGAATAAATGAATCAAAACCTGAATTTAGGCTGTAGGTGATGTCTATGTAAATGAGCACTGACCATAACTTGTTCTCTTACATCGGTTAAACATTTTCCTTGCAATTCTGTTAATTTGCTTAAGTGGTTTGGAAACCTAGAAACCTAGACATGTGCTGGAGCCAGCTAGTTGTGGCTTGCAAGAACTGATTTTTCAATTTTCAGAAATTTTACAAGCTGGTTATTAAATCCATTGGTATCTTGAAAACAGCCATAGTAAGAGTATTTACACTATGGAAATTGGAAAACACTACACATCAGGGCTTTTTTATTTCCCAAGAGCAGTCTCCCAGCACATCACTGCACAAGACATAATAATCAGCTTTATCCTATCCTATGAATACAACAGGACAGACAAATGAGGTCCACGGTACATGGAATTAGGGAGTAGTTGTTTTGATAACAAAAGCATACTTGAATCAAAATTTCAGATATTTCACAAACCACAGAGTTTTTGGCTTAAATACTAGGCAAACAAGTTAAAAACTTCAACTATTTATAAGCCAAATAGAAATGCATGCTAAAAATATTTCTATAAATGACTGTGAATTATCCTAGAGTATTTCAAAACAAAGCTAAGCAGAATTATGTAAGTGTTCAGTAAACAGAGAAACCTGTCTTTCAGAGTGGTGGGGGTCATGGATGGGGTTGAAGGGAGGTGGGGTAGAAAGAGGTGGAGTAGCAAGATGAACCCCAAGGACACTTCAGAGGACTGGGGAAGAGATTAATGAGAGGATGCTGAAATTAACTTTTGCTGAAATTTACATTTGCACAATTTCGTTCTATACATTATATCTTCTAGGAACCATTATTTCCCTTACTGACCAAACATTTATTGGGTGCCTATCAGAGGCATATCTTAAGTATGGCAGGTATGACAATATCCTGGGTGCTACTTGAAGGGGGGTGCCATTGAGCACTTTCTAGTAACACTGTATGGCCCAACGTCCTTCCTCAAGCATGGTAGGCACAGAGGCATGGCAATGGGGGTGCAGGAGGGGGACTTGCCCCTGGACACAAGCCCAAGCGAGCACCAGGAGAGGTGCAGAGTGGCATTCTGAGATGCCAAAAATATGAAAGGTGCCTGGCTGAGGCAGCTGGACAAGAGAGGGGAAGGTGTTCCTGTTGACACATCACTGCTATCAACGCCTATTCATCTTGAAATGGGGGGTGATGGGCAACTTAGACGTTGCCCCTGGGTGCTCGTTACCCTCGCTACAGGCCTGCAGGGATGCAACTTCAGTGTTTGTCATAGGTGCTATTTTCTGGAGATACACCGCTGCCTACTATGGCAGAGATAGTATTAAGCACTGTCTTCTCTTTATTTCACAGAATTCCCCCCGGTAACTTGCCAGGTAAAACTGTACACATACATGTTCTAGTTTTTTCATGTATAATGAGAGCTTTATATATATATTTTCTAGGTAATTTCTAAGCATCCATTTCCCTTTGTGTGAACGCTATTTGAATGTAGCTGAGGGGAAAGTAATGGTGAGGCTAATTCCTAAGATCTAATGACGATGGTTTTCAGTCATCATCAACAATGGACTTAAATATATCATCAGTCATGAAGATAGTACAGGACTGGGTAATATTTGATTCTGTTGAACATAAGCTGGCCATGAGTCGGAGCCAACTTAATGGTAACTAAAGACAATGATGATGTTGGTAATTTCTCTTAATATTGCTCTAAAAGATACCATGCTGTTAGGATTGAAATATTCCTGCTCCTACAAATGGTTTACAGAGTAGACTGCCTACAGTACTTGTATTCTTGGTTTTCTTGTATATATATTGAGGATAATTGTGGTTTGCTAGAATTGGCAAAGAATATTGAATATACCGTGGACTAACAAAAGAATGAACAAATCTTGAATATACCGTGGACTAACAAAAGAATGAACAAATCTGTCTTGGAAGAAGTACGACCAGAATATTCCTTAGAAGCAAGGATGGTGAGACGATGTCTTACATACTTTGGACATGTTGTCAGGAGAGATCAGTCTCTGGAGAAAGACATCATGCTTGGTAAAGTACAGGGTCAACAAAAAAGAGGAAGACTCTCAATGAGGTGGATTGACACAATAGCTGTAAGAATGGGCTCAAGCATAACAATTGCAGGCATGGTACGGGATTGGGCAGTGTTTCATTCTGTTGTCCACAGAATTGCTATGAGTTGGAACTGACTTGACAGCACCTAACCACAACAGAGTGGTTTTATGAAAAGTAGTAAAGCCCTTTATAAATCTACCATACCTCCCATGACTGCATCTTTTTATGAATAGGCCTCGTAGGTTAGATTTTCTCTCTATGTAATAATCCAGGGTACAGAAGACAGAAATTCCAAGAGAGTTATATAAGAATCCAGGTAGCATGATGTTTACCCTCATTTGTGTCTTCATTGTTTTCTTAATAGGAGGAATGCAGAATAAGTTGACTGAAAAGATTTTAGAAATTCTTTTGATACAGAAAAAAATATCTCTCAACATTGCCTTGAACTGGGTCCAGTTTCTGAGCAGTTATCCCCCACCGGCTATATTTTGGCAGCCAAGTCCCTTTGCTCTCTCAGCTGCAAAGACAAGCATGCTTACTCAGGATGTAGCTGATTAGCCAGCCTGCCTTGCTGACCAGTCCTTGGATCAGGCGAAAAGTGAGCGTCCATATGTAGGTGGGTGAGATGGCCACAAGGACACCAGACGCAGCGTTTATGAGGATTGTGATTAAGAGGCAGGGCTTACGGCCAAACCTGCAGGTAGAAAACAAACAGAAACATGAAATAGAATCAGATTCGTTGAGGTTGTGAAGAATTCATGGAGGTTATGGACATCCAAAAGATGGCCGAGGCTAATTCTTAATTATGGAAATCTAGAGGGAATGGATGGATACTCACGGAGAGGACCCATAACTTCAGGAGGCTGGGTTCAGGACTTTTCATCAGTGTACTACATATAAATTTTAAGTACAATGAGCCACATTCACCCCAGGACCAAAGTAACTCCACCTCAACCCCACACTTGGGAGGTGATTTAGGAAGAGGGGCGATTCTTACAGGCCACCCAGTGCTGAATGCCTTCAGGCCTGTCTGGGTCTTGCATCATCATATGAGCTGGGGCCTTTGCACTAACAGTTCTCAACCATCTACCCAATCAAGACAGTATTTGCTTTGGAACAAACAAAATTCAGTGTTCAATATAGTCCCCCATCTATGATCAGTACTGCTTCTGGACTTAGTGGTATTTGTGTGTTTCCATGGAAATTCTTTGGTGACACACTGTCATTACCTCCCATTTTCCGTCCTATGGGTGTTTTAAGGAGTAGGATAGTAGGAAAGTGTTATAGATTGAATTGTGTCCCCCACAAAGATGTGTTGAAATCCTGACTCCTGTATCTGTGAATGTGACCTTGTTGGGAAATAGGTTCTTTCTTTGAAGATATATTCAGTTTACCTAATGAGCTCATTCTGGAGTAGAAAAACCAAACCAAACCTTTTGCCTTTGAGTTGATTCTGACTCATAGTGACACTATGAGGAAGAGTAGAACTCCCCCATAGGGTTTTTAAGGAGCAGCTAGTGGATTCAAACTGCTGATCTTTTGGTTAGCAGCCAAGCTCATAACCACTGCGCCACCATAGGGCCTAATTCTTTCTCAGTTGTGTCTTGTAAAAGGGGGTGAACACCTAGCCAGAGCAATAAGACAAGAAATAGAAATAAAAGATATCCAGATTGGAAAAGAAGAAGTAAAATTATCTCTATTTGCAAATGACATGATCCTATTTATCAAAAACCCAGAGTCTGCAAGAAAGCTTCTAGAGCTAGTAGAGAAATTTTGCAAAGTTGCAGAGTACAAGATGAACAAACAAAAATCAGCTGAGTTTCTCTATACCAGCAATGAGAAATCTGAAAGGGAAATTAGGGAGATGATCCCATTTACAATAGTATCTAAGAGAATAAAATACCTAGGAATAAATTTAACTAGAGATACAATGAAAATTATGAAACACTGCTGAAAGAGATTAAAGAAGACGTAAATAAATGGAAGGATGTTTCTTACTCATGGATTGGAAGATGTAATACTGTTGAGATGTCAATACTACCCAAAACAATCTTTAGATTCAATACAATCCCAGTCAAAACCCCAACAACCTGAACTTTATATAGATTGGCAAGAGGTCCCGAATAGCTAAAACAATGTTGAAAGAGAAGACCAAAGTAGGAGGACTCACACTTCCTGGTTTTAAAACATACAGCTACAGTAACCAAAACAGCTTGGTACTGGTATAGCACTAGACACATAGACCAATGGAATAGCATTGAGAGTCCAGAAATTAACCCACAGATCTATGGTCAACTGATTTTTTAATTTTATTTTATTGTGTTTTAGATGAATGTTTACAGGGCAAATTAGTTTTTCATTAAAAAAACTTATACACAAATTGTTTTGTGACATTGGTTTCACTCTCCCCTTTTCCCTTTATGCCCTGGGTTCTCCATGTCTGTTTGTCCAGTTTCTCTGTCCTGTTGGGCCTTTTTGTCTTTCCCTTTTGGGCAGGTGTTGCCCATTTTGTCTCAAATGATTGGTTGAACTAAGAAGCATGTTCCTCACATGTTATTGTTTGTTTGATAGGCCTGTCTAATCTTTGGCAGGAAGGTGGACTTTGGGAGTGGCTTCAGTCCTGAGTTAGCAGGGTGTCTGGGGGCCATGGTCTCGGGGGTTCCTCCAGTCTCTGTCAGACCAGTAAGCAGTAAGTCTGGTCTTTTTTTTTGTGTGTGTGAATTTGAATTTTGTTCTACATTTTTCTCGCACTCCAACTGGGACCCTCTATTGTGATCCCTGTTAGAGCGGTTGTGGTGGTAGCCGGGCACCATCTAGTTCTTCTGGGATCAGGCTGATAGAGGCTGTGGTTCATGTGGTCCATTAGTCCTTTGGACTAATATATTCCTTGTATCTTTGGTTTACTTCATTCTTCTTTGCTCTAAATGTGATGGGGTCAATGGATATATCTTAGGTGGCCGCTCGCAAGCTTTCAAGACTCCAGATGCTACTCACCAAAGTGGAATGCAGAACATTTTCTCTATAAACTATGTTATGACAATTTGCCTAGGTGTTCCCTGAAACCATGGTTCCCAGCCCTCAGCCCCCAAAACTTGGTCTCTTAAAGCATTTCGATGCATCTAGGAAGCTTCTATGACTTTGCTTTGATCAAGTTGTGCTGCCTTCCCTTATATTGTGTGTTGTCTTTCCCTTCACCTAAGTTAACTTGTCTACTATCTAGTTAGTGATTTCCCTTTCCTATCCCCCCCACCACTTGTAACCATTAAAGAATGGTTTTGTTTTTTTTTTCTGTGTGTAAACCATTTCTTCAGTTTTTATAATAGTGGTTTCATACAATATTTGTCCTTTTGTGATTGACTTATTTCACTCACAATAATGCCCTTCAGATTCGTCCATGTTGTGAGATGTTTCGTGGATGATTCAGTCTTTATTGTTGCATAGTACTCCATTGTGTGTATGTATCATAATTTGTTTATTAATTCATCTGTTGATGGGCAGTTAGGTTGTCTCTTTTTACTATTGTGAATAATGTTGCAATGAACATAGGTTTGCATATATCTATTAGTGTGATGGCTTTTATTTTCTGGGATATATTCTTAGGAACGGGATTGCTGGATCGTATGGTATTTCTGTTTCTAGCTTTTTAAGGAGGCACTGTATCATTTTCTAGAGTGGTTATACCATTTTGCATTCCCACCAGCAGTGCATAAGAGTTCCAATCTCCCCACAACCTCTCCAATATTTGTTATTTTCTGTTTTCTTTTTTTGCTGGCTTCCGCAGTATATTTTCTGTTTTTTGATTCTTGCCGTCAATGTCAGGATGAGATGGTATCTCATTGTCGTTTTGATTTGCATTTCACTAATGGCTAATGATCGCAGGCATTTCCTCATGAGTCTGTTAGCCTCCTGAATTTCTTTGGTGAAGTGTCTTTCATATCCCTTGCTCATTTTTTAATTGGATTATTTGTCTTTTTGTTATTGGGGCGTCGAAGTATTCTACAGGTTTTAAAGATTAGACCCTTGTTGGATATGTTGTAGCCAAAATTTTTTCCCAGTCTGTAGGTTCTCTTTTTACTCTTTCAGTGAAGTCTTTTGATGAGCATAAGTGTTTAATTTTTAGGCACTCCCAGTTATTTAGTTTATCTTCTGGTGTTTGTGCATTGTTAGTTATGGTTTATATTTTATTTATGCCATGTATTAGGGCCCCTAGCATTGCCCCTATTTTTTCTTCCATGATCTTTAGTCTTTTAGGTTTTATATTTAGGTTTTCATCCATTTTTAGTTAGTTTTTTGTCTGGTGTGAGATATGTGCTCTGTTTCATTTTTTTTTACAGAGGGAAATCCAGTTTTGTCAGCACCATTTGTTAAAAAGACCATCTTTTCCCCATTTAATGGACTTTGGACCCTTGTCAAAGATCAACTGACCATAGGTGGATGGATTTATATCTGGATTCTTGACTCTGTTCCATTGGTCTATGTGTCGTTGTGCCAGTACCAGGCTGTTTTGACTAACGTAGCTGTGTAATAGTTCTGAGATCAGGTAGTGATCTACTTTGTTCTTTTTCTCCAGTAATGCTTTGCTTATCCAGGACCTCTTTCCTTTCCATATAAAGTTGGTGATTAGTTTTTCCGTCTCATTAAAGAATGCTGGTGGTATTTGGATCAGGGTTACGTTATATCTGTAGATGGCTTCGGGTAGAATTGATATTTTCACAAAGTTGAGTCTTCCCATCCATGAGTATGGTATGTTTCTCCATATATGTAGGTATCTTTTGGTTTCTTACAATAGTGTTTTGTAGTTTTCTTTGTATAGGGCTTTCACGTCCTGGTTATGTTTATTCTTAAGTATTTTATCTTTTTAGAGGCTATTATAATTGGTTGTGGAGCCCTGGTGGCACAGTGGTTAAGAGCTCAGGCTGCTAACCAAAGGATCAGCAGTTTGAGCCTACCAGCTGCTCCTTGGAAACCCTTTGGGGCACTTCTGTTCTGTCCTATCTGGTTGCTATGAGTCAGAACCAACTCAATGGCAACAGGTTTGGTTATTTTTGGTTTATAAATGGTATTGGTTTCCTGATTTCCTTTTCGAAGTTCTCTTGTTGGTGTATAGGAATCCAACTGATTTTTGTATGTTGATCTTATATCCTGCTACTTGGCTGAATCTTTCTATTAGTTCCAGTAGTTTTCTTGTGGAATCTTTGGGGTTGTCTATGTATAGTATCATATCATCTGAGAATAGGAATAGTTCTACTTTTTCCTTACCAATTTGGATGCCCTTTCTTTTTTTTCCTTATTGTTTTAGCTAAGATTTCCAGCACAATGTTAAATGTGAGTGAAGATAAAGGGCATCCTTGTCTTGTTCCCATTCTCAAGGTAGTGCTTCCAGCCTCTCTCCATTGAAAATGATGTTGTCTGTTGGTTTTGTGGAATTTCCCTTCTATTCCTATTTTATTGAGAGTTTTTATCAGTTTTTTTTTTTTTTTTTAAATCAGGAGTGAGTTTTAGACTTTATCAAATGCCTTCTCTGCGTTGACTGAGAAATCATGTGATTCTTTTCTTTCATTCTATTTATGTGGTGGATTATGTTGATTGATTTTCTAATTTGAACCATCCTTGCATAGCCAGTATGAATCCCACTTGGTCACAGTGTTTTAATTATTGTTTTTCATATGATGCTGAATTCCGTTGGCTAGAATTTTGTTAAGAATTTCTGCATCTATACTCATAAGAGCTATTGGTCTGTAATTTTGTTTTTTTGTGGTGTCTTTGCCTGGCTTTGGTTTCAGGGTTATGCTGGCTTCATAGAATGAATTTGGGAGTTTTCCTTCCTTTTCTGTGCTCTGAAATAGTTTGAGTAGTACTGGTGTGAGCTCTTCTCTAAATATTTGGTAGAATTTTCCAGCAAAGCTATCTGGGCCATGGCCTTTTTCTTTTTTGTCTGGATTTTCTTTTTTTAAACTTTTGTTGTACTTTAGATGAAGCTTTACAGAACAAACTAGTTTCTCATCAAAAAATTAGTACTCACACTTTTCTACGACATAGGTTAACAAACCCACGACATGTCAACACTCTCCCTTCTCAATCCTGGGTCTTCTATTACCGGCTTTCCTGTTCCTCCTGCCTTCCAGTCCCTGCCCCAGGATTGGTGTGCCCCTTTAGTCTTGTTTTGTTCCATTGGCCTGTTCAATCTTTGGCTGAAGGGTGAACCTCAGGACTGACCTCATTACTGAGCTGAAAGGGTGTCTGGAGGCCATACTCTCAGGGCTTCTCCAGTCTCTGTCAGGCCAGCAAGTATTCTTTATAAACTATGTTATGCCAATTGAGCTAGATGTTCCCCAAGATCATGGCCCCCACAGCCCTCAGGGCAGCAATTCGATCCTTCAGGGAGTTTAGATGTGTCTACGGAGCTACCATGACCTTGCCTCTTACAGGTTGTGCTGGCTTCCCCAGTATTGTGTACTGTCTTACCCTTCACCAAAGTTTCCACTCATCTATTGTCTATTAAGTGTTTTTCCATCCCTACCTCTGCCCTCCCTTGTAACCATCAAAGATTATTTCTTTTTGTATGTAAACCTTTCTATGAGTTTTTACAATAGTGGTCTCATATAATATTTGTCCTTTTGTGATTGACTTATTTCACTCAGCATAGTGCCCTCCAGATTCATCCATGTTATGAGATGCTTCATGGATTCACTGTTGTTCTTTATCGCTGCATAATACTCCATTGTGTGTATGTATCACAGTTTGTTTATCCATTCATCTGTTGATGGGCATCTAGGTTGTTTCCGCCTTTTTTGCTGTTGTAAACAATGCTGCAATGAACATGGGTGTTCATATGTCTGTTTGTGTGACAACTCTTATTTCTCTAGGATATATTCCTATGAATGGGATTGCTGGATCATATGGTATTTCTATTTTTAGCTTTCTAAGGAAGCGCCATATCATTTTTCAAAATGGCTATATCATTTCTTATTCCCACCAGCAGTGCATAAGAATTGTTATCTCCCTGCAGCCTCTCCAACCTTTGTTATTTCATATTTTATAGATTTGTGCTAGTAATGCCAGGGTAAGATGGCATCTCATTGTGGTTTTGATTTGCATTTCTCTGAAGGCTAGAGATCATGAGCATGTGTCTGTTGGCCACATGAATGGCTTCTTTGGTGAAGGGTCTGTTCATTTCCTTTGCCCATTTTTTAGTTGGATTATTTGTCTTTTTTTGTAGAGGTGTTGGGTTTTCTTATAGATTTTAGAGATTAGACCTTTTTCTGATTTGTAATAGCCACAAATTTTTTCCCAGTCTGTAAGTTCTCTTTTTACTCTTTCGGTGAAGTCTTTTGATGAGCACAAGTGTTTAATTTTTAAAAGATCCCAGTTATCTATCTTATTCTCTGGAACTTGTATGTTGTTGGTTGTGGTTTGTATTCTCTTAATACTGTATATTAGGGCCTTCAGCTTTGATCCTATTTTTTCTTCTATGAATGTCATAGTTTTGGGCTTTATATTTAGGTCTTTGATCTATCTTGAGTTAGTTTTTGTATATGGTGTGTGGTATGGGTCCTGTTTCATTTCTTTTGCAGATGGACATCCAGTTTTGTCAGCACCACTTGTTAAAAAGACTGTCTTTTCCCCATTTGATGGATCTTGGGCCCTTGTTGAAGATCAGGTGACTACAGGTGGATGGATTTACATCTGGGTTCTCAATTCTGTTCCACTGGTCAATGTAGCTGACATTGTACCAGTACCAGGCTGTTTTGACTACTGTAGCTGTATAGTAGGTTCTGAAGTCAGGTAGTGCGAGTCCTCATACTTTATTCTTCTTCTTCAATAGTGCTTCACTTATCTGGGGCTTCTTCTCTTTCCATATAAAGTCAATGATAAGTTTTTCCACCTCTTTTAAGAATGTTTTTGGTACTTGTATCAGTATTGCATTGTATTTGTAAATCACTTTGGGTAGAATTGTCATTTTCACAATGTTGAGTCTACCTATCCATGAGCTTGGTATTTTTTTTTCCATTTATGTAGATCTCTTTTGGTTTCTTGCAGTAGTTTTTTTTAGTTTTCTTTGTACAGGTCTTTTACATTCTTGTTTAGATTTATTCCCAATTTTTTTTTAGGGGCTATTATAAATGGTATTGTTTTCCTGGTACCCTTTTCCTCATTCTCTTCATTGGTGTTTAGGAATCCAACTGATTTTTGTATAGTTATCTTGTGTCTTACTACTCTACTGAATCTTTCTATTAGTTCCAGTAGTTTTCTTGTGGAGTCTTTTGGGTTTTCTATGTATAGTTTCATATCATGCACAAATAGGGACAGTTTAATTTCTTCATTACCAATTTGGATGCCCTTTATTTCTGTTTCTTGCCTTATTGCTCTAGCTAGGACTTCCAACACAATGTTAAATAGGAATGGTGATAAACGGCATCCTTGTCTTGTTCCTGTTCTCAAGGGAAATATTTTTAGTCTCTCTCCATTAGGAATAATGTTGGCCGTTGGTTTTATGTAGATGCTGGGCCATGGCCTTTTTCTGTTGGAAGTTTTTTAAAAAAACTCTTTTCTTTTTTTTAAATTACCTCAGTCTTAGTCTAGTGCTGCTATATGCTGTTATAACAAATACCACAAGTGGATGGGTTTAACAAAGAGAAGTTTATTTTCTCACAGTAAAGTAGGCTAAAATTTCAAATTCAGGGCATCAGCTTTCTCTCTCTGTTGGCCTTCTCATCAATCTTCCCCCAAACTAGGAGCTTCTCTCATAGGGACCCCAGGTCCAAAGGATGTGCTCTGCTCCTGGCACTGCTTTCTTGGTGGTATGAAGTCCCCCTGTCTCTTTGCTCACTTCTCTTTTTATATCGCAAGAGATTGCCTCAAGACACAATCCAATCTTGTAGATTGAGTCCTGCTTCACTAACGTGCCCATCCTCCTTCATTAACATCATAGAGGCAGGATGTACAACATACAGGAAAATCACACAATACTTGGAATCACGGCCTAACCAAATTGATACACACTTTTTTGGGGGGACATAATTCAATCCATGACAACTCTTTTCAATCTCTTCTCTTGTTATGGATCTGTTCAGATTTTCTATCTTAGCTTGTGTTAGTTTAGTTAGACAGTGTGTTTCTAGAAATTTGTCCATTTTCTCTATGTTTTCAAATTTGCTAAAGTATTTTTTCATAGTACTCTGTTATGGTCCTTTTTGTTTCAGTTGTATCTGTTGTAATGGCCAACATCTCATTTCTTATTTGGGTTATTTGGTTCCTCTCCTGTTTTTATTTGTCACTTTGGCCAGTGGTTTGTAGATCTTTTCAAGAACCAACTTTTGGTCTTGTCGATTCTTTCTATTACTTTTCTGTTCCCTTTTTCATTATTTCTGCTCTAATCTTTATTAATTCCTTTCTTCTGATGCCTGAGGGCTTCTTTTGCTGCTCTCTTTCTATTGTTTAAGTTGTAGAGCTAACATTATGACTTTGACCCATTCTTCTTTTTTGAAGTGTAAACCAAAAAACAAACAAACAAAAAAAACCAAACCCAAACCCATTGCAGTCGAGTTGATTCCAACTCATAGCAGCATTATAGGACAGAGTAGAACTTATTCGTAGAGTTTCCAAGGAGTGGGTGGTATCTTCATACTACTGACCTTTTGGTCAGCAGCCGTAGCTTTTACCTACTGTGCCACCAGGGCTCCTTTTGATGTGTGCATTTACTAAAAAAAAAAAAAAAAAATTATTTATTTTTTTTATTTACTAAAAATTGAACTCCGAGCACTGTCTTTATTCTGTCCTGAAGGTTTTGGTATGATGTATTTTCATTCTTGTTTAATTCTAGGAATTTTTTAATTTCCTCTTTGATTTCTTCTACTACTCAGTTGTTTTTAAGCAAGGTGTTGTTTAGTTTCCATGTATTTGATTTTTTTTCTTGTTCTTTCTGTTATTGATTTATACTTTTATGGCATTGCTGTCAGAGAGAATGCTTTGTATTATTTTGATTTTTCTGGAATTTATTGAGGGTTGCTTTGTGGCCTAAATTATCATCTATTCTGGAGAATGTTTCATGTATACTTTGCTGCTATTGGGTGGAGTATTCTATATATGTCTATGAGGTCAAGTCTGTTGATTTGGCTTTTAGATATTCTGTATCTTTGTTGAGTTTCTTTCTAGATGTTCTGTCCTTTACCAAGAGTGGTGTGTTGAAGTCTCCTACTATTGTGCAATGGTGTATTTCTCTTTTCAGTGTTGTTACAGTTTGTTTTACATATTTTGGAGCCCTGTTGTTGGGTGTGTAGATATTGATTAAGGGTTATGTCTTCTTAGTGGATTGTCCCTTTAATCATTATATGATGTCCTTCCTTGTCTTTTGTGGTTAATTTTGCCTTAAAGTCTCTTTGAGATTAGTATTGCCACTTCTACCCTTTTTGGGTTACTGTTTGCTTGATATATTGTTTTCCACCCTTTGATGTTTAATATATTTATGTCTTCATGTCTAAGCTATGTCTCTTGTAGACAGCATATTGATGGGTTGTGCTTTATACCCATTCTGCTAGTCTATGTCTCTTTACAGGTGCATTTAAGCCATTTACATTCAGTGTGACTATCAATAGGTATGAGTTTATTGCTTTTGTATTGTTGTGCTTTTTTATTTTTTGTGGTGGTGACTTTTTCTTTGTTCCTCTTGCTTTCCTGTGGTGAGTTCCTTTTGTTTGTGGATTTTTTTTCTTTTCTTTTGTTATTATAGATTTTGTATATACTGATATTTTGTTTTCCTTCTTTTCTATTCTGATAAATAGGTTTGTTAACTTTCTTTGTGGTTACCTTGAAATTTATCCCTATCTTCCTAAGTTTGAACCAGTCTTTTATTACTTGATATAGCCTTGACTTCCTCTCCATTTGAAAGTTTTATACCTACACCATTTAGTCTCCCTTTTATTGTTTTGACATTGTGGTCATTTACAGATTGATTTCTCTTTTTCCCTGTTTTAAGTCTTTTACTTTGTTTTATTATTGAGAGTTCTTTACCTAGGTTGGTATCTGGCTGATGCTGTCCTGTGTCCTAGACTCCAGCTGTTGTCTGATGTTGTTGGTTCTCTAACCAAAGGACGCCCTTTAATATTTCTTGTAAGTTTGGGTTTTTTTTTTTTTTTTTTAAATGGATTCCCTTAATTTCTGTTTATCTGGAGCCATCTTGTCCTGCTTTTATATATATATATATATATATATATGTTTCGATATTGTCTACAAGACATTAAGGTTATTATTTTCTTTACTTATTGATTTATGTATTGATTGATTGTTTGTTTTGTCTTGCTTCTTTGTATGTTTTTGATATGTCAGGGTAGGCAGGCCAGGAGTACTTTGCTGCTTGCTCGTCTGTGGGCATGATAGCTCTCGTCACCTTGCCTGAGTGGGCAGGGCAGCAGCAGGCAGGGTGTACCAGCTTCAATGTACACTGGTTTGTCAAGGTGGCTGAAGGAGGAGTGGGTGGGCCTTATAATGTTAGACTATCGGTGTGGGAGATTTCGTAACCTCTCGCCAGATAGGTGGAGGTGTTGGACTGGGAGTGTTATGGGCTCACTGTCTACTGTTCAGCAGCTTGTCAAGTGGGTAGTGCAGGCCCAGTGTGGTGGTGGACCTGAGCTGGACACTCTAGCTGTGGTGGTGTGGTGACAGCTGGCAGGAAGGGGCTAGGTGAGGGAAAGGAAGAAAAGAGAGATAAAGAAAAAAAGGATAGCCAGGGGGACGGTGGACCTGGGGGCTGGTGGGAAGGGCAGGCAGGTGGATTATGGGAGGTAGAAAGTGGTGGGCTGTGGCTCTCTAGCCACAGTGGTGCAGCATGGCTGGTGGAAAGGGAGGAGGTGGTATATGGGGAGGGAGAAAAAAAGGAAGAAAGGGAAGAAGAAAAAATGGCACAGCAGAGGTCAGCAGGTGGGGGCGATGTGGACGTGGGCTAGTGGCAGACTGGTGCCTCTCTAGATGCAGTGGTGTAGTGTGACCCTGTGGGAAGGGGTAGAGATGGTGTACAGGGGTGGGGGTGGGGGATAAAGAAAAAGAAGAAAAGGAAAAAGATGGCATGTTGAAAAACAGCAAGTGGCATCTGGGGCAGCAGCTGGCTGGTGGCTCTCTACCCATGGTGGTGCACTGTGGCCCAGCAGGAAGGGGTAGAGGTAGCATTCAGGGCTAGGTGGGAGGAAAAAGGAAAAGAAAGAAAGTGGGAAAATGGCATGGCAGGAGCTGGTGGGTGGGGATGGGGTGAATCTAGGCTGGTGGCAGACTGGTGGCTCTCTAGTCAAGGAGAAGTGGCTTGGCTCGATAGCAAGGGGTAGAGGTGAGATACAGGACTAGAGGGGAGGGTGAAAGAAAAGGAAGAAAGGGGAAAAAAGGCATGGCAGGAGCCAGTAGATGGGGACATGGCAGACCTGGAGTGATGGTGGGCTGGTATCTCTGTAGCTGAGCAGCATGATGTGACCCATAGGAAGGGGTCGGGGAGGCATATGGGGCTAAGTGGAAGGGAGAAAGAAAAGAGGAAAGGGAAAAAAACGACACATCAGGAGACGGCAGGTGGAGCGGGGCAGACCTGGGCTGGTGGTGGGCCAGTAGCTCTCTAGCCAAGTGGCATGGTGTGGCCTGTTAGGAAGAGATAGGAGTGGTGTATGGGGCAGAAGGGTGAAGGGTGGGAAAGTGTATTTCTCTGGTTACCAGGTGCTCTGTCTCCTACTGGGAGCACCATGAAGTTGTCTTCCTGTACCTTCTGTCTGGGGTCGTTTTTGGCCGTGCTCCAAGATGGTGACAATGTGCCATGTTAGTTGGGAAGGGACCTCCAGACCATATCTCAACTCATTGTCCGTATTCCTTCAATTTCTTATTCCACTAGGTGTTTGATCTAGTTCTTTATCCCTTCATTTGATGCATAGGGTCCCAAGATTGACATTTGTATCTGTTTTACTTAGTGTTTTGGGTCTTTGCTGCAGAGAGGCAATATGACGCATCTGTCTGGTGTACCGTGTTGGCTCCACCTGTCCTCAACTGAGTTTTGACAACCATGCTAAGTGTATTTGGGGGGAAAGAGCAGCCTTCAGTAAACGATGTTGGGAAAATTGGATTTCCACAAGCAGAAAAGGAAACAGAACCCATGCCTCATACCATACATACACACAAAAAATTCAAAATGGATTAAGAATCTAAATGTAAAAACTAAAACCATAACATCTTAGAAGAAAATGCAGGGGCTATGCTGTTGGGCTTAGCTTTAAACAATGAATTATCTAATACAATAACAAAAGCACAAACAGAAAAAGACAAGATAAATCAATGGGACTGTGATGGTTAAGATTGTGTGTCAACTTGGCTAGGCCATGATGCTCAGTGTTTTGGCAGCCGTATGATATTGTGATTCCTTTCCTGTGGATATTTGTTATGTGATCACCCCCATGATGGGATCTGCTGTGAGTAGCCAATCTGTTGAGAGGGAGTTTCCTTGGGCATGTGGCCTGCATCTGAGTATAAATGAACATTCTGGCTTTTGCTTGTGCTGGATCCTGCAGCTAGCTCCTGTTTGTCTGACCTCCAGTTCTTGGGACTTGAGCTAGCAGCTTACCTGCAGTCTTGCCTACCAATCTTGGGATTCATTGATTTTCGTAGTCTGTAAGCAAGAACCTTGCTCTCTGGCCTGCTGATCTTGGGTTCACCAGCCCCTGTAGCTACGTGAATCAGGAGAAGCCTTGGGGTCTTGCCTACTGATATTGGGATTCATCAGTCTTCACAGCCTGTGAGCAAAAGCCCTGTTCTCCAACCTGCTGATCTTGAGTTTGCCAGCCCCTGCAGCTGCATGAATCAGGAGAAGCCTCTATCCTGATCCACAGACTTGAGACATTCCAGCCTTTACAACCCCGTTAGCCATTTCCTTGGTATAAATCTCTCTCTATATATTCATACATTTTACTGGTTTTGCTTCTCTAGAAAACCCAGCTTAACACAGGGAACTCATAAAAATTAAAAACTTTTGTTCATCAAAAGACTTCACCAAAAAAGTGAAAGACAAGCTACTGTTTGGGAAAGTATCTTCGGAAACCATATATCCGATAAGAATCTAATAACCAAAATACATATAAACTTCAACAACTTAATAAAAAAGTAAACAACCAATCATAAAGTGGGCAAAGGACTTGAATAGACATTTCACTAAAGAGGACATTCAAATAGCCATCAAACACATGAAAATATGCTCAATGTCATTTGCCATCAGAGAGATGCAAACCAAAACCATAATGAGATACCATTTAACTCCCACTATTTTTTTTTTTTTTTAGGATTGCTAAGATAAAATAATAATAATAATAAAACAGAAAATAACAAAAGTGGGTGAGGACGTGGGAAAATTGGAACCCTTTTTATCCACTGCTGGTGGAAATGCAAAACGGTACAGCTGTTGTAGAAAGCAGTACGGTGGTTCCTCAAAAACTTAAAAAATAGAACTACCACATGACCCAGCAATTTGACTCTTAGGTATATACTAAAATATTTAAAAGCAGAGGCTCAAACAGATACTTGTATGCCAATGTTCATTGCAGCACCATTCACAATAGCCAGAAGGTGGAAACAACCTAAATGCCTATCAATGGATGAATGGATAAACAAATGAGGCACGTACATACAATGGGAAACTACTCAGCCAGTAAGAAAAAGGAAGTCTTGATACATGCTACAATATGGATGGAGCTTGAAGACACTATGCTGAGTAAAATAAGTCAATCACAAAAGGGTAAATATTGTATAACTTCATTTATATAAAAAGGCAAGAAGAAGCAAATGTATAGAGACCAAAGTTTTTAGTCATTACCAGGGGCAGGAGGGAAAGGGAGAGAGAGGATTACTGCTTATTAAGTACTGAGTTTTGGTTTACAGTGATGGAAATATCACATTGATTAAGGGTCGGGTTGCACAGTCAATTAATGTAATCACCGTCCATAAGTTGTACACCTGTAAAAAGTTTGAATTGGCAAAGTTGTGTGATACACATGTTTACAATAATGACAAAAAAAGAAGAATAGCTGCTGAGGCTGCTTATGGGATTTGGTGTTTGCAGTTATAGGTCATAATTTCATGGGACATTCCAGTTAATTGCCCTAATATAGTTTTTAGGGCTTCTGTTCTACCTCCTAGATTGTAGTGTAGTGCCTGGAGTCTTAAAAGCTTTCAAGTGGCCATTCAAGGTATAACAATTGATCTCTATTTGTCTGGAGCAACGGAGGAAGAAGGAGAGTCCAAAACAGGAAGAGAAAATGGAATGAACAACTGCTTCCTTTGCCAGGAGACCAGAGGAACAGATCGGTGCCTGGCTACCATTACTGAGTGTTTTGATCAAAGATTCCATAGAAGAATCCTGATCAAAAAGGGAAAAATGCAGAACAGGTTTTCAGATTCTCGTAGAACCCAGAATTTCTGGTGCCATGGAGGCTGGATAAACTCCTGAAACTATTGCCCTGAGATAATCTTTAAACCTTATACCTTCTTCTTAAAACCAAATGTTAGCTTAGCTTAACTATTAAAGAATGTCTGCCTTGAACATTGTGCTCTTTGAAGATCTATTAATATGGGATCAAACTGACAGCAGCAACTTGAAAGTTTAGACAGAAAATTTAGGGAGCAGTGAGTTTGTTCACAGGGGAGAAATGACTTGGAAAAGGAGGGTGAGGATGGTTACACAACTTGAAGGATGTAATTGATGTTACCGAACTGTACATGTAGAAATCGTTGAATTGGTATATGTTCTTCTGTGTATGTTTTCAACAACAACAAAAAGGGCAAACAGACGCAGAAACAGAGTCCCACAGGGGAAGACTCCATGTGAAGGTACAAGAAGCAAAGGAACACCAAGACACACCAGCGGTGACTGGAAGGTAGAAAGGACAAGGAAGGATCTTCCCCTGGGGTGGATGGAAAGAATGTGGCCTTGCCGACGCCCTGATTTTGAACTTCTAGCTCCAGAGCTGTGGAACAATGACTTTCTGTTCTTTAAACCTCACTTTGTGGTGTTTTGTCATGGTGGCCCCAGGACACTGAGACGGCTTCCACACATTTCTTTGAGGGCCTTGGGAGAGCTGTCTGAGTACACAGAGTGGAGGAAAAGTTGGAAACTTGGGTTTAATCTTGACTTTACCACTTACTACGATTTTTGGCAAGTTACTCAACCTTTCTCAATTTCATCCGGAAAATACTATCTGACCCAGGTGACAGGAGAATTAAGTGAGATATTAAAATAAGGAGCTTGGCACAGAGTCTCCAGCCCTCGCTCTCTCTTTTTCTTCCCTCCATTTACAAAGCTGGCTCTCAGAAAGTTGACTTGGGGTTGGCCTCAGCACTCTTATTTTCATGATGTCCAATGGTTTTGCTCTAAAAGGCATACTAATCACATGTTATTGTTGTTGGGTGCTGTCAAGTTGATTCCAACTCATAGTGAGCTCATGTAACAGAGTAGAACTGCCTCATAGGGTTTCCATGGCTGAAATCTTTATGGGAGCAGATAGCCACATCTTTCTCTTGGGGAGCGACTGGTGGGTTTGAACTGCCAACTTTTTGGTTAGCAGCCTAAAGCTTAACCATTGTGCTACCAGGGCTCCTTTAATCATCTGTTAGTGGGTATTAAAAAGAAAAAATCTTCATAGAAAACAATGTTTTATTTAATCTTGATTTATCCACTTCAATCTGAATAGTAATGAGTGCTGTATGTCATGAGAATCACACGTTCTAATGGTGGATAAACAGTTTTTAATTGTCCTTAACTAGTGGAAAACCCTGGTGGTGTAGTGGTTAATAGCTCAGCTGCTAACCAAAAGGTCATCAGTTTGAATCCACCAGGGCTCCTCGGAAACCCTGTGGGGCAGTTCTACTCTGTCCCATAGGGTCGCTGTGAGTTGGAATTGACTTGAGTGCGATGGATTTGATTTTGGGGTTTATGTACTAGTGACCGTTTCAAATAATAACTAACCCATTTGAAAATAAGCCATCACATCATTAGTAATTATTTTGGAATTTAATGTTTTAAATCTTAAATTCTAAGGTCAAACAACCTCATCAGTAACTAATGTAAGTCATCAAATGTTTTAAACCCTGTTTTGGTCACATCATTTCTTAATCCTCGGTCAGTGGTTCTCATGGTAAGTCTACAACTCCATCGCTTCTTACTCCAGCCTCCAAAGTCACATCTCAACATACATTTTTTAGCCTTTCTTCCCACATTCTCCCATCCAAACCTTTACACTCGAAGACTTTATAGCCAGTGTTATTTGTACTCTCGCTTAAGCAGTAATTGCTCAGCTTCATAGCTGATTTAGGCACTCAACGAAGCACCACGGCAATGCTGCTGTTAATGGACAAAATTCTTTGGTGATGCGAGGGCATAGTCATCCTTTGAACCTGAGTGCATGAAAACCAAATCCACGCTGCAGAAAAGTGCCACTGGGGGACAGACATGTTCCAAGTAATAATACAGGGCTATTTTTTTTTTTTTTTTTATTAAACAATCAGGTACAGTTAGGAGAAATGTTTGCTGCAGTAATGGGCTCAAACATACCAATGATTGTGAGGATGGTGCAGGACCAAGCCATGTTTCGTTCTGTAATATGTAAGGTCGCTATGAGTGGAAACCAACTCAACTGCACCTAACAACAAAGGAGAATTTTTGCCTATTTGGAATAGTAGTTTCCAGACATTTTCCCCCCAGCAGAACCACTTAAGTGGTTAAATGAAAAACAAACAGATAAAACAGGGAAGCCCTTCTTTGATTTCACTGCTTCGCTTTCCTCATTTGTAAATGGGGGATGATAAAATCTACTTAAAACACTGTTAAGATCCTAAGTGAACTATGACATAGCAGGATGCCCGATACGGTGACTCCCGCATAGTAGGCAGTGGAGAAATTGTTTCAGACGTAGTTGGGTGAGTTAGACTGCAACCTGCTGGGACTTTGATTCTGCTTTGATCAGGGGTGTGCTGGTTCTCAAGAGCTGATTATTATACTTTCAGAATGTTTGTAAGCTAGTTGTTAAACACAGCCATTATTAAAAATTAAATTATATACACTTACAATAAAATCCCACCACCCACTTGTCAGTTTGTTGTACTGTGGTGGCTTGCATGTTGCTATGATGCTGGAAGCCATGCCACTGATATTTCAAACTCCAGCAGGTAGAG
Source organism: Elephas maximus indicus (assembly GCF_024166365.1). Taxonomy (NCBI): domain Eukaryota; kingdom Metazoa; phylum Chordata; class Mammalia; order Proboscidea; family Elephantidae; genus Elephas; species Elephas maximus. Next base: position 232,623,133 of record NC_064819.1, read on the forward strand.
TCACCCACGGTTGACAGGTTTCAGTGGAGCTTCCAGAGTGAGACAGACTAGGAAGAAAGGCCTGGTGATCCACTTCTGAAAATTAGCCAGTGAAAATCTTATGGATCACATTAGAATATTGTCCAGTGTAGTTCTGGAAGAAGGGCCCCCCTATGTCGGAAGGCATGACTATGTTATGGCCACAACAGTGGACTCAAACACACAAATGATCAGGGAGATGGCCTAGGACTGGGCAACGTAGAGTTCTGTTATATATAAAGGCCATGAGATGGAGCCAACTGAATGGCAACTAACAAGAATGATAAAATAAATTATATTAAAAAGGTAACAAATACACAAAACGTATTGCTTCCTAATTATTTTACTATGTTGACTGTTATCTACGTACTTGTGGTTATTTCGTATATTGTCTCCGAATGGTGGAAATGCTGTATGTTGTTGCACATCTCTAGCCGACTCTGTGTTCAGTGACCTCATTTAGGTGGCTTGAAATCAACCACAGTGAGAGGACTTACACCACAGAAATCCGCAGACATTGCAGCCGAGAGCATGTCCCCTCGGAGGACCGGGTGTTAAACATTGACAAGTATGCCACAGAACACAGCACTTAGAATTACTGATCATTAGAGTGCAAAGCTTGGAATCGGTGAGGGATCACTTTTTTGTCAAGTGATACTTAAGCCATTCTTTCGGAGGTCATGGGTGATGAAATAAGTTAGACATTTTATAAAACATTTATTTTCAAATTCTCTAACACATGACCCTTCCTTCCTTCCTCTGGCCCACCCTCTCTTCCTTTTGCAAAGCTGACACTCAAAAGTTGGCTTAGTGTAAGACTCAATATTCTCACCACTTTTTGTACCGTCCTCCTGGTGTTGTTCTTAAAGACACCCTAACCAGCAGTTAGGGCATATTTAAAAAATTCTTCATAGAAAATAATCTGTTTTATTTAGTGTTAGTTTGATCCATAACATAAAATGAGGTCCCATGAGGTTCTTGTCCTAGTGTACAAAATCTGAATATTGCTCCGAAGGAGGCACTAGGTGTGCAGAGGATAAATTTCCTATTTTCTTGGAACTCTATGGCAGTTATTGTTTTAGCTCTGTTTTCAAGCTCTTATATGAACAGAACAAAAGAAGGGGAAGCAACCACCCAAACTTCAGACAGTTTAAGAAAACAAACTTGTCGTGAGTATACAGCCTTTTGGGGGAAGAATCATGAGTAATCATTTCACCTGGGAGATTTCAACAACAGGAGCACAATAATGAAGTCATTTAAGCCGGTGGATAATTGACAGAGATTATAATGCAGGAATGTGCTGTTGGTAGAGAGTTTTAACAGGTCTCCTACTCTTCGAGTGGGTTGAGAATAATTAATTCAGTTACTTGTGGTCTGAGGCTCTCAGTCCCCCCTTCGCCCACACCTCTCTAGCTAGCTGAGTTAGTATCTGTCCCTTACAGGGAGGGATGGAGCAAGGAGCCTGCTGGCCGGCCAGTGAGTGCAGCCTGGACTCTGGCCCTCCCTCCAGTTGTTAATGTGTCTCTCCTGACTTCCTGGGTCATCTCCAAACACGTTGGCCTCAATTCTGTGGCAATAAAACTAAAAAGGAATGACCTTCCTCTCACCTCACAAGCCATAGGAGCAGCCCTGACAGGGAGACTGATAGGAACACAGTGTGATGGTGGGAGTGTTGGCATGGACAGCCCCCTTGCTTATTATCCTTCTTCCCTTCTGATGCCTAATGGCCAGGTCCCTGTAGCAGTGTAGACACGTCAGGGGTGGGGCACAATAGGCCATTGCTGGTCATCTTTAACTGTTTACCAAAAACCACACCTGTTGAGGATGAGTCAAGTCTGACTCGCAGTGACCCTATAGAACAGTGTAGCATTGCTCCATTGTGTTTCCAAGGAGCAGCAGGTGGATTGGAACTGCCAACCTTTTGGTTAGCAGCCGTAGATCTTAAACACTGTGCCACCAGGGCTCCTTTAACAGTTTAGCAAGGTTTAATCCAGCCTGACAAATATAATCAGAGAAAATATTCTACTTATATTTAATATTTACTTATATGTTTGAGTTTATATCACAGATATAGTTGGGGAACGGTGGGAGGACTACAAGCATAAAGCTTACTTACCATTTATTGCAAAGTAAAACATTATAGACATATACCACACCACCCCTAACAACTGCCACTGAGTCAATCCCCACTGATGGCAACCCCGTGTAGAACTGTGCTCCATACAGTTTTCAGTGGCTGGTTTATTTGGAAGTAGATCACCAAGCCTTTCTTCCAAGGAGCCTCTGGGTGGACTGGAACCTCTAATCTTTCAGTTAGCAGCTGAGTGCATTAACTCTTTGTACCCTCCCAGACCCTGACACTACAGAGGTGGATGTCCACATCTCTTAGTGTTGACAGACCCTGTCCTCTTTCACCAAATTACAGTCTACAATCCTTGCTTACAGTTACACCTGGCCCAGGGACCCAGTCTAAGAAGCCTGCAATCCAGTGGGCTAAGGTGAGACAGAAGGAGCCCTGGTGCCACAATGGTTAAGCACTTAGTTGCTAACTGAAAGGTCAGCGGTTTAAACCCACCAGCCACTCTGCGGGAGAAAGACCTGGCAATCTGCTCCCATAAAGATTACAGCCTAGGAAACCCTATGGGGCAGTTCTACTCCGTCAAATAAAGTCACTCAGTGGCAATGGGTTTGGTTTTTTGTTTATGAGTCAGAATTGACTCAACAGCCAGCACACAACAACAAGGTGAGACGGAAAATGGAGACTGGCAGCAGGCCTGAGGCTGGTGGCTCCCAGGACCTGAGAGGTAAGCAGAGGCTGAAACAGAGCTCAGAGCCCCTGAAAGCTCATGACCAGGTGCATGGCAGTGAGGCCAAAGAATGAACTGGGAATTATAAAAGGCAGTAAAGCATCTCTTACTCTCCCTTCTAACCCTAAGCTTCTAGGTAGCCCACGAGGGAAAATTGCTGCCTAATGCTGCAACATCCTTCTATGACCACTGAGTTTGGAAATAAAGATATCAGTCATTACTACCTTGTGAAAGTTAGATAATACAGAAGGAAGACAGAAGAAGAATTGATGCACTAGAACTCTAGTGTTGGTGAAGAATATTGAACATACCATGGACTGCCAAAAGAACAAATTGGTCTTAGAAGAAACACAACCAGAATATTCCTTAGAAGTGAGGATGTCAAGACTTTGACTCACTTACTTTGGACACATCATCAGGAAAGACCAGTTGCTGGAAAAGGACATCATGTTTGGTAAAGTAGAGGGTTAGCAAAAATGAAGGAAACTCTCAGTGAGATGAATTGACACAGTAGCTACAACAATGGACTCAAACATGCCAATGATCATGAAGCTGGTGCACGACCAGGCAACGTGTCATCCTGTTGTACATAAAAAATTGGATTCGACTCAATGGTAGCTAATAACAACAACGTTACTATTGATGAAGTAGAAAAAATACAAGATTGTAAAGATGACCAGGAAATCATGGTCTAAGAACTTTGGGGAAGGATGTCCTCCAAGCAGGAGCAGGTGTTTTCCAAATCTGTGGGACTGCTCCAATTCCACCACATTTGCACACACCTACCTGTCTGCTATGTAGCCGATCCCCATGGACCCCACAAAAAATCCTACGTTCACCGCCGACTGAAACAGATCCAGCATCCAGGAGTTGACACATACGAGGTTAAACTGCCCAGGTGTGAGATGTGTTCCGAGACAGAAAAGAAAGAAACCAACATCCCATTAGGATCCTGCTAGATACAACTCAGCCAGGGGCCCTCATGAACTCTTACCTGAATCGAACTGATGTGGCTGAAGGGCAAACAACCAACCGTTTTCCTACTGTGTTCATTTTCTTTGCCCTTCCAAGAGATTTGCCCCACAATCTGCTCAGCATTCCATCCAGGAGTGTGCATTAGGTCCTGGCTAAATCAGCTGGAATTGGGTAATTAATTACTCCATTTATAGACGAGACGATGTTTTGCTTTCTAATTTTAATACATGGGCAAGCAGCTACGTGGAAAGCACATACTGCCATTCCGAAGTTGGGCTCCTCAGCACTTGCTGTCGTTTGGATTAAGAGGCACGGGAGGAACAGGTGCTGGCTTGTAAGTCAGGAGACCAGGCTTCTAGGGCTTTCTCTGCTAACTCACTTGCTCTATGGCCTTAGGCGACACTGCTTTGCCCTGGGCCTTGGTTTCCTCATCTCTGTGTGGTAGGATGAGATTAGCCACACTGTAAGGCCCTGTCAAGTTTATGGTGTGAAACACTGAGATCCTCCACATTTTACATAACTATTCCACCACTTTAAAAAACAAAAAAACATTGCCATCGAGTCGATTCCCACACATAGCGACCCTATAGGACAGAGTAGAACTGCTCCACAGGGTTTTCAAGGAGTGGCTGGTGGATTTGAACTGTCGAACTTTTGGTTAGCAGCCAAGCTCTCAGTTAGATCCTTAAAAATAGGCCCCTTCCAGAAATGTCTGGTCATTCAGAGTATCTTCACATTATCCAAAGAGTTGTTTTAAATTAAACCAGGCACCTGTCTTCCTCAGTATTCTCTGATTAATTTCATTCCCCCATTTTGCTTTGTCTTGAGTAAAAGCAAGTTTCCAGTTTTTGCTTTCTCTGTATCTGTGATGAGAATTCACAACTAAATTTAAACATTTAGTGTAGTTTTAATAAAAATTGTACCATAGCATAATCCTCAACGCCGAAGGGTTTTATATGGACACTTTGAGCTAATTAAAAAGGAAAAGAAATAGCCATCAAAAGAAAAGTTCATTGTATCACAGTAAGGTACAGTTCAGGTGAATTCCATAAGTTCGGGTGTCCATCTGCATGATGGGAAAATGGAGGGAGAGGTAGGGGTTCTGGAAAAAGAGGACATCTGAGAATATTCCCTTTCCTGGCATTATGGCCAGGAGTTCTGGTAGGTTTGGGTTTTTTCTTACCATTGAGACTTGTACAAACTAGAATCTTTACTGTCAGAATATGTTGTCTTTGCTAATCTAGACAAATAAGAAGCTGCTTTGTTCATTTGGAAACTAGGATTCTATGAGATACTTTGAGTCCAAAGAGTATGTTGGGGCACAGGCATGAGAATGGGGTGCCCCTGGTGTCTTCCTTAAGCAAAGCTCAGTCACTGTTCTCTCCTTTACGTCCTGAGCATCTACATGGGGCCCACTCACCTCAGTCACGATGGAGGAGCCAGGTGTATCGTACACCCAGCCGTGCCTGCAGGGGCCCAGTGGCAGGTGGCTCCTGTTTGTGGCCAGGCCGGCCAGCGGGTCCACGCAGCTGAAGGTGCTCTGGTTCCAATCCACCTCATACCTGAGGCACTGGCGGGTGAAGGCATCGCCCGCAGCCCCCAGCCCAGGCACCGTGTAGTTTAGCTCCTCGTCCCGCCGCCAGCCACACCGCCGGCTGAGCTCAGCCACCCCAGGGTTCCAGCAGTGGTGGTCGGGGATAAAGCCCAGGAAGACGATGCCCACATAGATAGGGGTGAAGGAAGCAGAGAACAGAGCTAAGAGAAAGAACATTTGTTTCTGGAAAAAGTGAAACTCTCCAATGTGCTCCAGAATGTCATCCACGGTGGGCATTCTTGCTGCAGACAGGACAGGCCCTGCTGCCTTCTTTCCCTGACGGCTTTAACCGGGCTGCCGCGAGCACAGGCCAGCTCCTGCCCAGAAGTCAGAGGGTGAGAGGTAGTTTCCTCTAGAACCAACCAGCCCTGGGTGCAGACCTCCCCTTGGCCAGGCTCACTCCACACCGCACTTCTGCCGTGGGCGTGCGCTCTGCAGCTCTCCCGAAATGCCCGAGCCAGCTCCAGGGCTCCATGTGGTGTTATTGTCACCACTTCACACTAGCAAAACAAACAGCACTTCCTCTGTAATCCGAGTGCTTTCACGTCGCACAGCCCTGTTAATCTTTCTCTGGTAGAGAAGTGAATATACTCATATCTCACCCCCATAGCCACCTCCTGCTTGGGTCCCGTGGAGAAGGTACACGGATTTGGCTTTACTCACCGGGTGATGAGATCAGGGTCTAGGGTCAGAGCTCCCTTCTGGAGTCAAACTGGGTTACAAATTCTTTAGGCTCATTTTGCAAACAACAGCAAGTGCACTCAGGATACTTGCTATGGCTGCCGGTTCTGATTTTATTTCCAGATTTTAGAATTCTGCTTTTTAAAAGCGTTTATCCAATCTGGTGTGCTTGCCTTTCAACCCTGAAACGCCTTTCCCCTTGACCCATTTGGGAGAAAGGAATAAAGAGTGTTTTCATTCCGCTGCCTTTTTGTCCTGGATATTTCTGTCTGTGCTCAGGGTTGTCTCTTTAGGAGGGCGGTGGGTGCGTCCAAAACGTAGGAGAAAGAGATGATCTGTCTTTCCTGGTGGACAAAAGGGTCCTTAATGCATTATGAAGCTGTCAGAGAGAGAAGGGGGCCTGCTGATACATCTGCATAGTAAAAAACTGGGAATTTAGTTCACTTTTCTTTCTTTTGGTTAGTTGGTGGGTGTAATTGGCAGTTCAGTGGTAGAATTCTCGCTTTCCAAGCAGGAGACCCGAGTTCGATTCCTGACCAATGCCCCTGATGTGCAGCTACCACCCAGTCGTCAGTGGAGGCTTGCGTGTTGCCGTGATGCTGAACAGGTTTCAGCAGAGCTTCCAGACTAAGACAGACTGGGAAGAAAGGCCTGGTGATCTACTTCTGAAAATCAGCCAGTGAAAACCCTATAGATCACAACAGTCCGATCCACCCTGATCACGGAGATGGCGCAGGACCGTCCATTGTGCGTGGGGTTGCTGTGAGTTAGGGGCTGACTCCACGGCAGCTAACAGCAACCAAAGTGACCTGCAGAGTCTTCCTCATGTGCAGATGCAAGGTTCCGGTTTTCACTAAGTGGCAAGAAGCGAGGTGCCTGTCAGGCCCACCTTCCTGGCTCCGTCTGGCTCCCAGAGGTGCCTTGCTGGGCCATGAGAGGTTAGGAGGAGCTGCGTTACGGCTGGCCCCGTTTTGGCATAAGCTAACTGAGTAGGCTTGCACTCTACAGAACCAAGAGTTTGGGGGAGTAATTTTGGTCACAAAAGTTACAGTTACAAAGCTCATCCATGTAATTATACCCACTGACTATTCACTAGAAACAAAACAGAATTGGATTAAATTCCTGGTCAGGTGTGACTGTCCATTGCCGAGAGTAGGCTACCACGAACAAGGGTCTCACCTCGTTAAGTAATGAAACATCACAGCCCGAAAATGCGGCGGAGAGGAGTGGCCTAGGCTGCCGCCATCTTCATTGAGGCGTGGCCTATGCTGTCGCCATCTTCGGAGAGGCGTGGCCTATGCTGTCGCCATCTTCGGAGAGGCGTGGCCTATGCTGTCGCCATCTTCGGAGAGGCGTGGCCTATGCGTCGCCATCTTTGGAGAGGCGTGGCCTAGGCTGCCGCCATCTTGGATATCAGAAGGACTTCCAAAAAGATGAGGCTGTGGCCGGGAAAGTCCGTGAGTTTGGGGAGGTGCTCCAGTTCTCCAGCTCAGGGAGCCCTCCAGATGCAGAGGTATTTTTAAAACAAAAATGAAAAACCATTAATAAAATAAAGGGCAAATATTTAGAGTCAACCCATAAAAAGGCAATAAAAACAGGGCTTTGACTTCTGATTCTGGAAAGATGGGGTAGACGCACCCTTCTTGATTCCCCCTGTTAAGTACAAGTGAAAACCCTGGACATATTGTACAGAACAAACGTAAGAAAACTCTGGAAGGTGGAGAAAAGAAGGCAGACTGGCTAGGGACCTTGGGATCCAAGGAATGACACAGTCATGCGTTCCCTTGGTTTTCTTTCTGCCTCACATAAACCCAGACTGAGTGCTGGAAAAGACAGCCACCTGGAAATACCCATGTGGGCAGACAAAAAACCCGAAACCAAAACCAGTGCCGTCGAGAGTAGAACTGTCCCATAGAGTTTCCAACGAGTGCCTGGCAGATTTGAACTGCCAGCCCTTTGGTTAGCAGACATAGCACTTAACCACTACACCACCAGGGTTTCCACAGACAAGCTTCAACACAAGCCCACTCTCTCTAGCAAAGAGCAGGAAAGGGGCAGCCTGGCGGGCAAGAAAGCTTTTTGAAAATAACTGCTCCACTTAGCCAAATGCTGAACAACAAAAGTTTAATTTGAAAACACACACACACATTTAATTTCTGGATATTAGCAGATTTCTAATGATTGCTTAGGTCATAGATTTTCAGAGTGTCTTCCTATTTAGACGAATAGTTTATCTTTTAAATCACTGTTAAAATGTTGATTGAATGTTGGCTTCAATTACGTAATGAAGTTCACAGATTAAAAAGAAAAATAAGTTAGAAATTTTTTTTAACCAAGGGACATATGTTAATATAAGACCACAAATAATCATTGATTTATAAATTAAGCTGATGGTTACCTTTTAAACTTTTTATTTTGAAATAATTATAGATTAACAGGAAGTTACAAAGGTAGTATAGACTAGGTCCTGGCTACCCTTCACCCAGTGTCTCCATCTTACATGATTATAGCACAATGTCTTCACCCAGTGTCTCCATCTTACATGATTATAGCACAATATCAAAATCAGGAGCCCTAGTGGCACAGTGGTTAAGCGCTCGACTGCTAACTGAAAGGTTGGTGGTCCAAACCCACCAGCTGATCCGAAGAAGAAAGATATGGTAGTCTGTTTCCTTAAAGATCACAGCCTTGGAAATCCTATAGAGCAGTGTGATATGAGTCAGGATCAACTTGATGGCAATGGGTTTGGGTTTTTTTGTTTCTTTGTTTACGTGTATAGTTCTGTGTCATATCACATGTGTAACCACCACCACAATCAAGACACAGAACTATTCCATCACTACAATGAGCTTCTTTGGTACCCCTTTATAGTCACACCCACCCCTCACCCCTACCACTTTTATCCCCGGCACCCATTAGTCTGTTTTCTTGTTACCTCAAGAATGTTATATAAATGGAATCATAAAACATGTCACCGTTTTTAAGCAACAACTTTATTGAGATATAATTCTCATAAAGCCCACACTTTTAAAGTGTACACTTTGTGGTTATTAGTACATTCACAAAGCACATTGATCATCACTATTTAATTCCAGAACATTTTTATTATCACGAAAAGAAATCTCACTAGCAGTGGTTACCCCTTCCCCTCTCCCCTCATCCCCTGGCAACCATTAATGTAATTTCCGTCTCCAAGGATTTACCTATTCTGGACATTTCATATAAATTGAAATCACACAACACATGGCCTTTGGAGCCTGGCTTTTTTCACGTAGCATAATCTTTTCGACACTCATCTATGTTATAGCATGTATTAGAACTTCATTCCCTTTTTATGGCTGAGTAATATTCCATCATACAGAACACCATATTTAGTTTATCCATTTATCAGTTGACAGACATTTGAGTTGTTTCCACATTTTGGCCATTGTGAATAATGCCGCTATGCATATCGATGTAAGTTTGTATGTGACTGTATGTTTTCACTTCTCCTGGGGGTATATTTAGGGGTACAATTGTGGGGAGTACCTGGGTGGTGCAAGATGTTAACGTGATGGCTGCTAGCTGAAAGGCTGGTGGTTTGAGTCCATCCAGAGGCAGCTTGGAAGAAGGCCCTGGTGATCTACTTCTGAAAAAGCCACTGAACACCCTACGACGCACAGTTCTATCCTGACACACCTGGGGTCCCACGAGTCAGAACTGACTCAATGACAACCAGTTTATAGGAACTCTACGTTTAAAGTTTTGAGGCACTGCAAAAACCATTTTGCACTCCCAACCCACTTGTCATTGTCCATCTTTTTATTATAACCATCCTAGTAGGCAGAGGTCAGGGTCAGCAGAAAAGAGGAAAAGAGGAAGACCCTCAATGAGGTGGATTGACACAGTGGCTGCAACAATGGGTTCAAGCATGACAACGATTGTAAGGATGGCGCAGGACCCGCCAGCGTTTCGTTCTGTTGTGCATAGGGTCGCTACGAGTCGGAACCAACTCGACGGCACCTAACAACAACAACAACAACAAGGAGGTGTGAAGTGTGGTTTATATTTGTATTTTTCTAACGACTAACGATAGATGATCATCTTTTCAAGTATATCCATTCGTATGTCTTCCTTGAAGAAATGTCTATTCAAATCCTTTTTCCATTTTTTATTGAAGTTATATGCATTTAGGTTATATGTATTTGTTATATGTACTTTTATTGTTGGGTTATAAGGGTTCCTTATGTACTCCACATATTCTTCAGTTTGATTTAGTCAGCTAAACAAGTGTACAGCCATGTGCTGTATAACATCCATGCGTCTGACCTCGTATACATCTGTGGTCCCATAAGGTTATAATAGAGTTTAGAAATCCCGATTGGAGAATGGGATGTAGCAGTTTACAATGTATTATTATAGTATGTATACAGTATTATACAATATTAACCTACCTAACCCATATATTTACCTTCCCAGATACATTAGCTGAAGTACAGTACTATATGTGTACAATATCTTGCTATTTAGTCAATGTTGTTAGGTGCTGTCGAGTTGGTTCTGACTCATAGTGACACTACATACAGCACAATGAAACACTGCTCGCTCCTGCACCACCTTATTTAGTCAATACAAGTCGCTATAGTATCCCATATAGCTTTGCTAAGTACAGGCAGTCTTCGGGTTATGAACGTCTGATTTATGTACAACCTGTAGTTATGAACCAACTCCATAAAGCCTGTTATATTAAAAAAACTTCAAGGTACATACAATGGTTCGTAATAACAAATGGGGACTACTTTGTGGTGCATTAAAACCCTAGTATTATTATCATTACTGTATTATTATGTTAAAGATGTTTTAGTGTATCTGGAAGTGTTTCTTTAAATTTTTTATGCATAGAAAGGTACATTATATACTACTAAGACAGACATTTAACTAACTGACGTTAGATACAAACTGTACCTGACTGTTCCAATTTACGTACACTTTCGACTTAAAACAGATCTAGGAATAGAACTCATTCATAATCTGGGGACTACCTGTATATAAGATGGTGTTCACACAGTGTCCAAATCACATAGCATCGTATCTCACAGAATGTACTGCACGATTGCACTGAGCACCACGGACATTAGTCTTCAGTTGGGACAATTAGAAGGGATCCAGCTGCCATCTAGTCCAACCTTTGCCAGATGTTTGCATCCCTTCGACAAGATCCTCAATACACAGATGCTCAACCTTGAGAGGCTGCCAGTTTCACTGATCAACATTTCTAATCGACCAAAAATTTCCATCTTACATAACACTAGGGCCTGCCTTTGTGCCATCTCCACCTACTGGATCTAGTTCTCTCCAGAACCACCAAAACCAAGACTCGTTTCTCTTCTAGGTGACACCGCAATTACATGGTAGAGATATGTACATTGCCACAGCAGACTTGGGGAGGACTGAGGCAGCCTATAGCTTCCCCTAGAAGCCAAACATGACCCACTGAGGTCTTAGCCTAACACGTAGTGACTGCACAATATCAAAAAATTCATAAAAGTCCTGAGAACATCAGCAAAAACTGTCAAAATCAGCATCTTCAGGACGCTGGAAACTAACCAAATGCTAACAACAAAACAAGGAGTGTATATCAAGAAAAATAGCACAACTACCTCCACCTCCAGCCTCTTCCCTGACCCCAGGCGCTGATGGCCAAAGCCAGAGGAGGACTGGAGCAATGTCACCACCTATGGCAGACAGCATGAGGAAAGGGGGCAGGGAGAGAAGAAGGAAGTGTCCATCTGCTGAGCATGTGCTCTGCTTTAGGCAGTCCTCAAGATGCTGCCTTCACATAACTCCCCTCATGTAATCCATATAACGTCTGGGTTATACATGAATGTTCCCATTTTACAGATGAGAGAACACTGAGGACAGGAGAAGTTCAATGACTTCCTCAGTGCCAGCCAGCTGGTTGAGTGACCAAATCAGAACTTGAGGGAAGGTCTGTCTACTATCAAGCCTCTTCAACTTCCACTGCCTTTTGTTGTTCCCTGGAAGCAGTTGTGGGAGTGGCAGGTTTAAAAAATGCCTAAGGAGCCCTGGTGGAGCAGTGATTAAAGCGATCTACTGCTAACCGAAAGTTGTGTGGTTCGAAACCACCAGCGGCTCCATAGGAGAAAGATGTGGCAGTCTGCTTCTGTAGAGATTTGCAGTCTTGGAAACCCTATGGGGTCACTATGAGTTGGAATCAACTGGACGGCAGTGGGTTTTGGGTTTAAGCAGTCCCTGGGTGGCACGAATAGTTAAGCGCTTGACTACTAGCCAAAGTGGTTCGAACACACCCAGAGGCACCTCGGAAGACAGGCGTGGGGATCTGCTTCTGAAAGGTCGTAGGCTTGAAAACCCTATGGAGCAGTTCTGTTCTCCACATTTGGGGTCTCCATGAGTCAAAACTGACAGCAACTAACAATAACAACAAAGATTATAAAGGCTTCCTACTCCAGGGGCCCAGAGATGGTCCTGGCTGCCTGTTACTAGGAAATTTTACAGACATTTGCACCTGGGATATGACTCATTGATAAGGTCCATATCAAGTCACCAGATCCTTATGCTGTGAACAAAAGGGCAGCAGGTGAGAGGCAGGAAGAGCATCGTTTGCCAAGGTGAAGTGATGTTGAAATTCATTATGAATTACTTTAATAAATGATCAGCTAAGAAATTTAGACCTCAGATCACTTACAGCAATTAGTTTACTCTGTCATTCAACACTTCACCATCAATGTACTAACCAGGAGCAATGCCCACAGCCCACAGCATAGCTGCCTTAAGATCAGTTCTCACTGGGCAATAGACTCCAGTCCACAGCAAAGCCACACAGGCCGTGATGAAATAGAGGTGGAAAAACCACAGAGAGGGGAGGGAACGTAGTGGGGAGGAGATAACTCGGCACTTATAATTTGAGTCCCAGTTTCTTGTGTTGGTGTTGCTTCCTTTCTGGGCTTACTTACGTATTCAGAAACATGACTAGAGAATAACTTGATCCAGTATTGAATGATCATTTAATCCAAATAATCTGATAATTCATTGTAATTACTGTCGGAAGTATTTCTCAATCTCTTATCAGGCTCTTTCATAATGTAAATAAATATTGTTCCCAGGATGCAACCTTCTGTGCAGTACCGAGGAGGTCCAGTGGTGCCCCCCACCCACCAGAGGAGAAAGGGCAGTTGAGGTGGGCAGTTGGAACTGATGAACACTGCCCAGTGACAGGAGTCTCTGAGTGGCACAAATGGTTAAGCACCCAGCTACTAACCAAAAGATTGGTGGTTCAAATCCACCACAGGTGCTCTGGGGGTACTTCCAAAAGACCACAGCCTTGAAAACCCTACGGAGCAATTCTATACTGAAATGCGTGTGCTTGCCATGAATCGAATCAATTCAACTGCTGGTTTTTATTTTTTACTCAGTGACATGCCAAGCATTCAGGTGCTTAGAGGACAGCAGGGTAGAGACAGGGTGATCCATCATCAGCGGTGATAAGTGGATTCCCTGCTCCAGGATGCCCATCTTGCCTTCACTGTCACTTCTGGCTTCAGCAACGGCATGCTGCCCCTCATCGTCTCAACTCCTGCCATGACCAGAGATGGATCGGGGAGCTGCAATGTGTGAGTCCCCCCAGAGGATTCCATAGAGGGACTGAGTTACTGTATAAGTGCTACTAAAGTATGCCTGCATTTTAATAACATTTTGTCACAGGAATAAATTCCTTCTTAGATTCACTTTCCCTTGCACACTAAGGACACTGATGTTTATTAATTCGAGTCTACTATGCTGTGTTCCTGTCAGGCAATAGGAGAGAGCTGTACAATAGCCTTGCCAGGTGGTTAATATTATTGCCATTTTAAATAGTGTGAGAACAGTAAGGCTCACACATAGTAATGGACCACAGTCAGGTCACAGAAAGAACTACATGGCATTTAATCCCTGAGGTGATGAGTAACAACAACACTTGCACCAGAACCTAATCTTAACTGATAGCAGATCCTAATCTTAACTGACTCAGCAACTCATTTACCACATATTACTACAGCCTTCAGTACGGATTACACCTCAATATAAAGAAAATGAAAATCCCCACAACTGGACCAATAAGCAACATCATGATAAATGGAGAAAAGGTTGAAGTTGTCAAGGATTTCATTTTACTTGGATCCACAGTCAGCACCCATGGAAGCAGCAGTCAAGAAATCAAAAGATGCATTACCTTGGGCAAATCTGCTGCAAAAGACCTCTTGAAACTGTTCAAAAGCAAAGATGTCACTTTAAAGACTAAAGTGTGCCTGACCCAAGCCATGGTGTTTTCAATCGCCTCGTGTGCATGCGAAAGCTGGACAATGCATAAGGAAGACTGAAGAAGAATTGATGCCTTTGAATTATGGTGTTGATGAAGAATATTGAATATACCCTGGCCTGCCAAAAGAACGAACAAATCTATCTTGGAAGAAGTACAGCCAGACCACTCCTTAGAAGCAAGAATGGTGAAACTTCATCTCACATACTTTGGATATGTTATCAGGATGTACCTGTCCCTAGAGAAGGACATGCTGCTCAGTGAAAAAGAAGACCCTCAATGAGATGGATTGACACAGTGGCTGCAACAATGAGCTCAAGCATAACAATGATCATGAGGATGGTGCAGGAACGGGCAGTGTTTTGTTCTGTGGTACATGGGGTAACTATGAGTGGGAATCAACACAATGGCACCTAACAACAACAACCAGTTTAGTAGCCCACAGTGTGAAGGGATACTTAGGGGAAAAAATTTTAAACAGGTGTCAGAATAATTCATTATGAATTTCGGACAACTCCACTGGATTTTATGGTGGAATTACATTAATGATTTTTCTAATATTAAACCAGCCTTGCATACTTGGTGTAAATCCCACTTGGTTGTGGTGGATTATTTTTTTGATATGTTGTTGAATTCTATTGGCTAGAATTTTGTTGAGGATTTTTGCATCTATGTTCATGAGGGATATAGGTCTGTAATTTTCTTTTTTTATGATGTCTTTTTTTTTTACCTGGTTTTGGAATCAGGGATATGGTGGCTTCATAGAATGAGTTAGGCAGTACTCCATCATTTTCTATGCTTTAAAATACCTTTAATAGTAGTGCTGTTAACTCTTCTCTGAAAGTTTGGTAGAACTCTGCAGTAAAGCCATACGGGCCAGGGCTTTTTTTTGTTGGGAGTTTTTTGATTACTGTTTCAATCTCTTTTTTTGCTATGGGTCTATTTAGTTGTTCTACTTCTGATTGTGTTAGTTTAGGTAGGTAGTGTTTTTCTAGGAATTCATCCATTTCTTCTAGGTTTGCGAATTTGTTAGAGTACAATTTTTCGTAGTAATCTGATGATTCTTTTAATTTCAGTTGGGTCTGTTGTGATGTGACCCATCTCATTTCTTATTTGGGTTATTTGTTTCCTTTCCTGTATTTCTTTAGTCAGTCTGGCCAACGGTTTATCAATTTTTGTTAATTTTTTCAAAGAACCAGCTTTTGGCTTTGTTAATTCTTTCAGTTGTTTTTCTGTTCTCTAATTCATTTAGTTCAGCTCTAATTTTTATTATTTGTTTTCTTCTGGTGCCTGATGGATTCTTTTGTTGCTCACTTTCTATTTGTTCAAGTTGTAGGGACAGTTCTCTGATTTTCGCTCTTTCTTCTTTTTGTATGTGTGCATTTATCGATATAAATTGACCTCTGAGCACTGCTTTTGCTGTGTCCCAGAGGTTTTGATAGGAAGTGTTTTCATTCTCGTTGCATTCTATGAATTTCTTTATTCCATCCTTAATGTCTTCTATAATCCAGTCTTTTTTCAGCAGGGTATTGTTCAGTTTCCAAGTATTTGATTTCGTTTCCCTAATTTTTCTGTTATTGATTTCTACTTTTATGGCCTTGTGGTCTGAGAAGATGCTTTGTAATATTTCGATGTTTTGGATTCTGCAAAGGTTTGTTTTGTGACCTAATATGTGGTCTATTCTAGAGAATGTTCCATGTGCGCTAGAAAAAAAAAGTATACTTTGAAGCAGTTGGGTGGAGTGTTCTGTATAAGTCAATGAGGTCAAGTTGGTTGATTGTAGCAATTAGGTCTTCCGTGTCTCTATTGAACTTCTTACTGGATGTCCTGTCCTTCTCCGAAAGTGGTGTGTTGAAGTCTCCTACTATAATTGTGGAGGTGTCTATCTCACTTTTCAGTTCTGATAAAGTTTGTTTTATGTATCTTGCAGCCCTGTCATTGGGTGCATAAATATTTAATATGGTTATATCTTCCTGGTCAATTGTCCCTTTAATCATTATGTAGTGTCCTTCTTTATCCTTTGTGGTGGATTTAACTTTAAAGTCTATTTTGTCAGAAATTAATATTGCTACTCCTGCTCTTTTTTGCTTATTGTTTGCTTGATATATTTTTTTCCATCCTTTGAGTTTTAGTTTGTGTCTCTAAGTCTAAGGTGTGTCTCTTGTAGGCAGCATATAGACGGATCGTGTTTCTTTATCCAGTCTGAGACTCTCTGTCTCTTTATTGGTGCGATTAGTCCATTTACATTCAGCGTAATTATAGATAAGTATGTGTTTAGTAAAATCTTCTTTTTACTTATGTGTTTAGTGCAGTCATTTTGATGCCTTTTTATGTGTGTTGTTGACAATTCCATTTTTGCACTTACTTTTTTGTGCCAAGATGTTTTTCTTTGTAGATTGTGTGTTCCTCATTTTCATACTATTTGACTTCATGTTTGCTGAGTCGTTATGTTTTTCTTGGTTTTTATTTTGAGTTATGGAGTTGTTATACCTCTTTGTGGTTACCTTAATATTTACCCCTATTTTTCTAAGTAAAAACCTAACTTGTATTGTCCTATATCGCCTTGTATCCCTCTCCATATGGCAGTTCTATGCCACCTGTATTTAGTCCCTCTTTTTGATTATTGTGATCTTTTACATACTAACTTCAATGATTCCCTGCTTTGAGCGTTTTTTTTTTTTTTTTTAATTAATCTTAATTTGTTTTTGTGATTTCCCTATTTGAGTTGATATCAGGATGCTCTGTTCTGTGACCTTGTGTTGTGCTGGTATCTGATATTATTGGTTTTCTGACCAAACAATTTCCTTTACTATTTCTTGTAACTCTGGTTTGGTTTTTGCAAATTCTCTAAGCTTGTGTTTATCTGTAAATGTCTTAATTTCGCCTTCATATTTCAGAGAGAGTTTTGCTGGATATATATGATCCTTGGCTGGCAGTTTTTCTCCTTCAGTGCTCTATATATGTCATCCCATTGCCTCCTTGACTGCATGGTTTCTGCTGAGTAGTCTGAACTTATTCTTATTGATTCTCCTTTGTAGGAGACCTTTCTTTTATCCCTGGCTGCTTTTAAAATTTTCTCTTTATCTTTGGTTTTGGCAAGTTTGATGATACTATGTCTTGGTGATTTTCTTTTTGGATCAATCTTAAATGGGGTTCGATGAGCATCTTGGATAGATATCCTTCCGTCTTTCATGATGTCAGGGAAGTTTTCTGCCAACAGATCTTTAACTATTCTCTCTGTATTTTCTGTTATCCCTCCCTGTTCTGGGACTTCAATCACATGCAAATTATTCTTCTTGATAGAGTCCCACATGATTCTTAGGGATTCTTCATTTTTTTAAATTCTTTTCTCTGATTTTTTTTTAGCTATATTGGTGTCAATTCCCTGGTCCTCCAGATCTCCCACTCTGCATTCTAATTGCTTGAGTCTGCTCCTCTGACTTCCTATTGCGTTGTCTAATTGTGTAATTTTATTGTTAATCTTTTGGATTTCTGAATGCTGTCTCTCTATGGATTCTTGCAGCTTATTAATTTTTCCACTATGTTCTTGAATAATCTTTTTGAGTTCTTCAACTGCTTTATCAGTGTGTTCCTTGGCTTTTTCTGTAGATTGCCTTATTTCATTTCTGAAGTCATCCCTGATGTCTTGAAGCATTCTGTAAATTAGTTTTTTATATTCTGCATCTGGCAATTCCAGGATTGTATCTTCATTTGGGAAAGATTTTGATTCTTTAATTTGGGGAGTTGTAGAAGCAATCATGGTCTGCTTCTTTATGTGGTTTGATATCAACTGCTGTCTCTGAGCCATCACTAAGATATTCTAGTGATTTATTCTATATTTGCTCACTGAGTCTAATCTTGTTTTGTTTTCTTTCAATATACATAGATGGGCTACTAGATTGCACTGTCTTGATTGTTGTAGCCTTTGAATCACTTATGTCCTATTACCAGCTGGTTTGGGCTGTTACCAGATATATAAGCCTGAGTCCATTCACTATTCTTGAGTAGAATCTGATATTGGGTCATCAAGTGTGTGGTGCAGACTCACCTATCCACCTAGAGAAGTAGTGGTGATAGTTGTGAGCACCAGATTCTAGGAGCAGCAGGGGTTCACACTCCAGGGGGCCAGGATGCTGACAGGCTTCCCTCAAGTGCCAGTGAGGTAGGTGTGTCTCTATTCCTAAAGCACCTTGGTGGGTGGGCTCTGCACCTGTACCTTAGGCCCCCAATGCAAGTACCTTTACAAATTGATAGGTGTCACCCTCCTTAGACCCCTAAGGCAGGAGGCTAGGTGGTCTGGGGGGAGCTTCAGCCCTCAGTTCCCTGTTGTGGGTCAGTGAGGGCTCTGTTGAATATGCAGAGATATCAGACCTGGGAAACTTGTCTTTCCAGTAATCTGCTAAAACAATTACAGTCAGATCCCTATCAGAATTGCCTTTGCATTATTATAGCCACCTTGTTCCCTGTAGGGATGAAAGCCCAAGACTGTGGATCTCATATGCTTGGCTGGAGCTAGTTCTGTGTTTTTAGTCCAATTAGGGAAGGATTTTTGGTCCCTGGGTTTTTTGTAGGTGCTTCTCTTAGGCCAGGAGAATGGGTTAGGAAAAGACCAAAAAGAAAGAAAAACCTCCAGCAGTTCACTCTCTGGCTCAGGAAATTCCAATGTTAATGAAGCTGCCTGGGAAGGGGAGGGGAGGGTTCAGACAAATAGGAGAGAGTAACACCCCGAATATAAACAAAGTTACTTATCTTGCTTGGGATGACTGTTTTATCTGAGATTCCCTAGGGGTGTTTGGACTACGTGCGCTGGCTGGGTCGAGATTGCCCCCGAGGGTCAGGCCAAGTCCCGTGCTTGCACTGTCTCAGAGGCTGTGGTCAGTTCCTCTGCTCCCAGTCCGAAGCCCAGTGCCAAGGTTCCCCGGCTGGGATGCCACACTCCCAGCTCCAAAACCAGTCGCTGCCTCCCGGTGACTTCTCCTCCTGTCAGCCGCGTTGCTGCGCTGCCTGCGTGCACTGGCTGGGTTTCCCCCGAGGTCAGTTCAGGGGGCTAGGACTGCGCCCCGTATTTGCGCCATCTCAGGATGCCATGCTCAGCTCCCCTGCACCCAGTCCAAAGCCCGGCGCCAAGGTTTCCTGACTGGGATGCTGGCTCCAGGCTCCGAAAACAGTCGCTGCTTCCCCTTGGTTGTTCGTTCTCAGTCTCTGTCACTCAGGTCAACTCTTTAGATCTGTGTTTGATGGTCAGGGTTTGTAGATGGTCATGTATGTGATCGATTCACTTGTTTTTCCGAGTCTTTGTTTCAAGAGGGATCCGAGGTAGCTTCTACCTAGTCAGCCATCTTGGCCCGGCCCCCTGATACTTCCACTGGATTTTAAAGTTAAATAAATGATTCACTGATCTCAAAATCAAGGATGTGAAAGTCTGTAGTCAGCTGCCTTAGTTATCAAGTGCTGCTATAACAGAAATACCACAAGTGGATGACTTTGACAAACAAGTTTATTCTCTCACAGTCTAGTAGGCTAGAGGTCTGAATTCAGGGTGAAAGCTCCAAGGGAGAGCTTTCTCTGTCTGTCGGCTCTGGAGTAAAGTCCTTGTTATCAATCTTCCCTTGGTCTAGGAGATTCTCTGGGCAGGAACTTCAGAGCCAAAGGACGTGCTCTGCTCTTTGTGCTGCTTTCTTGGTGGTGTAAGGTCCTCACACCTCTCTGCCCACTTCTGTCTTTTATAGCTCAGAAAAGATTGGTTTAAGACACAATCTAATCTCGTAGATCTAATGACATAACTACCACTAACCCCATCTCATCAACATCATAGAGACAGGATTTACAACACACGGGAAAATCACATCAGATGACAAAATGGCGGACAATCACACAATACTGGGAGTTATGGCCTAACCAAATGGATACCTGTATTTTTGGGGGACACAATCCATGACACCAGCTTTGACACCAAAAGGAGCTGGTTGGGCATCACGTGGTACAACGGAACATGTACTGAGCTGCAAAAGAAGCTGTGCTTTGGTCCCAGCTGGCTACACCTTGCCCCGTTACACTAACCTTGCCAGTGAAGAAGCCTCCATTTCCTCATCTGTAAACAGAAGGAAATTAACTAGCTGGCTAGGGATCTTTAAAACATCATCATTCAAGTAGTAAATCTAGGGTCTTTCGTGTCTTACACAAAGGCCTCAAAATGCTTAGGTGATAGGTCCACTGTCACACCATGTACAATCATTTCCCTCTTTTCTCTCAGACTTTCACTTTAATGTAGTAGGTCCAGTCAAGCTGGTAGGTGTGAGATTTATGGTTCCTGAATCAACAGCTACCTATGTCCTCTTTATTTCCTGGGATTACCACTTTTGCTGACTAAGAGAAAAATTATCAACATTATCACCGATAGAGTGAATTCCGTCAGAAATTCTTCATTTTCCTAAGAAAGCCAAATTCAAGTAGAAGGTTAGGAAAAGTCTTTGGACTTCTGGTTGAAATGAGAGCTGTCTGGCAAGTGATTGGAGTGTTTCATGTTCGAGGTTCCCTCAATGTCAAGTCTTAGAGTTTATGTTTCTTTGATCCAGGAATAGAAAGATCAGACAGTCTAAGGTGGTCATTTTTGGAGGATTGGAAGTAAATTAGGGGCCAACAAGTCATATTCAGGGGCCCTGGTGAGGCATTTTTTAAGCACTCGACTGCTAACTAAAAGGTTGTCAGTTGGAACCCACCAGCTGCTCTGAGGAAGAACGATGTGGCAGCCTGCTTCTGTAATAAGTATAGCCTTGGAAACCCTATAGGAAAGTTCTACTCTGTCCTGTAGGGTCCCTATGAACAGGAATTGACTCGACAACAGAGAGTTTTTTAAGCCATGTTCACTGACCCAGAGCAAGCAAGAAAGAAACACCATGTACAGAAAACCGTGTATAACTGAGCGCTGAGTTTCTTGAGGGAAAAGGCTATGCCCCGAGGATATAGAAATAAACATGGCACAATCTTGTCCCTCATGAAGCTTAGAATCCAGAGGGCAGAGAGACAAATGAACCACCATGTATAAGAAAATACAAGCCGTGCAGTGCTCCCAGGATCCTAGGTTCTATGGAAGCACCAAGGAGGGGCTTTGAAGGGGTAGTGGGAGCTCAGTGAAGAAAACGCATATTCTAAACAAAGTCTCTGTTGGGAAAGATGAATCTGAAAGGGCATTTTGTGGGGAAAAACGTTTTTAGCTTTATTTTCTTTTTAAAGCCTGTGTGTAGCCCCAACAACCACGGACATATACACCAGTCCTTGCTTCATCTGGTTCCCAGGCTCTCGCACTTTCACAAGCTTTGTGTTTTCTTTCAGTGCCAGAGATATTATTTGGCAGATTATCTGGCAAGCAATATCCAAATAATTGTTAAGGTAGCTTCCCCAAAGATGAATTTCAGCACTGGAATGTAGACTCTGCCTTCGAGGCTTTGAACCATTGTCCGCTGCCATTGCAAATGTTTTTCAGGGTGCTATCCCCAATGACTTAGGGAGCTTTATTCTGTCTTGTGTGTGTGCCTGTATGTGTGTGTGTTAATGTTAAGAGCAGTGTTTATCATCCATGTATTTTTGGTAAGATGAAAATTGTTATTTATATTGAGGGTGAATAATATGGGATAACATGGATTAAACTGTGTCACCCCAAAATACATGTTGCAAATCTAAACTGTGTGCTTGTGGATACAATCCCATTTGGGAATGGGTGGTCTTTGTTATGTTAATGAGATAATATTAGTATAGGGTATATCTTAAGTCAATCTATTTTGAGATATAAAAGAGATTAAATGAGCAAGTGAGCAAGCAGTGCTGGAGGAAGAGAGAGGCCAAGCCACATGAAGATCGCCGAGGAGCAGAAGCTCAGAAGAGACCTTCCTCCAGAGCCGGCAGAGACAGAAAGCCTTCCCCTAAAGCCTATGCCCTGAATTCAGACTTCTAGCCTCTTAAACTGTGAGAAAATAAATTTCTGTTTGTTGAAGCCGCCTACTCGCGGTATTTCTGTTACAGCAGCACTGGATGATTAAGACGGAATACCAAAACAAAGGACCTGGAATGGAAGAGACAGACTGAATTATCTATAGAACCATAGGAAGTTCAGCTGGATGTTACATTGTTGAAAATCTGGTCCAATCTAGCTAAAACCAGAGTTTCTCACCTCAGCACTATTTACATTTTGAGTGGTTTATTCTTTGTTGTGGGAGCTGTCCTGTGCATTGTAGGATATTCAGCAGCATCTCTGGCACCTACGCACTAGATGCCAGTAGGGCACACCCCTCATGGTGACAGAATGTCCCCAGATGGTGCCACATACCCCCGATGAGAAGTACTGGCCCTGATCTTTTACTTTAGTGATAAGGAACTGAATAACAACAACACTAAGTGTCAGAATGCAAGACAGGTCTGCCAAGTGACCCTGGGCCATGGACAGGGGAGCCAGCCACTCACCAGCCAGGAGGAGCTGCAGGCGCCTGGGGCTGCCGCTGGGCACAGCCATCTTGGAGGCAGTTCCATCACCCTGTGCCTTCTCATGCACTTGTTTGTCAACAAGGGGAATGAGAAGGGAATGAATGACAGGGTTTCAGAAAAGTAGGCTGTTGTTTTTTCCCTAGGCCTCTGGGTGTATTGGCTGAAGAAAAGACCCAAATAAAATCGACGTTTTCTTGAAGTGAAATTTAACTTTGCAGGTATTAGCCCGTTGTCGCATGAGCAAAAGCCGTGTGCCGATTGTTTTCTGGTAGGCAAGCATGCTGTCATCCAGCACCCTTGTGGCGGAAATCAGCAGGCATACCGGACCCTTGAAGACTGGGGCAAGTGATTTGTGTCTCTTACAAATAAGGAGCTGTAAACAGAGATGATTTTTCAAAAAGAAAATGTGGGCTTGGGAGGAACATTTTGGTTACTTAGAATCGATCAACTCATCTCTGATTTAAGTCAGTGTGCCAGTGACGAAATTCACAGCTCTGCCAGTGCCCAGATGCCGTCTGACAGGGCAGATTCTCGCCCAGCATCGGTGCCAGGGCTGCAGCAGGTGTTTCTTCTGGCCTTTGTTGACAGGCCCTCCTGCTGCTGGAGAGAACTCAGGAATGCTGCTGACGCCATCCGGAGCTCAACACCCTGAGCTGCTTACGCTACAACCAGCAAGAGCAAAACCCTAGCTGCCCGCCAGCTGGTGAGAGAAACCGTGCTTCCGTACTGTGATGAATTTGTGCTGGCTGTGTGCAGAACCCAGAAATAGCCAGAGTCAAGTCAAATCATTTATTCATTCAATAAACATGCACCGCACACTTCTATGAGTCGGAAACGACTCCATGGCAATAGGTTGTGTTGTTTGTTGTTTTACCTGTTCAAAGTTAAAAAAATGCCATGGAATGAGGGTGCCTGGAGCCTCCAGCAGAGTGCTGATCTCTTTCCTCTGAATGACTACATCTTCTGTCTTGTTCCCAGAATTGTGTTATGTGTTTAGGGAAAAAGGCAAGGAACTCTCAAAACCCAACAATAAGAAAACAATAAAAGATAGGCCAAAGATTTGAACAAACACTTCACAAAAGAATATGTATAGGTAGTAAACAAGCAAATGAAAAGATGTACAAGATCAAATTGTTTACTTTAATCATACGTAACTTATTGTATGTCAATTATGTAAAAAAAAGCTGTTAATCATTGCAGTGCAAATTAAAAGCACAATAAGATACCATTACATAGCAACAGAATGACTAAAATTGGTTATAATATCCCTAGGTGGCATGAGCAGTTTGCACTTGACTAATAACCAAAAGGTTGGTGATTTGAGCCCACCCAGTGGTGCCACAGAAGAAAAGGCCTGGCAGTCTGCTTCCATTAAGATTACAACCCAGAAAACCTATGGAGGATTCTACTCTGAACCATATGGGTTTGCCATGAGTCAGAATTATTTTGGCAGCAACTAACAACATTCATACTCATTATCAGATTGAGGAAGTTCCCTTCTATCCCTAGTTTTCTGAGAATTTTTATCAAGAATTGATGTTGGATTTTGTTGTATGATTTTCTACCTATTTTTTATTAAGATAATCATATCATTTTGTATTGCTAGCATGGTGAATTATACTGATTGATTTTTTAATATTAAAACCAACCATGCATTCCTGGGATAAATTCCTCTTGGTCACAATCTTTTTAATAGACTGTTGGATTTGATTTCTTAAAACTTTGTTTTGAATTTGTGCATCTATTTTCATGAGGGATTTTGGTCTATAGTTTTCTTATAATATCCTTGTACAGATAGTCCCCACCTTATGACGTATTTGAATAATGACAAACCACACTTACAACCATCGGTTTTTTTTTTTTTTTTGTACATCTTGTCATTAGTAATAAACTAAAAAAAAAAAAAGAGAGATATTCCCCTTACAGCAGAACCGACTTACAAAGGAGTCGTCAGAACAGAACCCAGTTGTCTTAGGCTGGGTTCTCTAGAGAAGGAAAGCCAGTGAAGTATATATATAGTATGTATATAATATGTATATGTATAACAGAGAGACAGAGAGATTTATATGAAGGAAAAGGCTCACATGGTTGTAAAGGCCGAAAAGTACCAAGTCCGTTGGTCAGGCCTCAGGTGTCAGGCTTCTCCTATCTCAAATAGCTGCACTGAGCAGGCTGTTGGGTCAAGTCCCAAGAACCAAAGGTCAGATGATGATGAGCCAGATGCAGGATCCAGAACAAGCAATTGGGCTTTGCCAGAACATCCATATATATATATATATATATATATATATATATATATATATATATATATATATATATATATATATATATTGGATCCAGGCCATGCCACAGAGAAACTCCCCTTTCAACTGATGGGCTGATCACATCAGATCACATCATGAAGGATGGCTACATCATTACATAATTGCCAAATTACATCATTATGTAACTTCCAAACTACATCATAACTGTCATACCACTGAGAATCATGGCCTAGTCTAGTTGACACACAATCTTAACTATCGCACCCGCCATAAATCGGGGAATAGCTGTATGTTTTTGGTATTAGAATAATGCTGCCCTTACAGAACAGGTTGGGAAGTAGTCC
Organism: Elephas maximus indicus; assembly: GCF_024166365.1. Taxonomy (NCBI): domain Eukaryota; kingdom Metazoa; phylum Chordata; class Mammalia; order Proboscidea; family Elephantidae; genus Elephas; species Elephas maximus. The sequence continues at coordinate 232,648,611 of NC_064819.1, forward strand.
TTCCTCTTCAAATTTATGTAGAATTTTTATTATTTCTTGCATAGATATGTGGTGGAATTTATCAGTGAAGCCATCTGGACCAGAATTTTCTTATCAAGAAGGTTTTAACTACACATTCAATTTCTTTAATAGATATAGGGCCATTCAGGTTATCTTCAGGTTATCTATTTCTTGAGTGAGTTTTAGTTGTATGTGTTTTTCAGAGAATTTTTCCACTTTGTTGAGTTGTTGAATTTATAGGCATAATGTTTTTCATAACATTTTCTTACTATTCTTTTACTATCTGTGATATCTGTAGTGATGTCTCCTCTTTCATTGCTGATGTTGGTAAATTGTGCCTTCTCACCATTAATCACCTCCGTTATATTTTTCATCCAAGACTTTGTAGTTGTCATCTCTAGAAGTCTGATTTTTGGATGACTTAACTTCTTGAACATGTGGAATACACTTATATGATGGTAATAAATGTTTTATGTCCTTGTTTGCCAATTCTAATCTTTACATATATTCTGAGTTGGTTTTCATTGGTTACTTTACCTCCTCATTATAGATACATTCCTGTTTCTCTGCATGCTTAGTGAATTTTACCTTGTTGAGTGTTGGGTATTTTTATTTATCTTTTTTTATATATCATGATATATATTATATATCTTGAGCTTTGTACTGGGATACAGTTAAATTACTTGGAAAATGTTTGGTCCTTTTTGGTCTTGCTTTTAAGATGTGTTAGTGGGAACAGAGCAGCATTTAGTCTCAGGCTAATTTTCTGCAGTACTGAGAAAAGACTGCTTTGAGCTCAATGACTCATTAATTATGATGCTTTCTTGTCTTGCTATGGGAATAGGCTCTTTTTCTGGCCCTATGTGAGTATCATGGACTCTTTCTTGTGATCATATCAGATGTTTCTTTCCCCAGCTTTGGGTCATTTGTCACATGCATATGCCAATCAGTACTCTGCTGAATTCTTGAGGGAGACCCTCCACAGATCACAGGGATTCTCTAGCCATGCAACTCTCTCCTTTCTGGTATTTTTTTCTGCAAACCCTATCCACTTTGCTCTGCCATTCTTTCAGCTCTGTTTACCCAAGGAGCCCGCTGGGTGCCACTTGAGTTCCTTTTCCCTGCACCGTGGCTGGGAAACTCTCATGGCAATGACCTGGGGCAATTGTGGAGTTCACCTCATGCGTTTCCCCTCCCTCAGGGAACACTGTCCTTCATTGCCGGATGTCCAGTGCATTGAATGCTGTCGTTTGATGTATTTTGTTTGGTTTTTATGGTTGTTTTCAGCAGGCAGGTAAATCCAGTCTCTGTTGCTTTGTCTCCATTAAAAGTTGCAGATGAATTAGTTTTTATTTCCTTCTAACAAACATGTATGCGTGGGGCTATGATTTTACATTACACCTGTACAATAGATATTTTTGCTAAGTAAGATTAATCCTAGTTTTTTTTTTACTGGAAGCAAACAGATGAATAATTCACAGGGTTTTGTTTGCTAGGTACATCATACCTGCCAGATACTGAACAAGGAAGAAAATACCTGCCCGTTGCTGATGAGCATTCAGTGACCATTTTTCCTATCAAGGGAATGAGACCCCCTTCTCGGTGAACTTCTCTTTGCTCCCACCAAGTGTCCACTTGAAATTTTATTAAGTTTACTTAACAAAACTCCAGCTTTTCATCCCCTGAAAATTTTATGAACTAACTTTTCCTAAAGGGATCATATCGCATGTGCAGTTACAGATCAGACTGTTAGGATCCACAGGTTTGTCATTCATTGATTTTCTGGAAGTAGGTCACAGGGCTTTTCTTCCTAGTCTATCTGAGTCTGGAAGTGCTAATGAAATCTGCTCAGCATCATAGCAACACACTAAGCTCCACTGTCAGACAGGTGGTGGCCACACATCAGGTGCATTGGCCAGAAATCAAAACCAGGTCTCCTACATGGACAGGGAGAATTCTACCACTGCACCACCATTGCACTGACACAGGGTCTTCCCATGTCTCTAGTGCATGGTTTCTTTTTGTCTCAGAATAGCACACTTTGTTTCAGAGCGCAGGCAGAAAGGAAAGTCCTGTCAGCTCCCCCACACTGTTTTTCTAGGCTCTTTTCTAAGCATGCAGCATACGGAGAACACGTCGCTGTGTTGGCACATCTCAGAGAGTGTCACGGTAATAGGCCAACGCAAACAAGCAGTTGACCCAACAGAAACGCATTGCTCTGCAGTCACGTCAGCCTCAGAGGGGCTGGAGCACAGGGCAGCTCTACAGGAACAGACCTTGGTGAGAACTTGTGTTCCCAAATCCACCAAAAATGCCTTGAGGAGCTCGGCGAACATATATCGTTTATTTGGCCTAGAAGGCAGGAGGGCTGTTTTCTCAACACCAGGTGGAAGTATTATCCCTGGAGGGGATGAGCTTTGCAGAATGGTTGACTTGAGTCTGGAAATCAGAGACAGACAGCAAAACCTGTCTCCTCATGTGCCAACCAGCAGAAGTAATTCTGCCCTCTTCACCCCAGCCCTGCTTCTACTGTGACTCGAAAGCCCTCAGAGAGTGATTCCCTGGAATGAGAAGTGGAGCTTGAAGCACCTAGGGCCAAGTGCCACCAAGTCTTCCACATGGTTTGAATAAAAGGTGACAGGACTAGATCTCATATTCTTCATAGAACACATTCGTTAATAACTTATTCAACAAAGACAGACAGGGCTGCTTATGCACGCGAGATTCTGAGAGTTAAAAAGGAAGCAAGAGACCTGGTCTCAGGCACCAGGGAGCTTCATGGCCTAATTATGGGTGAGAGGTAGAGACAGACATTCACACTCAACTACAGAGCCTTTGTTATTTTCATCTGTAAGTGTCGCCGCTGGGCTAGATAGGAAACGTGTAATAGTTTGAAGGGCATATGCACATTGCCATAGGTCCAGTGGGCATTGCATTTGGTGTGTGTGGTAGTTAGGAAGGAGTGAAAAATAATGGAATCTATTGGACCCACCTGTGCGATCTTGAACACTAACTTCTCTGACCATCTTTTCCCTCATCCGTAAAATGGAAATAGTTGTATATATATATACGTGTCACTATATTGGAAATGCTGGTGGTACAGTGGTTAAGAGCTGTGGCTGCTAACAAAAAGGTCAGCAGTTCAAATCCACCAGGCCCTCCTTAGAAACCCTATGGGGCAGTTCTGCTCTGTCCTGTAGGGTTACTATGAGTCAGAAACAACTCGACAGCAACGGGTGACTATGTTATTGAGGCATTCGTTGAGAAAATGCATGTGAAATTAAAAATAAATTTTAAAAATTTTATTGTGGTAAACTGTATATATATATACACACACATATATATGTATAACATAAAGTGTTCTTTTTTTAAGTGATTTTCTAGTGTATAATTCAGTGACATTAATTACATTGGCCATGTTATGAAGCCATCACCACTATCCATTTCCAAAGCCTTTTCGTCATCCCAGAGAGAAACTCTGTGCCCCTTTAGCAATAACTCCCCATTCCTGGTAGCCACTAATCATCTTTTATCTCTGTCATTTGCCTATTCTAGGTATTTCATATAAGTAGAATCATACAATATCTGTCCTTTTATGTCTGGCTTATTTTACTCAGCATGTTTTCAAGGTTCATCCCTGTCACAGCATGTGTCGGGACTTCATTCCTCTTTATGGCTGACTAATACCCCATTGTATGTATGTATCACACCTTGTCATCCAGTCATCCATTGACGACTCCTGGATTGTTCCCACCTTTTGGCTATTGTGAATAGTGCTGCAGTGAGGATTTTTGTAAACAAACACTCCTCTACGAATATAGGGTTGGATGGTGGGTTCTGAAAGAAGGGGTTTTGTTCAAATTCACCAACTTTTGCTATTGTAGTACTGTGATGCTAATGGACATTTCTAATGAGCAATTAGTATTACAAGTATTTGTGATAACTAATTTTTCTTATCAAATAGTTAAATTATGATTAAGTATATATGCATAGTTTTCTTGCCTGCAGAGCATGAATATGTAACTTCTACTTGGCCGGGCTAAGAAATATCCTGAATGCTCCCAAAAGAGAGCAAGCGTTGGTTAAATATACCATGGGTTTGAGGGCTTAGAAGGAAAAAAGGGATGATTTTGATGGTGGTAGACCTTGGTCCTGGCATATGCAAGCTATATATGTGTATGCAAAAGGGTCAGGAAGTGAGTTGTATAAAGTAAGGTTAGTCAAGCAGGACTTGGGAGGTGATTTCCGGCATGGCTTTAAGGGGGCGGGGAGAGGAGGAGCCTGAGAAGGAGGTGCTCACAGAAGCATGCCCGGGGGACAGAGCAGCCCCCTGGCCCTTTCAGATGGAGTCAGCATTCTGGCAATGAATCTATTCCATAAGTATCAAGAACTGATTCTCCTTAAAGATTTACAGGCCCATGTTAATCTATACTGGCACTGGTTAAATTATTAAGCAGGAGGGGATAAAAGTGTTTCCAATTAACACAGAGAGCACAAAAAGTGATATTCAGTCACAGCCAGTATTCAACCCTTGCTGCCTACAAAGTTGAAAATGTTAGTAGTTTGCTTCCTGGATTATCAGAAACCTGGCCTCAAGGAATGGAGGTCAAGGATTGGCTCCTTGCATGTGTCCATTAGACTGGATCACCCCATAGTCACAGTTTGTATCTCTAAATGCTTGTTTTCTAGAAAGACGGGACCAGGTATGGTGAGGAGGTCAATATGAACACCTACACATTAATAGGGAGGGGCATCCCAGTGTAGGAGTTCCTGGATGGTACAAACAGCTAATACACCTGCCTCCTAACTGAAAGGTTGGAGGTTTGAGTCTACCGGGAGGCACTTCAGAAGAAAGACCTGGGGACTTACTTCTGAAAAATCAGCCATTGAAAACCCTGTGGAGCACAGTTCTACTCCGACACACATGGGGTCATCACGAGTTGGAGCCAACTCAACAGCAAATGGTTTATTCAAAGTGGAGGCAGTGATTTTATATTTGCACACCAATCAAGTATCTACTGAATACCCACAGTGCCGTCTGTATGTTTACCTCTCACAAACCATAAACTCTTCATGGGCAGGGGCTGTGCCTTCTTCTTCTGTGTGTGTCCAGTCTCTAGCACTGAGCCTGGAACAGAGTCAGTTTCAATAAAGGCATGAATGAATAGCTGACTGAATGAACCCCTGGCATGAGAAGAATATAGAAGAAATATAAGGGACATTCCCAGCCCATAATAAGCTGGTGGACTGTCCATTGCATGCTCAGGTAGCTCTACAAATGTGGTCCAGGTTGATGGTGGTGGCAGCACAGGGGCCCTGCCACCTCATTATCTGTAGTGTGGTGGAGCGAGATCATCAGACTTGACAGGGAAATTGACCTCTCACCAGGAGCAGAGCTCTAAGTGGCTTCTGGTTCACTGCAGGAGATTTAAATCATTATCTCCACCTTGTGGTCGGAGTTGGACCCTCTACAAACCAGACAGGAAGCAAAATGAAGAGAAGACTTTTGGAAGCCCCGGGTAGGCAGCCTGCTGGTGACACCCAGCACAGCCACTCTTCAGCTCTTCAGGCATCTTCTTCAGGAAGAGGCTGTCTCCATGGAGGGAGGGAAGCCTGGGTGGCACCAAGGAGAATTGTCTGTCTCCAAAGAGCCAGGACCCAAACCTCCCAAGAGCGGGGGAGCAATGGTCCCACCCCAGAGCAAGATCTCAGAGAGAGATGGGCTTTCTCACTCTCTGAAGCAGGAAATAGAGAATGTTGGGTATTCTGGGTGTTGTGGATTGAATTGTGTCCCTCTAAAATATGTGTTGTAAATCCTAACCCCTATACCTGTGGCCACAAACACTAGTGGCGCAGTGGTTAAGAGCTGTGGCTGCTAAACAAAAGGTCAGCAGTTCAAATCCACCAGGCGCTTCTTGGAAACTCTATGGTGCAGTTCTACCCTGTCTTATAGGGTCACTATGAGTTCGAATTGACTCAACAGCAATAGGTTTGTTTTGGTTTTAGTTATATCTGTGGTTGAGCCCTGGAGGCTTAGTGGTTAAGAGCTCGCCTGCTAACCAAAAGGTCAGCAGTTCAAATCCACCAGCCACTCCTTGGAAACCCTATGGGGCAGTTCTACTCTGTCCTGTAGGGTCACTATGAGTCAGAAGGGTCACTATGACTCAACAGCACCTAACAAGAACAGCATACCTATGGTTACAATTCCATTCAGGAATGGATTTTCTTTGTTATGTTAGTGAGACAATATTAGCGTAGGGTGTGCCAAAGTCAATCTTTTTTGAAATACAGAAGAGATTAAACAAGCAAGGGAGCAATCAGAGATAGGGGAAGAGAGAAAACAAAAATCCTCACAACTGGACCAATAAGCAACATCATGATAAAGGAAGATAATATCTGAAGTTGTCAAGAATTTCATTTGACTTGGATCCAAAATCAAAGCCCATGAAGCAGCAGTCAAGAAATCAAACAACATATTGCATTGGGCAAATTTGCTGCAGAAGGCCTCTTTAAAGTGTTAAAAAGCAAAGGTGTCACTTTGGGGACTAAGGTGCGCCTGACGCAAGCTATGGTATTTTCAATCTTCCCATATGCATTTGAAAGCTGGACAATGAATAAGGAAGACTGAAGAAGAATTGCTGCCTTTCAGTTATGGTGTTGGTGAAGAATGTCAAATATACCGTGGGCTACAAGAAGAACTTCACTTTCAGCAAGGAAGGTTGTGTCATCTGCATAACACAGGTTGTTAATGAATCTTCCTCCAGTCCTGAGGCCCGGTTCTTGAAGCACTTTCTAATGAAGATCAAAGACTACAGCCTTCAGTATGGATTGCACCTCAACCTCAGCATAAAGAAAACAAAAATCCTCACAACTGAACCAATGAGCAACATCATGATAAAGAGAGAAAAGATTGAAGTTGTCAAGGATTTCATTTTACTTGGATCCACAATCAACAGCCATGGAAGCAGCAGTCAAGAAATCAAAAGATGCATTCCATTGGGTAAATCTGCTGCAAAGGACCTCTTCAACGTGTTGAAGAGCAAAGATGTCACCTTAAAGACTAAGGTGCGCCTGACCCAAGCCATGGTATTTCCAATCGCATCATATGCATGTGAAAGCTGGACAATGAATAAGGAAGACCGAAGAAGGATTGACATCTTTGAATTGTGGTGTTGGCGAAGAATATTGAATGTACCATGGACTGTCAAAAGGATGGACAAATCTATCCTGGAAGAAGTGCAGCAGGAATGCTTCTTAGAGGCAAGGATGGCGAGACTGCGTCTTAAATACTTTGGGCATGTTTTCAGGAGGGATCAGTCCCTGGAGAAGGACATCATGCTTGGCAGAGTACAGGGTCAGTGGAAAAGAGGAAGACCCTCAACGAGGTGGATTGACACAGTGGCTGCAACAATGAGCTCAAGTGTAACAACAATTGTAAGGATGGCTCAGGACCAGGCAGTGTTTCGTTCTGTTGTGCATAGGGTTGCTATGAGTCAGAACTGACTCGATGGCACCTAACAACAACAACAACCAGAAGAACTTGTTGTCTTTCACGCTTCTTAGAAGCAAGGATGGTGAGACTTTGTCTGACATCTTTTGGACATGTTATCAGGAGGGACCAGTCTCTGGAGAAGGACATCGTGCTTGGTAAAGTAGGGGGTCAGAAAAAAAGAGGAAGACCCTCAATGAGATGGATTGAGACAGTGGCTACAACTATGGGCTTAAACATAGTAGTAATTGTGAGGATGGTGCAGGACCAGGCAGTGTTTCATTCTTTTGTACTTAAGGGTCACTATGAGTTGGAACTGACTTAATGGCATTTAACAAAACAGCAACAATACCTGTGCTTATAATCCCATTTGGGAATGGGTTTTCTTTCTTTTATTAACGAGACAGAATTAGTGTAGGGTGTGTCTTAAGTCAATCTCTTCTGAGATATAAAAGTGATTAAACGAACAAGTGAACAAGGAGAGATGGGGGAAGAGAGATGCTAAGCCACATGAAGATCGCCCAGGAGCAGAAGTTCAGAAGAGACAAAGACCTTCCCCAGAGACAACAGAGAGGAAAGCCTTCCCCTAGAGCTGGCATCTTGAATTCAGACTGCTAACCTCCTGAACTGTGAGAAAATAAATTTGTTTCTTAAAGCCACCCACTTGTGGTATTTCTGTTACAGCAGCACTGGATAACTAAGACAGTGGGTAAGTGGTTGTCAGAGTGTCCTCTGGATACATCAACTGTGGAATGGACAACTGTGAGGTTGTCAGTGGAAAGTACTGAGGGTGACACCCAGACCACCTGACTTTAGGCCTATCTTCTGCATCTATGCACTAGAGCTGTCTCCTATCTTCCATTTACATGTAGCTCTGCCATTTATGCCCTGGTTAACACACTTGGCTTCTAACGGAAAGGCTGCAGGTTCAAGCCTACCCAGAGGTGCCTTGGAAGAAAAGCCTAGCAATCTACTTCTGAAAAATTAGCCATCGAAAATCCATCCCTATGGAGCACAATTTTACTCTGACACAAATCGGGTTGCCATAAGTTGGGATCAATTGGATAGCAACTGGTCTGCTGTTTACAGAGCACACCCATGCGTGGTCCAGATCTCAACCTACCTGGCAGTCAGTGAGGATACAAGGCAGGTATATTCTTGTCCCATGACATAGGTGAGAGAATGAAGTTTGAGAAGTGAAGGGTGACTTGCCCAAGGTCACCCAGCGAAAAAGCAGCAGAGTGGAACCAGACCCAGCGCAGTCCCTCTTGGCTCACCAGAGTGGCTGAACTTTCCAAATCTGTTAGTACCTGCTGCTGTATATTCTGTGCCCATGATTCAGGAACTTGGTTTGAAGACTAATACAACACATTACTGATTCAGCTTAATCTAGTTAACAGAGCTGTGCTCATTGATTTCTCTCTTCATGATTATTTGCTCATCTCATCTTGATGGGTTGAAAGTTGGAAAAGAGAGAGGTCCCGAAGGTGTATTTGAGGCATTTCTAGAGCAAAGAAAGCCCTCCCCACATCTCTGTGGGCATGGCAAGACAGGGCATTTAGGTACCTCAACACCAAATCCACAACAGGCATTCCAAAGACAACAAGATTTGGAGGTGGAGTACATATTCTTCATTTAGGGTATGTTGGGTTGCTCATTCAGCATGGGTGTATGGGACTCTACTATGGGAGAAGACAATTTCAAGTGTGGAACTTAATTAGGTGAAACCAGAAAGTGTAGGGGAAAGACAAGTAAGTGTGTGTGTGTGTGTGTGTGTGTGTGTGTGTGTGTATAGGGACATGAAATGGACTGGAGGAGATCACAGAGAAATATGTAGGACAAAGCAATAACAGGAGGCAGAGGAATAATCTTAAGAAAAATGAACTTGTCACTGAGCGTCAATTTTTACTCTAATCTTTTGCCATTGAACCACAAAGGGAAAGAGGCCTTTCTGTACCGTCTGATAGACATCTGGTTATCAGAGACTTCTGCCCTAAGCCACGTCACTTACCAAGACTGGGTCAAGCCAAAACGAAGCACCAGACTCATTTTCAAACTGTAATTAAGAAAACTCAGGAAACACACAACTCTATAAAAATATTTTTGAGAGCAATAGTCACCAAGTTGCCTTCAACAGGAAGTCCAGAGCCAGTCGTAATAGGTGTGTGCTATGACGGGGAATGTGGAGGACTATGAGAGTCAAGGATTGTAGGTGTAGATGTTCGTGCATGCGTATTCATATCTAAACTTTACCTAAGTGCACGATGATGATCATTTGTGCTATCTGCTTTGTATTTTTAGTGTAGTCTTTTTTTATTCTCCTTTTGCTGACTCCCCCTTTCCCTCTTGCCTCCATCTACATCAGCTCCTCATCCCACCCACTGTAACCCATGTTACCAACTTCTCACATAAGGTTGCTTATTTTCCATATACTTGTGTGTAACCTAATAGAGACATATATCCACATCCATTCATGTAATACATGGTGGTGGAGGTGCGTCATTGCTTTACAAAATTAGGGTCATACTTCACATATTTTTTAATATCCTGCTTTGCATTATTCTTTTTAAACTTTACTTATTTTGGAGCAATCTGAAACTTACAGGAAAGGTGCAAGTACAGTACAAAATACTTTTTTTCTCTTTTTTTTTTTACCCCCGATTCATTTGAGACTTTGTTGCCAACCTGACATATGCAAAGACCTGGAGATAGAAAACCAAAAGGGAAGAACACGCTCGGCATTTCTCAAGCTGCAAGAACTGAAGAAAAAATTCAAGCCTTGAGTTGTAATACTGAGGAATTCTATGGGGAAAATATAAAACAACACAGGAAGCATCAAAAGAAGATAGAAGGAATACACAGAGTCAGTATACCAAAAAGAATTGGTTGACATTCAACCATTTCAGGAAGTAGCATATGATCAGGAACCGATGGCACTGAACAAAGAAGCCCAAGCTGCACTGAAGGCATTGGTGAAAAACAAGGCTCCAGGAACTGAAGGAATACCAGTTGAGATGTTTCAGCAATTGGTTGCAGCTCTGGAAGTGCTCACTCGTCTATGCCAAGAAATTTGAAAGAAAGCTGCCTGCCCTTCTGACAGGAAGCGACCCATATTTATGCCTATTCCCAAGAAAGGTGATCCAAATGAATGCAGAAATTATCATACGATATCATTAATATCACACACAAGTAAAATTCTGCTGAAGATCATTCAAAAGCGGCTGCAGCAGTATATCGACAGGGAACTGCCAGAAATTCAGGCAGGTTTCTGAAGGGGACATGGAACCAGGGATATCATTGCTGATGTCAGATGGATCCTGGCTGAAAGCAGAGAATATCAGAAAAATGTTTACCTGTGTTTCATTAACTATGCAAAGACATTGGACTGTGTGGATCATAAGAAATTATGGATAACATTGGGAAGAATGGGAATTCCAGAACACTTAATTGTGCTCATGAGGAACCTGTACATAAATCAAGAGGCAGTTGTTTGGACAGAAAAGGGGATACTGACTGGTTTAAAGTCAGGAAAGGTGTGCGTCGAGGTTGTATCCTTTCACCATACCTATTCAATCTGTATGCTGAACAAATAATCTGAGAAGCTGGACTATATGAAGAAGAACGGGCATCAGGATTGGAGGAAGACTCATTAACAATCTGCATTATGCAGGTGACACAACCTTACTTGCTGAAAGTGAAGAGGACTTGAAACACTGATGAAGATCAAAGACCGCAGCCTTCAGTATGGACTACATCTCAACATAAAGAAAACAAAAATCCTCACAACTGGACCAATAAACAACATCATGATAAATGGAGAAAACATTGAAGTTGTCAAGAATTTCGTTTTACTTGGATCCACAATCAACACCCGTGGAAGCAGCAGTCAAGAAATCAAAAGATGCATTACATTGGGCAAATCTGCTGCAAAAGACCTCTTTGAAGTGTTAAAAAGCGAAGATGTCACCTTGAAGACTAAGGTGCACTGGCGCCAAGACGTGGTGTTTTCAATTGCCTCACATGCATTTGAAAGTTGGACAATGAATAATGAAGACCAAAGAAGAATTGACACCTTTGAGTTGTGGTGTTGGCAAAGAATATTGAATATACCATGGACTGCCATAAGAATGAACAAATCTGTCTTGGAATAATTACAGCCAGAATGCTCCTTAGAGGCAAGGATGGTGAGACTATATCTCACCTGCTGTGGACATGTTATCAGGAGGGATCAATCCCTGGAGAAGGACATCATGCTTGGTAAAGCAGAGGGCCAGAGAAGAAGAGGAAGACCCTCAAAGAGATGGGTTGACACAGTGGCTGCAACAATGGGCTCAAGCATAATGATTGTGAGGATGGTGCGGGACCGGGCAGCATTTCGTTCTGTTGTACATGGGGTTGCTATGAGTTGGAACCGATTCGATGGCACTTAACAACAACAACAACAGGAGCCCTGGTGGTGCAGTGGTGAAAGCACTCGTTTGCTAACGAAAAAGTCAGCTGTTTGAACCCACCAGCCGCTCCGAGGGAGAACGACGTGGCAGTCTGCTTCTGTAAAGATTTATGGCCTTGGAAACCCTATGGGACGGTTCTCTGTCCCATAGGGTTGCTGAGTTGGAATCAACTCCACAACAATGGGTTTGGCTTTTTGGTATTATGGAGTCATAGTTTCCGTTTGTATTTCATGGGTTATAACCTTTTACTTCCTGAGCCTGGATGGCTCAAGTGGTTTCGATCAATTGCTAACCTAAAGGTTGGTGGTTTGAACCCACTCAGCGGCTCTGCAGAAGAAAGTCTGAGTGATCTGCTTCCATAAAAATTACAACCTTGAAAACCCCATGTAGCAGTTCTACTCTGTGACATGTGGGGTCACCCAGAGTAGGAACTGACTCCACAGCAGTGGGTGACTTGTCACTAGCATTATTCTGATGCTCAAGCACTCATGCCTGTGTCCTTAACGTGTCCCCATCATTACTGAACACTCATGCCTGTGTCCTTAACATGTCCCCATCATTACTGAACACTCTCTTACTTTTTGATACAAGCTGTCTCAGGCTCATCTTGGACTTTCCCTGCTCCAGCTCTGGAATCAGCCATTTCTCTAAGGGGCCTTGGCTTCCTTAATGGAGGATGGTATTTACAAGCCGAGATCTGGGCACTAGATGTGCTCATTGCTGCAGGTGCGTTGCTGCTCCCAGACCTCCCAGCCTCCCAGCCAACAGAGTCAGGGCACACGCACACACACACACACATAAACCAAAACTCAGGTGACCCCACGTGTATCAGTGCAGAACTGTACTTCATCGGGCTTTCAATGGCTGTGATCTTTCAGCAGCAGATTGCCAGGCCTCTCTTCTGCAGCATCTCTGAGTGGACTTGAACTGCCAACCTTCTGGACTGGGCAGAACCCCGGTCATTAAATCACAGAGTGTGCTAAGCACTGTGGGAGCTGTCAGGACAGAAGAGGAGACGGGAAGAGAGGGCAGCAAAGCCTTCCCAGAAATGTCCACATGTGAACTTGGTCTTGAAGGACAGGGTGTGTCCAACACAGGAAACAGATGTGAGCAATGGTGTGGTCCCTGCAGAAATGCCAAGTCCACACCCTTCACCTCAGGCTCAAGATTCTGTTGGACCTGGCCTCACCTACCTTCCTGGCCTTCTCACTTGCTCCCTCAGCACCCACCTGGCCTGCCTCCAGCTCATCCACTGACCCCAAGCTTGGCAGGCTCCCTCCAGCTTGTATTTTTGCCTGCCACTTCTTGCTTTTTTCCCTAGAAAAATCTACTTCAGGTCACACTTTTCTCTTGCCCCAGAACAACCAGCCCCCGAGCCTAGCACCACATAGAAGTTCCTCAAATCCCATGGCACTATCATCAGAAACACTCATCTTGGCATTTGATCCTGTGCCATGGAGTGAGTTGCATGTTGTGTGTCCCCCCAGCCAGCCTGCAGGGAGTGTTTTGTGCACTATCAGGGCCACCTACAGTCCTGTGCACAGACGGGGGCTTGGCAAGGGGTGCAGAAAAGTAGCAGCGATGTTCAGAGCGTCTTAAAATTGAAGAGACACCATCCACTGACAATCGTCAACACCATTCTGAAGACTTGCTGGGAATATGGATGTCACAAGCAAAATCCCCTCCTATTTTTGTTATTTGCAGAGTAATCAAATTTCCAGCTTTCCCATCCAAAGGGCTTTGGGGGGAGGTTGAGCAGTACTGCACCCATGGAAAGAGAAAAAGAGGCTCTCTGCATGCTTTCTCTTCCTACCAAGTGACTGAATACTGGCAAGCTTAGTAATCCCTATCTCTTGCAAGCTTGATCGTTATCCCTGGTAAACTTGTAAGGATTTAGCTTCAGCATTTGGTTCAGGGAACTTTCAGATATATCTGACACTTTATAAACACACCTTGCAGTTTCAGCACAGCTCTGAGTTAGTGGAGTCCCTGGGTGGTGCAAGGGGTTAAGTGCTTGACTGTTGGAGGTTCGAGTTCATCCAGAGGTGCCTTGGAAGAAAGGTCTGGTGATCTACTTCCAAAAAGTCAGCCATTGAACACCCTGTGGTGTACAGTTCTACCCTGAAACACATGGGTTACCGTGAGTTGGAGTTGGCTCCATGACAACAGGTTTATTCTGAGTTAGTACAGGGAGTGAGGAGGGGACGTCGGAGCACCACCCTGCACACACCCTGTCATGGCTCTCCAGTTCCAAGGCCTTTGCAGTGCTGCTGGGGACTCCCAGCGTCTTGTCTGTGTTGAGAACAAGGTTCTCCAGCCTAGTCACCAGCACCACCCTGCTGGGGCTGATCAGGGCAGCTGAAACATGCTCTTGCCCGTAACACCAAATGTCCCCGGCATTTTTTAGGTCCTCTTTTTAAAGAGTTACTAAACTTGAAATTAAAGCTAATCTCTGAAGATCATTTTTTCTTGTTAGCATTTTACAGTCTAAACAAAAGTTGGCATGTTATCTCAAATTGAAATAGCGAAAATGAAATCCACGTTGGGGGAAGCGATAACATTTAAGGGATAGGATGTCTTTGCTAAGGGGAGTGTTCATCTGGGATGCGGTGGATTGAACAGGTGTGCAGAACTGCTCAAAGGAGGAGCACGTTTTCTGATGTTATTGGACGTGGAAGTCTCTTTGCATGCATAGGGGAGACCATTTGCAGCTACAAGGCAGGGAGTGACTTCAAGATCCCAGCCAATGAGCCGCCCTACAACATGGCTAGCTCAGAGGGTTTGGATTGGCCCTGGGCATATCCCACTCCTAGGGAACTACTGTTGTTGCTGTGAGTTGCTGTCAGGGCAGCTCCAACTCCTGGTGAAGTTACGCGTATCAGAACAAAACGTTCCCCCGTCCTGTGCCGTCTTCGTGATTATGGGTATGTTGGAATCCGCTGTTGTGGCTCTTGTGTCAATCCGTCTCATTGAGGGTGTGGCTCATTTTCACTGACCCTCTACTTTACCAACCACGATGTGCTTTCCTAGGGATTGATCTTCCCTGATTACATGTCCAAAGTAGGCAAGACGAAGTCTTGTCATCCTCACTTCTAAGGAACATTCTAGTTATATTTCTTTTAAGACTTCACAATTAGAATGCACCAATCCGTTTTCCTTTTTCATTATACCTGATAACTATTTCCTAAGAGTGCCTTTACTCTAAGAGATAAGCGTCACCTGGTTAGATTCTGCGATCACTCTGTAGGTTCTAAATTGGTGGATTAAAATCAGTGACGCTCCCCTCAGGAACTGTGATCAAGGGCAGTGTGGCTGATGACATTAATGACGGCAGGAGAGACAGGTGGCTGGATTCAGTCCCTGCTCTTCTCCAAAGTAGTGACCTCAGGCAAGACACCTAGCCTCTAAAGCCTCTTCCAACCCTAAATGCTCTGATTTATTAATTTTTTGTGTGTGTTATAGAGTATTAGTTAGACAAAGCCATCACCGATGAGAAAAAGGAATGAAAAACTGCCTGGTTCTAATCCATCCCCATAATCGGTTGAGGATTGGACCATTGTGTCCACATAGTTTTCATTGGCTGAATTTCAGAAGTAGATTTCCAGGCCTTGCTTCTAGTCTGTCTTAGTCTGGAAGCTCTGCTGAAACCTGTTCAACATCATAGCAACACACAAGCCTCCACCAACAGCCGAGTGGTGGCTGCTTATGAGGTACATTGGCTGGGAATTGAACCCGGGTCTCCCGCATGGAAGGTGAGAATTCTACCACTGAACCACAATGCCTCTCCATTAATGCTATCAGGCTATAATCGCATAGATTACAGTGACTGAAACCAAATCAAAAAACCAAACCTACTGCCATCGAGTCGATTTCGACTCATAGCGACCCTATAGGACAGAGTAGAACTACCCCATAGAGTTTCCAAGGAGCGCCTGGTAGATTCGAACTGCCGACCTTTTGGTTAGCAGCCAAAGCACTTAACCACTATGCCACCAGGGTTTCCATGACTGAAACAGGGTGGAGCTATTCAGGAAGTCTGTGAAATAGGCAAGCCTTCACTTGAGTGTAGAGGGAAGAGAGGAGCCTAGGCTGGAATGGGAAAGATGTTGCAGGAGGGATTAGCATATCCGGGACCTTGGAAGTAGCTGTGATTGGAGTGGAGAGCGGGTGTTAGGGTTTGGGTGATAGAGTAAGAAGAGACTTGAAGGTCGTGGGGAAGACGTAAAAATCCCAGACATAGTCAATGCGTGGAGCAGCAGGCTTGAGCGAGAGCTCACCTAGTTTATTCGTCCTAGCTGGTGGGACCTCCTGGACCAGGAAAATAAATTTAAAAATTAGAATGACCGACCTAGAGTTGCAAGTAAGATACTTAAAACAGAAAAAACAAGCCAAAGCAGCAACAGTGAGATCATCTTCCGTTGTTGTTGTTGGGTGCCGTTGAGTTGATGCCAACTCATACTGGGAAAAGGTATTACCCGTCCGTTACCCTCATTTAAAAAAAAGTACATGTTGATCTCAGAAGCTGTAGGAATCATCTCAGGATTTAGAAATAGAATCAATTGAGCTTTATGAAAATTTAATGAATTATCTTCCCCTGCCTCAATTAGGACACAAACCAGCAGAAGCTGTCCTAGTCTACACATGGTCTCACTAACCCTCTCTTTTACAAACAGGGAGACTGAAGCCCGGAAGACAATTACACTATGCCTTCACTTTCCTGGGCTGTTCAACTTACAAAGCCCTTCAGCGAGGTCTCTGGAAATAAAAGGAGGTAACTGGCTTTGTTTGCAGGAGTCACTGAAGGTGGCGTGCGGGGGTGGGGCGGGGCGGGGGAGGGGTCGGATAGCAAGAGAACCATGAGCCGGTTTTTATTTTATACTTTCTTGTTGGCTTTAAATGCTGAAGTATACCATAAACTTGTCAGAAACAAACAACCCAGGACACCATTAACAGGCTGTTACGCAGGTTTAGTAGACAGTTGGCAAACTGGGTAACATATCAGCATCAAATGAATCAGTTCCGATTAATTAAGATTCCTTTTATTGTGTTTTAGGTGAAAGTTTATAGCACAAATTAGTTTCTCGTTCAAAAATGTATACACAAATTGTTTGGCGACATTGGTTGCAATCCTGGAATGTATCAGCACTCTCCCCCTTTCCCTTTACACCCCAGGTTCCCCGTGTCCATTTGTCCAGGTTTCCTGTCCCTTTTGCCTTCTAGTCTTTACTTTTGGGCAGGTGTTGCGCATGCGATCTAGTAAATTTGGTTGAACTAAGAAGCATGTCCCTCACCTGTGTTATTGTTTGTTTTATGGGCCTGCCTAATCTTGGGCTGACAGGTGGACTTCGGGAGTGACTTCAGTTCTTAATTAAGATTTTTAAAGTGCTAGATATACAATTTTATCAGGGATTTACACTTAATCCATGAGGGGAATTATGGAATAAACAAACACCTTTGCTGCCAAATAAAGAATTTCCAAGATCAAGACAAATTTTAAAGATCTAACTGTAGATACGGCTTAATATACTGAAACTTTTTAGCCAAACGTCAACGTTAGGACCACTTGCACATACTTAGTCTCTGCATACAGGATTCCAGATACACACGTCTTAATGGACCCCCCAAAACCAGAGACTTAATAAGAATCTACGTGGTTGATCCCAAGAACGGGTAGCTAGTAAAGAATGTGCTTTACGGAAGCCTTCAGGAAAGCTACCCAGCTGGTCAGATTGTTCACAACATGCTAAAGAGAGGAGGTACTTTCTCTTGGTAGGCCAGTAGGCAAGATCCCCTCACGGCACTTAGCAAAGGGAATTTCTGTTTGGTTACTACTCAACAGAATGAAATTCTTCATATCTCTAAACCAAAAAACAAACAAAAACCCAAACCAGTTGTCATCAAGTCAATTCCAAATCATGGCGACCCGGTGTGTGCAGAGTAGAACTGTGCTCCACAGGGTTTTCAAGGTTGTGACCTTTCGGAAGCAGATTGCCGGAACTTTCTTCCAAGGCTGTGGATGGGTTCGAACCACCAACCTTTCTGGTAGTAGTCTAGCACTTAACCGTTTGCACTACCCAGGGACTCCCCTGATATCTATAACCAGCTGTTTACTCACAACTGGGAGGAGTTTGGGCACGGATTGCCATAAGGACTTCATTTTGGGCACATGCCTCTATGAAACCAGTGTCAGAATAAAACCTGCAGGCATTGCTTGGATCAACCAGATCATTGGCAATGCTGAACTTCCTAGAAAAAAAAAGAGAATTTCGTGTTATTGTTGTAAGTGACAATAAAATCATCAAAATGGATAACAGATTTGTATAAAAAATACGGGAAGGGGTCGCTCAATCGGAATGGCCAAGATGATTGGAGAAAAGTCCTGTCAAAGTTGGAGAAAAGACAAAGTCAGACAATATTTTTCAAGAAATAAGTGAAGTCTTTTACTAGCCCTGGTGGTACTGTGGTTAAAGTGCTAGGCTGCTAACTGAAAGACTGGTAGTTCGAACCCACCAGCTGCTCTGAGGGAGAAAGATGTGGCAGTCTGCTTCTGTAAAGATTACAACCTTGGAAACCCTATTGGGCAGCTCTACTCTATCCCACAGGGTCACTATGAGTTGGAATTGACTCATGACAATGGGTTTGATTTTTTTTTTTAACATTCTTTGGAATCCTTGGGTAGTACAAATGGTTAACGCACTCGGCTGCTAGCCAAAAGGTTGGTGGTTAAAGTTCACCCAGAAGCACCTTGGAAGAAAGGCCTGGCAATCTACTTCCAAAAAATGAGCCATTGAAAACACTATGGAGCACAGTTCTACTCTGACACACATGGGGCCACCATGAGTAGGAATCGACTCATGGCAACTGGTTTCTTAAGATGTATTTTAGTAGCTGAAATCAACGAGAGAGAGAATAAAAACTATTATTCAACTTGCCCTTCCTGTGTGCCTGGCATACTACCAGTTGTGTTCCGCACAGCACCTGTAACCCTCAGGCTAACCCTGCACAGTAAAAAAAAAAAAAAAAATTTTTTTTTAGTGGGTATCATTAACTCAGGACAACAGGAACGGCAGTAATAACAGCTGACACTTACAAAGTGCCTGTTGTGTTGCACACCTGGTACACATTAACGCATTCGATCCTCAGAGCATCCCGGTGAAGAAGGGATATTACCAGCCTCCTCTGACAGAAGAGAAAATTGGGGTTCAGAGCAGAAGGGGCCCAATGTCACAGGCCAGGAAGGGGTCAAACAGCTTCGAACGCGGGTAGTCTGGCCCCTGAGTCCTTGCTCTTCAAGGAGGAAAGGAGGTCTGCTCTATCAGATTGAGCAGCCTCTGGCCCTTGGAGAAAAGTGAGCCAAGGGCAGAATTTGGGCACATAACTTTTTTTGGGGGGGTGGGTAAGGGGAAGGAGAGCTGAAAAACTCTCAGAGAACACTGTAGAGAGGTAGCAGGCTGGGTCGAGGCAGCAATAGAGTTGACAGCATGGCCACACACTGACATCTAGAAATGGACAGGGACCGGGGCCTGGGGAAGGCATCACTGGGCAGACCCGGCAGCCTGGGCGCAGAGCAGAGAGGGGCCTGCCACCCGCGCGCTGCAGGCCGCTCTGAACTCGGCAGATCTTTGAGAGAGAAAACAGTAGCTAGTAACAACTGTAATAGCCCACCAGGAAACCCCTGTCCCAGCGACTTACAGCTGAGGAGGCCCTGGCTAAGGAATGCTGTCTCGGTGAGTCTGGCCTTGAGGTCGCCTCTCACCTTGAGCTTCCATGATTTGGAGCAAGTCGTTTAACCTCTGTGGTCTCTCTGCTGCCCTTTAAAAACGTTACACAGTCCCTGAGATGTCGCCAAATCTAACCCCGCTGGGTAACCAGTCAAGGGTATGTGCTGAGCGCTGACCGAAGAAGGCCCAACCCTGTTTGCGGAGCTGAGCTGCAGGGCTGCAAGGGCGCGCACAACCGGCACCGGCACAGGACCAGGTGGTCCTCGCAGCCCGGTGCTCGCGTGGGTCGCCCTGGGGCTGCGATCGCGCCGAGGAGCGATTAGGTTAGAGAAGCACCGGGACCCGTGGGTGACCCTGGAACTTTTTCTGGAACCCAATCAGGGCCGGCTTGCAGAGCAGGCTGCTGGCAGGCATCGAATGGAGCTCGGCTCTAGGCCGAGCTGTGCCCGTCACTCCCAGTCCCGGGCACGGCCCCTGGCGCGCGTCGGGGGCTCCCGTGGTCGGGGAAGGCCGGGAGGGCGGCGGCGTGCGGCCAAGACTCAGAATCCGGCCCAGCATCGCTAGCCCCCCGCGGGGCCTGAGGACGCGGCGTCTGGGGGCGCCGCGGAAGGCGCGGGCCCCGTGGGGCAGAGGACCGGCGGTGCTGGCTTGGCGCCCGGCTGGAGGTAGGTGGGGCGGGAGGCGGGCGCAGCGCGCGGCGGCGGCGACCCGCGGGCACTAAGGCCAGGCGCGCTCGGCGGGGTCTGATCGCCCTCGGAGCGCGGCCCGGCCTGGCCGCCGTCGGAGCGCGACGGGGCCACCATGCCCGCGTTCGATGAGGTGCTGCAGCAGGCCGGCGAGTTCGGGCGCTTCCAGCGGCGCGTGTTCCTGCTTCTGTGCCTGACCGGCGTCACCTTCGCCTTCCTCTTCGTCGGCGTGGTCTTCCTGGGCCCCCGGCCCGACCACTACTGGTGCCGGGGGCCGAGCGCCGCAGCGCTGGCAGAGCGCTGCGGCTGGAGCGCAGAGGAGGAGTGGAACCGCACTGCGCCCGCGCACCCTGGGTCCGCGCCCCCGGAGGGAGGCGGCGACGGCCGCTGTGAGCGCTACCTCCTGGAGGCCGCCAACGCCAGCCTCGCCACCGCCGCTCCCGGCGCGCTCAGCTGCCTCGACCCGCTTGCCGCCTTCCCCAACCGCTCGGCGCCCCTAGTGCCTTGCCACGGCGGCTGGCGCTACGCGCAGTCCCACTCCACCATCGTCAGCGAGGTAAGGCCCGGCGGGGAGCAAACCAGCGGCTCTCAGGTGCCCTGCGGTGCGCGCCGCTCCCGCCTGGGAGAAGGGCGGGGAGTTACCACCTGGGAAGGTCCGTGGAAAAAGGGACCAGTTGGGCGCCGTTGGGTACCGCTGGCGTGAAGGCCACACTCTTAAGTGCGGCCTCGGAAACGCCTGGGAAGTGCCTTTCTTTTCCTTTGTAATGCTAGTGAGATGCTTGGGTTTCAGGTGTGAAGGAAGGGTGTTAAAGATTCCAAGTTCCAAGCACATCCGTTCCCAAGAATCACCGAAAGCACCCAGTGCTATTCATGTCTCTCTCTGATATGTTTGGGCGGCGGTCGGAAATGATGGTAGGCTCATTGGAGAGAACGCAGAGGTCTGGGACAAGCCACGTGTCTCCAGAGGGCAAAGGAAAGGAAAACGCACAACTTTTCTGTTGCCTAAAGGAATGATCCGAAATGCACGGGGACAGAGGTCGAGGCCTCTCAGGGGATGGTTTTGGTCAAACCATTCTGGGACAAAGAACATCTGAGGGAAGTTGGGAAAGCTGAGGTATTGGATAAGAGTTTCCATTTCTTCCTGCTAAGAAAGCACAGGAACCCAGCAGGAGCGTTAAAAGCCTGTGTCTTTAGAAAGTGGACCCCATTTACTGAGTGAACCCCTGTTTTCGGGTGATGGCCGGTCGGGGCAGGGTGGGCGAGATCCCGCTTTTTGTTGGATACCTTTGGGCAGGCAGTGCATTTGGGGGTTAGTGGTTGGTTCCTGGTCACCAGGTGACTTTTGGTGAACGAGGACCCTGGTTCTGCGCCTTTGCTGAGCTGGTAGCTTGCATCATTTTGAGTTTCAACAACTGAGCACAGTCACTTTGTAATAATCAGCCAGAAACTGATTCCGGTGAACAGGGGTCACAGGGGTGAGCGGTTTCATTGAACTTAACTCATAGCTCAATTTAATTTTTTAAAAAATCATTGATTATCCTCAGGTAAATTGGGCAAATAAAATGTTGTCTCATTTATTGTCATAACCAACATTTTTTAAGCACATATGTGAATAACGGCAAAACACTAGGTTACCTGTCAGTTGTCCAGTCGTTTCCCACTCGCAGCCGCCCCATGTGTTTCGCAGTAGAACAGTACTCTATAGGTTTTTCAATGCCTGCGATCTTTTGGAAGTAGGACCCCAGGCCTTTCTTCAGAAAACTGGATTAGGAGTTAAAACCAAACCAAATCCATTGCCGGTGGAGTCAGTTCGACTCATAGTGATCCTACAGGACAGAGTAGAACTGCCCCATAGAGTTTTCAAGGGCAGCTGAAAGATTTGAACTGCCGACCTTTTGGTTAGCAGCCAAACACTTAACCACTGCACCACCAGGGCTCCATGAATTAGGAGTTAGGAGTGCCTTTTCTACCACCATTAATGGTGTTCTTTTGTCTTGTGCCTTCATCTCTCTTGAGCTGGGTTTTAGATCTTTGAGGTCGTGTGCTGTTCTCTAACACCCTGTGTGGGTGTGTTAGTACATTATGCAGAGATAAAATCATATGTCAGCCCCAGGGAAACAACATGTGTGTGTGTGTATTGGTGCCTTTGATGTCTACATAGTCCCCAGGTAATTCTCGGGACTGCTTTGTAAACAGTGGGGGTCTTGTCAGGGATTTCACAGGGGAGATGGTAAGTTGTAGACTAGGAAAGGTGCCTTGTCACTTGTCCTTCTCTGGAGTTTATGCCTCAGGTGGCTCTCTCTGTTCCACTCAGCAGGGGTGCTAGTGCTTACTTCCCAGGTGAACCAAGAGAGTCCACTTGGAGAGCAGACACCGATTTTTGAAGACATTTAAACCTCAAATGAAGAATAAAATGGGCCTTAAAATGCACACAAACTTGAGTGGCATTTGCTGAGTGAACATGATCGGCGACGTCAAAGGAAGGAGACATAAAAAGCTGTAGGTTAACGTCCAGACAGATACTTTAGAAGCTCAGCCTTCTGGGGTTATTTCATGGAGGGACAGGTGGTCTTATGAGGGTCAGGAGCTCCTGAAAGGCAGCATAGAGGGGTGGGAAGTCAGAGACCTGGGCTCTGGCTCTGTCCCCAAAGATCTTAGCCTTCTCGTCTGTGAATTAAGAGGTTGATGTAAGGCCTTTATAGCCTTACTGATGCCACCAGTGTCCTCAGCAATGATGTGACTGTCCAGTGTGCTCAGAACTGTGATCAAAAGTCACCCAGGGACAGTGTCATGATGTTTGGGGTGTCCCAATTCATAGACAGTCTTATCAGATATATTGAAGAGCTTTTTATCCCCAAAAGTTAGCTTCTTCTGGTTTGTTCGTGCTTCACGTTTCGATTGTTGAGATGAAAACCCCCTTCTATCCGGAATTTCAGCCATCCAAAACAACCCATTCTCTTTCAGAGTTCGGTGGGGCTAATATCTCGCTGTCTTTGGTTTTGAGTATGATCCAAATAGTTTACTCTTTCAAACTGACAGAGTGATTAAAGCAACTATAGTTATGTCTTCAGCTACCACTGTGTACCCAGTGTATTTTTATAGACTTGAAATCTGACATATGAGGCATGGAAGAGATTCACTGGAAGAGTTTAAAAGGTGGAAGGGCTGACCAGATTCCAAAGCACCTCCATATGATTGATTTTGTCCTTGTGCCATTGTGAGGGCTGTGCCATTGTCCTGGCTGTCTAGAGAAGGAACTGGAGGCAAGATGGTATAGAACCTGCAGGGTCCCACAGCTTGTATGTAGCCAAAGACGATTCAGCTCATGGGTCTTCATTGCAAATTGGTGGGTCCACAAAACATGACACCCATATGACTCACATCTCGAAACCTTCAGGGAGCCTTGTTGAACCTCTGTATTTATTTTGTCATGATCGTGGTTCTCTGGCCAGCATGCCAGTCTGTTCCGTTTCACGGCATCAGGACCCACAATCAGGAGGAACAGTCAGTAGCAGCTGGAGGAGGGAGCCTGGCTTTCATTCTGTGGGAGTGGTTCTCTTTTTTCTTGATGCGAGAGGAGAAAATTGGTCACAGAAGCCCCGTCCACCCTCTTGGTATCTTACAAAGCTAAACCGCTCTGAGGAGTTAAGTCAGAGGCCAACGCTGAGTGCGTGTGGCAGGATGGCATCCATCTAATGCCCCCACGTGCTTTTCTTAGTTGTTTTCCTTTCAAGGCAGTGGATTTTTGTTTGTTTGTTTGTTTTGTTTGCCTGCATTTAACTTCTTCAATATAGACTTTCCTAATTTCGGACTCTCAGCCTTATCTGGTGGCCAGACATTTGGGGAGAATCAAGCTTGAGGTAATGCAGAGATGTGAGACAGAGCCTCACCCCTGAGTATTTCAATAGTTTGGACATTTCAACTTGCCCAGGAAAAAACATGTTCAAAATGGATGTTAGAACTTTTAAAGGTTGATAGTATATCATGGGTGGAAAAAAAAAAAAAAAAAAAAGAGCCTCTTTCCAATTCTCACAAGGAACCAGGCTTTAGAACACCTTTTAAAAATAGACCGACTGGCCCTTGTTTTTCTTTCCCAGATCATTTCTCTCCCAGAATAAAAGGAAAGGCAGCGTGAGGGATGGAACTGCCCCACTGGAGAGGGTGGTGGCTGATTTGTTCCCAGGGTTGTCTGCAAGTGTCATGTGACACTGTGGCTTCTCACAAAGCCATTCCAAGACATACAGACAACTGGAGGGCCAAGCACAGACATCCATGCCACCATCACCCTCTCTCATAGTTATTAAACCCACGATTGCGTTGTGTAGACACTGGAGAAGAAAGTTTAAGCAGACTGAATTTTTTAGGCTAGGCCGAGTTTCTGATCTGCTGTGGGCACTGAGGAGAGGCCTTACTTTCGTATTGCTTTTTTTCTAATGTCGTTTTTTTTTTTTCTATAGCCTCACTCTCTTATGTGCTAAGCTGTTAACTGAAAGGTTAGAAGTTCAAGTCTGCCCAGAGGCACCTCAGAAGACAGGCCTGATTATCTGTTGTTGTTAGGTTCTGTCAAGTTGGTTTCTACTCACAGCAACCCTACATACAACAGAATGCAACACTGCCCGGTCCTGCGCCATCCTTATGATCGTTGTTATGTTTGAGCTCATTGTTGCAGCCACTGTGTCAGTCCCTCTCGTTGAGGGTCTTGTCTTTTTTGCTGACCCTGTACTTTACCAAGCCTGATGTCCTTCTCCAGGAACTGGTCCCTCCTGATAACGTGTTCAGACTACATCAGACGAAGTCTTGCCACCCTTGCTTCTAAAGAGCCTTCTGGTTGTACTTCTTCCAAGACAGATTTGTTCATTCTTCTGGCAGTCCATGACACATTGAATATTCTTCTCCAACACCATAATTCAAAGGCATCAATTCCTTGGTCTTCCTATTCATTGTCCAGCTTTCGCATGCATACAAAGCGATTGAAAGTACCATGGCTTCAGTCAGGTCCACTTTTGTCCTCAAAGTGACATCTTTGCTCTTTAACACTTTCAAGAGGTCTTTTGCAGCAGATTTACCCAGTGCAATACGTCGTTTGATTTCTTAATGTCGAAAACCCTATTGAGCACTGTTCTACTCTGGGTCGGAGTTGACCCAACGGCAGCTGGTTTCTGGTTCCTCTTTTGGAGCTGAATCAATGTCACCAAAAGAATGTCTGTTTTATTATTGCCTCAGAGAATGACTGTGACATTGTTTGCTTCCTATTTCATTAATTCTTCCTCTTTATTATTTGTTCTAGTTTTTTGAGGTTATTTTTGGTGTGCTTTTTCCAATTTAAATTGGATGCTTAGCTGAATTATTTCCAGCCTTTCTAGATAAATATTTAAAACTATAAATTTCCTTTTATGTATTGCTTTGACTGTACCCAAGAAGTTTTAAAATGTCTCTTTTAATTATTATTCCATTCTCAGTATTTTTAGTTTTCACTATTATTTCTTTTTGACCCATGATTTACTTAGATGCTTATTTTTATATTTCAAATATTTTCATCTTTTTATCATTGATTTCTAATTTAACTGCAGTATGGTCAGAGAATGTGGTCTGTATGGTATCAGTTCTTTGAATTTTTTTGAAGCTTGCTGTGTGGCCTTGTAAGAGCCATCTGTGCTTAAGAAGACTGTGTGGTCTTTAGTTATTGGCTGCATAATTTTACTTTTTAAAAAACAACGAAAACCTAGTTGCCATCGAGTCAGCTTTGATTCATGGCGACCCCATGCCTGTCAGCGTAGAACTGTGCTCCATGATGCTTTCAATGACGGGTTTTTTGGAAGTAGATCACCCGGCTTGTCTTCCAAGAAGCTTCTGGATGGACTCGAACCTCCAACCTTCTGGTTAGCAGCTGAATGCGTTAACTGTTTTCACCACCCAGTGACTCTGCAGGATTTTATAGATGTCCGATATTTGAAGCTTGTCAATTGTGCTATTAAAATATATTCTGATATCTCTATTTTCATCTGCTTGGTCTATCAGTTATTAAAGAAGAACAGTGAAATCTGCCATTATGTTGATAGGTTTTGTCAGTGTCTCCTTGTATTTCTAGCATATTCTTTTGTTTATGTATGTTGAGGAAATTTTATTAGATGTAAATACATACAAATTTAGAATTAAAAAAAATCTTCGTAGTGAAATGAACCTTTTATTATGGTGCAGGGATTCTGTCTTTATGTCTGTTTTGTCTGACATTATATTAATTACATTAGTGGCTCCAGCTTTCTTTTGATTAGGCTGAGGGTACAAAGCTGAGCATGGTTCTTTCTCTTGTGAATTCATGGCTTGGCAGGGAGCATTGCAGTGAGACACTAGTGTGAAGAAGGGGTGCTAGATGTGAAGGCGCCTTCTTCTGGCTGGATTGAGGGTGAAATCCGGGCAGGTGCACGTTGACCTTCACCTCAGCCTCACAGGGTAAGGAGGTTCTGTTATCACACTCTCATCTACATCGTCATTTCATTTGGGTGTTATCACACTCTCGTCTTCATCATTTCATCTGGACGTTATGACACTCTGTTGTCTTAACCATCATTTCATCTGGGCCTTATTATCCTCTCATCTTCATTGTCGTTTCATTTGCGTGTTATCACATTCTCTCATCTTTGTCGTTTTATTTGTGTGTTATTACATTCTCTTGTCTTCTTCATTGTTTCATTTGGGCGTTATCACATTCTCTGGTCTTCGTCATTTCATTTGGGTTGTTTGCTGAGTGCTCGCTGGGGCAGTGGTCAGTTTGCATTCCTGGATCCCACTGCAGATTTGGTATCAGAGGATCAAGGGTGAGGCTCAGAAATCTTCTTTTTTCCCAAGCATCTGAGGCCATGCAGGTGGTCCAGTGACCACACATGGAGAGATGGTGGGTGGTAGGTCAGGCAGTTTGATGTGATGTGAGTAGCGACTGGAGCTGCCAGATTTGTGGTTAACCTACCCCAGCCATGCTCCATAGATGCTGGGTCTGAAGCCTCATCCCTTTACCTCAAGGCAGGAGACCCAGACTCTGTCTGATGGATGCTGGTATTCATTTTCAGAGAGCTTTGAGCTCCCTGGGGGTGGACAACTGATAGTAAAATCCTGTAACTGATTGGGGGTGCGTGGAAGGGAGTCCACAACTGAACCACCCTCCCTGGGAACCTTGGTAAACCTGAGAGTGGAGGTCTGGGCATAGAAAGGGGGCACAACAGAACAGGGTATCCAGGAGAGAGGACCTGTGCGTCTGTGATTTTTGGAATAAGGACTCTTGGCAGGAGGCAGCTTGGTGTAGTGGAAAGGCCACACGTGCCCTTTGGAGTCAGGTAAATCTGGGCCTAAATCCCAGCTTCTCTGTATATCAACTACAAGGGCACTCACTGAATCTCCTGAGTCTCAGTTTTCTCAGCTCTATAATGGGTATAATGACACCTGCCTTAGTGATTGGTCTGACAGAATGTATGCCAAGTGCCCATCCTTGTGCCTTGCCATAGGTGGCACTCAGAAAAAAAAGGGTTCCTGTTGACAAGTAAAAACTCTTGAGCTGGGAGGTACAGGAAACAGATTTCGAACCAGATTGACCCTGGAACTATAGCTGGCTGATCCCTGCTATTGCACAATAAATCATTAATAAATTCACATTTAAAAATAAAAAAAACAAACCCGTTGCTGCTGAGTTGATTCTAACTCATAGGGACCCTGTAGCACAGAGTAGAACTGCCCCCACAGGGTTCCCAGGGAGCGGCTGGTGAATTCAAACTGCCAACCTTTCGGTTAGCAGCTGAGCTCTTAACCACTGGGCCACCAGGGAATACTGCACGTCTCCTTTTTGGGGGGAGGCACATGGTTAGGCTATATTTCCCACTTCCTCACTTGCAGTTAGAGGGGCCATGTGACGGAGTTCTGGTCAGTGGTGTTGGCAGAAGCGACACATGGCACTTCCGGGCTTGGAGCCTAGACCACCTTACTTAAGTCCATGCTTCTCACACTTCTTCTTCTTGCACCTGCCGGCCGAGGACCCCAGAGCCCCAGAGGGTGGTGGGGTCCTCAGAAGGAATGAGCTCCTGCCGGCCGAGGACCCCAGAGCCCCAGAGGGTGGTGGGGTCCTCAGAAGGAATGAGCTAGGTTTCTGGAAGACTGTGAGGAGTGGGTCCGCACCTGCTCCATCAATCTGCATGGGAGAGAAAATAAATGAGAAATGAACTTTTTGCGTTAAACCACTGAGACTGGGGGAGGAAGGGGCAGTGTTTGTTACAGCTCTTCCTGTCGGCCTCCCCTGACTAATACAACAGCTTAGTGGGGAGAAGATGGCAGGGCTGCAGGCACCTGATAAATTGGGAAGCTGGAACCTTCAAGACAATCCACCCTCAGTCTCACCCCCAGCCATATGGCTCTGCCTGGCTGGTGTCTCCTTTCTTCCCCAAGGCACCAGCACTCCAGCCCCTCAGATTGTGAGGGGCAGGTCTGACTCTTCTGGGTGCCTATACAAGTCCTTCCTTTCCTTGAAGTGCCTTTCTTTCATCTGTCTTCATGTGGAAGCTTCTTTTTTACCTTTTGACTCAGAGTTACCTGTTCTAGGAAGACCTTCCTGCCTCCCGCACCCCACCCTGGGCTGAGCTTGGCTTCCCTCCTCTGCTCAACAGCTCCTCACAATGTGCTGACCCTGCGCTGCTGCCTCCCTTATCAGACTAGACATTTCCTATGAGCGGAGACTGTCTCTCCATTGTCTAACTCAGTGCTTAGTAAATATTTGTAATTAAATTGTAGTTGTTGTTAGCTGCCCCTGAGTCGATTCCGACTCATGGTGACCCCAAGTGTATCAGAGTAGGACTGCTGTGTAGGGTTTCCAAACCTGTGACCTTTCAGAAGCAGATTGCCAGGCCCGTCTTCCGGGACACCTCTGGGTGGGTTTGAACTGCCAACCTTTTGGCTAGTAGCCAAGTGCTTCATCATTTTTGCTACCCAGGGATTCCTGTGATTAAGTTACACAGTGCCTACTAAGCATTTATGATTAAATTAATAAGTGCATGAGAAAGGGAGTGAGCGTCAAATATAACCCCTTTTATCATTTTGGCTGGGCCAAGCCTAAAGTTAACCTTCATAGAAAAAAGCCCGCGTCCCCAACAGCCCAGCTTCTTAATGCCTTACAATGCAGACCCCAGCTGCCCCCTCCTCCGGACCCCCAGGCAGATCATCGGGTGGTCAGCCCCGTGGAAATTCCCACTGCAGGCTCCAGGTTAGGAGAACAAACAGGCCCACGCTTTGCACGCAGGACTCTGAGCCGCACACGGATCTGGCGTCTGCAGAAACCTTGCTTGGAGGATGTGACCTGGAGCAAGAAAGATCTGGAAGGACAGGTGGCTGGCTCCTCAGGATCGTCATATTTAGGAGCTGATGTCCTCTCTGCAGTGGAAGCTTTTCAGCTGTCATGGCATCGGCAGCACACTGGAGCCGCCAACCGAGTGCTCTCAGGGTGGCTGGACAGAGGCCTGGGAGCCAGTGAGGGCCTGGGGGACACCTGGCCTCAGCAGTGGGGAAGGACAGTGATGGACCCTTCAGCCCACAGCGGAGTGAGCAGACACTGCATAGCTTTCAAGACAAAATAAAGCCTTTCCAACGTCCTTCCTCATTTTCCTTTTGTAAAGCAGAACCAGGAAAGGACATTTGTTTATAGTCTGTGAGAAGACAGAAGTTCCCTAAGGTTTTTGGTGCAGCTTTTTATGATGACAGATGACTGGAGAGCATGTCAAATAATGGCTAATCCTGTCTTATCTGGGCGAGAGATCAGCAACACAGCTTTTAAAGGATTCTTGAGCCCTTGATTTACTTCTTCGTGCTTGGGCTCAGAGTCAAAGAACTTCGGGACTGTTACTTGCATGACAATAAAGTAATGAGGAGTGCAGCTTAGGGCTCTGAAGAAAGTCGATCAGTCAATAAGATTTCTTTTAAAAATCCTTGCATTTAAATTGTGCAGGTATACGGGCCTAACATAGCACCCCCCCCCGCCCCCCACAGAACGTGCATGAGGTTACTCGATACTTGAACTTTAATAACCGCATTTGGGGAAGTTAAAAAGGAAAGCTAGGTAGTGAGCGTGGTGATTATTGTTGAACACTTAAAAACACTGGGATCCTATGTGGGCAAATGTGAACCCTCGTCCGTTGATGGTGAGAATGTCAAAGGGTGCAGCCACTGTGGAAGACAGTTTGGTGGTTCCTCAAAAATTTAGACAGAGAATTACCATATGATCCACCAATTCCTCTCCTAGGTGTATACCCAGAAGAATTGAAAGCAGGGACTCAAACAGATACTTGTACATCAGTGTTCATTGCAGCACTATTCACAACAGCCAGAAGGTGGAACAGCCCAAGTGTCCACCAAGAGGTGAATGGGTTAACAAAATGTGAAGCGTTTCATAGTGGAATATTACCCGACAATAAAGAGGAATGAAGTTGTGATACACGCTATGACATGGATGGACCTTGAAAACATTATGCTGAGTGAAGTAAGTTAGACACAAAAGGACAAATATCATGTGACCCCACTCATGAAATATCTGAAAGAGGCAAATGTGCAGAGACAGGAAGTACATTAGTGGTTACCTGGGGCCACGGGGAGGGGGGGCCCTGGTGGTGCAGTAGTTAAGAGCTCAGCTGTTAACCAAAAGGTTGACAGTTCAAATCCACTAGCCACTCCTTGGAAACCCTATGGGGTAGTTCTACTCTGTCCCCTAGGGTCTCTGTGGGTATAAGGTTGCTATGAACTGGAATCGACCTGGCGGCAGTGGGTTTGTTTTTTTGGGGTTTGGGGCTCGGGTAAGGGGGAATGGGGAGTTATTGTTTAAGGAGTACTGAGTTTCTGTCAGGGGTGATGGTCACACAACATTGTGAATAGGACTACTGCCACTACAGGGGTGACTGTTCTGCTATCATATGGGATAGTCTTAGGAGACACTGGCCCTTCCTTTTAGGATCATTCTAGGGCAGAAGCAAAGGAGATGGCTGAGGGACAAGTGAGTCTCCAACTTTCTGTTTTAACACTGACTTTTTTTTGTAGGAGCTGGGGAAACCCTGGTGACATAGTGGTTAAGTGCTACAGCTGTTAACTAAGAGGTCAGCAGTTCGAATCCCGCAGGTGCTCCTTGGAAACTCTACGGGGCAGTTTTACCCTGTCCTATAGGGTCACTCTGAGTTGGTTTGGTTTTGGGGTTTGGTGGGGGCTGGAGACTTAAGCAGCATTATGGAAAACTGAAGTCAAAATTTTCTAAACCCATCCATACCCACTCACTTTTCTCTCACTTTTCTGATTGTTCATCCTTGAACTGTGGCAACATTTAGGTATCTTAAAGTTATCCTAATAAGAGTGCATCTGTTGAGGGGGTATAGAACATTGCTTTTACGAATTTGGTTGTTAACCCCGGTGATTTTTATTGTCGTAAGACCAAAAAATGAGTGTGGGAGACTGTTTTCTTGTTTCTTAGAACATAGGGCAGAGGTAAAGCTTGGAGATTTGAAATAATGTGAGAAGTTAAATCTGCTCCCCCTAAGAATGTTGACTATTCCGGTGATAACCTTCTCCCACCCAGTCCATTGTAGTGCTTTATTATTCTTGGTTTGTTGTTGTCATTGTGTGCCATCGAGTCGACTAGTACTCATAGCGACCCTATGGGACAGAGTAGAACTGCCCCATAGGGTTTCCAAGGAGCAGCTGGTGGATTTGAGCTGCCGACCTTTTGGTTAGCAGCCTGCGCTCTTAACCACTGTGCTGCCAGGGCTCCATTCTTGGTTTGGTAACTATTTTAACAGTTGTATGTTGAGGTAAGGGAGCTCTGGTGGCACAGTGGTTAAAGAGCTTGATTCTATGCGGCAGTTCTACTCTGTCCTATAGGGTCACCGTGAGTTGGAATCGACTCGACGGCAACGGTTTTATGTTAAGATAAGGAGTCGCTGGGTGGTGCCAATGGTTAAGTTGCTTGGCTACTAACCAAAAGGCTGGCAGTTTAAATACACCCAGGCGTGCCTCAGAAGAAAGGCCTGGTGATCTACTTCCAAAAATCAGCCGCTGAAACCCTGTGGAGCACAGTTCTACTCCAACGCACGTGGGGTTGCCGTGAGCTGACGTTGACTTGACGGCAGTTGGTTTGGTTTGGGCTTATGCAGAGAGAGAATTGTTTAATTTTTCTTGGCTTGGTAATGTAGAGCTTCGCATAGAGACTTCAATTAGCATATCATACTTTGAAATGCGGTTTTCCTGGCAGCAGCTTTAGTGGCTCGTTTGAGAGTGTTTGTTTTATTACTGCTCGTACAACATGGAGTACCCGGACCCAGACCCAGTGCCCTCGATATAACATGGAGTAGATTGGGTAAAACCATGGCTTTCTATTAAATGCCATTAGCAAAGTGTCGCTCCATATGAGAGAGCCAAATAAAGCCTTTCTAAGAGCTACATGGGGTGGCGCCTTGGATGGTCCACTGCTGGACAGATGGACATAAACAGAGAAGGGCACTGGCTCTGGTTCTTGGGACAATGTGAACTGTGAAGCAGTTTGGGTTTAACCAAGTCCTTTGGCTTGAACGTTTCTGATGTCGGGTGTTGTCAGGTTTCTGGGATGAGAGCCCAAATCCCCATGAGCTAGCAAGGCTGAGGGGCTTGCACCTTCCTGAGAGAAGGCAGACGCCTGTTGTCAGGACAGCACTTGGAGAAGGCAGCCTGTGCTCCCACCTGGGTGTGTGATGACCCCCCTCCCAGAGCACCCCACTGTCTGTATGCTCCTTCTCCGCCAGCTGACAGCACCTCCCGTTGCCTCCCGTCTCAGATGCCTGTTCTCGGTGAATGTGTTTGCCCTGCCTACGCACAGGGCAGCTCTGATTTCATGGCCTCTGCCAGCTGGCCACACCAAGTGACACTGGATGAAAGAAAGCATGTGTCTGGAGCCCACGCACGCAGGGCAGGGAGGGAGGAAGTCGATGCCCATGAAACCTAAACAGAGGTGGCCAAGAGCCAGAGCCTCTGTTCTGAAGATTGATTGGGGCACATTTATGGGGTAAGGGATTGGGGAGGTACCCGTTTGTACGTTTACAAGTAATGACTTTTTTTTTTTTAACTTAAAGCAATGTTTTGCTGACATCTATCAAGAAATAGGGGCCCTCGTGGTGGAGTGGTTAAGTGTTCAGCTGCAAACCAAAAGGTCAGCAGTTAAAATCCACCAGCCGCTACTTGGAAACCCTATGGGGAAGTTCTACTCTGTCCTATAGGGTTGCTATGAGTTGGAATTGACTCTACAGCAGGTTTGGTTGAGAAAGGAGCTCTCTTTCATGGTTCTCAAATTGAATGTTTCCAAGCAGGTACTCATAAAAAATATTAACTCTCTAGGGTAGGAGCAAAAATTAAATTGAAACTAATTGAAATTGGGTTGGCATCCACTTTTAAAAAATCGAGTAGAGAAATAAATTTTAAAATTTCTTTAATAAATTTAAAAATCAAGTAAATAAACAAAGTTTCTCCAGGGTAAGGGAAATTGTTCCAAGAACCATTCCCACAGAGGCTCTGGATCTTTCCGTCAGTCTCAGCTACTTGGTAATTGTGCCACAAGTTCTTCACGGGAGGCCTCCTTCTGTCAGCCACCCACCGTGCTTCTAGGATTGCTCTCATCAACATCCCAGGGTGTCTGTGTGTTGTGGATTGGATCCTGGCACCAAAAAGATACGCTGGTGCCCTAATCCTTGTACCTGTGAATGCGACCCTGTTTGGCAATAGGGTTTTTGTTTTGTTATGTTAATGAAGGGAACCCTGGTGGCTTAGTGGTTAAGTGCTATGGGTCGGCAGTTAGAATCCACCAGGCACTCCTTGGAAACTCTGTGGGGCAGTTCTACTCTGTCCTATAGGGTCACTATGAGTTGGGATTGACTCAATGGCACTGTTTTTTTTTTTGGATTTAACGAAGTCATACCAGAGTAGGGTGGGTCCTAAGCCTAATCCCTTCTGAGTGGTATTTTGTAAAGGAGATTACTGACACAGACACTCACACACACACACACACGCACAGACACCCACAGGCACACACTAACACACACAAACACACGCGCACATGCACGCGCACACACACACACACACACACACACGAGAAGATGCAGTTATAAGCTGCAAAGGATCACCAAGGATTGCCGGCAACCACCAGAATAGAAACTAGGAAAGAGGCCCATAGAAGGAATCAACACAGCTGAGACCCTGGTTTGGACTTCTAGCCTCCAGAACTGTGATACAATAACTTCCTGTTCATTAAAATCACCCACTTTGTGGTTTTTTGTGGTAGTGGCCCTAGGAGACTAAGACAATACATACAGGGTGTATACAGAAGAATTTTTATTTTAAACTAAACCAAGTCAAATACATTAAAAAAAAAAATATGAAACTGTTTTTGTATCTATCCACTCTATAGATAATTAGATAACAGCAACTTTTTATTGTGAATTTTTGTGCAGAAATTATTAAATTTTAGATCTGAATAGGTTTAGCATAGTGTGTCTCTAAGGCAAATACAGTGGCCGAGAAAATGGGCTCACAGTTGTGTGAATATGGGCAGATTAGTTAGTTGAGACTCTCTGAGCTCAGAAATGGGAATAATAGGAATAATATGGGAATAATAGATACAGTGTAGAATTGATGACAGGAATATATGAAACAAAGTATGCAGAGTGATTATCATTTTGTCTGCCACATCTTAAGTGCTACATATTGTTGTTAGTTGCCATGAGTTGGCTTTAACACATGGTGACCTTAAGTATAACAGAATGAAGTGTTGCTGGGTCCTGTGCTGCCTTAGTGATCACTGGCATGTTTGAGTCCATTTTGGGGGCTGTTGGGTCAATTCATCGCATGGAAGATTTTCCTTGTGCTCACTGACCCTCTGGTTTACCAAGCATGATGTTCTTTTAGCCATTGGTCTTTCTTGAGGACATGCTCAAAGTAGGTGAGCTGAAATCTCACTGTCCTTGCTTCTAAGGAACATTCTGGTTGTATTTCTACTAGACTGTTTTTGCTCATTCTTCTGGCAGTCCATGGTATATTCAATATTCTTTGACAACGCCAGAGTTCAAACGCATCAGTTCTTTTTCTGTCTTCCTTTTTTACTGTCCAGCTTTTGCGTGCAAATGAGGCGATTGAAAAGACCATGGCTTGGGTCAGGCCCATAAAATCCATTGCTGTCAAGTTGATTCTGACTCACGGTAGTAAAAGTGGCATCTTTGCTTTTGAACCCTTTAAAGAGGTATTTTGCAGCAGATTTGCCCTATACAATATGTTGCTTCATTTCCGGGGCTTTGCTTCCATGGATGTCGATTGTTGATCCAAGTAGAATGAAATCCTCGACTACTTCGATTTCTTCTCCATTTATCATGATGTTGATTATTGGTGCAGAAGTTTCATCTTCTTTACTTTCAGGTGTAATCCATACTGACCTTCATCAGCAAGTGCTTCAAGTCCTATTCACTTTCAACAAGCAAGGTTCTGTCATCTGCGTATCACAGGTTGTTAATGAGTCTTCCTCCAATCCTGATGCCTTGTTCTTCTTCGTATAGCCTAGTTTCTCAAATTATTTGTTTATCAGACAATTGAATAATTAAGGTTAAAGTATACAACCCTGCTGCACACCTTTTCCAATTTTAAACCACAAAGTATCTTCTTGTTCTGTTTGAATAGCTTCTTCCTGGTCTATGTACAGCTTTCATGTGGCACAATTAAATGTTCTAGAATTCGCATTCATAGAAAATGTTATCCATAATTTGTTATGATCCACACATTAAACATCTTTCAGGTATTCTCTGCTTTCAGCCAAGATCCATCTGACATCAGCAATGATATCCCTCATTCTATGTCCTTCTGGATTGAGTAGGGAGCCTGAGCTTGTAATTCAAGGTCCTTACCCCTCTGGACTTCCCTGTTGCTACTACCCAGGTTGATGTACCCCTTAGGCATGTGTTTAGGAAGGAGAAGACCAGGATGGCAGCTTCTCAGCCAGCTGCTTCTACCCAGGTGTGGTCCTGGGGAGCCGAGTGAAAAGACCTTGCCCAGACCCATCGTTCTGTGGGCCTCGACCCAAAGTCCAGTGTGGAGGTCAGGCCACCGGGAGTGACTGGGCTTCTGGTATCATGGAATTATGGTGTTGGCAGAGAATATTGAATATGCTGTGGACTGCCAGAAGAACAAACAAGTCTGTTTTAGAGGAAGTACAGCTAGAATACTCCTTATAAGCTAGGATGGCGAGACTTCGTCTCGTATACTTTGGATGTGTTATCAGGAGGGACCAGTCCCTGAAGAAGGACATCTTGCTTGGTAAAATAGAGGGTCAACAAAAGAGAGGAAGACCCTCAATTAAATGGATTGAAACAGTGGCTGCAGCAATGGGCTGAAATATAGGAATGTTGGGAGGATGGTGCGGGACTGGGTGGTGTTTTGTTCTGTTGTGCATAAGGTCGCTATGAGTTGGAATCGACTCCATGGCACCTAACAATGACAGCAACAACAGTAATGGTTTCAGCTAAACAGTGTTGTTGGAACTGGTCTGCTCTGTGGCCCCAGGGGTGGGTTCTAGCCAAGGAGGGTTGTTGGTGAATAAATAACGATGCAGAGGCAAACACTGAGACCCTCTGGCCCCCGCTATAGAATGTGCTTCTTCTCTGGCCAGCTGGGATAGCAGACCAGCAACTGGGGGTCAGCTGTCACCTCAGTGGTGGCACTGAGCCATGTGGAGCTGAGAGGGGGACTCCCCATGGGTGCTGAGAGGCATGCACGCAACCCTGTGCCTGTTTCTTCCTAGCTGGTCCTGCCCACCTTTCTTATTGTGGTAAAATATATATAATATAAAATTTGCCATTTTTAAGTGTACAATTCTTTGGCATTAATTATATTCACAATGTTGTATGGCCATCACTGCTATTTGTTTCTAAAACGTTTTCATCCGCAGTAACTCCCTGTTCTCCCCTCCCCCAGTCCCTGGTAAACACTAATCTGCTTCCTGTCTCTACCATTTGCATATTCTTGATATTTCATGTAAGATCACATAGTATTTGTCCTTTTGTGTATGACATTTTACTCAGCATAATGTTTTCAGGGTTCATCCCTGAAAGCATTTGTAGCATATATCAGAACTTTATTCTTTTTTATGGCTGAATAATATTCCATTAAAATTTGACACATTCAACACTACTGACCGAAGACCATACGAGTTGTGGAATGACATCAAGGACATCATACGTGAAGAAGGCAAGATGTCATTGAAAAGGCAGGAAAGAAAGAAAAGACCAAGATGGATATCAGAGGAGACTCTGAAACTTGCTGTCAGATGTCACGCAGCTAAGCACAAGGAAGAAATGATTAAATAAAAGAACAGAAGATTTCAAAAGGTGGCTTGAGAAGACAAAGTAAAGTATTATAATGACACATGCAAAGACATGGAGATAGAAAACCAAAAAGGAAGAATGCACTTGGCATTTCTCAAGCTGAAAGAACTGAAGAAAAAATTTAAACCTCGAATTGCAATAGTGAAGGACTCTATGGGGAAAATATTAAATGATGCAGGAAGCATCAAAAGAAGATGAAAGGAATATACAGAGTCATTATACCAAAAAGAATTAGTTGACGCTGAACCATTTCAAGAGGTAGCATATGATCAGGACCAATGGTACTGAAGGAAGAAGTCCAAGGTGCACTGAAGGCATTGGTGAAAAAAAAGGTTCCAGGAATTGACAGAATGTCAATTGAGGTGTTTCAACAAACAGATGCAGCGCTGGAAGTGCTCGCTCATCTATGCCAAGAAATTTAGAAAACAGCTACCTGGCCAACCGACTAGAAGAGATTCGTCTTTGTGCCTGTTCCCAGGAAAGGTGATCTAACCGAATGGGGAAGTTATCGAACAATGTCATTAATATCACATGCAAGCAAAATTTTGCTGCAGATCATTCAAAAGTGGCTGCAGCAGTATATCCACAGGGAACTGCCGGAGTTTCAGGCTGGTTTCAGAAGAGATCATGGAACCAGGGATATCATTGCTGATGTCACATGAATCCTGGCTGAAAGCAGAGAATACCAGGAGAATGTTTACCTGTATTTTATTGACTATGCAAAGACCTGGAATTCCCAGGGAATTCCAGAACACTTAATTGTGCTCGTGAGGAACCTTTACATAGATCAAGAGGCAGTTGTTTGGACAGAACAAGGGGATACTGATTGGTTTAAAGTCAGGAAAGGTGTGCGTCAGGGTTGTAGTCTTTTTTTTTTTTTTTTTGGACCAATAAGGAATATGATAAACGGAGAAAAGATTGAAGTTGTCAAGGATTTCATTTTACTTGGATCCACAATCAACGCCTATGGAAGCAGCAGTCAAGAAATCAAAAGATGCCTCGCATTGGGCAAATCTGCTGCAAAGGACCTCTTTAAAGTGTTGAAAAGCAAAGATGTCACCTTGAAGACTAAGGTGCGCCTGACCCAAGTCATGGTATTTTCAGTCGCATCATATGCATGTGAAAGCCGGAGAATGAATAGAGAAGACAGAAGAAGAATTGGCGCCTTTGAATTGTGGTATTGGCGAAGAATATGGAATATACCATAGAGTGCCAAAAGAATGAACAAATCTGTCTTGGAAGAAGTACAACCAGAATACTCCTTAGAAGCAAGGATGGCAAGGCTGCGTCTTACATACTTTGGGTATGTTGCCAGGAGGGATCAGTTCCTGGAGAAGGACATCATGCTTGGTAAAGTACAGGGTCAGCAGAAAAGAGGAAGACCCCCAACAAGGTAGATTGACACAGGAGCTGCAACAATGGGCTCAAGCATAACAATGTGAGGATGGGGCAGGACTGGGCAGTGTTTCGTTCTCTGGTATATAGGGTCGCTGTGAGTCAGAACCACCTCGATGGCACCTTTGTTCCATTGTATATATGTATAACACATTTGTTTACCCATTCATCTGTTGATGGACATTTGTGTTGTTTTCACCTTTTGGCTGTTGTTAATAGTGCTGCAATGCACCTTGGTGTTCATCTGTTTGAGTCCCTGCTTTCAATTCTTTTGGTTATATACCTAGGAGTGGAACTGCTGGGTCATATGGTAATTCTGTTTAATTTTTTGAGGAACCACTGGGCACCTCTTTGAGGGAAGGGTTTTGGAAGGAACCAAAATATCTTTCTGACATGAATTTCTTCTAGCGTATGCTTTTTCACAAACACTAGAAATCCTTCAATAAATTTGATAGCAAAATATGACCCAAAGATACTGTGGTTAGAAGCCACCTCTCTGGTTCATGCCTATTTTCTAGTTGGGTCATTAGACAAATTTGCCTTATATGTTTTGGGCAGCTTACAATTGCTGTATGTTGTTGTGTGGCATCGAGTCCATTCTGAATCATAACAACCCAATAGGACACAGTAGGACTGCCCCATAGGGTTTCCAAGGGTGTAATCTTTATTGGAGAAGATTGCCAGGTCTTTTCTCCCATGGAGCTGCTGAATGGATTTCAACCACTGACCTTTCAGTTAGCAGATAAGTGTTTAACCATTGCACTACCAGGGCTCCTTAACTGCCATGTAGACAATCAAAGCAGAAAAAAATAGGT
Source organism: Elephas maximus indicus (assembly GCF_024166365.1). Classification (NCBI taxonomy): domain Eukaryota; kingdom Metazoa; phylum Chordata; class Mammalia; order Proboscidea; family Elephantidae; genus Elephas; species Elephas maximus. The sequence continues at coordinate 232,688,567 of NC_064819.1, forward strand.
CCTATCATATCACATTGCTTGTCCTGTCTTGAGAATTTTGCTCAGAGAAAACACCCTCCACTCCTTTCCCCCAATCTGTAGATGAACCCACTGCAATAATGTTGTTGTCGTTAGGTGCCATCCATTTGGTTCCAACTCATAGCAATCCTATGTACAAGAGAATGGAACACTGCCTAGTCCTGCGCCATTCTCACAATCATTGTCATGCTTGAGCCCATTGTTGCAGCCACTGTGTCAATCCATCTTGTCAAGGGTGTTCCTCTTTTTAACTGACCCTTTTTTTTTTCTACTTTACCAGGCATGATGTCCTTCTCCAGGGCCTGGTCCTCCTGATAACATGTCCAAAGTACATGAGATGAAGTCTCACCATCCCCACTTCTAAGGAACAGTCTGGCTGTCTTTCTTCCAAAACAGACTTGTTTGTTCTTCTGGAAGTCCATGGTGTATTCAGTATTCTTTGCCAACACCGTAATTCAAAGGCATCAGTTCTTCTATCTTCCTTATTCATTGTCCAGCTTTCACATGCACATGAGACAATTGAAAATACCATGGATTCAGTCAGGCGCACCTCAGTCCTCAAAGTGACACCTTTGCTTTTTTAACACTTTCAAGAGGCCTTTTGCAGCAGATTTGTCCAATGCAATATAGTGTTTGATCTCCCAACTGCTGCTGTTGTTGATTGTGGATCCATGTAAAATGAAATCCTTGACAATGTCAATCTTTTCTTCATTTATCATGATGTTGCTTTCTGGTCCAGCTGTGAGGATTTTTGTTTTCTTTATGATGAGGTTTAATCCATACTGAAGGCTGTGGTCTTTGATCTTCATCAGTAAGTGCTTCAAGTCCTCTTTGCTTTTAGCAAAGTTGTGTCATCTGCATATGTTAGGTTGTTAATGAGTCTTCCTCCAATCCTGATGCCCCATTCTTCTTCATATAATCCAGCTTCTCAGATTATTTGCCCAGCATACAGATTGAATAAGTATGGTGAAAGGATGCAACCCTAATGCACACCTTTCTTGATTTTAAACCATACAGTGTCCCTTGCTCTGGTTGAATGACTGCTTCTTGGCCTATGTACAGGTTCCCCTGGAACACAATTAAAATGTTCTGGAATTCCCATTTTTTAGAATGTTATCCGTAATTTGTTATGATCCACACAGTTGAATGCCTTTGTATAGTCAATAAAACACAGATAAACATCTTTCTGGTATTCTTTGCTTTTAGCCAAGATCCATCTGACAACAGCAATGAATATCCCTGGTTCCACATCCTCTTTTGAATCCGGCTTGAATTTCTGGCAGTTCCCTGTGGATATACTGCTGCAGCCGATTTTGAATGATCTTCAGCAAAATTTTACTTGCAAATGATAATAATGATATTGTTCGATAATTTCCATATTCTCTTGGATCATCTTTCTTTGGAATAGGCAGAAATATGGATCTCTTCCAGTTGATTGGCCAGGTAGCTCCCTTCCATATTTCTTGGCATACCCAAGTAAACACTTCCAGTATTGCATCCATTTGTTGAAATATCTCAATTGTTATTCCATCAATTCTTGGAGCCTTGTTTTTCAACAATAACTTCAGTGCAGCTTGGACCTATTCCTTCAATACCATTGGTTCTTGATAATATGCTACCTCCTGAAATGGTCGAACATCGACCAATTCTTTTTGATACAGTGACTATGTATTTCTTCAATCTTCTTTTGATGCTTCCTGTGTCATTCAATATCTTGATCATAGACTCAATATTGCAACTCGAGGCTTGATTTTTAGTTCAATGCTTTCAGCTTGAGAAATGCGAAGTGTGTGCTTCCCTTTTGGTTTCCTATCTCCAGGTCTTTGCACATTTCATTATATTTTACTTTGCTTTCTCGAGCTGCCCTTTGAAATCTTCTGTTCAGCTCTTTTACTTCATCATTGTTTTTGTTCACTTTAGCTAATTGATGTTTAAGAGCAAGGTTCACAGTCTGCTGGCATTCATTTTGGTCTTGTCTTTCTTTCTTGTCTTTTTAATTACCTCTTGCTTTCTTCATGTATGATGTCCTTGATGTCATTCCATAACTGGTCTGGTGTTTGGTCATTAGTGTTCAATGCGGCAAATCTATTCTTGTGGGATATACTCAAGGTTGTATTTTGGCTCCGGTGGACTTGCTCTAATTTTCTTCACTTCAACTTGAACTTACATATGAGAAATGATGGTCTGTTCCACAATCATCCCATCTCCTTGTTCTGACTGATGACATTGAGTTTTTCTATTGTCTCTTTCCACAGATGTAGTCATTTTGATTCCTGTGATTTCTATCTGATGAGGTCCACGTTTATAATTACCATTTATGTTGTTGCAAAAAGATATTTGTAATGAAGAAGCTGTTGGTCTTACAGAATTCTATCATGTGATCTCCGGTGTTGTTTCTGTCATCAACACCATATTTTCCAAATACCAATCATTCTTCATTTCCAACTTTCGCATTCCAATCACCAGTAATTATCAATGCATTTTGATTGCATATTTGATCAATTTCAGACTACAGAAGTTGGTAAAAATCTTCAATGTCCTCATCTTTGGCATTAATGGCTAGTGCATAAATTTGAATAATAGTTATATTAACTCGTCTTCCTGTAGGCGTGTGGATATTATCCTATTACTGACAGCATTGTACTTCAGGATAGACCTTGAAATGTTCTTTTTGATGAAGAATGCAACACTATTCCCCTTCAATTTGTCATTCCCAGCGTAGCAGGCCATATGATTGTCTGATTCAAAATGGCCAATACCAGTCCATTTCAGCTCACTAATGCCTAGGTTATCGATCTTTATGCATTCTGTTTAATTTTTGAGGACTTTCAATTTTCCTAGATTTATACTTTGTACATTTCACATTCCAGTTATCAATGGATGTTTGCAGCTGTTTCTTCTCATTTTGATTCATGCCACATGAGCAAATGAAGATCCCGAAAGCTTGACTCCATCCATGTCATTAAGGTTGACTCTACTTTGAGGAGGCAGCTCTTTCCCAGTCATATTTTTGAGTGCCTTCCAACCTGAGAGGCACACCTTCTGGCACTACATCAGAAAATTTTCCACTGCTATTCATAAGGTTATCATTGCCCAACTTTTCAGAAGTAGACTGCCAGGTCCTTCTTTCTAGTCTGTCTTAGTCTGAAGCTCCACTGAAACCTGTCCATCAAGGGTGACCCTGCTAGTATTTGAAATACCAGTGGCAAAGCTTCCAGTATCACAGCAACACGTAAGCTCCCCCCCGCCCAGTAGGACAAACTGACAGATGTGTGGTGGACTGCGGTAATAGTGGGCAGTAAAAATGAAAATTGAAATTCAAGTTGGGGTTGAGATAAATTTGGGCTACATTGCTTTATAGATTAGGCCATCTAATTTTCTTGACATTGAATAGACGATAAAATTTAATTCATGTGAGTAGCTTACAACTCAACAGGGATAAAAAGCCATGTTGTAAGATAGTGCATTGAACCTTATACATATTAACATTTGTTTCTTGCTTAGAACTTATTTTCTTCTTTAAATTTCAAAAAAAACCCCATAAAAACAGAATAAATTTAACAATTGACCACACTAAATTTAAAACGAGGCAAAGTGAGCTTGTGTTGTTCAACAAAATAAGAAATACCAAAAAAAGAAAGACACCTTAGCTCCTGGATTTCTTTGGCCAGAAGACAAGCCCTGGCAGTTTGTTTAATGCTGTACACCAAACAAGCTACTTTATGAAGCAACAGAAGGCTTCGATTAAATCTACCTTTGTGGTTTTGACAAGTCAGGATACCAGGAGATTAAAAACAACACATAATTGATGATAGGGCTGAAATGCAGTCTTGAGCAAGCCTTCAAGGACTGAAGCTGGTGCGCTAAGGAATGGTCTGTGTTTGAACGACGATGTGTTATTATATGTAATGATTTTCTGGAAAGAATTGTAGTAAAATCTGTAAACAGAGTCCCAGAAAGATTTATCCTGGCTTATTTATTTTCTGAGTTAGACATTAATGCTGCACAACTTTGAATTATTACCCCATTACAACCACTAGAAGGTAAAAATAGATTTCATGCACTTCCCAAGTATTTATAGCAGAAGGAGCCCTGCTGGCGCTATCATTAAGCACTTGGCTGCAAACTGAAAGGTCAGTGGTTCGAACCCACAAGTTGTTCCTCAGGAGAAAAGATATGGCAGTCTGCTTCTGCAAAGATTACAGCCGCAGAAACCCTATGGGGCAGTTCTAGTCCATCCTCTAGGGTTTCTATGCACTCTATCCTATAGGATTGCTGTGAGTCAGAATTGACAACATGGCAATGGGTTTGAGGTTTTGGATTCTTATTGTAATATTCAATTTTCAGTCCTTTTTTAATGGCAAACTATGCATTTAGAGAAAGACATCATGCTTGGTAGAGTGGAGGGTCAGCAAAAAACAGGAAGACCCTCAACAGGATGGATTTACACAGTGACTGCAAAGGGCTCAAGCATAACAATGATTGTGGGGGTGGCACAGGACTGGGCAATGTTTTGTTCTGTTGTGCATAGGGTCGCTGTAAGTTGGAACTGACTTGATGGCACCCAACAACAACGGCAACATGCAATTAGATGTTTTTTCTTACCAGCCTTTTTTATACATTTCACTTAAAAGATTTTTCTTTTTTTATACTATACAGTCTGTTCAACTATAAAAGATACAGCCAACCTATTGCCGTTGAATCGATTCCAATTCATAGCAACTGTGCAGCATAGAGCTGCCCCATGGGGTTTCCAAGATGGTGTTCCTGTGTAGCATCTGTTAAAAAGGCAAAAAGAAGCAAATGTCGCTCTTTTAAGACTATATGGAAGAATAAATTGCTCAAATAGCTAAGTCATGTAGAGAGGAGGACTTGCCCCGTCAAGTGTTAAAATGGACTTCAGAGCTCAAGTAATAAAAAATACATGGTATTGGTGTAAGGACAGGTAAGTAGACCAGTGGAACAGAAGAGAGCCCTCAGAAACTGACCCAGGCCTGTTGGAGCTCTGTACACAATAAAGGTGGCACCATAACTCAGTGGGGGAGGGAATGGATTGTTTGGTAAATGGTGTTGAGAAAAAAAAAAAAAAAGGCTCACTATATATGGAGAAAAATAAGCCTGTATCCCCACCTAAAAAACCAAACCAGTTGCCGTTAGTCAATTCCGACTCCTGGCGACCCCATGTGTTTCAGAGTAGAACTGTGCTCCATGTATGTCTACCTAAGACCACACGTAAAGGTAGACTCAGCTGGATTGTGGACATAAATGTGAAAGGTAAAATGTAAAGTTAATGAATCAAAATATAGAGAAATATTTATGACAGGGCCAGAGACGTGCTTCTTAACCAAAACTTTGAACGTACAAATTATAATCCAAAAATTTATTACTTTGATTGTTTCAAATTGGGTCTCTGTGTAATGAAGGGCACCACAGACAAAGTTAGTGAAGGGTGACGCAATAACCCTGTTGCTTCGGTGGGGCCAACACCTAAGTCACGCTTACACGCGCAGACTCTAAGTGTGTTGCATGTGTTAACTCATTTAACCCTGTACACTCTGTGAACCCCCTGCTGTTATTCCCATTTTATGGAGGAGGAAAGTAAGGTGCAGAGAGATTAGGAAAGTTGACCAAAGACTGGACCTGCAGGATGGGAGAACTAAAAAAGATAGCGGCAGGACCAACAACAGATTAACTGGTATCCCTAGAAAATATAAAGAACTTGTGTAAATCAAGAAGAAAAGATAGCAAGGCGTGCCAGAGAACGGGCAAAGAACACAGACAGCTCCCCGGAGAGGAAGCCCGAAGGCCATTAAGCATATGAAGAGGTGCAGAATCACTCAAAAGCAGAGAAATGCAAGTGAAGACAATGAGATAGCGCTTTTCACTTCTTACTAAAACAGCTGTTGCTGAGTTAATTCTGCCTCATGGCGACCCCGTGTGTGTCAGAGTGGACCTGTGCTCACAGAGTTTTCAGTGGCTGATTTTTCAGAAATAGATCGCCAGGGCTTTCTTCTAAGGCCCTGCTGGGTGGATTCGAACCACGAACCTTTCAGTTAGTAGGAGAACACCTAACCATGTGACCACCCAGGAACTCATCTTAGACTAGTTAAAAGTTAGAAAGCTGGGCCCAGTGATGGTAAATGGCAGGTAGACTACTGGTGGGCCCGTGGAACTATTCTCAAGAACACTCTGGCACTACTTATGCAGGTGAGGTGTCCACATACACATCCAGTGACCACACAGTTACACTGCTATGCATACCTCCCAAAGAAATTCCCAAACCTCTTCACTGGGGGACAAGTCTGAGGATGCTCATTGCAGAAGGGACCAGTCCCCGGAGAAGGGCATTGTGCTTGGTAAGTAGAGGGTCTGTGAAAAAGAGGAAGACCCAAGACAAGATGGATTGACACAATGGCTGCAGCAATGGACTCAAACAAAGCAACGATTGTGAGGGTGGCACCACAGTGGGCAGCATTTAGTTCTGTTGTACGTAAGGTCACTATGAGTCAGGCCCGATTGGTCAGCACCATACAACCACAACAGCAAAGCTCTCCACGAGTATTAAAAGTGATTCACAACAGGGCTAATAATGCAAAGTTGTGAACAACCTGGATGTGTAATAGAATGAACAGAAAAAATACACCAGGAGAATGAAATGTCCGCCATCGAAAACGCTATGGAGTGCAGTTCTGCTCTGACACATAGGGGGCGCTGTGAGTCACAGTTGCCTCGACAGCAACTGGCTTATCCATTTGATATATTACAGAGATGATTAAACCATGTTTACGAAGTAGTTAATAATGTGGACATCTTTATGATATAATGTTAAGTTTTACAAAGTTTAAATCTGTGCTTGCTGAGTAATTTCAACCATATTTCACAAATCTCCACACCGTTAAATGGTTGTTGGAAAGTAGAGGAGGCCTGTACAGGCTTCGAAGGAGAGACCCGTTAAAAAAAACAATTGCTGTCGATTCCGACTCATAGTGACCCTAAAGGACAGAGTAGAACTGCTCCATAGGGTTTCCAAGGAGTGCCTGGTAGATTCAAGCTGCCAACCTCTTGGTTAGCAGCCATAGCTCTTAACCACTACACCACCAGCGTCTTCATTGAAGGAGAGAGCTTTTAGTTCATGTCTTTTACACTTTTTTTCTTAATGAATTGGGAGATTCATTCTCCAAAGACAGTGCTAAAATAGATGTGAAGCCGTGTTGACATCATTGTGCTACAATTAAAACCAAGGAGTAGAAAGCATGCAGATTGTTAGGGTTAACTGCAGTTATTGTGTTTCACTTAATGGGGTTGCTGAGAAGCAAGTCAACTGTGCAGAAGTTACAGTATGCAAGTAAGGTGAGGCTTGCAGTAAAGGAAAAGGCACCAAATTCCTTCTCAGTAAGGCCCGATGGACAGAGGTTGTGAAGTCCTCTATGGAAAGAAACGCTATTGACGGTGTCTTCGCTAAAATACTTGCTTAGCTGCTTTAGTGAATACAAGGCCTCAGAACTAGGAGGGGGCTGTTCAGAGACGGTGGGTGAAGAATCACGCCTCTGGCATCAAAGGCCTGCACTTTGGAAGCTCGTCGAAAGTGATGAGAGGATTTTTCCTTGCACAAAGTGGGATCAAAAAATAAATCTGAGTGATTTTCACACATGAAACCTACAATTGCCTTACTTGTCCTGAAAAATCAAAAAGGCGATTGCTTCATTTAGCAGGGATTAAGATTTGAATCTGACCTGTAGCTTTTAATAACTAGAATCTGTTTATGTATCTTACTGACCATATTATATTTTGCCTTATCTTTTTTTTTTTAGTTTATAGTTCATTTTAGATCAGTGATTTTTTTTTTTTTTAACTTTATGGCAAGATGTATCTACTTGATCCATGAACCATTAATTTATCTATTTGAGATTGTGCACTTACTATTTGGGGTTATTTTGATTATTGAATTTATTTTCAGTCACAGAAACATAATAGCTAGTTATATTCCCAGGGCTTTAAATGTACTGTCTTTAGCATCAAAATAGCCTTATAGGCAAGTAGCTGTTATTGCCCCATTTTTCAAAGGAAAGGATTGAGGCTGGGAGTGGTTACCGACTTGCCTGAGACAGGACAGCATGGTGGTATTCCCTCCCAATAAGGCCCCCCCAAGCCAATGTCCTGTCCCTGCCCACCTGCCCCTAGCACAGTGGTCTCACACTTTAACCTACGTCATAACCACCTGGGAGGCTTGTTAAAACACAGACTGCTGGGCCCCATCCCAGAGTTTCTCATTCGGTAGATCTGTGATGGCGGCGGTGGTGATGGTAGTTGTAAGCTGCCCTCAAGTTGGCCCCCCCACTCATGGTGATCCATGCACAATGGAATGAAATGCTGCCCTTTCCTGCCCCATCCGTATGACCAGTTGTGGACTGGACCACTCTGATCCACAGGGTTTCAATTGGTTGATTTTCAGAAGTAGATCTCCAGGCCTTCCTCGTAGTCCGTCTTAGTCTGGAGGCTCTCCTGAAACCTCTTCAGCGTCATAGCAACATACAAGCCTCCCCAGACACGTGGGTGGTGGCTGCAAATGGGGCGCGTTGGCCGGGAATTGAACCCAGGTCTCCCGCATGGAAGGCAAGAGTTCTACCTCTGAACCACGTTGCCTCACAGATCTGGGATAAGGTCAGAGAATTTGCATTCCCGGCCAGCTCCCAAGTGATGCCCAGGGAACCACACTTTGAGAACTACCGATCTAGAAGGTTCGATTTAGCTAATGATTTTCTCATTAGCTGATTACTGCCTCACCTTCTACCTGAATGAAGAACATGGGTCTCTTCAGAGAAAGCTCAGGTGAAGTTTGGTTCTCCCTAAAAATTCAGCTACTGTCCTCTGATGTGTTTTCTTTCACTGTAGTTTTCCCCATTCTAATTAACTTGCATGTTACTACAGGATGTGTCTTTTAAAGAATCGTTTTTATTCAGAGAGCAATCAAGGCTGAAGTACACTGATCATCAGCTCATTCATTCGAAAGCAGTGTCCTTTGTATCCAGGTGCTGTTGTAGGTGCAGACTCCCACCCCACACACCTTAACATCACACATTTGAATTTTGCAGAGTCTGGCCCAATCTGATTTTCTTCCAACTTGCTCACTCAGTGACTCCCAGTCTAAGTTCATTGGGACCTCCACCCATAATGCCCCCTGGGTCCTCTCTACTGACCACTCCTCCTCTTCCTTCCCTGTCCAGTGTAGATCCATGGTCCAGCTCTTCAGCCTCCATCTTGGTATCTTGGCTTCCTTTACCCTTGACCTTTCCAGGCTGCAGACCACACTTGGAGAGATTCATCTCCCCTGCAGGTCCTTGCTCCAGTCCTCACAAATTGCCTGTACTTCTACTGTGTTTTCTGATCATCTTCTGCTCTGGCTCTCCACAGTCTCTGTTCTCTACACTTGCAGCCTGCCCTTTCTCCACTCACACCCATTCAGATACCCTCATATTCCACTTCCTGGAGGAAACAGAAGGCTTGGAATGAGAAGCTTCTTCCATGTCCTGCCCCCAAGAGAAGAACTCACCTATATCTACTCCCACCATTTCTTCCTCCCGAGGCCTTATTGGAAGAGTTATAATACCCGTCCCTGTTGAAGACTGTGAAATAAAATTATAAGTTTTGCTTTGTGAAAACAGAGTTCTCTTGCCCTCGGTGCTAAAGTTCATCTTATTAAACATTAGAAACCTATGTGCTGTATAATCATGTATGTGTATATATATGATTACGTAATAATATATATATATACACATATATATGCTTATATGTATATGTCGTTGTTGTTAGGTGCCATCAAGTCGGTTCCAACTCTTAGCGACCCTACGTACAACAGAAGGAAATACTGCCCTGTCCTGCACTGTCCTAACAGTCGTTGTTATGCTTAAGCCCATTGTTACAGCCACTATGTCAACCCATCTTGTTAAGGGCCTTCCTCTTGGACTTTACCAAGCATGATGTCCTTCTCCAGGGACTGATCCCTCCTGACAACACAACCAAAGTATGTGAGACGTAGCCTCGTCATCCTTGCTTCTAATGAGCACTCTGGCTGTACTTCTTCTAAGACGGATTTGTTCATTCTTTTGGCTATATTCAATATTCTTCTCCAACACCACAATTCAAAGGCATCAGATTTATATATATATATAAAATTAGCAAGATTTCTATTTTTTATTCTTTATAATATTTGAGCTCATATTTTTTTATGAGATTTATGTATCTGGCATAATTATAAACCAATTAAAATTTTTTTGTTCAAAGTTCATGATGAAATTATATGTAAGTCCCCTGAAAATCCTAATTAATTGAAGCACTTATTTACTCCATAATGATATGCTGCCCAACTTTAAAGCTAGCTATCTGTCAGACCTGCACAGCAGTTGGTTAATGGCAATCTGAGTTGTTTATCTTTGACAAGACCTGTCTTCTGTGCTCTGATTCCCATCCCCTCCCAACTGCTCAAGTGGTTGCTGCCTCCACCATTACTGCCTTTCACCTGTCTCTTCAATAGCCACTGGTATTTTTTGCCCATCCACATTAAAACATGCTCAGTTGTATCTCATCTTTAAGAGGACCTTCTGTGTCCCGTGCCTCCCTGCAGTGAAGGGTACTTCTTGAAAGGGCTTTTGGACTCCCCTTACCTACACATTCTTTCCTTCCATCATCTCATCGTGGCTTCTCCTCCATCCTCACCCACTCTGCAGAGCCAGCTCTTGCCAGGATCTCCAATGATGCCTGTGTTAGAGCCAGGACTGGAACCCAGGTTGCTCTTCATGAGGCTCCTTGCTCATGGTCCTGCGTATGACACCAAAGTGTCAGCTCTGCATGGGGAGGGAGTCTGGCTTATCCACTGCAGTGACCCCTGTGGCGTGTATGGGTAGCTGCCATAGTAGTCAGTTCATATTTCACTGTTCGGCTCATTTTGTGCTGCCCAGTACATCTCCTATTTCACTTCTTGCCTACTCTGTCCAGTTTCTGAAGAAGCCAAACACATTGAAACAGATGGGCACAAGTGGACATGCTCCACTCTGCCCATCAGTACAACCTTCCAGGAACCATTGAACCAGATATCAGGAGAAGGTCTGCAAGAGTTTTCTATTCAGTAGAGTGTTGGAGTAATTTTAGGCTAATTATCAAACATTTCATTATATTCAACATCTTCTTTATTAAAAAAAAAACAATTAAATGCCTACTTGGAAAGTAGATGCCCTTGATAGGTTTTCATAGTGATGATTTCATTTTTTTGTTGTTCTTTGCTCTTCAGTAATACTCCATCTGTAAAGTGAACACAGATCCCAAAACCTGACATAGTGTGTTGATAAATTATTCCTGAATGCCTGTGTTGATTTGTTTAACATTCTCAGTTGGGCCAGAAATCCCTTAGCATTTCAAAAACTCAAGTAAGTAATGTTGAAGTAGTGTGCTAACACCCTCCAGGCTGTGGTGAAAACTTTTATCTCAGTTATAAGTAATGTGAGACGGTAGTAATGTGTACTACTTGTGGAACCACATTGATAGCTATTCCAGCCACCTCTGCTCGTGACCCTGCTTGGCTACTTTAATTGTATTTTCATCTTCATCTTCAAATCTTTAAATGAACGAAGTAAAATATAAATTGCTTTACGTGTGAGTTTTCTGAAATGCTTTCTTTTCTTTTTTAAATATATATGTAGCTCTTAGAAACTTCCTGACAATTTCAACAATTTGTGTTTCATGTCAGGTCATGTAAACTTTTCAATTAAAAAAAATTTTTTTCGAAAGAAAAATTTTAACACCGGAAGCTCCTTGCAAACCTGGATTCCCTCCCTCAGTGTGTTATACCGAGGAGCAATCTGAAAATGTCTCTGGAATGAATGAATAGGTGTCTTTTCTCCAGGCTCAGCTTGCTTACTACACTTTACTCAGTTGGTGCAGAATACAAGATCAGGAAGTGCTTTAAATGTGGACAGTGCCTGGTTGGACAGAGAAGTTCTCCCTGGCCTGCCTGAGGGACTCCGCGCCCCCTGGCTGAGGGCATCGTGGACTCATGCCATCTCAGCAGCATGGCACTCACCAGAGGGCCTCTGCCTTACAGGTTGGAGCAGATGTGGATACAGAAGAGCCACAAGAGAGCTGACTTGGCAGTGGGAGGCCTGTGCAGCCTTTTCTAGGATAGGAGCTAACCTCCGGTTGAAGCTTCAGTTATTAAAACAACACTGTATTGAAAGAGGTTGAAGCACTCAAAAGGGACAGACAGTGGGTACATGCATGTGGGCTATGTAAACGGCTTTAGAGGCCTGACACCTATTCCTTTCCCACTGGAGTCGCTGGAGCGCACTGGCAGAAAGACCACACAGTCACCTTCAACCTTGGTGGGAGAGTCTCTCTTCAGGAACTTATCAAACCAGGTCTGTCTTTGAGGCTTTTGTTCTTCCATTCCCTGGAGCAGTGGACTGACTGCTGGGGTTCTGGAAAAGCAGGTCCTGTTTAGCCCAGGTTCAGGGCCCCTGCCTCCTAGAGATATACCATGGGTTCCAGTGTAATAAATATAGAGATTTCTTCTTGATGTGTTGCAGTGGTTAAGTGTTCGGCCACTAACCAAAAGATCAACAGTTCGAATCCACCAGCCACTTCTTCGAAACCCTATGGGGCAGTTCTACTCTGTCCTGTAGGCCGCTGTGAGTTGGAATTCAACTCGACAGCAATGGGTTTGGTTTTTGGTTGGTATTTGCCAATGACAATGACAAGGGCTTAAAAGATTTCAAAACAAAAGAGTTTTGGATATTTCGTGTGCTATGCATTTATTCAACCATTTCAGGAGGTAGCATATGAGCAGGAACCAGTGATACTGAAGGAAGAAGTCCAAGCTGCACTGAAGGCATTGGGGAAAAACAAGGCTCCAGGAATTGTTGGAATACCAATTGGGATGTTTCAACAAACGGATGCAGTGCTGGAAGTGTTCACTTGTCTATGCCAAGAAATTTGGAAGACACCTACCTGGCCAACCGATTGGAAGAGATCTATATTTATACCTATTTCCAAGAAAGGTGATCCCATTGAATGCAGAAATTATCAAACAATATCATTAATATCACATGCAAGTAAAATTTTGCTGAATATCATTCAAAACCGGTTGCAGCAGTACATCAACAGGGAAATACCAGAAATTCAAGCCGGATTCAGAAGAGGACGTAGAACCAGAGATATCATTGCAGATGGATCATGGCTGAAAGGAGGGAATACCAAAAAGATGTTTACCTGTGTTTTATAGACTATGCAAAGGCACTTGACTGTGTGGATCATAACAAATTATGGATAGCATTGTGAAGAATGGAAATTCCAGAACACTTAATTGTGCTCCTGAGAATTTGTACAGAGATCAAGAGGCAGTTGTTCAAACAGAACAAGGGGTTGCTTTGTGGTTTAAAGTCAGGAAAGGTGTGTGTCAGGGTTGTATCCTTTCACCATACCTATTCAGTCTGTATGCTGAGCAAATAATACGAGAAGCTGGGCTGTATGAAGATGAATGGGGCATCAGGATTGGAGGAAGACTCATTAACAACCTGCATTATGCAGATGGTACAACCTTGCTTGCTGAAAGTGAAAAGGACTTGAAGCACTTACTAATGAAGATCAAAGACGACAGCCTTCAGTATGGATTACGCCTCAACACAAAGAAAACAAAAATCCTCACAACTGGACCAATGAGCAACATCATGATAAATGGAGAAAAGATTGAAGTTGCCAAGGATTTCATTTTACTTGGATCCACAATCAACAGCTATGGAAGCAGCAGTCAAGAAATCAAAAGTCGCATTGCATTGGGCAAATCTGCTGCAAAAGACCTCTTTAAAGTGTTGAAGACCAAAGATGTCACCTTGAAGACTAAGATGTGCCTGACCCAAGCCAAGGTGTTTTGAATCACCTCATATGCATGTGAAAGCTGGATGATAAATAAAGAAGATGGAAGAATTGATGCCCTTGAATTGTGGCGTTGGAGAAGAATACTGAATAGACCATGGACTGCCAAAAGAATGAACAAATCTATCTTGGAAGAAGTACAACCAGAATTCTCCTTAGAAGCAGGAAGGTGAGACTACGTCTCACATATTTTGGACATGTTGTCAGGAGGGATCAGTCCCTGGAGAAGGGCATCATGCTTGGTAAAGTAGAGGGTCAGTGAAAAAGAGGAAGACCCTCAACGAGATGGATTGACACAGTGGCTGAAACAATGGGCTTAAGCATAACAACGGTTGTGAGAATGGTGCAGGACCAGGCATTCTGTTGTACATAGGGTTGCTATGAGTCGGAATCTACTCAACGGCACTGGGTTTGGTATTTTTTTGTTGACGACAACGTACATTTATCCTGTAGTACCTGGGTGGTACAATCAGTGTGCTCGGCTGCTAACTGAAAGGTTGAAGGTTCAGGTCCATCCAGACGTGCCTCAGAAGAAAAACCTGGCCATCTACTTCCAAAAAATTAGCCATTGAAAACCCTGTGGAACACTGTTCTACTCTGACACACATTGGGTCACCGTGAGTTGGGATCAACTAGACAGCAACCGGTTAGGTTTTATGCATTTATGTAAGTAAAATTATTTTAAGAATGATCTCTTGAGCCTTAGTAAATGAATAATATGTATTTTGGCAAATTTTAAAAAGCTGTTTTTTTGTGTTTCATTGTATGTAGCTGCAGGGGCAGGAAGGAGCAGATGTGGTTCTGGGTGTAGGTGGGTGTTTGAGGGTGTGGACTTGGGGGTCAGATGTCTGAGTTCAGTCTCTTCTCTACCAGTGACTAACTAGTATGTAACTTCCAACTAGTGTCTTTATCTCATAAAGTCTCCATTTTCTCATTTGTAAAACGAGGGTGACAGTGTCTAGCTCACAGGTTTCTTGGAAGGATGAACTGAGATACAGTGATATAGAGCCATGAATCTGATGTCTGGCCCATGGGAAGCACTCAGGAAATGTTAGGTGTCAATAGAAACACATTACAGCAACTAGATTCAGATCTGAAGCAACAAGGCACCACCTGTGTATTTATCCATGTAGACACCTGGGTGTGTTGAATAAAAGGGCGGGATGATCGCGGGCTATGGCACCACTGCATCTGCTTACAGGGTGATGTGTGTGAGGGAAAGCAGCCCTGAATGGCACCTCCTTTAAGCTCCATGGGGCCATATAATGGGGTGTTCATGAAGTCCATATCCGTCTTTATAGTTTCAACCACTCTGAGTAATCATAATGAACACAATTTCAGAAGCGATTACTTTCAATTTAGGACACTGCATGACTGGGAATCACGTGATCTCAGAGCCCATGACAAAGTAGAATGGCAATCCTTGCTTGGGTGGTAAGTTAGCTAGCTGTGCCCTGGAGCTGCCGAGTTAAGGTGCCTCCAGGTTGTGGGAAGGACCTGAAACCCAGGAACAGGACTAAGGCCTTTCCTGCCAATATGCCCACCATCTGGGTGAGGGCACTTTGGGGCATCAGAAGGACTTGGAGAAAGGCAGTGTTATGGGGCGTGGTGTGTGTGTATGCTAGAAACAAGGTCTTTCCACATGTCCAACTATTCAAAAGTTGGATAATCAAGTTTGTCCTCACTTCAGGTCAAATAATTACCTATAGTCATGACCATGAAACACTTGCCAACGTGGGATCTCCAGGTGGAGTTGAATCAATAATCCTATTGTTCCAAAGTTAGCCTGGACTTCCTTGAAACTCTCTCTGCCTAAGACCTGGCCAAATCTCCCCTGAGATTCAACGTTTTCTCAGATCCTTTCTCCTGATTCTAATCAATGGAAATGTTATGAAAATAAGAACAACCACCACCACACACACACACAAAAAGTAAACACAAGACATAAAGTTGGAAGAGGCCATCTGCATAGATGCTGAGAGTGCTGAGCTCTTTGGCTCAAAGGTTTTTGTTTGTTTGCTTTAATCAGTTCATGCTTTTTAGCCCTGTGGCTGTTTACTGACTTATTTTGACAATAGTGTCTGCTTTTCTTACTGGTTTAGTTAATGTTCCGTTTCTCCTCTGAAACTTTTCATTGTGTGTTTGTTTCTGTCCTATTGTAATAGCAATTAGTTTAGTGATAGGAATGACCTGGTGTTTGTGTCTAATGCTCACTCAGTGTTCACAGAATCATAAAATAGTAGAATAGGAAAACACTGTCCTTCAAGATGATTCCAGGTCCTCTAGTTGGACATGTGGGCAAAACCAAGGCTTAGAAGACTTTAGAATGGTGTGTCCTAGTCAGAGGTCCCCAGGTGGCATAAGCAGTTTAAGATTGACTACTAACCTGAAAGTTGGCGGTCTGAACCCACTCAGTGACTCTGCGGAAGAAAGACCTGGTGATCTACTTCTGTTCGGACTACAACCAAGACAACCCTGCGGAGCAGGGCCCCTCTGTAACCCGGGGGGTTGACGTGGGTCGGAGTCAGCTCGCCAGCAATGGGCTTGGCTTTCTCTTTGGTCCAAGTCAGAAAGGAGATAAGGGACTAGAATACGGCATTTAATATTCGTATAGAAATCCATAAGTCTTAGGAGTTTAAAAGACACATGTTAACTGGGAAAGCACCTATTTGTAGGTTAATCTTCACATTCCGGAGAAGTCTATTTATATGTGGCACTGGTGGTGGTATTACACCAGTTGGCTTACTATGTCATAAGAGTGTGTTTTTACTAGAAAACCTGAGTTTGGGCAAACTTTAAAAGATGTACACATTGTACCATGTTCTGAGTAGATTATGAAGATCTTTAGCAATGGTGGTTTCCAAGTGGAGAAGAAAGTGTTACCAGTGATTCTGAAAGACAGAAACTAAAATCTAGAAAGATGTGATGACATTCCTTCTTTCCCCTGGAAGCCCCTCTTTGGGAATGTCTGATGGGCTGTAACACGTGCTGAGAACCCTTAACATCAAAAGATGGTGACCGGGAGAGGCATCAAAGGTTACACACAGCTCCATACCCCACACACACCCGTAGGGAAAGGGAAGCTCCCTTTCTCTCTGATGGACAGATGGAGAAGGTCATGTTTTTACTGTCCTCAAAAGGGACAGTTAAACTCATTAAGGGTTGTGGGTTTGTTTTTCGTTTTTGTTTGTTCGAGTGTTTAATAGTCTTCATCTCTCCCTTTCACTCGACCTTGTCACCCAACCTGCAATCAGATGGCTGTGGCATTGTTTTAGCACGTTCCACGGGGGTCTTAGAAACCAGAAAGCTGCTGAATACTACTTGGTCTGTATTTGAGGAGAATTTCTAGTAGCAAAAATATCCTCTGGTACTGTTCTCAATTCCCACCTTCCATGAGGGAGACCCAGTTTTGACTTCTGGGCAGTACGTCTTATGCACAGCCAGTGGAGGCTTCGGTGTTGCTATGCTACTGAAGAGGTTTCAGCGGAGCTTCTAGACTAAGACAGACTAGTAAGAGAGACCTGGTGATTTACTGCTGAAAATGAGCCAATGGAAACCCCGTATATCACACACTCCGATCCGCAACTGATCGTGAGGATTGCGTAAGAACAGGCAGTGTTTTATTCCGTTGTTCCTGGGGTACCATGAGTCAGTGCCAATGCAACAGCAACTAACAGCAACAGCACTCTTTCCAAATGCCAGCCAGATATGGTAGAACTACTTTTTGCCTCAGAAAAAGTCCCCGAAATCTCTCTCTTAATGATAGATTAATTTGATGACTTCCTTTTTCCAAACCAAAGTAACATTAAAAAAAAACAAAAACCAAACCCAGTGATGTTGAGTCGATTCCTACTCACAGCGACCCTACAGGACAGAGTAGAACTACCCCATAGAGTTTCCAAGGAGCACCTGGCAGATTCGAACTGCCGACCCTTTGGTTAGGAGCCATAGCACTTAACCACTACGCCACCAGGGTTTCCAAAGTAACATTAAAGGCAGCTAAAAAAATATTATTATTAATTTTTAATCTTCAGTTGTTTCTAAGGATAGATTCTATGTTTGCTTTGACTTTTAGGACTTACACTTACAGTTATCAAACACATGACTAATTGTGTGATTTCAGATCCAAATCAACCCACGTGTAGACCTGGAGTTAGAATCACACAAAAGCAAGCTATGACTCCTGCTCTGCGCTTGTCATTTTTCTCTGATTTGTATCTGACTACTTATTACCTCCACTCACAAACCATAGGCAGGTAAGTCCATCTGAAATATATATATGCTATGTCATCAATTTTTCCCGTCGTCTGGTTTGGAGCAAATAATACAGGAAAGTGGGCTATATGAAGAAGAACTTGGCATCAGGACTGGAGGAAGGCTCATTAACAACCTGTGTTATGCAGATGACACAACCTTGCTTTCTGAAAGGGAAGAGGACTTGAAGCACTTACTAGTGAAGATCAAAGACCACAACCTTCAGTATGGATTGCACCTCAACATAAAGAAAACAAAAATCCTCACAACTGGGCCAATGAGCAACATCATGATAAAGAGAGAAAAGATTGAAGTTGTCAAGGATTTCATTTTACTTGGATCCACAATCAACAGCCATGGAAGCAGCAGTCAAGAAATCAAAAGATGCATCACATTGGGCAAATCTGCTGCAAAGGACCTCTACAAAGTGTTGAAGACCAAAGATGTCACCTTGAAGACTAAGGTGCGCCTGGCCCAAGCCATGGTATTTTCAATCACATCATATGCATGCAAAAGCTGGACAATGATTAAGGAAGACTGATGAATTGATGCCTTTGAATTGTGGTGTTGGGGAAGAATACTGAATATACCATGGACCGCCAGAAGAATGAACAAATCTGTCTTGGACGAAGTGCAGCCAGAATGCTCCTTAGAAGCAAGGATGGCGAGACTGTGTCTTACAAACTTTAGACACGTTGTCAGGAGGAATCAGTCCCTGGAGGACGACATCATGCTTGGTAAAGTACAGAGTCAGTGGAAAAGAGGAAGACACTCAATGAAATGGATTGACACAGTGGCTGCAACAATGGGATCAAGCATAACAACGGCTGTGAGGATGGTGCAGAACCGGGCAGTGTTTCGTTCTGTGGTACCTAGGGTTGCTATGAGTCGGAACCGACTTGAGGGGGCCTAACAACAACAACAGTTTGGAACAGACTTCTTTTCGAATTGTTGAGTTGTTTCTATATATGTATCATAATCTTTTAAAAAGCTCTGTAACTCCTAATTATTTCAGGGGATTAGCATTATGTAAGGGATACAAAACCAATTCCCAGAACTTGTAATACTTTAAAATTGAAGCTAACCTAGACTGATCCTAAGTCCTATTTTTAAAAACTAGGATATTTTAAGCTATATGGGAAAAAAGTGGATTTCTGTGGAATGTCCTCATACGTACTTATTTTAGGGGATATGGAAGAGTTTTATGAAAGAATCTGTAATCTATATAAATAATCAAATTGCTTTTATATATTTTTTAAAGGCTCTGTTTTGGAACAAGTTAGGATATGAGAAGGTTTACAAAATAAACTGGGTTAATTTTATTGAAATTATAATTAAATCATTTCACTCCAAAATGAATTCACTTTGCTTTCTAGAATTGTGCTCCACAGAGTTTTTAAGGCTGTGACCTTTCAGAACTGGATTGCCAGGCCTGTCTTCCAAGGCTCCTCTGAGTGGGTTCGAACCACCAACCCCTTGGTTAGTAGTTGAGCTCTTCACCATTTGTGCCACATAAGAACATCCTCCTATAACTTGGCCATATTTCAAAATTCTTATAGATTTAGCATCTCTTTTTATAGACATGTAAACATAATATATTTATTATATAGAAATAGTAAATAAAAACAGCCTAATCCCTGATCCAAAATAAAGGGTTGGTTTAAGAATTACGGCCATACCTAATTTCATACGTTCATTTCATATGAAATGAAGCATTTATTATGATAACATAGAATTCCACAAACTCACAAATCATATTGCAGGTTTTGTAAACTAGCAGTAGAATCTAACCTTATCTTAGTAGAGCATGTATATATACGCAGAGACAGAGGTCTAGAGGAATATGCTTGTCAGTATGGGACTACAGGTGATGATAACGATTTCCCTTCTTTTTCTTCTAATTTATAGACGGTGACCATGTTTACATAAATAAAAAATAATTTTTAAAAATTATGAAAACCACCTTTCAAAAATAATTTGTTATATTTTTTCAGCTTTTTAATCTGATGATACAGAATGATAATGTTGTAGTAAGTCAGAGTTTTTGAACCAAAAAAAACAGGAATATGTAGTCTGAGAAGTCAGAAGTTCCCTTCAGAGACAAAGATATGTGGTCATAATTAAGGTGTCTGACTTCTCAAACTAATAGATGTCTGTGAAAGTACGCAAGCCATCTCTAGCTCACCGAATAAATCTTATCTAGGTCTTGAAAAATGAACATACAGGATTTTATCAGGCAGGGAAATGATGGAAAATGGTGTCCCAGACAGAGAGGGAGGACAGCTGAAACCTCAGAAAAGTAAGAGTAACTGAAATATGGGCGGATATGCTGGAGGCTGAAAAGCAAGTGGTGATAAGATTAGAGAAATGCATTGCAGCTTGGTGCAAAGGGCCTTGAGAGCTATAATAAAGAGCCTGAACTTTAGTCTGTAGAACAAAAGTGGGGAACTATTGGAGATTTTAATCAAAGGAAGGATAGTCTCATTTCTCAGATCCTCCCCTGCCTGCCAAAAAAGGGCATTTGTCACTATTACCAACACAGGAACTGCTACTAGTCTAAGGTAGGTTTTTACTTTAGTAATGTCCTTATCGTTAATTGCTGTAGAGTTGGTTCTGACTCACGGTGACCTCGTGTATAACAGAACAAAACATTGTCCATTCCTGCGTTGTCTTCATGATAGTTGGTATGTTCAAGCCCATTGTTTGGCTAGTGTATCAAACGATCTCATTGATAATAGATAAACCTTATTAACAAAGAGATTATTGCAGTGAAACCTGTGAGAGCTGGAACTTCATGGGACTGCCTTGTTTTTCCGGCTCTCGCAAGTCTTACCACTTTTCTGTCACTCGTTTTAGTGGGAAATATTTGAGTTTTCCTTCTCTGACAAGTTCTGCCTTACAGTTTCCAGCTTTCACAGGTTTTACTGTATAATGCCCATTTTCAACTACCATTTTTTAGCCTTCTAGAAAAATGAACCAAAGAAGGTGATTCTGTGTGATGTGTTGGGGTCAATAGCAAAAAGAGTAGCAGGAATATCTTAGCCTTGAAATTCCAACCTCGGACGTAGTGACAGTACCGTTTCTTTCTATTTACAGTGAGTTGAGTGGGAGGGATATGGTTTTTTAAATGGAAAATTTAAATGGACATATTTCTAATGCTTTTTAGTAAAATGAACATTCATTTTTAGTATATTTTTATAGTCTGAAACCTGATTTCGAGTAATTTTTAATTAAAAGTAAAATGTGGAAAAGTATTATCCTGTAGGTATGATGTAAATTTTTTTTTATGATGTTATTATTATGCTATAAGAGCCAAAATATGCTAATTCCCAATTTTATGCAGCTTGATTTGTCCCAGGAAAAGAAAAACCAATTTCACTTATTCACTTATTAACTGAGTCATCCCCCACTTGTATACAGCTTGTGTGGCGGAAAGCTGAAGCCCTAGTGGCTGAAGACATCAGAGAACAGAGCCCAAAGCTGGAAGACCAGCTAGAAATTAAAAAACCAGTTGCTGTTGGGTCAACTCCGACTCATGGTGACCCCCTGTGTGTCACAGTAGAACTGTGCTCCATAGAGTTTTCAATAGCTGATTTTTCAGAAGTGGATTGCCAGGCTTTTCTTCTAGGGTGCCTCTGGGTGGACTTGAACCTCCAACCATTCAGTTAGCAGCTGATTATTTTTACACTACCCAGGGACTCCCATCACTGAAGTCAACCACTATGATGTCTTCTAATCTTAGAACCTCCTACATAAGTTTGTCCAAGAAGGATGAACTAGACTTCTAGGGAAAATACAGCTGCTAGCCATCAGGGTTCATTCCCTGTGGTTTGAGGAGCAGATAAAAGCCCGACTGGTAAGTTTCTGAGACTTTTGCACACTTACTTCATCTCTTACCTGTGATCTTGACATCTTGGAGATATTTTCTTACTCTAGTTTTAAGGACAATTTAGAAATCATAACTTTAACATGTATCTAATAATAATTTGCCCCAGAGTTTTATTATTATAACTTAAATTAGCATAATGTCCATTTGGATTTTGGCAACTAGGCAAAGCTAAGGAAAGCCCTTGGTTGAAAATCCTTGAAAAGTAGTGAATTAGCCTGGAGTTGCTTGTGCTTTCTGCCAAATGAAGCAATGTAATCCTTTCAGCATTACATAGACAGCTGTTTGAGTCTTTTATCTGATCAGCTTTCTGTTCCTGCCAAGGAGAGTAATTCTCTTTGTATAAAAGTGACTTTGACGATTAATAAGTAACAATGGGTACACGTGAATTTATGAACATCAAGAAATTTTAATGTCTTTGTGTTTGCACACTTCAGAAAAAAAAAATAGAAGATGCCTCACTTGTTCTAAATAGATTTTTTAGGAGAAAGACATCAACTCTAGTGTCTTTGTGACCTTCTTTTTGACAAGAGGTGAACTTGAGACTTCCCTTGTAACTAAAGCAGACTTCTAAACCAAGAAGACGAACCAGCTGTCATCAAGTCAACGCTGACTCCTGGCGACCCCGAGTGTGTCAGAGTAGAGTTGTGCTCCATGGGGCTTTCAGTGGCTGATTGTGCTGAGTAATCAGAGCTTAGTCTTATGGTTTTCCCTTTGTAAGTGACTTCATTTTTCTTGAGTTGCTCTCAGGATTCTGTCTTCATCTTTGGTTTTTTTCAAGCATGACTATGTCTTGGTGACTTTCTTTGGGGGCCTATCCTATATGGGGTTCGTTGAGCTTCTTGAATGGTCAGGTTTTCATCTTTCATGAGACTAGGCAAGTTTTCTGTCAGCAAATCTTCAATGATCCTCTCTGTGTTTTCCATTTTCTTCCCCTGTTCTGGAATTCTGATCACATGCACATATTTGCTCTGGATTGTATCCCACATAGGCCTTAGGTCTTCTTCATTTTTCTTCATTCTTTTCTCTGATTTTTCCTCAAACAAAGTGGTATTCAAGGATTTGCCCTCCATTGTTTCAAATTTGCTCCTAAACCTTCTGTTGCATTATCCATTTCTGAAATCTTGTAGTTTATCTTTTGGATTTCTAATTGTTGTTTTTTATGATTCCTTATTGCTTATTTATTTTGACATTCTGTTCTTGTATTATTTTCCTGAATTCTTCCTTTGCTGTATCTGTGTTTTCCCTGGTTTTGTCTGTATTTTCCATGATTTTGTCTATTTTTTCCTTAGTCTTGTCTGTTTTCCTTCATCTCTGTCCTAATCTCTTGGAAAGCCCTGAATATTAGACTTTGGAATTCCCTGTCAGGTAGTCCAATGCTGTTTCTTCTACTGGAGGGTCATCTAGTGTTTTATTTTGATCACTTGTTTGCTGTCTCTGAGAATTACTTTCTTCATTTATTGATTGTAGGTTTGTTTGTTTCATCCTGCTTTTTTGTTATGTCTGGGGAGGGCAGGCTGGGCATGCTTTGTTGCTTGCTCGTCTGTGGGCATGATAGTTCTCACCATCTTGTCCAGGTGGGCAGGTCCTGTTGCTCAGCTGTGGTACAGCAGGGCAGGACCAGCAGGGGCGAGGGGCAGGGATGGGTCATTTGTGGCACAACCTGGGATTGGCAGGACAGGGCTAGGGGTGGCACGGGGTGGGGTCTAGGCATCCACTTTGGTACTGCTCAGGGGTGCAGCGCTCAGTGGGGTGGGGCCAAGGGGAAGCATGGGGTAGGATCTGGGGGTCTGTACCAGTGCTACTCGAGGTTATGGCTCTTGGTGGGGGGGGGGCGGGGGGCCCAGAGCAGGGTCTGGAGGTCTGTGCCAGTGCCATGCAGGTGCACAGCACTCAGCAGGGTGGGGCCGGGGGGCAGCATGGGGTAGAGCCTGGGGGCCCGGAGGTCCACACAAGTGCCACTCAGGGGTACGGCCCTTGGCGTGCAGTGCAGAAAGGCAGAAGGGAAGGGAGAGGATGTGATGTGCGGAGCAGGTGTGCTGTCTCCAGTTGAGAGCGCCATGAAGTTGCCTTCCCGTACTCCCCGTCCAGGGTCATTGGTAGCTGTGCTCCAAGATGGCAAATCCGACCCACGTTACTGGCAGGGGACCTCCGCTCTGTAACTTTCCCCGTTCTCTGTTCTCTGTCAGTTTTTTCTTCCATTCGGTTCTTGATCTAGTTCTTTGTCCCTTCATTTGCTGCTTAGGGTTCCAAAACTGATGTTTGTATCTGTTTTACCTAGTTTTTTTGGGTCTTTGCTGCAGAGGGATGGCATGGTGCTTCTGTCTATAGTGTCATGTTATCAATAGTTCTCAATAGCAAATTTTTTTTGGTAGTTGTCTTGGTTATCTAGTACTGCTATAACAGAAATACCACAAGTGGATAGCTTTAACAAAGAGAAATTTATTCTCTCACAGTCTAGTAGGCTACAAGTCCAAATTCATTGTGTCACCTCCAGGGGAGGGCTTTCTCTCTGTATTAGCTCTGGAGGCAGGTCCTTGTTATCAATCTTCCCCTGGACAGGAACTTCTCCATGCAGGAACCCAGGGTCCAAAGGCTGCACTTGGCTACCGGTGCTTCTTTCTTGGTGGTCCCCCACTCTCTGCTTGCTTCTCTTTCCTTTTATCTCTTGTAAGATAAAATGTAGTGCAGGCCACACCCCAAGGAAACTACCTTTACATTGGATCGGGGATGTGACCTTAGTAAGAGCTTTACAATCCCACCCTAATACTCTTTAATATAAAATTACAATCACAAAATGGAGGACAACGACACAATACTGGGAATCATGGCCTAACCAAGTTAACACATATTTTGGGGGAACATAATCCAATTCTTGACTGTAGTAGATCACCAGGCCTTTCTCCTGAGGTGCCTCTGTTTGGATTTGAACCACCAACCTTTCAGTTAGCAGCCGAGCACTTAATTGCTTGTGCTTCCTGGGAACTCCAAAAACAAGCATCTAGTACTTAATTTAGCAAAAAGTCCTCAGCCCAGTGCTCATAGCTTCAGCGCCTGCTGATCTCTCTTGAAACCTGAAAGGTATGTCCATGGCCAGGAGCTGTTGTGCATTGGAGTTGTCATGGCAACGGTTGGGAGCATTGAGCTAGGAGCTGAATAGGAAGCCCCAGGCCCAGGCAGCAGCGGTTGCCCCTGGCTGCATGACCTGGAGTCAGAACTGAGTTCATGAACCTGTGTCTGCAGTGCTTCCTGCCCTGAAAACATAAGTGTGTGTGTTTTGGTGCATTTATTTATTTTTTTTATTTATAGATATGACATTTGTTTAAATTAATGTATTTTGTACTTTTGAGAGATGGCAGGACCCCAGCTGTAAAAACAGAAACCAGGATAGCTTTCATAAGCAGGAAGGGATTTAATAATAGGAGTTGTATTTTAAACGTTCTAGTGCAAAAGGTTAACATGCTTGGCTGGTGAACAAAAGGTTGGAGGTTCGAGTCTACCCAGAGGCAGCTCAGAAGGAAGTCCTGGCAGTCTGCTTCTGGAAAAATCAGCCATTGAAAATCCCGTGGAGCACTGTTCTAGTCTGACGTGGGGTTGCCATGAGCTGGAATATGGTTTGGTTTGGTTTAGAAGGGCCAGGGGAGCAAGGAGGGAAAACAGGTTAGGAAGGACAGCTGGGGCAGAGCCTCTGGGTGGTCACCCAGCCCTGGGAAATGGCCTTCACAGGGCCGGCGACCATCAGCAGCCTGTGCCTGGAACCTGCCTTCCTTTGCCCCCACGTTGCCAATGGTGATTACGTTACTTGCTGACTCCTCGCGTTGGTTTCCTAGGGCCGCCGTAGCAGGTTTCTATAAACTGCGTGGCTGATGTTGTATTTGTTGTTAGGTGCTGTCGAATCGGTTCCAACTCATAGCGCCCCTGTCTTCAACAGAGTGAAACACTGCCTGGTCCTGTGCTATCCTCACAATCATTGTTATGTTTGTGCCCATTGTTGCATCCACCCTGTCAATCCATGTCATTGAGGGTCTTCCGCTTTTTCACTCACTGTTTACTTTACCAAGCATCATGTCCTTCTCCGGGTGGCTGATAAGAACAGAAGTTTATTCCCTTACAATTCTGGAGGCTCAGAGTCCAAATTCAAGGTGTCAGTCATGTTGGTTCCTCCTGAGGCCTCTGAGGGAGAATCTGTTTCATGCCTGTCTCCTAGCTTCTGGTGATGGACGGTGGTCCTTGACATTCCTTGGCTTGTGGCTGCATCACTCCAATCTCTGCCTCCTTCTTCACGTGACCGTCTTCCTCTGTATCTCTCTGTGTCTCTTTTCCTCTTTTATAAGGACAGCAATCATGTTGGAGTAGAAGCTGCCTTACCCCGGTATGACCTCATGTTAACTGATAACATCTTCAAGGACCCTATTTCTAAACAAGGTCACATTCACAGGAGTTAGAACTTCAACATATTGTTTTGGGGGACATGATTCAATCCATAATTGTTGCAGCAACCGCTGTTGTCACTGCTACTATTGGAGGTGGAGCTGTTGCTACTTCAGAAGCAGAACTCCTCTACCTTCTTCCTGCCTTCTGACCTCCTGCTGGCCAGACCCAAGTAGAACCCAGCTGGCAAGTCTGGGAAATGGAGTTTCTATACCTCCAGCCCCCTGGGATACAGAAAAGTGCACACAAGGGTGGACAGTATCTGGCTCAGGTGTTGTCAGAGCACTGTAGAAAGTGGTGAGGTATCATGACACTTTGATCATGTAGACATTTATTTTAAATTGATTTTAACATGAAGTATGATAAAATCCTTTTGGCTATTTCTCTTCTGGGAAAGTGAAAAAAGATAATTACTTTTATATTAAAGAAAATTTGTGTGTTTAAAAAGTATTTGGAGGGGGCATTTTAATTCCTGCAATTCAAAATTACATTGGGCAAACCTGCTGCAAAAGACTTCTTGAAAAGCAAGTATGTCACCTTGAAGACTAAGGTGTGCCTGAACCAAGCCACGGTGTTTTCAGTCACCTCATATGCAAGCGAAAGCTGGACGATGAATAAGGAAGACCAAAGAAGAATTGATGCCTTTGATTTGTGGTGTTGGCAAAGAATATTGAATATACCATGGACTGCTAAAAGAACAAACAAATCTGTCTTGGAAGAAGTACAACCAGAATGCTCCTTAGAAGCAAGAACGGCGGGATTACATTTCACATACTCTGGATATGTTTTCAGGAGGGATCAGTCCTTGGAGAAGGACATCGTGCTTGCTAAAGTAGAGCCAAGCCCTTTTGCCGTTCAGTCAATTCTGACCCATAGCGACCCTATAGGACAGAGTAGAACTGCCCTATAGGGTTTCCAAGGAGCAGCTGGTGGATTCAAACTGCTGACCTTTTGGTTTGTAGCCATATCACTTAACCACTGTGCTACCAAAAAAAAAAAAAAAATTTTTTTTTTTTTTTTAAGGGCTCCTGTAAAGTGGAGGGAAAAAGGGGAAGACCCTAAACAAGATGGATTGACACAGTGGCTGCAACAATGGGCTCAACCATGGCAACGATTGTGAGGATGGTGCAGGACCAGGCAGTGTTTTGTTCTGTTGTACGTAGGGTCGCTGTGAGTCAGAACCTACTTGATGGCAGCTAACAACAATGACAATTCAAAATCAACTGAGCAAATTCATTAAAACAGCTCTCACTGTACCTTGCTGGATCATAGATGAAAACCCATTGTGCGTTTTATCTCTCTGGTAACTAACCAAACTGTTGAGGCCCAGCTGGATGACGTAAATTCCATTCTTTGGATTTGTATGTGTGACACTAGTTAATACTTTTCTGGAGCCCTTTTGGCACAGAGGTTAAGAGCTCAGCTGCTACGCAAAAAGTCGGCAGTTCGAATCCACTGTTCACTCCTTGAAAACCCTATGGGGCAGTTTCACTCTGTCCTACAGGGTTGCTATGAGTCGGAATCAACTTGATGGCTATGGGTTGGTTGGTTGTTTTGTATTTAGTACTTTTCTAAAGCAAAATGTTGCATTTTCTCTGGTCTTTAAATAGCCCATTGGCTTTCTGAGATTTTATGTGCTTTTATTCTAGCTTCGTTATTTACATGTTTAATTACAACGGGAAATTATTTCAGGTAAATAATCATCTACGGGTTTACTTAAAATAAAATTGTTGTGCCTTGAGAAACTAGTGAAGGAGCCCTGGTGGCACATCAATTAAATGCTCGACTGTGAACTGAAAGGTCAGTGGTTGGGATCCACCAGTCGCTCTGTGGGACAAAGATGTGGCAGTTTGCTTCCATAGAGATTACAGCCTTAGAAACCCTATGGGGTGGTTCAATTCTGTCCTAGAGGGTTGCTAAGAGTTGGAACGCGCTCAATGGCAATGGACTTGGTTTCTGAGAAAGTAGTACCTAAATTGATGTTAAAACACTTAAATTACCAGGATTACTGCTACTATGCATATATGTAATGACTTTTATTTATTTAAATTAATCTTCTCAGCAACTCAGTGAGGTGGACTGGCTACTCCTACCTACAGTTTTTTTTCAGTGATGTTAAGTGACAGATCATTGGCTGTAGCAATAAGACAAGAATTTGGGCTTTCTGAATAAATAAGACAGTTCGCTTATGAATATATATGTATGAAAACTACTCATAATTCCTAGTCCAATGCATTATGTTTTTCTTCATACTACAGTCTTGAACAGTGGGCTTCAGACTGGGATAAGCATACTACTGGAGGTATGAACAGACCATCCAAGGAGCTCAGGGGTTTGGATACTTTTAAGAGATGCAATTTTCAGATCCTCAGCTCACACAAGTCCTCTTTCTGAAAATGGACCTGCCTGACATAGCCTGTGATGAGACTGCAGCTCCTACCACATAACCGTCCTCTCGCTTTACAAAAGGCATCTGCCACCTTACTATGATGTGTCATCATGGGGTTTCAAAACCAGTGGAGCACCAAACAATGGGACAATTTGAAATATGGGTTTTGCAGTAACGTAGACTTGAGGACAGTGGTGGTTCCGCGGTAGGATTCAGTTCCCGGCCAATCCATGTATAGCCACCACCCAGCTGTCAGTGGAGGCTTGTGTGTTGCTATGATGCTGAACAGGTTTCCGTGGAGCTTACAGACTAAGACAGGCTAGGAGGAAAGGCCTGATGATCTGCTCCTGAAAATCACCCAATGAAAATGCTATGGATAAGAACAGCCCAGTCTGCAACCGCTCATGGGGATGGTGCAGGACCAGGCAGCATTTCCTTCCATTGTGCATTTGGTTGCCATGAGTCAGGGACCGACTTGACAACAGCTAACAACAAAAATTGAGTAAGAAAGTAAATGACTCCAGTGACTTGATTAAACAATGTTTTGTAAGTCTGGTGGTTTCCAATTTTTTCTTACAGCAAAATTGTCCTTGTTGTTGTTGTTAGGTGCCATTGAGTTGGCTCTGACTCACAGCAACACTATGCACAACAGAACAAAACACTGCCTGGACCTGTGCCATTCACAATTGTTGTTATACTTGAGCCAATTGTTGCAGACACTTCATCAATCCTTCTCGTTGAGTGTCTTCTTCTTTTTTGCTGACTCTCTACCAAGCATGATGTCCTTCTCCAGGGACCGATCCCTCCTGAAAACATGTCCAAAGTATGTGAGAGAAGTCTTAACGTCCTTACTTCTAATAAACTTTCTGGCTGTACTTCTTCCAACAGAGATTTGTTTGTTCTTTTGACAGTCCATGGTATATTCAATATTCTTTGCCAACACCATAATTCAAAGGCCTCATTTCTTCTTTCATCTTCCTTATTCATTGTCCAGCTTTTACATGCATATGAGGCAATTGAAAACACCATGGCTTGGGTCAGGCGCACCTTAGTCTTCAAGGTGACACCTTTGCTTTTTAACCCTTTAAAGAGGGCTTTTGCAGCAGATTTGCCCAATGTAATGCGTTGCTTAATTTCTTGACTGCCACTTCCATGGGTGTGGATTGTGGGTCTAAGTAAAATGAAGTCCTTAACAACTTCTATTATTTCTTCATTCATCATCATGTTGCTTATTGGTCCAGTTGTGAGAATGTTTGTTTTATGTTAAAGTGTAATCCGTACTGAAGGCTGTAGTGTTTGATCTTCACCAGTGAGTGCCTCAAGTCCCCTTCACTTTTAGCAAGCATGATTGTGTCATCTGCATATCACAGGCTGTTAACGAGTCTTCCTCCGCCAGATGCTGTGTTCTTCTTCATATAATCCAGATTCACAGATTATTTGCTCAGCATACAGGTTAAGTATGGTAAAAGGATACAACCCTGACACACACCTTAATTTGTTATGAGCCACACAGTGGAATGCCTTTGCATTGTCAATAAAGCACAGGTAAACATCTTTCTGGTATTCTCTGCCTCCAGCCAGGATCTGACATCAGCAATGATATCCCTGGTTCCACGTCTTCTTCTAAATCCGGCTTGAATTTCTAGCAGTTCCCTGTCTATGTACTGCTGCAATCACTTTTGGATGATCTTCAGCAAAATTTTTCTTGCATGTGATATTAATGATATTGTTTGATAATTTTCACATTCAGTTGGATCACCTTTCTTTGGAATAGGCGTAAATATGGATCTCTTCCAGTCAGTTGGCCAGGTAGCTGTCTTCCAAGTTTCTTGGCATAGATGAGTGAGCACTTCCAGCACTGCATCCGTTAGTTGAAACATCTCAATTGGTATTCTGTGAATTCCTGGAGCTTTGTTTTTTTTGCCATGCCTTTGGTGTAGCTTGGACATCTTCCTTCAGTACCATCAGTTCTTCATCATATGCTACTTCCTAAAATGGTTGAACATCGACCAAATTGTTTTTGGTGTAGTGACTCTGTATCCCTTCTATCTTCTTTGGACGCTTTCTGCATCGCTCAGTATCTTGCCCATAGAATCCTTCGCTATTGCAGCTTGAGGCTTGAATTTTTTCTTCAGTTCTTTCAGCTTGAAGAATGCCCAGCATGTTTTTCCCTTTTGGTTTTCTAACTCCAGATCTTCGCACAAGTCATTATAATACTTTACTTTGTCTTCTCAAGCCACCCTTTGAAGTCTTCTGTTCAGCTCTTTCTCGTCATCATTGCTTTCATTCACTTTATCTATTCAACATTCAAGAGCATGTTTCAGAGTCTCTTCTGACATCCATTTTGGTCTTTTCTTTCTTTCCTGTCTTTTTAATGACCTGTTGTTTTCTTCATGTATGATGTCCTCGATGTCATTCCACAACTTGTCTGGTCTTTGGTCATTAGTGTTCAGTGCCTTAAATCTGTTCTCAAGATGGTCTTTAAATTCAGGTGGGATATACTCAAGTTTGGAAACCCTGATGGTGCAGTGGTTAAGAGCTGCTGCTGCTAACCACAAGGTCAAAAGTTCCAATCCACCAGGCACTCCTTGGAAACCATATTGGGCAGTTCTTCTCTGTCCTATAGGGTTGCTATGAGTCAGAATCAACTCAGTGGCAACAGGTATATTCAAGTTCATACTTTGGCTCTCCTGGACTTGTTTTAATTTTCTTCAGCTTCAACTTGAACTTGCATATGAGCAGTTGGTGGTCTGTTACATAGTTGGCCCCTGGCCTTGTTCTGACAGATGATATTGAGCTTTTCCATTGTCTCTTTACACAGATGTAGTGGATTTGATTCCTGTGTATTCCATCCAGCAAGATCCATGTTACGTTACGTTATTGAAAAAAGGTATTTGCAATGAAGAAGTCATTGGTCTTGCAAGATTCTATCATATGCAATCTCTGGCATCATTTTTATCACCAAGGCCAACTTTCCCATTCCAGTCTCCAGTAGTTATCAATGCATCCTGATTGCATGTTTGATCAATCACAGGCTACAGAAGTTGGTAAAATCTTCAGTTTCTTCACCTTTGCTCTTAGTGGTTGGTGTGTAAATTTGAATAATAGTTGTATTAACTGGTCTTCTATGTAGGTATATGGATATTATCCTATTACTGACAATGTTGTACTTCAGGATGCATCTTGAAATGATCTATTTGATGGTGAATGAGATGCGATCCCTCTTCAACTTATCATTCCTGACATAGTAGACCATATGATTGTCAGTTCAAAATGGCCATTACCAGTTCATTTCAGCTCACTAATGCCTAGGATATAAATGTTTATGGGTTCCATTTTATTCTTGAGGATTTCCAATTTTCCTAGATTTATACTTCGTATGTTTCACATTCCAATTATTAATGGCTGTTTGCAGCTGTTTCTTCTCATTTTGAGTCATGCTGTGTCAGCAAATGAAATTCTAGGAGGACTTAAATGTTGTGTAAGCTAATAGAAAATTAAAAAGAATTTTTGATAATAGATCACTATGTGATTCTTGGCATATAACTGAGAAGGAGGTCACAAGATTGAGTAACAGTGCTATAACAAAGCTGTTTCCATGCCCATTGATTTATTTATACAGAGAAGGTTTCTTGGCATATGAATTTATAAAAATGAAAAACAGGAATAGAATTGATATTGATATTGAACTTTAAGTCATTCTAGTAATAAATAATATTCATCCACAGATTACATGAAGTAACTGGAAAAAATCCAGCCTCTCTTACATTCTCCTGGAACTATAGGATGTTCATTTCCAACAAAATTTTACTCCTGGGTAATAATTATTTGTCAAAACACACGATATCCTATGTTATTATCAGTTGTCCTAAAATAACCGTAATTATAACTCAGTCAGGAAAAAATTCCAGTATTTAGTGACTATGTTAACAGAAGATACCTTCAATAATTAAATGTCTATTTCTATAATAATTTCTTGCACACAGAAACTATGATGAGAAAATCAAGAAACTATTATCTACATCAAATATATTGTGTTAGGATAAAAATATGTGGAAATGAAAATAAGATTTCGGAGACAAGAAAGATTGATATAAAATTTTAGACTGTTAAAGAACTTGCTTGTAGCGAAGACTTGTTGAGTTAGTTGCCATAGAATTGGCTCTGACTTATGGCGACCTTATGTGTAACAGAACAAAATGTTGCCCTGTCCTGTACCATCTCCACGGATCTTTGATATGTTCGAACCCATTGTTGAGACTATTGTGTCAATCCATCTCATTGAGGGCTTCCTTTGTTTTTGCTGACCCTCTTTATCAAACATGATGCCCTTTTCTAGTGATTGGTCTTTCCTGTTGCTATGTCCAAAGGAAGTGAGACAAAGTCTCACCATCCCGCCTTCTAAGGAACATTTTGATTGTAGTTCTTCTAAGACTGATTTGTTCATTCTTCTGGCAGTCCATGATGTATTTGATATTGTTCACCAACACCACAGTTCAAATGCATCAGTTCTTCTTCTGTCCTCCTTTTGCATTGTCCAGCTTTTACATGCATATGAAGAGATTGAAAAGGCCATGGCTGGATCAGACACACCTTGGTATCAAATCACTATGGATACACTTAAAAGAATGATGTAACAGCATTTTAAAAATACTGGACATTATATCTTTTGCAGTTATTTAAACTTAAAATGAAAAATTTTTTAATGTCTATGTAAAAACGTGCCTGTGACAAGGTACATTTTCATAATTCATGTCAGGATTATATGAGCAAAAGTCTTTAAAGATCATTGATCTACACAAAACACAAGGTGTTTTAGGATAAAAATTTTAGTACGTCCGTATGTGTTTTCTGTTTTCACAGTTTAATCTCGTGTGTGTCAATGCTTGGATGCTGGACTTCACCCAAGCCATCCTGAACCTCGGTTTCCTTGCTGGAGCATTCACCTTAGGCTATGCAGCGGACAGGTGTGTATGAAAATGTCAACACGTTTTACATCACGATAATAGAGCGTAGTCTTAGTTATCTAGTGCTGCCATAACAGAAATACCACAAGGGTGACTTTAACAAACAAAAATTTATTTTCTCACAGTTCAGGAGGCCAGAAGTCTGAATTCAGGGCGCTGGCTCTAGGGAAAGGCTATCTGTTTGCAGTGGGGGAAAATCCTTGTCTCAGCTTCTCTAGAGTTCTTGGCGTTCCTTGGCCATCTCACGTGACATTTGTCTTTGCCCATTTGTGCTTGCTCCCTTCTGTGCCTAATCTCCTTTTATATCTCAGAAATGGTTAGGTTTAAGACACACCCTACACTGGAAAAGCCTCATTAACGTAACAAGGAAAATCCTGTTCTCATATGGGATTACATCCACAGGTATGGGGGTTAGGATTCTAACATATTTTGGGGAAACACAAATGGAGTTGAGAATGTTTTATGTTAAACATTAGGAAAAAATTTTTTCTAAATTTGTAAAAAAAATTAATTCCACCATTCATGGCATTCATACTTGTTTGGTCTGACTGCTTTTTTTCCTTCTTAAATTTCATTTTGTTAATCCTTTAACTGTACAAAGAAATGGTGCCGTTCCCAGTGGGCCTGAAAACGTCAGAATGAAAACACAGACCCCTAAGGTACTGACAGCATAGTTGGGGTGACAGGTGACTGTGTGGATCACTGGAGACCTGAGTAGATGTGTTTCAGTAACAACTCAGTGGTTGTGGTTTGATCAGTTTAGTCATAATGCACAGTCCAAATTTGTTTCACTTAATTAAAAAAAAAAGAAAGAAATTCCTCTACTCTACTCTTTGAATTCAAAACCTTGTAAAAACAACAAAAAAAGATTTCCCAAAAACCATTAAAGAAGTTTTATCTATTACTTAACAATCATAAATTAAGTTAACAAGTGTGTATATATTCAAGACAGTCATGGCTTTCTATTTAAGTATCACTGTTTCAGATATTTTTAATGTTTGTTATTATGTTCATGTTTTTTACTCTATTCCTTTATTCAAATTTTAACTACAAACAATACTTGCAGTTATCTAGTAATTTCTCACAACCTCTTAGGATAGGGATAGGGAGTCGGGCCCTTGGCCATATGTGGTTTGGTATTGCTCTGGTCACTCCTGCCCAGCCTTGGTGGATCGTGGTGACCATGCCACTCAGTGGTAATGCTAAGGGTGCCTCTTAGAGAGCTGTGAACAGCAATTAATCAGCTAATTCAAGACAATAAAATGCCTCAAACCCTTTAGCCAACCTAAGACCTGAGCCCGACCAAACTAGTATAAAATGGGTAGAACCTCGTGGTTTCTTCTTCTCTCACTTTCTTTTTGAATGGACAGTGTAGGAAGGGCAGAAAATGAATAAGAAATCTAGATCAATTAAGGCTGCTTCTGTCTCCACTCCACTGATTGAAGCAAAATGCTGTGTGTGTGTGAATTTTGTGGAAATTTCTTTGGAAAATGTCATAGAATCAAATCTCTTAAAGGCCATTGATGACAACCTTCACTAGCCATTAATTGATACAATTAACCAATTAACATTAGACTCTCAGAAGAGTGTGCATGAGACCCTGTTCCGTGTTCCTAAACTGTTCAATGACAATGTAAGTGGGGAAAATAAAAATACAAAAATGAAGACTAATTCACGTTGGCTTGAAACCGTATAGTTTGTAAAGAGCTTTCATGTTAGCATTGCATTTGATCCTTGCTACAACCTCACCGTAGAAGAGGTGAAAAGACAAAAACAACCAAAACCCGAGTGTCTTAGCTTCTCAGTGCTGCTGTAAGAGAAATACCACAAGTAAAGGGGGGCTTTAACAAACAGAAAATTTTTTTCTCATAGCTTAGGCTAGAAGACCAAATTCAGGGTGCGGGCTTAGGGGAAGATTCTCTCTGTCCTCTCAGGGGGCAGGTGGTCCTTGTCTCTTTTGGCTTCTCTTCCTCAGGTTCCTGGCGATCTGCACATGGCGTCAATCTCTCCCCATTTGTGCTTGCTTCCTTCAGTGCCTAACCTGCTCTTTTTATATCTCCAAAGCGCTTGGCTTAAAACACACCCCACACTGATATGGCCTCATTACCATAACAAAGAAAACTCTGTTCCCAGATGGGATTACACCCACAAGTATAGGAGTTAGGATTTACAGCATATTTTGGGGAGACACAGTTCAATCCCTAACACACTGAGTCTTGGAGGGTTTGAGGAATTTGTCAAAGTGACTGACTGGTAGACAGTTGAGCCAGATTCAAGCCCAGGCCGTCTGACTGGAAAGCGCCATCCCTACTTCTTTCCACCCATTTCTCCTTGTGACCCAGCCCACTAAAAATGCTGGCGAGTATCACAATTGTGCTGCCAGAGAGATTGTATGTGAGAATGATAGTTGTTGTCATCTCTTTGGAAACTCCAGTCACAAACAATGCTTTAAATTTGTAATGCTATTTCAGAGGCATGTGTTTCATTTGTCCTGGTTTTACTATAAAACAAAACTTAGAGCCTCCAACAATCATCTACATTGTAATGATGAAATCATAGAGGACACAGTTGCTGTATGTAAAACTCTTCTAGGCAATACTCAAAATGAGAGGGTTTTTTTCATCATGTTGAAGAAAATGTTTAAAATGATCTCTTTTTCTCTTTCCTTCTCAAAAGATATGGCAGAACAGTCATTTACTTAATATCCTGTTTTGGTGTTGGCCTCACTGGTCTTGTGGTGGCATTTGCACCAAATTTCCCTGTGTTTGTGGTCTTCCGCTTCCTACAAGGTGTGTTTGGAAAGGGGACATGGATGACGTGCTATGTGATTGGTAAGCGATTGTTACACCCTCTTCTCTGTGTGAGAACCAGGGTTAGAGGGGTGTGAAGCCCCCAAGCAGTCAGCCTGAATCCTGCATTCTCTACCGGTCACGTGCAATGGGGCCTCATTGCAGCTGCAGCGATTATTTCTGGAAATGCGAGATGCGGGGGCAGAATTCCAGTGCTTTTGAAACTGGAACGCCATCTTACTTTGGGAACCATGTATGGGGCATTATGAAATACGGGGCTGATACTACCTTCCAGCACTGCCATATTGTCATCACAGCGTTTCTTGTTTTGCTGTACACGTGGAGACCTTTTACCATGTGGGAGACATGACCTAAACCTGGAAAGTTCATTTATGAACCATTGCTAGCACCCATAACTGGAAAGTTAGACCGCTGGGTATGGAAAATCAAAAGCTTCCCTTTAGTCTTTGCTGATAGGACTTGGAAAAGCCCTGACTGCTACCTTCAACTCTATTTCTAGAAGTGTCCAGTATCAGCCACCTGCTTTAGGAAATGAGAAAGCTGGTCTTGGATTATTGCTCCAGTTCCTTAGGCTTCCACTCTGTCCCGTTGTTACTAGACGAACCCCCAGCAGTGCCCACTTTGGAGATCATTCGAAGATCTTTCTATGGGCGGGGGAAGGAGAGAGAGTGAGAGGATGAAGTAGATGGTCACTGACTGACGCAGAAGTGATAACTTTGAATTGTGAGGCATTTTTAAAAAACACCCAAGTCTTGGTGAGTTTCCAAATTTGTGATCTTCGGGCAACAATAACGTAGCGTATCCCAGGAACAGAAGATATCAGGCAGTGGGAAGGGGCATGGGAAGGAAGGATGCCAGCAATAGAATTGCCTGTTGACTTTTAAAGAAATATCACATAAATGAGAAGTCCAACACTGCAGGGAGGATTTTCTTTTAATAAAAACTATCTTGTGATGATGAAAGGGACATTATCTGTGCAGTCACAGGAGAAAGACCTGGAGATCTGCTCCCGTAAAGATTACAGGCAAGAAAACCCTATGGGGCAGTTCTACTCTGTCACATGAGGTCGCTGTGAGTCAGAAATCTACTCGACGGAACCAAACAACAATGACAAAGTGTTTATAATGAATCCCCTAAAGAGGCTATAACATGCAAATATTTCTAGATACAGCTATAAAATTTAGCCAGTTTACCAGACTTATGTTCTGGTAATTATAACAACCTTTCAAAATAATCATCCTGTCCGCTTTTCTAAAGCCAACGCATGTATGTGGTAAATAGTTGTTGACAGTCAGCAGAGAGGAGAGTGAACAACAGTATATACATTCTCTGGCAGTCACAGCTCCATCGTTGCAGGGAGTAAGGAAGCCTCAGTATGTTTAAGAGAATATGGTAGCTAGCAGTGCCGACGGGTTATGGCAGGTGCACTGTTGCTTTCTTTGATGGTTTATTTTGGAGCTGATCTTGAGCCTCCCCTAACCTCTTGTATTTGTTTTCCTTCAGTTACAGAAATAGTAGGTTCAAAACAAAGGAGGATTGTGGGAATAGTGATTCAAATGTTCTTCACCCTTGGCATCATAATTCTCCCTGGAATTGCCTACTTTATCCCCAACTGGCAAGGGATCCAGCTGGCCATAACGCTGCCCAACTTCCTCTTCCTCCTTTATTACTGGTAATGTGTTTGTGGTCATTATTGCATCTTCCTTATTCTGCAGAACTGGCAATCTGGTCCTGTAATGATTTCAGCCTAGGAAGCCCGAGGGGGCAGTTCTTCCCTGTCACATGGGATCACTATGAGTTGCAAATCGACTCAATGGCACCCAACAGCAACAACAAACCACAAAACTGTAGAATCTATGCTTCCAAACCAGCATGAAAATGAAGTCGATAAAGGAGAATTTCTAAAATCTTCACAACCGACCATGGGCTCTGAGAACTTACAGAGATTAATCATTTGATTGATAGTTGTCATTAAAGTAAATGAATAAAATACCAAAACACAAAATTCTAGAGTGTTGTTGCATTGTTTCATTACTTTGCATTATCTTCATGAAAACTATAAGGCAACAAATTTTATCTGCCAACATTTCAACATGCAAATTAAATGCAATCAAATCTATTTGCTTCTTTGTTTGTTCTATTAAGCATATTCATGTTACTTAGGAACTCTGAAAACCAAAAAACCAAACTGGTTGCTGTTGAGTCAATTCTGACTCATAGCGATCCTATAGGACAGAGTAGAACTGCCCCGTTGAGGAAACTCCCTGAGGAATAAGAAAATGTTAAGAGCATCAGAAAATTAAGTTAGCAGAAAGCTACAGCTGTATGCATTTGAGTCTTATTAAAGTAATCCAAACCAAAAACCAAACCCATTGCCATCAAGTCAATTCTGACTCATAGCCAACTTATAGGACAGAGGAGAACTGGCCCATAGGGTTTCCAAAGAGTGGCTGGTGGATTCAAACTGCCAACCTTTTAGTTAGCAGCTGAGCTCTTAATCACTGTGCCACTGTATTAAAGTCAACATATTTTAATCATTCCTGTAATTTTAATATGTGGACAGATCAGTTTATGTACACCAAATTCTTAACGTTTCCCTAAATACTCATCAAATTCCAATTCTTTCGTATGTGTTATTGAGGGCACGCACTGCGTTCTAGAGTAGCCTGACATTGTAAGAGCTATGTAATACTGATTTTGATTATTAAATATTGAATATGCTTATTTTTGTGAGTAATCCAATCAAGTTAGCATTTTTTTGTCCTTCCATTGTCAGCTTATGAAGATAATCTACCAATAAAACTTTTCAGAATCTTTAAACGTGTAATCTAATTGCAAGATTCACTTTGAGAGGGAAACTCAAGTCATCAGCTTTTTAGGTGTTGAAATTCCTCGACATGGCTCACAGCAGCCTCCTTTTTGTCAGGGTGGTTCCTGAGTCCCCCCGGTGGCTCATCACTCGGAAGAAAAGTGAGAAAGCATTAAAAATTCTGAGGAGCATCGCCAAATGCAATGGGAAATATCTCTCCTCAAACTACTCAGAGGTAATTTTATTTATTACTAGTAACAAATATGGTAAAGTGGGTAAATTTATTTCTTTGACATTTATGCATTAAATTTTATTTCTTTGAATTATATGCATATTACTAAACTTCTAAGTTATTTTTAGTTTTTCTTAGCTAAAAATTAAAAAAATAAAAATACCTTGGGAAGAATCATAAGATGTGTGAAAGAAGAAGTGACCATGAAGCTGTAATAGCATTATAACCTCCCCCCCAAAAAACAAACCTGTGACCTTCGAGTCGATTCTGACTCATAAAAAAAAAAAAAAGGTTAATTCATCTTTCAGTCTACATTGTAAATAGTTGCACCATTATTGAATTACTAGTCTTTACTTAATGCAGGCCCTGTAGTATTTAATATTTTATCTCTTGATTGTACACACTTTAAAGTAAATCTTTTGTTGACATACAATGTAGCCTAAAGATGTGTCTTTAAATTTAATTTGGGAAATACTATTTATATGATCAAGAGCTTGAGCAGTGATGTAATATTTCAGCCTTTAGATTTACATATTCCAGCCTAACCAGCTCCCTTCATCCTTCATTTCCCTCCCCTTTTCCTCTCTTCCCTCTTTCTTTTTTTCTTTCTTACCCCCGCTTCCTTGTTTCCTCCTTCTTTCCTTCCTGCCTCCCTTCCTTTCCTTTCTCTTCCCTTCCCATCTCTTTTCTCCTGTCCCTGTTTTCTTACTCCCTCCCTCTTTTCTTCTCTTCTTCCCTTCCCTCTTCCCTCCCTCTCTTCCTTACTTACTTTCACAAAGGCCTTTGGGTGTCTCTGTGTCATTGCACTATGTAAAATAAATAGAGGGAATAAAAGCCGAGTCTTTGCCCGTGAAAGATTTGATATGCAGTTGAAGGTACAACACATGCATGAAAGGTGGCCCCTGAATAATTAGAGAATAGCATATAAACAGATATATGACAATGCTTAAGCTGCTAAGACTAAGCGAATGCAAAGTAACAGAAGGATTATTATAGAGGCAATATCAGAGAAGAATTTTCAGAAGGTATGAATCTTGATTTAAACCTTGAAGAATATTAGGCTGTTAATTTTGTTTTCCTGGTAGCGTTCAGTTTGTTTCTACCAGAAACAGGTGTTGTGGGTTTTATCGCCCACCCCCCACTCCGGAACTTGGTCAGATATATTAGGATTTCTACTTCCTTCCTTCATTCTTATGTTAAGTGGCAAGCAGTAGCTTTACAGAGGTTTCAGCTGAGCAGTTGTCACTGTTGCAAGTGGATTACTGATGTAGCTTGGTTTACAGATCATAAAACCAAAAAACCCGTTGCCATCAAGTCAATTCCAACTCATAGTAACCCTAAAGGACAGAGTAGAACTGCCCCATAGGGTTTCCAAGGAGCTGCTGGTGGATTTAAATTACCAACTTTTTAGTTGACAGCCGGGCTCTTAACCACTTTGCCACCAGGGCTCCTTTACAGATTATAGATACCTGGTAAAGATAAAATAGGATCTTTTTTAACTACTAAGACTAGTCATTTTTGCCATTTCTTGACTGAGCCAATTTGACCTATACATTCCTTTTAGGGAAAAAACGTGCTGTTGCTTCTCACGTTCTTGTCTCACATTAGCTATGGGTCCTCCAGCTAGATCAAAGGTACGATCATTTCCACTCAGCCTTAATAACCAAGTGAATGTTTCTGGTATTTGTTTAACAGTGTCCTGAAGATATTTCACATGTAGTCCAAGAGGTGAGCATATATGAGATCTGAATCAAGAGTACAGAAAGAAATGGTTGTGTGTTGATGGCTTGTTAAATAAAATGTTCCATTAACAGGCCAGAACCAGCTGCTTTTACACGTCCTATGTGTGACCAGTCAACACTGTGCCCATACCCACCCCCCACCAGCTTCTAATTTGTGTGTACTATAGAGACTATTTCAACAGATGCTAAGTCCGTTAAGTGTCTTGCTCTACCAGATTGTGCTTGTAAAGGATTTCAGGTATGGGGTCTAATGGCTTCTAAGTCATTTTAACACTTTTTTTTTTTTTTTAAGCAGTTTGACAGATGGGCCCACTTAGAAGCCAGATTTGAAGGCATACTTCCATTTTCCTAAGAAATTCACTCTAGAATCCTTGCCACCTCTGTGGGCATTTTGTTACTAAAGCCAAGTTTTGTCTTTTGGTTCGGTTATTTGGTTTTTGTTTTTCAAAGGAGTTTCCACTTTATTCTTATTTTTTCCTTTAAAATTTATTCTTATGAAACATTCTAACATACTTAAAAGTAGAAACAGTTGTTTAATGCATCCTTATACGTGTGCCACCATATTCAATGAATATTAACTCATGAGTGATCTCCTTTTTTCTATACCCCATCTACTCCCTACCCCTCCCACCCCAAGGATGATTTAAGAAGCAAATCCCAGTCAGTAGGTCATTCCATCTGGTAATACTTCAGATTCTGTCTCTAAAATAGAAACACGTAAGTGTATACTTAACTCCGGGACTGTGTGTTCAATTATCTTCAGAATACTGCTAAATCAGTAATAATAATAATAATAATAATAATAATAACCCATTGTCAGCAAGTCCATTCCAACTCATAGTAACCCTATAGGACAGAGTAGAACTGCCCCATAGGGTTTTCAAGACTGTAATCTTTATGGATGCGGACTGCCACATCTTTCTTCCATGGAGCCACTGGTGGGTTTGAACTCACGACCTTTCAGTTAACAGCTGAGTGCTTAGCCATTGTGCCACCAGGGCTGCTAAATGAATAGCAACACGATATTCATTTGACTCTTAAAATTGAATACAGGTATTCATGCCTTTGATTCAGCTGTGAAG
Source organism: Elephas maximus indicus (assembly GCF_024166365.1). NCBI lineage: Eukaryota > Metazoa > Chordata > Mammalia > Proboscidea > Elephantidae > Elephas > Elephas maximus. The sequence goes on from NC_064819.1 coordinate 232,731,107, forward strand.
ATGAGATCAGTTGGAGAGGGCAGTGATAGATTACATATAAAATATAAAAGTAACCTTTATCCTATTATTTTAAGTAAAAATAATTGACCCCATTCCTTAACATCAGATATCAAGTCAGTGTTTATAATTCCCTGATTGTCCTACAGTTTTTTACAGCTTGTTTGTTTCGTCAGGGTCTTAACAAAGTTCATATATTGTGATTAGTTGATATTCATTTTTCTTTAATCTATAGGTTTCTGCTCTGTGTCTCTTTGTCTTTTCCTTTCAACTTTGGCAGTGAAAAAAACCTGTTTTTTTTTTTTTTTCCTGTGAATTTTTCCACAGTCTGAATTTTGTTCATTATATCCTTTCACCATGCCTATTCAATCTGTATGCTGAGCAAATAATCCAAGAAGCTGGACTATATGAAGAAGAACGGGGCGTCAGGATTGGAGGAAGACTCATTAACAACCTGCGTTATGCAGATAGCACAACCTTGCTTGCTGAAAGTGAAGAGGACTTGAAGCACTTACTAATGAAGATCAAAGACCACAGCCTTCAGTATGGATTACACCTCAACATAAAGAAAACAAAAATTTTCACAACTGGACCGATAAGCAACATCATGATAACATCATGATAAATGGGGAAAAGTTTGAGGTTGTCAAGGATTTCATTTTATTTGGATCACAATCAACACCCATGGGAGCAGCAGTCAAGAAATCAAAAGACGGATTGCATTGGGCAAATCGGCTGCAAGAGATCTCTTTAAAGTGTTAAAAAAAAAAAAAAAAACAAGGATGTCACCTTGGGGACCAAGCTGTGGTGTCTTCGTTCACCTCATATAGATGAGAAAACTGGACAATGAATAAGGAAGACCGAAGAATAATTGACGCCTTTGAATTGTGGTGTTGGCGAAGAATATTGAACACACCATGGACTGCCAAAAGAATGAAAAATCTGTCTTGGAAGAAGTACAACCAGAACACTCCTTAGAAGCAAGGATAGTGAGGCTACTTCTCACATACTTTGGGCATGTCATCAGGAGAGACCAGTCCTCAGAGGACATCATGCTTGGTAAAGTAGATGGTCTGCAAAAAAGAGGAAGCCCCTTCATGAGAAGGATTGACACAGTGGCTGCAACAATGGGCTAAAGCATAGCAATGATTGTGAGGATGGCAGAGGACTGAGCATAGGGTCGCTATGAGTTGGAACTGACTGGACGGCACCTAACAGCAACAACATATCCCTCAGAATCCTTTAACATGTTCCTCCATCTCTTGTAGCTCCTGTAAAGTGGTAGGTAGAGCTAGAGCCTAATTAGATTCAGATTTGCTATTTGTGGCACGACTACTCCGTAAGTGGTTTGCTGCATTTCCACTGAGAGGTACCGAGTGTCTGCTGGTCTCTCCTTTTGTGCTGTGAGCCACCATTGATAAAACTGCTGGCATTTGGTAATGCAGTGGCGGTTACAAAATGACAGTTTTCTTCATTTTCCATTCCTTCTTCTTTCTTACTGGAATACTCATACAAAGACAAACTTTTCCCATCAACTATTTGGTTACCCTGAGATAAAGTTCATATATGAAAGGCAGGATACATGCATAATTTTTTCTTTCTTTATGTTCAAAATAATGAGTTGGCTCCCAACATTCTTCAAAGGTGATCACTGAGGTGTGTGTATGTGTGAGCCTCATTATGAACTCCTGGATTTAAGCATATTGTATGTTTCCATCTTTTGCAGTTACTATCTTTATCGATTTATCTTTACTGATGCTCCAGTTGCCCCATCTTATTGTCGTTGGGTGCCTTGAAGTCAATTCCAACTCATAGCAACCCATGTCATTGAGTAGAGCTGCCCCATAGGGTTTCCTAGGCAGTAATCTTTATGGGAACAGAGTGCCACGTGCTTCTTCTGGGAAGCCACTGGTGGGTTCCAACCGCCAACCTTTTGGTTAGCAGCTGAATGCTTAACCGTTGCACCACCATGGCTCCTTCATCTTTGGGCAGAGCGACTTGTTTATGTTGGTCCCTGAGTCCTTCTGACCTGCCTCTAGTAGTTTCTGATCACTTCCCTGCTCTTTAGCCTTTAGTGCAATGACATTTTCCAGGCTCACCTTGTTCAGTTCTAGTCCCCACTTGGAATCACCTGTTTCTCCAAGGATGCTTTGGTTTTTCAAACAAATGTTCTTTAAATTGAACCTATCCATCTCTAACCTTTTGAATTATACAGTATATACAGAAAGGCAAACTATTAACTTCAAAAAGAGAAGTATTTCACATCTCATATTAAAATACCTTGCTAACAGCTGAATTCAGTCATCCTGTTGGTCAAACCATTGTTTTCTATCTCAGAGAGCCCTATGTTCCCCTACAACGGAATAACAGGCAAAGTACCTATTTTACAGTAACTCAGAAATACAGGCCAGTAGTGCCGACGTTGTACTTGAACTCCAACACCAGAACCGAAGGATCCCATTATGATTTTTGTGTTGTTATCAGCATGGCTTGTATCACTTATTTGTATTTTGGCAACTCAAATATCGCCTACGTCAATGTTAGGACTGCCATGAAACCTTATGTTTACATAGTGACATTAAAGCTTTTACAAAGTTCTTTCATTGACATCAGTTTACATCCTTTCTGCGTACACAATCCTCAGGCCCACGGGCTGAATTGCCCAGAGTTCTCCCTTTGTTTCCCACACAGCCTCTTCCAGTAATTCTCGATTTTCTGGGACAAGTTACCACCGTGTGAATTGTCTCACCCCTGACGACCACCGCCAGCTGCTGTGGCATCAGCTCCAACTCACGGTGACTCCACGTGTGTCAGAGTAGAACTGTGCTCTGTAGGGTTTTCAGTGGTTGATTTCTTGGAAGTAGATCACCAGGGATTTTTTCTGAGGCACCTCTGGCTGGACTTGAACCTCCAACCTTTCAGTTAGCAGCCAAGTGCTTTAACCGTTTGCATTGCCCAAGAACTCCCCTCAACCTTAAAGACTTACCCAATTTTCACCTCACCCTAGGACTGCACAGCATGGGGTACATAGAACAGGGGGTGCACAGAACAGGCGGTGCATAGCCTGGGGTGCACAGAACAGGGGGTGCACAAAACAGGGGGTGCACAGCTCAGGGGTGCACAGCATGGGTGTGCAGTACAGGTCAGAATGAATTTGAAAGAATCTGCTTGGATCCAAAGCAGCCAGAGGAGACCCAGTGACTCGAAGCTCTCTTCTAAAGAGCCCCAGACACCTCCCACCCCTCACCCATGCCATCGCTGGCACCAAGGGTCCTGGTACTTTTTAGGGTGACCTAAGGAGCTAGTTTGGAGTCCCTGTGTGACACAAATGATTAAGTGTGCAGCTGCCAACTAAAAGGTTGGCATTTCAAATCCACCCAGCAGCACTGCAAAAAGAAGTCCTGGAGATGTACTTTTGAAAGATCACAGCCATTAAAAACCCTGTGGAGCACAGTTTTACTCTGCACACACGGGGTCACCATGAGCCAGAATCAACTTGACAGCAACTGTTTTTAAGAACCTAGTTTAATACCACCAAAGTTTGCCCTGGATTAGAGAAGATAACTTAAATTCACAACAAATTAGGATTACACCAATGTCCAGAGCTTTATAAATGGGTGACAAGAGAGGCGGTAGGTAAGGTGGATCAAAAGTTCAGCCAGGGGGACTGCTCTGAGGCTTGGTTGTTTTGTGAGTACTCAGTTACCTTTCACGTGGATGTGATTCCTTCCGGAGGTGGGTAAACTCTGGCTTTTGGTCTCGCTGGTCCCTAGTCTTCCATTTACCAAAGTGCCCAGTTGTTGTCTGATTTTGCAGATGAGATAGGTAGAAATACAGTTGATGAGCACTGTGAGTTCTCTGAATATACCAGCAGTGCAAAGAGAAGTCCAAAAATCAACACAGTGCAACAGACCTAAGTGATGAGATTTTAAACATTAGGTAAGTACCCCATGAAGAAGGATGCGTTTAGACACATAGACTGATGTCTTTTAGCATCTTAGCATTTGCATAAGGCACGCTTGGAAAAATAAAACCAAATGATGTCAGTCCACCATAATGCCAGCACAGGCACAACTTCAGCATAAGAGTGTCTTGCCCCATCTGTAGGAGCAATCCCCGTCATCCACAACCACTGGGCTTTTTGGCAGAGAGGGCTGCCTTTGTTCACCAAGTAGAGTTTCGTTCACCAGAGTTCTTGCATATTTCCAGTAAAGGTGAAATTTCTCTTTGGCATCAGTTTGACATTACTCCCTATCTGTTATAGGATGTCACTCCTTGCCGTATATCTGGTCACCAACCAGTCAGTTCAACTTTTCACTGTCAGAGGAGAGATGTCTCACAGTACCGCGACTTTGGTGAAGGATGCATTGAATGGGAACACCGAGTCTGGGATTCGGCCATTGCCCCGGAAGCTGATTGTGTGTGTTTGTCCGTATAAGGAGTGGGCAAGGATTTGAGAGTGCCCAAGACTTTGATAGCAGTGGACTTGGTCTGTTGTTGGACTTGGTCTGTCGCTAAGCAGTGGTGAACGAGGACTGTTTCTTAGTGACCTTTTCACATCATGAGGTGGTGTTATCTGTGACAGATTGTATTGTTATTCCTAGCTATTCACTCTCTCTGTAAGAGGAACAGACACTCCACCCCTGCCATGTGACTTGTGGCAGTATCTCTCTGTAGGCAACTATATTTCCCCACCCCAGGGTCAAGCTTGGGCACCTGACTTGATTGGGCCGGGGGAGCAGAAGGCAGAGTACCAGGTCCAAGTAGAAGCTTTAAGAGGCAGCACGTGTTCCAGACGGCTCTCTTACTCTGTCCCTCTGCCAGGAGAACAGCATATCCCGAATCGGCGCTGTTCCTGCAGCCTGGCTCTTGGATGATAAGAGCCACAGCTCAGGGCAGAGCTGCCGCAGCTGAGCCACAGCCACGCAATGTGCAGTCTCTGTCTGCTACTGAGATTTGGGGGTGTTTGTTCTTGCAGCCAAAGCTAACCAACGCAGCTGCTCATAATAGTACTGGTTCAGCTACCAGAGCAGGGTGATTCAACACATTTCTGGTAATTTAGATGGTGTCTGTTGTTAGTCACTATTGAGTCAATTCCAACTCATGGTGACCCATGTGTGCAGAGTAGAACTGCTCCACAGGGTTTTCAAGGCTGTGACCTTTTGGGAGCAGATCTCCAGACCTGTCTTCCGAGGCACTTCTGGGTGGGTTGGAACCGACAACTTTTCAGCTAGTAGTCGAGCACTTAACAATTTGTGTCACCCAGGTGCTATGAATAAGGAAGACCAAAGAAGAAGAATTGATGCCTTTGAATTACGGTGTTGACAAAGAATATTGAATATACCATGGACTACCGGAAGAATGAACAAATCTGTCTTGGAAGAAGTACAGCCAGAATGCTCCTTAGAAGCAAGGATGAAAAGACTTCATCTCACGTACTTTGAACATGTTATCAGGAGGGACCAGTCCCTGGAGGAGGACATCTTATCTTGCTTGGTAAAGTAGACGGTCATCAAAAAAGAGCAAGACCTTCAATGAGGTGGATTGTCATAGTGGCTGCAATGATGGGCTCAAGCATAACAATGATTATGAGGATGGCGTAGGACTGGGCAGTGTTTCATTCTGTTGTACATAGGTAACTGGTTGTGGTTGGCTAAAGTATTGTTCAGAGGTTAGAGTATTCAGAAATGGCTACGTCCTCCCCCTCATTTGCACAGGATAAAGTACTTCCTGGCTCCGCTGATGTTGCACATGGTGTGTAACCTGCGTTGGGTTCATGGTAGGTGGAGTGTAATCAGGCTGGGCCACGTGACTTGCTTTGACCAAGGTGATGCAGTGGAGGCTGGAAAAATATTTGTGTGTTGGGCTTGATCTCTGCACTTTGGCCACGGCCACAAGAAGAACATTCCCAGGCTAGCCTAGTGGTTTCGGGAAGAGGCTGGGAGACATTTGGCATAGAGCTGTCCTAGATCAGCAAGCTCCCCAGCCAACCCACAAACCTAAAAACGCTTATTATTGTACACCGCTAAAATTTAGGGTTGTTACGCAGTATTATTTATCCACAGGAGACTAATACATTGAGCAGCCATTGTCAGTGTCCTAAATGGATTGTAAAACTACATAGAAAATAACTAGGACAGTTTAGATTTTATTTATCCTAAAGATTCTTCTCTCCTGCCCCAACCTGTTGTCTCTGTATGGGACATGCTCATGGGAAATACTATGGTAGGTTACAACTCTAGCTGACAAAGAGCTTCCGATATGACAGAATTGAATATGTCAATATTTGTTAGTGATATTTTTATGCAGTTCTGGCCCAATAAACTCAAGGTTTTATTGTAATTTTCTTACTTTTTTATTGCTCTTTAAGTGAAAGTTTACAAATCATGTCAGTCTCTCATACAAAAATTTGTGTACTCCTAGTTGCTCTCCCCCCTAATGAGACAGTATGCTTCTTCTCTCTACCCTGTATTCCCTGTGTCCATTCATCCAGCTTCTGTCCCCCTCTGCCTTCTCATCTGCCCTCCAGACAGGAGCTGCCCACATAGTCTCATGTGTCTACTTGACCAAGAAGCTCACTCCTCACCAGTATCATTTTCTATCTTATAGTCTGTCCAATCGCTGTCTGAAGAGTTTGCTTTGTGAATGGTTCCAGTCTTAGGCTAACAGAAGGTCTGGGGACCATGACCTCTGGAGTCCCTCTAGTCTCAGTCAGACCATTAAGTCTGGTCTTTTTTATGAGAGTTTGAGGTCTGCATCCTACTGCTCTCCTGCTCCATCAAGGATTATCTGTTGTGTTTCCTATCAGGGCAGTCATTGGTTGTAGCCGGGCACCATCTAGTTCTTCTGGGCTCAATAATTTCCTTATTTTTATGGTGTGCTTATATAGTACACTGCTCGTGGCTATCCTACAGCTGATTAAACTGTGAGAACCAGGTATTATACTGATAGCAAAAAAAAAAAAAAACCAAACCTGTTGCCGTTGAGTTGACTCTGACTCAGGCTCATAGTGACCCTGTAGGATGGAGCAGAACTGCCCCATAGGGTTTCCAAGGAGTGCCTGGTAAATGTGAACTGCCAACCTTTTGGTTAGCAGCTGAACTCTTAACCACTGTGCCAACAGGGTTTCCTGGACAGATGCGTGTGTGTTCATAAACATGCTTATGGGCAATTCCCTGGTGGCATGTTTAGGTGACATCAAGAACAGAAATTTGAGCTTTCTGACCCCAAAGTAATCCCTTCAGGCCCATCATCAATATAAATGATCCCACTCTTGGATTTATTTCCACAATGGGCAAGATTAAAACCACATTAGAAAGTCTCAGGCCAATTTTTAGATTACCTTAGTCCCCAGACAATTTCTAACTCTTACCAGCTGCCATTATTTCTGTATTTTAAAGAGCTGTCACACAAACATCAATATTGCTACAGAGAGGGGCTTTCCAGCTTTGGCAATGTCTCTTTCTGACATTCCATTCAAAGGAGAATTTTTATAAACATTACTTTTGTTATTTCGAAAGAGGAGCCACACCATGATTCCAGTTTCCAAGCAGCCCACTGGGGCTGTGAGAAATTTTAACTCAATTATTGCACTTCCTTTGTTAACTTTCATGTCTAATTGTTATCTCAGACTTAAGATTTGAAATCTGTCTTCAGGAAGTTCATTTCAGTGGATCCAGACAGTAATTTGGGACCAGGGAAAGCCTGAGGGGGCTTCGGGCCAGTGCCCATGTCAAGAGTGAGAAAGGTGTGAGTCTAGTAAATAGTAACAGATATTAGAAAGAATATTGGAGATTCACGTAGTGCTTTACAGAGGCAAATCTCCATTCTTTGGCTTCACAGTGTGAATGGTACCAATTCTACCAGAAGATCTCCCATTTTTAAAATGGTGCATAAAAATGACACATAGCCACATGCATGGCACCACATTCACTTTGACTTAGAATGTTCTTGAACTCATTAAAAATGTCAAGACACTTGAAATACCAAACACAAAATGAACCTTTGGGGCTGAAAATTAATTGTACTTTATTTAATTACCTTTTTGAAAGTAGTCTGAAATCTATACATCAGATACTTTTAAATAGATTATCTTAATTAGTTCCATGTCTTTAACTTTTTAATAAAACTGTATTGCATAAAAACCCTAAGGTGTGCGGGTCTACTCTGAAACACATAGGGTCGTCATGGGTTGGAAGAAACTCGATAGTAATGGGTTTGTTTTTTGTTTTTATATATTGCACAAAAAGGGGAAAATGTTTATGCTACAATAAAATAGCAATAAAAACAGCAGTGGTAGACTGTTGTATCCAGAGTGTGTCAAAAGCCCTGAGTTCTTTCTCAAGCTTGTTGTCTAAATAATAAGCTCCTACACACTAAAGGAAATTCAGCCTAAAACCTTCCAGTCCCTGGACTTTCATTTAATCCATACAGACACTGAGGGAGGGTTTTCCAGAGCATCATATGGCTTTAATTGAATTAGAAACCCAAATGACATAGCCCTTAAAAAGAATGAAATTACAGTCTTGGAATAGGCTGGGCAAAATTTTCGAGATGACTCACCAAAGAGCCATATTTTGAGCAAGGGACCCTAAAGAGGTAGGATCTTCTCTCCCACTCATGTCAACTCATCTTCCAGACTCTCTCTTGAAGTAACTGGGCTGTGCCTTTGTAAAAATCTTAACTACTTCATGTTAATAATACAAGTTGAAGCTTGAAAAACACTAATCAGAACTGCCCTCCATGAAGGAAAAGAACCCAACACTATTAGTCTGAAGAGTTCGTATGTTTGGTCATGATTTTGGCCAGTCTGGGCACTGATGACATATTACTAGAGAGTAATTGTATTTATAGGGGCTGTGGTAGTTCATTGATAGAATTCTCACCTTCCGTGCGGGAGACCTGGGTTCGATTCTTGGCCAATGTTCTCCGTGCACAGCCACCACCTGTCTGTCAGTGGAGGCTTGTGTGTTGCTATGAAGCTGAACAGGTTTCAGCAGAACTTCCAGACTGAGACAGACTAGGAAGAAAGACCTGGTGATCTGCTTCTGAAAATCAGCCAATGAAAACCTTGTGGATTACAATGATTCAATCCGCAACTGATCTGTTGCACATGGGGCCACCAGGGATCAAGGGCAATTCGACAATGGCTAGCAGCAGTTGTGTGTCTACAGAACACAGGACAACTAATGGACTGTTGAGGCTTTCCTCAGGTGGTGTAGTAGGACTAATAGTGTGACCAGCTGTCCCGGTTTGCCCAGGACTGAGAGATTCCTGGGATCCACAAGTTTTAGAGCTAAATCTGGGAAATTTCCGGGAAATTTCTAGGAAAACTTGGACAAGTCTTCTGACCAGGTCAGTCCCTGCCTACCCAGTAACACTCAGAGGAAGACACGAAAGATTTCCAATTTGCAGGCTTCATAAGCCCACTCCCATCCCACCCTTGGGCCCTGATGCCTGTAAGTCAATATTGGGATTCCTAGCCTCATTTGGGAGTCCCCGGGTGATGCAGATAGTTAATGCTTTTAAATGTTAACTGAAAGGCTCGAGTTCACCCAGAAGCTCCTTGAAAGTCCTGACAATGTACTTCCAAAATATCAGCCAGTGAAAACCCTGTGGAGTACAATTCTACCCTGACACACGTGGGGTCACCATGGAGTCAGAGTTGACTCCGTGGCAACTGATTTTTTTAGCCTCCGTTAAGGGTGGGGTCTGGAGTTCGTTTGCTGGACTATTGCCGGTATCAGATGCAAGCCACTGACCCCCATGTGCCTGCCAGACTCCTTCTTCCTCTCTCAGCACCTTCTTCCTCAATTTCTAGTTTCTACTTTTGTTCTTAAGGAGCTCTGGCGGTACAGTGGTTACGTGCTCAGCTGCTAACTGAAAGGTCAGTGATTTGAACCCACCAGCTGCTTCACGGGAGAAAGATGTGGCAGTCTGCATGCATAAAGGTTATAGCCTAGGAAGCCCTATGGGATAGTTCTGCTCTGTCCTGTAGGTTTGCCATTAGTCGGAATCAACTCGACGGCAGTAGGTTTACTTTTTTTGGACCTTTATTCTTAATTTGATCTTGAACCCTAGTGTGTTTGACTGGGCCCTGCCCCCTGCTTAATCTCTATCTGTTCTTTCCCCAAAAAGTAGGACCCTGTCGCTTATGTCCCCACTCATCCATTGTCTTTAGGTCTGGCTGTAAGGGTAAAACCAAGATGTGGGTCCCCTCTTGGGACCAGTACCTGCTCTTCCTAGAGACTGCTGCTGCTGCAGCCACAAACCTACTCCCTGGAAGGGGCTCTGTGCCAGCAACCTCAGGGCCAGCCCAGAGATGTCCCCGTGTGCCACACCTCTGCTGGCCTTGCTGTGGGGAGGAAGTGTCCCATTGCTCACTTAGGCCTCAGAGCCCAATCCTCTTCCTTTCTCCCTGACTCTGCTCTCCCAGCTATTGAGATTCCAGGAAACCTCATTGCCTCATAGGGTTTCCAAGGCTGCAATCTTTATGTGAGCAGACTGCCACATCTTTCTCCTGTGGAACAGCTGGTGGGTTTGAACCGCTGTCCTTTTGCTTAGCAGCCGAGTGCTTTAACACTGTACCATCAGGGCTCCTTGGCTAAAGATTATAGCTTTGGAAACCCTATGGGGCAGTTCTGCTGTGTCCCATAGGGTCCCTGTAAGTTGGAATCGACTCAACAGAGAGGGGTTTGGTTTTGTGTGTGTGTGTGTGTATGAAAGTTACGAATTCAATTATTTTAATTCTGGGTCTCTCTCTAGTAGAACAGAGGAGTCAGTTTGTTATTTCTATTTATTTTCTGAGCATCTACCAAGGGGATGGCCCTCTAGTACCTTCTTTGAAATCTTCTTGCTCTATCTGTGTGAGAGAAAAAGCTGGTCAGCTTTTTCAAGCATTTTGTTTACGTGCCGTTTGGCCCAATCTTGTTTTCCACAAAACCAGCTTCTGCAATCCAAATGACTGTGCTTCCCCACCGTGAATAAGTGAGAAATGCTAGCTCTTTGTGTACACGTCCCCTGCCGTGGAAGCGGCAGTGGATATGATTTTGAGAACCCTGCACTACAGCACCCCTGGCAGGGGATCCTTGGCATCGTTCATGACCCAGAGCTGCCCTGGCCATGACCTTTAACCCACATGAATATTGCCTTTCTTCATGAAATAATCCTCAAAAAACGAGATGAGGCCTGGGGAGCAGACAAAATCCATTTCCGTTTCCCCAGAGTAAGTTGACGTTGTGCACACAGGTGTCCTCCTTTGATGCAGATAAACATGGGGTGAACAGTGCTGAATCGTAAGAGAAGAGATACACTGAGATCGTTTGTTCCAGCCTCTTGAGGTCCCCTCCAGGAAGAGTGATGAAAAACTACCAGGTGCTAGAGTTTCATGGGATAAATCCTCTCTTCCCGTGTTGTTAGTTGGCGTTGAGTCGATTCCAACTGAGAGTGCCCCTGCATGTGCAGAGTAGAACTGCTCCATAGGGTTTCCAAGGCTGTAATCTTTTTTTTTTTTTTTAATCTTTTGGAGGCAGATCACCAGGTCTGTCTTCTGAGGAACCTCTGGCTGAGTTCAAACTACCAACCTTTAGGTCAGGGAATTTTCTCCCTTTTTTTTTTTTCTCTCTTTTCCCTAGAAAAAATTAAATTAAGATCTATCTAACAGACGGCTGAGTGCAGAACACCTGGGTTGCATTGCCATAACAATGCTTCTTCAGGTGGATGCTGGTGGTGGGACCGACCCACCCACACCACCAGGACTGGGCCAGTGCAACTCAGAGATTACCAGATTATTTGGATTGGAACAAGTAACATGGGCCTGTGCCATTTTCATTTTTTCTTTGAATTAGGAGCTATTGGAGGGAAGGAAGTATAGTTGAATATACAGAAAGAAGAGCTGATTGAGGGGAAGCCTGGAGGCTTTTCCAACCAGTGAATTCACCTTTCATGAGGTGCCTGAATAATGGAGTCCTTCTAGAGTAGAAACCATGACCCATCTGTCAGTTTATTGTACTGTGGTGGCTTGCGTGTTGCTGTGATGCTGGAAGCTATGCTACTGATATTTCAAATACCAGCAGGGCCACCCATGCTGGACAGGTTCCAGCAGAGCTTCTGTACTAAGACAGACTAGGAGGAAAGGCCTGGTGGTCTAATTCTGAAAATTTGCCAATCAAAACCATGTGGATCCTAATTGTGGAAACTAAACCATAAAATTCTTAGAAGAAAATGCAGGGGCAACACTGTCAGGCCTAGCTTTAACAATGGATTATCTAACACTGTCTTAGGCTGGGTTTTCTACAGAAGCTAAACCAGTGAAGCGAATAGGGAGAAAGAGAGAGATTTATCCTAAGGAAGTGGTTTACTCAGTTGTAGGGGCTGGCAAGTACCAAGTCTGTGGGTCAGGCATCAGGCTGGAGTCTTTTCCTGACTCATGTAGCTGCAGGGGCTGATGAAATCAAGATTGGCAGGTCAGACGACAGGCTGCTGCCTCACAGGCTACAGAGGCCACAAATCCCAAGAACCAGAGGTCAGATGATAATGAGCCAGGTGCAGGACCCAGAGTGAGCAAAAGCCAGCGAGCTTTGCCAGAACGTCTATATATATTGGATGCAAACTCCCCTTACAAATGATTGAGTGCTCCTAACAGATCACATCATGAATATGATTACATTATATCAGATCTCATCATGAAGGTGATTACATCATTCCACAACTGCCAGACTACATAATAACTGCCAAACCACAGAGAATAATGGCCTAGCCAAGTTCAAACACCACCTTAACCGTCACAAACGCCATAACAAAGCACAAGTAGCAAAAGACAAAATAAATCAATAGGACCTCATAAAAATTAAAACTTTTGTTCATCAAAAGACTTTATTAAAAAAGTGAAAAGACAAGCTACCATCTGGGAGAATATCTTTGGAAACCATATATCTGATGAGAATCAAATAACCAAAATATGTATAAATCTTTGACACTTAACAACAAAAAGACAACGCAATCATAAAATGGGCAAAGGACTTGAATAGACATTTCACCAAAAAGGACGTTCAAATGGACACCAAACACATGAAAAGATGCTTAATGTCATTAGCCATCAGAGAGATGGAAATCAAAACCACAATGAGATACCACTTCACTCCCACTAAGTGGCTAAGATAAAAAAAACAGAAAATAACAAATGTTGGCAAGAATGTGAGGAAATTGGAACCCTTTTTATCCATTGCTGGTGGGAATGCAAAATGGTACAGCCGTCGTAGAAACCAGTGTGGCGATTACTCAGACAACTAAAAATAAAACTACCACACGACCCAGCAATTCCACACCTAGATATATACACAAAAGACTTGGAAATAGAGACTCAAATAAAAACTTGAACAGTTCTTTGCAGCACTGTTCACAATAGCCAAAAGGCAAAAACAACCTAAACGCCCATCAACAGGTGAATAGATAATAGATAAACAAAATGTGGTACACACATACAATGGAATACTGCTAAGCTAGTAAGTGAAATGAAGTCTTGATACATACTACAGTATGAATGGAGCTTGAAGACATTATGCTGAGTGAAATAAGTCAATCGCAAAGGACAAATATTGCATGACCTCACTTATAGTAAAAAAAAAAAAAAAACAGGAATAGGCAATTGTATAGAGACCAAAGTTTATTTATTGTTACCAGGGGTAGGAGGGAGGGGGAAAGGGAGAGAGTTATTGCTTATGGAATACTGAACTTTGGTTTATGGTGATGGAAAAAATCCTGTTGATTAAGGACAGGAGTGCACAGCTGACTAACGCAATTGCTGTTGTTAAGTTGTACACCTGTAAAAGGTTGAATTAGCAAAAGTTGTGTAGTAGATATGTTCACAATGACAAAAAAAAAAGTATCTGCTGAGGCTAATTATGTACAACCAAACACCTCATGGGATTTGGTTCCTTGGTTTGAAAGTTCAGGGTCATGGCTTCATGGGACATAAAAACATGTTCAGTGCTTCTGTTCTACCTCTTAGTTCATTGCGTAATACCTGGTGTCTTAGTCATTTAGTGTTGCTATCACGGAAATACCACAAGTAGATGGCTTTAACAAAGAGACCAAGTTTATTCTCTCACAATCCAGTAGACAAGAAGTCTGAATTCAGGGCACTGGCACCAGGGGAAGGCTTTCTCTGTCGGCTCTGGAGGAAGGTCCTTGTGGATTCATGAAGGTGAATTCACATCAGTCTTCCCTTGGTCTGGGAGCATCTCAGTGCAGGAACCCCAGGTCCAAAAGACACCCTCTACTCCTGGCACTGCTTTCTTAGTGGTATGAGGTCTCCAACTCTCTGCTTGCTTCCCTTCCCTTTTATCTCTAAAGAGATAGGCCACACCTCAGGGAAACTCCCTCCACATTGGATCAGGGAGGTGACCTGGGTAAAGGTGGAGTTACAATTCCACCCTAACCTTCTTAACACAAAACTACAATCATAAAATGGTGGACAACCACACAGTACTGGATATCGTGGCCTAACCAAGTTGATACACACATTTTGGGAGGGACACAATTCAATCCATGGCACCTGAGGTCTTAAAAACTTGCAACTGGCCATCCAGGGGCAACAATTGATCTCTATTCACCCAGAGCAACACAGTAAGAAGGAGAGTCAGGAATAGAAGGAGGATATGGAATGCGTAGCAAATTTCTTTCACAAACAACCGTCTTCTTTGCCATGAGACCAGAACTGGATGGTGCCTAGCTACAATTAGTGAACATTTCGATCAAAGATTTTGTAGAATAATCCTGATTAAAAGGGGGGAAACACAGAACAGGATTTCAAATTCTCATGGAATCCAGAATTTCTGGAGCTATAGAGGCTAGATGAACCCCTGAAACTATTGCTCTGGTAATCAGTGTCACTGAATCATACGTGTTATTCTGCTGTGTATATTCTCAACAACAATAACAGAAATAAAATAAATTTTTTTTTAACCCTTATGCATCACAACAGAGTATTAATCTGATAGATACAGTGCTGAAAGATGAGCCCCCTAGGTTGGAAGGTACTCAAAATAACGTTGGACGCCACCATGGAGTTGAGCATACCAATGATCATGAAAATGGTGCAGGACCGGAAAACATTAATGGTGTTGTACATTAAGTCACTATGAGATGACAGCTAACAACAACTAGAACTGCCCCACAGGGTTTCCAAGGCTATAATGTTTACAGAATCAGACAGCCACATCTTTCTCCCATGAAGCAGCTGATAGACGCAAACCACCAACTTTTCAGTTACCAGCCAAGTGCTTTAACCACTGCACCCCCAAGGCTCCGTATGTATATATAGGTATATATACATATGTGTGTGTATTTAATGAAACAAAATATGAATTTCGTCCCTCAAGTAAGTTGAAGAACAGCTTGAACCCTATGCGCACTGTTTGGAAATCATTTCAGTGTGTTTAATTTTATGGCTTTTGTGGCCCACTGTATGGACCAAGGAAACCCTGATGGCGTAGTGGTTAAGAGCTACGGCTACTAACCAAAAGGTCAGCGGTTCAAATCCACCAGGTGCTCCTTGGAAACCCTGTGGGGCAGTTCTACTCTGTCCTCTAGAGTCACTATGAGTCGTAATCGACTCAGTGCAATGGGTTTAGTTTTTTGGTTCGGTCTGGACCATTGCAAAAAAGAAAGAGTTCTAGAGGGCCTAGCTTCAGCAATTAAATGCTCACAACCCATGACTGATTTGTTCAAGTGGCCCCACTCAGTCACAAAAGGCCAATAGTGCCACTGTATCCTGTTTCTGTAAGGCAGAGGGTCTGATGGCTAATCTTATGTGTTCACACGGCTGGCCTTGGTGCCCAGTTATTCGGTCTAACACTAATCTAGATGTTGCTGTGGGGGTGTTTTTTGATGTGATTAACGTTTACTATCAATTGACTCTAAGTAAAGGAGATTACTGTTGATCATGTGAGTGGGTCTCATCCAATCAATTGAAGGTGTTTAGATCAAAAACTGAGGTTTCAAATTGAGAGTTGAGGGAAGGAGTGTGCTGTCTCATTAGAGGGAGAGCAACTAGGAGTGTATATAGCAAGGTGTATATAAGCTTTTGTATGAGAGACTGACGTGGTTTGTAAACTTTCACTTAAAGCACAATAAAAATTAAAAAACAAAAAACTGAGGTTTCCCTGAGAGAAGGATTCTACCTAATTTTTCAGCCTGCCCGCTGACCCTGTGGATTTGGTACATGCCAGTCCTTGCATTCAAAAGTGGGTGCAACAGTATATCAACAGGGAACTGCCAGAAATTCAAGCTGGATTCGGAAGAGGACACAGAACCAGGGATATGATTGCTGATATCCACTGGATCCTGGCTGAAAGCAGAGAATACCAGAAAGATGTTTACCTGTGCTTTATTGACTATGCAAAGGCATTTGACTGTGTGGATCATAACAAATTATGGATAACATTGGGAAGAATGGGAATTCTAGAACACTTAATTGTGCCCTGAGGAACCTGTACATAGATCAACAGGCAGTTGTTTGAACAGAACAAGGGGATACCGTGTGGTTTAAAGTCAGGAAGGGCGTGCGTTGGGGTCGTATCCTTTCACTCTACCTATTCAATCTGTATGCTGAGAAAATAATCCAAGAAGCTGGCCTGTATGAAGAAGAACGAGGCATCGGGATTGGAGGAAGACTCATTAACAACCTCCATTATGCAGATAACACAGCCTTGCTTGCTGAAAGCTAAGAGGACTTGAAGCACTTACTAATGAAGATCAAAGACCACAGCCTTCAGTATGGGTTACACCTCAACACAAAGAAAAAAAAATCCTCACATCTGGACCAATAAGCAACATCATGATAAGCGGGGAAAAGACTGAAGTTGCCAAGGATTTCATCTTACTTGGATCCACAATCAACACTGATGGAAGCAGCAGTCAAGAAATCAAAAGACACGTTGCATTGAGCAAGTCTGCTGCAAAAGACCTCTTTAAAGTGTTGAAGAGCAAAGACGTCACCTTGAAGAGTAAAGTGTGCCTGATCCAAGCCGTGGTGTTTTCAGTAGCGACATATGCATGTGAAAGCTGGACAATGAATAAAGAAGACCAAAGAATTGACACCTTTGAATTGTGGTGTTGGAGAGAATATTGAATATACCATGGACTGCCAAATAACAAACAAACCTGTCTTGGAAAAAGTAGAACCAGAAGTCTCCTTAGAAGCAAGGATGGCGAGACTACGTCTTACATACTTTGGACATGTTGTCAGGAGGGATCAGTCCCTGGAGAAGGACATAATGCTTGGTAAAGTATAGGGTCAAGGAAAAAGAGGAAGACCCTCAATGAGATGGATTGACACAGTGGCTGCAACAATGGGCTTAAGCATAACAATGATTGTGAGGATGGCACAGGACTTGAGGATACCTAACAGCAACAACAGCCAGAATGCTCCTTAGAAGTGACAATGGTGAGACTTCGTCTCATGAAATTTGGACATGTTATCAGAAGGGACCAGTCCCTGGAGAAGGACATCATGCTTGGTAAGATAGAGGGTCAGCAAAAAAGGAGGAAACCCCTCAAAAAGATGGACGAATACAGTGGCTGCAACAATGGGCTCAAGTGTAACGATTGTGAAGAAAGTGTTTCATTTTGTTGTACATAGGGTTGCTATGAGTCAATAGACTCAATGGCACCTAACATCAAATATATGTATATATATATATATACGCACACACAGAGTGAGAGATTTACTGATTTAAAGGAATTGTTTCATACGAGGATTGTTGTTAGGTGCCATCAAGTAGGTATCAAACATAGCGACCCTATGTACAACACACTGTACATCTTTCAAAACAGATTTGTTCATTCTTCTGGTACTGCATGGTATATCCAATATTCTTCATCAACAACATAATTCAAATATATCAATCCTTCTTTGGTCTTCCTTATTCATTGTCCAGCTTTCACATACATATGAGACGATTGAAAATATCATGGCGCATAAACAGTATACAAAACATTACTGACAATGCAGAAGAAAAACTAGATAACTGGGAGCTCCTAAATATCGAACACCTGTGCTCATCCAAAGACTTCACCAAAAGAGTAAAAAGATTACCTACAGACTGGGAAAAAGTTTTTAGCTATGAGATTTCTGATCAGTGCCTGATGTCTAAAATCTACATGATACTGCAAAAGCTCAACTACAAAAAGACAAATAACCCAATTAAAAAAAGGGTATAGGAAATGAATAGACACTTCACTAAAGAAGACTTTCAGGTAGCTAACAGATACATGAGGAGATGCTCACGATCATTAGCCATTAGAGAAATGCAAATCAAAACTACAATGAGATTTCATCTCACTCCAACAAGGTTGGCATTAATCCAAAAAAACACAAAACAATAAATGCTGCAGAGGCTGTGGAGAGATTGGAACACTTATACACTGCTGGTGGGAATGTCAAATGGTACAACTACTTTGGAAACCAGTTGGGCGCTTCCTTAAAAAGCTAGAAATAGAACTACCATTTGATCCAGTAATCCCACTCCTTGGAATATATCCTAGAGAAATAAGAGCCTTTACACGAACAGATATATGCACACCTGTGTTCATTGCGCACTGTTTACAATAGCAAAAAGATGGAAGCAACCAAGGTGTCCATCAACAGATGAATGGATAAATAAATTATGGTATATTCACACAATGAAATACTACACATTGATAAAGAACAGTGAAGAATCTGTGAAACATTTCATAACATGGAGGAATCTGGAAGGCATTATGCTGAGTGAAATTAGTCAGCTGCAAAAGGACAAATGTTGTATAAGACCACTATTATAAGAACTCGAGAAATAGTTTAAACAGAGAAGAAAATATTCTTTGAAGGTTACAAGAGTGGGGAGGGAGGGACAGTGGGAGAGAGGTATTCGCTAATTAGTAGATAAGAACTACTTTAGGTGATAGGAAAGACAACACACAATACAGGCGAGGTCAGCACAACAGGACTAAACCAAAAGCAAAGAAGTTTCCTGAATAAACTGAATGCATCAAAGGCCAGTGTAGCAGGGGCAGGGGTTTGGGGACCATGGTTTCAGGGGACCTGTTTTTTTTTGTAAGTCAGTTGGCATAATAAAATCTATTAAGAAAATATTCTGCATCCCACTTTGGAGAGCGGCATCTGGGGTCTTATACGCTAGCAAGCAGCCATCTGAGATGCACCAATTGGTCTCAACCCCCCTGGAGCAAAGTAGAATGAAGAACACCAAGGACACAAGGCAATTACGAGCCCAAGAGACAGAAAGGGCCAGATAAACCAAAGACTACATCACCCTGAGACCAGAAGAGCTAGATGGTCCCTGGCTACAACTGTTGACTGCCCTGACAGGGAACACAACAGAGAACCCCTGAGGGAGCAGGAGAGCAGTGGGATTCAGACCCGAAATTCTCATAAATAGACCAGACTTAGTTGTCTGACTGAGACTAAAAGGAACTGGTGGTCATGGCCCCCAGACCTTCTGTTGGCCCAGGACAGGAACCATTCCCAAAGCCAACTCTTCAGACAGGGATTGGACTGGACAATGGTTTGGAAAGGGATGCTGGTGAGGAGCGAGTTTCTTGGATCAGGTGGACACTTGAGACTAGGTTGGCATCTCCTGCCTGGAGGGGAGATGAAAGTGTGGAGGGGGTTAGAAGCTGACAAAATGGACACAAATAGAGAGAGCGGAGGGAGGGAGCGGGCTGTATTATTAGGGGGAGAGCAATTGGGAGTGTGCAGCAAGGTGTATGTAAGTTTTTGTGTGAGAGACTGCCTTGACTTGTAAACTATCACTTAAAGCACTATGTATATATATATATAAAATAGTGGGTTAGGTTAGGCTCACCTTTAGTCCTTAATGTGACATCTTCGCTTTTTAACACTTTAAAAGGTCTTTTGTAGCAAATTTGCCCAGCGCAGTGCTTTCTTTGATTTCTTGGGTACTGCTTCCATGGGTGTTGATCGTGGATCCAAATAAAATGAAACCCTTGACAACTTCAATCTCTTCTCCGTTTATCATGATGTCGTTTATTGGTCCAGTTGTGAGGATTTTTGTTTTCTTTATGTTGAGTTGCAATCCATACTGAAGGCTGTGGTCTTTGATCTTCATCAGTAAGTGCTTCAAGTCCTCTTCACTTTCAGCAGGCAAGGTTGTACCATTTGCATATCTAAGGTTGTTAATCTTCCTCCAAACCTGATGCCATGTTCTTCTTCATATAGCCCAGCTTCTGGGATTATTTGCTCAGGATACAGATTAAATAAGTATGGGGAAAGGATATAAGCTTGGTGCACACCTTTCCTAACTTTAAACCACACAGTATCCCCTTATTCTGTTCGAATGACTGCCTCTTGGTCTATGTACAGGTTCCACATGAGCACAATTAAGTGTTCTGGAATTCCCATTCTTTGAATGTTATCCATAATTTGTTATGATCCATACAGTTGAATGCCTTTGCCTAGTCAATAAAACACAGATAAACACCTTTCTGGTATTCTCTGCTTTCAGCCAAGATCGATCTGACATCAGCAATGATATCCCTCGTTCCACGTTCTCTTCTGAATCTGGCTTGAATTTCTGGCAGTTCCCTGTTGATGTACTGCTGCAACTACTTTTGAATGATCTTCAGCAAAATTTTACTTGCATGTGATACTAATGATAATTTCTGCATTCTGTTGGATCACCTTTCTTTGGAATGGGCACAAATGTGGATCTCTTCCAATCAGTTGGCCAGGTAACTCTGTGCCCAATTTCTTGGAATAGATGAATGAGCACTTCTGGAGTTGCATCCGTTTGTTGAAACATTTCAATTGGTATTCTGTCAATTCCTGGAGCCTAGTTTTTCATCATGCCTTCAGTGCAGCTTGGACTTCTTCCTTCAGTACCATCAGTTCTTGATCATATGGTAACTCGTGAAATGCTTGAACTCAGCCAGTTGTTTTTGGTACAGTGACTCTGCGCATTCCTTCCATCTTCTTTTGATGCTTCCTGCATCATTCAACATTTTGCCCATAGAATCCTTCAATACTGCAACTCGAGGCTTGAATTTTTTTCTTCAGTTCTTTTGGCTTGAGTAATGCCAAGCCTGTTCTTCCCTTTTAATTTTCTAAATCCAGGTCTTTCCACATTTCATTGTAATACTTTGTCTTCTCGAGCCGCCCTTTTAAATCTTCTGTTCAGCTCTTTTGCTTATCATTTCTTCTGTTCATTTTAGCTACGCTACATTCAAGAACAAGTTTTAGAATGTCTTATAACATTCATGTTGGTGGTTTTTTTTTTTTTTTTCTTTTTAATGACCTTTTGCCTCCTTCATGTATGATGTCCTTGATGTCATCCTACAACTTGTCTGGTCTTCGGACATTACTGTTCAATGCATCCAATCTATTCTTGAGATGGTCTCACTAAATTTCAGCGGGATATGGTCAAGATCACACTTTGGTTCTCTTGGATTTGTTTAAAGTTTCTTCAGCTTCGGCTTGAACTTGCATACAAGCAATTGATGGTCTGTTCCACAGTCAGCCCCTGGCCTGTTCTGACTTATAATACTGAACTTCTCCATTATCTCTTTCTGCAGATGTAGTCAGCTTGATTCCTGTATATGCCATCTGAATATGTTCACATGTATAGTCATCATTTATGTTGTTGAAAAAAAGTATTTCCAATGAACAGGTCGTTGGTCTTTCAAAATTCCATCGTAAGATCTCCGGCATCCTTTCTAGCATGAAGGCCATGTTTTCCAACTACTGGAAGTAGATCCAGGCCTTTCTTCCTAGTTTGCCTTAGTCTAGAAGCTCTGCAGAAACCTGTTCAGCATCAGAGCAATGCACAGTCCTCCACTGACAAACAGGTGGTGGCTGGGCATGAGATACATTAGCTGGGGATTGAACTCAGGTCTCTCACATGGAAGGCGAGAGTACTACCACTGAACTACCAGTGCCCCTGTGCAGAGAATTGCCACCCCAGAATAGAGGGTGGATGTGTCTTACACCCCCATGGCCAGGCAAAAATACACCTGCCAAGAATCTACCCAGCCATGGTTGCAGATACACGGAAACTTGGAATCTCCTGGGAGTCAGCTCTGAGCAGCCAGAAAAGAGAGTCGGGGTGTGGGCAAGGCCTACCAGAACCCAGGGAAAATAGTCCCTCAGTTAGTGAGGAGAAAGGCAGCCTGATGAGGTAATATTTTGTTTACTCTGATATTAAAGACCATGTTCTTATTAAAATAATTTCTGAAGCATTCAAAGGCTAAAACAAAGTGACTATAAAAATGCTGATGTGTTGGGGAATGTGGTTTTCGTTTTGATTTGCAATATATCAGATGATTTGCTTTAATTCACTCACAC
This sequence comes from Elephas maximus indicus, assembly GCF_024166365.1. Lineage (NCBI taxonomy): Eukaryota > Metazoa > Chordata > Mammalia > Proboscidea > Elephantidae > Elephas > Elephas maximus. The sequence continues at coordinate 232,753,461 of NC_064819.1, forward strand.
TAGCTTTTTCTTCCTCTTCAAAAAATCCTTGGCTAACTAGTGACATATACATACTCTACTTGCCTATTCTTAGAGATAAGAATTTTGTATATCCATACATGCTACATATTGAACGACCCAGGAAGCATCAAAAGAAGATGGAAGGAATACACAGAGTCACTGTACCAAAAAGAGTTGGTCAACGTTCAGTCATTTCAGGAGGTAGCATATGATCAAGAACTGATGATACTGAAGGAAGAGATTCAAGCTGCACTGATGACATTGGTGAAAACTAAGGCTCCAGGAATTGACGGAATAACAATTGAGATGTTTCAACAAATGGATGCAGCTCTGAAAGTGCTCACTGGTCTGTGCTAGGAAATTTGGAAGCCAGCTACCTGAACAACCAACTGGAAGAGACCCATATTTATGCCTATTCCAAAGAAAGGTGATCCAACTGAATATGGAAATTATCGAACAATATCATAAATATCACACACAAGTAAAATTTTTCTGAAGATCATTCAAAAGTGGTTGCAACAATATATCTACAGGGAACTGCCATAAATTCAAGCTGGATTCAGAAGAGGACATGGAACGAGGGATATCACTGCTGATGTCAGATAGATCCTGGCTGAAAGCAGAGAATACCAAAAAGATATCTACCGCGTTTTATTGACTATGCAAAGGCATTCAACTGTGTGGGTCATAAGAAATTATGGATAATATTGGGAAGAATGGGAATTTCAGTACACTTAATTGTACTCATGAGGAACCTGTGCATAGATCAAGAGTCTGTTGTTTGAACAGAACAAGGGGATACTGAGTGGTTTAAAGTAAGGAAAAGCATGCATCAGGGTTGTATCCTTTCACCATACTTATTCTGTATACTGAGCAAATAATCCAAGAAGCGGGACTATATGCAGAATAGGGCACCAGAATTGGAGCAAGACTCATTAACAACCTGTGTTATGCAGATGACACAACCTTGCTTGCTGAAAGCTAAGAGGACTTGAAGCACTTACTGATGAAGATCGAAGATCAAAGACCACAGCCTTCAGTATGGGTTACATCTCAACATAAAACAAAAACCCTGACAACTGGACAAGTAAGCAATATCATGATAAATGAAGAAAAGATTAAAGTTGTCGAAGATCTTATTTTACTTGATCCACAGCCAGTACCCATGGAAGCAGCAGTCAAGAAATCAAAGGACACATTGCATTGGGCAAATCTGCTGCAAAAGATCTCTTTAAAGTGTTAAAAAGCAAAGATGTCATTTTAGGAATAAGGTGTGCCTGACCCAAGCCCTAGTGTTTTCAGTCACCTCATATGTATGTGAAAGCTGGATAGTCAATAAGGAAGACCAAAGAGGAATTGATGCCTTTGAATTATGGTGTTGGCAAAGAATATTGAATATACCATGGACTGCAGAAAGAAGGAACAAATCTGTTTTGGATGAAGTATAGCCAGAATGCTCCTTGGAACCCAGAATGGCAAAACTTCGTCTCACATACTTTGGACATTTTATTAGGAGGAATGAGTTCCTGGAGAAGAACATCATGCTTGGAAAAGTAGAGGGTCAGCAAAAAAGGGGAAGACCCTAGAGGAGATGGGTTGATACGGTGGCCACAACAATGGGCTGAAGCATAACGATTGTGAGCATGGTGCAGGACCAGGCAGTGTTTTGTTCTGTTGTACACTGGTCGCTATAAGTTGGAACCGACTCGAAAGCACCTAACAACAATGACAGCAACAATACATGCTACTATAGTTTAAAAGATTGGGCTTTTTTTTTTTTTCAATTTAATACTTAGAACTTTTTTATTTCAGTAAGAATTATTGGCATTTATTAGTACTAGTCCTACTGGAGAGTTCAAGGGATGTGTTTAGTTCAGTCCATTAGCATAAGTTTTAATGTGCTTTACCCTGCCCCCAAGTTTTGGGTCTTTAGGTAGATAGGTAAATGGCTGTCATCAAGTCAACTCCAACTCCTGGTGACCTTAATGTACAACGAGAAAGAAATGTTGCCTGGTCCTACATTATCCTCACTATTGTTGGCGTGTTTGAATCTATCATTGCAGCTGTTGTGCCAATCCATCTCACTGAGGGTCTCTTCCGCCCTCATTGGCCCTCTACTTCATTGAATATGTTGCCTTCCTTCAGCAATTGATCTCTCCTGATGATGTGTCCAAAGCAAGTGTTCTGTTGGGATCCTTAAGGTTTTTGTTGGCTAATTTTAGGAAGAAGATCACCAGGCCTTTCTTCCTAGACTCTCTTCTTCTGGAAGCTCTACTGAAACCTGCCTACAATGGGTGACATTGCTCGATTTGAAATACTGGTGGCACACCTTTCAGCATCACAGCAACACACAAGCCACCACAGTATGACAAACTTGCAGACGGGAGTTGGTCTGAGTCTTTGTTGCTGTTAGATGCCTTGGAGTTGATTCTGACTCATAGTGACCCTGTGTACAACAGAACAAAATGGTGCCCAATCCTGCACCATCCTCACAATGGTTGTCATGCTTGAGCCCATTGTTCAGCCACTATGTCAGTCCATCTCGCTGATGGTCTCCCTTTTTTTCCCTGACCCTCTACTTTACCAAGCATGATGTCCTTCTCCAGGGAATGGTCCCTGCTAATAATATGTCCAAAATACTTGAGACGAAGTCTCACCATCCTCATTCCCAAGAAGCAATCTGGCTGTATTCCTTCTTCTGGCAGCCCATGATATATTCAATGTTCTCTGCCAGCACCATAATTCAAAGGCATCAATTCTTCTTCGGTCTTCCTCATTCATTATCCAGCTTTTGCATGCATATGAGGCAATTGAAAACACCATGGCTTTGGTCAGGCGCACGTTAGTCTTCAAAGTGACATCTTTGCTTTTTAATGCTTTAAAGAGGTCTTTTAAAGCAGATCTGCCCAGTGCAATGCATCGTCTGATTTCCTGACTGCTGCTTCCATGGGTGTTGATTGTGGATCCTAGTAAAATAAAATCCTTTACAATGTCATTCTTTTCTAAACTTACCATGATGTTGCTTATTGGTCCAGTTGTGAGAATTTTTATGTTTAGGTGTAATCCATACTGAAGGCTGTGGTCTTTGGTCTTCATCAGTAAGTGCTTCAAGTCATCTTAGCTTTCAGCAAGCAAGGTTGTGTAATCTGTATATTGTAGATTGTTAACGAGTCTTCCACCAATCCTGATGCCCCATTCTTCTTCACAGAATACAGCTTCTCAGAGTTTTTGCTTAGCATACAGATTGAATAAGTATGGTGAAGAAATGCAACCTTGACACATACTTTTCTTGATTTTTAACCATGCAGTATCCCTTGCTCTGGTCTAACGACTGCCTCTTGGTCCATGTACAAGCTCCACATGAGCACAATTAAGTGTTCTGGAATTCCCATTCTTTGCAATATTATTCATAGTTTGTTATGATCCACACAGCCAAATGCCTTTGCATAGTCAATAAAACACAAGTAAACATCTTTCTGGTATTCCCTGCTTTCACCCAGGATCCATCTGACATCAGCAATGATATCCCTCGTTCCACGTTCTCTTCTGAATCTGGCTTGAATTTCTGGCAGTACCCTGTCAATATACTGCTGCAGCCACTTTTGAATAATCTTCAGCAAAATTTTGTTTGTGTTTAATGTAAATGATATTGTTTGATAATGTCCACATTCTGCAGGATCACCTTTCTTTGGAATGGGCACAGTTATGGATCTCTTCCAGTCAGTTGTCCAGGTAGCTGTCTTCCAGATTTCTTGGCATAGACGAGTGAGCCCTCCCAGTGCCCTGCATCCATTTGTTGAAACATCTCAATTGGTATTCTGCCAATTCCTAAAGCCTTGTTTTTCTCCAACGCCTTCAGTGTAGATTGGACTTCTTCCTTCAGTACCATCAGTTCTTGATCATATGCTACCTCCTGAAATGATTGAACATCGCCCAATTCTTTTTGTACAGTGACTCTGTATTCCTTCCATCTTCTTTCGATGCTTCCTGCAGCATTCAATATTTTACCCATAGAATCCTTCAGAATTACGACTCAAGTCTTGAATTTTTTCTTCAGTTCTTTTGGCTCAAAAAATGTCTTTGCACATTTCATTATAGTAGTTTGCTTTGTCTTCTCAAGCTGCCCTTTGAAATCTTCCGTTCAGCTTTTTTACTACATATTTCTTCCATTTGCTTTAGCTATTCTATGTTCAAGAGAAAACTTCAGAGTGTCTTCTGACATCCATTTTGGTCTTTTCTTTCTTTCCTGTCCTTTTAATGATCTTTTGCTTTCTTTCTTTTTTTTTTTCAATTGTACTTTAGATGAAGGTTTACAGAACAAACTAGTTTCTCATTAACATATTGTTTTATGACATTGGTTAACAACCCCACGACATGTCAACACTCTCCCTTTTCAAACTTGGGTTCCCTATTACCAGCTTTCCTTTCCCTCCTGCCTCCTAGTCCCTGCCCCTGGGCTAGTATGCCCCTATAGTCTCATTTTCTTTTATGGGCCTGTCCAATCTTTGGCTGAAGAGTGAACCTCAGGAGTGATTTCATTACTGAGCTGAAAGGGTGTCTGGGGGCCATACTCTTCAGGATTTCTCCAGTCTCTGTCAGGCCAGCAAGTCTGGTCTTTCTTTTTGAGTTAGAATTTTGTTCTACATTTTTCTCCAGCTCTGTGCTGGACCCTCTATTGTGATCCCTGTCAGAGCAGTCAGTGGTGGTAGCTGGGCACCATCTCGTCCTACTGGACTCAGTCTGGTAGAGGCCGTGGTAGATGTGGTCCATTAGTCCTTTGGACTAATCTTTCCCTTGTATCTTTAGTTTTCTTCATTCTTCCTTGCTCCCAAAAGGGTGAGACCAGTGGAGTATCCTAGATGGCCGCCCACAGGCTGTTAAGACCCCAGATGCTACTCACCAGAGCATAATGTAGAACATTTTCTTTATAAAGTATGTTATGCCAATTGAGCTAGATGTTCCCCGAGACCATGGTCCCCACAGCCCTTGGTCCAGCAATTCCATCCCTCAGGGAGTTTGGATGTGTTTATAGAGCTTCCATGACCTTGCCTAGTACAAGTTGAGCTGGCTTCCCCAGGATGGTGTACTGTCTTACCCTTCACCAAAGTTTCTACTGATCTACTGTCTATTTAGTGTTTTTCCATCCCCACCCCTCCTCTCCCTCATAACCGTCAAAGATTGTTTCTTTTTGCGTGTAAACCTTTTCAAGAGTTTTTACAGTAGTGGTCTCATACAATATTTGTCCTTTTGTGATTGACTTATTTCACTCAGCGTAATGCCCTCCAGATCCCTTCACGTTATGCGATGCTTCACAGATTTAGCATTGTTCTTTACCAGTGCATAATGCTCCATTGTGTGTATGTACCATAGTTTGTTTATCCATTCATCTGTTGATGGGCATACAGATCGTTCCCACCTTTTTGCCATTGTGAACAATGCTGCAATGAAATGGATGTGCATATGTCTATTCACGTGACAACTCTTATTTCTCTTGGTTATATTCCTAGAAGTGGGATTGCTGAATCATATGATGTTTCTATTTCTAGCTTTCTAAGGAAGCACAATATTATTTTCCAAGGTGGTTGTATCATTTTGCATTCCCACTAGCAGTGCATAGATCTTTTCCTCTCTTAATGTTTGATGTCCTTGATGTTTTCCCACAACTCGTTTGGTCTTTGGTCATTAGTGTTCAGTGCATCGAATCTGTTCTTGAGATGGTCTCCAAATTCAGGTGGGGTATGCTCAAGGTTGTATTTTGGCTCCCGTGGACTTGTTTTAATTTTCTTCAGCTCAGCTTGAACTGGCATATCAGCCACTGATGATCTCTGTTCCATAGTCGTCCCCTGGCCTTGTTCTGACTAATGATATTGAGCTCTTCCATCATCTGTTTCCATAGATGTAGTTGGTTTGATTTCTGTGTTTTTCAACTTGTGAGGTCCACGTGTATAGTTTCTGTTTATATTGTTGAAAAAAGGTATTTGCACTGAAAGAGTTGTTGGTCTTGCAAAATTCTATCATGTGATCTCTAGCATCATTTCTATCGCCAAGGCCATATTTTCCAACTACCAACCCTTCTTCATTTCCAACTTCCCCATTCCAATCACCAGTAATTATCAATGCATCTTCTTGCATGTTTGATCAATTTCAGACTACAGAAGTTGGTAAAAATCTTCAATTTCCTCATCTTTGTCATTAGTGTTTGGTGCATAAACTTGAATAATAGTCTTATTAACTGGTCTTCATTGTAGACATATAGATATTATCCTATCACTGACCATGTAATGTTCTTTTTGATGATAAATATGATGTCATTCCTCTTCAATTTGTCATTCCAGGCATAGTAGATCATATGATTGTCAGATTCAGTATGGCTGCTGATATTCATAAGGTTTTCACTGGCCAATTTTTTTAGAAGTAGATCGCCACGTCCTTCCTAGTCTTAGTCTGGAAGCTCCACCGAAATCTGTCCACTATGGGTGACCCTGCTGGTATTTGAAATACCGGTGGTAAAGCTTCCAGCATCACAGCAACATGCAAACCACCACAGTACAACAAACTGACAAATGTGTGGTGGCTGAGTCTAGAGTTAGAACTAAGAGTGCATTCACTTCTTTCTTCCTCTCTCCTTCTCTTACTTTAACACCCCTTCTGCCTCCCCTCCCACCAAAAAAAAAAAAAAAAACTCTTCTCAGTTTGTTTTTAAGGAATGAAAAAATGTTCCATCCCATGACCCACAGCTGCAGCCCATTAACCTTTGCTAACATCTAGGCTGCACTGGGCTCCGCTGTGGGGCCTCTCCACACAGATGCACTTTTGCTGTTCTAGGCAGCGCGCCCAGCCTAGTGTGTGGGAGAGGGATTCTCTCAGGCCAGACTCACACGAACAGAATAAAATATCTTCTTGACGGGGGACTTCAGCATGGGAGAGGGCTGGCCTGAGGCTCTGTGGCAAAGGAGCACTTGAAAAGTGGCTGGCCTGCATTGAAGTCGGCTGTCAGCATCAACAGAGTTCAAGGATTGGTGTGAAAAATGAATATAAAGTATCTCATCAAGAATTTGATATTGATTACATGTTGAAAGGATAATATTTAGGTTTAAATAAGATATTATTTAAATGTATTGTACCTGTTTCATTTTACCATTTTTAATGTGGCTACTAGAAATTTAAGCTATGTGTGTGGCCTGCAATTTGTGGCTCCCATTATATTTCATGTCTGTAAGAGGTAGGAATAGTCTAACTTTGAGAGTGGTTCCTGGCCCTTCAAAGCAAGATAGTCTTCCAGCTGGTGAGTGCAAGAGCCTCAAATAATATTTTATTCATCTGGACTTCTTAGAGATTAAAAATTCCTGGAGAACAGAGTCTGTAGAGAACTTGTGATGACCCCTTTAGCAAATAAATCACAGTGTTAGACTCCAGAGCAGATACAGTTCCCTTCTTATCATCGCCTTCCGCTTTCTTGGTGAAATCTGGTAACTGATGAAAACTCTACGCGTAGAGAACACACCCTCCCCCTGCCCATGCTAGACCTTGTTGGTGGGTAGTGTTTTTCCTTGCTAAATTTGGGAGACTCACATTCCTTCCCAACCCTGGGCTCCAAGGAGGACTTCTTGTTGTTGTTGTGTGCTGTCAAGTCAATTCTGACTCAGAGCAATAGTACTGGACAGAGTAGAGCTGCCCCATAGGGTTTCCTAAGCTGAAGTCTTTATGGGAGGACTGCTAATTACTAACAGTCGGGAGGTGAGATGGCACCTGTTATTTGCCTGTGTTCCATTCCTGGAAAACTACCCTGCTTACATGGCTGGGAGATCAACAATTCCAAGCTGATGAAATATTTAAGAAAATCCAATTAAAAAAAAAAAAAATCCATTCCTTCTTTTAAAAAAGACACAATGACTGTTCTCTTCACAAAGGGATTCATGTCAAGGGTATCTTTAAAAAGCATCCCTCTTCATGATTATTGGAGCCCCTGGGTGATGCAAACAGTTAAAACACTCAGCTGTTAACCAAACGGTTAGAGGTTCGAGTCCACGCAGAGGTAACTCAGGAGAAAAACCTGGCAATCTAATTCTGAAAAATCAGCCATTGGAAACCCTATGGAGCACAGTTCTACTGTGACACGCATGGGGTTGCCATGAACTGGAGTCAACTTGACAATAATGGTTTTTTATTGTTGTTACTGGTTGTTTTTTATGCATTATTGTATTAGTTAGATTTTACTAATGGAAAGAATAAAAAAATGCAGAGCAAAATGACATCTGAAAGCAAAGTATCTTTTAGGTTATATAAAAAAAATCCTACTAATATTAACAGCGACCATTTAGTGAGCACTTACCCTATAGGGATTACCTAACTGGAACCACAGGAGATTGGTGTGGGAAGCACTCAAGGTCTAAGGCCTAAAAACAAGGCCGTTTCACCTGCTGACTGTTGTTGTTGGGTGCTTGCCTTAGTTTCTGAGTGCTCTTATAACAGAAATACCACATGTGGGTGGCTTAAATAAATTTATTTTTTCACAGTTAAGAGGCTCACACACCACCACCAATTGCCATCGAGTTAATTCCAACTCCTATAGACCTATAGGACAAAGTAGAACTTCCCCACAGGGTTTCTAAGGCTGTAATCTTTACAGCAGTCAGGAAATCAAGTGACATATTGCATTGGGCAAGTCTGTTGCAAAAGTGTTCAAAAGCAAAGATGTCACTTTGAGGACTAAAGTGCATCTGTTCTCTTGTTGTACATGAGGTCGATATGAGCAGGAACCAACTCGACGGCACCTAACAACAACCGCAACAATCTTCACAGGAGCAGACTGCCACGTCTTTGTCCCGAGAAGCGGCTGGTGGGTTCAAACTGCCAACCTTTTGGTTAGCAACCAAGCACTTAACCACTGCACTACCAGGGCTTCTCGTCAGGAGGCTAGAAGTCCGACTTTAGGGTGCCGCCTCTAGAGGAAGTCTTCTCTCTCTGTATCAGCCCTGGAGGAAGGCCCTCATCTCTTGTGAGCTTCTGCTCCCCAGCGGTCTTCATGTGGCTTGGCATCTACCTTTCCCCCTTGCTGCTTGCCCAATCTGCTCTTTTACATCTCAGAAGAGATTGACTTAAAGCACACCCTACACTAATACTGCCTTACTGACATTCCCAAACGGGATCATAACCACTCTGGTATTGTTGTGCTCCATTGAGTCGATTCCGACTCACAGTGACCCTGTAAGACAGAGTAGAACTGCCCCGTAGGGCTTCCAAGAAGCAACTGGTGGATTGGAACTGATAACCTTTTGGTTAGCAGCCTGAGCCCTTAACCATTTCACCACCAGGGCTCCAACCACTATATAGGGGTTAGGATTTAACAACACAAATTTTGTGGGGACACAGTTCAATCCGTATCAGTGTTGTAGTGTCAATTTTCTGCTCCTGGGGGCGCCACGTGACAGAGTAGAACTGCCCTATACAGTTTTCTTTTCTGCAGTCTTCGCCAGAGCACATCACCAGCTCTTTCTCGGTGGAGCCGCTGGGTAGGTGTGAACTGCGAACCTTTCCATTGGCAGCTGAGTGCTTAACCATTGCACCACCAAGGCTCTTTTACTAGGTGTTAAACCAAAAAACCCATTGCTGTTATGTCAGTTCCGACTCATAGGGATCGTGTAGGACAGAGTAAAACTGCCCCCATAGGGTTTCCAAGGAGTGGCTGGTGGATTCGAACTGCTGACTTCTTGGTTGTCAGCCGAGCTCTTAATCACTATGCCTTCAGGGCCCCTTGCTGACTGTTAGTAAAAAAAAAGTAGTTAGTAATTATTCCTGGAGCCTGGGATTGGAAAGGAATGTGAGTCCTCCCCCAGATTTAGCAGGGAAGAACGCTGCTTAACAGCAGGTCTACCCATTGAATCTTCAAAATACCCTGAGGAAGTGAGTATGTCCTCCATATGCCACTGATGAGAAAACTGAGGTTCATAGAGTTGCTCTGAGTTGCCCAGTAAGGAAGTGTTCCCAGTGAAATACCATGTCTCTGGCCTGGCTGTCTTTGACCTGAACCCAGTCCAGCATGCGGGGAGCTCTGCGCACGGTGTTTATAACAAATTGTTATTTGACATCTTTCTCTTCCTTGGCAATTTAATTTAAAACGTTGACTTGAAGAAATGTTTCAGAAAGGCACCAGGAAGAATTGTAAATAGAGCTGAATTAATCAAAGAATGATGAATAAAGTAAGTCTTTAGCATAGAGTACATCGTTGCTGATGTAAAACAAGTCTTGGCAGAGTTAAAAGACAAAGAGATGTATAGAACAAAGAGCAGTTCAGCTCAGTAAATGAACATAAGGGCACCAACATCTGCAGTTTAACCTTGCGCAGTACCTTTTTCTGCGAGTGGCATTACCAGGCAACAGCCTTCCAAACAGAAAAATGTGACCATGAGCTTTTTCCCTCCTCCTTTGCTCCAAATCCGAGCCAACATGCCCCCTCAGATGGTCGAAAATGGATGACAAAATACAATGTTAAGGTGGACACAAAATACCACATACTGTCTGATTCCATTTTGTTGTCGATGTTTTTAATTTTGTTGTTGTTGAGAATATACACGGCAAAGCATACACCAGTTCAACCGTTTCTACATGTATTATATACTTCAGTGACATTGATTACATTCTCCCAGTTGTACAACACTCCCACCCTCCTTTTTCAGTGATTCCATTTCAATGAAATTCTAGACAAGGTGAAACTGTAGAGACAGAAATTGGGTTAGGGAATGCCAAGGGCCGGGGGAGGAAACTGATTACAAAGAGACCCAGGAAACTTTTGGGGGCAGTGGCAATGTTCCACATTATGATTGTGGTGGTCAAAACTTGTTATGGACTGAATTGTGTCCCCCAAAATATGTGTTGGCATCCTAACCCCTGTGCCTGTGGGTGTAACCCCATTTGGGACTAAAGATTTCTTTGTTACATTAATGAGGCCAATTCAGTGTAGCCTGTGTCTTGAACCTAATCACTTTTGAGATATAAAAAGAGCAAATTAGGCCCAGAGAAGGAAGCACGAATGGGGGAAAAATGGATGCCATGTGGATCTCTTGAAGAAACACTGAGAAAACGTTAGAGAAGCAGAGACAAGGCTCTTCCCCCAGAGTGAACAGAGAGCCTTCCCCTAGAGCCAGCACCCCTGAGTTCGGACTTCTAGCCTCCTAAACTGTGAGAAAATAAATTTCCGTTTGTTAAGGCCACCCACTTGTGATATTCTGTTATAGCAGCACTAGGAAACTCAGACAGAATTCATTGAATTATACATTTAAAATTGCTGTGTTTTATTAATGTACCTCAATAAAACTAATTAAAAAAAAAAGTACAATAAAACCTGTGAGAACCAGAACTCGATGGGACTGCTTTGTTTTTCTGGGCCTTGCAAGTTTTCTGCCCTTGACAGTTGGGAAGGTAGGCAGACATCTTAGCACTTTTCTCTTGCTCATGTTAGTGGAAAATATTTGCACTTTCCTTCTCTGACAGGCTTCCACCTTACACGGGTTCCGGCTTTCACAGGTTTTCCTGTCATAGCCAGGCGTGGCATTCTGGTTCTTTTGTATCTATGTCGGATGAGGCAAAATTTGGTAGCCCTTTGGCAATAGAAAACAAGCACAGCTTATTTTCAAAATATAGAGCTGGAAGTTACCGCCTAAGAATAATCCCTGCAGCAGTCCCAGCACGTGAGCGGCCAAGTCTGCCCTGGAGGAGTTCCAGCCAGGATATTGCTTGGAGTCTCTCAAGGTCCTTGGACACCCAGAAAGTGGGTTGTCTTTCAGAATAACTGCGTCACTGCGGAGAACATGTCAGTAAATCAAAGACCAGCTGGATTTGTTCTTAAATGTGGCAAGATACTTCCTTGGAAGTACTATTAATCCTTCCATCCGTTGGACATCTTTTACGGTCTGGATTGCCTTGACTTCCTTGTCATCCGGATTTCCTATTCTTTTAGTTGAGTTTAGGCATTGAAGTTTAGACATTAAATTTGTGCTTTGGAAAAGCAGAGATCCTGTTATGGCTTGCTTCTAAGTCATGAAAAGTTTGAAGTGAAGTCTAATACCAGGTATTTTTACAGAGCGAATTGGGGTATTGGCGCAATCATTTTAACTATTCAGTACTAAATTATTTTGCCCAAGATATTCAGTTATTTAAAGCAAGAGCATTGTTCTGGACTGAGTTCTCTAGGTAATCTGCTTTTGGCAACAAGCATCAGAACATCAAATGGGCGGAGACGATAGGACATTTACTGGCTCTTGTGTCTGGAATTCTAGAGAGGCAGCAGGCTCAGGCTTGGCCAAACCAAGTCTCAACAATGGTGTCAAGGCCAGGGCTTTTTCCATCTTTCCGCCCTGAGAACAAGGTCAGAAAAATCACACCAAACCCACTGCCGGCAAGTTGATTCCAAACCCTATAGGACAGAGTCGAACTGCCCCATTGGGCTTCCAAGGCTGTTAATCTTTACAGAAGCAGACTGCCCCATCTTTCTCCTTCGGAGTGGCTGGTGGGTTTGAACCACCAATCCTTAGGTTAGCAGCTGAGTGCTTTAACCAAGTGTCACCAGCGCTCCACTGAAAAGGTCAGCTCTAGCTTAAGACTTATTCCCTCGTGAATATAGCGTGGCTGCCAAGACCTATTGGAGCCCACCATTTCACTATTAATTACCTGAGGTCAGAGAGAGAAGATTCCTTCAGGAACCCCTGACGTCAGAGCAAGGAAGGATGTCCCCAGAAGCCCTTTTCTCATGGGCCCAGATTGGGTCACATGCCACGTCCCTTCATCATTGGCTGAGATTGGGTCACAGGCACAGAAGATGGGGCTATGCTCAGATAATCAGGCCTTCGCTGTAAGTGGAGGCAGAGTCACCTTCCCCAAGACTACGAAGTGTGTGTTTGTGGTTGGGGTGAATAATGGAGGCTAAATTAAGAAAGGGAAAGGGGGAATAATGCTAAATAAGCAACCAGGAAGGTATCCTAGTGTTTGCCTTAAATCCATTGCTTTTTAAAAATTAGCCATTTTTTATTGCTACAAAAGTAATATAGGTTTAATTTTTAATTTTATAGCCAAACTTTATTTATAATTTTATAACAAATAGTTACAACCAAAAAGAAGTTAAAACCACCATAATCTCACCACCTAATAAGAACCATTAAAGAGATGATACAAACAGACTTTTAAGCAATAAAATATATATTACACTCTACATAGTACAGGGGCAGAGTGCACAAAGGTTAGAAATACGGATTTAGGGGCTGCCCTCCTGGTGAACTGCCATCTGCCTAAGTGTGGTACAGTGGTTAAGAGCTACGGCTGCTAACCAAAAGGTCAGCAGTTTGAATCCACCAGGCATTCCTTGAGAACTTTATGGGGTAGTTCTGCTCTGTCCTACAGAGTTGCCATGAGTCAGAATCAACTCGAGGGCAATGGGTTTGGTTTTTTTGTGTGTGTGTGTGTCCTCCATGGATAAGCTCTGTAGCTTTTCTGTGTAAGTACTTGATCTCCGTAATGGGAAAAACAGTAGTACCTGTATGAGCTCTTCCAGCACTGACCCTCCAGTTAAGGGCCCAGCAAACTACAACCTGCAGGCTAGACCTGGCTTGCTACCTGATTTTATAAACAAAGTTTTATTGAAACAAAGCCATGGTCATTTATTTGCTTCTTGTCTGTGGCTGCCTTCACAGTATAATGGCAAAGTTAAGAACCAACGGAGACCACAAGGCCCACAGAGCCAAAAGTACTTACTATCTGGCCCTTTAAAGACAGTTTGCTGACCCCGGGTTAGACCATAGGATCTCTGTTGACTTGTCGCAATCTAACATGCCATAATTCTGTGGTCACTTAGTGATGGCTGGGCCTGGAGAGCTGATCAGGAAAGCGCAAGTCAGCCGAGCAGGACAAAGGCAAGAAATACTTGGCTATCATATTGCTTAGAAACCATTAAGAACCATGAATAACTGAAAACATACAGAGGTGTCTAAATGTTAAATCATCCACCGGGGCTGACCAGGGATCTTGAAATATACAGTGTGTGATTTCCCGTCAACTCTGGGATGTTTGCATTGGGGCCTGAATGAAAGTGAATTTGTATAGTCTTACCTAGTAAGTGGGGCCGTGGTGGCGCAGTGGTTAAACATTTGGCTGCTAACCAAAAGGTCGGGTGGTTCAAATCTACCAGACAATCCTTGGAAACCCTGTGGGGCGGTTCTACTATGTCCTACAGGGTCGCTCTGAGTTGGAGTTCTCTCTACAGCAATGCTTTTTTTTTTTTTTTCCAGCGGCGCAGTGCTTAAGAGCTCGGCTGCCAACCAAAAGGTCAGCAGTTCAAATTCACCAGTTGCTCCCCAGAAACCCTATGGGGCAGTTCTGCTCTGTCCTATAGGGTTGCTAGGAGTCGGAATCGACTTTACAGCAACAGGTTATGTCCTTTAAAAGTATTTATATATACATGCATATGAACATGACATATAAATATATATAATGACATTTGTATATATGCAATATGATACATATATGACATATGTCGTTTATACATATATTTTTTTAAATATATGTGTGTATATATATTATTGTTGGGTCCTGTCAAGTTGGTTCTGACTCATAGTGACCCTATGTACAATAGAACTAAGCACTGCCCAGTCCTGCGCCATCGTCACAGTCCTTGCTATGTTTAGGCCATTGTTGCACACACTGCGTCAATCCATCTCGTTAAGGGTCTTCCTCTTTTTTGCTGACCCTCTACTTTACTAAGCATGGTATTCTTCTCCAGGGACTGGTCACTCCTGATAACATGTCCAAAGTACATGAGACTAAGTCTTGTCATCCTTGCTTCCAAGGAGCATTCTGGCTATACTTCTTCCGACAGATCTGTTAGTTCTTTTGGCAGTCCATGGCATATTTGATATTCTTCTCCAACACCATAATTCAAACTCATCAATTTTTCTTTGGTCTTCCTTATTCATTGTCGAGGTTCCACATGCATATGAGATGATTGAAAATACCATGGCTTGGGTCAGGTCCACCTTACTTCTCAAGGTGATATCATTACTTTTTAACACTTTGAAGAGTTTTTTTTTTTTTTGCAGCAGATTTGCCCGGTGTAATACATTGCCTAATTTCTTGACTGCTGCTTCCATGTAAAATTAAATCATTGACAACTTCACTATTTTCTCCATTTATCAGGATGTTACTTATTGGTCCAGTTGTGAGGATTTTTGCTTTCTTTATGTTAGGTGTAGTCCATACTGTAGATTGAATAAGTACGGTGAAAGGATACAATGCTGCTGCATACCTTTCCTGATTTTAAACCACAGTGTTCCCTTCTTCTGTTCAAATGATTGCCTCTTAGTCTATGTACAGGTTCTGCATGAGCACAATTAAGTGTTCTGGAATTCCCATCCTTCCCAGTGTTATTCACGATTCGTTATGATCCACACAGTCGAATGCCTTTGCACAGTCAATAAAACATAGGTAAACATCTTTCTGGTGTTCTCTGCTTTCAGCCAAGATCCATGTGACATCAGCAATGATATCCTTCATTCCAAGTCCTCTTCTGAATCCAACTTGAATTTCTGGCAGTTGATGTACTGCTGCCACCGTTTTTGAATTATCTTCAGTATAGTTTTACTTATCTGTGATATTAATGATATTGTTCGATAATTTCCACATTCTGTTGGATCTCCTTTCTTTGGAATAGACACAGATATAAATCTCTTCCAGGTGGTTGGTCAGGTAGCTGTCTTCCAAATTTCTCAGTATAGACTAGTGAGCATCGCATCCATTTATTGAAACATCTCAATGGATATTCCATCAGTTTTGGAGCCTTGTTTTTCACCAATGCCTTCAGTGTAGCTCCTACTTCTTCCTTCAGTACCATAGGTTTTTGATCATATGCTGCCTCCTGAAATGGTTTAAAGTTGTCCAGTTCTTTCTGGTGCAGTGCCTTTGTGTATTCCTTCCATCTTCTTTTGATGCTTCCTGCAGCATTCAGTTTTTTGCCCGTTGTTTTTGTTGTTAGGTACCGTCAAGTGAGTCCCAACTCATAGCAACTCTATGTACAACAGAACGAAACACAGCCTGGTCCTGTGCCATCCTGATGATCGTTGTTATGCTTGAGCCCCTTGTTGCAGCCACTGTGTCAGTCCATCTCATTGAGGGTCTTCCTTTTTTTCATTGACCCTCCACTTTACCAAGCATGATGTCCTTTTCCAGGGACCGGTCCTTCTGATAACATTTCAAAAGTACATGAGATGAAGTCTTGGCCATCCTTGCTTCTAAGGAGCATTCTGGCTATACTTCTTCTAAGACAGACTTGTTCGTCCTTTTGGCAGCCCGTAGAATCCTTCAGTATTGCAACTTGAGGTTTGAATTTTTTCTTCAGTTCTTTCAGCTGAGAAATGCCGAGTGTTCTTCCCTTTTGGTTTTCTAACTCCAGGTCTTTGCACATTTCATTATAATACTTTGTCTTCTCAAGCCACCTTTGAAATCTTCTGTCCAGCTCTTTTACTTCATCATTTCTTCTGTTCACTTTAGCTACTTTAAGTTCCAGAGCAAGTTTTTCCGAGGCTCTTGTGAAATCCATTTTGGTCTTTTTTTTTTTTTTCTGTGTTTTTAATGACCTTTTGCTTTCTTCATGTACGCTGTCCTTGATGTCATCACACAATTCGTCTGTTTTTTGGTCATTAGTTTTTAATGTGTCAACTCTATTCTTGAGATGGTCTCTAAATTCAGGTGGGATATACTCAAGGTCATACTTTGGCTCTCGTGGACTTGTTTTAATTTTCTTCAGCTTCAACTTGAACTTAAAAAACCCAGTGCAGTCGAGTCGATTCTGACTCATAGCAATCCTATAGGACAGGGTAGAACTGCCCCATAGAGTTTGCAAGGAGCACCTGGTGGATTCAAACTTACGTATGAGAAATTGATGGTCTGTGCTGCAGTCTGCCTCTGGCCTTGTTCTGACTGATGATATTGAGCTTCTCCATTGTCTCTTTCCACTGGTGTAGTCGATTTGATTCCTATTTATTCCATACTTCAAGGCCCATGTGCGTATTCACCGTTTATGTTGTTGAAAAAAGGTATCTCCAATGAATAAGTCGTTGGTCTTGCAAAATTCTGTCATGTGATCTCTGGTGTCATGTCTATCACAACCAAGGCTGTATCTTCCAACTACCAATTCTTCTTCTTTGTTTCCAACTTTTGCGTAACAATCACCAGCAATTATCAATGCATCTTGTTTGCATGTCTGATCAATTTCAGATGGCCGAAGTTGGTAAAAATCTTCAGTTTCTTCATCTTCGGCATTAGTGGTCAGTGTGTAAATTTGAATAACACTTGTATTAAGTGGTCTTCCTTATACGCATCTTCACTTCAAGATAGATCCTGAAATGTTCTTTTTTTTTTTTAATTTTTATTGTGCTTTAAGTGAAAGTTTACAAATCAAGTCAGTCTCTCATATAAAAATTTATATACACCTTGCTGTATACTCCTAATTGCTTTTCCCTTAATGAGACAGCCCACTCCTTCTCTCCACTCTCTCTTTTCATGTCCATTCTGCCAGTGTCTAACCCCCTCTGCCCTCTCATCTCCCCTCCAGAAAGGAGATGCCAACATAGTCTCAAGTGTCTACTTGATCCAAGAAGTTCATTCTTCACCCATTGTCCAGTCCAATCCCTGTCTGAAGAGTTGGCTTTAGGAATGGTTTCTGTCCTGGGCTAACAGAGGATCTGGGGACCATGGCCACCAGGGTTCTTCTAGTCTCAGTCAGACCATTAAGTCTGGTCTTTTTACGAGAATTTGGGGTCTGCATCCCCCTGCTCTTCTGCTCCCTCAGGGGTTCTCTGTTACGTTCCCTGTCATTGGTTGTAGCTAGGCACCATCTAGTTCTTCTGGTCTCAGGCTGATGTAGTCTCTGCTTTATGTGGCCCTTTCTGCCTCTTGGGCTCATAATTACCTTGCGTTCTTGGTGTTCTTCTTTCTCCTTTGGTCCAGGTGGGTTGAGACCGATTGATGCATCTTAGATAGCCGCTTTCTAGCATTTAAGACCCCAGACGCTGCTCTCCAAAGTGGGATGCCTGAAATGTTCTTTTCAACGATGAACACGATGTCATTCCTCTTCAATTTGTCATTCCCGGCATAGTAGACCATGTTATTGTCTGATTCTAAATGGACAATACCAGTACATTTCAGCTCATTAATGCCTAGTTTATCTATCGTCAAGCACTCCATTTCATTTTTGACAACTTCCAATATTCTTTGATTCATACTTTGTACATTCCAAGTTCCATGTTCCAATTGTTAATGGTGGTTTGCAGCTGTTTCTTCTCATTTTGAATCATGACACATCCGTAAATGAAGGACCCAAAAGTTTGACTCCATCCATGTCATTAAAGTTGACTCTACTTGAGGATGTAGCTCTTCCCCAGTCATTTTTTGAGTGCTTTCTAACCTGACAGGCTCATTTTCTGGCACTGTATCAGACAGTGTTCCACTGCTATCCATAGGTTTTCACTGGTCAGCTTTTTCAGAAGTAAATCTCGAGGTCCTTTTCCTAGTCTGCCTTGGTCCTTCTTTTTAGTCTGTCTTACTCTGGAAGCTACACTGAAACCTGTCTACCATTGGTGACCTTGCTGGTATGTGAAACACTGGTGGCATAGCTTCCAGCATCACAGCAACACGCAATCCACCACAGTATGACAAACTGAGACACAAGTGGTGGCACAGTGGTTTTATGAGCCCTGACGGCACAGTGGTTAAAACGCTTGTCTGCTAACAGAAAGGTCAGCAGTTCAAACCTACGAGACAGTGCTTGGGAGAAAGATGTGGCAACCTGCTTCAGTAAAGATTTACAGCCTTGGAAACCCTATGGGGAAGTTCTACTGTGTCCTGTATGGTCATTATGAGTCAGAATTGACTCAACGGCAGTGGGCTTGGGTTTGGTTTTATATGTGTGTATGTGTGTGTGTGCTTGCGTGTGTGTGTGTGTGTTTATAAATGACCTTTAACACCAACGCTGGAATTTTTTCTAGAATGAAAAGCTTCCATGTATTCAGCAGTGCAGTATGGGAGTTAAAAACAGAGACTCTCCAATCGATTGCCTGGTTTCAAATTCTGGCTCGGCCACCTTCCTGCTGTTTAGTCCTTAATGTCCTAAGCCTTGTTTTTCTTATTCATAAAATGAGATTAATAAAAGTACTAATCTTGTAGGTGTTTGTTGTTGTTAGGTGCCGTCCAGTCAGTTCTGACTCATAGTGACCCTATGCACAACAGAACGAAACACTGCAAGATCCTGCGCAATCCTCACAACTGTTGCTATGCTTGAGCCCATTGTTGCAGCCACTATGTCAATCCATCTCATTGGGGGGCTTCCTCTTTTTTGCGGACCCTCTACTTTACCAAGCATGATGTCCTTCTCCAGGGACTGACCCCTCCTGACATGTCCAAAGTATGTGAGACGTAGTCTTGCCATCCTTGCTTCCAAGGAGTGTTCTGGTTGTACTTCTTCCAAGACAGTAGGATTTTGATGAGAATTAAATGAAATAATTCATGTAAAGTGCTTATCACAGAATCTAACAAATATTACATACTCCGTAGATGTTAGCCACTTTAAATGTGGGTAATACATATAAACCAATTATGGAAAACATTTTGGTAACCAGCCATGTATCAACATATTATTATAATATACTAAGTTCTTATCTCCCACTTTGATATTCCTGTCTTTTTTTTAGAGCACCAAAGGTGAAGGTAAAGAAAAATCTTTCATGAGAGTCTTAGAATTTAGAAGGTTAGCTAGGGGGACATTTTGATATATTAGGGCAGAGCAAACTTGCTGCTAAAACATAGACTCAAAACTATAGTGACAAGAGAAAGAAGCATCTTTCTCTTTAGTGCATCCACTCAGAGGTGTGTAGTCCAGGGTGGGCAAGATGGATCTGTTCCATGAGGTCCTCCAGGCACTCAGGCACCGTTTAACTTGTTTCTCCCCATCATCTGCAATAGGTTGCAAGGCTGAAGCTGGGTCACCACCAGCTTATTCTTCTTCCATCCCTGGGGAAGGAGAAGACAGTGAGTGAAGGACAAACCACTCCTTTTTAAAGAGTAGGACCCAGAAGTTGTACACATGCTTCTACTCACATCTCATTAGTGAGATCCTGATCTCAGGGCCACCCATATTGAAAGAGAGGCTAGAAAATGCAACTCTAGCTAGACAGCCCCAAGGTCAATGAAAACTCAGTACATTCTGTTGTCAAAAGGGAGAAGCAAACAGTTGATAGTGGAATCAGTTAGCAATCTTTCACAGATAGCATCACGGAAACTACCGCTGTATCATTGACTCTAAAACACTATTGATTTTAAGACACCTCATCATTTTATGCACCATCAGGTAAGAAAAAAAAAGTGCTGTTTAAACTATGACGCATTGCTCTCTTATCTGTTCAGTTGTAAGACACACCCAATTTAAGAGATGTTAAAATGCGAGGAAAAATGTGTATCTTGGCATAGAAGAAATAGAATAATGGAAAGACTTAGAAATGCTGGATGACACTGAGTAAGTCATCTAAATATGTCCATTTTGTAAGCTGAGAAAGAGAGAGACTTTCCCTATAGCAAGCATAGGCATGGGATATCAAGCTTTGAATGAAACGCTTAGAATCGACAAGGTACCAGCAGTGTGCATTTACTCTAAGTCAAATTCCTGTGACTGCTACTAGAAAGACCTTTGGCTCAAAGGCCTGGGGATAATTTGCCTAGATTTTCCTCAATCTGGGCCAGATCTGGAGTTGAGTAAACAGACAGAAGGGGTCCTGTCTTCAGTCGTCAGGGTTCTCATTTAATAGGACAGAGCTGAGGGCAGCACTCTGATCTCCAGACATGGCTGGCGCTTGGCTTCTTGATTCTACATTCAGCCATTTAACCAAATATACAGTCACTTCGCACGAAGAGCTCCAGGGTTCATAGAGGAGAAAGATAAGAGACCGTAAGGGAGTGGGGTTGCATAGGTGCTGTGATAGAAGTCTGTTCAGTAGAGGCTCAGACTGGGAGTGGTCCATTCTCCCTGAGCTTAGAAAAGCCCTGCTATTGTTAGTTACCGTTGAGTCGATTCTGACTCATGGCAGCCGCGCGTGTGCAGAGTAGAACTTGCTTTGTAGGGTTTTCAAGGCTGTGACCTTTCAGAAGCAGATCACCAGGTCTGTCTTCCAAGGTGCCTCTGGGTGGATTCAAACCGCCAACATTTCAGTTAGTAGTCAAGCACTTAACTGTACCACCCAGAGATTCCTACAGCCCTCTCAGAAAAGGTGAAATCAGGACTGGGGTGGACAAAGGGACATCTACACTGAAGTAACAGAAGGAGCAAGTGCTTGGAAATGTGAAACCGTGGTTGCTTCAGGAAGTTCTGTCAGGATTCCTTTGGGTTGGTGTTTCCCCCCTTCTGGACTAGAAGCAGGTTGGGGTAAGAAGGGTTTGCTGGTTGTCTTTGTTCTCTGTATAATGCCTTATACATAGCAGGCAAAAAAAAATTTGTTGGATTCAGATGAAGAAAAAACCAACTTCTTGGATGGCCAAATAGAGATGTGCTGACTTTTTCTGGATCAGAAAGATGCTAGATTCCAGCAAATGGACTGAAGCAAAATAATACCTGTGGTGCTTGTGCTTGGACTTAACATTATCGTTGTTGTTAGAGGCCAGGGAGTCCACCCCAGACTCATGGCGACCCCCGGCACTACTGAATACAACACTGCCCGGTCCTGCGCCGTCCCCAGTTGGTTACAGCTTAAACCGTTGTGACCCATAGGGTTTTCATTGACTGATTCTCAGAAGTAGGTCATCTGGCCTTTCTTCCTAGTCCATTTTAGCCCGGAAATTCTGCTGAAACCTGTTGAGCATCATAGCAACATGCAAGCCTCAGCTAACAGATGGGTAGTGGCTGCATACGAGGTTCACTGGCCGGCAGTCAAAGCCAGGTCTCCTGCACAGAACACGCAACTGCTACCACCGAACCGTCGGTGCTCGCGGACTTAACATTAAAAAAAATTTTACTCTATCTTATTTGTCTAGGTAAGGTTTGAGGATGTTAATATGTAAAGAAACACTTGTTTGGATCCCACTGGCGTGATCAACTTTTACTCCCATTTCTCCCCATTTTAATAAATATGGGAATGTATTTTTCTCCAGAACACACCTGTTTTCCTTGTTTTCTCAGAGCCATTGAGCATAGTCTTGATATAACCCCAAGGACGAATTCTCAGCACAGCCACAACATCTTCGTGAATTTGACCTGTCGAAAAGGCTGGATGACAAGCCTTTTTTCATTCCCAGGTTTTAGGATGCAATGGTGAAAGACCCTGGCCAGTTGAGGAAGATCGTTTGATTCGCTAGCCTTGAATCTGGTTATTGGCAAATCTATGATATGCAGGTGTGCCTTGCTGTGTACTGCTACTGAAATGTGCTTTTCTCATATAGATCACTGTTACTGATGAGGAACTTAGTAACCCATCCTTTTTAGATCTGGTGAGAACCCCCCAAATGAGGAAGTGCACACTTATACTTATGTTTGCTTGGTAAGTCTGACTTGGGTTTAAAGCTTGTGTCAAATTTGCCCTGCACCCCTTTCTCGGAGTCACTTGTTCTTCTCTGGTGTCTTTTAATGTTGCCGCAGGTTCACGAGTGCCGTGGTGTATCAAGGACTGGTCATGCGCCTGGGGATTATAGGCGGCAACCTCTATATAGATTTCTTCATCTCAGGGGTCGTGGAGCTGCCCGGAGCACTCTTGATTTTACTAACCATTGAGCGAGTTGGACGACGCCTCCCCTTTGCGGCCAGCAATATAGTGGCAGGAGTGGCGTGCCTCATCACTGCGTTCTTACCCAAAGGTAATCTTCTCCAACCTCTGTTTGGCAGCCAAAGAACTTGAAAAAGCCTTAAACAAAAGAATCACGTCCAGGAGCAACTTGACCTTAGGAAATGTACCAATGTCTCAGAATCTTGGCATCTGGCAAGCTTTGGTGATATCCCTCAATGTTCTGCTTAATCGGTGTAAAGACCTTGAGTACGAGAGATTCCTTCTCTAAATTTTTCTGTTCTCTCAGTTAGTTGTATGTCCATTTATGGCTGTTGTGCTCAATCCAGCTCTTAGTGATATTTTTCACTTTTGATCACTTTTACCTGATTTTACTTTTGTAATATCATTGGCCGTGTGGAGCATGTTTCTTGAGCCTCGGCACTGTGCTCACTGGTACACGTAAACACCAAGGTCACAAACACAAGAAAAACACCTATCTGGCCTTCAAATGGTGCATATCTAATAAAGGATATAGGTGCCTTAATCCTGTCACAATTCACTGTGACAAATGAAATAATTGAATTATCAACAAGATTTAGAAACCTATGGGGAATCCGGAAAGCCTCACAGAGATGAGGACTAGGCTTGTGTTATGGATTGAATTGTGAACCACTCCCCCGCCCCCCAAAATATGTGTTAAAACACTGACTCCCTAGGCCTGTGAATATGGCCCTGTTTGGAAATAGGGGCTTTCTTTTGTTATGTTAATGAGGTCGTGCCAGAGTAGGGCAGGCCCTAAACCTAATCACTTGAGTTGTATCTTCTAAAAGGAGCAGAGTAGACACAGAGACAGACATGGGGGAAAGACAGACACCCAGGAATGCCAGGGAACTCCCGGGGCTACCGACAAGGAAGGCCCTCCACCTAGCGCCACATCCTGAATTTGGGCTTCTTGCCTCCTGGACTGTGAGACAATCAATTCTGTTCTTTGAAGCCACCCACTCAAGGCACTTTTTTTGTCACAGCAGCACTAGGAAACTGAGGCAACATCTATAAAGGATGAAAAGAGATGTGTCAGAAGGGAAGGGTAGGAGTGGGTTCCAAAGTAGAAGATGGGTCTGTCCCAGAGTTTGAAGCACCTGCCTGTCTGGGTTCAGGACTAGACGTTCTCTGTCATCGCTGGACTGTAATGTTCCTACAAAGGGGCGTCACAGGACAGGCATTAGGGGACCAGCCTTGTGTGCGTGCTAGCAGCTCCAGCATTGTCCAGCCAGCTTCTGGAGGTCAGGTGTGGCCCGTCACCACCGCAGCACTTTGGGCAATGGAGATGGGGAGGGGAGGGATGAGAGCATGCATTAAGGGTGTGGCAGGGAGTCTGGGAGGCAGAGCGCGATTTCCCGAGATGTTTAGGAGTTAAACTACAGAACCTGATGACCGCTGGACCACACAGGGTCAGAGCAAGGCAGAGGCTGCAGATGACGCCAAAGGCACCATTCACATAGCCAGACCCTCTCTGCCACCGAGCACAGCAGGGGCTGGAAAGAGGAGGCCTTTTCAATTCCCAGGCAGCATGTGAATTAGAGCAAGTTAATTGTTTCGTGTTCCAGCGGGTGGGCTGTGAGGGATTACCCAGAGAGCTGGATCTCCGGGAGGCCTTTGTGTCAGCACAAGAGAGGCTGTCTTTTTTCATGCCCCTCGGAGGATCAGGAAAGAAACTGGTCAGGGGGCTGCACGTGATCAGAACGCTCAGACTTTAGGGATGAGTTTGTTTACATGAAGGTCGATGAATTCCCGGCGTATCAGATAGACCCATACTGAAATAAAGTTACAAATGCCTACCTTCAGAACAGAAAAAGAAAGAAGTCCCCTGTCATCTTGGAACGGTCTGATGCTAAGCAGGAGCCGGTTGTTTACATTGATCTTGTTTTTCTTAAGTTAACACATTCTAAAAGGCGAAGAGTTTGTTGTTGATCAATACATGACTATTTGGTATCTATTAATTAAAACCAATTGCCATCGAGTCTTGTTTACCTCTTTATCTCCACCCTTAATTAAAAAAAGAAAAAAAATTGCTGTCCAGTTGACTCTGACTCATAGCGACCCTAAAGGACAGAGTAGAACTGCCCCATAGGGTTTCCAAGGAGCGTCTGGGGGATTGGAACTGCCGACCTTTTGCTTAGCAGCTGAGTTCTTAACCACTTCGGCACTGGGGCTGCACCCTTAGTTTAGGGCCTGGTAATTAATATGGTGGAAACAGTTAATGCTCTTGGCTACTAACTGAAAGGTTGAAGGTTCTAGTCCCCCCAGAGGCACCTTGGAAGAAAGTCCTGGCCATCAACTTCCAAAAAGCCAGCCATTGAAAACCCTGCGTGGAGCATGGTTCTGCTCGGACACACGTGACGTCGACGTGAGTCAAGATGGGCTTGACGGCAGCTAGTGGTTTTGTGGGGGAGGAGAGGGTTAATATCTTCAGAACACTTAGAAAGTGCTTAGAAAATCTAAGGCAAAGGATGGACTTTTCTTCCCTGTCTAATTAGTTTTATTTTGTGATTTTCCAGGTGTAAGCTTTAAAGTTGCTCTTAGCCAGATTGAAAACTAAATGCTCTTACCCTGGATACATTCTATGTCTACGTTCTGCGGACTTGGTTGCTTTTACAGCTCACAGATCCTTAGCTCATGACTGGCAAGAACGTTTCAAATACCCAGTGCTCCGTGTGAATACCGAACGACCGCTAAGAGAGGCACCTCACACTGAGCCAACAGTCCTTATTCCCAACCTAAAGCCATTTCTGGACTTGGCTGCTGGGGCTGTTGAATTAACATTCGGACGGCTTTTCCCTCTCTGTGGTTCTTGACGTCATGGGCAGCAGGAGGAGCCTGGTGGGGAATGCTGATGAGGCTTTTAGAGAAAGCAGCTCTAAAATTATCTCACAGAGAACAGTTTCCCCGGGCCCCCTGCACAGAACCCAACGTTTTACGTCTGAGGAACGAAATTCTGGAAAAAGACACCATTTTCTCTGACTTGGTCCCCATCTAAGACTCACTGCTTTTGGCCCACATTTTTTTTAAAACTCTAATTAAAGCCTAGAAAACAAAGAGCTTTCTTTCTCCATACCCGTCTGCCATCTTTAATTTGGGCTTATTTAGGATGACCACAAACCTGGCAGTGTTGGCAAGAGCCTTCATTTTGAAATGGAAACGATGTCTTCTCTTTCTGTCGAAGTGAAAAGTCGGTACATGTGCCTTCATTTAGCTATCTCTGTGACGGATTTTTACTAAATTTTATTCCAGAACTCAAAGCAGATGGTACATTAGAAGCGGCAAAATTGCGTTTATTTTAAATCCTGCATCCTTTTTTCAATAATCGAACTATCTTTCCAGTGGTCTCTAGGAGCTTGACCAAATCCCCATTCAGAGAAAGATCCCTGCTTCCGTGTCTTCTCCTAAGACTCCTGGCAGACAATTTTGGCTTTAGCATGCATTTTTAAATTGTTCTGGTGGTTTTTGTCATTGCTACCAAAAGATGCCACTCCAAGATGGACTTCGCATACTTCTGAGATGATGAAAAGGTTGTGTGCATAGACAATAGTTAATACCAAACTATTTACCAAATAAGTCGTTTGAACTTCACCGTTTAATTGATGAGCTGTGTAGTGCCTCTAGAACTTCGCTTTTGTTCCGCATTTTCACAAAATCTGTCCCAGTGTAGTTAGATACTGGCCTCTACTGCTCGGAGGAAGAGTTGAAAGTCTTCCAGATAAATAAGTTCACCCTGTAGGATAGCCCTTGTCTCCACAAGGGTGTCCGTTTTGACAACGTTTTCTGAAGGTTTATTGAATTGACTGGTTCTTTCTCTGTATTCACTCAGTCACGTGTTTTTCAAGGTGTGTGTGTTTTAATTTAGTTTCTTGGTTGTGGGTTCTTTCTTTCAAAGATCCCTAGCCTCAGTTGTAGGCCTAAATTGTCATTGAACTTGTCAGCGGAACAGACTTATAGAGCAACCTTGACTCAGTAGACAGGGACTTATGACTTCAGTACCTAACCTGGAGAGTGAAGCTGTTTGCACGGTAGCAGGTGGGCAGCCTTCGTGACTGCAGACTGTGAGCAGGCGAGGTTGTGGAATCTGGCTGGGATCCAGGGAAGCTTGGCAGCATCTCTGCTTTCCATTACCCAGCACCTGGCACTGAGAACCACCTGCTTGTTTTAGGATGGGGGTGGAAGGCATTTCCTGCCCCTCCTCCCGCCCCCCACCGCCTGGCTGGAATGAAAAAGTGAAGCCTAAATAAACACATGTTTACAAGTGTTCCCGCCAAAGCAGATGGTCGTCCCACCCTAGCAGCGCAATCCCGACATCACTCACACCCTGATGTAGCTGTTAATGTCAGAGCTGCAGGTGTTTTCATCTGGGAAAAACATCGCATCCGCCAGGATGTTCTCAGCCAGTTTGGAATCAAGATGCTACCGACTAGAGCCTCCCAGTAATCATCCGGATTCCTGAATCCTTTTTCCCCTTCTTGCCCCTCTAGAGGACCCCCTGGGTATTGCCAACCATGAATTAGAATCCACTTAATGGCAACTGGTTTGAGTTGGTTTTGCCCTTCTAGACAATTGTCTTATTGAGTCTTACCTCTTCTTATTTGTTGGATATTCCCTAAAAGGACATGCCTAACTCGCTGAGCTTGATTTTCTTCTTTAATCCTCCTCACTCATGTCAGGATTCTCCTGGTGTCTTGGATTAAGTTTTTTTTTTTTTTTCAGAGCGTATACTGCAAGGTCCATTTTTTGTGTGTGTCGTAAACATATACGTCACAGAGTGTTTGCCATTTCAACATACTTCTGTGTACAATTCACCGACATCAGTTATGTTTATCATGTTGTTCAGCTATTACCATTACCTGTTTCCAGATTTTCCCATCACCTTTAACAGAAGCTTAGAATCCCATAAGCAGTGAGCCTTCCTTCTTCCTCCCTCCCACCCCCCGCTGGGAACCACTAATAAACTTTCTCTCTATACATTTGCTTATCCTAGATATTTCATTAAGCATGTTTTCAAGGTTCATCCATGTTGAAGCATGTATCAAAACTTCGTTTATCTTTAGGGCTGAGTAATATTCCATGTGTCATTGTACCATAAAAACCCAAACCCACTGCCATCAAGTCAATTCTGACTCATAGCAGCCCTATAGGACAGGGTAGAACTGCCCCGTAGGGTTTCCAAGGCTGTAATCTTTATGGAAGCATACTGCCACATCATCTTCCCATGGAGCAGCTAGTGGATTCAAACCACTGACCTTTCAGTTGCCAGTGCTTAACCACTGCACCACCAGGGTTCCTTTGTACGTGTGGACATGAGGTTCATACTTGCTGTCTTCTACGCTTTTAGCAAAGAAAAAAATTATCTAATGGATGGATTGTCATACTGTCTATTCCAATGTCACTTACTGCACTCCCAGTAAACACGGAAGGGACTTTTTGCCTAGTAAATCCTTATTCATTTATGCTTTCATTTCTGAATAGCATTTACTTATCCTCTAAATAGCCTAATATGGTAGAAAGAGTGTGGACTTTAGAATCAGAAGGAAGACGTTTGAGTCCAGGTGCCTTGGCTATTTCCACTAATTTTGTAACTTTAAACATAGAGGCCACCTCACCTCTCCAAGGCCCAGTTCCTCCTCTGAAAACAAACATAATAGACCAGCTCTGCTAGGTCTGTACGATAACATGGGGCAACGAGCACACTAAAATACTAGCTATCATTCCTGTTGATGTTACTGTTGAAATTTAGCTGTGATATTATCAAGGTAGTCATCACTTGCTCTTAAAATTAAGAAAGACTTTGGGTTGGAAGAACGCTAAGCAAATGTCTTAGGTTGTTCTGTTAAATGTTAACGAAAGCAGACCGCTAACTCTTCCCTTCCAAACTTTCTGTGTTTACAGGGATATCATGGTTGAGGACCACAGTTGCTACCCTTGGACGACTAGGGATAACCATGGCCTTTGAAATTGTTTATTTGGTAAATTCAGAATTGTACCCAACAACATTACGGTAATTCCAATATAAATGTCATGGTTTCTCATAAGTAACCTTTGCACCCAAATGTTTTAAGTTGACTTAAAATGACGAAATAGATTCCACAGCTTGACAATCTGTTAGCCTGGGCTGAATTAAGGCAGTAAAGAAGACACGTTGACTTTTCACTGCTTTTTGCATTGCTGCCTGTCATATTTTGTGGCAGAAGTGCCTCTCATGTGAGTGTTTTATACACAGCTGTGTTGCTGTGGAAAGGCAGTAGAGCCGGAATCAGAAAGCCTGGTTAGCACCCTTGTACAGCTCATGGGTGGAACCTGTGTTCACCAGCCTTACCCTGCCTCGAGGCAACGACCTCTCTGCTGACCACGTTCCGTGCCTTGCAGCTGAGAGCATTTAAGGACCAATGAAAAGGTCGTTCATGGATAAGTCAGATCAGCCTCCTTTTCTGGGGAACTACACCATGGGCACACCTTACTGTCCAGCCAGGGTACCCAGGTGGCACATCAATGTCACAGAGCAGGCAAGGTAGTGAGCTGTGTTGGAAGACACCTTTCCACCAATACTGTAGGTGTCCTCAGCGGGGCCCACCTCTCCGCCAGGTGTGAAATGGTGCACAAAGAAAATTGTATGCTTACAGTTGGATGGGGTAGTTGTGTTTAAGTTAAAAACTATGGCTATGAAAGGCAGGATTGTAATTACATTTTATTTATATGTCTGGACATTTTAAGTTTCTTGAATTTATCTAATATTTTTGTTTGTTTCGAATATATGATTTTTGTTTTACAGAAACTTTGGAGTTTCACTTTGTTCAGGTTTGTGCGATTTGGGGGGGATCATAGCCCCATTTCTGCTCTTCCGGCTTGCAGCCGTTTGGCTGGAACTACCTCTTATCATCTTCGGTAAGAACTCATTTTGTATGTTATTCTTAAAGCTTTCCTCTACATTCTTCGCATTAATGGGAGTCTGTGTTGATTATCGGGTTTGATATTCATGATATCAGAAACCCTGGTGGCGTAGTGGCTAAGTGCTATGGCTGCTAACCAAAAGGCCGGCAGTTCAAATCCACCAAACTCTATGGGGCAGTTCTACTCTGTCCTATAGGGTTGCTTTATGAGTCGGAATTGACTCGATGGCAACGGGTTTTTGGTTTTTTATTCATGATATCCATTAAATCTTTTTATCACAACTGTTTCAGGTTTGAGACACCAATCTGATTACAATAAAATTTGAAGACTTATGATTTTAATTTACTCTATATTAAAGGGTTAGGATGAACAGTGTTCAAATTGACCTTCTTTGTTTAGATGTTGAGTCAAAATCAAATACTATTGAAAGTCTTTTATAGTCTCAGGGAATGGAACCAATAACTTTAATAGGACCAAACTGAAACTTCAGTGTACTTAAAACTAAGTGAAAAAACAAATTGTATTTTTAAATGGCCCATATTTATTGATATTCTATATTAGTTTGCTTTGATGCTGAAAGAACTGGGGACAGAGAGTCTTTTACAGATATACCATAACCTCAGGTTCGTACCCTCCTTCCTACCCCCAGTCTTCGTGGATCTCATAGAGGGATAGAATCATAGTCTTGGGAGGAATCTTTAAGGTAGTTTAATCCAAGGTTTCTCAAGTGCTGGTCCAGAGTTTCTGCCTGGGTCTCACACTCTTCTCTCCCCACCTCAGCGGGCAGTAAAGGCTACGCTGTCCTCTGCCGGACTCTGGGGTCCACTTCCTATTCCTGGCAGGGAAAGGTTTTCATTTGTTGCTCAGCAGTTATATTTGAATAAAAATATCGAATCCATGAAGCCATCCTTCCCAATTAATGCAGAAATCATTTTGACGTTGTTAGGGACAGGAAGTCAACATCTAACCATTTGACACTAGCGAGTTCAGTAAAAAATCAATTCACATTATGTAATGGGCTTTGTTAACAAAGCTCAGTGTTAATTGTGCCATTGTGCAACAAAGAGGGTGGTCTGGGAGAATGCACCTGGCCTGCAGGTGACTGTTGGGGAGCTGGGTGCTGGGGTCTCAGACAGTCCCTTTCTTCTCAGAGTCTAGGTGGGGAGAGAGCCACGCTTTTTAAAAATCAGTTACGGTAACCAAAAAAAACCCAAACCCGTTGCCATGAAGTCGATTCCAACTCATAGCAACCCTATAGGATGGAGTAGAACTATCCCACAGAGTTTCCAAGGAGTGCCTGGTGGATTTGACTCTTAACCACTGCACCACCAGGGTTTCCTTATTAAACACAGCTGTTATTAAAAATCCAGACTAAGACAGACTAGGAAGGAAGGCCTGGCAATCTAATTCCAATAATCGGCCAGCAGAAACCCTGTGGATCACAATGGTCTGATCCAACACCAGTCATGAGGATGACGAGGGACTGGGCAGCAATTCCTTCTGCTGTGCATGAGCCAGGGGCCGACTAGATAGCAGCTGACAACAGCAACAAATCAAAAATTAAAGCATATAAAATATATTGAAAGGTAATACATATCAAGACACATCACTTCCTATTAATTTACTGTATTTTACCAGTGTCTATGTTTTTCAGGTTATTTATGTCTATTGCACCCTTATGGTAGAAGCACTATGGTGCATCTCTTCCCAACTCATCAGTCAGTGACATCGTGTCAGGAGCTTGAAATGTCCTGGGTGGGAGTACTTACACCACAGGAATCAGCAAACACTGCAGACCAGGGCTTTACTTTCCAGACAGCGGTTGTTAGACATTTACCAGCACACCACTAGGGTATGAGAACGCTGACAAAATAGGAGGCACTAGGGTTTCAAGGAGCCGGGTTCTAAAGAGGAGCCCTGGTGGTGCAGTGGTTAAGAGCTCAGCTGCTAACCAAAAGGTCAGCTGTTCGAATCCACGAGCCGCTCCTTGGAAACCCTGTGGGGCAGTTCTGCTCTAGGGTCGCTGTGAGTTGGAATCGGCTCAGTGGCAATGGGTTTGATTTGGTTTTGGCTCTAAAGAACAGAAAAAGGTAGATGGTAACTGGAGGATAGTGTGTGACAGAGGGAAGGCTCTTGAAAGATGAGAGATGTGGATATGTTTGGATGCTGATGGGGCGATGCCACCGGCTGAATGAAGATGCTGGAAAGAGGGGGTTAATCACTACAGTGGAAAAAAACAAACAAACAAACCCACTACTGTCCAGTCAATTCCGACTCATAGCAACCCTGTAGGACAGAGTAGAACTGCTGCATAGGGGTTCCAAGGCTGTAATCTTTACAGATGTCTTGGAAGAAATACAACTAAAATGCTCCTCAGAAGCAAGGATGGCGAGACTACATCTCACACACTTTGGACATGTTGTCAGGAGGGATCAGTCCCTGGAGATGGACATCATGCTTGGTAAAGTAGAGGGTCAGCAAAAAAGAAGAAGACCCTCAATGAGATGGATTGACACAGTGGCTCCAACAGTGGGCTCAAGCGTAACAAGGATTGTGAGGATGGCACAGGACCAGGCCAGTGTTTCATTCTGTGGTACATAGGGTCGCTATGGGTCAGAACTGACTGGATGGCACCTAACAACAGCAATCTTTATAGAAGCGCCACATCTTCCTCCGGTGGATAGCTGGTGGGCTGGAACTGTCAACCTTTCAGCTAATAGCTGAGTGCTTAACCACTGTGCTGCCAGGGCTCCTCTCACTATAGTGAGGCCCTGAAAGACCAGCGTAGACGGGGGATTGCCCTTGGGCAGAAGCAGGGAAGAGGTTTTCAGTGTAACGTTACAGAAGGAAAAAAGGAAGGGTGAGGATGCAATTAGTAAAAGCGTTGAGAGAAAGAAGTCGAGGAGGTCCCTCTCTGATGGCTCCTATTTTCCCTGTCAGGCAGGGAGGAGGTCTTGTCTGTGTGTTTACACTCTGCAAATATTTGGTAAATAAATGAAGGAGTGAGTGAATGCCGAGAGCAGGGGGCAGTGGTACTGTGCGGGGTTTGAGGAGAGAGTCCCTGGAGAGCTGATTAGTGTGAAAAGAGGATTTTGGGGCAGTGTTGAGGACTGTTGAACAGCGAGGGGGAAGAGCCGGCTTTGTGCCTTCTGGTGCCCTGGTGCTTTTCCTCTGTCCATAGGTATCCTGGCATCTGTCTGTGGTGGCCTCGTTATGCTTCTGCCTGAAACCAAGGGTATTGCTTTGCCAGAGACAGTGGACGATGTAGAAAAACTTAGCAGGTATTGTACGAAATTCAGCGCACCCTAAACAAAACCACTGGGGAAGGGATGGTGTGGAGAAAATCGAGAATCCATGGAGGGAAAAAACAATATTAAACCTCCACCTAAAGTCATGCACAGTCTTTTTTACGGATTTTTCTCTTTTCTCCTTTGTTTTGCTAGTACATGTTCCTATAAATGTGGCAGGAAAAAGAAAAGCCAGGTTTCAAGCTCTCACCTTTGAAGCCCCCGCCAAAGACGGAGGGAAGGAGCTCTGGGATCCGACCCTCCCTGGAAGGGTGTGCCTTCAAGAGACTTGTGTGTCCATTTCAGCTGCAGTGCTGTGCAGCTTCAAGTGTCCTTAGGACTCTACCAAGACGTTCAAAAGCCCCAGCGTATTTTGATACCATGTTGGCTGATTTCTGATGTGTAAGGCTACTGAAATTTCTGGCAACACATTCTACATGACTGCTTTAGGAGCGCCTGTAAAATGTGAGACTCGTCCTGAGCCTAGAGGTCTTGTCTTGTGTTGGAGCAGCGATCTCTGCCCTGCTGGGTCAAGGTGAGACAGGCGAAGCCTCCCACCTAGCTCTCCTGACAGCCCATCTGGACAGCGGCATGTGCAAACAGAGAGCCTGGGAAAGGTGTACATGTACTGTGTTCATCAAATCTCATCAAGGGCTAAGGCTCTACATGGAATCTTCTGAAGATTCCATGGAGGATGAGGAGGCGGGAATCCTACTTAGGGAGAGAAGAGACGGGATCTAAGTACCTTGGACCACACGGTGCTGAGCCCTTGCTTTCTCTTCTCCCCTGGGTTCTGTAAGCCTTTGTGGTATTGACAGGCCCATCTTCCCTCTCTTCCAACTTCTCTGTGCACTGGGGTTGCAGGCATGGTTTAGGCATTGCTCCATCAGTAAAAATAGATTGTCTGTGCAATGTGAGGGTTGGCTGTGGTCCCCATAGACTCAGGCTGTCATCCTGAGAGGATTCAGGGTAGTTTTGATCCTCGTTTAGTAGATATGTGGAGTCACATCTCAGTATAGTACTGAACCAAACCCACGGGTGATGATCCCACAGGTCTTAGGATTTCAATAGCAAAAGGATATTTATCTTATCTTCGTGAATTCTGTTCTTTTGATGGTGCCCATGATCAAAACAACACAGACAGTTCTCACTCAGCCTTTGAACTTGTAACTTGTCTTGGAAAGGAGCTCACATTTTAATTTAAAGGAAAACTCAGCTCTAAAACTCATTTCCATTGAGTCAATTCTGATTCATAGCAACCCCTATAGGACAGAGTAGAACTGCCCCTTAGAGTTTCCAAGGAGCTGCTGGTGGATTCGAACTGCTGACCTTTTGGTTAGCAGTTGTAGCTCTTAACCGCTGCCCCACCAGGGCTCCAAGGCCAATTATAGCCATGCTTAAATTTATTTTTAAATAATTAGCCGCAGCTTTATATATGATTTTATAGACATTAATAATGGATTCAATCTTTCTTTTTTGTTATTGTAGCTTTTCAAATGTAGGGCTTAAACACAAATATGCTATTTTTCCCTGGCTTCTGCTTTTTTTTTTTTTTTATTTTCAGATCCAGTCTATATCTTATGCAGGGCGTTTTAACGAATTATTTTATGTGGACAGGCCAAATGGGCACCAAAGTGAAATCTTGCCAACCAGGAAGAAAGCTTCTATGTGGAGAACACGTGATAATATGTACCGCGTATGCGCTAATTATGAAACAAGCTTTTGAACCCTTAAAGCACAAGAGAATTGAATATGAATATTGAATTTTCCAATGAAATAAAGACAGACTTTGAGAGTTTCATGCTGCGTTCACCCTTTATTCACAGACGTTTGCATTTTTACTTTACGTTTCTTTTTGCTTTAAGATGACTGTTCTCTTTGTTACTGTCACCTTTGAATTGTATTTTGAGGTGGTATTTTGGTTCCAGAAACAATAAAAAAATGTAAATTGTCAAGAAAAACCCATAGGCATGCTCTCTCTTTTTTTTGGACGCGTCTGGCTTTAGAACACTATTCCCATTGGATGGTGTGTGCTGCCTACTGTTTTACGGGCAGGCAACGGGAAGTGAGTGGTCAGCCTTCGATATTTGTCCGTTATTCCTTTTCAGGCCTTTGACACGACTCCTAGGCTCGCATCTGACCCAGAATAACATCCAGACTGAGAGAGGGGGAAAAAAAAAAACAGGGACTGAGCCCCTAGAAAAGGAGCCCTGCGTCATCTGCAACTTATGACTTACTTAAAAAAATTATGTGCTTGGCTAATGACGCAAAACCCCCCTCCTTGAATGTGTGATAAGGAAAGAACAAACAGTGTACTCCCTCACAAGATGTTTTTCAGAGAAGCCGGCCCTGGAACATGCACAGATGTCTGCAAGGTGACCAAGGGCCTGACGATTCCCAGAAAACCCATGAGGAAAGATGACACAATTCTCTGACCCTAAACTATAAGAGCCGTGACCTCCCTGACTGACTAGTCAGTCTTTTAGAGAGGCTTAGTCCTTCGCTGACTCCTTTTGCTTAACTCAAGCAAAATAAAGCTTGCTGAGGATAAAGTTTGTCTTTCGCATGTATTCTTACTCAGGAAAAGATGTTGACCTTTTGTGTCAGATTGGTAATTGGTAACAAGACTAGTAGCCTGGGCTTGTGTTACATCTCTATTGCCCGGTTTCCTTCCTGATGTACAGCTCTCTGCTCAGTGTCTCCTGGGCTGGCCTAACGTCAAGCCATCGGTACCAGATTTCAGACTCAGGAACAGAACTTGTTGTCTTGACTCCCCATACATGTTGCAGCTTTGAAAACATCTCAGTGCCGGAAATAAAGACAATAAAGGTGTGTGTCAAGCCATCTTCAGCTGACCAGGTAAATGCACAAGGTGACCTACCAGGACTTCTTAGCTCTCTTCCCTGTAATTTAGGGACTTCTCAGTCCCTGATATAATCCAGCTCATGTCTATGAGTTGGAATGGACTTGACGGCAATAGGTTTAGTTTGGTTTTTAGGTTTAGTCCTTGATACAACTATTCCTTATGAAAAAGAGCCAACACACTGAGGTATGTTAGAGCTATACTCTTTAAAATTGGGTGCGCTGTAGCAGGGGTAGGATTTGGGGACCATGGTTTCAGGGGACCTCTAAGTCAATTGGCATAATAAAATTTATTAAGAAAACATTCTGCATCCCACTTTGGAGAGTGGCGTCTGGGGTCTTAAACGCTAGCAAGCAGCCATCTAAGATGCATCAATTAGTCTCAACCCACCTGGAGCAAAGGAGAAAGAAGAACATCAAAGATACAAGGTAATTATGAGCCCAAGAGGCAGAAAGGGCCACATAAACCAGAGACTACATCAGCCTGAGACCAGGAGAACTAGATGGTGCCTGGGTACAACCAATGACTTCCCTGACAGGGAACACAACAGAGAACCCATGAGGAAGCAGAACAGTAGGATGCAGACCCCAAATTCTCATAAAAAGACCAGACTTAATGGTCTGACTGAGACTAGAATGAACCCGGAGGTCATGGTCCCCAGACCTTCTCTTAGCCCAAGACAGGAATCATTCCTCTTCATACAGGGATTGGACTGGACTATGGGATAGACAAGGATACTGGTAAAGAATGAGCTTCTTGGATCAAGTAGACACATGAGACTATGTTGGCATCTCCTGTCTGAAAGGGAGATGGGAGGGAGGAGGGGGTCAGAAGCTGGCCGAATGGACACGAAAAGAGAGAGTGGAGGGAAGGAGCGTGCTGTCTCATTAGGGGGAGAGCAATTAGTATATAGCAAGGTGTTTATAAATTTTTGTATGAGAGTCCAACTTGATTTGTAAACTTCCACTTTCAGCACAATAAATTAAAAAAAAAATGGCTACTCTGGGGTGGAGGATGAGCGAAGAATGCAAAAAATGTTGAAGACGCAAACAAATTAAGTCAAGTCAAGGTAAGTACAGTTTATTCTCAACAAATATCACAACTGTGCTGCCTTAGTAGCAACTCATGGGCAGGAAAGTTTATCCACAGAAATGTCAAAACGCCTTGAGGTTTAGCAGTTGGTGATAGCTAAGGACGGGGTCTTAGTCTGACCACTGTTAATTATTTCTGAGCTAAGTTCCCTACCCGTGTTCTTGTTTCTAGATCAGCCAATGCTCCCTCTGTCTCCCATCCAATTAGTTTTCCCTCATTATGCTTTCAATCCAAGTAACAAACCTTGAAACACGGACATAAACACCAGGCTTATTGACCTGTGCACAGCCAAGACCCCAGGAAGTGACTCCTTGTAAAATGTATTTGTCCTTCTCGAAGCAAACCAGAGGCCCTCCGCTGTCACCCTATACAGAGGGGGAGGGAAAAAGTCACATCAGAGTTCAACCATCATCCTCCATTAGGGGATGTCATCTTCATTATCCAAATGCAAGTTTCCCCAGCATTTGAACATTCCCTTCCAGGCAGAAAGTAACGTATGAACATGATCTGAGCATCCACTGTGCTCAAGGACTTAGGACAGCATCTTCAGGAGACCTGCACCAGTTAGTCTTTCTGGGAGAAAAATCCCTTGTGAAGACTGCACACATCCCTTCCTTTCTCGGGGTTTCTCTCAGGCAGGGCTAACCCCAAGCCCAGTTGTAAAGTACTGCAGTTGGTCTTTGCCCTATACCCCCCTCCATCATCCCTACTGGAAATGCCATCATCCTAGTCCCATTCATCAGCATGCTCCGGGAGGCATGTGGTCTGTGGTAATCACAGAGGCCTTACTACCCTCTGGAAACCCTGGTGGCATAGTAGTTAAGAGCTTGGCTGCTAACCCAAAGGTCAGCAGTTTGAATCCACCAGGTGTTCCTTGGAAACTCTATGGGGACAGTTCTACTCTGTCCTGTCGGGTTGCTATGTGTCAGAATTGACTCAATGGTAATGGGGTTTGGTTTTTTTTACTACCCCCTTACTACTTATCTAGACCACCATCCGTCAGCTTGTCATACTGTGGTCACTGCATGTTGCTAGAAGCTATGCCACCAGTATTTCAAATACCAGCAGGGTCGCCCATGGTGGACGGGTTTCAGCAGAGCTTCCAGACTAAGACAGACTAGGAAGAGACGCCTGACCATCTACTTCCGAAAATTAGCCAGTGAGAACTCTATGGATCCCAACAAAATATTGTTCACTATCGTTGCTGGAAGATGAGTTCCTATGTTGGAAGGCACTCAAAATACAACAATGGACATGAGCATACTAATGATGGTGAAGACGGCACAGGGCCGGGCAGCATTTCATTGTGTTATACATGAGGTCACCATGAGTCGGAGCCAACTAGATGGCAACTAACAACAACTCATCTGGAGCTCAAGAGCCAAGCAATCACCTTGGATTATCTGAACTTATATTCGGGGCCTTATCTAAAGGGTTTCTGGGCAACATTTAGACTGTGGCCTTCGGTTGACAGATCCTTCTTAAACTTGCCACTTGGGGCTGAAAAGTGTAAGGGGCCAAGGCAGGCCAGCGTCAGGACTCACTTGGTCTCTTCCTCTTACCTGGCAGCTGTCTGTACCTCCACTCAAGAGCCCAGCGCAGAGTTCGGTTGCCTGAACTCTTCCGCTCAGATGCTCTCTGCGATTGCACACTTTGTTCTCAATCACCGGGAGCTGGGCTTCCTTGAGAAGGCCATCACCAAAGGTGCCTGTGTTTAAAGAGATTAAAGAATGGTTACTGGTCCCAAAGCCTATTCATAAGGAAACTTCCAGAACAACAGAGCAGCAACAATCTCTTGTTTGTTCGTGAGGTTGAAAAACCACCAAATCAATTCCTAACACTACTAGAATTTTTTTTTCTTTCTGATCCTTAGAGTACAAACATTATATTAAACTTTATGTTCCCATAGAGTTGGATTTAACAATGTATGTTCCTTTGTGGTATCTTGTTTTTATTGTTGTTGCCGTTATGTTTTGTTTTTTGCTTTCTCTTTTAAAACTATAAACAAATTATTTTTAACATGTAAAGAAAGTTCGGAAAATAACTGCCGTTGTGTTTATATATTCTCTTTCAGGCTTTATATATGTTTATTTTGCTACCTATCATATTGCACAATTTCATATCCTGACTTTTTCACTTAACATTATATCATAAGAACTTTTTCATAATGCTACAGTCTTCATAATTAATATTTCCATGGCTTCATAGTAGTTCATGGAGTAGATGTACAATCATTTGTATTTTAAAAGAATAGTTATCAAAAGTGGTAAAGCCATACAACAGAACATTCAGCCAAAAAAAGGAAGTTCTGATACATGCCACAACATGAATGAATGCTGAAAATATTAAGTGAAATAAGCCAGACACAAGAAGACAAATACTGTATAATTCCGCTTAGATGAAATATCCCAAATAGGCAAATAAATAGAGACAGAAAGCAGATTAATGGTTGCCGAAGGCTGCGGGAAAGGGAGAATGGGGCAAAACTGCTAAATAGGGCCATAGGGTTTCCTTTCGGGGTGAGGAGAATGTTGTGGAAAGGCTGGTGATGGTTGCACAACATTTCAAATGTACTAACTGGTCAGTTCTATGCTATGTGTATTTTACCATAATAATTAAGAGAGTGTCTATCATTTACTGGGAATTCATCTCTTCAGGCACAAGTTCATCGTGTATCTCCTTTAACCCTCACGATGGTCCAGTGAACTAGGCACCTTGGTCTTTACTACTTCCTGTTTCATAGTTAAGGAAACTGAGTTTTAGAAGGTTATTTGATTTGCCTAAGACCCTCCAGCCGGGACATGGTGGAGCTGGGATTTGAACCTAAGTCTGCGACATCATTGCCCCTGTTCTTTACCATGCTCTTTGGCTCCCACTGTTGCTTCCAGCACTCCACATCTTTGTCCATAGAGTTCATTCATATTTCTTAATATTGTTGTAAGTGTGTTGTTATTAGGTGCCACCGATTTGATTTCCTACTCATAGCGACCTCGTGTGGCAGAGTAGAGCTTCCCTGCAGAGTTTCCTGGGCTGTGATCTGTGCGGAAGGAGATGCCAGGTCTTTCTCCTGCAGAATCACTGGATGGGTTCGAATCACCAACCCTC
The DNA here is from genome assembly GCF_024166365.1 of Elephas maximus indicus. Lineage (NCBI taxonomy): Eukaryota > Metazoa > Chordata > Mammalia > Proboscidea > Elephantidae > Elephas > Elephas maximus. The sequence continues at coordinate 232,793,525 of NC_064819.1, forward strand.
CAGGCAGCTAAGCACTTAACCATTGCACCACCAAGTTCCCAGAAATTACATAGACATATTTATGGCTCCCAGCAGGGGAAGGTTATCCAATAAAAAGGTCAGCACGATGCTCACCTAGTTTATCAGATCATCTGTAGTGAACAACTTCACATTTTTTCACGTCAAAGATTCTGCTTCTAGGTATGGCTGGTATCTGTCTCTTTCCCAACCCCACAGCACCTCCCTACAGAAGCAAAGCCTCTGTTCAAATTTACAGTCCCTGACGGGGCGGATTACACCCCACAGATCATTAAGTATGCACAAGTAAGCCTATGCTTGCCTTGCTTACTGGGTAATCTGCCCCAGCTCCCAGTAACATTGCTGGAATTATTTTCTAGAAGGGTGTGCCAGTGCCAACGTCACTCATAAATATGACCACACCCTTATGACTATTTAATGTTTTTTAAATATTTGCTGAAGGTGGAAATAGTCCTCATCTAGTTTTTAGATCTATATTTCTTTGATAACTAGGGAGAGTGAACATTTTCCAGTGTGTTCGTTTCACTAGTTGTAGTTCTTTTGTGGAAAAAAAAAAAAAAATTTTTTTTTTTTTTTTTTTGGCAAATTGAAATAGAGCATCTGCAAAATCGCCGGAGGAAATGCCATTTTTCCCTATGGACACACTCAGGGGTGTCTCAAGATTTTTGCAAATCAGCCAGTTTTGCAAACTCAACCTTCATCTGAGTTTTGTAGAAAATGCTTTGTTAGTATCAAACAGCCAAAGGGGGTGAGGTTCTGTTTCTTCTACAAAGACCTTGAATACATTTAGCAAATTTCCTTGGGTTCAGAAAACTTACAGTCTGGAGTTCACCCGAGCATATAGGAGGACCACCCAAAGGGTCACAATTGTTTTATCTATCTTTGACCAAGGTGAATATTCTGAGGCTAGTGGAGGGTCATCTGCTGGGGAAGCAGATGTCCCAGGGGTGGTGCAAACGGTTGCAAACTGAAAGATTGGACGTTTGGTTCCACTCAGAGGCACCTCAGAAGAAAGGCCTGGCAATCTACTGAAATATCACCCACTGAAAGCCCCCTGGAGTGCAGTTCTACTTTGACACACACAGGGCCGCCGCGAGTCCAGGTGAGTAGACAGCAATTAGTTGGATGTGGTTGGTGAGGTGATACTGCCCTCTGGTGGCCAAGATAGAGACGGCATTGCTGGAGGCTGAGAGCGGCCTCAGGACAGAGGCCTTTACAGGCATGAGGAGAGGAAGTGCGGGGGCCATCAGCAGGCCCCTGAATGTGATCCCCGATGGCAGACTGACCTGGAGGAGTGTCTTGGCCTCAGTGCTTGTCTTGCGTTTGGAATGTCAAAGTCGGTGAAAGTCTTTGGAGACACGCAAAGGGAATTTTGAGAACGTAAGGATTTTGACCTGACGCGGACACTGAAAACACTGGCTTTTTCCATGTCATTGTTGACGTGCAGAACATTGGTAACCAGGCCAGAGTTATGCTTAAGCTTCCTGGTCCAGTTAATACTCTGAGAATCATTTTTTCAGTAGACATGTGGTAAGAGTCAGAGAGCCGAGCAGTGCCTAGTGCAGGACTGCAGGTTAGAGAGGTATGGGACTTTGAGTGGGAGAGGGGCACAGAGGATGGGCTCAGGGATCAGGCCCGCCTGGGGCCGATTGGATTTCAGTACGCACTAGCTAGTGATGGCGTGCTGTTGTTGATGATGATGACGGGGGAGGAAGGTAATAAGGAAGAGGCGAGGAAGAAGTAATACTCAGGAACTGCTGAAATACCATCCCCAAAGCCGTGGGCACTTCATACACTGTATTTTAGTCCTCACAGCAACCTTACAGGGTGTCACCAATACCATCCCCATTTGACAGATGAGGAAACTAAGGCATAGAGGGACTAAATCACTTGCCTAATGTCATCTGAGCCGTGGTGGCACAGTGGTTAGCATTTGGCTAACTGAAAGGTCAGCGGTTCAAATCCACCATCTGTTCCTTGGAAACCCTATGGGGCAGTTCTACTCTGTCCTCTAGGGTTACCATGACTAAGAACGACTCCACAGCTATGGGTTTTGGAATGCCATGTGAGGGATGGTAGAGCCAGAACTCACCCCCAGCCAGACCAGCAAGCTTTTAAAATCCATGTTTTAATCAGTTGGGATGCCGCAGAGGGCGTTTGTTATTTTTTTGGCAGTCTCCATCCCATACTTATGCTGTGCGATTCATTCTTCGCCCATTCTTTGCGTGAGTGACTGGGCTCCAGGGAAGGAGCAGGTGGTACCGATCTAAACCATTCCGCACATCCGATTCAGTGATTGGCTCGGGGACGGGCACATGACCCAAATCTGCCCTATTAGAGCTCAGGAGACTCCTGTTTCCTGATGGGGAAGCGAGCCTTCTCCTTCCTTCCGGAACCGGAAGCTGTGGAGCCGACCTACAGCGCCATATGCTACCCGGAAGGACTACCCATCGAAGCGTGGGGCCACCCTGGGATGGAGAGATCCGGGATGTGGTGGCATCAGGTAAGCCACCAAAGCCCTCAGCTAGCTAGTTAACTTCTTTTTTTGCCTAATCTAATCTGAGTTGGATTTTCTGCCATAGCAAGAGTGATAGCTGACGCAAACATGCAAACATTATTAGTAAAAGCTACCATTTATCAAGTGCCTTAAAAGTGCTGTGTGCTTTTTGTGCCTGTTCTGTGTTTTTCACCCACAACAGCCTTTTAGCCCGTTTTTTTTCAGCTGAGGAACAGGTTCAACAAGATTTTTTTTTATTTTTCTAAGTACCTACAGCTAGTATGTGGTGAAGTTGGGATTGCACCTCAGGTCTACCTGACTCCATCTACCAGGCAGGCAGTTTCCACTGTGCCATCCTGCACCTCTCATTACTCACCTTCTTTAGGAATAATCATATCTAACTCAATGGGTTGTGGTGTTTACATTTAAAAAGATGCAAAACGCCAGGAACAGCCCGGCACGTACACACGTGTGTGCTTCTTTAGCGTTGATTCAGTGTTGCTAAGCCTGCGACTCCATGTTTGCAGACTCAGAAGTGCAGAAAGGGGAACCACGATGAGTCAAGAGGGTGAGATTTTAAAAATTGTAGGGGAAGAGGGAGGCCGTGTTTCACATTACCTAGACCACTGGGTTTTACCTTTCTTTTATTTTTATTTTAGCCACAAACCCTTTTTAAAACTGAAAGCTTATGGAAAAGGCTAATGTGTAAACACAATTTTACAGATGAGTTAGACACCCAGTGAGTACAAAGAGGTAAAGTGGCTTGTCTGGGTTTACTGTAGTGCAGAGCCAGAATTGTTCCAGGTCCCTGACTCTCATTTCCCAACACTTCTGAGGAAACTGAAGCAGAGATCCTAAGATATTGTTCCAGTGTTCCTATAATCAAGGGTCCAAGTCTAATGGATATCATTATTATCAGGGCACGCAGCAAAGACAAGATTCTCAAACATGTTTATACGGGATCCCGCATAAATGTTGTCTCTGTCACCCTGCACCCCTTCAACCAATGCCAAGTGTCACCCCAGAACTGGGGATTCAGGGGGCCTTGCTTTCTTTCCCCGGCTGTCCTTCTCTCATCTTCCTAACAGCCTCTCCATGAACACACCAGAAGAAGACTAGTCTAACTATCATCTATGTTATTGTTTTACACCAGATCGGGAACCCAATATGGCTAACTTCAAGTGAAAAATAATTTAATACTCTCAACTTGTAGGCTATGTCAAAGCCCTGTTTACCTGGAGAAACAATATTAAAGTCGGAATTGTAGACTGAGAGACTCCAAGAAACTCTCCCCTTCTGCTGCATGTCCCCCCCACCCCGGACTGATATGAAGACACAGGAAGGGGCCCAGACCAAGTCGGCGGGGGCAGATCTCCACACCCATCATTGCTATGAAGTTGTACAACTCTCATCTTCTCATGGAGACTGTAGGAGGAAACCAGTCATTATGTGGGTCATGAAGCTGATCTCACCTTGAGTTTCACCCCAGCCAGTGATGTAGCATTCTGTCTGGTCAGCAACCACATAATTTGCAGGTGGAAGACAAGCTGGGATGACCTTCTCAGTGATTTGGGCAGGTCTAAAAGAAAAACATCACAGGTTACATTTCTTTGCCCATGGTGAGATACTATCTACCTCAAAGGCCCAGAATTTTTCAAGTTGGTATTTTCTTGCTTTGCTGACACAGAGCTATGTAGAAAATAATTTTTCATCCTCACATTTGCCTGTAATATTTTATGAAATAAAATACATTTCATTTAAAAGGCATCAGTTGTATTAAGGACACTGCTGGTGGTGGTCAACTGTGGGAGTACGGGTGACACACACTTCTCATGTGGACTCCATTCACTCTTGGAATTGTATACCGAGACCATGTTATTATATAGATATAATGGGAAAAGCTCAAAAGGCATCAATCAGTAGGCAAAACCTAGCTGAAACCCTATCCAAGGCCAGAATAGCAGAAAGTGTATTGCGTGGCCATGACCACATTGTTCCATCTTTTGGATCCTTCTTGGTTTCTCTATCTGTAAACGTTATAACACTATACTTCTAAGACTCTAATAAAATAAAAGTATATCAGATGAAGGAGGATTGGAAATAAGTACCGTGCATAAAGAAAATGGTATTATTCTCTAAGAATCATTTTCAAAGAACTTTCACATCACCTAGAGTTCCAGGGAATCTCAAACACTAGAACTTTGATTTTTAGATTTGATTCTACTTTAGTAAGTTCAAGGGAAAAACCCACTGGAGATGAGAAATGCCCTGTTCTAAGAATCATCGTCAGCAATCTTGAAGTAAGCACACCTTCCTGAAGGCCAAAATAAACCAAGTTTCACTACTGTCCTCTCCACAGAGGTTAATTTAAAGGTGTTCCTCATGTGACACGAAATGCCTTACACTCTTGGGACATGGGGGTGGGTCTTGTAAAACCCCAAATTGATAAGCCCATCAGAGAACACTTGTGGAACCCAGAATTTACTAAGTTACTTCTTCCAGCTACCAGGTCACCTTGACCCACCTCTCAGGGCCATGGGGAAAGGAAAACTTGTATTTGCTAGGATAGGAGATGGAGGTCAGAGGAAGGGAACTGGGGAACATGAGGAGAATCAGCTGCTTTTTTAGATCGCTTTGCCTTTCTAGAGCATCAAAACATTTCAGGAAGCCAACCTGTAGTTTGTTGCTACTGTTAGTTGCCATCAAGTCAGCTCCATCTCATGGCAACCCCATGCGAAACAAAATGTTGCCTGGCCCTGTGCCATCTTCACGGTCGTTGGTATGCTCAAGTCCATTGTTGTGGCCTCTGTGTATTTTGAGTGCCTTCCAACCTAGGGGGCTCATCTTCCAGCACTATGCTGGACAATATTCTAACCCTCAGTTTACCAACCCAGGAAACTTGCCAAGTGTTTGTGGACCAGACACAGCAAAGCAGTGCTCCGAGCTCCTGACTGCTGGCCTTGTACTGGCCTGGCCCAGCTCCATCATCGTCAACATCATCACACTGTCATCGGGAACGCATCAGACACAGCTGATGTCCTCTGCAGGCCTTGTTGCCTGTACCAAATGCGTGTGCCTGTTCTCAAAATATAGCACCTGTTTATTTAGCTGCCCTTTGGGATCTATTTCAAAATATTACTAACTTTTAAGTAACATAAGCAAAGTTATCACTTTGCCAGGCTTAATAAAACACCATTTCAAAAGGCAAAATAAAACCAAAGAAGATAATAATGCTAATTTGCGTTTTTTTTTTTTTTTTTAAGTGCTTCTGAAATGCATGATCTCATTTGATTCCCCCAAACATACTACCGTGTTGAGATGAGACTTGTCAACCTGGAATAACTGAGTAATTTTCTGATCATAAATGTGTATTAGCTGATTGATGACCAAAAGCGAAAGAGTTGTAGGTGTAAAATTGTACCTCGTATTTCAGAAACTCACTCTTTTTACACTTGAGGATACTGAGTCCTGGTTATTTTTTCCAAGTCCATCAATAGGAGGCAGCACTGGGCTGGAGTCCGGGTTTTCTGACTTGGAGTCCAGGCCTCTTTCCACAGAGCCAGCATGCCTCTTGCACTGTAGACTGGGCCTTCCCACCTGCCACACTGCTCTCCTGTGGCTGATACCACTCAATCATAAAAGAAGTGGTTTCACTCGTCTTAGGCGAAAACCATGAGTGACATAGTACCTGCTTAGCTTCAGCAAGGCGATATCTGCTCCTGAGGGCCCCGAGAACTGCTTAGAAACGTCTATTGTTTGAACATCTGGTTCAAGATTCCGTTCTTTGTGTGCACCAAGGACAACCTTGTACGATAACGGGCTGGGGAACCTAGGACAGATGGTAAAGTTAGAAGGAAAATATGGCCCTCCCCCTTTATGGGCACCCCTTCTGTGCTGTAAAATCACATCTTCCCTAGGCACTCGCAATTCAGAATCAAGGACCTCTGAGTGGCAAGAAACAGACTGACGAGTCGTCTGAAGTTGGCCATTAAGAAAAGTTCTCTCTACTGCTTTTGGTTTTTCCACAGAGGAAGGCCGAAGCCAACACAGAAGTCAGCACAAGGACAGACACTCATTTCGGGGTGCTTGGTGGTGACCACAGCCTCTCACAGTGAGTGACTCCATGCTTGGCATATCCAGACACGCACCTGAACCAGGTCTTCTTCACTTCCTTTCTGGAAACCCTTCTCTCATCTGCTGTGTGTTCAGTTGCCCTGTCCTTGTATTTCTGCCTCCGGTTTTTTCATAATCTCCCCTAGTTTCATTGCCATTTCCTAGCTCAGGCCCTCATCACCTCTAGCCTGGACGATGGCAGTCGCCTTCTAGCTGGTTTCTGAGCTCACTTGTCCTCCCTCCATGAAGATAACTTGCTTTCGCTCGTAGTGTCATTCAGTTTACGAAGCACTCACACATCTGTGATCTGGTACTTACTGGCCTGTCTGCCTCCACGCTCCCCCACAAGCCATCCTCATTACACAAGAGCTAGAGAAATATATTTTAAATGTAAATCAGACAAAAGGACGCATATTGTTTGATTCCACGTATATGAATTTAATGGATATCATTATCATCAGGGCATGCAGCAAAGACAAGATCCCCAAACATGTTTTTACGGGATCCTGCATAAACGTTGCCTCTGTTGCCCTGCACCCCTTCAACCAATGCCAAGTGTCACCCCAGAACTGGGGATTCAGGGGTCTTGCCTTCTTTCCCCCCAGCTGTCGATCTCTCATCTTCCTAACAGCCTCTCCACGAACACATCAGAAGACTAGTCCCATATTGGGAACCCAATAACTTCAAGTGAAAAATAATTTAACACTCTTAATTTGTAGGCTGTGTCAAAGCCCTGTTTACCTGGAGAAACAATATTCAAGTTGGAATTGTAGACTGAGAGACTCTGAGAAACCCTCCCCTTCTCCTGCATGCCCCCCACTGGCTGGTAAACCCATAGAGACAAAGAGTAGACTAGAGGTTACCAGGGGCTGGGGGAGAGGGTTTGGGAGTAACCCTCAGTGGGTGCAGAGCTTCTGTTGAGGGTGATAAAACGTTGTGGAAATAGATGATGGTGATAGTTATGTGTGAGGAATGTAGTTAACGTCACTGAATTGTACACTTAAGAATGGTTACAGTGGTAAATTCCGTATATATTTTACCCTAATAAAAAGTGTGTATCAGATTTTACCACTCCCTTTCCTCATGCCTTCAGCAACTTAAAGTGAACTAGAATAAAATCCAAGCCCTGTGTCACAGCCGGTCAAGGCTGCCTGCTCGCAGCATCACATCCACCGCATTGGTCCACCACAGGGACTTCTTACTTGCTTTGCCCTTCGCCCAGAACATCCTTATCCCAGGTCTCCGGGGCCGGGTCCTTTCATGATTCAGCCTCAATTCAGATGCCTTTCTCTCAGGGAGCCCATCCCACCTCTGCTAATCCCTATCCCGTCACTTGTTTGCTTTCTCTGCAGCACTTCATGACCTCATGGATTTGTTTATATCTTTATCCACCATCCCTCCCTGCTACCATATTAGCTCCTTGCAGGCAGCATCTTTGTCTGGGTCATTGCTGCTTCCCCTGCAATGGGGCCTGGCACAGAGTAGGTTCTCATTAAATCCTACTGAATGAATGGGTGGCATTCTTGTTTTCTACCCCACCACTCCCCTTCATCCTATGCTGCAGATGAAATCACCTACCCTCCGTGCTCTTTGTGCTACCCGCTAAATTCAGACTGTCTTTCTCCGCATGCCTCATGTTCAGTAGGTCCAAAAACCTGCCTCTCCCAAGGCTCAGAGCACCACCCACCATCTGCACGAAGTTTTCCAGCTTGGTGTTCTCTCTGCCTTCGCGGAATCCTCAGGGCTGTTTGTCTCCCTCTGTTTTCACTCTGAATGGTAGTTGTCTATATACGAGGCTGCATTTTTCTGACCAGATTATAAAACTGCATTTCTCTGACTAGACGTGTCTTGACTATAGTGGGTACTCAGTATGTCATGATGGAGGGAAGGAAATAAAGAAAAGAATAAAGGAGCAAAGGAAAAAAGAAGAGGAAAGGAGGAAGGAATGAAGGAGCAAAGAAGGAAGGAAATCCTTAAGACAAGTCTTCCTGTTGGTTGTCCCTGCACGTACCTCTGCAAGCAGTGAGCTGCAGTCAGCACCCACTCCGGGGATATTAAAGTGCCCCCACAAAAGTGCACCCCAAATCTAGAAGAGAAGAATGTCAGGATTTTAGTTCAGATACAGTGTTTTACTCTGTTCCATTATACAGAAAGGAAGAAGGAACTGTTAGCTCAATTTTGATAATATTGATACCTCCCCCCCATAAAAAGACTCGCAACCCATCACCAGGATAATAGTAACTTTGAGTTGTGTTTCAGTTGTGGGATTTTCCAGCTGGCTCTGTTCACACCACTCTGTGAGATGGCTTGAAGAGGACCGGGCTCATCCTATTCACAGGAGAACAAAATGGCTTTGACCTATCAGCTCTGGACCCCAGCAGAAGTGACCAGCCAAGGAGCTTTCCCTTGCAGCCTCTTTATTTTTTTTATTTTTGACGAAAGCTATGAAAGATCTCATGGATCCATCTTTAGGGTGCCAAATATGAACTCAAACAACAGTGAGTCCCGGGAGTATGCAATCCTACCTGAGAAAATATACTTTTGGGGGGATGGCCCCTAAATCACTGAGTTGATTGGACTGCTTAGGCAAGTTGTGGCTCCATACACGTGGTGTGAGCCACTCTGAACCAGGCTGTAATGAAAAGGAATGTAAATTGTAAGCACCTGAGAGCAGATGTGTTAATATGTCAGCCAGGAAATAGACCACAGTGAAGTTTGGGAAAGAGCAAATAGTTAACAGGTAAAAGATGAAGGTTCTGTGTATAGACCAAGAAGTTGCTCAGTGATAAGGTAAAGAAAAGTCAACTCGATAACAGAATGAAGTATAAAGTAAGCAAGTTTATTGATGGCATTCACAAGTTATGATACCAGCCTCTTTAGTGGAGGACAAGGTGAGGCAGGAAGCCAAACAAGTGAGCAGATAAGCCTGTTTCGTATGTGTGCTTTATATGAGATACTCAAGAAAACTGAGCTCATTAAAGCAGTACTCCACTGAGACAGTAACCCAAACTGTCTTGGGTTCTGTAGGATCAGAACTAGTCATCCTTAAATTATGGGGATTATGAGCTAGCCTCCACTGGGGGAGGTGCATTTGTGAATGGGTAGTCACCGTCTGAATTGAATTCAACAATTCACAAAAGTGTAAAAGAAAATAAGAGTCTATATCTGCGATAGAAAAGGAGCCCTGGTGGTGCAGTGGTTAAGTACTCGGCTGCTAACAAAAGGTCAGCGGTTCGAACTCAACAGCTGCTCTGTGGGAGATAGACCTGGCAATCTGCTCCCATAAAGATTACAGCTTTGGAAACCCTATGGGGCAGTTCTACTCTGTCTTGTAGGGTCACTGACTCAGAATTGACTCAATGGCAATAGGTTTGGCTTTTGTTTTTTATCTGTGATAGACTGTAGGTCGTTTTGTCCCTCCCCCAAAAGTGTCACATTTCTAAAAATATCCCATTTTACGATGAAACAGTGGATATATGTATGAACCCTCAAAGTAGCTTCAAAACATTTCCAGCAATTTTGAAATTTAATGTAGATTGCTACATCTTCAGTTTTTGATACCAGTAGCCCAGATCAAGGAAAAGATTCCAATTCTGGCAATTTTCACAGTAGAAAACCTAGAATAATAATATTTATATTTTTATAGTGTTTATTTCCTCATTAGGAGAATATAGAGGCAGTTTTTTACTGACATCTGAAATGTCTGGGCATAGGTTAAATGGTACATCTGCTAACCAAAAAGGTCGACAGTTCGAATCCACCAGGCGATCCTTGGAAACTCTCTGGGGCAGTTCTACTCTGTTCTATAGGGTCGCTATGAGTTGGAATCGACTCGATGGCAGTGGGTTTAGTATGAATGTAAGGGTTTTATGGGGCCCGCATAGGAGGCTGGTATAGATTGTTTCTGGAAATGGTCTTACCTTTTTGTCCTGAGACTGCTTTGCCAGGGCCAGGAATGCGGATTGGCCACACACCCACCTACAACCCTTCCAGAACACTTCTTCGGCTCCACCCTGGGCTTTCCACAGTCAACTGAGGGCGTGGCTCAAAGTGAGAGAACATCACACTTAATGGAGTGAAAGGTAGCAACTCTGCCAGTTAACTCAGGATCCATTAACGTCTCAGAGCACTGAATGGTAGGCATCCCAAAGCCCAAACTAAGTAGTAAAACCATAAGCGTTTTTTAAAGATTTTCTCTAAGTTTCAAACATGGTAGTAGGGGTCACACAACCCTCTACTTTCAGGAAAATATAAATACTTTGTTATTATTTTGTTGGGGAAGTGACAAAATAAATTGGTATAATTAGACATTAGAATGAAATCTTTTCTGGGATGACTTCAATTGGCAAAATTGTTATTCCAACTCTGTGTACCATATCTAGAACACTGTATCATCATTCCCATCATCATCATCATTATCATCTGAAAACCATAGCTGGCATCCCCATCGAAAGGCACTAAGGATATTTTTTAATACGACTTCGTGCGTGTTTATATGTGAGTGTATGTGGTGTGTACGTGCATGTGATTGTATGTATTGTATGTAGCAAGGATAACTAGCCTAAATCGAAATACCATCTTCTCTCAGCCAGCCTTTACATACTTCTGGACAGCTTAAAGAAATTCATGTGTAGTTTAAAAGGTTAATCAGTGGTCCTTTTTCATTTTAAAGATGAGCTTCCTTGTAAATTAAAAACACTGTAAAGATCAAACTTACTAGTCTAACAGAAACTGGAGAAACCCTTCGAGTACAGCCCCCAGGCACCCTTTTATCTCAGTACTAAAGTCATTTCTGAGGCTCACCCTTTGGCCAAAGATTAGACAGGCCCGTAAGACAAATGATAATACACGTAGTTCAACCACGTAGAGGAGACTACATGGGCACACCAGCCCAGGGGCAAGGACGAGAAGGCAGGAGGGGCCAGGAAAGCTGGACAAATGGAAACAGGGAACCCAAGATCGAGAAGGGGAGAGTATTAACATGTCACGGGGTTGGCAACCAAAGCCACAGAACAATATGTGTATTAATGGTTTAATGAGAAATTAATTTGCTCTGTAAACCTTCAACTAAGGCACAATTAGAAAAAAAAAAAAAAATAGCAGTGTAGATGCTTAGAAGTTTTAAGAAAAATGACAGATAATTTCTCACTTAAATAAAATTTAAAATCTCTCAGGGAATAAGCGATACAACCTTAAAAAAAAAGAGAAAAAATGCAAGCAACCTAAATATACAAAAAAAAAAAAAAAAAAGTGCCATTTAAAGTCATATCTTAAAAAGATGTTTCATTCTAAAACAATCCAAATAAAACCAGCAAAAACCACTTTCGGAAAACCTGTTGCCATCAAGTCGATTCCGACTCATAGAATTTCTTAACTTCCAATAGCTATCCTTTTAAGCACTGACCTGACATACTGGGAAACCTATGATTCACTATTTCATTTATTTATTTATTCATTCAGCAAATATTTATTCAAAGATTCATTGCCTACTCCGTGCCGGGCACTGTTCTAGGTACTAACCCACCCAGTGCCATCAAATCGATTCCGACTCATAGCCACCCTATAGGACAGAGTAGAACTGCCCCATAGAGTTTCCAAGGAGCGCCTGGTGGACTTGAACTGCCGACGCTTTTGTTAGCAGCCGTAGCACTTAACCACTATGCCACCAGGGCTTCCCGTTCTAGGTACTAGAGGGGCAAAAGAAATAACTAAGGTCTCTGTTTTTAATCTTTACATCCTAGTGGGTTGAAATATAAAAAGGATGGTTAATTGGATGGTTCAGTTGAGGCTCCAAAGGTGGTCAAGAGAGGAGTAAGACTAACCACCATATGTAGATTCCAAAGAAAATAGCCAGTTCTACAATTCTTGTCCCCTTACCCATGTTGAGATGCAAAAGTATCATGTTCTTCTAGATAGGAGAAAGAAGACAAACAGGGAAGAGAATATCTTTAGAGAGTTCTAATGGACTGTGAGGTTTGCCACCACCATCTGTGATGGTGGCATGTGAGGCTAACCATGAACTTGATGAGAAGGGTTTCAATCAGACCACTTGGAGAGCTTGAGGTCTGTTTCCTGCAAAACGGGGATCCCAGGCTTGAGGAAGCTAAAGCAGCTTGTGGTGGCAGAGGGAAGTTACAGATGAATACCAGGCACAGCTGTGGCACAATGGCAGGAACTCAAGGCTCAACTTCAAGGAAATCCTGCCAACAGTCAAGGGTAGAGAAGCCTGGCAGTACGATGCAGTAGGGGCACCAGAGAGGGCAGAGACTGAGGCTCAATGAATGACCAGCCAAAGGAGAGGCAGTAACCCCCTAAGGAACTTACAGGCAGGGGGAGGGCCACCAAGAGAACTTTTGCAGAACATCCAAAAGCATCCACTAGAGAAGGAATCCAGTATAAACTCGTGCTAAGTCCAGAGAGCACAAAGCCATCTTACAGTGGTATCAGTCAAGTAGGATCTTTTCTATCACCCTTACCTCTCCTCCTCTCCTGCTCATCCAGGAGTGGCTCAAATGCAAACCTGGCACTGTGGCTCCCATACTCTTAACCACTCCACCAGACTACCTCTGCAAATAATCTACCAATGCTGGACTTAAGTGGCTTTGCAACCTACATGCCTTTCCTCCAGCTCTAGGTCCTTCTACGCCCAGACACTGCCATATGCAATCAGACCACGAAAAAGAGAAGGCTGTAAGCCATGACAAATTCTGTTGCAAAGATTAGTCAGCAGAAAGTAAGATAAGTCCCAAGTCAAAGTGGCTTACTTTTTCCAGGTCTACTCTTGAGTTTGTTATCCCAGTCTTTTAAGAACTGATGCCATCTCCCCTTTCCCTGGCTCAAGCCTCCTGCTCCCTAGAAGAGTCTCAGAGCAAAGAGGTAGGAACCAGGCAAGCATCTCTAAGGTATGCAGCCAATAGATGGCTAATGAATAGTCACCTTAGGTTAAAGGAAATGAGAGGCCCTGCATTACTTTTCATTGAATTCTTAGGATGACAACTTAAAGGTTTACAATATACATCGTATGTGTCTCTTTTCTTACATCTCAGCTGCTCAAAGGGAAATTTTCCTACCTGGGTGACTAAATCTGCCTGTGTTTTTTATTCATCCCTCGCTAACACTGGAGAGTTCAGTGGGACAGCTCTGAGGCTGATCACATCACCTCTGAGCTTGCTCTTTGGAGAATTTTATATTTACCTTATTAAGGGAGGAAGGATTCCCTAACAAGTGGGACCAAGAGTAGGACAGGTTCAAGATGCCCATGATGAAGAGAGGGCTCAGCTGAAGAGGCTTCTGGAACTCCCTGAGCATCCACCTCTTCCCCAGAAGTGCTCAGCTCAAAAGCCCTTTTTTTGCAGATCCATATCGAGGAGATGATCGCTACTTTTATTAGAGAAGTTGTTTCCTTTCAAAGAGGGAGCTCTGGTGGCGCAGTGGTTAAGTGCTTATCTGCTAACCTAAAGGTCGGCGGTTCGAACCCACTAGCCACTCCACAGAAGAAAGATGTGGCAGCTAGCTTCTGTAAAGATTACAGCCTTGGAAACCCTATGGGACAGTTCTACTCTGTTCTACAGGGTCCCTATGAGTCGGAATCGACTCCATGGCAACGAGTTTAGTTTAGTTTTGGCTCCTTACAAAAAAGAAAGCAACCTACCACACAGAGGGACATCACAGTAGTCAAAAAGCTTTTTTGGATCCATTGTGTAGCACCAAGGACCATTGACATCTCCATCCGGGTTGCGGCAGTACTGAAAAAAAGGGCAGATGTACACGATCTCGCTCATATTGGGGCCAAGAGGGAGGGGAAGTTATTCCAAGGCACAGTCATTTCACTGTTGCCCGTAGAAGATGAAATGTCGTGTTCCTTTTTTGAGGGGGAGGGTTTGTAGAGTTATTTTGAGGATGGTTGTAAAGCCCCTGAATCCATGTTCCATTGGACATGTCCCTTTATTCCAAAGGAGCTCAAACTATGAGGCTTGAGAGTAAGTGGTGGCATCAGAGGGGTCCTGAGGTAGAGGATACATAAAATGCTCCCCCCCCGCCAGATGTCTGAATTGCAGAGATTGTAGAGGTGCCCAGAAAAAGAGGACAGTGGGATACTGTTGGCAAGTCTTGTCCCTGCTTCACTGCAGCAATGTTCTACCTGATAAAGCCATTTGCCTCTTGGTTCAGGAATGTTTATTTCCACGGATTGTGTACATTCCATGGGCCAAACCACAGAATGGTAGTGTCTTCCTTTCCTTCCCTCTACAAATCCCCTATAGAAAGCCATCCTGGAGAGTGAGTGAGCCTGGAGAGAACCTGCTACATGGAGTCCTGATTGGCCTCATCAAAACATTTTCTAGAAGAATCCAACTAAAATGTCATCAAGGGCACCTTTGATCACCAGAGCCTAGAGGTCAAACACTAGAAATAGAACCAGCACCCAGTAATGGAAGCTGGTGCGAAATGTCCCAAAGGGAAAGAAGAGGCTGAGGAACCGACGGCAAGCATGGAGGTTTACCCACTGTGTTAGTTGTACTCTACAAGCTGGTACCGGTTATGTTTCAGGCAGAGTCCCATGAAATCTTTTTTTTTTTTTTCCCCTCCCTCTACCCACCAAACAGCAATCCCAGTCAATTTTCTGTCACAGAGCACCAATTCTGTGTGCAAAGATTGGTCAGCAGAAGGTGAAAGCCCAAGTCAAAGTGACTTACATTTTTCTCCAGGCCTGCCCGTGGATTCGTCTCTGGTGTGAAAATGTTGTGCCTGTGGGGCTCCTGTGCAGCCCACCCCTGGCACAGAGTGCCGGTAGCAGTAGTTGCCTTCTTGCCCCTGTATTGTTTGCCATTCCCAAACATGCAGTCTATAGGAACAACAAAAAGGGGGCTTATGAACTATTTGTTGCCCATGGAAATAGCAGTCACGAAATCAAACAACATATTGCATTGGACAAATCTGCTGCAAAAGATCTCCTTAAAGTGGTAAAAAGTAAAGATATCACTTTGAGGACTAAGGTGTGCCTGACCCAAGCCATGGTGTTTTTCAGTTGCCTCATATGCATTCAAATAGTAGACAATGAATAAGGAAGACCAAAGAAGAATTGATGCCTTTGAATTATGGTGTTGGTGAAGAATATTGAATACACCATGGACTGCCAAAAGAACCAAGAAATCTGTCTTGAAAGAAGTACAGCCGGAATGCTCCTTAGAAGTGAAGACAGTGAGACTTCATCTTATGTAAGTTGGACATATTATCAGGAGGTGCCAGTCTGTGGAGAAGGACATCGTGCTTGGTAAAGTAGAGGGTCAGTGAAAAAGAGAAAGACCCTTATCAAGATGGGTTGACACAGGGGCTGCAACAATGGGCTCAAGCATAGCATTGGTTGTGAGGGTGGCGCAGGACCAGGCAGTGTTTCATTCTGTTGTACATAGAGTGGCTGTGAGTCAGAACTGACGTGATGCCCCCAACAACAGTAACGACAACAATGTGAACTATTACATCGACCCGGGAAGGTGATGAATACATATTTGCAGTGACTTCGGGTTTCTCTAAGGAGACAGACTCAGTGGTCAGATCCTTCAGAACACCATGGAATGCTGACAGTCACCCTACTAATTTTAAGAAGTTCCAGAAAACATTACTGACTTGAAAATAACCACAAACTTAGCAGGATGTGAGAATCAAATTTCAGCTTGGACACTATGATAAACAAGACCGAGTGCCCGTGAGGATCAGCACCACACAGATGCTGCTCTAAACCATTCCACAACACTCAAATACATCACTACATCACTCTCATCAAGGGTAGAGAAAATGAGTGCAGATTGAAAGGATTTTATGACAAGTATTATCTAGGCTAGAGCTGTACTGTGAGCACCCACCCTCTGAGGTGAGAGGATAATATTAATAAAGATGATTTGGGCCCTCCTTTTCCCCCAAACTTGTCCCTCATTTCAAGCCTAGGGAATGGGGACTTCCACGGGGTCCCTCAGAGAATTTGCTATGTGTCCCATATGGGGGCCCAGTGGACCCATGTTCTGATGGCCACTTATAAAATTTAAAGAGCAAAAACCGAACAGCTAGCTTCTCTGCTGAGGGTGAGAATGTGACTGGGAGCAGGGTGTACGATTTAGCCACGTACCCAGTGTGGGTGTGCATATGAGAGACCGTGTTAGGTCATCGCAAGTCTTGCTGCGAGGGAGACCGAGATGGCGCATCTGGCCTGCCCAGTCTCAGCAGGGAAGAGGAAGCAGAGGTGTGTCCACCCTGCTCTGGGGAACACCAGGGGAGGAAGTGTCAACATCAGCAAGTGCACAGTGGGGCAGGAGAGGCCTCAACTTCCAACCAAATTCTCATCTTTAATCATTACTGTCTGGAGGATTCTGTGGCATCCAAAAGTGATTGGAAAGCCGCAGTCAATGACAACCACCTGAGTTGTCATTCTGGGCCAGGTGGGGAATTGGCCCCTCTCTGAGTCCTCTCAGCCTGCCACCTTTACACCTTACAGTTACCTCCCAACTGCAGGACCAGGCGCTAAGTACTTCCACTTATGAACCCAGGGCTCAGGAAGCGTAGAGGAAGTACTGGTTATTCTTTTCCTCACACCTCAGATGATGACCAAATTCTTAACATTCAGGCCAGATAACCCATCTAGCTACAGGTCCGCTTTTCCAGCTCTTTGTTGGAGAGCATCATTTGACCATCATACTAGCCGTTCTAAGTCAGAATGTTCCAAACCAAATTGATCATTTCTATTCCTCTACAAACGAGGGAGGGACTTGCTTTTCTTGGATTACCCATTCTGCCAGTGCCGTCGTTATTGACCTTTTAATCGACTCAGGCTCAAAATTTTATGCCTCAAAGCCAGTTTGTTGTCCTAAAGAAAATGCCCACCTATGTAAGGCCAGCAGTAGCAGTGTTGGTTCTTAGAGGGATGAAGCACTCAGTCTTCCTCTCACATGCCCTGTCCTCAGCCAGCACTGGAGGGCAGCATTTAAACCTTGGGCACCAGTAAGATTTTCCATCTCTTTTCCTCCCGATGCCAGAGTGATAGAAGATCTCTGGACACAGACCTCTTACCTGTTTCGGAAGGAGCCTCGACTTGTGGAACGTGGGACACAGCAGGAGAGTTTGGGGCACTCCCTGCTGTCTCTGAACACCTCTTCAGATTACAGTACTCCCATCGGACACTGGGATGAGTGGTAAAGCACCAAGGTCTTTCATCAGCATCTGGATTCCTGCAGTAGTTCATTGTCAAGTCACTGTGAATTCCAAAACAGTATAAGTCAGGAGAGTGGGAGAATCTTCAGGGATACCCAAGCACCCTCTGAAGTTTGTTATGAAACAGAAGTATAGACACATGACTTTGAAATGTTTTATTAAAGGTACAGCACAAGCATAAATGATTGTCTCTGTCACCAAGGCCATATTTTCCAATTACCAATCCTTCTTTGTTTCCAACTTTCACATTCCAATCACCAGTAATTATCAATGCATCTTGATTGCATGTTTGATCAATTTCAGATTGCAGAAGTTGGTAAAAATCTTCAATTTCTTCATCTTTGGCCTTAATGGTTGGTGTGTAAATTTGTAAATCAACTGGTTTCCCTTGTAGGCATATGAATACTATCGTATCACTGACAGGATAGATTTTGATTTTTTTTGACAATGAATATGATGCCATTCCTCTTCAATTTGTCATTCCCAGGATAGTAGACCGTATGATTGTCTGATTCAAAATACCAGGCCACATCAATGCCTAGGATACCGACCTTTATGCATTCCATTTTTGATGACTTCTGATTTCCCTAGATTTATACTTCATGTATTCCATGCTCTGATTATTAATGGATGTTTGCAGCTGTTTCTTCTCATTTTGAGCCATGCCGTATCAGCAAATGAAGGTTCTGAAAGCTTGACTCCACCCACATCATTAAGGTCAACTCCACTTTGAGGATGCAGCTCTTCCCCAGTCCTATTTTGAGTGCCTTCCAACCTGAGGGGCTCATCTTCCAGCACTTTATCAGATAATGTTCTGCTGCCATTCATAAGGTTTTCACTGGCCAATTTTTTAGAAGTAGATTGCCAGATCCTCCTTCCTAGCCTGTCTTAGTCTGGAAGCTCCAGTGAAACCTGTTCACCATGGCTGACCCTGCTGGTATTTGAAATACAGTGGCATGGATTCCAGCATCACAGCAACACGCAAGTCACCGCAGTATGACAAACTGACAGACGAGTGGTGGATGGATGAAAGTAATATTACTGTAAATATCAGGTAGATAACATGGGTTTAGGGCTTAAAAGATTTATGAAAACTAACCTGGCAAATGAGCTACCAGGCAGGATCTCATTTCTATCAGATGCGCTATGAGAAAATGAAAGTGGCTGAATCTTCTCTGCTCTTTTTACCACATTCTCTGCCAGCTGCAGCCACTAGGGGGCTGAAGGAATGGTGATTAAAGAATAGTGAGGCCAAGGGCTAATGGGAGAAGTCTGGGTGGACTAGGGGATCTGAGTGTTTAGGGGGAGTCAGAAAAAAATAAGAGATGTAGCAGGGCCTGTGAGAGGCCTGAGGAAGCACTGGACAATTCTGTTCACTCTGGGGACCCCCAAGACCATTGCCCCAACCTCTCGGAATTTCTAGGGCTTGGAGTCCCCTTTAACATTCAGACTCATGACCTGTTGTTATCTGGGAAAACATGAAACACAATGTGTATTACGGGAATCCATCACTGTATAGCTTCTGTAAGTAAGTGACATAGTCTCAGGCCAGGCCCACAGTTTGAGGGAGCCAATCAGTGGATTTCCAAGCAAATGGACGTGTTAAAAGGCTTATGGTTTGAAATATATGTGCTTTTTCTCTTTTTTTCACTTGAAGTATACTTTTTGTTTTTATATTTTACATATGATGAAATGCATAGATCTTAAGTATATAGTTGATGAATTTTGATGAAGGAGATACCTGTGTGACCGCATTCCTATCATATAGAACATTTCCATCACCCCAGAAGGTTCCCTGTGTCACTGCCTGATCACGCTATGGATTTGTTTCACCATAAATTAGTTTTGCCTCTCCCAGAACCTCATGTAAATGGACTCATACAGCATATACTCTTTGGTATCTGGCTTCTTTCACTTAGTATAATGTTTTTGAGCATCATCCGTGCTATTTTGGAGTCTCAGTAGCTTGTTCCCTTTATTGTTGAATAGTATTCCATTGCATGAATACACCACAAATTGTTTATCCATTTTCTTATTGATGGAAATTGAAATTGTTTCCAATTCAGGGCTATTGTGAATAAAGATGCTATGAATACTCTTGCAGATCTTTTTATGGACTTATGTTTTCACTGCACTTGAGTGAATATTCAAGAGTAGAACTGCAGGTTTATATAGTAAATGCTTATTTAATTTCATAAGAAATCACCAGGCTGATTTCCAAAGTGGTTGTACCATTTTCTACTCTCACCCTCAGTATATGAGAGTTCCAGTTGCTCCATATGCTTGATACCACTTATTGTTGTCTATGTTTTTAATAGTAGCCATTTCCAGTGGGTGCGTGGTGGTGTCTAATTGTCTCATTCTTTGTCCTGTTCTTATTTGTCTCTTTGTCTCATTCCTATTTCCTCGATGGCAAAGGATGTTAAGCATTTTTTCCTGTGCTTATTGGCCATTTCCTTATCTTCCCTTGTGAAATGCTATTCAATTCTTTTGCCCATTTTTATCAGGTTCTTTGTCCTCTTATAACTAAGTGGCAGGAATGTTTAATTATTTGTGGCATATATGGATTGAGAAGATTTTGCTCTTTTCCTAGTCATTGTTCTTTGTCCAGCTTTGTGGAATCTCTCCCTATGCATGTACAGCTTTGTATTCAGCTAGAATCTTACAGGGGACTTCTGTGCAGATTTCTGAGCTCCTTCCCTGCACAGATCCTTTTTCATTATTGCCCTGCCTAGTAAATCCCCACTGTTTCAGTAAGCCTAGACTCCAGTCTCTGTCTCCTCAGCTCAGCAAGACTGCTATGATCTGCACTGACTCCATCTCTTTGCATTGCATCCAGAAAGTGTCTCCAGAAAGAAAGTCAGGGAAATTATGGGGTTCACCACATTTGCTTCCCTCTCTAGGGGGTCTCAGTCCTATGCTGCCTGTTGTCTGCCTTCTGGAAGCAGTCTCCCATATATCATATAGATACTTATGGCAGAAAGGCTAGCCTGGTCAGACTTGGTCTTTTGTCCATCTGCCTGCCCAGTTCACCTGTCACCATCTGTACACTTCCTGACTCTCATCTGCCTTCCTGCTTTGGCTCTTCCTATCATAGTAACACTATTCCTTCAGATTACCAGAGCTCAGGACCCAGTGTATCTGTACAGGTCAGATCACACACCTACAAAAACACATGTGACCCATAAACACAAATGGCAAATGCAAACTTCACTTCAGTGGCTGGAGGCTGGAATGATAAAATTCCGTTGTTGAAAGACTGCACTCATGTTTAGCTGGTATTGTGGAATGGTACTGTTTCTAAGATTTTAGTAATTTTTTTCTCCTAATTTTTCCACTAGTAGAACCTCACCACCCCCACCTATCCTGCCCCCATCTGCAAAACTACTCAGGAAACATAGCCAGCCTCTAAGTTCTTATCTCTCAGACATTGCTCAAAAGCAAGGTGCTTGAGACATTTTGTCTCACATTCTGAAGCCAATAGAAGTTTGGTGCTAATAAGTTAGCTTAAAGCATTGCTCTTCTAACAGTTATTTTAAATTGGGTGTTGCTTGTCTTATGGCTAAAATCAAAGACATACGCATCTGGGTAGTTTTCCGGGGTCTTATAATGATGGTGTGGTGTCATAGATAACCAAGACTGACACTTCTTCCCTGTGATTGTAGTGGAGGAGGTTCCTCGATAAGTCTGTCCATTGCCCTGATAGCACTCCTGGACCACAGGGGTTTGTTCAGGTGGCACTGAAATGGAAATAGAAGAGGTCAACTTGAATAATGAATGACTGGAACAGAGAAACGTGTCATTTATTATATGAACAGTGTTCTCGGGACTTACCACTGTGCTTTTTTCTATATTTGTAAAAAGGTGGACATGCAAATAAAACAGTATATCCACAGCATTCTAGAACTTGAATGACCTAATTTTCCTTGGAAATATTTAATATTTAACTCAAAATAGGAGAAAACAAATATAACAGAGTCCTTATTCTTAGAAATTGTACTCATTTACAAGCTCTTTTTCATGGATCTCCAATGGGTGCTCTTGAGAACAATTGGGAGGAAGCCACACTCAGGGTGCAGACTGCAAGTGGTGATTGGCTGTCAGTGGGAGACAGACATGAAACCCTTACACATTTCCTCCAATCCTTTGCTCATACAAAGCAAAAGCCATAAGCTGCTATGGAATAAGGCAGGAGATGCTTCTGTATTCAGAACAGCAGGCAAAGTTCCATTGCTTATGGGAGAGGAGGCAAAAATCTTATTCCCCTAGAGAAGGGACAGGAAACTCTTGTGCCCAGGATCCTGCACTGACACAAAGCAGGAGATGGCTACTCTTCTTCTACGCAAGACCCACCATGGATACAGGTTAGAGTTTGACTCTGTGGGACAGAGGGACAAGAGCACTGAGAAACCCCTGCCTTCAAAGCCCAGGTGCACAGACTTTGTCTAAGGCTGAGGCTGGACTAGGAAAATAAAGAACTCTCCTCCCCCCCCCCGCCCCCACGAAAGTTGAGCGGCCTGTCACTGGGGTGAGATGGAGAGCATGGTTGGGGGGCTCTATGGAACAGGCTTGCAGTGAGTGTTTCTAGCAGGGGGTAGACTGGGAGCACTGAGAAAATGCGTCAACACCCCAGGCTCCACTCTGAGCACAAGATAACAGCAGCCCATTGATGAAGGAGTAATGTCTGTGGTGTACATAAGATAAAAATAGCAGCAATAAAACCCAAATTCACTTTAACTGCCAACTATATAGACTCAATTACCAAACAACATGCTGACAGAAGAGGGGAGCCCATTTCAAAGTGTAAATAATATTTACCACGACCTGTACCGTTCTTCTAGCAAAGTTCAGCATTTGATTAAAAAAAAATTACAAGACACATCAAAAAAGCCAAGCCGGGGGGGGAGGGGGGGGAAGGCGGGAGGATATTTTCCGGTGATAAAGCTATCAATAAGCCAGACTCAGGAATAACTAGATGTGAAAACTGTCAGATTGGAATTGTGTAATAACAATGATTAATATATTGGAGGGTCTTGTGGTAAAGGTGGAAAATATGCATGGATTGGTGGGGAATTTAATTTCAACAAAGGGTGGAAACTATCAAAAAATAAAATGAAAACACTGGAAATAAAAACTATGATACCAGAGATGAAGAATTCCTCCAGTGAGCTGATAAACAGACAACACAATTGAGGAAAGAATCAGTGAACTTGAAAAAAGGTTAGTAGAAATTATCCAAACTGAAACACAAAGAGAAAAAAAGGGAGGGGGGGAGCAGAACAGGCATCCAGGAAATGTGGGACAATATGAAATGGTCTACAATTTGGATAAGTGGAGTCTAAAACGGAGAAGAGAAAGAGAAGGGAAAAAGAAATATTTGAAGGGATAATGGCTGGGAATTTTACAGAATTAATGAAAACCCCATAAAACCAATTGCTATTAATTCCAACTCACAAGGACCCTGTAGGGCAGGGTAGAGCTGCCCCATAGGATTTCCAAGGCTGTAATCTTTATGGAAACAGATTGCCACATCTTTCTCCTGTGGAGTGACTGGTGGGTTTGAACCACTAACCTTTCAGTTAGCAGCTGAGTGCTCCAAGCACTGCACCACCAGAGCTCCTTTAATGAAAACCAACAATCCATACATCCAAAAAGTTCAGAAAACTCCAAGCAGGATAAATGCAAATAATAAATAAGCACACCTACACACTCTGTAGCACACCTACACACTCTGTAGTCAAACTGCTGAAAACCAAAGATGAAAGTCTTAAAGGCAGACAGAAAAAAAAAAAAAGAAACATTAAATATGGAGATCAGATTTCTGGTCAGAAACTATTCAAAACAGAAGATAATAAGTAGCATCTTTAAAGTGGTGAAAGAAAAAAACTATCAACCCTGTCAACCCAGAGTTCTATAGCTGACAAAATTATGTTTTAAAACTGAAAAAGACAAAATAAAGGGGTTGAAAGATTTCCTCACCAGCAGACCTGTGCTGTAAAAATATTCAGAGAAGTTTTTTCAGAAGGAATATGACATTTGGATCTATACAAAGAAAAGATCATCAGAAGTGATAAAGGTAAATGTAAAAGATATTTTTCATTTATAACTAAAAGATGACTGTTCAGGGCAAAAAAAAAGTATCACTCTATTATGGCATTTGTAACATAATGGAAGTAAATTATTTGAGAACAATAGCACAACATTTGGGAGGGAGGAAACTGAAGTATGCTGTTTTAAGTTTCTTACATTTTACATGAAATAGAATAATCTTATGTGAAGGTGAACTATTTTCACATAATATTCTAAAATGTATTTTATAAACTGGAGAAACTACTAAAAATATTAAAAATAGGTTTAACTAATAAGCAAATTAAAAAAAAAAAACCAAAAACCAAACCCATTGCCGTCAAGTCGATTCCAACTCATAGAGACCCTATAGGACAGAATAGAACTGACCCATACAGTTTCCAAGGAGCGCCTGGTGGATTTGAAATGCTGACCCTTTGATTAGCAGCCATAGCTTTTAACCACTACACCATCAGGGTTTCCAATAAGCAAATAGTCCAGATTAAATACAATCATGAAGATATTCAAGTGAAGGCAGAAAAAGAAGAAAAAAGGGATAAAGTTCAAACAGGACAAATAGAAACTGACTATATAGTAGATTTAAATCCAGCTATATTAATCGTTACATTAAATGCAAATGGCCTAAATACCCCAATTAAAAGGCTGAGAAAAACATAATTCTACAAACACTAATGAAAAGAGGCTGTATTAATATCAGCTAATGTAGACTTCAGAACAAGGAATAGTCCCAGAAATAATGAGCAACATTACAAAATGATAAAGGGGTCATTTCATCAAGAAGACATGCTAATCCCATATATGTATGTACCTAATGGATCTTCAAAATGTGTACAACAAAAAGAACTGAAAAGAGGAATAGTTGAAAGCATCGCTATTCATCTCTCATCAGTAGAACAAGGAGGTAGAAGATCAGTTAGAAGACAGAAGAGCTAAGCAACAACGACTTGACCTAATTGACCTTCACAGAACAAGCCCCGAACATCAGCAGAACTCACATTCTTTTCAAGAGCACGTAAAACATCCCCAAGATAGGACATACTCTGAACCACAACACAAACCTCACAGAGAGCATGTTCTCTGACCACCACAGAATTAAACTATAAATAAAACTATTGCATACTGTGATGACCCCACTGGGTAGACAAAGAGGGCCTTTGGGGCCCTGAGGCAGCTCCCATTATCCTTTCTTACATATTGCCTCCGTGGATGATGCGGATGAATCGCAGGATGGTACATTGCAGTGTTCCCATCTCACATCGACGTTGGTTGTGTAGCACCAAGGGGTGCTTTCTCCATCAGGGTTACGACAGTAGTTTTCATCCAGATTTCTGAAAAAGAAATGATTGTGTCTCAGGCTTTTCAAAAAGGCTACATAAATAAACAGACAAGGCACATGCATGCTTGTCAATGGTGATACTGGATATGTATTCAGTAATGCTCTATTGTTATACAGCCTCAGTGACAGAGGCCAGAGAGAAGCTGAAGCAGAGCAGGGTTCACAGGATTGTGGCACAGATGCTTCTCCCGGGTGAATGGTCGAAATATATTCCTTGACTTTGTCTAGTCAAGCAAAGTAGATCTTTTGCTACGTGCTGGACATTGTGCTATATGCTGAATATACGACGGGCATTTTACACACAGTTCTGCCTCCAAGAAGCGTAGATGCCAGCTATGGATTTTAAGTGTTATAGGGCAGTGGTTATCAAACTCTAGTGTGCATTTAGTGCAGGGCTCATCAAAACAGATTTGTGGGACCTGGCTCGTAGGTCTGGAGTAGGGCCGAGTATCTGAATTTCTAACAAATTCCTAGTGATGAGGATGCTACTGGTCTAGGGAACCACACTTTGTGAGCCAGTATTAAAGGAAAATCAGTGCTGAATTTCACTTCCCTTGCATGCGATTCAACACTTTTCACTCCAGAATACTTTAGTCCTGGGTTCGTATAATACCTAGAACTAAGGCCCGAGAGTGAGACAGGGAATGACACCAGCAGGGGACATACTTGCAGGGAAAGTTCTGCGGGGTCCTGTTGTGCTTGTGGGGGGTCTGCTCGCTCCAGCGCTGACAGGTGTGCCCAGATGCCGTAATGGCCACATTCCCTCGATAGGTTTCACCTTTTCCCTTCAGACACTGATGTGTCGGACCAGATGGTGGTGGCGATGTTGCTTGAATAAGGAAGATAAATCATAGTGAGTTTTTCTGAAATGAAGAATGCTCAGGCAGACTTTACAGGGAGAGGGGTGCAGGGACATCAGCCTATCTCCTTTGCTGCCCATCCTCTCAGAATTTGACACTTGAAAATTGTTGATCCGTTTCAGAAGAAGTAGATCGGGTAGAATCTATGTCTGTGAGGGCGTCTCATGAGGAAGTCCTTCAGAGGCTAGGCCCTCGGAGTAGAGGCTTCCTTCTTGATTCTCTTTCCTCAGTTCCTCATTATGTGGTATCGATATGTGTCAGCTCCCCTGCCCCACCCCGAACCCTTACATATGCCAGTGGATGATCCAAGTCCTTTTTGAAGACTAAATTAGTCCCTGAGTAAACATTAACTGAATGACATCCAGTACTCCAGAAAGCCAAACAACAGAAAGTTTATGGAAAGAAGACAATGTCTCTAAGGAAAGGTGTGTGCATCCAGAAATAAGGAAATTCTTGAGAAAAGAAAAATAAGGGAAAAAAAAGGCAAGAAGAGAAGCTGGTGTTCCTAAAGAGGGGGAATCCGTGAGGACCTGCCTTTTCCCAAAGGCCTGGCCATCAGAGCAGAGGAAGGGAAGCCAGCCACCAGGGCCTGCCGAGTTCTTCTCACCCCTGATGACTGTCTTTGTCTAAATTCTTAGGCCCATGCTTCAAATTCTCATAGAAGGAAAAGCTTATAGAATTGTTCCTTCTAAATTGTTCCTACTAGGTCTGCCATTTCTCTTCCCCCTGGACACGTTTCCCCTCCACTCCCCCACAAGGTGGAAATACTGAAAAACTGGGTACCCGAGACCCCCTTTGCTGACAAAGGAACAACTAGAAAGAACTCTAGTTGATAACAAGATCCACAGACCAGAATGCCAGCGATGCCATCCAAGAGCCAACATTTAACTGTACTCCTGAGAGGCAGAAGTCTCTGATAGGAAAAAGCATGATAAAAACATGATAAATGGATATTCTGATCAACTATCTACAGTTATCAATTAAGCCAGCTGCCATCAAGTCAGCTCCGACTCATGGCGGCATCACGTGTGTCAGAGTAGGACTATGGTCCAGAGAATTTTTACTGGCTGATTTTTTGAAAAGAGATCATCAGGGCTTTCTTCTGAGGTAACTCTGGGTGGACTCCAACCTCTTGATTAGTACCTACATGCTTTAACCATTTGCATAAAAGAACAATAACATCCCACAGGACTTTTAGGCACAGTGTTGTGTGTCATCCAGTTGATTCTGACTCATAGTAACACTATAGGACAGAGTAGAACTGCCCCATAGGGTTTCCCAGGCTGTAACCTCTAAGGGAGCAGATGGCCAGGTCTTTTACCCAGTGGAGTGGTTGGTAGATTCGAACCACAACCTTTCGGTTAGTAGCCCAAGCACTTAACCATTGCACCACCAGGGCTCCTTTGAGGCACAGTACTCAGGCACTAATGTTTTTTCCCTGATTCCCAGAGTAGACAAGGTCAGGAGCCCTAACTCCTTGGGATGAGTCATACTCACTGCAGCGGGGGATGTCGCAGAACTCCCAGCGCTTGTTGAGGTCCATGGTGAAGCACCATGGGCGGGGCTCCCCATCAGGGTTTCGGCAGTAATTCATTTTCAGGTTCTTGTTGGGAAATCTGAATGGGCGAGAGGGATTTCATAGCACTTGACATTGACAGTCGCTGATGAGAAGATTCTTAATTGCGGCAACGTTGAGCACCTACTATGTGCCAAGCACAGGCAGGCACCTGGATGAAGCATCCCTGTGGGCTGTCATTGAAAAGATGGTCATCTAGTAAAAGATTAGCTCAGTACGCCAAGGATTTTTTTTTTAACAGTTTGCACATGTAAAAAATCACTGAGCAGGCTCAGGAACTTCACTGTTTGGGCCATCTTGAAAGCCGATGTAAGCAAACTCCAGTTACACAGCTGCAGAATAACAATTTCCAAAACACAAAGTCCTCACTGATGAAAGATAGTCATTCAGTGCACAGTACAGCCGAGAGGCTGACATCTTCATATCCTAGGCATGGTCCCTCTAGTCTGCTGGGTTCTCTCTTGCTTTCATTTCAGCCTGCAGGAACTGAGAGCAGTGCACTGTGCCCCATTAGCCCCTGTCCCTAGAGAATGGGGTGAGGTCCCTCAGCCCCCCTTCACAGCAACCTGGTGCCTAAGGCCATTAGACACATCGTGCCCATGGCCTCTGGGCTGGTCCCATGTCCTTCCCTGAGACTCAAGTGTTCAGTCAGGATGGATGGAGCAGCCAAAGAAATCCTCTTCTATTTTCCCAGAAGTGGATTTACCTAGTTTTGGGCCTTGGGGCCTTTACTGTATTTCTCTTTGGAAGGAAAATTACGGCCTCTCTGCGTTGAGCTAGCTACTTGGGATGGGAGCTGCAAAAATCCAGTGGAGTTGCTTTCCACAGTGGAAGTGCTTTCCACACTTTGGCAGTTCTTAGACGCCCCTTTATGGCCCTTCAGACACCAAAGAATGAAGAAAAAGATCAGACGCAGCAGCAGAGTGGGAGGCGTTTTCCAGTATAATGAGTGTGAAATGTAACACTCAGAAAACCTTACTCAGGGAATCAGCACTACCTTCTAGGAAAGGAACTCATTCCTTTTTAAGTGAATTCCTTTTTCCCCACTGCAGAAAAACGCACCAACGTAAATACACATCAAACGTCAGGGGATTCACAGAACCCCTGAAGGCCACCCATAAATCAAGGTGAAGAAGCCGCGAGCCTCGCTGGTATAAAGAGAAGGGAGTAAACAGGAGGCAGAAAATGTCTGGAGAATACGCAAGTGACATATCTGTATTTTCTCAAATTTGAATGTGCATACACCCATCACTGGGGAACTTGTTAAACTGCAGATCCAGACTCAGTGGGTCTGAGATCCTGCGTTTCTAGCAGGCTCTCAGGGACCCCATTTTGAGTAGGACGAACGTGTATTCCACTTGCATCCGGGTGGGAGGATGCAAGCTCAGAAGTTCAAAAGTCTCGGGTATGTTCATTTCTGAGTCATCCTAGAATATGTCACAACAACAACGTCTGACAGAGCGACAGCGTCTTTAACATCTCACTCCCCCACCGTCCCCCCCAACCCCCAAGGGACTTACTTGGAAGGAAGGTATCCATGAGCATGTGGGCTCTGAGAGTCCCAGGCCTGGCAGTCAAGTCCGGATACGGTCTTGGAAATTTTGCCCTGATAGTTTTCTCCACTACAGTGCATGCATTCATCTGGACAGAGAGGGGAAGAAGGAAAGAAGGGAAAAAGAAACTGGAACGGATGAAGCAAAAAGATAGTGAAAGATAGATCCCACTAGAAATACCTCAAATACCATTGCCACTTAATTCATGTGCAGTTTCCAACAGTCACTAGAAAACCTGGCGATAAACACTCAGAATTTTCCAACACAACCCAAAGTGTCATTCTTTCTTCCAAGTGGTAGAATGACCGTATTTTGGTCAATATCCCCTCGACTATTGTAGTCATGACCGAATTCAGAAATTCTACAATACCAAGTCCTCAATCTGGGAGCCCCAGGCCCTGGGGGGGCGGAGTGTGTGCACATATTCTCAGAAGTCTGTGATTCCGTCTTAGAACGTGTAAATATTTGGTGTCTTGGTTTCAATAATCACCTTAGAAATTTTCTATGAAATGATTCTCTTCGCATGGGTGACCACCAAATATGCTGGCAAAGTCCTCAGATCTCAAGGATGGCATTTTTGTGTGTCTTGATGACCTCGTTGGAGAACAGTATTCACCTAGAGTGACAGGGCTTCCCTTCCCTCAACAATACAGTTGAGACTCACGACTGGCTGTTTTTCGTTTCCTTTTGGAAACTTTTTGGCAACCCTGGTGGTGTAGTGGTTAAGGGCTATAGCTGCTAACCAAAAGGTCAGCAGTTGAAATCCACCAAGCACTCCTTGGAAACTCTATGGGGCAGCTTTACTCTGTCCTATAGGGTTTTTTTTTTTTTATAGGGTTGCTATAAGTCAGAATCAACTTGATGGCAATGGTTTTTTTTTTTTTTTTTAATGGAAGCTTTGGTTTGGAATATCAAACTGTGATTAAAATAAGACAGTGTAGCAGAATAATGTATTACTTTAACCTTATTAAAAAAATTTTTTTTTTTTTGGTTAATAAGGAAAAGAGAGGCAGAGCTAATACAAAAAATATGCATTCATGTCAGCCTGTTGCCGTCAAGTCGATTCCAACACATAGCGAAGGAGTAGAACTGCCCCATAGGGTTTCTAAGGAGCGACTGGTGGATTTGAACTGCCATCCTGTTGGTTAGCTGCTGAACTCTTAACCACTGCGCCACCAGGGTTTCCATAGTAAGGGCTAAATGACCTGCAGATAAAGGATCACCTATGGTTCAAACAGATAAAAGCAGCGGGGGATCTGAGCTGTCACCTAGTATTAGTTCCACTTTCCAAACAGGGATGTTGCACACCCTTCCCCCACCCCTTAATTCATTCCCATTTGCAGCTGTAAATGAAGCAGTAAATGTGAAATGAAGAAAGCTTTTTTGATATAATGCCTTTTGAATTTTCAGCATTGAACTTTGAGGTGCACTATTCAATTGATCAGAGCCCTGGTGGTGTAGTGGTTAAGAGCTCAGCTGCTAACCAAATGGTTGGCAGTTCGAATCCACCAGCCACTCCTTGGAAGTGCAATGCGGCAGCTCTACTCTGTTCTATAGGGTTGCTATGAGTCGGAATCGACATGATGGCAGTGGATTTGGTTTGATTTTTTGGCCAGGCCATTAAAATAATGAATTGCTGACTTAAGAATTGGTTCGTTGTCTAGGTTCAACAAAACAATAAAATCTACCACGTTAAATTCATACTGTTCATTTGAATTTTATTGATTCTGTAGTTTAATTTTAATCATTTTGTAGTTTCATTTTAATCATTTAACTGCAATTTTTTTGTTTCAGATTATGTACTAGTTAATAAGAATAGGAAGTTTATCTCTAAAGTTTTGTCTAGTTTTATATTTGTACATCTGCAAGTAACGTTTTTAATAAAAGTAACTTAAGGCAATTTGGGGGGCAGGGTCCCGAGATAATTTTTTTCCTTTCCACCAGGGGCATCCAATTATTCGGTTTTGTCAAAGGCTGCACTAATTGACCATTAATAATATCTCTGTGGGAAATGGCTTTACACCAAGTTCTTCACAGATGAAGGGCCGTGGTGAGACTGTTTTCTAGAGGTATCCTGACCTTCACACTCGGGAATGTCACAGAATTCAAATCTGACGTCTGGGTTGGTGGTGTAGCACCACGGACCATGCTGGTCGTTGTCTGGGTTCCGGCAGTAGTTTTCCTCCAGTCCCTCGGATGGGTATTTTTCAGGAATATATCTGTGTAGAGTGGAAAAGAGGCACTTTGACTGGCAGTATTTAAAAAAATGAGCGTTTTGTCAGCAAGTTGGGATAAGATGCTCTCTATGTCCCATCTGAAATGTCAGTTTCTGTCATCCCGGCACATTCCAGTTTGCAGTTGCGCGGTGGTGTCAGAATTTCAGAGGTTGACTGTTCCAGGTACCGTAGCTAATGTTATCGTTATTGCTATATTGTCAGGCAAGCCTTAGATGTAGAGCCAAAGCATTTTTATGCATAGTCAGTAGAAGTGCAAAGGCCTCTGGAGCTTGCCAGATTTGTATTTGTTCCAAACATCTGCTTTTATCAATTACCCTTCTCTCTGTAAAAATAATAGTGGTTAAATACCAATTTTTTAGTCTCTGTGAACTATGTCGTAGGCATTACATTAAAATCTTTCTATACATTCTCTCACTGAGTCTTAATAAAAACCTTACCAACCCCAAAAAGCCCATTGCTGTCGAGTCGATTCCGACTCATAGCGACCCTGTAGGATAGAGTAGAAAAGCCCCATAGAGTTTCCAAGGAGTGCCTGAAAACCCTACCAGGAGGGTGTTGTTATCCCTATTTTACAGATGAGGAAACGAAGGTGCAGCCATGCAAAACAAAATAAAACCCGAATGAATCCGTAGCAGATCAAAGAGCCAGAGCCATCTGAGTCCGAGCACGATAGTCTCTCAGACACATAGCCTGAGTTAACTGGGCTCGAGAGTGGGGATGTTAATTTCGTTTTCAGTTCTAGTGATGAGTTGCTGTGTGGAGGTAACAAATTAGAGAAAAGTCAGAAGACTTTGTCTCTAAACAGACAAGTTTTGGTTCTGGTTCTTCCAAGTACCCTGTTTGGGGGCTTAGTAAATGGCCCCCTCTCAGGGCCTCAGTTTACCCATCTGTAATGGTGAAGAGGGCCTAGATTTTCTCTGAGGCCCCTGACATCTATGATTTGGATGTTTGGTTTCACTGCAGCTCTATGAGTCTAACGGGAGCCCTCATAGTGTAGTGGTTAAGAGCTTGGCTGCTAACCAACAGGCCAGCAGTTTGAATCCACTAGCTGCTCTTTGAAAACCCTATGGGGAAGTTCTGCTCTGTCCTACAGGGTTGCTATGAGTTGGAATTGACTCGACAGCAACAGGTTTGTTTGTTTGTTTTTTTAATGAGCCTAACGTTTGTTTTATCTAATAGGGAAAATTGGATCTGCTAATCTCATAGGAATACAATAAAGGAAACTTGTTGGGAGGGGGAACAAACACTAAATTTCTACTTAAGTGTTGTTACTGAGAGTATAAGGCCACCTAGTGTCATATGGGGGGGTGACACTAAAATAAGTAACAAAAGCTGTGAGATTGTCCATTTTTTATTTATATTTTACTCTTTTGCTTCAGTGGGTTCAATGTCGAGGTGAACATGGGATCAGAGGTGTAACTTGGTATGTCTGAGTTAGACTAACTCAGTTCTAAACATAGTCATATTTCATCTTTACTCAGACTCAATCCAGAATTCATGGTTTGATTGTTCTTTTTTGCTAGTTGGCCTTTTATGTTCTAGGTCTTCCAGAAAGCTATGTACACTAAACAGAAAGCATCCATTTTCTGTACTTCTGTTATAAATAATTGAACTATTCTAAATTAACTATTCTACATTAACATTATTATGGATTGCCTTGTGTCCTCCAAAAAGGTATGCTGAAGTTCTATCCCCAGTACCTGTGAACTTGATCTTATTTGAAAATAGATTCTTTCTTTGAAGATGTGATCAGTTAATTAGGTCACACCAGAGAAGGGTGGGTCCTAATCTTTCTGAGTGGTATCTTTTATTACAAAAGGGAGACCAGATGAGGGGAGAGACTCACACAAAGGAAAGACAGACAGGGTGTGAAAATGCTTGAGAGAGCCAAGAGACGCCTGGGGCTACCAGAAGCTGGAAGAGACAGGGAAGGACCTTCCCCTAGAGACTTCGGAGAGAGCCTGGCCCTACCGATGCCCCATATTTGGACTTCCAGCCTCCAGAACTACAGGACAATAAGTTTCTGTTCTTTAAAGCCACCCACTCTGTGGTACCTTGTGAGAGCAGCACTAGGAAACCAAGACAAACGCTGATGTCAAGTTCTCTCCTACCTCCCGTAGCGTATGTGCTTAGATTGCGAGGTCATGGAATCATTGCAAACACAAAAGGGGAACACAGAGATGAAAAAAAAGTCTTACTTGGGTACGTGAGGAAAGTTATCGCTCCACTTCTGGCAGGCTAACCCACTTCTAGTTTTGGCCATGGTACCCCTGTAGCTCTTTCCATTTCCGGTCTTGCACTCTGAAAGATATACTGAAAGGAAGCCTGGGTGAGTGTCAACTTGCTCTGTCAGAAGTCTAAGGAGGAGGCCGTACTGATAGGGCACCTGGGAGAAAGACCTCGCACTGCTGCAGAAGGGAAAAAAGAACCAGAATCAACCATCTTCCTGAGGTCTAAAAAGACTGTCTCACATGCCTGTCTGAGAGTTGAAGTGAACGCAGCTGTCTGGCACTCTGATTTATTTATTTTCCAGAGCTATTTGCTGGGCCCCTCCGTGCACATGCCCGGTGCTGGGGACACCATGGAGTACAGAACAGGGCACGTTCCTCCTGTTTGGAGTCGGGACAGGGTGACAGAGTAACCAAGGAAACAAATTATGAAAGGAGATGCCTTCATGGGGACATGTGTTATGGAGAAAATAAGCAGCATGTTGAGATGGGATGACAGGAATAGGGGTTTGAGACAGGGTGGGCAGAAGTGGAAAGAGATCCAGGACATGTCTATTTTTTGAGGCTGCCAGAATTTTAAATATGAAAAAGTGCCAAACAGGATTATAAAATTGTGGTCTATGTTAAACGTACACAGTAGAAGTTAATCAACCCAGATTAGCCGATGGGCTGTGTCATGTCTCTAAAACACACTGCCTGGTGCCCACAGGGGTCAGCTGAGCACTGTGGCTGGAGGGCCACTTTCCTACCAGTTGGAACCAAGAGTTGAACCAAGAGTTGAACCAAGAGTCCGTCATTTTTATTGTTAAACTTCGTATCCAGTTATATTTCATTAAAAATGATCTGAACTGAGACATGAATGTGAAAAGAAATACAGCGATTGTTCTGCTTGTTCATTTTTGACGAAGTTGGTACTTTTAAGGACTGGAAAGAGTTGAATAATTTTAGCAGTTGCTGTCAGATCCACTGAGGGCGAGTCAACTGTATGAGTTTGGGGGAAAATCATAGAAATTCCAAAGGTATTCTGCTGTCAGACTGATGAATGTCTCTAGAGCTTGCTCCGCGACAGAGAGAAACTGATTATTCTATGCAATGTGGGAGAGGATAGTTTATGCAAGAAGTGCAACCAACAACTCTTGTTTGTGGATCCATATTTAAAAAAGAAAAAAAAATTTCCTGCTCACCATCAAAAAAATGCTAACATTATGTTTTCAATGAAAATATAAAATGTTTAATGTATATATGTGTCATCTTTTATGATAACCCTCTGTAACCAAGTTTTAAAATCAATTGATCAATACCGAGGGAAAATACTTCTAATATTAAAACAACAACAATGAAAAAGCTGTTGCTATCAAGCCAGTTCTGACCCATGGCGACCCCCCGTGTGACAGAATAGAGCTGTGCTCCGTAGGATTTTCAATGACTGATTTTTTGGAAGCAGATCACCAGGCCTTTCTTCCTAGGTGCCTCTGGGTGGACTCAAACCTCCAATCCTTCAGTTAACAGCCAATTGCGTTAACCATTTGCACCACCCAGGGGTTCCACTTCTAATAAACCTGTAGCAAACTAATGCTTTTACCCCAACGCTATGTAACATTATCACGAATGCATCTGCATTTAGATACACTATTACATTAGACATATTTTGTTTATCAAAAGGGCGAACTCAAGGTACTTTGTGAAAAGGAGGCCTAGGAATTGGGCAAGGCTATTGAAAGGAGGTGACACTGCACTGAACGAGGAGAAGCAGCTGGCCACGAGCAGGGCAGAGGTGAAGGGGGTCCAGGTGGAGGGAGGGGTGTGATCACCAAGTCTGAGGAACAGAGATACTGCCCAGGTAGCCGAAGCTTCCTGAGTCAAGCAGACAGTGGCCACTGGGGGTTAGATGATGCAAAGGCAGGTTATCAGTAGTATTTGGTATAAGCATTGGATTTTATTCCATATGCACGCCCAAGGGTTTTAAGCGGGGAAGTTAGGTTTTAAAGCCATACTCTGGCCGCTCAGGTTGCAAGCGGGCTGACTACGGCAGTGGCCCCTGCTGGAGTCGATGGCGGCTTGGATTGGGGGGCAGCAGTGGGCATGCAGCAGATGTCATTATGGTCTGACACCGATCGCTTCCCAGAAAAATGAGGCAGAGACTCTGGCAATGGGTCGATATTCCACGGTAAAGAAGCAAACGCCAGGACTGACCGGACTTTTGACCTCTTACCTCTGGTGTTTGTATGTACCCATCCGAGTTTACGTAACCTTTCGATCCTTTCCTTCACCTTGAACAACAAGCAACTTCAAACTAGTCCTTTTGGTTAACGATTTACAAATGACATATTGAAATGTCTGCGTTTCCTAAGAAGAATCCTACCGTAGATATACGTTACTAATCTGGAGGATAGTATGTAATCCTATTTATCTCATCCTTTAATCACTATTGGTAAAAACTATTAACTTCAACAGATAAATTTAAAATTTAATCTGTACTTTAATCTCAAGAATTAGAGATAAACAGGGATGAGGAAAGGAGAGCAACAGCGACCCAGCTAATTAAACCTTAAACCTAAGAAGAGGAATCAACGCATAGAAATAACCCTAACCTAAAGAAAAACTTTTAAAAATCTTATTTGGAGTTTTGCAGCAAGCTTGGAAAGAACGTTGCAAAGCATTGTCAATACTATATGGACTACATGAAATAGGATGCTGCTGCAGTCCCTGGGTAGTACCCAAAGGTTGGCAGTTTGAACCTACCCAGAGGTGCCTCAGAAGAAACGTCCCGGAAGCACGGTTCTGTTTTATGGATCACAGCTCTACTGTGCACACGCAGTGTCCCCAAGAATCTAAACCGACTTGACAGCAACTGGTATGGGTTTTTTGCTCTGGTCTCCTTTAACACCCTCAGTTACAGAATATTTGAACTACTAAGTTGTTACTGGTGGCGCAGTGGTTAAAAGCTCAGCTGCTAACCAAAAGGCCAGCAGTTCGAATCCACTAGCCACTCCTTGGAAACCCTGTGGGGGCAGTTCTACTCTGTCCTACAAGGTCGCTCTGCGTCAGAATTGACTCGACAGCAGTGGGTTTGGCTTTTTGGCTTTAATACCATTAGCAAGTAATAGACTAGGAAATAGTTTTAACAGTGCCATGTTGTTGTTAGGTGCTGTCCAGTCGGTTCCCCCTCATAGCGACCGTACATACAGCAGAACAAAACACTGCTCGGTCCTGTGCCATCCTCACAATCGTCGTACATTCATTAAAATCTCCATAGTTATCTCATGGAGTGTTTGTAAAAAGACCTGTGATTTCTATAGGAATCCAAGCCTCCTCTGTCCTAAACAATAGGAAACTATGGAGGAGCCTGAGGGGATAAACAGCATGACCAAAAAAGTGGAAAATTAAGATTAAAAACAAGGACACTGTCTCTATCCAACTGTTACTGTGGCCAACGGCCACAACCCACCCCTCTCACTTCAGAACAAGAAGCCAAGATCATAAGGAACTTTTAGACTCCCCACCACCTCCCTAAAGTAATAAAATTAAATTTTGAGTGTCTCATTTTCAGGGTCATAGAGGTAGAAATCAATCAAATCAGAACACAGGAAACACGGGTGGTGAAGTGATGTGGTCAAGCCACCATAGCTGGTTAGTGGCCACGCCCCGTCCTGACTAAGAATTCAGTTCACCATACCATAGTGCCTTCGTTCTCTGGCGTCATAAATTAAAGAGATGAAACAAAAGGGTGTGGTGGTGGGGGTAGGGAAGGGAAGGAAGAGAAGAAGGGAAAGAAAGGAAGAAGAGAAAACATCACACGCACTTTTCTTTTCAAATAAAATGACATCTCTCCTCCTGTTGATGGTGGAAGACTTCCTGTTTTCAGCCATTATCACACATTGTTGCTCTTTACTGTGGTATTGGAATGATCTGCAGGAAAAAAGAAAAGTCAGGAAATGCCACATTTTCCCCCTTATTTAAGGATAGCAAGCATTTGTGCATAAGCCTGACACAGCAGCAACACCAAAGACAATTGTATCTGCTGATGGGTCAGGGAGCTGGGAAGCAGCACCTCTCGGATCATTTTGGCGCAGTATCAGTGCTGAAAATGAACTCATCATCGTGGCGGTGACTCTTGTTTTCTCATACCTTCTCCCTCCGAATTTTCTCTTCTTTCTGTATCAACCGTTTTATTTTTTCTTCACTCAGATTTTAAATTGTATTAAGAGCCAGAATATTTGCTTTTGTGTTGGAAAGAAGCAACTCTGATTGCTTGTAATGACCATTACATTGTGTAGATGGTCTACATGACTTGGTGACTCCATCTCTACATTCTCCCCACCCCACCCTACTCCTTACCCCATCAGCATGGTCTATCGTGGATGCTCAGTCTGGCCGTCAAACCATCCACAGTCTACCTTTCCAGCCTGCTCTCCCACTAGAACCCTACCTGAGCCCTTCGTGGTACCCAAATCAGTCTATTCATTGTCCCTGTCTCAGAGTTCATGGCCATGCCTCCATGCCTTGTTGGGGCTTATCAAGATCTTTCCCACCCTTCAAAGCCCAGCTCAATCCCCACCTCTTCCAGGAGGTCCTTTCTAGTGGTCCAACCCTTAGGAATTGTTCTTTCCTCTGAATCTTTATAGAGCATGAATTGATCATGCCACTTCCATGTGCCAGATACTTATCAGCACTTGGCATTAGCTGCCATGTGTGTATCCAAACCCGTTGCTGTTGAGTCGATTCCAACTCATAGTGACCCTATAGGATAGAGTAGAGCTGCTCCATAGGGTTTCCAAGGAGCACCTGGTGGATTTGAACTGCCAATCTTTTTGATCAGCAGCCTGAGCTCTTAACCACTATGCCACCAGGGCCCCTGTATATGGATGGATGTATGTATGTATATATATATATATATATATATATGTGTGTGTATATATATGTATACACATATATATACACATATATTTAAGTTTTTACATTATATCCAGTTTCTGTGACTAGACCATAAATACAAAAGGGCAGGAACTGGACCCCGTATCTACTTCCTTCGTCCTTAGGGCCTAGGACAAACTTGCCTTCACATGACCCTCATTAAATATTTATTAATGATGATATTAAAAAGTAGAACTCAGAACAATGGTTGCTAATGTTTATGTCATGTATGGAAATAAATAGTTTCCTTTCAAGTGTTTTCCTAAAGTGGACACTAAAAAACTTAGCAAGAAACTGCTGGTCTGCTTTCAGGTTCAGGGAGCAAATACAGATTCCAAATTCTGATTCCACACACTTCCCTCTTTCCTCCTAAGTCTGTTTCTGTTAATAAATCCATGAGTAAACGTCTTGTCATCAAAACAATAGTGTCTCAAACAGCGCGATTTCTGCGTGGCTGCAATGGTGACAAAAATACCTGCAAATGAACTCGGTTTCCTCCTCGCATTTTGTCACACATTCACTTATGCTTCCTGCTTCTAGATGCTTCTTCATGCCACTAAAGAGGGAAGCCCCTTCAGTATTTACGTAGTTCTCCAGGGAGCCTCCTCGACCTAAAGGGGAGAATAAAAGTGGGACAACTGATCAGATCAATTAACGCCATTGCCAGCTTTGTGTCCATGCAATTAAACTGGCTGCGTTTTTAGAAGTAGAATGGGTGGCCATGAATAAAAATATTTAGTCCAGAAAAATTCCACTAATAGATTGCGTTATATTAGTAAATTAACTAGATTAATAAATTACAGCTACTTAACAGCTCTGTTACCATATTACTGGATAAGAAACTGCCTATAAGAATAAGTTTTGTTGTCCTTTTACTCTCGCCGGCCATGCCGTCACAGAACATCATTCATTGATCTTCAGTGGTGACAAAGGGTAAAGTGGCCATGCTGTTACCAAGTTTAGTGTCATTTTGTCAATCCTTGGGCATAAATGGAACTTGGAGGCCATTGTTCAATTCCCAACTGCATACCACAGGGTTGCTATGAGTCGGAATTGACTCGACAGCAACAGGTTTTTGGTTTTACTCTATGGTTGTAACTGTTATTTCAACTGACAATGAGCATGGTTCCACCTTGAGGTGCAAGCATTTTAGCAAATTGGTGGTCAATTAAGAACAAATAGGAACTGAACTAAATTGTAGAGTCCCTGGCAGTACAAATGGCTCATGAATTTGGCTGCTAACTGAAAGGTTAGTGGTTCAAGTCCACCTGAAGGCACCTTGGAAGAACGCACTGGTGATCTGCTTCTGAAATCAGTCATTGAGAACCCTGTGGAGCACAGTTCTGCTCTGGCGCACAGGGGTCGCCGTGAGTCAGAGTCGACTCCACAGCGACTGGCGAAACTAAATTGTGGTTCCTTTTGGGCAAAAATCCTTGGACGGTAAGAATCTCATCTATAATACAAGGTCATTTTTATACTGGGTGAAGTGACACATCACAATAAATTGCTGATAAGTTTTGCCACAATGGTGACAGGACCTGGCATTTGGGAAGGATATCCTCGAAAAACAGAGTCTAGAACAAATGCTGACCGTGATTTTTCTGTGAGATAAAATTGGAGGCCCAGAATCTGACAGTTGCTTCCTCCCTTGCTACTGCAGACAGTGGCCAATGGGGCTCTGGCCATGTTTCCGCAGACAAGACTGCAAAGGGTGTCCATTGTTCTGGGTCTCCATGTAACACCTGACCTGGCTTTGGCACAACTAACCCAAGTCTGGAGAAGCCAGCTCCATCCTTTGGGCACGGACTACGGATGACTTCCGCAAAGGTGCGAGGTAAGGTGAAGATAGCAACGTTTTCACTGGATCAGGTACCATGGCACCCTTGACCACGTAAAAGGGAGAGGGAAGGACCAAAGCCAGGTGAGTGGGCTAAAGAGCGGCTAAGAAGATGGCAGTGGGAACACATGAGAAGACAAGGTGTTATGGAGTGAATTGTGTCCCCCCAAAATGTGTGCCAACTTGGCTAGGCCTTGATTCCCAGTATTGTGTGGTTGTCCACCATTTTGTGATCTGATGTGATTATCCTATGTGTTGTAAATCCTAACCTCTATGATGTTAATAAGGCAGGATTAGAGGCAGTTACGTTAATAAGGCAGCACTCAGTCTACAGGATTAGGTTGTGTCTTGAGTCAGTCTCTTTTGAGATATAAAAGACGGAAGGGAGCAGAGAGGAGGGGGACCTCATATCACCAAGAAGCAACACCAGGAGCGGAGCATGTCGTTTGGACCTGGGGTCCCTGTGCTAAGAAGCTCCTAGACCCAGGGGAAGATTGATGACAGGGACCTTCCCCCAGAGCCAACAGAGAGAGAAAGCCTTCCCCTGGAGCTGCTGCCCTAAATTCAGACTTCTAGCCTCCTAGGCTGTGAGAGAATAAACTTCTGTTTGTTAAAGATATCCACTTGTGGTATTTCTGTTATAGCAGCACTAGATGACTAAGACACAAGGCTTTCAAAAGTCTGCTGAGAAAGCAGCAGGGAATGTGCCGTCATCAAACCTGTTTTAAAGATGAGACCTCCTGAAGCATGTTTGTATGCTGGATAAAATTTTCCAGCAGAAAGGACCCTTAAGGCAGATCCTCATTCTCGGAAAGGCCTTGCCTGCCCACCCAGAAAATGCGCATGCTGAACAGAGGGAGATCACCCTAAGAGATTAAGGCAGAGCTCACCCCATCCCTACACCCTGCACCTGCTTCTGCTCCCTTCCCCAAGTTAAGACACTCCACAGTAAAAAGATGGGTTATTGAACAGGAAGTTGATTGATGCAGTCTAAACCTAATACACCAAGCAGCACTTAATAAATGTATCAAAAAATTGTGGGAAAATATGGATCTTAGGTCCAGATCGAAATCCACTCTGTATTTTCTTCCCATTTAAACCCTCAGTCCCAAGAAGAATTGTGCTTTGGTAAATTCTATAGACCAGGATGTGATTTCAAAAACGAACGCACAGTAAACCTATAAAATGAATTTTATAAAGAGTTAAATTAAACTTCACGAGTTCTGGAAAGTATAGCAGGCTAGGCTCTAAGTGGTATTCAAAAAGAAAATTCCTGTTTATATCATCCTTTAATTATGTTGCCTCTAGATACATAGCAAATTACGTCGTGTAGACCAGCTGAATCCGCCTTAGGGGCTGACATTCCAAAGAAATATCCAGGAAGAGAATCTATTTGTGGCTTTTTTCTTTAACAGGTTTTCCACATTTTTTTTTCTTATACCACTGCAGTTCGTATGGCAATGGGCTATAATGTGGCTTATTTGTTGGTGAAGAAATATTAACACATTTTTTGGTGAAAAGCATTTTTATATTATAGGCCAAATATAGGCATATATTGCGGCCCAAACAAGCGTATTTTGTTAATAATGGGGATGTTTTAAAAACCACTGGTGTGTGTATGTGCACACATGCTTGTGTGTTTGAAAGAAAAGACTTAGTGGCTCCTGAAATGCAAAACACATATCCAGCTTTCATAGAGCACAGCTGTGAAAAAGTCTGCCTCTCCCTGGGTATTTCAGCTCACTGGAAAGATGAAGGTTACTTCCATGGAAAGTCAGGGTAAATGCTTTCCTTTCAAAAAGAGCCTATGAAAGACAGGGGTTTTCCTAGGCTGGTTAAAACATGCTATCCTGGTGCGGGGAAGCTCGTTCTAACACT
Source organism: Elephas maximus indicus (assembly GCF_024166365.1). Taxonomy (NCBI): domain Eukaryota; kingdom Metazoa; phylum Chordata; class Mammalia; order Proboscidea; family Elephantidae; genus Elephas; species Elephas maximus. The sequence continues at coordinate 232,835,858 of NC_064819.1, forward strand.
TGGGTGTAACCCACTAAGTAAGTTCATCTTTCCAGCTCCTTCTTTCCATGGGTGGAAAAAGAATATGCATAGCCTCCCTCCACACAGGCGCACACACACAGACACACACTCACACAGAGAGACACACACATGCACAAAGACACACACACACATGCATACACACACAGACACATGCACACAGAGACACAGACACAGAAACACACAGACACACGCACACAGAGACAGACACACAGACACGCACACACACACAGACACGCACACACACAGACACACACACAGACACAAAGACACACACACACATGCATACACACACAGACACATGCATACAGCGACACAGGCACACAGAAACACACAGACACACGCACCCAGAGACACAGACACACATGCACACACACAAACACAACTGCTTTTCACAAAAGTCTTTGTTTAATCTTTCCTGCTCTGTATTTTCTTTGATATTTCTTAAATGTCTTCTCATTAAACCCAAATATATTTGGTTCTTGTTTAAAATGCAACTTGAAAATTTTTATCTGGTAATTTATAAAGCAACCGTCAAGTGTCTGTGCACTGTTTGTGGGAAGAACACCAGCCTATTGGACAATTCCATTTCTATGAAATGCCCAGAATAGGCAACTCTGTAGGGACAGAAAGCAGATGGGGGAGGGGGTGTAATGGTGGGGAGGGGGTTGGGTAGGACTCATGGCTAAGGGGTTTCTTTTTGGGGTAACCAAAATGCCCTCAGATTGATTGTGGTGATGTGTACGCAACTCTGAATATATTGAAAGCCATTCAATTGTATACTTTAAATGGGTGACTTGTCTGCCATGTGAGTTATATCTCAATAAAGTTATTTAAAAGGGAAAAACGAGGAGCTAGGTCATGTTTAGAATATGAATTTTAAAGAAGGTTTAAAAAAAGTTGAAACAGCAAGAACACTGGATTCAACCTTGGAAAGCCCTGGTTTAAACCCTGATTCCTTCACTTCCTGGATTTGGTAGTTTGGTCAGTGGGCAATTCACAGGATTCCTCCAAGTCTGGATTCCCTCGCCCTCACAACGGGGATGGATGTACTGAATTTATCTCACCAGGTGATAAAAAAGCAAGTATGAGTAAAGGAGGCGTGTATATACGTGTGAAAAGCGGCCTACCCCAAGCACTAAGTGTATATTTGTTGAATTAATATACACACACATCGTTTGGCAAGTTGATCCTGGGATTTCTCCAAGCAGAAGAAGGAGACATGTAAGTATGGAAAGTCTCACTTCAACCAGATCAAACAAGGAAACGGGGAATCCAACTGCACTCTGGTCAAATACACTCCAAGAGAGAATTCATTGTTTTAAATTCTGAAATGAGGGGAGCATGATACCTTCATAAAAATGTTCTGGATTAATCCAACTGAGAACTAGGCAAAGAGACTAACAACGACAGCCTTTAGGTTTGTTAGCTGTATGGGGTTTTTTTCCAGCTAAAATCATTTGGGCTCAATCTCTTAGCTTTGAAAAGTCACTCCTGATTGTCTCTGCCCATTCATTTTTAACACCCTGCAGTGTTCACAGCGAGATTAAGCTTATTCCTGAAGCATTCCTTAATCTCATAGTAGATTTTGAACTGGGACGCTCATGAACCACGAGCTAAAGTAAACGAGGTACACCTAAAACCATGGTACGAAACCTGGCACAGTCATGCATTGCTAGGAGGAAACATGATGATTAAAATAAAAGATGTTACACCTTACCTGGTGGCAGAAATAAAAGAAATAGAAGGACCACTTTCGTCTGTTCCATTTTGAGGCTGACCAACAATGTCCAGGAAACAGTGTGTCCCAATCCCAAAATGTTACTGACTCCCAAAGAGTCAATACATCCACAAACAAGATAATCCAGTGAAGTTAATGATTCCCTTGGTGGCCCTGCTGCTGGACTCCAAAGGGTCCAAACAGTACCTTGAATAGGGATCTTACAAAATATGTTTGAGAGCAGAACCTGCAATAAATGCTGGGAAGTGGTGAAAGCGCTTCTCCCCCACTCGGCCGCCCGCACCTCCTGCCTGTCGCCTGGTCCTCCCCTCGCACCCACTTCTTCCTCTTCCCCCTCTGCTTTCAATCCCTTTCTTTTGGATAAAATAATAGTCATAATAATAGCTAACGTTTGCTAAGAACTTTCCTCATCCCACTCTGGTCAGTGGTGCATACACACTGTCCCATTCAACCTTCACTGCCAGTACTGACGGAGGCAATCTTATTATTACCCCATTTTAAGGAGTGAGAACTGAGCCTCAGAGAGGTTAACTTGCCTGAGGTTAAACAGCTAACAAGGGATGAAGTTGAATAAACACAAACTATTTAGGCCTTAGATTATAAATTTAGTTGAGCTAAGACATTATCCTGGGTTAAGACATTATAGTTAAAATCCCCACATCCTGCACAAACAAAAACCAAACCAGTTTCCATCAAGCCGATTCCTATTCATGGCGGCCCTACATGTGTCAAGAGTAGAATTGAGCTCTAGAGGGTTTTCACTGGCTGACGTTTTTGGAAGTAGTGTTACACCTTTCTTCTGAGGTGCTTCTGGGTGGAGGTAGAGGTGAACCTCTCACCTTTCAGTCAGCAGCCAAGTGTGTTAATTGTTCACAGGACCCAGGGACTCCAACTTCCCACCCAACATCATGGAGTTGCTACGTAAGTAAAATAGTTTATTATTATTATTATTATCATTAACATTTCTTTATTCCCAGTGGGTTCGTGTGTTGGCCAAAATTGTACATTATAAAAATATCTATTCCCTCAAATGAATGTGCAATATATTATATCCCCATTCTATGAAAGAAAGAGTGGTAAAATCCAAAGTTTAAACAGCCTGTCTCAGCAAGGGCGGGGGTTTGGGGACCATGGCTTAAGGGGACTTCTAAGTCAATTGGCAAAATAATTTTATTATGAAAACATTCTGCATCCCACTTTGAAATGTGGCGTCTGGGGTCTTAAATGCTCACAAGCAGCCATCTAAGATGCATCAATTGGTCTCAACCCACCTGGATCAAAGGAGAATGAAGAACACCAAGGTCACACGATAACTAAGAGCCCAAGAGACAGAAAGGGCCACATGAACCAGAGACCTACAGCATCCTGAGACCAGAAGAACTAGTTGGTGCTCGGCCACAACCGGTGACTTCCCTGACAGGGAGCACAACAGAGAACCCCCGAGGGAGCAGGAGATCAGTGGGATGCAGACCCCAAATTCTCACAAAAAGACCATACTTAATGATCTGACTGAGACTAGAGGAATCCCGGCGGTCATGGTCCCCAAACCTTCTGTTGGCACAGGACAGGAACCATTCCCGAAGACAACTCATCAGACATGGAAGGGACTGGACAGTGGGTAGGAGAGAGATGCTGATGAAGAGTGAGCTAATTATATCAAGTGGACACTTGAGACTGTGTTGGCATCTCCTGTCTGGAGGGGGGATGGGGGGATAGAGAGAGTTGGAAGCTAGCAAAATTGTCACGAAAGGAGAGACTGGAAGGGCTGACTCATTAGGGGGACAGTAAGTGGGAGTACGGAGTAAGGTGTATATAAACTTATATGTGACAGTCTGACTTGATCTGTAAACGTTCACTTGAAGCTCAATAAAAGTTAATAAAAAATAAAGAGCCTGTCTTCATTTTAACAGCTGATTCTGTAGTGTTGCTTGACTTAAGGCTAGAATGACCAGATAGTAAACCAAACCAAAAACCAGTTGCCGTCGAGTCGATTCCAACTCATAGTGACCCTACAGAACAGAGCAGACCTGCCCCATAGGGTTTCCAAGGAGTGCCTGGTAGATTTGAACTGCCAGCCTTTTGGTTAGCAGCTGTAGCTCTTAACCACTAAGCCACCAGATTTTCCAGATAGTATAAGCTTTAAAATTCCTATTTCAGTGTTCAAAAATAGTTGGGACAGTGAAATTGACCTCTTTCTTTTAAATGTGAAATCAGGACAAGAAAGCATATACTCTTCTCTCTAGGCCAGCAAATTCCTTCCTCAGTATCACCTAGCGAAGTGTGTTGTTGTGTGTTGCCAAGTCAGTTCTGACTCATAGCAACCCCACGTGACAGTGTAGAACGGTCCCCCAGGGTTTCCAAGGATGCTCCCGAGGAGCAGCTGGTTGGGTTTGACCCACCAGCTGAGTGCTTAACTGTTGCACCTCCAGGGCTCATTGTGTATGGGTGGCAAGGGTGTGGAACTTACCTTGATGGATTCCCCAGGATGGAGGCACTAGGCGGACTTCGCCAGACCAAAACGTCCTTGAGAACAACAGTGCATCCCCTTGTGGAAGCAGAGATGGCCCATCGTCACTTCTTGATTTTCTGCTTCAGCCTGGCTGGCTTCTCTCCCCAGCCTGTCCCGCCTCACTCCACCCTCTTCCTCTCACCTGGTGGCCAGTTTATTGGCACCAAAGGTGGAGGCACACTGAGAAATCAATGCTAGGCAGACATTTCCCTGGATATAGCTGACATGTTTTGTTAGGGGCCTACAGTTGTGTTTGAGAGAGTATAGTACTTTGGGAAAAGAACTAATATTATAACATAACTAATATTGTAAGATAATATCATAGGATGTTTCCAGTGTGTTTTTGTTTCCTTTCAAGTGTTATCTTTTCACTGCCTCGTGGATGAGGCACTTCAGGAATGAGGTTATCAGAAATTCTACACCTACATAATTTTCCTTTTCCTGTTGATTTGAGTGGTGGTGTTACACCTTTTGCCCCCTTCCCCCAGATAGTTCTAGAATGCATTTGATTCTATGCATTCTTCACCACCTTTGTAATACAGTAGCATCATGAGAGCACAGAGGAATATTGAACAGATGTTTGCTGTCGTCCACCGGATTCTACAGCGTGCAGAGATGAGCAAAGGGGAGGTGTTGCTCAAGTGTAGACTGGGGTGGGTGCACAGAGACCTCCATCACGGCCCAGCCCTACCCCTCGGTTACAACAGAGGACCAGGTAGGTGGAAAGCAATGGACTCTCCTGAGTGTGTGTAGGAATCCCACACTAGCTTGCTAGAGGGAGGCTGGACTATTGTTTTGCCCCGGCTCCAAAGGCAACTAATTCAAAACAAGCCCCATGAAAGAATGTCAGAAACTGAGAAAAGAGATGTAGAAAGAGAGACCATTTCTGTACATTTATTACAACATTGAATAAACTCTGAGATGTGTATTCTTATTCCGTTCAATTCATAAGTATTTACTGGCTACTCGACAGCACCACGTTTGGTTTGGTTTGGTGTGTACAGTACTGTGTTAGATTCTGTTGTTGCTGTGTGCTGTGAAGCTGATTCCGACTCATGGTGACCCCATATGACAAGGTAGAACTGCTTCCATAGGGTTTTATGGGCCGTAATCTTTACAGAAGGAGCCCTTGTGGTACAGTGGTTCAGCACTTGGCTGCTAACCAAAAGGTCAGTGGTTCCAACCCACCAGCTGCCTCATGGAAGAAAGATCAACTCAACAGCAGTGGGTTTGTTTTTGGTTTAATCTTTAAGGGAGCAGGTTATCAGGCCTTTCTCCCGAGGAGCCACTTGTGGGTCAAACCAACAAACTTGCGGTTAGCAGGGGAATGCTTAACCGTTGCACCACCAGGACTCCTAGACTCTTTTAGGCTTATGTAAAAAGTATAAATCACAGTGTCTACCCTCTCCGAGCCCCCACCCCAAAGGAGTGACAGGAAGCCTTTGCACATAGATTTGTGGAGCCGCAGCAGCCACACGTGTAGTTAGGGACAAGGACATTAAAATGAGATGGAAGTTCAGCCTAATCCCCTGAGCTCTTGCCCAGCATGGGGCCTGCAACCAATATCTGCTCAGGTTCTTTTAGGAAGGAAATAATTAGCCAGTCACTCCCAACATGAGGATGGTAAATTCCTTGCAAGGAATTTCCTCACAGGGAACGTCTTTGGTAGTTGTGAACATGGGAAAGGCCAGCCTCGCTGGGAGAGGGAGGTAGAATTCGCCCCTCAGTCTCACTTGCACCCCTTTACGTGGTCACAACCTCCCAGGTGACAAGGTTTCACACAGCATGAGGACCTTGCAGTACTGGCCTCAGATCTTTGCCCTGCAGCGCCTTCCTACCCTGCCTCCACCTTCCTCAGCCCCAGGCTTTGCCATCTGGGAACTCGCATTCTAAAACAACTTGCTTCTTTGCCATGAACCTCTTGGAATGTTCCCAGGAAGACTTTGTCGCTTCAAAGCGAAAACACCAAAAAAAAAAAAAAAAAAAGAATTAATCTCTTAAGGACTCAAATCGATTTATCCCTTGGTTGTTGCGAGAGTTCTTAGCAAGTCTGTCTTTGCTCCTGATGTCAATTTGCAGGTTGCTTTTACTGTGTCAGTTTTTAGGGCATATTACCAGGGAAGCATGTTCTAATGAACCGGAAGATGTCTTCCATTTCTTTATGCGACCTTTACCCCGTGTTTGTTGGTTTTGGTCATCCGTCTCTGGGGCCAGGTAGTGAGAGGCTTATCAGCCCTCACCTCCGGTAAAGAGATGGCAGAACCGTTCACTTAGCACAGTGGTTAAAATGTAAGCTGCTGGGAGCGCTTTTTCAGTCAGACTTGACTGATCAATTCAGTGCTCTGTGAAGTAATATTTCTTAGTTGTGCTTGAGGAAATTGAGATGTTTATTCATTTTCAAAAATAAATCAGTTTTCGTAGGCTGTCTCCTCATCAGACTTGTACTATGCTTAAGAAAAATGTTAGCAGAGAAGATAGTAATTCCCAGGTAATCGACCCGACCGCACTGAGTCAGGCACATGGACTCCAAATAGACCTGGCTAATGTCCTTTCTCCTTTGAGCTGTGATTCACTATGCATAAAACAAGAGCCTAGGCTAGAGGTAAACCAACACATTCCCATCTCTACAATTCATTGTTCGCTAAGCTAATTAAGATAAAAATATTTTTTCTCAAGATTATCACGGTATTTAGGGGAGACAAGGCATGTAGAAAACATAAAATCTTTTAAGAAAAAAGAATAAGTGAGTGAAAAATCTGGTGGAATCTGCGTAGGGTCTGTAGACAAGTTCATTAAATCATGCCAATGGCAATTCCCTGGTCCTGAGACTGTGCTATAGAAATGTAACTTATGTAAGATGTCACCTTTGGGGGAGACTGGGCGATGGGTACACAGGACCTCTCAGTACTATTTTTGGAGCTTCTTGTGAGTTTATAATTATTTTAAAATAAAAGGTAAAAAATGTGTATGTGTGTGTGTGTACATATATATATTGCTGTTGTCAGATGCCCTTGAGTTTGTTCTGACTCATAGCCACCCCATGTACAACAGAATGAAACACTGCCTGGTCCTGTGTCATTCTCACAATCATTATTATGCTTGAGCCCATTGTTGCAGCCACTGTGTCAGTCCATCTCATTGAGAGTCTTCCTCTCTTTTGCTGATCCTATACTTTACCAAGCATGATGTCCTTCTCCAGGGACTGGTCCCTCCTGATAACATATCCAAAGTACGTGAGACAAAGTCTTACCATTCTCGCTTCCAAGGAACACTCTGGCTATACTTCTTCCAAGAATACACACACACACACACACACACACACACACGGAAACCCTGGTGGTGTAGTGGTTAAGTGCTATGTCTGCTAACTAAAGTATTGGCAGTTCAAATCCACCAGGTGCTCCTTGGAAACTCTATGGGGCAGTTCTACTCTGTCCTATAGGGTTGCTATGAGTCGGAATCAACTCGATGGCAGTGGGTTTGGTTTTTTGGTATACACACACACTTGTGTATCTCCAAAAAACCAAAACCGTTGCCCCATAACCTGTCTCAAACCAGCGAACCCTCCAACCTTGATGCTGTGGTGCAGGGTATGTCATGGTGTTGGTGTCATGGTGTTGACATCATGGTGTTGAGATAGACTTCTGCATGTAAGGTCTTTTTCCTTTAATCGTGCACTCTCTCTCAGGAGATCTAGATCATTTTCCACAAATTGGCCTTGGTCTAGAGTCATCCCAATTTATTACACAAGGTTTTATGTTCTTGAACCTCATGGGAGCCGTATCCCAACATGTCTTAGGGTTCTCTAGAGAAACAGAACCACTGAGGTATATAAAGAGACAGAGAGAGAGATTTACTTCAAGGGATTGGCTCACAAAATTGTGGGATGGCAAGTCCAAAATCCATAGGTCAGGGGACTGGCTAGAGATTTCTGCAAGCTTATGGGATTGTGGTGGGGCTGGCAAGTCTCAAATCTATAGGTCAAGCAGCAGGCTGGAGACTTCTGCAGGCTTGCTTTCCAAGATTCATAGGTCAGGCAATGGGAATGGTGCAGAGCCAAGACAGAGCAAGTTCTGCCAAAATATTTATAGCCTGGGGGCAGGCCACACCCTAAGGAACTCACCTTTCAACTGATTAATTGATTGCATTACATTAGTTACATTATGGAAAGTGATTACATTAGATTGCATCATGGAACAACAACCAGTCTAGTGTTTGGCCAAGCCACTGGGAACCATAGCTTAGCCAACCTGACACATAAAATTAGCCATCCCACGGGGGGAAGACTGATAATTTGATTGCCAGCACCTTCATCCCATGCTGGAAATGTCCACGGTCTCTGGTGGTTGGCAGAACACTGGCCTCTTAGCCATGCATCAAGTGCCCAAGCTGCACTTGACAGAATCTAGAGGAGTTGGGGACAGAAAGGTTCAGAGGAGAGAGTGCAGAGTGAACTCCATTTTGTGTGGCTGACAGGAGTGATGAAGATATATCTTTAGTTTGCTAAATACTGTGTTTTAAAAAATTGAATGTGACTGTCTCATCAAGAATTTATATTACCTGAGATGGGGCCAAGGTGGCAGAATGACCAGATGCTTCTGGCGATTGCTCTTACAACAAAGGCCTGAAAAATCAAGTGAAATGATTATATTTATGACAAACCAGGAGCCCTGGCCATAAAAGGTTAAGTTAGAAAATGGACTGAGTGGCAGGGGGAGAAAAAGACCATTCAGAAGCAGAGACGAGTTGCCTGACCTGAATTGCTGGGATCCCTCAGGCACCATTCCCAGAAGCAGGTGCAGTGGGCTGGTGGTAGTGTTTGGCTGCAGTTTTCTCAGAGAGAAGCAGCCAGCTGCACAACACACTCACACCTCTGGAACCAGAGAAGAACGGCGCTGTTGGCAAAAGCTAAGTACTTGTGTATATTTTACCATGCCCCTCACCCCCAAGCTGGCTTTAGTGGCTATTGATTTCCCTGAGCCCGAGATAGGTCAATTTGAGCACCCTGAGCCATGCTTCCGGGCTTCAAGAAGGAATAAATTTACAACAGGGGGAAAAGATAATTTGCCAGCTCCACTAACCTGGGGAGCTCAGGACAGAAGCACCTCCTGTCCAGGCTTAAATGGTCCATGAACTTTGAGTACCTTTCCCCCCTGCATGGACCTGTGTGGACCTATTCCAGGAGAATTGGCCTTTCCTGGCAGACTGTTTAGCTGTGCAGTGGAGAGGTAGGTGTTTGATATTTGACATGGCTTTGCCTACTAAACAGGGTCCTCACCTACCCACAACAGGGGACTAAGGACTAGTGGCTCTACTCAGGTCACCCAGCCACCCGTGACAGGGGTCCAAGGATAACTGATACCTCCCAGCCCTTGCAACCAAAAGCATTGGGTGCCCCTGGTCCATCTGCAGAACCCACCCACCTGTAAACTCTAGGGAACAGGGACGTGCTTTCTTCAGAGACACTCAGAGGATGGCTCTCAGCCCCCTGCCTTGTTCAAAGCGTGACCCCCTGCTGCAACCAGACACTGGTACCTACACCAATCACTCCTGCCCCTTTAAGACTGTAGGACAGGGCCTGTACAACATACTTGATGAGCAGCTACTGGGACACCTGAGCTGAACTCATACAAGAAAAGTGAATGGACTCCTAGATTGATATACCTGATAACAGCTCTAGCCATCTGGGGACAGGACGTCAGAGGCCCAAAGGTGAAAATAATCAAGCTAGCTCACTCAAGCAACCTATTTGGGCATATCAAAACAAACAAAGCAAGAAACTAGGATACAGTAAGCAAACATAGAATAAACTAATACAATAACTTATAGATGGCTCAGAAACAACAGTCAATATCAAATCACATAAAGAAACAGAGCATGATCACTTCAACAAGCTCTTAAAACAGAAAACAAAGGGTATTCTGGATGAAGGTGTCTTCCTGGAATTACCAGAGGCAGAACTGAAAACACTTTTATACAGAACTCTTCAAGACATAAGGAAGGCGATCAGGCAATATGTGGAACAAGCCAAGGAACACACAGATAACACAGTTGAAGAAATTAAAAAGGTTCTTCAAAAACATAATGAAAAATTTAATAAGCTGCAAGAATCCGTAGAGAGACAGCAATCAGAAATTCAGAAGATTAACGATAAAATTACAGAAGTAGACAGCTCAATAGAAAGTCAGAGGAGCAGAATTGAGCAAGTGGAAGGCAGGATTGGTGAGCTTGAAGATAAAGTGTTTGGCACCAATATATTTGAAGAAAAATCAGATAAAAGAATTTTTAAAAATGATGAAACCTTAAGAATCATGTGGGACTCTATCAAGAGAAATAACCTACGAGTGACTGGAGTGTCAGAACAGGGAGGGATAACAGAAAATACAGAGAGAATTGTTGAAGATTTGTTGGCAGAAAACTTCCCTGATATCATGAAAGATAAGAAGATATCAATCCAAGATGCTCATCAAACTCCACATAAGGTAGATTTTAAAAGAAAGCCACCAAGACATACAATAATCAAATTTGCCAAAACCAAAGATAAGAGAGAATTTTAAGAGCAGCTAGGGATAAATGAAAAGTCACCTACAAAGGAGAGTCAGTAAGAATAAGCTTGGACTACTCAGCAGAAACCATGCAGGCAAGAAGGCAATGGGATGACTTATATAAAAAATTGAAGGAAAAAAATTGCCAGCTAAACTGTCGCTCAAATATGAAGGTGAAATTAGGGCATTTCCAGATAAACAGAAGTTTAGGGATTTTGTAAAAACCAAACCAAAACTACAAGAAATAATAAAGGGAGTTCTTTGGTTAGAAAATCAATATCAGGTATCAAAAAAAGACTAGAACGCTGGACAGGACAATCAGATGTCAGTCCAGACAGGGAAATCACACAAATAAATCGAGATTTTAAAAAATGCTCAAAACAGGGAAACAGCGATGTCATTATGTCAAAAAAGGCCACATTAAAATAATAAAGAGTGACTAAGAAATGTAGTCATACATCTTTCATATGGAGAGGAAGACATGGTGATATAAAGAAATAATAGCTAGATTTAAACTTAGAAAAAAAGGGGTAAATATTAAGGTAACCACAAAGGAGACTAACCTACTCATCAAAATAAAATACAAGAAAAAATAGAGACTCAGCAGAAACAAAATCAACAACAATGAATGGGAGGAAATGACAGTATATAAAGATAAACTACTCAACACACAAAAAAATAGATGGGAAAAAGAAACTGTCAACAACACACAAAAAAAGATGTCAAAATGGCAGTACTAAACTCATAAAACCTATCCATAATTACAATGAATGTAAATCGACTAAATGCACCAATAAAGAGACAGAGAGTGGCAGAATGGATTAAAAAAAAAAAAAAAAACACGATCCATCTATATGCTGCCTACAAGAGACACACCTTAGACTTAGAGACACAAACAAACTAAAACTCAAAGGATGGAAAAAAATATATCAAGCAAACAATAATCAAAAAAGAGCAGGAGTGGCAATGTTAATTTCTGACAAAATAGACTTGAAAGCTAAATCCACCACAAAGGATAAGAAGGACACTATATATTGATTAAAGGGATAATATACCAGGAGGGTATAACCATATTAAATATTTATGCACCCAATGATAGGGCTGCAAGATACAAAAAATAAACTCTAACAGCATTGAAAAGTGAGATAGACAGCTCCACAATTATAGTAGGAGACTTCAACAGACCACTTTCGGTGAAGGACAGGACATCCAGAAAGAAGCTCAATGAAGACACGGAAGATCTAAATGCTACAGTCAACCAACTCAACCTTATAGACATATACAGAACAATCCACCCAACAGCAGCCAAGTGTACCCTCTTTTCTAGTGCACATGGAGTGTTCTCTAAAATAAACCACATATTTGGTCATAAAGCAAGCCTTAGCAGAATCCAAAACATTGAAATATTACAAAGCATCTTCTCTGACCATAAGGCCATAAAAGTAGAAATAATAACAGGAAAAGCAGGGAAAAGAAATCAAACACTTGGAAACTGAACAATACCCTGCTCAAAAAAGACTGCGTTATAGAAGATATTAAGGATGGAATAAAGAAATTCATAGAATCCAATAAGAATGAAAACATTTCCTATCAGAACCTTTGGGACACAGTGAAAGCAGTGCTCAGAGGTCAATTTATATCAATAAATACATACATACAAAAAGGAAAAAGGGCCAAAATCAAACAATTATCCCTAAAACTTGAACAAATAGAAAGAGAATGACAAAAGAAACCTTCAGGCACTAAACAATAATAAAAATTAGAGCAGAACTAAATGCAACAGAAAAACAATTGAAAGATTTAACAAGACCAGAAGCGGGTCCTTTGAAAAAATTAACAAAATTGGTAAACCATTGGCCAAACTGACAAAAAAAAAAAAAAAAAAACAGGAGAGGAATCTAATAACCAGAATAAGAAATGAGAGGGGCGATATTACAACAGACCCAAGTGAAATTAAAAGAATCATATCAGATTACCATGAAAAATTGTACTCTAACAAATTTGAAAACCTAGAAGAAATGGACGAATTCCTAGAAACACACTACCTACCTAAACTAACACAAACAGAGGTAGAACAACTAAATAGACCCTTAACAAAAGAAGAGATTGAAAAGGTAATTAAAAATCTCCCAACAAAAAAAGCCCTCTCCCTGATGGCTTTGCTGCAGAGTTCTACCAAAATTTCAGAGAAGAATTAACACCACTACTTCTAAAGGTATTTCAGAGCATAGAAGAGGATGGAATACCACCAAACTCATTTTATGAAGCCACCATATCCCTGATAGCAAAACCAGGTAAAGACACCACAAAAAAAGAAAATTACAGACCTATATCCCTTATGAACTTAGATGCAAAAATCTTCAACAAAATTCTAGCCAATAGAATTTAACAACATATCAAAAAAATAATTCACCATGACCAAGTGGGATTCATACCAGGTATGCAGGGATGGTTCAACATTAGAAAAACAATCAATGTAATCCAGCATATAAATGAAACAAAAGACAAGAATCACATGATTTTATCAATCGATGCAGAAAAGGCATTTGACAAAGTTCGCACCCATTCATGATAAAAACACTCAGCAAAATAGGGATAGAAGGAAAATTTCTCAACATAATAAAGAGTGTTTATACAAAGCCAATAGCCAACATCATCCTAAATGGAGAGAGCCTGAAAGCATTCCCCTTGAGATTGGGAACCAGTCGAGGATGACCTTTATTACCATTCTTATTCAACATTGTGCTGGAGGTCCTAGCCAGAGCAATTAGGCTAGATAAGGACAGGTAAGGAAGAAGCAAAAGTATCTCTATTTGCAGATGGCATGATCTTACACACAGAAAACCCTAAAGAATCCTCAAGAAAACTACTGAACCTAATAGAAGAGCTCAACAGAGTATCAGGATAAAAGATAAACATGCAAAAATCACTTCGATTCCTCTACAATAACAAAAAGAACATCGAAGAGGAAATCACCAAATCAGTACCCTTTACAGTAGTCCCCAAGAAAATAAAATACTTAGAAATAAATCTTACCAGAGTTGTAAAAGACTTATACACAGAAAATTACTGCAAGAAACCAAAAGAGACCTACCTAAGTGGAAAAACGTACCTTGCTCATGGATAGGAAGATTTAACATTGTAAAAATATCTGTACTACCAAAAGCGATCTGTAGATACAATGCAATTCTGATCCACATTTGAATGACATTTTTTAAAGGGATGGAGAAACAAATCACTGACTTCATATGGAAGGAAAAGAAGCGCTGGATAAGTAAAACATTACTGAAACAGAAGAAGAAAGTGGGAGGCCCAACTCTGCCTGATTTTAGAACCTATTCTATCGCCACAGTAGTCAAACAGCCTGGTACTGTACAACAACAGGTACATAGACCAGTGGAACAGAATTGAGAATCCAGACATAAATCCATCCACATATGAGTAGCTGATATTTGACAAAGGCCACAAATCAATTAAATGGGGGAAAAAGAGAGTCTTTTTAACACATGGTGCTGGCATAACTGGATATACATCTGCAAAAAATTGAAATAAGATCCATGCCTCACACCGTGCACAAAAGTGAACTCAAAATGGATCAAAGGCCTAAACAGAAAATCTAAAACAATAAATGTTATGGAAGAAAAAACAGGGACAATGCTAGGAGCCCTAATACACGGCATAAACAGTATACAAAACATTACTAACAATGCAAAAGAAAAACTATATAACTGGGAGCTCCTAAAAATCAAACGCCTATGCTCATCCAATGACTTCACCAAAAGAGTAAAAAGATTACCTGCAGACTGGGAAAAAGTTTCTAGCTATGAGATTTCTGATCAGTGCCTGATCTCTAAAATCTACATGACACTGCAAAAACTCAACTACAAAAAGACAAATAACCCAATTAAAAAATGGGCATAGGAAATGAACGGACACTTCACTAAAGAAGACATTCAGAAAGCTAACAGATACATGAGGAAATGCTCACAATCATTAGCCATTAGAGAAATGCAAATCAAAACTACAATGAGATTCCATCTCACTCCAACAAGGCTGGCATTAATCCAAAAAACACAAAATAATAAATGTTAGGGAGATTGTAGAGAGACTGGAACACTTCTACACTGCTGGTGGGAATGTAAAATGGTACAACCACTTTGGAAATTAATTTGGCGCTTCCTTAAAAAACTAGAAATAGAACTACCATACAATCCAGCAACCCCACTGCTTGGAATATATCCTAGAGAACTAAGAGCCTTTACACAAACAGATGTATGCACACCCATGTTCACTGCAGCACTGTTTACAATAGCAAAAAGTTGGAAGCAACCAAGGTGCCCATTAACAGAAGAATGGATAAATAAAGGTATATTCACACAATGGAATATTACACATCGATAAAGAACAGTGATGAATCTGTGAAACATTTCATAACATGGAGGAACCTGGAAGGCATTATGCTGAGTGAAATTAGTTGCAAAAGGACAAATATTGTATAAGACCACTATTATAAGAACTCAAGAAATAGTTTAAGCAGAGAAGAAAATATTCTTTGATGGTTACAAGAGCGGGGAGGGAGGAAGGGAGAGAGAGGGGTTTTGACTAATTAGACTGTAGATATGATCTATTTTAGGTGAAGGGAAAGACAATACGCAATACGGGAGAACTCAGCACAACTGGATTAACCAAAAGCAAAGAAGTTTCCTGAATAAACTGAACACTTGGAAGGCAGTGTAGCAGGGGTAGGGGTTTGGGGACCATGGTTTCAGGGGACCTCTAAGTCAACTGGCATAATAAAATCTATTAAGAAAACATTCTGCATCCCACTTTGGAGAGTGGCATCTGGGGTCTTAAACGCTATCAAGTGGCCATCTAAGATGCATCAATTGGTCTCAACCCCCCTGGAGCAAAGGAGAATGAAGAACACCAAAGAACCAGGGTAATCATGAGCCCAAGAGGCAGAAAGGACCACATAAACCAGAGACTACATCAGCCTAAGACCAGAAGAACTAGATAGTGCCCGGCTACAACCGATGACTGCCCTGACAGGGAACACAACAAAGAACCCCTGAGGGAGCAGGACAGCAGCAGGATGCAGACCCCAAATTCTCATAAAAAGACCAGACTTAATGGTCTGACTGAGACTAGAATGACCCCCGAGGTGATGGTCCCCAGACCTACTGTTAGCCCAAGACAGGGACCATTCCTAAAGCTAACTCTTTAGACAGATTGGACTGGACTATGGGATAGACAATGATACTGGTGAAGAATAAGCTTCTTGGATCAAGTAGACACATGAGACTATGTTGGCATCTCCTGTCTGAAGGGGAGATGAGAGGGTAGAGAGGGTCAGAAGCTGGCCGAATGGACACGAAAAGAGAGAGTGGAGGGAAGGAGTGTGCTGTCTTATTAGGTGAAGAGCAATTAGGAGTATATAGCAAGCTCTTTATAAATTTTTGTATTAAAAATTTTTTTTTAATTTATATTACCTGTCTAGCCCACGAAGGTGTCTGAGTTTACAATCCCAGGTTAGAACAGAAGAAACAGGTGCAGGTGAAGAGTATGGGGAGGCGATAAGAATGGAAAATGAGACTGGGGTCTGAGAATGGGAGGGAGGTGTTTGTTGACTTGCCAAATATTATGGATTTTAACCTCAAGGCCATGGTGAGCCACTGAAGGCAGGGTGTCCCACAAACTTGGGGAGTCATGGTTAGAAAAGAAAGGATGTCATCTGTAGGGAAAAGGAGGTCCTCCATTTCCAGGGTCACCTGACTTTCCTAAAAATTGTTCCTCTGGTTCTTAGTCTTAAGAAGACCTGGTTGTACAATGGTTAAAGCACTTGCCTGCCAACCAAAAGACTGGCGGTTCGAACCCACCAACTTCTCTGAGGGAGCCATCAATTTGGCTCTGACTCATAGCATCCCTATGTACAACAGAATGAAACGTTGCCCAGTCCTGTGCAATCCTCGCAATCATTGCTATTTTTGAGCCAGGGCTTTGAACTGGTTCTGCCCAGTTCAGTCATGGCTGACTAAGCAAAACTTGAACAGATCTGAGTTTTTAAAATGCGGGTGAACCAGAGCTATAACTAGAATAGGAAAAATCACAGGTAGAAGCCCTTTAGAAACTTAATCTCCCTCTTAGGAAAAAAGGGCAGCGAACGTATTGCATAGCAACTAAATCTCTGGATGGACAGAGTTGGACCATGATGCCCTGCTCAAAGATGGCAGCCAGCCACACCACTTTGAATATGTGTCATTCTCCACAGTCCTAGCAAAATAATCCAGTCTCCTGAATCAGGCTCCTGAAAGGGCTTACTACGCCTCCTTCGAGTCTCCCATTCTAGGGCATCAACCAGTACTTTTTCCCATTCTGATTATTGTTCTGTTTCACCCACATTTGAAAAATTCAGGTCTTTTTCGATTTCACTTTGTCAGCCTTGACTGAACCGGTTGAACTGGTTTGAAACCCTGGTTTGAGCCCTTTGTTGCAGCCACTGTGTCAACCATCTCGTTAAGCGTCTTCCTATTTTTCACAGACCCTCTACTTTACCAAGCATCATGTCCTTCTCCAGGAACTGGTACCTCCTGATAACATTTTGAAAGTATGTGAGATGAAGTCTCACCATCCTGGCTTCTAAGGAACATTCTGCCTCTACCTCTTCCAACACAAATTTGTTCATTCTTTGGGAGTCCATGGTATATTCAATATTCTTTGCCAACACCAAAATCCATGATTCAAAGGCATACATTCTTCTGTGCTCTTCCTACCCATTGTCCAGCTTTCACATACATATGAGGCAATTGAAAATACCATGGCTTGAGTCTGGCACACCTTAATGTGCCATTTTTGCTTTGTAACACTTTAAACCCCCACGTGTCTGTCGGTTTGTCGTACCGTGGGGACTTGCATGTTGCTATGATGCTGGAAGCTATGCCACTGGTATTCAGATACCAGCAGGGTCACCCATGGAGGACAGGTTTTTGCTGAGCTTCCAAACTAAGACAGACTAGGAAGAAGGACCTGGCAGTCTACTTCTGAAAAGCATTAGCCAGTGAAAACCTCATGAATAGCAGCAGAACATTGTCTGATATAGTGCTGGAAGATGAGCCCCCCAGTTTGGAAGGCACTCAGAAGATAACTGGGGAAGAGCTGCCTCCTCAAAGTAGAGTTGACCTTAATGACGTTGATGGAGTAAAGCTTTCAGGACCTTCATTTGCTGATGTGACATGACTCAAAATGAGAAGAAACAGCTGCAAACATCCTTTAATAATCGGAACCTGGAATCTATGAAGTATGAATCAAGAAAAATTGGAAAACATCAAAAATGAAATAGAATGCATAAACATCAATATCCTAGGCATTAGTGAGCCAAAATGGACTTGTATTGGCTATTTTGAATCAGACAATCATATAGTCTACTATGCCGGGAATGACAACTTGAAGAGGAATGGTGTTGCATTCATCATCAGAAAGAGAGTTTCAAGATCTATCCTGAAGTACAACGCTGTCAGTGATAGGATAACATACATACACCTACAAAGAAGACCAGTTAATAAGACTATTGTTCAAATTTATGCACCAACCACTAGGGCCAAAGATGAAGAAATAGAAGATTTTTATCAGCTACTACAGTCTGAAATTGACTGAACATGCAATCAAGATACATTGAAAATTACTGGAGATTGGAATGCGAAAGTTGGAAACAAAGGGGAAGGATCAGTAGTTGGAAAATATGGCCTTGGTGATAAAAACAATGCCAGAGATCGAATGATAGAATTTTGCAAGACCAATGACTTCTTCATTGCAAATACCTTCTTTCACCAACTTAAACGGCGACTATACACATGGACCTCAGCAGATGGAACACACAGAAATCAAATTGACTGCATCTGTGGAAAGAGATGATGGAAAAGCTCAATATCCTCAGTCAGAACAAGGCCAGGGGCCAACTGTGGAACAGACCATCAATTGCTCATATGCAAGTTTAAGCTGAAACTGAAGAAAATCAGAGCAAGTCCACGAGAGCCAAAATATGACCTTCTGTACATCCCACCTGAATTTAGAGACCATCTGAAGAATAGATTTGATGCATTGAACACTAGTGACCGAAGACCAGACGAGTAGTGTAATGACATCAAGGACATCACACATGAAGAAAGCAAGAGGTCGTTGAAAAGACAGGAAAGAAAGAAAAGACCAAGATGGATGTCAGAGGAGACTCTGAAACTTGCTCTCAAACATTGAGCAGCTAAAGCAAAAGGAAGAATTGATAAAGTAAAGGAACTGAACAGAAGATTTCCAAGGCTGGCTCGAGAAGACAAAGTAAAGTATTATACTGACATGTGCAAAGAGCTGGAGATGGAAAACCAAAAGGGAAGAACACGCTCGGCATTTTTCAAGCTGAAAGAACTGAACAAAAAATTCAAGTCTCAAGTTGCAATACTGAACGATTCTATGGGGAAAATATTAAGCGATGCAGGAAGCATCAAAAGAAGATGGAAGGAATACACAGAACCATTATACCAAAAAGAATTAGTCGATGTTCAACCATTTCAAGAGGTGGCATATGATCAGGAACCGATGGTACTGAGGGAAGAAGTCCAAGCTACACTGGAGGCATTGGTGAAAAACAAGGCTCCAGGAATTGATGGAATATCAACTGAGATGTTCAACAAACAGATGCAGCGCTAGAAGTGCTCACTCGTCTATGCCAAGAAATATAGAAGACAGCTTCCTGGCCAGCTGACTGGAAGAGACCCATATTTATGCCTATCCCCAAGAGGGGTGATCCAACCGAATGTGGAATTTATAGAACAATATCATTAATATCACACGCGAGCAAAATTTTGCTGAAGATCATTCAAAAACAGCTGCAGCAGTATATTGACAGGGAACTGCCAGAAATTCAGGCCGGTTTCAGAAGAGAATGTGGAACCAGGGATATCACTGCTGATGTCAGATGGATCCTGGCTGAAAGCAGAAAATACCAGAAGGATGTTTACCTGTGTTTTATTGACTATTCAAAGGCATTTGACTGTGTGGATCATAACAAATTATGGATAACATTGAGAAGAATGGGAATTACAGAACACTTATTTGTGCTCATGAGGAACCTTTACATAGATCAAGAGGCAGTTGTTTGGACAGAACAAGGGGATACTGATTGGTTTAAAGTCAGAAAAGGTGTGTGCCAGGGTTGTATTCTTTCACCCTACCTATTTAATCTGTATGCTGAGCAAATAACATGAGAAGCTGGACTATATGAAGAAGAACAGGGCATCAGGATTGGAGGAAGGCTCATTAGCAACCTGCGTTATGCAGATGACACAACCTTGCTTGCTGAAAAGCCTCAAGCACTTACTAATGAAGATCAAAGACCACAGCCTTCAGTATGGGTTATGGCTCCACATAAAGGAAACAAAAGTCCTCACGACTAGACCAATAAGCAACATCATGATAAATGGAGAAAAGATTGAAGGTGCCAAGGATTTCATTCTACTTGGATCCACAATCAATGCCCATGGAAGCAGCAGTCAAAAAATCAAAAGATGCATTGCATTGGGTAAATCTGCTGCAAAAGACCTCTTTAAAGTGTTACAAAGCAAAGATGTCACTTTGAGGGCTAAGGTGTGCTTGACCCAAGCCATGGTATTTTTAATCACATGATATACACGTGAAAGTTGGACAATGAATGAGGAAGAATAAAGAAGAACTGATGCCTTTGAATTCTGGTGTTGGAGAAGAATATTGAATTTACCATGGATGGGTTTTTTTTTTTACCAGAAGAACAAGCAAGCCTGTCTTGGAAGAAGTAGAGCCAGAATGCTCCTTAGAAGCAAGGATGGCGAGACTTCATCTCACGTACTTTGGGCACGTTATCAGGAGGGACCAGTGTCTGGAGAAGGACATCAAGCTTGGTAAAGTGGAGGGTCAGCGAAAAAGGGAAGACCCTTAATGAGATGGATTGCAACAGTGGCTGCAACAATGGGCTGAAGCATAACAATGATTGTGAGGATGGCACAGGTCTGGGCAGTGTTTCATTCTGTTGTGCATGGGGTCACTATGAGTCGGGACTGACTCTGCAGCTCCTAGCAACAACAACAACAACCATTGTCTAGATTAGGAAATTGAAATTCATTTGCTCAGAGTTATGACAATGAAAATTGGCAGAGTCAATATCTTGGTCTCAAGCCCCTGCTTTTATGCACTGCCCCCACTTCTCACTTACCAACATGGTTAGGTTCCAAAGAACAGGTCGTTGCGGGAAAATCAGCATTATGTGAAAATGGGGCACGACCACATCAGATCACAAAATATTAGCTGGGACACATATGTCCTTCTGCACCAGAGAGGTGGAAAATGTAGGTGGGAGCTATATGTTCCACTGGTCCTGGAAGCGTTACTGCCAGACATAGATAGTTAGCATGCGAAATATTCAGATAACAGATTTTTTATTATTGTCATAAATGCAAAATGTCAGATAATAAGAGAGTCTATGAGCGAGCAGTAAGTATACAGTGCAATTTCCCACTGGGAAAGTGGGATGACAGTAACGATGATGATAACGACAGTAGAAGATACGATGATGATAACGACAGTAGAAGATACGATGATGATAACGACAGTAGAAGATACGATGATGATAACGACAGTAGAAGATACGATGATGATAACGACAGTAGAAGATACGATGATGATAACGACAGCAGAAGATACGATGATGATAACGACAGCAGAAGATACGATGATGATAACGACAGTAGAAGATACGATGATGATAACGACAGTAGAAGATACGATGATGATAACGACAGTAGAAGATATGAATGCCAGGCACAGCTCTAAGGGTTCACATCAGTCATTTCATTCAATCCTCATCCCGACCCTTCTATCGTTTCCATTTGCATTTTACTGGTAAAGAAACCTGAGGAGGTTGGGTAACCTGCCCAAGGCACATATTCACGAGGGGCAGACAGAGCAGGATCTGAGCTGGGCATCCGGGTGCCAGAGCCCACCACCACCTCCCTGCCTCTCTACCGTAGAAGCCCTTCATCTTTGTATCATCAGCACCATCATCAACGGCAGAGCCAAGAATAAGCGTTTCTCCAGCACCTAGTGTATACACAGAACTGAGCATCCTGGGAGCTCGAGCAATAAGGCAAAGCTGAGGAGTGGTAGAAACAGCAGAATTCAAGACGGTGTCTGGGGTCTGAAGTGTGAGGCTCGGCGCACACGGGGGAGAAGGGTACACTTGACGGACTCGGCCTGGTTCGGGCGTTTACATTTGTTGTATTGCACTTCACACCTCATTGTGGAGAGTTTTGCTTTTTGTTTTTAGGATGACCGTCACCAAGCCCAGGCTAAACTCCAAGAAGATACACACTGCACGTTTTATTTCCCCCAAAACCTGCACAGGATGAATCGGTGCTCGAGTGAAAAATTTCCTTTTTTGGTCTCTTTCATTATTTAAGTCCATGGAAGAGCAACTTGTAAACAAAAGGATGCACACCAAACACGGCCAGAAGGGGGCAGCAAATCCGACCCTTCCCTGAAGCGGAGGCGCAGAGCAAGGGCGGCCCTGGTTTTAGGAGATGCCCTGGTTAAGAGAATCACCTTAGCAGGACTGGGCGCATGTAATATTTTCTTCTTCTAAAAGAAAAGGTTTTTGTAAGTTTTATTTTGCAGAGGCTTGCTCCCTTTGTGAGGTGGGTCAATCATAGGAGATCACGTGGGTTATGCTACATACTTAAGGTAGACAGGTGTCTTCATCAAGAATTTGAGTTTTCAGACAGTGCACTAAACTACCTCCCCTGGGTCATTCCAGGGCCTCCGGGCAGTCAATCGCTCTGAGGCGTGTGAGACTTAAATCCAGCCCGCACGAGCGTTGGCTGCACCGGGGGACCGATTGGTAAACAGAAGAGCAACTTTTTTTTTTTTTTTCCTGCAATTTGTAAACCTTTATCCTCAACCAAGAACCCAGGGAGCGACTTGTAAACAAAAGCGTGCCCCCCAGCCTGGGCCAGACGGGGGCAGCCAATCCCAGGGTTTCCTGAAGGCGAGGCTCCAGATGGCAGAAGCTGGCCCACGTTCGTCCTAACCGACTTCGGCCAGCAGATGGGCCCCTTCCCTTCCAGGCTGCGCGGCCCGGGGGCGCAGGGAGGCGAGAGCAACTCTAAGGAAGGACGGGAGCTGCCGGGGGCACGTGGCCACTGCTTCTTGGCCACTTGGACTTCTGATAGGGAGGCGGAAGCCGTTCTGGGAAAGTGCGAGTGGTGGCCCGGGCGGGTGGCAGCTGCCTGCATTCCAGCGGAGTCACGGGAACGCTGCGGCCACCACGCAGCCACTGCCCGGGTGAGGGCTGCCCGCAGGCACTAACCAGCCCACCCCAGGGGGAAAGGATGGAGAGGCCAAGGCAGGGATCCAAGGTAAGGCTCTGTGTGGGTTTTCTCTCAAATAAATTCCCTGCGTTGAAGGGAGTGACTCCATCCATTCAAAATATGATTGGCTCCCTGTCTGAATAAAACCAGGTAGACTGGCTGACAATCGATGTGGAATTTCACTTTCTAAGTGTGTTTATGAATGGCCTTGGTGCCCCACATACTGAACTTGGCCTTGAGAAAGTAACAAGGGGGGAAGATGTTTTGGAGACGTCCAGACCCTCCGTGGTTGTCCCACCTGTTGGATTAGGAGATGCAGGCCCTGGAATAGGCTCGGTGAAGAAGCCACGGTCAGGGGGTTCTTGTACCTGTGTTTTTGACTAGAAAAATGTGGCCATTGGGAAAGTCAACATAATTATGTCTCCTGCTTAACAAGCCCAATTTGCCTTTGTAATCTTCCTTCTCCAGGTTCACCTTGTTTTATGTAATACCTGCGTTTCTAGAAAGCTATGCAAATCCATTTTTGTTCCGTGAATCCGGGGTAGAGGGCAAGGGGTAGCTTACTCTAGGCCATGTCAGTGGGTGGCTAACGTGGCCATGTCAGTGGGTGGCTAACGTGGCCATGTCAGTGGGTGGCTAACGTGGCCATGTCAGTGGGTGGCTAACGTGGCCATGTCAGTGGGTGGCTAATGTGGGTATGCATTTTCACTGATTTCAAAGAGGCAGTGCCCTGAATATTTTGGGACACAAATTTTATTTGGTTTCTCTTTACAGTTTGGCTAACCAAGCTGGTTACTTCACGGTTATACAGAAGGGGAGAAACTTCCTATTTCTCTTTAAAAATCTCTCTCCCGTATGCACAGAAGAAGGAATGGAGGAGAAACCCTTTCGATTACATCAGTTTAACCCTTGTCCTCCACTATTCTGAAGTTTAGGCGCAATAATATAACAAATGTGTAAAATTAATGCTCTAAGGCTAGCTAATAGGCTTAGATAACATTCTAAGTTTTAAAAATTACATTCCGTCTAGCAATTTGACCCATATAATAAACACGTGTGTCTCTATATATGAAGAAGGTATGTTATATGTTGTACTGAGTTTATACTTTTACTGCTCATCCCTAATCATTGTATTATGTTAATTTAATCCATTAACCTTTGCCGTCCATTACATAGTTGAGGATGTGAGGCAAGAGACTCAGGGCAGTTTACGCAGAGACAGCTGAGCTACTAGTTTAAGAGGAATGGTCTTTTAAACATTGAGTATTTGTAGAGTTAGTAGAAATAGAGTATCCTGATTAAAAGATGCCTAAGGACCCGTAGGACTCTCTCTGGTTTCCTTGGACCACATCTGGAGAACATGACCCTCTCTAAGGTTTCCAATGTTCATGGATGCTGATGAAGGCTATGAGGAAGATCTGCAGCAAGGGGGGCTGCGTGGTCTGAGAAAAGAAGGTTTTGGATCCAGGAGTGGCTGCAGATATTTAAAGCGCTGTCGTCTAGAAGAGGGTGTGATGGCTGGCCAAGCCCAAATCTTTGTTATAATCAATAACCTTCGTCGGTCATCTTCTAGGTGGAAGGTGCCCTGAGGACATTAATGTTCCACACACCTAAATCCAGTTTGGTATAGTTGTTTTTACTTTGGTGAGAAAGACAAACCACCACCACCACCACAATAACCAGTACTGGTACAGGTAGGTGGTCAGGTGAGTCTTCTGGAGTCATTTCTGGGCTGAGATATGAAGGAAGACTATGAATTAGAGAGGATGGATTGGGGGCAGAGGGATGGAAGAAATAATCCTCTCAACTGAGTGATTAGTATTTTCAAAGGTCCAGGGCTAATGCAGAGTCATGTGATTGAAGGAAATGAATGGTTTATGGTGACTTGTTGTTAGATGCCATTGTGATGATCCCAACTCATAGTGACCCTACATGACAGAGCAGAACTGTCCCATAGTGTTTCCACGGCTGTAATCTTCAAGGGATCAGATCACCAGGCCTTTTCTTCCACCACCGGTGGGTTCAAACTGCCAACTTTTCAGTTAGCAGCTGAGCGCTTAGCCATTGCACCTCCAGGTCTCCTTTCATTGTGACTATATAAAAAAGTGAGGCTGGAAAGGTGAACCAAGATCAGATCATGAAGGCTTTGTAAAATACCAAGGAGTGACATAATTGTATTTACATGTCTACCCTGTGGGTAAGAGGTCAGCTAGGAAGTTGTCCTAATGATGCAGGCACAAGGTGGCAGCACCCGAGCCAGGAGCGTGGTCGTGGGTTCCCAGAGAGGTGGATGCTGGGATGGACCTGGGTGGATTGGAGGTGGTAGGTGGTGGGCGAGGAAAAGGGTTAAGGGGAGTACAAAGTCTAGGTTTCTGCTTTGGTAACACTAACATAGGAGAACACAGGACTTGCAGCAGATGGGTGGGGAACTTGTGCAATTCCAGGGGCCAGGAGGACATCCAAATGGGAATATGTAGCTATATACCAGGTAGAGATTGAGCCTGAGAAATCTAAATATGGGGTCATGAGCACATGGATGTTTCTCAAAGCCGTGGGCGTGGATGAGCATGTCCAAGTGCTGCTGGAGAAGAGAGACCGGGGCACATCCCTGAGGGGCACCCCTATTAAGGGGGCGGGGCTCAGGAAGAGTGAGCTGGGGAAGCAGCAGGCATTTGGGGAAGAAGTCAGTCAAGTGTGTAGTCATGGGCTCAACAATGAACAAAGCTGTGGTAATACAGATACTCGTCTACAGAAAACTTACTTTCTGTTTTTGAGACTCAAAAATAAGCAAATAGCTTTTGCATAGGTTTAGCTCTATAAATAATAAAGGTCTATAAATAATCCAGTTCTGAGAACTTAAAATCTGTTTGACAAAGCAAAACAGAGAAACAATAGCATCGATGATGAAGGTGGTGTATCAATTATAGATACGGAAAGTGCTAATAATTTTGTGGAACCTTTGGTTAAAATGTCGCTTACTCGTGCTCACTCAGTTCCCTCCTGAAGGCGAACCCCCGAAAAGGTTGCTGTTGTTGTTGTCAGCTGCTTTCGAGTTGGCCCCTGACTCAAGGCGACTCCATGCGTGATAGATCGAAACGCTGACTGGTCCTGCGCAGCACCAAGATCAGTTTCAGATCAGGCCGTTGTAGTCCACAGAGTTTCCACTGGCTGATTTTTAGGAGTTGATCATCGGCCTTCCTTCCTAGCGCATCTCCATCCGGAAGCTCTGCTAAAACCTGTTCAGCATCATAGCAACACTCAAGCCTCCACAGACACACAGGTGGTGGATGCACAGGAGGTGCACTGGCAGGGAATCGAACCGGGGTCTTCCGCAAGGAAGGCGAGAATTCTACCACTGAACTACCACTACACCCCTCCAAAAGGGTAATAAAGGAATAAAAGGCATTCCACCCACTGCTTCCCACTGAAGTCCTGGGAATCTAGAGTCCCCCTTCCTACCCTATCTCCAAGGCAGAGAGGGAAAGGCTCAGAGATAGACCTCTATGCAGTGACATTTGGGGTTACCCCAAGAAAAATGAGAGCTCCCACCAGAGCACCTTTGGGTACAGATATGGCTGGGGTTGTTTTTGTGGGTGTGAGGCAGCCTTGTGGGGAGTATTGTGGGTGAGATTTGTCGGGCAGTAGTGTCTGCACAATGTGTCACAAGGATGAAAGAAATCAGGGTGCCCTGGGTTGAAGTTCTGGAGCCTTCCAACAATGACCTTCGGTAGCAATTCTATAAGAAAAGTCATTAGATCGTCTGAATTGGACCAACCGTGTAGCCATTTTGCCAACTGCTTTATAAACAGCTCTTGAAGTTCAAAAAAAGGAATCAACCTAAAAAAGTTGATTGACTAGATCTAGATCCTACCTTTTGTCAACTTTCTTGGCTTGCTTACTTGTTTTTTCTTTGTTATGATCCAGTGAATTTCCGGTAATCATCTGATCATATGTGGTGGCCATCACTCTGCATTTAGCCATTTAAAAGAGGAATTCCCGAGGAGGTGAACCAAAGGCTATTTCATCTTTACTGAATCCTTTTTTTTTCTAGTTGGAATTTAAAATGCGATTGACGATAAGTTGACCTTCCCCATTTCAGTAAGAAAATTGAGGACTGCAAATTCTCTGCAGCATGTAGGAATGCCACAGGGGAACTTTTATGATTTTTAATTAAAGAGGTTTGAAGCATCACTGCCATAAACTATTTTGACACTGTACATGTTTGGGTCAATAAGACTGTGTGTTTTGAACATCCCAATTATTTGTGACCTTAAGTATGCATTTAAGCAACTATTAGATCTGTATGCAGTCTATCAGATTTCTCACAGATGCATTTTCCAAAGCAAATGAAGAATTTTATTTGACTAGTTGGAATCAACTCGACAGCAACTGACAATGACAGCAACAGCCTACCCTCCATGTCTTAGCTTACGCGGACCTAGAGGTTAAAGACTGCTTTGCCTGGATCAACGTGCCAATGTCCAGAGGCAAGATGAAAATACAACTTTTTCTAATATATGAACGTAGCAGATCAAAGAGCAGGATATTTTTATTTTTCATTCACGTCTTTAGCAAGCCACTTCCCCTTGCATCACCAAAGTTTTTCTAGTCAAAAAGACAGGGGAAAAGCTCACTGCCACATGTTGCAACTACCTTGAAGTTTCACTTAACTTATTTGTTCTTGCAGTTGTTGTTGATGTTGGGTGCAGTCGCGTCGACTTTAACTTATAGCAACCCCGTATGACAGGGTAGAACTGCCCCATAGGGTTTTCTTGGCTATAATCTTTAGGGGGGCAGATCACCAGGCCTTTCTTCTACGGAGTTGCTAGGTGGGTTCAAACTGCCAACCTTCGGTTAGCGGCCAAGTGCTTAACCATTGCGCCACTCAAAACCAAAACTACTCATTGCCATCAGGTTGATTCCAACTCATAGCAACCCTATAGGACAGAGTAGAACTGCTCCATGGGGTTTCCAAAGAGTGGCTGGTGGATTCAAACTGCTTTAAAAATTTGAAATATCCTTGTTCTTTACCATAATGGATTGAAGAGTTACTGCCTAACTATTATGGGATACATTAGTACAGTTTTTCCTTTTGTACACTGTTTGCCACATTGGGAAGAAGCATTTGTTAAATCCGGGAGTCACTTTTCCAGTTCCTTTCTATGAAGCATCATGTGGTCCTCTGGTCACGTGCATTGTTCCTGGGGGTCACAGGGGAAGAACACAGACTCCCAGGCAGAGCACAGGTAAACCAGAAAGACATGCTATGGCTCACCACCCTGTGCTGTTTGCTAGGCAGCTCAGGAAAGTCCAGGTTACACTGTCATCAACCCACGGTGGCATACCCAAAGGCCCCTCATGGATAACTTTTGCCCCTTGGCTATTTTCGTATTATCTTCAAAAGAAAGATACTAACAGAATCACGTAAAAAATCTATTTTCATGATTTAATGATCCTAGCAAAAGTAACTAACAGATAAGCCCTTTACACTGAAAATTCCTCTTCACATACTCACCACATACCTACTGCAACACATATGTGCACCTGGTTGTTGCCTTTCCCCCCTTCCTCTAAAATAGAAGAGGCACCCTGGTGACACAGTGGTTAAGCGCTCATCTGCTTAACCAAAAGGTTGGCCGTTCAAACCCACCAGCCACTCCTCGAGAGAAAGATGTGGCAGTCTGCCTATGTAAAGATTACGGCCTTAGAAACCTTATGGGGCAGTTCTACTCTGTCCTGTAAGGTTGCTATGAGTTAGAACTTGACTTGACAGCAATGGGTTTTGTTTGGGTTTTGGTTTTCCCTAAATAAAAGGACCATCTAACATAAAGTAAAACCTTAGGTAGCTAGAAACAAAACAGCAAGAGAATACCTCGAAATCTAGAGTGAGATTCCATGTAGCACAAGAAAACGTATTGAAGTTTAATGTTTCACAAAACAGGAAAAGATGCTTTTATTCTAAATATAAAAGTCAGATTCGTTGTGCTAGATTGTATTTTATGTACCTTTTAAAGTTCCACATTTATGAAACCAAATCACTATTTACCCACGTACGACTTCTTGGAAGCATTTCAATAAACGTTTAAGCTCTAATTTTTGTTAAACAATTTTACCAGAGGCCTCTTTTTAGATCTTTTTTGGAGCCAAAGTTACAATCTTCTGACCTTGCGGCCCAGTGCACAAGCATGTGTGAGCGTGTGCACACACAGACACACAACCTCGATGTCACTGGCAGAAAGCTGCTTCACCGAAGACCTATTTTTAGATGAGTCCTGTAACAAACTATACTGTTCTCTTTTTTTAAGGAACGAGCAATACTTCATTTTTAAATGTTTTTAAAAATATGTTCAAGCCTTCTTGGGAATAATCCAACTGTTTTTGCCGAGCCCCTTTATTTTTTCAAGGTTACCGAAGTACAAGGAGTAGATTCAATCTGTCCCATAAAGGATGCACTGAAGGGACACTGAAGTTTCTTCTGGCTAGCGAGTTCTTTGCCATTCAGGTAGCCATTTGTCACAGTTTGACAAGATACACTTTTTAAATTTGGGGTTAAGGAGGGAGGTAGAAATAGCTCTGAGTCCACAGGCAAGGGCCATGTAGGACAATCGAATGTGTTGTGATGTCATATTATACCCACACCACAGTATAAATAAACACAACCGTAGTAGAGTATAAAAACCCTTCAAATGCTCAGCGTGCAGAAAGTACAGAGAAATGGTATACATCTATGTCTGCTTTTGTAGGGATTGGTGAGTATTTTTCATGACAAAACGCTTATTTTCCTTTCTCCCCTAAAAAAAAAAAAAAAAAAAAAACTTCACAAACATTCATAGAGATTGTACAGTTTCTAATTTGAAGCTCAGGTGACAAGTACTTACAGAAGTCCTATCACTTCTCATTAGTAAACTTTGTAGAGTATCAATACATAGTTTACCCTCTTTGGTAACGATTTAAAATCTGGGCCGGCCTCCGGAGGTTTGTCTCCTTCCAAAGATCTCCCTAAGCTTCCCAACAAAGTAGTAACTTATTTTAAAGACAGGCAAGTCTGCTACAAGAAGTGAGTGTACAGTGAACGTTTTGAAGGTAGGCGTGTGTCCTTGTGGTCATCTGCTATTTTGAATGATGACATCACTGGGCAGTGTATCATTCGAAGAACTACTGCCCGAGTGTCTGTCCCGCTGGTCTGTTTACCTCCAGCTGCTTTAGAAACAAGATAGACTGTGACTCAGGACAAGCACTGTGCTATTTGCTAACACTTAAACGAATGCACCAAAGTGCACATTGATTTTATATTTCTTTATTAATAAAACACTGGGAATCGTTGTGTTTTGAAAATATAAACAACTTGTGGTATTATGGTTATCTATCCAGCCGAAATCAGTAGCTTTCTGGAAGCTTAAATCAATATTCCTTCTAGAGAGTCCACTTCTGGGAAACCCAGACCCCACTGTTTACTTCTACATGTACTTTCAGTTGTGGGATAAGAATTATCTGCACGTGGTGTCTACAGGATCATACGAATGGGTGTCGAGCTCCTTTCCAACCTGATGTTGTAGGAGAAGGAAGACATTTTATAGGACTGTCCAAAAAGAGAAAAAGAGTTGGACATTAAATACTTCCATGAGCAGAAAAAAAAAAATCAGGCAAACCTCTGCCTTCAACAGAAAGTCTCCGAGTACCCTAGCTGTTAAATTGTACACCATTTTCCAACTTTTGATGTACATGGACTTACTAAATCAAAGACAAATCAGCTCATGGGTGATACTTGCTGTATGTTTTCTGGGGACCAGAGCCATTGTCCTAAGGTTTTATGATTTCCGTAGTTGAACGAAATAAGTTAAATGGAGAAGTCAGCCTTCATGGTATGCTTTGTGCATGTCTGAGTTTCCCACAAAGCAGCCTACTGTGGACTGCAGACACTCCTGTGTTGCCAATATCTAAGAAGTCCTGCATTGATTCTGCTTCTAAGTGGCTTGCCCTTTCTGCCAACCATCATTATACCCCATGGAAAAGAATGTGAGTTCAGAGGCGTCTTTGTCCCAAAAAACTTTGAAGGCAAATTCCTTGAACTTTTGAGACATTCAAGAGACTGCCGCTCCTCTCCTCGCAGAGGCACGCGTGTAGCTCTGGCAGGAACCTTTGACTTATTTTTCCATCCTTCTGTTTATTGCGACTTCCTAGCGACATTTCATCGTTGGAAATTTAGCTGGAAAAGAAAGGATGCGTTACTGTTGCTAAGTTTTAAACAAGCTGGAGAAACACATTTGCTTTTCGCTCTTTGATAACAATTTTCTTCTAACTATGGGTTTCCCTTGCGGACATAGTTGATGTGTTCTTGAAATGATGCCTACAGATTAAATTTCTGTGACTCATATTGTACCCAGGAAGATGGGAGGTAAAGGAATTTTTCACACTCTTTTATTTTAAAAGTGAGAAGTCTTTTTATAGGCAAGTTTCCTAACTTACCTATCCGATAACCCTATATATTATTATATAAGCGGGGCTCTGGTGGCACAGTGGTTAACAGCTCTGCTGCTAACAAATCTACCAGCTGCTCCTAAGAAACCCTATAGGGCAGTTCTACTCTGTCCTATAGGGTCATTATAAGTCAGAATCCACTCAATGGCACAGGTTTTATTACATCAGAATGACTCCTTCTACCCACCCTGATCCAAGTTACTGGTACTTCTCCATCAGGATTATTGTATGGTCTCCTAACTAACTTCCCTTCATCCCACCCCAATTCTCAACCCAGCAGCCATAGTGACACTTTTAAGATGTAAGTACATTGTAAGACTTAACTCCCCTATTCAGAACACCCCAAAAGCACCCCATTTCACTCCAAGTAGACTCCAAAGTCCCTTCAACCACACTCACCTTCTTTAATACCTCAGGCGCCCTCTGACCTCAGGGTTTCCATGCTGGCTGTGCCCTCCACCTGAAACTCTTCCCAGATATCCACTCAGCTTTTCTGTTCCCTCCTTCCAGATATTTCTCAGAGCTCACCGTCTCAGTGAGCCCTACTGCAATCACTCTGATTAAAATTACATTCCCCCCACACTCTTCATCCCCTTTCCCTACTCAATTTTTTGCACGAATCACGCTGAGACATAATATACATTTTACTTATTGTGAAGATTTTAAAGGGTGGCTCGAGAAGACAAAGTAAAGTATTATAATGACATGTGCAAAGAGCTGCAGATAGAAAACCGAGAGAGTAGAATGTGCTCAGCGTTTCTCAAGCTGAGAGAACTGAAGAAAAATTTCAAGCCTCAAGTTGCAATATTGAAGGATTCTACAGGGAAAATATTAAATGACGCAGGAAGCATTAAAAGAAGATAGAAGAAATACACAGAGTCACTATACCAAAAACAACTGGTTGACTTTCAACTACTTGAGAAGGTTGCATATGATCAGGAACCAATGGTACTGAATGAAGAAGTCCAAGCTGCACTGAAGGCACTGGGAAAAAACAAGGCTCCAGGAACTGATGGAATACCAACTGAGATGTTTCAACAAACGGATGCAAGCACTGGAAATGCTCACTCATCTATGCCAAGAAATTTGGACGATAGCTACCTGGCCAATTGACTGGAAGAGATCTGTATTTATGCCTATTCCCAAGAAAGGTGATCCAACCAAATGTGGAAATTATCGAAAAATATCAATATCGCACACATATAAAATTTTGCTTAAGATCATTCGAAAGTGGCTGCAGCAGTGTATCGACAGGCAATTACCAGAAATTCAAGCCAGATTCAGAAGGGGACATGGAACCAGGGATGTCATTGCTGATGTCAGATAGATCCTGGCTGAAAGCAGAGAATACCAGAAAGATGTTTACCTGTGTTATATCAGCTATGCAAAGGCATTTGACGGTGTGGATCGTAACAAATTATGGATAACATTGAGAAGAATGGGAATCCCAGAACACTTAATTGTGCTCATGAGGAACCTGTACGTAGATTGAGAGGCAGTCTTTCAAAGAGAGCAAGGGGATACTGCGTAGTTTAAAGTCAGGATAGGTGTGCGTCAGTGTTGTATCCTTTCACCATACTTATTCAATCTCTATGCTGAGCAAATAATCTGAGAAGCTGGGTTATATGAAGAAGAATGGGGCATCAGGATTGGAGAAAGACTCATTAATAACCTGTATTATACAGATGACACAACCTTGACGCCTTTGAATTGTGGTGTTGGCAAAGAATATTGAATATACCATGAACTGCCAAAAGAATGAATGAACAAATCCGTCTTGGAAGAAATATAGTCAGAATGCTCATCAGAAGCAAGGATGTTGAGACCTAGGTCTCACATACTTTGGACATGTTATCAGGAGGGATCAGTCCCTGGAGAAAGACATCATGCTTGGTAAGGTAGAGGGCCAGCGAAAAAGAGAAAGACCCTCAACAAGACAGATTGACGCAGCGGCTGCAACAGTGGACTCAAGCATAACGATTGTGAGGATGGCGCAGGACCAGGCAGTGTTTCGTTCTGTTGTACATGGGGTTGCTATGAGTTGGAACCGACTCGACGGCGCCTAACAACAACAACAACATTACCCATAGAATGTAAGCTAAACGAAGGCAGAAATTTTTCCTGTTTCGTTTGTGGCTATATCGCCAGTGCTTAGGATGGCGCCAGTGCAGAGTTACCGTCACCCACTGCCGTTGAGTTGGTTCCGACTCATAGTGACCCTATAGGACAGAGTAGAACTGCCCTATAGGGTTTCCAAGGAGGGCCTGGTGGATGCACACTGCCGACCTTTTGATTAGCTACCGTAGCTCTTAACCACTGTGTCACCAGGAGTAGGGACTCATAAATGTTTGTTGGATGGATAAATGAGTGTGTGAGTGAGTGAATGAGCGAATGAGGTGTCTTCATGTGCAATCTAAATGTGGTTGGATTTTTATTTTCTATAGCCCTTAAATCTATGGTGAGAGTAAATTCTATTGGCATATCCATTTAGAAAAATGCAAATGTTTGTAAATAGCTGACAAGGACATTCTTTATGGCATAAAGAACAATAACGACTAGGAGTAAACTTAGGGAGCCTAAAGATAGTAGAAAGAGTGCTGCTTGGGGCTTGGCCCTGGCATTTGCCCTCTTGGTTTTCTTCTCAGTTGTGCGTGGACAATGATACCTACTGTTGCGGTGAGGGTTAGACATCATGGATGCCAAGTGCCTCCTGGCCCACCACTGATAATTACTGCGTTCATGACAAGTCCTAGTTGTATCTCACTCTTCAGAGCTGTCCTGAGGATGGCCTCAGCTGTCCCCATGACTTAGAACTTCTCGGCAAGCAAGCGAACAACGCGAAAGCCAATTTCCTGCTGCTCCACTCCTCCCAAAACAAACAACCCCTGGTGGCGTAGTGGTTAAGTGCTACAGCTGCTAACCAAAAGGTCGGCAGTTCAAATCCACCAGGTGCTCCTTGGAAACTCTATGGGGCAGTTCTACCCTGCTCTATAGGGTCGCTATGAGGCATAATCAACTCGACGGCAATGGGTTGTTGTTGTCCACTCACCCCACCCCACCCCTAGGGGGTGCCTTTCCAGGCAGGTTGTGCCTGGCATCAGAGACAAGCAGCCACGCTGCACTGATGAGCAGAAGGTACCTCCAGGGAAAGCTGCTCTGCCCTTGCCCTTGGCCAGGAAAAGCAAACCCCTCCGCTGCCACTCTCAGACTGGTGGCATTTCGCATTTGAACAGTGCTCTCACATAAACCATCGCCTCCCCACAGTCCTGTGAAATAGACAAGGCAGCTGCCATCACCCTGAATACCATTTCCAATGGCTTGCCTGTGGCTACAAGGTGTTCTGAACTCCAAGCAAGTGTTCTTTTCACCCTTTAGAATCCTTATTTATTTATGCAACAGATATCTGCCTGCTACTTGTATGGCAAGCACTGCTCCAGACTGGGAATCCAGCAGCGTCGCTCTCCTCATGGAGTACACATTTGAGTGGAGGAAAAACGACAATGAACAAATGCCGAGTAAACACCGGGCAGAGATTCCTGCAATAGAGGAGAATGAAGCAGGGTGTGAGGCATCAGCCTTGCTGGGAGGCTGCTCTTTTATACACGGAGGCTGGGTAAGGCTCACTGACAAGGTGGCATTTGGGAAAAGACCTGAAGCAGGCCTGTGGATACCTGGAGGAGCTCTGCAATGAAGGGACGGCATATGCAAAGGTCCTGGGGCAGGAACATGGCTATGAGTCTGAGGCATGACAAGGAGGCTGGACTGGCTGGAGCTCAATGAGTAAGTGAGGGGTGTTGGGAGAGGTGCCCAGAGAAAGCCAGAGGGTCAGGGCCTGTCAGACTTTTTAGGCCATAGTAGGACCTGGATTTTTACTCAGAGTGAGATAGGAAGCACTGAGGATTTTGAAGAGAGGAGGGACGTGGTCTGACTTAGCTTCCAACAGAATTTTTCTGGCCACCATGTTGAATAGACTGAGGGAGACCAGGGCCAAGCCAGGGAGAAGAGGTCTCACAGCAGACCCAGCTGAGCGATGCTGGTAGCTTAGACCTGGGCTCTAGTTGGAGGTATGGAGAAGTGGTTTGATTCTGGATATACTTTGCAGGTAGAACTGGAAGATTTTGGTGAAAGATTGGACATGGGGTTTGAGGGAAAACCCTTCATGGTAGCCTCAGACTTCCCTTGACTTGCAGCTGCAGCTTCATTCCATCCCTACCTCTGTCTTCACTTGGCTGTCTTCACTCTGTGTTCATCTGTCTCTTATCTTTTATGAGGATACCTCTCAGATTGAATTAGGACCCACCTTGCTCCTGTATGACCTCATGTTAACTAATAACATTTTCACAGACCCTATTTCCAAACAAGGTCACATTTACAGGTACCAGGGGGTTAGGACTTCATCATATCTTTTTGGGTGGACACAATCCAAACCATAACAAAGCAGGTAGGTGAAATCAGGAGCTCAATCTGGGCTTGTAAATTTATTAGATTTCCAAGTGAATATGCCCAATGAGCATGTTTTTAGCAGTCTGGGAGAAGTCCAGGACCTGGTCTGGAGACACGTATTTGGGATATATCAGCAGATAGATGCTGTTTAAACTTTAAATGAAAGTAGATGGAATCACCTTGAAAGTGGGTATAAACAAAAAAGTAGCCTGAAGCCTAAGCATTGTACTGGTTTTGGAGGATGTCACAGAGGCTGAGACCCTTCACAGGGGAGACCTGAGAGAGATGGTGTTGTTGTTGTTGTTGTTGTCGTTGTTGTCGTTGTTGTCAGGTGCCTTCAAGTTGGTTCCGACTCACAGTGACCCTGTGTACAACAGAATGAAACACTGCCGGGTCCTAAGCCATTCTCACAATCATTGTTATGCTTCAGCCCATTGTTGCAGCCACTGTGTCAATCCATCTCGTTGAGGTTGAGGATCTTCCTCTTTTTCACTGACCCTCTAATTTACCAAGCATGATGTCCTTCTGCAGGGACCGATCCCTCTGGATGGCATGTCCGAATTATGTGACACGAAGTCTCTCCATCCTTGCTTCTAACGAGCATTCTGGCTGCACTTCTTTCAAGATAGATTTGTTTATTCTTTTGGCAATCCATAGTATATTCAATATTCTTTGCCAACACCATAATTCAAAGGTGTGAATTCTTCTTCAATTTTCTTTATTCATTGCCCAGCTTTCACATGCATATGAGGCAATTGAAAACACCATAGCTTGAGTCAGGTGTACCTTAGTCTTCAAGGTGACATCTTTGTTCTCTACTTTAAAGAGGTTTCTTGCAGCAGATTTGCCCACTGCAATACTTTGATTTCTTGACTGCTGTTTCCATGGTTGTTGATTGTGGATGCAAGTAAAATGAAGTCCTTGACAACTTCAATCTTTTCTCCGTTTATCATGATAGTGCTTATTGGTCCAGTTGTGAGGATTTTTGTTTTCTTTATGTTGAGGTGTAATCCATACTGCAGGCTGTGGTCTTTGATCTTCATCAGTAAGTGCTTCAAGTCCTTTTCACTTTCAGCAAGCAAGGTTGTGTCATCTGCATTTCACAGTTAATGAGTCTTCCTCCAATCCTGATGCCCCATTCTTCTTCATATAACCCGGCTTCTCAGATTATTTGCTCAGCACACAGATTGAATAAGTATGGGTAAAGGATACAACCCTGATGCATACCTTTCCTGACTTTCAACCATGCAGTAGCCCCTTGTTCTGTTTGAATGACAACCTCTTGATCTATGTACAGATTCCTCATGAACACAATTAAGTGCTCTGGAATTCCCATTCTTCTCAATGTTATCCGTAATTTGTTATGATCCACCCAGTCGAATACCTTTGCGTAGTCAATAAAACACAGGTTAACATCTTCCTGGTATTCTCTGCTTTCAGCCAAGATTCATCTGACATCAGGAATGATATCCCCAGTTCCATGTCCTCTTCTGAATCCGGCTTGAATTTCTGGCAGTTCCCTGTTGATGTACTGCTGCAACCGGTTTTGAATGATCTTCAGCAAAATTTTACTTGCGCATGATACTAATGATGTTGTTTGATAATTTCTGCATTTGGTTGGTGTGGGGGACCCAGGAAGTTGATGCCTGCAGCCAGCCCTGTCAGATAGTGCTGACAGGTCGAATGACTTGAGGGCTGAGACTTGACCATCACTTCCAGCCGCATGGAGGTAACCTGATCCACTCACCTTGGTCAGGAATTTCTACTATCTATTCAAAAAAAAAAAAAAATTTTTTTTTTATTCCAAATTCAGTCTCTCATTGAAATGCTTCTAGAACAAGGCATAAAAAAAAAAAAAAAAAAATTTTTTTTTATTCCAAATTCAGTCTCTCATTGAAATGCTTCTAGAACAAGGCAGCATAGATAGTAAACAACCTGTTTGAACAGGTCTCATAGTTTTTTAATCTCAAATTCTGCTTCCATGTAACTTTGGTATCCATCAGGATCTGGCAAGGTACACTACAGTAATAAATGTTCCCCATGTCTTCTTTGCTTTGTCCAGAAGTCATTGTCCACTCCTAACCCATTGGCCAGACTACTCACGTGGCCCCACCTAACTGCAAGGGGCTAGAGAGGCAAATGGAATATTAGGGAGCATCACTCCTCCCTCAGCTTCCTTCCTCCTTCTAGTGCCCGCCCCAAGAGCCCAGAGTAAGGCATTCGCACACTGTTTCCAATTGGAAAACAGCACTCACAGTACATTCTCCCACGTGTCCTATCCCCATACACTCACTCACATACATCCTGTCCCCAACACAGCTTTCTCTTTTGGGGGGAAAACCAATCCCTACTCGTGTCATTCTTTCTCTGATGTCATTTCTTACCCCTGTGCCATCCTGCTGACCGTTTTCTGGGTGAATTCCCACTTATTAATACCCCAAATCTCTTGTGATTAAATAGAGATGTTTATCATTTTTTGTTTTAGATGTTTATCATTTTTGTTTTCAAATTCATTATCTTTTGGTCTCCTTTTCTTGAAAGCAGAGCCCTTATCTTCTTCTCCTTGATATCTCCTGCACGCTATACCTTTCTACCCAAGGGACTGGATAACGAATAGGGAAGACCAAAGAATTGACACCTTTGAATTATGGCATTGGCAAAGAATATTGAATACATCATGGACGGCCAAAAGAATAAACAAATCTTTCTTGAAAGAAGTACAGCCAGAATGCACGTCAGAGCAAGAATGGAGAGTCTTTGTATCACATAATTTGGACATGTCATCCAGAAGGATCAGTCCCTGCAGAAGGACATCATGCTTGGTAAAGGAGAGGGTCAGTGAAAAAGAAGAAGATCCTCAATGAGATGGATTGACACAGTGGCTGCAACAACGATCTGAAGCATAACAACGATTGTGAGAATGGCCCAGGACCAGGCAGTGTTTTGTTCTGTTGTACATAGGGTCGCTATGAGTTGGAACCAACTCGATAGCACCTAACAACAACACAACAACAACAGTTTCCCTTTACTTAGGACCATGTTTTTAGCTAGCTGTCCTAGTCTCCTAGTGCTGCTGTAACACGAATACCAAAAGTGGGTGGCTTTAAAGGTCAGGAATATATTTTCTCACAGTTTAGGGGGCTGTCAGTGCAAATCAGGGTCTTGGCCATGTAGGTTCCTTCCTTGTCAATATCCCCTGGGATTCCTTGGTTCCTTGGCTTGTCAACGATCCTCACATGGCATCTGTGTGTTTCTGTGTCCATGCTGTTCTTTTGATAACTCAGAAGTGATTAGGTTTAGGATCCACCCTATACTGGTATGGCTTCATTAACAAATAAAAGCAAAACTCTGTTTCCAGACAGGATCACATTCACAGGTACAGGGGCTAGAACTTCAACACATATTTTGGGGGGGACACAATTCAATCCATAACAACAATGCAAGGAGCAATTCTGGAGTCATAACCAGTAATCAATTCATTACGACGCCGTAACTGCTTTATGGCATAACTTGCTCCAGCTGAACAATCACATCTAGCTTTTGCTTCAGTTTCTCTGAGCTCCCTGCTGCTGTGTGTTTCCCACAGGGTCTTGATGAACTGCTGGGGCGTGAAAAGGAGACAGCCTAGGAGAGCAATGTTGTTAAACGAACATGACTGTGAAAGCTTTCAAGTCTGCACTGATTTAGATTGAGGAAAGGCATAGGATTTTTTTTAGCCCTGCTCTCCAACTCCTCATAATTTTCTTAAATGGGAAACTTGGCCTTGATCAATCTTGTATTCCTTGAGCCTCACAGTTCTCCCTCTTTGTCCTCATGGCCCCCAGGAGGCTGTATTGTTCCCACAGAGGCAGATGGTGACATGGGCCTGAGGGCTCTTTAGAGCGACAGACTTCTTCACAAAGCTTCTGCCATGAAAATTAGCCCCAGTGACATCTGAGAATGTTTCAGGGCAATATAAAGTGGACTTCTGTTTTCCTCAATTGTTGTTGTTGTTAGGTGCCATCCAATCAATTCCAACTCATAACAACACTATGTACAACAGAACGAAACACTGCCAGTCCTACACCATCCTCACAATTGTTGATGTGTTTGAGTCCGTTGTTGCAGCCACTGTGTCAATCCATCTTACTGAGGGGCTTATTCTTTTCCACTCACCCTCTACTTTACCAAGCATGGTGTCCCTCCCCAGGGACTGATCCCTTCTGATGACATGTCCAAAGTATGTGAGACAAAGTCTTGCCATCCTCGCTTCCAAGGAGCATTCTGGCTCTGCTTCTTCCAAGACAGATTTGTTCTTCCTTCTGGTAGTCCATGATATATTCAATATTCTTTGCCAACACCACAATTCAAAGGCATCAATTCTTCTGTCTTCCTTATTCATTATCCAGCTTTCACATGCATATGAGGCGATTGAAAATACCATGGCTTGGGTCAGGCACACCTTAGTCCTCAAAGCGACATATTTGCTTTTCAGCACTTCAAAGAGGTACTTTGCAGCAGATTTGCCCAGTCCAATACATCGATTGATTTCTTGACTGCTGCTTCCATGGGCATTGATTGTGGATCCAGGTAAAATGAAATCCTTGGCAACTTCAATGTTTTCTCCATTTATCATGATGTTGCTTATTGGTACGGTTGTGAGGATTTTTGTTTTCTTTATTTGGATGTGTAATCCATACTGAAAGCTGTAGTCTTTGATATTTATAGTAAGTGCTTCAAGTTCTTTTCACTTCCGCGATTAGCTATACCTTATTTATGTTCAAGCTCATTTTACGTGCTGAGCAGAAGTACCTGCATCTTATGGCCTGCAGCAGGTATGGTGTTAAAAATCTGTGTGATAACTGGTTATTACATGTATATAAATCCTCCTTCAGGCCCAGAGACAGTTTGGTCTAACATTTAGCCTAGATTCAAACTTTGATGCGGACTCTTAAGTATATTAAAGCTTAAGCTTAAATTTGCCCTTAGCCCTAATAGTTTTCCTACACATTTACCTAGCCCTCATCTCCCGATTTCCTTCATTATCAGGACTGAATACTGGTCTTCTGTTTTTCTAAAGAGCAAGAGTACCACTGAGCCCCTCTTGAAACCAATCAAGTCAGACTCATGTCAGAGTGCCACTCGCTAAATATGTGCAAAACACATCTTACAAACCCGACCATTCTGAGTGCTAGCCTAAAGGTATTTTCAGACCTTATTTCCAAAACACTTTTTTGTTCTGAGTAATGTGAGTAGGCCTAGCAATTAACTAATTTCCAGCCAAGTCTGAAATATCAAAGGTTAGTCCCCAGAGATTGCAGTGCAAGAAAGAATGGGAGCTCTTGTTTGAAAACTCAGCTTTGTTGATTTTACAATCTCTGGACTGGAGGGTGGCCAAAAGGCTTTATTAACCTCTGCAGTCTTCCCTAAGAATCCTCTCATTCCTAGAATGTCATTTATACTCCAACAACTTACGCTTATTGTGCTGTTCCTTGGCGGATGCCAACTATTAGCAGTAGAACTAACCAGGATGGGTGGGAGTAGGGACCAGCAGCATCAAAGACCTCATGTTGCCTTTGGTTTTAGGGTAGTTAGGAGTCCCTTGGTGGTACAAACGGTTAACACATGTGGCTGCTAACCAAAAGTTTGGAGGTTCGAGTTCACCCAGAGGCATCTTGGAAGAAAGGCCGGTGATCTACTTCTGAAAAATCAGCCACTGAAAACCCTACAGAGTACAGTTCTGCTCCGACACACATGGGGTCATCGTGAACCACAGACAACTCCACAGCAACTGGGATAAGGTAGCTGTTTTGTCTGGCATCACAGTCAAGTTCAGGGACGTATGGAAGCCTGTGTAAGAAA
The DNA here is from genome assembly GCF_024166365.1 of Elephas maximus indicus. NCBI lineage: Eukaryota > Metazoa > Chordata > Mammalia > Proboscidea > Elephantidae > Elephas > Elephas maximus. The sequence continues at coordinate 232,877,813 of NC_064819.1, forward strand.
CAAAGTTCCAATACATATCCACCATTTGGGGCTTAGCCCCGGGACTGCCGATCCTTCTTCTATCTTGGTTCTTATTTCTCTTGACTAGCCTCATTCTTGCTTTGTTCCTATTTCCTTGACCCTCAGATTTTTTTTTTTTTTCAGATCTATAGGTTAAAAAAAAAAAATTGTTTTTTTTTGGAGGGGGATAAAAATATACACAACAAAACCTATGCTTATTCAACAATTTTCGCATGTACAGTTCAATGACAGGAGTTACATACTTCACATTATGTCACTGTTCTCACTATCTCTGTCCATATTGTGTCACCACCATTACTTAGACTCTCTGCCCCTTAGAGTTCTCGTATGTGCTTTAGATTAACTGCTGTCATTTTAATCTCATATAGGTAATGCTTTAAAAGGGTGCAATGCTCAAGGCAAACATTATTTATTGAGCTAAACTGTTGTTTAGTTTAAAGATGACTTCATGGGATAGTTTTAGTTTGAGGCTTAAAAGTTGTTTCCGAGCAATAGATTCAGGGGTTCCTCTAGTCTCAATGTGTCCAGCAAGTCCAGTTTCCAGTAAGAATTTTAAGTTCCATTCCACAATTTTCCTCCTTTTGATCAAGATCCATCTATTGGGTCCCTGATCCAAACAGTCAGTAACGGTAGCTGGGCACCATCCATTTCCTCTGGTCTCATGGCAGTGGACGTAGTAGTTCATGGAGGCAATTAAAAATCGACACCATTTCCTTCTCCACTTCCTGAGTCTCCTTCTTCCTCTGTTGCTCTAGGCAAATAGAAACCAATTGTTGTAACTTGGATGGCCGCTGGCAAGCTTTTAAGACCCTAGGCACTACTTACTGAACTAAGAGGTAGAACAGAAACTCTTGAAACAATATTAAGCCAATTGACTGGGCAAAACCATGACCCTAAACTTCCAAGCCAAGAAAACCAATCCCATGAGCTGTTCATTTGTCTCTAAGTAGTATCAACCCTGGTGGCATAGTGGTTAAGTGCTACAGCTGTTAACCAGAGGGTCAGCAGTTTGAATCCAACAGGTGCTCCTTGGGAACTCTATGGGGCAGTTCTACTCTGTCCTTTAGGGTTGCTATGAGTTGGAACCGACTCGACGGCACTGGGTTTGGTTTTGTTATGGTTGTTTTTAGTATCAACAGCTGCATAGACTAGGATCTTGATTTTTCTGTCAACCATAGCTTTTCTTTACCTTTTGCCCTATGGGCCTTCTCTCTTCAGACCCCAGGACCCTCTCCCTTGATCTGCCCCGGCACTGAGGGTGGGGTCTGGAGAGCTGTGCCCCCCGGGGTTAGAACACCTGCTGTCCTCTCAGGGGCACTGTAAAGAGAATCCAGGCGCAATATGCTCAGGGTATGATTTAACCCAATTTGAATATGCGTCAAGAAAAGGGGCAGATATAGCTTCCGATACAAAAACTGAAATTGACTCAGAAATAGATCTCAGTGAATTTTGCAGACAAACTCACTCTATGTAAAGATAGTAATAAAATTTGGTAATGACAGCATTCCTCTGCATGTAATTTTTTTTGTAGCACAGCAATAGACCCAAATTTCAAAAGAGAGGAGGCCGGAATGATATGAAGACTACAAACCTACAAATCCTTAAAAACTAACCCCCCCCTCAAAAAAAATAGCCCCTTCCATTCATTTCCCTCTAGCCATATTAATTCTGGTAAAGATTGTATTCATGTTGCCATAATTAAAAGCCTGAAAACTAAGAAAAGTCCATAAAAGCAAACCATTAAAAAATGTAAAACATCTAAAATGTGGAAATAACAAAAGTCTTTCTTGAGTACTTGCTCAATGCATATTTTTCTCTACCCCTTCACGAATAAAGGAGCCCTGGTGGCACAGTGGTTAAGAGCTCAGACTGCTAACCAAAAGGTCAGCAGTTCAAATCCCCCAGACGCTCCTTTGAAACACTGTGGGGCAGTTCTACTCTGTCCTATAGGGTCGCTATTAGTCAGAATCAACTCGACAGCAACAGTTTGGGTTTTGGTTACATCTAATAAACAATTGTATAACTATGCGCAGGTTTAAAATGAAAAGACTTGGCTTCATAAATACCACTGGAAAATGGTCAACTGTTCTTCTCTGGATTCATGTGTTATTTTTTAATAAAGGCCAATTACATAATAGAATTTTTTTTTTTTTTTTCAAAATCAGAACACTGTATCCTACCGGCTGGTTATTTGGAATACAAAGCTTTCCACGTGAATACCAGTGGCATAGCTTCCAGCATCACAGCAACATGCAAGCCCCCACAGTATGACAAACTGACAGATGCATGGGGGCCATGTATTAGCAGATAATAAAAAATGATTATAAGTCTCCTCGGCAGAAGAATTCCAAACAACTTATGTAGTTTCTCTCACCTCCGAGAGGTGGACCAAAATGCCCAGTCCTTGCTGTGGGCTGCCTAGAATGACTTCCTCCTGAAGACCACGGTATGGAAAGTGGGGGGAGAGGAAGTGCTCAAGGTCAACATCAACAGCGAGAAAAACTCTAAGCCAAACCCATCGCCATTGAGTTGATTCCAACCCATAGTGGCCCTATAGGACAGAGTAGAACTGCCCCACAGGGTTTCCAAGGCTGTAGACCTCTATGGACGCAGACTGACACTGCATTCTTCTAAGGAGAGGTTGGTGGGTTTGAACTGCCGACCTTTCTGTTAGCAGCCGAGTGCTTAAACACTGTGCTATCAGGGCTCCTTAAGTGCCTTTGACATGTTGTAATGTGAAGGGCACTTTACCTTGGTGGTCTTCCTCCCCAAATCCCTGGCCTAACCGTGAGAGAAACATCTGACAGACCCTAATTGATGGGCATTCTGCAAAATGCCTGACCACCACACCTCAAAGCCATCAAGGTCTGAGAACTGTCACAGCCAAGAGCAGCTTGAGGAGACACAACAGCTAAACGTCATGTGGTGTCTTGTGTGCAGTCCTGGGACCGAAAAAGCACCTCGGGGAAAAACTGAAGAAATATGAAAAAAGAAAGGGCTTTGGTTAGGAGCCCTGGTGGCAAGTGTTTAAGTGCTCAGCTGCTAACCAAAAGGTCAGCAGTTCAAACCCACCAGCCGCTCTGTGGGAGAAAGACATGGCAGTCTGCTCCCATAAAGATTACAGCCTTGGAAACCCTATGGGGCAGTTCAGCTCTGTCCTATAGGGTGCTATGTGTCAGAATTGTCTCCGTGGGGACATTTGGTTTGGTGTTTGGTGTGGGCTTTGGTTAATAACAATGTGTCAGTGTCAGTCCATTAACTGTAACAAATGTACCACACTCATGCCAGATGTTAATAAGAGGGAAAGCTCAGGAGCTCTCTGTACTAGCCTTTTCCTGTAAATCTAAAACTATTCTAAATTTTAAATATACTTAAAGAAATGATCATAAAATGCCATCCAAATGGGCCGATAAGCCTTTTCCATCACCAAGCTGCCTTTTTAGCAACCTGCTCCCAAACCACCCTGCTGCCCCGTTGTGACTCAGACTCCCTAGCTTGCCACCTGCCTCTGGATCTTCAAACCCAAAACACCTCCTACAATGTAGTACTATTCGGTCCGCGATTTTGGAGCCAGGTGTGAAGTCTCCTGGCGTCACTTGCATCAGCCCTGCCCTAGAACAAACAAAGAGGTGGCAGCGTTTGCTGGCTCACAGAGATGGGGGCGAAGACAGGTGCTGTTTGTCCTCTGCCAGCATCTCCCACTCCTCCCTCCCTTGTGAGTCTCGCTGTTGTTACTTGTTACTGTCCAGTCGCTCCCTGCTCCCGGCAGCCCCATGTGTTACAGAGTGGACCTGCTTCACAGTGTTTTCTTGGCTGTAATCTTAATGGAGGCAGATTGCCAAGCCTTTTCTTCCATGGTACTGCTGCGTGGGTTCGAACTGCCAACCCTTAGGTTGGTAGTTGGGTGCAAACCATTTGCACTACCTAGGGCCCTTATGAATCTTACTACAGAAGCTGAAAGGAGCCCTGGTGGCGCAGTGGTTGAACGCTTGGCTGCTAACTGAAGGATCAGTGGTTCAAACCCATTGGCCACTCTGAGGGAGAAAGACGTGTCTGTTTGCTTCCGCAATGATTTTCAGCCTAGGACACCCTATGGGGCAGCTCTACTGTGTCACCTGGGGTCACTGTGAGTCAGAATCGACTCAACAGGACACAGCAACAGAAGCTGAGAATCCCAGACACTAGCTTTGCTGGGCTCCCTTACAAGGTGGCCCTGAGACTACGTCCTCTGCCCGATGGTCAGACACACTGGCACCAGGCTGAGGATCAGGGGCAGCGATAGGGAGGCCCATCTCAGGTACAGCATTAGCTGGGCCACGGTGGTGTTGGGTGTTGGGTGGGGGCAGGATGGCTAGCGGGACAGGCCTGGCAAGCTGTGGTGGCTGCTGTTGGGCAGGAGGAGTGGTGTGGCGTGGAGCAGTGTCCTCGCTGGCCAGTCCCACAGCACACTCGTGGGCTTTGCTGTTGCCAGGAAGCCGAGGACCAGGCGCTGCAGCGCTCCTGAAAACAGTGAAGCCATGGAATATTCTTTACATAAAATTATTTATTGAAATATACATACCAAAAAGTGCACAGATCATGAGAGTACAGCCTGATTAATTTTCACAGCGTGAACTGATCCATAACTGGGACTCACGTCAACAAACAAAACATCACCAGCCTCCTCCTCACATCCCTTAACAGTTGCCGTGGGCTCCATTCCAGCTCACGGCGACCTGACGTGTGACAGAGCAGGACTTCATTTCATAGGGTTTTCAAGGCTGTGACCTTCCGGAAGCAGATTGCCAGGCCTTTCTTCTGGGTTGCCTCTGGACGAGTTAGAACCACCAACCTTTTGGTTAGGAATTAAGCACTTAAATGTTTTCACCACCCAGGGACTACTATTCTTTGGTGTTTGGCTTCTTTGACTCAGCATTTTGTGGGGAGATGCTTCTGTGTTGTTTTGCGTGGTTGTAAGTCATTGATTCTCGTAGCTGTGCTATTTTCCACTGGATGAATACACACACCACAACTTATGGATCCATTCTGCTATCAGTGGACATTTAGCTTGGCTTCAGATTTGACTCTTACGAATAGCGCTGCTATGAACATTCTTGTACAGCCTTTTGGTACCAGTATTTTTTTTTTTTTGTCCACTTAAATCCATTAGAATTAGTGTTTATTATTTTCAACTAAGAACTCTGATACTCTGGATGTTCCCACTGCCTTGGAGCAGTATGGAAGTTCCGTTTCCGTGTCTCTTGTGTCCTTGTAAGAAGCCCCACTTCTATGAGTGGGTTAGAACACATTTCTCTTCCTTGTAGCCAAGATAGCCTGAGTAGGAAACTATCACTGTTATGCATAATACCAGAAGGATGTTTCCCTGTGTTTTATTGACTATGCAAAGGCATTCCACTGTGTGGATCATAACAAATTATGGATAACATTGCAAAGAAGGGGAATTTCAGATTTTTTTTTTTTGTGCTCATGAGTAACCTGTACATAGATCAAGAGGCAGCTGTTCGGACAGAACAAGGGGACACTGAATGGTTTAAAATCAAGAAAAGTGTGCGTCAGGGTTGTATCCTTTCACCATACCTATTCAGTCTGTATGCTGAGCAAATAATCTGAGAAGTTGGACTATGTGAAGAAGAACAGGGCATCAGGATTGGAGGAAGACTCATTAATAACCTGCATTATGCAGATGACACAACCTTGCTTGGTGAAAGTGAAGAGGACTTGAAGCCCTTACTGATGAAGACCAAAGACCACAGCCTTCAGTATGGATTACACCTCAACATAAAGAAAACAAAAATCCTCACAACTGGTCCAATGAGCAATACCTGATAAATAGAGAAAAAATTGAAGTTGTCAAGGGTGTCATTTTACTTGTATCCACAATCAACACCTGTGGAAGCAGCAGTCAAGAAATCAAAAGACACACTGCATTGGGCAAATCTGCTGCAAAAGACCTCTTTAAAGTGTTGAAAAGTGAAGATGTCACCTCGAAGACTAAGGTGTGCCTGACCCAAGCTGTGGTATTTTCAATTGCATCATATGCATGTGAAAGCTGGACAATAAATAAGGAAGACAGAAGAATTGATGCCTTTGAATTGTGGTGTTGGCAAAGAGTATTGAATGTACCATGGACTGCCAAAAGAATGAACAAATCTGTCTTGGACGAAGCACAACCAGAATGCTCCTTAGAAGCAAGGATGATGAGACTATGTCTTACATACTTTGGATATGTTATCAGGGTGGATCAGTCCCTGGAGAAGGATATCATGCTTGGTAAAGTACGCAGTCAATGAAAAAGGGAAGACCCTCGATGAGATGGACTGATACAGTGGCCGCAGCCATGTGCTCAAGCATAACAATGATTGTGGGCATGGCATAGGACTGGGCAGTGTTTCGTTCTGTGGTACATACGGTTGCTATGAGTTGGGGCTGACTCAATGGCATTTAACAGCAACAATTACTAGGCATTCCGAAAACACATAGGCCTCCAATGAAAATCATGGCTTGCTCCTGTCAAGGTTTCATGGGGCAGAACACCTTCAAATTCACTGGCTTTGGAGGGATAACTCAGGACACTATAGCATGAAAACTGAGATATCATTTAAAGGTCAAGCTTAAAACTGGGATATTTATAGAATTAGATCGAATCTTGGAATGGAGAATAGGGCTTTGGAGTCCCAACAACACTCCACGGATTCTTGATCAATGACCTTTATAAGCAAATCACTTCTCTACTTTTCTGGTCATGGGAAGAGATCATTAAGATTTTCTGGGCTGAAAGATGCTGTGTGAGTGGAAAGTATAATTATTTTACATGGCATCGATTCTCACGTGAGAACTTGCCACCCAAGTCTGTGTCAAGCCTGTTGTTTGGGAGAAGGCTAAAATTACAGTACCAAACAAAACAGGAGGACTCCTTTTGTGCACACATTTGCTAATCGCTCTTGAGCGGCAAACTCCGTGAAATGCATCAAGCCCCGGCCAAACATCGCAGAATGCACCTCTGAATGGTTGCCTTGTGAACTCCCCAAGCTCCCAAGGAAATCCAGCTGATGGTGCACAGTATCAGGATCAGTTTATGCTGAGACAGAGCGTGTTGGGGCTGCCTCCTCACCTGGCATTTTGCCTTTTGGACAGCCAGGAGAACACATTTTAGACGGTGTGTATATAGGGCATTTTAGGATGACCTGGCCCAGGAGTATGAACATTGACATATTCATTGATGCACTCCCAATTCTGAGAGCATTGAACTGCTTCACTCTAATTTACTTTCCTCATTTTGCCCTAGCTAGATGTATTTCTTTGCAAATATTTGCTTAGCACCTGCTATGCAAAACCCAATAGAGAATTTACGATTAGTATTTGTGGTTTCTCTTTCGCTTTCCTTTTCTTCTATTATGAGCTCCTTCCTTAAAGATAGGGATTTTTTTTTTATTTGTATATCCCCAGCATTGAGGGGCAGTGGCTAGCTCATAAAAGGAGCTCTAACTGTGTTTTTGAATTAATAGCTTTGTTATATGTTGCTAGGAGGCCTGGTGATACAGTGGTTAAGTGCTCGGCTGCTAACTGGAAGGTTCAAACTTGTTTGAACCCACCAGGTGCTCCATTAAAGATTACAGACTCAGAAGCCCTACAGAGCAGCTCTACACTACCCTATAGGATTGCTGTGAGTCGAAATAGATTCCACAGCCACAGGTTTGGGTTTTTTTTTTTTTTGGCTAATGTGTTGCTCTTCAAAAGTCTTTGATTTTTAACATTGATTTTTACATAACTGAGGCACAGAGCATGTAGAAAGTTGAGTGGACTTAGAATTTGACTTCCTCACATTCTGGTTCTGATATTTACTAGGTGTACCTTGATGAAAGGACTCCTGCTGGTGCAGTGGTTAAGCACTCGGCTGCTAACTAAAAGGTCTGGGTTTTGAACCCGCCAGTTGCTCTGTGGGAGAAAGATGTAGCAGTCTGCCTCCATAAAGATTACAGCCTAGGAAACCCTACTGAATAATTCTACTCTGTCCTACAGAGTCCAGTTTGGTTTGGGTTTTGCACCTTGATGAAGGGGCCTCACCTTGGAGCTGTCTCCTGACCTGCAGAGTAGGAAGACTATTACTGTCTGGAGGTTTCTCCTGAGCTCTAAGGGATAGAGGACATGTGATCTTTCTGCCATAGAGGCACTTTCTGGCAGCATTATGAACACTCTAAGAGTTAAATGGCCAAGAGCAAAGTCTTCAGGATCACTCACGTGCTGGCTCCAGTCTCAGTTGTGCCGTTGTCCCGCCATGTGAGATACGTCAACCATACAGCACCAAGCCTGGTGCACAGCAAGTGATCCAAAAATTAATATGATATTATTAGCAATGAAAGGCAACTATTGTTATGGTTGTTCATATTAAATTACATCTCTAAAAGGAAAATGAACACAAAATGAAGATATTCAAATCCATGCAGAAGGGAGAGAAATAACATTTAAGAGGAACTCAGAATGAGAAATTTTCTGAAATTGGTCACCAAATTTAGCTTTGGGTTTCCTGGCAACCAGGGCAATAAAAGAAACACAATGGTTTACATAATTCTCATTATCAGTTAAATTCAATCAACTAGAGTCATGCTGTACAGTAATTGTAATTGGAGCCTTAAAATGTGGCTAGTCTTAGCTGGAAATGTGTTATAAGTGTAAGCTACACACTGGATTTTGAAGATTTAGTATTAAAAAAATTTAATTACTGTTTATGTTGATTACATGTTAAAATGACATATATTTTAGATATATTTGATTAAATTAAATATGTGATTAAAATTTCACCTGTTTCTTCTATTTGGTGAGTAGCATCTGGGGTCTTAAAAGCTTGTGAGTGGCCATCTAAGATACTCCACCAGTCTCACCTTGTATGGAGGAAGGGAGAGTGAAGAAAACCAAAGACACAAGGGAAAGATTAGTCCAAATAACTGAGGGACCACAAGTATTACAGCATCCACCAGGTTGAGTCCAGCACAACTAAATGGTGCCTAGCTACCACCACCTACTGCTCTGACGGGGATTAAAACAGAGAATCCCGGATGGAGCTGGAAGAAAATATACAGCAAAATTCTAACTTACAAAAAAAAAAAAAAAGACCAGACTTACTGGTCTGACAGAGATTGGAGAAACCCTGAGAGTATGGCCCCGGATACCCCTTTAGCTCAGTAATGAAGTCACTCCTGAGGTTCACCCTTCAGCTGAAGATTAGACAGGCCCATAAAACAAAAAGGGCACACCAGCCCAGGGGCAAGGACCAAAGGGTAGGAGAGGACAGGAAAGCTGATAATGGGGAACCCAAGATCGAGGAATGGAGAGTGTTGACATGTTGTGGGGTTGTTAACCAATGTCACAAAACCATATGTGAACTGTTTAATGAGAGGCTAGTTTGTTCTGTAAACCTTCGTCTAAAGTACCATAAAATACATAAATAAAAAGAAAAAAAAATTCACCTGTTACGTTTTACTTTTTTAATGTGTTTACTAGAAAAAATTAAATATCACATGTGGGTCTCATTATATCTCTATTGGACAGTGCCAAACCAAAGGGACAAACTTTTTTTCTCTCATTATTCTAAGTGGAATTTATTGTTCAGTATTTATAAAAAGTCAATAAATAGCGAAATGGGTAATATCTTTACCTACGATTTTAATGAAAATTTTGATAAGCATCTTGATGAAGGTAACAATAATAATCACAATGCCTGTGGCCATTGAATCGATTCCGACTCATAGTGACCCTATAGGACAGAGTATAACTGCCCCATAGGGTTTCGAAGGAGCAGCCGGTAGATTCGAATTGCCAACCTTTTTGTTAGCAGCTGAGCTCTTAACCACTGTGCCACCAGGGACCCCAATAATCATAATTGCTACTATTCATTGAATATTTAGTTGTGCCGGGGGCACTGGCGATTCGGTGGTAAAATCCTCCCCTCCCATTCAGGAGACCTGGGTTCGATTCTCATGTGCAGCCACCAGCCACCTGTCAGTGGAGGCTTGTGTGTTGCTATAATGCTGAATAGGTTTCAGCAGAGCTTCCAGATTAAGACAGACTAGGAAGAAAGGCCTGGCAATCTACTCCTGAAAATCAGCTGGTGAAAACCCTATGGATCACAATGGTCTGATCCCCAGATGATCATGGGGATGGCCCAGGACTAGGCAGCATTTCAGTCCGTTACGAGTGGGGTTGCCACAAGTCAGGGGCTGACTCGAGGGCAGCTAACAAAAACAACAGTTATGTGCCAGGCACAGTCTAAGTTTCTTTACATATATCCATTATTTGAAATTCCTAAGTGGTATGATTATTTACTTTAAGCCAGAAATCCTCACTGACTGATTGTTGTTGTTGTTGTCAGATACGGTCAAGGTGATTTAGATCCATAGCAACCTCATATTAGAGAGGAGATTTGCTCCATAGGATTTTCAAGGCTGTAATCTTTACCGGAACAGGTCACCAGGTCTTTCTCCTGTGGAGCCTCTGAGCAGGTTCAAACCGCCAACCTTTTGGTTAGTAGCTGAGCGCTTAACCATGGCACCACCAGGGCTCCTCCTTCACCAACTGGCATAAGATATAAAAACTCTGTCTTCTGTCTTTTGTATTGTTCGCAGCTTTCAGGGAGGTGCTGGACACCAAATAGGTGCTCACTGAATCAGTGTCGATCGATAGAATCTCCCTTTTCTCTGGATCATTCAGCTTCTCCCAGGTGATCTCTTTCTTGTAAATCTCAGTAATAGAAGAAAACGTGAAAGGCTGTGAAATTTGGGAATACATGTCGTCTGAGATTGTGCTGTGGTTTGATGTTCCCAGTTGAAAAGCCACGTAGGGAAGAGCGTTCTGTCACAGTTGGTGAGAGTCCGCCAAGCATGTCCCTTGGCCCACTAGGGCCAACCCTCACTGTGTCAAGGTAAACTGAGGTAGAATAACCAGACACAGCTATTTTCTGTTAGTCAAAAGCATTTTTTTATATATACATATTTTTAAATTCTCATTTATTTTGACAAAACATCTTACAGTTGTTTGAATCTGAGTATATAAAAAGACTAATGCTCAAAGAATAAATAGTTCTTGCAAGAGGTAAAGTGTAAAACAAAGTCGATGAATCTGGTCTTCTTATCTCCAACACTCTACACGAGACTGAGACCAGAAAAAGACACTGTGGAATTTAGGAAATCAGTTTCATAGTTTAACGGCATGTCAAAAATATAAAGACGTGCCCTGCTGTTAGTGTGAATTGCCAGAAGGACCAAGAAAACACTGGTTCTATTTTAGATTTTGGAAGTTACAGAGATATGGAAAACGTTGAAATTATTCAAAAGAGAGCCACAGAGATGACTGCTGGTTTGGAAAATAGGCCTAATGAGCAAAGAACACAGAAGTTCACATTATTTTCCCTGAGGAAAAGAGAGGACATTGTTTGTTAGGTGCCGTTGAGTTGATTCCGACTCATAGCAACACTATGTACGACAGGAGAAAGCACTGCTTGGTCCTGCACCATCCTCATAATTGTTGCTATGTTTGAGCCCATTGTTGCAGCCATTGTGTCAATTCATCTCATTGACGGTCTTCCTCTCTTTCGCTGACCCTCTACTTTACCAAGCATGATGTTCTTCTCCAGGGACTGGTCCCTCCTGACAACATGTCCAAAGTATGTGAGAAGAAGTCAAGCCATCCTTGTTTCTAAGGAGTGTTCTGGCTGTACTTCTTCCAAAGCAGATTTTTTCCTTCTTCTGGCAGTCCATGGTATATTCAATATACTTCGCCATCACAATAATTATAAAGAGGACATTAGCAATGATATAAAATACATGAATGTGAGTGTACAGGGTGCATGTAGCTGGTAGTGTTCCTCTCCACTAGCACTGGACAGAGTGAATAGTCTTAGATGGGGTAGTGAAATGAGCTCATTTATGTGCCCTTTCGCATTGGTTCTTTGGAAAAAACAGCTTGAGAGATCTTTCCCCCAAGACCTGAGGTGTTACCTTTGCCCTAGTTTTCTACCCCAGAGGGTTTGTCATTTTTGTCCAGGTTGACTGATGTTCCTGGATAAGCTGTAAACAACTTGATGGTTTGATACTTTTTGTTTGACCCTGGGTTGCAGCCTGCTCTGTGATTGGTATGTACCTTGCAGGGATTCGTCAATAGACTATGCAAATGAAGTGATTATAGACTATGCCAATGAAGGGAGTGTGGTTCATCAAGGGGATTGGTTACCTGCTGGGAGGGCCGTGCCTCAAAATTGACAAGGTGTTTATATAAGCAGCCAACCCCACAGAGGTTTCAGAAAGGAGATAAAGGAAGAGAGGCAAAAAAAGAGAAGAAGAGAGATAGGAGGTGAGGAACCTTTTAAAAGAGCTATAACATGGGTCGAGGGCAGTAACATGAAGACAGCAAGAGGCCTGGAAGGCCAAGTTGGTGGTGACGCAGAAGCCTGCTGCTAGGAATGCAGCTAAGAGAGAGCTGAACAAAGCTGCTACACTGGCTGTGAGCCAGGTCAGTTAGCAGTGGAAAGGCCAATGGCAAGGAGGCTGAAGGCAGAGAGTCCTGCATGTCTGAGTGGGGGTGTGTGTAGCCAAGAGGAGGCCTGTCCTAAGGGGACTGAGAAGAGGCATGCATGGCCAAGAAAGGGCGTGCACGGCAGAGAGAAGGGTCTGCTTGCTTGCTCGGCTGAGAGGGGCTAAGAGAGCTGTCCTGTACTGGAAAAGGAAGGGATGTGCTGCTGTCCACTTTGGGAGAGTCTTCCAGACTTTGCCTACATGCTTTCTGATCCTGATCTCGAGTTGTAGCCTATTGATCCTGACCCTGAGCTATACCCTGTTATTTTCTTAATAAACCACTTAACTGTATGTATAGCCTGTGAGTTCTTTGTGGCCTTTGCAATGAATTATCGAACCCAGCAGAGAAGTAGAGGGTGCCATGGGGGGCAGGGGGTGCAGGGCTGGTGTCAAAAAGGGTGAAGAAGTTGGAGAGTGGAGGTATGTCTGACCTCTACCTCATAGGAACCAGCTTTGTCCCTTGGAAATTTTGACAAGTTCTGATGCTACTACTATGCATTACAGACTGTGTGTGCACTTAGATTTTAAGGTAGTTTCTTCACAGTCTGAGTTGTAAGTCATTGGCCTGGGTAGCCAAGGGCAAGTGGAAAATCTTTCTTTCTGGAATTCGCTCCACAGGCTACCTGCAATAGCTGGGAGTGATCTGGTTAGATGGCACTGAGGTCTTGGGTATGTTGATTATAGAACAGCATATTAAACATAGCTTTTTTTATACTCTCTAGGAAGGAGACCTGGTGGCACAACGGGTAAGCGCTTGGCTGCTAATTGAAAGGTTGGTGGTTCAAACTCACCCAGAGGCTTTATGGGAGAAAGATCTGGTGATTACTCCTATAAAGATTACAGCCTAGAAAACCCTATGCAGTGGCTCTACGCTGTCACATGGGGTCGCTGTGAGTCTGAATCAGCTCAATGGCACACAACAGCAGCAACATCACACTCCCTAGAAGTGGTGGTCTATACCAGGCATTTAGACAACAACTTCCTAAACTCAGGACACTTCACCCATATCTTATTTATTCTCAAAACATATGGGTAAGATAGTGGAGGGGAAGTTACTTTTTTTTATAGGCTTTAGTTTGAGAAAATGAGCCATAGAAGTTTAGAGACTAGCTCTTGATAGCACAGCTGGATTCAGGGTCACAAAGAAAATCCTTCCTATCAAATCCAAAGCTTTTCCTTAAGACCGTGAGGTAATTTGCAGCGATCGGTGTTTTGAACTGTATGCTTTCTGAATTGCAGGGATTATAATCTAACTCAAAACTTCTTGCCCTTTACTAGTGAAAAAGTACCTGCGTAGTGAGGTACAGTTTCAATTTCCTACGAGGCCACAGTATAGCAGTTCGATGGTAGCACAAAAATGAACTGTGGTGGGTCACTGCAGTCTATGCAGCCCAAAGAACATAGGACCCTCCACACCTTCATGCATATTGGAACACAGATTTATCTGGTGATAGCAGCCTGATTTTGCAGCTCAAACATTGCCATGACTTACTCACTTCAACAAATGACAATATTTTATCAAATACAAACATCTCAGTAAAATCACTAATGCTCAGAACCTAAAAACTATGAGTAACGAAGACGCGTACCACTCAGACATTGGTGGTTTTTAAGCTGCATGTGTGGTACAATATAAAAATCCTAAGCAAAGGAGAATGAAGAACACCAAAGACACAAGGTAATTATAAGCCCAAGGGGCAGAAAGGGCCACGTAGAGCAGAGACCACATCAGCCTGAGACCAGTAGAACTAGGTGGTACCCAGCTACAACTGATGACTGTCCTGACGGGGAACACAACAGAAAACCTCTGAGGCAGCAGGAGGGCAGCGGGATGCAGACCCCAAATTCTCGTAAAAAGACCAGACCTAATGGTCTGACTGAGACTAGAAGGACCCCAAAGGTCATGGTCCCCAGGCCTTCTGTTAGCCCAAGACAGGAACCATTCCCAAAACCAACTCTTCAGACAGGGATTGGACTGGACTATGAGATAGACAATGATACTGGTGAAGAATGAGCTTCTTGGATCAAGTAGACACATGAGACTATGTTGGCATCTCCTGTCTGAAGGGGAGATAAGAGGGTAGAGGGGGTCAGAAGCTGGCTGAACGGACATGAAAACAGAGAGTGGAGGGGAGGAGTGTGCTGTCTCATTGGGGGAGAGAATTGGGAGTATATAGAAAGGTGTTTATAAATTTTTGTATGAGAGTACAACTTGATTTGTAAACTTTCACTTAAAGCACAATAAAAATTCTAAAAAATCCATCCCTAACAGACACCTGGATGGCTGATGTGCTTGGATTCATACATGATGCTCTTATGTGCTAGAGACTGAGATCAAAGTTGATTTTTAAAAAATGCTTATGCTGTAAGGTTTACAATAGTGAAAAGCTGGAAGCAACCAAGGTGTCCATCAATGGATGAATGGATAAATAAATTATGGTATATTCACACAATGGAATACTATGCATTGATAAAGAACAGTGATGAATCTGTGCAACATTTCATAACATGGAGGGACCTGGAAGGCATTATGCTGAGTGAAATTAGTCAGATGCAAAAGGACAAATATTGTATAAGACCACCATTATAAGATCTTGAGAAGTAGTTTAAACTGAGAAGAACACATTCTTTTGTGGTTATGAGTGGGGGGAGGGAGGGAAAGTGGAAGAGGGTTATTTACTGATTACATAGTAGAAAAGAGCTACTTTAGGTGAAGGGAAGGACAACACTCAGTACAGGGAAGGTTAGCTCAACTGGACTGGACCAAAAGCAAAGAAGTGTCCTGAATAAACTGAATGCTTCGAAGGTCAGTGGAGCAAGGGTGGGCGTTTGGGGACTATGGCCTCAGGGGACATCTAAGTCAATTGGCAAAATAAATTCTATTAAGAAAACATTCTGCATCTCACTTTGAAGCGTGGCATCTGGAGTCTTAAATGCTAACAAGCAGCCATCTAAGATGTGTCAATTGGTCTCAACCCACCTGGATCAAAGGAGAATGAAGAACACCAAGGTCACAAGATAATTATGAGCCCAAGAGACAGAAAGGGCCACATGAACCAGAGACTAACATCATCCTGAGACCAGAAGAACTGGATGGTGCCTGGCCACAACCGATGACTGCCCTGCTAGGGAGCACAACAGAGAACTTCTGAGGGAGCAGGAGAACAGTGGGATGCAGACCCCAAATTCTCATAAAAAGACCAGACTTAATGGTCTGACTGAGACTAGAAGAATCCCGGCAATCATGGTCCCCAAACCTTCTGTTGGCCCAGGACAGGAACCTTTCCTGAAGACAACTCATCAGACATGGATTAGACTGGACAGTGGGTTGGAGAGGGATGCTGATGAGGAGTGAGCTACTTGTATCAGGTGGACACTTGAGACTGTGTTGGCATCTCCTGTCTAGAGGGGAGATGGGAGGGTAGAGAGGGTAGAAACTGGCGAAACAGTCACGAAAGGAAAGACTGGAAGGAGGGAGCGGGCTGACTCATTAGGGGGAGAGTAAATGGGAGTATGTAGTAAGGTGTATATAAGTTTACATGTGAGAGACTGACTTGATTTGTAAACTTTCACTTAAAGCACAATAAAAATTATTTTAAACAATACGCTGTGTTAAAGAAAGAACATTGTCAACATCAGAGCATAAAGTAACATCCTTGTATACCAGTGCTCATCCAGCAGTGTTCACAGCAGCCAAAAGTAGTAATGACTCAAGTGTCCACCAGCAGATGAATGGATAAGGAAAAGGTGGTACGTACACACAACGGAATATTATTCACTCAGAGAGGAATGACCTTCTGATACATGCTATGACATGGAAGAACCTTGAAAACATTATGCTAAATGGAATCAGTCAGACACAAAAGGATAAATATTACATAATCCCATTTATATGAACTACCTAGAATGAACAGATGCATAGAGACCAGTCTGTTACTGGTTACTGGAGGCTGGAGGCAGGAGGGAATAGGGCGTTATTACTTAGGGGCACTGTTTTTCTCTTTAAACCAAACCCCTTGCTTTTGAGTCGATTCCAGCTCATAGCGACCCTATAGGACAGAGTAGAACTGCCTTGTAGAGTTTCCCAGGAGTGGCCAGTGGATTCGAACTGCTGGCCTGTTGGTTAGCAGCCGAGTGCTTAACCGCTTCACCACCAGGCTTCAAGTTTCTCTTTAAACACATTGCCATCGAGCTGATTCTGACTCATAGTGACCCTATAGGACAGAGTAGAATTGCCCCTTTGGTTTCCAAGGAGCAGCTGGTGGATTCCAACTGCTGTCCTTTCAGTTAGCAGCCGAATGCTTATCCACTGCACCACCAGGGCTCTTTAGGGGGATGAAAAACATTTGGAAATGGATAGGGGTGATGGGTACACAACACGGTGAATGCAATTAATGCCACTAAATTGTACACTTAAAAAACGGGTGAAACGGCAAATGTTTTGTTATATAGACTTTACCACAGTCAACTAAAAAAAAAAAAAAACGGAAAAGAAAACAAATA
Organism: Elephas maximus indicus; assembly: GCF_024166365.1. Lineage (NCBI taxonomy): Eukaryota > Metazoa > Chordata > Mammalia > Proboscidea > Elephantidae > Elephas > Elephas maximus. Next base: position 232,894,900 of record NC_064819.1, read on the forward strand.
ACAATTTAAGAGAGCAATTAGAGGTCTCTGGTTTTATCGTGATTGTGCTCACTGAAATGTTTAGGGGAGGGCAGCAAGGATTGAAAGAAGGCCTCTCGTGCCCCTTCTTGCCCTGCATCACTGGGCTGTCTGAGATCCCCTTATATTGCTCATTGGGGGGGGTTTGTTTATTCATTTTTCAGAAATTAACTCAGAATCCATACAAGGACTGATTATGACTGTTCTTGGTGTGAAAATAGATAATCTATGGATCTTTGCCTTTGGACCCTCCTGTTGGAACTGGTCACGGTTGTTGAAAACTGTTATTTCCTGTTTATTCTCTTCCCCCAGGCACGCTGCTCCTTCCCTAAGATGTCAGGGAGCTAAACGCTTGCCACACATTGTGGTGCCTCATGAAATACGGTGCGCCGAAGCGTTATCTTTTGACTATTTACTGAGTCTTTTCTATGTGCTAGGGGGCAGTGGGGAACTCTGGTGGCGCAATGCTTAAGAGCTTGGCTGCTAAGCAAAAGGTCAGCAGTTTGAATCTACCAGCTGCTCCTTGGAAACTCTATGGGCCAGTTCTACTCTATCCTGTAGTGTCGCTATGAGTCAGAATCGACTCGACAGCAATGTTTTTTTTGTTTGTTTGTTTTTAGGGGGCAGTGTGGATCAGTGGTAGGATTCTGCTTCCATGCAGGAGACCAGGATTCAATTCCTGGCCTATGCACTTCATGTGCAGCCACCGCCCGTCTGTCAGTAGAGGCTTTCCTGGCGGTATGATGCTGAACAGGTTTCAGCAGAGCTTCCACACCAACGAAGACTAGGAAGAAAGGTCTGGTGATCCACTTCCCAAAACCAGCCAGTGAAAACCCTGGGGATCACAAAGTTCTGACCCACAACTGATCATGCGAACGGCACAAAGCCGGGCAGCATTTCCTTCCATTGTGCATGTGGCCGCCGTGAGTCGGGGGCCGGGCTTGGCAGCAGCTGAAGACAACAAGAGTTATTCAGGAGGATGTAAAAGAAATGTAAACCTTTGCCCACCAAAAATTCTCAGTCGGAGCAGAAAAATGGAACACATAGGAGACAATCAAGTCAGAAGTGAGCATGTACAAGGAAGTGTCTGAGTGGGTGATGACAAGGCTCTCAGGAAAGCAGGGGTGGCTGCCTGCAGAAGCCCAGGAAGGTTCCAGAGGAGGCGGGGCTTGTGCTGGGTCCAGAGACAGGGAAGGCTTGGCGGGGCAGGGGCGGATGCCGCCTGTCGGACGTTGCTCCGGAAACGTTGCAGATGTTTGTCTCACCTCCCCGACTAGATGGCACACGCCCATTGGGCAGTGACCTTGCCCCCAGGGACTGCCTGGAGCCTGCAGACAGGAGGTGAACGAGCAGTTCCTGTGCAATGACGTCGTCACCAAACTGTTCAGAATAAAGGAGGGAAGTGGAACAACCAGGACACAATTAAAAGAGAATGGTGACACGCTGGGAAAAATGTAGCTTATGTCACTGGACAAATTGTCAGATGGGAACCAAACGTTATGTAATCTTTCAACAAAAATACAATAAAATATTATTTAAAAAAAAAAACTGAAAAAAGAGAAGAATAAAGGGGGGAGCTACTTTCCAAGGCATGAACTAAAGGAATAGGCTTTTAAAAATAATGGTCATCAGGGTATGGGCTGATTGAATCTGGAAACCTGGTAACTGGACAGCCAACTCTGGGAAGAGCCGCATGCCTGTGTGGTGCCCACTGAGGCAGGAAAGAGGTGGTGAAGGGCTCCCTGTCCAGCCCTGCCATCCCTCCCTGTCTGTCAAACATAGGGAATAGAGGAGAAACTGAGGAAGGAAGCCAAAGCTAAGTGAGAGCCCAGTTTGGAGGCCTGGGCACCTTCACACTCAGGCGTTATGACCAGTGGCTCATATTTCATGTTGAAAGCACCTCACTTCAGTGCTTTCCGAAGAAGAGATGGGCACAAACCCTGCACACAGATCACGTCAGCAGAACTGTCCCACACGCTCCCCACCCAAGTGGCTGGGCTGTCGCCCGTCTATTCACAAACAAGCCGAGGGAGGCACCTAATCATCACGGGTACCGGCCTGTGGCAGAGGACACCGGAGCAGGCTAGCCACCAGGGCCCCCAGCAGCCAATCCGCAGGCTTGGGGCTGCTCCCACAAGGCCCCTGCACCCAGAGACTGTGGCCTGGGAGTCCCCTGGTGGGGTCTACTATGAGTGAATCAAACCAGAGACTGCCAGCAAAGAGTGAGGGTCCCAGTCTCCAGCCTGGAGTTCTTCATGTTTGCACACAGGTGACCTTTGAGGACAGAGCCTGGTGCCCTTGCAGGCTGTGCCTGAGCTGGCCTCCCAGGTAGACACTTCCCCACGTGCTGCTACCAGGGAACCACGGAGACTCCCAAAGGCACCCCACTCTGCCCTCTCGTGACGCTGTGTACTGAGAATTTAAAATTAAGATGCCGCACTGAGAAGACTGCCTCCAGGGCACCCTGGAAGCCACTGCAGATTTGCCCACAAAGAGCAGACTGTCCAGTAGAACCCGGACTTCGCAGTCCTGCCCATCTTTTCACCCTCTTCGCCCTCATCATCTGGACCTCTCTCTTCCCTCTTCACTCCTGAGCCTTCTTTCTGCTACACCCCTCCTTCCTGGTCCTCTTACTCTTCCACCCAGCAGCACCCCGTGTGGGTTCAAGGCTCTGCTCAGATGCCCCTCCTGCCCAAGGGTCCCCATGCAGCCTGGCCCAGCGTGATCCTTCCCACTCTTGGTCTCCCAGGGCGCCCACATCAAGAGCTTTGTAGCCATCATGTTTAGTAAAATGTATAATCTGACAATGGTAGCTTTACAGTCAACGGGTCAATAAAATTTGTTAAACTCACTTCTCTGCACCAAGTACAGAACGAAACGCTCGGAGCAAAGACGTAAAGGAGCCAAGGACCTAACATTACAACTTGGGCTCAGGCTTTCACACTGATTATCCTACTATTATGATAGAGACTAGTAAAAAATATACAAATATACAATGTGTTAAACAAACAAACAAACCTGTTGCCGTCTAGTTGATCCCGACTCATGGCAACACTATAGGACAGAATGGAACTACCCCATAGGGTTTCCAAGGCTGTAGTCTTTATGGAAAAACCAAAAAAAAAAAAAAAAGGAAACCCTGGTGGCGTAGTGGTTAGGTGGTATGGCTGCTAACCAAAGGTTCGGCAGTTCAAATCTTTATGGAAGCAGACTGCCATATCTTTCTCCCATGGAACCCTGGTGGGTTTGAACCACCAACCTTTCTGTTAACAGCCAAGCACTTAACCACTGCACCACCAGGGCTATTTGTAATATAAATATACTATTTGCAATTTGTTGTTGTTGTTAGGTGCCATTGAGTCCATTCCGACTCATAGCGACCCTATAGGATAGAGTAGAACTGCCCCATATGGTTTCCAAGGAGAGGCTGGTGAATTTGAACTGCCAAACTTTTGGTTAGCAGCTGAGCTGTTAACCACCATACCACCACTATGCCACTTGTAGTATATTTATTTATAAATATGACCTGGGTAATTCATTTAAAATACTGATGCCTGGGCCCGACCTCCGGGATCCTGCCTCACTAACTCCTGGTTGGAGCCCTGGGATCTGCATTTCCAAGCAGAGCTTGCGAAGCTGGTGGCCCAGGGATCCCTCCTGGAGAAACAGAGACCTGGGAGGTGCTGACAGTGCTTTCATGCCCCCTCTGCTCTCCTGCCCTCCTCTGCCCAGGCTGGACTCAAATGGATCCTGTGAGAACGCTACTCACCTCCATCTCACTCATGCCAAGTTCTCCCCGTGTGGGAACCCAGACCCCACCCCATCACAACAACCCAGGGAGCCTCTATGATGCAGGTTCGCAGTCCACATTCCCAGAGACTCTACCCCTCAAGGCTGGGTGGGCCCTGAAGCCAGCACCCACAAATCACTTGGTTATTTTCTAGTACATGACTCTAACTCATCTCAGAATGTGAATTGCCACAATGTAAAGTGCTGTGAAATCTACAACAATAAATGACCAAGCCTCTGGCAAGGGGCCTGCGGTGCAAGTGTGATCTTCCATTTGGGGGCATTTCGGAGTGACATGGAACAGACTTACTCATCCACTGTCAACAACTACAAAATTGGACAAAATACATAAAACTGCTGTCTCCAGACATTGGACCACAGGCTGGGTGAGTCTCTGGACCACAGGCTGGGTGACTCTCTGGCCCCCAGGAGAAGACGAACAAGTGAGGTGGGGCCACATTCTTGTGACAGCTTGGCACTAAGGGCCACGTACAGAAAGTGCTGGGTTCTGTGGTCCTGGTGTCCCACCGGATGGCACTTTCCACGCGGGCAGGCAGCTGGAAATCTTCACCTCTGTATTCCCAACTATAGCCTACACGGTGCTGTTCAGGTTAAACCAGTTGCTGCCAAGTCAATTCTGACTCATGGTGACCCTACACGTGTCAGAGTAGAACTGTGCTCCATAGGGTTTCCGATGGCTGACTTTTTGGAAATAGATCACCAGGGCTTTCTTCCAAGGTGCCTCTGGGTAGACTCAAACCTTTAACCTTTCAGTTAGCAGCCCAATACACCCTAACCACGTGTACTACCCAGGGACTCCAGAATACGCGCTGATTAAGTAAGCGAGGAATGCTCTTGAACTGTGTGTCCTAGCCTGACCCTGTCTTTGAAGGTCTGACTCTGTAACAGTGGTTCTCAACCCTGGCTGGACAGTAGAATCACCTAGGAATTTTCCCAGCAGAGGCCTGCTGGGGCCCCAGACCAGACCAGTTCAATTCGACTGCAGGAGAAGTGTGGGATCCAAGCATTAATGTTTCGTGAAACCTCCCAATGTGAGTCTGTTGTGTAGCCAAAGGGGAGACCCATTGATCTATATTTTACCTTTCAAACCTGCCTCGAAGCCTTTTTTGTTTAAAATTGTACTTTAAATGAAGGTTTACAGAACAAACTAGCTTCTCCTTCAACAGCACACATATTGTTTTATGACGTGTCAACCCTCTCCCTTCTCAACCTTGGGTTCCCTGTTCCCAGCTTTCCTGTCCCCTTCTTGCCTTCTAGTCCTTGCCCCTGGACTGGTGTGCCCATTTAGTCTCGTTTTGTTTTTTGTGCCTGTCCACATCTTGGCTGAAGGGCAAAACCTCAAGAGTGACTTCATTACTGAGCTAAAAGGGTATCCGGGGCCATAATCTCGGGGTTTCTCCAGTCTCTGCCAGGCCAGCAAGTCTGGTCTTTTTTTGTGAGTTAGAATTTTGTTCTACATTTTTCTCCAGCTCTGTCTGGCACCCTCTATTGTGACTGCTGTCAGAGCAGTCAGTGGTGGTAGCCGGGCACCACCTAGTTTTCCTGGACTCAGTCCGGTGGAGGCCATGGTAGTTGTGGTCCATTAGTCCTTTGGGCTAATCTTTCCCTTGTGTCTTTGGTTTTCTTCATTCTTCCTTGCTCATGACGGGGTGAGACCAGTGGAGTATCTTAGAAGGCCACTCACAGGCTTTTAAGACCCCAGATGCTACCCACCAAAGTAGAATGTAGAGCTTATGCCAATTGAGCTAGATGTGCCCCGAGACCATGGCTCCCACAGCCCTTAGCCCAGCAATTTGGCTCTGAGCCTTTTTTAATTGTCCTGCTAATGTCTAATGTAAACAGATTTTTTTTTTCCACATAGGCATCTTACATATTACTCTTCTAATATTACATCAGTACATTCTTACAGCAATGCTCCCAGCGGCTTCTTCCCATCCGCTACTGGAAACCCAGGTATCACCACCTTTTTGCTGATTTCACGCAGCCAGGGCACTTAGTTATCTTCAGGGCTTCAAACTAGTTTGTTCCTGTTGGAACTCCTGCTGAGCATTTGCATTTCTAATAAGCTTCCAAAGGAGCCCTGGTGGCACAGTGGTTAAAGCTGCTGGCTGCTAACCAAAAGGTTGGCAACTCAAACCCACCAGCCGCTCTGCAGGAGAAAGATGTGGCAGTCCTCAAAGATTACAGCCTTGGAAACCCTATGAGTAGGAATGGACTCGATGGCAGTAAGTTTTGTATGTGTGTGGGAATAAGTTCCCAAGTGATGCTATGTTACTGATTAGGGACCAATTCTGAAAACCATAATGGGGCAGTGGTTCTCAAAATTTATTATACATAAGAATAACCTGGAGCTCTGGTGGCGCAGTATTTAAGAGCTACGGCTGCTGACCAAAAGGTCAGCAGTTCGAATCTACCATCTCTTCCTTGGAAGCCCTATGGGGCAGTTCTACTCTGTCCTGTGGGGTCGGTGTGAGTTGGAATCGACTTGACGGCAATGGGTTAAGATTCACCTAGGGATTTGTTAAACTATAGATTCTTATTCGGTAAATCTGGGGTGGAAATGCAAACTCTCAGAAGGGGTTCAAACCAGAATGAGTGGTTTCAAAGTCCTGGCTATCTTTGCTTGAACTACCACCTCTGCCTTCAACCTCTTTTCTCTTGATCATTCCCTTTATGACCAGGCAAGCTGCCAGCAGAGGTCTGTCATCTCTCAGTGCTCTGTATCCTGGCAACTCAAAGTGTGGCCAACCATCTAGCAGGATCCCATCACATGGAGGGCTTTTATAAAAGCAGAGTCTACACCCCCCGCCCAACCCACTGAATTAGGATCTGCAGCTTAATAAGCTCTCCTGGTGATTCATATCTACTTCATACTCTGGTCTAAATAACATGGATTTACTGGTCCAAATAACAAGAATTCACCTTCCTTTTATACTGGTGAATGATCCTGGTTGCTGTGAACACATCGTGTCCTTTGTTTAAATAGGACAATTAACCATTAAAACTCCTTTCTTAAAATAGTCTCTATTTCTATAATGAAATATGTTAGAAGTAACTGGTGGCATAGTGGTTAAGAGCTACAGCTGCTAACCACAAGGTTCACGGTTTGGATCCCCCAGCTGCTCCTTGGAAACTCTGTGTGGCAGTCTACTCTGTCCTATAGGGTCGCTATCAGTAGGAATCAACTTAACGGCAATGGGTTTGGTTTGGGTTTTGGTATTCCTATAATGAAATATGTTGAAAGTAAAAAAGCTCTGAGGTTAGGATTTCAAATTCATTGATTGGTTGGACCAAAAGCATTCTAAGTAAATCTGAATTATTAAGTAAAACATTATGAGAAAAATCTTCCAGTGGAATTATCTCCAGTCTATATGGCACAGAGGTTAAAGAGCTTGGCTGCTAACCTAAAATTCGGCATTTCAAGTCCACCAGCCACTCCTTGGAAGCTCTATGGGGAAGTTCTACCCTGTCCTATAGGGTCGTTATGAACCAGAATGGTCTTGAGGGCAACAGGGTATACTACCTAAGTCTGGAGGGGGTGGGGAGATAAAGGGAATGATCAATCTGGAGGAGGAAAAGATTTTTTGTTGTTATTTGTGGGGAGAGCCACAAAATAATTGTTCTCAAAAGTCAAATAAATAAATGAAGATAGTCCTAGAAAGACCGTGAGGCATTAGTTGTTCAGTGGTAGAAGTCTTACCTTTTATCTGTGAGACCTGGGTTTGATTCCCAGACATTGTACCTCGTACAGGCACCACCCATCTGTCAGCGAAGGCTTGCGTGTTGTTATAACACTGAACAAGTTTCAGTGGAGCTTCCGGACTGATATGGTTTAGGAAAAAAGGCCTGGCGATCTACTTCTGACAATCAGTCAATGCAAACCCTGTGGATCATAATGGTCCGATCTGCAACTGATCACGGGGATGGATCTGACCAGGCAGAATTTTGTTCTCTTGTGCACGGGGTCACCATGACTCAACAGCAGCTAACAACAAGATAGACTTTGGGGTAATTGTAACAGGGAGGGAGATTTGGGATTATTACAAACATTAATTTCCTAACAGTAAGAGTTGTGAAAATATGGAATAGAATGCCTTATAAAACAGAATTTGAAGACTTGGCTGCTTGTATGATTGATGAAAAGTCTTGCTCTGAGAAGAAGAGTAGGTAAGATGACTTCTTGGGATGTTTCCAACTCAGGGATGCTGCAGAACTAGTCTGAATGTGTAAAATTTCAGAAGGATGGATCTTTCACTTCCTGGATACTTCCAAAAAAAACCCCGTTGCTGTCAAGTCAACTCTGACTCATACGGACCCTATAGGACAGGATAGAACCGCCCCATAGAGTTTCCAAGGAGCACCTGGTAGATTTGAACTGCCGACCTTTTGGTTAGCAGCCATACCTCTTAACCACTAGGCCACCAGGAAAAAAAAAAAAAAAATTTTTTTTTTTTTTTAGAAATGTTAATTTCTGGCCTCTGTTATGAGTCTGTTGGCTTAAAATATTTCTGATGTGCACCAGAGCTCAATAAAAATTAGGGCTTTAAACTCCATTTCACTATTTGTCCATGACTACTTATTTTCCCCTCTACCCCCCCACCCCCCCTCCCGGTGGAAAGGCCATTTCTTTTTTTTTTTTTTTTTATTGTGCTTTAAGTGAAAGTTTACAAATCAAGTCAGTCTCTCATACAAAAATTTAGATATACCTTCCTGTATACTCCTAATTACTCTCCCCTTAATGATACAGGTCGCTCCTTCCTTCCACTCTCTCTTTTCATGTCCATTCTGCAAGCTTCTAACCCCCTCTGCCCTCTCATCTCCCCTTCAGATAGGAGATGCCAATATAGTCTCAAGTGTCTACTTGATCCAAGAAGCTCATTCTTCACCAGCATCTTTTTCTATCCCATTATCCAGTCCAATCCCTGTCTGAAGAGTTGGCTTTGGGAATGATTCCTATCTTGGGCTAACAGAAGATCTGGGGGCCATGACCACCAGGGTTCTTCTAGTCTCAGTCAGACCATTAAGTGTGGCCTTTTTACAAGAATCTGGGGTCTGCATCCCACTGCTCTTCTACTCCCTCAGGGGTTCTCTGTTGTGTTCCCTGTCAGGGCAGTCATCGGTTGTAGCCGGGCAACATCTAGTTCTTCTGGTCTCAGGCTGATGTAGTCTCTGGTTTATGTGGCCCTTTCTGTCTTCTGGGCTCATAATTACCTTGTGTCCTTGATGTTCTTCATTCTCCTTTACTCGAGGTGGGTTGAGACCAATTGATGCATCTTAGATGGATGCTTGCTGGTGTTTAAGACCTCAGATTCTGCTCTCCAAAGTGAGATGCAGAATGTTTTCTTAATAGATTTTATTATGCCAATTGAGTTAGATGTCCCAGGAAACCAGGATCCCCAAACCCCCTCCCCTGCTACGCTGGCCTTTGAAGCATTCGGTTTATTCAGGAAACTTCTTTGCTTTTGGTTTAGTTCGGTTGTGCTGACCTCGCCTGTATTGTGTGTTGTCTTTCCCTTCACCTAAGGTAGTTCTTATCTACTATCTAATTAGAGAATAACCCTCTCCCTTCCTCTCTCCCTCCCCCCTCTTGTAACCATCAAAGAATATTTCCTACTCTGTTTAAACTATTTCTCGAGTTCTTACAATCGTGGTCTTATACAACATTTCTCCTTTTGCAACGCACTAATTTCACTCAGCATAATGCCTTCCAGATTCATCCATGTTATGAAATCTTTCACGTAGTCATACCTGTTCTTTATCAATGCGTAGTATTCCATTGTGTGAATATACCATAATTTATTTATCCATTCATCCGTTGGTGGGCACCTTGGTTGCTTCCATCTTTTTGCTATTGTAAACAGTGCTGCAGTGAACATGGGTGTGCATGTATCTGTTCCTGTAAAGGCTCTTATTTCTCTAGGATATATTCCAAAGAGTGAGATTGCTGGATCGTATGGCAGTTCTATTTCTAGCTTTTTAAGGAAGCGCCAAATCGATTTCCAAAGTGGTTGTAACATTTTACATTCCCACTAGCGATGTATAAGTGTTCCAGTCTCTCCACATCCTCTCCAACATTTATTATTTTGTGTCTTTTGGATTAATGCCAGCCTTGTTGGGGTGAGATGAAATCTCATTGTAGTTCTAATCTGCATTTCTCTAATGGCTAACAATCGTGAACATTTCCTCATATACCTGTTACCTACCTGAATGTCATCTTTAGTGAAGTGTCTATTCATATCTTTTGCCCATTTTTTAATTGGGTTATTTGTCTTTTTGCAGTTGAGCTTTTGCAGTATCATGTAGATTTTAGAAATCAGGCGCTATTGAGAAATGTCATTGCTAAAAACTTTTTCCCAGTCTGTAGGTAATGTTTTTACTCTTTTGGTGAAGTCTTTGGATGAGCATAGGGGTTCAATTTTTAGGAGCTCCCAGTTATCTAGTTTTTCTTCAGCATTGTTAGTAATGTTTTGTTTACAGTTTATGCCATGTATTATGACTCCTAACCTCCCTATTTTTCTTCCGTGATCTTTATCATTTTAGATTTTCTATTTAGGTCTTTGATCCATTTTGAGTTTGTTTTTGTGCATGGTGTGAGGTATGGGTCTTGTTTCATTTTTTTGCAGATGGATATCCGGTTATGCCAGCACCATTTGTTAAAAAGACTTTTACCCCATTTAACTTATTTGGGACCCTTGTCAAATATCAACTGCTCATATGTGGATGGATTTATGTCTGGATTCTCAATTCTGTTCCATTGGTCTATGTATCTGTTGTTGTACTAGTGTTCTAGTCTTGGGTCGATATCTGATATTATTCATTTTCTAACCAGGGAGCTCCCTTTAGTATTTCTTGTAGTTTTGGTTTGGTTTTTATGAATTCCCTAAGCTTCTGTTTATCTGGAAATGTCCTAATTTCACCTTCATCTTGGAGAGACAGTTTTGCTGGATATATGATTCTTGGCTGGCAATTTTTTTCCTTCAATGCTTTATGTAAGTCATCCCATTGCCTGCTTGCCTGCATGGTTTCTGCTGAGTAGTCCGAGCTTATTCTTATTGGCTCTCCTTTGTGGGTACCTTCTCGTTTATCCCTAGCTTCTCTTAAAATTCTCTCTTTATCTTTGGTTTTGGCAAGTTTGGTTATAATATGTCTCAGTGACTTTTTTTTTAAATCTACCTTATGTGGCATTTGATGAGCATCTTGGATAGATATTTTCTCATGTTTCAGATATCGGGGAAGTTTTCTGCCAACAAATCTTCAGCAATTCTCTGTATTTTCTGTTATCCTTCCCTGTTCTGGAATTCCAATCACTTGTAGGTTATTTCTCTTTAATAGAGTCCCACAAGATTCTTAAGGTTTCTTCATTTTTTAAAAATTCTTATATCTGATTTTTCTTCAAATATATTGGTGGCAAGTGCTTTATCTTCAAGCTCACTGGTCCAGGCTTCCACTTGCTCAATTCTGCTCCTCTGACTTTCTATTAAGTTGTCTACTTCTGTAATTTTATTGTTAAATGTTAATCTTCTGAATTTCTGATTGCTGTCTGTCTATGGATTTTTCCAGCTTATTAAATTTTTCATTATGTTCCTGAACAACCTTTTTAATTTCTTCAACTGCTTTATATGTGTGTAATCCCTGATTTCCTTTCTGATGTCTTGAAGAGTTCTGTATGTTAATCTTTTGTATTCTGCCTCCAGTAATTCCAAGAAGGCACTTTCATCTAGAAGATCCCTTGATTCTTTGTTTTGAGAGATTGTTGAGGCGATCATGGTCTGTTTCTTTATGCGACTTGATATTGACTGTTGTCTCCAAGCCATTTATAAGTTATTGTATTAGTTTATTTTATGTTTGCTTATTGTATCATAACGTCTTGCTTTGTTTTATTTTGATATGCCCAAATGGGTTGCTTGAGTGAGCTAGCTTGATTATTTTCGCCTTTGCAGCTCTGACGCCCTGTCCCCAAATAGCTAGAGGTGTTATCAGGTATATCAGTCTAGGAGTCCATTCACTTTTCTTGTATGAGTTCAGCTCAGGTGTCCAAGTTACTGATCATCGAGTGTGTGGTATGGGCTCTGTCCTACAGTCTTAGAGGGGCAGGGGTGATTTGTGTAGATACCAGTATCTGTTTGCAGCAGGGTGTCATGCTCTGAACAAGGCAGGGAGATAAGAATTGTCCACCAAGTGTCTCTGAGGAAGGCGTGTCCCTGTTCCCTAGAGCATGGAGGTGGGTGGGTTCTGCAGACGGATCATGGGCACCCAGTATTCTTGGTTGTAAGGACTGGGAGGCACCGGTTATCCTTGGTCCCCTGTCACGAGTGGCTGGGTGACCTGAGTGGAGCCACCAGTCCTTGGGCCCCTGATGTGGGTAGGTGAGGACCCTGTTTAATAGGCAAAGTGGTGCCAAACATCAAATACCTACCTCTCTACCGCACAGCTGAAACAGTTGTAGTCTGCCAACAAGGGCCTATTCTCCTGAAACAGGCCCACACAGGTCCATGCAGAGGGGAAAGGTACTCAAAGTCCATGGACTGTTTATGCCTGGACAGGAGCTGCTTCTATTCTTAGCTCCCCCGGTTAGTGGAGCTTGCAAATTATCTTTTCCCCTAATTGTGAATTTATTCCTTCTTCAGGGCCTGGAGGATGGCTCTAGGTGCTCAATAGGGCCTATCTCAGGCCCAGGGAAATCAACAGCCACTGAAGCTGGCTTGGAGGCGGGGGGCGAGGTAAAATATACGCAAGTACTTAGCTTTTGCCGAAAGCGCTGTTATTCTCTGGTTCCGGAGGTATGAGTAGGCTGTGTGGCTGGCTGCTTCTCCCTAAGGAAACTTCAACTGAATGCTAGTATCAGTCCACTGCAGCAGCTCCCAGGAATGGTGCCTGAGGGCTCCCGGTGATTCAGGTCCGGCAAATCCTCTCCGCTTCTGAACCATCTCTTCCTCCCCTGCCCATCAGTTCATTTTCTAACCTTGCCTTTGATGTTCAGGGCTCCTAGCTTGTCCTGAATATACTCGATTCACTTGTTTTTTTGGGTCTTTGTTGTAAGAGGGCTCGCCAGAAGCATCTATTTCGCCATCTTGGCCCCTCCTCTCATGACCATTTATTTCCTGAAAAATAGTTGTAAAAATATATGAGAGAGCAAGAGCTGTGCCCTGAGCCGAAGGAGCCTCCTAAGCCAATACCTATCAGCCCATTTGTGTGTGTGTGTGTGCGTGTGTGTGTGTAATTCTATGTATTTTTTAAATTTTTTATTGTGATTTAAGTGAAAGTTTACAAATCAAGTCAGTCTATCATACAAAAATTTATATACACCTTGCTGTATACTCCCAGTTGCTGTCCCCCAATGAGACAGCACGCTCCTTACTCCACCCTGTCTTTCTGTGTCCATTCAGCCAGCTTCTGTCCCCCTCTGCCTTCTCATTTCCCCTCCAGACAGGAGCTGCCCACATAGTCACATGTGTCCACTTGAGCCAAGAAGCTCACTCCTCACCAGTATCATTTTCTTATAGTCCAGTCCAATCCTTATGTGAAGAGTTGCTTTGGGAATGGTTCCAGTCTTGGGCTAATAGAAGATCTGGGGACCATGACGTCTGGGGTCTCTCTAGTTTTAGTCAGACGATTAAGTCTGGTCTTTTTATGAGAATTTGAAGTTCCATTCCGCTGCTTTCCTGCTCCATCAGGGATTCTCTATTGTGTTCCCTGTCAGGGCAGTCATCAGTTGTAGACGAGCACCATCTAGTTCTTCTGGTCTTAGGCTGATGCAGTCTCTAATTTATGTGGCCCTTTCTATCTCTAGGGCTCATAATTACCTTGTACTGCTTATGTTTTAAAGAGCCCTGGTGGCACAATCGTTAAGTGCTTGGCTGCTGACTTAAAGGTCGGAGGTTTGAACCTATCCAGTGGCTACTTGGGAGAAAAGACCTGGAGATCTGCTCACATAAAGATTATAGCCTAGGACACCCTATGGGACAGCTGTCCTCTGTCATATAGGGTAGCTATGAGTCAGAATTAACTCGATGGCACATGACAACAACTTTCCTCTTATTCCAATCAGAATAATTGAGAAGCCTTATGTTTTTTAGTGTGTAAGTATATACACAAAACAGCCAAGAGAGCCCTAATGATTTTCCATGGCCAACATAAGAGTCCAGGTTTTCTGTCCATTCTACTATTTTTGTGATAAAAAGCTCCCCATATTATAGAGTTAGCATTGCTTTTACCCCTCACATGAAATGTTGATTTTTTATATTGTTTCCCTTCCTTGCTTGTGTCCACCTTGGCTGTCTCTGACTCTTTAGAATACCTGTTGCACTTTAAAATATATCTTTCTGTTGATACTTTTTCTAGTCTACTCCTATTACAGTAGTTTTTATTTTAGGCTTAATTTCCTGCTAAGGTCTATCCATCTCTCCATCCATTCACATACTCATACATCTATCCAATTCATTTTTCAACAGACGTTTTACTGACCATTTGCTACATGCAGGATGTCCTTTTAGGTACTGAGGATATAATGTGATAAACAAGAAATATTGCCTGCCCTTAAGATGATCACAGGAGGTGGGGCCAAGATGGTGGAATAGTCAGATGCTTCCAATGATCCCTCTTACAACAAAGACCTGAAAAAACAAGTGAAGCAATTATATATATGACAACCTAGGAGCCCTGAACATCAAAGACAAATTTAGGAAATCTGACAGAGCCATAGGGGGAGGGAGAGATGGTTCAGAAGGGGCGAGGGGTTGCCAGACCTGACTCAGCAGGAAACTGGGCCCCTCAGGCATGATTCCCTGGAGCAACGGCAGTGGGCTGGCAGTGGGAATGTGGTTTCCTCAGGGACAGACAGCTAGCTGTACAGTCCACTCACACCTCCGGAACAAGAGAAGAACAGTGCTCTCAGCAAAAGCTAAGTACTTGCTTTCTGTGCCCCCCCAGCCCTCAAGCCAGCTTCAGTGGCTGTTAATTTTCCTGGGCCTAAGATAGGTCCTGCTGTGTGCTCTGAGCCATTCCCCCAGCCTTGGAGAAGGAATAAATTAACAACTGGGGGCAAAAGATAATCTGTCCGCTCCATTAAGCTGAGGAGCTCATGACAGAAGTGGTTCCTGTCCAGACACAAACAGTCTACGGACTTTGAATACTTTTCACCCTTGTGTGGGCCCATTTCAGGAGATTTGGCCCTTGTTACTGCAACGGTGTATGTGTTTGAGGTCTGACTTCAACCGTTTCAGCTGTGGGGTGGAGAGGTGGGTTTTTGATGTTTCACACCACTTCACATATTAAACAGTGTCACCGTTTACCCACATCAGTGGCCTGAGGACTGGTGGCTCCACCAACATCATCTAGCAACTCCTGACAGGGGTCCAAGGATAAGCGGTGCCTCCCAGTCCTTACGACCAAAAGCATTGGGTGCCCACGGTCCAGCCACAGAACCCACCCACCTGTGCACTGTAGGGAACAGGGACGTGCTTTCCTTAAGACACTAGGGGGACAGGTGTCAGCCTCCTGCCTTTGCTCAGAGCATGAGCCCCTGCTGAAACCAGATACCTGTGCCTACACCAATCACCCCTGTTGCTCTAAGACTGGAGGACAGAGCCCAAACCACAGATTTGATGACCAACTACCTGGACAACTGAGCTGAATCCATACAAGAAAAGTGAATTGACTCCTAGGCTTATATACCTGGTAACAGCTCTAGCCATCTGGTGACAGGACGTAAAATCTTCGAAGGCATAAATAGTCAAGCTAGCTCACTGGAGCAGCCTATTTGCACATATCAAAACAAAACTAAGCAAGAAACTACGATACAGTAAGCAAACATAACATAAATTAATACAGTAACTTTACATGGCTTAGAGACAAGAGTCGATATCAAATCATATAAAGAAGGAGACTACAATAGCTTCAACAAGCTCTCAAAAGAAAGAATCAAGTAATCTTTCGGATGAAGATGTATTCCTGGAATTACCAGATGTAGAATACAAAAGAACTCTTTAAGAGATCAGGAAGAAGATCAGGCAAAATGCAGGACAAGCCAAGAAACACACAGATAAAGCAGCTGAAGAAATTAAAAAGCTTATTCAAGAACATAATGAAAAATTTAATAGGCTGCAAGAATCCATAGAGAGACAGCAATCAGAAATTCAGAAGATTAACAATAAAATTACAGAAGTAGACAATTCAATAGAAAGTCAGAAGCGCAGAACTGAGGAAATGGACTGCAGAACTAGTGAAAGTGGAGATAAAACACTTGGCACCAATATATTCAAAGAAAAATCAGATAAAAGAATTTTAAAAAATGAAGAAACCTTAAGAATCTTGTGGGACTCTATCAAGAGAAATAACCTATGAGTGATTGGAGTTCCAGAACAGGGAAGGATAACAGAAAATACAAAGAATTGTTGATTATTTGTTGGCAGAAAACTTCCCTGATATTGTGAAAGATGAGAACATATCTATCCAAGATGCTCATCAAACCCCACACAAGGCAGATCTCAAAAGAAAGTCACCAAGACATATTATAACCAAACCTGCCAAAACCGAAGATAAAGAGAGAATTTTAAGAGCAGCTAGGGATAAACAAAAAGTCACCTACAAAGGACACTCAATAAGGAGAAGCTCGGACTACTCAGCAGAAACCATGCAGGCAAGAAGGCAATGAGATGACTTACATAAAGCATCGAAGGAAAAAATTGCCAGCCAAGAATCATATATCCAGCAAAACTGTCTCTCCAAGATGAAGGTGAAATTAGGACATTTCCAGATAAACAGAAGCTTAGGGAATTCATAAAAACCAAACCAAAACTACAAGAAATACTAAAGGGAGTTCCCTGGTTAGAAAAGCAATAATATCAGATATCGAATCAAGACTAGAACACAGGACAGAGCAACCAGATGTCAACCAAGATAGGGAAATCACAAAAATAAATCAAGATTAAAAAAACACTCAAAAAAGGAAACAGCGATGTCATTATGCAAAAGAAGACAATACTGAAACGATAAAGAGGGACTAAGAAATGTAGTCATAGATCTTTCATATGGAGAGGAAGCCAAGGTGATACAAAGAAATAAAAGTTAGATTTAAACTTAGAAAAATCGGGGTAAATATTAAGGTAAGCACAAAGGAGACTAACAATCCTACACATCAAAATAAAATACGAGAAAAACATAAGGACTCATCAAAAGCAAAATCAATAGCAATAAGTAAGAGGAAAAGAAAATATATAAACTACTCAGCACAAAAAATCAAGTGGCAAAAAGAAATGTCAACAACACACAAAAAAGACATCAAAATGACAGCAGTAAACTCATAAAAAAAAAACTCATACCTACCCATAATTACACTGAATGTAAATGGACTAAGTGCACCAATAAAGAGATGGAGAGGCAGAATGGGTAAAAAGATATGATCTATCTATATGCTGCCTACAAGAGACACACCTTAGACTTAAAGATACAAACTAAAGCTCAAAGGACGGGAAAAAAATATATCAAGCAAATAACAGTAAAAAAAGAAGTGGCAATATTAATTTCTGACAAAGTACATTTTAAAGTTAAATCCACCACAAAGGATAAGGAAGGACACTATATAATGATTAAAGGGACAATATACCAGGAGGATATAACCATATTAAGTATTTACACACCCAATGACAAGGCTTCGAGATACATAAAACAACTCTAACAGCAATGAAAAGTGAGATAGACAGCTCCACAATAATAGTAGAAGAATTCAACACACCAGACAGGACATCCAGAAAGAAGCTCAGTAAATACACGGAAGATCTAAATGCCACAATCAACCAACTTGACCTCACAGACATATACAGAACACTCTACCCAATAGCAGACAAGTATACTTTCTCTTCTAATGCACATGGAACATTCTGTAGGATAGATTACATATAAGGTCATACAGCAAGCCTTAAAAGAATCCGAAACATCAAAATACTTCAAAGCATCTTCTCTGACCATAAAGCCATGAAAGTAGAAAAAGCCGGAAAAAGAAATCAAACGCTTGGAAACTGAACAATACCTTGCTCAAAAATGACTGGGTTATAGAAGACATTAAGGATGGAATAAAGAAATTCAGAGAATCCAATGAGAATGAAAACAACTCCTATCAGAACCTTTGAGACAAAGGAAAAGCAGTGCTCAGATGTCAATTTATAGCAATAAATGCACATATCCAAAAAGAAGAAAGGGCCAAAATCAAAGAATTATCCCCACAACTTGAACAAACAGAGAGAGCACAAAAGAAACCCTCAAGCACCAGAAGAAAGCAAATAATAAAAATTAGAGCAGAGTTAAATGAAATAGAGAACAGAAAAAACATTTGAAAGAGTTAACAAGACCAAAAGCTTGCTCTTTGAAAAAATCAACAAAATTGATAAACCATTGGGCAAACTGAGAAAAGAAAAACAGGAGAGGAGGCAAATAACCTGAATAAGAAATGAGATGGGCAATATCACAACAGATCCAACTGAAATGAAAAGAATCATATCAGATTATTATGAAAAACTGTACCCTAACACATTTGAAAACCTAGAAGAAATGGATGAATTTCTAGAAACACACTACCTACCTAAACTAACACAATCAGAGGTAGATCAACTAAATAAAACCATAACAAAAGAAGAGATTGAAAAGGTAATTAAAAAACTCCCAACAAAAAATAACCCTGGTCCTGTCGGCTTCACGGGAGAATTCTACCAAACTTTCAGAGAAGAGTTAGCACCACTACTACTAAAGGTATTTCAAAGCATAGAAAATGACGTAATACTCCCAAACTCATTCTATGAAGCCACCATATCCCTGATACCAAAACCAGCTAAAGACACCACAAAGAAGAAAATTACAGACCTATATCCCTCACGAACTTAGATGCAAAAATCCTCAACAAAATTCTAGCCAGTAGAATTCAACAACATACCAAAAAATTAATTCACCAGGACCTAGTGGGATTCATACCAGGTATGCAGGGATGGTTCAACATTAGGAAAACAATCAATGTAATCCAACATATAAATAAAACAAAAGACAAGAACCACATGATCTTATCAGTTGATGCAGAAAAGACACTTGACAAAGTTCAACACCCATTCATGACAAAAACTCTCAGCAAAATACGAATAGAAGGAAAATTCCTCAACATAATAAAGGGCATTTATACAAAGCCAACAGCCAACATCATCCTAAATGGAGAGAATCTGAAAGCATTCCCCTTGAGAAAGAGAACCAGACAAGGATGCCCTTTATCACCACTCTTATTCAACATTGTGCTGGAGGTCCTTGCCAGAGCAATTAGGCTAGGTAAAGACATAAAGGGCATCCAGATTGGTAAGAAAGAAGTAAAAGTATCTCTATTTGCAGATGACATGATTTTATACACAGAAAACCCTAAAGAATTCTGAAGAAAACTACTGAAACTAATAGAAGAGTTCAGCAGAGTATCAGGATACAAGATAAACATACATAAATCAGTTGGACTCCTCTACACCAACAAAAAGAACATCGAAAGAGGAAATCACCAAATCAATACCATTTACAGTAGCCAGCAAGAAGATAAAATACTTAGGAATAAATCTAACCAGAGATGTAAAAGACCTATTCAATGAAAACTACAAGGCGCTACTTCAAGAAACCAAAAGAGACCTACATAAGTGGAAAAGCATACCTTGCTCATGGATAGGAATACTCAACACTGTAAAAATGTCTATTCTGCCAAAAGCGATCTATAGATACGATGCAATTCTGATCCAAATTTCAATGACATTTTTTAATGTGTTAGAGAAACAAATCACTAACTTCATATGGAAGGGAAAGAGACTCCAGATAAGTAAAGGATTAATGAAAAAGAACAAAGTGGGAGGCCTCGCCCTACCTGATTTTAGAACATATTATCCTGCCACAGCAGTCCAAACAGCTTGGTACTGGTACAACAACAGACACATAGACCAATGGAACAGAATTGAGAATCCAGACATAAATCCACCCACATATGAGCCACTGGTATTTGACAAAGGCCCAAAGTCAGTTAAATGGGTAAAAGACAGTCTCTTTAACAAATGGTGCTGGCATAACTGGATATCCATCCGCAAAAAAATGAAACAAGGCCCATACCTCACACCATGCACAAAAATGACCTCAAAATGGATCAAAGACCTAAATAGAAAATCTAAAACGATAAAGATCATGGAAGAAAAAATAGGGAGGTTAGGAGTCCTAATACATGGCATAAACAGTAAACAAAACATTACTAACAATGCTGAAGAAAAACTAGATAACTGGGAGCTCCTAAAAGTCAAAGCCCTATGCTCATCCAAAGACTTTACCAAAAGAGTAAAAACATTACCTACAGACTGGGAAAACTTTTTAGGTATGACATTTTCAATCAGTGTCTGATCTCTAAAATCTACATGGTACTGCAAGAACTCAACAACAAAAAGATAACCCAATTAAAAAATGGGCAAAGGATATGAACAGGCACTTCACCAAAGACGACATTCGGACAGCTAGCAGATACATGAGGAAATGCTCACGATCATTAGCCATTAGAGAAATGCAAATCAAAAGTACAATGAGATTCCATCTCACTCCAACAAGGTTGGCATTAATCCAAAAAACACAAAATAATAAATGTTGGAGAGGTTGTAGAGGGACTGGAACACTTCAACACTGCTAGTGGGAACGTAAAATGGTACAACCACTTTGGAAATCAATTTGGTGCTTCCTTAAAAAGCTAGAAATAGAATTACCGTACCATCCAGCAATCCCACTCCTTGGAATATATCCTAGAGAAATAAGAGCCTTTACACAAACAGATATATGCGCACCCGTGTTCATTGCAGCACTGTTTACAATAGCAAAAAGTTGGAAGCAACCAAGGTGCCCATCAACGGACGAATGGATAAATAAGTTATGGTATATTCACACAATGGAATACTATGCAACGATAAAGAACAATGATGAATCCGTGAAACATCTCAGAGCATGGAGGAACCTGAAAGTCATTATGCTGAGTGAAATTAGGCAGTTGCAAAAGGACAAATATTGTGTGAGACCACTATTATAAGAACTCAAGAAATAGTTTAAACAAAGAAGTAAATATTCTATGATGAGTACAAGGGTGGCGAGGGACAGGAGGAGAGGGGTATTCACTAAAAAGATAGTAAAAAAAAATAGTAGACAAGAACTATTTTAGATGAAGGGAGAGACAACGCACAATACGGGAGAGGTCAGCACAGCTGGACTAAACCAAAAACAAAGAGGTTTCCTGAATACATCTGAATGCTTCGAGGCCAGAGTAGCGGGGACTGGGGTCTGTGGACCATGGTTTCACGGGACATCTAGGTCAATTGGCATAATAAAATCTATTAAGAAAACATTCTGCGTCCAACTTTCGTGAGTGGCACCTGGGATCTTAAAAGCTAGCAAGCGGCCATCTAAGATGCATCAATTGGTCTCAACCCACCTGGAACAAAGGAGAATGAAGAACACCAAAGACACAAGGTAATTATGAGCCCAAGAGACAAAAAGGGCCCCATAAATCAGATTACATCAGCCTGAGACCAGAAGAACTAGGTGGTGCTTGGCTACAACGAAAGGCTGCCCTGACAGGGAACACAACAGAGAATCCCTGACAGAGTAGAAGAGCAGTGGGATGCAACCTCAAATTCTCGTAAAAAGAACAGACTTAATGGTCTGACTGAGACTAGAGGGTCCCTGGAGGTCATGGTCCCCAGACCTTCTGTTAGCCCAAGACTGGAACCATTCGCTAAGCCAACTCTTCAGACAGGGTTTGGACTGGACTACAAGACAGAAAATGATGCTGGTGAGAAGTGAGCTTCTTGGCTCAAGGGGACACATGAGACTACGTGGGCACCTTCTGTCTGGAGGGGAGATGAGAAGGGTGGAGTAAAGGAGTGTGCTGTGTCATTAGGGGGAGAGCAAGTAGGAGTACATAGCTAGGTATATATAAATTTTTGTATGAGAGACTGACTTGATTTGTAAACTTTCCCTTTAAACACAATTTTAAAAAAAGGATCACAAAGGAAGCAATGCACAGGTAACTAAATACGTAGATTAGGCAGGTCCACCAGCTGCCCATGGAGTTGTATCCACCTGCTGGTGACTCCATGTGTGTCAGAGTAGAACCATGCTCCACCAGATTTTTACTGGATGATTTTTTGGAAGCAGATTGCCAGATCTTTCTTCTGAGGTGGACTCAAACCTCCAATTTTTGGTTAACAATCAAGTAGGTTAATTGTTTGCAACACCCAGGGCCTCCAGATAGGTAGGTAGACAGTGCTGAAGTAACAGTTTCCCGAAGGTGTTATGGGGAGCCTAAGGAAGAGGGGGGCACCTAACTGTCAGGTTTGGGCCGGCTGGTGGTGGAGCCCAGAGAAGTCTTCCCGGAGTGGGTAGGAGACACTCAACCGTGCCTGGAAGGGTAAGTGACTTTGCCAATGGAGCGCGGAGGGCAGAGGCCTCTAGGTGAGGGGCTAGGGGCTCCTGGAGGTTTATGCATCCCTGTGCTCTTCTGGGGACGTAGTTCTGTGTGTCCACCAGGCACACACTTGTCGATTTGAAGGGATCTGAAAATAATTTAGGAACTGCAGCTTGTGGTTTCACACTCCTCTAAAACTTACACCTGGGTGGCTGAAGGAGAAGCGAAAGGAAGAGAATCAGGGAAGTTCCATAGAGGTTTTAGGGAGGAAATGATAGGAATTCTTGCCTAATAAGAAGGGTGAGTTCCCTCAGGATTTGTTTTCTTAAGGTTATCCCTTCCTCGCCCAGGCAGGGTGCTCAGGAGGCAACTGACCCCTCAGTTGCTGTCGTTGGTTGCCTTCACATCAGTCTGGACTCGTGGCAACCTCCATCGGGTTTTCAAGGTTGTGACCTTTTGGAAGCAGATCACCAGGTCTTTCTTCTGAAGTGCCTCTGGGTGGGTTCGAGCCACCAACCTTTCGGCTAGTAGTCAAGTGCTTAACCATTTGCGCCACCCAGGGATGCCTTAAAGTGTCGGAGCAGGAATGAAAAGTGGGCTCTCCTGAATTTTCCTGCCTAGAAGCAAAAACGAAGTGGCGTGTTCTGCACCTTCCTGGTTCCTGCAGCATACCTCCCCACCCTCTCTGTTCTAACTTGTTCTATGTCAGAGGCCACTTCCTTCCCTTTATTAGTTTCATTCCTTTGGTTAAGACACACTGTTCTAAACGCTACAAGAAAAAAAAGGAACTTTCTATCCTTTGTTTAATGATTCAGAACCCTCTGGGGCTCATTTTAGAGCCTTTACGCAGAGAAATCATAGGTTGGCGCAAACGGCTAATGTGTTTGGCTGCTAACTGAAAGGTTGGAGGTTGGAGTCCACCCAGAGGTGCCTGCAGAGAAAGGCCTGGTGATCTACTGAAAATCAGCCGTTGACAACCCTGTGGAGCGCAGCCGTGCTCTGACCCACACGAGGTTGCCATGAGTCGGTGTCCACTCCACGGCAGTTGGTTTGGTCTGTACAGAGGAGAGCCAGGGGAGAATGTCTGAAAAAAGGGGTGAAATGTACTCTGGTGGAGAAATAACAAATATGGGCAAATCACCTCTCAGGAAAACCTGTGGGGGCTTCATCTAACCTCCTACTGCTCTAAAGGGAAGGATGAGGCTTACATGTTACAAGGACTATTTCGTGGTAATTATCTTTTGCACGTATCCAGTATTTCTTTGTTTTAGTGGTTTGTAGCTGTAGGTGTCGTTGCATCATCCTGGGAAAACGAATCACTGTGCGTAATGCTCAGCACGGCTTCTCCACACCAGGAGTGTTGCTCTCTTTCCCTGAGTCTCTGCCTTTTTCTGTGTACGGGAGTGAAAATGCACCAACACCCTCTGGTCAGGAATGGATGGAGATGTTGGTTCTCACAGTCCTTCTGCCTCTGCAGAGCTGGATGGAGCTGCAGGGAGCCACACAGGGTGGACAGGGCCTCTGGCTTGTGAAATCTTGTCTGAAAGTCCACACAGAAATCTGGGTGGGAGAACCCATGAATACTACACAGTTAGAAATTTTAAGTCAAAGTCAAAAGTAAAAAACAAAACACAAAACAAAACGAATACCTATAGCCTTAGAATTGCTGGGTTTTCTGTTTTGTTTTTTTGAACAACAAAGGCATGGGCCTCTTCACAGCATAAAAACAAACAAACAAAAAAAACCCAAACCCATTGCCGTCGAGTCAATTCCAACTCAGAGCAACCCGATAGGACAGAGTAGAACTGCCCCATAAGATTTCCAAGGATGCCTGGTGGATTCGAACTGCTGACCTTTTGGTTAGCAGCTGTAGCTCTTAACCACTATACCACCAGGGTTTCCCTTCACAGCATAGCTTGATACAAAATTCATTTTTGAATTATCTTGGGACAAAGCCCATAAAAATTGCCTGTCTGTTAATAAGATGCTGACGAGCTACAGTGATGCCCTTTATCCTGACCTGTACAATGGTTTGAAAGTTCACAATATTGGTAGCATCTATCCAAGGTTTGTGAGTTTTCTGAGAAGACAGACAGACCTTGCATATGAATGCGTAATGTCAAATATAATGTGTGTGTCAAAATTGGCCCTAAAATTAATATTAAGCGAAGTTAAGAATGTTATATAGTTCAGCCTAAACTGGATCTTTATAAAATTTTAATCCAGATTTTGTAATTCATTTTAAGAGTGAGAG
This sequence comes from Elephas maximus indicus, assembly GCF_024166365.1. Classification (NCBI taxonomy): domain Eukaryota; kingdom Metazoa; phylum Chordata; class Mammalia; order Proboscidea; family Elephantidae; genus Elephas; species Elephas maximus. The sequence goes on from NC_064819.1 coordinate 232,919,421, forward strand.
TCAATTCCATACAACAGATTATGTAAATTTAGTCTTAAGGACATGTAGAGAGAAGAATCCCCTGAAGATTTAATTTTTTGTTTTAAAGGAAATGAGACCAGCCGTGTTCTACATGGTGATATAAATTTTAAGACAAAAATCAAATTATGATAGTGGTGGGGTAAAGCATTTAACTCTACTCAATGTAATGTGGTCTTTGCCTTTGTTTCCTGAGAGATAACTCTAAACCCTTGGAATTTCCTGAGTAATTGAGGTGCCTTTCTTATCTAAACCATCCCTGAGGGTTTGTGCTAACCAGTGGGGGCTAGCCTGACCAGAAAGACCACCACGTGGCCTGATATCAGCTGATTTCATGGAGGGCGGAAAGCATGATTTAACCAATCACGACTATGCAATGACACCCCTAATCATGACTACGCAATGAGGGTCCAATAAAGGATCCGGACACAGAAGCTCTAAGACCTTCCTGGTTCATGAAAGATTTTGATACCCTTGGTAGGGTGGTGTACCCCTTTTGGGACACGGAAGCTTCAAACCGGGAACCCTTCCTGACATCATCTGTGTGTCTCTTCCTTGTGATGACCCTGATTTGTTTACTTTTCCTATAATCAGTCATAAGTACAGTGCTTTCAGTGAGTTTTCCAGTGAACTGATGAATCCAAAGGAGTAGTGGGAGCCAGCCTGTGAAACTGAGAGAGCCTAGGGGAGGCCCCCAGGCTTGGGGATGGCATCCTGAAGGGATAGTGGGAAAGCCCCGGATTTGCAGCCAGCAGGTCGGCAGTAAGAGCGTCCTGTGGACTCCTGAGCTTGTGGCTGGCTTTTACCTATTTGGCAGTCTGACAGGCAGTGTCCTTTTAACTTGTGAGCTCTGACTCAGCTCCAGGTAGCTAAGGCCATAGAGGGAGAGAGAGAGAGAGAGCACTGCGTGGGCAGCTGGTGTCAGAGATGACTGAGAAGTGGGAAAGTGGGAATTTGATTTAATCTTAGCATCTTGGGGATTGGATTTATGTTCTTATCCATGGAATAGTAGTTTGTTATGTTTATGTTTAAAAAACACACATTATGAATTTAACAATATTTACTGTGTGCCAGACAGTGGAAAACCCTGGTGGCGTAGTGGTTAAATGCTACGGCTGCTAACTGAAAGGTCCACAGTTCGAATCCACCAGGAGATCCTTGGAAATTCTATGGTGCAGTTCTACTCTGTTCTATAGGTTCGCTACGAGTCAGAGTCGACTCAGTGGCAAGGGGTTTGGTTTTTGGTTTTGGTCAGACATTGTACCAGATACCAGAAATAGCTGATGAAAAGGCTTCCCCTTTACCTCCACGACCTTGTAGCTGTGTGGTTGGGAGTCACACAGCAGATGATGCAGAATGGCTCCTGTCCTGAGGAGCATATACTCTAGTGGAGAAGGCAGAAGAGGAATCTGCTGGTCGGAGGGCGTGGGTGCTGTGAGAGGGCCTGGAGGGGAGCCGTGGAGACCCAGAGGGAGTGGCGGGGACAGGACTACACTGGGCCAGGCAGATAAACAGCTTCCCTGAACCCAGTCTGCACCAGGGTGGAGGAGGGGGTGGGATTAAAAAGTCATTGTATTTAAATTGCACACTTGGTACACGTTAATTCAGCTTTCTACCAGTTTTGCCTTACCTGATTAGTAAAATGTACCTTTGTTTGGTTCCAGCCAATAGGGACAGTACCCCCAAGTGGAAATTTAAGAAACAACAACACTTCTCTCGAATGCTGATTGTATTTGCCGAATGTTTTTGTGATTCGAGTTCGTGTGTGTGCATGTCAGCGCGCTTAAAGTTGGTAGTCACAGGTAGCTGGAAGACCAAAGCCAGATAATACATGGCACAGTGCAGCTTCAAGAGGGATTAATTATGTGACATTTAAACCCTCCCGTATGCTGGAGCGCTGGTGGTGCAGTTAGCTCCACTGCTAACCAGGAGGTTGGCACTCCAAATCCACCGGCTGCTCCTTGGAAACACTATGGGGCAGTTCTGCTCTGTCCTATAGGGTCACTGCAAGTCAGAATCAACTCGATGGCAATGTCTGGTGTTTTGTTTTTTAATATAGCTTCCAAGAACAGTTCTGCTTCAGAAAAGTGCAAAGGAAAACTGAAGAGAGAACTAGAATCACAGTTTTGAGCTTTGCTGAGCTTTCTTCACACACTAGAAGTAAATTAGCAAGCGATTCTGCTCTTATACATAATTTTTATTATGATAAAATGAATTGACTCCTTTTGAACAGGTAGTTTTTAATGATCATTTGAATGGATGCCGATTATTAGCTCCCAGAGCTCCCACATCTCACTCCTGCCTTAAGGGTCAAGGAAGGCGTGCTAAGCAGCAGGCAGACCCGAGGCTCAACGGAGTCTCCTTTGGAAAACCCTAGCAGCAAGAGCAAGTGTGGGACGTTTGAGAACCTGAAAAATGTTCTTCGTGGACTTCATTCTGATAGCAAAGAGATGCTGAGAAAATGAGTTAAGCACAAACTGACATGTTCAGATCGAGATTTAGAAGGCTTACTGTGGGTGCAGGGTCGAGAGCAGATGGGGTTGGAAAGCAGGCACCCAAATCGAGGCAGGGGAACCGGGAGACCGTTGTAGTCATGGAGGCAGGGTACGAGGGTGACCTGACCTAGGAGGATGGAGAGAAGTGGGTAGATTCCAGAGAGGTTTGGGAGGTAGAATTCGACAGGATCACGGATCCGTTGGTTCCAGGAGGCTGGGAGTTGCTCAGATTTCTGATCTGAGCAACTGGTAGCGGGGGCTGCCATTCACTGTCAGATAATGCAGGCAAGGAACAGGCTTGAGGTCAGTGCAGGGGAGAAGGAATGCATTCAGGTGTTGAGATCCTGAACACTGAATTGCTGAAATTAAGTGGCACAGACAGAACAGGAGGAGAACATGAGTGACAACAAACTGAATTCTGTAGTGAAGAGATGTTATCACTTGCAGATATCAAAGAATTTGTAAAAGCTTGTGAGGATGGACCCAAGGTTTAAACTGCCTTCAGGAACTATTTGTGAACTGTGACTTATCAAAAATGTTAAAACATTTAAAGAGAGTTAGTGAGAATAGAGTTAAATGACTTGGCAATAACGCCATTTCTAAATAAAATGATAAATTCTTATTTATTGAATTAAATGCAATAAATTGACATTTAATTAAGTAATAAATTATGCTAGATAAATATAAAATTGAAGAATTTGTATGCTAAAATTATTTTCTTAAACTGTGAAATGTCAAGTTGCAACAATAGATGTACTGAGTGCCAGCCACAGCGGTTTGCAGATGTTGGGCTGGCTTTCAGGGAGCTCAGAGCTTATAATGTTGTTTTGCCTCCACAGGGAAAATATTGAGGGTAAACTTGGGCTGTCTTATCCACCGCTATGTCGCCAGCACAGAAGCCCTGGTGGAGCAGTGGTTAAGCCCTGGGCTGCTAACTGAAATGTCAGTGGGTTGAACTCACTAGCTGCTCCACAGGAGAAAAACGTGGCAGTCTGCTTCTGTGAAGATTTATAGCCTTGGAAACCCTGTGGGACGGTTCCACTGTGTCCTACAGAGCTGCCTGAGTCAAAACCAACTCCACAGCAGTGCATCTGGTACAGTTCTTGGCACATAGGCCTACTGAATAAGTACGTGTTGAACAAATGTTGTTACAGGAATGAAATGAATATCAGTTCAGAAATTCAGCTATCAGGTCACAGTCATAACAACAACAAAAAAGAATGGAGTAGTTTTCTTAACTATAGAGAAATTTTTGTAATGAACTTTGAGTACAACATAGCTAAGTTCACAACTGGCTTTTAAATATAACCTAATCATATTTAAATTTTTCTGTCTTGCCCAGTTTTGTCACCAATATTTGTTCAAAACATGTAATTTTATATATTAAAGCTCAACCGAACGGTTTTAAAAATTAGTATTCGAATGACTTGAAACATAATTTTAAATGATTTTTTAAAAATTTTATTGTGTTCTAGGTGAAAGTTGACAGCATAAATTAGTTTTTCATTCCAAAGCTTTATTCACAAATTGTTTTGTGACATTGGTTGCAATCCCCACAATGTGTCAGGACTCTCCCCTTTTCCCTTTCCACCACGGTTCTCTGGGTCCATTCATTCAGTTTTCCGGTCCCTTCCTGCCCCTCTCATCTTTGCTTTTGGGAAGGTGTTGCCCATTTGGTCTTGCATCCTTGATTGAACCAAGAAGCATGTTGCTTGCACGCTGACATATTTGTTGTTTTATAGGCCTGTCTAATATTTGGCTGGAAGGTGGCCTTTGGGAGTGGCTTCAGTTCTGTGTGTCAGCAGGGTGTCCGGGGGCCATAGTTTCATGGGTTCTTCCAGTCTGTCAGACCAGTAAGTCTGGTCTTTTTTTGTGGATTTGAATTTTGTTTTACATTTTTCTCTTGTTTTGTCTGGGACCTTCTATTGTGATCCCTTTCAGAGTGGTCGGTGGTGGTAGCCAGGCGCCATCTGGTTTTTCTGGGCTCAGGCTGGTGGAGGCTGTGGTAGTAATGGTCTTTTAGTCCTTTGGACTGATATTTTCCTTATGTCTTTAGTTTTCTTCATTCTCCTTTTCTTTGAATGTGATGGGACCAATAGATGTATCTTAGATGGCCAATCCCAAGCTTTTAAGATTCCAGATGCTACTCACCAAAGTAGGATGTAGAACATTTTCTTTATGAACTATGTTATGCCATTTGACCTACATGTCCCCCAGGACCATGGTTCCCAGCCTTCAGTCCCAGTAACTTTGGTCCCTCAATGTGTCTGGAAGTGTCTAGGAAGCTTCTGTGACTTTGCCTTGGTCAAGTTGTGCTGCCTTACCCTGTATTGTGTGTTGTCTTTTCTTTTACCAAAGTTAACACTTGTCTAATATTTAGTTAGTGTTTTCCCCTCCCTACCCCTCCACTCCCTTTTAACCATCAAAGTTTTTTTTTTTCTTTGTGTAAACTGTTTCGTGGTTTTTTATACTAGTGGTCTCATACAGTGTTTGTCCTTTTGTAACTGACTTATTTCACTCAGCATAATGCCTTCCAGACTTATCCATGTTGTGAGAATTTTTGGGGATTCATCATTGTTCTTTATTGTTGTGTTGTATTCCAGTGTGTGTATGTACCACACTTTATTTATTCATTCATCTGTTGATGGGCACTTAGGTTGCTTCCACTTTTTGCTATTGTGAATAATGCTTCAATGAACATGGGTGTGCATATGTGTATTTCTGTGACAGCTCTTATTTCTCTAGGATATATTCCTAGGAGTGGGATTGCTTGATCATATGTTATTTCTATGTCTAGCTTTTTAAGGAGGCACCATGTAATTTTCCATAGTGGTTGTATGATTTTACATTCCCACCACCAGTGCACAGCAACCTCTCCAACATCTGTTAATTTCTGGGTTTTGTTTTGTTTTGTTTTGATTAGTGCCAGTAATGTGTGGGTGAGTTGGTATCTCATTGTAGTTTTGATTCGTATTCTCCAATGGCTAATGATCACCAGTATTTCTTCATGTCTCTGTTAGCTGCCTGAATGTCTTCTCTGGTGAAGTGTCTGTTCCTGTCTTTTGCCCATTTTTTAATTGGATTGTTTGTCTTTTTGTTGTTGGAGGTGTTGAAGTGTTCTATAGATTTTAGAGATCAGACCCTTGTGGGATATACTGTAGCCAAATTTTTTTTCCCAGTCTGTAAAAAAAAAAAAAAATTTTTTTTTTTCTTTTTAGTCTGTAGGTTGTATTTTTACTCTTTCGGTGAAGTTTTTTGATGAACATAGCTATTAAATTTTTAGGACCTACCAGTTATCTCGTTTATAATCTCGTGTTTGTGCATTGTTAGTTATGGTTTGTATTTTATTTATGCCATGTATTAGCATTGCCTCTTTTTTCTTTCATGGTCTTTTTCATTTTAGGTTTTATATTTAGGTCTTTGATCCATTTTGAGTTAGTTTTTGCATCTGATGTGAGTTATGCGTCCTGTTTCTTTTTTTACAGAAGGAAATCAGCACCGTTTGTTAAAAAGATTGTCTTTTCCCCATTTAATGAACTTTGGTCCTTTGTCAAGACCAACTGACCATAGGTATATGAATTTATACCTGAGTTCTTGATTCTGTTCTATTGGTCCACTTGTCTGTTGTTGTATCAGTACTAGGCTGTTTTGACTACTGTCAGGTAGTGTGAGGCCTTCTACTTTGTTCTTTTTTCTTCAATAATGCCTTGCTTATTCAAGGCCTCTTTCCTTTCTATATAAAGTAATGAATAGTTTTTCGATTTTGTTTAAGAATGCTATTGATATTTGAATCGGGGTGGCATTCTATCTGTAGATCGCTTTGGGTTGTTGTTGTTGTTAAGTGCCGTCGAGTCAGTTCCGACTCATAGCAGCCCTATGCACAACAGAACGAAACACTGCCTGGTCCTGTGCAATCCTTACAATCGTTGTTATGCTTGAGCTCATTGTTGCAGCCACTGTGTCAATCCACCTCGTTGAGGGTCTTCCTCTTTTCCACTGACCCTGTACTCTATCAAGCATGATGTCCTTCTCCAGGGACTGATCCCTCCTAACAACATGTCCAAAGTATGTGAGACGCAGTCTCGCCATCCTTGCTTATAAGGAGCATTCTGGTTATACTTCTTCTAAGACAGACTTGTTCATTCTTTTGGCAGTCCATGGTAATTCAATATTCTTCGCCAACACCACAATTCAAGGAAGTCAACTCTTCTTTGGTCTTCCTTATTCATTGTCCAGCTTTCACACGCATATGATGTGATTGAAAATACCATGGCTTGGGTCAGGCGCACCTTAGTCTTCAGGGTGACATCTTTGCTCTTCAACACTTTGAAGAGGTCCTTTGCAGCAGATTTACCCAACGCAATGCGTCTTTTGATTTCTTGACTGCTGCTTCCATGGCTGTTGATTGTGGATCCAAGTAAAATGAAATCCTTGACAGCGTCAATCTTTTCTCTGTTTATCATGATGTTGCTCATTGGTCCAGTTGTAAGGATTTTTGTTTTCTTTATGTTGAGGTATAATCCATACTGAAGGCTGTGGTCTTTGATCTTCATTAGTAAGTGCTTCAGGTCCCCACTTTCAGCAAGCAAGGTTGTGTCATCTGCATAACGCAGGTTGTTAATGAGTCTTCCTCCAATCCTGATGCCCTGTTTTTCTTCACATAGTCCAGCTTCTCAGATTATTTGTTCAGCATACAGATTAAATAGGTATGGTGAAAGAATACAACCCTGATGCACACCTTTCCTGACTTTAAACCAATCAGTATCCCCTTGTTCTGTCCAAACAACTACCTCCTGATCTATGTAAAGATTCCTCATGAGCACAATTAAGTGTTCTGGAATTCCCATTCTTCACAGTGTTATCCATAGTTTGTTATGACCACACAGTCAAATGCCTTGGCATAATCAATAAAACACAGGTAAACATCCTTCTGGTATTCTGTGCTTTCAGCCAGGATCCATCTGACATCAGCAATGATAGCCCTGGTTCCACATCCTCTTCTGAAACCAGCCTGAATTTCTGGCAGTTCCCTGTCAATATACTGCTGCAGCCATTTTTGAATGATCTTCAGCAGAATTTTGCTTGTGTGTGATATTAATGATATTGTTCTATAATTTCCACATTTGCTTGGATCACCTTTCTTAGGAATAGGCATAAATATGGATCTCTTCCAATTAGTTGGCCAGGAAGCTGTCTTCCATATTTCTTGGCATAGAGGAGTGAGCACCTTCGGCGCTGCATCTGTTTGTTGAAACATCTCAATCGATATTTCATCAATTCCTGGAGCCTTGTTTTTCGCCAATGCTTTCAGAGCAGCTTGGACTTCTTCCTTCAGTACCATCGGTTCCTGATCATGTGCTACCACTTGAAATGGTTGACTATCGGCTAATTATTTTTGGTATAACGACTCTGTATTCCTTCCATCTTCTTTTGATGCTTCCTGCATCATTCAATATTTTCCCCATGGAATCCTTCACTTGCAACTCAAGGCTTGAATTTTTTCTTCAGTTCTTTCAGCTTGAGAAATGCTGAGCGTGTTCTCCCCTTTTGGTTTTCCATCTCCAGCTCTTTGCACATGTCATTATAATACTTTATTTTGTCTTCTTGAGAGGCCCTTTGAAATCTTCTGTTCAGTTCTTTTACTTCATGAATTCTTTCTTTTGCTTAAGCTGCTTGACGCTCAAGAGCAAGTTTCAGAGTCTCCTCTGACATCCATCTTGGTCTTTTCTTTCTTTCCTGTCCTTTCAGTGACCTCTTGCTTTCTTCATGGATGATGTCCTTGATGTCATTCCACAACTCGTCTGGTCTTCGGTCACTAGTGTTCAATGCGTCAAATCTATTCTTCAGATAGTCTTTAAATTCAGGTGGGATGTACAGAAGGTCATATTTTGGCTCTCGTGGACTTGCTCTGATTTTCTTCAGTTTCAGCTTGAACTTGCACATGAGCAATTGATGGTCTGTTCCACAGTTGGTCCCTGGCCTTGTTCTGACTGATGATATTGAGCTTTTCCATTGTCTCTTTCCACAGATGTAGTCAATTTGATTTCTGTGTGTTCCATCTGGCGAGGTCCATGTGTATACTCGCTGTTTAAGTTGGTGAAAGAAGGTATTTGCAATGAAGAAGTCGTTGGGCTTGCAAAATTCTATCATTCAATCTCTGGCATTGTTTCTATCACCAAGGCCATATTTTCCAACTACTGATCCTTGTTCTTTGTTTCCAACTTTCGCATTCCAACGAACAGTAATTATCAATGCATGTTGATTGCACATTCGATCAATTTCAGACTGTAGTAGCTGATAAAAATCTTCTATTTCTTCATCTTTGGCCCTAGTGGTTGGTGCATAAATTTGAATAATAGTCGTATTAACTGGTCTTCCTTGTAGGTGTATGGATATTATCCTATCACTGACAGCATTGTACTTCAGGATAGATCTTGAAACATTCTTTTTGACAATGAATGCAACACCATTCCTCTTCAAGTTGTCATTGCCAGCATAGTAGACTACGTGATTGTCCGATTCAAAATTGCCAATACCAGTCCATTTCATCTCACTAATGCCTAGGATATCGATGTTTATGCGTTCCATTTCATTTTTGACGATTTCCGATTTTCCTAGATTCATACTTCGCACATTCCAGGTTCCGATTATTAATGGATGTTTGCAGCTGTTTCTTCTCATTTTGAGTCATGCCACATCAGCAAATGATGGTCCTGAAAGTTTTAATTCCATCTATGTCATTAAGGTCGACTCTACTTTGAGGAGGCAGCTCTTCCCCAGTCATCTTTTGAGTGCCTTCCAAAAGGGGGGGCTCATCTTCCAGCACTATAGATCGCTTTGGGTAGGACTGACATTTTCACAACATTGAGTCTTCCTACCCCTGAGCATGGTATGTTTTTCCATTTATGTAGGTCTCATTTGGTTTCTTGCAATAATGTTTTGTAGTTTTCTTCGTATAGGTCTTTTACGTCCCTGGTTAGATTTATTCCTAAATATTTTATCTTTTTAGGAGCTATTATAAATTGTATTGTTTCTGTTTTCAAGGTTCTCTTTGTTGGTGTTTAGGAATCCAACTGATTTTTGTAAGTTTGCTCTTGCACCCTCCTACTCTTCTGAATCTATTAGTTCAAGTTTTCCTGTGGAATCTTTGGGGTTGTCTTAGGCTGGGCTCTCTAGAGAAGGAAAACCAGTAAAGAGTATAAATATATATATATAGAGAGAGAGAGAAAGATTTATATTCAGCCTCTACAATCACACGGCTCACATAATTGTAGAGGCTGGAACATCCCAAGTCTGGATCAGGAGAAAGGCTTCTCCTGCTTCATGTAGCCGCAGGGGCTGGCAAACCCAAGATCAGCAGGTTGGAGAGCAGGGCTCTTGCTCACAGGCTGTGAAGATCAACAAATCCCAAGATCGGCAGATAAACTGCTAGCTCAGGTCCTAAGAACCAGAGGTCAGATGAACAGGAGGTAGCTGCAGGATCCAGAGCAGGCAAAAGCCACTTATATTCAGATGCAGGACACACACCCAAGGAAAATCCCTTTTAACTGTTTGGCTACTCACAGCAGATTCCATCATGGGGGCGATCACATACAAACACTGAGAATCATGGCCCAGCCAAGTTGACACACAACCTTAACCATCACAGGGGCTGTCTATGTACAGAATGATATCATCTGTGACTATCAATAGATTTACTTTTTCCTTTCCAATTTGGATGCCCTTTAATTCCTTTTCTTGCCTTATTGCTCTAGGTAGGACTTCTAGCACAATAATAATAATAAATAAATAATAATAATAAATGCCATCCTTGTCTTGTTCCCCTTGTCAGGGGGAATGCTTTCAGCCTCTCTCCATGGAGAATGATGTTTGCTGTTGCTTTTGTATCAATGCCTTTTATTATGCTGAGGGTTTTCCCTTCTATTCCTATTTTATTGAGAATTTTTATCAGGAATTGGTTTCGAACTTTTTCAAATGCCTTTTATGTGTCAATTGAGATGATCATGTGACTCTTTTCTTTTGTTCTATTTACATGGTGGATTACCTTGATTGATTTTTTTAATGCTAAACCATCCTTGCATACCTGGCAGGAATCCCATTTGCTGTATTACTTCTTTCATATGATGCTGAATTCTACTGGCTAGAATTTTGTTGAAAATTATTACATATATATTCATGAGAGATCTTTTCTTTTTTGGTGGTGTCTTCCTCTGGCTTTGGCCTCAGGGTTACACTGGCTTCATAGAATGAATTCAGGAGCTTGTCTTCCTGTCCTATGTTCTGAAATAGTTTGAGTAGCACTGATGTGAAAAAAAGATGTGAGCTCTTCTCTAAATGTTTAGTAGAATTCTCCAGTGAAGCTGTTGGGATCAGGGCTTTGTTGTTGTTGTTGTTGTTGGGAGTTTTTTTAAATTACTTCTTCAATCTCTTGTTATGGGTCTGTTCAAATTTTCTATTTCAGCTTGTGTTAGTTTAGTTAGGTAGTGTGTTTCTAGAAATTTCCTCTAGGTTCTCAAATTTGTTGGAAGACAAAATTTCATAGTATTTTGTTATGATCCTTTTTATCTCAGCTGGGTAAATGATGTTATTTTTGAGTGAACTCAGGCCTTTTAAATCATAAGCCATGGGCAATTTTGTAAATATTTGCACCTTAAAAGTGTGAAGCTTAAAATGTTCTCTGAGGAAATAGCAGTGGAATTTCAACAGAATTTCTATGAAATAATCTTTGGAACGTGTTATTTTTTCTTCAGTGTAGGAGCAGTCCAAGCCAGGTTTCTGGAAGCAAGATCGTGACCTAACCTTGTGATACCGTGGTTAGAACAGTGTTCTTTTCTGCCAGGTTGATGTGGGAATAACGTTAATATTATGAGTTTCCGGAGACTTTGTTTTAATAGTTCCCGAAATCTTCGTTTTACGTATAAAGTGAAGGACAGTGCTTTTATTCCACAGCTCCCCCAAAGCCTCCGTGCCTGAGTTTGTGAGTGCCTCGGTTACTTCTGTTTCTGAAAAATGGGGTTGACGGTGGCATCTAGCCTGGTGGTGATCCACTTGCCAAAGTTTACAAAGCCCTTAAAAGCTCATTAACAATAACTGCCCAATGTTTTTGGTTTGCCCAACCAAGACAATATAGCCACTCCCTGATGTCCTTGGTGTGCGTTCGCAGCTATGCACACGCGGACAAGCACGAGCCACCAGACAGAAGGCGCACGGGCGCTGTACCCGCTGCGCCCGTAAAGTCTACATCGAACCCCCGAGGGTAAGGACCACGAGCGAAACCTGACGCCTGCGGCGAGGCCGGCGCGCTAGGCAGCCACAAGGGAGCCCGGCGCGGCGCCTCCGCCGCCGCCCGGTGGCCCAACGTCGGGCCCGGAGCCCTCCGCGCCCCGCCTCTCGCGCGCGCGCTCCTCCCCCGCCCGTCGGATTTCAGCACCCGCCGCCGCCGTCCGCACGGCTTGTCCCTCGCCGCCCGCCGTAGCCCGGTTCGCGGCTGGTCGCCGTCTCCAAGATGGCCGCGGCGCGAACGGCTTCTGCAGCGGGGTAGAGGCGGAGGCGGAGCCGAGTCACTCCGCAGATTGGGGCGCCGGTTCCCCGAGCCCGGCTGCAGCTCAGTGCCCTCCACTGCCATGCGGGGCTGCGTGCACGGATGAGAGAAGCAGCCGCCGCCGAGCTGGTCCCCCCTCCCGCCTTCGCCGTCACCCCTGCCGCCGCCATGGAGGAGCCGCCGCCGCCACCGCTGCCGCCGCCGGAACCGGAGCCTGAATCCGAACCTGAGCGCTGCCTGGCGGCGAGGTGAGTGTGGCTGCCGCCGCGGACTGACCGCAGGACGCGGGTCTTTCCCTGGCCGGAGCTCGGTCGGAGCCCAGGGGGAGTGGGAGCCTCCTTTTCCCGCCAGGTGGTGCGGGAAGCATCCAGGCGCCGCAGGCAGGGGCCGGAGGGGGCGCGTGCAGCCCCAGAACGAGGGGGCGCGGCCGGCTTCGCCGAGGGACCGGTGCCGGGCGCCGCGGGCTCTCCCGGAGCGCCTGCTTGCTGGCACTGCGTGTTTCGGGCGCGCGCCCTGGAAGAAGGCTGCTTGGGTGGGTCGCCCTGAATGCACCAGCAAAGCGGGAGTCGGGCGGGTGGGAGTGCGGTGCCCCCGCCCCCGTCCGGTGGGAGCTGGGGACCCCCTCCCCGGGGCGTGAGCTTCTGAAGAGGGGTCACACTGAGATGTCTCTCATCATTGCTGCACGAAGACGGTACCTCCCCTCCGCCCCCATTCGGGTGACAAAGTCGACGCCTGTGAAGCAGATGTACACTGGCCCGTTCCTGTTCCTCCTTCTTCCCTCCCTTTGCCCACCGTTGTAGCCCCCAAAGAGTGCTGCTCTCTGCCCTGGGAGAAGGGGCACGTAGACTTCGCAGACAGGCAGGGTTGCGCCTCTCTGAGGGCTTTGCCGGCTGTTTGTGGTAGGATCGTGCAGCGTTCCGGCACACGTGCACTTAAAGGAAGAACTGATTTTTCTAAAACTTCGTTCCCGCAGGAGGCCCTAAGATGAAACTTTGGTACCCAAAGCATTTGTGGCATTCTGTTCCTTAGAGGCTCTATTAATTAATTTCATTTTTTTTAATTGAGGGAAGACAAGCGCACTGTAATTAAATAAGAATTTCTCTTTTCTTATATACCAACGTTTGTGTGTTCAAATGCCCTCTTATCCCCTGCCCTTTGCATCCCAGAGTAAACTTGCAAACTACCGCCCCCTGTCCCCTAGAATGAAAATACTTTCAGGGCTCGTCTTGCATCGAATGGCCTTGCTCCGTACGTAGTTCAGGAATAGGCCGTTAAGTGTCCTCTTTTTTGTAATGCTTGAGGAAGTTTTAAACAGCTTCTATCGATGGAGTTAGAACTGAACGCAGGAACCACAGTTCTGCTTGTCATGATCCGGCGGGCCTAACAGATTTGCTTTTAAGCTGTGAAGAAAGTCATTGCTTCATTTTCTTTACTTTTTAAATACTTCTGTGAACTTTTAAGGAACAACTTCTCTAAATAATGGTTCAACGTGCAATGTGAATTCCTTTTGTTCGTTTAATGCCTCCAGGTTTTTAGAGGAAACTGCGGGGTGGCATTTTGTTTGTTTTGGTTTTAGCTTTTTAGATGTATTGTCAGAAAATTTATTATGTAAATTTAAATTTTGAGCAATTGTAGGTCCTTTAAATTTTTCTTAAAAAATAATAAACAGTAACAAAGAATAACAAACACAAGTGCTTAATATGTGCTGTTGCCTTTATTTCTACTAACTCATTTAATCTTTACAGCAACCTTGTGAGGTGGGGCTTGTTATTATCTGTGTTTGACAAATGAGGAAGCTGAAGCAAAAAGGTTAGAATCTTGTCGAAGAATTCACAGCTAGTAAGTGAACTCAGGTCTGGCTCCACTATATAGGGGAGGTGTGATTTCATTATCCAAATGGGCATGTCAGAAGCTATAATGCGGTATAACTGTACTTGGTGGAAAAAATAGACGTGAACATTCTTAGGTCAAAGTAAAAAGGGCAGAGAGAGACGGAAATGTGCTGTAAAAATGATTACTTATGGAACGATAAAAGGAAACCTTAATGTTTCAGCCAGGTTTCTGTCTGTCTTTGTTATAATAAAAATAGGCCAGGATAATGGGCTTATCTGACTTTAAGTGAACTACAGTGTATGGAACACGAAGATCTTAGAAATATTTTTCTTAGCAACATTGCAGTTAATTTTACAATAGCAAATCTGTAAAACTGATTACTTGACAAAGCTGTTGTTTTCTCTTTTTTCTGCCCTCATGGTCTCCACCTCCTTTTCAATACACAGAGCTAACCTCTGACAAACTGTGGGTCATTGATTTTCAAACATCCGTAAAAGATGCTTCAGGGATTGTGCAGTTGTTTATCTGCATTTCTTTTATCTTTGTTTTAAACCATTTTAAAGATACCTTACGTGCACGTACTCTCAAAATGTGGTAAATGCCACATCTTTACACACTGGAGACCAGTAATGGGATCATTTCTGTTACCAGGTTAACTGGTTTTGTGAAAGACCAGAATAAAGCGCTGTCTGCCATCTTTGTGCCTGTACTCTATGTAAATGAGCCTCTGATTAGGAAGGTTGTTGTAATGCACAGGTCTTTTGTAAAATTCAGGCCTGCACACGTTGGCCCACAAAGCTGTAGGCAAGTGCGGGACGAGAGCAGATGCCAGCCCAGCACATCTGCCGGGTGCATGCTCTCCTCCTGACGTGGGAGTTGTGCAATGACAGAGGAACACACAACAGGTCGAGAGGTTACAGTGCTCCCTTACAGGGTCACTGCCTACTCTAAATTACAGACACTTGTCCTTATTTTTGATAAAGAATTCCTAATAAGGATAGCAGTTGTTATTGTTAGTGATGAAAGTTCGAAATAAACATTCCTTATAATTTCTTTCAGCCTCTGGGCCAATTTTAGGATGATCCTGAGGTTACAAGGAGAACTATTAAAAATAATTCGGTAGAATGTACCTTTGTGATTTCTTGAATCTGTGTACTTAAAAAACAGAATAAATTTGATATTAAAACTGACATAAGAGTGCTCCTGTCTGTCATAAGATGTCACTTAAAATGTTGCATGAACTTAAAAATAACTTTTGTACTGATGACTTTATCTGTAATAATATGATTCTTGTAAGTTTGTTTGAAAAAAAATGGTTTCACTACTGAAAAAATACTTGAGTGTCACATCACTCCTAGGTGATTTGCTTTCTACACGGTAGCCTGCTTGTTTCAGCCTTGACGTTGGAGGCGCCCTTTTCTCCTGAGCAAGACCAGCCTTGCATCATTCGTGGTGACCACTGTAACAGTAGACACCCCTGGCAACTGGCGGCTTGAGGCAGAGAGAAGCAGTGACCGAGCAGGAGCAACACAGGGCACTGGTGATGGCAGATGCTGTTCATTGTTTTGAAATGGGGACACCTGGTCTCTCCGGAAGGACTTTGTGGCTCCCTTTAATGTTCATATTGTTAGAAGTTGCTTTTGCTTCCTTCACATGGGTTCTTTCGGTGTCTTGCATGTCTCGTTTTGAGCTCTGCTGAAATATGGGGATATAAGGTCTTGACTGCTTAGTGGGTTCATTTGCCTTAATAACTTCCTGCTACTTAATAATTCCTCATTCCTCAACGATTATCTTTTTACTAATAGCACTATGTTGTCTCAGCCCTCTCACGTGACCAGGTGGTGTGTATTCTTCTTAAAGACACTCATCATGTTGCTAGTCCGTAGGACGTTGAAAGTGGCCTCTTTAAAGAGAAAATGGAAAAGATGTCAGAAAGGAGATTGGCTGATGACACCTGTGGGTCTTTAGAAGCTGGCATTGATTTGGGAGGATAACCAAGGTCCCGGTCCAGCTTCTCAGTACATATACCCAGCTTTGTCTGTGCACCTGGTAGGTCAGTGCATTCTCCTGCCTGTAGAAAGCTAAAGTGTAATTAAGAGATTGATTGGTAAGCATGACATCAGCAAGGGAAATTAGTTGAATGATCTTAATGACTGCTGTTAACAAACTAGTGTGGCTGGCCCGTGTCCCTATCGGGTGTGCCCTCTGCTAGTCTGAGAGGCGCTGTGACGAAGTCTTACTCCTAGGTTTCCAAGTTCCTGTGTTGCGCACAGGCTGCTTTATTTCTTTTCACACAAACTTCCGTCAGTTGGGTTATAGTGTGTGTATTTCTAATCTTTAGTCTTACTTTAATTAAAGTTATGACAAACCTACCTTGGTCTTCTGGCTTTAATTCGGGGTATGTTGTATCCTTGTCCCTTAAAGACGTTTGTTTAAAAAGAAAACCCAGTGGTAGATTTTTACTAATGCTAAGTCTCAGAAGGTCACCTTCCTGGCTCCACACCCTCCGGTCCCCCTGTGCAAAGTCTTCTTTGGCAGAATTTCTGAAAAAGGTGTGGCAAAGATGATGTCAGTGGTTGGTACTTTCATAAAATACTTTTTGACTCTTGGTGAGTATTGTGTTAAAAAAAAGTGATGATGGTATGTGGTTTTTCTGAATTTAAGTCATAGAATCAAATTAAAAATTTAGAACCACATTAGACTTCTCTACAGCTATTAAAAAACATGTTAAAGAGTGGTAACCCAGTTAACATGGAAAAATGCCCATGATATAAGTCCTTTTGGGTAAGACCTACGTTTTTGTTTTTAAAAGGTTTCTCAAATACTTCTGATGTGTACATACTCACCACTGCATTCCAGGAAAAAATGGGTTATAAAACGGTATTTGTGGAGGTAGCTGCTCAGCTTGTAACTATTTCTCTGCCTGCTGTGTCCGTGGTACCTCCCTCTTCCCACTCCCTAGTTTGGGGGAATGCTTCTTTCCACTCCAGCTACATGGCACAGACTGGAGCTACCCTTTTCTTACAGACTCCTGGCTATGAGGATAGATACTTGGCCCAAGCTGGGGCAATTGAGGTTCTTTCCTGGGATTTTTCAAATTGCAACTGGAGGACAGAAACTCTCGTTTTGAAGACCGAAATACATACTGTGAAGTCATGAACCTAGTGCTAGCTCCCTGAAGCTGTGGTCACAGCCTCATAGGGAAATAGCTCTGAGACAGTGGCATAAAGCCCTGGAGAAAAGCGGAGAAGCTGAAAGAGGCCCTTGGCCAGTCGCCTTTTGTGCTAGATCCACTGCCACTTTTTTCTTGATATGGTATGTGAGCTAATAAATTCCCCATTTTTGCTTAAACTGTTCATAATTTGAGTTGTTTCTACTAATAGTGTAATCCCATTTTTTTTTTAAAAAAGTGTATATGTGCATAGTGAGAAGATTGGAAGATACTAACTTTTCCCCTAAATCTTTAATAATAGCATATTACATGTTTTTATTTTACAATAAAAAGCTAGCTGTAAAGCCCAAATTCTCAGTTAGTACATTTATAATTTTAAGCCTCCCTACTTTGAACTGTTACTCCAGTTGGAATTGATGAGATTCCATATGTTACATAAAGAGTACGTACTTGCCAGATTGCTAAATTGACTTAAATGTTTATCTTTTGGTATCTGAACTGTCTGAACTGACTATAGCGAGCTGGTTTTATTTAATTATTTAATCCATCCTGGGTAACAGAGCTTGTAGATTAAAGACAGTGTTGACAGTAACAAAACAGACTAACCAGGGGCTGGCTTTATGGGGCCTTTCATATTTCTAGCACTAATATTTAGAATCTGTAACTGCTTTCTCAACGTGTGTTAGGTTAAAACATTGTCCCCTTTTGAAGAGGCATGTTTGAAACTGCACTATTTTAAAAGAAACATCGTTCCTCTGGAAAGTAGGTGTGGTGGGTATGTTCTTACACTTCCCACGGACCTCATCCTCGTGTAGTGAGTGCAGTTTGCCTCTACATGTTTATTCATCAGCAGCATAGGTGAAGTGAAAGTTTCCTTCTGATCTGTAAGAATATAGCTTTGCTGTATTTTGCAGACATCAGCAGAAGTGTTAGTCTCACGGATCAGATGGATCTCGTGTGTTTATAAAGCAGCAGAGGAAGCTTAAGGATATGTTAGGCATTCCATCAAAGATGTTTCTTGAGTGGGTATCATTTCAGCACTATTTCGGAAGAAATAAGCCTCCTCTTGAGAAAAACAGACGCTAAGATTTAAATCTGATAAGGTTTGATGTTTTCAGTGGGAGCTTTTTCGCACACGAGCGGGCTATTTGAGGATACTGCTGAACTGTAGCACTCTCTGAACAGGGCTTGTTAGAGGACATTTAGCTTGGAGGTAGATGTAGAGTTAGTAGAAATTGTCGACCTCTTTAGCCTTTCAGTGGAGAAATTTTGGAAGAACATTTAATACATCCATTATTTTTATAGTACCATTTAAAATCGTGAAGTCTTTTATGGAGGAACATAAAAATGTAGGTATAACTTGGTTTTCTTACACAACCTTAGAGGTAGTTTTTCGAGTATATAAATACTTAGTTCTTCTTCAAATAAGGAATTAAAACTTACTAGCGAAAGTCTCCCCACACGTCTGTCAGTTTGTTGTACTGTGGTGGCTTGTGTGTTGCTATAATGATAGAAGCTTTTTAAAGTGTTAAAAAGCAAAGATGTCACCTTAAGGACTAAGATGTGCCTGACCCAAGCCCTGGTATTTTCAGTCGCCTCATATGCATGCGAAAGCTGGACGATGAATAAAGAAGACTGAAGAAGAATTGATGCCTTTGAATTGTGGTGATGGACAAGAATATACTGTGGAGTGCCAGAAGAATGGAAACCCTGGTGGTATAGTGGTTAAGAGCTATGGCTGCTAACCAAAAGGTCAACAGTTCAAATCCACCAGGCGCTCCTTGGAAACTCTATGGGGCAGTTCTACCCTGTCCTATAGGATCGCTGTGAGTCGGGAGTTGACTTGACGGCAATGGGTTGGGGTTTTTTTTTTTGGTGCCAGAAGAATAAACAAATCAGTGTTGGAAGTACAACTGGAATGCCCCTTAGAAGCGAGGATAACGAGACTTCACCTCACATACTTTGAACGTGTTGTCAGGAGGCATCAGTCCGTGGAGAAGGACAACACGCTTAGTAAACTAGAGGGTCGCCAAAAAAGAGGAAGACCTTCAACGAGATGGATCGACACAGTGGCCGCAACAGCGGGCTTAAGCATAACAGCAATTGTGAGGATGGTGCAGGACCAGGCAGTGTTTCATTCTGTCGTACATAAGGTTGCTATGCGTTGGAAGCAACTAGATGGCACCTGGTAACAACAGTGACAGCCTGTGAGAGCAGTGGTGGCTCAGCAGTAGAATTCTCACCTTCCACGTGGGAGATGTGGGTTTAATGCCCTGCCAGCGCTCCTCGTGCGCAGCCACCATCTGTCAGTGGAGGCTGGAGTGTTGCTGTGATGCTGAATAGGTTCGGCAGAACGTCCAGACTAAGATGGGCTGAGAAGAAAGGCCTGGTGACCTACCCCTGAGAATCAACCAGTGAAACCCTGGGGGTCGCAGCAGTCTGATCCGCAGCCTGCCGTGGTGCAGGACCCAGCAGCATTTTGTCCTGGTGTGCGTGGGGTCGCCGTGAGTGGGGAGCCGACTTGGGGTAGCTGACAGCCACAGTCAGAGTCCTGTGGGTGGAAGGACTTTCCGTGTTCATTTAGTTTAACTTTCAGCCATTGCTTATGGAATTAGATTTTAGAGCTGGAAGGGAACGTGGAGATCATCTTGTCCAGGGCGGTCATCCCAGGGATGAGAAAACCAGCCTGGAAAAGTTACGGCTTGTCCAAGGCCACAGTAAGGGCCAGAGGCAGGTTTAGGGTCAAGCCTCCAGGCCCTGGGTGCTGTTTGCCTGATATCACACTGTGCTCTATTGGTTAAGGTCCAAAGCTAAAGGTGATTTTCATCCACCTGATTTACCTGTTCCAGCTTCGACTCTAGTCCACACGACCAGTTACTCGGTAGCTCTGGAATAGTCTATTTTCTGCATTAATTATGCTTTACAGAATTGAGCAGGTGTGGAAGACTTATTTTCAGAAAAAAAAAAAAATGCTAAGAAAAAATACAAAATCTCTCCCAAACTCATTGAACACAGCTTGTTTTCTCTAGATGAAACTTCATTTCAAGTTCACAGAAGAGGAGGCGGTGTTCAAACCTCTTTAGATATGTTTTTATCTCCACGTTCCCCATCTTTTCTGTGAGCTTCGATCAAGCCAGGCAGTAAGATTTTAACTTCTATGGTAGTGGTTTTGCAACTGTGGTCATGACTATGTGATTGTGTACCATAGTAAGAATACAGCTTGCACAAATATGTTTGTATGCTGCGTAACTAAAAAAAAAAAAAAAAACTTACGTAACAGTATTTGACCTTGTAATACATGATGCACTGTGACAATTTTTATTCTTTCCAGTCTGTTTTAAATACGCTTGGTACCTTGTCCTTTGAGACTGAGTCAGGAAAATAAGTACGGTACTTGTCCACTGATGATAAAAAGTAATTTTGAAGAAGGTATTATGGATTGAATTGTGCCCCCCCCAAATGTTTTATATTATAAATTCTAAACCCCTATACCTGTGGATGTAATCCCATTTGGGAATAGTTTCCTTTCTTAATTAAGGAGTCTGTCTTAAGCCAGTCACCTTTGAGATATAAAAAGAGCAGATAAGGCACAGAGAAGGCGCCTGGTGTTGCAAACGGTAAGAAGTTGGTGGTTGGAACCCACCCAGCAGCTTCACAGGAGAAAGACCTGGTGATCTGCTTCTGTAAAGATCACAGCCAAGGAAGCCCTATGGGACAGCTGTACTCTGTTGCCGGGGGTCACTGTGAGTCAGGGTTGACTGGCAGGGACTCAAGAGAAGGAGGCACGAATAGAGGAGAAGGCATGTGCCAGGTGAAGATTGCCAGGGAACAGAGGAACAGGAGCAGAAGAGAGACAAGGACCTCCCCAATGTCCGACAGAGGGAGAAAGCCTTCCCTTAGCGCCTGGGCCCTCAATTCCAATCTCTAGTTTCTTAAACTGCACGAAAATTAATTCCGTTTGTTAAAGCCATCCAGCTGTAATAGTTCTGTTACAGTGGCACTAAGAAGCTAAGGCACTAGGCTTTCTATTCCTTGAAAACGACATTGTTACCCAAAGGCAAGAATAAGATGCATCTTTATCTCTCAGGGTTGTTCTTGGTTGCTTATCCTTAAAATGCAGTAATTGTAAAGATCAATTCAAAATTTAAGATTACTTTACAGTAAAATCGAAGGTGCAATATCTGATAGGTAGTTTTCTTAAAAAAAAAAATTGTTTTGTAGTTAAAGTTTTTCAAATAGAACAGTCTTCAAGAAAAAAAATGTATAATAAAAATGATTTTCCCTTCACTTACTTGATGCAAGTGTTAGGATACGGCCGTTTACACTGAAGCAAAGTGTATTTTTAAGGAAAAGATGACCTGGAATATTGTTTCTTTGCCCTGTTAATTCCTCTTCTTCCTTCATATCTTTTCTCAGGCATTGCTTACTTCCAGGTAAGCCTTGATATCTTCCCCTCTTCAACCTAGATTAGATCCGGTCCTTCTGTTACATGTCCTTATAGCCCCTGTAGTTTTCCTTTATAGCACTTATCACCATCGGTAAATACACGTTCGTGTGAATATTTGTTTATTGTCTCTTATCTTCAGTAGAAATTAAACTCTGTGAGGGCAGGAGCACTGTCTGTTGTTTTGTTTACTTTTATATCCCAGTGCCTGGCATAGTGTCCAACAGTAGGTTCTCGACCAATATTTGTTGGATGAAGGAGGTAGTGAGTATGTTGGTTAGAGCATAGGTTTGGGTGTTAGACAGACTTTAGATCTTGCCTTAGATTACCAGCTATATGATTTTGGAGAAGTTATTTAACCTCTTTCAGACTCAGTTTCCTCATTTGAAAAACAGAAACAATAATAGCACTTACTTCCCAGATTGTCACTAAGATTAAATTGTTGTTAGAAACCCTGTGTACAGCAGCACGAAACAGCGTCCAGCCCTGCACCATCCTCACAGTCCTTGCCACGTTTGAGCCCATTTTTGCAGTCGCTGTGCCAACCCATCTTGTTGATGGTCTTCCTCTTTTTTGCTGACCCGCTCGCTACCTAACAAACGTGATGTCGTTCTCCAGAGACATCGTACCGTACAGTAAGTGCGCAGTAAGCTATCACGAGTACATTTTTCTTCCTTCCTTTTTGATTTAAGGTGAAATGAGGGAAGTCCAATTGTAACTAATTTTCCTAAAAAGCCATCAAATATGCTTTGAGGTAGTTTTTTTTTTTTTTAAATAGCTGCAATAATCTGGATCATTAAAGAAACATTTTTTCCGCCTTTGTCTTCAGAATCCGGTAAGTGAGGAGAAGGTGTTTTTTGGTACCTGGCTTTTCCATATTCCCTCTTTTGCTTCAGTTGTGATTTATTTTGCATATTACTTCTAAAGGTGTTTAGAATCCTGACTGGCCCTTGCAGGGTCATAAATCACACTACTGGGTTCGGAGGCGTAACACTGCTGACTTCAGTCAGATTGAACGACTTGTTTAGTCAGTAGGCACAGGTCATTCTTTTTCTTTGGGAGTTCTGTTTAGTTGTTTATGTAATTTGACTTTGACATGTCTTTATAACTTAGATTAATACTGTTTTCAGTTTTTTTTTAATGTTATACCCTATATTTAAGGGTAATATTTGCCAGGTTGATTTAACTGCTGCATCAGAAAGTAAATGATACCAGTTCGCTGAATAAAACTAATCAGAAATCTGTCTGATTATAAAAGCAATGTATGTCCATTGTGGAAAAGTATGAAGAATAACCAATCCTAATCCTGCCATCTAAAATAGTTACTGTTAACATTTGGACATATTTCTTTCCTGGGCATTATTGCTGTGTGTGTGTGTGTGAGAGAGAGAGAGAGAGAGAGTATATTCCCCCCCCCTTTTTTTGTTTTGTGGGTTATAATAAATACAGTTTCTTTGAATAAATGAACAGGTTTCCATGCTGTAAACAGTATTTCTCTTTGTGTATATGTCATAATTTAACTAATTGTTCTTGCATAGTTTTATAACATATATGCTGTTTCTACTTATTTCCTGCTGTAACTAATGACTCGATAAACATCTTAATGCAGAATTTTTGGTATTTTGGATTATTTCTTTAGGATAGATTCCTGGGTCATAAGATATTTAAGAGCATTAAGGTTCTTGAGACATCTTGCCACACTGCTTTCTATAAAGGTACTAAATTGCTTCATTCACATCAGTGTGAAAGGCGAAATACACTGGGCGGTTTCAGTTACGAAAGCATGTTGTTGTAGTTAGATGTCTTTGAGTTGGTTCCGACTCATAGCGACCCTGTGTACAACAGAACCAAACACTGCCCAGTCCTGCGCCATGCTCACAATCCTTGTTATGCTTGAGCCCATTGTTGCAGCCACTGTGTCAGTCCATCTCATTGAGGGTCTTCCTCTTTTCTGCCGACCCTGTACTTTACCAAGCATGATGTCCTTCTCCAGGGACTCATCCCTCCTGACAACATGTCCAAAGTATGTAAGATGCAGTCTCGCCATCCTTGCTTCTAATGAGCGTTCTGGTTGTACTTGTTCCAAGACAGATTTGTTTGTTCTTTTGGTAGTCCATGGTATATTCAATATTCCTCGCCAGCGCCACAATTCAAAGGCATCAGTTCTTTGGTCTTTCTTATTCATTGCCCAGCTTTCGTATGCGTATGATGCAATTGAAAATACCATGGCTTAGGTCAGGCGCGCCTTAGTCTTCAAGGTGACATCTTTGCTTTTCAACGCTTTAAGGAAGTCCTTTGCAGCAGATTTGTCCAATGCAATGCTTCTTTTGATTTCTTGACTGCTGTTTTCATGGGTGTTGATGGTGGGTCCAAGTAGAATGAAATCCTTGACAACTTCACTCTTTTCTCCATTTATCATGATGTTGCTCATTGGTCCACTTGTGAGGATTTTTGTTTTCTTTATGTGGAGGTATAACGCATAGGCTTTGGTCTTTGGTCTTCATCAGTAAGTGCTTCAAGTCCTCTTCACTTTCAGCAAGCAAAGTTGTGTCATCTGCATAAAGTAGGTTGTTAATGAGGCTTCCTCCCATCCTGATGCCCCGTACTTCTTCATATCGTCCAGCTTCTCGGATTATTTGCTCAGCATACAGATTGAATAGGTGTGGCGAAAGGATACAACCCTGACGCACACCTTTCCTGACTTTAAACCAGGCGGTATATCATTGTTCTGTCTGAACAGCTGCCTCCTGATCTATGTACAGGTTCCTCATGAGCACAGTTAAGTGTTCTGGGATTCCCGTTCTTCACAAAAGCATAGTCTACATTGTTGTGAGTTACAGATAGCTTATGAGAAAAGAGAATGTATTCAGAAAATTAAACATTAATTCATCAACAATATTCCAAGCAAAATCCACAGTTCCCCTTTATCAGTTCATTAAGTCCTGTGTAAAACTAACTGCTCTGTCTTCGGTTGGCAATGTAATGACTCCTTCTGCTTCATGACTAGAGCTCTAGAAATCCTGACAGAGTCCACTAATATGTTTTCAGAGTTGTTTAAAAGATGCCATCAGAAGCCTGTTCTCAGCATAGTCCTTTCCACAGAGCTCTGAGACAGTCCTTGTTGAAGACAAAGCACTCGGACCTGTAGCTGATTGCAGGTGCCTTCAGGGAAGCATCAGATTAAAAAAAAAGAGAAGTACACCTACTTGTAGATGACAGAAAACTTAAAAGGCTGTGGTTAGCTTATTAATGATAACTTTCAAAAGTGAAAGAGCTGATAAGGGCTCATTACAAGAATAAGGCAATTTGGTTGTTTCTGTGGCATGCAAAGAAGATAAAAGTCAATCCAAAAAATTTTTACACAAAGTATAAGTATAGTAGTTAGCCCTGTATTCAAAGAAGAGTGGATATTACATCTAATTTATAAAATGGAAACACATAATCTTTACAGAAGAGAAAAATCTTCATATGTAATTTATAATAATCCTGACATAACAGGCCAAGAATATACCAAGCATATAGTAGGCTCTACCAAGAACATTTTAGGAATTTTGAGTAAAGAGATTATGTAGATACGGAGTATGTCCTAAACATCTGTATATTATTAAAACTACTTAGGGAAATGATGTGACTCGCCAGTTGAAACCACTGTCCTAGAAGATATTGGATTCAGATGAAAGAAGTTGAGACCAAGTAAACATTAAAAAAAAAAAAAAAAAAAAGACTGAAATTATGACCGGTAACACTGTGCTGTTTGTGCCTAATATTAGGCAAAGCAGCAACAGGACTTGGATAAGTGGAAGCATATAGACAGTGAGAGCAATGGCAGTTCTCTAGGAGATTCTCATACAGCAAACAATTTCTGAAATATTTCTAACATTTTGCGTATATAGATTGAACCTAGGAAAAACTGAATATCTCTTCTGAATTGAGAACTCAGCAATATAACATATCAAATAACCCTAATTATTTTTTAGCATTTTCCTTTTTATAAGGTGAAAGAACAAATCCCTTGTGATTTTCCAGGGAACCTCTGGGAAATCTCAAAGACAGTTTTGGATGCAAAAGATATCATTTAGGATTTGATTTTGGGAAGGCAAAATATCAAAAGTTGTCAGGAGATTTGAACATGTTGATTAAGATAAGGATAAGGTCCTTGTACCGTTTGGTGAGAAGCTAGTTTGTTCTGTAAACCTTCATCTAAAGTTCAAAAAAAAAAGATCATGGATTACCAAGAAGTGTAACATTTGGCTATATATTTAACCAAAGTGACAACAAAGATTTTAAAAGTAAACACAGGCAATAACATGATTATAAAAAACCTTAGATCTTTCCTAAGAGAGAGACATTTTGTTTCCTTAGTTAAGGACATAATAAAGTCTATAAATCATAGAGGGTTATTCTGCTAAGACACAGAATTGCTACCCAGGCAGATTACATAGAAGGTAAAGAATAACCTTTTACAACGTCTTATTAAGAGTAGACCAATAATTTAAAAAACATTTTAACAGAGAAAACCAAACTCAACTTTTGCATGAGTGTAATATTTGATACTAAAGCTCTTTTTGAAAACCTTATTAAAAAATCCATTAATAAACCTAGCTGCTTTGACATGATAACTTTCTGTATTGATACATATCGCACTTAGAGTACAGCTTCTCAAAGCGGGAAAAATGAACATGTTCATTAATAGACTCAAATATGTATAGACTCTGTAGCATATAAAGATGAGACACAAAACTATATAAACTTGAATTATGTTTAGTAATTAATGCTTTAGTACTTTGTCTTGTTTGTAAATGATCTAGGTATCTAATTGTTGTTGGTTGCCCTTGAGTTGGCTCCAGGTGACCTTGAATGTATGACAACAAAATGTTGCCCAGCCCTGTGCAGCCTTCATGATGGTTGGCATGTTTGAGTCCTCTCTGGTGGCCATCGTGTCAGTCCAGCTCATTTGTTTTCATTGATGCTCTACTTTAGCAAACATGACGTCGTTTTCTGGTGTTTGGTCTCTCCTGATGTGTCCAAAGTAAGTGAGTTGAAGTCTCTCCATCCTCGCTTCTAAGGAGCATTCTGGTTGTGTTTCTTCTAAGACTGATTTGTTCATTTTTGCAACAGACCAAGGTATATTCAGTAGTGTTTGCTAGCACCCCTGGTCGAATGCGTCACTTCTGTCTTTTTTTCATCATTCGGCTTTCACGTGTACATGAGGTGAAAGTGATATCTTGGCTTTTTAAAACTTTAAGGGGGTCTTTTGCAGCAGATTTGCGTAGTGCAATATGTCGTTTGATTTCTTGACTGCTGCTACCACGGACATTTATTGATGCAAGTAACATGAAATAGATGACAGCTTTGTTTTTTCTCCATTTATTGTGATGTTATTTATTGGTCTAGTTGTGAAGATTTTTGGCTTCTTCATGTTCAGGCCATGATCTTTGACCTTCATCCTTGAGTGCTTCAAGTCATCTTAATTTTTAGAGAGCAGGGTTGTGTCATCTGCGTATCACAGGTTGTTAAACTCTTCCTGCAATCCTGATGCTGTGTTCGTCTTCATGTAGTCCAGCTTCTCGGATTGTTTGTTCAGCGTATATATCGAATAAGTAAGGTGAAAGGATTCACCCCTGCCACGTACCTTTTCCCAGTTCTGAATCACACAGTATACCCGTGTGCTGTTGGGAAGCTGGCTCTGTGGGTGCAGGTTCTGCGTGAGCGTGATTGTGGAATTGTCTTGGAATTCCTATTCTTTGTAATATTATCTGTAGTTTGTTATGACCCACACAGTCGAATGCCTTTGCACAGTCAATAGAACACAGGTAAATGGCTTTCTGGTATTCTCGGCATTCGGCCAGGATGCATCTGACATCTTTGTTCCACGTCCTCTTCAGAGTCCAGCCTTAACCTCTGGCAGTTCCCTCTCAGTGTACAGCTGTAGTCATTACGGAATTATCTTCAACAAAACTTTGCAACATTTGATACATTATTTCCTCATTCCATTTGCTCGCTTTTCTTTGGAATGGGCACAGATACGGATCTCTTCCACTTGGTTGGGCAGATAGCTGTCTTCAGATTTCTTGGCATGGATGAGTAAGTGCTGCCGGCATTGCATCTGTTTGTTGAAGCATCTCAAGTAACCATTAATTAACTCAGTTTAGTATAGATCCACGAAGGTGACATAGGACCAAGCAAAGCTTTCATTCTGTTATCCCCCATGAGTTGGAGCTGATTCCGTGGCAGCTAATAACAACCGGTAAGTAATCTGAAGATACTGGAAATTATCTTCGAGATGACAGGGTTACTGTTGAAATAAAGTTTGTCAGAATAATGATTCAATTTAGTGAAACATAGATTTACATTTTCCATAATCTTAAGTTAAGTGGAAGTTGTTGGTTGCTGGGGAGTTGGCTCTTACTCACGGTGACCTTACGTATAACAGAACAAAATGTGCCACTTTCATGGTCATTGCTATTGAGTTCACTATTGTGTCCGTTGTGTCAGTCCATCTCATTGAGAATTATCCTTGTTTTCTCTGACCCTCTAGTTTAGACCCCTCTGTGATGTACTTTTTCTGTCCTTTAAGTAGAAGTAGTGCTAGCTTCTTGGATCAAAAAACCAAAAAAAAAAAAAAAAAAAAAGACAAAACCCATTGCCATCGAGTTAATTCTGACTCATAGCGACCCTATAGGGCAAAGTAGAACTGCCCCATATGGTTTCCAAGGAGTGGCTGGTGGATTCAAACTGCCGACCTTTTTGGTTGGCAGCTGTAGCTCTTAACTACTGCACCACCAGGGCCCCATTTGATCAGTAAACCTGTAAAATTTTAGGAAGTACGTTCCCAAGTAGAATAAAAATCCACACGTATATTACACTTAACACTGATAAATCAGAGAAGACGTAGCTGTTTTTATTAAACCAATAATATGAAACTACTCTCATTTGCCAAAGATTTACCTAAATTATGTGAACCAGAATTTTTAAACTGTTTCTGAGTTAGTTTCTAAGAGAAACATCTCTTTTTTCCCCCACATTGGAAGTATTACAGGTTCAGTTTCCTTAAATTTCTGAGAATCTTAGGAATATTCAGTTTACATAAGCACTTATTTATCTGTAAGCCAGTCACAATAGAACTCTCTTGAGAGATTTTATAATCTAATTTGGTAATACCATCAGGAAGTAGGAAAATACACCCTCACAGACAGACCCATAGGGAAAGCTTACAGCTTCAATTTTAAAATTCTAGCCATAGATCAAGCATTAAAAAAAAAAAAAAGAGACAAACCCATTGCCATCAAGTCAATTCTGACTCATGGTAACCCTATAGGACAGAGTAGAACTGCCCCGTAGAGTTTCCAAGGAGTACCTGGTGGATTCGAACTGCCAGCCTTTTGGTTAGTAGCCACAGTGCTTAACCACTACACCACCAGCGTTTCCAGAGAAATACAAAATTCATCCGTCAGAGTTCCACTTCCCTGTGGGCATAAAATTCTAATTGATTTGAACTCAAAATAGACAAATAGAGCAAGACATAATTCTCTGTCATTTTTATCCACCAGAGACAAACTATTACTCATTAATTTCTCTAAAGAGATCAACACATGACCAGAATCATGGACACAGAATGAGCCAGCACCAGAAATAATAAAGAATCAGAATCAGTTCCTTACTGTACCACTAACGAACAGAGGTCCTGAGCACAGGACCAAGAGTCAGACTCACCCCTGGGTCCCTGAATCACTGGTTAGGAATGCAGTGCTGAGGGGTGGGAGAGGGCTTCTTGTCTGAGTGGAGTAAATGCTGATCTGAAAGCCAGGGCTTAATCCGATCTGATTCATGGCCTCAAAGCTGTGAAAGAGAACATGCACTGGCAATTAAGAGGTGATTTTGGATAAATCTGTTGCAATAGGGAGCATGTTCATTAGTGAGGAATGTCTCAAGGAAGAGGGAGAAAACTTGGGGTTTTATAAAACATGGGAACTATTTAGGAAGGCTAAAGATGGGTCTTATCTGGTAATATGGGAGGATGGGTGGTTCTTTGAGGTTAGTCATTTCTGGGAACATAAAGTGGTAGGGAGATTTCTTATTCACTGCTGTTGTCCAGGAGCAAAGGCTCAGATAATATTGTCACAAGTGATGTGTGTAAGTACCCACTTTACCATGTCCTTTATAACGTCAAACACCATATAGTTTGAAGTGACTTCCTTAATTGTAAATATCTGGACATAATCCTTATAGGAAAAAAAAAAATTTTTTTTTTTTTTTTTAGCCTCAGAAAATCTATAAAGAAAACGTTCTTTTATAAAAAAATGTTTTTGGTTTATACTTATTTTGGTGTTTTTGCCCTTAAATAGACTTAATTTCTAGCTGTTGTATTTAATTTCTTGAAAGTGAACTTTTAGAGAGTAACCAAAAGAAAAAAAAAAAAAAACCCCATTGCTATTGAGTCAATTTCAACTCTTAGCAACTCTATAGGACAGAGCAGAACTGCCCCATAGGGTTTCCAAGGAGTGGCTGGCAGATTCAAATTTTTGGTTTGCAGCCAAGCTCTTAACCATTGCACCACCAGGGCTCCAGACTATGACGTTGCTTTTTTTATATTGGTTGTAGGATGCTGTGTAATAACAGAGATGTTAAATTGTAGCAAAATGTGTGTTTTAGAACCAGTGAAATATGGTAAAGCTTTGATTCTTGCTATTTTAGAATTTTTAATATGATATATAAGGAGTCCTGGTTGTGCTTTGGTTAAGCGCTCGGCTACTAACCAAAGATTCAGCATTTCGAACCCACCAGCTGCTCTGGGGGAGAAAGATGTGGTAGTCAGCTTCCCTAAAGATTACAACCTTGGAAACCCAGTGGGGCAGTTCTACTCTGCCCTACAGGGTTGCTCTGAGTCAGAATCGACTCAAAGGCAGTGTCGTCCCCTCCCCCCCACCCCCCACGGTAACGTGATAGTCACAACAGGATAAAGTTGCTGGCTTCCTGTCCATAATTCACAAAGACTGTGGGGTAGAATGAAAGTGGAATGCAGTGATTTTTATTCAGTAACATTTGGCAACATAAAGAAAACAAAAATCCTCACAACTGGACCAATAAGCAACATCAGGATAAACAGAGAAAAGGTTGAAATTATCAAGGATTTCTTTTTACTTGGATCCACAATCAGTACCCATGGAAGCAGCAGTCAAGAAATCAAAAGATGCATTTCATTGGGCATATCTGCTACAAAAGACCCTTTAAAGTGTTGAAAAGCAAAGATGTCACCTTGGAGAATATGGTGCACCTGACCCAAGCCTTGGTGTTTTCAGTCATTTCATATGCGTATGAAAACTGGACAGTGAATAAAGACTAAAGAAGAATTGACCCCTCTGAACGGTGTTGGTGAAGAATATTGAATGTACCGTGGACTGCCAAAAGAACGAACAATCTGTGTTGGAAGAAGTACAACCAGAATGCTCCTTAGAAGCAAGGACAGTGAAACCGGATGGTGAAACTACTTCTCACATACTTTGGACATGTTATCAGGAGCGACCAGTCCCTGGAGAAGGACATCATGCCTCGGTAAAGCAGAGGACCAACAAAAAAGAGGAAGACCCTCAATGAGATAGGTTGACACGGTGGCTGCAACAATGTGCTCAAGCATAACGAGGATTGTGAGGGTGGCACAGGACCAGGCGGTGTTTCGTTCTGTTGTACATAGGGTTGCTGTGAGTCAGAACCAATCTGACGGCACCTAACAACAACAGCAACAACAACATTTGGCGTAATCTCAGTCTCCTAGTAAGGACCTCTGTTGTGTAGCAACTGAGTATAGGCTCCCATTGAGTAGAGTGTTTTCAAAATGTTTCTCTTCCAGGAAGCCCTTTGTAATCTTAGTTAATGTAATGCGTTCTTCTTTGGACATTTAGGGTGTTTCCTTTTTTTTTTTGGCATAAATAGCAATGTTTCGAGCATTGTTTTTAGCTCAATCTTTACGTACATCCAAGATGTTGCTTCATCAAAAGTATGCATTTCTTTTAAAGATCCTTGATTCATGTTGCCCAATTGCTCTTCAGGAAATTTGTGCCAATTTACACTTCCACTAGGAATATATGATTGTTTTTTTTTTATTACAATTGTGATTTTTAAATCAGCCAATTTAGTAGGCTTAGAAGAAAACAAACAAACAAACAAAACTCCTGGCTTTAATATCTGCGTTTTTTTTTTTCTTTTGAGGTTGAATGTTGTCTTATGTCAGTCAGCTATTTACATTTCTTTCTATCATGTTTTAAAAATTATTCATATCTTTCTTCCTCTTTTGACTGTGAACTACTTGAGGGTAAGCATTAGCTGTCATCTTAGGCATCCTGAAGTGCCTACTATTTACGCTTACCACATGAGATGCCCAGGATGTGTGTGGTAAATGAATGAATACATCTATATATGGATGTATTGGTACCTTATACAATTGGATGCTTAGAGTGTTTTTTTTGGCTTGTTATGACCTGTTTGAAGATCAAAGAAGAATTGACACCTTTGAATTGTGTTGGCGAAGAATATTGAATATACCATGGACTGCCAAAAGAACGGACAAATCTGTCTTGGAAGAACTACAACCAGAATGCTCCTTAGAAACAAGGATGGCGAGACTGCGTCTTACATACTTTGGACATATTGTCAGGAGGGATTTGTCCTTGGAGAAGGACATCATGCCTGATAAAGCGGAGAGTCAGCGGAAGAGACGAAGGCCTTCAATGAGATAGATTGACACAGTGGCTGCAACAGGGAGCTCAAGCATAGCAACAATTGTAAGCATGGCACAGGACCAGGTAGTGTTTCATTCTGTGGTACGTGGGGTCACTATGAGTTGAAACCGACTCAGCGGAACCTAAAAGCTACAACATGACCTGTTCAGAAACTGTTTCTTAAAATGGTTGCATGATAAATAGTCTAAAGTAGAATTTGATTATTAGACTCCAGTAGTGTTTGATTAGAAATTATCCCTATTTTAGGCTATTTCTTTGCATTTCTTGGGTTAAAGCACTGTCCTTTTTTTCCTCTCAAATAGGCTGTCTTAGAAAATTCACTTGAAATAAAAGTCATTTTGATGTGTTAAATTTCTTTTTCCTAATTAGTCCACAGCCCATCTAAAATAATAGTGCAGCTGCCTACCCTTTATTTTCTTTCAGGTAGATAAAATAAGCTTGGTAATACTCAAGTCTTAGGTTTGGGATCGTATTACTAATCACTTTGCTGTATTTACTATCGTTAACCTTTATTAACTGCTCAACACTAACAGTTTAATTATTTGAAAAGTTTAAAAAGAACTTGTGTTGCCACATGTAGGTGTTGGATACAAAGAATTTTATGAAATTTTTGAATTCACAACTCAGGAAATTTTGAGGTAGAGTTCATTTAATGCTGTGAGATTATTGTTAGTGTGTGTAGCTTTAGTTGTGCTTTTTTGGTCCCTTTTGTTCCTTAGGGTATTTATAATATGAACTTTAGAGTATCATAAGTCAGCCACTAAAATGATAAATGCAGCACTTATGGTACTTTGGCTTTAGACACTTCACTGATGTGTAATTCTAGAAGTCTTTGTAAGGAGAGTGGCTAAATGAATAAGAAAAAGAAGGGCGAGAAAGAGGGCAGAAGGAGTCAAGGACTACAAAGGAAAGAGAAGGTGGGTAGAAAGCAAGATGTTACATTGCTCAAGATAACATTCTGTCTTAATAGGCTCCTGAAAAGGAGGTTTTAGAAAGCTTTTAAAGTAACGCTTTTAAAGCAAGTTTCTCTGGCAGAATAAATCACTATTAGTTACCTATTCATTTGTACAATCTTTCTAGAAAGAAATATTTAGCAATAGATATTAAAATCCTTACACATATTCAAACTCATTCATACTTTCAAGAAATTATTTTAAGAAAGCAACCTGAAGAGCAGACAAGGAGTTATATACCAAGAGGTTCAGTGCATTGTTGCCTGTAATAGTCAGAAATTGGTAATAAATTAAATGGTTATATTATGGTATAACCATAAAGTGGAATATAATAGAGCCGTGTATTGCAAATGCTCACAGTATGTTTAATGCAAAAGTAAGATCTCATGCCCACCCCAGTCTAGAAGGATCTTTTCCTATCTCTGTATAATTCTGTATATCTCTGGTCATTGCTAGTTGAGGAGAAGAGGTAGAGTAATGAAACTTTTTAATTATTGGTCTGGAGGCAAATGTAAATATACTGTGATAAGGTTCTTAGTACAGTACATTAAATGATACAATCTGAAGGTAGACTGTGATAAGTTAAAGATGCATATTGCAAACCCTAGAATAACCCCTAAAAAGAAAGAGAACAAAGCAGAGGTATATCTAATAAGTCAACAAAGGTAGAAAATGAAATCCTAATGAATACTTAATTAAGCCAAAAGAATGCAGGAAAAGAGGGAGAAGACGGAAGAGGAACAGATGGGACAAATGGAAAACAAAAAGCAAGATGGTAGACTTCAACTAAGCAGTATCAGTGACTACATGAAATGTAAATGGGCTTACTACTTTTTTATTAAAAGGTAGAGCGTGTTCATCAGACTGGATGAAAAAGCAGGATCGTATTATATGCTGTCTTTAAAAAACAAGCTTATGTATAAAGATAGATGTAAGTTAAACGTTAAAGGATGATTAAAAGTTATACCATGAAAACTTTTAAGCATAAGCAGTCTGTATAAATAACAGGCAAAATAAATTTCAGGACAAGGAATATTTCCATTGTTAACGAGGAACATTTAGAATGATAAATGGTCAGTTTATCAAAAAATAAATGAACAAGCACCCTACAAATGAACAAACACCCCAGCAGTTCAAAATGCACATAAAAAAAAAAAAAAAGAGAGCTTCAAAATACATGAAGCAGAAATTGACAGAACTGAAAGTTAGAATACACCGACAGTTTTAGTTGGAGATTTCAACATTCTTCTCTCAGTAATTGATAGGAAACAGTAAGGATATAGAGAACTTGACTAGCAATTTCAGCCAACTTAACCCTAAAACTAACGTCATAACCAACTTAATGTATAAGATGCTCTGTCCAGCAACAATCTTCTGGGTCATAAAATAAGTTTCTATAAAATTTAGCAAGATTGAAGTCATACAGACTACATCTTTGAATAGAGTTGAATTAAATTAGATGCTAATAACAGAAAGATAATGGTAAATACCCAAATATCTGAAAATTAGACAGTACACTTGTAAATAACCTTTGGGTCAAATAAATCACAAGGGAAAGTAGAAACTAGAGCTGAATGTGGGATGCCAGTAAAGCAGTGCTCAGTGGGAAATTTATAATTCTAAATGTTTATGTTGAAAAGAAGAAAGATGCAATATTGGTGGTGGTGCAGTGAGTAAGCGTGTCTGGTTGCCAACCAAAAGGTCAGCAGTTTGGACTCACTGAGCGGCTCCATGGGAGAAGTACCTGGCGGTCTGCTTCCCTAAAGATTACAGCCAAGAAAACCCTGTGGAGCAGTTCTACTCTGTCACATGGGGCCACAGTGAGCTGGAACCAGCTCAGTGGCACTCAACGACTTCCACTTTAAGAAATTAGACAAGAAAGAGCAACTTAAAAATCAAAGATGTTCTAAGTAAATGGAAAGATATGCCATGTTAATGGAACAGGAGGTTTGATGTTGTTAATGTCACTTCCCCCAAAGCTGAGCTGTAGATTCAGCACGATCTCGTGCAGAATTTCAGCAAAAAATTTTTGTAGAAATTGACAAGCCAATTCTAAAATTCATACTGAAATCAAAAGAGCTAAACTAGCCAGAACAGTTTTGAAAAAGAACAAAGTTGGAAGACTTTTTTACACTACCTGATTTTAAGACTTACTGTAAAGCTGCAATAATCAATAGTGTAGTATTAGTGAAAGTGTAGACACAGAGATCAGTTTTCTCGAGAGTCTAAAAATAGGTCTACACATTTGGTGGTGAATGGACTATCAGCAAAGTCGCTAAGGTAGTTCAACAGGAAGAAGGTAGTCTTTTCACCTAATAGTACTGGAGCACCTGGAGAGCCATATGAAAAAAAATAAGCTTGATCATTACTTCATACCAAACAGGCCTAAACTTAAAACTGTACAACTTGTAGAATAAAATAGAACAAAATCTGCATTTTTTTGGAGGACATGAACATTTCTTAGAACATGACCATAAAAGAAAACATTGATAAATTGAATTTCACCAAAATTAAAAAAAAAAACTTTATCTGTAAAAGACCCCATTCGGAAAATGAATAGGCAAGTCAGACTGGGAGAAAATATTTGCAATACATACATCTGATAAAGGACTTGTATTCAATTCTGCATTAAGAAGACAGTCAACCCAGTTAAAAAATGGACAAAAGACCTAAACAGATACATCTCAAAAGATGATATACGAATAGCCTATAAGCACGTATAAAGATGCTCAATATGAGTAGTCATCAGGGAACTGCAAATAAAAAGCACAGTGAGCTATCACTACACACCCACAGAATGGCTTTAAAACGAAAGTCCATGGCAAGTGTGGGCGATGTGGAGCAACTGGAACTCTCTCACTGCTGCTGGGAATGTCCAGTGTGGTAACTGCTCTGGAAAACAGTTTGGCCGTCTCTTACAAAGCAACATACGTATTTGCTGTATGACCAGTGATTCTTTCCTGAGCTTTTTATACAAGAGATATGAAAACGTGTCTACACAGAGATTTGCACACGAAAGTTCATGGCAGCTTTACTGACAATAGCCACAACCTGCAAACAACCCAAATGTCCATCAGGTGGTGAGTGGGTGAACAAATTGCCGAATATTCATTTACTGGAATGTTACTCTGCAACAAAGAAGAACAAACTGCTAATTCGTGCAACGGTGTGGGTTAACCTCAAAAACGTGCTAAGTGAAAGAAATCAATAACAAAAAATACACATTTTATGATTCCATTTGTATCAAACTCTGGGGAAGAAAAAGCAAAAACATAATGATAGAAAGCTTACAGTGATTGTCTTGGGCCGGAGGTGGGTGATAGGGATTGACTGACGAGGGGCACAAGGACGGAAGTGTGCTATACCTTGTTTTTGGTGGTGGCTATGTGGTTCTTTCATTTGTCAAAACTCATCAAACTTCACTTAAAATGTTTCCATTTTACTATATGTAAATTATACCTCAATATCTTTGATTAAAAAATTAAATGAGGAATCAGATAATTTATGTAGATTCTAATTTTCTTATTGCCATAGCTAATA
Source organism: Elephas maximus indicus (assembly GCF_024166365.1). NCBI lineage: Eukaryota > Metazoa > Chordata > Mammalia > Proboscidea > Elephantidae > Elephas > Elephas maximus. The sequence goes on from NC_064819.1 coordinate 232,956,153, forward strand.
TCTTAGTCATTTTTTATCTAAGAACTTTACTTGGCTTGGAGGCACTGTAAATGTCTGTGGTTTGAATTGGAAGCCTGATTTGAAGAGAAGGCTTAAAAATGCTAATTATCGGTGGACAGTTCTTCAGAAAAGTTGACTAGGTGGTTTTCTGCTGTGGTTATTGCCTTTGTGTTCTAAGAAATCTTTGCCTACTCCAAGATCACAAACATGCTCTGTGTTTTCTTCTAGAAACTTTATGGTTCTGGGTTTTACACTGTAAGTTCTTTAGTCTTTTCTTTCCTCCTTCCTCTCATCTAGTTAATCAGTAAATTGAGGGCTCAGTCTCCAAAATCGATCCCAAATCTGTTCACTGTACTTGCTCTCTTCCCCTTGTGTTCCTACTCTAGGGTGAGCCGCCGTCTTCCCATGAAGTGCCACAGTAGGCTTCTAACTGGTCTTCACTTCCACCCTTATTCCCTTACAGTCCATTTTCCACACAACAGCCAGAGTGTTCTTTTATAAGCATAAATCAGGTCATATCGGTTTTCAGCCTAACAGCTCCAATGCCCTCCCATCATCCTTCCTCTACTGCCACCCATACACTCCAGCCACGTTTTTCCTCATGCACAGTAAGCTGACTACTGCCTTCCTGGAAGCTTCCCCCCTACTCCCCCCCAGTCTCTGCATGGCCGATTGATTGACTTCAGGTCTGCTCAGATGCCATCTGACCACTTAATCTAATGTCACCACCCAGCCACTTTTCCCACATCGCGTTATTTGCTTCACTGTGCTTGCTGTTGTGTGATAGCCTTTCTTCCTCAACTAGACTGTTGGCTCTATGAAAAGATATAGTGTCTGACACATAGTAGGTCTCAAATATTTGGTGAATAAGTAAATTTCACCTACCTTTTCTGTTCCTGCTGCTGAATAGAATTTCTTTACTGAGTAGCCACCGCACTACAAACTTGTGACCTCCAGTCTCAACTGTGCCCTTAGTGTTTCTTGTCAGACTTTTTTCTAGATTTTAGTTAGTGCCCTTGTTATTGATCCAATAGGGACTTGCCTTCTACTTAAATTCTTTACGTACTTCATAGAGACTCCGAAATAAATAATACGAATTCCTTCCTTCCAGGAGCTTCTTCGGTTGTTGGTAGATAGACAAATAAATATACCTCTGTCTTTCCTTTGCTCACAAACACTAAGTTTTTTATTTTAGAGTCTTGGCAGGTGCTGTTCCCTGTGCTTGGAGTATCCTCTCTTAATTCTGCAAATCATAAATTTGTTATTTTTCCTCCTTTAGGGCATTAGCTCAAGTGACACTTTCTCAAGGATGCCTTCTCTAATTATCTGACTTAGTCTTTGCTGTTAAAATATTTTCATAGCATTCTGTAATTCTTGGACACAATTACAGTTTGAAAATCGCATAATAAACTGTTGAATGTATCTTGTCCGTACTGTAATGTAAGCTCCATCAGAGCAGCCCTGTTGTCCCTGGTATAGCCCCAGTACCCAGTGCAGACAGGCTTGGCCTCCCTCAGTCGGTGTTTATGGAACAAGGGAATAAGGGCAGTGTGACGAGTGCTCTGACGGGTTGGTTTTTATAAAGTTAGGAATATGCTCAGTGTGGCTAGCTGCCTGGGAGAGTTAAGGAAGGTGTCATTGTAGGGATGATGCTTGACTCTATCAGTAGGAATTTGCTAGGAGAATAACTCGGTTGACTCTATCAGTAGGAATTTGCTAGGAGAATAACTCGGGGAAAGGCTTTTTTAGGAAGAGGGAGACACATACCAAATAGTGATTGTGTTTGGTTTGATCCTAACGTTAAGTATTTATATTTTGAACTTTGAGTACTGTTAATTTATTTGCTGTATATAATGCTTTTAATCAGAATAGGCTATTATTAATAAACTCATTGATTTGACAAGATAAATTTGTTTGCCATACTTGTAGTTGTTTATCCTTAAAATATCTTTTAAAATCTTCCTCACCTTCCGTTCACTCTTTATCAGATCCCCCTCCTTCCTCTTCCACCTCTTATGTTCCCTAGATGCTGCTTCCCATGCCCACCAGGGACCTCCTCTCATAGCACTTGTCAGTCTCAGCCATTTGATCCTGTCGACAATCATTTCTTTTTTTGTGTGTGTTTTTCTTTCTTTTTTAAATTTTATTGTGCTTTAGGTGAACGTTTATAGCACAAACCGTTTCTCATTCAAAAATTTATACACATTGCTTTGTGACATTGGTTGCAGTCCCTGCAATGTGTCAGCACTCTTCCTCTTTCCCTTTATACCCTGCGTACCCTGTGTCCATTCGTCCAGTTTTCCTGTCCCTTTCTGCCTTCTCAGTGTTGCTTTTGAGCAGGTGTTGCCCATTTGGTCTCATATACTTGATTGAACTAAGAAGCACATTCCTCACAAGTGTTACTCTTTGTTTTGGAGGTCTGTCTGATCTTTGGCTATGAGTTGGAATTGACTGTATTGCAACGGGTTTGGAATCTGGCTGAAAGGTGGACTTTGGGGGTGGCTTCAGTGCTGACTTAGCAGGGTATCTGGGAGCTCTAATCTTGGGGGTTCCTCCAGACTCTGTCAGACCAGTAAGCCTGGTCTTTTTTTGTGAATTTTGAATTTTGTTCTGCATTTTTCTTCTCTGTCTGGGGCCCTCTGTTGTGATTCCTGTCAGAGCTGTTGGTGGTGGTAGCTGGCACCATCTAGTTCTTCTGGGCTCCGGCTGGTGGAGACCATTAGTCCTTTGTACTAATATTTTCCTTGTCACTTTGGTTTTCCTCATTCTCCTTTGCTCCGAATGTGATGGGACCAGTAGGTGTATCTTAGATGGCCACTCGCAAGCTTTTAAGACTCCAGGCGCTACTCACGAAAGTAGGATGTAGAACATTTTCTTCATGAGCTATGTTATGCCATCTGACCTAGATGTTTCTCAGACCATGGTACTGAGCCCTCAGCCCCAGTAACTTGGTCCCTCAGGGTGTTTGGATGTGTTTAGGAAGCTTCTATGACTTTGCCTTGGTCAAATTGTGCTGCCTTCGCCTGTACTGTATGTGGTCTTGCCTTTCACCAGAGTTCAGTTATCTACTGTTTAGTGATTTCTGCTCCTCCACTCTGCTCCCTTATAACTATCAAAGATTTTTTTTTTCTGTGTGTGAACCTTTTCATGAGTTTTTCTAATAGTAGCCTCCTATGATGTTTGTCCTTTTGTGATTGACTTATTTCATGCAGCAGATTCCCTCCAGACTCATCCATGTTGTGAGATGTTTCCCAGATTTATCATTGTTCTTTATCATTGCGTAGTATTCCATTGTGTGTAGGTATCATAATTTGTTTATCCGTTCATCTGTTGGTGCGACTGTCTTAGTTATCTAGTGCTGCTATAACAGAAATACCACAATTGGATGGCTCTAACAAAGAGAAATTTATTTTCTCACAGTCTAGTAGGCTAGAAGTCCAAATTTAGTGTGCCAGCTCCGGGGAAGGGCTTTCTCTCTCTGTTGGTTCTGGAGGAAGGTCTTTGTCATCAATCTTCCCCTCGTCAAGGAGCCTTTTTGCACAGGAACTTCAGGTCCAAAGGACCTGCTCTGCTCACAGTGCTGCTTTCTTGGTGCTGCGACATTCCCCATGTCTCTTTGCTCACTTCTCTCTTCTACATGTCAAAGGAGATTGGCTTAAGACACAGTCTAATCTTGTATATTGAGTCCTGCCTTATTAACATAACTGCCACTAATCCCATCTCATTAACATCCTAGAAATAGGATTTACAACACATAGGGAAATCACATCAGATGACAAAATGGTGGACAGTCACACAATACTGGGAATCATGGTCTCGCCAAGTTGACAGATATTTTTAGGGGACACAATTCAGTCCATATCAGATACTTAGGTTGTTTCCATCTTTTTGTTATTGTGAATAATGCTGCGTGCATATATCTATTCGTGTGACAGCTCTTATTTCTCTAGGATATATTCCTAGGGGTGGGATTGCTGGATCATATGGTATTTCTATTTCTAGCTTTTTAAGGAAGCAGCATATCATTTTCCATAGTGGTTGTACCATTTTGCATTCCTAACAGCAGTGCATAAGAGCTCCACTCTCCCCATAACCTCTCCAATATTTGTTTTTTTTTTAGTGCCAGTAATGTGGGGCATTAGTATCTCATAGTAGTTTTGATTTGTATTTCTCTCATGGCTAATGGTCACGAGTATTTCCTCATGTGTCTGTTAGCTGCCTGAATGTTTTCTTTGGTGAAGTGTCTGTTCATATCCTTAGCACATTTTTAATTGGATTGTCTTTTTGTTGTTGAGATATTGAAGTATTCTATAGATTTTAGAGATTAGAACCTTGTTGGATATGTCGTAGCCAAAAGTTTTTCCTAGACTGTAGGTTTTCTTTTTACTCTTATGATGAAGTCTTCTGATGAGCATACCTGTTTAATTTTTAGGAGCTCCCAGTTATGTAGTTTATCTTCTGGTGTTTGTGTATCATTAGTTATGGTTTGCATTTTATTTATACCATGTATTAGGGCCCCTGGAAACCCTGGTGGCATAGTGTTAAGTGCTGCAGCCGCTAACCAAAGGGTCAACAGTTTGAATCTGCCAGATGTTCCTTGGAAACTCTATGGGGCAGTTCTACCCTGTCCTATAGGGTCGCTATGAGTTGGAATCGACTCGAGGGCACTGGGTTTGGTTTTTGGTTATTAAGGCCCCTAGCATTGTCACTATTTTTAATTCCATGATCTTTATAGCTTTCGGTTTTGTATTTAGGTCTTTGATTCATTTTGAGTTAGTTTCTCTGTCTGGTATGAGGTATGGGTCTGGTTTCCTTTTTTTACAGATGGAAGACAACCATTCCTTCTCTGGCACCACACTATTGGTTCTCAAACCTGGGCATATATTAGAATTTCCTGTGTTGCTTTTTCCAAATGAATGTGGCTGAGCCTTAGCTCAAGCATCTATATCAGTTTGACTAGTACTTCTGATACCCATTAAAGGCTGAGAACTCTTCTGTTTTCTTCCATTCTTTCTGTTTCTCTTAGTATCGGTAAATTCTCCCTCTCCCTTGTCCTTAAATGTTGATATTTCTAAAGATAAATACTGGACCCGCATACTTTTTCCATAAACCAGTTGCCATCGACTCATGGTGACTGCACGTATGTCAGAATAGAACTGTGCTCCATAGGGTTTTGAGTGGCTGATTTTTCAGAAATAGATTGCCAGATCTTTTTTCCAGGGCACCTCTGGGTGGAGCTGAGCCTTCAACCTTTCAGTTAGCAGCCAAGCACGTTAACCATTTCCACCACTCAGAAGCTCTTTCTTTGGGATCTCATTTATTTCCATGGCTTTAGATACCATTTACTGTATATACTTGAGTATACATTGACCAATTGTAAGACTGTCAACATTTTTTTCAATGAAATAAGTAGGCATTCTCATACTTGATTATATTAACTTGTTTTAAGAAAGTAGATAAAAATAATGAAATGTTCACTCAAAGTGGAGCCCTAGTGACACAGTGTTTAAGAGCTCGGCTGCTAACCAAAAGGCTAGCAGTTTGAATCTACCAGCCACTCCTGGGAAACCTTATGGGGCAGTTCCTACTCTGTCCTGCCGGGTTGCTATGAGTCAGAATTGACTTGACAGCAATGGGTTTGGTTTTTGGTTTACTCATACTATTAATTTAATTGTGTATACGTATTTAAATTAGTTAATTAGGTATGTATACATATTTAAATTCAATCTATACTCTGAGCAGATAATATGAGAAGCTGGACTATATGAAGAAGAATGGGGCATCAGGATTGGAGGATTAACAGCCTGTGTTATGCAGATGACAGAACCTAGCTTGCTGAAAGTGAAGAGGACTTGAAGCGCTTACTAATGAAAATGAAAGACCACAGCCTTCAGTATGGATTACACCTCAACATAAAGGGAACAAAAATCCTCACAAGTCAACCAGTGAGCAACATCATGATAAACGGAGAAAAGATTGACGCTGTCAAGGATTTCATTTTACTTGGATCCACCATCAACAGCCATGAAAGCAGCAGTAAGGAAATCATATGACGCATTGCATTGGGCATATCTGCTGCAAAGGACCTCTTTAAAGTATTGAAAAGTAAAGATGTCACCTTGAAGACTAAGGTGCGCCTGACCCAAGTCATGGTATTTTCAATCACATCATATGCATGGGAAAGCTGGACAATGAATAAGGAAGACTGAAGAAGAATTCACGCCTTTGAACTGTGGTGTTGATGAAGAATACTGAATATACCATGGACTGCCAAAAGAACGAACAAATCTGTCTTGGAAGAAGTACAACCAGAATGCTCCTTAGAAGCAAGGATGGCAAGACTGCGTCTTACATACTTTGGACATGTTGTCAGGAGGGATCAGTCTCTGGAGAAGGTCATCATGCTTGGCAGAGTACAGGGTCAGCAGAAAAGAGGAAGACCTTCAACAAGGTGGATTAACACAGTGGCTGCAACAATGAGCTCAAGCATAACAACGATCTTGAGGATGGTACAGGACTAGGCAGTGTTTTGTTCAGTTGTGCATAGGGTCGCTATGAGTCGGAACCGACTCAAAGGCAGCTAACAACAAGAAGGATGTATTTAAAATGATGTATATAAAATAATTGATTTTGTATAATTATTTTTCACCTCACATTTCCTGAAGCAGTTCAGACTTTGTTCATGAATCTTTGACATCAGTATCCTGGCCATCATGAGGGCTACTTTTTTTTTAATTATACTTTAGATTAAGGTTTACAGAGCAAACAAGTTTCTCATTAAACAATTAATACACATATTGTTTTGTGACATTGATTGCCAACCCCACAACATGTCAACACTCTCCCCTTCTTGACCTTGGGTTCCCTATTACCAGCTTTCCAGCATTCTCGTCCTTGCCCCTGGGCTGGTGTGCCCGTTTAGTCTCATTTTGCTTAATGGGCCTTTCTAATCTTTGGCTGAAGGGTGAACCCCTTAGTGACTTCATTACTGAGTTAGAAGGGTGTCTGGGGGGCATACTCTTGGGGTTTCTGCAGTCTCTGTCAGACCAGTAAGTCTGGTCTTTTTTTTGTTGTGAGTTAGAATTTTGTTGTACATTTTTCTCCAGCTCTGTCTGGAGCCCTGTATTGTGATCCCTATCAGGGCTGTGGGTGGTGGAAGCCAGACACCATCTAGTCTGGTGGAGGCAGTGGTAGTTGTGGTCCATTAGCCCCTTGGACTAATCTTTTCCTTGTGTCTTTGGTTTTCTTCGTTTTCCCATGCTCCAGGTGGGGTGAGACCAGTGGAGCATCTTAGATGGCCACTCACAAGCTTTTAAGACCCCAGACCCTACTCGCCAAAGTAGAATGTGGGACATTTTCTTTATCAACTGTGTTACAGCAGTTGAGCTAGATATTCCCTGAGATCATGGTCATTAGGGCCACTTTAATGTTGTTCGAGATTGATGACTTTTAGAATCCATATTTGATGTTGTCTCTGGAAATTTTACCCCAAGCCCACAGTTTTATCTCACCCACATATATCCAGTGGTATGTGTGACCTTTACAACATAACCATGGATGTGCTCCTCAAGAGGGTTTTCTTTGTTCTTTAAAATGAAACAATGAAAAGTGTGCTCTGGAGTTGGAGAGACTTGACAAGGATCCCTCCACCAACGCACTCATCAACTGTCCTCCCCTCCCTTCTTCAGTCCTACTGAGCCAGCTCCTCCTGGTCCCCTCCCTGCTCGCATCAGTGCTTTCCTTACAACCACTGTCCTTTAGGTCTCTCTCTGGGAAGCCGTCCGTTGTCTCAGGAGGCTAAGGGACAAACTGAAGTTTGCGCTGTTGCCGTTTTCCCAGTGAATTGTGATTTAATGAAAAGGGTACTTTTATAATGTACTCTTTGAATTCATTTAATTTCATGGTTTGTGTTTTTTTTTTTCTCTCGGTTTAAATTAGTATTTCTTAACCCTATGGAGGGGTGTGGCTGTGGACCATTTTAAAGAATATGATGAAAACTGTGGTCCTTTTTCCCAGAAAAATGCCACACATCCAAGGTGTTCTGTACAGCTTCTTGAAGGTTATGGTTAGTTCCCCAAACTCATCCTTCCTCCTTTCCCACAGACTTTCTAAAAATCTAGTGCCTTTTTTTTTGTTGTTGTGTGTTTTAAAAATACTCTTTTCTCTGTCAGAGATTGTCTTATTTTGTCAGTTAGCTATGCAGAGATTTTAATTTGAGAGCTTTAATTTGGCAACTAGGCTAGGTTAGGAGCTTCTGCGACCTCAGTTTGTAGATTTTAAGATCTGTGTGGCCGATTCTAGCAGGAGACCCAGGGTCATGTTGATTCAAAATTAACCTTTTGCTTTTAGAGGGAAGGAGCAGAATTTTGTGTCAAATGGGAATCATTAGAGGATTGCAGAGAGAGGGCTAGTAGGATCGATGCTCTTAAAAAAAGTTTGAGAGTTTAGAATATTTGATTAATATCTTAATTTATGTAGTATTCATATTTCCAATAATTTGATATAGCTGTATTCTTTACAGTATAGTACTTTTGAAAGCATATTTTGTTTTCCTTGCTTGAGAGATTTGCTTTCTAATTGATTTATTTATAGGGACAATTGAATTTTTACTTGAAAACAGTTTTAACAACTGCCTGAAAAATAACCAAAAGTTTAAGGAAAGTGCTTTAAATTGTTTTGAGGTTCATCAGCAAAAAGGTGGCATACTCTTCTAATTGGAGACAGACTTAAAATTTATATTCAAGCTCAGAAAAATCGGCCTGTGATTTTTGAGAAAATCATTGCAGTAGCAGAATGATAAGCTAAAATGTTAGTCCGGTTACTTGAAACTGTACCAAACTCCTAACAGGTCATAGTAACTATAACTAGTTTGCATCAAGCCGTCATAGATGGGTGACTGCTGTCCACGGGGTGTTTCGTGTAACAGGTAAGTTAAGGAATTACATGGAGGTTTAAAACTAAGAAAAAGCGTAAGTGAGAAAAACTGAAAAGAGAAAAATAATTGGTATATTTTCTTTGTACTTCATTGAATTTTTCACAACCCTGACTATGAACCACTTGAGGATTTTTCCAATTCTTAGCTCTCTTACTGAATTAAATGTTAATTTATTTTAAAACTACATTTATAAGGAGGAAGGGAGGATAGTGCCTTTCTGAGCATAAAACAATAATGTGTCACAAAAGGTTGAAAATAACCATCTTATTGGAAGAATTTCGTTACATTTACATGATTTCTAAGTCAGTTTTGTGCAAAGCCAGTCTGTGGGGCGGGGTGGTCTGTCTGCTCTTGGCTAGTGTGGAAGAGACTTGATTTTGAGTTAGTTATGTGTCTGACCCTTTATCCCGTAAGTGTCTAATACATGCTAGGAGGAGCTGTTTTAAAGTGAGAACCATGCTAAATACTATCTAGGTGAATGGGTCATAACCTTCTTTGGGTCATTGTGCATTGAGGATCCGATGCAACTTTGGGCCTCTGACTCAGAAGCGTGCCCCAGTGCACATAACACAAATCCGCATTCAGTTTCAGGGGCCTCGTCGTCCCCATGGTTGAGACATAAAGTGATGCAGCTTTGGTAACATGAACTTCCTTTACATCCCTGCGTTTTGTACATGTTGCATTTAGTTACACGCTGTGAAGCATTTCTTTTCTGAAACCATAAGTGGTGTTTAAATTTGAATACATGGGGCCGCACCTTTCCAGTAAATTTTGCATAGGCCCTGTGTATTCTGCCTCAATTACCAATCGTGTTCTCCTTGGTGAAGAAAGCTGTATAGTTAGAAACAGGAGTCTTTCTTTTTTCTTCTAAATCCATTTAAAAATATTCCCAGTTTACATAGTTTTTAATTAGTAAAAAAGGTATGTTTTTCATGGGACAGCCTTTATTTATATGTGTGTGTGTGTTAAAGTTACATTTTTGATGCGCAGTAGTGTTTTACCTCTCAGGCGTTAACCGTTTCATAACTCCTAAGGGCTTTGTTCTTCTCACGTTAACCTTCCCTGTTGTCTAAATGTCTACCAACAGGTTAATGGGTCTTGCCTGTGGGGATAGTGTAGATGGAATGGCTATTTAAGCTGACGATCAGATTAGATAGTTAAAAAGCCTCGTGTGGGAAAAAGTCAAATTAGTATTAGAAAATTGTATATATTTGTGTGCCTGTCTGCTAGTTTGAGGTGATAGAGCAAATACCTTGAAGGGAATGGTGGATTGACTCATGCCGCTCTCCTGCGTAGAGCCCCTCAATGGCAGCACATGTTTGCTGGCATAAAAGCCACGGCCTGCCAGGCACACAGTGTGATCTGGCTCCTGCCCGCCCTTTTGGCCCTTTGTTCGCTTTGCCTACTGCACCCTAGGTCATGATGACCTCCTTTTAGTTTCTCAAAAATGCCAGGCTCTCCCCTGACTCAGAACCTTAGCACATGCTGTTTTTTTCTGTCTCAGCCACTCCCCCCCCCCCCCCACTTCTGTTCAGTGCCTTTGGAGCTCTGAACTCTTGGTTTAAACGTTGCCTCTTCAGAGAAGCCTTCTTTGTCGTCCTTCTGAGTCTCCAGGCTAGGTGCCTAGGTCCTGCCTGCCGCTGTACGTGTCCTAGTGCTCTTCCCCGTGGCCTTCCTTCAGAGCATAATTCACAGCTACACTTTCAAGACTGGGGTGTGTAATTTATGATCAATATTCACTTCTCTCCAGATTGTACACCCCGTGAGGGCAGGAGTGGTGACCATACTGTTCAGTAATGTATTCTTTTCTCAACTCCGAGCACAAAACTCCTCAGGTAGTAGCCATCATAGAATGAAAGAATGAGTTGACATGGTTATTGCTCTTGAGGAGCTAATGGTGCTGTTTGACATGCCTGTACACACAATGAAGTATTCCAACTGGAAATAAATCAAATTATTAGACTAAAGACCCAAGAAATTTTTTAAAAAGTGAATTAAAATAACATACATATAAGACATCTTTTTCTGTCTTCTTATCCCATCTCTTATACAAAATCCTATTCTTAACTAAAAAAAAAAATTAATTGTTGTTAATCCCAAATTACTGTTCTCTAATATAAAAGGCCTGATTTTCTCTCCCTCTTAGAAAAAATCTTTTTTTTTTTTAGGGGGTAGTTCATCTCACAGCGACCCTATAGGACAGAGCAGAACTGCCCCATAGAGTTTCCAAGGAGCACCTGGTGGATTCGAACTGCCGACCTTTTGGTTAACAGCCATAGCACTTAACCACTACGCCACCAGGGTTTCTGCTAAGAGTCGGAATCGGCTCGAGGGCAGTAGGTTTGGTTTTGGTTTTGGAGGGGGTATTTTGATACTCTCTAGACATCAACGCATACAGGCTTACACAAAGTGAACTGAAACATAAGCTGGACTGGTTAGTGCTAGATTAGAGGTAGAAAGTGGGCATTGCCGGAAAGGCAAGTGCAGTTCCTGTGCTTAGGGGAAGGTGAGTAGCTATCTGAAGGAGTGGGGACTTTAGTTAGACCTTTCCTTTGATATAGAGAGAGAAGCAGGCCAAGCAAGTTCCCCAGCTTTTTTTGTTTTGTTTTCTCCTTCCTTCTTCCTTTCTCTCACTTAAGCTAGGTTTCAGTTGAGACTCAATATCTTATCCAGGCTAACTCCTTTGTTTATAGCTGAGGAAATTTAGACTTAGAGTGGTTAAAAAGCTTCACCAGAAACTAACATGTGAGCCCTAGAGCTGATCAGAGAGCTAGATCCCTGAACTCCCTGCTGGCAGGGACTTCACTCTGTAGGAGGAGCACTCCTCTGTGTCTGCGGCTGGAAGAGAGTAGAACAGTATAGTGACTTAGAAGTGAGCGGTGGTCACGAATGGAGGCAGCTTGGGCCTTCCAGTTAGACCAGGACTTCAGGTGTGGCCCAGACACTTTCAGGCTGACCAGATCAGCTTACCTTTCAATCCTTTTTCCTGTTTTATCAATAGGAATTGTGAAAGGACCTGAAGGGGCCATTGGGAAGATTCAGTGGAATAACATTTGTGCAGTGCCTAATTGAGTACCTAGTATGTAATAGATATTTGATAATAATAATAATACACCAAACCTGTTTCTGACTCATAGCAACCATATAGGGACAGAGTAGAACGACCCCATGGGGTTTCTAAGGATCGGCTGATGGATTCAAACTGCCAACTTTTAGGTAGCAGCCAAGCTCTTAACCGCTGTGCCACCAGGGCTCCATTTGATAATGAGTTTTTTACCTCTTATAATCAACAGGAATTGGCCTTCTGGGGAAAGAAATTTTCCATCAAATGCTAACACTTTGTAAGGCCCTGGTAGGGTTAAATGAGATTAGGTATGGTATGTACTACAAATGGTCAGTACTCTTCATAAACAATAGCAGTTAGACTGGTCTAGTGAAATTGTTCATTCCTGTGTAACACGTTATATAGGTTATTAAAAAACAAATATAAATTTTATTTTACTGTTAATAATTATCTTTTTGGTTTTGACTGTTGACCTAGTTTTAAATCATTGTAATTTGGGTTTTAATCTGTCTCTTCCTGTGTTTTATCAAAAAGGGCATCAGAGATTTAACTAGTGGAGTGGGTCACAGTCTGTCATCACATGTGTAATCCCTGTATCATTGTTTCTGCATCCAGGTCCCACCTATCCTATTTATGTAATCATCTTCATTAAACTGATTCTTATTTAAGCATATTTGTTTTCAGAGGAAACTTCATCATGATGTTAACGTGGAAAACTTAAGTCTGAAATATGAAAAATTGGAAGTTGTCCAAGATGAGATGGAACACTTGAAGATCAGCATCCCAGGTATCAGCGAGCTGAAATGAGCTGTTATTGGCCATTTCGACAGTCATATGGCCTGCTACACTGGAATGACCAATTGAAGAGGAATGGCGTCACATTCATCGTCAAAAACATTTCAAGACCTGTCCTGAAATACAGTGCTGTCAGTGATAGGATGATATCCATATACCTACAAGGAAGAGCAGTTAATAGAACTGTTACTCAAATTTACGCAGCAACCACTAATGCCAAAGATGAAGAAATTGAAGATTTTTACCAACTTCTGCAGTCTAAAATGGATCAAACATGCAGTCAAGATGCATTGATAATTACTGGTGATTAACGTGAAAGTTGGAAACAAAAAAGAAGAATCAGTAGTTGGAAAATATGGCTTTGATGATGAAAATGACTCGGGAGTTTGCATGATGGAATTTACAACAACTTAGTCATTGTAGATAACTTTTTTCAGTGACATAAATGGCAACTATACATGTGGACCTCTCTGGATAGAATACACAGGAATCAAGTCAGCTACATCTATGGAAAGAGATGATGGAGAAGCTCAATATCATAAGTCAGAACAAGACCAGGGGCCAACCGTGTAACAGACCATCAGTTGCTCATATGCAAGCTCACGCTGAAAAAAAAAATTTTTTTTTTGAAGCTGAAGAAGATTAAAACAAGTCCATTGGGGCCAAAGTACGATGTTGTGTATATGCCACCTGAATTTAGAGGCCATCTCAAGAAGAGATTGGACACATTGAACACTAATGACCAAATAACAGATGACTTGTGGGATGACATACATGAAGAAGGCAAAAGGACATAAAAAAGACAGAAAAGAAAAACGAAACAAAATGGATGTCAGGAGAGACTCTGAAACTTGCCCTTGAACATAGAGTAGCTAAGGTGAAGGGAAGAAATGATGAAATAAAAGAACTGAACAGAAGGACAACCTGAGAAGACTAAGTATTTTAAAGAAATGTGCAAAGACCTGGAGTTAGAAAACCAAAAGGGAAGAATACACTTGGCGCTTCTCAAGCTGAAACAACTGAAGAAAAAATTCAAGCCCCGAGTTGCAATATTGAAGGATTCTATGGGCAAAGTTTTTAAATTGTGCTTTAGATGAAGATTTACAGAACAAACTAGCTTCTCATTAAATCATTAGTACACAAATTGTTTGGTGACATTGGTTACTAATCCTGTGACATGTCAACACCCCTTCTTGACCTTGGGTTCCCTATTACAAGCTTTCCTGTACCCTCCTGCCTTCTAGTCCTTGCCCCTGGGCTGGTGTGCCACTTTAGTCTTTTGTTTTATGGCCCTGTCTAATCTTTGGCTGAAGGGTAAGCCTCAGGAGTGACTTCATTACTGAGCTAAAAGGATATCTGGGGACCATACTCTTGGGGTTTCTCCAGTCCCTTGTCAGATCAGTAAGTCCGGTCTTTTTTTGTGAGTTAGAATTCTGTTCTGCATTTTTCTCCAGCTCTGTTCAGGACCCTCTATTGTGATCCCTGTCAGAGCAGTTGGTGGTGGTAGCCAAGCACCATCTAGCTGTAGCTGGACTCAGTATGGTGGAGGCTGAGGTACTTGTGGTCCATTAGTCCTTCGGACTAATCCTTCTCTATGGGCAAAGTGTTGAATGATGCAAGAAGCATCAAAAGAAGATGGAAAATAATTGATTGATGTTCAGCCATTTTAGGAGGTAGCATATGATCAAGAACCAACAGTACTAAAGAAAGAAGTACATACTGCACTGAATGCATTGGTGAAAAACAAGGCTCCAGGAATTGACAGGATACTAGTTGAGATGTTTCAACAAACAGACGCAGTGCTGGAAGTGTTCATTCATCTATGCCAAGGGATTTGGAAGACAGCCACCTGGCCAATCAACTGAAAGAGATCCCTATTTGTGCCCATTCCAGAGAAAAATGATCCGACAGAATGCGGAAACTGTCAAACAATATCATTAATATCACAGGCAAGTAAAATTATGCTGAAGATAATTTAAAACTGTTTCAGCAGTACATTGGCAGAGAACTGCCAGAAATACAAGCTGGATTCATAGGAGGGCGTGAAATAAAGGATATCATTGCTTACGTCAGAGGGATCTTGGCTGAAAGCAGAGAATACCAGAAGGATGTTTACCTGTGTTTTATTAACTATGCAAAGGCATTTGACTGTGTGGATCATAACAAACTATGGATAACACTGTGAAGAATGGGAATTCCAGAACACTTAATTGTGCTCATGAGGAACCTTTACATATATCGAGAGGCAGTTGTTCGGAAAGAACAAGAGGGATACTGAGTGGTTTAAAGTCAGGAAAGGTGTGCGTCAGGGTTGTATTCTTTCACCATACCTATTTAATCTGTATGCTGAACAAATAATCCAAGAAGCTGGACTATATGAAGAAGAACAGGGCATCAGGATTCGAGGAAGACTCATTAACAACCTGCGTTATGCAGGTGACACAACCTTGCTTGCTGAAAGTGAAGAGGACTTGAAGCACTTACTAATGAAGATCAAAGACCACAGCCTTCAGTATGGATTACACCTCAACATAAAGGGAACAAAAATCCTCACAAGTGGACCAATGAGCAACATCATGATAAATGGAGAAAAGATTGACGCTGTCCAGGATTTCATTTTACTTGGATCCACAATCAACAGCCATGGAAGCAGCAGTCAAGAAATCAAAAGACACATTGCATTGGGCAAATCTGCTGCAAAGGACCTCTTCAAAGTGTGGAAGAGCAAAGATGTCACCCTGAAGACTAAGGTGCTCCTGACCCAAGTCATGGTATTTTCAGTCACATCATATGCGTGGGAAAGCTGGACAATGAATAAGGAAGACTGAAAAAGAGTTGACGCCTTTGAATTGTGGTGTTGGCTAAGAATACTGAGTATACCATGGACTGCCAGAAGAACGAACAAATCTATCTTGGAAGAAGTGCAGCCAGAATGCTCCTTAGAAGCAAGGATGGCGAGACTGCGTCTTACATACTTTGGATATGTTGTCAGGAGGGATCAGTCCCTGGAGAAGGACATCATGCTTGGCAGAGCACAGGGTTAGCGGAAAAGAGGAAGACCTTCAATGAGGTGGATTGACACAGTGGCTTCAACAATGAGCTCAAGCATAACAATGATTGTAAGGATGGCGCAGGACTGGGCAGTGTTTCGTTCTGTTGTGCATGGGGTCGCTATGAGTCGGAACCAACTCGACGGCACCTAACAACAGCAACAGCAAGTGCATTTGACTCTGTGGATCGTAACAATTATGGATAACATTCAAACAACGGGAATTCCGGAATATTTAATTGTGCTAATGTGGAACCTGTACATAGACCAAGAGGCAGTTTTTAGAACAACAAAAGGGGATATGGCATGGTTTTAAATCAGGAAAGGTGTGAGTCAGGTGTGTATCCTTTCACCAAACTTAGTCTGTATGCTAAGCAGATCATCCGAGAAGCTGGACTGTATGAGGAACATGGCATCAGGATTGGAGGAAGACTCATTAACAACTCGTGATATGCAGACGACACAACCTTGCTTGCTGAAGGTGAAGAGAACTTAAAACGGTTACTGATGAAGATCAAAGACTATACCTAGATTATACCTTAACGTTAAAAAAAAAAGAAATCCTCACAACTGGACCAATAAGCAACATCATGATAAGTGGAGAAAAGATTGAAGTTGTCACAGATTTCATTTTACTTGGATTCACAATCAATGCCCATGGAAGCAGCAATCAAGAAATCAAGTAACATATTACATCGGGAAAATCTGCTGCTGACGACCTCTTTAAAAGTGTTAAAAAGCAAAATCTTCACTTTTAGGACTAAGGTGGGCCTGACCCAAGTCATGGTAATTTTACTTGCCTCATATGCATGCAAAAGCTGGACAGTGAATAAGAAAAAAACAAAAAAGAATTGATGCCTTTGAATTCTGGTGTTGGCAAAGAGTACTGAATGTACAGGGGGCTTGTAGAAGAACGTCTTAGAAGTATAGCCAGAATGTTCCTTGGAAGTGAGGATGATGAGACCTCATATTAACTACTTTGGATATGTTATCAGGAAGGCCCAGTCCCTGGAGAAGGACGAAGAATGACCAAATCTGTCTTAGAAGTATAGCCAGAATGCTCCTTGGAAGTGAGGATGGTAAGACTTCATATTAACTACTTTGGATATGTTATCAGTCCCTGGAGAAGGATGTCATGCTTCGTAAAGTGATGGTCGGCATGAAATAGGAAGACTTTCAGTGAGATAGACTGACACAGTGGCTACAACAATGGGCTGAAGCACAGCAATAATTGTGAGGATGGTGCATGACTGGGTAGCATTTCATTCAGTTGCACATGGGGTCACCATGAGTCGGAACCGACTCAATGATAACTAACAACAAAATAACTTTCCCCTAAGTAGAAAATAACTGTAAAAATAAATGACCTGAACACATGATACGTGTACCTTATTCCACATTATGAAAACACTGTACTAGTGATTGTGCTTGTCCATCAGGTTGACCCAGAGCTGTGAATCAGCATTGTTAGATTGCGTTTCTTCATAGCCTGTGCAGTGGTCTTCACCCAGCTACTGGCTGAGGAATGGGAACTTCTCCACAGGATTGTTAGAGTAGAACATGTCATTGGAAAAGGAGAATAAAAGATGCACTATTTATGATAGTTTGATACACTGGTTATGCACTGGTCCATGGATCAGAATCTCCTGTAATGTGTGTTAAAAATAAATGTTTCCAGCTCTCTCCCACACCTTTTGATCAGAGCTTGAAGTAGAAGACACTGAAGTCTGCATTTGTAACAAGAAGGCTGGGAATTCTGATGCACAGCCCAGTTTTGGGAGCCACTTTTTTAAATTGCATTTCCTCACCTACTATTTAAACATTTTTTACAACTGTAGTTATCACATCTATTTATAAAGAATTGTTTAATTTTATTATTAATGTTAAATTTTTCATTTAATTCCTGGCTCCTGTTCTAAGGGGTCCTGGTGGGGCAGTGGTTAAGCTCTCATCTGCCGAGAGAGTCAAACCTTCCAGCTGGTCTCAGGGAGGAAGATGAGGCGATCTGCTTCTGTAAAGATTTGTAGCCTTGGAAACCCTATGGGGCAGTTCTGCTCTGTTCCCTAGGGTCGCTGTGAGTCTGTGAGTTGACATCGACTCACAGACAGCAGATTGGGTTTTTGGTTCTTACTCTTTTATACCTGTACCCTAACATCAAATTTATTCAGCATTGTTGAGGAACTGTTCCACACAAACAACTATTTATTTTTAAATAAATTAGAGTAGTTTTAGATTTGTCGACAGTTGTGAAGATAGTGCAGAGGGTTCCCATATCCCCTGTGCCCAGTTTCCCCTGTTAACATCTTACATCACTGTGTACATTTGTCACAACTAATGAACCAATATTGACACAGTATTATTAACTAACCTTCGTACTTATTCGTTTTCATAATTTCAGTTTCATTAGTTTTCCCCTAATGTTGGTTTGTTCCCAGAGCCCCATCCAGGACACCATGTGACATTCTGTTGTCATGTCCACTTAGGCTCCTCTTGAGTGTGACAGTTTCTTAGACTTTCTTTGTTTTTGATGACTTTGACAGTTTTAAGGAGTAGTGGTGAAGCATTTTATAGAATGTCCCTCAATTTGGAAAAACCAGAAACCAAATCTGTTGTCACCGAGTTAATTCCGACTCATAGTGACCCAACTGAACAGAGTAGAACTTGCCCCATAGGGTTTCTAAGGAGCGGATAGGAGATTCTGCTGACCTTTCGGTTAGCATCCGTAGCTCTTTACCACTGCGCCACCAGGGCTCCCAATTTGTTGTTAGTCTAATGTTTTTGTCACAGTTTGATTGGGGTTACAGGTTTGCAGGAGGAAACCACAGAGGTGAAGTGCCCTTCTCACTACATCTATCAGGAGACGTGCTATCAACGTGGCCGATCACTGGTGATGTTGACCTTGATCTTACCTAGTGATTGTCTCCTTTCTGCCCCTTGAAGTTATTTGCCTTCCACCTTTTCATGCTTTGCTCTTTGGCAGCAAGTCCCTAAAAGTGCAGCCTGTAGTAAGGGGGCTGGGAGCCAAGCCCCACTTCTCTGAGAGGGATGTAGCTTCATAAATTACCTGGAATTTTTCTGTTTAGGAGATTTATCTCTTCTCCCATTTATTTATTTTATTTCTTTATTAATTCATTCATTCAATAATGATATCTACATGGCCTCCTGGACTCATGGTTACTATATCATTTATTTTTGTCACTCAGATTGTTCCTGCTTTGGCCAGTGGGAGCACTTTCATTTGGCTCCTGTGTTCCTTTAACATTATTGTTGTTGTTAGGTGTCATTGAGCTGGCTCTGACTCATAGCGACCCTGTGTACAACAGAACGAAACACTGCCCGGTCCTGCACCATCCTCACAATCGTTCTTATGTTTGAGCCCATTGTTGCAGCCACTATGTCAGTCCATCTCGTTGAGGGTCTTTCTGTTTTTTGCTGACCCTCTACTTCACCAAACATGATGTCCTTCTCCAGGAACTGGTCCCACCTGTGAGATGAAGTCTCGCCATCCTCGCTTCCAAGGAGTCCTGCCTGTAATTCTTCCAAGACAGACTTGTTTGTTCTGGCAGTCCATGGTATATTCACTATTCTTCGCCAACACCATAATTCAAAGGCATCAGTTTTTCTTCAGTCTCCCCTTATTCGTTGTCCAGCTTTCACATGCATGTGAGGCGATTGAAGATGCAATGGCTTGGGTGCATCTTAGTTCTCAAAGTGCCATGTTTGCTTTTTTAACACTTTAAAGAGGTCTTTAGCAGCAGGTTTGCCCAATGCAATATGTTGTTTGATTTCCTGACTGCTACTTCTATGGACGTTGATTGTGGATCCGAGGAAAATTAAATCTTGGCAGTGTCGGTCTTTTCTCCATTTATCATGATGTTGGTTATTGATCCAGTTGTGAGGATTTCTGTTTTCTTTGTGTTGAAGTGTAGTCCATTCTGAAGGCCATAGTCTTTGATCTTCATCAGTAAGTGCTTCAGGTCCTCTTCACTTTCAGCAAGCAAGGTTGTGTCATCTGCATATGAAAGGTTGTTAATGAGCCTTCCTCCAGTCCTGATCTCACATTCTTCTTCATATAGTCCCGCTTCTCGGATTATTTGCTCAACATACAGATTGAATAACTATGGGGAGGGTATGCAGTCCTGACGCACACTTTTCCTGGTTTTATATCATACAGTATATCCCCTTGCTCTTTCCAACGACTGCCCCTTCGTCTGTGTACAGGTTCTGCGTGAGCACAATTAAGTATTCTGGAATTCCCTATTCTTCTCAGTGTTATCCATAATTTGTTATGATCCACATGGTCAAATGCCTTTGCATAGTCAGTAAAACACAGGTAAACATCTTTCTGGTATACTCTGCCTTCAGCCCTTTCACATGCCACCCTGTTTTGTTTTTTTTGAGCACTTCCTCTGTGTCTGGCACTTTGAGGTGCCCCAGACTCACCTTGTATATTCCCCTCCCCAGAATCAGCCAGTTCTCCAAGGAGGCCTTGATCCTTTTATTGGAGAATGGTATTAGAAACTAAGATCTGGCCCCCAGATAAATGCGTTACTTCTGTGTTAGGTCAAAGCTGAGATGGGAAATTTACTGTCTGAATTGTTCCGATTGTTCTCGCCCTTTTCTCCATCTTCCTTCACTGAAGACCCTGGGCGAATACCTCACAGCCTTGTTTCCCTAGGTTTGTCCTCCCAGCAGTTGCATTTGGTCTCTGCAATGTCTGATGTGCCTCACATGACATGTTGACAGTGAACTAATGTCAAAATCCAGATGACCAGAAGGTACCTTAGCTCATCGGTTTCCTTCAGAAAGTGGTCCTTTAGTTGCTTGATTTCTAAGAATGCCTGGGAAGTAATTCAGGGCATAAAATGTGTTTCCACAAATAAATTCCATTTAGGGGGGATTTTAAGAAATGTTTTCACTTGTAAGAAAGAGAGTGGGTAGAGGGAGATCATAGTGCTTCAAGTGCTTCATTTTTTCTGTTTTGCATCTTTAGTTCATGAAAGTTTCTGTTTTCTCATTTCTCTTACAACTCTTTAATGCTTTGTGTGTATTTGATATAGTGCAGGGCCCTTTGTTTTTCCTGTCAGTTTTGATAAGGATTTTCATTTTACAAATTTTCCTGTATTAGCGCCATAGTCCTCTTCAGTTAAGCCTAAAACAGCCTTTTGAATCAGTTGCTTTTTAAAAAATACTGTTTTAGGTAGGAATTTCCTTGTATAACCCATCCACACTGATACTGAAAACCAAAAAAGAAAAAAAAAAAAAACCCAGTGCTGTTGAGTTGATTCCGACTCTTAGCGACCCTATAGGACGGAGTAGAACTGCCCCATAGAGTTTCCAAGGAGTGCCTGGCAGATTTGAACTGCCGACCCTTTGGTAGCAGCCGTGGCACTTAACCACTACGCCGCCAGGATTTCCCACTGATAACTGAGACAGTGGTTATTGTCAGTTCTCGTGCTTAAATGGCCTCCTCCCACCCCTGCTCCCTTCTTCACTCTCCTCTTTATGGTCAAGTGCATTTCAGAAGGGTTTTCAGTCACGTTTCGTGTCTTTTTGCTGATCTGTGCACACACCATCTAGTATTGATTCTTGAAGTTTTGAATAAAGTTATAGGTACACTTATCCATCTTTTGGAGATATTAAACTAAACCCTTTGCCGTCGAGTCAGTTCTGACTCATAGCGACCGTATAGGACAGGGTAAAACTGCCTCATAGGATTTCCTAGGCTGTAAACTTTGCGGAAGCAGACTGCCACATCTTTCTTCTGTGGAGCGGCTGATAGGTTGGAACCACTAACTTTTTGGTTTGCAGCAAAGTCCTTTACCACTGCACCACTGGGGCATTGGAGGTCTTATTGTCATTAGGTGCCGGGGAGTTGGTTCCGACTCCTAGTGACCCTGTGTACAACAGAATGAAACACTCTCCAGTCCTGCGCTATCCTCACCGCCATTGCTGTGTTTGAGCCAATCCTTGCGGCCACTGTGTCAGCCCATCTCGTTGAGGGTCTTCCTCTTTGTTGCTGATACTCTACCAAGCATGATGCCCTTCTCCAGAGACTCATCCCTCCTGATGACATGTCTGGAGTATGTGAGATGCAAGGTGTTTCTATCTTAGCTCCTGCGGAGCATTCTGGCTGTACTTCTTCCAAGACAGATTTGTTCGTTCTTCTGGCAGTCCGTGGTGTATTCAGTATACACACCTTATAATTTTTTTTATTTCTAACGATGGGAAAGTTTGTGCGTATGGGGAGATTTTTCTCTGTACTTATATTTGTTTTCTATCTTTATGTATTCTTTTTGTTCTACTTAGTTAGGATTGATAGGGTATACTTTATATAGGTCTCTGAGTGAAACAAAAGCCTTATACTAGGAGGTCTCTTAAGCCAGGCAGGCTATTTTCTAGAATGCCTGTGATTTTCGGTTCCCACCATTTGAACTTTATCCTTATCTTTGTTCCTAAATCTGTTGAAGCCTCTTGTACTTTTCAATTGTAATTACATAATTTAGTAAACTATTATACAATTGTGTGAAATGTAAATGGAAAAAAGAATTGTAGTTCCTGTATAAATTAATTTGGAATACTTGGGAAAGTCTCAATATAGGTGAATCACACACTCACAAAAAATGACCATCAAACTAGGTGTAGAAGAGAACTGTAAATGTTTAAGAAGAAAAATCATAAAAATACAAATTGCTCGACAAAAGTCTTTAAATTCTTGTCCTGTTTTTAAAAAATAGAAAGTGGAGATAGTAGATGACGTTGTGGTTGTGGTATACACAACAAAGTGTGACTTGTACCTTCCATCAGTAGGTCCACACTGAATGGCCCTCTTCTGAATGAATGTGTATTCATGGGTTGAGTGAAAATAAAATGTTTAAGGTTCGTATGTGTGGCAGTTATTTATTGCAGTGTAATAAGCCATTTCTAAACTTAATGGCTTAAAATAAAAACCATTTATCTGTCATGGAGTTGGGTGGTTATGCTTCTCGTGGTGTTGGCTGGGGCCTAGGGACAGCTGGAAGGTCCAAAATAGCCTCACTCACAGGACTAAGAAGTTGATTCTGACTCTCAGCTGGAGCTCACTTAGGTGTTGACCTAGCCACATCCTCCTCCATGCAGCCTCTCCACCTTCCTAGGTTGGGCTCGAAGACCACGGCAGTCTCAGGGCAGTTGGACTTCTTACGTGGTGGCTAGCGTCCCCCAGAGTACATAAGGCTAAGGCCTGGGACTGGCTCGGTGTCACTTTTGCTACAGTCCATTGGTTACAGCAGGTCACAGGGTCATCCCAGATTCAAGAGGAGACGATTATACAGGGGTGTGAATACCAGGAGGCATGGTTCATTGAGGGTCACCAAAGTAACAGCCTGCCACAGTATGTTTCAGTTTTTTATTTGCATGTTTAATTTTTAAAGCTTTTAATACATTTTCTTAATTGACCGACCAACCGCCAGACCCATTAGCACTGTTAAATGAAAAAGATTCTACTAAATGAAAGTGTTTGCAAGAAAACTTATAATAATTTGCTCAAAGCTCATATTCTTACTAATAAGCATCGGGACATAGCATTTCGGCTCATGTTATTCTGATCCCAAAGCCATTATTCTTTACATTACATCACATTACTGTTGTTTTGGTCACTAGATAGTTATCTTGGCAGCCAGGGTTATAGTATCACTTAAGTAACATTATTGTTGGATACCAACACCTTTGTAATTCTTGTAGCCTTTTAAAAATTAAATTCCTCAAAATAATTAAATGTGGTTATATTTTAGTAGACTCTAGCTAAAGTATCACAGATACGTGTATTTAATTTGGGACATTCATTTATTAACAGGTGGTTATTGAGCACGTAATCTGCCCCAGGCACTGGTGTAGACACTGGCAACACAGTGGGAAAGAAGACAGACAAGGCCCTGCCCTCATGGGGCTTAGATTTGGGTGGGGAAATCATTTCCGGTTCATTTCTGATTCATTCCTGTAGGAAAACTTTTTAAATAATTCTTTTTTAAAAAAGGTGGATTTTAGTTAAAAATAAAGTCTGAGTGTCTGTCCTAAAAAGTAACCGAGCATAGATAGGTTTGTAAAGACCCTGCACTCCAAATCAATGCAAAAGTTAAATGATGAATGTTGGATGAGCTTGAGGTTTGATGGTTCGCGTGGCGGTTAGCTAGTGAACATGTAACTATAGGCTGATAATAAAGATCAGCTGACTTATTAATACCTGGCAATATGTGCCAGCCATACACCCTCCCAAACTTATGTTTGCTCCCTTTATTTGTACTGTAGGCCAAGCAAACTCAATGCATTCTTTTAAAAAAGAAATCTAGAAAATCTACTGCCTCTGCATACCTTTGCCTCAATAGCAGAAGTCTCCCTTTAATTATCACACAGTAAAGAACAAGTTAATGGGGAGGTGATGGGGAGAATCTCAGATCAGTACTGTACTTCATAAGGGAGTAAAATACCCTTTTATTTCTAAGAACTTGGCTAAAGAACTTTAAATGAAGTTAATTTTTTTTTAAAGATTTTTTGCAGAGCCACACACGTTTTAGAACTCATCGAGTCCAGCGTCATCTCCTTTTACAGACGAGCTGTTTCAGGCCCCATCGTGGTTTACCTGACATGTCAGAGCAGAGCTGTTAAACCCCACGGTGCTGGGATTTTTGTTTTTCTGTTTTTCTGCCACACATTTTTCATTCGAAAACTGTACCAAACCCCCTTGGATTGAGTTCAAGACATACTTTTCATAGACCAGATTCTAGTATAAAGTGAATATTTTCCCAGTGAGGTTTCTATGTTAAAAGACTGAAACATCATTTTATGTGGCTGTCGGAAGTTTAGTACCAGAAGGACGTTTTGTATTTGTACGTTTTTAAACACAAGTGGGGCAGGTGTTTCAGAGCAGCTGACACAGACCTTTCACTGCTTTCCTTACCCACAGCCATCGGCGTCCATGTAAACGTTCAGAACCAGGTTTGAGAGCAGCTGACGCAGACCTTTCACTGCTTTCCTTACCCACAGCCATCGGTGCCCATGTAAACGTTCAGAACCAGTCAGCTGACCACATGGGCTCATCTCCTGTGAACTATTACAAAATGAGGTTTTGGATATTTTGGGTTTGTTAGTTGAAATGGCACAAATTCTCTCAAACTTGCTGCCAGTATTTGTTTTCTCTGGCTGATTTTAAGATTTTGTCCTTATCACGAATTTTCAACAATTTGATTATGACATCCACTGGTATGGCTTTCTTAGTATAACTCTTTTGCTTGGGGTTCACTGAGCTTCTTGGATCTGTGTGCTTATGGTTTTCTTCAATTTTAGAACGTTTTCAGGCCTTATTTCTTCAAACATATTTTCTGTGCCTCCCTTCTCTCATTTTTAACTCCAATAATACGTATGTTAGACTACTTGATATTGTCCCAAAGGTTATGGACGTTCTGGCTTTCTGCCCTCACCCCCTCCTCCCAGTCTTTCCTTTTCTGCTTTATTTTGGGTAGTTTCTATTGCTGTGACATCAAGTTTAATGATCTTTTCTTTCACCATGTCTAATATGCTGTTAAACCCATGCAGAATATTTTTCATTTCAGATACACTTCTCATCTCTCTAAGTTCCATTTGAGTTATTTCTTTGTCTTTTTCTAATTCACATATTTTTCCCCTGGTTTGGGTCGTATTCTCCTGCTTCTTTGGTAATTTTTGATAGGATGGCAGACATTGTGAATTTTATTTATTAGGCGCTAGACTTTTTTTTTTTTCAATTCCCTTAAATAATGTTGGACTTTGTTCTGCCATATCATAAAGTTACTAAGCTACTTGGATGCCACGTAAACCAATGACATTTCTGACAAGTATGAATACCATCTTGACTAAATTAAGCAAAACCCTAGAAAAGTGTTAAATGCATGGCTTCACCTTTGTGTGATGCCGGCCCTAAGATGCATTTAAAAATATATGCATTCTAATTTATTTAATTATGTTTACATGTTAAAGTATATAATTAATTATACATTCATATTTATGTTAATAAATTCATTAAATATAGTGGCTGGCAGCACCACATGGCATTTTTTCTTCCTTGTTTTCTTTGATGCATGATGACTGAGGTGGGATGAAATGTATTATGTTTCATCTTATTTTAAAATACTGTTTATGACAGTATTCATCTTCAATGTGATTTTTTTAATGGTTGCTATTAGAATAATTAAATAATTTGGAAACACTTTGAAGTCAATTGTTTAATTGTATCCATGTGAAGGTATAAAGAATAAGATGGCTTTTTCTGGTGTAATAGATGCAGATTTGAAAACGAGATATAAAACTTCCGTCGAATTATTACAGGGGTTTGTTCTGCTTTTACTTGGGAAATGCAGCCTAATAAGTTTTTTCCATGTATGGAGAAATAATTTGTTCACAGTCGGAAGGCAGTACAGCACAAGTAAATATCTATTCTTGTTTTCCCAAGTTAAAATCTTCGTAAAAGTTAACCTTTTTATAATTTGTGCTTTTTAAAACTCTTTTTATCTGCTAAAGCACAGGACTCATTTCCATGATATGTAGATCAGACAGGGGTATTCACTAATTTATTTTTGAAAAATAAACTCTCTGTATTCTGGTCAGGGAGTTTGCTGTTCAGAGACATGGGTCACTGAAGTTTGGGCATTGTCAGTGCCTCGTCAGAAAAATTCTCTTTGGTTCTTACTTTGCATTTCATTAATTCATTTATCTACACCGTACTTACTGCCTGATACTCGTAAAACATACATTTTTATGTGTCTGCTTGGTACTTTAGCATTTTGCATAGCCTTATATTTTCATGATTTTGTTCTAATCTTCACAACTAACTTCTGAAATATTTTAGATTGTAGACCTTGCCAATTCTAAATTAGTCATCTTCTCACTAGTCAGTGAAAGAGTGAGTTGTCCAGTGACCCATCCAGTGAGGCTGGACGTGGCCGAGGTCTCTGAACCCCAGTTCAGATGCCGTCTTTGAGCTGCAGAGGCATGTGCTGAGGGGTTTCGTGTTCGCAGTTTCCCATCTGACTCCATGTTCTGCTTTTCCTGGTATTCCCTTCTGTCTGGCCTAGATGCATTTAACCGTCTACATGTTTGCACTGTGGTTTTCTAGTGATTATCATTCTAATATCTGAAATACATTACTGTGCAAAAACTGAATACTTTTGAGCACCATGCAGAAACTATTGGAGACAGAAAAGTGATAAAATACGAAGTCCTTCCTTAGCACTGACTTTCAGTATACTAGTGGGGAAATTAAGAAGAAATGCAAACTTACCATCCTGAGTTTGAAAGTATCTGGAAGATGTTAAAAATATTAAAATGGTTTTCAGTCCCATGCTGTGCTGAACTCATGAGCGGCCTGCTCTGTTAGTGTTAAGCTGATGAGTAGGGTCCTCTCAGGGGGATGGTGAGGGCGTGCAGTGACTTCCAAGGCCTGGAAAGACAAAGTGATCACATCAGCCATTTAGTGAACCCTCCCTGTGTTAGTCATACATTATCGGACTTAATCTTTGTAGATGTGAAATCTAAGTGTTTATTATCCTTATTTTGCAGATGTAGACCATGGCGATGCTCAATAATTTATCTAAGGCCCACACAGCGAGTAGGCAGCACAGCCAGGATTCACACTTAGGTCCATCACACCAGAAAGCCTGTGTTGTTAATCTTTCCAGAGTCTGCGCTAAAACTACCACTTGCTGTTGAGTAAGTTCCGACTCATGGTGACCCCATGTGTGTAAAATAGAACTGTGCTTCATAGGGCTTTCAGTGGCTGGTTTTTCTCACGCAGGTCGCCAGGCCTTTCTTCCGAGGTGCCTCTGGGTCGACTCTCAAACCTTCAACATTTTGGTTAGCAGCTGGGTGTGTTAATCATTTGTGCCATCTAGGGACTCCAAGCCTATGCTGTTAACCTTTAAAACATTACACCCCATGTGGAAGGGAAACAAGTGACCTTGGCATTTATAGCCATATCCTTTAATCATCTGAATCAACTATTTTGCAGTGAGTATAGAAGAAATGGAAACCCTGGTGGCGTAATGCTTAAGTGCTACAGCTGCTAACCAAAAGATCGGCAGTTTGAATCCACCACGCGCTCCTTGGAAACTCTGTGGGGCAGTTCTACACCATCCTATATGGACACTATGAGTTGGAATTGACTTGACAGCAATGGTTTTTTGTTTTTTTTTAATAGAAGAAATGGATATAAGATATTTCAAGTTAATCTATAAAACCAAAACCAAACCAGTTGCCGTTGAGTCAATCCTGACTCATAGTAACCCTGTAGGACAGAGTAGAACTCCTCCATAGGGTTTCCAGGGAATGATTGGTGGATTTGGGCTGCTCACCTTTTGGTTAGCAGCCAGCTCTTAACCACGGTGCCACCAGGACTCCAAGTTAATCTATAAGGTGTATTATTTCTTTTATGACTTCATTTATGATACTTGAATAGTAAATGTAGTAGGCCTAAGGGAATCAATGCATTTTAAACTTACTTCTGAATTTGTGCGTGGTTTTATTTAGCTAGCTTTTAGGGCATTTAACTTGGATGTCTTATTGTGTGTTCACGTATGGGGCACGTTATACAGTGTCTAGAGCAGTCTTGCGCGATTAAAAAATTAGGTTTTGACTTGTCAAAAGCGTTCTTTACAGATTTCAGCACTGTAAATTTGTGTAATTCTACAGTGTTTTTACTTTTTGAAAGATAACTCCTGAAGCTTTGTCAGCCTGATTCAACAATAATGGTACCATGGCTTTTATAAAGCATCAGATTTCCAAGGTGCTTTTTGACAGAGATTGGTAGGGTGGTTTTCCTTTTGCTTCCTGATTTTGAAACAGCTTTGATCTTATATCAGGATATCAATTGCCAAGATGAAAACTGATTGTATCCTGTATATAGTTTGAAGTTATGTTTGTGAAGTTTGAAGTATTTTTATGAGGAATATTCAGAATGAGGTAGACTTTGGTGATACATTTTTGGAAGGAATTTTGTTATTGATTCCTTATAGTTTGTTTTTTTGGAATTGTATTTCTTTTCAGTTTTGTGTCATTAAATTTTATTTTGTTATCTTTGCAAAGATAGAGCTTTATCCAAATAGCGTATTGTTTGAGAAGCTGCTGGGGATAGAGAATTGGTGGCACGTGTTTCCAAGAGAACCAGTTAATGAGGAATTGCATTTTGAAGAAGATGATGACATAATCCCTTTTTTTCTTCCACAGTGCCCGCCCTCCCCCCCAAATCTGAGCTCTGCGCCGTGGTGTTCATCAGAGAACACAGAAACATTGACTGCCGTACTTTGTCAGTACTCTGCTCTGCTGCGTGGGCTGTCGTCAAGGGTTCTTTACTTTCTGTTCTGTCTGGGCTCCAGAGAGATAGGAGCACGGCTCTGAGGCCCAGGGCAGGGCTGGACTTGCCCGCTCATCAGTTAAGCTTGTCAGCATCTAGCCGACAAGTACATTTTTAGTCTGTCTGATTTGTATCTTCTGGTCCTTTCCTCCCCCACCCTCGCTTGTTTTTTTTTTTTTTTTTTAAATCCAGAAGTTTTGAGTTTTAAATTTCATTTATGTTAGAAGCAGTTCTGTAAACAACAAAACCGACCTATCAATTTTACCCTTGGGGCATCCCCGGTTGTTCCTGGTAGCAGCAGCCGCCAACCTTCCTCCCTGTGAGTGAAAGAAAAGTTCTGTCTGTGAGGTTCCACAAGCAGACACAGAGGAGGAAGGTCCCAATGCGAGGAAGACGCATATCTGCAGAAAAGTTTTACAAAGAGTTCACACAAAAATTCTAAGTCATTTTAATACAAGTTTACTTAACATGTTTTACTGAGTATTTTCTGTTCTTACTCTCTTTCATAGGCAAGAATACGAGTTGGGAGACACAGGTTGTAAGAATTCTGAATCTGACCTAGAGGATTTTTCAGATGAAATAAATGCAGAAAATCTGTATGGCACCTCTCCCCCCAGCACACCTCGGCAGATGAAACGGATGTCAGCCAAACACCAGAGGAATAATGCTGGGAGGCCTGCCAGCAGGGCAAATTTGAAAGGTGAGTCTTAAAAAGATAACACACAAGAAGAGGGCATGACACTTTTTGGTACACAATCTTTTCATAACAGGTAATTATTGATTGATCCTTTCTACCATAATGCTAGTAACTCCTTTTATCTTAAATTTGATCTTAATGCTTATTTGTAATTCATTTTTTAAATTTTTGAATTCTTATCATTAGCAATATTGTTAATAAAGGAGAAAATAATTCTCCAGAGATAGGAAGATGTTCTGAGTAGTTATTAAAGTCAGTGATATGAGAAATTTCTGTTGCTTTTGTTTATATGGGATAGGTATCCTTGTTTTATTCTTTTAGTCTCTTAGGCTCGGATTTCTAGACTCTGTCTGCCCAGAAAAGATGAATTAGACATTTTGGAAGAGATAGAGGCAGCTTTCCTTTCTCAGTATTCCCTAGCAAGCCTGAGATCTATGTTCTCTGCCAATGACCATAAAGCTATCTTTAGTGTCTGGGGCCCTATTTTCTCACTAAGCACTGTGACTAGATGGTACCCATACTTCCATGGACAGAACCTGTTTTCTACTTTTCTCTTTGTTTAGAATCCCAAAGCCCAGAGAGTGTTTTGCTCTGAGAAGCCGAGAATATCTCCGTTTTTATTATCTACTTCCTCCTAGCAGGTCATAACTGTTCTTTCCCTGTAAACAGAGTGAATCATGTGGGGCTCCTGCCCCCTTGTACCCTCCATCATGGCGTGGAAGCCACAGGTCACTGAAAACTTAAGGTTTTAGAATTCCCCTGTTAAATTTAACAGACTGCCCGCCCTAAAGCAGATCCTACAGCATCCTGGAATTCATCCACCTATTACCTCACAAGATAGGGATTTCATTTTTTTTTTTTTTAATCTCATCTGAGAAATTCCCCGTTGTGTGTTCTCCCTATTGACATCAGGTTCATTTCCGTACCCCTCTTTCTTCAGCCAGTGTTCTTGTTTTCTTTCCTCTTTGGCCAGGTTCCTCTCTCCACATATTTCTTCAGTATTTTGACTTCTCGTGGTCGTAAGTTGGCATGCTCACTGTGTCCCTGTCATACCCTTTACTCAACAAAGAAAGAGGGCAAGAGAAGTAGATTTTGTTGTAGTTATTTGTGGGAGTGAAATCTTATCCACGGAGGGATTCCCTAAGTGATAGTCTTGCTTTCAGAAATATTCCCTGAAGTCATCTTAAAGCCAAACAATAGTTCAGCTTAACTAGTAAAAAATGTCTGCCTTGAGCATTATGTTCTTTTAAGAACTATTTTTCTGGGGTCTAATTGACAATAGCAACTCAAAAGATTAGATAGGAACCTTAGGAGGCAGTGAGTTTATATTAATGAGGGAGGAACAACTCAGAAAAGGAGAGTGAGAATGGTTGCACAACTCGAAGAGTGTAATCAGTGTTACTAAATTGTCCATGTAGACACTGTTCAATTGGCGTATGTTTTGCTATGTATATTCTCAACAACCAAGTAAATGAACTTTAGAGACAAAAGAAGTCTTTCCCACTGTGAAGAGGATCTTTTCCTTTTTTTTTTTTTTTAAGCTTTGATTTTAGTAAGATGGTAACCTGTGAATGTTTGCAACTAATAGCTTCCCATTGCAATTTATCATCTTTAAAACCAACTCTTATCCATTTTCTCAAAGAAACATCTCAGATGTAGCAGTATCTCCCGAGTCAGTATTAAATGGTTAATAAATATTTCCTATGTGATAGTAAGGTGAGAAGATGCTAATAGTACATACCTTTTCCTTTACTCATTGGTCTATAATATTTTAGAACAGGATTTGAGAGCACAATTACCCCATTGTGTATATTAAGAAACTGAGGCCCTTGGTTTTAAAGCAACTTCCTTAAGGCTGGAGGCTTAAGATTGTGGCAGGATTATTTTTAGAATAGTTCTCCTGGTACTCGGTTTGAAGTTTTTCCTACAAGCGACCAAGGGGTAAGCTTGTCCGGGCGCAGCACGTGAGGTGTCTGTATCGTGGTTCACGCATCAGTCAGCCGGCCAGTGACCAGGTGTTTGTTGAGCTCCTCCTGTCCTTTGAGGCTGTGTGGAAGGGGGAGGAGAGGGAAGATTGTCTTTTTTTCCTCCTCAGCTTCTTCCCGTTGTTTATTTCGTAAAATCCTAAAATTTTAGAGCTGGAAGGGGTCTAAGAGACCATTGACCCTAATTCCTGCCGCTTTTCAGAAAAAGCTGATGCCCACAGACACTGAACGTCGTAGAGCAGCCTGTGCTTCTGATTCAGGTGGTGCTGTGCCATCTGTAGCAGCATCTTCACAGCTACCACTGACATTCGTTGCCTGCTTACTAGGTGCTAAGAACTGTGCTTAGCACTTCAAAAGAATTTCCTCTGAGATCTCATCATGATAACCCAAGGGGGTCTTACATAGTGTCCATTTGACAGTTTAGGAAGCTGAGCTCAGAGAGTTCCTAGTGATGTTTAGCTTTAAGTGCCCCAGTCATGCATATGATAGAAGGTAGCTTAACATATTTGACATCTGGTGAACCATTTCTTGCCGAAATTCTGGCTCATAAACACCAAGGAAAGATGTCAATGAAGCACCCATGGTGGGCATGTGGGCCATTTAATGTTTTGATAATATGGTATTTGTGTTGTGATGGTGGGATAGTTCTTGAAAGTTTATTTGCTCTCCGAGTGCAGCATGGTGAATAGGATCATCAACTTGGTTTCCAGATTACCTGGATTCTAATCCCAGTTCTGCCACCTTCAGGATATCAAAATCTGTGCCTCATTTTCTTTATCTGTAAAATGAAGACCTGCCTCATAATGTTATTGTGAAGATTATATGTTCAGTAAGTATTAGCTCTCATCATTATTGTACACTAAAGATTTCTTTCCCAATATTTATTGTTTTTTCTATCATTAAAGCGAAATTAAATACATCATTTAATATATCCTTACTAATATTAGTGTCCCCATTTTCAGGACACTGAGTCTTAGAACAAATGATTGTTTCCAGTCATATAGCTACTAAGTTCTGGAGTTAGGACTCCAGCCTGGCCCTGTCCTGCTAGGAGTACAAGTTTCCTTGTAGCTTTCCTGGCTCCTTTTCTTTGTCCCCACTGTATATGCTGCCAACATAGATTCCTTCCTTGCTTCAATCCTTTCTTCTTTCCTTCTTCTCCCTTCTCTCTTTCTCTTTCCTTTCCTCTATCCCCCTCCTCTCTCCTCCTCACCCCCTTCCTTCCTCCCTTTCTCCTTCATTCTTTCCATTGAATTAGAGTTTGAGTGACTCCACAGGCCGTGTTCTGTTGTAGATGATGAATAAGACTTAGTCCCATCTCTCATAGGAAGCACACAAATAAACAAGCAGTACAATATAATGTGGTGTAGAGTGGGATGGAGACTACTCCAGGAACACACAGGACGGGCTATGAGAAGACCTGGGGCTTGGAATACTTCTGGAACAAGTGACATTTGTGCTGTGACCTGAAGGCTGAGTCAGGAAAACCAGCTTTTCAAACTAGCATGTGACTCACAATGATATACTGGTGCCTCAGTATTTTGAAGACCTTTTTAGAATTAATTGGTCAGCTTTATTTAAAAAGCTTTCCATGGAGATAAGTACTTAAAAAAAAAATACAGTCCCACTGCCATTAAGTTGATTCCAACTCATAGTGACAGAGTAGGACAGAGTAGAACTGTCCCATAGGGTTTCCAAGGCTGTAAATCTTCACGGAAGCAGACTGCCACATCCTTCTCCTGCAGAGCGACTGGTGGGTTTGAACTTCCGATCTTTCCTTAGCAGCCGAGGACTTTAACCACTGTGCCACGGGGGCTGAATAAGAACTAGAACATTATTTTTTTCTCACTGCAGCAAGCAAAGGCTCTCTGAATCATACCGTTAAAATATACAACATTCAAAGTTGGTGTGGTACGCCACTGACTGCTCTGACAGGGATCACAATAGCGCGTCCTGGACAGAGCTGGAGAAAAATGTAGAACAAAATTCTAACTCAAAAAGAAAGACCAGTCTTGCTGGTCTGACAGAGACTGGAGAAATTCTGAGAGTATGGCCCCCGGACACGCTTTCAGCGCAGTAATGAAGTAACTCCTGAGGTTTACCCTTCAGCCAAAGATTGAACAGGCCCATGGAACAAAACAAGACTAAAGGGGCGCACTAGCCCTGGGGCAGGGACTGGAAGACAGGAGACAACAGGAAAGCTGGTAATAGGGAACCCAAGATTGAGAAGGGAGAGTGTTAACATGTTGTGGGGTTGTTAACCAGTGTCATACAATAATGTGTGCACTAACTGTTTAATGAGAAACTAGTTTGTTCTGTAAACCTTCATCTAAAGTACAATTAAAAAAAAAAAGTTGGTGTGATGCGATGGATCAATTTTGTGTGGCGTTTCTTGGCATGGTCTTGTAACTCCCATCCAAGTGATTAGGTGGGACTGTGCAAGTAAGGTAATTGTGGCCTACCAAGGGGATTGGTCAGTTTTGCCATCCTGCTAGGGTTAACCTGTCCCATCCCAGAGGCGGGAAGGAGAGAACCTTATCACCACCAAGAAAGCAGAGCCAAGAGCGGAGTGCGTCCTTTGGACCCAGGATCCCTGCACTGAGAAGCTCCTAGGACCAGGAGACCGACAGGGAGAGACCAAGAGGGAGAGACTGAGAGAGAGATCTGTAACACTAAAGACGATGAGAGGTGGCGGCAGAGAAACAGGAAGAAAGGTCAGAGAGAGGTGGCTGGGAAGAGGCTGTCCATCTGTATCCTGAGTGTGCCTGAACCTGAATCGTAATCTGTTACTTCCTTCTAAACCCTGTATCGTGAGTATTGTCCATGAGTTCTGTGTAGCCATTGCGGTGAATTACTGGACCCAGCAGAGAAGTAGAGAGTGCCGTGGGAGGGACAGTTGCTGTCAGAATTGGTAAAGATGGCAGACAGAAGTGGCACATCTAACTTCCGTCTCATGGGAATCTGCCTTGAGCTGTTAATCTTGGTTCTCCTTCCCACTTGTGAAGTTAGAGGAGGTCAGATGCTGCCCCCACACCATTTTTATATTTGAACTCATCTTTTTAATAAATAATAAAAGCAAAATCCATCACCGTCGAGTCCACTCCAACTCAGTCACCAGTAATATTTGCAATTTCATGATTCTCTATTGCTGTGTAGTGGTATAAAAGAGCCCATGAT
The DNA here is from genome assembly GCF_024166365.1 of Elephas maximus indicus. NCBI lineage: Eukaryota > Metazoa > Chordata > Mammalia > Proboscidea > Elephantidae > Elephas > Elephas maximus. Next base: position 232,991,212 of record NC_064819.1, read on the forward strand.
TTTTATTGTGCTCACAACTGTCTTGGTCAGGTGTTGAGGCAGGGCACAGCTTATCTCTATCCCATGATCTCTTCGCTGGAGTGGCCCAGCTGGCTGGAGATGGTTGTCATGGCTCGTCAGGGGCCCTGTTTCTGGAGTCTCAGTTCTCCACATGGCGTCTGATGGGCCCAAACCATCTACAGTGGTTCCTTCACTTAGTTGTCAATAGGATACCTCATTTACAGAGTTTATAACTTATTTAGTTCTTGGGTCGTGCAAATGGTTAACACGTTTGACTGCTAACCAAAAGATTGGAGGTCCAAGTCCACCCAGAGGCACCTCAGAAGAAAGGCCTGGTGATCTGAAAAAATCCACTGGAAACCCTACGGAGCACAGTTCTACTATGACACACATGGCATCACCATGAGCCAAAATTGACTTGGTGGCAGCTAGTTTTTAACTTATTTAGACTTACAGGCTTATAACCTAACATCAGCGATTACTCTCTCTCTAGTTTCTGTCTTTAACCTCCCAGAACTGAAATACTGAGTACTGTTAAGCACTAGCAGAGTTGGGAGGAAATGACAGCTTTCATACAGGCTGATGGGAGTGTAAATTGTCTCAGCCCCTGTGGGAAGTGATTGATTAAAACAGCCAGATTGATGGTGGGTATATCCCTGACCCAGCAAATGGACTCTGGAACTAGACCAGAGACATTTCCATGAATGGACACTAAAAGTCCTACATGGAGATGCAAGTCCTGCAGTGGATCGCGTCATTCACCATTTTGGTTTCTTTACCTAATAGGCAGACGTGTAACAATCAGACAGGAAAGACCAAAACAAACCCTGTCCTAGTGGTTGCCCCTGAGAGGTATTGGGGAGGGGACTGGGCATAGAAGACAAAGGTGAGGTCAGCATTGCCTACAATATGTCATTTCTTTGTATTGATAAGACTTTACAATGCTTGCCGGCTAGATTGTACAAAACTATCTTTCTATTTTTTGCGTTTTCCTGATTTTGTTTCCTAGGAACGTTAAAGACAATGGTTTTCAAAGCACTAACTTCTGCTTTTATAAGCTGTAACAACAGTGATAGGATATCTAGATAAGGATGGCTAGTTCTTTATTACCTAAAAAAAAGGCAATACGACATCCTGACCTATGTAACCTACCAGTTTAGCTTTTGAATTAGCTCCTTGACTAGGCCTCGTTTCATATTTTGATGTGTAACAGAATTTAACTGAGGTGTTATTTAAGACTGAACTTTTGTATGGTTGGTAAGTCACTACCTTAACACTTTAAAGAGGTCTTTTGCAGCAGATTTGCCCAACGCAATATATCGTTTGATTTCTTGACTGCTGCTTCCATAGATATTGATTGTGGATCCAAGTAAAATGAAATCTTTGACAACCTCAATATTTTGTCCGTTTATGGTGATGTTACTTGTTGGTCCAGTTGTGAGGATTTTTGTTTTCTTTATGTTGAGGTGTAATCCATACTGAAGACTGTGGTCCTTGATCTTCATCAGTAAGTGCTTCAAGTCCTCTTCACTTTCAGCAAGCAAGGTTGTGTCATCTGCATATTACAGGTTGTTAATGAGTCTTCCTCCAATCCTGATACCCTGTTCATATAGCCCATTTTATGATTGGGTTGTATTTCTTTTTGTTGTTAAGTTGTTGAAGTTTTATATGTATTTTGTTCATTAGGTTCTTATCGGATATATGGTTTCTCAAGATATTCTCCCAGTTGGTAGCTTGTCTTTTCACTTTTTTGGTAGTCTTTTGATGAACCGAAGAAACAAAAAACCTCTTGTCACCAAGTTAATTCTGACTCATAGCGACCCTATAGGACAGAGTAGAACTGCCCCATAGGGTTTCCAAGGAGCAGCTGGTGGATTCAAACTGCTGACTTTTTGGTTTACAGCCGAGCTCTTATCTACTGTGCTACCAGGGCTCTTGTTGGTGAACAAAAGTTTTTCGTTTTTACGAAGTCCCATTGCTTTGTTTTGTTTTTCACTATTTGTACTTTTGTTATTTTGTAAGGTAATCCGTTGTTAAAGCTAGACCCAACTGCATCGCCATTGCATTTTCTTCAAAGAATTTTATGGTTTTGGTTTGCACATTTAGGCCTTTAATCCAGTTTGAGTTTGTTTTTGTATATGGTGTGAGGCATGGATCCTGTTTCATTTTGTACATGTGAAAATAGTTTTCCCACAAAATTTACTGAAGAGACTCTTCTTTCACCGTTGAATGGACTTAGCACCCTTGTCAAAACTCATCATTTCTGGACTCTCAGGTCTGTTCTGTTGGCCTACGTGTCTGTTGCTGCTCTAGTACCAGGCCATTTTGCCTTTCCACTTTCCTGTCACCTGTTTTAGTGGAAAATATTTGACCTTTCCTTCTCTGACAGGTTTCCACCTTACACAGGTTTTGGCTTTTGCTTTATGTAATCAAGAACATTTCAATAAGTTGTGCAGTATACTGTTTTGCATGCCACAAGGTAGGCTTAAAAGATTTGTATGTCGCCTACAAAAAATTAGTTTTGAAGCTTGCTAAAATGTGAGTCTGCGTACATAGAAAATGAAATCGTGGCATTTTTTTCTCCTTTCAGCGTTATTAGTTGCTGGAATGAGAGCAAGGCTGGGAGGCTGCATCTTTTAATACTTTCATGCTTTGAAATACAACATTGAGTTGGATACATCTGGAATTGTCCAGGTTACCCAGCACCTCTCAGTTAACCCTTTGTTTCCCTTAACCAAAGCAACCAGACCCGTTGCCGTCAAGTCGATTCCGACTCAGAGCGACCCTAAAGTGTAGAGTAGAACTGCCCCATGGGGTTTCCAGGGAGTCCCTGGTGGATTCGAACTGCCAGTCTTTTGGTTAGCAGCCATAGCACTTACCCACTACACCACCAGGGTTTCCTTGTTTCCCTTAGGACCTTTAAATCATGAATTAAAGGAACATGAATGAGTTATATAAACAAAGTAATACTTTTGCACTGTTTACTATGATCACTGTCAAATTGTAAATTGTATGCCAACTTTCTGTGGTCACATCAATAATAATACCACATTACGTTAGTTTTATAAAGGCTTTTGCTATTCGATCCTAAGCTGTAAGCTTTAAAAAAAAAAATTGTTCTTCATTATTTAATTATTTTGTCCTCTGACTCAATCCTGTATCTGGACACGCATACTAGCTGATAGAGCATTCTGGTCTAGGTCCTCATTGTGTCTCTTCTGTAGAGTAGCCTGGTTGATGTCTCTGCTTTTATGGCATCAAGTAGTATCTCTGTGTGCTGATGACTTCCAAATCTGTGTCTCTGGATTTCTCTCCAGACCCATGTATCAGGCATCATCACGTGGATGTACCATGTAGTTGTTAGGTGCTGTTGAGTCGATTCCGACTCCTAGTGACTATATGACAGGGTACATCTGCGCTATAGTGTTTCCTAGGCAGTAATCTCTATGGAAACAGATTGTCAGGTCCTGCTCCTGTGGAGCTGTTGGATGGCTTCGAACCAGTAACCTTTCGGTTAGCAGCACTGAGCTCTTAACCGTTACACCTTCAGGACTTCTTGGATGTAGCAGTGTTCTGTCTCTCTCTCTTCTTCAGTTGTAGGTGATCACTTAGGGAGATTTGACTCAGAGGGTAACTACGTTTTGTACTATAGAGGCAGATATCTAGTTTTAGGTTAATAGTGGTGAATATAAGAGAATATAGCAGAGAAAATGGATAAAATCTTTTAAAAATTTTAAAGAGAAATATTATGTATATGTTCTGATTCATTTAATTATCAGAATATGGTATTTTCTTTTCCCCAGTAACAGCTTGAAAATATAAGTACATGCTAATATCAGTTTTATTGAAACTATTCAGAATAACGTCATATTTTAGAGTAATTTTTTTTTTTCTTAAATAGAAAAAATGAATGCACCAAATCAGTCTCCACACAAAGACACTGGAAAAACAGTGGAGAACGTCGAAGAATACAGCTATAAGCAGGAGAAAAAGATCCGAGCAACTCTTCGAACAACAGAGCGTGATCATAAAAAAAACGTACAGTGCTCGTTCATGTTAGACTCAGTGGGTGGGTCATTGCCGAAAAAATCAATTCCAGATGTGGATCTCCATAAGCCTTACCTCAGCCTCGGCTGCAGCAATGCTAAGCTCCCGGTGTCTATGCCCATGCCTATAGCCAGAACTGCACGCCAGACCTCTAGGACCGACTGTCCAGCAGATAGATTAAAGTTTTTTGAAACATTACGACTTCTTCTAAAGCTTACCTCAGTCTCAAAGAAGAAGGACAGGGAGCAAAGAGGACAAGAAAATACTGCTTTCTGGTTTAACCGATCTAACGAACTGATCTGGCTGGAGCTCCAAGCCTGGCATGCAGGGCGGACCATTAATGACCAGGACCTCTTTTTATACACAGCCCGTCAAGCCATCCCTGACATCATCAATGAAATCCTTACTTTCAAAGTTAACTATGGGAGCTTTGCCTCTGTTAGAAATGGAGCTAGTTTTAATGGTACTTCACTAGAAGGGCAGTGCAATGCCCCCCATGAAACAAAGACTGTGGGTTACTCAACATATCACGAGCATCTCCAACGCCAGAGGGTCTCATTTGAGCAGGTAAAGCGGATAATGGAGCTGCTAGAGTACATAGAGGCACTTTATCCATCGTTGCAGGCCCTTCAAAAGGACTACGAGAAATATGCTGCAAAGGACTTCCAGGACAGAGTGCAGGCACTCTGTTTGTGGTTAAACATCACAAAAGACTTAAATCAGAAATTAAGGATTATGGGCACCGTTTTGGGCATCAAGAATTTGTCAGACATTGGCTGGCCAGTGTTTGAAATCCCTTCTCCTCGACCATCCAAAGGCAATGAAGCAGAGGATGAGGGAGATGACCCAGAAGGAGACTTGGAAGAGCTGGAAAGCAGTGCAGATGAGAGTGAAGGAGAACACACCCCTGGTCGGACGGGGCAGGAGATCAGACAGCCCCCAGAGAACAGTGTCGACATCCAGCCCCAGGACTGTGTGCCAAAGAAGCTTGAACGGCTCGAGTCTGAAGAGGACTCAGCTGGTTGGGGAGCCCCAGACGGCAGTACGGAAGTGGGCTTCAGCAGACACTGTCGAACTTCTATCTATAGACCGTTTGTAGACAAAGCCCTGAAGCAGATGGGCTTACGAAAGTTAATTCTAAGACTTCACAAGCTGATGGACGGCTCCTTGCAAAGGGCGCGGATAGCGTTGGTAAAGAGCGATCATCCCATGGAGGTAGGTTTCTGGTAGGCATAGTGCGGTCTAAGTTGTCCTTAGTGCCGTTACCTATGTAAATTACATGGTGTGCTGGGTGAATTGTTACGCGCTTTCATATTATTCCTCATATATTTTAGGTGTAAATTTCAGATTTAGGATTTTCTTTTTTATTGAGTGCTGTGGTGAATGGGGAAATGCGTGTATGAGAACAGTTTGAAACTTTGTGATTAAGGGCAGAGTGGTACGCAGAGGGAAGAAAATCCAGCCATATAAACAGCAGGTGGGGAAGGACAGCCTAGGTGTAAGAGGGTAGACAGCGGCAGTTGTGGTTGACCTCAAGCTGAGTACGAGCCAGTAGGACAGTCACCATGATACTGAAATCTTTTCACGTGAATATGGCATCCAAGGTCATAGATTTAGCCTTTCCTCTTTTTTTTTTTTTTTTTACGCTAGACCACTCTCTGAGCAGCATGTCCAGTTTTGGTCACTGTATTTTAAGTAGATGTGAATTGTAGAAAAATGTAAGAATGAGCAAAGGAAAAAGTTCACACTATTTCGCAAGGTTAAAGTGTTTAGCCTGAGTAATAGAAGTTTAAGGGAAGGTTTCATTGTTATTAAGTATGTGTTTTGATAAGGGAAGATTTTTGTAAGGAAGTGGCTTCAAGACAGTACACATTTCGTTTTGATAGCTTGAAATCAGAAATTCCTGCTGTTCAGGCTGGTAAAGCTGGAAAGGGAGATGGGGATATTGCTATGGAGAGTCTATAAAAAAATACAGGTAATTTTTCTGTTGTGGTAAGTCTGTAGTCAGAGCTTCGTGTTGCCTTATACCTGTGTTAGTCTGTGATTCTAAATTTTAGTAGCTGTGTATACATACATATGCGCACGTGTGTGTCTGTGTGTACTTTTATGTTTACAGCTTCACTTTGCTGTATGATCTGGCTTGCTTTGGAGTCTGAAATGATAGAACAGAAGGGATTTCTTAAGTACTCCCCACCTGAGAGAACCTGAGTTTGTGAGATTTCTTGTTAATCTGATGGCTAGATGATGAATCCTTAGAGGGGAGAGGGCAAGCATCACAGAAATCTAGTGAGATGTTTACAAAATGAATTAATACATTGTTGCTGTATGTTAAGTGGCTCCTTTACTTTGGATATTATTTTGATTATATTTAAATGAGCTTATACGTACCTATCGTTCCTATCGAAGAATAGCGTTGTGAATGGTTTTTATGTGTAACTTTTTTGTTAGAGCACATGGATTTTTTTCTTTTAGTCCATGAATGGCTATTTTATAATTAGATTTTATTGTAGTGCAGGTTTCAAAATTGGTGAAGCAAAACTGTGGACACATAATAAGGGCTTTGTCATGTACTTCAGATGGTAAATAGCTAACTTTCCGTCTTAAGTTTTTAGTTGGACTGGTTCAGTTTCATCAAGGACACATGTAGGCAAAACAGGGTTGACATGTAATTTTTATTTTGAAGCGCTGGTTTTGAAGTAAAGGGGTGAAAGAGGCTTGGCAGTCTGAGCTGCCTCCATATCCATGGTTGTCACAGAAGAGAGGACTGATGTGTTGAGGGCACCGGGAGCACCTCAGGACTGCTTTGTCTGCCTGCGTTGCCCCCCCCAGATTTTCTCCTCTCCCCTCGATTAACCATTGCTGCTGATGAGAGCGCTTTGCCTCCCAGAGATGTGATGGACCAAGAAAAAGGTCATGAACAAGTGCACTGACTTTCGTGTTGAAACCGACAGTTGCAGACTGCAGCGGGGTATCCCCATCGCTTTGGAATCCCGTCGAGGTTGTGTTCTTTTGGTTTGAGTAACTGAGGTTTAACTGAAGAGGTTATCTTTGTAGAGAAAAGAAACACAGGAATTCAAAGCTTATAACACACATGAACTAGATACTGTTTATTAGAATTATCTGTAGGTTGCTTCCTGTTCAGAAAAATGAACTACAGAAGCTCCTGTTTTAAGTTTTCGTTTATAAAATGTTACATATTTGTCAAGTAATGGAAGAGAAGCAGAAAACTAAGGTTGGGATTCTATATTGGAGAGTAATCTAAACTAAAAAGAGGAGGCTTTGAAATTATAATTCACAGACTAGGAAAGTAGGGTTCTATTTTTATTCCCATTTTCAGGAAGATAATTTCTGTAGGGGAAGGCATATGTATATATATGTGTATGAATGTATGTGTACTCCCTGGGCTGGCTTGTTTTGTTTTAGTTTTTTTAACTAAGTGTGTCAGGGAATAACTGGGCTCTATTTCTTGCTATGCCTCTTTCTAACCACATAGCTTTGGGTAAATGACTTAATCTATCTAAACCTAAGTCTTCTCATCTGTAAAATGGGTATAAAAAATACCTTCCTGCCTACCTCACAGGGTTGTTGTGAGGTTTAAAAAGATATTTGTATAATGATAAAATGCTTTATAATTCAAATATAGACTTTGTTTTTGAAGTTTTGTTACATGTTATCCTCTCCTTTGAGTTTTATTTATTTTGCCCATTTTCTGCTGGGTTATCAGTCACCAGTGTAGCTATTTATATTTTATAGATGTTACGCGGTTTCCTGTTATGGTTGCGAAGTTTCTTTCACCTAGAGCGCAGTGTTTAAATACGTTTCTTTTTGTCATTAGCCTTATAGTATATAGTCACGACAGTTTTCCGTAGTACTTCACAGACACACACTTCTTCCCCCATCCTCTTCAAGGTGGTCATAGCAGACGTTTATGATATAGTTAGCTTCATTTATCACAGTCTACATGCTATGCTGGGATCCCTCAGCGCCCTGGTTGGTTTTTTTTAAACTTGCATGCAGTAAAGTTTATTCTTCGTGTTGTACAGTGTTATGGGTTTTGTCCATTTATTTTAAATACCCATAAAATATTTGAGTTGTAAGTTGTGATATGGTTATTTTATTTGCCTTCTCTTTTGCTTTCCCTGTGAAATTTATGTATTTTCAGAAGAGAAAGATAAAATGAAAATTTGTATTTTAATATTCTGTACGAACGATTGCATGTTACCTTAAGTTTTGGTAAGATTTTTGGCCACTTTCTTGTTATTTTGCATTAGAAATGATCATGTAGTTTTAAGTTTATTAGCCAATATAATATTGTTTGTCTTTGGATTCTAACAATAATTTTGCTTTTTTTTTTTTATATATATAAACACAAGAAACCCTGAAGAGGCTGCCTTTTATGTCAGAATGGACAAAGCATGTTGAAACTAAAGAAAGAAACCCATTGCCATCAAGTTGATTCCGACTCATAGCGACCCTCTAGCACAGAGTAGAACTGCCCCATGGAGTTTCCAGGGAGTGCCTGGTGGATTCAGACTGCCAGCCTTTTGGTTAGCAGCCATGTGTTTAACTAGGAAATATATAATAACAACTGTCGTTTGTTGGGGATATACTATGTGGTAGATAGCACAACCCTATGGACTGGTGCTTTTATGTCTCCATTTTACAGTTAAGAGAGAGTAGGTAACTTTCACAAAATCATGGAACTATAAATTGCTGGCGCAGGGTTCCAGAGCCAGGCTGCAGATACTAGAAACTCTATGCTAATAGTTTCCAAACCTGGCTGCATATCACCATTACCCAGGGAGTCTGAACATACACACGCCTGCCCAGAGGCAGGGCAGATCGGAATCTCCCAAGCTAGGACATTAGCGTGGATATTTTTGACAAAGTTCTGAGGTACTCAGTTGTAGCCAGAGCATTGGAAACACTAATTAGGCTTTACGATCAGTGGTTATTAATATAGTTATTATAGCTAGCTTTTTATTTGTTCTAATCATCGGCTGTCTGATTACATAAATAAAATTACACATACTTTTAAATTGAGTGACAACCTAACAAGCAAATACCTGTTCATTTGCCTGTAGGTTTTCTGTCTTCTTAAAAGAAACATACATATATGAGGGGAAATAGGAAGCTGTGCTACCTTGTTTTTGACTGCAGTGATCCAGTTGGATCAAACCTGATATAAGATGGAAATAAGATGGAAAACATCAGAGAGAGAACAGGAGCTGTCAGCTTATGAAAGAGAACTGGATCCCATGATAAGAACACATAACAGTAATATGAAGAAGAGTGGCTAACTAAGTGAGCAGTTACTATGTGCCCGGGGAGGCTGAATAACTCACTCACCGTGGCACCTTCAGTAAGTGGCTGAGGGAAGCCTGGCTATAAAACCACGCTCTAAACCATCACCGTACACTGCCTCCAAAAGTTACATTTTGCCCCGCATATGGTTTTAAATATTTTTTGTCTTAGTGACTAAAAAAAAAGCCAGTTGCCATTGAGTCATTTCCAACTCATAGCACTTAAAAATTGGAAGATTTTAAATGAAAGCCTGGATTTTTGGTGTCTCTAGGTATGCTGGAAGGTCTGTCCACGCTAAGTGCTCATTTTCACATGGTATTAGTTGGCTGGAGACCCCCCCTCCAAAAAAAAAAAAAAACCCTGTTGCCATGGAGTCGATTCTGACTCATAGAGACCTTACAGGACAGGGAAGAACTGACCCATAGGGTTTCCAAGGCTGTAATGTTTATGGAAGTAGACTGCCATCTCTCTCCCTTGGAGCAGCTGGTGAATTTGAACTGCCAGCCTTTTGGTTAGCAGCCAAGCACTTAACTACTGTACCACCAAGGCTCCCATCATTTCTTATTACCTTCCAGCAACCCTAGTCCACTTATTTACATAGCCTACCTGCCCCAGTAGGGATTTCTGTATGGGTTTGACCCCTAGTGCAGAATCACAGAAACTAAATTTTAAAGGGTCATGTAAAGGCTAAACAAGAAAAAACCCAAACTCGTTCCTGTTGAGTCGATTCTGACTCATAGCAGCCTTATAGGACAGAGTAGGACTGCCCCATCAGGTTTCCAAGGAGAGGCTGGTGGATTTGAACTGCTGGCCTTTTGGTTAGTAGCTGTAGCTCTTGACCACTGTGCCACCAGGGCTTCAAGTAAAGCCTGCTTTAGTCTAATCCTTAATTTTTTACAATAACATGCTTTCTTTTGTTTTATTTGTTTATTAATGTATATGAAGAACCATAAGTCCTTGGTTGTCCTCTACTACCCCTGCCCAGAGTAGTAATCATTTGATTTGTAACTTCTAGTCTTTTCTGTGCTTATGTTGTTAGGTGCCATCAAGCTGGTTCCAACTCATAGCAACCCCATGTAAAACCAGCCCAAACGCTGCCTGGTCCTGCGCCATCCTCACAGTCTTTGCTATGCTGGAGCCCATTGTTGCAGCCACTGTGTCATCTCATTGAGAGTTTTCCTCTTTTTTGCCGACCCTCTAACTTGACCAAGCATGATGTCCTTCTCCAGGTACTGGTCCCTCCTGAAAACTTGTCCAAAATATGTGAGACAAAGTCTTGCAGTCCTTGCTTCTAAGGAGCATTTTGGCTGTACTTCGTCCAAGGCAGATTTGTTCGTTCTTCTGGCAGTCCATGGTATATTCAATATGGTTCGCCAACACCATCATTCAGGTATCAGTTCTTCTTCTGTCTTCCTTACTCATTGTCCAGCTTTCACATGCATATGAGGCTTTTGAAAACACCATGGCTTGGGTCAGGTGCACTTTAGTCCTCAAAGTGACATTGTTGCTTTTCAACACTTTAAAGAGGTCTTTTGCAGCGCATTTGCCCTATGCAATGTGTCCTTTAATTTCTTGACTGCTGCTTTCATGGATGTTCATTGTGGATGCAAGTAAAATGAAATCCTTGACAACTTCAGTCCTTTCTCCGTTTATCATGATGTTGCTTATTGGTCTAGTGTGAGGATTTTTATTATCTCTGTGTTGAGGCATAATCCATTCTGAAGGCTGTTGCCTTTGATCTTCATCGGTAAGTGCTTCAAGTCCTTTTCATGTTCAGCAAGTAAGGTTGTGTCATCTGCATGTTGCAGGTTCTTAATGAGTATTCCTGCAGTCCTGATGCCCCGTTCTTCTTCATATAGTTCAGTTTCTTGAATTACTTGCTCAGCATACAGATTACATAAGTATGGTGAAAGCATACCACCCTGAGGCACACTTTTCCTGACTTTAGACCACGCGGTATCCCCTTGTTCTGTTTGAACAACTGCTTCTTGGTCTATGTACAGGTTCTTCACGAGCACAATTAAGTGATCTGGAATTCCCGTTTTTGGGAGTGTTATCATAATTTGTTACGATCCACACGCTGCAATGCCTTTGCATAGTCAATAAAACACAGGTGAACATCTTTCTGGTATTCTCTGCTCTCAGCCAAGACCTCCCTGACATCAGCAATGATATCCCTCTTTGCACATCTTCTGAATGGGCTCGAAGTTTTGGCAGTTCCCTGTTGATGTACTGCTGCAACTGCTTTTGAACGATTTTCTGCAGAATTTTACTTGTGTGCAATATTATTGATATCGTTAGATAATTTCTACGTTCTGTTGGATCACCTTTCTTCGGAATGAGTTCTCATATGGATCTCTTCCAGTTGGTTGGTCAGGGAACTGTCTTCCAAATTTCTTGATACAGATGAATAAGCACCTCCAGCGCTGCATCCATTAGTTGAAACATCATCATTGGTATTCTGTCCATTCCTGGAGCCTTGTTTTTTGCCAATGTCTTTAGTGCAGCTTGGACTTCTTCCTTCAGTACCATCAGTTCTTAATCATATGCTACCTCCTGAAATGGTTGAACACCAACCAATTCTTTTTGATACAGTGACTGTATATTCCTTCTACCTTCTTTCGATGCTACTTGCATCATTCAATATTTTCTCTATAGAATCTTTCAGTATTGTAACTGGAGCCTTGAATTTTTTCTTCAGTTCTTTGAGCTTGAGAAATGCCAAGTGTGTTCTTCTCTTTTGGTTTTCTAACTCTGGGTCTTGCACGGTTGTTATAGTACTTTACTTTGTCTCCTCAAGCCACCCTTTGAAATTCTCTGTTCAGCTGTCTTCTCCATTTCTTCTCTTTGCTTTAGCTACTCTTAAGTTCAAGAGCAAGTTTCAGAGCCTCTTCTGACATCCATTTTAGTTTGTTTCTTTGCAGTGACCTTTTGCTTTCTTCTTGTATGATGTCCTTGATGTCATTCCACAGCTCATCTGGTCTTTGGTCATTAGTGTTCAGTGTGTCAGATGTATTCTTGAGATAATCCTGAATTCAGGTGGGATGTACCCAGGGTCATATTTTGGCTTTTGTGGACTTGCTCTAATTTCGTTCAGCTTCAACTTCAACTAGCATATGAGCAGCTGATGGTCTATTATGCAGCCGGCCCCTGGCCTTGTTCTGACTGATAATATTGAGCTTCCACATTGTCTTTTCCCACAGATACAGTCGATTTGATTCCTGTGTATTCCATTTGGCGAGGTGCATGTGTATAGTTGCCGTTTATTGTTGACAAAAGGTATTTGCATTGAAGAAGTCATTGGTCTTGCAAAATTCTATCATGCAATCCCTGGTGTCATTTCTATCACCAAGGGCATATTTTCCAACTACCAATCCTTCATTGTTTCCAACTTCCGCAGTCTAGTCACCAGTAATTATCAGTGCATTTTGATTGCATGTTTGATCAATTTCAGACTGCAGAAGTTGGTAAAAGTCTTCAGTTTCTTCATCTTTGGCCTTAGTGGTTGGTGTGTAAATTTGAATGATAGTCATATTAACTGGTCTTCCTTGTAGGCGTATGGATATCATCCTATCACTGACAGCATTGTGGTTCAGGACAGATCGTGAAATGTTCTTTTTGACGATGAATGTGACGCCATTCCTCTTCCAGTTGTCATTCCTGGCATAGTAGACCATGTGATTGTCCAGTTCAAAAGGGACAATACCAGTACATTCCAGCTCACTAATGCCTAGGATATTGATCTTTATGTGTTCTGTTTCGTTTTTGATAACTTCCAGTTTTCCTAAATTTGTAGTTCATACATTCTGTATCCCAATTATTAATAGATGTCTGCAGTTCTTTCTTCTCATTCATTATATGAATAGATATATTTTTGTCGTATAAGGTATGTTTTGTTTTGTTTTCAGACAAAGGTAACGCCATCTGTATTCTAGTATAACGTGTTCCCCATTTGGACCTTTCCGTGCCAGTATACATAGCTCTGCTTCAATTCCACTTAAAAACTATAGTGGTATTCCATTTGAATGGACCATAACTTATTTAACCATTTCACTCTTAATGAGCTTTTCATTTTCTGTTTTACTCTTGAAATGTAGTTACAAATATCTTTGTAATAGACCTTTTTGAGCTTTTGCTATTATTTTTCTAAGAATGGTTCATTAAAATGGAATTTATAGGTCATAGGGTATATACATTTAAATCTTTTATAGATACTGCCAAATTGCCCTCCAAAAAGGCAGTATTAATTTACGCTTTCCTCACAACATAGGAGAAATCCTATTTTTCCTCATTTTTATAACCTTGATTAGTAAAAAATATAATCTGAATTTAATCTTTAGCCTCCTGCATTTCTAGTGGCGTGGGGCCTCTTTCTCATTGAGGGTCTTCCTCTTTTTCGCTGACCCTCTACTCTACCAACCGTGATGTCCTTCTTCAGAGAATGCTCCTTCCTGATAAGACGTCCAAAGGATGTGAGATGAAGTCTTGCCATCCTCATTTCTAATGAGCATTCTGGTTGTACTTCTTTCAGGACAGATTGGTTCCTTCTTCTGGCAATCCGTGATGTATTCAGCATTCTTCACCAACTCTGTAATTTACAGGCATTGATTCTTCTTCAGTCTTTCTTATTCATCACCCAACTTCTGCATGCATATGAGGCAATTGAAAACACCGCGGCTTGGGTCAAGGCGCACCTTAGTCCTTAAAGTGACATCTTTGCCTCGTACTTTAAAGAGGTCTATTGCAGCAGATTTGCCCAGTGCGTTGCATTGTTTGGTTTCTGGACTGCTGCATCCATGGGCATTTGTTATGAATCCAAGTAAAATGAAATCCTTGACAACTTCAGTATTTTCTCTGTTTATCATGATGTTGCTTATTGGTCCAGTCATGATTTTTGTTTCTTTATGTTGAGGTATAATCCATACTGAAGGCTGTGGTCTTTGATCTTCATCAGTAAGTGCTGCAAGTCCTCTTCACTTTCAGCAAGCAAGGTTGTGTCATCTGCATAACGTAGGTTGTTAATGAGTCTTCCTCCAATTCTGATAGTCCAGCCTCTCGGATTATTTACTGTATAGCATAGAGATTAAGTATGGCGAAAGGATACAACCCTGAAGCACACCTTTCCTGACTTTAAACCACACCATATCCCCTTGTTCTCATCAAATGACTGCCTGTTGGTCTAATTACAAGTTCCTAATGAGCATAATTAAGTGTTCTAGAATTCCTGTTCTTTGCAGTATTATCCGTAATTTGTTATGATCCACACAGTTGAATGCCTTTGCATAGTCAGTTAAACACAGGTGAACATCTGTCTGGTATTTTCTGCTTTCAGCCCGTCACATCCCTCGGTTTCTGCACTTTCTGAATCTGGCTTGAATTTGGCAGTTGCCCGTCGAGGTACCGGGACAGCCAGTTTTGAACGGTCTTCAGCAAGATTTTACTTGTGTGTGATATTAATGATATTGTTAGATAATTTTCATATTATTTTCGGTGACCTTTCTTTGGAATGCATACAAAAACGGATCTCTTCCAGTCAGTTGGCCGGGGAGCTGACTTCCAGATCTCTTGGCGTAGGTGAGTGAGCACCTCCAGCCCTGAGTATATTTGTTGGAACATCTCAGTGGGTGTTCCATCAATTCCTGGAGCCTTGTGTTCCACCAGTGTTTTCAGTATGCCTTGGACCTCTTTATTACCATTGGTTTGGGATCATATGCTACCTCCAGAAATGGTGGACCGGTTCTTTCTGGTACGGTAAGTCTGTGTATTGCTTCCACCTTCTTTTGATGCTTCTTGCATCATTTAGTATTTTTTCCCGTAATACCCTTCACTATTGCAATTTGATGCTTGAATTTTTTCTTCAGTTCTTGCAGGTTGAAAAGTGCCAAGCATGTTCTTCCCTTTTGGTTTTCTATCTCTAGGTCTTTGCACATTTCATTAAAATTTACTTTACTTAAAATAATTAAGCCTTTATTTTTTAGAGCAGTTTTAGGTTTATAGAAGAATGAAGCAAAAAGTACAGAGTTCCTAAATGCTCTCTATTCCCCTGTCCAAACCTATTGGTGTCGAGTTGATTCCAATTCATTGTGACCTTATAGGACAGAGTAGAGCTGCCCCATTGGGTTTTCAAGGAGCAGTTGGTGGATCATACCTCTTCATTAGCAGCTGAATGCTTAACCACTATTATTAGCATCTTGATTTCCTGCGGTACATTTGTTTCAATTGATGAACCGTCAGTTGATCCATTATTATTAACTTGTCCATAGTTTACATTATGATTCACTCTTAGTATCGTAAAGTTCTGTAAGTTTTGACAAATGCATTGCATGTATCCGCCGTTACGGGATTATGCAGAATCATTTCACTGTCCTAAAAATGCCCTGTGCTATACCTATTCACCAATTCTTTCTAAACCATTGATCGTTTTTACCATCTTTATAGTTTTGCCTTTTCCAGAATGTAATATAGTTGGATTCGTACATTTCAGACTGGCTTTCTTCACTTAGCAGGATACATTTAAGGTTCCTCCATGTCTTTTCATGGCTTGAGTTGTCATTCTGGGGGGATTGTTTGTTTTCTTTAATCACCGAAAAACATTCCATTGTATGAATCTACTGCAATTTATCCATTTACCTATTGGAGGATATCTTGTTGTTGTTGTTAGGTGCTGTCGAGTTGGCGCCTACTCATAGCGACCCTATACACAACAGAACGAAACACTGCCCGGTCCTGCTCCATCCCTAAAATCGTTGTTATGCTTGAGCTCATTGTTGCAGCCGCTGTGTCAATCCACGTCCTTGAGGGTCTTCCTCTTTTCCGCTGACCACGTACTTTGCCAAGCATGATGTACTTCTCCAGAGATTGATCCCTCCTGACAACATGTCCAAAGTATATAAGATGCAGTCTGGCCATCCTTGCTTCTAAGGAGCATTCTGGTTGTACTTCTTCCAAGACAGATTTATTCGTTCTTTTGGCAGTCCATGGTACATTCGATATTCTTCGCCAGCACCACTGTTCAAAGGCATCAGTTCTTCTTCGATCTTCCTTATTCACTCTCCAGCTTTCACATGCATACAATGCGATTGAAAATACCATGGCTTGAGTCAGGCGCACCTTAGTCTTCAAGGTGACATCTTTGCTTTTCAACACTTTAAAGAGGTCCTTTGCAGCAGATTTACCCAATGTAACACATCTTTTGATTTCTTGACTGCTGCTTCCGTGGCTGTTGATTGTAGATCCAAGTAAAATGAAATCCCTGACGAATTCAGTCTTTTCTCCGTTTATCATGATGTTGCTCATTGGTCCAGTTGTGAGGATTTTTGTTTTCTTTCTGTTGAGGTGCAATCCATACCGAAGGCTGTGGTCTTTGATCTTCATTAGTAAGTGCTTCAAGTCCTCTTCACTTTCAGCAAGCAAGGTTGTGTCATCTGTATAACGCAGGTTGTTAATGAGTCTTCCTCCAATCCTGATGCCCCATTCTTCTTCTTATAGTCCGGCTTCTTGGATTATTTGCTCAGCATACAGATTGAATAAGTATGGTGAAAGAATACAACCCTGACGCACACCTTTCCTGACTTTAAACCACTCAGTATCCCCTTGTTCTGTCCAAACAACTGCCTCTTGATCTATGTAAAGGTTCCTCATGAGCATAATTAAGTGTTCTGGAATGCCCATTCTTCGCAATGTTATCCATAATTTGTTATGATTCACACAGTCAAATGCCTTTGCATAGTCAATAAAACACAGGTAAACATCCTTCTGGTATTTTCTGCTTTCAGCCAGGATCCATCTGATATCAGCAATGATATCCGTGGTTCCACGTCCTCTTCTGAAACCAGCCTGAATTTCTGGCAGTTCCCTGTCAATATACTGCTGCATCCATTTTTGAATGATCTTCAGCAAAATTTTACTTGCATGTGATATTAATAATATTGTTTGATAATTTCTGCATTCAGTTGGATCACCTTTCTTGGGAATAGGCATAAATATGGATCTCTTCCAGTCAGTTGGCCAGGAAGCTGTCTTCCATATTTCTTGGCATAGACGAGTGAGCGCCTCCAGCGCTGCATCCATTTGTTGAAACACCTCAACTGATATTCCATCAATTCCTGGAGCCTTGTCTTTCGCCAATGCCTTTAGAGCAGCTTGGACTTCTTCCTTCAGTACCATCGGTTCCTGATCATATGCTGCTTCTCGAAATGGTTGAACATCAACTGATTCTTTTTGGTGTAATGACTGTATTTCTTCCATCTTCTTTTGATGCTTCCTGCGTCACTTAGTATTTTCCCCATGGAATCCTTCACTATTGCAACTTGAGGCTTGAATTTTTTCTTCAGTTCTTTCAGCTTGAGAAACACTGAGGTGTTCTCCCCCTTTGGTTTTCCATTTCCAGCTCTTTGCACATGTCACTATAATACTATACTTTGTCTTCTCGAGCTGCCCTTTGAAATCTGTTCAGTTCTTTTACTTCATCAATTCTTCCATTTGCTTTAGCTGCTCGACGTTTGAGAGCAAGTTTCAGAGTCTCCTCCGACATCTATCTTGGTCTTTTCTTTCTTTCGTGTCTTTTCAATGAGCTCTTGCTTTCTTCATGTATGATGTCTTTGATG
The DNA here is from genome assembly GCF_024166365.1 of Elephas maximus indicus. Taxonomy (NCBI): domain Eukaryota; kingdom Metazoa; phylum Chordata; class Mammalia; order Proboscidea; family Elephantidae; genus Elephas; species Elephas maximus. Next base: position 233,009,169 of record NC_064819.1, read on the forward strand.
TCATTCCACAACTCGTCTGGTCTTACGTTACCAGTGTTCAATGTGTCAAATCTGTTCTTCAGATGGTCTCTAAATTCAAGTGGGATATACTCATGGTCATATTTTGGCTCTCGTGGGCTTGCTCTGATTTTCTTCAGTTTCAGCTTGAACTTGCATGTGACCAATTGATGGTGTGTTCCACAGTCGGCCCCTGGCCTTGTTCTGACTGATGATGATATTGAGCTTTTCCATCGTGTTTCCACAGATGTAGTCAATTTGATTTCTGTATGTTCCATCTGGCGAGGTCCATGTGTGCATTCACCGTTTATGTTGGTGAAAGAAGGTATTTGCAATGAAGAAGTCGTTGGTCTTGCAAAATTCTATCATTTGATCTCCGGCATTGTTTCTATCACCAAGGCCATATCTTCCAACTACTGATCCTTCTTCTTTGTTTCCAACTTTTGCATTAAAATCACCAGTAATTATTAATGCGTCTTGATTGCACGTTCGATCAATTTCAGACTGCAGCAGCTGATAAAAATCTTCTATTTCTTCATCTTTGGCCCTAGTGGTTGGTGCGTATATTTGAATAATAGTCTTGTTAACTGGTCTTCCTTGTAGGCGTATGGATATTATCCTATCACTGACAGCGTTGTACTTCAGGATAGATCTCGAAATGTTCTTTTTGATAATGAATGCAACGCCATTCCTCTTCAAGTTGTCATTCCCAGCATAGTAGACTATATGATTTTCCGATTCAAAATGGGAACACCGGTCCATTTCAGCTCACTATTGCCCAGGATATCGATGTTTATGCGTTCCATTTCATTTTTGACGATTTCTAATTTTCCTAGATTCATACTTCGTACATTCCAGGTTCCGATTACTAACGGACGTTTGCAGCTGTTCCTTCTCATTTTGAGTCGTGCCGCATCAGCAGATGAAGGTCCCGAAAGCTTTACTCCATCCACGTCATTAAGGTCGACTCTACTTTGAGGAGGCAGGTCTTCCCCAGTCATCCTTTGAGTGCCTTCCAACCTGGGAGGCTCATCTTCAGCACTATATCAGGCAATGTTCTGCTGCTATTCATAAGGTTTTCACTGGCTAATGCTTTTCAGAAGTAGACTGCTGGGTCCTTCTTCCTAGTCTGTCTTAGTCTGGAAGCTCAGCTGAAACCTGTCCTCCATGGGTGACCTTGCTGGTACCTGAATACTGGTGGCATAGCTTCCAGGATCACAGCAACACACAAGCCCCCACAGTACGACCAACTGACAGACACGTGGGGGAAGGATATCTTGGTTGCCTCTGATTTTTGGCAGTTTTGAATAGTGGTTGTGTAAACATCTGTTTTCTGCTCACTCGGGTAAATACTCATGAGTGCTGTTGCCGGATTGGATGTGAATTCTATGTTCAGCTTGGTAAGAACCTGTCAAACTGTGTTTCAACGTGGCTGCCCCATTGTGGGTTCCCAGGAGCAATGAGTGAGAGTTGCTGTTGCCTCACATCCTCACCAGCATCTGGTTTTGTCAGTGTTTGGGATTTTAGCCATTCTAAGACGTGTGTCATGGTATCTCATTGTTGTAATTTCTGGTTCTGTAGTGACATGTGATGTTGAACATCTCATGCTTATTTGCCTTCCACATTTCCTCTTCGGGGAGGTGTCTCTTCACGTCTTTTGCTCCTTTTTTAACTGGGTTGTTTGTTTTCTTATTGTTGAGTTTTAGGAGCTCTGTGTGTATCTTGGACACAAGTCTTTATCAGATAATGTGTTTTGCAGATATTTTCTCCAATCTTGTATATTCATTCTAACAGTGCCTTTCACAGAGCAGAAGTTTTTAATTTTAATGAAGTTCAACTTCTGTTCTTTTCTCTCATGGATTGCTCTTGGTGGTGTATCTAAAAACCCATAATTAAACCTAAGTTCACCCAGAGTTTCTCCTGTGTTATCGTCTAGAAGTTTTATAGTTTTGCTTTACAGATTCAGGATTGACCAGTTGATTGATTTATTAATTGTGCCGGAGACCAGTTCTCCCTGTTCTTTCAGAAAGTTCTGGGCTGTATTCTTTTGTTTGTTTTTTGCACATTACTTTCTTTTACTTTATTAAAAATTTGTCAAATTGACACAAAATACCATTAAGATTATTATTGTAACTATATTGTATTTTTATTCATTTCCTTTTATTAGTGAGTCTTACCAATTTGGCGGAATTGATTGGGATTTTTATGCCATATTTAATCTTGTATTTCTCTCAAGAATGAAATAATAGGAAATAATCCCATTCTTGCAACTTAATGCCTCTTGCCCCACTCTCTTTATTTTACTGAGATAATTTGGAGTTTAAGATCCAGGCTTTTTTCTTACAGTGTGCTATTTTTGTATTTCAAATAGTCCTTTCTAGAAATTTAGTACAGTGCGTAGTCAGATTAGCACATAAATGGATCTACCTGTAAATTTTCCTGGATTTACTGCTTGTCACTTCCTAGGTTGTTTTCTTTCCCTGTCTTGAGATCTTTATTCTGTTTCATTTGGCTAGACTCTAGCATACTTTCTTCAGTAGTTTTTTAGAGAAGGTAAATGAATTGTACTTTGAGTTCTTATCTAGTTCAAAGAATCATTTTCTTTCCTTTTTTTGTTTTTTAGTGAGGGGTTATTCATATATTGGTGATATGTCGACTGGGCGAAAACTCTTCTTTATCTCTTCTTTTGTTCTTTCTAGAACTCCTGTTATGTTACAGCTCTTAGGTCTGACTTCGTGTTTCTTATTTTTCACTCGGCATTTCCATTCCTTTTGCTTTGTGTTATAGTGATCATTTCTGTGGTTAATTTCTAAGTTGTTAGTCCAGTTTTTGACAATGTTCTTTCTGTTTTCACTGCCTCTGTTGGCTTCAATTTAGAACTCTTGGTTTGTTCATTTTTATTTCAGAGGGCTTTAGTGAAGAGTTGTTTTAGAGTAGTTTTATGATTCTCTCCTGTTTCGTACAGAAACCCGGTTTCAACTGAAACCAGCTATCCTGATTCTTCACCCTGAGCCCCTCACTAAAACTGCCATTTCCCCTGAAGAGCTTAGTAATTTTTAAAAGTCAATTCCCATTTGTGTGGACCTGCACGCGTTGCCTTGCCACACACCACACGGGACAGCATGTCCTCAGCAGCTATGTGGACCTGCATGTATTACCCTGCCACACACCAAATGGGAGTACATGTCCTCAGCGGCTGTGTGGTCAGCCTGTGTGGACCTGCACGCATTGCCCTGCCACATACCACACAGGAGAGCGTGTCCTCAGCAGCTGTGTGGTCAGCCTGTGTGGTCAGCCTCTGTGGACCTTCGTGCATCACCCTGCCACATACCACACGAGAGAGCGTGTCCTCAGCGGCCGTGTGGTCACCCTGTGTGGACCTGCACGCATTGCCCTGCCACACATCGCACGGGAGAGCATGTCCTCAGCAGCTGTGTGGTCAGCCTGCGTGGACCTGCACGCATCTCCCTGCCACACACCACACGGGAGAGCGTGTCCTCAGCAGCTGTGTAGTCAGCCTGTGTGGACCTGCACACATTGCCCTGCCACGTACCACACAGGAGAGCGTGTCCTCAGCGGCTGTATGGTCAGCCTGTGGGGCTCTCCCAGGCGGTGCTGTCTGACATTGTTGAGAGGCGGGCAGGGGGCTGCTCTGTTTCCTGGTGAGCAGGTGGGGACTGGAGAAAATGCCGAAAAAAACTCTTCAGAATTATACAGACAAAGTTTCCTGAATGTTACAGAACGTGAGGGAAACATTTCATCTGATGTCATTCTCTGTAGCAGGAAAAAAAGGCATTTACAGTGCCTCAGGCTTTAAACAGGCATGTTTTAACCCTGACCACATTTATCACAAGTCATCATTTTTTAAATGATGTGCCTGTTTTAGAAATGCTTGCCTGTTATGGGAAACCAAAGTATGTATTAATTTAAATACAAAAATATGTGTTGAACATAAAAGGATAAATTCGTCCCGTGTTCCTTAGTGCTGATGCCCACTGGTAAGTGGAAACACTCAGCTTGCCCCCAGTTTTACATTTCGTGGTTCTGTGCTGACATTTGTTTGATGTCAGGGTATATTTCACTATAGATTAAATGTCTAGCTTTTAAGGAGCAGAAGGAAATTTCTTCTCCCCAGACGTATGTGAATCACTCATTTAAGGTAGTGGGGAATGTTACACCATTTAAGAAGAAAGCCATGTCCTGCCTTTTCTCATTAAATATATCTCTGTTACACCACATATGTAAGTATTACTAAAAAAAAACAAAGCATCTACTTTTAAAACTGTTGACCTTGTCTTCTTTATCACTAAGATGTCACCCTGTCATCAAGTAGTACAGTAATAAATCTGAGGACAGATTGGTCTGGTCAGGTGTTCTGTCTTCAGTGTTGGATTGCTAACAGAGAGAGAAGACACTGATGATTTCCTGGGAGTGTTTATCTGTTAATCTACTCCCCAAACATTTGTTCAGCACCTGTGATTTGCCAGGTACTGAGCTAAGTGTTGGAGGTCCTAGTTAACTAGAGATACACAGCCTCCCTTTTCATGGGGCTGATGGTCTAATAGGGAAATCCAGTAGGTAAAATAACACATTGTAGTAAAGCATGATAAATAAAGCTCTGGAAGCGTTTTCAAGGCACACATACTATGAGAAAAAGGAAAGATTAAATATGTTATCTGAGGTAATCATAGAAAACCTTATCTCGGAGGGTGCCATCTGAGTTTCCTCGTAGAACTCCTTCCTTCCTAGCCAAAAAATACACAGGGGTTCATCGGGGACAGGACATTCTCTGTAGGTAATAACCTCTGATAATGAGAAGTGTTAATTTGTACAAAGGCACAGAGGCCTGTTTGCTGAAGTCAGGGTGCTGTAAGACGTTTATGTATAAAGGAGGAGGAGATGGGGGAGATAGGAATCAAGATCTATGTAAAGACTAGACCAGGAGGCTAAATAAAGCTGCCTAATATGCATAGAGCCAGCCCTGGTAGCAACAGTGATTAAGTGCTCGGCTGCTAACTGAAAAGTCAGCAGTTCAAATCTACCAGCCACTCTGTAGGAGAAAGATGTGGCAGTCTGCTTCTGTAAAAGATTATAGCCTTGGACCCCCTGTTCTGCTCTATCTTTTAGAGTCACTATGAGTTGGAGTCGACTCAACAGCAGTAGGCTTTTTTTTTTTTTTAATACTTGTGGTGCCAGTGAAGCATCTTAAAACAGAAGGGGTAAGACATGCCTTTCAGAACAGAATGACTTTTGGAGGCATCAGATGCTGGAATCAGGAAAAGCAGTTGAAAAGCCAGTGTGTATTAAGGCAGATAAGGTGTATACTACCTACCTGTTCCCACTGAGGCGATTCCTGCACACAGTGACCCTATAGGACAGGGTAGAACTGCCCCATAGGGTTTCTAAGGCTGTAATCTTTATAGAAGCCGACTGCCCCATCTTTCCCCCGTGGGTTTGAACCTCCGGCCTTTTGGTTAGCAGCCGAGCACTTAACCATTGCGCCACCAGGGCTCCTAGATAAGGCATAAAGGACAAAAATGGATTTGCGAAATCTTTGAGAGGTAGAACTGGTAAGGCTGGTTAAAAGTCTGCATGTGTGAATCAAGGAGGAGAACAGCCCTGTGTGGGCGTTGACATGAGGGCCAACTGTCAGCTGGAGATGGGAGCTGTCAACTCAGGGCTCTGTCTGCAGCTCAGGCCTTGGCAGTTCAGGCACTGAGCAGGAGGTGCTCCGGGAGCCCCTGACATGGGGTCGGCACAAGTCTGACCCAGGGCGAGGCTGCCTGTGTTTACTGTGAAACAACTGATGATCTAGTGGGAGAGACAGACGTGTTAATAGTAGTAATTTTGGAAATAGTAGTATGTTTTTAAAAGTACTTTTTTTCACATACACGTTCTGTTTATAATCTTTATAATAACACTGTGGTGGAGGCTGGCCCTATTCTTAAACTGAGGAAATCAAGCCTGAGAGGCTAATATTTCCAGAATCACATGGCAAATTAAGTGACTTGAAACTAGACTTTCTGATTTTGGAGTCCTTGATTTTTTCCTTGGAAGCACATCGTCTCTAACTATAATGAAAGTCAAAACGAACTCGGGTGAGAGTGTTGTCGTCAGCATGCTGTGGGGAGAGAAGAAAGAGCCATTGGAAAAGTATTGTGAGGTGGGCCTTGCAAAGAAGAGTGGGATGTTGAGGAATGAGGAGAGGAGTGTGTCTAGGTGGGGGACCAGGGCTAGCCGAGGTAGAGGAGTGGGGAAGGTCATGCCCAGGGTCTGTGGGGTTCTAGGTCGTCACCTAGGAGGGTCAGAAGTAGACCATGGAGGGTCTGAATATCCGGCTAAGTTCTTTGGGCTTTGTTTCATGGATGGGCAGATGGGGGGAGTCTTTGAAAATTTTAGATGAGGGTATCGTTCATTAATTTACTCAGCAGACATTAACTGACAGCCTGTACTAAATACCAGGTGTGAGATGGTCACTGCAAGTATAGCGGTAAGGCAGTTAAGTCCTTGCCTTCATGAAGCTGTCCATAAACAAGTGATTACAAATTGTGGAATTACTCGGATGGCAAGGAATGGGTGCTCTGGTGGAAGATAGCGGGAGTGGAGGGTAATCTGGGAAGGGCTCACAGGAGGTGAGTAATTGAGAACTGACTGAGAGGAGACTCAGGCAGTGCTCTTGGGGTTGCCGCTGAGGGCTGTGTACAGAGCTGGACAGGCCGGTGCACCTGGAGGGAAGCCAGGGCTGGCTGGGCGAGTGAAGGACATGGTACAGTAGAAACCCTGGAACGCGGGCAGAGGTGGACTGCATCGGTCCTCACAGGCCAAGGCTTGAGTTAAGATTTTTCCAGTATTGTGGAGACCCTCCAAGGGTTTCACAGGCATGGCTGATTTATGTTCTGAAATGCTCGCTGGCTCCTGTGTGGAGAGCAGATTGAAGAAGGTCCAGATATGAGCAGGGGGAGAGCAGTTAGGAGCTTACCAAATGACAGGAAGGTTAATGTGAGCAAACTTGGAGGGAGAAGAGTTACAATTGGTGACGTCTCAAGTTGAAGACAAGTTGAGGTTTTCAAGTTTTGATGGCCTTTTTGTAAAAAGAGAAGATGGGTCTTTGAATATGATTCAGGCTGGTACAGCTGGAACGTTTAAAGACAGTGTGGGATAGATACAAGGATTTAATGAGAATAACTAAAAGAATGGGTAAGCGACACCAGCATTTGCAGGAAACATTAAATAACAAGATATTTGAGTGGTACCAGTCGGGCCAGTTTTGTGATTTTTTTTTCTTTTTTTTTTTTTAATCATCGTTCATTACCTCTGGAGAGCAAATGGATAAAAGAATTCGTTGAATTTACTAGTTTTTATGTTCCAATAGATGGCTGTTTAGGGTACACTATTACCTGATTGGCAACCCTGGTGGCATAGTGGTTAAGTACTACAGCTGCTAACCAGAAGGTCGGCAGTTCAACTCCACCAGGCTCTCCTTGGAAACTCTATGGGGCAGTTCTACCCTGACCTACAGGGTCGCTATGAGTCAGAATCAACTCGACGGCAACGGGTTTGGTTTTTTTTTTTTTAATTACCTGATTTTATAATATCTTCTCAAATTCCAATAATTCTGTAGTTTTCTCAGTTTAGAGATATTGTGGATAATACTGTATATAACCTTAAAGTGTCTGATCATTTTAATTATGATGAAAAAATATTAAAGATGAACTTGATTCTTTTTATAATGTACTATATATTACAATTTGATTTTCGTTCTTCTTACGGTTTTCTAACACTTTGAGAACGTCTTGGGACTATATTCAAAATGTTGGCTTATTCTAAAGATGACTTTTCCTGTAAAATTAAAATTCTGTAGCTTTGTCAGCAGATTACAGAGAATAGTTTAGAACCGCAACCTCCGGGCAGCCTCCTGCATTCTCATTTAGCCTGTTTAATTTTTGTGATAGTTTTCAGAGTTTCCGGATCCCATGTGGGGCTCGGATTACGTGCAGTTGTCCAGCACACCCCCTTCCTCTGAGCAGAAGTGCAGCGCCGTCTCCTGGGAGGAGCTGAACTCCATGGACTTGCCCTCATTCGAACCTGCCTTCTCAGTCCTCTGCCGCGTCCTCCTCAATGTGATACATGAGTGTCTGAAGTTACGACTGGAGCAGCGGCCTGCCGGAGAGCCATCCCTCCTGAGCATTAAGCAGGTTTGTTTCAAAGGCTGTTTAAAAGTTTCAGCACTTACTACAATGCCCCACAGGCTTACAAATTTTATTTTGAGGATTTCTTTTTCTTTTAATTTTTGCAAATAGTGGAAAATGAGTATATGTCAGTGTCTTTAAGCTATTCTTTTTAAGGTAATGTAAAATGTTCTTTATAGGCAGCCTTCAAAGATAAGATTGCACTTCAGTCTTTAGGTCATCTACCTCCCTGTTCTAAAAGGATATCAAAATGTGACTTTCTGTGGGCTGTTAATATCAGTCTGTGAATACTGAAAACTTAAATTTCATTCATATAGGTAACAGTTTAAGTTTCTTAATTTTTTTGTCCTGTCTAAGCTACCTGTAAGCAGATATATATCTTTAGAGTATATGGAGGGAAATATTTGGACTTTGTGCTTGCTTAGGCCATTGTGTGGTGTCAACAATAATGACAATTCTTGATTTCTTAGTTGTTTCTTGTTCTGGAAGGGCTTTTTTAGGGAGTTTGATAGTGCAGGGAAACAGCAGTGGCTGGGAGCAGAGTGAATGGTGAAGAGTGGCCATTCATGCTTTGTGAGATTACCTAAGTGGCACTCACTGTCTGTAATGTGGTGTTCAGACTTCGTATAAATGTGCGTTACATCCCACAGGGCCAGGAGCTGCTTGGATCTGTGAAGGACAGGATGGCAGGTAGCTCTGTTCCCATAGGGTTGCTGTGTCAGAATTGACTCAGCTGCAATGGGTTGGTTTGGTTGTTTTAAATGATGCTGATGAATATGTTTACAGTAAACCTCTGAGAGCTGGAACTCAGTGAGACTGCCGTGTTATTCTGAGTCTCACAAGTTTTCTGCCTTTGACAGGGTGTAGTCTTACCACTTTTCTGTAGTTCTTTTAGTGGAGAATATTTGAGTTTTGCTTCTCTTGAAAGGCTTCTGCCTTGACATAGGTTCCAACTTTCGCAGGTTTTACTGTATATATAAATCTTAATCTGCATCTCTGATTGTTTCTTGAATATAAAATCATAAAAGGAAATTATTGTTGTTAGGTGCCATCAAGTCAGTTTTGACTCAGAGTGACCCTATGTACAACTGAACGAAACGCTGCCTGGTCCTGCGCCATCCTCACACGCTTGAGCCCATTTTTGGAGCTACGGTGTCATTCCATCTTGTTGAGGGTCTTCCTCTCTTTTCTGGGACTCTCTATTTTACCAAGCATGATGTCCTTCTCCAGAAACTGATTCCTCCTGATAACACATCCAAAATACGTGAGACAAAACCTCACCATCCTTGCTTCTAAGGAGCATTCTGGTTGTACTTCTTCTAAGACAGATTTGTTCATTCTTTTTGCAGTCCATGGTATTTTCAGTAGTCTTCACCAACAGCAGAATTCAGAAGCATCACTTCTTCGGTCTTCCTTATTCATTGTCCAGCTTTCACATGCATGTGAGGCGATTGAAAACACCATGGCTTGGGTCAGGCTGCACCTTAGTCTTTCTTCAGAGTGACAGTGACGTCTTTGCCTTTCAACACTTGAAGGAAGTCTTTTGCAACAGATTTGCCCAAAGCAATGCGTCTTTTAATTTCTTGACTGCTGCTTCCATGGGTATTGCTTGTGAATCCAAGTAAAATGAAATCATTGACAACTTCAATCTTTTCTCCCTTAACCATGATATTGCTTATTGGTTGAGTTGTGAGGATTTTTGTATTTTTTTTATGTTGAGCTGTAATTCATACTGAGGGCTGTGGTCTTTGATCTTCATCAGTAAGTGCTTCAAGTACTTTTCACTTTCAGCAAGCAAGGTTGTGTCATCTGCATACTGCAGGTTGTTAATGGGTTTTTCTCTAATTCTGACGCCACATTCGTCTTCATATAGTCCAGTTTCTCAGATTATTTGCTCAGCATACAGATTGAATAGGTATGGTGAAAGGATACAGCCCTGATGCACACCTCTCCTGACTTTAAACCATGCAGTATCCCCTTGTTCTGTTCAAATGACTGCCTCTTGATCTATGTACAGGTTCCTCATGAGCACAATGAAGTGTTCTGGAATTCCCGTTCTTTGCAATGTTATGTTATGATCCACACAGTCGAATGTCTTTGCATAGTCAATAAAACACAGGGAAACATCTGTCTGGTGTTCTCTGCTTTCAGCCAGGATCCCTCTGACGTCAGCAATGATGTCCCTGGTTCCACGTCCTCTAATTTATTAAAGTAAATTAGTCATGTATTTACAAAATTTTTTTATTGTGCTGTAGGTGAAAGTTTACTGTGCAAATTAGTTTCTTGTTCAGAAATTTATACAGATTGTTTTATGACGTTGGTTGCAATCCCCGCATTGTATTTTTTTATTTCTTTTTTCAAGAACGTGTGTTCCAGTTTACCTTCCCCAGCAGCAGCAGTGGAGTTCCGTTTGTGTTTTGACTAATACACGTTAGAACCGATGTAACAGTGTAACCACGTACCCCCAGCTCCTGTTGCTGGAGTTCTCAGGAAACTATGTCCTGGGGCGTGGCTGGGGAAGAGCGCCCACAGTCCGTCTCACCCCAGTCCTCTTTTCCTTCTTTGTACTGGCACCTGCCGGGCCTGTGGATTAACTGTTTGGTCCACCTTTCTGTTTTGTTCCTTGACTTTCATTTAATTTCATCAGGTTAATTTTGGTGTTTGTTTTGTTTCGTTTTGTTTTTTTGGTGTGTTTTGCACTTTTTTAACTTCACTGTTTTTTGTGTGTGTGTGTGAGTATTGGAGTTTTATTGAGGTAGAGGCCACACATCACAGTAGGTGAACTATGTTAAATTATTACGAAGCCAGCTGTGCTCTGTGGGATATAAGTGTATTTAAATACTATTTTATTACACTTTTGATTTTAAAAAAATTGCCAGTTTCATTAGGAAGTGTTTCTGTAGTATCTCTTTTCTTATAATGTAAATTAATAGGAAAATGGATTTTATTCTGTGCAGTTTATTTTCTATATAAATTTATTTCTAGGAAGATATATTTAGCAGACAACTGTTTGCCTGTGTGATATTTTCTCTGACTCTTCGTGCTTTAATATTAAATGGTTTTTTATTTGCACTGTTTTGTTCTTATTCACTTGAGCCATACGGAGATATTTAAATGAAATAAACTGATAAAGAATGTGGAGAACGTTTTAAATTTTTCTGAGGCAAGGTGCCCTTGCTACTGAATCTTAAGTGGGAATGTGTGAAAATTGACAAGTGATTTGTGAAGGAAAAAAAAAAAAACAAACCCGTTGCCTTTGAGTGGCTTCCGACTCCTAGCGACTGGTGAAAAAAAGGCCTATGCTTAATAGAACCTGTGATTGTCCCCTTGTAGCTGGTGAGGGAGTGTAAGGAGGTCCTGAAGGGCGGCCTTCTGATGAAGCAGTACTACCAGTTCATGCTGCACGAGCTCCTGGACGGCCTGGAGCAGACAGACCGCAACATGGATGCCTTCGAGGAGGATCTGCATAAAATGCTGATGGTGAGGAGACGGAAGTGCTCATCTTGTGCGTGATGGGGGTGGGAGGTGCGGGGCCTGTGACCCGATTCTTCTCATCTAGTATTAGATTAAATTTGATTCTCCTAAATCCACATGATTGTTTTTAAATTAGAAATTGTGACAAATCTTACCCTAGTTCATTGTATAATTGTAGGGTAGTTCATCTCTAGCAGAATGGCTCAGAGTAGAATAATAAGCTGACCCTATTTTATTTAGCCATCTGGCAACAGCCGTGTTTTGAGTGGCTGGGAGGTGCTGGGGCCCTTGCACAGCTATGAGAATACAGTGCTGAACAAGAAGCACCTTGTCCAACGTTGTACCTGGTCCAGCCACACAGTGTGGACTGTGCGGGAGACACACTGCAGGCATGGACACTGGAGACCTGGAGTGGCCTGGAACAGCCAGGAAGTTCTTCCCAGGAGGAAGCCGAATCTCAGAGAGTGAGCTGGAAGTCAGCTGAGGAAGCTGCCTTGTTCTGACAGTTGTCAATAGCTTGATTTGCAGGAGCTGATGTCTTTTTATTCCTGAGAAGAGACCCTCTTATCTTGTTATGTGCATTGTACCTATGTGCTGTACTTTTGCAAAATCACGCTATTCTTTCCTGCTGGAAATGTCTTTTTTTCTTCTTCTTTGCGCATTGAAGACTTCCTTGCAAATTTTATTTTTCTCTAGGAGGCTTTATCTGACTTTTTAAAACCTTAGCTGAGATTTATCTATCCCTTCTCTTAGAGCGTTATACTAATTAGAAATATACTGTATAACACTTAACGATATACTACTACTTTGTTCTCAGGCTTTCCTAATTAGATTGAAGCTTCATGAGCCAGTGGCGATGTTTTGAAATTCTTTTGTCTTTCACAAGGTCTGGTAGAGTGTTCCTATACAGTAAATGCATGTTAATAGATTCATTAGGGTGGACGATTACATCATGTGGCAGGTTGATGAAATGATATGGAAACCGCAGCGTGCGTAGGTATATTGCTTTAGGAATGCTCTCATCCTTGTTTGACATCCCCATGGTCCCCTGCCGCACGATGACTGTGACAAAACCTTCAGATACCACCACTACCACCCTTCACCCCTCCCTGCCCTCTGCCTTCTAGGCTGGAAGAAAGGGAAGGGCCGAGGGGCAAAGGACCTAGCCAGCCAAGGCTAAACCCTTTTTATCCAAACAGCCAGAGCTCTCCTGGACACCCCACCCAGTCGATTTTCCCAAACTTTCCTCATGGCCTTTGTTACTGTAATGGAGGCTGAGAGTGAAATGTTTAGCTTTCTAGCTGCAGTAGTAAAGGTAGAGAAGGGAGAATGTGATTGGGAATGAGAAAATTATGAGAAGCAATTTTAATGAGTTTGAAATTATTTCATAATTATTTGGGGGGAATACATAAAGGACCAAAAAAACCCAAACCAAGCCCGTTGCTGTTGAGTCAATCCTGACTCATAGCAACCCTATAGGACAAGAGTAGAGCTGTCCCATAGAGTTTCAAGGAGTGCCTAATAGATTCAAACTGCTGACCTTTTGGTTAGCAGCTATATCACTTAACCACTGTGCCACCAGGGTTTCTACATAAAGGACCAGAGCGGGTAAAATACTATACATTTCTTATATCAGAAAAATCTTTATCACGGGGACGTTAGGGTAGAAAGCAATAAACAAATTATTTTTTTTCTCTCTTTACGTTAAATTGGAAACCCTGGTGGTATAGTGGCTAAGTGCTATGGCTGCTAACCAAAGGGCAGCAGTTCAAATCCGCCAGGTGCTCGTTGGAAACTCTGTGGGGCAGTTCTACTCTGTCCTATAGGGTCGCTACGAGTCGGAATTGACTCGATGGCACTGGGTTTGGTTTTGGTTTTTTTTTTTTACATTAAATTAAACCAGAGGTTTAAAAAAACAAGGTGTGCTTTGCTTTTCATATTGTTTATGGATGGTCTTACAAAGACACATACAACAGCTTTTATTACCTAGTCACGGAGGCAGGAAGGAGTAGAATTAGGCAGGTAATATACCTTTTAGGCCATCCAGTTTGAGCGCCCTGGGTGTGCCTGTGAGAGTCTGGAGCTTGCATTATGGGAATTACCAAAGTCCACAGCTGGTTAGTGTTAAAAATGCTTAGGATTTAGTTTTGACTTTGTTACCAATGGTCTGCATAAGACCCAATCTCCCCTAGCTTCATCTCTTCAATTTCACAAATGAAGACACAAGAAATGACCAATAGTTTTAAAATTGTGCCCCCTAGTGCCCTGGAAGGAGCAGGGCAGGGCCTGTTTTGAGGCCTTGGAGCAGCCAAACAGAATGAGTGTTTTTGTTAGGAAGGAGGAGGAGCATGGCTGCTAGGCAGGCAATCAAATTAAGTTCACCACAACACCCTTCCCTTGAAACCTCCCAAAAGCAGCAAAAGTCATGAAGTCTAAAGGAGATAATTGCCTCTTCAGTAAAGAAGGCAATTGGCCACAGTATCCGCCACTCACCCCCAAGTAATAAAACTATTAGTTAATTGCCTTGAAGCTTAGCCTAAAATGAGGACGGACACAAAGCTGTAAGTGTATTCCGTAGACATGGTGGGCCTGTGCAGTGATAAGTCAGAACCGTGGTGTCAGGAGGGTCCCTGTAGACATCTTGTTGTAGACTGCAGACCTCTAGGGCAGAGGGATTGGAAGTAGAGACATTTTTATTATCTGCAGCCAATCTGTTAGCGAGGAAGACTGGCGAATGCTAAAAGAGGGAGGGGTAGCAATGGTTAGCAGAATACAGAAAGCCTGTGACTTAGGGGGCTTTCCTCCATGTTTTATCAACCTTCCATTCTAAAAAATCTGAGGCATCCGTGCATGCAGAACAAAGGAAGGACGAGGCATGGTGAACACTTGAGGCAACAAACCTAAGTTGAAGTTGGGAACTCAGCACATTTTCCCTGCTCCTGGCCACAGAATAACCAGAAGAATGAACATAATACATGGTGTGGGAACATGTGGTAGACAGACTTAAGGAAACCACCTAAAACTTTTAAAAGAATAAAAATATGCAAGTGAGTCTTATTAGACATACAGTTGTAGAAGACACACAGGGAGAGCGAGCCTATGCGTGTTCCTTGTAGAAAAAGAAAAAAGGAGCAGAAAAAACCAGTCCTTCCTCCACAAGTGTGTCTCGGGTACCTACTCTGCCAGACACCATGCAGGTACTGAGGATTCCACTCGGAGCCTCACGCCACATGGGGTTTAAGAATAACGGGGAAATGGTATTGATGAGGTAATCACGCAGATATACCACAGCAACTATGGGAAGCGCTACAAAGGAGAGGCACAAGGCCGTTTATAGACTGGCAATAAGCTTTCAGCTCGTGTGGGAGGTTAGGGAAAGCTTCTCTGAGGATGCGGCACTTGGAATTTCTGTGAAGGTTGATATGTATGTTATGATCCAGTTTATGTAACATTTTTGAAACTTGCACAAAACATTATACTCTATTGTAATTTATATAACAACAGGTTTTCTTAGAAGGCATATAAACTTGAAGGTAGCATACTACTTTCATAATTGTTGCCTCTGGGAGAGGGGGGAGGAAAGAGGACTGAAGAGAGAACCACAGGAGAACTTGACTTTATTTGTGATGTATTGTGTCTGACAGAGAAGGCGGCAGATGCAAAGTATCCGTGGGGGGAAGGAGAGTGGCTAGAGAGAAGCTTCCAAAGAAAGCCTTTTGAAGGGACCGTTCTTGCTGAGTCTGAAGAACAGATATGAGAAACCATGAGAGGCTTTACAGTAATACATTGATAAGCCTTGGACTGGGTGGTGTATCATATATTTAAAAAGAAGTATAAGGCTTTAAAAGGAACATGGGAGGTGAGATTGGCAAGACTCAGTGATTGGAGGAGAGGTATGGGGGTGGCCGCTGGGTATTTGACTCACGCAGCCAGGTAAATAGTGGAGATGACAGTCCAATAGGATTTTTAAATTGAAGAGACCGAGACCAGAAATGAGATGGGCCATGTGATTGGTGACTGTGATTGTGTAGAACAACCATTTTTCCTTGTCATGTGCCTTTCTAGTGGCCCTCAGCTTCTTGAGTGTGGGCATGGGGAATGGGATCGTTGGGCTGAGTCAGCTTTGGGGTTTGACTGAAAGGCGAGACAAAAAGGCAGTTAAGAGTGGCAGGGTATAGAATGGTGATGGGAATTTAGTGTACTGACAAGAGTGCTGTTGAACCCATAAACCCATGGAATCTAAACCAAATAAGGAGGAAAAAAAAAGGGAGGCAGGAGGAGATTGGAGAAAGAAAATAAGTTGTTGGGACAGGAATTCCAGGTGAGGTTCAGAGAACCACTGTAGTAGCAGTTGAACACATACACTGAAAGCAGGGAGAGGGGGGGTTAGGGTTAGGGTATATGAACTGGTGATTTTGGGGTTGGAGCAGTGATACTGCAAGATCCAAGGTGAAACTCAAGCGGAAGTGTCTTTGGAAGTGAAGACAGTCCAAGAGCTGAATTGACATGGCATAGATGGGTCAGCCATGGATGTTGAGTTCCACAGCACACTGGCTGAGCCTGGATGGAGAGAAACCTGTAAGTCAGGTGCCAGAGCCTGACCATGAGTCTGACCAAGTCAGTGGATGACAGTGTGAAGAGGGGCGACAGTGGTATTGTGGTGACATAAACCTTAAAGGTGGTTTGTTTAATAAGAATGTGTCAGGGTCATGGTTTGAAACTAGCAGTGGGGATCCAGAGCATAGCAGCCATTTTCAGATGTTGAGGTGTGTGGTGAGACTGACAGTCGCCCCTTGAGGGGGCTGTAAGGGAGAAATGGTGACTTTGGGAGAAAGCCAGCTCTCAGGGAAGTCAGTGAGATGAGGGAGCAACAGAAGAAGTAAGAGGGAGGTTCTGGGCCTGGTATTTAAGGGACTTGTATCAGTTGAATAAGACAGACCCATAAATTGTAGGCTCCACACACACAGCTGTATTCATAATGGCCCAGGACTGTAGGTTCACGCTACCTGGCTGGATGATGGAGGACCCTGAATTATTCAAGACATAACAGAAGAAAATTTTTCCTGAAATAAAGATTTGAAATTACTTATTGAAAGTTAATACTAGATCTCAGCAAAAAATCATTCCAAACAGTGAACACTAAGACAGCTTGGTGAAATAACTGAGATGAGAGAATCCTGTAAACATCTAAGCAGAGAGAGCAAGTAAGTCACTTTCCAGGTGGAGTAATGTCTCAGAAGTCTGAGGGAGAGAACGTGTAACTCAAGTATTACGTACCCCATCAAGTTACCCTTTCAGTAAAAGTTCAAAGGCAGTAAATTTTTTTTTTTTTTAATATAGCAATTATGAACCTGTTTTGGGGAAAAAAACCCAGCAACTCCTTGATGGTGAAACTTTTCTAATCAATGGATCAATGCAAATAAGAATTTAGGTATAGGAAAACTGTTGTAATAGGCCTTGTGGTGGGCATAGATCCCACTTAAGAACAATTGGGTGTTTTGTTTATAGGTCACAATATATATGTCATAAGCCTTATAATAATTACAATAAATGTAAATATATTATTTATAATAAAATATAATATATGAATGATATCACAGAAATCTGGATGTGAAGGAGGGATGGTAGAACCCTGTTAGTTTCCTCTCAGCACATAAGATACTGTCTAATGTTAAAACATGTAACTAAAACAAGGAGTGGTTACAACCTCTTAAAGGAACAGTGTTCAGAGTATATTAATAATGAAAATTTCTGAGTACTGCTATTTTGATTTTTTTGTTTTTACTTTTGTTTTTTATTGTAGTTTTCTGGACATTGTGATCATTTAGTTGTTTTCTTCAGAATTCCAAGGGATTGTGAATAATGTGTTAAGTTGCTGAGGAGTTCCGTAACTTAACAGAGCCTCATGCAGACATCAGCTAACAGTGATGAAGGGTCTTGCGTCTCTCAGGGTTGCATGCTTTTAAGTCTTTCCCTTTGATGAATAGCTTTCGTGTTCACATGGGGAAAGTTTGAGTTTCTGAATTCTACTCTCAAACGTCTCCTTTTACATTTTTGTGTTTAAGGTATATTTTGATTACATGAGAAGCTGGATCCAAATGCTACAGCAGTTACCTCAAGCTTCCCATAGTTTAAAAAATCTGTTAGAAGAAGAATGGAATTTCACCAAAGAAATAACTCATTACATACGGGGAGGAGAAGCACAGGCCGGGAAGCTTTTCTGGTAGGAATTCTTGTTTCTGAATATGGTGTCCTTACTTTTTCAACTTCATTCCCAGTTTGCTCACCAGTTCGCTTCTACATGCTTCAGTGATTAATATATTAAAATTATAATCATTCCTATCTGGTATGTGCCCCTTTCCCCAAGTTTTGTTACCCTTACAGCAGTCGTTCTCAACCAGTGGTGATTCTGCCCCCGAGGGGACCTTGGGCAACATATGCAGACGTTTTTGATTGTCATGACTGGAAGGATGCTACTGGCATCTAGTGGGTCAAGGTCACATGTGCTGCTAAATGCAGTGTAGTGCATAGGATGGCCCCCACCACATAGAAGAATCCACCTGAAATGTCAGTAGTCTGAGGTTGAGAAGCTCCGCCTCAGAATAAATCCTTTTGGTTACATCTACAAAGGAGGAGAACCTAAGTACTCTGAAGGGCAGACTAGACCTGCGTGCATCAGTTTGGGTGAGGACCACAGGGACTAAAGAAGTCTATACTTTCATGCTAGCCCTTTTGGAAATGTAACGCTAATCACAGAATCTCTTTAAAAACTGAGTTTACTTGTGGTGAAAGAATAGAAGTGTAATAAGCCAAGGAACGGCATGAGGAAGGCAGTGTGGTCACTGGCTGGTCTGTTCTAGGAATGGCTGTAATTCTTGAGGACAGGTCCACACGTGTTGATTACAGGGTACTTTTGAGTGGTCTTTACTGGTGCCCACTCGCCCTGACTAATTTTGACTTGGATTCTGCTGCTCTCTGTGCCACCTTCCCTCATTTTCCTCGGTAGTCATTTCATTTCTTCTGTCTTCTTACAGGGTCTTTTATGCCCAGCTCACGTCTTCTTCCTTGCCCTTCGAGTACATTCTTGACTTCAGCTTTCACATAGAGAGTACTCTTCTAACTTCAGAGCCTCACTATTCTCAACTCCAGTGATGCCTCTCCCATACTCAGTATCTCAGCAGTTTATATGCACTTTTCTGGCCCTAACCTCCAGTTCTCTTTTATGTCTTGTGTATCTTACTTTGAATAATCAGTGAACCTGCTCTTGTCTGAGAACTCCCCTGGCCCCTCTGACCACAATCCCCGATCTGACTTCCCTTGCGTGCCCACGTGGCCTGGTTCCCATAGTCAGCCTTTTAAAAAAATACACTTGCTGCCATTTTCAAAATCTTTCCCTGCCTTCATCTTCCATGATTCTCTTTGCCTATACTTCTTTCTGTGTGCATTTTCTGTGTCCAGGCTGTTGAGCTTTGTTGAAGAAACTAAGCAAAAACAAAAAACAGGATACTGTTTAGCTTTATACAAGTACATGTTACGTAATTTCACCATAGCCTCATTTCGTCCTGTCCATCATTTTACTTTTATCGTTGGCGTGTCTTTCACATTCCCTATTGTGCAGCCTCTGAGCTTCCTCAAGTCTCTGGTCTTCCCCCTCTCGCTCCTTGTTCTGAGAAGCCCCCAGGTTTTTCTCACCACCCCTTCTGTCAGCTGACCCACTTCTGCTCTTTTGGTTCAGCTTTCTCCTTCCTATGCTGATTCTCCTGGTTCAGTCAGTCTCGAAATCCACCCTGACTTCTTTCTTTCTCTCACACACGACCCCTGATCCTTTCGGCTGTCCCTTCAGGATGTATCTGCCCTCTACTTCATGTTCCCACCCTTATAGGTTGTCCTTTCCCCCCTGTAGTATTGCAGCAGCCCCCTGTGTAGGTTTCCTGCTTTGCCCTTCTCCCCCTACAGTTTATGCTCAGTACAGTAGCCCAGTGATCTTGTTAAACCAGGTTTCTACTTTGCTCCAAACACTCCTTCTTACTCAGTAAAAGCGAGAGTGCCTAAACAGTGGCCAGGGACTGACACATTCGGACTCCTTGTTATATCTTTGTCCTCGTCTCCTCTGCCTCTGCTTGCTCCACTCTAGTCCTAGTGGCTTCCTTACTGTTTCTCACTGGCCAGGCATGTTCTTGCCTCAGACCCTTTGCACTTACTGGTCTATCTGAACTGCTCTTCTCCCAGTTTTTTTCATGACTCAGTTTCTAATGTCTTTCAGGTGTTTGTCCAAATATTACCTTCTCAGAATACCTAAAACTGAAATCTCTACCTGCAAGTACTCCGTAGCTTTCTCCCCCGCGGTATTTTCTCCATAGCTTTTACCAATGTCTGAAATACTATATGTTTTCGTTTTTCTTACTGTTTTTCTGCATTCACCAGAAGAGTTTATCTCTTTTGTTCCCTGCTGTTTAGTACATAATAGGCACTCAATAAGTATTTGTTAAATGAATACAACCTGTATATCCTTGTCTTCTTAAAAGCACATTTCTAATCCAGTCACTTTCCACTCATAGATTTTAAAGCCTGCCTTTGACTATCAAATTAAGATCAAGCGAATTTGCGTGGCAGTCGGGGCCCTCTAGTGTGGTCCCAGTTTATTTTCCCAGTCTTATTCCACCATGCTCTGTAGCATAAGTATCTCCTACTTCTGTCAGATTGGAGTGTTTCTTTTTTTCATACACATGCTTACTGGGTCCCTTGCTTACCACATCCTTGTGCCTTTCATCATGTTTATTGATCTTCCTGGATGGTCCTTCTCCTTCCCCCATTCTGTCCCTGTCAGATTCCCTCTGCCCCTTACTGCTCTACCTGGTGCTGTGCTTCCTGTCCACGGAGCCTGGCCTGGTTCTCCCATGGCTTTGTGCCTTCTCCTCTGATGACTCGCCCAGCATTTACCTTCTGCCATAGCTAATACTGGTTGTGTACTTGCCTGTTCTTTTCTACTCAATCGTAAGGTCCTGGCCTTGAACATCGTAGAGCTCAATAAACCATTGTTGAATTTTAGCTGTATGATTTTGACTTATTTTATGCACTTGGGTTTATATTTTAACACTGGTATTTTTTTTATTTAGGTTGTGTATGCAACAAGAAACATCAACTAGGTAGAATATTTCATAGTTCTTGACTATAAAAAGCTGAACGTGTGGGGAATTTTTAAAAACAGTTACATTTAAGGAATTTGCTTTGTTTTCTTGTGTTACAATTTGGTTTAGTGAGCTTTCAAAAAACATCTTGCTACTGAGGTCTCTTTTGGTTTCCTGCAATAGTGTTTTCTACTTTTCTTTGTATAGGTGTTTTACATCCCTGGTTAGATTTATTTCTAAGTACTTTATCTTTTAGAGGCTATTAAAAGTGGTATTGTTTTGCTTATGTCCTTTATGCAGTTCTCATTTTTGGTGTATAAGAATCTAAATGATTTTTGTCAGTCTTATATGCTGCTACTCTACTGAATCATTCTATTAGTTCTAGTAGTTTGTTCATAGTGTCTGTTCATAGTTTTTGCCCATTTTTTAATTGTATTGTCTTTTTCTATTGAGGTTTTGAAGTATTCTTTAGATTTTAGAAATTAAACTCTTGTTGGATGGATTTACATCTGGGTTCTCGACTCTGATAATTGTATAATAACTGCATAGCTACTATGAATTTAAGAGTTTTGAGGTTTATGATGAAAAACTGAAAATAAAACAGTGGAAGATATATAATTGAGATTTCTACTTTTTCACAATAATTATGATTTTATACTAGAAGGAAAAAAATTCCATTGTTGTGCATTTTTAAACTATTGGAGCAATAGCTGAGTCTTTTAGCTTCTTACTCAGTGATTAGAATATGAGGGAAGAACGTTTTCCTTCTGTGTTTTATTTTTTGTTATTTTTGTTCCCCTAGTGACATTGCAGGAATGCTGTTGAAGTCAACAGGCAGCTTTTTGGGATCTGGCTTACAGGAGAGCTGTGCTGACGACAGCAGTGCTGCGGAGGAAATCAGGTGGAAGTTGCACTTTCCCCTCCAGTTTCTTATTTCATGTAGCTGTGCTCTTGGCAATGAGCCAGAAATGAGCCTCGTTCAAGCCAAACTCTTGAACTTTAAGAATTTGAGTTGTAGACCTAAAGGATTTTATTTATGACTGTTCTGTCTTTATATGATCTCTCGGTTATAGTTTGTTTGTGAAAGTTCCTTTCAAGGTGAAGTTAAAATTTTTTTAGCCTATTGAAGTTGTCCTCCACGTGTCTGTCGGCTTGTCGTACAGTGGGGCCTTGTGTATTGCTGTGACGCTAGAATCTATACCATGGGTATTCAAATACCAGCACGGTCACCCGTGGAGGACAGGTTTCAGCTGAGTTTCCAGAGTAAGGCAGACTACGGAGAAGGACCCAGCGGTCTGCTTCTGAAAAGAATTAGCCAGTGAAAACCTTATGAATAGCAGTGGAACATTGATGTAGTGCTGGAAGATGAGCCTGCCAGGTTGGAAGGCACTCGAAACAACTGGGGAAGAACTGCCTCCTCAGAGTAGAGTCGACCTTAATGAAATGAATGGAATCAAGTTTTCGGGACCTTCATTTGCTGATGTGGCACAACTCTAAGAAGAAACAGCTGCAAACATCCGTTAATAATCGGAATGTGGATTGTACAAAGTGTGATTCTTGGAAAACTGGAAGTCATCAAAAATGAAATGGTATGCATAAACATTGATGTCGTAGGCATTTGTGAGCTGAAAACGACTTGTATTGGCCATTTTGAATCAGATAGTCATATGATCTACTATGCTGGGAATGACAGCTTGAAGAGAAACAGTGTTGGATTCATTGTCAGAAAGAACATTTTAAAATCTATGCTGAAGTACAGTGGTGCCAGTGTGATAGGATAATACCCATGTGCCTACAAGGAAGACAAGTTGATTCAATTATTCAAATTGACGCACCAACTACTAAGGCCAAAGATGAAAAACATTGAAGATTTTTACCAACTTCTGCAATCTGAAATTGATCGAACATGTAATCAGGATGTGATTGGAATGCTAAAGTTGGAAACAAGGATTGGTAGTTGGAAAATACAACCTTGGTGATAGAAACTATTATGAAGATTGCATGATAAAATTTTGCAAGAGCAGTGACTTCTTCACTGCAAATACCCTTTTTTACCAACACAAACTGTGGCTATACATATGGACCTTGCCAGATAGAATACACAGGAATCAAATCGACTACGTCTGTGGAATCAGATGATGAAAAAACTCAATATCATCAGTCACAAGGCCAGGGGCCAACCATGGAACAGACCATCAATTGCTCATTTACAAGTACAAGTTGACACTGAAGAAAACTAGAACAAGTCCATGAGAGCCAAAGTACGACCTCGAGGATATCTCACCTGAATTTAAAGGCCACCTCAAGAATAAATTTGACATGTTGAACACTAATGACCAAAGAGCAGATGAGTTGTGGGATTACATCAACGACATCATATATGAAGAAGGAAAAGACCAAAATGGATGTCAGAAGAGACTCTGAAACTTGCTCTTGAGCATAGAGTAGCAAAAGCAAAAGGAAGAGTGAAGAAGTAAAACAGCTTGAACAGAAGATTTCAAAGGGTAGCTTGGGAAGACAAAGTATTATAATGACATGTGCAAAGACCCGTAGATAGAAAACCAAAAGGGAAGAACACACTTGGCATTTTCTCAAGTGGAAAGAACTAAAGAAAAAATTCAGGCCTCAAGTTGCAATTTTGAAGGATTCTACGGGCAAAATATTGAATGACGCAGGAAGCATCCAAAGAAGATAGGAGGAATACACAGAGTCACTATACCAAGAAGAATTGGCCAATGTTTATCCATTTCAGGAGGTAGCGTGTGATCAGGACCCGATGGTACTGAAGGAAGAAGTCCAAAACTGCACAGAAGGCATTGGCGAAAAACAAGGCTTCCGGAATTGACTGAATGCCATTTGAGATGTTTCAACAAACAGATGCAGTGCTGAAAGTGTTCATTTCATCTATGCCGAGAAATCTGGAAGACAGCTACCTGGTCAACTGACTGGAAGAGATCTGTATTTATGCCTATTCCCAAGAAAGTTGATCCAACCAAATGTGGAAATTATCGAACAGTATCGTTAATATCACATGCAAGTAAAATTTTGCTGCAGCAGTGTATTGACAGGGAACTTCCAGAAATTCAAGTCAGATTCAGAAGAAGATGTGGAACCAGGGATATCATTGCTGATATGAGATGGATCCTGGCTGAAAGCAGAGAATACCAGGAAGATGTTTACCTGTGTTTTATTGACTTTGCAAAGGCATTTGACTATGTGAATCATAATAAATTATAGGTAACATTACGAAGAATGGGAATTCCAAAACGCTTAATTGTGCTCATGAGAAACCTGTAATCAGACAAAGAGGCAGTTGTTCAAACACAACACGAGTGTACTGCATGGTTTAAAGCCAGGAAAAGTGTGCATCAGGGTTGTATCCTTTCCCCATATTTATTTAATCTGTATGCTGAGCATATAATACAAGAAGCTGGACTATATGAAGAAGAATGGGGCATCAGGATGGGATGAAGACTCATTAACAACCTGCCTTATGCAGATAACACAACCTTGCTTGCTGAAAGTGAAGAGAACTTGAAGCACTTACTGATGAAGATCAAAGACCGCAGCCTGCAGTATGGATTATACCTCAACATAAAGAAAACAAAAATCCTCACAACTGGACCAATAAGCAACATCATGATAAATGGAGAAAAGATTGAAGTGATCAAGGATTTCATTTTATTTGGATCCACAATCAACATCTATGGAAGCAGCAGCCAAGAAAGCAAAATATGCACTGCATTGGGCAAATCTGCTGCAAAAGACATCTTTAAAGTGTTAAAAAGCAAAGACATTGTTTTAAGGGCTAAGGTGCTCCTGACCCGAGCCATGGTGTTTTCAGTTGCCTCATATGCATGCAAAAGCTGGACGATGAGTAAGGAAGACCAAAGAAGAATTGATGCCTTTGAATTGTGGTGTTGGCAAAGAATAGTGATTGTTATCAGGAGTAATCAGTCCCTGGAGAAGGACATCATGCTTGGTAAAGTAGAGAGTCAACGAAAAAGAGGAAGACCTTCAACGAGATGGATTGACATAGTGGCTGCAACAGTGGGCTTAAGTATAACAATGATTGTGAGAATGGTGCAGATCTGGTGAGGGTTTCATTCTGTTGTACATAGGGTCGCTATGAGTCAGAACCAACTGAACAGCATCTAATAACAACAACAAAATTGTGTCTTAAAGAAATAGATAGTTTAAGTTAAATAAAGGTGAGTAGGATCACCTCCACCCACAGGTTCTAGAATGTCTCTAATTAAACATGATTCTTCTGTCCATTAATACGTTTAATGACATTCAGTATATTTTGAGTGTTTTTATGCTTATCCCTCCTATTCAACTTTAAGCTTAAAAAAAAAAGCTTAAGTACCTGAAACCATGTCTTACTTATCTAAGACATTTCCTCCAACTCTATGCAGATAGTATTTATAGGTTGAGCCATATGAAATTGCTGGTTTTGTGGTGTAGATACCAGCCATAACTCCATTTTGTGTCCATGTATGAGCAGTATCATATCATTTAATCTTGTTAAATGCTTGGGTACAATTGACTTTGCCAGAGCTGAAGTGTTTTCTTTCAGCACCCAGTTTCATGAGAAATAATTTTGACTGTCTTAAATGGAACTTTAAGAACTAAGATGGCAGACTAGGGAATGACCTTGAGGATGCTCTAATTGGCTGTTTCCCAGGGATGGATCTGAAAGGTGGGCGTGTGTACAGGGGTATGCTAGCGCTCACCTGTGCTGCCTTGAGAAAGCTGATGGTGTGTATGTCTTCCCAAGTCCTTGCTCAAGCGATGTCATACTGCTACCGTGAAATCAGCTGTGATGGGAGCATTTACACCATGGAAATCGGCAAACATCACACAAGGCAGTATTTTTGAAGAGCCAGTTATTAAACGTTTACCAGCACTGGGGATGGATTTTACCCAGTAAGCAAGGTATGCATGGGCTTATTTGTGCTTACTTATTAATCTGTAGTGTACAGTTTCACCTGTTTTTCACCACATCTGTGATGTAGTGAAACTCACATGAAATTGTGCACTCCAGATTAGTAACTAAGCACACGCGTGTACATACCTTGCTTAATATAAGCCCGTGTGTAATTTGCTTACTGGTTAATCTGCCCCTGACCAGCACACGCTGTATATATTCCTTCTTAATTGGTTTGTCTCAAACTCCAAAAAATGAGCAGAATAAAATCTTTAGAAAATTGAATTTACTCTTAATTGAAGGTCGTTTAATGTACCCCACTTATATTTAAAGAAAGCAAGTGTTTTCTAGAAAACAGTGAGGGGCAAGCTTTACATTCATAATAATTGCTTGTTGCTATTTTAAAAATCTGCAGTCTTCAGTTACTAACGTGATTTGTAATTTGCTTCATCTTAAAAAAAAAAAAAAAATTTTTTTTTTAATGTTGAACATCTCTTGCTTCCCATCCACTTTCCAGGCGATCTGTCATAGAGATTAGCCGAGCCCTGAAGGAACTCTTCCACGAAGCCAGAGAAAGGGCCTCCAAGGCGCTTGGATTTGCTAAAATGTTAAGAAAGGTGAGCTAACAATCCTTGATAATGTTTTTTTCTTTTTATATATTTTTTATCTTAACTCTTTAAAAATCTAACCCTTAAGAAGTGTCTCTGTAACTGTGACCCTAGGACCTGGAAATAGCAGCAGAATTCATGCTTTCGGCCCCTGTTAGAGACCTGCTGGATGTTCTGAAATCAAAGCAGTATGTTAAGGTAACTATTTCTGATGATGTGATTGAAATATTTTGCCTTTGCTTACTGTGTTCCGAAATAGGCAGACTCTTTCTTAAAGCTCTGGACAGTAAATATTTTAGGCTTTGCACACTACGCTTTGATCCATTTGCAAGACTGTCTCATAATTTCTCGAGAAGTGATTAGAAAGGCACACTTGTTTGTACTTAAATCTCTGACATCGTGTCCCGGCCATCACTGGAGCCACTTTTAGAGTCGTCGTCTTGTTACCCATTTATGTTGTTTGAGATTTAGCACTTTTAGACTCTGTGTATGATGTCTCTGGAAACTTTACCCCAAACCCACAGATGTATTTCACCCACATACGTCAGGTGGTGTGTGTGACCCAACTGTGTATGTGCTCCTTATTAAATGACCTTTAAGAGGCTCTTTATCATGCCCCCAAAGGTAATCACTGCATCCGTGGTAACGCTCTGCCTTTTTCCTGAGTCAGGTGACTTTCTAGAACATTCCAAACTAGCACTGACTGAGTTGGTTTCAGGTGGACGTCTCCCTATAGAGTGTTTTCTTTGTTCTTTAGAATGAAACAAGGAAGAGAATGCCCTGGAGTTGGAGAGACTTGACAAGGACCCCTCCCCAGTATACTCATAAGCTCTCTCCCCCTCCCTCCTTCAGGCCCCTGCCTGCCCATGTCAGTGCCTGTGCCACCTGGCTTTTTCTGGAATGGCCCCAGACAGTGAATATTTCAGGAGCGTGAGCTAAAGAGTCTATGCTGCAGCCACTCGACTCTGCCGCTGTAGACGAAAGCAGCCCTAGACAATAAGTAAACGGGTGAATGTGGTTGTGTTCATTTTATAAACTTTATTCACAGAAACAGGAGGCAGACCAGGCCCTCCTCTAAAGTGCGATTTTTTAGATCAAATCTTAAAAACTCTCAAAGCTCCCACTTTTAGATTTAGTGGCCTTATGGACAAGTAAAGATTAAGCAGATAAAAAAGATCTTCCATCTTGAATTTAAGATGGAAAATAAAATAGATCTTCAGTCTCCAATTTAATATAGAAAATAAAACCACGAAACAAATGCGTGATTAGCTGAGCTCACACACTTTGTACGATGCTAGTTTTTCAATCACCTGCGAATAAAGTGAGGGGAGCTGCGGTGGATTCATTACTTTTGTGTGTGGTCTTTCTAGCCATGGTCTTGTGAGTCCCACTCTGGTGATTGTGTGATGGACTAATTGTGGCCCACCAAGGGGATTGATCAGTTTTGCCTTAAAAGAGAGCGAATTCCAGAGCAGAGAGGGAGAGCCCACCACCACCATAGAAGGAGAGACCCGCAGGAGACAGCTTGGTGGGCTTCCTGGTCCACGGAGCAAGAAAGCTGAGTGCCTTTGCTCAGAGACCAAGGGCCAGAGGGAAGCCTACACCTGACCCACGAGTTTGGGACTTGCCAGCCTCCATAACCACATGAGCCATTTCCTTATATGGTTTGTGAGTTCTGTGAGACGTTGCAGCCAATTAGGGAACCCAAAGCCAGGAGGGAGAGTACTGAGGGGAGAGGGAGTAGTTGGTGTTTAGAGATGGTGGAGTGGTCTAGCAGCTTGGAAAAGTTGGACATTTGGGACATCTTTAACCTCTGCCTCATAGGAACCAGCTTTGTGCTGATCCTTATGAAAGAAATTATTCACTTAGGAGCCCTCTCATGCTGGGAGAAATTATCAGCAAATTACAAACATATTGTAGGCTGTCAATAACCACTATGATCTTCTGACAAAAGTTTGGCCTAATTTATTGGAATAGGAATTTTTAACAGTAGTTTATATACTTCTTGTTGTTAGCTGCCATTGAGTTGGCCCTCAGCTCCTCGCGACCTAATGCGAAATGCAGCGAAACACCGCTGGGTCCCGTGCCGTCCCCACAGTAGGTTAAATGCAGCGAAACACCGCTGGGTCCCGTGCCGTCCCCACAGTAGGTTAAATGCAGCGAAACACCGCTGGGTCCCGTGCCGTCCCCACAGTAGGTTAAATGCAGCGAAACACCGCTGGGTCCCGTGCCGTCCCCACAGTAGGTTAAATGCAGCGAAACGCCGCTGGGTCCCGTGCCGTTCCCACAGTAGGTTAAATGCAGCGAAACGCCGCCTGGTCCCTTGCCATCCCCAGAATAGGTTAAATGCAGCGAAACACCGCCGGGTCCCGTGCCGTCCCCACAGTAGGTTAAATGCAGCGAAACACCGCCTGGTCCCGTGCCGTCCCCACAGTAGGTTAAATGCAGCGAAACACCGCCTGGTCCCGTGCCGTCCCCAGAATAGGTTAAATGCAGCGAAACACCGCTGGGTCCCGTGCCGTCCCCACAGTAGGTTAAATGCAGCGAAACACCGCCTGGTCCCGTGCCGTCCCCAGAATAGGTTAAATGCAGCGAAACACCGCCGGGTCCCGTGCCCTCCCCACAGTAGGTTAAATGCAGCGAAACACCACCGGGTCCCGTGCCATCCCCACAGTAGGTTAAATGCAGCGAAACACCACCGGGTCCCGTGCCGTCCCCACAATAGGTTAAATGCAGCGAAACACCGCCTGGTCCCGTGCCGTCCCCACAGTTGGTTAAATGCAGCGAAACACCACCTGGTCCCGTGCCGTCCCCACAGTTGGTTAAATGCAGCGAAACACCGCCTGGTCCCGTGCCATCCCCACAGTTGGTTAAATGCAGCGAAACACCGCCGGGTCCCGTGCCGTCCCCACAGTAGGTTAAATGCAGCGAAACACCGCCGGGTCCCGTGCCGTCCCCACAGTAGGTTAAATGCAGCGAAACACCGCCGGGTCCCGTGCCGTCCCCACAGTAGGTTAAATGCAGCGAAACACCGCCGGGTCCCGTGCCGTCCCCAGAATAGGTTAAATGCAGCGAAACACCGCCGGGTCCCGTGCCGTCCCCACAGTAGGTTAAATGCAGCGAAACACCGCCGGGTCCCGTGCCGTCCCCACAGTAGGTTAAATGCAGCGAAACACCGCCGGGTCCCGTGCCGTCCCCAGAATAGGTTAAATGCAGCGAAACACCGCCTGGTCCCGTGCCGTCCCCACAGTAGGTTAAATGCAGCGAAACACCGCCGGGTCCCGTGCCGTCCCCACAATAGGTTAAATGCAGCGAAACACCGCCTGGTCCCGTGCCGTCCCCAGAATAGGTTAAATGCAGCGAAACACCGCCGGGTCCCGTGCCGTCCCCCCAGTAGGTTAAATGCAGCGAAACACCACCGGGTCCCGTGCCGTCCCCAGAATAGGTTAAATGCAGCGAAACACCACCGGGTCCCGTGCCGTCCCCAGAATAGGTTAAATGCAGCGAAACACCACCTGGTCCCGTGCCATCCCCACAGTAGGTTAAATGCAGCGAAACACCGCCTGGTCCCGTGCCGTCCCCAGAATAGGTTAAATGCAGCGAAACACCGCCGGGTCCCGTGCCGTCCCCACAGTAGGTTAAATGCAGCGAAACACCGCCGGGTCCCGTGCCGTCCCCACAGTAGGTTAAATGCAGCGAAACACCACCGGGTCCCGTGCCGTCCCCACAGTAGGTTAAATGCAGCGAAACACCGCCTGGTCCCTTGCCATCCCCACGATAGGTTGTGACCTGGACCTTTGTGATCCGTACGGTCTTCACTGGCTGGATTTAGGGAGTAGGTCACCAGGCCCTTCCTCCTAGTCTGTCTCAGTCTAGACAGTCTGCTGAAACCCGCTCAGTATCGTAACACCACCACCAGTCTCCACTGACGGTTGGGTGGTAGCTGCCCATGAAGTGTGTTGGGTGGGAAATGAACTGGAGTTTCCCAGATGGAGGGCGAGAATTTTACCACTGAGACACCACTGCCCCTTGTATGGTTTTGTGGGTGATAGGTGCCGTCAAGTCAGTTTCAACTGATAGCGACGCTATGTATGTGTTCGATCAGTTGCAGACTGCAGAAGCTGGTAAAAATCTTCAGTTTTTTCATCTTTGGCCTTAGCGGTTGGTGTGTAATTTTGAATAATAGTTGTATTAACTGGTCTTCCTTGTTGTTGTTGCTAGGTGCCATCGAGTCAATTCTGACTCATACCGACCCTGTGCACAACATAACGAAACACTGCCTGGTCCTGCGCCATCCTCACAATCTTTGCCATGCTTGAACCCATTGTTGCAGCCACTGTGTCACTTTGTTGAGGGTCTTCTTCTATTTTACTGACCCTCTACTTAACCAAGCATGATGTCCATTTCCAGGGACTGGCCCCTCCTGATAACATGTCCTAAGTACATGAGATGAAGTCTCGGCATCCTGACTTCTAAGGAGCATTCTAGCTGTACTTTTTTCCAAGACAGATTTGTTTGTTGGCTTGGCAGTTCATGGTATATTCAGTATTCTTCAGCAACATAATTCAAAGCCGTCAACTCTTCTTCGATCTTCCTTATTCATTATCCACGTTTCACATGCATCTGAGGCGATTGAAAACACAATGGCTTGGGTCAGGTGCACCATAGTCCTTAAGGTGATGTCTTTGCTTTTCAACACTTTAAAGAGGCCTTTTGCAGCAGTTTGCCCAACCTAATACATTCTCTGATTTCTTGACTGGTGTTTCAGTGGGCAATGATTATGAATCCAAGGAAAATGAAATCCTTGACAACTTCAATCTTTTCTCCATTTATCATGATGTTGCTCACTGGTCCAGTTGTGAGGACTTTTGTTTTCTTTATGTTGAGGTGTAATCCATACTGAAGGCTGTGGTCTTTGATCTTCATCAGTAAGGGCTTCAAGTCCTCTTCACTTTCAGCAAGCAAGGTTGTGTCATCTGCATAACGCAGGTTGTTAATGAGCCTTCCTCCAATCCTGATGCCCTGTTCTTCTTCATATAGTCCAGCTTCTCGTATTATTTGCTGAGCATACAGCTTGAATAAGTACGGTGAGAAGATACAACGCTGGTGCACACCTTTTCCATTTTTAAACCACATGGTATCCCCTTGTTCTGTTCAAACGACTGCCTTTTGATCTACGTACAGGTTCCTCATGAGCACAATTTAGTGTTCTGGAATTCCCATTTTCTGCAGTGTTATCCATAATTTATTACGATCCACACAGTTGAATGCCTTTGTATAGTCAGTAAAGCACAGGTAAACATCTTTCTGGTATTCTCTGCTTTCAGCCAACATCCATCTGACATCAGCAGTGATATCCCTCATCTCACGTCCTCTTCCCTGTCAATGTACGACTGTAGCCATTTTTTAATTATTTTTAGCAAAATTTTGCATACATGTGGTATTAATGATATTGTTCAATAATTTCTGCATTCTGTTGGATCAGCTTTCTTTGGAGTGGTTACAGGTATGGATCTCTTCCAGTCAGTTGGCCAAGTAGCTGTCTTCTAAATTTCTCGGCATAGACAAGTGAGTGCTTCCAGTGTTGCATTGTCGGTTGGTATTGTCGGTTCTTGGTGCCTTGTTTTTTTACCAGTGCCTTCAATGCAGCTTGGACTTCTTCCTTCAATATCATTGTTTCTTGATCATATGCTCCCTCTGGAAATGGGTGAACATCAATCAATTCTTTTTGGTACAGGACTCTGTTCGTTTTTTCCACCTCCTTTTGATACTTCCTGCATCATTCAATTTTTTGTCCATAGAATCATTCAGTATTTCAACTTGAGCCTTGATTCCCGCCCCCCCCCAGTTCTTTCAACTTGAGAAATGCTGAGTGTGTTCTTCCCTTTGGTTTTCTCACTCCAGGTCTTTGCACATGTCATTGTAATACTTTACTTTGTCTTCTCGAGGCGCCCTTTGAAATCTTCTCTCCAGCTCTTTTACCTCATCATTTCTTCCATTTTCTTTAGTTGCTCTACATTCAAGAGCAAGTTTGAGAGTCTCTTGTGCATCTGTTTTGGTCTTTTCTTTCTTTCCTGTCTTTCTAATGACCTTTTGCTTTCTTCATGTGTGATATCCTTGATGTCACCCCAGAACTTGTCTGATCTTCAGTCATTAATGTTCAGTGTATCAAAAATACGTCACAGACAGATTTGGAATTGGGCTCTGATTTCTGTGTCTTCAGTTGTCTCTTTGTTGACCTGCGCTGTGTTTACTTTTAGTTGGCAGTGAAGTTAGTAGAAAATGATGTTACAGATTTTGCGTGTGTGTTTTTTCTTAAGTTCCCATATGATTAGATGGGCAGGTCTTAAGTGTACAAATGATGAGCTTTAGCAATTGTATGAATGCATTTAAGTGGTGTCTCTATCAAGATACAGAACATTTTCATTAACTCAATTTTTCTGGCACCCCTTCTAATTAATCCCACCCCCACAGGCAACCGTCGTCTCTGATTTCTCCATAAACTGGTTTTGTCTGCTTTTGAATTTTATAGAAATGGAATCTTTTGTGCCTGGCTTCTTTTTCTCACCATTACTTGTCTCTCAGTTCGTGGCATACCGTGGTGGCTTGCGTATTGCCCTGACACGGGAAGTCGTGCTGCCGGTATTTCCAATACCAACATAGTGGGCTGGTTTCATTGGAGCATCCAGACTAATACAGACTAGGAAGAAAGGCCTAGTGATCTACTGAAAATGAGCCAATGAAACGCGTATGGACAATGACAGAACGTTGTCCAGCTAGCTTGCTTTAGATACACCGTCAGGAGGGATCAACTGCTGAAGTAAGACATCGTGTATATTGCATTAGAGGGCCGGCAATGGCCATGGAGACCCTCAGTAAGATGGATTGGCACAATAGCCTCAATGATGACTCTAACATTCCGGCAATTGTGTGGATAATGCAGGACGGGGAGACATTTCTTTCTGTTGTACATAGAGGTTCACCATGAGTTGGAGTTTACTCGACAGCAGCTGTCAGTCTTTCCCTTTCTTTTTTGCTTAAAATCATGCTTTTGAGATTCATCCGTTATTTGTGTGTACCAGTAGTTCATTTTCCCTCAACCTTTTATAATAACTTCAAGCATATAGAAAAGTTGAAGGACATTTAAAGTGTACACTGATGTGTCAACCACTTAGATTCTATGAAGAATATTTTACTATTTTTGTTTATCAAATATCTATCCATCTTAATTTTTGATGCATTTCAAAGTAAATTTCAGTTTCATCTCAAGGCTTGAATGTACCTGTCATTAGCTAGGGGGTCAGCACTGTAGCTTATGGTGAGGCTTAAAATCACGAGGTCTCATTCCTCCAACTTAGTTCTTCACTTTCAGGACGGTTTGGGCT
This sequence comes from Elephas maximus indicus, assembly GCF_024166365.1. Taxonomy (NCBI): domain Eukaryota; kingdom Metazoa; phylum Chordata; class Mammalia; order Proboscidea; family Elephantidae; genus Elephas; species Elephas maximus. Next base: position 233,042,880 of record NC_064819.1, read on the forward strand.
GTTCTGGGCCCTTTACATTTCATCAGCTTTTCCGTTTCTTTGGAGAAGTCTGCCGAGGTTTTAATCGTGATTGTATTGTATGTATAAATGAGTTTGGGGACAACAGACGTATTTAACAATGTTGAGTCTATCAACCCATGAATGTTTTTATCACTTTGGCTTTAAGCAGTTATTAATCAATAGCTTTAAAAATGGGAAGAAAAAATTTTATTTTCTCACATAGCTACTATTTCTGATGCTTTTTATTCATTTTTGTAAATCCAAGTTTCCGTCTGTTCCCTTGTTTCCTTTTGTCTGAAGGACTGCCTTTAAAATTTTTTGTAGCATATGTCGGTTGGTAAAGAGTTCTCTCAACTTTTTGTCTGAAAAAGTCTTTATCTCACCTCCATATTTGATGGATATTTTCACTGGGTATAGAATTCTATAGTGTGGATTCCAGCCTTCAGTATGAGTTATACCACAACATAAAGAAAACAAAAGTTCTCCCAACTGGACCAATAAGCAACATCATGATGATTGGAGGAAAGATTGAAGTTTGACGTCAAAGATTTCAATTTACTTGGATCTACAATCAACACACATGGAAGCAGCAGCCAGGAAATCAAAAGACACATTACATTGGGCATATCTACTGTGAAAGACCCCTTTAAAGTGTTAAAAAGCAAAGAAGTCACTTTGAGGACTAATGTGCACCTGACCCAAGTCATGGTATTTTCAGTCACCTCATATGCATGTGAAACGTGGACAATGAATAAGGAAGCCCGAAGAAGAATTGATGTCCTTGAATTATGGTGTTGGCGAAGAATGTTGAATATACCATGGACTGCCAGGAGAATGAACAAATCTGCCTTGGAAGAAGTACAACCTGAATGTTCCTTAGAAATGAGGATGGGAAGACTTGGCCTCTTACACTTTGGACACGTTAGCAGGAGGGACCAGTCCCTGGCGAAGGACATTATGCCTGGTAGAGTGAGAGAGAGGAAGACCATCAATGCGATTAATTGACACAGTGGCTGCAGTGATGGGCAAAAACACAGCAAAATTGCCCAGGATGGCACAGGACCGGGCAATGTTTCGTTCTGTTGCACGTGTGATCGCTATGAGTCAGAACCAACTCGAGGGCACCTAACTGACAACGCCAATAACAAATTCTAGGTTAACTCTTTTTCATCTTTCAGTACTTTATAAAGATTCATTCCTTACCTTTGAGTTTTCTCTTCTTTCGGCAATAATTGTTGAGAAGGCTGGGGAAAAGTGGCCAGAGAAGAATTGAGCAAGAAGAAAACTGGAGAGTGGAGCATTGGCTCCAGGCTTGCAGTTCTCTTCTCCATTCTCTCCCTTGCTACTTTTCCCAGGTTTCTTTTATTGTTGGAAAAAAAGAATCAAAAGTCTTATTTTCTTCTGAGTAGCAGCGTCATCAGTCATATGTTGCATGAAATGTATTCTTTGCATTTTCTCTTTTTCTCAATGTTCTTTTTTCCTGACTTCTTAAAGGCATCTTTTTTCTTTTGTCAAGGGGGTTGAGGAGTATTTTTTTCTCTCTCTCGCAAAGTCGAAATCAATATTCAGACAAGTTTTTACCAAATATAAAAATACTAAAAGATAATATGTAAAAAAAAATAGTGTGTCAAAGCTCTAAGTGTTCTTTGAATAACATTACATTCCTCATATCCAGATTTTAAGAAAATAATCATAAGAAATGGAATACAGTATAACTAATAAAGAACACATTATTATAAATTTGAAAACAGAATCATTGTTTTCAATGATTGAGGTCATTTATTTAAGAAAAAGAAAGAAATGCTTGGTCTCAGATTGACCAATTCCAGCTGTGTTTCACTTACTTAATTGGTATGTACTTCTTGTTTAAAATTCCCAGCTGCGAGGGTTTGTGGACTTTGAGGTGAGGAAATGACGTTGGCATCCCACTGCTCTCAAATAATGTACTAAATGGCAGACTCATCGTGTTCCTTACTTGGGAACGATATTGCGTGACATGCTTTCCTTTTTTCTTGACGTAACCTTGATGCTAAAAAAAAGAAGAAAAGCTTTGTGATTGTATGAAGTCGACCTTGAAGCTATAACAGCATTTTAAAAAACTTATATAACCTTAAAAAAATTGTTTTTAATTTGTGTTTGCTTATTTAAATTAAACTGACTACCATCTTTGCTTTCTTTTTATAAACATGGCATTTGCTCCAGGAATTCAGATTGGTAAATAATAGTAGCTTTGAAGAATAATGTTCCGTTTTTAATTAATTATCAGCCAGAAACAGTTCCGTGTGAATTAAACTTACGAAATTGCATAGCTTTTCAACTGAGTTGCCGAAGGGAACATTCTATGTCACTGTCCCTGACTAAACTAGAACCCGCGTTTATATGTATGTTTTGAAATCTGAAACTCCTGAACATCCCGTTTGTTTTTTTTAACCATGTAGATTTCTGTAACGTACAATGTTTTTTAATTGAAATTTTGGGTTGTTTCCTTTCCAGATACAAATCCCTGGGCTAGAAAACTTGCAGGTATTTGTTCCAGACAGTCTTGCTGAGGAGAAGAGCATTATCTTGCAGTTACTCAATGCAGCTGCAGGAAAGGACTGTTCCAAAGACTCAGAGGACATAGTGATTGACGCCCATCTGCTGCTGACCAAGCGCAGCGATCCTGACCAGGGCTCAGATGATGGCTGGGGCACGTGGCAAGAACCGCCTGTGAAAGTTGTGCCTCAGGCGGAGACTGTTGATACACTGAGGAATGTGCAGGTATGCTTGGCTCTAGGTTCCACCCCCACCTGTAAGGGCATTAACCCAAACCCAGTGCCGTCGAGTCAGTTCCGACTCATAGGGTTGCTATGATGTAAGGGCATTAAAAAAAATTAAAATACTTACAGAAAAAAGGACTTATTAGTAGCTCAGGAACGATTGGTTTAACTGCCATGGAAGTCTCAAACATACAATATGCCTTGACGTTTTGATAGCTAATTTTATAGCATAACTTGTACTAAAATATTTCATAAAGTTCTGCAAGTATGTAAAAGTATACTGGAGTAGTTGAAATAAACCATCAATTTTATTTATGCCTTTTCCTAGCTTTGCCATGTAGTTAGGCCTGTATACTCAAGAACTAAAGGAAATTATCTTCTCTTTCTCATTTCACCAGTACTCTGGTGTTTCAGTTTTCAGTTTTCACTGTTGGAGTAAAACCTGTCACTTACCTAGCGGGATCCCATGAGCATTTCTGTAATTCACGTTAATCACAACTCTGAGGAACCTTGTGCTGTCTGCATTCGGCTGGAGGGCAGTGACGGTCGGTGTGGATGTGCGCCTCTGATTGCACCTGACCAGGGTGGAACCTGTGTCTCCCTCGGCTCCAGGCTGCTTGCTCCTTCTCATGTACCCCTGCCTCGGTGATGGCACTCCATCTACTCACTCAGTTGTTTAAACGAGAAATGTGATAATTAGTATAGAGTCAGTCCCTGTCCTCTTCTGGCTAATCACAAACCCTGCCAAGCCCTAAGCATTTCAGGTCAATGGTCCTTTGTATGCATCTCTACACCCACTCCTGACAAGAACCCCACCCTCCCTTTCCTGGACCACCGCAGCTTCTTACGTCCAGTTTCCTGCGTCAAGTCCCACCCCACTCCCCCCAGTTCTGTATTCTAGTGTGTGTGTGTTTTCGGACTGCCAGGGTGATCGTTCTCATACGTATCTCTAATCACATCAGAGAGCTGCTCAAAGTACTGAAACGGCCCTCCATCACTTCAAAACTCATACAGTCACCATTTAATACTTCGTACGAAGCCCCTCCTTACTCTGGTTCCACTCTTAAACTCCTGCATGTTTTGTCCTCACACGCTGCTTCAGTCCACACGCACACATGCGCACGTGTACACACGTGCACACTCACAAACTGCTTCAGTCTACACTCACCACGCCCTCACACACACATACACAGTGTCTCACGCACTCACACATGCACAGCACACATGCACACACACATTCTCTCTCACACACACAGTCTCACACCCACACACTTCATCTCTCACATACTCTGACACGCACACCACATGCATGCACGCACACTTTCAGACACACACCACACTCACATACCTTCTCTCACGCACATTCACACATACTGTCTCTCCCTGTCTCTCACACACACAATTTCTTTCTCACATACTCACACACACCACGCTCACACATGCACACCACACATGCGCATTCTCCCTCTCTCACACACATCACATTCTTCTCACACACACACACTGTCACATACACTCTGACATGGACACATACTTACACACACCACATTCACACACACACGTGCACACCGCATGCACGCACACCTTCAGATACACACCACACTCACACATCTTCTCTCTCTCACATACATGTACACACACACAATCTCTCTGTCTCTCACACACACTGTCTCTCCCTGTCTCTCTCTCTCACAGTTTCTCACACACACGCACACCACATTCACACGCTTTCTCTCACGCACACGCACACACACAGCCTCTCTCTCACACACACACTGTCTCTCCCTCTCTCACAGTTTCTCACACACACGCACACCACACTCACACACTTTTTCTCACACACATGCACACACGGCTCCAGGGGCGTTGAAGCACTTGGAGTTGTAGATCTGGCAAAGCTGTCCGGGCCGCCCAGTCCCAGAGCCTGTGTGCACCTTTCCCAGCTCCCTTTCCCGTCCATCTCATTACAGTAGATCTTGCCCTAGACATGTAATCTGCAGTTGCCGCCCACCTGAGGTTGCTAGATCCATGCCGTTTTCTGTGCATATAGCAAGTTTTGATGCCCATACTTCAAAAGATCATCCGAAACAGCCACTTTCCTCATCATCACTCCCACGGCCCTGGCTCCTGCCAGCAGTGTTGGCAGCCTCCACTGTTGCTGGGGTCTGTGAACTGCGGCTGGTCTCACTCTTAGATGCATAGAGAAGTCAGAGGTCAGCCCTCGGATCTTGCTAGAGAAGATCAGTTTACACCCAGCTTTTTTTCAGATGTGCTATTTTCTGTCTGTTTCACCTGGAAGCGCTGCTCTCGCCCAGCCTCTTTCCCCACCTGGCTCACCACCAGCCAGATGGGCCTGGTCTCTGGTCCTCCAATGCACCACACTCCTCACTGCCTCGGGTCCCTGTCCTCGGACAGTCTGCCAGCAGGTCTTAGCACTGTAGGCGCCTAGGAACACGGGAAATAAACGTTAAGAGGAAGAAACGTATGTATGCTTATGGAATAGTACCTGCGTGAAGGATTCAGCTTTTTGTGACATGCGCTATTTATGAAATTATCCCAATTCCTGCCTGAGTGACTTGGTCTGAGACCAGGCCGTCAGGAAAGTCAGTTATTGTGGGACCTTTTATTTGTACCAGGGCAGTCTGGTATTGGTTAGGGTCATATTTTTCAAAATAAACATTTGTTTTATCCTGATTGAACAACACATGAACATTGCAGAAAATTAGGAAAATGTAAGAGTGAGTGGCATCCATAATCCTGCCCCCACGAATAACCCTGGTGAATTTTGTCATTTATGCCCTTAAGCCTTTGTCTTACGCATACATACACAAAAAGTAAATATGCACTTTTTAATATGGTTCATGCTATATTTATGCAACTTTGAATTCAACTTTTAAAATTTTTTTTCGGTGTATCCTGATCATGTTCCCACATCATTAAAATCATTTCTGTGAGCACTGTATTTAGCAGTCAGATAATACGCCACCAGTATAGGCACTGTCACTTACCTCACCATTCCGGCAAATACCGTTCTGTGGGAAAGTGAGTCATCTTCAGCACTCAGCTGCTTTCTATAGCCCAGTGGCGAACACTTTCCTGTATGAACACTTTGGTCTGTACCCGCTGGCTAGCTGTTAAATCCGTCACCTTAGGGTTTTCTTATCAAATTGAGCTTTTATTTTCATCAGGATCTAAGTCTTATCTGTGAAATTGAAATACGTAATCTACAGTGACGGTCTCTGCCTTGCAGTTTTGAGATGTTTCTTTTTTATCTAAATGTGCCAGTGCCCTTTTCTGATGAATATTTTGTACTTCTGTTTTGTTACAGTGAAGATATTTGTGATCTCTAAAGCTATTTTACTGAGAAATAAAGGTTTAAAATAATAGCCTGAACTTAAACATTAAAAAAATTATTTAAAAAGACATTCTAACTCACTCTGGACTCTTTTCTAATAGAGGGAAGAGATAGTATGTGCAGTCCAAAAAATAATTTGTTTGATTCTTGGCATATCTATATATCTATATCTGTGTGTGTGTGTATGTATATATATACAATTTTTTTTCTTTTAAATATTAGCAACTGTATTAATCTGGAAGGCTCTCTAGGTTACACAGATGGTTAAGTGTTCAACTCTTAGCCAAAACGTTGGCAGTTTGAACCCATCCAGAGGCTCCCTGGGAGACAGGTCTGGCAACCTGCTTCTGAAACATCACAGCCTTGACAATCCCGTGGAGCAATTCTGCTCTGCTTGCGTTGGACTTCGGTATACGCTCAAGTTCAGAATCGACTCAAGAGCAACTAACGACAGCAACAGCATGTTAATCTGGGAATATGAACAAAAATCTCTTTAGAATTAACTGTAATGGGAAGCAAACCCAAAAAACTAAACCTGTTGCCATCGAGTTGATTCTGACTCATAGCGACCCTATAGCACAGAGTAGAACTGCCCCATAGTGTTCCCAAGGAGCGCCTAGTGGATTTGAACCTTTTGGTTAGCAGCCAGGCTGTTAACCACTGGGCCAGTAGGGCTCCAGATGGGCAGAGTAGGCAGTAAATTTATGAAAAGTGTAATTATAGAATTCTTTGAAATACGTGTACCTCTGTATCCTTATAATATTTATATAAATTAGGCTTTATTGTATGCTGGTACAAATGGTTAACCCACTTGGCTGCTAATCAAAAGGTTGGAGGTTTGGGTTCACCCAGCAGCATCTTGGAAGAAAGTCCTGACTGCCTATTTCTGAAAAGTCAGCCACAGAAAACGCTGTGGAGCACTGTTCTACTCCGCCACACGTGGGGTCACCGTGAGCCAGGTCAAGTCGGCTGCAGCAGAAGTGTCGGATGTGTTAGTGATTCGAAGAGTTTGGCTTTATAAGTAACTTCCGTGGTTTCGTCTCACTGATGTGACTACCTCAAACTGTAACTACATTCGTACAGTAAAAATCACTAAACCTGTAAGGGAGACGCAGTGTGGTTTGGCGATGCATCTGAATTACAGGATGGACTTTATATAGAGCGTGTTCAGTGACTGTAGCTCGGTGAATGTCAAGGGTATATACTCATTGGAAATTCACAGGTTTTACTGAACATGAATTAACTGCTGGTACCAGGATAGCAGTTACAGTTGAATGGGTACTTGTAAATAACTTAGGTTCCTGAGCAGTTTAAGCAAATTTTTCTTTTCTGTATTATTTCTAATATTTATATAGCTCATTCTCACAGAGACAAATTTTAGTGTAATTTCATCTGAATTACTAGAGATTTTGAATGTGTAGGGTTTCATTTCTGTATAAAGCATCATCCTATAATGATATCCAAACAAAACTTTGGTGCCCTACAAAGTGTGATATTAAGCATTACGAAAGGACAGATTGGTAGGATGTTGGAGTGAAAGGAACTTGAGCATTTTAGTCCAGACTGCTTGGAAGTCAAGTGACATGGTTTCCATAGGTGGGGACAGGGGTGAGATAAAACTCAGACCTCCCACATCATTGCTCTTTCCCCTCCCTGTGCTGTTCAGACGCCTGATGTATCAGGTTCGGTCACACTCACAGGTACCCGTCACCACTAGGTATCGTGAGTAATTAGCCGACTCTGTGGTGTTAGCTTTCGTGCTTCCCAGCCAGAGCCGTGACGTTATGACTGTGACAGTGAAGTAGTCTCACAGGAGCGTACTGTCGAATGCTCTCATCCTGTCACTTTAGAGTCCTGCTTTCTGAAGTATATCCCTGGCTCTCCGCTTAGCTGCTAGGAATCGTTTCCATGGGGTTCTTCTCCACTGTGCTGAAAATCCTAGAAATCAGTGCCTGCTGTAGCAAATTGCTCTGTAGGAACAGCTTTGCTGAACTCTCCTTTCTAATCAGGTGGTCACTGGCCTGGTGGTCCCCAAAGTTGACGTTGTTTTTGGACTGGGGGTTGAACTGGAGAGGGAGAACTGTAAGTAGATCTGATTTTATGCCCTGTGTTTGGTTTTGCTCCCAGGTGGATAATGTCTTACTAGTTGTCATGCAGTCTGGCCATCTGACGATCCAGAGGAAAGCCTTCCAGCAGTCCATCGACGGACTCATGACTCTCCGCCAGGAGCAGACGTCCAGCCAACCAGTCATTGCCAAAGCTTTGCAGCAGCTGAAGGTATTTCACCGTCCACTCTGCCCGAGTTCATTAAATGGAATGTTACAGAAGAAGCAGTCAGTTACAATGAAGCATCATTCAGGGAACCTGAGCTTGTCCTCCCCACTCGCACCCTCCCTCCAACATACACATTTTCCCAGGTCTAAATTATAAAATAAATTCTTGGCTCTTAGCTGGAACTGTGGAATGTTAGAATTGCAAGGGATAGAAAATGGAGCAGCTTCGTGACCTCATAACAGTGAGGTGGCTGGTTAGGAGCAAAGTCGAGATTAGGATTTAGGTCTCCTTATTCCTTTTTTTTTTATTCCTAATCTGGAAGCCCTGGTGGTGTAGTGGTTAAGTGCTACGGCTGCTAACCAAAAGGTCAGTAGTTCGAATCCACCAGCCACTCCTTGAAAACCCTATGGGGCAGTTCAACTCTGCTAGAAATTGTAGGATATCTAGCAGCATCCCTTGCCTCCACCCACTAGATGCCAGTAGTACCCAGACATTGCCAGATGTCCCCTAGGGGGCAAAATCAGCTCGGTGAAGACCCCCTGAACAAGGGAGTGGCAACAGAATAATTAAGAAGGCCAGTACTGACTTGATAACATTGTGAGGTCATGTAGGAATAGACTGTGTTCTCACTCTGGAATTGAAACCATGCTTGTTTCCCTGGGGGAAAGCCTATAGGTGGCTGGTCTGCAGCTACATTGAAAACATAGCGTCTGTTGAAAGACAAGATTGTAATAGGCATTGTCATTTTAAATGGATCTTTCCTCTTGTGTTTCAGAAGGACAGATTTCTTGATGTTAAAGAATGCCTAATACAAATAACAATGAAAACAATATAATTTCCTCTATTTTTGGCCATGCCCGCTGAATAATCAAAGTAAACATGGCTGAAATGTACTGCAGTGGTTAATGACCTTGTGGGGATGAGAGAAGTCTGCCCTTAAATACAGTAAGCACCGTGTAATTTGCTGCATTTTGGAATGGTTGTGTTTTGGGACCCTTTAGAATGATGCATTGGAGCTATGCAACAGAATAAGTGATGCCATTGACCAAGTGGACCGCATGTTCATATCCGAGTTTGATGCCGAAGTCGACGAGTCTGAGTCTGTCACGTTGCAGCAGTACTACCGGGAAGCAATGATTCAGGGGTACAACTTTGGCTTTGAGGTGGGTACAGCGTAGGAGGAAAAACACAGTGCATGTTAGCAGTCGCTTTGCAGCTTGCTTACAAAACGTATCATCAATATCGTTTGGCAAACTCGATTGCTAATTGTAATCACGGCGTAGTCCCAAACAGTATCTTACACCTGCTGGACGTCGGAAATGTTAACTTACTTTTAAAAAGCTTAAAAACCTGTCAGGTGGTTGTCCAGTTTCTGTTTTGTGTTAACAGCTATCTACGTACATTGAAAATCTTTTACAGAATGTTTACTATTGTAATAAGACATTCTTTAGTGATTTTTTTTTAAAACTGATGAGTAAAACATTTACGAAACTGCATTTTGAGACACTTGACTCTTAACTCTTCTGTACTCTTTTCAAAATATGTAAATATTAATTGGATTTTGCTTTTGATTTTAGAAAATGACCTTTAAAGAAGGCAGGCATTATAGTGTTTAGGCATTTCTCTAATAGTTGTTTTCTTCTTAATTTTGATATACGTGAAATCTTACAGTATCATAAAGAAGTTGTTCGCTTGATGTCTGGAGAGTTTAGACAGAAGATAGGAGACAAATATATAAGCTTTGCCCGGAAATGGATGAATTACGTCCTGACTAAATGTGAGAGTGGTCGAGGTACAAGACCCAGGTAATGACCGAGTAAGCATGTTGCATTTGTGAGGCAGGTGGGTTGGTGTTGTTTTACTCTTCGTGGTGTGTGGGGTGTGTCAGCAGACGCGTGCTGGACTAAGGCATGTGAGGGCCCTAAGCGCTGATAATCTCTGATGCCCCCTGCTCTGTTTGCTCACGCATTCGGAGTGTGTTATATATTTACATGTGTCTACGTGTGTGTGTGTCTCAGCTCTCCATGGTGTAACTTCTTCCCTTTAAATGCCACTACAATATTAACAATTGAACGCAGCAGAAGGGGTGTGTGCCATTCTAGCGGAATGAGATGAACTGGATCGTGACATTTTTAGTGGGTGCAGGGTACTGAGATTTTTATGATATAGCACATTTTCTACTAAAAGAATATTCCACATATTCTACAACAAAGAAAATGAGTCAGTGAACTTAGTTGTTTCAACAATCAATGTAAAATTCTGTTGATTTCCCACAATGAAAAATGGACTGTCACCAGTTCTGCTTTAAACTGCCCATACTTTAATTTTGATGCTTGTTTGTAATAAATGTTATAAATGAACAAATGAAAATTTAATGATCAGAAAACAAATATTACAACCAATTACTATATTTTTTAGATCTTACATCTCTGATGTGTTATAATTAAAAACATTTTTTTCTATTCTTTGCTCTTAAAAATTCTTCAGTGACTTCGTCACAATGGAATTGTTGAGCAGTAACCTCCTTCCACACATAGTAAGGATAAGGAATCGAGTCTTTCTTGAATCGTTGTGCGCTTGCTTTGCCTTGAGCCCTGTCTGCTTGGGATAGTTGCTTGGTGTCTGTGAGTCTTTGCTTTGGACAGCTGGTGCCCCTGTTTTGTTGATGCCCCAAACACATGCTTACCTTGCTTATTGGGTATCCGTCCCTGAGCAGATGACACAAAGAGGAGGATTCTGAACTCTTTGATGACCAGTTTTTTTTAATGAAAATATTTCTGTAAAAAATCCTATAATTCTTGAAAACCTTTTTTTTTTTTTTTTTAAATTTGTTTCAAACTGAGTTACCTCTAAGGGAGTTTGCATTCTCCTGAATAAATTCTTCCTGGTTGCTGATCTTTCTTTCTTTTCTCCCTGGTGAAATTTATTCCTGTTAGTAAGTATACATAGAGAACAAACTGGTAACCAGTTTGTTTATTAAGATATTGTTTTGTTCTTCTTTCTCAAAGGATCACACTATAAATTTATTCAACCCCAGTACTTACATATAGACAAAAATGTGTTTTGTACTAAATTAGTAATTTTCCAATTGGATTACTTTTCAGTATTGTATAATTTAAAATGCAGCAGTATTTTCTTGGTTGTTTTACGATTATGGAACTTTCTCCTTTAACAGGTGGGCAACTCAAGGATTTGATTTTCTACAAGCCATTGAACCTGCCTTTATTTCAGCTTTACCAGAAGATGACTTTTTGGTAGGACATTTTCTGAAGGTTTTTTTATTAAAACACAAATAATTTAATCACTGAGTATTCCTCGATTATTCATCTTTTAATAGTGGTTCTAAATCATTTTTACATAATTGTAATGTAATGCTGAGAAGTTAGAGCACTCTTAATAGCCTATAAGTTTCAGGACTCTTCTTTTTTTATAACAGTATTGTGCAACTGACTTAGTGAGTAGGTGGTTATAAACCTTGACACTTAAAAAATATTTGTTAGTTTTGTATTTTAAAAACTACCAACTTGGTTGCTGCTTTTTGGCAGCTTAATGAGAAACAGGGATTAGCTAATTCACTTCAGTGTGAGTCATTTGAGAGCGTAGTGCCAATTGTTAAATATTATCACTGTTATCCCCCAAAATTCCACCAGATCATAAAGATGTTCAAAATATTGAACGCTTTCACCTTACCCTCTAGGCAGTAGAGTTGGTTACATGAGAAGTCCCTGGCTTATGCACACCATTATACTATGAGGAGTGGAAAGTTAATTTGCTTTCATTTGTAAAAATTGAGTTGTTTCCTATGTTATTGTAAATGATGTAGATTTTACCCTTACTTTATATTTACACTTACTTTCTTTTAAACTAGCTTTTTATAAATGTTTACTAAGGATAGCATGTTTCTTTTAAATACATTGAAAACCTGATTTATGCTACTTATATAATTAAAAGTTTATACGTTCTTTCACTTCTCCTCTGCTATTTTCCTGTGGTTTCCAGAATCTACAAGCCTTGATGAACGAATGCATTGGCCATGTCATAGGAAAGCCGCACAGTCCTGTTACAGGTTTGTACCTTGGTAAGACAGCTGTTACTAGCATTCTCCCAGGAAATACTTGTTTGAGTAAGTGAATCATCTTGTGATTGCAGTCAATTAAAGCGGCATAAGAGGTTCTTTGAAAGTTCAGGAAGGTGACAGTGAAAGTTCCCAAAAGGAGGTATGTATGCCGAGGATTCCAACAGGATTTAGATGAAAATGTCAGCACGAGGTGTCTCAACTTCATGCTACCCAGCGGCGATGAACTACAAATTTGGTTTCTTTTTAGCACACTAATACTACCATTCTACTCTCCCTTTAAAACCTTTTCTCACAGGAAATGGAGTGGGTGGGGTTGTGCTTCAAGAAAGGCAGGTGTCTGTCACGGAGCAAGAGCCTCTCCTGCTGCAGGTGAATCGTCTACCCTCCTTCCTCATCTTTTGAAGGAGAGGTCCTTTTATTTTTCTTTACAGCTTTCCTCAATACTCATTTCCCCACTAACTGGCAAATTCCAATGTAGTGTTACTAAAAAAAAGTGAAAATACATTAGGCCACCATATGCATCACTGTCTTAGTTATCTAATGTTGCTGTAGCAGAAATACCACAAGTGGTTGGCTTTAACAGAAATTAATTTTCTCACAGTTTAGAAGCCTAGAAGTTTGAATTCAGGGTGCTATTCTAGGGAAAGACTTTCTTTTTCTTTTGGCTGTGGAGGAAGGTCCTTGTCTCCTCTGAGCTGCTGATCCTGGGCAGTCTTCATTTAGCTTTGTATCTCTCTTCCCCTGTCTCTGCTTTGCTTGCTTTTTTAATCTCTTTTGTATCTCAAAAGAGATTGATTCAAGATACACGCTGTACTAATCCAATTCATTAACGTAAAAAAGACAGCCCATTCCCAAATGGATTATAACGACAGGCATAGAGGTTAGGATTTACAACACATATTTTGGGGGGATATAATTCAATTTGTAACATTCCACCCCTTGGCCCCCCCAAATTCATGTCCTTGCCACATGCAAAACACATTCACCCCATGACATCATCCCAAAAGCCTTAAATCAATTCTCCAAAATCTCATCTTCTAAATCATCTAAATTAAATATGGATGAGACTTTAGGTGCAGCCCATCTTGGGGCAAAATCCCTCTTTATCTGTGAACCTGTGAAATCTAGAATATGAGTTGTTTTCAAAGTACAATGGTAGAAGAGGCACAAGGTAGACATTTCCATTACAAATGGGAGAAGTTGGAGGGAAAGAAGGGATAACAGGCATCCAGCAAGCTCAAAACCCAGCAGAACAAATTACATTAACTCTCAAGTCTTAAAAATAATCCTCTGTTTTCTGAGACTGTCTGGGCAATGGCCTTACCCTCCAGACTCTTGAGTGTTGACCATATCCTCTGGATTCTGGATGGAGGGCCCTCAGCCTTGGGCTTCAGCCCCACTTCAGGCCCTATGAAATGGCAACTCTGTACCCCTGACTTTAGGTGATCCCATTCTCCTAGTCCAACACCACTCCCTTGGACCTGGCAGGCCCCATTCTTCTGCCCCTTGGGCATGGCAGCCTACCCCCCTCAGCTTTGGGTGGCAGCCCCATTCCCCTGGCACACCTTAATGGCAGTCCCACACTCTGGAACCAAGTTGGTGAAGAATCGACTCTTTGAAACCTAGGAGCCTGTGGTCTCGCCTTTTGAGATCCAGGAGACCATGGCCCCACCCTTTGAAACGGAGAAGGCCCTGCTTCCAGTGCTCCTTCCGGCAGTTCTGCTGATCTCCGAGATGCTCCAGGGGTGGTGCTTTTCTTTTCTTGGAGGACAACAAATGTAGCTTCTTTGGTCTGTTTCCTTCCTGTAGAATTCCAAGAGGCAAACAGTGTTCTTTCCTTTCATTCTTTCTCTGTCCCCTTCAGTCAGTACTGATGGGTTTTCTGCGATGTAGTTGGTTAGTTTCTTCAGTTACAGACTAATCTCTTAACAAAAGATTGTGTAGCCTTGTCCTTGGTGAAGATTCTAGGACATTTGTCCTTAGTTTGTCCAGCAGAATTTTCCAAATCTTTAGATTCTGATTTCATTTTGTACAGTTCATTTTAAAGCCCATCTGTTTCCTCTCACATTTTACTATAAGCAGCAAGGAGAAACCTCGAGGCCTCTTTAAGACCTTGCCTAGAAATCTAATTTGGCAGATATCCAAGTTCATCACTTACAAGTTCTACCTTCCACCAAACATTTGAACATATTCAGACAAGTTCTTTGCCACTGCATAAAAAGCATTGCCCCTCCTCCATTGTCCAATCACACGTGCATCATTTTCTTTTAAAGCCTCCCCAGAAGCACATTTAACGCCCACATTTCTAGCAGCATTCTGTTACCAGCACCATACGTGTTCTCTAAGACGATAGAGGCGTTCTCCGTAACTCTCCTCACTTCCCTCCGAGCCCTCCGCAGAATTGCCTTTAACGTCCGTAATTCTGCCAGTAATCTCTTCAGTGCAACCTAGTGTTTTACTGTTACGCCCCTTAGAACGCTTCTAGTTTCTACCTATTACCCAGCTGCAAAATTGCTCCCATATTCTAGGTATCTATTAGAGCTGCCGCACCCCACTCTTCCGATACCAAATTCTGACTTGGTTATCTAGTGCCACTGTAACAAATACCACAAATGGATGGCTTTAACAAACAAATTAATTTTCTCACAGTTTAGGAGGCTAGAAGTCTGAATTCAGAGTGCCAGTTCTAGGGGAAGGCTTTCTTTTTCTGTTTACTCTGAAGGAAGGTCTCCCACTTCGGCTCCTGAGCAATCTTCTTGTGGCATGGCATCTTTCTTCCCCCATCTCTGCTCTGCTCACTTGTTTAATCTCTTTATTTCAAAAGAGATTGACTCAAGATACATCCTATATTAATCCTGCTTCATTATCATAACAAGGACAGTCCATTACCAAATGGGATTTTAACCACAGGCGTAGATGTTAGGATTTATATCACATAAATATATAACAGTCCCCTTAATTATACTTTTCAGTGTGTATCTTGGAGTCTTAAAAACAAAATACATATCGGGGAAAATATCTAAGCACCAAAGAATATTTTTCCATTAGCTGTGTCTTCCTGCATTCTTGAGATAGTCTGCACATTAAACAAAGTTGTATTTATATGTAATAAACACCCAAAAAAGAAAAATTAGAAATTTTATACAATTTAAATTACAAAATAAAATAATTCATAGATGGTAAATTTACTGAGCACCAACAATATTTCTTGTTAGCTACAGAAAATTTAGTAGACTAGGTTTTAGTCACTGGTTTTCTTTATCTTTAAAGTAAACTCAGTTTATACCTCTTTTTTGCCTTAAGGCTGTTATGAAAATGAAAGTTACCGTCTGAAAATTATTTGAGCATTTTGTACAAGGCATTCTTTTTCTATCAAAATTTTATCACCAATTGACTTTGGTTCTTTGATCTCCTAAAATATTTCCTTATGTTATTAATAATCCAGTAAAAATAATTTTAAATATTTTTTTACATAAGAAATCATTTTGATTGTAGAAAAGTTATAATGTGAAGATGTTGAAAAATGTAGAAAGCATATACATACAGAAAAGCTTCAAATGTGGAAAAAATTACCAAGTAATAACACTGCTCATAATCCCACAATTCAGAAGTCCTCACTGCCAGCTCTGGAATGGGCTCATCTTTCAGTACGCCCACCTCTCCAAAATGCTGGTGACGCACCCAGTGAGTTCATGGCGCTCTCTGTCTGCTGCTTTGTCACTGATCCTCATGTTGGGCTGTGGTGCAGACAGACTGCAGGCTGCCTGGCAGTTGGGTGATCATTTAGCATCTGTGAACCTCCGTTCCTGATGCTTAAAATCAGATCCTAATTAGGACCAAACACAGTAGTAACATTTTGTACACCGTAGCGTTCTACAAATGGCAGTTGTCATCAGTTGTGTGCTTTTTTCCTAAAAGTAAATGAAAGTGAGAGCACATCAGCTGTCCTTTTTTTTTTTTTTGCTTGCTTTCTCTCTCCCCTCTGCACTACCCATGCGACTAATGATAACAGCCTGGCGTTGAAGCTTGTGTGCTTTCTACATGCTCATGTAGCCACACAGATGCCTTCTTCTGTGTCTTTCTGATCTGGTTTGCAGTATAAAAATGAGACCACATTGGATGTAATTCTTTTGCTCTTGTCATCTGACGTGGAAATTCCTCCATGTCAACAGGTGTCGGCCAAACTTGTTCTTTTCAGCAGCTGAATGGTGTTCTTTACGGATGTTCCATTTCCTTACACCAGTTCCTGAATATTCTTACTGTTATCCCCATTAATTCCAACAGATCCTAAAGATGTTCAGAATGTGAACTTTTTCATTTTGTCCTCCCAAGCGGTTGTTTTGTTTGTTTTTGCCTTGAAAAAATCTCTGTCATAAATGTTCATCACTAACATCTATGTTACGCTCATTGGCCATTTGGTTCTCCTCCCAGAGAAGTATCACGGTTTTACAGCATTAAATGTACATACTCTTAAATACTTTATCTCACTGTTTCATGCATGGCGAATATTAAACGTGTGTGCTTTGTTTTTAACAGAATGTCTTTATATCGTCATAGGAAAATTTCGTAGTAGTTTTTGACTCAGTCATTTCCAGTAACTTTGTTGAGGCAAAGATATCGCCAGTCTTGCTAAATCATTTTTTTTTTTCCCTACATTTTATTGCTATTGGGTTTTTTCCACTTGGCACTGTCATGGTTGGGGGGCCACAAATTCTCTGAAATTTTTGTTAACGTGCATGATATCCACTACCCAGTGTTTGTTTTGTGAGTTTTCGCCTCAGGTCTCTCCATTTTTGGTACTTCTGCCTTGCCCGTGAAATGTTAAGAGCAAACAAACAAAGAGAAACTGCCAGGAAGGAGGAGTTTCTGTTTAGGATCAGATATATGGACACTACAATGATTATAGAAGGGAAGGGAAAATATGTCATTAAAAAGAAAAACTGAATTGATGTTAAGCAATAAGTTGAAAGTAGAAGAAGAGACAGACATGGTAGGGAGAAGTAGACAAAACGGAACACGCCTGTCTGTTACGACGTCATATAGTTATTGGGAGAGTGATGTTGTCACCATTTTTGTAATCAGCTAAGCAAGATGTCTGTTTTTTTACATTTTATCTAGTACCATGTTTACCTCCTCCCAGAAGTTTTAAAAGAGGAGAAGAAAACCTGCTCTGCTGACAGAACCGTCCAGTTAAAGCCGTGCCCCGTGCACCTGCCCTGGGTTAAAAGCATGAAGGGAAGCTCAGTGTACTCAGTGTACCCCTCAGGACTGGGCCAAGTGTCAGATATAATTTACTGGAATGTTTCAAGGTGCCGAGAACGTAAAGAGCTTGTTTGTATTAGAGAGATGTAGATAAGCCACATTTATACCTATTGCTAAGATGGGCGTGGCTGTTTCTTAGCGTACATTGTGTATACCCAAAACCCAGTGAAAACTGGGTGAATACTGCAGGTAAAGATTCTTAAAAAAAATGGTTTTGATGGAGAAAAGTTTGAATGCTTAATATAACTTTATTAACCTTTAAGAAGTGATAGATTTTTTGTAACATGTACGTGTAATGTGACCTTTATGTATATAAATGGATTTATTTTGGTCACTGGCAACATTTGGTCACATCCCATTTACACTGACCTGCCTGTTGTGACAGTCTTCTGTTGACCCTTTAACAAGCTACGTTTGTTGCCATTTTCACTGGCAGCTCTCCATCGGAACAGTCCCCGTCCTGTGAAGGTGCCTCGATGCCACAGTGACCCTCCTAACCCCCACCTCATTATCCCCACTCCAGAGGGGTTCAGGTATTTGGTGCTTATTAGCTTTCTGCCTTATGGATTCTTCTCGATGTGCATGCTAATACTCTCAGACCTACTGGGTGCTTGCTTCTGATAACTCAGGGCCTTTTCTGTGTCCTTGTGCATACAGTTTCAAAAGCTCCTGTTTGTGATATCTTGAAGATGTATCACAGTGCCTGAATTGAAAATTTAAAACAGATGTGTACCTGTCAAGATAACTTCGTTTCTCAGCTTATTTATAACTGCAAGCTACTAAACGCTTTCTAGCTTTGGAGTAATTCTTTTTCTTGCTTTGAAAAATCACCTTAAGAAAACAAATTTGGGTTTGCATAGTGTGATAAACATTTAGAAAGCAATACTAAATATCAGTTTAAAAGTGGGGCAAAAACTGGAATGATGGGCTAGTCCTGACTTTCACATGTGTATGTAATTAAGAAGCAACTTTGATACAGCGTGAGCTCAGAAACTATAGTACGTTCGAACTCATCATCTTGAATGTGGTGGCATTTCTGCATTTAATGGAGGGCTTCCCGTGTATATTCTCTTTTGAAAAAGTTCATTTTCTTTGACGATATTTGCAAGGAAAGAACTGCAAATTTTTTTTTCAAAGCTTTATAGTTTTTTTTAATGAGTAGACTTGAATCTCAATCAAAGAAAATTTGCATTTTATATTTAAACTTTTTTTTTTCACTTCACTGCCTTGTTTTATTTTAAGTTGAAAGCCGCTTTTGAGTCCATCCATCCCTTTTCCCCGCTGTGTTCCTGAAGCTTTTCTTCTCGCCTTAGCACTCGGAGCGTGCCTTCGGATGCGCGGAGCCACGGCAGCCCTGCTGCTGCTGCTACTGCTACCGCCACCGCCGGGCGCCCCAGCCCCTCTGGCAGCGACTCTGCGCCACCCAAACTCACCAGCAGTGCCCCTGAGACCAGGTAGTCTCCCTCCACCAGTGCCATGTTTGCTTGCCACCTCAGGTACACTGTGCAGCCAGCTGAGCTGTAGGAGGGGTCACAGAACGTGGCCGGGCTTCCTGCCCTGGGGATGTGAGCAATACCAGGGCCTCCTGGGGTGCCAGTCACCGAGCTGTAGTTCCTGCCAGCAGGAGTCAGTCATTTGCCAGATTTAACTTATTTCTTTAGAGCTAATAGCAACTGTTTGGAGAAAGTATCTCAGGGAAGAGCCTGTTCCACAATAGAAGGGGCCCTGATTGCTTGACCAGCGAGCAGTGCCTTTCCCGGTGAGTCACAAGGTAGTTCAAAGATGACTTCTAGCTGATAACTTAGGGGGTGGTTTTGTTTTGGTAAGGAGGGTCCGTTTTCCAAGCAAATTTCCTAATTTTAAACCATGTTGATTAGAAGTAGTTTACAAAATTGCAAAGATGAGTTCATGGGATTTGTGTCTCATGTGAGAGTAGGTCCTGACCAGAGAGACATCAGGGATGCTTCAGGCTCCAGAAAAAAGGGCAGCCTTTTGCGTCACTTATCTAGGAGGGTGAGTCTGGCTGCTTCCCCTGTTGTAGTTTTTTTTTTGTGTGTGTGTGTCAGTTAGCTAGGGGGGTGAGTCTGGCCATTTCCCCCATTCTAGTTTTTTTGTGTGTGTGTCAGTTGGCTAGGAGGGTGAGCCTGGCCGTCTCTTCCATTCTAGTTCTTTTGTGGCCAAAGATTCCATCAGGTTCTCACGAACTCGATGGAGAAGGACTGCTGGTCGCCCTTTAGCTCCCTGGCAGGACACTATCAGGGTTCCCATCTCACTGTGAGGAAGGCGGTAGAGTCAAACAAAAGTATTTTGGTTGGGAATGATCTGATCAAAAAAGGTGAAATCGTTAAGGAGCACAGTGCTCTAGCGAAAGCCCCTTTGAAAGCATATTAGTATAACACTGGCAGAAAGATGACTGTGGCTTTAGAATTCAAAACAGACTAAAATGTTTTCTTCTTGCTTTATAACAGTCTATAATTTCTAAAACACTTCCAGTCTTCTGATTCATTAAAATAAATAATATTCCCAATTTTTAGTAATAAATGTCTGTAACCTCAAAATACAGAAGTATTTTACAGCTAAGGCAGTCAACTGAAAAATTAACAGTTAACTTGGAACAAGGTCCCACTTACCTTGTTTGCTTTTTGGCAAATATTCCCACGTATGTTTCCTATCCCTGTACAAACTATGGAAACATCTTTTTCTATAAATGGCAGTGTAGAGGTGACGGGAAGGGAAGAGCCCTAGGACACAGTCACAGTTGAGGAGACACTTAACTGAAACTGTTTTGCCTGCTGCCCACATCTGTTTACATGAGGTTTCTCCAGGACTAGAAAATGGGGAGTAGTAACATCACATTTTTTAAAGGTTCCTGTCCTGTTGTTTAAGGCCTTCAGAAGCTGATGGTATGGTACATTAAACGTATTTTAATATAAGAGTTCGGTACCTGCAGTTGGCCTTTTCATGCACTCCGTCCTATGCTTTGCATAAGCAGTTTCTCAGCATAAGTAACATTTCATAAATATTTTTCATCTTAAATTCATATATACTCTAGAAAGGTCCTTAATATTTAGGAAATGTAATGCCATCATAACAGGCTGTTGTTATTACTGAGGTGGAATTCACGTAACATACAACTAACGGTGCTAAGGTGACAGCCCCGTGGCACTTGTGCCTTCACAGTGCTGTGCAGCCCCCACCTCCAGCACCCCAGAAAAACACCCCGATAGTGTGCCGTGCTGGAGGCCACTATTCACGAAGGAATGCAGTCTCTTTACTCTTTGATAATGTGTGTGCAAAGCACATTAAGATGGCGGGTGCTGGTGTAACTCACCCCTGCGCTCACACTTTGCACATGTTTGGTTTCACCTCGGCCTCAGCAAATATACCCTGACTCCATGTAAGGGACCTTGTGGGTCACTTCTGACAATGCACAGCTCTCATCAAGATTCCTGAATCCCAGGGTGCATTGTGCACACCCAGATGCCAGTCTCGTACATGGCCATGGGCTTGTGAGCGTGCCACGCGGGCACAGAACACCACCTACAACCTCAGATGTAAACGTGGACTCATAGCCATGCACGTGGATCCCCTGCCTGTCTTAGAGATGCATCAGCCAAATTAAACTTCACTTTGTCCCAAAGCATTTGATAAATACTTTTTACTTCATTCCACTTAGTAACTATCTGTTTTGGGTGCAATTGCCTCGCTGTTGTTCCAAAAGCATCTTTGTGGAGCTGGCTCTTACCAGCTCACAAGAGCTGAGTGTTAATGTTTCAGGAATTTTGCAAGCCAGGTGTTACACCACAGGAATTGACAAATTCTACGATCCGGGAACAGCCCCCTCCCTTGTCCCCCATCCCTGGAGCTATATTTTCTAAAAGATTTAGTATATTTCTTGCCTTTTACCTTGCAAAAATCTTCAGAAGGAAGTGGAATTGGCTAATTTCCTTAGGAAATCGGGAAAACAGAGGTGTTAAGTGATTTTCCACAGGCCCACCGTCTTTGGTACTACTCAGGAGAGAAGTAGGTTATGAAACAGTGCCAGCACCCTCCTATTAAGACCTTACAGGTACTATATTAGATTGGAAGGCTTAGGAAAGCAAACGTTGCGTGCCTCATAACTTGTGAACGTCTCTTCGGTGGACCATACCATCTTACATCTATTCAGTGGGTGGCAGATAAGAGCATAAATGCTACCATACTTCATTATGTTGTTCATTCAGAAAATACCCACTAAGTAACTCTTGAAAAAGCAGCAAACTAATGTCCTGTTTATTTTGGGTTCTTTGATGACTGGAATTACAGCGTTAACACTCCCTTGTAATACTGCGTTTTTCTCTTTATGGGTTCATTCTGGGTTGCTGAACATTTAACTTTATTCTGGAAAGCAACTAACTTTATTCTTTAACATATCAAGCTTTCTGCTCTTCTGCACTCTTGCTTGGCTACTGTTTGAGAAATTGTCAGGTATATACTCCCATTTTCTTATTACTGAGATTTGAAATCTTGGATCATGTAATTATTGTAGTATTTTAAATAGAATTAAGTACATAAACATAATTTGATGGTAATTTTAAGTATTAAACAGATTTGGCTAATACGTTTTTATCCATTCTGGACTTAAATTATAGAGATTTCCACCATGTTAATAATGCTTATATAAATACCATTTTGCTTTTGTTGTTTCTAACATAAAGCAATGTCTCATACAGTGAGGTGACCCAGCTTTCACGTGTTGGCTGAGATATAATACAGAGTCCTTCCACGTTCGAGAGAAGGGCCTCTCAGCAGCAGCACTGTCCATTTGGGTAGAAAGTTCTTTGTTGTGGGGACTGTACTGTGTGCAGTAGGAGGTTTAGCAGCATCCCTGGCCTCTACCCACCAGACGCCAGTGGCACCCCCCCAGCCGTGACAAAAATGTCTCTAGTCATTGCCAAATGCCCTCTGGGGACAAAATTACCCTCAGTTGAGAATCACTGCTCTAGAGGAATCTCGTAGATTTTTCATTTTCACTTCCACTGAATTGATAGCTCGATTAAAAAAAATATTAAAACAGGGGTTCCAGCGTCCCAGAGAACGATCGACTGGCCTCCATAGCTGCTGAGCTGCAGTTCAGGTCCCTGAGTCGGCACTCCAGCCCCACCGAGGAGCGTGATGGTGAGTGTTCAGGTGTTGACTGGTTCTCCAGCTGCCAGTCGTTTGTCTCAGCCCACCAGTTTTTATTGCAAATGCCTCCTAAAAGGAAAAAAGAGTAAGAAAGCGATAGCTTTCTGAGTAGACTTAATGGCGAATATGTTGGTTTTTCATGTAGGTGCTTTTTTTTAAACTACAGCTGCTTTTTCTGCCTCTACTTTTATTATTTAAAAAAAAAATTATTTTTCCTGATACTTTATCATGGTACTCCTATTCACTTTAAATATACAACAGTGACACAGTGTTTGTTGATGACATGCTGAGATTTAATCCAGAGCTAGGGAGTCTTTAAGACGTCCTGGTGGCACAGTGGTTAAGTGTTTGGGTGTTAATTGGAAGCTCGGCATTTCGAACCCACCAGCTGCTCTGCAGGAGAAAGATGTGGCAGCCTGCTTCTGTAAAGATAACAGCCTTGAAAACCCTATGGAGCTATTCTGCTCTGTCCTAGAGGGTCACTAGGAGTTGTAATCGACCCAAAGGCAATGGGTTTTAATTTTTTAGGGGGTCTTTGCTTAGGAGTACTGTAATCACTTGTGTTATAGTAGCGCTGGGTCTTCTGGAGCAGAACCTCACAAATGGCATCCCCAGGTAATCTGATTTCTCTTCAGTTCCTCACATCCACAGCAGACTTTAGAAATTAATCACCAGAAAGGACAGGTTGATGGTAACTCACCATAGCCATTCACCATTTCAGTGTTTCCAGTTACATAAATATATTTATTTCATAAGTCTTAATTCATGTGAAAAAATACTTCCTTCAGAACCCGCATATCCGAAAGGTGATTCAAGTGCATCAGCGCGGAGAAGCTGGGAGCTGCGGACACTTATCAGCCAGACGAAGGGTAAGAGAGAGGACGTGGGGCTTAAGCATGGTTAAGCACAAGGAGGGCAGTTTCAGCTTTGGCTTCTGAATTTATTAGACCTTCTCATGTTTTCTCATCTCCTTCATGACCCTGACATGTCACTTTGTATCATGTGTCGTGTTATTATACATTTCATCTGTCTTGTAACAAATTACAGACTTCCTTGGATCAGGAAGCAGCTTAAAAATTCTTTGTACATGGTAGGAACATAACATCTGTGAAATGATTATTCATTTGTTACGCGAAGAAGTTGAAGGAAAGCATTAATCATAAATGATTAATATATATACTGTACATTATGTACTATTATATAATAGATAATTATATGATATCGTCTTAGTCATCTAGTGCTCCCATAACAGAAATACCACAAGAGGACGGCTTTAACAAGGAGAAATTTATTTTTTCACAGCGTAGTAGGTTACAAGCCCAAATTCAGGGCTTCATCTTCAGGGGAAGGCTTTCTCTTTCTGTTGGCTCTGGAGGAAGGTCCTTGTCATCAGTCTTCCCATGGTCAAGGAGCTTCTCGGGCACAGGGCTCTGCTCCTGGTGCTGCTTTCTGCTTGATTCCCTTTCATCTCTTGAGAGATAAAAGGTGGTGCAGGCCACACCCCAGGGAAACTCCCTTTACCTTGAATCAGGGAGGTGACCTGAGTGAGGGTGGTGTTACAATCCCTCCCTAATCCTCTTAACATATAATCATAAAATGGAGGACAACTACACAATTCTGGGAATCATGGCCTAACCAAGTTGACACATTTTTTGGGAGACAGAATTCAATCCATGACAGATACATAGTATATCATTTCATATAATGTAATAATATACATTAATTGTATGAGTGTATAAAGGTTCTATATCATTTACTGATTTTTTCCACTTGTACAAGTCAGATACTAATCTGACATTTAAAATATGAAGGGCATTTTAGGAGCGGTAGAGCTGTGAGCCCAGGGAAGCAGCAGTCAGGACATCAACTGATGTATTACATTGAGCAGATCTGCTGCAAAAGACCTCTTTAAGGTGTTAAAAAGCAAAGATGTCACCCTGAAGACTAAGGTGCACCTGAGCCAAGCCATGGTATTTTCAGTCACCTCATGCACGCAAAAGCTGGAAAATGAAAAAGGGAGACTGAAGAACTATTGATGCCTTTGAATTATGGTGTTGGCAAAGAATATTGAATATACTGTGAACTGCCAGAAGAACAAAGAAATCTGTCTTGGAAGAAGTACTGCCAAGATGCTCTGTAGAAGCAAGGATGGTGCAACTTCATCTCACACACTTTGGACAAGTTGTCAGGAGGGACCAGTCCCTGGAGAAGGACGTCATGCTTGGTAAAGTAGAGGGTCAGCGAAAAAGAGGAAGGCCCGCAACGAGATGGACTGACACAGTGGCTGCAACAGTGGGCTCAGGCATAACGATTGTGAGGATGGCACAGGACCGGGGCAGTGTTTTATTCTATTGTATGTAGGGTCGCTGTGAGTCGAAACTGACATGATGGCACCTAACAGCAGCAGAGATGCGAGGTCTCCATGAGTTGAGTGGACTCCACAGCAGTGGGCTTAGAGATGCAAGAAACTGTTCCTGATATGAGAAATAAATGGCAGTGGTCCATAGAGATAAGAGAAATGGGGAGAAAAGACTTTTTCATCTAAAATACTAATTAATGCATGAGATAGTATATGACCTGATGCTTGCAATTGTTTGGCACAGTGATTTTTAAGCTTTTATTTTCCAACAAAGGAGCTCTTTTTCGTTTTTTATAAACAAACTCTTTGAAGGCCCTGAGAAGTGCCTTTAATTACAGGGTAGGTGAATCCAAGGTGACCCTATCAGCAGCTCCCACCATGAGTCGTGTAGTAATACACTTTTCTCCAACATGGAACTTGGTCCGTAGCTGTGGAAGTTTGGAAGTGGCAGGGTTATACGTGGAGAAGCCTGTGTACATAAAACTAAAAAAGCAGAGCCCTTCTGGTTAAAGCGGTAGGTGAGGAGCCGGCAGTCCCAGCCACGTACTCCCCGCCCCCGTGGGAGCTTCTGTGACATCTTCCTGCAGCTGTGACTGGTTCTCCAAACACAGCACCTTGTGCAGTGCCAGGCGCACAGCAGACAAACAGTAGAGTCATCAAAAGAATACACAGGAAACTCCCTGGTTGATCAGTTCATGATCTGCAGAACACATCTGCGTTTTTCTTTGTTGCACGAAATCCCATGCAACATGTGGAATGGCCCTTGTTCTCCGTTCATAAATATAAACCCCTTTCAGAGAGGTTCTGTCATTGGGCCAGGCTAGTACATGGCAGCACTGCAACTGGAACACACACTGTCTCTGAGTTCTGCGCTGTTATTACCCCAGCACCCTGTGAGACCTGTGCCCCCGGTCAGAAGAGCGTCTGTCCCCCAGGCCTAGAGTGGTCAGAAGGGGCTTCGTGGAGGGGTGAGGTGTGAGCTGGCCCTCCAGGGAAAGGCAGGTCTGCATGACGCCGAGAGGAAAAGGAGAGAGAGAGAGGACCAGGCCAGCCCTGCTGGGCTGAGGGGTGGAAAAGTTCACAGAGGTACAACTGAGGGTAGAGGGCAGCTGTCTTCAGTGACCAGCTGAGTGAATCAGTGCTAGAAGGCTCTGGAGCAGCTGATCTGTGTTTGTGGGGAGCGGGCGGGTAGGGAGAGGTAAGACCCTGTGAGGTACATGAACCTGGTAGCCTGAAATGGGGAGGGAGTGCTGAAAACAGGTAGGATAATTCAGTGTAAAATAATGATACTGGATTAAAAAGAGGGAGAGAGAAATGGAGACAAGGAAGAACTTTGACACAACAATTGTCAGGGCTTGCGAAGAGGGCTTTCGGCCAGGGAGATTTTCTAGGCGGGAGCCTGGGAAAGTGATCTCTCCGGGGCTGACCAGTGCCAGTCATTTTCCAGGAAGACCAGGTCCTTGGGATGCTTTTCAAAACACGCACGTGGTCACGCCCCTGTGGCAGCCATTTGGGACTGTGTTCCTGTGGGGATAGGTACAGCTCTCATCGACATATTAAAGACCAAGCAGTCTTGAGAGAGTCTTAGAGTTTAAGGAAAAACACACACACAGACAAACCCAGTCTTTCCCAGAAGTATCTGACAGTGGAATCCTTGGCCTTACAGCTGTTTAAATCTGTTCAGTGCTAGATAGGCTTGATGTCCTAGACAGAGGTACAGGGAACAAACAGTATCTGTGTGTGTAGAAAATGTCTTAAGAAACTGAAATTAGAGCATTGTACATCTTTGGGAATTTCTCTTCCCAAAATCACCTTCCAGCCGTCCCAGTCCTCAAGAAGCTCTCTGTCTTCCAGAAAAGCAGACTCTTAGTGAGCTACTTAGGACACAGTCTGGTAAGTGCTATAACAGAGATGTTTACAAAGCAGCCCTTTTCAGGTTCCAGGTTGTAACCCATTAAAAAAAAAAAAAACCCATTAGCGGGTGTAAAATCAGCTTAGTGAAGAATAGTAGGGAATCGGACTCATACAGAGTAATAGGTCATGAAATTTTGGCTTTAGATATCTGTATATAAAAGTATTTCCTACTGTTGGTCATGATAAAAAAAGATACAAAGTCTGATGGGAAAAGAAGGAATAATGTCAATAACAGCTAGGAGTTGCTGTGTGTTCCTATGTGCCAGGTACCGGGCTGGCTGCCTCGCACACATTATTTGACCACGTCCTCCCAGTAGCTGTGGGAACTAGGCCTCACTGCCTTCGTGTCACAGGTCAGGAATTTGGTGTAGAGAAGTGAACTCCCGTGCCCTTTGTCAAGCACCTAGTCAGTGGTAAGGGCAGGATTTTAGCCCAGCTTTCTGATTCCAGAGCTTTACTCTCTGTTGTTGCCAGGGTAGGGAAAAATTAATGCCCCTCTCATCCTAGATGGCTTCCTAGAAGGGGGCGGCATTTAAGTTGAGCTGGGACAAATGAGATGTACTCACTAGACGCTGTGGGCTGTCACCAGTGGACGAGTGTAGACCAAGGTGCGGACGTGGGGACTTTGGGTGTTCCCCCGAGTACCAGTGAAATAGGAGCAGAGAAGGGAACCAGGAAAGACAAACCAGGTCCAGCCGTGGAAGGGCCAGGAGTCCCACATGAATAGGCTTGCAGTTTGCTAATAGGCTGTGGAACCAGGAAGCAAATTTACATAGGAAAGCAGCATGATCAGATTGTACGTTTGAGTGAGAAAATTCTGGCAGACAAGAGAGTGGATTGCAGAGAGAAGACACAGGCAGGTGAGAGGTGATGGCAGTAGTCTTTCAGCAACCTTGGGAGAGGAAATCATTTTTGCCCGAGCAGCCTGTGTTTCCATGTGTGTGTTGTGTAATGGGGAGCCCTGGTGCACAGTGGTTAAGAGCTCAGCTGCTAACCAAAAGGTTGGCAGTTCACATCTACCAGCTGCTCCTTGGAAACCCCTATGGAGCAGTTTACTCTGTTCTATAGGGTCGCTATGAGTCAGAATTGACTTGACGGCACACAACAACAACAGCAACATTGTGTAATGGGTGGTACACTCTGCAGTCAGGAGAGTTTCATGGATGTTATTAATTCACCTGCTTTGTATCTGAACGGATAAGAACAGGTCTTGCTATCATGGAGTGCTAATGTGTATTGGTCTGTATGTATTATTTACTGGAAATGGACTTGGTAGTGACATTTGGGACTAATGAGTTTGCGGTTCCCCCTGTAGATACTGCTTCTAAGCAAGGACCCATTGAAGCTATTCAGAAGTCAGTTCGATTGTTTGAAGAAAAGCGGTATCGAGAAATGAGGAGAAAGAATATCATTGGTCAAGTTTGTGACACCCCCAAGTCCTATGATAACGTCATGCATGTTGGCTTGAGGAAGGTCACCTTCAAATGGCAGAGAGGAAACAAAATTGGTAAGGACATGAAGAAACATGAAGCAGAGTTTTCTCTGTTACGATGAGTTGTTAACACTTCTTTAGGTTAAATACTGTATATTTGGTCCTTTTCCCTTATAGGCCTGGCAATACACTGTATCTTTTTGCAGAGGGCTCTCTTTTTTGGTTTAATTTGTAAAATGTCTTAGAAGAGCAGTAAAAAGTGACCTTTTTAGAGAGAGATTTTTAAATAGTTCCCTAAGTTGGATGGTTTGGGTTGGTAACTCCAGAATTTACCAGCGGAGAACTGCAAAATTGTCTGCATTTGTTCTTGTCTGTGACCTTTTTGTGACCTTTTTATTCTCCCCCCACAAGAATGTTATGTAAAGAGAGACTGGATATAGATAGGGAAAGCGAAACCTTTTCTAAAACATTGCCTAATTAATCAATTTCCAGGTGAAACTGCTTCTAGTAAAATAACTGGTAGTAGATTATGTGAGGGAAGAGGCCCGACTGTCTCAGATCGTCCCCTTCTAAATGCGTCAACCTTTTAGCACTGAGGTCTTGAATAGGCAAATGCAGTTGAAAGGAGGACTCGGGGGACTCCAAGGTCAGCCCCGTCGGTGACGGCGGAGGAACACTGGAGACGATCAGCTGCTTATAAATTGTTTATAAATTGTGTTCGTTATTGCTGTCCATCTTGCTCAGCCATCCATCCCCTTAGTTAATGTCCCAAAAGGTTGGTGAATGTCCACTCCACACACTCGTGGATTTGCAGCCGTGAGACCAGGCTCACCCTGACTGCCCCCTGCAGCCTCCCAGCCCCAGCCCCGACCCCCTTGAGGAGCCCAAAGGCTCAGAGGTGCGCTGCTTATTACTATCTAAGACTTCACTTATTAGGCAACATTCAGAAATATTGTGGGTCTTGCCATGCCATAGTAGCCTATAAATATAGCAAACATAATTCTAGGTATATAAATATACATCAAGAATTACTTGGACACCCGCCGTAGGTGATTGTAAGATCTGCCTGTTATGTTCACAGGGGAAGGGCAGTACGGGAAGGTCTATACTTGCATCAGCGTTGACACTGGTGAACTGATGGCTATGAAGGAGGTAAGTCAGCCTCTGATAGACTTGATAGTGACGTTTGGGACTAATGAGTTTGCGGTTCAAGTTCTTGTTGCACCAGGCTGGTTTGGTGCTATCCATACGGAGTGGTCCAGGCTTAAACCCATTGCTGTCGAGTCGATTTCGACTCATAGCGACCCTATAGGACAGAGTAGAACTGCCTTATAGAGTTTCCAAGGAGCGCCTGGTGGACTCGAACTGCTGACATTTTTTGGTTAGCAGCCATAGCACCTAACTACTACGCCACCAGGGTTTCCAGTCCAGGCATAAGCCCTGCTTTTTAACATTTAGGCAGATAGGACCAACCCAGCAGATGTGGTGAGGAGGCATTTAAAACGGATCTTGTGTGGAAGGTAAAGGTGCTTGCTATCCCAGTAGGGATGGTGCAAACTGGAGAACAGGTGATTCTAAGACAGCACAGGTATGTGTGCCTTAGAGGGAGACAGAAATAAAGTGAAGGCTGGGAGCTGGGGCTGTTGCTGGGGGAGGAGAAAACTTCTGTCATGAGCTTCAGAAAATGAGTAGCGTTTTGACACTGGAGGTGAGAGTGAGGAAGAGCAAGCGGGAAGGGCTGAGGCCAGGAGACAGAGGCTGTTGTCGCCTTCTGAGGGACAGCTGATGTGGCTGGGGAGGGCAGAGGAGGGTGGAGATGTTTAGACACTGGCATCTGGAGAGGCTGTGTGGGAAATAGGAGTGCACAGGGCCAGTGCTTTTGCTGTCGAGGGCCGCGTCCTGCCCACGCCTGGGGCTGTTCCCCCACCAGGACTCCTGCAGCATTTGCTGGCCCTGCCTGTGTGGCACTCACCCCCCACTTCTCTGTCCGCTCTCCAACTTGACCGTAAGCTTGTTAAGGGCAAAATCGTATATTTTTATCTTGCCCAGAACCTAAACATAAGAGGTTGCTCACTAAACATTTAATGTTTTTGATAGTTTCATTTTCAGTTGTGAAAATAACTACATTAGCAGTTGTTTCACCAAAAATTCAAAAGCTGGCATGTTTCATTCACTTAGAACAACAAGTGACAGAAAATCTGGAAGTTAGGTCACAAACCCAGTGGCCCTAGCCCTGGGGCTCTGCACAAGGGTGGTGTCTGGAGAGCGTTCAGCCTTCTCCATGAGCCGCGGTGCTTCGAGCCTGTGCCAGTACCAACAGTAATCAACAATTCTCCTTTCACAGATCCGATTTCAGCCCAACGACCACAAAACCATCAAGGAAACTGCAGACGAACTGAAAATATTTGAAGGCATCAAGCATCCCAATCTGGTTCGGTATTTTGGTGTGGAGCTTCACAGAGTAAGCCACCTTTGATCACACTACTCTGTGTGAGGGCTCAGTGAGGGCACACAGCGGAGTCCTGTTCTACATCACAGGTCTTCTCATTTCAGAGCACTGTAACTTTGCCTAATTCTCAGGAAATCTCCATGAGTTACACCATTTCTGCCTTCTCTCTGAAACTAGAGGAGTTCTTCCTGACATGTAAGTTGTAGACTGTAGTCACTAACCCAACATTATAAAGCACTGAAACCCATCCTGCCAACCGGAAGAGTCTTCTCCAATGTCCCTTATGCAGCCTCTTCCTACCTTCCCCCCATCTTTTGCTGAAGCACCATTGAGCATGCTGTTAAGTAAAGTTGGCTTTTCTTTTACGTGTATTTAAGGAACCATCGTGAAATGAGAGAAAATGAGAACTTCCCATTCGTTCCCCCCTGGCATTCAGAGATAAACACCGTGAGGGAAAAGTGTAACTTGAGCGTCATGGTCCGAGCATGCGCTTCCAGGGGAAGTTGGATATTGATTTATTTTTTTTTACGTTTTTACAAATAAATTCATATTTGAAAAGGATGTGTTTCAGTACTTAATAATATATAGGGACATCCCTGTCGGTCTCTGTCTGAGATTATATAGGAGACGTGATTACAGAAACGTATCACCTTTGATTTGGAGGTAGTGTTACAGCACCTCCAGGCCGTATAGTTCCAGACAGAGAAGGCAGGCAGACACCTTAGAGAAGAGCTGGAAATGGCTGTAAGAAAACTTGCAGCGTTCAGGACGACAAAGTACAGTGTACCATTAGAAAGCAGATTCCTTTGGGGTGTGGCCTGTGACATGTTGCAGGTTTTTCTCTTCGCATACACCCAAGGGAAGCGGTAAGCACAGGGCCGTGTTTTATTCCTCCGCAGGAAGAAATGTACATCTTTATGGAGTACTGTGACGAGGGCACGCTGGAGGAGGTGTCACGGCTGGGCCTTCAGGAACACGTCATCAGGCTGTACTCAAAGCAGATCACCATCGCAATCAACGTTCTCCACGAGCATGGCATAGTTCATCGTGACATCAAAGGTAGGCCCTGGGCTCCCCTGAGGGTGTCCAGCACATAGGTGCTCCGAAGATGTAGTGCCCACTTCTACACTGTAGCTCTTAAACCTGAGAAATGCCTTTACTTCAACTATCCTTCTGTAAGAACTCAGTGTTAAGGAACCTTGTAGGACCCACGTTTTCATCCCTGAGTAGCTACAGCTGCCCCATCCCCTCAGGAGTGCTTCTGGAGAAGTCCATCTCCCCAAAGCAACGTTTGCTGTTTTTGTAGGCTGATTCGGCATACTCTGTGTACCTAAGGTATGCACCTGATCATAGCAACTTTTCTTTGCCCCTTGACAAGGTCCTCATGCACCTGTGTCTGCATTTTGTGATTAAGTAAAGGGACGGTCAATTAGAAATACCATTTTAAGTCCTAATGTGCAGCTCACGTTTTTGGAGACAAGGATCAAACCAAACCCGTTGCCGCTGACTCAATTCCAACTCACAGCAACCCGACAGGACAGAGTAGAATTGCCCCACAGGGTTTCCAGGGCTGTAGATCTTTATGGAAGCAGACCGCTACGTCTTCTCCCACAGGGTGGCTGCTGGGTTCGAACTACCGACCTTTCAGTTAGCAGCCAAGCACTCAACCACTGTGCCACCAGGGCTCCTTTGAGACAAGGACAGGGTGTATTTATACCAGCCTCCTCCAAATTAGAGTTCTGCTCAATATTGATTTGGCCATGCTGGTTGATTAAAGTACTTGTCCTGCCTGGCATGAGGGGAAGAGTTGTGCTTCGGTCTCAGAACTGCCTGTGCGGCTCAGCCCTAGCCACACCATGCCCCTGACATTTGCATCTGGGAGTCTTGTAGATAATTGAAGTGGGAAAGTATTTTTATGTCTCATTGGCACTAGAATGAAGCGTTTCATTCTGTCGTGTGGTCTGAGCCCAACCTGAGCTCATTTACTGTAGAATTGGCCTGCCTTCCTTCAAGTCATCAGGCTGGGGACTGGACCGAGCCTGGGGGCTGTTCTGGATTATACCCGAGTCTGCTTTGATACGGGTCTGGGAGTTGTCGCTGAGTCAACCCAGCATGTGCCAGTGTCTTGGGTGCCTGCCTGTCCACCACACTGCTTTGCTCGCTGGGCCTTTGCTTGCTTAGCCCTTCAGCAGGCCACTACCCGTTACCAGCCGTTCAGCCACAGGCAACACATTTGGTCTCTGTCCAGTGGCACCTTCACATGGGTATAAAGAAAACCCCTCAGAGCCCTTCACTCAGTCAGCTCACCAGCATCCCTGTTCTGTTCTTTGTGAGTCAGCTGCTTAAGGATGCGCAGACGTAGATGAGCTCCAGAATACGAAGCCCCCACTGTGCAGCCCACTGCGGGGCCCATCTACGCTGGGAGCACTCAAGCTCTGAGGGTTAGCTGTTAGACTTCAGTGTAGCTTGTGGCTGTTTGTGTCGCTTGAGTGGCTCTGCATGGCTTTCTGAAGGAGGCACAATGCCAGAGACTGGACTCAGGTGGAGTGATGACATCTTGTAGCCATGGTCAAAGGCAGAGCTTCCCTGACAGACGAGCAGTGACCCCAGCTTCCTGCCAGAGTACCAGTTAGGCATGTGTATAGCTTGTAGACATACAAAGCGGCAATGTTCTTCTCAGTCACAGTCTAAAGTAAACCCAGTGACAGCCTCAGGACCGGCTCTGAAGAACAGCAGTGTGTGTGCCGGTTTGTGTCTCCATGCTGCTTCCTAGAAACAGCCATGAAGGTTTCTAATAGTAGAATTTATACAGATATTTCAGTCCAGCCTTCACTGGTCAAAGCTGTTTGCACCGATGTGAAAATTTCTTTGCTTTGTGTTATTAGAGTTTGTGACTAGAGCTCACAAATCTTTACATCAGTACACCTTGTAAGGAACGTTGCGTAAATCTCAGTGTTATGAAGGTTAGTGCGTAAAGCTCCTGGTACTTCAGATTACCACGCAGTCTTTCAGACGCCCACGTTTTGTTTCAGAGGCTGTTTAACAGCTGCTCGTTTCTTGCTAGGTGCCAATATCTTCCTTACCTCATCTGGACTCATCAAACTGGGAGATTTTGGGTGCTCAGTGAAGCTCAAGAACAACGCACAGACCATGCCTGGCGAAGTGAATAGCACACTGGGGACAGCAGGTAGGAGTCACTCGGCCTGTCTTTGCTCTGTCGCTTGGCACAACAGGCCTGGGTACTGGGCTCCATTCAGCTTTCCTCCATCCACAGAGACTCGGAAAGCAGGTGAGGGTTCCTGTCCTGAAAGTGACCACCCCTCGGGCGCTGGGCTTCTCTGAAACCAGCAGTAATGTTGGTCAGTGAAATTGTTCCCGTGACGGAGTGGGGAGGAAAAGCCAGTTTTCCCTCCGGAAGAACTGATTTTGTTGTTTGCATTGGGTTTGTTAAAACTGTTGTAGCTGAAACAAAATTCTGGTTTAAATGATAATTACTTGTTTTAATCATCTAGGGTCATAATTGCACATTCTTCTTTGCAGGTTGAATTTCACGTTTGTTAGGAATGCAGTTCATCTGTATATTTGCACATTCAAAAATTGTCTTTTAAAAGAGAATTCTACACTACGACATCCATTTAACAAGTTGATTTGAAACCTCTACAGGTTTTCAACATCTCATACTACATAACTTAGGGAAATTTTTTCCCCTCAACAAATCATTTCTTCTGTGCAGACTATTACATTACAGTCATATGTCACTTAGTGTCCACGATACATTCTCTGAAACGGGACGTTAAGTGATTTAGACTTTGTGTGGACACCGTATTACAGTATGTACAGGCAGTCACAGGTTGCTCAGCCCCGCCTGCTGTTCCTCCCGCCTGAGGAGCAGGAGCAGCCCAGCCCCCACACTCCCCGCTGCCACCTGCCCAACAAGCAAAGCCTGAGAGCTGTGTATCCACTGGATATAGGAGGTGGGCTTTGCTGGCCGTGTGGCTGTGGGCTGGGCAGGGCCTGCTTGCCCAAAGCCGGATTGGGACTTTGTGCACGTCCGGGCACAGGGCTGGGGGTAAACTCCGAGTGCAGAGAGGTGGCGGCAGGAGCAGCTATGTGGGTGCCAGGAGTGCAGCTGGTGGTGGCAGCCCTGGCTGCTGCCACCCTGTTGGTGTGCTGCTTCCTGATCATGTGCAGCTGCCCCAGCCTCCCGGAGCAGGGAGCCCACTAGCGCCCCAGGCCTGCCCAGCGCCCCCACCAGCGCCCCAGGCCTGCCCAGCACCCCCACCAGCGCCCCAGGCCTGCCCAGTGCCCCCACCAGCGCCCCAGGCCTGCCCAGCGCCCCCCCCACCAGCACCCCCACCAGCGCCTGTGGCAGGAGCGGAGGAGCCGTGGAAAGCTGTGCCCTGCGCCGGAGTAAATGGCTGCACAGCTCCTGGGGAGTGAATGAGGCCAGGAGGATGGGAAGGAGGACGAGGAGACAGAGGAGAAGACTCTGTGGGGATTGGGATGTGCCCTGGAGCCCTGCTGCTCGTTCACGGTGGGGGCTTGGGGACTTCAAAACCATTACAGAAAGTAATAAAAGGAGAGCTGCTTTCCCTTTAAAAAAAAGAAAAACCTCTGGGGCCACAGACATAGAGTATCAGTTTCTCCATTGGCACTGTGACCGTGTGGCGCAGTGTCCGTAACACACTGAACCTTTTGTCTGTGCCTGTTAAAGCTTACATGGCTCCCGAAGTCATCACCCGAGCTAAAGGGGAAGGACACGGACGTGCTGCTGATATCTGGAGTCTGGGCTGTGTCGTCATAGAAATGGTCACCGGGAAGGTAAGCGGAATCCAGCCCTCCCCGCACAGAGCAGCAGCCGTGGTGGTACTGATGCAGCGCTGCTGACACGTTCCTGCTGAACAGAGAGCTAAAGATGCGAATGTGGCCTGGGGAAAGGGGCAGTCAAGCTAAGATAGACGACACCCTGGGAGCGAGATACTTAAACAGGGATGTGTCAGACGCTTAAAAGTAAATAAAAAAGCATGAAGCTTGAATTACAACATGGAGAAGCAGTTGCAAAAATGACAGGAAAAGAGACTCACTAATCAAAATTATACATTGAAAAATAAAATTTTATTTATTTATTTATATAAGGGTCACATTTTTAAATATTGGTAATAGCGTTCAGGAGGTCATAGGGAAACCAAAGAGTATTGTGGATGAAAATTGAAAATGGCAGAACTGCTCTGGAGGACAATTTCCAGCTTTAACTGGATAATTCCAAAAATTTACATGTGTACAGCCCTTAAACTAAGAAATTCCTATTTCTGGAAAGTTATCTTCTGATGAAGATGCTACTCACGAACAATTGTGCCAGTGTATAAATGCACACACATGCACTTGTGTAGTGTGTATGTGTGTAGCATCATTTATGAAGCGAGAAATGTAGAAGCCGCTTCCGTGGTCAGTGGTAGGAAATCGGTTAAGTAAATGATCGTACAGCTCTACCACGCAGCTGCTGAAAAAGAACACACAGAATCGTTGCTCAGAAAATATTCCTGCCATTGTTGCATGTTGTTGAGTCGATTTTTGACTCATAGTAACCCCATGTGACAGAGCAGGACTGCC
The DNA here is from genome assembly GCF_024166365.1 of Elephas maximus indicus. Taxonomy (NCBI): domain Eukaryota; kingdom Metazoa; phylum Chordata; class Mammalia; order Proboscidea; family Elephantidae; genus Elephas; species Elephas maximus. Next base: position 233,079,538 of record NC_064819.1, read on the forward strand.
TCATAGGGTTCCCTAGGCTATAATCTTTATGGTAACAGATTGCCAGGACTTTCTCCTGTGGAGACCCTCGGTGGGTTCAAACTGCCAACCTTTTGGTTAGCAGCCGAGTGCTTAACTGTTGAGGCACTAGGACTCCTTCAATGAATATTAGCTAACATTTCTATTAGTATTAAAATGGAAAGGTGGCCGTGATATCTGTTATTTCCATCAAGTCATGCATCGGAGAAAGAATGCGGTCTCACGCTGAAGAACACACACCGCAGTAGCTGAGCTGTGGCGCACAGCTCAGAGAGCCGTGCAAGCTAACGCTGTCCCCGGTGGCTCTCACTGTTTCTGGGATCTTGCTAAAAGAGGCTGAGCTTTGCAGTCATAGGGTTTGATGCTGCTTATTCAACAATACAGGTAGTGTGTTAAATGTCCCCATAAGATAGCTGTTAAATTTTATATGCTTTATTAATATTTTCATATTCTTTTATGCATAACATTTTTAATTTACATGATGATAAACCAAAAACCAAAGCAAACCCATTGCTGTCGAGTCCATTCCAACTCATAGTGACCCTATAGGACAGAGTAGGACTGCCTCATAGGGTTTCCAGGGAGCAGCTGGTAGATTTGAACTGCTGACCTTTTGGTTAGCAGCTGTAGCTCTTAACCACTGTGCCACGTTGATGACTTCTAGATAACGCTGGACTAATAGAACATTCTAAGTGGAGTAGGCAAACTGTGCAAGCCATCTGTTTTTGTAAATAAAGATTTATTGGAAAACAGCCATTCCCACTGAGTTATACATTTTCTATGGCTACTTTCATGCTACAGTGGGGGAATTGAATAGTTGTGACAAAAACCATATAACCTGCAAAGCCTAAAACATTTCCTGTCTGGGCCCTTTAAGAAAAAGTTGGTCAGTTCCTGTTATTGATTGACATTGAGGTGTCTAAAAAGAGAATGCATGTTTGCAGTTTGTAATTGACACGTAGTATTAAAACCCGATTTTTATCTGTCTCTTTAGAGGCCTTGGCATGAGTATGAACACAACTTTCAAATTATGTATAAAGTGGGAACAACCCGATTTTTATCTGTCTCTTTAGAGGCCTTGGCATGAGTATGAACACAACTTTCAAATTATGTATAAAGTGGGAATGGGACATAAGCCACCAATCCCTGAAAAATTAAGCCCTGAAGGAAAGGACTTCCTTTCTCACTGCCTTGAAAGTGACCCAAAGATGAGATGGACGGCCAGCCAGCTCCTCGACCACTCGTTTGTCAAGGTTTGCCAAATGCTCTCTAGTCTTCTCATGTTCACCGTTGGGACTTTGTTCTGCAACTAGCACTTCAGGAAATTTTGAAACTTCGATACAAAGTCTGAAAGTTTATCTCTGAAATGGAAGGATGCATAATGTTTTATGTCAGGGATTTATATATTTTCATTCAGAAAATGTTCCGGGGATTTTCCTCCTTGCTCCATTTTGGATAAGTTAAGTTTGAGGGACACCTGGGATAGTTAAATGGAATTTTAAGCGGGATTGAGTGACAGACATAGTTTCTACTCGTGGAAGTGTAGAGTCTATTTGGAGGGTCGAGGCAGGCTAGTTACCACTCACTGTTATGTTCAATCCTGTGATAAGGCCACGTGAGAGTCACTGAGGAGTTTAATCCAGTCAGGTCACCTCAGATAGTACTTCCTATAGCATGAGATGTCTGAGCTGTTAGAGAGGGGTTAGCCAGGCTGGGAATGGGGTAAGGGAATGGTAGACACACACAAAAGACAGGAACAGGCTCAGTCAGGAGAGGGTGCAGCGTTCCAGGACTGTACATACTAGATACTGAGGGAGCACACAGTGTGGAAAGTGGCAAAAGGTCAGGCTGGAAAAGTAGGCAGGAGCCACACAAAGGAATTTCATTTGCATTTTAGAAAGATTGCAGTGGAGACAAGAGACTAGTTTGGGAATCTGCTGCCATAGCCAAGGATCAGGAATGGGAGGTCAGGGTGAGTTGTCAGAGATATTTAGGACTTAGAATGGCTTTGACTGGGTAACTGATCGGATCTGAAAGGGAGTGTGGGAGGCATCTGGGATGGCCCTGGGTTTCTGGCTGAGCCACGAGTTCCGGGATTTCATTCACCAGATTGGGAGGTGAGAAGGTCAGCTGGCTGAGGTGTGGGCCAGTGAGACGATGGCGTCCTCTGGAGAGGTTAGGTTTGAGGTATGTTTGCAGCATCTGCTTGGAGATTTCAGACGGACGTGTGGGTATTTTGGACCGGCACTCATGAGAGAGAATTGGGCTGGGGTAGCAGATTCGGCAGGCAGACCTGCCGCTGGGATGGTATAGAGAGGCGAGGTGGGTGAGGTGGGCGAGGAGGGAGCCCTGGGGAAAACAGCATGGTAAGGCCCAGCCGAGAGCTACTGGTAAGAGCAGGGTAGTGCTGTTCTTGGCTGAGGGACATTCAGGAACAAACCACTGCATTTACTCCATAGATACCAGGGATTTGTTATTACATAAAAATTTTATTTCTTAGTTATAAAGTATATAAACAATTATATTGACCTGTGGCTGTACACACAAGTTTTAAAAATGTCATCAGTAGTCAGTTTGTAGGCTTAACTTCAGAGCAGTAACACAGCACTGACATTACTCATTTATTTAGCTTTTTTCTTCCGTGCCAGTCATAGTGCTGTGAAGGTCAAGATGACTGGATTATCTGTAAGTCTGTCTGCTGTGTAGTATCAGCAGGGTTCAGCTCTCTCATCCCTTCTTACAGGTTTGCACAGATGAAGAATGAAGCTAATCAGTGTGTGGCCTGGTAGTGTATGTACTCGGAAAATTCTCTTAATCACTACTGTATGTAATATTTACATAAAGACTGTTCTGAGAAGCAGCATAAGCCTTTTTAACCTTCCAAGACTGAAGACTGCACAGGTGACACGCGTCCCTTCTCCTGCTGCTCCTGTTTGTTTTCCTTGGCACGGGGCCCTCCTGTGCGAGGGTGTCTTCGAGGTTGAAGAAGCTGCATGTTAAGTGCCATTACTACTGTACACGGACCATCGCCTTGTCCTCGGTTTCTCGTGTGACGAGAACTGTACCATCATTGTAGTATTTTTGACCTTCTTAGGTTCAAAAGACGTCGTAGTGTTATCAGGTGTTCCGGACCTTGTTTTTTAATGTTTGTCGAGTGCACTGACTGTGAAACCTTCCCTTGTTGTTGTTGGCAAGCTTCAGATTTGTTATTCGAAAGGCCGATTCATGAAATTTAAGAAAAAGGTTCTTTTTTCAATAAATGGTTTATTTTAGGAAAGCTGGGTGATAGTGTCTTTCAATGGTTGTCAGCTTATAAGCCAACACACCAGATCGTGTGGCGGTCTGTCATGGTCAGTCATATCCTCCTCAACAGAGGAGCCCAAGGACTTGTGCTCACAGCAGGCACTGGACGCGGGCGCCTCAGCCCCAGGCTCCTCAAGGAGGGAAGGAGGAGATGACGCAGCACTGGTGATATAAGGTACCTCTTTAGTTCTCTTACGTTAACCAGCACAGCCTAGCAGACAAAAGTTAGGCCTTGCTGTCACATATTGCGGCTCAGTTTATTTTTAAGCCCCAATGGATAGGTGCTAGGTAAATATAAGTGCTGCCGCGTTGATAAGAAAGCATCTTTTTCAGAATGTAAACATTTTAGCACATAGCCTTCTAAATAGTCCAAATGCTACGTTATTGGTATTCCTTTGTTTTTGTTTATTTAGTGTTTGCTATTTTTTATTAGGTTTTTCTAACGATTGACATCAAGGCTTCCTGAAGTCTTATTAGAAGACTACTGCCTCACTCCTTACACACAGCAGCCGACGGTGGGCAAGTCATTTCTCAAGCAGGTTTCTGTTCACCTTCCCTCCAGTGCAGTGGACCGTGCACCCAAGAAATCAGTGTTCAGGGAATGTGGGTGTCACAGTAGGGCTGTTAGGAACACCTAGAATTTTTTCAAGATTTTTAACAACTTTTTGAGATATAATTTACATACTTTAATTGCATAGTTTAATGACTTTCAGTGTGTTTATGGAGTTGTGCAACCACCACCACACACAAACTGGAAGATCCCGTCACCCTAAAAAGAAACCTCATGTCCATCTTCAGTCACCTCCCATTCCTACCCTCCACCTTAGGCAATCGCTAAACTCTCAGTGTCTGTAAGCTGGCCTCTTCTAGACCTTTCATATAAATAGAATCTTATAGGATAATCTTTTATATATTTGGCTTCTTTCATTTGTTGTTGTTGTTAGGTGCCATTGAGTTGGTCCCACCTCATAGCGACCCTGTACACAACAGAATGAAACACTGCCTGGTCCTGCGCCATCCTCACGATTGTTAGGGTTGAGCCCAATGTTGCAGCCACTGTGTCAGTCCATCTCGTTGGGGGTCTTCCTCTTTTTCACTGACCCTCTACTTTACCAAGCATGATGTCCTTCTCCAGGAACTGGTGCCTCCTGATAGCATGTCCAAATTATGAGAGTTGAAGTCTTGCCACCCTTGCTTCTAAGGAGCATTTTGGCTGTACTTTTTCCAAGACAGATTTGTTTGTTCTTTCGGCAGCCCATGGTATATTCAATACTCTTTGCTAACACCATAATTCAAAGGCATCAGCTCGTCTTTGGTCTTTCTTATTCATTGTCCAGCTTTTGCATGCATATGAGGTGATTGAAAACACCGTGGGTTGGAACAGGTACACTTTGGACCTTAAAGTGACATCTCTGCTTTTTAATACTTCAGAGAGGTCTTTTGCAGCAGATTTTCCCACTTGTCACGGGTTGAATTATCTCCCTCAAAAAATGTGTATCAACTTGGTTAGGCCATGATTCCCAGTATTCTGTGGTTGTCCTCCATTTTGTGATTGTAATTTTATGTTAGGATTAGTGTGGGATTGTAACGCCTTACCAGGTCACATTCCTGATCGAATGTAAAGGGGGTTTCCCTGGGGTGTGGCCTTGCACCACCTTTTATCTCTCAAGAGATGAAAAGGAACCAAGCAGAGAGTTGGGGACCTCATACCACCAAGAAAGCAGCACCAGGAGCAGAGCGCCTCCTTTGGACACAGGGTCCCTGCGCCTGATAAGCTCCTCGAATTAGAAACTATTACAGAAGGAACCTGAGAGGCTTAGCCTAGAGATGAAGGGCTTGAGAGTGGGGAGGGGGGAGACAGGGGAAGATTGAGGACAAGGACGTTGCTCCAGAGCCAACAGAGACAGAAAACCCTCCCCTGGAGCTAAAGCCCTGAATTTGGACTTGTAACCTACTAGACTGTGAGAATATAAATGTTCCTCTGTTAAAGCCATCCACTTGCGGTATTTCTGTTATGGCAGCACTAGATGGCTAAGACACTACCGTACTGCATCTTTTGATTTCTTGACTGCTGCTTCCATGGCTGTTGATTGTGGATACAAGTAAAATGAAATCCTTGACAAGTTCTGTCTTTTCTCCGTTTATCATGATGTTGCTCATTGGTCCAGTCGTGAGGATTTTAGTTTTCTTTATATGGAGGTGCAATCCATACTGAAGGCTGTAGTCTTTGATCTTCATCAGTAAGTGCTTCAAATCCTCTTCACTTTCAGCAGGCGAGGTTGTGTCATCTGCATATGGCAAGTTGTTAATGAGTCTTCCTCCAGTCCTGATGCCACATTCTTCTTCATATAGCCCTGCTTCTTGGATTTTTTGCTCAGCGTACAGATTGACTAAGTATGGTGAAAGGATACAGCCCCGATGCACACCTTTCCTGACTTTAAGCCATGCAGTATCCCCTTGTTCTGTCTGAACAGCTGCCTCTTGCTCTGTGTACAGGTTCCTCATGAGCACAATTGAGTGTTCTGGAATTCTCATTCTTTGCAGTGTTATCCATAATTTATTATGATCCACACAGTCGAATGCCTTTGCATGGTCAGTAAAGCACAGGTAAACATCTTTCTGGTACTCTCTGCTTTCAGCCAGGATCCATCTGACATCAGCAGTGATAGCCGTGGTTCCTCGTCCTCTTCTGAATCCGGCCTGAATTTGGGGCCGCTCCCTGTCGATGTGCTGCTGTGACGTCTTTGGTTTTAGCATCAGGGTAACACTGGCTTTGTCCATGCACAGCTTTGGTGATTTTCTCACCACCTTCCCTTTTGCATCATCTCTGCTCCTCCAGGTGCCAGGTGGCCGTGTGGCACAGCTCCAGGAGGCACTGTTTGCAGTGTCCTCTCTTCTTCAGTTGTCATCTTCCCTGATCGCCCCTTTCCATTTCAGGATCATTTTAATTACTAAAAAATACTTATTTTGATCTAAAATCAACCTCTTCCTGTTGCTAATTTATGCCGTACGTACACAACGGTTCCTGCACGTTTGAACATAGCCACGTCTCCCCCCTCCCCACTCTCAAGCCCTTCATCTCTAGGCTAAGCCTCTCAGGTTCCTTCTGTAATAGTTTCTAATTCTAAAACCATCTCGCCTCTCCCAGACCCCACTGTGGTTTGTCAACAGCCCCTTTAAAGAGTGTCGGAACTGATTGTGATTCTGCGTGCGATCTGACTGGCAGGAATGTCATGTGCCATGTTGGAGATCTGTACTGACGTGAGAGCAGCAAAACAGGTCTGCCCAGTGTTCGTGGCACATGTGGCCTGATCAGAACAAGTGGTCACATGTAAGAAAGTGTGTCTGCCTCTCATCTTGGGGGCTTCCATGGGGGAGATGACCTGTTAGGGAAGTGAAGGGAAAGCCCATCCGAGGAAGTGATAGTTGGCCTGGGAATGGAGTAGTAAGCTAGGATAGAGGAGAGTGAAGGAGTGCACACGTGTGTTCAGGTAGGAGACGTGGGGCAATGGTAGCAAAGGACCCCTGGCCCACAACGAGGCACGGGGGTGGGAGACGTGGGGCACTGGCAGCAAAGGACCCTGGCCCATGACAAGGCACAGGGGCGGGAGATGTGGGACACTGGCAACAAAGGACCCCTGGCCCACGATGAGGCATGGGGGTGGGTGACGTGGGGCACTGGCAGCAAAGGACCCCTGGCCACGATGAGGCCACAGGGGTGGCAGGGTGGCTGCAGGGCCTTCTCTCCCTCAAGACCATGGGCAGCTGCTGGAGAGAGCTGCTTTCCCCACATTAAGGTTCCGTGTTTTAGTTCACTCCGTCCATTAAGCTGGGCCTTACTGGTGTCAACCACACTATTTTATCTTCCTTTGTTCAGACCATCAGTAGAAATATGAAGGGATTGCTACACAGCATGACGGAGAGACAGGACCCAGTTTGACTTCGCAGCCCGTTGTCAGCACTCTGTCCTGCTGCACTGAAAAGCTCCCACTCCTCAGACCACACCTCCCCATCTGTCAGACTGGCCTGGGCCTGCCAACCACCTTGTTGAAGTTCAGAACCACTGGTTCTCGCAGCTCATCTGAGAAGGCAGGTTTAGTCAGTCTGCATCACTCCTGGGGCATCTGGGCTGTCTCCTACCATTGCTGCTTTATTCTCTGTACTCCAAAACCACCCACTTAGTGATCTGTTCCAGAACAGCTCATAAAGTGCACCCATCTTCCCTCTGTAAGTCACCCCCCTCCAAGTCTGTTTCCTCACCAATCTCTGCCCCCCGTCCCAGTGGCTCACAGTAATCTTCTGAACTACGGCACCGATTGATGCTGAGAGGTGGGCATTTCACTTAGAGCAACTCATTACCCAGCTATAACGGGGTTGGTTCTGCCAGTTCCCATTTTCCATCCTCCTGATAAACAAGATGAAAGCAAAAGAGGGGTTGCTCTGTCTCCATGAACAGCTGTCTGACATATGGGAGGCCTTGGCCGGTCTTGCTCTTTGCCTCAGGGCAACTAAAGGGGTTCCCTTGCTTGAGCAATAGCTCATTTTAGGTGCAGAGGTCCATTTTGACACTTGTTACCAGTCTGAGGGTTTTGCAGTTCTGTGATCTTATTTTGTATCCACTAAAAATCTTAGCTACCTTGTACTTCAGGTCAGCTTTATTAATTTTCTCTACCTCTTTCCTTCCTCACCATTTGCTAAGATACGGATAGAACGGCATTCCTGAGACTTGTACTTCAGGTCAGCTTTATTAATTTTCTCTACCTCTTTCCTTCCTCACCATTTGCTAAGATACGGATAGAACGGCATTCCTGAGACTCCATCAGTGACTTTACTGAATACTGAAGGGATGCGCTTTGGCACCTGTCACCCCAGCTCAGTGTCTCCTCTGCCCACGGAGCTGTGTCACAACCCAGATTCGAGGTGTCAGAAAGTGAGACAAGGCCAACACCAGCCAGCAAGTTGAATGTTTAAGTTTCCTTTATTTTAGTCTGTAGACAAAACTCAAGGACTAGTTAAAGCACTGTAGAACACAACTGCAGTGGGGGGTGAACACCGGTACCTGAGAGGATGGTAAACCGAGGGTTACACTTTGGCAGCTGCCTTTCTGGAGGCTGCAGACACGGCAGAATTGTGGCAGGGCCTGCGTCCCAGCTCCTGGAAGCACACAGAGCAGGTGGTGGTAGCGCTAAATACACCCCCAGACAGCCTGCGGTCGGTCGCCCAGGAGACCTGTCCGACCCAGACTGCTATTTTTCCTTACTTCAGCTTTAACCTAGAAAATCTGTGAAAAGTCTGCACCAGTGCTTGAGAGCGAGCTGGAGTAGTCTCGTTTTGGGTAGGGAATAGGCAGACTAGAGAATCTGCCCCAGTTACCTTTATTCACCACTTTGTCCTCTGCAAAGCCCTGTGTATTTGCTCGGGGACTAACCAGACCACTGCTCCCCTGCACTGGGAGAGGTAAGCAGGACTAACCAGACCACTGCCCCCAACACAGAGGTAACCAGGACTAATCAGACCACTGCCCCCTCCACTGGGAGAGGTAGCCAGGACTAACCAGACCACTGCCCCCTCCACTGAGAGAGGTAGCCAGGACTAACCAGACCACTGCCCCCCCTCCACTGGGAGAGGTAGCCAGGACTAACCAGACCGCTGCCCCCTCCACTGGGAGAGGTAACCAGGACTAACCAGACCACTGCCCCCCCTCCACTGGGAGAGGTAGCCAGGACTAACCAGACCACTGCCCCCCCTCCACTGGGAGAGGTAGCCAGGACTAACCAGACCTCTGCCCCCTCCACTGGGAGAGGTAACCAGGACTAACCAGACCACTGCCCCCCCTCCACTGGGAGAGGTAGCCAGGACTAACCAGACCACTGCCCCCCCTCCACTGGGAGAGGTAGCCAGGACTAACCAGACCACTGCCCCCTCCACTGGGAGAGGTAACCAGGACTAACCAGACCACTGCCCCCCCTCCACTGGGAGAGGTAGCCAGGACTAACCAGACCACTGCCCTCTACACTGGGAGAGGTAGCCAGGACTAACCAGATCGCTGCCCCCCCTCCACTGGGAGAGGTAACCAGGACTAACCAGACCACTGCCCCCCCTCCACTGGGAGAGGTAGCCAGGACTAACCAGACCACTGCCCCCCCTCCACTGGGAGAGGTAGCCAGGACTAACCAGACCACTGTCCTCTACACTGGGAGAGGTAGCCAGGACTAACCAGACCGCTGCCCCCTCCACTGGGAGAGGTAACCAGGACTAACGAGACCACTGCCCCCCAACTAGGAGAGGTAACCAAGAGCTGCCTGGGCCCCCTTTGTGTCTGTCACACACTGTGTCTAAGTTTGGGCTAGACATCTAATTGGCATTGGATTTTACTTGTCAGTTCTTTCAGGTCCACTTATGAATATATTAAACTTTTTTTTTTTTTAAGCATCATCAGCTACACTGCATAAGGTTTTCCATGCACTTAGAGAATTCGGTGTTCAAGGGAGATTCCATTGTCACTCTGGTCACAGGAGACATCCGTGGGCTCCCTGGAGACAAACAAGGACGTAGACTAAACGTGAGCACGGTGGTTCTTCTCCCACGGTGAATCCTTCTATGAACAGACCTGACCAAGAGTCTGCCTTCCCAATCCTCGATGCATCTTCTCAGACAGGGCTGGGCCGGCCTTCAAGCCCCTCAGCCCGAGGACCCTGCAATGCCAGCTGAGTGAGCGTGTGCGCGTTTCCCTGCCACGATAAGCTCAGGACAGGCTCTCAGAGGCGACCTAGGTGATGAGACGGAAGTGCTGGGCAGACAGGAAGTGAGCTCCTCCTCGTCCTCGCTGCACTAATGGGGGGAGGGGGCTTACACACCATAGGCTTTCAATTCTTAGGAAAATCAGTACCCTGGGAGCCAAAACAGTTCTTTGCTGATGTGATTGCAGCATTTTGGAGCCCTGAACTCAAGTCACAGACTACAGGAGGGTGGGCATCTGTCCAGGTGCACCAGTGCTTGGCTCTGCACCCCAAGGTCTGAATTAGGATCAAAGGAGCAGCAGGTCCCCAGGCAGGGGGCAGGCTTCCTCACGCTGATGAGAAGGGATCTCTCCCAGCACCACAGTCTTGTTCTCAGGCAGTTTCAAAGCCTAGCGCCCGGTTACCTCACAGAATTCCTTTGCCTCTGTTCCCCTGCTTAGTTTTGCTTTGTTTGCTGGTTGTGTTTGGTTTTCAGCACCAGGGCCAATTCAGAAAACTACATGTCTGCAGGCTGCGTTCAAGAGCAGGGTGGGAGGAGGGTGCAGGTTTAGACCTCAGAGGACCACCTTATCCAGAGGAAGAGTGACAACGAGGACACAACACGGCTGTAGAAGCTCGAGCTAATTGCTGAGCGTTTCTGAGAAGGGGCAGCACGGAGGCGGCGTCCTGCTCTCCCACCCTCACCTATCTCCTGCATGAGGATCCTCAGTGTGTCCCCAAGGCAGGAATTACCATCTCCACTTTGCAGGGGCAGGAACAGGTTTGCCCAACCTCTCACAGCAGATTTGCCTCAGTGCCTGGTGATGGTACACTGCGCTACTTCAGAGCAGCCTATGGGTCGTGTATGCCTACCTAAGCTCCTACCAGGGCCCCTGTGTGGCTTAGGTCGTGGTCCCAGGCTGTTGTCCCCTAACCCCTGTGCTTGTACAAGCTGAAAGGCTGCTTTGAAATGGGAACATGGGCCTGAGGCGGGGGAACAGTAACCTAGCACCACGGCACTCAGGGTCAAGGGAACCTTTACAAACCAGCTCACTGTGCTCTCCTCACAAGTCAGCCACGCTGGTCCCTCTACGTCTGCAGACCCAAACTGACTTTTATCTGCTGTACATTACTCCCCTTTCAACAGAGGCAGCTTTTCTTCAACCTTCTTTACGACGCCGTGGCTTAACGAGTTCCGTTGTGCTTGGTAAACATTTACTGACTGAATGAGAAAACACATGAAACCATGAGTACAATATGTCTTTAAGTAATATTTGGCCAAATTGTATCTGAAACAGCCCATCCCTTCTGCTATCTCCACAGCAGAACATTAGGTATGTGCTGGACAACTGCAGCTGTGCACAGGGGAAGACGCCTCCTCTACACTGATGCCCACATATACCACCAAGCACAGGGGAGGAGACAACGTCTCCACACTCATGGCCACAGACACCATCAAGCACAGGAGGAGAAGACACCTTCTCCACACTCATGCCCACAGATACCACCAAGCTCAGTGGAGGAGACACCGTTTCCACACTCGGCCCACAGACACCACCAAGCTCAGGGAAGGAGACACGGGCTTCACACTCAAGGCCACAGACACCACCCAGCTCAGGAGAGGAGACACCATCTCAACACTCATGCTCACTGACACCACATGCACAGGAGGAGAAGACACCATCTCTACACTCCTGCCCACAAACATCACCAAGCTCAGGGTTGAGACACAGTCGCCACACTCATGTGCACAGACAACTCCAAGAACAGGACAAGAAGACACCTTCTCCACACTTACACCCACACACACCACCAAGCTCAGGAGGATAAGACCTCGTCTCCACACATCCTCACAGACAGCACCAAGCTCAGGGGACTAGACATCTCCTCCACACTCATGCTCACAGACACCACCAAGCTCAGGGGAGGAGACCCCTTCTCCACACTCACGCTCAAAGACACCACCAAACTCAAGGGAGGAGACACCGTCTCCAAACTCATACCAAGAGACACCACCAAGCTCAGGGGAGTAAACAGCGTCTTGACACTCATACCCACAGATACCACCAAGCTCAGGGGAGGAGACACCGTCTCCACACTCATGCCCAAAAACACCACCAAGCACAGGGGAGATGATGCCTTGCCCTCCAGACTCCTGCTCACAGACACTACCAAACTCAGGGGAGGAGACACTGCCTCCACACTCCTGCTCAGAGACACCAAGTTCAGGGGAGGAGACACCGTCTCCACACTCATGCCCACAGACACCACTAAGCTCAGGGGAGAAAACGCCTCCTCCACACTCATGCCCACAGACACCACTAAGCTCAGGGGAGAAAATGCCTCCTCCACACTCATGGCCACAGACACCAGCAAACACAGGAAGAGACGCTGTGTCTACACTGATGCGCACAGACACCACCAAGCTCAGGGGAGGAGACACCTCCTCCACACTCATGACCACAGACACCACCAAGCACACGGGAGATGATGCCTTCCCCTCCACACTCCTGCTCACAGACACCACCAAGCTCAGGGGAGGAGACATCATCTCCACACTCATGTCCACACACAACACCAAGCACAGGAGGAGAAGACACCTTCTCCACACTCATGCCCAGGGACACCAGCAAGCTCGGGGGAGGAGACACTGTCTCCACACTAATGCCCACAGACACCACCAAGGTCAGGGGAGGAGACACCTCCTCCACACTCATGCTCACAGACACCACCAAGCACAAGAGGAGAAGAAACCGTCTCCACACTCATGCCCATAGACACCACCAAGCTCAGGGGAGGAGACACCGTCTCCATCCTCATGTGCACAGACACCACCAAGGACAGGGCGAGAAGACACCATCTCCACACTCATGCTCACAGAAACCACCAAGCACAGCATGATAAGACACTGTGTCTACACTCATGCCCACAGACACCACCAAGCTCAGGGAAGGATACAGTCTCCACACTTATGTGCACAGAGAACTCCAAGCACAAAACGAGAAGACACCTTCTCCACATTCATGTCCACACACACAACCAAGCTGAGGAGGATAAGAGATCGTCTCCACACGCATCCTCATAGACAACACCAAGCTCAGGGGAGGAAGCACCTCCTCCACACTCATGCCCACAGACACCACCAAGCTCAGGGGAGGAGACATCTTCTCCACAGTCATGTTCAGAGACACCAAGCTCAGCGGAGGAGATGCCTCCTCCACACTCATGCCCACAGATAACACCAAGCTCAGGGGAGGAGACAATGTCTCCATACTCATGCCCACACACAACACCAAGCACAGGAGGAGAAGACACCTTCTCCAAACTCATGCCCACAGACACCACCAAGCACAGGAGGAGAGCACACCTTCTCCACACTCATGCCCCCAGACACCACCAAGCACAGGAGAGGAGACACCGTCTCCACACTCATGGCCACAAACACCACTAAGCACAGGGGAGATGATGTCTTCCCCTCCACACTCCTGCTCACAGACACCACGAACCTCAGGGGAGGAGACATTGTCTCCACGCTCATGCCCACAGACACCAACAAGCACATGAGGAGAAGACACCTTTCCACACTCATGCCCAGGGACACCTGCAAGCTCAGGGGAGGAGACACCGTCTCCACACTCATGATCACAGACACCACCAAGCACAAGAGGAGAAGAAACCGTCTCCACACTCATGCCCACAGACACCACCAAGCTCAGGGGAGAATACACAGTCTCCACACTCGTGTGTAGACAGCACCAAGCACAGGACGAGAAGACACCTTCTCTACGTTAATGCCCACAGACACCACCAAGCTGAGGAGGAAAAGACACTGTCTCCACATTCATGCTCACAGACAGCACCAAACGCTGGGGATGAGATGCCTCCTCCACACTCATACTCAGAGACACCACCAAGCACAGGAGGAGAAGACACCGTCTCCACACTCATGCCCACAGGCACCACCAAGCTCAGGGGAGGAGACAGCCTCTCCACACTCATGCCCACAGACACCACCAAGCTCAGGGGAGGAGACACCGTCTCCACACTCATGCCCACAGACACCACCAAGCTCAGGGGAGGAGACACCGTCTCCACACTCATTCCCACAGACACCACCAAGCATAGGGGAGATGATATCTTCCCCTCCGCACTCCTGCTCAGAGACACCTCCAATCTCAGGAGAGGAGACACTGTCTCCATACTCATGCCCACAGACACCACCGAGCTCAGGAGAGGAGACACTGTCTCCACACTCATACCCAAAAACACAACCAAGCTCAAGGCAGGAGACACCATCTCCACACTCATGCTCACAGAAACCACCAGGCACAGGACGAGAAGACACCTCCACACTCATGCCCACAGACACCACCAAGCTCAGGAGGAGAAGACACCGTCTCCACACTCATCCGTACAGACACCAGCAAGCTCAGGGGAGGAGAAACCTCCTCCACACTCATGCTAACAGACACCAGCAAGCTCAGGGAAGGAGACAACTTCTCCACACTCATGCCCACAAAATAAACCAAGCTCAGGGGAGGAGACACCATCTCCACACTCATACCCAGAGACACCACCAAGCTCAAGGGAGGAGACACATTCTCCACACTCATGCTCACAGACACCACCAATCACAGGGGAGATGATGCCTTCCAGTCCACACTCCTGCTCACAGACACCACCAAGCTCAGGGGAGGAGACACCATCTCCACACTCATGCCCACAGACACCACCAAGCTCAGGGGAGGAGACACTGTCTCCACACTCATGCCCACAGAAACCACCAAGCTCAGGGGAGGAGACACTTCCTCCATACTCATTCCCACAGATACCATCAAGCACAGGAGGAGAAGACACCTTCTCCATACTCATGCCCAAAGGCACCAGAAAGCTCAGGGGAGATGATGCCTTCCCCTCCATGCTCCTGCTTACACACACCACCAAGCTCAGGGGAGGAAGACACCTCCTCCACACTCATGCCCACAGACACCACCAAGCAGAAGGGAGGAGACACTTCCTCCACACTCATGTGCACAGACACCACCAAGCTCGTGGAGGAGACACCATCTCCACACTTATACCCAGAGACACCACCAAGCTCAGGAGAGGAGACACCGTCTCCACACTCATGTGCACAGAGACCACCCAGCACAGGACGAGAAGACATCTTCTCCACACTCATGCCCACAGACACCACCAAGCAGAAGGGAGGAGACACTTCCTCCACACTCATGCACACAGACACCACCAAGCTCGTGGAGGAGACACCATCTCCACACTTATACCCAGAGACACCACCAAGCTCAGGAGAGGAGACACCGTCTCCACACTCATGTGCACAGAGACCACCCAGCACAGGACGAGAAGACCTCTTCTCCACACTCATGCCCACAGACACCACCAAGCAGAAGGGAGGAGACACTTCCTCCACACTCATGCACACAGACACCACCAAGCTCGTGGAGGAGACACCATCTCCACACTTATACCCAAAGACACCACCAAGCTCAGGAGAGGAGACACCGTCTCCACACTCATGTGCACAGAGACCACCCAGCACAGGACGAGAAGACATCTTCTCCACACTCATGCCCAAAGAGACCACCAAGCACAGGAGGAGAAGACACCTTTTCCACACTCATGCCCGCACACACCACCAAGCTCAGGAGGGGAAGACACCATCTCCACACTCATGCTCACAGAGAGCATCAAGTTCAGGGGAAGAGACACATCCTCCACACTCATGCGCACAGACACCACCAATCTCAGGGGAAGAGACACCTTCACACTCATGCCATAGACACCACAAAGCACAGGGGAGATAATGCCTTCCCCTCCATACTCCTGCTCACAGACACCTCCAAGCTCAGGAGAGGAGACACTGTCTCCATACTCATGCCCACAGACACCACCAAGCTCAGGGCAGGAGACACTGTCTCCACACTCATGTTCACAGACACATCCAAGCACAGGGGAAGAGACACCATTTCTACAATCATGCTCACAGACACCACCAAGCACAGCATGATAAGACACCGTCTCTACACTCATGCCTACAGACAGCAACAAGCTAACGGGAGGAGACACCTCCTCCACACTCCTGTCCACAGATTCCACAAAGCTCAGGGGAGGAGAAACCGTCTCCACACTCCTGCGCACAGTCACCACCAAGTTCAGGGGTGGAGACAGCGTACCACACTCATGCCCACACACACCACCAAGCTCAGGGATGGAGAAACTGTCTCCACACTCATGCTCAGAGACACCAAGCTCAGGGGAGGAGACACCATCTCCACACTCATGCTCACAAACACCACTAAGCTCAGGGGAGGACATGCCTCCTTCACACTCATGCCCACAGACACCACCAAGCACAGGAGGAGACACTGTATCTACACTCATGCCCACAGACACCAGCAAACTCAGGGGAGGAGACACCTTCTCCACACTCATGCACACGCACTCCACCAAGCTAAGAGGAGGAGACACTGTCTCCACACTTATACCCACAGACTTCACCAACCTCAGGGGAGGAGACGCCATCTCCACACGCATGCCAACAGACACCACCAATCACAGGGGAGATGATGTCTTCCCGTCCACACTCCTGCACACAGACACAACCAAGTGCAGGGGAGGAGACACCGTCTCCACACTCATGCCCACAGACACCACCAAGCTCAAGAAAGGAGACACCTCCTCCATACTCATGCTCACAGACATCACCAAGCTAAGGGGAGGGGACACTACCTCCACACTCATGCCCACAGAAACCACCAAATTCAGGGGAGGAAACACTGTCTCCACACTCATGCCCACAGACACCATAAAGCACAGAGGAGAAGACACCTTTTCCACACTTATGCCCACAGATAACACCAAGCTCAGGGAAGGAGACACTGTCTCCACACTCATGCTCAGACACCGCCAAGCACAGGAGGAGAAGACACCGTCTCCAAACTCATGCTCACAGACACCAGCAGGCTCAGGGGAGGAGACACCTTCTAAACACTCATGCTCACAGACACCATCAAGCTCAGGGGAGGAGACACTTCCTCCATAATCTTGCCAACAGACACCACCAAGCACAGGAGGAGAAGGCACCTTCTTCACACTCATGCCCAGAGGCACCACCAAGCTCAGGTGAGATGATGCCTTCCCCTCCACACTCCTGCTTACAGACACCACCAAGCTCAGGGGAGGAGACACCTCCTCCACACTCATACCCACAGTCACCAGCAAGCACAGGGGAGGAGACACCTCCTTCACACTCATGCCCACAGGCACCACCAAGCACAGGGAAGGAGACACCGTCTGCACATTCATGGCCAGAGATACCACCAAGCTCAGGGGAGAAGACACCTTCTCCACACTCATGCCCACAGACACCACCAAGCTCAGGGGAGGAGACACCGTCTCCACACTGAACTCCACAGACACCACCAAGGTTAGAGGAGGAGACGCCTCCTCCATATTCATGCCCACAGACACCACTAAGCTCTGGGGAGGAGGTGCCTCTTCTACACTCATGCCCACAGACATCATGGAGCACAGGAGGAGACACTGTTTCTACACTCATGCCCACAGATACCACCAAGCTCAATAGAGGAGACACCTTCTCCACACTCATGCCCACAGACACCCCCAAGCTGAGGAGGAGAAGACACCATCTCCACACTCACACTCACAGACACCACCAAGCTCAGGGGAGAAGACACCCTCTCCACGCTCTTGCCCACAGGGATCACCAAGATAAGGGGAGGAGACACAACCTCCACACTCAAGTCCACAGACAAGACCAAGGTCAGAGGAGGAGACACTGTCTCTACACTCATGTCCACAGACACCACCAAGCTCAGGGTGGAGACACCTCCTCCACACTCATGCCCACAGATACCACCAAACTCAAGGGAGGAGACACTTTCTGCACACTCTTGCTCACAGACACCATCAAGCACAGGAGGAGAAGACACCGTCTCCACACTCATGGCCACAGATACCTCCAAGCTCAGGGGAGGAGACACTTTCTCTACACTCATGCTCACAGAAACCACCAAGCTCAGGGGAGATGACGCCTTCCCCTTCAGACTCCTGTTCACAGACAGTACCAAACTCAGGGGAGAAGACACTGTCTCTACACTCATTCCCACAGACACCACCAAGCTCAGGGGAGTAGAAACCGTCTCCACACTCATGCCCACAGACAGCACCAAGCTCAGGGGAGGAGACACCGTCTGCACACTCATGCCCACAGGCACCACCAAGCTCAGGCGAGGAGACACCTCCTCCATACTCATGCCCATAGACACCACCAAGCTCAGGGGAGGGGACACCTCCTCCACACTCATGCCCACAGACACCACCAAGCACAGGAGGAGAACACACCTTCTCCACATTCATGCCCACAGACACCACCAGGCTCAGGGGAGGATACACCATCTCCACACTCATGCCCACAGACAACACCAAGTTTGTGGGAGAAGATACCTTCCCTTCCACAGTCCTGCTCACAGATACCACTAAGCTCAGGGGAGGAGACACCGTCTCCACACTCATGCTTACAGACACCACCAAGCTCAGGGGAGAAGACACTTCCTCCATACTCATGCCTCAGACACTACCAAGCCCAGGGGAGGAGACACTTCCTCCATATTCATGCCCACAGACACTTCCAAGCACAGGAAGGAAGACACCTCCTCCACACTCAGGCCCACAGACACCACCAAGCTCAGGGGAGGAGACACCTGCTGCACACTCAAGTGCACAGATAAAAAAAGCACTGGTGAGGAGACAACTCCTGCACCCTCATGCCCAAAGACACCACCAAGCTCAGGGGAGGAGACACCATCTCCACACTCATGCTCAGAGACACCAAAAGCACAGGATGAGAAGTCACCGTCTCCACACTCATGCCTACAGATACCACCAAGCTCAGGGAAGGAGACACCTTCTCCACACTCATGTCCATAGACACCACCAAGCTCAAGGAAGGACACATCCTCCATACTCATGCTCACTGACACCACCAAGCAAGGGGAGGGGACACTACCTCCACACTCATGCCCACCGAAACCACACAGCTCGGGGGAGGAAACACTGTCTCCACACTCATGCCCACAGACACCACGAAGCACAGGAGGAGAAGACACCTTTTCCACACTCATGCCCACAAATACCACCAAGCTCAGGGAAGGAGACACTGTCTCCACACACATGCTCAGACACCTCCAAGCACAAGAGGAGAAGACTCCGTCTCCACACTCATGCCCACAGATACCACCAAGCTAAGGGGAGGAGACACTGTCTCCACACTCATGCTCAGACATCACCAAACACAGGAGGAGAAGATACCGTCTCCAAACTCATGCTCACAGACACCGTCAAGCTCAGGGGAGGAGACACTGTCTCCACACTCTTGTCCACAGATACCACCAAGCTCAGGGGAGGAGACACTTCCTCCGTACTCATGCCCACAGACACCACCAAGCTCAGGGAGGAGACACTTCCTCCATAGGCTTGCCAACAGACACCACCAAGCACAGGAGAAGGCACCTTCTTCACACTGATGCCCAGAGGCACCACCAAGCTCAGGTGAGATGATGCCTTCCCCTCCACACTCCTGCTTACAGACACCACCAAGGTCAGGGGAGGAGACACCTTCTCCACACTCATGCCCACAGACACCACCAAGCTCAGGGGAGAAGACACTGTCTCCACACTCATGCTAACAAATACCACTAAGGGTAGGGGAGCAGACGCGTCCTCCACACTCATGTCCACAGACACCACCAAGCATAGGAGGAGACACTGTATCTATACTCATGCCCACAGACACCAGCAAGCTTAGGGGAGGAGGCACCTCCTCCACACTCATGCCCACAGACACCACCAAGCTCAGAAGGAGAAGACACCATCTCCACACTCATGGTCACAGACACCACCAAGTTTAGGGGAGGAGACCCCTCCTCCACACTCATGCTTACAGACACCACCAAGCTCAGGGGAGGAGACACCGTTTCCACACTCATGGCCATAGACACCACCAAGCTCAGGGGAGGAGACACCATCTCCACACTCAAGCCCACAGACACCACCAAGCACATATATAAAGGAGGAGAAAACTCCGTCTCCACACTTATGCCCACAGACACCACCAAGGTCAGGAGGAGGACACCATCTGCACACTCATGCTCACAGACACCACCAAGCTCAGGGGAGGAGACATCTCCCACACTCATGCCCACAGACACCACCAAGGTCAGGAAGAGGACACCATCTGCACACTCATGCTCACAGACACCACCAAGCTCAGGGGAGGAGACACCTCCTCCACACTCAAGCCCACAGATACCACCAAGCTCAGGGTGGTGACACCATCTCCTCACTCATACCACAGACACCTTCAAGCTCAGGGGAGGAGACACCGTCTCCACACTCATGCCCATAGACACCACCAAGCTGAGGAGGAGAAGACACCATCTCCACACTCATGCTCACAGAGAGCACCAAGCTCAGGGGAGAAGACACTTCCTCCACACTCATGCCCACAGACACCACCAACCTCAGGGGAGGAGACACCGTCTCCACACTTATGCTCACAGACAGCACCCAGCTCAGGGGAGGAGACACCTCCTCCATACTCATGCCCACAGACACTACGAAGCTCAGGGGAGGAGACACTGTCTCCACACTCATGCTTACAGACACCAAGCTCAGGAGAGGAGACACCGTCTGCATACTCATGCCCAAAGACACCACCAAGCATAGGAGGAGAAGACATCGTCTCCACACTCACCCCCACAGACACCGCCAAGCTCAGGGGATGAGACACAGTCTCCACACTCATGCTCAGAGACACCACCAAGCATAGGAGGAGAAGACACCGTCTCCACACTCATCCCCACAGACACCGCCAAGCTCAGAGGAGGAGACACAGTCTCCACACTCATGTGCACAGAGACCACCAAGCACAGGACGAGAAGACACCTTCTTCACACTCATGCCCACAGACACCACCAAGCTCAGGAGGAGAAGACACCGTCTCCACACTGATGCTCACAGACGCCACCATGCTCAGGGGAGGAGACACCTCCTCCACAGTCATGCCCACGGACACCACCAAGCACAGGGGAGGAGACAATGTCTCCACACTCATGCCCACAGACACCACCAACCACAGGGGTGACGATGCCTTCCCTCCACACTCCTGTTTACAGACACCACCCGTCACAGCGGAGGCAACGCCTCCCTCCACACTCCTGCTCACAGACACCACCGGGCACAGGGGAGGAGACATCTTTCCCTCTGCTGTCATGCCCACAGATACCATCAAGGCAACTGATGTGGCATTTCAGCCTAAGATGATAGTGTCTGGTACTGAATTGTTCTCATTTGAATAGTGAGTATTAATGTCCCCCTTTTTTTGGCATTTGGCCTCTGATGACTAGCAAGTCTGCAGAAGTCCTCCATCGTGGCTCTTATCCAGAGGCCACTCTAGACTTTAACGTGCAGGACTCTCCAGTGGTTTAGGAACCTGAAGTAACAGCCCAGGGCATTCTCCCGCAGTGGATGTCTGCCCCGGTAGACCCTGGCCCCGGCCATCTCAGAGAGTGCTGGGGAAAGGACACCGTGTCTTCATAAAGTACAACTGCATTTTGGGGGAACTGACTTCTCTTACTGCCGAGGTCAAAGAAGGTGTAAGACCACCCCTCAGATTGTTATCGGATTCCCAGGCTTGCTTTGTACATTTTTTATGTCCACTTTCAAGATCTGTTTCTTCAGGGAGTTGGGCTCATCCTCAAGATGTATGCAGGGGAGGCTGCCACTGCCGCAGGACTGGGCAAAGCAAAGGCTGAGATGTAGGAGCTGCCTTCCGAGGGCTTTTCCCTGTGTTGTGTCCCAACCTGACTTCCCTACACAGATGCTGGCAGGCTCGCACATCTTTGTTGCCAGGGGGTCACGACTGCTGCTGCTCCCCCACTGGCGTGCATGGTCCCCCTCAGCCCAGAGGCTCCCTGCCATTCACCTGGCTGCTCTCTCCATGTGGCCACTGTCCAGTCACTCCCATCAAGGACACCAAACACCTGGAGGAAGGACAGGATAGAAGGATGGGCAGTCTGTGTAAACACACATCACAGATGAGCCAGACAAAGACTTTAATTTTTTTGGAGGTGTAATTTTGCCGTCTCACCTAAAGCACGCTCCTCACTCTCCTGGCAGTCAAGGGTTACAGAAAACTCAGCACCAAGGACGAAGGGGAACCCTTTCCCCCTTCGCTCCCCATCCCTGCCCTCCCCCTGTGGCCTAAATCCCTGTGGATTTTCACTAAACAAGGCTCACACTCAGCACACACTCACTCCCGTCACATTTGCGGGCACGCGCACGCAAACACACTGACACACACAGGAAAAGGAAGAAAACCTAAACCCAGGAAAGCGAGTGGGCACAAGAGACGCCGCACATCTTGCTCCCCTTGGGCTGTGAGACCAGGCTGCTCCAGGTCCTGACGTGGCTCTTCTCAGCGGAGGTCGGCCGGCTGTGTCACCGTGCCCTACAAGCAGATTCACACACAGTCACCAGTCCCCAAGGTCCCTCTGAAGATGCCTTAGCAGTCATGGTTTTTGCTTGTTGTCGGCGTTGCCATAGGCCGAGCCCTTGTCGATTTCTGTCACACCAATCATCCATCGCACTCCCACGGACGCTGCAGAAAGGGGACACGGGAGGGCAGTGTTAGGGGGAGCCTGTGCAGACCCACAGAGAAGCGGGAGGTGGCTGTTGATGCTCACCACTGAGCCAGCTGACAGCGCCAGCCAGTGTCTGATGTCATCACCCCAGCTTTATGGCAGGGGACTTACTGGACTAACTGGCATTAAAATGAATAGACCAAGGCTGCTCTGCCGGGAGTTTAGCCCTTTGACACTCGGAGGCAAGCAGAACTTGGTAAGCTGTACCCAGCTGTACATGAGGACTCAGAAAATCCTTCTGGTTCCTCTGCCAGCCCCCAAGGCTCAGAAGACTCCTCTGTGGGTGGGGGAAGGAACTTCCAGACACCCTGCAGTAACGACACAGAACGCAGCAGGAGTCTGCACAGTGCGAGGGCACAAACATCTGCTTAGTGCCCAGTGTTTTCCCATGCTGCTTTAGTGCAAGTATCTGTGAGCAAAATGAAGTCCCTGCCTCACTGTCAGCCTGCTCTCCAGCAGCGGGATTTGACCCACAGCAGAGGAAGCTCGGGCAGCATGTGAGCCTGGTTTACCTCTGGGGAACTAGAAACTGGCGCCTATCAATTGGCATAACATAGTTTATAAAGAAAATGTTCTACATTCTACTGTGGTATCATCTGAGATGTTAAAAGCTTGTGAGCAGCCATCTAAGATGCTCCACTGATCCCATGCTGGGAGCAAGGGAGAATTAAGAAAACCAAAGACATAAGGGAAAGATTAGTCCAAAGGACTAATGGACCACAACTACCACAGCCCCCACCAGACTGAGTCCAGTACAACTAGATGGTGCCCAGCTACCACCACCAACTGCTCTGATGGGGAACACAATAGAGGGTCCTGGACAGAGCTGGAGAAAAGTGCAGAACAAACTTCTAACTCACAAAAAAAGACCAGACTTACTGGTCTGGCAGAGACTGGAGAAACCCTCAGTACTGAAGTCATTCCTGAGGTTCACCCTTCAGCCAAAGATTAGACAAGCCCATAAAACAAAACAAGACCAAACGGACATATCAACCCAGGGGTAAGGACAAGAAAGCAAGAGGGGACAGGAAAGCTGGTATTGGGGAACCTAAGGTCAAGAGGGGGAAGAGTGTTGACATGTTGTGGGGTTGGCCACCAGTGTCCCAAAAAAAAATGTGTATTGTTTAATGAGAAACTAATAAAAAGTAGAAACTGGAGCCTGACGCCCAGAACTAGAATCTAAGCTAGCTACTCCCTCTGGGGAGGGTGGGCTCCGCGAGCTTCTGGCCAAAGGGACCATGTCTTTGTTGTCCTGTTGCACCCAGCACCAACCACAATGCCTGGCAAACAGCCATTTTGGCAGGAATGTTCGAGAATGGGCAGGTGGATAAATGAATGAAAACTCCCAAATCAGACCTGCGTGTTGACAAAACGTTAGCACTGCGGTCTGTAATCTGCTCCTCAGACCTGAGAGGCAGCAGTGGGGCAGCCTGGGGTGCCAAGATCCCACATCCCACAGTCATGTACAAATGGGTGCACTTCTTGGGGCTAAACCTAAGGAGGCTTGGAGGCAAACAGCTGCCCCGACAGGAGAACTTCCATAGAGTGGGTCCTCAGCAGGGGAGGAAATGCAGACTCCACTCCTCCAAGACCTTGGAATGAGGGACAACGCACGCACACACAAAGTAAGTAACTCAGGGCAAAATGTGAGCCTTGTGCTCAGGATGACCCAGGGTAGCAGGTTCCTCAAAGGCTCCTGGAGATGCCATCTGTGTCTCCTGAGTGGAGCGCTATCGGGTCTCTCGGGCCTCAGTACACACCCAGGCAGGCCCTATCCCCAACTTTCTCAGCTCTAAGGAGCTGCCCGTGTGCTCCAGGTGGACACTAGTCTCCGTTTGCCTTCCTGCCAAGGGTCTCCTTCTAGCAGAAAGTCTTCTACTGGGTACCAGGCTATTTAAGGCAGAAAGGTTGCATTTGTTCCTGCCCCCTTGGCCCAGCCAACCCCACACACCTACAGTCTCCCCTGGAAAGGCCAGGATCGGGGTCTGTGTAGGCCTTGTCTTTGGGGAATGGAATTCTTAGATGAGGATGGCTTCTTCTTGTTTTATTCTTTCTGTTCTTTTCTTTCCCATCCAGGAGTGGGGTTTGTTTTAATATTTTATTTCTTTAACATTAAAGTGTATTTCTTAATTTTAAACAAGACTGCACTAGGGCCTCTTACAGGAACGAGGGCCAGTTCCTGAACTGGAACAGGGCCTGGGGTTGCCTATTGTAGCCCAATTGTCTAGAACTGGTTGCCTCGATCCAAAAGAATGAGGTAGGTTTATGTGCTGTGACGTGCTTAGGTGGCCACAATTTATTAAGTGAAAAACAGTAAGTTAGAGAAACTCCATGTGCGTAGATCTCTATCTGTGTATACACCTGAGGCCAGAAGAACAGGCACCAGGCTGCTAATAATGGTTCTTTCTGGGAAGGAGGAGGATTTTGCCCTGAGACACTTAAAATTTTATATGTGTTTACATTGCTTGAGTCTTTTACAATGAGCATAATTGTTACTTTTTGCAAACATAATCAAGATATGTCCATTTGAATCAAGTACACAGGTAACCACGTGTCTTTGACCACACGCCGCTTCTCCTCAGACTCGGAAAGGTAGTTTAGACTCTGCCCACACCGTGCAAAGACTCAGGAGACAGGGTCCCTGCGAGGGGCCTGAGGGGACTTCCTCTCACAGGGGGACCTCGCAGGTTTCCCCAATCTATAGGGCAGGACGCTGAGCAATGACACCTAGCTTCCCCACTTCAAAAAATAAGTGGCAAAGTGCAGGAAAGCCTGTGTGCCATAAAGAAGCAGCAACAGTTTGAAATCACTGGTCAAACACAGCCAGTGTGAATTAATGAAAAAAAACAAAAAACGAATGCAGGCAGCGCGTCCACTCAGTTGCAGTCCAGCAATAAGGCAGAAGCTGACAGCTCTCCCCGGGCCTGGACCTGCTGGGCACTGAGTCCTTCCTTAGCTCCCGCTGGGACTTCGCAGGGGGTTGGCGTCCTACCAGTTGGCAGGTTTTCCTCAGGCTGAGGACGGGAGGATGGTGAGGAGCGGTCAGGCCTGAGAGGGAGGCGGCTCCGGCCAGCGCAAGGCCGTCTCAGCCGCATCCGCCCTGCGTCCTAGAATCTAGCTTTCCTCGTCGGGACGGCACAGCAGCCGTGGTGCACTGACCCCCAGTCCTGACCGCCGCCCCCACTCACCCACGAAGAAGACGAGGACGAAGCTGGCCAGCGTCAGGGAGGACCCGCTGCTGACCATGCTGACCAGGAACCGGAAGAAAGGGTAGAGCAGCAGCGAGGCCCAGAACAGCCAGTTAAGCAACGTCCAGGGCCGCCGGGGTGGCGCCATGGGGGTCTCCGGGAAGACGCCTCTCCTGTAGTACTCCTCCTGGAAGGCGTCCTGGGGGGACAGAAGGGAGCCTGGGGTCCTCGCCACAGACGGAGGTGGGCATGCGGACCTGCCCTCCCGAGGAGGCTGCCGCCTTAAGGGGAGGTCAAAGCAGGTGGGGGACCCCTTTGAATTCAGCCGGAACCCCCAGGGATGTGGTGCCTTAAGGCAGGCTGGAAAACAGGGGCACGGGCTGCGGGAAGGGGTTACTTCCTCTCGTCCTGTTCACCCACAAAAGGGTTTCATTCCTTCCGTTAGCCGCTGTAAAAATACTCGGCTCCGTTCCTTCCTCTATCGCCCAGGGCAGCGCCATCTGCGGGATCGGTGGTAGCTGTGCGCTCTCACCAGATGGGACCGGCTGGCACGGCTCTGCAAGCCCACACGCCCGCAGTGGGTCCGTAATTGTGTGCCCTGGAGTTCATTCCGACTCATGGCCACCCCTGTGACACAGCAGAACTGCCTCATAGGTTTTCATAGCCTGTCAGCTTCCGGGGAGCAGTTCGCCAGGCTTTTCTGCTGGGCCGCTGGGTGGGTTCGAACCACCAACCTCTCAGTTAGCAGCCAGCGCTTAACCACTGCTCCACCAGCGCAGGCGGTATGGGCCACGAAAATCTTGGAAGGGGAGCGCCCATCTCCCGCACACCCACCCCACCCCTGCGTTTCTCCCCAGCACACCCGCCCCCATAGCCCCCCCACACACCCGCCCCCCAGCACCCCTCTCCCGCACAGCGGCCCCCACCGGAGCACCCCGCCCCCAGCGCCCCTCCCCCGCACACCAGCCCCCAGCACCCCTCCCCGGCACAGCGGCCCCCACTGGAGCGCCCCGCTCCCAGCACCCATCCCCTGCACACCCTTCCCCCTGCCCCTACCCCTCACACCTTACCCCAGCGCCCCTCCCCCGCACACCGGCCCCCCCCGCGTTCCTCCCCCGCACACCCGCCCCCAGCACCCCTCTCCCACACAGCGGCCCCCACCAGAGCGCCCCGCCCCCCGCCCCCCTCCCCCGCACTTACCTTCTCCTGGTAGAGCTTGTGCAGCCAGGCAGCGCACTTGTCCTCGTCCTCGGGGACGTCTTCCAGGGGAATCCGCCTGCAAGACAGCAGCTGGCAGGGAGAGGCAAACTCAGGTGCCCGACAGATCGTTCCAAAGTAGCAACTTGCTGGCGGCTTTTCAGCCGGTACTTAGGGAGCAGAAATAACGTGCAGTGACCGGGGCCACTGACCTGAGAGGATGGGGGGAGGGGGTTCCCCACATCCACACTGGGGAAGCAGAGCCCGAGTGCAAAGGGCCCCTGGAGACAGGACACCTGCTTCTCTGTCCTCCTGCCCCACGCTCCCAGACCTGGCAGTTTCCTTGCTCACTGCCCACCATGGTCAGTTTCCAGCTGAGACAACCCAGCACACAGCACGAATGCCCAGGAGACATGACTTCATGTCAACAGCAAAGTGTCCCCACCAGCGACTCCTTCGGCCTGGCAAGCAGCACCTTCTGCATCAAATGAAGGGATCATGTCTGGGGGAGCTTCCCTGAGCCTCACCTCCCTCACCAGGGGTGGAGCAGAGATTGGAAGAGGGGCCTGGGCTGGGCTGGCAAGGGCTTAGGCTCCTTCGTGTGCCGCACCATCCTGGACAAGGGGAGGTCACGTGCGGTGCTGCCAGTTCCCATTCATTTCTGTGTGGTCCCAGGTGGCTGGCTTTGGTGAGGTCAGAGAATGTCCAGGTAAAATTCTGTACCTGTCACCGCTGTCCTCTTGCCATTTCCCTCCCCACTGTGCCCCAGGAACATGTTCCTGTGATGGTTCGTTCTAGGTGTCAACTTGGCTGGCCTGCATTTGTTTCCAGCTGTTTGGTCAAACGCTGTCTAGATGTTGCTGTGAAGGTGTTTACATGTGATTAGTGTTCAAGTAGGTTCATTCCACAGTGGGGTTGGGCCTCATCCAGTCAGTCAAAAGGCCTTCAGAGCAAAAATAAAGAGGTTTCCTGAGGAAGAAAGACTCTGCCTCCAGCCTCTTGCCTGATCTCCGTCTGAATTTGCCAGCTCCCACCGTTGTGTGAGCCAGTTCCTTAGACTACATCTCTCTCTCTGTTTGTGTATCACTGGCTCTGTTTCTCTGGAGAAGAACCCTGAGACCCTAAGAAGATGCGTATCTAGTATGTATCCGTCATACCGTAACCTGTTAAGAGAATGAACAGTAAACTGGGATATAATCTTACAATAGATTATAATGAGCCGTCTCCATTTAAATAAGAGGTTCCTTTCAGAGGCAGAGTGGTACAAAGGTGTGTTTTCTGCATAGCTAAAACACAATGCCGTGAGAATTAAAACTCACAGAAAAATCTACAGCTGGTTCTTACGTAGGCACCTCTGGCCACACTCGTCCACCTTCCCATTCTTCGTACTCTTCCTTGCTCCCTCTGCTTCTTTGCTCTTTCTGATGGACTTTGCCTTGGAAACCAGATCTCCAGATGTATTTCCTGAAAAGGGTTCAAAAGCCTGCGTGCTCTTTCTTTATGTGGGTAGTGGGATTTTGCTCTTCTCAGTAACTCGTTTACCATGATTGCCCTTGATGTCTTAACGCTTTGTATTGATGGATGGCCTGTACAGAAAAATGCCTCAATATTTTTAATGGTAATGAGAAGATGTATGTAATCTCTCTGTAAGAAAGGGAGAGGAAGCTCTTTTTAGTGGGTGAACTTGACAATACGATTTTTTTTTGGCTGTTTACTCCCTAATTCTCATATACACTCCAGAGAATTCAAGTCACCTGATAAGTAACCTGTAGTAGGAAAATAATCTTGCACACTGCCCAGGGTTTCCCCAGATACTCGGGCCCAGCCGGCAACAGGTGGAGCCATTGCCAAAGTTGCAGGAACTCAGGGGACAGAACCTGGCTTTGCTTCTGGGACAGGTCTTCTTTGGGAAGGTGGGACATTTTCCTTCTCCTCTGCGGTGTAATTGAGTCATAGGCAGACTGTTGGCTGTGCCATTGGTGCTGTTGTTAGGTGCCGCCATCCAGTCGGTTCCAACTCATAGTGACGCCTTGTACAACAGAATGAAGCACTGCCCCGTCCTGCACCATTCTCACAATCGTTGTTATGCTTGAGCCCATTGTTGCAGCCACTGTGTCAATTCATCTTGTTGAGGGTCTTCTGCTTTTTTGCCGACCCTCTACTTTACCAAGCATGATGTTCTTCTCCAGGGACTGGTCCCTTCTGCTAACATGTCCGTAGTATGTGAGACATAGTCTCGCCATCCTTGCTTCTAAGGAGCATTCTGGTTGTACTTCTTCCAAGACAGATTTGTTCCTTCTTTTGGCAGTCCGTGGCATATTCAGTATCCTTCGCCAATACCACATTCTAAGGCGTCAGTTTTTGGTCTTCCTTATTCATTGTGCAGCTTTCGCATGCATATGAGGTGATTGAAAACACCATGGCTTGGGTTAGGCGCACCTCAGTCTTCAAGGTGACATCTTTGCTTTGTAACACTTTAAAGAGGTCCTTTGCAGCAGATTTGCCCACTGCAATGTGTCCGTTAGGAGAGGAAACAATTAACAATCATGATGCTGCTTTCCCACATTTTATAGGGAAGCCAGAAGAGTTTCAGGTAGAAAAGGCTCTGTTTAACTCTAGCTGTCAGTCCACAAGATGCCTTCCAGGAGGATCCAAGCTTTTCATTCAGCTACTGAAGTTTCACGGGCATCCGTGAAGTCTTAAAAAAAATCAGAAAGTTCTACACCGCTTCACTAGGTCCCCATTAGCGGGCATTTCAGACTCTTTCTGTGAGCCTTCAGCAAAGATGGTGCAGGGCATAAGACACCAATGCCATTCCGACCCCATGCCACACTGGGTTTCAGTGCGGCAGGTGCCATTATGTTTACCATCTGCAGCACCTTTCAGTTCTGCTTCCCCTGAGCTTTATGGCATCCTGGAGGACGAGCTGTTAGACCGGTTCTCTCAGTAAACAGGCAGGGCTAATAGGTTTGTCTAGTATCTTATGAAAGTGTTTTCAATAAAATCAATAATCCCCTGGAATATAACACATAAATGAGATGCTGCAAAAGGTGTATATTATCTGAATATATTGCTACATAGCAGACCCATCTTCCAAGAAAGGGGGTCAATTAAAAAGCTCTTCACACTTAACCTCAAAATGGTGGCAAAATATTGCCTTCCATGCATCCAGTTCGAGCTCTGTTTTAAGCACAAGCTGGTCTAAGAGGACCAGGAAGCAGCTGAGAGGAAAGGAGGCTCCCCTGATTATTCAAATGAGGGACATGTCTCTTGGGCATGATACAAATGACTCAGTTGTTGTTGTTAGGTGCCATCAAGTCGGTTCTGACTCATAGCGACCCCCATGTACAACAGAAGGAAACACTGCCTGGTCCTGGGCCATCCTCATAATTGTTGTTATGCTTGACCTCATTGTTGCAGTCACTGTGTCAGTCCATCTTGTTGAGGGTTTTCCTCTTTTTCACTGACCCTGTACTTTACCAAGCCTGATACAGACTGTAAACAAGAAGACATGAACCAGTCTTCCCTGGAGGGAGGTCTGAGGCAGGGCTTCTAACCAGTTCATTCCAGTTTGGACCCCTGCTGAGAATTTGCCTTTCCATCCCAGATATACTGAATCAGAATCTACATTTTCACAAGATCCTCAAGTGATCCTTATGTATAACAAAATTTGAGAACCACTGCTGTACTAATGGTTCCCAGAATTAGTCCCTAACCAACTGTATTAACATTGCCTGGGAACTTGTTGGCGCTCTGCTAGTGCAGCGGTTAAGAGCTACAGCTGTTAACCAAAAGGTCAGTAGTTGGAATCCATCAGCCACTCCTTGGAAAACCTGTGGGACAGACAGTTCTACTGTGCCCTATAGGGTTGCTATGAGAACTTGAAAGCAATTTTCCTTTGCGGGGGGAACTTGGTAGAAACGCAAGTTTTCGACAGGGTTTTGAACCAGAGTGAACCTTTTTGAAGCCCTGGCCTCTGGGGGGGGGGCCATTTGTGATTTATTTGCTTTGAGATGTGCACCCTGTTTTCTGGAAGAAAATGAGCTGGCTTACCTCACATATAAATCCGAATGGTATTTCTTTCCATTTAGGACTCCCAGCAGTGTTGGGTTTTCATTGTTTCTGAAATTGAGTGTACAGTCATATACAGCTGAAACTATAAAAAATAAAACAAATACAAAGCAGTATATAGTGTGTGAACCCAATTTTGTCTTGTAGATACACACATTGGAACACAGTTATCAGATTGCTAACTGCATATTGTGGGATGGTGGGATTACGGATTTCGTCTTCGTGCTTTTCTGTATTGTCCAAATGTTCCATATTGGACACGTGTTACCTTTTGTAATCAGAAAGTCACACTGTAAGTCAGTAACTGAAAACCGAGTTATCACTGAGGCCAGACCAATCTGAAGCAATACGGCAACGTCCAGTCTCGATATACTACAATCATGAGTCACAGCTTTCTGATATGCACAGCCTATCTCGGTCAACAAATACTGATATTCAAATAAGTATTCACAGAGAGATCTGTTAGTCTAAAGCAGGGTCGCTATAAGTCAGAATGGACTCGACGACAATGGGTTTGGTGTTTTTTTTTTTTTTAATGCTAGCTAAAGATGTGTCTAAGTTACAGCACCATAACCATTCCGTGAGCATTTTTTTCCTCTAGAAAAATAAGACTGCTACACAACTAGGGTAAGACACTGGCTGGAAATTCCATAAGGAACTGAACTGTAGCCAGTTGAAATGTGGCTGAGAAACAAACAGACTCTGTGATCAGTGGGTTTACCACGTGGTGAGTCAGGCTGTGACCAGGGGCGGATTAACCAGCAAGCACGGTATGTACCAGTTTGCACTGCGCAAGGTACGCATAGGCTTAATTGTGTTTCCTTGCTAATCTGTGCTGGGCAATTTCACATGGGTTTCACCACGTCGGTGATGTGGTGGGGACAGTGAAACAGCGTACTGCAGACTGGTGGGAAGCACAGTTGGGCCGGTGCATCCCTCGCTTGTTGGGTACTCCGGCCCTGCCTGTGAGCATACTGAAGGTGTGCCACAATTTCACAGTCAGGGGTGAGCCTAAGCCCATGGCTCAGTAAACGCTTATTGCATGAATGCATGAAAAGTGCGTGAGTGAATAAATGAAAGAACAGCAGAAGAGAAGTTTGCAGTGGACACAGATGGTCTCCCCTTGGCCACACTTAGCCCCCCCGGGCCGAGTTCCTCTCCTATGAAGTGGGACTCTTACCTTCTCCACCTGGTCTGAGATGGTGGATGCCAGCATGAACCTAGGGCCTGTGTGTGCTCTGAAAATTCTGTGCTGACACTGCTGCGCACTTCATGTACGTTCAGTTACATTAATACAAGGAGTGGGAGGACACCAGGAGAGGCACCTTGTCCGTTTGGGAATATGAAGCACCAAGATTCAAAGACCACTGTCCATGTCTTCCACCTGTGGCCCGACCACCATGGATGCTATGCTAGGGGTGCTGCCACAGCTCTGGGGCATCACAGCCATATGGGCTGGCAGGGAGTCTGGGAGCTGGGTCCTGGGCACCCGAGACCTGCTCCCCTGTCCTGGGCCAGGAACTGCTGCTAGGGCTGTCCTCGCTGTAGGGACAGGCCTCACCCTCTGCCATGAGCGAGGAGCTGCCCGGTCAGGGCTGTTGGGAAATAACCTTGGTGTTTATTACACTTTGCAGGTGTTTTTAAGCACAATGTTTTACATCCATAGAGGAAAAGCCATTCAGGCTATGAGGGGCTGGACTACAGTTATAATGCTTGAGAGCAATAAGGGCCATAGGGATCATCTACTTTGGGGTTTCCTAAACATCTTTCCTGCACCCTACTCTTATCCAGGTGTGCAGACCATAAAAGAGACAGATGTGGAGCTGCTTTGGTTGACAAGGCTGGGGACAGCCCCTGGGGATTCCCTGGGAACAGAAGACAAACCAGTGATTTGTCCCTTCCCTAAAAATAAATAAATAAATATTTAAAAAAAATTTTATTTTCTAACTTTCCAGAGGAAAAACCCCAAGAAGTGTGTCAAAGTGATCCCACTGGGCATGCCTGCAGAGCCCATCAGCAGGACAGGGTGCCCTTGCTCCTGACAGCCAGGCAGCCTGGATCCTGGCTCGCTATGTAGTAGCTGAGCGACCTCAGCTAAGCTGCTTAACTTCTGAGCCGAATTTCGTTCCCTATAGACTGGAAGTAAAACAGAATCTACGGCATTGGTGTGGTGAGGGGATACTGTATGTCCAGTGTGTATAGGACCGCCTGGTCCATCAGAAGAGCTCTATGCCTGTCAGCCCAGATTGTTCTTGGACATTTTTATTCCCTCCGTGAGGGCAGTTGGGATGTGGGGGGCAGCCTGCTGAGGCCAGAAGCCTTCCTCACTGCTGCTCACAGGCCAACATCAGCCATGGCGTCTCATCTGTCACCCCAGGCGAGATGGATCAGAACAGGAAAATCAGAGCTGAAAGTTGGATACCCACCCCCTGGGGGAGAGGGGGAAAAGGTAAGATAAACCTGGGGTCAGTAGATGGCTGGTAATAACAGCCACTATCTTATTAAATGCTGATTGTGTGCCAGGCCTTATGCTGCATGGTTCACACGTATCGTACTTTGTCATTTAATCCTCATTGCACCCCTAAGAGGTTTTACAGAAGAGCAAACCGAGGATCAGAGAGGTGAAGTAACTTGCCCAGGGTCACACAGCAGGTGAGGGTGAAGCGAGATTCAATGCTAGATCTTCTGAATTGACAGCCCAAGCTATCCTTGACTCTATTGTACATCATGGAAGGGAAATGGTTTGTGTCTGGGAGGGCAGATGAGGACAAGAGGCAAGTGAATATCCTTGGACCTGGTTGTTGGGGTGAGGAGTGGAGGCTGGGGCAGCTGGGTGGCTTCTGGCCCCTGGGTTCAATCCAAAGCCAAACAGGCTTGCAGACAACAGGGGTCTTTGGAACATGGTTCCCTCTGGGAGACACCTGCAGAATAGGAGGAGCTTGGAGGCAGCCACATCTGGTGGGCGGAGGTCCTGCAAGCTGAGTGAGCTGCTGCCTCTCCAGAACCTTCCGGCTCTGCCTGTGAGCGAGAGCTAGCTGACTGTAGATACTATCTGTGTGCAGCACCAGGCCTATGCCAGTGAGAAGCAGGCAGGAGCGACAGTGACACAGAAGGTGGGGCTGGGGCAAGGAAGCAAAGTAGAATGTGGGCAAGAGGAAGGCAGGCAACCAGCTACCAGGATACGGCCAGAGCCCGACCCTGAGGGAGAGTGGGCTGGAGCACCGGCAGCCTGCATGGGGCTCCTGAAGCCAGACTAGCAGGGTTGGTTCCAGGCCTAGGGGCTGAGGGTGGGTGGGGGCTAAGGGGCTGGGCAGGGAGCACTGACTGGGGGCTCTGAACCCACCAAGTGCAGTGGTTGTGGATGTGGGTCACTCACCTGGGGACAGTGGAAGGTGAAGAGTCTAGGCCCCTCTCTAGAGGCTCATTTTGTGGGCCTGCTGAGGGCCAGTGGGCTGCGTGGGACTGGGCCGCTGCTCACAAACCTCCCTCCTGCTTCTGACAGCTCGAGGGGGCAGCAGAAGACACCTTGCTAGCCCTTCCTTCCTTCCTAAATCTCTGATGCTGCCAAGGCCCAGGGAGAGAGGAAGAAGGGCTGGCAGCCCCCTGTCCCGTCCAGAGGCTCACTTAGGTATGGCAGGCAGGTTGAGTGGGGGCCTAGGCGAGATTGAGGAGGGTTCCAACCAGCAGCTTCTACTGGCTCTCACCGTTTGCATCACCAGCTGTGAGATCATTCAGCAATTTACCCAGCATGCCTTGGTTGGTGAAAACACATAGTATCAAAAAGTTCGAAGGAGAAAATAACTGGGTCTTGAAAGGGTTAAAACTAATTGCCACAGGTTTTGTTTGCTGTAGACAGGCTTCTGTTGATGCTTGTTCTTCTGGCCTCAGGAGCGGAGGGCTGAGGACCAGGGCAAAGACAACCTTGTGCGTGCAGAAGTCGATTCTTTAGGGGCTTCCCTCCTCTCTGCCGTAAGGAGAATGAGGGGTACTTCTGCAGAGACTCAGCCTCCACCACCACCCTCCCAGCCAGCGCTGGCCCAGGGCGAGGGAGGCCCGTTAACCCATGGGGCGGCTCCAGGGCTTCAAAGCTACATGGAGTCCCTACAGCTAGGACGCACGCGGGTCAAGCCCCTTTAGAGACAATGGGGGCAGGGGCCGTGGGAGGAGGGCTGACTGCAT
Source organism: Elephas maximus indicus (assembly GCF_024166365.1). Taxonomy (NCBI): domain Eukaryota; kingdom Metazoa; phylum Chordata; class Mammalia; order Proboscidea; family Elephantidae; genus Elephas; species Elephas maximus. The sequence continues at coordinate 233,114,956 of NC_064819.1, forward strand.
GCAGGGCAAGAGTGGTGTTTCTGAACTAAAGAGAGGTTAGAAATAAGACGGAGAAAACCATTCCACGAGGAAGGAGGCTGGATGTTGCTGTTCTAACAGCTATTTTCTGTTGTAGTCTTATTTTATCTGTAGTAATTTAGGGCTCCAAACTCAGGGGCCGCTGCAACAGATCACAAGGCCAAAGAGTTCATCATCTGGAAGCAGCTGAGGCCGACAGCTCGGCAGCCATTGCAAAGACGTGTGGGGGGGGGGAGGGACGGCTAACGCGGGTCTGCAGGTGAGGGCCTGCAGGTGAGGGTCTGCAGGTGAGGGCCTGCAGGTGAGGGTCTGCAGGTGAGGGCCTGCAGGTGAGGGTCTGCAGGTGAGGGCCTGCAGGTGAGGGTCTGCAGGTGAGGGCCGGGCCCAGCCCAGGCACTCTGCCCGATTCCAGCACCTTCGCCCCCCCAGCCCTGCAGTACCTGCGCTGGGCAGCAGAGGGCAGTGTTGGCCCGGAAGAGCGGAATCGGCCCGGCGGGCCGGTCCCCGGGGGACGGGTGTGCGCGTGTGACACTGTCCCCGCTTCAGGTTCCCTCGGACCTAACTTAGCAGCCTCTCCTGGCTACTTGCTATGTGCCAGGGGGCCACTGCCAAGTAAAAGCTGTTAGTATCAGGTGGGTCCTGCCTTTCCGGCGCGGGGACAGGGAGGCGCGGGGTGTTCCTTACCTACATTTCTCAAACTCCGCACGGTGACAGCGAAGCCCTTCGTGCGCGGCAGCAGGTGGTACTTGAGGCTGGGCAGCCCCTTGGCCTTGGCCACCTGCATGCTGATCTGGTGCTTCTTCTCCGTGAAGCGAGTGCCCTCGCAGTGGATCAGGAACTGCGGGGACAGGGGCTGAGTCAACGAGGCATGGGGCGCCGGCCTCCCTCCTTGCGCGCTCTTCCGACCCCGTCTATACGCGCCCGCCCGGGCCCCTCTATGCACATGCCCACCCCGCCCCCTCTATGCTTGCCCGCCCCGCCCCCTCTATGCGGGCACCCGCCCCGTCCCCTCTATGCACATGCTCACCCCGCCCCCTCTGTGCGCGCGCCCGCCCCGCCCCCTCTGTGCGCGCGCCCTCCCCGCCCCCTCTGTGCGGGCACCCGCCCCGTCCCCTCTATGCCCGCCCCGCCCCCTCTATGCTCGCCCGCCCCGCCCCCTCTATGCCCACCCCGCCCCCTCTATGCTCGCCCGCCCCGCCCCCTCTGTGCGGGCACCCGCCCCGTCCCCTCTATGCCCGCCCCGCCCCCTCTATGCTCGCCCGCCCCGCCCCCTCTATGCCCACCCCGCCCCCTCTATGCTCGCCCGCCCCGCCCCCTCTGTGCAAGCGCCCTCCCCGCCCCCTCTATGCACATGCTCACCCCGCCCCCTCTGTGCGCGCGCCCGCCCGGGCCCCTCTTTGCACATGCCCACCCCGCCCCCTCTATGCGCGCGCCCGCCCCGTCCCCTCTATGCCCGCCCGGGCCCCTCTCTGCGCGCGCCCGCCCAGAGGTCAGGGCTTCCTCTGTAACCAGCTGCTCTTCCCAGGGCAGGCCCTTCTGGCAGCCTGGTGCTTCATGTGTTCAAGATTGTTAGGAGCTGTACACACTGCGCTTCCCATCTGCTGGTACATGAAAAGTAGAGGGGAGTGTGTGAGGCAGAGTGTATGTGTGTGAGAGACTGTGAGATTGTGTGTGAGAGAGAGAGACTGGTGTGCGAGAGAGAGATTGGTGTGTGAGAGGGACTGGTGTGTGAGAGGGACTGGTGTGTGAGAGGGACTGGTGTGCGAGAGGGTCTTGTGTGCAAGAGAGGGACTGGCATGTGGGAGAGAGGCTGTGGGAGAGAGATCATGTGAGGCTGTGCATCAGAGAGAGACTCTGAGAGAGATTGGTGTGGGAGAAAGAGACTGAGAGAGACTGGCGTGTGAGAGAGCGACTGTGTGAGAAGGACTGCGTGTGTGAGAGAGAGACGGGTGTGTAAGAGAGGAAGACTGGAGTGTGAGAGACTGTGAGACTGTGTGTGAGAGAGGGAGACTGGAGTGTGAGAGAGAGTGAGTGTGTGTGTGATGGGAGAGAGAGGAGCACACCGAGGATTTACTTTTAAGCCAATATGCTTAGTTAGGTGGAAACCCTGGTGGCTTAGTGGTTAAGTGCTATGGCTGCTAACCAAGAGGTCAGCAGTATGAATCTGCCAGGCGGTCCTTGGAAACTGTGGGGCAGTTCTAGTCTGCCCTACAGGGTCGCTATGAGTCGAAATCGACTCGACAGCAGTGGGTTTGGTTTATGCTTAGTTAGAGAGGACACAGGTGGGCAAGGAAGGTGTTAGGAGCGTGTAAGGATGTGCCCCTAGTGGGAGTGAGTGATATTGGGGGCCAGTGAGGTGGTGTGGAATCTTACGTACAAAAAATTTCTCAGGGTAATCACGGAGATTGAGCAGGCTCTTCAGGACTGTCTTGCGGTCTTCCTCCCACTTGCGCTTGCAGAAGACCATCTCGAGGAAGTACCACATCCAGCCGATGATGGGGACGTATGCCAGCTCCTTCTTGGCCAGAACTTTGGAGGCCTGAAAGAGAGCGAGGGGCCACAGGGGTCATGATCAGAATTGATGGGTCACCTGCCTTGGCTGTTGGAGAACTTACTAGATGAGTAAGCACAGACTCCAAAGGCCTAAGGAAACATTTCCTGTGAATGTGACCTTGTTTGGGGAAATACCAGCATCGGATGAGTCCTAGTCCTAACCCCTTCTGAGTGGTGTATTATAAATCAGGACAGAGAGAGAGAAAGACATAGAGGAAGATGCCATGATGTGAAGATTCATCTACAAGTCCCAAAGGAGCACCAAGGATTGCTGGGAGCCACTAGAAGCTAGGACAGGGGCATGGAACAGTTCCTCTCTCAGAGCCCTCAGAAGGAATCGACATGGCCAACACCATAAACTTAGACTGCCAACCTCCAGAACTGTGAGACATTATGTTCCTGCTCTTTAAAGTTTTCTTTAAAGTTACCCCTTTGTGGTATTTTGTTATGGTGACCCTAGGAAATGAAGGCAAACCTCACCAGGAACACGTGCGTGAGCTTGGAAGCATACCCCCCTCCTAACCCCAAGTCAGACCTTCAGGTGAGATGCCACAGAAACTGAGATGACACATGTTTGCTGTCTTAAGCTGCTGAGTTTTAGGGCTTGCCACACACCAATAGATGACTAATACATATGGCTTCTTGAAGGATCGTATGGCCTCAGCACTGACCTTCGAGCCACAGTTCCCCCAACAGATAACTATGGATGATAACAGCCACTGTGCAGGGCGTGTTTACCACAGGCCTGGCATAGCTCAGAGGCTTGACAAGCAGGATCTTAAGAAACCTTCTGAAACCACTGATAAGTGACAGACATCTTTCACTGAGGCAACAGATAAGTAAGCAGGGACTGGAAGCTTCAGGAATCTTGGCTCTTGGATTTTATGCCCAAATCTCTTCAGCACTTAGTAGCACACACTGTCTGCAGGTGACCCTCACCCTGTAGATTAAGAGTGAGTGCACAGCTCAAGCATCATGACCCAGCCTTGGTGCACTGGTCGTGCATCAAGTACCACCTCTGAGGACAACGAGAGCATCCTGGGAAAGGCCTTGGGAATAGCCTCCGGCGACTGGACCCCAGGGGTTCAAGGCAGAAAGCTGCCTTTTTTTTTTCAAATCCCACCGCTCCCTCCCGCCACCCCTCCCCCCCAAAATTGACATTTAATAAACCCATTTCTTTCAACTTAGACTCATTTCCTCTTGGGCAGTTACATGTGCAGATGAAAAGTGACTGGTCAGGAATGCTCTTTTACTCTCTTCTTTTAAAAGCAAAATCCTCGGGGTCCAGGAGGATCTCAACATCACGTATTATTTTTTTAAAAAAGGAAGAAAATGGATAAGGTGTATGTATGTGTTTGAAAGCAATTTAAGACAAAAAATACTGCTGAACAATTACTATGACAGGAAGCCACTTCTTGGTCTTTCAAGGGGAATAGAAATTAACTGGTCACTTTGGAAAGAGGCCAGGGATCTCGTGACGTCACCTACGATCAGTGGACCTGACTCCTTTAGGAGTGCTACACAGATGGCAGCACCGTCCCCTGCTACATATAGAGGACATTCCCTGGGAGGCCACAGTCTGGTCACTTCAGCCAGAGTTGGCCCACCTCCCCAAAAAGGTTGGTGGCTCCCACCCCTCACCCTCTCCTGGGTGCCTGTTCTCTGCCAGCACTTCACTTCATTAGAAAGTGTAGGGCAACAGCTCTGGATGTGTCTGTAGTGTGTGAAGAAAATGGAAAAGTGAACCACCCTCCTGTTCACCCTCCCTACCCCCAGGAGGACCCCTGAGGCCAATGGGGCTCAGGAAGCATTTTAGCCCTCAAAATCCCAGTGAGGGTGGGACACACATCAGTCTGGGCAAAGGTTTTGAGACCCACCTCTGAGCAGGTTATAGACAAATTCTCCAAAATAAATGGGAATGCTCATACCCCTTTACACGCAACATTAGTTGTTTTTTAATAATAATCTTATAGATTCTAGAAATGTATTCATTTAAGAAATTAATGTTGGAGATGAGAAAATCTGCCATAGGCCCTTCTGCTCAGTAGTGATTCGTTTACCAGCACATATAAAAAGAGACAATATTCCATTGGGCTCATAGTTGTAAAATGACCCCAGATTTCAAAGTCTTCGGTAGTGAAAGCCCAGATGGTTCTGGGATGGAGTTAGCACTGTGTGTCACTCCCTTCCTCTCCATGTACTACTTCTCCTCCATGTTGATTGCCAGGCTTCATCTTTTTCACTTATTTGTGTCTGTCTCCCCTCCACCATCAGACTCTGGACTTCCTGTGGGCTTCTCCAAGCTTCTCTACTTGGTTGGCTCCTTCCTGCTCCATCCCTGGCCAGAAGAAGGCCCTGGTGACTTTCTCCCTGAGACTGAGCCCTGCACATCTCTAGCTTGGAAGGGGTGTTGGAAGCTTGTCCCCTGTCATGTATCCCACTGTCTGATGATGCTAATGCCAGGCCCATCTCTGCAGCAGGTCTCGAGCTCAGCTTCTCTGCAACTTTGCCTCCCAACACCTTCCAGGGGCAAGAGCAGAGGCTTGGGAATCAGACTTGCTAACAACCATCCTGGGGAAAACTGTTTAACCAAAACGAGGCTCTGGAGCTTACTTATAAATTGCGGATAACAATATCATAAGGCTTAGACATAGCCTCACTCAGGTGGGAGCACACAGAAAGAGTGGCTGGTGTGATTGCTCATGGTCATAAAGTCACCAAGGACTTGAGCTGGAATTTAAAGTGACTCCAAGTCCAGTAGACTTTATGCTATACCACAGGGACTCCTGTCCCACAAACTGTAAACATTCTCACATTGTAAGCATGAACACTATGATAAACCACTTGGAAAGCCCCGGAAAAATCACCACCGACTCTTAAATACACTTTGAGAGCCGATGTTCCAGGAGAGGCTGGCATGTCAGAAAAGTCTAGATCTAAGGTGATAAAGCCGGTGTTGTCATAGTCAAGATGGAAAGGCACCACATGCCCTTTCTGCTGTAACAGAAGAATGATCTTATCATTAATCACGGGTGTCTATGATGGGGCAAGGATTAAGGTATTTTGAGGGGGCTTCTCCTTTCAGCCCCCACACATGTTGCTGTGATTCTGGAAGCTAAGCCTCTGGTATTCCAATACTGGCAGGTTCACCCATTGCAGACAGGTTTCAGCTGAGCTTCCAGACTAAGACAGACTAGAAAGAAAGAGCTGTAGTGGTTTACTTCTGAAAGGAATTAGCCAGTGAAAACCTTGTGAATAGCAGCAGAACATTATCTGATAGTGCCGGAAGATGAGCCCCTCAGGTTGGAAGGCACTCAAAAGACGACTGGGAAAGAGCTGTCTCCTCAAAGTAGAATCGACCTTAAAGATGCAGATGGAGTCAAGCTTTCAGGACTTTCGTTTGCTGATGTGGCATGACTCAAAATGAGAAGAAACAGCTTCAAACATCCATTAATAATCAGAACACAGAATGTACGAAGTATGAATCCAGGAAAATTAGAAATTGTCAAAAATGAAATGCCTAAACATAGATATCCTAGGCATTAGTAAGCTGAAATGGACTGGTATTGGACATTTTGAATCAGACAATCATATGGTCTACTATGCTGGGAATGTCAGCTTGAAGAGGAGTGGTATCACATTGATCATCAAAAAGAACATTTCAAGATCTATCCTGAAGTACAGTGCTGTCAGTGATAGGATAATATCCATATGTTTACAAGAAGACCAGTTAATACGACTACTATTCAAATTTACACACCAACCACTAAGGCCAAAGACAAAGAAATTGAAGATTTTTACCAACTTCTGCAGTCTGAAATTGATCAAACATGCAATCAGGATGCACTGATAATCACTGGTAATTGGAATGCGAAAATTGGAAACAACGAAGGATCAGTAGTTGGAAAGTATGGCCTGGGTGATAGAAATGATGGCAGAGATCGCATGATAGAATTTTGCAAGACCAGTGACTTCTTCATCGCAAATACCGTTTTTCAACAACATAAACGGTTACTATACACATGGACCCCACCAGATGGAATACACAGGAATCAAATCATCTACATCTGTAGAAAGAGACAATGGAAAAGCTCAATATCATCAGTCAGATCAAGTCCAGGGGCTAACTGTGAAACAGACCATCAATTGTTCGTATGCAAGTTCAAGTTGAAGCTGGAGAAAATTAGAACAAGTCCACGAGAGCCAAAATATGATCTTGAGTATATCCCACCTGAATTTAGAGACCATCTCAAGAATAGATTTGACACATTGAACACTAATGACCAAAGACCAGATGAGTTGTGGGATGACACCAAGGACATCATATTTAAAGAAATCAAAAGTTCATTAAAAAGACAGGAAAGAAAGAAAAGACCAAAATGGATGTCAGAAGAGACTCTGAAACTTGCTCTTGAACATCGAGTAACTAAAGAAAACAGAAGAAAAGAAGTAAAAGAGCTGAACAGAAGACTTCAAAGAGCAGCTCGAGAAGACAAAGTATTACAATGACTTATGCAAAGACTTGGAGTTAAAAAACCAAAAGGGAAGAACACGCTTGGCATTTTTCAAGCTGAGACAATTGAAGAAAAAAATTAGGCTTTGAGTTACAATACTGAAGGATTCTACAGGGAAGAAATTAAATGACACAGGAAGCATCAAAAGAAGATGCAAAGAATACACAGAGTCACTGTACCAAAAAGAATTGGTTGATGTTCAACCATATCAGGAGGTAGTATATGATCAGAAACCAGTGGTACTAAAGGAAGAAATCCAAGCTGCCCTGAAGACACTGGCAAAAAAAAGGCTCCAGGAGTGGACAGAATATCCATTGAGATGTTTCAACAAACAGACACAGCACTGGAAGTGCTCACTTTCCTATGCCAAGAATTTTGGAATACAGCTACCTGGCCAACGGGCTGGAAGAGATCCATATTCATACATTTTCCAAAGAAATGTGATTCTATCAAAGACCTAGATATAAAATCTAAAATGATAAAGATCATGGAAGAAAAAATAGGGGTAATGCTAGGAGCCCTCATACATAGCATAAACAGAATACAAAACATAACTAACAATGCACCAACACCAGAAGAGAAACTAGATAACTCGGAGCTCTTAAAAATCAAACACTTATGCGCATCAAAAGACTTAGCACCAAAAGGGTAAAAAGACAACCTACAGACTGGAAAAAGAAATTTTGGCTATGACATCTCCAATCAAAGACTAATCTCTAAAATCTACAAGATACTGCAAAACTTCAACAACAAAAAGACAACCCAATTAAAAAATGAGCAAAGGATATGAACAGACATTTCATCAAAGAAGACATTCAGGTGGCTAACGGATACATGAGGGAATGCTCACAATCATTAGCCATTAGAGAAATGCAAATCAGAACTACAATGCAATACAGTCTTACCCCAACACAGCTAGCATTAATCCAAAACACACAAAATAAAAAATTTGGCGAGGTTGTGGAGAGACTGGAACATTTATATACTGCTGATGGGAATGTAAAATGGTACAACCACTTTGGAAATAGATTTGGCGCTTCCTTAAAAAGCTAGAAATAAAAGTACCATACGATCCAGCAATCTCACTCTTTGGAATATATCCTAGAGAAATAAGAGCTGTCACACAAATAGATATATGCATACCCATGTTCACTGCAGCACTGTTCACAATAGTAAAAAGATGGAAACAACCTAGGTGCTTATCAACTGATGAATGGATAAACAAATTATGGTATATTCACACAATGGAGTACTTTGCAACAAGAAAGAACAATGATGAATTCACGAAACATCTCATAACATGGATGAATCTGGAAGGCATTATGCTGAATGAAATTAGTCAATCGCGAAAGGACAAATATTGTATGAAATCACTATTATGAGAAGTCAAGAAAAAGTTTAAACACCGAAGCAAACATTCTTTGATGGTTATGAGGGTGGGGAGGGAGGGAGAGGGAAATTCACTAGCTACATTGTAGATAAGAATTATCTTAGGTGAAGGGAAGGACAACACACAGTACAGGGGAAATCAGCACAACTGGACTAAAGCAAAAGCTAGGAAGTTTCCTGAACACAACCAAACACTTTGAGGGACACAGTAGAAGGGGCGGAAGCCTGGGGTCCATGGTTTCAGGGGACTTCTAAGTCAATTGGCATAACAAAGTTTATTTAAAAAATGTTCTCAAGGTGGGGCTGAGATGGCTGATAAGGTAGAGAAGCTACCGCGGATCCCTCTTGCAACAAAGACTCAGAAAAACAAGTGAACCGATCACATACATGACAATCTACAAACCCTTACCATCAAACACAGATCTAAAGAGTTGACCTGAGTGACAGGTGAGTGAAAAGCTGCGCCCTGAAGCAGCGACTGCTTCTGGAACCGGCGTCCCGCTCCACAGCCTTGAGCCCTACCAGTTCCCTGGTGCCGAGTGGCGGGGCTGATTGCGGCTTGCTGAGGTGGGGCAGGCATGGGCACAGCCCTAACCCCTAGCCCCGGGGGGTAACCTTGGTAGAAACTCAGCTAGTGCAAGCAGGCTGCACACTGACACGGCTAACGAGAGAAAGAGCAACCACGGGGAAGCAGCGACTGTTTTCAGAGCCTGGGGCCAGCATCCCAGTCAGAAAACCTTGGTGCCGGGCTTTGGACTGGGCACAGGGCAGCTGAGCACAGCTTCCTGAGACAGTGCAAACACAGGACACAGCACTAGCCCCCCTGAAGTGACCTTGGGGGAAGCCCAGCCAGCACATGCAGGCAGCGCAATGACGTGGCTGACGGGAGGAGAAGCAACTGGGAGGCAGCAACTGGTTTTGGAGCCTGGAGTGTGGCGTCCCAGCTGGGGTACCTCAGCGCTGGGCTTTGGACTGGGAGTGGAGGAGCTGACCATGGCTTCTGAGATAGCACGAGCACAGGACACGGGCCTGACCCTCGGGGGCAATCTCAACCCAGCCAGTCTACACAGGCTACAGGCCCCTCGGGAATCTCAGATAAAACACTCATCACCAAGCAATATAAGTAACTTTGTCTATATTGTTGGGTGCTTACTCTCTCCTATCTATCTGATACCTCCCCTCCCTGCCCCAGGTGGCTTCATTAACATTGGAATTTCCTGGGCCAGGGAGTGAAGTGCTCCATGGTTTTTTGTTTTTCCTAACCCATTCTCCTGGCTTGAGAGAAGCAGCTACTAACAACCCAGGGATGAAAAATCCTTCCCTGACTTCCCTAAACTGGAATAAAAATATAGAATCAGCTCCAGCCAAGCATATGAGATCCACAGTCTTTGGCTTTCATCCCTACAGGGAACAAGGTGGCTATTATAATGCAAAGGCAATTCTGATAGAGATCTGACTGTAATTGTTTTAGCAGATCACTGGAAAAATAAGTTTTCCAGGTCTGATATCTCTACCTATTAAACAGAGCCCTCACTGATCCACAATGGGGAACTGAGGGCTGAAGCTCCAACCAAACCACCTAGACACCTGCCAAAGGGGTCTGAGGATACTGACGCCTACCAGTCTTTAGAGGTACAAGCATTGGGTGCCTAAGGTACAGCTGCAGAGCCCACCCACCAAAGTGCTTTAGGAATAGAGACACACTTACCTCACCAGCACTTGGGGGAAGGCTATCAGTATCTTGTCCTCCCTGGAGTGTGACCCCCTGCCGCTGCTAGAATCTGTTGCACACAACTATCACCACTAGTCCTCTAAGTTAATAGGTGACAGTGTACACCATACACTTGGTGACCCAAAATCAGAACACCTAAGCTGATTCTATTCGAGAATAGTGAATGGACTCTTAGGCTTATATATCTGGTAACAGCCCAAAACACCTGGTAATAGGACATAAGTGATTCAAAGGCTACAACAATCAAGACAGTGCAATCTAATAGCCCATTTGGGTATATTGAAAGAAAACAAAACAAGATAAGACTCAGTGAGCAAATATAAAATAAATCATTACAATATCTTATAGATGGCTCAGAGACAGCAGTCGATATCAAACCATATAAAGAAGCAGACCACGATTGCTTCTACAACTCCCCAAATTAAACAATCAAAATCTTTCCCAAATGAAGATACAATCCTGGAGTTGCCAGATGCAGAATATAAAAAACTAATTTACAGAATGCTTCAAGACATCAGGGATGACCTCGGAAATGAAATAAGGCAACCTACAGAAAAAGCCAAGGAACACATTGATAAAGCAGTTGAAGAAATCAAAAAGATTATTCAAGAGCATAGTGGAAAAATTAATAGCTGCAAGAATCCATAGAAAGACAGCATTCAGAAATCGGAAAGATTAACAATAAAATTACAGAATTAGACAACGCAATAGGAAGTCAGAGGAGCAGAATCGAGCAATTGGAATGCAGAGTGGGGGAGTTGGAGGATAAGGCAATTGACACCAATATGGTTGAAGAAAAATCAGATAAAAGAATTTTAAAAAATGAAGAAACCCTAAGAATCCTGTGGGACTCTATCAAGAAGAATAACTTGCGTGTGATTGGAGTCCCAGAACAGGGAGGGATAACAGAAAATACAGAGAGAATAGTCGAACACCTGTTGACAGAAAACTTCCCTGGCATCATGAAAGATGAAAGGATATCCTCCAGGATGCTTATTGAACCCCATACAAGATTGATCCAAAAAGAAAACCACCAAGACACATTATCATCAAACTTGCCAAAACCAAAGATAAAGAGAAAATTTTAAAAACTGCCAGGGATAAAAGAAAAGCCACCTACAAAGGAGAATCAATAAGTTCAGACTACTCAGCAGAAACCATGCAGGCAAGAAGGCAATGGGATGACATATATAGAGCACTGAAGGAGAAAAACTGCCAGCCAAGGATCATATATCCAGCAAAACTCTCTCTCAAATATGAAGGTGAAATTAAAACATTTACAGATAAACACAAGCTTACAGAATTTGCAAAAACCAAACCAAAGCTACAAGAATTACTAAAAGAAATTGTTTGGTCAGAAAATCAATAATATCAGATACCAACACAACACAAGGTCACAGAACAGAACATCCTGATATCAACTCAAATAGGAAAATCACAAAAACAAATTAAGATTAATTTTAAAAAGAAAAAAACGCTCAAAATAGGGAAGCACTGAAGTCATTATGTAAAAGATCACAATAATCAAAAAGAGAGACTTAATATAGGAAGCATAGATCTTCCATATGGAGAGGAATACAAGGCAATATATGATGATATAAGTTAGGTTTTGACTTAGAAAAACAGGGGTAAATATTAAGGTAACCACAAAGAGGTCTAACAATTCCATAATTCAAAATAAAAACCAAGAAAAACATAACGACTCAGCAAACACAAATTCAACTACTATGAAAATGCGGAACACACAATTTACAAAGAAAAACTCAGCCCAAAAAAGTAAGTGGAAAAATGAAATTGTCAACAACACACACAAAAAGGCATCGAAATGACAGCACTAAACTCATCTATAATTACTCTGAATGTAAATGGACTAAATGCACCAATAAAGAGACAGAGAGTTTCAGACTGGATAAAGAAACATGATCTTCTATATGCTGCCTACAAGAGACACAACTTAGACTTAGAGACACAAATAAACTAAAACTCAAAGGATGGAAAAAAATATATCAAAAAAACAACAATCAAAAAAGAGCAGGAGTGGCAATATTAATTTCTGACAAAATAGACTTTAAAGTTAAATCCACCACAAAGTATAAAGAAGGACACTACATAATGATTAAAGGGACAATTGACCAGGAAGATATAACCATATTAAATATTTATGCACCCAATGACAGGGCTGCAAGATACGTAAAACAAACTTTAACAGAATTGAAAAGTGAGACAGACACCACCACAATTACAATAGGAGACTTCAACACACCACTTTTGGAGAAGGATAGGACTTCCAGTAAGAAGCTCAGTAGAGACATGGAAGATCTAATTGCTACAATCAACCAACTCGACCTCATAGACTTATACAGAACACTCCGCCCAACAGCTGCAAAGTATACTTTTTTTTCTAGTGCACATAGAACATTCTCTAGAATAGATCACATGTTATGTCATAAAACAAACCTTTGCAGAATCCAAAACATCAAAATATTACAAAGCATCTTCTCAGACCACAAGGCCATAAAAGTAGATATCAATAACAGAAAAATCAGGGAAAAGAAATCAAATACTTGGAAACTGAACAATACCTTGCTCAAAAAAGACTGGGTTATAGAAGACATTAAAGAGGGAATAAAGAAATTCATAGAATGCAATGAGGATGAAAACACTTCCTATCAAAACCTCTGGGACACAGCAAAAGCAGTGCTCAGAGGCCAATTTATATCGATAAATGCACACATACATAAAGAAGAAAGAGCCAAAAGCAGAGAACTGTCCCTACAACTTGAACAAATAGAAAGTGAGCAACAAAAGAATCCATCAGGCACCAGAAGAAAACAAATACTAAAAATTAGAGCTGAACTAAATGAATTAGAGAACAGAAAAACAATTGAAAGAATTAACCAAGCCAAAAGCTGGTTCTTTGAAAAATTAACAAAATTGATAAACCATTGGCCAGACTGAATAAGAAATACGGGAAAGGAAACAAATAACCCAAACAAGAAATGAGATGGGCCATATCACAACAGACCCAACTAAATTTAAAAGAATCATATCAGATTATTACAAAGAATTGTACTCTAACAAATTTGCAAACCTAGAAGAAATGGATGAATTCCTAGAAAAACACTACCTACTTTAACACAATCAGAAGTAGAACAACTAAATAGACCCATAACAAAAAAAGAGATTGAAAAGGTAACCCAAAAACTGCCAACAAAAAAAAGCCCTGGCCAGGACAGCTTCACTGCAGAGTACTACCAAGCTTTCCGAGAAGAGTTAACACCACTACTACTAAAGGTATTTCAAAGCATAGAAAATAATGGAATACTACCTAATTCATTCTATGAAGCCAGCATATCCCTGATACCAAAACCAGGTAAAGGCATCACAAAAAAAGAAAAAATTACAGACCTATATCCCTCATGAACATAGATGCAAAAGTCCTCAACAAAATTCTAGCCAATAGAATTCAAGAACATATCAAAAAAATAATCCACCACTACCAAGTGGGATTTATACCAGGTATGCAAGGTTGGTTCAATATTAGAAAAACCATTAATGTAGTCCACCATATAAATAAAACAAAAGACAAAAACCACATGATCTTATCAATTGATGTAGAAAAGGCATTTGGCAAAGTCCAACACCCATTCATGATAAAAACTCTCAGCAAAATAGGAATTGAAGGAAAATTCCTCAACATAATAAAGGGCATCTATACAAAGCCAACAGCCGACATCATTCTAAATGGAGAGAGCCTGAAAGTATTTCCCTTGAGAACGGGAACCAGACAAGGATGCCCTTTATCACCGCTCTTATTCGACATTGTGCTAGAGGTCCTAGCCAGAGCAATTAGGCTAGACAAAGAAATAAAGGGCATCCGGATTGGCAAAGAAGGAGTAAAATTATCTCTATTTGCAGATGACGTGATCTTCTACACAGAAAACCCTAAGGAATCCTCCAGAAAACTACTGAAACTAATAGAAGAGTTCGGCAGAGTTTCAGGTTACAAGATAAACATACAAAAATCACTTGGATTCCTCTACATCAACAAAAAGAACATTGAAGAGGAAATCACCAATTCAATACCATTCACAGTAGCCCCCAAGAAGATAAAATACTTAGGAATAAATCTTACCAAAGATGTAAAAGACCTATACAAAGAAAACTACAAAGTACTAATGCAAGAAAGTAAAAGGGACCTAAATAAGTGGAAAAACATACCTTGCTCATGGATAGGAAGACTTAACATAGTAAAAATGTCTATTCTACCAAAAGCCATCTATATATAAATGCACTTCAGATCCAAATTCCAATGACATTGTTTTATGTGATGGAGAAACAAATCACCAACTTCATATGGAAGGGAAAGAAGCCTCAGATAAATAAAGCATTACCGAAAAAGAAGAAGAAAGTGGGAGGCCTCACTTTACGTGAATTTAGAACATATTATACAGCCACGGTAGTCAAAACAGCCTGGTACTGGTACAACAACAGGCACATAGACCAATGGAACAGAATTGAGAAATCAGATATAAATCCATCCACATATGAGCAGCCGATATTTGACAAAGGCCCAGTGTCATTTAATTGGGGAAAAGATAGTCTCTTTAACAAATGGTGCTGGCATAACTGGATATCCACTTGCAAAAAAATGAAACAGGATCCATACCTCACACCATGCACAAAAACTAACTCCAAGTGGATCAAAGATCTAAACATAAAGACTAAAACGATAAAGATTATGGAAGAAAAAATAGGGACAATGTTAGGAGTCCTAATACAAGGCATAAACAGAACACAAAATATTACTAAAAACGACAAAGAGAAACCAGATAACTGGGAGCTCCTAAAAATCAAACACCTGTGCTCATCTAAAGACTTCACCAAAAGAGTAAAAAGGGCAACTACAGATTGGGAAAAAATTTTCAGCTATGACATCTCCGACCAGCACCTGATCTCTAAAATCTATATGATTCTGTTAAAACTCAACCACAAAAAGACAAACAACAACCCAATTAAAAACTGGGCAAAGGATATGAACACACACTTCACTAAAGAAGATATTCAGGCAGCTAACAGATACATGAGAAAATGCTCTCGATCATTAGCTATTAGAGAAATGCAAATTAAAACTACAATGAGATTCCATCTCACTCCAACAAGGCTGGCATTAATCCAAAAAACACAAAAGAATAAATGTTGGAGAGGCTGTGGAGAGACTGGAACTCTTATACACTGCTTGTGGGAATGTAAAATGGTACAATCACTTTGGAAATCTATCTGGCATTTCCTTAAAAAGTTAGAAATAGAACTATCACACAACCCAGAAATCCCACTCCTCGGAATACGTCCTAGAGAAATAAGAGCCTTTACATGAACAGATATATGCAGACCCATGTTTATTGCAGCACTGTTTACAATAGCAAAAAAGCTGGAAGCAACCAAGGTGTCCATCAACGGATGAACGGATAAATAAATTATGGTATATTCACACAATGGAATACTACGCAACGATAAAGAACAGTGATGACTCTGTGAAACATTTCATAACATGGAGGAAACTGGAAGGCATTATGCTGAGTAAAATTAGTCAGATGCAAAAGGACATATATTGTATAAGACCACTATTATAAGATCTTGAGAAATAGTTTAAACTGAGAAGAACACATTCTTTTGTGGTTACGAGAGAGGGGAAGAAAGGAGGGTGAGAGAAGGGTTATTTACTGAATAGATAGTAGATAGGATTAGGTGAAGGGAAGGACAACACTCAATACAGGGAAGGTGAGCTCAACTGGACTGGACCAAAGGCAAAGAAGTTTCCTGAATAAACTGAATGCTTCGAAGGTCAGCAGAGCAAGGGCAGGGGTTGGGGACTATGGCTTCAGGGGACATCTAAGTCAATTGGCAAAATAAATTCTATTAAGAAAACCTTCTGCATCCCACTTTGAAGTGTGTTGTCTGGGGTCTTAAATGCTGATAAGTGGCCATCTAAGATGCATCAATTGGTCTCAACCCGCCTGGATCAAAGGAGAATGAAGAACCATGGTCACAAGAGAATTATGAGCCCAAGAGACAGAAAGGGCCACATGAACTAGAGACTTACATCATCCTGAGACCAGAAGAACTATATGGTGCCTGGCCACAACCGATGACTGCCCTGACAGGGAGCACAACAGAGAACCCCTGAGGGAGCAGGAGAACAGTGGGAAGTAGACCCCAAATTCTCATAAAAAGATCAGACTTAATGGTCTGACTGAGACTAGAAGAATCCCGGTGATCATTGTCCCCAAACCTTCTGTTGGCCCAGGACAGGAACCATTCCCGAAGACAACTCATCAGACGTGGATTGGACTGGACAATGGGTTGGAGAGAGATGCTGATGAGGTGTGAGCTACTTGTATCAGGTGGACACTTGAGACTGTGTTGGCATCTCCTGTCTAGAGGGGAGATGGGAGGGTAGAGAGGGTTAGAAACTGGCAAAATCGTCATGAAAGGAGAGACTGGAAGGAGGGAGCGGGCTGACTCATTAGGGGGAGAGTAAATGGGAGTATGTAGTAAGGTGTATGTAAGTTTATATGTGAGAGACTGACTTGATTTGTAAATTTTCACTTAAAGCACAGTAAAAATTATTAAAAAAAAAATGTTCTCCATCCCAATTTGGTGAGTGATGTCTGGGGTCTTAAAAGGTAGTGGGCAGTCATCTAAAATTCATCCATTGGTCTCAACCCACCTGGAGCAAAGGAAAATGAAGAACACCAAAGATGCAAGGAAAATAGTAGCCCAAGAGACAAAAAAGGCCACATAAACCAGAGACTCCACCAGCCTGAGACCAGATGAACTAGATGGTGCCTGGATACCACCAATGACTGCCCTGACAGGGAACTCAACAGAGAGTCCCTGACAAGGCAGGAGAAAAGTAAGGGATGCAGAACTCAAATTCATTCAGACTTAATGGTCTGACTGAGACTAGAGGAACCCCAGAAGACATGGCCCTGGAACTCTCCGTTAACCCAGAACTAAAACCATTCCTGAAGCCAACTCTTCAGACAAAGATTAGACTGGACTATAACACATAAAATGATACTTGTGAAGAGGGTGCTTCTGAGTTCAAGTAGATACACGAGACTAAATGGGTAGCTCCTGTCTGAAGGCAAAATGAGAAGGCAGAAAGGAACAGAAATGTTTGAATGGACACGGGAAATCCGGGGTAGAAAGGGGAAGTGTGCTGTCACATTACAAGGATAGGAACTAGAGTCACATAACAATGTGTGTATAAGTTTTTGTATGAGAAACTAACGAGATGTAAACTTTCACCTAAAGCACACACTCACACAAAACTTAAAAAAAAAAGAAAAGAAAAAGGTGATTTAACTGAATGAGGATATTATTGACCAATATGAATAATATCACACAAAAGTAAAATTTTGCTGAAGATCATTCAAAAGTGGCTGCGGCAGTACATCAACAGGGAACTTCAATAATTCAAGCCAGATTCAGAAGAAGATGTGGAACCAGGGATATCATTGCTGATGTCAGATGGGTCATGGCTGAAAGCAGAGAATACCAGAAGGATGTTTACCTGTGTTTTATCGACTATGCAAAGGCATTCGACTGAGTGGATCATAACGAATTATGGATAACATTGCAAAGAATGGAATTCCAGAACACTTAATTGTGCTTCCGAGGAACCTGTATATAGACCAAGAGGCAGTTGTTTGAACAGAACAAGGGGATACTGCGTGGTTTAAAGTCAGGAAAGGTGTGCGTCAGGGTTGTATCCTTTCACTATACCTACTCAATCTGTATGCTGGGCAAATAATCCCAGTAGATGGACTATATGAAGAAGAATGGGGCACCAGGATTGGAGGAAGAAGACTCATTAACGACCTGCGTTATGTAGATGACACAACCTTGTTTGCAGAAAGTGAAGAGGACTTGAAGCGCTTACTGATGAAGATCAAAGGCTACAGCCTTCAGTATGGATTACACCTCAGTGTAAAGAAAACAAAAATCCTCACAACTGGACCAATAAGCAACATCATGATAAATGGAGAAAGAATGAAGTTGTCAAGGATTTCATTTTACTTGGATCCACAATCAACACTCACAGAAGCAGCAGTCAAGAAATCAAACAATGCATGCATTGGGCAAATCTGCTGCAAAAAACCTCTTTAGAGTGTTCAAAAGTAAAGAAAGATGTCACCTTGAAGGCTAAGGTGTGTCTGACCCAACCTTTGGTGTTTTCAATTGCCTCATATGCATGCAAAAGCTAGACATAAGAATAAGGAAGTTGGAAGAAGAATTTATGCCTTCAGATTATGGTATTGGTAAGGAATATTGAATATAACATGGACTGCCAGAAGAATGAACATGTCTGTCTTAGAGGAAGTACAGCCAGAATGTTCCTTAGAAGCAAGGATGGCGAGATTTTGTTGCACGTACTTTGGACATGTTATCAGGAGGAATCAGTCCCTGGTGAACGACATCATGCTTGGTAAAGTAGAGGGTCAGCAAAAAAGACGAAGACCCTCAATGAGATAGATTGACACGATAGATGGAACAATGGGTTCAAGCATAACAACCATTGTGAGGATGGTGCAGGACCAGGCAGTGTTTCCTTCCGTTGTAAATAGGGTGGAACCAACTTGACAGAGCCTGACAACAACAATGTCCTCTCAGAGAGAGTAAACCCACAAAACTTAGACCCCTGCACAGGGTCTCTAAAACAGGGAAAGGTAGATACTACACTTTGCTTTCATTCCTGGAAATATATTTGCGCATGCACACACAGGTGGGCACACACACACACATGGGCACACATATGCACACACACACATGCAAATATCGAGTCAGCACTGGAAGCATGAATAGGAAAACAAAGGAGAAAACCATTGGCAGGAGAACCTTTCATTTTCCAAGAATTCCTTTAGCACATTCACCCACGGTCAGTACAATTTCCTAGAAGTCTTAAGGCAACAACAGTGATTTCACTCATCATGTCTATCTCTGGAAAACACGCTAAAGACCTTAGGTGCCTTTTGGTAGTTTAAGTGCATGGCCACCACCATCATTTATCCTAAAGACATTAACAGGACATGTTTCCAAGCACATTTCCTTCTCTCTCCTTCTGCCCCCAATTAAAAAATACATAAATGTTTAAAAGGACATACAAAAGGCATCCCAAGGTTAGCTAGTCATTCTTAGCTAGGGTCTTCCAAACAGGGCAGAGTCCAGCACGGCCCCAAGTTTTGTTGCCCCACTCTGAGACTCCACAGGCTGACCAGGACTGAGACCAGAGAGGCTGTGGCCACCCGCCCTGGGGATCAGAGCTGCTGGATCCCCTAGCCCTGTCTGTTCTCTCCAAGTCCATCTTCAGTCTTCTACATTCTAAACATTATGACTTTGTCTACAGAGGCCGCCAAAACCAGCTGTCATTTGAACAGCCCTCTGTCTGTGTGGGATTGTTCCCAGGTGCAAAGCAGGGTCTCCAACTTCCAGGGTACATGGTCATAGCCTTTCCTAGACCACATATGCTGATTCCCGTTGGCATAGTTCACTGTCTTGAGAGCTCTGATTCAGTTAGATGACACAGGTTCAACCACTAAACACTTTTCTGCTTGTTACAGATAACAAACGTCAAATTAAAAGACCTAGTTCCAAATATTTTTCCACATAAAATATGATTTTATTAAAAAAAAATGTGTTACTACTCTGCTCTTGCAAAGTTTTAAACAATATAAAAACCTGTTGCCATTGAGTCAATTCCAACTCATAGCAACCCTATAGAACTGCCCCATAGGGTTACCAAGGATCGGCTGGTGGATTTGAACTGCCAACCTTTCGGTTAGCAGCAGAATGCTTAACCGCTGGCACCGCCAGGGCTTTTTTAAACAATGTGGACTATGCCATTTATTACATACATCGCCCTGAACTTTATGGATATATTTATAAACAATATTAACACAGATAACAACACAAAAGGTATAAGATAGTTACACCTTTTATGTAGTTTAATCATTTGCATGCTACCTGTAAGAAGTCAAGCTAGTTAGAGAAAAACAGAATTTCATATTTAATTCTAAATTCTGGAATTCAAGCTCTCATTTATGGAGTCAGTGTTCTTAAGTCTATGAAGATTAAAACGGAGAGATGAATTCTGCCTGTTAGGCACGGGAGCAGTAAAGGCTAATAATGAAGTTTATGAAGCAGACTCCAGCTGGGCATGAGTTCAAACCCACACCTCATTGATAGCAGTGTGTCCTTCAGGAAAATATTTCAACTCTCTATAACTTAGTTTCAAAAAGGGGGCTAGGTGGGTAGTATTATCTACTCATAACTATTTCTGTAAGGATTAAATAATTGGTTGTAAAATGCCTGCACATAATAATTGTTGAATAACTGTTATTACTGCTCACAGGAGGATGTTAATCCCAATGCCAAGCAAGGATGAAAGACAGTTGGTTAGAAATTTTGTCGATGCTTCTACGAATTCTGAATGAACGAGAGTGAGAAGGCCAGTTACAGTCCTGAGCAAGAGAAAGGTGTGAGGCAGGTAAGTGGAATCCAACTTACCGGTAGGAGCCCAAATCGTTCGGCCAAGGTCCAGCCACAGAGAAAGTCAATTTCAAACTTGTGGTTCAGAACCACAATGGCACTCTCTTTTCCGTACTTGGGGTAGTCACGGGGGTCTGTGTAGAGGGTGCACTCTGTCCCTGACCACCACTCCAGCAGCATCACCAACTCTGGAAGCAACCACAGGACAGACATGTTTAGTCCACATCCTTCATGGTGGCAGGGGGTACATGGGCCATGGTGCTGGGGGCAACTCTGTGGGGGAGAGGGCCCCTCGGTCCTCTGGGCCATGTCCCCTGGGCCCCTTGGTCCTCTGGGCCATGTCCCCTGGGCCACTCGGTCCTCTGAGCCATGTCCCCTGGGCCCCTTGGTCCTCTGGGCCATGTCCCCTGGGCCTCTCGGTCCTCTGGGCCATGTACCCTGGACCCTACTCCTTGGAAGCGTTTAGAGGCAGAAGGAAAACAAGATTCCACCACCATCTCCAGATTAGAAGAGGAAGCCTGGGGAAAGCAAATGGCTTGCATTCCTTGATTAAGTACCTTGGGGGAAAATAAATCAGAAAACCTGAATCTACCAAGAACGAGGGCCCTTGTGTCTACAGTGCTGGGAACAGCAACGAGAGTCGATGAGCAAAATTCTTAATATCCTGGGACGTGACTAATTGGGATACTTAGAAACTCAATCACAGAACACTAAATGCCAGATCTTTCTCTTCGGTGCGCCACCCTTGAGTGCACCAGGAATGATGGAGTGCATTGGAGCAGGGAGGCAAAAGGACCTGCACCTGGAGGCAGGACAAATTCGCATCATTGTACCGTAGGCCCAAATATAAAACATTAGGGTGTACTTTAGAGGCTTGTGAAAAATATCAAGGTTCTTTCTTCAGGGAATAATGACCAATTTAAGCGTATTCTTCAGTGCTGCCTCTAACCCAGGTGAGCGTTCCCAACCTGCTCAGGGCTCAGGAAGAAATGATAGGCATTTTCCAGAAAAAATAGCTGGATGTCAGTGATTAAAGCTGCAGTGAGCTCTGAAATGAACTATTGAAATCAGCTTTGAAACTGACTTTTCAGCTTCATTCATTTACTTTTAAAGCTGAAGATGCTGGGCAGGTGGATGGGTGTGCACGTGAAACCTCCGCTGAGGTCGTGCCCCTTCTTAATCACTGGTTGGCTGAGGACTCGTTCCCCAGCCCCTAAAACCAAGGTGAGTGGGGGACCTTAACCCCTGGGAGCCAAGCCTCAGCTGCAAAGGCTTGAGGAGCTGCCCCTGGAAGCCTTCCTCCTCAGTGCTGGAAGCTGGATGCCTTGAACCGGAGCACCAGGACCCTCCAGAAGGCACCATGGTGTAGGGTCTAAGCAGTGAGCACTGTGTGACAGTGGACAGGCTAACCTGGCGGTGCCTCGGTATCCTAACCTTTAAAATGGCAATGTCTAGTGGGGTTTGGTAAGAACTAAAGTACAGAGCACATTGTTGTTGTTGTTGTTACTTGTCATCAAGTCGGCTCCAAATCATGGCGACCCCGTGTGTGACAGAACAAAACGTGCTATCTTTGTGATCATCGGTGTGCTTTGTTGCAGCCACTGTGTATTCTGAGTGCCTTCCAGCCTAGGGGGCTCATATTCCAGCACTCTATCCAACAATATTCTGCTGTGATCCACAGGGTTTTCATTGGCTCATTTTCAGAAGCAAATTGTCAAGCCTTTCTTCCTAGTCTGTCTTAGTCTGAAGCTCCCCTGGAACCTGTCCACCAAGCTGGTATTTGAAATACTGGTGACATTTTCCAGCATCACAGCAACGGGCAAACCACCATGGTGTGACCAACTGGCAGATAGAAAGTAGACTTGCTCAGTAAATGCAAGTTAATGGTTTCTATCAGTATTGTGAAAAATAAACAAAACATGCCCCTTACACTCCCAGAAGTGAAAAATAAAAAGCATCTGCCTGTTTTCAGGAGTTGAGAACATACCAATCTCCACTCAGTTGTCTCACCAGCTAATGACAGCGGTGGGAGCCAGAAGTGACAAGTCAAAGGACAAAGGTAAATGTTAAGAGCAGCAGGGAGGGCGGGAGCACATGTGCCCCCAGACAGCTGCCGCCCGGACCAAGGCACCGTTGATTATGGCTGGTTAGAGAGATGCCGCTACTGCAGCCCAGGTCAGGAAGATGAAGGGAAAAGCTTTCTAGAAGTGATTAAGATGTTCTCCTAAGACACAGGATGAGTAAGGTCAGTCTGAGCCCATTACTGGCCAAGGTAATGGAGCACCAAAAAGAGCTCCAGGGGAGTCCTGAGATGAAGTCGCCATCTCGTCCATGGTATGGTGCTGGCATCCTGGGGAAGCCTCTTGAGCCGACTCCTCCCCCAGACAGTGCCCAGGCCACACGTTCTCTGCACCCTCCCTAGCACTCAGCACCCCTGGGTGTACAGCCTGAGGTTTTCTCCCCCAAATCCAGACCACATGCTCCTGCAGCAAGACTATCGTCTGCTTCATCCTCACCCTCACCTTAACCCCAGCACGTCCTGTTTAAACTGCTCCGGCAATATTCCAGAATGTTCCTTGTGGGAAATCTTTGGAGGCCTTTGGAACTCACACAGATACCCTCAGCTTGTGGGCGTTTCCTGGGTAATTTCTTGGCTACTTTAAATAAGTTTGGAGCCCTGGTGGCACAGTGGTTAAGAGCATGACTGATAATCAAAAGGTTGGCAGTTCAAATCCACTAGCTGCTCCTTGGAAACTCTATGGGGCAGTTCTACTCCGTCCTATACGGTCACTGTGCATTGGAATCTACTTGGGGACTGCGGGTTTAGTTTTTTGGTTTTAAATAAGCTTTAAAAGTAAACAAAACCGCCTTTGAGGACTAGGGGCTCCCTGTCGGCTCCTGATAAAACAGGAAGAGCAGCCAAGGACTCATCTCCCAGGGCTCCTGCCAAGGAAGTCAAGAGCAAGAGCATACTCCTGACAGAGGGTTGTAAGGGGAGAGCAGGGTGGCGGGGGGCAGGGGGCAGGCATGATTTAATTTGGGGAATAAGAGAAGTCCCCTCTGGGAAAGTGACATTTCAATTCAGGCAAGAAGTGTGTGTGCGTGTGTGTGTGTGTGTATGGGTATGGGTGTGGGTGTGTGGGTGTGTAAAGGCCCTGAAGCAGGATAGAGCCAGGTGAGTTAGAGAAAAGGAAACAAGGCTCCTGAGGTCACAGCAGAGCTGCCAGGAAAGGGAGGCGCGAGGCCGTGCAGGGCTCACCATTCAAGCCTTAGGGCCAGGACAAGGAGTTAGGATATATGGCTTCATCCTAGAGGCGGTGAGAAGTCACAGGGGCATGATCAAGTAGGAACCCACCAGGACCCGATTCCCAGATTGAAAAGATCACTCTGGCTGAGGTGGACATAGGGTGGAATGAGGCCAGGCAGGGGCAGGGCCAGTTAGAGCGACCACAGAGCCCAGGCGAGAGGGGCCAGTACAGAGAGCAGGTGGGACATGGTGGGGAGGGACCTGGTTTCTCCCTTAACAGCTGTTTCCAACTAAACAGCTGCACAAAGTCTCACTGGCCAGAGAGCTTGCTTTCCTTTGTAATCCTGTTTTTTCATGAAACAATTTCAAAAACATTTTTTTTTTAATTCACAAGAACTACATTAATACAGTCACATTGTAAAAGAGTGCAAACAATCAGAAGTATATAGAGGAAAATTTGAAATTCCCCGGAATGGCTTTGCGATGTGCTAAGTGGGCTGGGTGAACGGCCTTCGCAGAATATCGTTTCTTGTAGGTTTATGGTTAGGGTGGCCATGGGAACTTTCTTGGGAGACCGGGGGGCGTTGGGACAACAGCTGCCATTGTGTGGCTCACACGTTGTTGGTGATCTGTTGACTTACCTAGTCATTCCCCAAACGGCCATCCCTTCCTGAGAACTTTTCAAGGGTAATATTGTTGCTGTTAGCTGCTGTCAAGTCGGCTCTGACTCATGGCAACCCCATGCACAACAGAACGAAATTCTGCCCAGTCCTGATCCATCTGCACAATCACGGGTTTGCTCCAGCCCCTTGTGGTGGCCACTATGTATTCTAAGTACTTTCCAACCTAGGAGGCTCATCTTCCAGCACTGTATTGGAGACTGTTCTCTTGTGATCCATATGGTTTTCACTGGCAGTTCTGGAAGTAGATTGCCAGGCCTTTCTTCCTCTTCAGTCTTAGTCTGGAGGCTCTGCCAAAACCTGTCCACCATGGGCGACTGCAGGTATTTGAAATACCAGTGGATAGCTTCCAGCATTCCAAAAAACCCCAAACTCATTGCTGTTGAGTCGATTTCCACTCATAGCGACCCCGCAGGACAGAGCAGAACTTCCCCATAGGGTTTTCAAGGAGCACCTGTTGGATTTGACGTACTGACCTTTTGGTTAGTAGCAGAGCTCTTAACCACTGTGCCACCAGGGCTCTAGCAACACGTAACCACCACCGTACGACACACTGACAGACGGGGGTCAGCCATAGCATTTAGGTGACAGCCTAGCTGCTTCTCCATCAGTCCGTAATTCCTGGTCTTTGTGAGGATGACAGCTATCTAACCCCCTTAACTGGAAATTACTTGACCTCCCTGGAGCTGGGGGTGGGTTGGAAACACTGCACCCTGCCCCCTTGGCTGGGGTGTGTGACCCAGCCTGGCCCATCAGCTCCCCTCCTGGGAACAGGAATCTAAGTGGGTACACGTGTGGCTGGGAGAGGCCAAAAGTGAGAAATACACAGCCATCGAGTCATCCTCATTCCACATCCTTAGACCTCTGGAGCCACCCATCCCCCCCCACACCAAGGCCTTGTCCTTGGGTACTTTGTATGAACTTCCAGCGTTCTTCAGAAAACCCCACTTTTATCGCTTAGGTCAGCTTCTATTGGCAGCAAAGAAAGACCTCTGTTCCCTTACCCAAGAAGCAACCTGGGGGCCATCCTTCCCTCTTCCTAACATCCCCCCCACCCCCCAAGAAACCATCCCCAACCAAGAATGCCCTTGGCTCTACCCCTGACTTCACTCTACCCCAGCTGCACCCCCAGGCAGGGGAGCCACAGACGCTGGGGACTTAGAATCCCTGGGAAGGACCCTACTGGGTGTCACCCACGAGCCCCCACTGTCCCACCTCACCTCCTCTCTCAGCCTCCTTTCCTCTTGGGCTGAATAACACAGATGAGGTTAAAATAAAT
Source organism: Elephas maximus indicus (assembly GCF_024166365.1). Lineage (NCBI taxonomy): Eukaryota > Metazoa > Chordata > Mammalia > Proboscidea > Elephantidae > Elephas > Elephas maximus. The sequence continues at coordinate 233,140,922 of NC_064819.1, forward strand.
AACATAAGTGGTTTGAGGGATTCCAGAACACACATTTTAGCCGAGTTCTGTCTTCAGGGCTCTTTTAGCTGTCTCCGGCCTCCTGGAACATCCCATGTTAGCGTCAGAAGCAGACTGGCCCAGTGCCCTGTGCGCTGTGGACCCTGTCCCCGCGTACACCTCTGCCCCCACCCTGGAGCCGTGCTATTCAGAGCTGAGACCAGGCTTATAGGTGCAGGGCTGTGTGTGCTCAGAACAGACGGTGGAGGCAGATGCCCAGCACCCAAGACAGCAAAGGGAGGGCCACCCACCCTCAAGAGGTGAAATGCCACACTGCCACGGTAAACAGAGGAGGCCAGTTGGGCTTCCTGGCCCACCAACCGTATACCACCAGGTGGGTGTCTGGGTGCTTGGGTGCAGCGCTGAAAACCTGACCCCGCCCCTCTGCAGCCTGTTGGGGACTGATGGTACTTTACCCACGCCCCCCCACCCCACCCCACCCCACTGCTGCCCTGATTGGGACTGACATGTACTTTACCCACATCCTCTGCCCCTGCACGTTCACCTGACTGAGAATTCCAGGGCAGGGTGCTGGCAGGTCCCACGTCCTGCCAGGCACCAGGCCCTTCTGAGGCTCAGAAACTCAGATGGGTTTGCAGCCAGGGATTCTTTAACATAATCCAGCAGCTTTGAAAACCCTGTGTCATTTGTAAGTTTCAGTTTGCCAGCGTCTGTGGTCTCCACTTTGGCCCCTGCTGGCCACTCAGGGAAGGGTATCAATGTTCTTTCGGCCCAGCTTTGCCCAGAGTGCAGCCTGGCCTGGTTTTGGCTAGGGTGGGTCACAGGCAGGTCTAGCCAGCTGTTGCTGCCGGTTTTGAAAACTCGATTTGGTGACTGAGTGGAGCTGATGCCCAGTTACTTGAGGTGGGGGCGGGGGTAGCACAATAAATGACCTTCATTGGAAAATTCCAAATTAGCACCTATGTTTCAGAGGCCAATTTAAGAATAACATCCAGGTGGCTGTGAAGGCACATGCCCTGAAGTAAAGCTCTGGTTTTGTTATATTTGTGTTTGGAGGCCCTGGTGGTGCAATAGTTAAGGTGCTCAGTTGCTAACCAAAAGGTTGGAGGTTGGAGTCCACCCAGGGGCACCTGGGAAGAAAGGCCTGGCAATCTACTTTTGAAAACTCAGCCATTGAAAACCCGGTGGAACACAGTTCTACTCTGACACATGTGGGGTCACCATGAGTCAGAATCGACTTGATGGCAACGTTTTTTTTTTTGCTTTTGTGGTGCTCAGCATAGGATAATCACAATCAGGAAAGAAGAAGTAGATGGACAAAAGACAAGGGTAGAGGGGGTGGGGGAGGAAGAGAGGCAGCCACTTTCCTATCTGTAAAGAGGAGGATGGGGGCAGTGGTGGTCCACTCAGCAGGAGAAGAGGGCAGAACTCTCGTCTTCCACGCAGGAGATCCAGGTTTGATTCCTGGCCAGGGCACCTCGTGTGCAGCTACCACCCATCCGTCAATGGAGCCTAGCATGTTGCTGTGCTGCCGAACAGGTGTCAGTGGAGCTTCTGGACTAAGACAGACCGGGAAGAAATGCCCAGTCATCTACTTCAGAAAATCAGGCAATGGAAACTCCATGGACCACGACAATCTGATCTGCAGCCGATCATGTAGATGTCACAGGACTGGGCACTGTCTGGGTCCGTGGTGCACGGGGTCACCATGAGTTAGGGGCCGGCTCCACTGCAGCTATCGACAACAGCCATCACTGGCAAATTTACATTTCAAGGTTGTGAACCGGAAAATCTCACATGATACTTGGTTTCTGACTTTCTGAATGGTTTGGAGATTTAATGTCAAACCCTGAAGGAGGTTCTGTCTAAGGCAGGTCCTCTGAGGGGTGTCATTCGCACGGTTGTTCATTCATTTATTCATGTGTTCAGCAGTTGAGATCATGGAGTTTAAGGTCAAAACAACCTGGAATTAAATCCTAGTTTCATTCGATTTTGCGTGGCTTTAGACAACTCGTTTTTCCTCTCAGGCTCAAATTCCTATCCATAAATGGAGGGAATGATAGCACCTAACTCAGAGGGTCACTATGAGGCTCAGCTCTGACAGACACACGAGGCATTTAACACAGGGCCCAGCAAGTGGTGGCGGTCAAGTTCCTTGTTACAACCAGCATTATTAGTTTACCTGTGTGAATAGAATTTCAAATTCTGTAAGAGCTGTTTGCTTTTTGGTGTTACCACCAGTTGCCATGAAGTCAATTCCAACTCATGGTGACTCCAGGTATGTCAGAGTAAAACTTGCTCCCTGGGGTTTTCAGTGGCTGATTTTTTTTAGAAGTAAATTCCAGAACTTTCTTCTGCCTCTGGGTGGACTCAAACCTCCAACCTTTCAGTTAGTGTGTTAACCATTTGTCCCACCAAGGGACTCGTCATTATTATTATTATTCTCCTTTTCGGAGCCTTTCTTCCCTTGTTAGAAAAATTCAATGCTGGAAAGAGAATTTATTTTATTAAGCCATGTTCAAGGACACTCAAAAAAAAAGAAAGGATCAATTAGCAATCTGAAGCTAAGCAAGACTCAGAGTTGTAAAAAATTTTCTTAAAGCTTTTCTCTTTGACCTTGACAACTGCAAACACACTGATTTTGCTAAAGATAAATGGGAAGAAAAAGAGATTAAAGAAAAATTAAAAGACAAAGAGCAAACTTGGGAAAGTTTGTATAGTACAGCCCAAAGAGCTAATGAGGAGACCTAAACATTGAGGTGGAAAAACACCCTACAGATGAAAAGTGCAGAAGTCAAGAACACACAAGAAAAAGGAAAGCAAATGGTCTTTAAACACATGAAAAGAATGTTCAACCTTTGAGTGAAAAATACAAATGAAAATCACCGTGAGATACCACTTCTCACCCATCAATTAGAAAAATTCTAAATTTTACCCATAGAGACAGTGGAGCAGCAGGCCCTCGTGTACTGCAGTGGAAGAAAAAAAAATTTTTTTTTCGGGGGGTGTAAAGTGAGCATTTTGAAGGGAGTTTGCTAGTATCTCATACAGATTTGGATTAGGGAAATCTGCTGCAAAAAAATTGCTTTAAAGGGTTAAAAAGCAAAGGTGTCACTTTGAGGACTACCCTGTGCTTGACCTTAGTCTTTTTCGGTCACCTCATTTGAATGTGAAAGCTGGACAATGAATAAGGAAGACCCAAGAAGAACTGATGCCTTTGAATTGTGCTGGCAAAGAATACTGAATACACCATGGACTGCCAGAAGAAGGAACAAATCTGTCTTGGAAGAAGTAGAGCCAGAATGCTCCTTAGAAGCAAGGGTGGCGAGACTTTGTCTTACATACTTTGGACATATTATCAGCAGGGACCAGTCCCTGGAGAAAGACATCATGCTTGGTGAAGTAGAGGGTCGGTGAAAAACAGGAAGACCTTCCACGAGATGGACTGACACAGTGGCTGCAAAACAATGGGCTCAAAAATAGCAATGATTGTGAGGATGGCGCAAGACAGTGCAGTGTTTCGTTCTGTTGTATATGGGGTTGCTATGAGTCGGAACCAGCTGGAGAGCACCTAACAACAATACGTGGAAGGCAAGAATTCTACCACCGAGCCACCAGTGCCTCTCTATTGCCTACCCAAGCAAGATAGAGTACTCTGAGAAACTCAGACCCTGATCCTGTTTCTTACTTCTTAACTCCAAATCAGTTCTAACCATCTGTTTGCAGTCTGGATGGGGGCTATGACAGTACAAAGATACATGACTTCACGTTGCAAAAGGACAACATAGATTTTAGAATCTCTGTCGGTGCATGCAAACCATATAAACACAGGTTCAAATGAAAAGGGCACTTGGCATTGCACTGTTAAAGTTCAATTCTGCTTAAGCAGAAGCCTACTAGTAGAGTGTAAAAGGCGTTTAAAATTATAAGGCAAATCTCAGTCAACTGCCGCCTGCCATCAATTATGCAAATTGTTCTCTCTCCAAACAGCTGTGACACAGGCCCTGTGGCGACCTTGGGGCCATCTCCTCCTGTCTCTGCACTGCTCTGATGTGTGTTCCTTCTTTCTATAGCACTGTACAAGCAGAAATACCAGGGGAGCAAGTTTGGAGGATGAGGAAATATGCATGAGTAGACAAAACTGCGGTTGCCCCCAATAGGCCACAGGCACAGAGGTTAAAGTTTGTTTGTTTTGCAGTTATGAATCAGCTTTATGATATGAGCATTTTCAAGACATGTTTCTGTAAAACACTCTAATACAAGACACAGTAGCTCGAGCCCTCAGACAATATCAGACATACTTGTGAGTTAAGGTTTGGTGAAAGAAATCAAAGAAGGATGTCTGTCTTTCTTTCTGGCTCAGCAGTGATCCAGGTGGAGAACCGTACACAGCTTGTATTGTTTTGATTCAAATTCAAATTTGATTGCTTCATTTAAAGGTTTTCACAAAGATACTGATAATTTTTAGACTCTTGGCATAATCTAAGGTAGCTGAGGTTTTTAAATTGCTTAGTTTGGAAGAGTCATATTTTGAAATATATTCATAGATATGGAGAGACAGAGAGAGAACACAGTCGAGCAGGAGGGAGAGAGAGACAGAGACACCCTGCTTGGCGGCCCAAACAGTTAAGCACTTGACTACTAGCCGAAGGATTGCTAGTGTGAACCCGTCCAGAGGCACCTTGGAAAACAGGACTGGTGATCTACTTCTGAAAGGTAGTACAGCCTTGGAAACTCTATGGAGCAGTTCTCCTCAGCTCACGTGAGGTTGCCAGGAGTCGGAACTGACTCAAGGACAATGGTTGTTTTTTTTTTTAATATACATTTTTTTTATACACAAGGCTCTTATGTGTGTACGTGTATGCGTGCGAGTCTGTGTAAATGTTTAGATATATAACACATACCTGTACAGTACAGTACATACATATAGTAGTCGAACACAGACTGTTTGCACCACCTAGGGACCTTGGTGTATATGTGTGTGTGTGTGTGTACTATTACTGTAAGGATAACCAAGAAATGGTTAACACTGGTTGCTTCTGGGGAGGAAAACTAGGGAAACAGGGACAGAACGCACATGTCCTTTTCCTAATATACCTACTGTGCCTGTTGAATTTTGTGCCATTTGCATGAATCATTCAAAAAATAACTTTTACAAGTGAAGACGAAGTGAAGTGATTTCAAACATCAAACAAACCAAACCCCAAAAGCTCCGCCTCTAAAGGAAAGCCTCGCGGACCGCTACAGAAAGCCATGCTTCTGGGGTGCACAGCTGTCGTTCAGGTGACAACAGGGAATTGCAGAGGAGGGTCTTACGGCTGGAGACACAGTAGGACAGCCTGCAGTTAATCTTCCTGAAGAGCTGCTTGCTGACGGGCCAGAGGAGAAGTGTGCAGAGCTGAATGCTGTTTATTATCAACCCCGAGGCGATAAATACGTAACAGAAGATGAGGTGGCAGGGGAACTGGGACTTCAGCAATCCAGCGAGGTCCATGGCGAGGGGCTGCTTTTGTTGGAAAGTAAATAAATAACCACAGCGGTGGATCTCCAGAGGGGAAAAACGGCCAGCGCCCAGGACAGTGTCTACAACAGAAACCAATGCCAAAGGTTAGAAAAATAGCACGTGCTTTTGTTTTCAGAAAAAAAAAAATAAACTCTTGAGAGAAAAATATCCACTTGAAACACACTGAACATGTGTTGATTTATTTTTATTTATCGGACATTTATACACTGTTTACTGCAGGCTGGGCATGCTTTAAACCCTTCACAAATAATAATCCCTTAAACACACTGTGAGATTTGTACTATTATCCTATTTTACAAGTGAGAGACCAAAGGCCCAGGGGGTTAATTAAGCACTTGGATATCCTCCAAGGGGCCCTGGTGGTACAATGGTTAAGCGCTTGGCTGCTAACCAAAAGACTGGAGCTTGGAACCCACCAGCCACTCACTCCACAGGAGAAAGATGTGGTTATCTGCTCCCGTAAAGGTTAAAAAAACAAGCCTGTTGCCATCGAGCCAATTCTGTCTCATATCGACCTTATAGGATGGAATAGAACTGCCCCATAAGGTCTCCAAGGTGCAGCTGGTGGATTTGAACTGCCAAACTTTTGCTTAGCAGCCAAGAGCTTAACCACTGCACCTCCAGGGCTCCAATATGGCCTAGAAAACCCTGTGGGGCAGTTGTACTCTGTCACAGTGTTGTTACGGGTTGACGTTGACTCAACCACAACCAGTGTTTTCTAGCTTCCACCGCTAATTAGCTGGCTCCAAAGTTCCCATTCTCCCCGACTTTGCTGCCTCTTGTGTCCAGTGGCCATGTTGGAGTGCATGTTTCTGAATGATCTCCCCACCCAACCCTTCTCCCCCTGCCTCCACTCGCACTCCTCCTCCAGGCCTCAGGTTAAACTTCACTTCTTCCACCAGGACTTGCCCCAACTCCCGCCTGCCCTGCCTAGATTATCCCTGTGATGGGCTCTGCCTCCCCAAGCACCCCGTGCTGTTGTTATGAACTGAATTGTGTCGCTGAAGGTAAGTTCTAACCCCCAGAACCTATGAACATGACCTTGTTTGGAAATAGGGTCTTTGCAGATGTTATCACTTAACATGAGCTCATACTGGAGTGGGGTGGCCCTAATCCAATCTGAGTGGCATCTTAATAAAAGACACGGAGGGAAGATGGCCAGGCCATGTGAGGTCAGTTATGCTGCGGGAATGCCTGGGGCTACCAGAAGCTGGGAGAGACAAGGAAGAGTCTTCCCCTAGAACCTTCGGAGAGAGCTAGGTCCTGCCAGCACCTGACTTCAGACAGCTCAGGCCCAGAACTTTGAAGAGACAATAGATTCTGCTGTCTCAGCCCCCCGGTCTGTGGTACTCAGTCACTGCAGCCCTGGGAGGCTCATTCTGTACTCTGTCACTGCCCGCTTAACGTTCTGGTTCCTCCACGGGGTGGTCGGCCTCTCTAGGGCAGGGACCATGGTTATCCTGAAGTCAGCCATTGTCTCCCCAGAACCTAAAACACCTGTTGACGCCTTGCCGGAACTAATGAGTATTTGTGGAGTGGTTTCATGAAGGCAGTGGTCAAGTTCTGAACTTCGAGAACGGCGGTAAACATAAATGATCAACGATAAAGGCAAAGAGAGCCCTCCCCACAATACACGCACACTCTCACACTCACACACATACTCACACTCACCCACTCACACACCCACACACACATTCTCACACACACTCACACCCACACATACACACTCATACTCTTACACTCATCCACTATCACACTCACACACACTCATACATACATTCTCAACACTCACATACCCACACAGTCACATTCACATACTCATACTTTTACACTTACCTACTCTCACACTCACATACTCTTACACCCACACACACACACACTCATACTCTTACACTCACCCACTGTCACACACACACACACTCACAAACCCACACACACCCACACACTCAGTCACATACACACACTCATACCCTTACACTCACCCATTCTCACACTCACAAACACTTTCACATCCACACACACATTCTCACACTTGCACTCACATACACATGCTCACACACTCATACACTCACCCACTCTCACATTCTGACACTTATACACTCACCTACTCTCACACTCACACACACACTCAGACTTATACTCTTACAGTCACACTCACCCACACACACTCACGTGCACTCACATTCTCACACTCATACTCTTACACTCACCCACTCTTACACTTACACACACTCACACACTCACACACACACTCATACTCTTACACTCACCCACTTTCACACTCACACACATTCACACCGACACACACATTCTCATACACACTTGCACTCACATACACACGCTCACACACTCATACACTCACCCACTCACACACACACTCTCACACACACACCCACACAGACTCATACTCTTACAGTCACACACTCACCCATACACACTCACATGCACTCACATTCTCACACTCATACTCTTACACTCACCCACTCTCACACTCACACACACTCATACACTCACACTCACACACTCAGACTCATACTCTTACAGTCACACACACTCTCACCCACACACACTCACATTCTCACACTCATACTCTTACACTCACCCACTTTCACACTCAATACTCTCACACACACTCATTTTCTTACACTCACACTCATGCACTCACTGTCATACACACTCTCACACATACCCACACACTCATACACCCACTGACACACCTACACATTCTAACACACACTCTAACACTCATATACACACACTCTTACACTTACGCACCGTCACACTAACACATTCTCACACACACCCACACACACTCTTACATTCACATACACATTTACACTCTTATGCTCACCCACTCGCACATACACTCATACCCACACACATTCTCACACCCACACACATACACACACTCATACTCTTACACTTACCCACTCACACTCACACACACACTACCACACCCTCTCACACACTGTCACATTCACACACTCTCAGTCACATACACGCACACTCATACTCTTACAGTCACACACACTCAAGCAACTCTCACCCACTCATACTCTTACACTTGCCCACTTTCACACATATTCTCACACACGGTCACAATCACTCATTTTCTTACACTCACAAACTCACATACTCACACTCATATACGCTCACACACACCCACTCTCAAACTCATTCACACACACGCACACACTGTCAACACACACTCTCATACTCACACACTCTCAAACACACATTCTTAACACACACACTCATACTCACACACACTCTCACACTAACACACATTCATGAGTTGTAAAATCAAAAAGAATCTCAAAGCAAACATAGCCAGACCCACCGTCCAGAAATCAGTCTCTAAACCCAAAATGGAATAATAACTGACCTTACGATTTGGCAGACAAAGGCTTGCAGGACATGTTAAAGGCAGGAGGTTCTGACACCCTGATGAGCGAGAGCTGAGGGAGGACGATTCAGTTCCCCCTGGAATATGGCTGCAAACTACCCCAGGGAAAACTCAAACTGCAGGATGAGCTCCTCAACAGCAATGCTGGGACACCCTTGCTTTGTTATAATCTTTGTTAATAATACCTCCCAAAAAGAATGATCTGCATAATGGCTTCATGTATATTGTCTCCTTTTAAGCCCCACATGCATTGCATGAGATGGGTATGATTATCATCCCATTTTTCAGATTAAGAAACTGAGGCAATTCATAGCCTGGGGGACTTGCCTAAGGTCTCCACAATCCGTAACAGCCCTATGACTCAGCCTTAACCCCCAGCTCCTAACTCTCAGAGCTGACTCGGCAGCTAACAATACCAACTCAGGCAAAAGGACAGTCTCAAGGCGCACTCTTCCAGAAGGTTTACAGTTGGCTCAGACTACCTTGCAGGTATACTGGATTCCTGTGTTATTCTGACACATTTCTAACAGGAAGAAAATGGGAAGTGGCCTGAGGCCTGATTTCTCTGGAACTGCCTTGGCTTAGCCACATCTTCCCATCATCTGTATCCCAGTGGCTGGCTCTCTGGCACCAGACCCAGAACCTGCAGGGACTGAAAAACCTCATTCCCGAGGGATAAGTGGGACCCTGACAGACTGCATTTCCCATGGACGTTTGTAGGTTGTAAAAGTCTTCCCTCAGTTTCAGTGTGGCCAGCTTCTCTCTAAGGAACAGGCAGAGAACAAGGAGCAGCTCCTCTGTCAGTGCTCTTGACTTTCAGGAACCACAGGAACAGGGCTGACAATGTGGCTGTAGGCCCGATTGATGTTAAATATTGAGGCCGTTTAATCATTGTGTCTTGATGAGCCATGATCAGCTTCGAGAAGACAATCCGGCCAAAAGAAGCTTAATTCCCCATGAAGTTTCTGGCATCCAGCATCTGCAAAGCATTTTGACGAATCCTTGCTTTGCTGATCCCACACTAAATGAAATAAGTGAAAAAGAGAACTGCCTCCTATCAGAAGTGCAGGGATTTAAGTGCTGCTTCCCTCGGGTTCCAGTCCATTATTAGGGCATTCAGTAGGGCATTGTGAAGAAAAACTAACTTTTTTTTCTTTATAAAACCCCGAGAACCTCCATGCCCGTGCATAAATCCCTCGCTAGTACTGAATGAACCAAGGGTCGACAGAATATTGCTGATGTTTAAGGGAGACCACAGACAGACAAGCCTTCAGGGGAATCAGACAGACTAGTAGCCTTGGGTTTTTTTGAGTCTTAGATTTTTACCAAAAAAAAAAAAAAGAAATGAGGAAGTAAAAGAGCTGAAGAGAATGTTTCAAAGGGCGGCTCAAGAAGATGAAGTATTATAATGACATGTGCAAAGACCAGGAGCTAGAAAACCAAAAGGGAAGAACATGCTCTGCATTTCTCAAACTGAAAGAGCTGAAGAAAAAATTCAAGCCTCGAGTTGCAATAGTGAAGGATTCTATGGTCAAAATACTGAACTACGCAGAAAGCATCAAAACGAGATGGAAGGAATACACAGAGTCACTGAACCACAAAGAATCGAAGTTCAGTCACTTCAGGAGGTAGCATATGAACAAGAACCGATGGTACTCATGGAAGAAGTCTAAGCTGCACTGAAGACACTGGCACAAAAACAAGACTCCAGGAACTGACGGAATACCAGTTGAGATGTTTCAACAAATGGATGCAGTGCTGGAGGTGCTCACTCATCTATGCCAAGAAATATGGAAGACAGCTACCTGGCCAACCCACTGGAAAAGATCCATATTATGCCTATTCCAAAGAAAGGATTCCATTTAAGTTACTCTGCTATCTGGCATCTTTCCTATTCCAGAAATTTGCCTTTGAAGTGGCTGGCCCATTTTTGTGCCTCTTAAACAGGCCCTTCATAGTGACCCTATAACATTAATATCATAAAAATATACACAAGTAAAATTGTGCTGAAAAAACAAAACCTATTGCTGTCAATTCTGACTCATAGCGACCCTATAGGACAGAGTAGAACTGCCCCACAGAGTTTCTAAGGAGCACCTGGTGGATTTGAACTGCCGACCTTTTGGTTAGCACCTGTAGCACTTAACCACTACGCCACCAAAGTTTCCAAATTTTCCTGAATATCCTCCAAAAGTGGCTGCATCAGTACATTGACAGGTACTGCCAGCACTTCAAGCTGGATTCAGAAAAAGACGTGGAACCAGGGGTGTCATTGCTGATGTCAGATGGATCTTGGCTGAAAGCAGAGAATACCAGAAAGGTGTTTACCTGTGTTTTATTGATTATGCAAAGTCATTTAACTGTGTGGGTCACAAAACATTGTGGATAACATTGTGAAGAGTGGGAATTCCAGAACACTTAATTATGCTCATGAGGAACCTTTACACAGATTAAGAGGAAGTCGTTCAAACAGAACAAGGGAATACTGTGTGGTTTAAAATCAGGAAAGGTGTGAGTCAGGGGTTGTATCCTTGCACCATACTTATTCAGCCTATATGCTGAGCAAATAATCGGAGAAGCTGCACTATATGAAGAAGACCGGGGCATCAGGATTGGAGGAAGACTCATTAATAACCTGAGATATGCAGATGACACAACTTAGTTTGCCAAAAGCGAAGAGAACTTGAAGCACTTACTGATGGAGATCAAAGACTACAGCCTTCAGTATAGACTGCACCTTAACATAAAGAAAACAAAAATCCTCACAACTGGACCAAAAAGCAACATCATGATAAATGGAGAAAAGACTGAAGTTGTCATGGATTTCATTTTACTTGGACTCATAATCAATGCCCATGGAAGCAGCAGTCGAGAAATCAAACAACACATTGCATTGGGTAAATCTGCCGCAAAGGACCTCTTTAAAGCATTAAAAAGCAAAGATGTCACTTTAAGGACTAAGGTGCGCCTGATCCTCCCACAAAAAAACCGTTGCTGTAGAGTGGATTCCGACTCAAAGCGACCCTAAAGCACAGGGTAGAACTGCCCCAGAAGGTTTCCAAGGAGTGTCTGGTGCATTCAGACCGCCAACATTTTGGTTAGCAGCGGTAGTAGCTCTTAACCACTACTCCACCAGGGTTTCCAAATGCTGGTGCGCCCCTGGGTGGGCCAGGCGTTTTCAATCACCTCGTATGCATGTGAAAGCTGGGCAATGAATAAGGAAGACTGCAGAAGAATTGATGCCTTTGAATTCTGGTATTGACGAAAAATATCAGACTGCCAAAAGAATGAGCAGAAGAACAGCAAGAATGCTCCTTAGAAGCAAGGATGGTGAGACTTTCGTCTCACATATTTTGGACGTGTATCTTTTTTTTTTTTTTTATCAGGAGGGATCAGTCCCGGAAGGGTATCATTTTTTTTTTTTTTTTATCAGGAGGGATCAGTCCCGGAAGGGTATCAGGCTTTTTTTGTGTGTCTTTTTTTTGGTGCTTACAGGCAGCTCTGAAGTGGCATTTAACCTTCATTACTCTTCTTCCCAAAACTTAGACACATGATCTTGAGAACCAGCCCTGGGGAAGGGAAATGTAGGTGTTCTCTCCCAACAGGTTCATTCGGGGAAATCCGCCTACGGTGACCAGCACAAGTCAGCTTTGGGGCTGGGGAGAGATGGCACAACTGGGGCCTGAAGCACAGGATGGCTCTGGGGTGGAAATCCCAGGAAGAGCTTTTCCCACACAGCTCATCACAACTCAGCAAACGAAGGCAACATGCAGAAGGGATGGCCCAAACATGAAGGCACTTCTAAGAGAAAACAGAAGAATAGGAAAAAATGCAAGAAAGCTCAATACAATATATTATCTGAATTTTCCAAAAGGTGGAGTCAGACCTATGACCTGACAATTATTGAAGCGGCGTTTTTAACTTAGATAAAAAGCAGTTGTCACTAGAAATCATAATAGGGTCAAGGCGGATAATTTACTCCAAACTACCACTATTTCCCAGGCTACTGACAGTTAAAGATTTTGAGTTTCAATACCACAGGACTCAGTCTTTGGTGGTCCTCATGGGCACAGTGAGAAACGTTAGCTTCATGAGTCTATGTTAAACCAGTTCAGAGCTGTTGGAAAAAACAGGCAACTGTCATTGTTATGGATTGAATTGTGTCCCCCCAAAATGTGTGTTAACTTGGCTAGGCCATGATTCCCAGTATTGTGTGATTGTCCACTATTTTGTCATCTGATGTGCTTTTCCTGTGTGTTGTAACTCCTACCTCTATGATGTTAATGAGGCAGGATTAGAGGCAGTTATGTGAATGAGGCAGGACTCAATCCACAGGATTAGGTTGTGTCTTAAACCGATCTCCTTTGACATATAAAAGAGAGACTCAAGCAGACAGACAGCGGGACATTATACCACCCCAGGAAAGAAGCACTGGGGGTACAGTGCATCCTTTGATGACAAGGACCTTCCTCCAGAGCCAACAGAGAGAGAAAGCCTTTCCCTGGAGCTAGCCCACTAGACTGTGAGAGAATAAACTTCTGTTTGTTAAAGCCATCCACTCATGGTATTTCTGTTATAGCAGCACTAGATGACTGAGATGGTCATTAATACTGGGAGGGTTCTTTTTGAAAGCCAGCAGGAGCCTCCCTGTGCGCCACTGGATGCAAAATACGAATTGTTCCAACAAGGAGAGGAGAGACATGGGGACTACCCACACAGGGGATGTTGAATTACTCTAAGCAAACAGGGAAACAAGGGGCTGAATCAGCTAGTACAGAGCCTTAAAGGTTATTAGAATATGTATGCTGTTGTTGTTCGGTGCTGTTGAGTTGGTTTCAACTCACAACAAACGAAACATTGCCCGGTCCTGCATTAGCTTCACAGTCGTTGCTGTGTTTGAGCCCATGGTTGCAGCCACTGTGTCAGTCCTTCGCATTGAAGGTCTTCCTCTTTTTTGCTGACCCTCTACTTTACCAAGCATGATGTTCTTCAATATATTAGAATATACTGAGTGGGAAAAGGCCCAAAAGAAGCATGATTCTGATTTGTAAAATAATAATTTGTATATCTCTATCATCCACATCCTGATAACATGTCTAAAGTACGTGAGACATAGTCTCCCCATCCCTGCTTCTAAGGAGCTTCTGATTGTACTTCTTCCACGAGAAAGTAGACAAGATATATTACTTTGGCATTTCTGGGACAGCCAATGAGATTTAAAGGGACTCGGTTTTCCTTCTGACTACATATTCAGACCCTGACGTTTTCGTTGATTTACCTTTAAGCATGTTAAACCATTCCCCTCCCCCTATTTGTTTTCCTTCTAACCTACACTACTGTAGGTTACACTGCTGTGCTAGCAACTCAGAATGGGAACCGATGCGTTCACAAAAACTCACGTGCTGTGTTCTTAACTATGTAACCGTCTGTTCAAAGCGGGCAGGTGAAGATGTGGACTTGAGAAGAAGCTTAAAGTGCAAGGTAGCAGAATGCTCCCAGCGGCATTGTATTTTGCACGTAGCGTTTCAGGCGTGAAACTGTACAGACGCAGAGAAGCAGACGTACACACGTTGGCAGAGCTTTTGATCTACTCCTGAAGAGAGTTACGTACGGTAAAGCAGATGGTTCCATATGTTGCCATGCCTCCATGAGTGGAAACATAAGCAAATAATAGCAAGCTCAGAACCTACCCAAGAGGGAATTCAAACTGAGCCCTTCTCTAAATACACACACAGAGCTATCAGCTTACAGCATCTAATTAGGCTACAAACAAGAGAACCTTAGTTAAGACTACCTAGTCTGCTTTGTGGAATATTCTGAAACTATTTATTAAATAAGCGTGAACTCCACTCACACCCAAGAAGAAAGGACTAACCCTGAAATGGGATTAACTCTTTCACTAGCTCATTTTTAAAGTTATTTTTTTATATTCACTTTACAGCACTAAGCCAGGTCAAGGTTTTAGAAGAAGCAAAAATGTTCGTTCTTCCAAAGAAATCATTCCAAATGCAATTGCTAAAACAATACCAATGTCCAACTGCATACCATCGTCGAAATCTAAACAACACCTTATTTAGGCTCTTTTGGTCCCCCCAAAACTAGAACAGTTCATAAACACACAAAAGGGACAAAAGAAATGCAGATTAAAGTAATATTATTTTTTATATTCCAAACTAGGCTTTTTCTTTGCCTTAAAAATTTTTTTTTCTTTTAATCCCAGTGTGAGTGCAAACCCACATAATCTTTTTAGAAAGCAATTTGCCACACATACGAGGACCTCAAATGTGTTCAGTCCAGTTAATCTAGTAAACCAACTTCTGACTATCTTAAGGACAAAATTAGCTTTCAGAAAAGTCTCTATGCACAAAAACATTCAACAAGTATTATTGATAAACACCAAAAATTAGAGATAAGTTACATTGGTGACATGAGGAAGTCATAAAGTGAGTTGCAGGAAACACACACATTGAGCAGATAGGGTATCACTATAAGAGGTTTGTAGTAAAATTGATAAATTTTTATCATGATGTTAAGCGACAAAGTTCACGAAATTATACACGTACAATAATCACAATTCTAAAACTGTGTCTAGAAAAAGATAACTGGAAGAAAATAAAGCTTACCAAAACATTAATAGTCATTATCCTTGTACGCACACACATTTTTGCACACCAGCCTAATACCTAGAGTTTAGACCTGATCCAAAAGACTACCACAAATAGCAAGTCACTGCAGTGTCCTCATCCTCAGGAAGAAATTGACCAGGTGATTGTTATGGATTGAATTGTGTCCCCTAAAAATACACTTTGAAATCCTAACCCCCTGCACCTGTGAATGTGACCTTGGTTGGAAATCGGGTCTTTGGAGATGTTACCAGTTAACGTGAGATCATACTGCAGGAGGGGGGGGTCCCAGTCCACTATGAGTGATATCCTTATCAAAGAGGAGAAGAGATGCTGAGAGAGAGACAGAGGGAAGACAAGCGTGAAGATGCTGCCAGAAGCCACGGAACACCCGAGGCTACCAGAAGCTGGGAGAGAAAAGAAAGGATCTTCTCCTAGAGCCTTTGAAAGAAGATGGCATGTTCACATCCTAACATCAGACTCCTGGCCTCCAGATCTGTGAGAGAATACATTTCTGTTGTTTGAAGCCACCCAACTTACAGTACTTTCTTACAGTGGCCCAAGGAGACCAATACAGTGATCTCCAAGATCCTTTCCAAATCTAATAGTCTGTGATTCTAATATAGAAAATGGATGGCCTCACAAGGCAGCCTTTCCTTCTACTTCAATGTCGTCTTTCTCAGTATTGATTCTTCCCCAACTCCCATCCACAAACACGGGTCCCAAATTGGCTAGTTTCACCAGATGAATAAAAGAAAAGGAAAACTCTGCAGCCATTAGCTGAGAGAGTAGCACGGCTAGCGTGGAGGTAACGTGGTCCATTTTGTTTCTGGGCCACCAGTTTTGGTCTGCAGGGCAGACAAGGCCTGGGGACAATGCTGCCCCCAGAGGAAGGGGAAGTGGATGCAGTCCTGGGTGCAATGAGTGAGGAGCTCCGATCTTACAATGTTCAGATCTAGGGTTTACTTTAGGTTAAAGAGGCCTGGTGGTGCAATGGTTCAGTGCTTGGCTGCTGTCATAGATTGAATTATGTCCCCCACCAAATGTGTATATCAACTTGGTTAGGCCATGATTCCCAGTATTCTGTGGTTGTCCTTCGTTTTGTGATTATAATTGTATGTTGAGAGGATTAGGGTAAGATTGTAACACCACCCTTACTCAGGTCACCTCCCTGATCCAAGGGGAAGGAAGCTTACCTGGGGTGTGGCCTGCACCACCTTTTATCTCTTAAGAGATAAAAGGAAAGGGAAGCAAGCAGAGAGTTGGGGACTTCATACCACCAAGAAAGCAGTGCCAGGAGCAGAGTGTGTCCTTCGGTCCTGGGGTTCCTGCACAGAAAAGCTCCTAGTCCAGGGGAAGATTGACAAAAAGGCCAACAGAGAGTGAAAGCCTTCCCCTGGAGCTGACACCCTGAATGTGGACTTTCAGCCTATTTTACTGTAAAGAAATTAATTTTTCTTTGTTAAAGTCATCCACATGTCGTATTTCTGTTATAGCAGCACTGGATAACTAAGACAGCTGCTAACTGAAAGGTTGGTGGTTAGAACTCACCCAGCAGCCCTGCAGAAGAAAGACCTGGTGATCTGCTTCCATAAAGACTATGGCCTAGGGAACCCTATGAGGCAGTTCTGCTCTGTCACATGGGGCCGCTGTGAATCAGAATCAACTCGACAGCACCCAGCAACACTTTAGGTTACATGAATCTAGCAAAAGTCTCCACGGGTGGAAACTAACTTGTGGAAGCATGAGACTGTCACTTAGTCCTGATATGTAAGGTTAGCTTTGGGATCCATTGGAGGTAGTTTGGCCCATGACCCAAAACGTAGCAGGAGAGAAAGTATTCTAGACTGACTTGAACGGTCTTTGGAACCATCTCTAATGAGAACATTACTCAATCAGAAAATCATCTAATGGTTTGGCAGAAGCCTATATAAAATTAGCTGATTTTAAAATTTTATAGAACAGTCCTTTGTCCAATATCCCCGTACGGTACATGGTGTCCATTAAAACAAACCAAACTCTGAAGACAGCCATGAGTCATACTCAACTTTTTCATCTTGTCCTGTAATAAATAACCCTTTGTCCCTCTCCAAAGTCCAATTCTAGAATGATTAAAAACTTAAGTCTATAGAAAATGGATGCTTCTAAGTTTATATTTCATAGTTGGTTCTGAGGAGCTGGTAAGAGAAAAACATTCTGAAGGGCTTTTATATCTATCTAATCCAAGGAAACCA
This sequence comes from Elephas maximus indicus, assembly GCF_024166365.1. Classification (NCBI taxonomy): domain Eukaryota; kingdom Metazoa; phylum Chordata; class Mammalia; order Proboscidea; family Elephantidae; genus Elephas; species Elephas maximus. Next base: position 233,158,709 of record NC_064819.1, read on the forward strand.
AGACTCAGAGGCAAACACAGATGGATAATTTAGATAACTTTTTCTGTCATGAGAAAAAACAAAGATGGAAGGGGAATCTACGAGATTAAAACCTGCAGTTAAACATCACAGGTTTTTTGAATAGCAAGCAGCAGTAGGTTATGTACACTATCTCATTAACCTTCACAAAAACCCACTACCAAAGGTATTGTTACCCCCATTTTGTAGATGTAGAAACCGAGGTTACGTTGAAGTGGGTAATGTGCACAAGGTCACACAACAAGTAAATGTGGAAGCTGGCAATGGATCAGATCTGTCTGCAACCTGAGCTCATGCTCTTAGCCACTATCATGCTGCCTATGAGGAGAGAAGAAGCCCAAGGTGGCTAGACTTCCCCATGAACTTGGACTTCAGTTGTTGTGTGCCATCGAGTTGATTCTGACTCATATCGACTCCATGTGACAGAGAAGAACTGCCCTGTAGGGTTTAAGGTTGTTGGGATTTCATTTTATTTGAATCCATAATCAATGCCCATGGCAACAGCAGTCAAGAAATCAGACGATGTATTGCATTGGGCAAATCTGCTGCAAAAGACCTCTTTAAAGTGTTAAAAGCAAAGATGTCATTTTGAGGACTAAGTACGTCTGACCCGATTACCTTATATTTATGTGAAAGCTGGACAATGAAAAGTAAAGGTCAAAGAAGAACTGACGCCTTTGAATTGTGGTGTTGGTGAAGAACACTGAATATTCCATGGACTGCCAGAAGAACAAACAAATCTGGGAGGAAGTACAGAAGAATGCTCCTTAGAAGCAAGGATGGCGAGACTTTGTCCCACTGACTGTGGACGTGTTATCAGGAAGGACCAGTCCCTGGAAAAGGACATCATGCTTAGTAGTGGGTCAGAGAAAAAGAAGAAGACCCTCAACAAGATGGATTGACACAGTGGCTGCAACAATGGGCTCAAACACAGCAACGATTGTGATGGTGAAGGACCATCATTGAAGGCAACGTTTTGTTCTGTTATACATAAGGTCACTATGAGTCAGAACTGACTTGATGGCACCTAACAACAACACAGTCTTTATGGGAGCAGATTGCCAGGTCTTTGTCCCATGTTGCTGCTGGATGGGTGTAAACTGCCAGCCTTTCAGTTAGCAGCCAAGTGCTTAACCATTGCACTACCAGAGCTCCTTGGACTTCAGAGGACCATTCTATATGCCAGTCTATGGTCCCATTTCTGACTCTTGAGGTGACTGTGAGTCTGAGCGTGCTTGCCAAGCAGCCCATAGATGCCTCAGCCCTGCCCTCTTCCCAGGCAGACTGTCCACCCTCTCCAGGCCCACATCCAGCTCTCCTCAGGGTCATGGTGGGTTGTGACCATCGGGGGCTGGAGGACCCTGTACCTCACAGTGTCTGTGCATGGTCAGAGGGCAGCAGCTCGCTAGTTGTATTTCCAACTACCAAAAGTGTGTGAGCTATTTTAAAAGATACTCTGAAGATTTTTTTTTTAATTATGTTCAATCTTTGGAAGTTTCCAAAAAGTTATGTCAAGTCCTGATGAAAAACCCAATATCATGAAACCGAAAGCTGAAATAAAATAAGGAAAATTAATCTTCCAAATGGAGAAACTTCCACCTTTCTGTTTTAAATGGGTATGTTCCAATTGATACGGAAAACTTTTCAAAATGAACAGCAAGCAGGATGCACAGCAAACTGACTCTGCTGTTGTGATCTTCATTATCATTATTAAGGCCATGGGGCAGTGGCCATCAATTCAGCAATATCCCCATTGTTGCTGTGTGCTGTGGAGTTATGACTCATAGTGACCTTATATCCTCATAAAGAATGGAAACCTATGGGAGCTGAAGAATACCTGGGGGGCAGCTATCCGCTTAGGCATATCAAGGTGGGGAACTGGCCCAGATCTCGGTCTATAGGAACAGGCGTGAGTTACATGCACCACCAAACCAAAATCAAACCCGTTGCCATCAAGTCAATTCGGACTCATAGCGACCCTTATAGGACACAGTAGAACAGCCCCATAGGGTTTCCAAAGAGTGGCTGGTGGATTCAAACCAGTGACCTTTTGATTAGCAGGCAAACGCTTAACTACTGTGCCACCAGGGCCTCATGGCACCACCGGATGGTGCTAAAAAAGAAGACAGTTTTATTCAGCATATACACCCCTCCTCCTCTCCTCCTACCATCACCAAGGCGACGTGGTGAGGACTGGCAGCCTTACAACAGGGCCTACTTCCCTCCTTCCCACACAGCCTTCAAGTAGGCAGCAGGGCAGAAGTGAGTGTGGAGAATCTCTTAGACACTGGCTTCGAATCGCCATTTGCCAACTGTGCCATCTTGGACAAGTAAGGCATTCTCATTTCTGAGCTTCCATGCATGGGGAGCACCTAGCTCAAGGCCCTGCCCAGAGAACATTCTCAGACGAGACCCCACCTCACTCTCCAGCTGCCTGTGGGCATCTCCTCCTCCTTTGATGGCCTCTCCCACCTCTACCCACCCCCCGCCCCAAATCTTCCACCATCTTTTCTTACTAACTTTTCTACTTGCGTCTCTAATGATGAGTTTCTTTGTTTTGATAATATTTTTCTGGTCTGAACTTACAGGTGTTTTCTGATGGCCACTCAACTCCAGGATGACCCTGTAACCAGTTGCTGTCGAGTCGATTCCAACTCACGGTGACTTCACGTGTGTCAGAGTAGAACTGTGCTCTATAGGGTTTTCCGTGGTCGATTTTTCAGGAGTAGATCACCAAGCCTTTCTTCAGAGGTGCCTCATGTGCACTCAAACCTCCAACGTTTTGGTTAGCAGCCGAGTGCCTTTACCATTTGTATCACCCAGGCCCTCCAAACTGACTCATAAGACCCTCAAAGTTGACTCGCAAGTTTTAGTTAAATGATGTCCTTATTTCTTCCCTAAAAGAAAGTCTTGGATGAAGCACAGACAGAATGCTCAATAGAAGCGAGGATAGCGAGACTTTGTCTCACATGCTTTGGACACACTGTCAGGAGGGAGCAGTCCCTGGAGAAGGACATCGTGCTTGGTAAAGTAGAGGGTCAGCGGAAAAGAGGAAGACCCTCGCTGAGATAGATTGACACAGTGGCTGCAACAATGGGCTCAAGCATAACAACGATTGTGAGGATGGCTTAGGACTGGGCAGTGTTTCGTTCTGTGGTACATAGGGTTGCTTTGAGTTGGAACCAACTTGATGGCACCTAACAACAACAACAAAAACGACAATAAATGAGTTCTAGAATCTGGCAGGAGGCTGGCTGCCAGGCGCTTTGCACCAGGGCTGGGTCAGGATTCCCAGATGTCCACTGAGACCTGGCCTTCTTCTAAGCCTGGTCCTGGCCCAGTCTCTACTGTTAGAGACTTAACTACTGCAACCAAAGCCACTTTCCATGAGAATGCAGTTCTGAACTCTAGCCCTTCTCAGCCCCTCTTTCTGGCATTAAGCCCAGGGCCTCTTCCTCATTGTGAGGGCTCTGTTGGGCAGATGCTTAGGCATCTAGGTCCAGTCCCAGCTTTATGACCTGGAAAATGGGAAATGAAGCAGCTTGTTCACATGTCCTCGACCACAGCAGCTTCTGATTCATGGAAACTAACACAGCCTTGGTGGTTCAGTAGTAGAATTCTCGCCTTCCATGAGGGTGACCTGGGTTCAATTCCCAGCCAGTGCATCTCAAGCACAGCCACCATTTGTCTGTCAGTGGAAGTTTGTGTGTTGTTATGATGCTGAACAGATTTGGGCACAGCTTCCAGACTAGGACAGACTAGGACAGACTAGGAAGAAAATCAGCCAGTGAGTACGCTATGGATCCATCACAGCTGATCATGGGGACAGTGCAGGACCAGGCAGCATTTTGTTCCTTTGTGAATGAGGTCGCCATGAATCAGGGTCCAACTCCATAGCAGCAAACAACACAGCATTCCATACCCCTGGAGTATTTACTGGGGAGTAGAGCTTAGGCAGTTCGAATCCACCAGGTGCTCCTTGGAAACTCTGTGGGGCAGTTTACTCTGTCCTATAGGGTCGCTATGAGTCAGAATTGACTTGACAGCAACAGGTTTAGTTTTTTAGTTTTTTTTTTACAGAGCTTGGAGGGCAAACTCTGTCACATGAGCCTACTTTAAGTGGGGTGGTTCAGTGACAGCCTGCTTAGACGGGTACTTTGTGATGGGTGGGGAGGGCAATGAGCAAGTGGCCTTGCTTTTTCTTCTGTGCTCAGACATAAGTAACTGGCTCTTTTCTCTCTGGTGGATCCCTTTCTCTCCTCCTCTATGTCCGCTAAGCACCCTTGACTCCGAGGCTCCTGGAGACCCAGTCACTGCCAATTGTTTTTTTTCTGGCAAGGAGTGTGGGGAAGGTGGGAGATCAATAAAGCTAGGTTTTAAATTTTTTATTTCTTTGATTTTCATAAAGGGAAGCCAGATGAACCCAGGCAATTTCTCTGACTTGACTCACGCATAATGGACCTGGAGGAGACTTATTAGAAAACAAATGCACTTAAATGCTTTCCTGACATGAATCATTGATTGAAGGCAGAACTGCTGGCTGTGAGTGCTCAAAATAAGTTGACTTACAGTATCCTTGTTTCTAGAGAGCTCTGAAACATAGCCACAAGAATATCGAAGTACTCAGAGATGAACGATGCTCTTGGGGTCATTATGGACTGGCTATTCCTCGAAAAGTTTCATTAATAACAAGCAGTGATAATGCATGAAATGGAGCCTTCTCTCTCCCTTTCTTTTTCTGCTCGGTCCCAACACTCAGGAACAGAGGATGGCTGGTGAACACAGTGCTGTTCTTTCCGGTTTCTGTTCAGTAGAATCAAGGACAAGTGTACTTAAATTCATGCATTCATTCGTTCACCCATTGATAAGTTAATTCATTCATTAGGTTGTCTGCTCATTGAGCTACTCATTCATTCATTAAGTTAAAAATTAATTGATTCATATTTATGAATACAGCTGTCTACACAACACTGCATTAGACTTCTGGACACAAGACTATTGTGTCATTGTTAGGTGCCAACTCATAGCAACTTTATGTACAACAGAATGAAATGTTACCCAGTCCTGCACTATCCTCACAATCATTGTTATGTTCGAGCCCATTGTTGCAGACACTGTGTCAATCTATCTCAGTGAGGGTCTCCCTCGTTTTCGATGACCCTCTGCTTTGCCAAGCATGATGTCCTTCTCCAGCGATTGGTTCCTCCTGATGACATACCCAAAGTAAGAGATGAAACCACTCCCTCCTTGCTTGTGGGCAGCATTCTGGTTGTATTCCTTCTAAGATTAATTTGTTCATTCTTCTGGCAGTCCATGGTATATTCAATATTCTTCACCAACACTACAATTTGAATGCATCAATTCTTCTTTGGTCTTCCTTATTCATTGTTGAGCTCTCGCATGCATATGAAGTGATTGAAAATACCATGGCTTGGGTCAGGTGCACCTTAGTCCTCAAAGTGATATCTTTGCTTTTTAAGATTTTAAAGAGGTCTTTTGCTGCAGATTTTCCCAATGCAGTACGTTGTTTGATTTCTTGACTGCTCTTCCATGGGCATTGATCGTGGATCCAAGTAGAATGAAATCCTTGAGAGCTTCAATTTCTTCACCATTTATCATGATGTTTATGGGCTCAGATGTGAGGATTTCCATTTTTTTTCACATTCAGGTGTAAGGATGTAAGCATGGGAGATTCCTACTGAGCCCTTCTCTAGGTTTTATATGGGTCAGAACCATGCCCAATAAACTAATATACTTGCTCAGTAATATTTCCAGGCCTAAGACCACCCCACCGCCACAACCTCTTACATTTATTCAGTCTGAATGTGTAAATGAAATACTATAATGTCCCTACCAATAACTGTGAATTACCTCTCATCCTTGAAGTGGCAGCTACCATCTTGTGACCATAAGGCAACAAGCCGAGGACGACAAGCCAACATTATTAGGATGATGGAATAGAAGAGGGTTAAACCTCCTGGAACTATCTGCCTCCAGGCTTCTTGTTTTCCGGGGCAAGGTTTTTTTCTATTGTTTAAGTCACTCTTAGATCCTCCACTTCCAAGAGATGATAGGCACTTAATACTTAATTTTTGAATGAGTATGTGAAGAACTGAATGAACTGAATCTGTGATAACAATCACAGACTATCAGTGTAACTAATCCCAGTATAGTTTGCAATTAGATTCTGGACTATCATTTCTTCCCTCAAAGAAATAGAATAAAGCTGTGTAAATTGTGGAAAAAACAAAACAAAACTTTGAATCATCAAAAACAAAAGTGAGAGCATGAACTGATAAAGTCCTAGGTCCTTTCCCACTACAATAAGCCCAGGGCAGACAATCCGGCAATTGATCCCCCCAGCAAAAGCCGTGCAGATAAACTCACAGGATTGCTCTAAACAGTCACATTCTATGACCAGCGTCAAATTCTCTTCCCACCAACACTGAAATTGCATGAGGGCATATATCAAACTGACATGAAAATAGCTAAAATGGAAGCAAATTACCTGTTTAAACCCCAGCAGGAGAGCTGAGATGTGGCTTGGGGAACAGAGGCGCCTTTTTTTTCCCCTCAACAATGAATGTTCTATTAAAACACCAATCTAGTACTCTAAGGGAAATTAAACTCACTGTCTAAGTCGCTTATGAAGCTAATTTCCCCCATGGTAACACTTTTAACAGTAATGCATATTCATTATAAGAAATTTGTAAAGTTCTAAAATGTAGACATTTTACCACCTATAACAGCCACTGTCAACATTTGGTTCATTGTCTTCTAGCCTCCAGTGAATGCATAGACTTTTTTGTTTTCTTCTTTATTAGATAAAACTATCCAATAAAGTCTTTTTAAAATATAGTTGCAATCTTATGCTAAATCAATTTTATATCTCCTTTTTGTAACATTTATTGTGAGATCATAGTCAATGCAGGGCTTCAAACCAGTTCCTTCCGGCTTCAAACCCCTGCTGAAAATTTGCATTTCTGACAAGTTCCCAGGAAGTTATACATAAGAACCACCTGGGATCTTGTTATAATGTAGATTCTGATTCAGCCTATCTGGGGTGTAAATGCAAATTCTCAGTCCTCATTCAATATCCTTATTACAAATATAAATATCATTTGAATAGTTATACTGGACATAACTATTACTCAACTGTCTCATTGTTATGTATTTAGATTCTTTTTTTTTTTCCTGCAAGAATAAACAATGCAGCAATGAACAATTTCGGGCATAAAATTTTCTTTTGATATCAGGTTATTTCTTTAGAATAAATTCCCAGATTCAGGTTCAAGGAATAGACATTTTAAGCCATCTGAATTGCTTTCCAAAAGGTTTTTAGCGATTTACATTCTTACAAGCAATATACAAAAATATGCATTTCAATGAATATTCCTCAGCAATAAGAATTCTCATTACAAAAGAGCTAAACCAATTCTTCATACATTAAAAGTCATATCTCATTGTTTTAATTTGTATTTTTTGGATGACTAGTGAAATTGAATTTTTTTTTAACACTTACTAAACAACTCACGGAAACCCTGGTAGCGTAGCGGTTAAGAGCAATGGTTGCTAACCAAAAGGTCAGCAGTTCAAATCCACCAGGCACTCCTTAAGAACCCTATGGGGCAGTTCTATTCTGTCCTGTAGGGTCTCTATTAGTCAGAATCGACTCAATGGTAGCAGGTTTGGTTTTGGTTTTAAACAACTCACGGGCCGCCGTGAATTGGAATTGCCTTGACAGCAACTAACAACAACAACTAAGCAACTGCTTCTCCTTTAAGATTTATTTTACCTATTGCCCGTTCACCTCTTGCATATCAACTTGCGTGAGCTCTTCATATTGAATAACATCTTACCTATTTATTTCATTTAGAACGACCAATTTTTCCGATTTGGTTGCTTTTATTTTTAGCTATGGAGCATTAAATTACTATGTAGAACCACGATTTCTTTCAAGATGTCTAAGCTTAGAAAGATCTTCCTTCTACCCTCACTTCTCATCCTGTGGAAAACCGGTAGACATTCACTTATTTCTTCCAGTTTTTCTGTAGTTTAAATTTTATCTTTAACTATTTGATCTACCTGAAATTTATTTTTGGCTATGTGCTCTGTGAGGACCCAAATGGATTTACTTCCAAATATTTAACCAACTGTATCCAAGGCATTCTATCCTGAAGTACAGTGCTGTCAGTGATTGGATAATATCCACATGCCCACAAGGAAGACCAGTAAATACAACTATTATTCAAATTTTGGCACCAACCACTAATGCCGAGGATGAAGAAACTGAAGATTTTTTACCAACTTCTGCAGTCCAAAATTGATCAAGCATGCAATCAAGATGCATTGATAATTACTGGTGATTGAAATGTGAGAATCGGAAAGAAAAAAGAAGGATCAGTAGTTGGAAAACATGGCCTTGATGATAGAAACAACATCGAGATCGCATGATAGAATTTTGCAAGACCAATGACTTATTCATTGCAAATACCATTTTTGAACTTCATAAATGGTGAATATACATGTCGATCTTACCAAATGGAAAACACAGGAATCAAACTGACTACATCTGTGGAAAGAGAAGATGGAAAAGCTCAACGTCATGAGTCAGAACAAGGCCAGTGGACGACCGTGAAACAGACCATCAGTTGCTCATATGCAAGTTCAAGCTGAAGCTGAAGAAAATTAAAACAAGTCCACGAGAGCCAAAATAGGACCTTTGAATTTGAAGACCATCTCAAGAATAGATTTGATGCATTGAACACTAATGACTGAAGACCAGATGGATTGTGGGATGATATCATATATGAAGGAAGCAAAAGGTCATGAAAAAGACAGGAAAGAAAGAAAAGACCAAAATGGATGTCAGAAGAGGCTCTGAAATTGCTCTTGAACATAGAGTAGCTAAAGTGAAAAGAAGTGATGCAGTAGAAAAGCTGAACAAGAGGTTTCAAAGGGTGACTCCAGAAAATAAAGTATTACAACGAAATGTGCAAAGACCTAGAGTTAGAAAACCAAAAGGGAAGAACATGCTCAGCATTTCTCAAACTGAAAGAACCAAAGAAAAAAATTCAAGCCTCAAGTTGCAATTTTGAAGGATTCTATGGGCAAAAAATTGAAGGACGCAGGAAGCATCAGAAGTTGGAAGGAATACATCTTCCTTAGATGGAAAGTTGACGTTCAACCATTTCAGGAGATAGCATATGATTAAGAACCGATGGTATCGAAGGAAGAAGTCCAAGCTTCAATGAAAGCATTAGTGAAAAATAAGGCTTCAGGAACTGATGGAATACTAATAGAGATGTTTCGACAAATGGATGCAGCACAGGAGGTGCTCATTCATCTATGCCAAGAAATTTGAAGGCAACTACCTGGCCAACCGACTGGAAGAGATCCAAATACATGCCCATTCCAAAGAAAGGTGATCCAACAGAAAGCGGAAGTTATCAAACAATACCATTCATATCACACACAAGTAAAATTTTGCTGAAGATAATTCACAAATGGTTATGCCAGTATATTGACAGGGAACTGCCAGATATTCAAGTCGGATTCAAAAAAGAACAAACAAAACATTGCTGATGTCAGATGGATCTTGGCTGAAAGCAGAGAATACCAGAAAGAAGTTTACTTGTGTTATATTGACTATGCAAAGACATTTGACTGTGTAGATCAAAACAAATTATGGATAACACTGAGAAGAATGGGAATTCCAGAACACTTAAACCTGTACGTAGACCAAGTGGCAGTCGTTCAAACAGAACAAGGTCATACTGCATGATTTAAATCAAGAAAGGTGTGTGTCAGGATTGTTTCCTTTCACCATAATTATTCAGTCTTTATGCTGAGCAAATAATCCAAGAAGCTAGACTATATGAAGAAGAAAGGGGCATCGGGATTAGAGGAAGACTCATTAACAACCTGCGTTATGCAGATGGCACTTACTGATGAAGATGAAAAGCTATAGCCATCAGTATGGATTACACCTCAACATAAAGAAAACACAAATCCTTACAACTGGACCTATAAGCAACATAATGATAAATGGAGAAAATATTGAAGCTCTCAAGGATTTCATTTTACTTGGATCCACAATTAACCCCCTTGGAAGCAGCAGTCAAGAAATCAAATGGCATATTGCACTGGACAAATCTGCTGCAAAAGAACTCTTTAAAGTGTTAAAAAGCAAGGATGTCACTTTGAGGACTAAGGTAAGCCTTACCCAAGTCATGATATTTCCAGTCATCTCGTATGCAGGTGAAAGCTGGACAATGAATAAGGAAGACTGAAAAATTGACGCCTTTGAATTATGGTTTTGGTGAAGAATATTGAATATACCATGGACTGCCAAAAGAATGAACAAGTCTGTCTTGGAAGAACAGCCAGAGTGCTCCTTGGAAGCGAGGATGGTGAGACTCCGTCTCAAGTACTTTGGATATGTTATCAGAGGGGACAAGTACTTGAAGAAGGACATCATGCTTGGTAAAGTAGAAGGTCAGCAAAAAATAAGAAGATCCTTAATAAAATGGATTGGCACAGTGGCTGCGACAAGGGGCTCAAACATAGCAACAATTGTGAGGATGGCACGGGACTGGGCAGTTTTCATTCTGTTGTACACAGGGTTGCTATGAGTTGGAACTGACTAGACGACACCTAATAACAGCAACATCCAAGGCATATATTGAAAGATCCTTCCCTACTCCTTTCATTCATAGTACATTATCATACATTACATACTAATAAAAAGATGTGAAGTGAATCAAAGGATTAGTACTCTAACAGCTTGTTTTATAGAAAACTGGCTCCTAGGGAGTCGAGTAAGTAGTCCCATCGCTCAGCTGGTTAGTGGCAAAGGAAGGCTCCAGCTCTGCTCTGAGCACTCCCAGCTGAGAGAGCTCTTTCTTCCCTTTGCCTTGTTCTGTTGGCCCTCCTACCTGCTTCGATCTTGGAGGTAGTAAAATGTTGCTGTGTACTACAGATCAGCCTTTCCCAGTCATTGGTTAAAGACCCAAATGGAAAATCAGGAGGCCGTGCCTTAGAACAACTGCAATCTAATTCAAGGCACTGTAATCCCAGGTGGGACCAAGGGAAACCAAGGTGGGGATGCAGAAGCCCCTCCTGGACCTTCTTTTTACCATCCAGAGATCAGGGAAGTAATCTTGGTACTCATGAGGGCACTGCAAGCGCTGATATTTTATACACCTACCTATCAGATGGTTTCTGCGGGAGGAAGAAAAGGCAGACAGGGGAAGTATTTTAGGGTTTATAAAAGGACACATGACTGTCAGAAATTAGGGAATAGAAGTCCTCCGAGGCCAGAGACTTTTAACTATCTTGTTAGCTGACATGTCCCAGGCACCCAGGCAGGAATGGGTACAGGAATAGAGTATGTCAAAGCCTCAGGAGGCCCCTGGACCACTTCCCCGTGAAGGACCTGTGCCCTGTGACTGAGGAAAAGTCAAAGGTAGCCATGGGCAGCAGCCTGTGGCTGAGTTCTTGCAATGGAAATGAGGGAATCCTCTTTTTTAAAATTAATTTCAGGTACAGGTGAACACAAATTCATTTTGGGTGAAACTGGATACAAATTCATTTGCAGTAAAAGTCTTCCATTGTGTACTCAATACATGGAAGGTCCGCTCAACTGGACTGGACCAAAAGCAAAGAAGTTTCCAGGATAAACTGAATGCTTCCAAGGTCAGCGGAGCAAGAGCGGGGGTTTGGGGACCACGGTTTAAGGGGACTTCTAAGTCAATTGGCAAAATAATTCTATTATGAAAACATTCTGCATTCCACTTTGAAATGTGGCGTCTGGGGTCTTAAATGCTAACAAGTGGCCATCTAAGATGCATCAATTGGTCTCAACCCACCTGGATCAAAGGAGAATGAAGAACACCAAGGTCACACGATAACTAAGAGCCCAAGAGACAGAAAGGGCCACATGAACCAGAGACCTACAGCATCCTGAGACCAGAAGAACTAGTTGGTGCCCGGCCACAACCGGTGACTGCCCTGACAGGGAGCACAACAGAGAACCCCCGAGGGAGCAGAGATCAGTGGGATGCAGACCCCAAATTCTCACAAAAAGACCATACTTAATGGTCTGACTGAGACTAGAGGAATCCCGGCGGTCATGGTCCCCAAACCTTCTATTGGCCCAGGACAGGAACCATTCCCGAAGACAACTTATCAGACATGGAAGGGACTGGACAGTGGGTAGGAGAGAGATGCTGATGAAGAGTGAGCTATTTGTATCAGATGGACACTTGAGACTGTGTTGGCATCTCCTGTCTGGAGGGGGGATGGGAGAATAGAGAGAGTTGGAAGCTGGCAAAATTGTCACGAAAGGAGAGACTGGAACGGTTGACTCATTAGGGAGAGAACAAGTGGGAGTAAGGAGTAAGGTGTATATAAACTTATATGTGACGGTTTGACTTGATTTGTAAATGTTTACTTGAAGCTCAATAAAAGTTAATAAACAAAACAAAACAAAAAAGTGGAAATAACTCAAACACCTATCAACCAATGAATAAACAAAATATGGCATAGCCATGCAATGGAATATTATTCAGCAGTAAAAAGAAATGAAGAACTGTTACAACATGAGTAAAGGTTGAAAACATTATGCTAAGTGAAAGACATCATCACAAATAACTGTATATTGTATAATTCCATTTATATAAAATGTCCGGAATAAGCACATCAACAGAGACAGAAAGTGGATTAGTGGCTGCCTAGGGCTGTGGGTGAAGGAAATGCGGAGTGACTACTAATGGATATAGGATTTCATTTTGGGGTAATGAAAATGTCCTAAAATTAATTGTGATGATGGTCACACAACTCTGTGAATACACTACAAACACTGAATTGTACACTTTAATTGGGTGAATTGTATGGTACATGAACTATATCTCAATAAAGCTGATTAAAAAAAAAAAGTCTTCCATTGTGAATTTCCAAGCTCTGTGGAATTCCCTAACAAACTTAATTGGATTCTGAGTGTCTTGACTAAACCAGACTTTAATTTTGTTTCTGTTTTTTAAGTTATGAGCTCATTCAGTGTCAGGGACCAAATACTGGTTAGAAAAGAAAAAAAATATCCATGACTAAACTGAAAGTAATTATAAAAATTTTAAATGCAACTCCAGCAGTCTTGCGTCTTCTAAGAATTTTTCTTTGAAAAATAATTAAGGCAGGACAAAAAAACTGACAGGTCAGTGAACACAACACTATGGAAGTATATTTAGAAATGTTCATAATATATAAAGTCAATAAAGCTATACATGGTATGAGCCAACTTTTATAAGACAAAAAACAATGGAAGAAGCCTGGATGGTTAGATATCAAAGTTTGTTTTAAGTTTCCGAAATATTTTAAATACATAGAATGTGTTTCACCACACTGATATCTGGTCATGCTTTGCTTAAGAAATAAAATAGTATAGTTAGTGCAAACGAAAAACTAAACCCATTGCCATCAAGTGGATTCCTAGAGAACAGAGAAGACCTGCCCCACAGGGTTTCCAAGGCTGTAATGTTTATGGAGGAGACCTCGTAGGACAGTGGTTGAGAACTCGGCTGCTAACCAAAAGGTCAGCAGTTTGAATCCACCAGCTGCTCCTTGGAAACCCTATGGGGCAGTTCTGCTCTGTCCTATAGGGTCGCTATGAGTCAGAATCAACTCGACAACAACTTTTTTTTTTTTTTTTTTTAAATCTTTACAGAAGCAGGCTGCCACATCTTCCGCCAAGCAGCTGGTGGGTTCAAACCACTGACCCTTTGGTTTGCAGCCAAGCACTTAACCACTGTACCACCAGGGCTCCTTATAGTTAGCGAAACCACCTGTCAATGTGAATTTGAAATTAGAGTGTCCCCAGTTATATTTTTATTCTTTTTTTTTAATGTATATGTATCCACCAACAATGTATAATGTTTTTGTTTTCAAAATGTGCATAAATAATGCTCAAATATATGTATCCTTTCGTGACTTCCTTTTTACATTCAACACTGTGTTTTTGGAGGTTCCATACATTTAGTTGAGTCATTTTAATTATGCATGGGTATTCTTTTGTATAACTACACCAAATGCTGATCTATACCCACAGTGATGGACATTTATGGTATTTCTGCTTCTTTTCTCGATTAGACCATGCGGCAGTGAATGTGGACTGGGGGCTGCTGCACCATTCTCACATGCAAGCCTTTACCATTTCCAAAAAAAAAAATACCTGTTGCTCTCTGTCAAGTCGATTGCGACTCATACAAAAAACCCAAATCCGTTGCCTTCGAGTCAGTTCCGGCTCATAGTGACCGGACAAAGTAGAACTGCCCCATAGGGTTTCCAAGGAGCGCCTGGTGGATTTGAACCACGATCTTTTGGTTAGCAGCGCAGCTCTGAACCACTATGCCACCAGGGCTTCCGCTGCAACTCATAGTGACCCTATACTAGCTATTTACAAATGGCTTTCCAAAAATGGTGGAACAAATTAACAGTTCAGGAGGATGTTTTGGGGTACTAAGATTAGGGGAAATATCCATTTTCTTCTTTATGCTGCTCTGTATTTTCTAATTATTCTACCATGAGTACTTATTACTCCAGTAATATATTTAAGAAAAAAAAAACAAACTTTTGTACTGCATTTTTCAGATTACATAAGTATGTTAACATATAATACATCATTTTATTATATAAAGTAGACCACTGGTTTATTAGTACACTCATTCTACAGACAAGGAAATGGAAGCTCAAGGTAGTTCTATGACTTGGTTTAGTTTGGTCACTAACCTGATAAGCTCTCTACCTTCTCTGAGCCTTAGTTTCCTCTTCTATTGTTAGGTGCTGTCGAGTCAGTTCCGACTCCTTGCCAGCCCTATGTACAATGAATGAAACACTGCCTGTGCCATCCCCACAATCATTGTTATGCTTGAGCCCATTGCTGCAACCACTGTGTCAATCCATCTCATTGAGGGTCTTCCTCATTTTCGCTGACTCTCTACTTTACCAAGTATGATGTCCTTCTCCAGGGACTGGTCCCTCCTGATAACATGTCCAAAGTACGTGAGATAAAGTCTCGCCATTCTGGCTGTACTTACACGTAACTAACAAAACTATTGAAGGCAAAGAATAAGACAACTGAAAGAATATTAAAGTAACATACACATAATACGTCCACTCAGCTAATATTGGCTACCTTTTTCCTGCTTGTGTTCTTTCTATCTCCTTCACTCCTCTGTTGAGAGTAAGAAATAACTAAGTATTGGGGAATACAGGAAAAACATATGTTCTTACAAAACCTCAGGATGCCATTTCGCCTGCTCCTTTCCTGGGAAAATAAGGGTGGTTCATTACTGGGTAACTTATCCCTTTAATCCTGGGACCTAAGTTTCACTCCAGCAGCAATTTAATTCTTAAAGATCAGTAGATACTGACTCAAATGGGAGAACAGAAAATGGATTCAATGGCCAGAGACGTTTGCAGATACAGCTCTTCGCAAGACTTCCAAGTTTCCAAGAACGCAGATTTTGGCAGAGTGGGAGATCTTTAGGAATATAATGCCTGGCTCAGAAAAGCGAATGTCCCAAAGCTGTTAAGAGAAAGGCTCAAACACTCAGAATAAACCAGCAGACCACTTTTACTCTTCCAAGGGTGGAACAGAACCAGCTAATGCTATTTCTAATCCAAAGCGACACTCTGCCTGGGTGGCACACAGCCTCTGTCTCTGTGACAACCATCTAATCACTGCTATATGATTATAGGTTGAACAGGCAGCCCTTCTGACAGTTATTCCTTCCTGTATTTTGGCATCACATGCATAAAATTTGCCTTCATTAATTCTATAATAATATTTTGACATAGGTCTGAATAACAAAGAGACTTGCATTGGAAAATACATGGCATCTATGCAAAGTATCACTGCTTCCTTGCCTCAGAAAAGGTTTGGGGAAGTGAATGAGAAACACTCAGCCCTAGTTCTTCAGATGTTATAACACAGAGTTACCATGCGATCCAGCAATTCCACTCCTCAAAATCTACCCAGAGGGGGGGAAAAAAACAGTCCACACAAAAATTTGTCCACCAATGTCCATAGCAGCATATGCACAATAGCTAAAAAGAGGAAACAGCTCAAATGTCCATCAACTAATGAATGGATAAACAAAGGGACATATCCATATACAATGGAATATTATGCAGCCATAAGAAAGAGTGAAGTACCGATACATGCTCCAACATGGATGAACCTCAAAAACATTGTTACGTGAAAGAAGCCAGAGGCAAAATTGTGCAATTCCATTTAGACGAAATGTCCAGAATAGGCAAATCCACAGAGACAGAGAATAGATTAGTGGTTGTCTTGAGAATCCCGTGGATGACAACAGTCTGATCTGCAACGGATCATGCAAATAGAATAGGACTGGGCAGAGCTTTGTTTGGTTGGGCTTGCGATCACCATGAGTCAGGGGCTGACCTGACAACAGCTACCAATGACATTTTACTTAAATCCTCAATCCACACCCATGGAAGCAGAAGTCAAGAAATCAAAAGACACATTGCATTGGGCAAATCTGCTGCAAAAGACCTCTTTAAAGTGTTAAAATGCAAAGATATCACCTTAAAGTCTAAGGTGTGCCTGACCCAGGCCCTGGAGTTTTCAATCCCCTCATATTCATTTGAAAGCTAGATGATGAACAAGAAAGACTGAAGCAGAATTGATGCCTTTGAATTGTGGTGTTGGCGAAGAATATTGAATATACCATGGACTGCCAGAAGAACGAACAAATGTGTCTTGGAAGAAGTTCAACCAGGATGTTCCTTAGAAGCAAGGATGGCGAGACTGTGTCTCACATACTTTGGACATGTTGTCGGGAGGGATAAGTCCCTGGAGAAGGACAACATGTTTGGTAAAGTAGAGGGTCAGCAAAAAAAAAAAAGAAAACCCTCAAGGAAATGGATCGACACAGTGGCTACAACAATGGGCTCAAGCACAACAATGATTGAGAGAATGGTGCGGGACGGGGCGATGTTTCGTTCTGTTGTACACAGGGTCTGCTATGAGTTGGAACCAACTCGATGGCACCTAACAACAACAACAACAGGGCCAGAAGGCGTGGGGTATGAAGAGTGACTACTAAGGGGTACAGGGTTTCTTTCCGAGGTGATAAAAACGTTCTAAAACTAGATAGTGGTGATGGCTGCACGACCTTGTGAATACACTAAAAGCCACTGAATAGTCCACTTGAGGTGGGAGAACGTTATGGTGTGTCGACTAGATCTCAATAAAGCTCTTTTTTAAGAAAACACCACCACCCGACAGAAGGCTTTTCCGTCCATATAGAGGGTGCAGTCGCACACCTCTGGCATCTTGTTTAAACTAGGAAAAGGAATGAGGATAGAGTGGAAGGGAAGCCAGGGGAGCTTTCAGCCTGCAGAGAAGGGGCACTCTGCCTCACATAGAGCCTAAAGAAGTCCATCCCGGAACTGCTGGATGATGTTTTGCTGCCCGGGCTCTCTAGGGTTGGAACCTGGTCTCGCCTTCGCCTAAACTGCTATGATCCCCGTGAGACTCGGCCACAAGCAAAGGGAGGACTGGACGCCACCTCGGATCCTAAGTATAGCCTATGAGCAAAGGCCGTTGGATATTAAGAACTGGCTAGATGCTCAAAAGATTGGATAAGAAATTTAGGGGGCAACGAGTTTATGTTAATGGTAGGAACAACTCAGAAAAGGAGGGTGAGAATGTTTGCACAACTCAAAGAATGTAATCAATGTCACTCAATTGTACATTGTATACGCTTTGCTGAGTATATTCTCAACAACAACAAAACTGGCTAGAGTCTCCGGGTGGTGCAAATGGTTAAGTGCTCACCTGCTAACTGAAAGGCTGGGGGTTCAAGTCCACCCAGAGGCTCCTCAGAAGAAAGGCCTAATGATCTACATCCAGAAAGTCAGTCACTGAAAATCCTAGGGAGCAGAGCTCTACTCCGACACACATGAGGTGGCCACGAGTTGGAATCGACACCACAGCCACTGGTTTTTTAGCCGTCCCTAAGAATTCCAGGCAGTCTCCAAGAGCGAAGGCACACCTGCCAACAGGAATGGTTGCCACCATCTGAAGAGCAGGGCTTTGTGCGTAGGATCCAGAGAAAAGCTTCCGTGAACAAAAGGTTTGTTTGTTTTTTTCCTCTCTCTCTCTTCTTTTAAGGCTGCTTCAAATACCTAAGACTGAACACTTTGCTTACGTTCACTACTATCAACACTACTCACTAAACGTGTGGAACACATGAATGTATTTGCTAAAGCAGACTCCCTGCATTTAAATTGGGATGAAATCTCAGGGCTCAAACATGAGAGAGGAATGATACTGGAGCTATAAAATCGGCTGCTTTAATGACCAGCCAGCAATGGCGTCCAGAACCGAGTCCTCCTCAAAGCAGATGTCTGTGAGCTGGGTGAGCCTGTGCTCACTCTGGACCCAGCACCCCGAGCAGTGCCTGCACACTCACAAAAAATCATTTTTCAATGAAACCTGGTGAAGTGACAAAAGCTTCTTTTAGTCAATGAAATCAGTGGGGAGATACATAATTGAAATAAGAGAAATGGATTCATCAGGTCAGCAATACTGGAATTTTCACTTTTTCTGGCTAGAAGACACAGCCAGTAAGAGAGAAGTCAAGAGTTTATGTCCCTTTTTCTCCAGTTGTAGGTCTGGGAGACTGGCTCTTTTTCTAAAAGTTGGAGTTGTTAATTTGATTAAGTGACAGTATTAAATTCAAAGCAGTTGTTGTACTATCTTTTCAGACTTACCACCCCAGCCAGGGCCAGTGGAGGCAGCTGTCTTGGCTGTTCCTCAAAGCCCTTATTGGGAACATTCTTGTCCCCTCAGTGGGATGCCAGGGATGGTGTAGAGTGGCAAGGAATATGGGATCTATTTCTATTATATAGTGGTAACAGGACTAAGTTGTTGTTGTTAGGTGGTGTCAGGTTGGCTCTGACTAATAGCAACTTTATATACAACAAAACAAAACGTTGCCTGGTCCTGGTCCATCATCAGAACCGTTGTAATGCTTGAGCCCACTGTTGTAGCCACTGTGTCAATTCATCTTGTTGAGAGTCTTCTTCATTTTTGCGGACGCTCTACTTTACCAGGTATAATGTCCTTCTCCAGGGAGTGGTCCCTCCTGATTACAAGTCCAAAGTCAGTGAGACTAAGTCTTGCCATCCTCACTTCTGAGAAGCATCTGGCTGTAGGTCCTCCTAGACAGAACTGTTTGTTTTTTTGGCAGTGTGTGATATATTCAGTGTTCTTCACCAACACCATAATTCAAATGCATCAATTCTTTAGTTTTTCTTTTTCATTGTCCAGGTTTCACACGGATATAAGTTGATTGAAAATGGCATGGCTTGAGTCACAGGTACACCTTTGTCATCAAAGTGACATCTTTGCTCTTTAAAACTTAAAATTAGATGAATACTGTCTTAGTCATCTAGTGCTGCTATAACAGAAATACCACAAGTGGATGGCTTTAACAAAAAGTTTATTCTGTTACAGTCCAGTAGCCTAGAAGTCCGAATTCAGGGTGTTGGCTCCAGGGGAAGGCTTGCTCTCTCTCTCTGTCAGCTCTGGAAGAAGGTCCTTGTACTCAGTCTTCCCTTGGTCTGGGAGCATCTCAGCACAGGAACCTCAGGTCCAAAGGATGTGCTCTGCTCCTGGCACTGCTTTCTTGATGGTATGAGGTTCTTATGTCTCTCTGCTTGCTTCTCTCTTTTATATCTCAAAAGAGATTGGCTTAAGACACTGTTAAATCTTGTAGAACTCAGCAGTATAACTGCCACTAATCCATTGTATTACATCATAGTGACAGGATTTATAACACATAGAGAAATCACATCATAAGATAAAATGGTAGACAATCATATAATCATACAACGGAATCATGACCTAGCCACACTGACAGATATTTTGGGGGGACACAATTCAATCCATGACAAACACTGAAAACTATCCAAGTGTCCATCAACCGGTGATGACTAAACAAGATGTGGTATATCCACTTAATGGAATATACTGAGCAATACAAAGGAGAAAATTGAGACTATTTCTGAGACAATTACCAGTAATGTACTGCCCTTTATATGCTCAGATGATACCACTACTACACTGGCCATTGATAAATTGCTGGTGATGATGGATTTAGTTTTACATCTTCACTGTGTCTCACACAGTGCTGCTTTTGAAGAGCTGTCCAGAGCTGGGGGGTGGGAGGGGAATGTAGTTATACAAGATAACTGGCCTATGTGAAGACTCACTAAACTTCCCCGGACTCAGTGTAGGCCAACTACATCATTTGTGGGGCCCAGTGCAAAATGAGAATACAGAGCCCCTGGCTTAAAAATTATTAAGAATTTCAAGACAATGAGAGCAGAGCACAAAACCAAGTGTGGGGTCCTTTGTGACTTCACAGTTTACATGCCCAAGAAACCATCTGGACTCAATGGCACCACGATCTCACCAATGAGGCAAACCATCAAATCTGTACAACTCAGGAAGACATTTAATATTTGCCAGAAAGTAAACAAAAATCTCCTGAAAAGGCACTGAGTAAAAAATAAGTCAGTTGCTGGCCCAATAGTACATCCTTTCCTCATTATTCATAGTAGTTATGTTCTATAAAGTTGCCTCAAACACTGAGTTAGCAAATACTGAGCTATTGCTCTAGGTGAAACACAAGGTTAGGTTCCCGTGAGCCTCTAAGCATATTTTTGTTTACTGATTAATACATAAACTTGTTTTATGCGTGTTTCTGCTTAAAGATACTTTTATATATATTGTTGATTCATTAACATTGAACTCACAACTAACAGCACTATAACTTGTGTCTGAATGAAGCTTATCTAACATACGAATTTTCTCCAAGCATAAGGCATAAGGCACAGCACAGCTTTCTTGTGCTTAGAAACACCAGACAACACTTCAGCACTAAGCTTGGGGCCATTTTAAAAAGTGAAATCACCAATGAAAAGTGCAAAAATGCAAAACATGTGCCACTAAATAGACAATGAAAAGAACACTTCTTTACATATGAGAGCTGAAACAAGAAGATGGAGCCTCACCTTGTTGGACCTCAACTAGGAGCATGTGCACCGGGGACTCAAATTTTTTGCCACTCTGCATATTGTTCACAAATCACTGCAAAAGTGCCACAAGTATTGATTTGGGGGTTACAAATAAATTTTAGCGAGTGAGCATATTTGCAAACATGGAGTCTGCGAGTTATGAGAATCGACTACATATACTTGTGAAGTACCCCCTCAGGGCTGGCAGGAGTTTAACCGTGTGTTACACCAGGTTTTCTTATAATGGTTATCAGACATGCCCAGGAGTTCCACTGTGAAACAGGTTCAAGTTCACTTGTAAATGTTTGAGACTGGTAAGTGTCTGGTATTCAGCTGCATACCCACCTCTCTAACAAATAGAAGAAAAGCACGCAGGGAAAGAGATTTAGTCTCCTCTTTAACAGAAGCCCATCTGATCTGGCAGCTTGTTGCTATGATGCACTTCCGACTTTGGTTGAACTGCTGGTATTATGGGTGAGCGATCTCTCCCTGTGAGGACCATTTTCTCTTAGCCTTCCTCAGAGCATACATTTCATTCCTTCAGCAAATATTTACTGAGTCATCATCCTGAAGAGCCAGGATACTGAACAGCCTCTAGAAGCTGGGTCTACTATTAGAAACATAAAACAATTCAAATTATAAAGCAGAAATCCAACTGCTACTATCCCAGAAGGTTCAGCATGCTTCCAGAACACAAGAGCACGAGAGGGGGTGCCTACCCGACCAGGCAGGAACTCCCCTGAGCAGAGGTCACACTTGAGCTGAGTCTTGACCTTCAGACCTACCCAGCTGTTGGGATTTCCTAAACAGTATTCACTTTCATGCTTCTGAGCCCCTCTCTATTTTGTTCCACCTGCACGATGCCCTCCCCTGCCCCTTTCCTCCCTGATGACTTGCCCAGTGTGTGTTCATTCTACAAATACCTGCTGAAGCTTGTGCCACCTTCCTGCCTCTGCCAATTGGAGGGCTGCATCTGTCCTTGTCTTCTCATTGTCACTTCCATATTCACTGTCCTGTTCACTGTTATAGAATTTAACCACTGTGGGGTAATGATTACTTACTGCATGTGTTCTTGTTGTTATCAGTCGCCGTAGAGTTGGCTCTGACTCATGGCAACCTTATATAACAGAACAAAACTTTGCCCAGTCTCGTACGACCTTTACGATCATTGGTATGCTGGAGACCATTGCTGTGGCTATTGTGCCAATCAATCTCATTAGCGGTTTCCCTCATTTTCACTGATCCTCTAATTTCCCAAGTATGATGTCCCTTTCTAGAGACTGGTCTTTCCTGATGACGGGTCCAAAGAAAGTAAGCCAAAGTCTCACCATCCTCGCTTCTAAGGAGCATTCTGGTTGTATTTCTTCTAAGACTGATTTGTTTGTTCTTCTGGCAGTCCACATAAATGAGACGAATAATATAAAAAATTCAGTGCAGTACCTAGGCCATATAACATCAATAAATGTTATTTCCCTTTGTGTATATGTCTACCTTCCCACAAGACTAAATTCCTTAGGCGCTAAAGTGGTTTTTGTCATTATATCCACAGTATTCAGCATGGATCTGGCTCGTGGTGGATGGTTAATAAATATTCATAAAATGAATGAATCGAATGGTCAGTCATATCCGCCCCACTCTGTTCCAGAACAATGCTCAGCCTATGGCTTATTAATAACTCGGCCATAATGACAGTGGAAAGTCTCAGCTATACTGCACACATATCATAGATACCATCAGTAGCAAAGCAAAGACTTTATAAGGGTGGAATTTTTTACTTTCAATAAATCTAGCTAATAATGTAGTGTTACTCAGCTATACTTGATGTACGAAAACTCAATAATTTAACTTTAGTCAGGGACGATAGAACCTTCCAGGCTTTTTCTACCATAATTTTCTACCACACCACTTAGAAAAACCCGAGAGGTGTTAGAAACAAACAAACAAACAAAACCAGGGGTAAAGGATTTCCTGCTATTGGTTTTGTCATCTATGTTCCTTTTCTCTGTAATTATGAAGTAGATTTTTAGCTTCTAGCTGCATTCTTGTAATATGTAATCATGAATATTGAACATCTTAGGGGCTGTATAGTGTAAAATGTTCATCTTTACACGTTAGCAGTAGCTCAAGAGCTACTTCTGGCAGCCATCTATACTATTCACTAAGGCAGGAAAGTCTGTAAGGACACGTGGGAAGATTGTCATCAAAAACAAAAGTGTTTATGATTTATATTTTAGCAATTCAGGTTAAAATTTCAACTTTTCAGAAAATTCTCTCATTCCAAACACTGTTCTCCCAGTTCCATAGAAAGGAAGAGGGCTGCTATAGGTGTGAGTCAAAGTCGCTTGTGGCCTGCGGCAGGAAGCAGCCTTCTGTGAGACATACATAAAGTGATTTGGCCTTTGTCCTTGGTTTGTGAGAGATAATCTCTAAAAAAGAAAAGAAAACGTTGCAATTCAAACCTTGGAATTCAAGCATCTTTGATTTGTGTTATCAACCACCTGCAGGGAAGAGGGGCTGGTTCGGCCAGAAAGACCACCTCCTGATATTAGCCGACCTCAGAATAAGGGGCTGGAGTTGGCATTAAGTAATGCTATTATCGTTAGGTGCCATTGAGTGTGACTCATAGTGTACAACAGAACAAAACACTGGTCCTATGCCATTCTCACAGTCATTGCTATGTTTCAGTCCATTGTTGCAGCCACTGTATCAGCCCATCTTGTTGAGGGTCTTCCTCTTTTTCACTGACCCTCTACTTTACCAAGCATTATGTCCTTCTCCAGAGATTGGTCCCTCCTGATAACAAGTCCGAAGTATGTGAGACATAGTCTCGCCATCCTTGCTTCTCAGGAGCATTCTGGCTGTACTTCTTCCAAGACAGATTTGTTCATTCTTTTGGCAGTCTGTGGTATATTCAGTATTCTTCACCAGCACCATAATTCAAAGGCATCAATTCTTCTTTGGTCTTCCTTATCCAGCTTTCACATGCATATGAAGCAATTGAAAATACTATGGTTTGGGTCAGGCATATCTTGGTCTTCAAGTGACATCTTTGCTTTTTAACACTTTAAAGAGGTCTTTTGCAGCAGGTTTGCCTGATGCGATGTGTCTCTTGATTTCTTGGCTGCTGCTTTCATGGGCGTTGCTTGTGGCTCCAAGCAAAATGAAATTCTTGACAACTTCTGGAGGAATACTGGGGTTTAAAGTTTAAGTAGGAGAGGTGGGGAGAGAGGACCCAAAAATTTTAAGAGGTGACCGATTATTTTAGTTATTTATATTGGTTCCAATTTTGCCAAATCAAGACTTATTTTCCCCCTGCCACTCCTCCTGTCTTCTCACACTGCTGAACCCTGTCTTTAAGAGTGGGTCTCCAACAGCACCCTCTGGCTTGACTCCCCATGGAGAGTTTCTTCCTAAACATATGCCTCACAGTGTGGAACCCCAGCTGTGTCCTGTGGATGCCTGGCAGACCTCCAGTAGCATTTCTTAATAAGGGCTCCACCCCGTGTCCCTACTGTGCTCGTCTCTCAGGGCAGGGTGAGGCAGGACAGATAGTTAAACCTTGTCAAAGGCGGTATGAACATTTAACTCAGGAGAACCTGGAGGTATTGCTTGGCCTCCTGCTCTGGACCCTCCTCTGGGCAGTGGGAGATGGAGGGTCTTTCAAGAGGCGAAGGTAGCCCCATGGCCACTTATTCTTCATGTTCCCTTGACTCCTTGTTCCTTGACACCAGCGATCATCTCTTGGTCAGTGTTGTCCCTGTGTTGTTGTTGTTAGCTGCCACTGAGTCAGCCCCCAACTCATGGAGACCTCATGCACAATGGATCCAAATACTCCCTGGTCTTGCACCATCCCCATGATTGGTTACAGGTTGGACTGTTGAGATCCACAGGGTTTTCACTGGCTGATTTTTGGAAGTAGATCCCCAGGACTTTCTTTCCAGCCTGTCTTAGTCTAGAAGCTCTGCTGAAACCTGTTCAGCATTATAGTAACACACAAGCCTCCACTGACAGACTACGAATGAGACACATTGGCTGGGAGTAGAACCTAGGTTTCCTGCATGGAGAGTGAGAATTCTACCACTGCCCTCTGTGTTGTCTCTCATGTTGTTGTTGTTAGGTGCTGTTGAGTCGGTTCTGACTCATAACAGGCCTATGTACAACAGAACAAAACACTGCCTGGTCCTGTACCATTCTCACGACCATTGTTAAGCTTGAGCCCATTGTTGCAGCCACTATGTCAATCTATCTCATTGAGGGTCTTCCTCTTTTTCGCTGACCCTCTACTTTAACAAGCATGATGTCCTTCTCCAGGGACTGGTCCCTCCTGATAACATGTCTAAAGTATGTGAGATGAAGTCTCACTATCCCTGCTTTTAGAGAGCATTCTGGCTGTACTTCTTCCAAGATTTGTTTGTTCTTCTGGCAGTCCATGGTATAGTCAATATTCTTTGCCCACACCACATTTCAAAGATGTCAATTCTTCTTTGGTCTTTTTTATTCACTGTCCAGCTTTTGCATGCGAGGTGACTGAAAATACCACAGGCTTGGGTCAGATGCACCTTAGTCTTCAAAGTGACATCTTTGCTTTTTAACATTTTAAAGAGGTCTTTTGCAGCAGATTTGCCCGATGCAATACGTACTGGGAAATTGTGTGGACATCCTATGTCTAAGTAAGTGTGGGCTTAGTTAGTTTCCTGACCTGGTCAACAGGTGGATGCAAACTTCTAAAGCCAAGTGTCACGGGCTGATTTGTGTCCCCCCAAGAGATATGTTAAAGTCCTAACCTCCCCTTACCCTATTTGGAAGTAGGGTCTTTGCAGATGTGACTACTTAAGTTAACATGAGATCACACTGGAGTTGAGTGGGTCCTGATCCAATCTCAGTGGTGTCCTGCATTATAAGAACAGACACAGAGCCAGAAAGAAACAGAAGGAGAACGCCATGAAGGTAAAGAGATGCAGGGGGAAGACACCATGTGACGACGGGAGCAGAGACTGGAGTAATGCTGCCGAAAGCTAAGGAGCACCAAGGAAACCACTGGAAGCTGGGTGAGAAGCATGGAGCGGACTCCCTCACAGCTCCAGAAGGAACCAACACTGCCAAGCCCCGGCTTGAACTCCTAGCCTCCTGAACTGTGAGGGAATACACTGCTGTTGTTCCAAGCCCACCCCCTCACCCAGTGTGTGGTGCTTTGTCATGGCAGCCACAGGACACTAATGGACCAAGGCCTGCGCATCCAGGCATCCCTTTGGCTGTGTACTAGGGAACAGGCAGAGCTGCAGGATAAACAGCTCTCTTCACAGCGGAGGGTCAGGTCTTGCTGAGAGATCCAGGAGAAAAGTATAATTTCTTTTTACTAAAACACACATGGTTGTGTCGTGATATAACATGCAAAATTTCTGCGAATTTTAAAGAGAAAACAGGAGACTTTTCACAGTGGCTTGGACACCTTGAGGCACAGCCCCAGACCCTGCAGGGTTACAGTCTCTCCTGCTGAAGGGAAGATTTCTCTGGACATGTTGGAGAAGAAACCAAGCTATATAACCACCAGGTGACTCTTTCTGGGAAGGAAGTGCAGACTATAGTCTTGCCCTTCAATTGCCTTTCCCCTTTTCCAGCCTCCTTCCCACCAGAACTGACCAGTGAACACTAGGCTTGGGGGTCAGAGGGGTGAGGCAGGGCATTGAGTCCTTCCTGAGCACATGACTGCCTTGGCTATTTCTTTTTCTCTGTCCCTTTGATGGTCCAATTGGTAGATGGTTGCTTGGATCTCCTGTTTGTCTTCTGATCACCTACCTTCTTGCCCATTCCCTCGTTTCCACTGGAATATGTTCAGCTCTTGTTCTGTTCTTCCTGATCTCTCTTCCTCCAGCCACTGTCTTGGCTGTCTCTAGGATAAGCACTACCACCTTACCTCTTACTGTTTACTGATATCTCTCGTCTCGTCACTATTTTATGGTAAGTTATCCTCATGTTCTCATAAAGGCTTCTTTCCTTGGGAATGTCTTTTCACACAAAAGGTCATGTATGTGAAATCTGGCAATCCAAGTCCTCAGCAGCTGTCCTGACAGTACCCCTCATTCTAAGGGTCGCCCAGTGATTGAAGCTTCACCCAGCCTGGACCTGCTGGGGGAGGTAAGAAGCTTGGATAGAGCTTGTTGTAACGGAGGGGAAGAGGAGAACCCAACATCTAATTACCCCAATGTTGTTGCTGTCAAGTTGGCTCCAACTCATGGTGACCCCATGTATAACAGAACAAAACACTGCCTGGTCCTGCACCATTTTCACTATGGTCGGTATGCTTGAGTCCATTGTTGCCACCGTTGTGTATTTTGAGTACTTTCCAACCTAGGGGGCTCATCTTCCAGCACCGTATTAGACCATATGCTTTTGTGGTGTATAGGGTTTACATGGGCTACTTTTTAGAAATATATTGCTAGACCTTTCTTCCTAGTCTGTTCTAGACTGGAAGTGCCACTGAAACCTGCCCATCATGGGTGATCCTGGTGTCACAGCTTCCAGCATTACAGCAACACGCAAGCCACCATAGTACAAGAAACTGACAGATGGCTGGTGAAACTATCCTGCCTTTTTTATTTTTCCTTTACAGTAAGATATTGGTTGCTATGAGTCGGAATCGACTCGACGGCACTGGGTTTGGTTTTGGTTTGGTTTATTGGAGGAGAAAAAATCAGAGATGTGGACTTTGCCCAGAGATAAGCAAATCAAGTTTTCTTTGATATATTGGAACATAACTAGGGAAGGGAAAACCCTGGTGGCGTAGTGGTTAAGTGCTATGGCTGCCCACCAAAGGGTCGGCAGTTCGAATCCTCCAGGCGCTCCTTGGAAACTCTATGGGGGCAGTTCTACTCTGTCCTATAGGGTTGCTAATGAGTCGGAATTGACTCAACAGCACTGGGTTTTTTGGGGGGTTAACTAAGGAAGGAGATGGGATCCTTTCATTTACATGTGTGTATGTGTCTCCATAATATTTTTGAAACCGTGTTATTAAACATTGATATGAAGTACCAACTGACCCAACATTTCACGTGAATCATCTGAGAATGGAAATAGTGTTACCAGATTATCCAGGTGCTAAGCAATCTGTACATGAGAATACGACCATCTCTTTCGATGAAATTCACATTGGAATGCTTGTGTGATGCAGTGCAAGGGAATTGCATTACAAAAAGGAGGCTATTGAAAATGGAGAAAAGGAACTCTGACAAGGAGTTTATCATAACCTAGTTCAGATTAAGCCAAAAAGTCTGCTAAAACATGTCACTCGTTTAAGAGACAGTAAAATACCTAGTTGAGGACAGGCTCAACCATGTGGATCACAACTCCAAACATGAAGTGCAAAGCAAGGAAAATTGTTTTCAAAAGCCTATGCATTTTATTAGGCTTCATCTGATTTTACCACGAACCAATTTATGTACTATGTGTAATGTTGAATTACTGGTTTAACAAGTTTGGTTGTCTCTTACGCCTAGAGCTTCCGTGTTCAGAGCTTTTATTGGAGGTTTCATTGATAATTACTGGTGATTGGAATGCAAAAGTTGGAAACAAAGAAGCAGGATCAGTAGTTGGAAAATACGGTGCTGCTGCTAAAAACGATGCCAGAAATCACATGATTGAATTTTGCAAGACCGATGACCTTTGCAGTGGAAATAACTTTTTCAACAGCATAAACAGCGACCACACATGTGGACCTCACTGGATGGAATACACAGGAATCAAATCAACTACATCCGTGGAAAGAGACGATGGAAAAGCTCAATATTATGAGTCAGAACAAGGGCAGGTGTTGACTGCAGAACAGAGTATCAATCGCTCCTTTGCAAGTTCAAGATGAAGCTGAACAAAATTAGAACAAGCCCATGAGAGCCAGAGTACAATCTTGAGAACATTCAACCTGAATTTAGAGACCATCTCAAGAACAGATGCGATGCATTGAACTCTAACGACCAAAGACCAGACAAGTTGTGCAGTGACATGAAGAACATCACATGTAGAGAAATCGAAAGGTCATTAAAAAGACAGGAAAGAAAGAAAAGACCAAAATGGATGTCAGAAGAGCCTCTGAAACTTGCTCTTGAACACAGAGTAGCAAAAGCAAAAGGAAGAAATGCTGAAGTAAAAGAGCTGAGCAGAAGAATTCAAAGGATGGTTAGAGAACACAAAGTATTATAATGAAATGTGAAAAGACCTGGAGTTGGAAAATAAAAAGGGAAGAACACACTCAGCATTTCTCAAGTAGAAAGAGCTGAAGAAAAAATTCCAGCCTCAGTTAGAATATTGAAGAATTCTATAGTAAAACTCATCTGGTCTTCTGTCATTAGTGTTCATTAGTGTTCACAGCATCAAAACTATTCTTGAGATGGTCTTAATCTAAATTCAGGTGGGATATACTTACTTGAGGTCGTATTTTGGCTCTTGTGGACTTGTTCTAATTTTCTTTGACATGAACTTGCATATGAGTAATTGATAGTCTGTTTCACAGTTGGCCCCTGTCCTTGTTCTGATATTAAGCTTTTCCATCGTCTCTTTCCACAGATGTAGTCAATCTGATTCCTGTGTATTCCATCTGGTGAGGTCCATGTGTATAGTCACTGTTTACGTTGGTGAAAAAAGGTATTTACAATGAAGAAGTTGTCGGTCTTGCAAAATTCTATCAAACGATCTATGGCATCGTTTCTATCACCAAGGCCATATTTTCCAACTACCAATCATTCTTTGTTTCCAACTTTTGGATTCCAATAGCCAGTAATTATGGATGCATCCTGACTGCATGACTGATAAATTTCAGACTGCAGAAGTTGTAAAAATCTTCAGTTTCTTCATCTTTGACCTTGGTAGTTGGTGTGTAAAGTTGAATAATTGTCATGTTAACAGATCTTCTTTGTAGGCATATGGAAATTTTCCTATCACTAACAGTGTTGTACTTCAGAATAGATCTTGAAATATACTTTTTGATGATGAATCCAACATCATTCATCTGGCTGAAAGCAGAGAATACCAGAAAGATGTTTACGTGTGGTTATTGACTACGCAAAGGTATTCGACTGTGTGGATCATAACAAATTACAGATAACATTGAGAAGAATGAGAATTCCAGAACACTTAATTCTGCTCAAGAGGAACATGAACATAGATCAAGTGGCCATCATTCGAACAGAACAAGGGGTTACTGCATGGTTTAAAGTCAGGAAAGGTGTGTGTCAGGGTTGTATCTTTTCACCATACTTATGCAATCTGTACACTTATTCAAATAATCTAAGAAACTAGACTATATGAAGAAGAATGGAGCACCAGAATTGGAGGAAGCCTCATTAACAACCTGCATTATGCAGATGACACAACCTTGCTTGCTGAAACTGAGGAGGGCTTGAGGCACTTACTGCTGAAGAGAAAAGACCATAGCCCTCAGTATGGATTGTACATCAACATAAAGAAAATAAAAATCCTCACAATAGGGCCAATAAGCAACATCATGACAAGTGGAGAAAAGACTGAAGTTGTCAAGGACTTCATTTTACTTGGATCCACAATCAACACCCATGGAAGCAGCAGTCAAGAAATCAGACCATGCATTGCACTGGGCAAATCTGCTGCAAAAGACCTCTTTAAAGTGTTAAAAAGCAAGATGCCATTTTAAGGACTAAGGTGTGCCTGACCCAAGCCATGGTGTTTTCAATAGCCTCACATGCATATGAAAGCTGGACAATGAACACGGAAGACCAAAGAAGAATTGATGCCTTTGAATTATGGTGTTGAAGAAGAGTATTGAATATACCACGGACTGCCAAAACAAAGAACAAATCTGTCTTGGAAGAAGTATAACCAGAGTGTTCCGTAGAAGTGAGGATGGTGAGACTTTATCTCACATAGTTTTGACATGTTATCAGGAGGGATCGGTTCCTAGAGAAGGACATCAAGCTTGGTGCAGTAGAGGCTCAGTGAAAAAGAGCAAGACCCTCAACAAGATGGATTGATACAGTTTCTGCAACAATGGGCTCAAGCATAACAATGATCGTGAGGATGGTGCGTGACTGGGCAGGGGTTCCTTCTGTTGTACATAGGGTCATTGAGTCAGAACTGACTTGACTGCACCTAACAACAATGTGTGCAAAAAATTGAACAATGTAGGAAGCATCTAAAAAAATAGAAGGAATACACAAAGTCACTGTACCAAAAAGAATCGGTCGACGTTCAAGCATTTCAGGAGGTAGCGTATGATTAAGAACCAATGGCACTGAAGGAAGAAGTCCAAGCTGCATTGAAGGCACTGGTGAAAAACAAAGCTCCAGGAATTGATGGATACCAACTGAAATGTTTCAACAAACAGATGCAACACAGGAGGTGGTCACTCATCTATGCCAAGAAATTTGGAAGACAGCTATCTGGTCAACTGACTGGGAGAGATCCATATATACGCCTATTTCAAAAAAAAGATGATCCAATGGAATGTGGAAAGTATTGCACAATACCATTAATATCACAGGCAAGTAAAATTATGTTGAAGATAATTCAAAAATGATTGCAGCAGTACATCAAAATGGAACTGACAGAAATTCAAGCTGGATTCAGAAGAGAATGTGGAACAAGGGATATCATTGCTGATGTCAGATGGATCTTGGCTGAAAGCAGAGAATACCAGAAAGATGTTTACCTGTGTTTTGCTGACTATGCAAACGTATTCGACTGTGTGGATCATAATATACTATGTGTAACATTGCAAAGAATGGGAATGCCAGAACACTTAATGGTGCTCATTGTGGAACCTGAACATAGATCAAGTGGCAGGGCTCCAGCTCTAGAGAAAGGCTCTCTCTCATTGTTGGCTTTGGGGAAAGGTCCTTGTTTCTTGGTTCCTTGGTGATCTTCATCTGCTGTGACATCTATCTTCCTGCATCTCTGCTTATTCAATCTTCTTTTATGTTTGAAAAGACATCAACTGGAAACATACCCGACACTAATACTGTTTCATGAACATAAAAAAGAAAACCCATTCTCAAATGGGATTATAAAACCAAAAAACCAAACCCAGTGCCGTCGAGTCAATTCCAACTCATAGCAACCCTATAGGACAGAGTAGAACTGCCCCATAGAGTTTCCAAGGAGTGCCTGGTGGATTCAAACTGCTGACCCTTTGGTTAGCAGCTGTAGCACTTAACCACTATGCCACCAGGGTTTCCAAACAGGATTATAACCACAGGTATTTTGAAGAATAGGAATTCCAGAACACTTAATTGTGCTCATATGGAACCTGTACGTAGACCAAGAGGCAGTCATTTGAACAAAACAAGGGGATACGGCATGGTTTAAAGTCAAGAAAGGTGTATGTCACCTTCAAGACTAAGGTCCACCTGACCCAAACCTTGGTGTTTCAATCACCTCATATGTATGCGAAAGCTGGATGATGAATAAGGAAGACTGAAGAAGAATTGACACCTTTGAATTGTGGAGCTGGCAGACAATATTGAATAAACCATGGACTGCCAAAAGAATGAACAAAGCTGCCTTGGAAGAAGTACAACCAGAATGCTCCTTACAAGCAAGAATGGCGAGACTACGTCTCACATACTTTGGGCATGTTATCAGGAGGGATCAGTGCCTGGAGAAGGACATCATGCTTGGTAGAGGGTCAGTGAAAAAGAAGATGGTCCTCAGTGAGACGGAATGACACAGTGGCTGCAACAATGGGCTCGAGCGTAACAATGATTGTGAGGATGGCACAAGGACTGGGCAGTGTTTCGTTCTGTTGAACATAGGGTCACTATGAGCTGGAACTGACTCGATGGCACCTAACAATAACAATGTGTGCCAGGCATTGGCTGTGGTTTGATGCCTCATCAAAGTGGAAACTTCTGGAATAGGGTAGATGGTTTCTGGGAAAGCTGTAAAAGTGGCCCTCGTGTCTAAGTGAAGTACCAGTAACTACTGGCGTGGCTATTAAGAGGCAAGTAAATAACTAGCTTGTCCTTAAAGTCAGTGTGATTGGTGCTGGGGGAATATCATTCATTCACAGTGTGAGCCCATGTGTGTTAGAGGAGAACTGCACTCCATAGTGTTTTCAATGGCCAAGTTTTGGAAAAGTCAATCACTGGGCCTTTCTTCTAAGGCAGTGCTGTGTGGACTCTAACGTTTTGGTTAGCAGCTGAGCACGTTAACCTTTTGTGACACCCAGGGACTCCAGGCCTAGGGAAACCCAAACCAACCTGAACCAGTTGTCCTCAAGTCAATTCCAAGTCATGGTAACCCCATGTGTATAGACTAGGACCACTCCATAGGGTCTTCAGGGCTGTGATCTTTTGTAAGCAGACTGCCAGGCCTTTCTTCCAAGGCACCTCTGGGCTCAAACTGCCAACCTCTTGGTTAGTAGTCAAGTGTTTAACCATTTGCACCACCCAGAAACTCCTTCAGGCCTAGGAAAAGGCGGATTAAATCAGCACATCAGAGCCCAAACCCAGTACCGTCAAGTCGATTCCGACTCATAGCGACTCTATAGGACAGAGTAGAACTGCCCCATAGAGATTCCAAGGAGCGCCTGGTGGATTCGAACTGCCGACCCTCTGGTGGGCAGCTGTAGCACTTAACCACTACGCCACCAGGGTTTCTGCACATCAGAGCAAGGATATGTAAAGTCAGTTAAGTCCTCCCAGTGGCTCTCTCTTCAAACAGTAACTGGTTAAACAATGCTTTCTTAGATGGGTTAATCCATTCCATGGGAGGGGGCTTTCTCAACAGAGGAAGTTTAGGAAAGCTAAACTCAGCTAAAGGAGCCCTTGTGGCAAAGTGGTTTAGCACTCAGCTGCTAACCAAAAGCCTGGCAATTCGAACTTACCCGCTAGCTCTGCGGGAGGAAAGACTGGGCGATCCGTTCCCATAAAGGCTACAGCCTAGAAAACTCTATGGAAGAGTTCTACTCTGTCACATGGGGTCACTATGAGTCAGAATCAACTTGATGGCACACAATGACAAACCATAACAACACACTCCGCTAGGCAGAAGCGGGCAAGGTCTGTTTAAACAGGATCCTCTCCCTGTTGTGGAATTGCTACCTGGGTCTGGATGACAGGAGCCTACCTGACCATCCAGCCATGCCCCACGCTCACTCTTATTCACCTGGCTAGCTCTGAGGATGACGCAAAGGCTCCAGACATTTGAAAACATTATGGCTACACATCTATTTTTAAATTAGCTCTTCATTATTATTATTCAATTCCTACTGAAAGCATTTATTGACTTAAATTAACAACTTGCCACTTGGGTTTGGACCCTGGTCTGTGTAGGCTTGGCTAGTGCCAAGTTACTCCCAAGAAGGGTTTGCTTTCGATCAGGGAGCAGAAGAACCTGATCTCTCGGTCTGATGTGCGGAAACTGCCTAGAGCAGTGGTTCTCATGTGGCGGAGGGGCGAGATTTCGTCCTCAGGGACATTTGGCAACTGTTGTTCGGAAACATTTTTGGTTGTCACAATTGGGGTGGGGGTGGGCATCTAGGAATGCTGTTGAACATCCTCCAGCACAGAGGACAGCCCCCACAACAAAGAATTATTCAGCCCAAAGTGTCAACAGTGCTGAGACTGAGAAGCCCTGTCCTAAACGTCACCCTGTGGAGCACCTGAGGGGTCTGGGGAGGGTGAAGCAGCTCAGGCAGACTGAGTGCCTGACTTGTTGTGCTCATCTGCCTCTAGACTCCAACCCCATCAGTGTTGGAGGCTCTGCTCCAGCCAAGAACAGTGCGATCAAACACCCCATGCCATCAAAACAGGTATTTGCTGTGTGGTGCAAATGGTTAACATGCTTGGCTGCAAACTGAAAGGCTGGTGGTTCAAGTCCACCCGGAGGTGCCTCAGAAGAAAGCCGTGATGATCTACTTCTGAAAAATAAGCCATTGAAAACTCTGTGGAGCCCAGTTCCACTCCAAGGAGTCCCCATGAGTCAGACTAGATGGCAACTGGTTTACCGTCAACAAGCTGGCAGTGCAAGGAGCCCTGGTGGTGCAACGGGTAAGTGCTTGGCTGCTAACCAAAAGGTTGGCTGTTCAAACCCAGCTAGTGACTCTGAGGGAGAAAGACCTGGCAATCTGCTTCTGTAAAGATTACAGCCTAAAAAATCCCTGTGACGTAGTTCTACTCTGTAGTACATGGAATCGCTGTGAGTCAGAATCGAAGGCACCCGACCATAAGAAGCTCTCAGTGCAGTAATTAAGCATCTAGAAGGAGTATTTCACAGTTCTGATCCGGGATGTGTGGAGTGGAGTGGGGCCCTCAGGAAGACAGGGGCTAGAGGGAGGGAGATGGGTACAAAGGGTTACCAAGCTATCTGCACATTCGGGGAAGGAAGCTGGTCATCGTACCTCCTTCCCCACAGCGGACAGAGCGGGAAGATGAGCCAGGATGTCTTACGACGGGGACCAGTGCGAAGCCCATCGATGGCTGCATTGATTGTACGTTGATGGCTACAGCATCCTGAGAAGAAGCCCTTGGTTTGGACCAACGGTTCTTTAAAATCTCATCAGCCTTGGTTAACCTCTGCCCACAGAGAGCTGACAGCTCAGCAGAGGGCTGATGGAGTTGGGAAAGAAACCAAATTTCACTCCTGGATCAATTCATTTCTCCCATTCTCATTTCTAAGTTTGTCTAAGATAAGCACTGGCAATGTCTTTGCAGATAACAATCTGCCTTTAAACTCTGTGATAGATTTGGTGAAAATCAACAAAAGAGAAGAAAACCTCTGACTCCATCGCCCCCACAGCCTCGGCAACCATTAAGAGCAGCCACAGGCATCCCTAAGAGCAGCCTTGGTTCCACTCTTGGTTAAACACTGGCTTTGAGAAGAGTTCATATTTAATTTATGTGCTGCAATGTCACTCAGATTTTTTAATCACAGGGTCCTTTCCTTCCGCCATCCTCTCTACCTCTCTGGCTAAACCACGACAAAACAACAAAGCCCTTGGAAACTGTAGCAGCGTATCTTATCAGCGTGCTGTTAGTTTTTGTCCAAGTTCTGACCTTTACTCTCTTGCAGGATTTCTGCAGTGCTTCAGAACTAGAATGAAAGGCATGCAAGGGAAAGATTGATGTGGTGGGTGTTTGTTCATTATTTCAGAAGTATGTACTGGGTGTCTCCTGTGTACGAGGCACTGTGCTAGGCATTGGGAACAGACTGATGATGACAATATCACAGGTGCCTGGCACAGGGGTTCAGAGTCTGCATTCTGGAATGCAATGGTCTGGGTTCAAATCTTGGTTCTGCTACTTATTATGATACTAGGTGGGTTGCTCAATCTCTCTCATCTTCAGTTCCTTTATCTATAAAATGGAGCGGGGGGGATAATGGTTTCTGTCTGCTAGATTTGTTAGGAGGATACAATGAATCAATAAATGTGAAGTTCATATAGTTACATCTGGCACACAGGGGGCCCTCAGTAAAGGTGTGCTATCATTATTGTCAGAAACCCTGCTGACATAGTGGGTAAGAGCTATGGCTACTACCCAAAAGGTTGGCAGTTGAAACCTACCAGGCGCTCCTTGGAAACCCTATGGGGCAGTTCTACTCTGTCCTATAGGGTCACTATGAGTCAGAATCAACTCGATGGCATCCGGGTTTGTTATTATTGTCAAAGACTACAGCCTTCAGTATGGATTATATCTCAGCATAAAGAAAACAAAAATCCTCACAACTGGACCGCTAAGCAACATTATGATAAATGGAGAAAAGATTGAAGATGTGAAGGACTTCATTTTACTTGGATCCACAATTAACACCGATGGAAGCAGCAGTCAAGAAATCAAAAGATGCACTGCATTGGACAAATCTGTTGCAAGAGACCTCTTTAAAGTGTTAAAAAGCAAAGATGTCACTTAAAAGACTAAGATGAGCCTGACCCAAACCATGGTGCTTTTAATCACCTCATATGCATGTGAAAGCTGGACAATGAATAAAGAAGACAGAAGAAGAATTGATGCCTTTGAATTCTGGTGTTGGTGAAGAATATTAAATATACCATGGACTGCCCAAAGAATGAACAAATTTGTCTTGAAAGAAGTATAGCCAGAACGTTCCTTAGAAGCAAGGATGGCAAGACTTTGTCTCACATACTTTGGACATGTTATCAAGAGGGACCAGCTCCTGGAAAAGGACACCGTGCTTGGTAAAGTAGAGGGTCAGCGAAAGAGGAAGACCCTCAATAAGGTGGATTGACGCAGTGGCTACAGCAGTGGGCTGGAGCATAACAACGATTGTGAGAATGGCAGAGGACCGAGCAGTGTTTCACTTCGTTGTACATTGGGTTGCTATGAGTTGGAACTGACTCCACACCACCTAACGACAACAACAACAACAACAACATTATTATCATTGTCCCTGGGTGGCAGAGAGGTTATGTG
The DNA here is from genome assembly GCF_024166365.1 of Elephas maximus indicus. Classification (NCBI taxonomy): domain Eukaryota; kingdom Metazoa; phylum Chordata; class Mammalia; order Proboscidea; family Elephantidae; genus Elephas; species Elephas maximus. Next base: position 233,196,232 of record NC_064819.1, read on the forward strand.
CTCAGCTATAAACCAAAAGGTTGGAGGTTCAAGTCTACCCAGAGGCACCTAGGAAGAAAGACCTGGTGCTCTACTTCCAAAAGATCACAGCCATTGAAAACCCTACGGAGCACAGTTCTACGCGGAAACACTTGGGGTCACCATGAGTCAGAATTGACTCTGTAGTACCTGGCTTATTGGTTATCATCATTGCCATGTATTAGAGGTATGCCATCACCTCAGTGTCCCCGATGACCTCTGCAGGTTACTGCCACCCCCGAGTCTAAGGAATTTCACTGCCCAGCTTCATATCACCATGAAGCCCAAAGGACTCCCCTCTTCACCTCTCCTGGGTAGAAATGGCCAAGAAATGCCTATTAGGTACAGCCCAAGTTCAGAAGGGAGAGATCTGTGCCAACCACAGTAACCAAACTGCTTCATTTGAAGGGAGAAGTTAATCTCATTTGGGATTAAAATAGGAAAGAAGAACTTGCTAAATTTCTTATCCCAAGGTCAGAGAAGGAGAACAGGGTGGTTTTCCTGACGAACCTTGTCATGTGGATACATATAATTTCTATCCTGAAGGTACAAATTAAGTAGGGAGAAATAATCCTGCCAAGAGGAGCTTCATGACATCAGGAAATACAGACAGAAAGTACTGCATCTAGGTTCTAACGTGCTTCACGCTGAGTATTTAATTCTCCATTAACTTTCAGAGTGAATTTTTATTTCGATAAAAGACTGGCTGAAAGCTGCAAAGGGTCAAAACCTGCTTGTGGTATGAGACACAGACTTGCAATGTGCTCTGGGAGATCTAGCTCTAAATGACAAAAGGATGGCCAATTACCCAATGGACATATAATGTGGGGGGAGGAGGGAGATTTTCTTTTATAAAATGCTACCCTCTGAGTAGAGGTCTACAGGTAATTCACTATTGGAGGGACCCTTGGGAGATCATCTCTCTCAGCTTCTGCTTTACAGAAAGCAAATACACAAGCCTTTCACAACTATCCCAGTCTCCCCACCCAGACCCAGGGCCATCGAGTCGATTCTGACTCATAGCGACCCTATAGGACAGGGTAGAACTGCCCATTAGAGTTTCCAAGGAGCGCCTGGCAGATCTGAACTGCCAACCCATTGGTTAGCATCCTTAGCACTTAACCACTATGCCACCAGGGTTTCCCCCTCTGTCTCCAGGGACAGAAATCCCAGTCCCACCCATTTAGTTTATCAACAAATGTTTATTGACACCAGCCATATGCTCAACCAGTGTGGAAGATAGAAGAAAAATGGACAACAGTCAATTACAACCCACTCTTTCCCTCTGCGCCCAACAGCATCTACCAATAAAGTCGCTCAGTGAAGAAACATCTAGTGTCCTCAGTGTGAGCCAATAGATGCCTGAATCAAAATTAATACCTCTTCTTTGCAGGGGCTGCTTCCACAACCATCTCTTCTGCTAGATCCTGAACTTCCTTAGGGAAGAAATGTTTTCCTATCTATTGCTTTATTCATAATATATAGTGCCTGACACATGATACTCAACACTGATTGTTGAATGATGAATGAATGGATGGATAGATGGAGGAATGATTTATGTATATATGTACGCATGTATGTAGGTCTGTGTGAATAAATGAATGAATGGTGATTGAAAGGTAAGACTTAGCATAAAAGGTAAAGTAGAGCAAGCCAGATTGAAGGAGCAGAATGAAGACAAAAATAAAACAGGAAATCTTGATGGAGCAGGAGAACCTCTTGGAGAATAAAGGAAGACAAGTTAGAAAGATTGTTCCATGGTCACATTCACCAAAAATTGCTCTTATTTTGAGATATTTCCTCTTATTCAGTCATTAGAAGAAAATGGAAATCACCCAGGTGAAGTATCTCCCTTTAAAACCTTCAGATACTTGAAAACGGTAATTTTTTAAACTGTGTCTAGTTTGTGTACGCTTGAGTCCCCAGCACCTGGCATATGACAGGTGCATGATAAATATTTTTCAAAGAATGAGTTCATGCTCTAAGCTTCTGCTTTCCTGGGGCCTTGGCAGGGATTGCAGGGCTTCCCTAGCCCATGCCTGAAGCCAGATTTCAGAGTACCAAGGCTTGCTTCCCAGGCTGATTCTGTCTTAGACAAAGATCAGGGAATTAGAGTCACCTAAGCTCTGGGTAATGTTAGGTGATTATTAAGCCACTCTTGATCACACGTTTCTCCAAGCCTTTAGCGTCAAAATCCATTCAGAAGTGTGACTGTAGCTTCTTCCCATACTCATTAGACCTCCTTTCCAGAATACAGCAGATTGCACAAAATGAAATAAATTTGCCAAATGCTCATCTGAGCATGCCACGATTTAAAGCCATGGCAACGGTATGGATTAGGATGATGTCGTGGAAGATTTTAGGGTTTCCTCTCCCCACATTTCTTATTTAAAGTCTGATTTACATCGGGCCTTTAGTTCTTGATCTTCAACTCAAATGCAGTTGAGTTAGAAAGGATTCTGTCTTCTAACTCACACAGCCTTCTAACAGTCATTCTTGTTCTGATTTAAAAAATAAATAAATGAACCTGACCATGAACTGGTATCTACTTGTTCTTCCAACAGCACAGAGGATACCTGCCCCATTTCTCTCCCAAAGACTGGCTTCACCCTGTTGGTACAAGAGCCTTGAACCATGATCCATCTCTTATCTTCTGCCCTAGAATCTGGGACACCCTGGCCTTCTTCCCCTTGAATTGGTTGCCTCTTCTCCTTTAAAACCTCTTTGTCATCACAAAGCCATTTTTCATTGTATTCTCCTCAGGTTAGATCCACCTCCTTTTCCCCTCTCCCTTTTTACTTGCTCTAGCCTCTTGCCAGCTCTAGGTGGCTGTCTGTTCATCTACACATTCTGCCACCCTTGCTTAGTGGATTTTAACCTCAAGAGCACAGCCTCGAGAAAAGAATAACCTCTACTTTGTTGGCAAATGTCACAGATGAAAGTTCAGAATCTTGCAAAATGAAATCACAGTCGAGGGGTGACTGACTCCTACTCTGGAACCCATTTCCTTGGCATTACCCTACGTGGCTTGGTCACAGGACCCTGAATTTGCTTTGCATCCATCTCTAGCTCCTTTTACCTTCTCTAGGTTGCTGCAAATTCTTTGTTTAAACTTTACTCAGGGCCCACATATAGAAAAACATTTTGTTGTTGTTTTGCTTCCAAATGGTTCTTGCTACTTCTCCTTTAAACTCCATTTCCATTATGCTTTTTGTTGTGAAATTCTAGGTCTGGAAACTGCTTTCAGAGTGTGACTGGCTCACACACTTTCATGGCTGTGGACCATGTGGGAAGTCCACACCCTTTGTGGCCCAGTGGTTAAGTGTTCACCTGCTAACCAAAAGGTTGGCAATTGGAATCCACCAGCTGCTCCTTGGAAACCCTGTGGGGCAGGCAGTACTACTCTGTCCTACAGGGTCACTATAAGTTGGAATCGACTTGATGACAATGGGTTTTTGATTCTGTGGGCCACTTCAGACTAGCACAAGTAACTTCGCACATCTCCTTTCCAGAACTCTTAGAAAACATCGAACACCTACAATCCAACCACTTCTCCGTGTCACAAACACGTCCTTTTCAAAATGAGTGTCTTATCTTTTGAAGGACACTTTTCTATGATTTATGCCCTTTAAGTAATTCTCTTGTCTTTAACTTCATTTAGCTCCAGTTAGTTTTGTTCCAAGCGATTTAGCTCCCATTTTCAGATAACTTTTATATCTGTATACTTAAGACTTCTTGCACTATAATAAATTTTATGAAACATAGATAATAACATACTTTGATAATGATCTTGACAAGTAGCACTCATTAAAACTATATCTTCTTCCTGCTTCCACTCTTTAGGGTTACTCTGAGGTTTGTAAGTAATGCTTTTGGCTTCAGTAGTGGGAGGCATTGTGAGGACTAACTGACCTTCACGAATCTTTATCCAAAATTATAGGCAATTTTAAGAATTGAGGATGAGATTATTACTGATTTATTTTGTAGACACTAATCTGTCCCATAGGGTCACTCAGTTGGAACTGACTCAATGACAATGGATTTAATCTGGTAATTTAGGAGCCCTGGTGGTGCAAACCCTGGTGGCATAGTGGTTAAGTGCTACGGCTGCTAACCAAAGGGTTGGCAGTTCAAATCCACCAGGCGCTCCTTGGAAACTCTATAAGGCAAGTTCTACTGTGTCCTATAGGGTCGCTATGAGTCAGAATTGACTCGACGGCACTGGGTTTGGTTTTACGGTTTGGTGGTGCAAACAGTTAAGCGCACACCTACTAATAAGAAGATCGGCAGTTCAAAACCCACCTAGTGGCTCTACAGGAGAAACACCTGGTGATCTGCTTCTATAAAGATTACAGGCTAGGAAACACTCTGGAGCAGTTCTACTCCGTCACGGGGTTGCCATGAGTCAGAATTGACTCGACAGTACCTAAGAATAACAGGAAGTTTCTACAAAGGAATTCCTTTTTCTCTCCTCCTGTCTACTCTCAGGAGCCTTGGTGGCACAATGGTTAAAGCACTATGGAGCAGTTCTTCTGACACACATGGGGTCGCTGTGAGTCGGAACCAACTCAACGACACCTAACAACAACAATCCGGTAATTTGGGATGCCCATCAAAAGCATGGTGTCCCTTGTCAAACGTTGCCTCAGGTGTACTGAATAGAAGTGGTAGTTTACCTGGCTCCTATTAATAGACCCAATCGGACTATCTCTTCCTAACAGATGCATTATTTGACTCTAATATTTAACCCTGAATACTGCTAGGTAGATAATTATTTTCTCCCATGTTTCTTTTTTAATTTTTTTCCAGAAAATCAATCCTTTTACTCTCCACTGAGAATATTGAGAACATTCAGTAGTTTTAACTGAGGATTCTGTCTGCCCCTCCTCTCCGGATGCTACACACACACACACACACACACACACACACACACTTTCTTACTCCCTTTCTCAAGGTTTTTTTTTTTTTTTCCAATGAGGATCATTTTAGGATGCTGGCTAACCATCACAGATAGGTTAACTCCTTCACAGTTTTGGAAAACAGCAGGTCCATCAGCCCTCACCGTGATGAGGGTGACCAACATGGGTAACCAACATGAAGACAACACACGAAGCGAACAATGGTGAATCGCGCTGGCTAGTTCCCACTCGTTACCCACTCATACTTGTTGAACTTAGACCTTGTGCTAAATAAGTTCCAACTAGAGCAAAGACTTATCTTTTAAGAACTTGGACGTTTAGGCAAACCCGGGCCAGCGATCATATAATTATCAGTGTTTACGTCCAAACACCTTCTCAAACTTTATTCCAAGCATCTCGCCTCCTACAAAGAAGGGCTCTTTCCCCTTAAGCTGATCACGCATTAACATCCTATCTTGAGAAACCTTTGAGTTTTTATAAAAAGACTGAAATTGAAGCCTTCCGAGAACATCAAAGCTCTCCTTTTTAAATTCCTAGATATGATGGAGAAATTCATAGGCAGCACATTAGGTAAATAAAGAGGTAATTACCAAGGCCCGTTTCCTTGACAACCCCCCTCCCCCAGCCCTCCTGCCTTTGGGAAAAACCAAAATGAAAGTGAGGAGGGGTAGCCACCCAGGCAGACTGGGCGGTAGCAACCCTAAACCATCGCAAACACAGAAAGCACCACACTCCCAACCAGACACATGCATCCATTTCTACCGGGGCTGCGTTCGGTGTGGTATTTTTGTGGTTGCCATAGAAACCCCAGAGACGGAAGAACATGTTGCACGACACAGAAGCGACCAGTCTGTAACAGGAACCATCACCCAGCGCAGAGAAAAGGCTTCAGCCCGGGGTGGGGAGGTAATAAATGACGCCCAGCGCAGCAGCTGGAGATCACCACGCGGGCAGGCACGCTCGGCCGGCCGAGCGCAAAGCGACAGTCCCTTTGTGCCGGCAGATCAGCCTTCTCGGCCTCCCGGGCGCCGCGCCCGCATCCTCACCGTCCCTGCGGCCGCCGCCCGCCCAGCCCCCTGCCTCTGTCCCCGGGCGCGCCTCCCCTGCCCGGCGCCCCGAGCCCGGGAGAAGAGGAGAGGGACCAGGGGACGCAGCTCGGCCACGCCCGGAGCGCAGCGGCCCGCCGATGGCACGGTGGCACCTACCTCGTGTCCGGCTGCCTGGACGCCTGCACTTAGGGAGCAGACAGGAGCAGGCTGGGCCCCAAACTGCCACTAGTTTCTGGAGCTGTAAGTCAGCCAACACTGGACGGAAAACGCGAGACTCCACCCACGGGGTGGGCCCTTCGGAGGGGAAAAAAGTGGTCCTCGCTGACGTCTCTCCCCGCCCATGTCACTTCCTTTTAAAGCTCCACTTTGGCAGTTACCGGGAGGGGAGAGCGAGCGGTGTAACGTGAGTCACTCCCTGCCCCTTCCCATTAGTGCGAGCAAGTGCTGCAGTGGACTCACGTTTGCAGCCTCCGGCTCTGGAGCCTGCTAGAATCCCCCACAACGCCGGCTCATGGCCTCTCTCCGGTCCCCAGTCTCCAGCCCTGTTGCATCCGCGGTGACAAGGCTCCTCCAGCCCGAGCGCCTAGCGACTCCAGCCCCGTCCGCATGCTGACCAGGGACTCGTCCTCCAACCGCACTGACTGAATTCAGCCAGTGGGCGACCCAGCCATGTGTTTTGTAAAATCCCCGCACCCCAGCCTCCCCGTGCCTCCCCCGGGGACCCTGCGCTGGGAAGAGATCGCTGCACTCACAAAAGCCCCAAGCACCTTCCACTAAACGACACTCCAAACTCAAGGAATCTGAGATGCTAAGGCTTCAGATGCAAGAAGCTTGGAGATCGATGTATTTCCTCCCTCCAAACCCAGGCGCCAAGGTCGAGCGCCAGTGCACACACGTGGCGCTTCCACAGGGTGGTGGAGAGGTGCTGGGAGAAACCTTTAGTAAGGATAACCAGTGGCAGCCCAACTGTAAAAGACGGTGGGCAGTGAAAACTCCAGAAATGCCAGCTTTCCAACATTTCTAGAAATTTATTTTATTTCAAAAGAAGTAAGGTGTGTTCCCTTCAAATGTTCACTATTACACCCAGGTTCACAAGTAATATTTGAGGATTTGCACATTCACTCCTCTCTTTAGATGATTACAGTCTACAGGGGAAGAACGAAATGTGTTCAAAAGTAATTATAACACGTTGCAGAATTACTAAGAGCTCCCAAAATGCTCAAAACAGTATGTCCTGGGGACGGAGAGGACGGAAAGTGTTCTTTTTTTTGCTTGTGCTGGGGGAAAAGGCATTCGTAATTCAGGAAACGGGGTTTGGACTGAGTGCTAAGGGTGCGTGATTAGAGAGAGGACCCTAAAGCAAGGATTTGGTGAGGGTGGGGGGAGGAGCGGGGTAGAGGACATCTGAGGCTTCAAAAAGGATCGGAATAGTAAAACCATTTGCCGCGATGGCTTATTTTGATATCCGTGTGAAAATAAATTAGACCATATAGTAATGGCTATAAAAGACATTTATGAGAACTTTCTTGTAGCCAATGCAATTTTTTAAAAAGTTCTCTCTCATAACTTTTCAAATGATGTTTTAAAACCCGTTGGTTTCAAGGTTTGGTGGAAACTTCCAAGGGTTTTTCAAAGTACTTTTCATATAGAGTTAGTTTTTCATTTTTAAATTCTGAATGGGAATTTTATTTCAGAATCTGAAAAGTTGCATAAATTTGTGCTGTATTTGTTATGTGTACAGTTAATGACTTCAATGGAAACGATGTGAAATAAAATGTTTGGGCAATTGCAACTCTTATTCCCATCTCAGTGTTTTGTTTGTCTTCGTTCCATTATTATGATTGTTATTATGCTTATCTTTGCCTACCTCAATGATGTTGCTCGTAGTTGCAATTAATGCAGAAATATAGCTGAGAAATACGGAAGAAAAAAATGACCCCTTGTAAACATTAAAAACAGACAGTCCAACATTCATGGATTAAATCCTATGTACTTTGATCAGAGCCCCATTTAGAACCCATCTTTAATTAAAATAGAATTGTAACAATTCAATTAAACAAATATTTATTGAGCATCCTGTTAGCTTGCTGAAGATACAAAAAGGCAAATAAGAGGTGGACTTTGGCCTGGGGCTGCTCAAAGTCTTAGGAAAGAAAGAAACATGTAAACAAATAAGATACAATGTAATGGAGGCAATAATTGAAGTATTTACAAGGTTCAGAGGTGGTCAGAGAATGCGAAAAGGGGGGTAGGAGAGTTACGCCTTCTGTCCACATAGTTTCTTAAAAGCTCATAGCCAACTGTATAAGAGGTGGGGTGGGCACTACATTCATCAGTGCTAGTGTAAGAAACAAATGTAGGGGAGAAAGAAACAGTTTTTTTAAAAAGATACAAGCCATAACCTGCTGACTCAAAAAAAAAAAAAAAAAAGCATACATAAATAGTAGATAAACAAAAAAAAGAAGCAACCTCACATAAAAATACAAATTCAAAGGAGGAGATAATTTCTTTGGCTATCAAACTGTCAAACATTAAAAAAGAAAGAAAGAAAGAAAGAAAAGATGCACAGTATAGGGGAAGACGCTGTGAAATGAACACTCCCCCACCTTGCTGATGCTGGTAAACTGGTGCAATCTATCTGGAAGTTAATTAAATAAGATGTACCGTGAGACTGCTGAGCCAGAATCAACACCAGGGCAACTGATTTCATTTTATCATGAGACTTTGAAATGTTCGCATACTTTGATCTAGAAATTCCATCCACGATAATTAAAATCAATAAACTCAGCCACCACTCGTCTGTCCCTTTGTCATCCTGTGTTGGTTTGCTTGCTGCTGTGATGCTGGAGGCTATGCCACCAGTATGTCAAATGCCAGCAGGGCCCCCCATGGTGGACAGGATTCAGAAGAGCTACTTCCCCAAGATAGAATTGACCATAATGATGTGACTAGAGTAAACCTATAGGACATTCATTTGCTGATATAGCGTGACTTGAGATGAAACAGCTGCAAATATCCATTAATAATCAGAAAGTAGAATGCACGAAGTATGACTCTATGAAAATTGTAAGTCGTCCAAAAATGAAATGGAACACGTAAAGATGCCTAGGTACTAGTGAGCTGAAATAGATGGGTATTGGTCATTTTGAATCAGACAACCATGTTGTTTGTTATTAGGTGCTGTTGAGCTACTTCCTGCTCATAGCAACCCCATGTATACAACAGAATGAAACACTGCCTGGTCCTGTGCCATCCTCACAATCATTGTTATGCTTGAGCCCATTGTCCAACACACTGTGTCAATCCATCTCATTGAGGGTCTTCCTCTTTTTCGCTGACCCTCTGTTTTACCAAGCATGATGTCCTTCTCAAAGGACTGATCCCTCCTGAAAACATGTCCAAAGTACCTGAGGCAAAGTCTTACCATCCTTCTGCTAAAGCGCATTCTGGCTGTACTTCATCTAAGACAGATTTGTTTTTCTGGCAGTCCATGACATATTCGATATTCTTTGCCAACACTATACATTTAAAGGTATCAATTCTTCTTCAGTCTTCCTTATTCATTGTCCACTTTCACATGTATATGAGGCGATTGAAAACACCATGGCTTGGGTCAGGCACACTTTAGTCCTTACAGTGACATCTTTGCTTTTTAACACTTCAAAAAAGTTTTTTTTGCAATATGTCCTTTGATTTTTTGACTGCTGCTTCCATAGCCATTGATTGTTGACCCAAGTAAAATGAAATCCTTGATAACTTCAGTATTTTCTCTGTTTATCATGGTGTTTCTTATTTTTGTTTTCTTTATCTTGAGATGTAATCCATACTGAAAGCTGTAGTCTTTGATCTTCTTCAGTAAGTGCTTCAAGTCCTCTTCACTTTCAGCAAGCAAAGTTGTGTCATCTGCATAGCGCAGGTTGTTAATGAGTCTTCCTCCAATCCTGATGCCCCATTCTTCTTCATATAGTCCAGCTTCTCAGATTATTTGCTCGGCATACAGATTGAATAGGTATGGTGAAAGGATACAACCCTGATGCACAACTTTCCTGACTTTAAACCACGCAGTACCCCCTTGTTCTGTTCAAACGACTGCCTCTTGGTCTATGTATAGGTTCCTCTTGAGCTCAATTAAGTGTTCTGAAATTCCCATTCTTCACAATGGTATCCATAATTTGTTATGATCCACACAGTCAAATGCCTTTGCATAGTCAATAAAACATCAGTAAACATCTTTCTGCTTTCAGCCAGAATCCATCTGACATCAGCAATGATAATCCTTGTTCCACATCCTATTCTGAATCTGGCTTGAATTTCTGGCCATTCTCTTTTGATGTAGTGCTATAACCGCTTTCGAATGATCCTCAGTGAAAATGTTAACAATATTTTTTGATAATTTCCACATTCTCTTGGATCACCTTCCTTTGGAATGGGTACTAATATGGATCTCTTCCAGTCAGTTGACCAGGTAGCTGTCTTCCAAATTTCTTGACATAGACAAATGAGTACCTCCAGCACTGCATCTGTTTGTTAAAACATCCCAATTGGTATATTCCAGCAGTTCCTGGGGTCTTGTTTTTTGCCAATGCCTTCAGTGCAGCTTGAACTTCTTCCTTCAGTACCATCAGCTCCTGATCATATGCTACCTCCTGAAATGGTTGAACGTCAACCAAATCTTTTTGGTATAGTGACTCTGTGTCTTCCTTCCATTTTCTTTTGATGCTTCCTGAGATATTATATTTAATTTAATATTATCCCTGTAAATCCTTAGAATTGCAACTCAAGGCTTGAATTTTTTCTTCAGTTCTTTCAGCTAGAGAAATACTGAGTGTGTTCTTCTCTTTTGGTTTTCTATCTCCAGGTCCTTTCACATTTCATTTTTGGACAATCGTATGGTCTACAATGTTGGGAATGACAGACTGAAGAGGAATGGCATCATATTAGTTGTCAAAAAGAACATTTCAAGATCTATCCTGAAGTAAAACACTATCAGTGACAGGATAATATCCATACACCTATAAGGAAAACCAGTTAACATGGCTATCATTCAAATTTATTTAACAACCACTAGTGTTTTTTTTAGTGTCAAAAGTGAGGAAATTGAAGATTCTTACCAACTTCTTTAGTCTGAAATTGATCAACATGAAATCAAGATACACTGATAATTACTGGTAATTGGAATGTAAAAGTTAGAAACAAAGAAGAAGGATCGGTATTTGGAAACTATGGCCTTAGTGATAAAAACAACACAGGTGATCGCATGCTAGAATTTTGCAAACCAATGATTTATCCCTCACAAATACCCTTTTCAACAACACAAATGGTGCTGTACATGTGGACCTAACCAGATGGAATACACAGGAATCAAATCAACCGCATCCGTAGAAAGAAATGATGGAGAAGCTCAGTATTATCAGTCAGAACAACGCAAGGGGCAAACTGCGGAACAGATCATCAATTGCTCAAATGCAAGTTAAAGTCGAAGCTGAAGAAAATTAGAACAAGTCCATGAGAGCCAAAGTACGCTCTTAAGGATATCCCACCTGAATTTAGACACCATCTCAAGAACAGATTTGATGCATTGAACGCTAATGACCGAAGACCAAACAAATTGTGGAATGACATCAAGGACATCATACATGAAGAAAGGAGCACTGGTGACATGATAGTTAAGAACTTGGCTGCTAACCAAAAGATTGGCAGTTCAAATCCACCAGTTGCTCCTTGGAAACTTTATGAGGCAGTTCTACTCTGTCCTATAGGGTTGCTATGAGTTGGAATCAACTAGATGGCACCTAACAACAACTACAATATACGTGAAGAAAACCAAAGGTCATGAAAAAAAATAAAGGAAAGAAAGAAAGGGCCAAAATGGGTGTCAGAAGAGACTCTGAAACTTACTCTTTAACATACAATAGCTGAAGCGAACGGAGGAAATGATCACTTAAAAGAGTTGAACAGACGATTTCAAAGGGCAGCTCAAGAAGACAAAGTAAGTTATTATAATGACATGTGCAAAGAGCTGGAGTTAGAAAACCAAAAGGGAAGAACAAGCTCGGGATTTCACAAGCTGAAAGTACTGGGAAAAAGTTCAAGCCTTGAATTGCAATATTGAAGAATTCTGTGGGGAAAATATTAAAAGACACAGGAAACATCAAAAGAAGATGGAAGGAATACAGAGTCACTATACCAAAAAGAATTCGTTCACATTCAACCATTTCAGGAGGCAGCATATGATCAGGAACTGATGGTGCTGAAGAAGAAGTCCAAACTGCACTGAAGGCACTGGTGAAAAACAAGGCTCCAGGAGCTGACGGAATACCAACTGAGACGTTTCAACAAACGGATGCAGTGCTGGAGGTGCTCGCTCGTCTATGCTAAAAAATTTGGAAGACAGCCACCTGGCCAGCTGACTGGAAGAGATCCATATTTACGCCTATTCCCAAGAAAGGTCATCCCATCAAAAGCAGAAGTTATTGAACAATATCATTAATATCACATGCAAGTAAAATTTTGCCAGAGATCATTCAAAAGCGGCTATAGTAGTACATCAACAGGAAAAAAAATGCCAGAATTTCAAGCTGGATTCAGAAGAGGGTGTGAAACCAGGGATATCATTGCTGATGTCAGATGGAGCCTGGCTAAAAGCAAAGAATACCAGAAAGATGTTTATCTGTGTTTTATTGACTGTGTGGATCATAACAAATTATGGGTAACATTGTGAAAAATGGGAATTCCAGAACACTTAGTTGTGCCTATGAGGAACCTGTACATAGATCAAGAGGCAGTTGTTCTAAGAGAACAAGGGGCTACTGCGTGGTTTAAAGTGAATAAAGGTGTGCATCAGGGTTATATACTTTTACCATACTTTCGATCTGTATGCTGAGCAAATAATTCAAGAAGCTGGACTCTATAAAGAAGAGCAGGGCATCAGGATTGGAGGAAGAGTCATTAACAACCAGTGTTATGCAGATGACACAACTTTGCTTGCTGAAAGTGAAGAGGACTTGAAGCACTTACTGATGAAGATCAAAGACTACAGCCATTATTAGGGATTACAACTCGACATAAAGAAAACAAAAATCTTTGCAACTGGACCAATAAGGAAAGCGTGATAAATGAAGAAGGGATTAAATCATCAAAGATTTTATTTTACTTGGTTCCACAATTAAAGCCCAAGGAAGCAGCAGCTGAGAGATGAAATGACACATGGGATTGGGCAGATCTGCTGCAAAGACCCTTTAAAGTGTTAAAAAGCAAAGATGTCACTTGAAAGACTACGGTGTGCCTGAGCCAAGCTGTGGTGTGTTTAATTGCCTCATGTACATGCAAAAGCTGGACAATGAATAAGGAGACTGAAGAATTGCTGCCTTTGAGTTACGTGTTCGTGAAGAATATTGAATATACTGTGAACTGCCAGAAGAATGAACAAATCTGTCTTGGAAGAAGTCCAGCCAGAAGGCTCCTTAAAAGCGAGGATGGCGAGATTTCATCTCACATAATTTGAACATGTTATCAGGAGGGATTAGTCCCTGGGGAAGGACATCGTGTTTGGTAAAATTTAAAGGGTCAGTGAAAAAGAGTAAGTCTCTCAAGAGATGGACTGACACAGTGGCTGCAACAATGGGCTCAAGCAGAACAACAATTGTGAGCGTGGCGCAAGACTGGGCAGTGTTTCGTTCTGTTGTAAACAGGGTCGCTATGAGTCAGAACTTGCTTGACGGCACCTAACAACAACAGTATTTGAAATGTGTATATGTCATATATATACATGATATCATATGTATGTACATACAATGTATCTTATTTATGTTCCTAATGACCAGTTTGTCTTCGTTATCTAGGTGCTGCTATAACAGAAATACAAGTGGATATCTTTTTTGTTGTTGTTGTTGTTATATGTAGTAATTTTATTATGATAATATAGCACCAACACATTGAATCAGAATTTTATATCCAAAAGTGATTTAGGGGAGCTTGTATAGTCTTGACTGGATAAATCAGAGCTTTTGAGAAAGCCTTAAAATTCCTTATTTGTGCAGTTTTATTATGCAGAGGAAGTATAACTTACCTTCTTTTTTTAAAATAATACATTTTTATTGTTGACATTTTTAAAAAAATAGCAAAAAGATAAAGAAAATTACCCAGTTTCTACCATCTAGAAACCACCATTATTGGTTTATTACATAGTTAAATTCAGACTGTTTGAATACTTTTGGTTTTTCCTTTTTTGAAAATTTTTATTGTGCTTTAAAGGAAAGTTTACAAATCAAGTCAGTCTCTCATATAAAAACTTACATACACCTTGCTGTATACTCCTAGTTACTCTCCCCCTAATGAGACAGCATACCCCTTCTTTCTACTCTCTATTTTCAGGTCCATTTGGCCAGCTTCTGATCCGGTCTGCCCTCTCATCTCCCCTCCCAGGCAGGAGCTGCCAACATAGTCTCATGTGTCCACTTGAGCCAAGAAGCTCACTTTCCTATCTCATAATCCAGTCCAATGCCTGTCTGAAGAGCTGGCTTTGGGAATGGTTCCTGTCTTGGGGTAACAGAAGGTCTGGGGACCATGACCACTGGGGTCCTTCTAGTCTCAGTCAGACCATTAAGTCTGGTCTTTTTATAAGAATTTGGGGTCTGCATCCCACTGCTCTCCTGCTCCCTCAGGGGTTCTCTGTTGTGTTCCCTGTGGGGGCAGTCATCAGTTATAGCCAGGCACCATCTAGTTCTTCTGGTCTCAGGCTGATGTAGGCTCTGGTTTATGTGGCCCTTTCTGTCTTTTGGGCTCATAATTACCTTGTGTCTTTGGTGTTCTTCATTCTCCTTTGCTCTAGGTGGGTTGAGACCAACTGATGCATCATAGGTGGTAGCATTTAAGACCCTAGATGCCACAAGTAGATATCTTTAACAAACGGAAATTTATTCTCTCACAGTCTGGAGGCTAGAAATCCAAATTCAGAGTACCATCTCCAGTGGGAGGCATTCTCTCTTTGTGGGCTCTGGGGGAAGGTCCTTGTCATCAACTTTCCCTTTGTCCAGGGGTTTCTCAGCGCAGAAACCTCAGGTCCAAAGGACATGCTCTGCTCTTGGCTCTTCTTGCTTGGCTGTAATGAGGTCCCTCTCCTCTCTGCTCACTTCTCTCTTTTATACCTCAAAGGAGATTGAGTCCAAATACAGCCAAATCCTGCAGATTGAGTCCTGCCTCATTAACATAACTACCTCTAATCCTTCCTCATTAACATCATAGACTTTACGATTTACAACACGTAGGATAAATATATCGGATCACAAAATGGAAGACAATCATATAATACTGGGAAATGTGGCCTAGTCTTAGTCCGACCATTAAGTCTGGTCTTTTTACAAGAACCAATCATAGTTAAATTCAGACTGTTTGAATACTTTTGGTTTTTCCTATTTTTTAAATAGGACACAATTCAATTCATAACACAGTTCTTAAAGCTGGATTATTATTATTGAAATCATTTTAACTGCATGGAAATAGTTTCAACATTAAGAAAGGCCTGGTGATATATGTCCCAAAAAATCAGCCATTGTAAAACCTGCAGAGCACAGTTCTAACCTGACACACATGGGGTCACTGTAAGTTGGAATTGACTTGAGGGCAACTGAAAAAAAAAAAATTACTGAGGAAAGTGGGAAGATAAAATGTCTTCCTGTATCGAGAATAATTACAAAGTAAGTTATTCCCAAAAGATGAAGTTCAGAATCCTGTAGGAACCCTGGTTGTACAGTGGTTAAGCACTTAGCTGCTAACAAAAAGTTTGGTGGTTTTAACACACCAGCTGCTCCTTGGGAGAACGACGTGGCTATTCACTTCCTGAAGGATTTACAGCCTTGGAAACTCCACGGGGCAGTTCTACGATGTCCTGCAAGGTTACTGTGAGTCGGAATTGACTTGAAGCTTATGGTTTTTTGGTTTGTTTTTGGTCTGTGGATCAGCTCTCAAGGCATCTTACTCTGGGTTTTGTCTTAAGCCTCCTAAAGTGCTTCCCATTGTCCACGTAGCTCCTGTCTCTTTCAGACATCTTCAGGTCCATTCAGCTTGGGTGGGGAGGACCCTGAAGAATCATCCCCTCCCTCCTTCTGCATCTAGATCTTAAACAACTTGAAATCATTAGATGCAGCAGCAAAGCTACCGCAATAAGAGGAACTGAATTCAAATTAATTCTTGTCCTACCTATCGGCGGCAAATTGAGGAAGACACTAGCTTCACAATCTGGTTTTCAGAGACAAGGAAATACAACATGAATACTGAAACTTAGCACTCGTAGTCTTCATAGCAGAGTGAAAACAGCACATGATGTTGAGTGACATTTAGGTTCTGATTGGTTATCACGGTCATGACACTTAGAGTGTTGCGTGTTTTTCAATTTCGATAATTATGCATTACTTTCATAAACAGAAAAATAAAGCCATTTTCTCTTCGTAAAACATTTATTGTTTTAATTGTTGACATAATATTTTTTCCTTACTTGGCAATTATTAATCTTAGAGCACAATGGCAATTTATATGGTAATCTGTCCCCAGTGGTGCCACCCTCAAGCTTGTTAGAAATATGGGTTCTCAGGCCTCACCCCAGACCTCCTGGATCCGAAGCTGCATTTTAACAACACCCCCAGGAGATTCATTTACATGTTAATCTTTAAGAAGTACTTGTTTGAGGCTGAGTTTGCTTGTCCAAGATCACACAACTAACAGGAAACAGAACTGAAACAAGGGCCCAGATTTTAATGATTCCCATCTCAGATTTGGCTGCAACAATGGGCTCAAGCATTACAATGACTGTGAGCGTGGTAAAGGACCAGGCAGTGTTTCATTCTGTGGTACACAGGGTTCCTACGAGTTGGAACCGACTCGATGGCACCTAACAACAACAACAGCATCTCAGAATTCTTTTCTCTTTTTCTTTTAATTGTGCTTTAGGAGAAAGTTTACAGAACAACTTGGTTTCTCCTTAAAAAATACGCTATTGCTTTGTGACTTGGTTGCCAGCTCCAGGATGTATCAACACCCTCTCTTGAAGCTCGGGTTCCCCATTTCCATTCGCCCAGCTTTCCTGCACCCTCCTACCTTCTCGTCCTTGCCCCTGGGCTGGCGTGTCCATCTAGTCTTGTATATATGGTTGAACCATGCGTGTTATTGTTTGTTTTACGGGCATGTCTAATCTTTAGCTGAAGGGTGACTCTCAGGATGACTTCAGTACTGAGTTGGAAGGATATCCTGGGGCCATACTCTTGGAATTTCTCCAGTCTCTGTCAGACCAGTAAGTCTGGTCTTTTTTTTCTTTAGTTAGAATTTTTCTCCAGCTGTGACGAGGGCTCTCTATTGTGATCCCTGTCACAGCAGTTTGGTGGTGTGGTAGCTGGGCACCATCTAGTTGTGTTGGACTCAGTCCGGTGGAGGCTGTGGTAACTGTGGTCCATTAGTCCTTTGCACTAATCTTTTCCTTGTGTCTTTGGTTTTCTTCATTCTTCCTTGCTCTAGACAGAGTGGGACCAGCAGACGTATCTTAGATGGCCTCTCACAAGTTTTAAGACTCCAGATGCTTTTCACCGAAGTACAATGTAGAATATTTTCCTTATAAACTATGTTATGCCAATTGAGCTAGATGTCCCCGAGACCATGGTCCACAGCCCTCAGCCCAGTAACTCGAACCCTTGGGGAGTTTGGATATGTCTATGAAGTTTCTATGACTTTGCCTTGGTCAAGTTGTGATGGATTTCCCAGTATTGTGTACTGTCTTACCCTTCACCAAAAATACCACTTATCTATTGTCTGTTGTTGTTGTTAGGTGTCTTAGAGCTAGTTCCAAGTCGTAGCGTTCCTATGTACCACAGAACAAAACACTGCCCCATCCTGCACCATCCTCATAATCTTGTTATGCTTTAGCCCACTGTTGCAGCCACTGTGTCAATTCATCTCATTGAGGGTCTTCTTCTTTTTTGCTGACCCTCATAACAAGGGTGATGCCCTTCTCCAGGGATTGATCCCTCCTGATAACATGTACAAAGTATGTGAGACATAGTCTCGCCATCCTTGCTCCTAAGGAGAATTCTGATTGTACTTCTTCCAGGACAGATGTGTTCCTTCTTTTGGCAGTCCATGGTATATTCAATATTCTTCACCAGCACCACAATTAAAAGGTGTCAATTCTTCTTCCAACTTCCTAATTCATCTTCCACCTTTCCCATTCATATCAGGCGATTGAAAACACCATGGCTTGGGTCAGGCGCACCTTAGTCTTCAAGTTGACATCTTTACTCTTCAACACTTAAAAAAGAGCTTTTGCAGGCGATTTGCCCAAAGCAATTGCTCTTTTGATTTCTTGACTGCTGTTTCCATGAATGTTGATTGTGGATCCAAATAAAATGAAATCCTTGACAATGTCAGTCTTTTCCCTGTTTATCATGATGTTGCTTATTGGTCCAGTTGTGAGGATTTTTTTTTTTTATGTTGAGTTTTTTTTTTTTATAACCCATACTGAAGGCTGTAGTCTTTAATCTTCAACAGTAAGTGCTTTAAGTCCTTTTCACTTTCAGCAAGCAAGATTTTGTCATCTGTATAGTGCAGGTTGTTAATGAGTCTTCCTCCAATCCTGATGTCCCATTCTTCTTCATATAGTACAGCTTCTTGGATTATTTGCTCAGGATACAGATTGAGTGAGTATAGTGAAGGGATACAACCCTGACACACATCTTTCCTGACTTTAAACCACGAAGCAACCCCTCGTTCTGTTCCAATGACTGCCTCTTCATCTACATACAGGTTCCTCATGAACACAGTTAAGTGTCCTGGAATTTCCATTCTTCACAGTGTTATCCATAATTTGTTACGATCCATGCGGTTGAATGCCTTTATGTAGTCAATAAAATGCAGGTAAACATCTTTCTGGTATTCTCTGCTTTCAGCCAGGATTCATCTGACATCAGCAATGATATAGCCCTCATTCCATGTCCTCTTTTGAATGGGGCTTGAATTTCTGGCAGTTCCCCGTTGATGTACTGCTGTAGCAGTACACTGAATGATCTTCAGCAAAACTTTCCTTGTGTGTGATATTAATGACACTGTTCAATAATTTCCACATTCTGTTGGATCACCTTTCTTTGGAATGGGTATAAATATGGATCTCTTCCAGTCAGTTGGCCAGGTAGCTGTCTTCCAAATTTCTTGACATAGATGAGTGAGCACTTCTGGCACTACATCCCTTTGTTGAAACATCTAAATTGGTATTTAATCAATTCCTGGAGGCTTGCTTTTCACCAATGCCTTCAATGCAGCTTGGACCTCTTCCTTCAGTTCCACTGGTTCCTGATCGTGTGCTACCTCCTGATATGGCTGAACATTGACCAATTCTTTTTGGTACTGCGACTCTGTATTCCTTCCATCTTCTTTTGATCTACCTCTGTCATTTAATATTTTCCTCATAGAATCCTTCAGTATTGCAACTTGAGTCTTTGGTCATCAGTGTTCAACACATCAAATTTATCCTTGAGATGGTCTTTAAATTCAGGTGGGATATACTCAAGGTTGTACTTTGACTCTCATGGACTTGTCCTAAATTTCTTCAGCTTCAACTTGAACCTGCATATGAGCAATTGATGGTCGGTTCTACAGCTGGCCCCTGGCCTTGTTCTCACTGAAGATATTGAGCTTTTCCACTGTCTCTTTCCACAGATGTAGTTGATTTGATTCCTGTGTATTCCATTTGGTGAAATCCATGTGTATAGTTGCCATTTACGTTGGTGAAAAAAGGCATTTGTAATGATAAAATCATTGGTCTTTCAACATTCTATTGTGTGATCTCCGGTGCTGTTTCTATCGTCAAGGCCATATTTTCCAATTACCAGTCCTTCTTCCTTGTTCCCACCTTCCGGATTCCAACCACCAGTAATAATGCATCCTGATTGCATGTTTGATCAATTTCAGAGTGCAGAAGTTGGTAAAAATCTTTGATTTCTTCATCTTTAGCCTTAGTGGTTGGTGCATAAATTTAAATAAGTGTCTTATTAACTGGTCTTCCTTGTAGAAGTATGGATTTTATCCTCTCTCTGACAGCACGGTAGTTCAGGATAGATCTTGAAATGTTCTTTTTGATGATGAATGCAATGTCATTCCTCTTCAAGTTGTCATTACCAGCATAGTAGACCATATGATTGTCTGATTCAAAATGGCCAATACCAATCTATTTCACCTCACTAATGCCTAGGATATTAATATTTATGCATTCCATTTCATTTTTTTACAATTTCCAATTTTCCTAGATTCATACTTTGTACACTCCATGTTCCCATTATTAATGGACGTTACAGCTCTTCTTATTTTGAGTCAGGCCATATTAGCAAATGAGAGCTCTGAAAGCTTGACTCCATCCACATCATTAAGGTCAACTCTACTTTGAGGAGGCAGGTCTTCCCTAGACATCTTTTGAATCTCTTCCAACCTGAGGGGCTCATCTTTTGGTGCTGTGTCAGATAATATTCCTCTGCTTCTGCTATTCGTAAGGTTTTCACTGGCTAATTCTTTTCAGAAGTAGAGCCCTGGGCCCTTTTTCCTTGTTTGTCTTAGTTTGGAAGCTCAGGTGAAACCTGTCTACCATGGGTGACTCTGCTGGTATGTGAATACCGGTGGTGTAGCTTCCAGCATCACAGCAATACTCAAGCCCCCACAGTACAACAAACTGACAGATGCATGGGGGATCTACTGTCTAGTTAGAGTTTTTCCCTCCCGTCCCTCCCCTCACCTCCTTCCTAACCATCAAAGATTGTTTCTTTCTGTGTGTACCTAACTCTTAAACATCACATTTCCTAGGCTTTCAGACTAAAAGGTAAACCTGGAAAAAAAAAAAAAAGAAGAACTATTGGCACGAAAATGTTAAAAAGAGAACTTCTATGTAAACTCATGATTGTATAGCATAGATGTTCTATTAATAGCTATACTTAGTAGAATTCCACCAAGTTATTAAAAGTCCATCTATACTCTGTGCCTTCTGAGTTTATCCCCAATGAAAATTAGCCTTGGAATTTGGCAACTGTCAGACCAAATCTGGCAAAAGGTATAGGATATCTTTTCTCTATGATCATACATTTTCTCTGGGTGTCAAGACAAAGCCAAGTCTAGTTCAATGAAACTCAGCTTTGTGACTGATATACATGAAGTGGCCAAAAAGTAGATCTCAACTCCCATTTCTTCCGCCCTTACCTTCCTCCCATCCAGTATTCACTATGACAGCCTCCTGTATCCTGATAATAAAGCACTGAAATCTCCTTTAACTAGCTCAAGCTGTTTTTGTTATTTGCAATGAAGAACCCTAATTCATTACTTAACTTTTTGGAGGCTTAGCTTGCCCATACATAAGATTCATGGGGGTAGTTGTGATGCTTAAATGATGTATATGGGAAGTGTTATGGGTTGAATTCTGTCCCCCCAAAACATGTGTTGTAAATCCTAACCTCTATGCCTGTGGTTATAATCCCATTTGGGAATGGGTTTTCCTTGTTATGCTAATGAGGAGGGTTAGTGTAGGGTGCTTCTTGAGTTAATTTCTTTTGAGATCTGAAGGAGATTAACCAAGCAAGCAATAGAAGCAGAGATGAGGGAAGAGAGATGTCAAGCCACATAAAGATCAACCAAGAGCAGAAACTCAAAGACACAAGGTCCTTCCTCCAGAACCAACAAAGAGAGAAAGACTTCCCCTAGATTCGGCACTCTGAATTTAGATTTGTGGTCTACTAAACTGTGACGAAATACCTTTCTGTTTGTTAAAGCCATCCACTTGTGGCACTTCTGTTGTAGCAGCACTAGAAAACTAAGACAGGAAGCAGGTGAAAACTGCAGAACCTCAAAAAAAAAAAAAAAAAATCACTCTTCTCCCACTGCACTAAAATATAGATGATTCTCAGATCTGTGGAGCCCTGGTGGTAGAGTGGTTAAGAGTTCAGCTACTAACCAAAAGGTCAGCAGTTTGAATTCACCAGCCACTCCTAGGAAACACTATGGGGCAGTTCTACTCTGTCCTGTAGGGTTGCTATGAGTTGGAATTGACGCAACAGCAACGAGTTTGTTTTTTTCTCAGATCTATATTTCCAGTTGAATCTCTCTCCTGAACCTCAGGCCCTCTTTTCTGATAATCTGATGGATGTATCCTTTTAGATATTCAGAACACCAAAACAAAACAAAACAAAACACATTGCTGTTAAGTCGATTCTGACTTGTACTGACCCTATAGACCCTACAAGAAAAAGTAGAACTGCCCACAGTGTTTCCAAGGCTGTAAATCTTTAAGGAGGCAAACTGCCACCTCTTTCTCCCATGGATCGACTAGTGGGTTCAAACCGCCAACGATTTGGTTAGCAGCTAAGCACTTAACCGTTGTGCCACCAGGGCTCAAGGTATCATAAAAACATCTCAAATTCAACAAGTCCAAAAGCTGATCTTTGGCTTCAAATTTGACAGTTTGCTGGAGAACCTATCTCCCAACTTACTGGCTATGTTTTGGTGAATGGTAATGTCAAAGCTTTCTTTGATTCTTCCCTTTTTCTCTTGCTTCTCTGCTCCCCCAGACCATCCTGCCAACTCTCTTCTCAAATACGTTTATGAATTTGACATTCATTGCCTGTCTTGCCACATCTCAGTCCAGGCCTCATCACTTTTTCTCCGTTGGCTGCAAAAAAACCTTTTCTTCAACTCTCTCGTTCAGCATACAACTCGAACTCCTCGGGGTGACAGGCATGACCCTTTAGGATTTCACCGTGTCTATTTCTCCAGTTCCATAATTCCTCCCTCATTCCATACTGTTCCAGCAGCCACCATCCCTCACCCCTTGTCAGTTGGAAAAGCTCTCCCTGCCTTTGAGTCTTACTTACCATCTCTTCCAGGAAAACTCCCCATACCTTGTTTGTTTTACATTTACCACAGTGGAACTGAGCTAGTTCTTTTTATATGTTTATATCCTACTAGCTTGTGAGGAGCGCAGTAAAGTGTTCTGGAATTCCGTTTCTTCCTGATGTTATCCATAATATATTATGATCCACACGGTCAAATGCCTTCGCATAGTCAATGAAACACAGGTAAACATCTTTCTGGTATTCTCTGCTTTCAGCCAAGATCCATCTGACATCAGTAATGATATCCCTGGTTCCATGTCCTCTTCTGAATCCAGCTTGAATTTGTGGCAGTTCCCTGTCAATATACTGCCATAACAGTTTTTTAATTACCCTCAGCAAAGTTGTACTTGCATGTGATAATAATATTGTTTGATAATTTCCATGTTCTGTTGGATCACCTTTCTTTGGGATGGGCACAAATATGGCTCTCTTCCAGTTGGCTGGCCAGGTCTTCCAAATTTCTTGGCATCAATGAGTGAGTACCTCCAGCACTGCATCCATTTGTTGAAGCATCTCAATTGTTATTCCATCAATTCCTGGAGCTTTGTTTTTCGCCAGTGCATTCAGTGCAGCTTGGACCTCTCCCTTCAGTGCCATCGGTTCTTGACCATATGTTTACTCCCGAAATGGTTGAATGCCCACCAATTCTTTTTGGTACAGTGACTGTACCAAAGAAGACTCCATCTTCTTTTGATGTTTCCTGTGACATTCAATATTTTGCAGAAAGAATACTTCAAAATCGTAACTCAAGGCTCAAATTTTTTCTTCAGCTCTTTCAGTTTGAGAAATGCCAAGCGTGTTCTTTCCTTTTGGTTTTCTATCTCCAGGTCTTTGTAGATGTCCTTACAATACTTTACTTTGTCTTCTCGAGCTGCCATTTGAAATCATCTGTTCAGATCATTTGCTTCATCATTTTTTCCATTCGTTTTAGCTACTGTACATTCAAGAACAGGTTTCAGTGTCTCTTCTGACATGCATTTTGGTCTTTTCTTTCTTTCCTGTATTTTTAATGACCTTTGGTTTCTTCGTGTATGGTGTTCTTGATGTCATCCCACAACTTGTCTGGTCTTCGATCATTAGTGTTCAATGCATCAAATTTATTGTGTCAAATTCAGGCTTGATATACTCAAGATCATACTTTGGCTCTCCTGGACTTGTTCTAATTTTCTTTAGTTTTACCTTGAACTTGCATGTCAGTAACTGATGGTCTGTTCCACTGTCAGCACCTGGCCTTGTTCTGACTGATGATATTGAGCTTTTCCATTGTCTCTTTCCACAGATGTAGCCAATTTGATTCCTGTGTATTCTATCTGGTGAGGTCCATGTGTAGAGTTGCTGTTTATGTCGGTGAAAAAAGGTATTTGCAGTGAAGAAGTCGTTGGTCTTGCAAAATTCTATCATATGATCTCTGGCATTGTTTCTATCACCAAGGTCATATTTTCCAACCACCAATCCTTTTTCTTTGTTTCTGTCTTTCTCATTCCAATCACCAGTAATTATCAATGCATCCTGACTGCAAGTTCGATCAATTTTAGAGTGCAGAAGTTGGTAAAAATCTTCAATTTCTTCATCTTTGGCCATAGTGGTTGGTGTGTAAATGTGAATAAAGCGTCTGCCTTGTAGGGATATGGATATTATCCTATCACTGACAGCGTTGTAGTTTAGGATAGATCTTGAAATGTTCTTTTTGATGATGAATGCAATGCCATTCCTCTTCAAGTTGTTGTTCCTGGCTTAGTAGACCATATGATCGTCCAATTCAAAATGGCCAATACCAGTCCATTTCAGCTCACTAATGCCTAGGATATCGATGTTTATGGGTTTCACTTCATTTTTGATGACTTTCAATTTTCCTAGATTTATACTTCGTACATTTCAGGTTCCAATTATTAATGGCTGTTTGCAGCTGTTTCTTCTCATTTTGAGTCATGCCACATCAGCAAATGAAGGTCCTAAAAGCTTGACTACATCCATGTCATTAAGGTCGACTCTGCTTTGAGGAGGCAGTTCTTTCCCAGTACTCTTTTGAGTGCCTTCCAACCTGAAGGACTCATCTTCAGACACTGAATCAGACAGCATTCCGCTGCTATTCATAAGGTTTTCACTGGCTAATTCTTTTCAGAAGTAGATCACTGGGCCTTTCTTTCTAACCTGTCTTAATCTGGGAGCTCAGCTGAAACCTTTCTGCCATGGATTACCCTGCCAGTATTTGAGTACTGGTGGCATAGCTTCACAGCAACACGGCAGCCCCCACATATGACAAGCTGACAGATGCTGGGGAGCCTACGGAAGCAGGAGTTAAGAAATCAAATTATGTATTGTATTGGGCAAATCTGCTGCAAAGAAACCGCTTTAAAGTGTTGAAAAGCAAAGAAGTCACTCTGAGGACTCAGGTGAGCCTGACCCAAGCCATGATATTTTTAATCACTTCATATGCATATGAAAAGTGTACTTGAATAAGGGAGACCAAAGAAGTATTGATGCCTTTGAGTTATGGGTTGGCAGAGAATATTGAATATACCATGGACTTACAGAAGAAGGAACAAATCTGTCTTCGAGGAAGCACAGCAAGAATGCTCCTTAGAAGCCAGGATAGTGAGAGTTTGTCTCCCATACTTAGGTTAGGTTATCAGGAGTGACCAGACCCTGGAGAAGGACATCGTACTTGATAGTCAGCGGAAAAGAGGAAGACCCTTGACAAGATGGATTGACACAGTGGCTGAACAGTGGGCTCAAAGATAGCAATAATTGTGAGGATCACCAAGGACTGAGCTGTGTTTTGTTCTGTTGTACATGGGGTCTTTATGAGTCAGAAGCAACTCAATGGCACCTAACAACAACAACAAGCTTATGAGGGCAGAATCTTTGTGTCCTAGCACATAACCCACCACTTGGACTCATTGTGACTCCATGTGTGTCAGAATAGAGCTGTGCTCTATAGGGTTTTCAGTGGCTGATTTTTTGGAAGTGGATCACCAAGTATTTCTTCCAGTGTACATCTAGGTGGATTTGAACCTCTAACCTTTCGGTTAGCAGCTGAGGGGATTAAGCTATTGCCTCACCCAGGAACTGTCAGTACATGATAAGTGTCAATAAATGCCAACTGAACCCATGAACATTATAACTTGCGAGAAACCATTTTAATTGTCCTGGAATCCAGATATCTGAGGTCTATGGAGTTGGAGAGACCTACCCAGGCTACTTGCCCTTAGCAGTCCTTTTGAACTTCAGCCTTGAAGAAATTGGTCTACTAAAGTAACCCTTAAGTCAAATGGTAGCCTAGTGAAGCAGCTTAGTGAAGATCATTTTGCCTTAGGCATTGGGCTCTTGAAGAATTGTCTATGTGCAGTCAGTTTTAAGAAACAGGAACACCAGAGTCTGACTGGAAGCTGTATTTTAGGGTATATTGTCATTATATAAACCCCATTCTGATCACCTCCTCCCCATTTCCATGGCCATGCTGGTAAGATGTGGTATAAGAATTTTAGAAGTTCTTCTCATCTTCACATTTTCAGCTACCTAGTTGAAATGCTCCCCTGAATTGCAAATCGTATATTATATAAATTTCAATCAATTTCTATTATTGGCTTAATAAGATTTTTACTTTTACATTTTTATCTGTTTTTGCCAGGTGTTAGGACTCTCTGTCTCTATGCCTATAACTCAAAGAAGTTTCCCTTTAGGCAACTTTTTTCATATATTTATATATGCTATATATATGCTTTTATATATCATGGAGCCCTGGCAGTGGAGTGGTTAAGAGCTATGGCTGCTAATCAAAAGGTTGTTGTTGTTAGATGCCGTCAAGTTGCTTCCAACTCATTGCTACCGTGTGTACAACAGAACTAAACACTGCCTGGTCCTGTGCCATCCTCATGATGGTTTTTATGCTTGAGCCCATTGTTGCAGCCACTGTGTCAATCCATCTCATTGAGGGGCTTCCTCTTTTTCCCTGACCCTCTGCTTTACCAAGCATGATGCTCTTCTCTAGGGACCCATTCATAGACTGACCTCAAAAGTTCAGCAGTTTGAATCTACCACCCACTCCTTGGAAACCTTACGGGGCAGTTCTACTTTGTCCTATAGGGTTGCTATGAGTTGGAACAGACTCAAAGGCAGTGGGGTTTTTAATATATTACAAAAACACTTAAATGTCTCAACTCTCCATGAAATCACCTCTCTCACTGTCATGTATCAATGATCTTTTCTAGTCTTTGCTCATATGCATGCATATTTTACTTCACTATAATCATATATATAATAATAATAATTATTATATATTATATATTTTATATATTATATATACTATTATCATCGTAATAAATGTAGAAATTTCCATGGTATTTTTAGTTAGCATATCCTAAACATGTTTTCTTACCAGATTTCTCATAGTTATCTTTTTAATGATTTCCAAATACTCCACCGACTTAAGTCACAGTGATGTTCCTAAGTGTCCTCCTGTTGGATATTTGTGCTTCCCACTCTCATCTCCTGTGAATCTTTCTTCAACTTTAGCTCACTTCCACTTATTGAATACCAAGCATTTGTGTCAGATACCTTCCCCCCCCCCCCCGATTTTATAAACGGGAAACCTGAAGCTTTGTTGTGTGAAGTCACTTCCTCAAGATCACACAGCTAGTAAATATCAGAGGCAGAATTTCAACCCAGGTCTGTCTGACTCAGAAGACTGTGCTCTCCTTGTTACAACAAATGCGTTCTTCTTTTGGATGATTTCCTAAAATAAAGTCCAAGAAGAAGACAGTTGTGTGGCTTAGGCAGGACCGAATATACTAATACATTGCCGTGCATCGCCACGTCACTTAAAACTGTCGTGCATGTTTCACCATTTTGAATAATACCCATTTTCATTCTTATTTTTGAACATAATTGTGAGGTTCAAGATCTTTCAAAGTGTTTGTTATTTATTCTCATCATTTGTATCTATTCTTGTATGAATCCTATTCTTGTTCATTGGCTATTTGTACAAATTGTTTGATATTTATCATTTACCTGCAGATTTTTAATTGTCCATCTGTTTTTCCTAGGATTTCATCTGTCTCAATATTCAATTCTGTTTTCCACTAGTTTTCCTATCATTCTATATCTAACTCCTTTTTTTGAGTTTGTTTTTGTGTATGGCATGAGGTGTTTAAAATGATTACCGATTGCCACTTATTAAGTTAATCTTTCATTGTTTAAGGTTTGGTGATATAGAAAGACTGTGGCCTTTTGGCTCAAACAGATGTGGGCTAGTTGTGAAGATCAATCTCCTTGTAGTTTGGAGGTGCCCTTTTCCCAACGGGGGGGTGAAGATTCTCCTCTGCTCCACCTCCAGGGCTCAGGAATGGAGCACGGAGGAAGATAATGAAGAAGGCTGAAGCTTCCCCTGCCCTAACCTCACCCACATCCCAGTCAGGAGGACTTGAGACTTCACCCAAGTTATAGCTGCTGAACACAGGAGTGACAGCCAGGGCCATGAGATGAGTGTGAGGAACCAGAAGACAGACCTGGAGGGCTTGGCTTGGCAGGGACCTTTGCCAGCAGAAAAAGCCAAGTAAGGACTATTGATGTAACCAGAGCAGAAGAGAAGCAAACATGCCTAAAGGAAGAGGAACAAAGGTGTGGTACTGACCTCTTTATATATCCACCAGGCCACCTGTGATGCTACCTTGCTCTCTGACTCAACTGCAAAGTTACCCGAGGTGTGCCATGAGCCACCATGTCCTTCCACCATGCTTGTGGCCAGAGGTGCTTCCATATTGACCCAGAAATTGCAAATTTCTGACTTAGCACCTGGACCTGTAGGCCTGTTAACGCTGTTTCTCTTCCTGGTACTGAAAAACCATTTTAACTCTCCTGGAATCCAGGTTCATGGAGTTCGGGTGACCCACGAAGGCCATTTGCCCTTAGGTGTCTTTTGAATCTTGAGTCTTTAAGGAACTGGTTTTCCTAAAGTCACCTTCAAGCCGCTTAGTAGAGACTCTTCTGCCTCAGGCATTGGGCTGTTTCGGAGGGTTATTACCTACGTGCAATTTGGAGAAACAGGAACTCCAGGGTCTGACTGGAAGCTTTGTTTTAGGATATATGGCATGTCCACAAAAAAACCAAACCAAACCCACTGCCGTCTAGTTGATTCCAACTCACAGGGACTTAAGGGACAGAGTAGAAATGCCCCACAGAGTTTCCAAGGAGCACCTGGTGGATTCGAATTGCCAAACTTTTGGTTAGCAGCTATAAACTCTTAATCACTATGCCACCAGGGTTTCTTGGCATGTCCATAATGACTACTTTTACAACTGAATGATCCTGAAACCCTGCACATGCTCTGACTCTATCCCCTGAGAAACCTCCATGAAAGGAATTTACAATGACCTTCCAGAGACTACCCTGCCTGGACCCCGCCAATGTAGTCTGCTTTCACTCTCCCCTCTTCAGAGCACCTTCCTGATAATTTTGATTTGGCACTGCCCCCACTGGAATCATATCTGTTGTTGTTAGGTGCCTGTTGAGTCAGTTCCAACTCATAGCAGCCCTATGTACAACACAACAAAACACTGTTAAGTCTTGTGCCATCCTCACAATCCATTGTTGCAGCCACTGTGTCAATCATCTCACTCAGGGTCTTCTTTCTTGCTGACCTTCCACTTTACCAAGCATGATGTCCTTCTCCAGGTACTGATCCCTCCTGATGACATGTTCAAAGCATGTGAGACATAGTCTTGCCATCCTTGCTTCTAAGGACCATTCTGGCTGTACTTCTTCCAAGACAGTTTTTTTCCTTCTTTTCGCAGTCTGTAGTATATTCCATATTCTTTGCCAACACAGTTCAAAGGCGTCTATTCTTCTTTGGTCTTATTTATTCATTGTTCAGCTTTTGCATGCATATGAGGCAATTGAAAACACCATGGCTTGGGTCAGGCACACCTTAATCTTCAAGGTGACATCTTTGCTTTTTGACACTTTAAAGAGGTCTTTTGTGGCAGATTTGCCCAATGCAATGTGTCTTTTGATTTCTTGACTGCTGTTTCCATGGGTGTTGATTGTGGAGCCAAGTAAAATGAAGTCTTCGACAACTTCAATTTTATCTCCGTTTATCATGATGTTGCTTATTGGTCCAGCTGTAAGGATTTTTGTTTTCTTTGTGTTGAGGTGTAATCCATGCTGAAGGCTGTGGTCTTTGATCTTCATCAGTAAGCGCTCTAAGTCCTCTTCACTTTCAGCAAGCAAAGTTGTATCATCTGCAATAAATATATTCTGTTATACTAATTTCTGGTGTTTCCCTGCACATTTAGATTTTTAACAGTACTCTTGATGGTGTTTCCACCAGATATATTTCCCTGGCTTCTCCAGGGGAGAAGCTGGCCTGGGGATGTTTCTCTAGTTGCTGTGCTTTGCCTCAGTGTTTCCCAGTCTTGCTATGGAGGGCCATTCTGTTGATTGGGGAAGGGAGCATGGTTCCTTGGCTTTATTACTCCTCACTGTCCTCCACTGTCTGCACCCTGGGCATCTCTGCACCTTAGCACCACTCTCCCCACTGAGCAATGGCAGATAGCAGCACAAACGTTCTTGGGATTGGTTTGGTGATGAAGTGTCCCCCACACACTTAGCCATCATAAAGAGTTTGGACATTGTCATCTTAGAAGGCCAGGTTCTGCCTTTTGACTGGGCTATACATCACAAGAAGGAGCCATGGTGGCACAGTGTTTAAGCACTTGGCTGCTAACCAAAGTGTTGGCAGTTCAAACCCACCAGCCACTCCATGGGAGAAAGATGTGGCAGTCTGCTTCTGTAAAGATTTACAACCTTGGAAACCCTCTAGGGCAGTTCTATTCTGTCTTACAGTGTCAGTATGAGTAGAAATGGACCTGCCGAAGATAGGTTTTGTTTGGTTATACATTGTGAGAGCTGGTCTTTACGTGCTCCCATTCCTGAGCACATCTTTCCTGGACTATTTCACACGCAGTTTAATCACGTCATATTTTTCATGTGTTACTGTTCCATCACCTGTACGTTTCCTCTGGGTCTCCAGACTCCAAGGGCTCACTACCTAGAAGGGGGCTATTCTGATGCCTCTGTACAGCTGATCCAGCAAGGAGGTAGGTGGGGAATTCCCAAGGGCTTTTAAAGACAAGTCTTGGCTGAGATGACCGGGAGAATCTGAGTTATTTATTTAGGAGGAAACTACTTAGTGGATTTCTTAAAAACCAAAGTTTGACTAACTCTCTACTCCCATGGTGAAATAAACTTAAAAACCAAAAGGAAAGGCTCTAACTTCTTTATTACCTTCTTTAGGAAGGTGCCCACAATACTTTGACAACAATGGTATTTGGAAGCTCGAGGCTTTTATTAGGATTTAATAGGACACTCACATCTTAGAAAAGAATGAATTGAGAGTTTCAGAAATCCTGTTTAAGAAGAAAATGTGTCCTTCCTTCTCCCCACCCCCTTTTCAATCCACCTCTCCCTCCCTTCTTCGTTACCTTAGTCCTGCACTGTCTGTCCCTTTTAATAGAATGCTTTTCAAAACAATTGTTTCTGAGGAGGGAGTTAGAGGAAACTTACAGAACAAGTAAGAATCTATTTACTGAATAAGAAGTAAAAAGTATAAGAGCTGGAAAAGAAGAAATAAAGTTGCCATGATTTGCAGAAGATGAGTTTGTATAAATAATATTCCAAGAAAATCTATAGATAAATTATTATAATTAATAAGTGAGTTTAGCAAGGATGGAGTCTAATTTCCTGCTCTTGAATTTGGGCACCCTTGTTGACGCAACGGTAACCTATAGAATCTTGTGAAAGTGATTCTTTGTGACTTCCATGGATCAGACAGAAAGGCCCTGCATTTCCTCCTAGGCTTTTGAAAATGCTTGGCTCTAGAGGCTCCCTCTCAGTGCTTCCCCTCTCAGAACCCAGCTCCTGTGCTGGAGGAGCCCAAGCCACATGGAGAGGCCATGGCAGGTGTCTTGTCAGCCATCCCAGCTGAGCCCAGTCTTTGCGTCATCCCAGCCTAGGTGCCAGACTTGTGGAAAAATCCCTCCAGATGATTGCAATCCAGCCATTCAGACCACCCCAGCTGTTCAAGTCCTCTCAGCTGAGGCCCCAGACATCTTGCTGCACAGAAGAGCCATTCCTGCTGTGCCTTGTCTAAACTGTTGACCCTTAAAAGCCATGAGCATAATAAAATGGCTGTTGTTTCACATCATTGAGTTTGGGGTGGTTTGTTACTGTCAAAAACCTAAACATGCAGAGAAACCAAAAATTAGTGTAACAGAATATATTTATTTTGAGCAAATACGATTTGAATCAGGCAGCATCAACCTGAAGGTGTTGGGAAGGCACTTTGGAAACGGGATAGTGAAAATAGATTATATAGGTGGGGTCCTGGCAGGGTAGTCTCCTGAAGATCACTGTAATTCTCCAAAAGAGCCCAATGACTAAGGCAAAATGATCTCTGCTAAGCTGCTTACTAGGCAGCTTAGTTTGACTCAAAGGTGACTTTAGGAAAACAGCTTCTTAAAGGCTCAAGGTCCAAAAGGACACCTGAGGGCAGATGGCCTGAGTGTGCCACTCCAACTCCATGGACCCAGAAATCTGGATTCCAGGAGAATTAAAACACTTTCTCATTACATAGCATTGGATAATCAAAAAACCTAACAATAACAAAAATAAGGAAATTATACTTAAAAAATAAAAATATGTATAATAGCATCTAAAACCTCAAATACTCAAGAATGAATCAAATGAGAGATGTGTAAGACCTTTACACAGAAAACTACAAAAACTCTATTAAGAGAAATAAATTAGACATAAGTAAATATGCCACAAGCATCAATTCAAATATTCATACAAAGATGGAAATTCTCCCCAAATTGAATAAAAAATCAAAATCAGCAGATCCACAGATGTACAAGATGATTCTAACATTTTCACGGAAATGCAATAGGTCAAGCATAGCCAAAAAGAACAACAAGGTTGGAGGACCTACTTTGAGACACTAAGAGCTAAGGGTATGTATTATAAACATACATTGATTAACAGAGTATGGCTTTGGTGGAAGATTAGAAAATAGACCAGTGAAACAGAAGGGAAGTCCAGAAATAGACCCATGCATTTATGGGCACTTGATTTATGATGATGTTGACACTATAGGGCAGTTGGGAGACAACAGCCTTAAAAAAAAAAAAAGAAAGAAAGAAAAATCATGCTGAGTCAATTGAATATCCACACGGAAACAAATAAATCATGCCTCCTCCCTCACAACTTATAAAAAATGATCTCCAGGTGTACTGTGGATTATAATGTGAAGGATAAAACAATTAGGCATCTTGAAGACAGAAAAAGAAACTATCTTCATGACTTTGGAATAAGGAAAATTTTCTTAAACAGAATTCAAAAACCATTAACCGTAAAGGAAAAAGACTGGTAAACCTGAAAATGAAGAAGTTCTGTTCATCAAAAGACACCTTTATGAGGGTCAAAAGGCAAGCCACAGAGTGGGAGAAAGTATAACACTGGCTGATAAAGAATGCTTACTCCATATAGATTAAAATACACTTCGAATCAATAAGTAAAAGTCAACCCCATTGAAAAATATGAAAAATTTAACAGGCGCTTCACCAAAGAGACTATCCAAACTTCCAACAAACATTTGAAAAGATGATCGACCTCGTTAGTACACATCCTTCAGAAAGGCTACAATATAAAAGATGAAAAATATCAGCTGTTGACGAGAATACAGAGCAACTGGAACTGTCAAATGTAAGGGGGAGGGTAAAGTGATGCAGCCACTTTGGAAAAGTGATGTGATGTTTTCTAACAGAGTTGAAGATATACATGCGCTGTAATCCAGCAGCTCCACCCCTAGCATATACCCAGGAGAAGTGCGTGCACACAAGCACTGACGCGTGGACAATAATCTCCGTAACAGCAGCATGTATGCCAGCAAGCACTGCCAACAACCCAATGCTCATCAACAATAGAATGAATAAACACACGTGTGGTATTTGTGCAATGAAATATTACTCAGCAATGGAAATGAATGGGATCCAGCTAAACGCAGCAACATGAATGAATCTCACAATATAATGCTGACCAAAAGAAGCCAGACACCAAAGAATTCCTACGTTATGATTCCATTGATAAGTTTAAAGCCAGGGAAAAGTAGTCTGTGTTACACTTCAGGAAAGTGGTTACCGTTGGAGAGGATGGAGAAGGATTGAATGGGGTGGGCATAAGAAAGGGCTGTTGGTAATACTCTATTTCTTGTTTCTGGTAGTCATTGCATGGGTGAGTTCACTTTGGGAAAAATCCATTGAAGTGCACATACCACGATTTGTGTCGTTTTCTGTATGCATGTTGTTGCAATGAAAAAGCTAAAAGAAAAAGTATTCACCCCAATTTCTCCATCTGTTATCCAAGAGGAAGGCTCAGTTATTCCTCCAAACAACAGATTTTGGGCTCTATCAGCCCAAGGGCAGACACGAATTTCAAAATAAATTTCTCTGTGGTTCAGGGTATCCAGGAATGGAATTGACTATAGCTTTGGTTTATGAAAAGGGTTTCAGAAAGAATATTGTAGGTAACACATACCCTTACCCATTGCCGTCGAGTTGATTCCAATTCATAGCAACCCTACAGCAGAGTAGAACTGCCCCTTAGAGTTTCCAAGGAGCGGCTGGTGTATTTGAACTGCCAGCCCTCTGGCTAGCAGCCAAGCCCTTAACCACTACAACACCAAGGCTCCTATTATAGGTAAAAAAAACCAAAAAACCAAACCTGCTGCTGTCAAGTCGATTCCGACTCCTAGCTACCCCAAAGGGCAGAGTAGAATTGTCCCATAGAGTTTCCAAGGAGCCCCTGGCGGATTTGAACTGCTGACCTTTTGGTTAGCAGCTGTAGCACCTAACCACTACGCCACCAGGGTTTCCATTACAGGTAAGCAAGACCTAATATGACCAGCATAAACTGTAGCAGTTTGCATTTATTGAGAGGTTTTTTTTTAATCTGTGTGCTTTTTTTTTTTTTAAACCCCACGTATTTCTTTTTGACTTCTTTTATTATAAGGACACATCCTTTAGCTCTGCCACCCATTTGTCAGTTTGTCATACCTTGGTGGCTCAAGTGTTGCTATGATGCTGTAAACTGTGCCGCTGATATTTTAAATACCAGCAGGGTCACCCAGGGTGGACAGGTTTCAGCAGAGCTTCCAGACTATGACATGCTGAGAAGAAAGGCCTGGGGCTGTGTGATGGATCGCTTATAACTCCCACCCAAATGATTGGGCAGGAGTGTGTGATAGGGTAACTGTGGCTCACCAAAGGCAATGGTCAATTTTGACATCTTGCTGGTCTTGAAATGAGCAACCTCAGAGGCGGGAAAGAGAATATTCCACCACCACCAAGGCAGAACAGCCAGGAGCAGAGAGTGCATTCTTTGAAACCAAGATCCCTGCTCTAAGAAGCTCCTGGAACCAGGAGACCGTGAAAGGCAGCTGTAACACTGAAGGCAGCGAAGACCTGGCTGCAGGAGACAGTGTGGTGGGCTTCCCGGCCCATGGAGCAAGAAAGCTGAGTGCTTTGGGCAGAAGCCTAGCACCAGGGAAGGCATGCCTGCGAGCGCAGCTGGGAAGAAGCTGTCCTGATGGAGGAAGTGTATCCTTGAGTGTTCCTGAGCCTAAATTGTAACCTGTTGCTTCCCTAATGTCTTAGCCACCTAGTGCTGCTATAACAGAAATACCACAAGTGGATGGCTTCAACAAAGAGAAATGTGCTTTCTCACAGTCTAGTAGGCTAAACCCAGCCCAGTGCCGTCTAGTGGGCTAGAAGTCCAAATTTAGGGCATCAGCTCCAGGGGAAGGCTTTCTCTCTCTGTCAGCTTTGGAGGAAAGTCCTTCTCATCAATCTCCCCCTGGACTAGGAGCTTCTCCAGGCAGGAATCCTAGGTCCAAAGGATGCGCTCTGCTCCTGGGGCTTCTTTCTTGGTGGTGTGAGGTCCCCAACTCTCTGCTTGCTTCCCTTTCGTTTTATCTCTTGTAAGATAAAAGGTGGTACAGACCACACCCCAGGGATCAGGGATGTGACCTGAGTAAGGGGTTACATCCCACCCTAATCCTCTTTAACCACAGGCAGAGGTTATGATTTATAATACATAGGAAAATCACAAAATGGAGGACAACCACACAATACTGGGAATCATGTCCTAACCAAGTTGTCACAAATTTTGGGGGGACACAATTCAATCCATGACACCTAATAAACCCCACAATCATGAGTATGGTCTGTGAGTTCTGTGCGGCCATTGCAATGAATTATCAAACCCAGTAGAGAAGCAGAGAGTGCTGTGGGAGGGATGGTTGGTGTCAGAATTGATAAAGATGGTAGAAAGAGGAAGCATGTCTGACCTTTGCCCCATAGGAATCAGCCTTAGGCTGATTCCCTTTTGAGAAGTTAGAGGAGGTAGGACACCTCCCCCAACCCATTTTTACATCTGGCAATCCACTTCCAAAAACTAGCCAGTGAAAACCCTGTGGATCGCAGCAGAACATTGTCTGATACGGTCCTGGAAGACGAGCCCCCAGTCTGGAAGGCACTCAGAATACACAGGGGCTGCGACAATGGACTCCAGCATACCAACGACTGTGAAGATGGCACAGGACTGGGTAGCAGGTTTTTCTCTTGTACATGGGATCACCACGAGTCAGAACCAACTCAAAGGCAACTAACAACAACAACAACATCCTTTAGGTTAAGTATTCTTTATGACAAGAAAACAATACAATTGCTCATGCCTTTACTGCTGAACGCTAACCCTCTGAAGGCAGGCGTGGTGACTATTGCCCGGGAACCAGCTACATAAACCAGGTGATTCTGGGGAGAGCTTGCATCCCACAGGCACATAACTTGGCCAGAGTGCCGCTTTAAGAAAACAGGCTGTACCTACGTTATTATTGTACGCACGGTGAAGTTTCTGGCAAGGACAGAGCTGTTTCCCATTTAAAACTCCTGCCTGACTTCTAAACCTTCGCAACGTTAAGCAACATTCATCAAAGCAAAACCACACCCTGAAGGGAAACGAGTATCACCTTTCTTCGCTAATCACATTACGAGTAAAACACATTCTTGGAACAGCTGCCAGCATCTGAGGTTTACTTCTCAAAGAATGAAAATAGCTACAATTTATGGTGTCCTTTGTCACTATATCCAAGGCACTGTGCTAAGCACATGAGGTACGTTTTTTGTTTGTACTTCACAACAAGCCTTTGACACAGAGTCCCTGTTTTACAGAAGAGGAAACCGAGATTCAGAGAGGTTGAGAACTTCCCAAATTCCCAAAGGGAAGTAGAGCTGGCCCTAATCCAGGTCAATTAGCTGTAAAGCTGCCCCCTCAGGCACCCTGCTGCTCTGCCCAGCACTGTTTATTTACTAAGGGCAGTGGGTCCTGAGCTGCTTGGTGGGCTTCCAGGGACTTGGACCGACATGGCTCCCTTGCATCTTTTTTGTCAAAATAAATGAATCACTTCTGCAAGCAACCTCAGTCGTTTCTTCCTTTATCCCATTCCCCAAACATGACAATCCCAAGATTCTCTGGAATAAAGTGAATAACTCCACCCAGAAAAATGACTATTGTTAACCACATAAAATTGCGTTTAACCCCAGTGGTGGGGGAGTCATTTCAATATATTCCATCGATCTCGTTTGGCTCTCTATTGGTTCATTAGCCCCTTGTTGTTGTTGTTATGTGCTGTCTAGTCTTCAAGGTGACAGCCTTGCTTTCTAACACTTTAAAGAGCTCTATTGCCACAGATTTGCCCAATGCAACATGTCATTTGATTTCTTGACCGTCGCGTCATTTGTGCTGATTATGGATCCAAGTAAAATGAAATCCTTGACAGCTTCAATCTTTTCTCTGTTTATCATGACATTGTTTATTGGTCCAGTTGTGAGGTTTTTTTGTTTGTTTGTTTGTTTGTTTTTATGTTGAGGTATAATCCGTACTGAAGACTGTGGTCTTTGATCGTCATCAGTAAGTACTTCAAGCTCTCCTCACTTTCAGCAAACAAGGTTGTGTCATCTGCACGTCACAGGTTGTTAATGTGTCCTCCTCCAATTCTGTTGCCTTGTTCTTCTTTATATAGTCCAGCTTCTCGGATTATTTGCTCAGCATACAGATTGAATAAGTATGCTGAAAGGATACAACCCTAATGCACACCTTCCTGATTTTAAACCACACGGTATCCCCTTGTTCTGTTTGAATGACTGCCTCTTGGTCTGATAACAGGTCCTTCATGAGCACAATTAAGTGTTCTGGAATTCCCATTCTTCTCAATGTTATCCATAATCTGTTATGATCCACACAGTCAAATGCCGTAGCATAGTCAATAAAACACAGGTAAACCTTTCTGATATTTCTGGTATTCTCTGATTTCAACTAAGATCCATCTGACATCAGCAATGATATCCCTTGTTCCATGTCTTCTTCTGAATGGGGCTTGAATTTCTGGCAGTTCTCTGCTGATATACTGCTGCAGCTGTTTTTGAATAATCTTCAGCAAAATTTTACTTGCATGTGATATTAATAATATTGTTTGATAATTTCTGCATTCAGTTGGATCACCTTTCTTGGGAATAGGCATAAATATGGATCTCTTCCAGTCAGTTGGCCAGGTAGCTGTCTTCCAGATTCCTTGGCATAGACAAGTGAGCACTTCCAGCGCTGCATCCATTTGTTGAAACATCTCAATTGGTATTCTATCAATTCCTGGAGCCTTGTTTTTCACCAATGCCTTCAGTGGAGCTTGGACCTCTTCCTTCAGTACCATCGGTTCCTGATCAGATGCTACCTTCTGAAATGTGAATGTCAACCAATTTTGACGATATAAAGATGTAAAGCCAAAGACAAATAGTACTTTGGAGACCATGAAGTAAATGATTGGCCTAGGGCAGGTGTGTCTCTGCAAACTGCTGAGGTAACTTTGCAAGTTGTCACTCTTCCATGGGGCTTCTTTCCACTGGAGCTACAAGACAACTGCATCTTACACACACTTAACCCACCTGAATTTACCTGTGAGGGCCTGAGGGGGTGGGTGGCTGGGGAGGAGTGGAAGAGCAATACAAGTTTCACAAGTGATTTCTTTTCCATTCCACTTAGTGAAGGATACTGTAGAAGGAAATGGTTGCCCTGAATTATCATTGTTTCTTACAATCATACCACTTTGTCTAGGCTTCATTCATTCATTCATTCAACAAATTTTTACACCTACTCTGAGGCAGACCCTCCTCTGAATGTCTGGGATACATCAGGGAACCTAACAGAGATTGCTGGGGTTGTGAAGCTTTCTAGTGGGAAGAGACTGAAAACAAAAGATAGTTACAATAAATAAGTTATTTAATATGTTACCAAACCAAACCCATTGCAGCTGAGTCTGCTCTGACGCACAGCGACCCTATAGCACAAGGTAGAGCTGTCCCACAGGGTTTCTAAGGAGCGCCTGGTAGATTCGAACTGCTGACCTTCTGGTTAGCAGCTGAGCTGTTAACCACTGTACCACTAGGGGTCTATCTAATATGTTAGTTGATATTTATGAAAAAATGAAAATAAAGTTGGAGAAGGAGTGTCAGGGGTGATGAATTGTTTGAAATGTGAATAGGGTGGTCAGTGAAAGCTGCATTGAGAAGGTGATGTTTGAGCCAAGATTGAGGGAAGTGCAGGAGTTATTCCTTCAGATAGATATTTGAGCGAAGAACGTTCTGGAAGGAAGGCAAGCTGGGGAAAAGGCTCTGAAGCGGGAGCATGATGGAAATGGCAGGAGTGAGTGCTGCAGAGGGAGAACAGGAGGAGCCAAGGCCGGGGGCAGCAGGGTGCTGGGTTCTGGGACCCTTGCAGCACAGTGTCAGGTCCTGTGGCTCGCATGTTGACTGCCATGGGACACCATTGCAGGGCTTTGGGCTGGAGAGTGACCTGGCATGACTAATGTTTTAAGAGAATCACCCCAGCTGATATGTAAAGAACTGTATTGGGCAGGGGAGGAAGCAGGGAAATGAGTCGGACATAGTTGCAGTAATTCAACAAGAGATGTTGGTGGTACAGCCCAGGGTGGGATCAGTGGAGAGGAAAATGGCACTTCAAGGGTGGGATCAAAAAGATTTTCTGACAGGTTGGATGTGGGGCAAGAAACAGTTTTAATTGTCCTGGAATCCAGATTTCTGGGGTCCATGGGATTGGGGTAACCCACCGAGGCTATCATCTATTAGATGTCCTTTTGAAACTTGAGCCATGAAGTAAGTGGTTTCCTAAAAGTCACCTTTGAGTCACACAATGGTCTGCATGAACTAGTAAGAACTTTTTGCCTTGGATGTTGCGCTCTTTTAAAGAATTCCATCAGTTTCAGGAAACAGAGACTCCAAAGGTCAGACTAGAGCTGTCTTTTAGGGTAAATCAGTAATTATTTTAATTGTTCTTCAAGACAATGCTGTATGAAATTCTTCCTGACCACAAATTGTTTCCCAGTTCTGTTCCAGCCTTTTTCCATGGCAATGCTGGTAAGACTGGGTATGACAGTCTTCATAAGGGTCTGGAGGTTTTCTCATATTTGGAACATTTCTGACTCTCCAATTGAATTGGTACCCCAATTTGAAAACTGTATATTAAAAAAGTCAATCAATTTCTATTCCTGGCTTAATATGATTTTTGTTTTAACAGGGCATGAGCAGAAGAGAGTACTCTAGGATGAGTTCAAAGTGTTGGGTTGAGCCAATGGGAGGATGAAATTATCTGTGGGTAGATCAAGTATTTTGGAGAGAGATAAGAGTTGTGTTTGACATGTTGAGGTTACAACATCTATTAATTATCCAAGTGGCAATGTGCCTCTGAAGTTTAGGAGCAGGGATCTAGGCTGGACATAAACATTTGATGGAGGAGTCAGCACATACAAGACTGTCTGAAGTCATATTAGCCAAATATGACAGAGGATGGCTGGGCCCGTTTGAATTTCAGATGAACAATGAATAATTTTTTAGTTTAAGTATATTTCAGGAAATATTGCTAACCAAATAAGCATTTGGGACCATGCAACTTTTAGGACACACTTATAAAATTATTAGTTGTGTATATAAAATTCAAGTTTAACTGGGAGTTCTGTATTTTTATTTGCTAAATCTGGCAATGCTACCTTGGGAGTGAAAGGAGGGAGAGAAGTCTGAGAATTAAATCTGGGGCTGTAAAGAACAGGAGGTTGGGAAGAAGGAAGACTGAGTAACTGTGACGGAAGTGAGGCAGAAAGAAAACATTTCATCAAGAAGAAGGGTGTACTGGAAGCCAAGGAGAGAAAGAGCATCAAAAAGGAGGAAGTGAGTAGCTCTGCGTTTAGTGAGACAAGGACTGAGAATTGACCATTGGATTGGCAGTTGCCTCCCAATAGCGTGAGCGTTTTCCAAGGCTAGATGATGAGTGTTTAGAGATTAGTGCTTTTCTTACCACCCAAACCTGTTGCTCTCTAGTTGATTCCAGCTCATAGTAACCCTACAGGACAGAATAGAGCTGCCCCACACAGTTTCTAAAGCTGTAATCTTTATGGAAGCAGACTACCATATCTTTCTACCACGGAGTGGCTGGAAGGTTCAAACTGCCAACTTTGGGTTAG
This sequence comes from Elephas maximus indicus, assembly GCF_024166365.1. NCBI lineage: Eukaryota > Metazoa > Chordata > Mammalia > Proboscidea > Elephantidae > Elephas > Elephas maximus. Next base: position 233,237,759 of record NC_064819.1, read on the forward strand.
CAGCTGAGTGCTTTAACCACTGTGCCAAAGCCTGAAATTCAGGCCAATTAGCTCACGAATTGTTGTTAGCTGCCATCCAGTTGCCTCAGCTTATGGCGACCCCACGCACAACAGAACAAAACACTGCCTGGTCCTGCACCATCCCCATGATTGGCTGTGGATTGGACCATTGCGATCTGTAGGGTTTTCATTGACTGATTTTTTGGAAGTAGATTGACAGGCCTTTCTTGCTAGTCCATCTTGGCCTGGAAGCTCCACTGAAACTTGTTCAGCATCATAACGATACACAAGCCACCACCAACAGACAGGTGGTGGCTAAGCATGAGGTGCATTGGCCAGGAACCACACCTGAGTTTCCTGTGTGGAAGGTGAGAGAATTCTACCACTTAACCACCACTGCCCCCAGTTCACAGGAACTTGGTTGGTAAAAGGATTCCAGATGATTTTCTTTCATCTTTGTGTTCACTTAGAATCTTTTGCCTTTAGGATGCCTTAGAGGAACACTATCAGTGGAGTTTTAAATAAGCTTAGCACCCCTCAAAAGGAGAATCTTGAGTATGAATGCAAAATTTAAGTAGACAAACTCTAACGTGCACTGATTAAAGTAGGGAAGCTGACAGATAAGAAAAAGAATTGCAAAGTTAACTGACACACTGAGCCGCATTTCAGAGAAGCTAGTGGTCTTCTTGGAGAATCAGGAAGTTGAGCCTAGCTGGAGACCACAAATATTTAGGAGGCATATGTAGCAGGAAGTGCCCCACTTGCCACAAAATAAACTTATCAGCTTCCCAAAGCTGGAATTTAGAATATCTGAATAGGGAAGCCTACTATAACCCGCCTTGCTCAGTAGGCTGGGAAGCCCACTTTGCTATCTCACTCTGGACTCCTGGTTCTGCTGCTGCCACTACTCTTCCACTGCTTCTTACTGTCTTGGACCATCTCCAGTGTTACAGCTCTCTCTCTCTGTTTCCTGGGTCTAGGGGATTCTGAGCACAGGGACCCTGGGCCCTAAGGACATACTCCACTCCTCGCTCTTCTTTTTGGTGGTAGTGAGGTCCCCTCTGTCTGCCTCTGGGATGGCTCATTTTAAGTCTAGTGGGATAGCAAAACTGACCAATCCCCTTGTTAGGGTTTCATACACTGTATTTACATGGTTCCATCCCCAAGAGGGTACCATGCACATTTTTTGCATTATTAGCAAGCTATCCAATCCCCTTGGTGGGCCACAAGCACCTCACTGCAAAGTCCCACCCAGTCATTTTGTTGGAGTTACAAGACCATGGCAAGAACGGCCATATAAAAGCGATACATTGCACCTCACTAGGCCTCCCATAAATGCTTGTCGAATGAGTAAATATGAACATAAGTATTTGTGCTCCCTTAAGGGAAACTCAAGGAGGGTCCTTGGTTCCTCTTGAGGGCAGAGAGGAGCTGGACCACAGTGGGGAGCCACCTACTCTGCTGACAGGATGTCTGAGAAGGTGACCAGCGTGCTCCAGGAGACCAGCAACCACCAAGCAAAATAGGCGGTTCAAGTGTCCCAACCAGTTCAGGCTGAGAGAAGTATTCTTTTTCTTTAAGTAAAAATGTTCATCTTAGAATGAAAAGGAAAACGAATGCCTGAACCAACAAAGTATATGAAAGGAGAATAGTCTAGAGAAGTCAAGCAAGCGGGGTGTGAGTAGATGGAGCCCTATGGAGATGGGCCGTTTTCTCAGTGAAGACAAATTCCCCAACTATTCTGGAGTCTGTTCTGGGTTCTGCAGTTATAGAATGAGCAGGCAGATAGATACCTGCTGGCATTATGAAGTTGTTCTATTTAAATTTGGGAGGTGTCTTAGTTATCCAGTGCTGCTCTGACAGAATTACCACAAGTGGGTGGCTTTAACAGGGTAAATTTTTTCTCTCACAGTCTAGGACGCTTGTTGTTGTTAGGTGCCATTGAATAGATTCCGGCTCATAGTGACCGAATGTACAACAGAACAAAACATTGCCAGTCCTGCGCCATCCTCAAAATCCTTGTTATGCTTCAGCCCATTGTTGCAGCCACTGTGTCAATCCATCTTGTTGAGGGTCTTTTTCGGTGACCCTCTACTTTACCAAGCGTGATGTCCTTCTCCAGGGACTGATCCCTCCTAATGTGTTCAAAGTATGTGAGACATAATCTCACCGTCCTTGCCTCTAAGGAGCTTTCTGGTTGTACTTCTTCCAAGGCAGATTTGTTCACTTGGCAATGCGTGGTATGTATATTCAATACTCTTTGCCAACACCACAATCCAAAGGTGTCAATTCTTCTTCGGTCTCCCTTATTCGTCGTCGAGCTTTCACATGCATATGAGCGATTGAAAACACCATGGCTTGAGTCAGACACACCTTAGTCCTCAGAGTGACATCTTTGCTTTTCAACACTTTAAAGAGGACTTTTGCAGCAGATTCGCCCAACACAATGTGTCTTTTGATCTCTTGACTGCTGCTTCCATGGGTGTTGATTGTGGACCCAAGTAAAATTCCTTGACAGCTTCAATCTTCTCACCATTTATCATGATGTTTGTTGCTTATTGGTCCCATTGTGAGGATTTTTGCTTTCTTTATGTTGAAGTATAATCCACACTGAAGGCTGTGGTCTTTAATCTTCATTAGTAAGTGCTTCAAGTCCTCTTCACTTTCAGCAAGCAAGGTTGTGTCATCTGCATATGGCAGGTTGTCAATGAGTCTTCCTCCAATCCTGATGCCCCGTTCTTCTTCATATAGTCCAGATTCTGGGATTGTTTGCTCAGCATACAGATTGAATAGGTATGGTGAAAGGATACAACCCTGACGCACACCTTTCCTGACTTTAAACCATGCAGTATCCTCTTGTTCTGTTCAAATGACTGCCTCTTGGTCTACGCACAGGCTCCTTTTGGGCACAATTAAGCTTTCTGGAATTCCCATTTTTTACAATGTCATCCATAATTTGTTATGATCCACAGAGTCGAATGCCTTTGCATAGTCAATAAAACACATGTAAACATCTTTCTGGTATTCTCTGCTTTCAGCCAGGATCCAGCTGGTATCAGCAATGGTATTCCTGGTTCCATGTCCTCTTCTGAATCTGGCTTAAATTTCTGGCAGTTCCCTGTCAATGTACTGCATAGCCACTTTTGAATGATCTTTAGCAAAAGTTTACTTGCGTATGATATTAATGATATTATTCAATAATTTCTGCATTAGTTTGGATCACCCTTCTTGGGAATAGGGATAAAAATAGATCTCTTCCAGTCAGTTGGCTAGGTAGCTGTCTTCCAAATTTCTTGGTGTAGACGAGAGAGCACCTACAGCACTGCATTCATTTGTTTAAACATCTCGATTGGTATTCCATCAATTCCTGAAGCCTTGTTTTTTGCCAATGCTTTCAGTGCGGCTTGGACTTCTTCCTTCAGTACCATTGGTTCCTGATCACATGCTATCTCCTGAAATGGTTGAACATCGACCAATTCTTTTTGGTATAGTGACTCTGTGTATTCCTTTTATCTTCTTTTGATGCTTTCTGCATTATCCAATATTTTCCCTGTAGAATCCTTCAGTATTGCAGCTCAAGGGTTGAATTTTTTCTTCCGTTTTCTCAGCTTGAAAAATGCTGGGCATGTTCTTTCCCTTTGGTTTTCCATCTTCAGGTCTTTGCACGTGTCATTATAATACTTTGTCTTCTTAACTGTCCTTTGAAACCTTCTGTTCAACTCTTTCACTTCCTAATTTCTTCCTTTTGCTTTAGCTGCTCGACATTCAACAGCAAGTTTCAGAGTCTCTTCTGACATCCATTTTGGTCTTTTCTTCCTTTCCTCTTTTTAATGACCCCTTGCTTTCTTCATGTATGATGTCTTTGATGTCATTCCCCAACCCATCTGGTCTTCGGTCATTAGTGTTCAGTGCATCAAGTCCATTCTTGAGATGGTCTCTAGATTCAGGTGGGTTATTATCAAGGCTGTACTTTGGCTCTTGTGGACTTGTTCTAATTTTCTTCAGTTTCAACTTGAACTTGCATATGAGCACTTGATGGTCTGTTCCACAGTCAGCCCCTGACCTTGTTCTGACTGATGATATTTAGCTTTTCCATTGTCTCTTTCCACAGATGTAGTCCATTTTATTCCTGTGTATTCCATCTGGTGAGGTCCATGTGTATAAGTTGCTGTTTATGTCGGTGAAAAAAGATATTTGCAATGAAGAAGGCATTGGTCTTGTAAAATTCTGTCATTCGATCTCCGGCATCATTCCTATCACCAAGGCCATATTTTCCAACTACCTATCCTTCTTCTTTGTTTCCAACGTTTGCATTCCAGTAATTATCAGTGCATCCTGATTGCATGGTCAATCAATTTCAGACTGCGGAAGTTGGTAAAATTCTTCATCTTTGACCTTAGTTGTTGGTATGTAAATTTGAACAATAGTCATATTAACTGGTCTTCCTTGTAGGCGTATGGATTTTATCCTATCACTGACAGCATTGTGCTTCAGGATAGATCTTGAAATGTTCTTTTTTATGATAAATGCAATGTCATTCTTTTCCAAGTTGTCTTTTCCAGCACAGTAGACCATATGATTGTCTGATTCAAAATGGCTAATACCAGTCCATTTCAGCTCACTAATGCCTATGATAATGATGTTTATTCATTCCATTTTTGATGATTTTCAAATTTTTCTAGATTCATACATCATACATCCCATGTTCTGATTATTAGTGGATATTTACAGCTGTTTCTTTGCATTTTGAGTCATGCCACATCAGCAAATGAAGGCCCTGGAAGCTTGACTCTGTCCACATCATTAAGGTCGACTCTACTTTGAGAAGGCAGCTCTTCCCCAGTTCCCAGTTGTCTTTTGGGTGCCTTCCAACCTGAGAGTCTCATTTTCTGGCACTATATCAGCGATGTTTCATTGCTATTCATAATTTTTTCACTGGATAATTCTTTTCAGAAGTAGACTGCTGGGTCCTTCTTCCTCGTCTGTCTTAGTCTGGAAGCTCAGCTGAAACTTGTCCACCATGGGTGGCCCTACTGGTATTTGAATACCAGTGGTATAGCTTCCAGCATCACAACATCATATAAACTCCCAAAGTAGGACAAACTTACAGTCATGTAGGGGCTAAAAGTCTGAATTCAGGGTGCCAGCTCGAGGAAAGCTTTCTCTCTCTGTTAGCTCTGGGGGAAGGTCCTTGTCATTGATCTTCCTCTGTTCTAGGAGCTTCTCAGATGCAGGGACCCCAGGTCCAAAGGATGCGCTCTACTCCTGGCTCTGCTTTCTTGATGATATAAGGTCCACCTGTCTCTCTGCTTGCTTCTCTCTTTTATATCTCAAAGGAAATTAACTTACAATGCAACCTAATCTTGTAGATTGAATGCTGCCTCATTAACATAATGGACACTAATCCCACCTCATTAACATCATAGAGGCAGGATTTTACAACACATAGGAAAATCACATCAGATGACAAAATGGTGGACAATCTCACAATATTGGGAAACATGGCCTAGCCAAGTTGACACATATTTTTGGGGAACACAAGTCAATCCATGACAGAGGGTAAATATTAAAAAAAAAAAAGAAGTAACTGTGTCTTCAGCTAAGAGAAAAGGGTTGGAGATACAATCTTCAAATCCCTTTCTTTTAATTTATAGTTGGAGTGAAATAATTACAATAAAAATGATTTTAAGATTGATCTGTAAGATTATCTGTGGATTCTTTGGGAACCATTGAGGTCTAAGAAAGGAAGATGCTAACTGCACTGTGAATACCTGATGTTTTGTTTTATTGAGTAATCCTTTTTGTAAAATAAAACTGGAATTGGATATGGCATGTCAGCTGTCAATGCTGTTGTGCATATTAACATGATATGCCATGTCAAACCGTGGAGCTTTCTGACCTTGACAACATGCAAACTCCCTGTGCAAGAAGGTTCTGAAGAAGTGCTACAGAGGCAAGTACAGCTAACCCTCATTTAACAGCACAGGGGATGAGAAGCTCCAGTAAAATGAATGCTCCCAATATCTGAACCTTGCATCTTTCAAGAAAAAATGTTTTTCGAATTCTAATAACTTTGATGGAAACATTTAGACATTAGAGCACATACTTGCCTGTTTTCTTAACTGGAATACTCGGAACACAATTTCCCCTTTTTCTTGTTGGTTGACTATACCTCGTCATTATGAATCAAACTCAGAGAATTGTAGTATAAAAAGGGACCTGAGAGATCAGCTAGTTCCATTTCTTCTTTTCTAGAAGTACAAATGGAGGCCCAACAGGAGCTGTATTAGTTTCCTATGGCTACTGCAGCAAGGTCACAAACTTGGATGGCTTCAAACAACAAAAGTTTCTTGTCTCAGAGTTCTGGAGGCCAGGAGTCCAAAATTAAGGTGTCAGCTGGGCCATTCTCCCTGTGAAGTCTCTAGAAAAGAATCCTTCCTTGTCTCTACAGCTGCTGGTAGCCCCAGGTGTTCCTTGGCTCACAGAGGCTTCGTACAAATTCCTGCTATTGTCTTCACATGGGCATCTTCCCTCTGAGTCTGTGTGTCTCTTCTCCTCTTATAAGCACACCAACCATAGTGAACTAGGACCCACTCTACTCCAATGTGATCTCATGATAGGTTAAGTAATTATATCTGCAAAGACCTATTTCCAAAAAAGATCATATTCTGAGGTTCCAGGACAAGCATGAATTTTGGGGGCACAGTGAAGAATTGATGCCTTTGAATCATGGTGTTGGTGAAGAATATCGAATAAACCATGGACTGCCAGAAGAACGAACAAATCTGTCCTGGAAGAAGTACAGCCAGAATGCTCCTTAGAAGCAAGGATGGCAAGACTTCATCTCAGGTACTTTGGACATGTTATCAGGAGGGACCAGTCCCTGAAGAACATCACGCTTGCTAAAGTGAGGGTCAGCAAAAAAGGGGAAGACCCTCAAAGAGATGGATTGACACAGTGGCTGCAACAGTGGGCTCAAACATAGTGAAGATTTTAAGGATGGCGCAGGACCGGGCAGTGTTTCATTCTGTTGTGCACGGTGTCGCTTTGAGTCAGAAGCGGCTGAAGGTACCTAACAACAACAATTATTCAACCCAGTATAGGAGTCGAGTGGAGAGTGGGGACATCCCACTAGTTGGAAGGGAGCTGGGCAAGATCCCATAACTTTAATTCCTGCTCCAGGGCTCTGAACGCCACGTCATAGGCCTCATGCCAATTCCAGACTTTGGAAGATGCCGTAAATGTAGTTTCCCTTTGCAAAATGGGCTCAGACCATTCTGTTTCTGAGTAGCTTTTATGCTTTCTTCTGTCTTTGTTCTCACCTGTTATTTGTAGCTCACTCTCTGTCTCTCTCTCTGTGGCGTTTCTGTGTTGTCTGCTTCTCAATATCACCCTATTCTCAGTTGGGGCTTCTAATCTGCTATAAAATATGTAGTTTTTCTCCTGGGAGCCCTGCGTCAGTTTCAGGCCTGGTTCCTCTCAGATTGTGAACTCCTTCTCTGGGCTGGTGGGTCCCAGGGATGGGACTGCTTCCTTTCCTCTTAGTGCTGCCTCCCATACCTTCCCCTTCGGTATTGTTCCTCTCATGGGACTGGTGGTCAAGTGGGAACAGCCTTCTGTTTCCCCTTTCCTTGTTGCCACTGCAAATAAGGACATGTTGTTGCTGTTATTAGCTGCCTTCTTGTCAGCCCCTACTCATGATGACCCCATGCACAACAGAATGAAATGCTGCCAGGTCCTGTGCTATCCCCATACTGATTGTGGATTGGTCTGTTGTGATCCATTGGGTTTTCATTGGCTGATTTTTGGAAGTAGATCTCCAGGCCTTTCTTCCTACTCCCTCTTAGTCTGGAAGCTCTGCTGCAACCTGTTAAGCATCACAGCAACATGTAAGCCGCCACTGACAGATAGGCGGTAGCTGCACATGAAGAGCACTGGCTGGGAATTGCACCCAGGTTTCCTGCAGGGAAGGCGAGGAGTCTCCCACTGAGCCACCACTGCCTTCACAAATAAGGACCTGGGCCTCTTTAAGTTTTAAAGTGACCATGAGGGACTGGGGAAACAAACAGGAGAAAGTTTGTAATGTTTGCAGACTTTTATAAAATTCTAGTAGTCAAGATTCCCGGACAATAGTTCCAGACTTACTGGTACAAAGAAGTCTGTGAAAGTGTGTTAGGCTCTTCAAGTTGGGAGGAAAAAACACACCTGGGCTGACCTCACCTGCTGGAGGCTTAACGCAGGGTTACCTGGTGAGCAGAGCCATGAGCCATTGGGACCTGAGCGCCTTTAGTATTGGGGTGAACAGTAGTGTTTGTAAAGATCTAGAAAACGGACCCATCTCAGTTCTGGATTCCACAGTCCTACCTTTTGGTGTTTCAGGGTCATACTTCTGGGATAGGATTTATTGGAACACTTCTGTTATGGATTGAATTGTGTCCCTCCTTTTCCCGTGAAAGTATTATGGAAGTTCTCACTACTGTACCTGTGAATGTGACCCTGTCGGGAAACAAGGTTTTTCTTTTGTTATGTTAATTAGGTCAGACTGGAGTAGGGTGGGTCCTAAACCTAATCTCTTCTGAGTGGTGTCTTACAAAAAGAGCAGAACAGACCCATAGAGGGAGAAGGGTCACTTGAAGACCTGACTACAAGCCGAGGAATGCTCAGACCTACCAGAACCTGGGAGAGATGAGGAAGGGTCTTCTCCTGGAATGGACAGAGGTTGACCCTGCAGACACCCTGAATTTAAACTCCTGGCCTCCAAAACTTGAGACAATTCCTGTTCTTTAAAGCCATCCATGTGTGGTATTTTTATTATGGCAGCATTAGGAAACTGAGATAGGAGCCAAGATGTCAGTCACAGCTGGGTGCTGGGCAGTGGAAGGCATTGTTAGGACTGCTGGTTGAACTGATCCATGCATGGAAGCCACTAGAGGGTTGAGGAATGAAGCTACGAAGCTAGGGTGCTAGAGAGGCCAGCATGGGTATTAACATCACTGAGCACTACTGGGAGAAGAGGAAACCTTTGATTCAGGGCTGACGGTGAAACAGGATCTTGAGGTTCTGTACATTCATGGGGGTGCAGGAGAAACCATGGGCTCTGGTGTAGAACAGGCCTACATCTGAGGTCTGGATCTGCCACTGGCTGCCTCCATGCCTGAGGCCTCAACAACCCTGGGAGGAAAGAACCCCTGTTCCTACCTAAGAGGAGACGTTCTCTCCAGGGCCTGAGCTGGCTCTTCAAAACCCAAAACCTTTCCTAGCTCTTTTGATACTGCTACTTATTTATTTAGATTGGGAGGTTACTTGCCTGGCAGCGACAGCAGGCCTAACTGTTCCATTTTCCCCATAGTGACAGTAAAGTCCTGGCAGGGTAAGGAGGGCTAAGTGGCTCTTTGCCCGGGAAAGAAGGCTTGACTCAATCCCAATCCTTGAAGCCTTAGGTGTTGCAGGAGACCCTCAGTTTTCAGGGCTGGATCAATGCCAGTGGGTCTTTAGGTCATGCTTGTCAGCTCTGCAGTTGCCACCTCCCCCCGCACCCCCAACAGCCACTATGCTGCTCTTCTTGGAGTTCCTGGGTAGTGCAAATAGTTAAAGTGCTCAGCTGCTAACCAAGAGGCTGGAGGCCACTTAGAAGAAAGGTCTAGCAATCTGCTTCTGAAAAATCAGCCATTGAAAATCCTATGGAGTGCTCGCTTCGGCAGCACATATACTAAAATTGGAACGATACAGAGAAGATTAGCATGGCCCCTGCGCAAGGATGACACGCAAATTCGTGAAGCGTTCCATATTTTTCTAATCTTTTTCCTTTAAATATTTTAAGGATCTTTTTCTTCTTTATAGGAAAAATGCTTTCTGAAAGCAGTTCATTTTTGAAGGGTATGATGCTCGGAAGCATTTTCTGTGCCTTGATCACTATGCTAGGCCACATTAGGATTGGTCATGAAAATAGAATGCACCACCATGAGCATCATCACCTACAAGCTCCTAACAAAGAAGATATCTTGAAAATTTCAGATGATGAACGCATGGAGCTCAGTAAGAGCTTTCGGGTGTACTGTGTCACCCTTGTAAAACCCAAAGACGTTGAGTCTTTGGGCTGCAGTGAAGCAGACTTGGACCAAACACTGTGACAAAGCAGAGTTCTTCAGTTCTGAAAATGTTAAAGTGTTTGAATCAATTAATATGGAAACAGATGACATGTGGATAATGATGAGAAAAGCTTACGAATGTGCCTTTGATAAATATAAAGACCAATACAACTGGTTCTTCCTTGCACGCCCCACTACGTTTGCCATTATTGAAAACTTAAAGTATTTTTTGTTAAAAAAGGATCCATCACAGCCCTTCTACCTAGGCCACACTATAAAATCTGGTGACCTTGAATATGTGAGTGTGGAAGGAGGAATTGTCTTAAGCATAGGATCCATGAAAAGACTAAACAGCCTTCTCGGTATCCCTAAGAAGTGTCCTGAACAGGGAGGGATGATTTCGAAGCTATCTGAAGATAAGCAGCTAGCAGTCTGCCTGAAATGTGCTGGAGTGTTTGCAGAAAATGCAGAAGATTCTGAAGGAAAAGATGTATTTAATACCAAATCTGTTGGGCTTTTTATTAAAGAGGCAATGACTAATCAACCCCAGCAGGTAGTAGAAGGCTGTTGTTCAGATATGGCTGTTACTTTTAATGGACTGACCCCTAATCAGATGCATGTGATGATGTATGGGGTATACCGTCTTAGGGCATTTGGGCATATTTGTAATGATGCATTGGTTTTCTTACCTCCAAATGGTTCTGACAATGACTGAGAACTGGAATGAGCATATGTACACTGTATAGGACATGAGTTGTCATTATTTGTGGTAACAACTACATATCCAACACAGTGGTATGTCTCTTCTTTTCCTCTTTCTGTTTAAGTTGTGTTTTTTTTTTTTTTTTTGGTGACACTGGTATAATTACACATTAAAATTTAGTAGTAGATTTTTAAATGGGGTGGTATTGTTTTCCTCAAAAATACAAATGTGTTGGAAAGAAATGTTTTAAGAGTAGTAATTTTGCAGGTAAAGGGTATAGTTGTAAACACTGTATGTGGTAAATTCTAAATTATGAATATTAAAAAATCTAGTGCGATGCATATTTTTGCTGATTGGTTAAAAAAATTTAAATGTCTTTTCTAGGCTTCTAAGATATGTAGATGAATCTCTAGTTGTGAATTTGCGATTAAAGTAAAACTTCAAAAAAAAAAAAAAAGAAAATCCTATGGAGCACAGTTTTACTCTGACACAGTTATACTCAGGTATCCGTTGCCATCAAGTCAATTCCAGCTCACGGTGACCCTTTAGGACAGGGTAGAACTGCCCCCTAGGGTTGCCAAAGCTGTCATCTTTAGGGAAGCAGACTGCCACATTTTTCTCCCGCAGAGTGGCTGGTGGTTTCGAACCACTAATCTTTTGGTTAGCAGCCGAGCACTTAACTACTGTGCCACCAGGGCTCCTTTACTCATGTATAACCCAAGGCCATTGTCATTGGAAAGGCACCGTAGCATTTCCAAGGCTGTAATCTTTATGCAAGAAGACCGTGGCTTAACCGAGCATAGCTGAGTGCTTAACCACTGGGTCACAAGGGCTCCTGTAACTTCTATGCCACCTAATCAATGACGGAGGAGTCCTGGTGGTGCAGTGGTTAAGCATTTGGCTGCTAACTGAAAGGTAGGCAATTGGAACCCACCAGCTGCTTCATGGGAGAAAGATCTGGCAGTCTGCTTCTGTAGAGATTACAGCCTTGGAAACATGGGGCAGTTGTACTCTGTCCTATAGGGTCACTAAAAGTCAGAATCAACGCAGTAGCTAAGGGGCTTATGTAAATTACTCATGGCCAGGAAACAACCAGGGACGTGGCTGACTTTGCAAAAGTGAAGCATTTTGGAATTACCGTGATTCATTGAGGGCACACAACAACATATTCTATATACTTACTGTTAAAGCCCCTGGGCTACAGCACGACTTCATCGCTGGAAATGAGGCCCGGTTACCAAGAACAAGGCAGTGGAGGAGGGTGGCGCATGGCCTTGCTGGATTGCATGCTCAGCGACAAAGGGAGCACAGGTCGTGTGGTGACTGCACTCACTGCGACAGCAGCCGGCCTGGTACAAAGGGGCCAGTGTAAAATCTGACAGCACGTTCATTGCCACAGGAGTGCACCGCTGAAGTAAGGCTGATTTTTTTGACTCTGGCATTTGAGAGAACACTTTCCTCTCCTTTTGGATACCAAATAGCCCCAGCAGGAAATCCTACTTAAAGAGCCCTCTGTAACTGGGATCGCGTGTGTGTGCAAGCACGGCTGTGCACATGCGCGTGCTCATGGATCTGATCTCACCTCATTTTCTCGCACACATAGCGGTGGAGTCCCAAGTACGGGAGCAGGGCATTTGAAAAGTTAGGCCCTTGGAGAAATCTATCTCATGAGCGTGACGACTTCCTGTAGAGCTGAGAGAAACAGCAGTGTTACAGTCTCTTTCCCCTTTCTAACCGTTTATTATTTTCCTTTTTTTGGTTTTTGCTTCTAACATTTCCATGCATGCTTTCCAGATTTTATGCATTCCAAATTCTGGCATAAAATTAGCAGTGGCTGTAATCTGTGTTCTTTCATTCAAGAAATATTTACTAAAGGTGAGTCCCTGAGTGGTGCAAACAGTTAACATTCTCTGCTGCTAATTGAAAGGTTGGAGGTTTGGGTCAATCGAGAAGCACCTCAGAAGAAAGGCCTGGCAATCTACTTCTGAGAAATCAGCCGCTGGAAACCCTATGGAGCACAGTTCTACTCTGACACACATGGGTCACCATGAGTTGTAGTTGACATAACGGCAGCTTGTTTCGGTTTTGCTTTTTTAAAAAATATGGGCCAGCTCTAAGCTGGTGAAGACAACACGATTCAGGAAGTTTGGAGACTAATGGGGATGCCTCAGTTTCCTGGGGTGGGTGACTTTAAATAATAGGAGTTTATTTTCTCACAGTTCTGGGGGCTGGAAGTCCAAATCAGGGCCTCCACCATATTGATTCCTCTGAGTTTCTGGTGTCTGCATGTGTGATCTTTGGAGTTTCTTTGCTTATAGATGGGTTCTCACACGGTGTCCGGTGTCCTTCTTCCCCCTATGTGTGCATGTGTGTTTGTTCCGCTCTCTTTACAAGATGCCATTCAGAAGGGATTAGGTTTGGAAACCACCCTATTCTGGTATGACACCATAAACACAACAAAACAAAACTCCTACTTGTAAACAGGGTCATATTTGCAAGTTCAGTGGTTAGGGCTTCCACATTTCTTTTTGGGAGACACAATTCAATCCATAACAAGGAGAGACAGTGGAGTAGACAAGCAAGTATATACCCATTGCCATGGAGTCAATTCTGACTCACAGCGACCTTATAGGACAGAGTAAAACTGCCCATTAGGGTTTCCAAGGCTGTAAATCTTTTCAGAAGCTGACTGCCACATCTTTCTCCTGTGGAGTGGCCGGTGGGTTCGAACAAGACAGATTTGTTCATTTTTCTGGCAGTCCATTGTATATTCAATATTCTCCACCAACACCATAATTCGAACACATCAATTCTTCGGTTTTCCTTATTCAGGAGCCCTGGTGGTGCGGTTCAAAAGGTCAGCAGTTCAAATCCACCAGCTGGTCCTTGTAAACCCTGCGGGGCAATTCTACTCTGTCCTCTAGGGTTGATATGAGTCAGAATTGACTTGACAGCAACAGGTTAAAGGGTTCTTCCTTATTCATTGTCCAGCTCTTATATGCATATAAGGTGATTAAAAATACCATTGCTTGAGTCAGGTGCACCTTAGTCCTCAAGGTGACATTTTTGGTTTTTGACACTTTAAGGAGGTCTTTTGCAACAGATTCGCCCAACATTAAGACAGAAGTAACAGGTTAAAATTCAAGCTCAGGAGGGACTCTAAGATGCAGTTCTTTGGTCAGGACAGCCCCTCAGCTGTGCCCACAGGCAGGCCTCTCCCTTGGCCCCTGGGCCTCTTGTGCTGGTCTCTACCCTGTTCGGGCAAGTATTACAAAGCTGTTTCCCTTCCCAATAAGTGCCCAGATGCACCCACTCCGCAGGAAGCCTCCTACCTGAAGCCACTGAGCTCTCGTTCCGTGGGTCAGCGCACCCACTGCAGCTCCCTTGCTCCGTGGCTGGGAAGCTCACTGCGCCATCTTGCACTGGTCTCCTGATGCCATTTCTCTGCCACTGCTTCTCACCGTCTCACACTGTCTCCAGTGTTACTGCTCTCTCTCTCCGTCACCTGGGCCTAGGAAGTTCTCAGTGCAGGGACTGTGGGTCAGTGCAGGGACTGGCTCTTCTACTTTGTGATACCAAGATCCCCCTGTCTGCCTCTGGGATGGTTCATTTTAAGCCTAGTGGGTGGGAAAAACTGACCAATCCCCTCGTTAGGGTTCCATATACCTTTTTACATGGTCCCAACTTCACAAGGGGAGCCGTGGTAGCACAGCGGTTAACAGCTATTTGAGCTACCGTTGCTAACCAGAAGGTCTGCAGTTTGAATCTACCAGCTGCTCCTTGGAAACCCTGTGGGGCAGTTCTACTCTGTCCTATAGGGTCGTTACGAGTTGGAATTGACTCAACAGTAACGGGATTGGATTGATTGATTAGAACCCCACAAGAAGGGCGCCATGCATCTTATTCACATTAGCAAGCTATCCAATCTCCTCGGTGGGCCACAAGAACCTGATTTGCATAATCTCACCCAACGGTGAGAGTTACAAGACCTTGGTGAGAAAGGCCATATGAAAGTGATCCATTACACCACAGGCCACCCCCTGGCTTTTCTAGCCATGGTTCTTTTATAACCATGGGAGAAAAACTTCCCTCTCCCAATCATTTTACCAGTCCCAAACAGTCATTAACAATTAGTCCTTCAGTAAAGTCGAGTCCTCAAGGTGAGGTTACTCAGCTACCAGCCATTCAGATCTGCTACAGGCATCCGTCTGATCTGGTCAGGCTCTCCAAAAGTCATCTTGTCTTCACCCTTTCTGGCCTCTGATAAAATTTAACTGAGAGAAAATTATTCCCTTGCTCTGAGCCTCATGAGGTATCAGCATTGCAAAACCTTTAAGGGACTTTAGGTTCAGCCACTGTACTCTATTCCAGAGTGCCTTCTCCTTACTCTACTCTTTCACAGTTACTGTTTCTACAATTACAGCTTTTATAAAATCACAATTAACCCTGTCAACAATCAATACTCACAACAGAATCAGAGAGTCCTATCAATACCTTCTCACAGCCTTTCTTCCCCAGACCCATCAGGAAAAGAGGAAACTATTCATTAGGGATCCTCCCTTGTCTCCCTCATGTTGACTGTGAGCACACTCATGAAAGCGTGTAAAACAGCCCCTTCATGCCTTTATCCCCTCCTTTTTTAGATAAAAAAAAAAAAAAAAATTTAGATAGCCACTGTTTAAATTGCCTGTCCCTATCAAATCAGTACTCTGAGGAGACAAGCATGTTCCTTGGCCTGAAGAATCTTCTGTTCCGGTTGGGACTTTGAGCATCTGCATTCATAAGCAAAGTCCAGTTCAGAGCAAGCCAACAAACTGGAGCAATTTACGCCAGTTCACAGTGTCAAACGCCTCTCTCTCTCTCTTCATTTGATTGGGTTCTGATCAGCTCATCCCTAGCTCCCATGGGCTTGGTCAATGGGTACCAGCTGTAGGCTCGTGAGTCCACACACATCCCTACACTTCAGACCAGCCAGCCCTTTCTCTTTCATCCCTAGCCTCCATGGGCTAGGTCAGTGGGTGCCAACTGAACATGTCCAAACCTTGCCTGTCTTCATTGCTGCACCTTTCCCACTTCTAGTCATCAAGTGAACCCAAGTGGTAACGATAAGTGAGCATACCGGGCTTTCTACTCACTGGCTTCCTTTAACTTCAGTCCTAGAAGGGGGTTCTTCTGATGGTCACTGACTTTTCCAGTCTCAGTGCACCCAAAAACAAACCTCTTGCTCGAAATTCAAAGAGAAACACAGATTGCAGGTCCTTTCTTCAAATGAAAATCTCTTATTCTCTTAGCAGTTCTTGGTGGGTCTGAATGTCTTTTCAAATGCAAATTTCCTGGCTGGAAAGATTCTGAGTGAGGTTCAAGCTTTCCATCTTAGCCCCCAGTACACTACACACAGGGCTACTGCATTCAATCCAATTTTGAACTGTTTCTTTTGGGCAAATCCTAGTTCCATTTTAGCATATCCAGCCAAGTATTGCCTGAAGGTGGAGTTACACATTCTCTGTTACATACAATAGTCAATATTCATTTCCATCACACATGTAGGTCTGTTTTACAACACTGGTAGGAGAAACATTCAATATCCATCATACATTCAAATGCACACATAAACCTTTCTAAAACATTCCAGTTTCTTCTACTCTTCTCTACTCCTTGACTATCTTCCAATTCATATGCACGTGATCTTGGGCCTCTGGCTGGGAGGAACCAGAAGACTCTGGCTCCCTATCCATCGTCTTGTTTAACTGGTCTGGCTTTTGCCCCAAGCCACTCTAGGTGCAGCTTTTTTCCCATCAGATGCAGCATAATATCTCTTACGTTTCTTTCAGCCGTTACAGTTAACGACAACCAAGGTAACCATCTAAGAATCAAAAGTTTCACCTCCCACAACTCTTCATTCTTTCTCTTACAAAGTCCCATGTTTCTATGAGCCTGGAGCCACTGCAATGAGTCTCACTTCTGACACCAACTATAAAAATGCCACCGGGGTCACCTGACCTCCTCTAATTTCAGAAGGGGTAGGAAAGAAACACCATCAGCATCAGCCCAAAGGTGATTCCTACAAGGTGGAGGTCAGACATATCGCCTCTCTCCAACATTTTTACCAATTTTGACACCAGTCATACTTCCATAGCTCTCTTTACTTCCCTGCTGGTTTGATAATTCGTTGCAATGGCCACTCAGAACTGACCATATTCACAGTTATGAGGTTTATTAAGGAAGTAACAGGTTACAATTTAGGATCAGGAATGACTCAGGATGCAGTTCTTTGATCAAAACAGCTTCTTGGCCATGTCTGCAGGTAAGCCTGTCTCTGGTCCTCGGCTCTAGATCCCCTGGCCTGGTCTCTGCCCTGCTACGGCAAGTTTTACAAAGGTCTTTAGCTCTGCTCCTGGGCATCCCAGTCCTCCAGAAAGCCTCATGCCTGAAGGCACTCAACTCTATCGCTCCATGGGTCAGCAAGCCTAGCATCACCAACAAGTGCCTGGAGGTATCCGCCTCTGCCTCGAAGCCTCCTGCCTGAAGGGGCTCAGCTCTCTTGCTCCATGGGTTCGCAGGCTTAGCTCTGCCGACAAGTGCCCTGGGGAACCCAACTCCACCAGAAAGCCCCCTGCCCGAAGGCACTCAGCTCTCTTGCTCTGTGGGTCGGCACACCCACTGTAGCAGATTTGCTCCATGAACTAGGAAGGCCCAGCTCCACGTTGTGCTTGTCTCCTGGTTCTGCTGCAGCCGTTTCTCTGCCACTGCGTCTTGAAGTCTTTTGTCATCCCCGGTGTTACTGCTCTTTCTTTCTCTGTCTCTAAGAGGTTCTCAGCACAGGGTATGCGGTTCCAAAGGATGCACTCTGCTCCCTTCTCTTCTTCTTTGTGGTGGTGAGGTCCCCCATGTCCGCCTCTGGGGTGGCTCATTCTAAGCCTAGTAGGATGGCAAAACTGGCCAATCCCCTTATTGGGATTTCATAAGCCTTATTTGCATGGTCCCGTCCCCACAAGGGTGCCATGTGCCTTTTTTGTATTATTAGCAAGGTATCCAAGCCCCTTGGTGGGCCACAGTCACCTAATTTGCATAGTCCCACCCAGTCCTTTGGTTGGGGTTATAAGACCGTGGCAAGAAAGGTCATATAAAAGTGATCCATTGTACCACACTAGGCCTCCCATAAGTGTCTGTTGAATGAGTAAATATGAACATTAGTATTTGTGCTCCCTTGAGGGAAAATTCAAGGAGGGTCCTTGGTTGCTCTTGAAGGCAGGGAGGAACTAGACAGTGGTGGGGATCCACCTCCTCTGTCGACAGGATGCCTGAGAGGGTGACCAGTGTATTTCAGAAGACCAGCAACCACCAAGCAAAATAGGTAGTTCAAGTGTCCCAACCAGTTCATGCTAAGAGAATTATTCTTTTCCTTTAAATAAGAATATTTGTCTTAGAATGGAAAGGAAAATGAATGCCCGAACCAACAAAATTATGAAAGAAGAAAAGTCTAGAATCTAGTAAAGCCATGGCAAGTGACATGCGAGTAGATGGAGCCATGTAGAGATGGGCCATTTCCTCAGTGAAGACAAATTCTCCAACTATTCTGGAGTCTGTTCTGTGTCCTGCAGTTATAAAATGAGCAGGTAGATACCTGGTGGCATTGTAAAGTTGTTCTATTTAATTCGTGGAATAAATATTAAAAAAAAAAAAAAAGAAGTAAAAGCGTCTTCAGCTAAGAGAAAAGGGATGGAGGTACAATCTTCAAATCCCTTTTAATTTTATAGTCGGAGTGAAATAATTACAATTTAAAGTGGATCTGTAAGATTATCTGTGGATTCTTTGGTCTTTGGGAACCACTGAGGTCTAAGAAAGGAAGATGCTAACTGCATTATGAATCCCTGATGTTTTGTTTTATTGAGTAATCCTATTTCTAAAATAAACTGGGACTAGATATGGCATGTCAGCTGTCAATGCTGTTGTACACTTTAATATGATATGCTATTTCACTGTGCGAGAAGGTTCTGAAGAAGAAGTGCTACAAAGGCAAGTACAACTAACCCCCATTTAACAACGCAGGGGATGAGAAGCTCCACTAAAATTTATATTCCCAATATCTGAACCTTGCATCTTTCAATAAGAAAATGTTTTTCAAATTCTAATAATTTTGATGGAAACATTTAGACAGTACATACTTGCCTGTTTTCTTAACTGGAATACTCAGAACATAATTTCCCCTTTTTCTTGTTGACTCATTATGAGTCATCATTATGAATAAAACTCAGAATTGTAGCATGAAAGGGGACCTGAGAGATCACTTCTTTTCTAGAAGTTCAAATGGAGGCCCAACAGGAGTTGTATTAGTTTCCCAGGGTTACCGTCCACAGCCTTCAAACATCCTCACAACTGGAACAATAAGCAAGATCATGATAAATGGAGAAAAGATTGAAATTCTCAAGAATTTCATTGTACTTGGATCCAAAGTCAGCACCCATGGAAGCAGCGGACAAGAAATATAACAACGCTTCGCACTGAGCAAATTTGCTGCGGAAGTCCTCTTTAAAGTGTTAAAAAGCAAAGACATCACTTTAGGGACTGAAGTGAGCCTGTTCCAACCCCTGGTATTTTCAATTGCCTCATATGCATGTGAAAGCTGGACAATGAATAAGGAAGACTGAAGAAGAATTGATGCCTTTGAATTATGGTGAAGAATATTGAATATACCATGGACTGCCACAAGAACGAACAAATCTGTCTTGGAAGAAGTACAGCCAGAATGCTCCTTAGAAGCAAGGATGGCAAGGCTTCATCTCACATACTTTGGACATGTTATCAGGAGGGTTCAGTCCCTGAAGAAGGACATCATGCTTGGTAAAGTACAGGGTCAGCGAAAAAGAGGAAGACCCTAAATAAGATGGATTGACACAGTGGCTGCAACAGTGGGCTCAAACACATCAATGATTGTAGCGATGGCGCGGGACTGGAGAGTATTTCGTTCTGTGGAACGTAGGGTCACTATGAGTCATCATCGACTCTAAGGTACCTAACGACAATAACAACTGTAACAAAGTCACAAACTTGGATGGCTTCAAACAACAAAAATTTCTTGTCTCACAGTTCTGGAGGCCTGAAGTCCATTCTCCCAGTGAAGTCTCTAGAAGAGGATCCTTCCTCGTCTCTTCCAGCTGCTGGTAGACCTTGGTGTTCCTTGGTTGATAGAGACTTCGTACAAATCCCTGCCTTCGTCTTCAATAGGGCATCTTCCCTCTGAGTCTGTGTGTCTCTACTCTCTTCTTGTAAGGACGCCAGTCATACTTGAACTAGGACCCGTTCTCCTCCATTGTCATATTGAATTAAGACCCAATGAGTGGCATCACCTTCAAGTATGTGAAATATAAGAAAGGTTGGGAATAGAATTAATGTGAAGAAATCAATATATGTATTTAAAAGTTTGAGATGTAAAAAGAAAAAGAATATTTAGGAGCCAAGCAATGCCACATAAAATTCTGATTAAAATGCCTCTCTATTGGATAAATACACTATAAACATTGTAGTCATGGCTGAAACGCCATGGAAACATTAGTTAACTCTCTTCTGGCTGGGTTTGACACCTGTGATCTCTGATCTTTGAGCCAAAGCTTTTCTCTGACCTTTATCCTCTTGATTGTGTATTTTCATTAGCAATAAAAGTAATACTTTATGGTGCTACCATCACGTAGGTTTTTAAAGAACTTTCTATATATTTAGTATTTTAGTATGATTGGCTCCTAAATATTCTTTTTTTAAATCTTTAAATATATATATATATATTGATTTCTTCAGATTAATTCTATTTCCAGGCTTTCTTATTTTTCACATACTTGGAGGTGATGGTAGTCACTGAAATACTGAAATTTTACCTTTTGGTTTTAAACTCATCTGTTTTGAAGGAATTTTCTTATTTTTGTTTATTTGAGCCACAACATATGGGACAAGGTTTTCACTCTACTGAAATCAAAAAACTTCAAATTCCTATCTTTAAAGTTGTGACGAAGATTTCGAAAATTCTCTGGGAAGTTCTTTGGACTTCATAGAAAAAAAGCACCATTTTCCAAATTTTTAATTAAAAAACACTAAGGATTATCTTTGGTGGAAAAGCTACATTAGTTCAGCCATCAGTATCTGTAGTCATTTGGATGGTTCGTTGCAGATTGTCTTGGTAATATGAAAAACAGTTCTGGTCAGCCAAACTGTTGCATAATCAAAATTCCGATGAGAATTCAGAATGCATAAAAGACAAGCTGGTACTAATAGCCCAGTTATTAGAACTTCAAAATTCTGCCCTAAGAAATTCAATTGGTCAATTGAGTTATTGTCAAATATGTTCTATAGGCACATCAAAGCAATTATCCTAACGTGTTCTACTAAACAATATTAGTTTAGTTCCAATTACATTGCAGACTTGAAATTAATAGAACTGTACTTCAGAAATACAAAGTGAGGAAGAATGTTCCTCTTTTGTTCATTTTGGTCTCCTTCTCTCCTACTGATTTGTTCAAAAAATTGAAATTTGACCTGAAAAGGTTGAAGGGTGAGTTTCTGAATCCTTCCCCGACTCTCAGCTCTCAGCGAACGTTCCTATTTTTCGCATTCTCTGTAGCGGTCCTTATAGGTTTGAGTCCCGTGAAAGTCTCATTGTTTCATGTCTGGAACAATTCTGCTGGTGTTCACAATGATAGATCCAGTTCTGATGGGCTAGGAACAAACGGGCCTCTAGCAGCTCAACAATCGCCTATTGTCCAATCATGGGCTGCTTTCTCTTCTTGAAAAACATGCACCAGCATACATTTGATATTGAGTTTTCATTGTTCATTCAATTAGGGGGATGGAATCTGGTGGCTTTATGCATCAAATTCTATTTGTTTTGAAAACTAGAGCTTTTCTTCACTGTGCGTCCCTTATCATTGTGAATCTTTGTGGTCAGCGTCGCTTAGTCTTAATTCACAATATTTCCTCTTGCATAACGAACCTTCAAACACAAACGAAAATAGGAGGAAACATTTAAAACAAAAACAAAAAAACAAGCAGTTCTATCTTTTATTATACCCTGTAGCAAAGTAAGTAGTTGCCTGTAGGAGATAATAAAAGACACTGGTAACAACACTAGCATCTATCCTTTAGGTAGCAGAGTTATTGCCAAAAGAGTGGAATCTAGGGACATATTTTGGTTATTTTAAAAGTTACGCTACTCTACCCTTTATCTTATCAAGGCAATGATAAATTTCTTAGAGAAGTGATAAAACATTAGTTAGAAGAATCACCATCTCTGGTCGATAAAATGTCACCCAGTAAATCTGCCAGCTACTTGGATGAAAGGAGCTTTGTGTTGCTTCCACTGTGAAGGAAGGATTCTGGGTTTAGATAAAAACTGGGGAAGGGACGGTGTTGGCAGAGTCAGCCTGTGTCTTAATGACATACTATCCTTAGTCAAGATTCACTGAGTCACCCCTGATTCCCAGTGATGGCACGTGTTAGCTTTAGCACCCCATGAAAGCAGAGACTGCGTGGGAAGTCAGAATGTTTGATTCTGATGCATTTAAAATACGTGAATCAAAGCCGATTGATAGAATTTAACGAACACTAATCATTAATAAACAATAGTGACTAATCCATGTAAAATAAACTCTTCTCCAGCTGGTAGTGGTGACCCATTCTGAGGCTAAGGATGTGGGTGAAAAAGCCTCTACTCTGACCAGCCCTGGTCCTGAACAAGCGGAGTCCCCGACCGTGGTCCCGAACAAGCGGAGTCCCCGACCGTGGTCCCGAACAAGCGGAGTCCCCGACCGTGGTCCCGAACAAGCGGAGTCCCCGACTGGCGTAGTGACGCACTCGACTACTAACCAAAAGGTAGGCAGTTCAAAACCACCCAAAGGTGCCTCAGAAGAAAGGTCTGGCGATCTGCTTCCCAAAGTCCGCAGCCTTGAAAACCCTACGCAGCAGCGTTCTACTCTGACGCCCGTGGGGCTGCCGTGAACGGGAGTCGACTTGATGGCAGAGGTTTGTTTTTTTTTTTTTGGTTCCTGGACAAAGCGCTGCAGAGGGAAGCGGCTGAGAATTCAGATCGCAGAATCCAGGGCCTAGGGGTAGGCGACGGCTCAGCTGGGTGAGCGTGAGAAAGCCAGCCTCCCCGGGAGTCCGCTCCTTCCTGTGTCACACGGAGCCGGCTACTTCAGGGGCTGCTCCGAGGAGAGAAAGTGGGATTACGCCGTGAAATTCTCAGCACAGTGCCCAGCGTGTGGTAAGTCCCTGATACATGGTTGCTATTAGTGTTTTTAACTCTGACCTGGTTTTTTTTTTTTTTTTTTTATTTTAAATAGGAGATATACTAACAAAGGTCTGCTTAAAATTTTCCATTAAAAACAAATAGATTATGCAAAGAAAGGACTCAATGCCCTCTTTCCTCGAAGTGAAGCAGGCACATTTCTCCGTCTTGTCACCCATGTATAGCTAGACAACCGGGTCTCTGAGCCCAGGCCTTTTATTTCTCTTCTGGCCCCCTAAATTGGAGTGAGGTCCAAGAATAGAAGGAAAGGATCTAAGATATTCAGGTATTTATTTTCATATTCAGGAAAAGATCTATTTCACTTACTTTTCATTTATTCACGTATACATTCAAGACATGTTCCTCAAACGCCTGACAGATGACAACGATGAATGTACTATTAACAAAATAATTTTTCTCTCGGAAAGATAGTTTATGTATTTCTAATCAACGGATTTTCTTTTAATGTTTGTATCTTGCAAATTTACATGCTACCTCTTGGCTGGAACAACTTTCTATATCACATTTGAAAAGCAAAGTCAATATCATTGCACAGAATTTATTTCAAGTCAAAATGACAGAATACCCAACTTTTGTGAGGGCCTGAAAGGGTTTATGAGGTGGGAAATTTTATGCTAGCACTCATTCCATTGGCAAGCAATCATCTTTTTAAAAGTGGGAAATTCTCGAATGTTTTACCTTGGACCTTAGATTCCGTGGATGTGTGTGTTCCATCTACCGCCCTTGTTGTTGTGCCCCTGGGGCGACAGCCTATAGCAAGCTCACGTTTGGTTCCTCAGCGCCGGTACAGAGCCAAGCAGACAGTGAGCTGAGGTGAAGTTAAACTAAGATGAAAAAAGATGGAAGAAAATAAGAAGGGAACAAAGAGATGAGGTGACAGGAAAAGGAGAAAAAGAAAAGGGACTGGGATGTTATCTATCACTTGGCTGTGGTAGCAAGCTGTTACATTAGAGAAAATATGAAAAAAAAAGTTTATGTGGAGCATACATCTATTTCTCATGGATGTATGAAGGAAAAGTCAAAAGACAGCTCAGGGAAGTCCAACACAGACATGGGTATGGACGTGAACAAGTATACCGTTGGGCTAGAAGCCTAAGAGGCCTCTTATATCAAGGCAAACGGTGACATTGTCTGGCCAGAAATAGGGGGCTAACGAAGGCATTGTTGCTTATTTATACCTTGTGAGGTTCCCAGCTCAGAGAATACTGCAAAAATACTCTGTAGTTAATATTGCCCTTCCACCCCCTGTCTGTCAGTTTGTCATAGTGTGGTGGGTTGCATGTTGCTGTGATGCTGGAAGCTATGCCACTGGTATTTCAAAAGCCAGGTTTCAGTGGAGCTTCCGGACTAAGACAGACTAGGAAGAAAGGCCTGGCTATCTACTTCTGAAAATTAGCCAATGAAAAACCTCCGGACCACAACAGAATACTGTTCAATATGGGGCTGAAAGGTGAGCCCTTGAGGTTGGAAGGCATAGCGGCCACAACAACGGACTCCAGCGCAGCAATGATCACGAAGATGGCCCAGGACTGGGCAATGTTTCGTTCTGTTGTATATTAAGTTACCATGAGTCAGAGCTGACCCGGCAGCAACTAACGATATCACCCTGGAAAATTTCTTCAGGAGGGATAGTCATCTTGGGGACTGTCATACTATTTCTCAATAAATCCGATATGTTCAAGTTTTCTTTCAGAGCTGAACAATTCACTGATTCTCAGGCTGGGAACCAGTAGAAGTAGCTGATTTGTGTATTTAGGGCTGTGTTGCATAAAATCCATACGACAGACTCGTACTCTTGGAGGCAAGAAGCAAGGGTGAGGGAAAGGCAGATTGCATGGCTGGCTGCAAGCTCCCTCTGCTGTACCCACACACGCCTAAGTGCCAGGCCGACGGAGTCGCCAGCGTTATTTACTTTTTTATCTTTTCTTCTCATGTTTCTTGTTGTTCTTAGGCGCCATGGACCTGATTCTGACTCACAGGGAACCCATGTGACGGAGTAGCACTGCCGCACAGGGCTCTCTAGGCTGTTCTAACCTTTACAGCAGCTGATGGCCAGGTCTTTTCTCTCACGGAGCTGCTGGTGGCTTTGAACAGCTGACCCTTTGGTGAGCAGCCAAGCACTTTAATCATTGCACCACCAGGTAAATAGTTGATTTTTTTTGCCAGTTAGAAACACACATGGTAAAATTCCGCTGTCACCTGGAGCCCTGGTGGTGCAGTGGTTAAGAGTTTGGCTACTAACCAAAAGGTTGGTAGTTCAAATCCAGCAGCTGCTCCTTGGAAACCTTGCGGGGCAGTTCTACTTTCTCCTGTAGGGCCTCTGTGAGTCAGAATCAGCTCAGTGGCAACAGGTTTGGGTTTTTTTTTGGTTTAATCATCTCCTGGTTACCAAATGTTATGGTTTGAATTGTGTTCCCTGCAAGTACATGTTGAAATCCTAACCCCTGGTACTTATGAACATGACCTTGTTTGGAAATAAGGTCTTTGAAGATGTTAACCGTAAACCCGAGGTCATACTGAAGTAGAGTGGGTCTTAACCCATTCTGAGTGGTGTGCTTATTATAAAAGAGATATAGACAGACAGAGCAAGGACAGCCATGTGAAGGTGTATCCATAAGCCAAAGAACACCTGGGGCTGCCAGGAATTGGAAGAGATAAGGACCTTCCCCTAGAGACTTCGTAGGGAGTCTGGCCCAGCCAACACGATGATCTGCACTTCTGGCCTTCACAACAGTGAGATAATACATTTTTTAAAAAATAATTTTTGTTGTGCTTTAAGTGAAAGTTTACAAGTCAAGTCAGTCTCACACAAAAACCCATATACACCTTGCTACACACTCCCATTTACTCTCGCCCTAATGAGACAGCCTGCTCTCTCCCTCCACTCTCTCTTTTCATGTCCATTTCGCCAGCTTCTAACCCCCTCCACCCTCTCATCTCCCTTCCAGGCAGGAGATGCCAACATAGTCTCAAGTGTCCACCTGATCCAAGAAGCTCACTCCTCACCAGCATCCCTCTCCAACACATTGTCCAGTCCAATCCATGTCTGAAGAGTTGGCTTCGGGAATGGTCCCTGTCCTGGGCCAACAGAAGGTCTGGGGGCCACTGCTCTCCTGCTCCCTCAGAGGTTCTCTGTTGTGTTCCCCATCAGGGCAGTCATCGGTTGTAGCCGGGCACCATCTAGTTCTTCTGGTCTCAGGATGATGTAGTTGCTGGTTCATGTGGCCTTTTCTGTCTCTTGGGCTCCTAATTGCCTTGTGCCCTTGGTGTTCTTCATTCTCCTTTGATCCAGGTGGGTTCAGACCAATTGATGCATCTTAGGTGGCTGCTTGCTGGCGTTTAAGACCCCAGACGCCACTCTTGAAAGTGGGATGCAGAATATTTTTTTTAAGGCATTCTTTTTTTTATTTTTTATTTTTTATTGTGCTTTAAGTGCAAGTTTACAAATCAAGTCAGTCTCTCACACAAAAACCCGTATACAACTTGCTACACACTCCCAAGTAGTCTCCCCCTAATGAGACAGCCCACTCTCTCCCTCCACTCTCTCTTTTCGTGTCCATTTCGCCAGCGTCTAACCCCCTTCACCCTCTCATCTCCCCTCCAGGCAGGAGATGCCAACATAGTCTCAAGTGTCCACCTGATCCAAGAAGCTCACTCCTCACCAGCATCCCTCTCCAGTCCATTGTTCTGTCCAATCCATGTCTGAAGAGTTGGCTTCGAGAATCGTTCCTGTCCAGGGCCAACAGAAGGTCTGGGGGCTATGACCACTGGGGTCCTTCTAGTCTCAGTCAGACCATTAAGTCCAGTCTTATGAGAATTTGGGGTCTGCATCCCACTGCTCTCCTGCTCCCTCAGGGGTTCTTTGTTGTGTTCCCTGTCAGGGCAGTCATCGGTTGTAGCCAGGTACCATCTAGTTCTTCTGGTCTCAGGATGAGGTAGTCGCTGGTTTATGTGGCCCTTTCTGTCTCTTGGCCTCGTAATCACTTTGTGTCCTTGGTGTTCTTCATTCTCCTTTGATCCAGGTGGGTTGAGACTTTCTTTTTTTTTTTTACATGGCTGCTTGCTAGCGTTTAAAAACCCAGACACCACTCTTCAAAGTGGGATGCAGAATGTTTTCTTAATAGATTTTGTTATGCCAATTGACTTAGATGTCCCCTGAAGCCATGGTCCCCAGACCCCTGCCCCTGCTATGCTGGCCTTCGAAGCATTCAGTTTATTCAGGAAACTTCTTTGCTTTTCGTTTAGTCAATTGTGCTGACCACCCACCTGTATTGTGTGCTGTCTTTCCCTTCACCTAAAGTAGTTCTTATCTACTATCTAGTGAATGCCCCTCTCCAACCCTCCCTCCCTCCCCGCTCTTGTAACCAAGAAAGAACATTTTCTTCTCAGTTTAAACTATTTCTCAAGTTCTAATAATAGTGATCTTATACAATATTTGTCCTTTTGCAACTGACTAATTTCACTCAGCATAATGCCTTCCAGGTTCCTCCATGCTATGAAATGTTTCACAGATTCCTCACTGTTCTTTATCGATGTATAGTATTCCATTGTGTGAATATACCATAATTTATTTATCCATTCATCCGTTGATGGGCAGCTTGGTTGGTTCCATCTTTTTGCTATTGTAAAAAGTGCTGCAATAAACATTTTTTTTACATATATCTGTTCATGTAAAGGCTCTTATTTCTCTAGGACATATTCCAAGGAGTGGGACTGCTGGATTGTATGGTAGTTCTATTTCTAGCTTTTTAAGGAAGCACCAGATTGATTTCCAAAGTGGTTGTACAATTTTACGTTCCCACCAGCAGTGTATAAGTGTTCCAATCTCTCCACGGCCTCTCCAACATTTACTCTTTGGTGTTTTTTGGATTAATGCCAGCCTTGTTGGAATGAGATGAAATCTCATTGTAGTTTTGATCTGCATTTCTCTAATGGCCAATGGTCGTGAACATTTCCTCATATATCTGTTAGCTACCTGAATGTCTTCTTTAGTTAAGTGTTCTATTCATATATTTTGCCCATTTTTTAATTGGGTTATTTGTCTTTCTGCAGTTGAGTTTTTGCAGTATCATGTAGATTTTAGAGATCAGGCACTAATCAGAAATATAGCTAAAAAATTTTCCCAGTCTGTATATAGTCTTTTTACTCTTTTGGTGAAGTCTTTGGATGAGCATAGGTGTTTGATTTTTAGGAGCTCCAGTTGTCTAGTTTTTTCCTACATTCTTTATAATGTTTTGTATACTGTTTATGCCTTGTATTAGGGCTCCTAATGTTGTCCCTAGCTTTTCTTCCATGATCCTTATCGTTTCAGATTTTATATTTAGGTCTTTGATCCATTTTGAGTTAGTTTTTGTGCATGGAGTGAGGTATGGGTCTTGTTTTCATTTTTTTTTGCAGATGGATATCCAGTTATGCCAGCACCATTTTTTAAAAAGACAGCCTTTGCCCCATTTAACTGTTTTGGGGCCTTTGTCAAATATCAACTGCTCATATGTGGATGGATTTATGTCTGGATTCTCAATTCTGTTCCATTGGTCCATGTATCTGTTGTTGTACCAGTACCAGGCTGTTTTGACTACTGTAGCAGTATAATATGTTCTAAAATTGGGTAAAGTAAGGCGTCCCACTTTATTCTTCTTTTTCAGTAATGCCTTATTTATCCAGGGCCTCTTTCCCTTCCATATGAAATTGGTGATTTGTTTCTCCATCTCATTAAAGAATGTCCTTGGGATTTGGATCAGAATTGTATTAAATGTATAGATCACTTTTGGTAGAATAGATATTTTTATAATGTTAAGTCTTCCTATCCATGAGCAAGGTATGTTCTTCCACTTATGTAAGTCTCTTTTGGTTTCTTGCAGAAGTGTACTGTAGTTTTCTTTGTGTAAGTCTTTTACACCTCTGGTAAGATTTATTCCTAAGTATTTTATCTTCTTGGGGGCTACTGTAAATGGCATCGATTTGGTGGTTTCCTCTTTGATGTTCTTTTTGTTGGTGTAGAGGAATCCAACTGATTTTTGTATGTTTATCTTGTATCCCTATACTCTGCTGAACTCTTCTATTAGTTTCAGTAGTTTTCTGGAGGATTTCTTAGGGTTTTCTGTGTATCAGATCATGTCATCTGCAAATAGAGATACTTTTACTTCTTCCTTGCCAATCTGGATGCCCTTTATTTCTTTATCTAGCCAACTGCTCTGGCTAGAACTTCTAGCACAATGTTGAATAAGAGTGGTGATAAAGGACATCCTTGTCTGGTTCCCAATCTCAATGGGAATGTTTTCAGGCTCTTTCCATTTAGGGTGACCATGGCTGTTGGCTTTGTATAATAAAGCCCTTTATTATGTTGAGGAATTTTCCTTCTATTCCTATTTTGCTGAGAGTTTTTATCATGAATGAGTGTTGAACTTTGTCGAATGCCTTTTCTGCATCAATTGATAAAATCATGTGATTCTTTTGTTTTATTTATGTGGTGGTTTACATTGTTTTTCTAATGTTGAACCATCCCTGCATACCTGGTATGAATCCCACTTGGTCATGGTGAATTATTTTTTTCATATGTTGTTGAATTCTATTGGCTAGAATTTTGTTGAGAATTTTTGCAACTACGTTCATGAGAGATATAGGTCTATAATTTTCTTTTCTTGTGGTGTCTTTACCTGGTTTTGGTACCAGGGATATGGTGGCTTCATAGAATGAGTTGGGTAGTATTCCGTCCTTTTCTATGCTCTGAAATACCCTTAGTAGTAGTGGTGTTAACTCTTCTCTGAAAGTTTGGTAGAACTCTGCAGTGAAGCCGTCTGGACCAGGGCTTTTTTTTTTTTTTGTTGGGAGTTTTTTGATTACATTTTCAATCTCTTCTTTTGTTATGGGTCTATTTAGTTGTTCTACCTCTGTTTGTGTTAGTTTAGGTTGGCAGTGTGTTTCTAGGAATTCATCCATTTCTTCTAGGTTTTCAAATTTGTTTGAGTATAGTTTTTCAGAGTAATCTGATATGATTCTTTTAATTTCACTTGGGTCTGTTGTAATATCACCCCTCTCATTTCTTATTTGGGTTATTTGCTTCCTCTCCTGTTTTTCTTTGTCAGTTTGGCCAGTGGCTTATCAATTTTGTTGATTTTTTCAAAAAACCAGCTTTTGTTCTTGTTAATTCTTTCAATTGTTTTTCTATTTCATTTAGTTTAGCTCTAATTTTTATTATTTATTTTCTTCTGGTCCCTGTGGGTTTCTTTTGTTGCTCTCTTTCTATTTGTTCAAGTCGTAAGGATAATTCTTTGATTTTGGCCCTTTCTTCTTTTTGGGGGTGTGCATTTATTGATATAAATTGGCCTCTGAGCACCACTTTTGCTGTGTCCCAAAGGTTGTGATAGGAAGTGTTTTCATTCTCATTGGATTCTCTGAATTTATTTATTCCATCCTTAATGTCTTCTATAATCCAGTCTTTTTTGAGGAGGGTATTGTTCAGTTTTCAAGTGTTTGATTTTTTTTCCTGCTTTTCCTGTTATTGATTTCTACTTTTATGGCCTTATAGTCAGAGAAGATGCTTTGTAATATTTCAGTGTTTTGGATTCTGCTAAGGCTTGCTTTATGACCTAATATGTGGTCTATTCTAGAGAATGTTCCATGTGCACTAGAAAAGAAAGTATGGTTGGTTGCTGTTGGGTGGAGTGTTCTGAATATGTCTACGAGGTCAAATTGGTTGATTGCGGCATTTAGATCTTCCATGTCTTTATTGTGCTTTTTTCTGGATGCCCTGTCCTTCACCGAAAGTGGTGTGTTGAAGTCTCCTACTATTATTGTGGAGCTGTCTATCTCCCTTTTCAATGCTGCTAGAGTTTGTTTTATGTACCTTTCAGCCCTGTCATTGGGTGCAAAAATATTTAATATGGTTATATCCTCTTGGTGCATTGTCCTTTAATCATTATATAGTGTCCTTCTTTATCTTTTGTGGTGGATTTAACTTTAAAGTCCATTTTGTCAGAAATTAATATTGCCACTCCTGCTCTTTTTTGATTGTTGTTTGCTTGATATATTTTTTTCCATCCTTTGAGTTTTTGTTTGTGTCTCTAAGTTGTGTCTCTTGTAGGCAGCATATAGATGGATCTTGTTTTTTAATCCACTCTGCCACTCTGTTTCTTTATTGGTGCATTTAGTCCATTTACATTCAGGGTAATTATGGAGAAGTATGAATTTTGTGCTATAATATTGATGTCTTTTTTTGTGTGTTGACTGTTTCTTTTCCCCCACTTGATTTTATGTGCTGAGTAGATTTTCTTTATATATTGTCCTTTCCTCATATTTGTTGTTGTTGATTTTGTTTCTGCTGAGTCTGTATTTTTCCCTTGTATTTTATTTTGATGAGTAGGATAGTTTGTCTCCTTTGTGGTTACCTTATTATTTACCCTTATTTTTCTAAATTTAAAACTAACTTTTATTTCTTTGTATCACCGTATCTTCCTCTCCATATGGAAGGTGTATGATTACATTTCTTAGTCCTTTATTGTTTTAATGTTGTCTTCTTTTATATAATAACATCACCATTACCCTGTGTTGGGCTTTTTTTTTTCCTTTTTAATCTTGCTTTGTTTTTTTGGATTTCCCTGTCTGGGTTGACTTCTGGTTGTTCTGCCCAGTGTTCTAGTCTTGGGTCGATACCTGATATTATTGATTTTCTAACCAAAGAACTCCCTTTAATATTTCTTGTAGTTTTGATTTGCTTTTTACGAATTCCCTCAACTTGTGTTTACCTGGAAATGTCTTAATTTCTCCTTCATATTTAAGAGACAGTTTTGATGGATATATGTATGATTCTTGACAGGCAATTTTTTTCCTTCAATTTTTTAAATATGTCATCCCATTGCTTTCTTGCCTGCATGGTTTCTGCCGAGTAGTCCAAGCTTATTCTTATTGGCTCTCCTTTGTAGGTGACTTTTCGTTTATCCCTCTCTGCTCATATAATTCTCTCTTTATCTTTGGTTTTGGCAAGCTTGATTATAATATGTCTTGGTGGCTTTCTTTTAATATCTACCTTATGTGGCATTCGATGAGCATCTTGGATAGATATCTTCTCATCTTTCACAATATCAGGGAAGTTTTCTGCCAACAAATTTTCAACAATTTTCTCTGTATTTTCTGTTATCCCTCCCTGTTCTGGTACTCCAATCACTCATAGGTTATTTCTCTTGATAGAGTCCCACATGATTCTTCAGGTCTCTTCATTATTTTTAATTTCTTTCATGTGATTTTTCTTCAAATATATTAGTGCCAAGTGATTTATCTTCAAGTTCAGAAATTTTAGCTTCTACTTGCTCAGTTCTGCTCCTCTGACTTTCTGTTGAGTTATCTAATTCTGTAATTTTAGTGTTAATCTTCTGAATTTGATTGCTGTCTGTCTATGGATTTTTCCGGCTTATTAAACTTTTCATTATGTTCCTGAATAATCTTTCTGATTTCTTCAGTTGCTTTATCTGTGTGTTCCTTGGCTTGTTCTGCATATTGCCTCATTTCCTTCCTGATGTCTTCAAGGGTTCTGTATATTCAACTTTTGTATTCTGCATCTGGTAATTCCAGGAATGCACTTCATCTAGAAGATCCCTGGATCTTTGTTTTGAGAGCCTGTTGAGGTGATCATGGTCTGTTTCTTTATGTGACTTGGTATTGACTGTTGTCTCCAAGCCATCTATAAGTTATTGTATTAGTTTATGCTTGCTTACTGTGTCGTGGCTGCTGGCTTTGTTTTGTTTTGGTATACCCCTATGGGTTGCTTGAGTGAGCTAGCTTGATTATTTTTGCCTTTGGAGCTCTGGTGTCCTGTCCCCAGCTGGCTAGAGCTGTTATCAGGTATATCAGTCTAGGAGTCCATTCAGTTTTCTTGTATGAATTCAGCTCAGGTTTCCATGTAGCTGATAACAAGTGTGTGGTACAGGCTCTGTCCTACAGTCTTAGAGGGGCAGGGGTGATTGGCATATATACCGGTATCTGATTGCAGCAGGGGGTCATGCTCTGAACAAGGCAGGGGGCTGAGAACCGACCCCCAAGTATCTCTGAGGAAAATGTGTCTCTGTTCCCTGGAGCGTGCTGGTGGGTGGGTTCTGCAGAGGGATGATGGGCACCCAAAGTTTTTGGTTGTAAGGACTGGGAGGTACCAGTTATCTTTGGACCCCGTCACGGGTGGCTGGGTGGCTTGAGTGGTACTACCAGTCCTTAGGTCTCTGATGTGGATGGGCAAGAACCTTGTTTAATAGGCAAAGCAATGAGAAACGTCAATCAGCTCTCCACCGCACAGCTGAAATGGTTGGAGTTTGACAACAAGGGCCTATTCTCCCGAAATAGGCCCACATAGGTCCATGCAGAAGGGAAAGGTGCTCAAGGTCCATGGACTGTTTATGCCTGGACAGGAGCTGCTTCTGTCCTGAGCTCCCCAGTTAATGGAGCTAGCAAATTATCTTTTCCCCCCATTTGAAAATTTTTTCCTTCCCCAAGGCCGGGAGGATGGCTCTAGGTGCTCACCAGGGTCTATCTCAGGCCCAGGGACTCAGCTGCTGAAGCTGGCTTGGGGGTGGGGGGTGGGGGCGCAGTAAAATATATGCAAGTACTTTGCTTTTGCTGAGAGCACGCTGTTCTCCTCAGGTTCCGGAGGTGTGAGCGGGCTATGCAGCTGGCTGCTTCTTCCTGGGGAAACTGCTGCCAAACGCTAGTACCAGCCCACTGCTGCCACCGCTCCGGGAATGGTGCCTGAGGGCTCCCCGGGATTCAGGTCCGGCAACTCCTCTCCACTTCTGAACGGCCTCTTCCTCCTGCTGTCCCTCAGTTCGTTGTTTAAGGTTGACTTTGATGCTCAGGGATCCCAGCTTGTCACAAATATACTCATTTCACTTGTTTTTTCAGGTTTTTGTTGTAAAGAGGGCTCCACGGAAGCGTCTGTCTATTCCGCCACCTTGGCTCCGCCCCGAGATAATACATTTTTATTGTTTAAAGCCACCCAGTTTGTGGTACTTTGTTACAGCAGCCTAGGAAACTAATACACCAACTAAAAAAAATCTAGTAAACCAAGTTTTGGCTTAGGTCCCATGAGAGTTTAGCCAACTACAAAGTTAGAAGAAATAGTCCACACAAGACCTTCCTCACTTCTGATACCAACATATGAGACTACCCTTAGGTTTGGTGATTTGCAAGGGCTCAGGGTCAGTGAAAGCTGTTATGCTCAGTATTACAGTTTAGGCAGGGAAAGGATACAGACTCAAATTAGCCAAAGGAAGACACACGTAGAGTGGAGTCCAGGAAGTACCAAATGTGGAGCTTCTATTATCTTTTCCCCACGGAGTCAGGATGTGGCACTATCCAATAATTGATGTGTGACAACATGCATGGAGTACTTCCCAACCAGGGAAGCTTGCCGAGCCTTGTTCAGAGTTGTTATTAGAACTCTTATTATACTGAGGAGCCCTGATGACACAGTAGTTAAACACTTGGTTGCTAACCGAAAGGTTGGAAGTTTGAACCCATTGGCCGCTTTGTGGGGGAAAGATATGGCAGTCTGCTTTTGTAAAGATTACAGCCTTGGAAGCCCTATGGAGCAGTTCCACTCTGTCCTACAGGAGTGCTATGAGCCGGAAGCAACTCGACGACAATTGGTATTATGAATCACGTATTATGGGACTCTGTTATGTATTATGACTTATTTGAATTATGGGGTTGGTGAAGAACATTGAATACACCATGTCAGAAGAATGAAAAAATCTGTCTTGGAAGAAGTACAATCAGAGTGCTCCTTAGAAGCAAAGATGTAAAGACTTTCACCTCATGTACTTTGCACATGTTATCAGGAGGGACAAGTCCCTGCAGAAGGACATCATGCTTGGAAAAGCAGAGGGTCAGTGAAAAAGAGGAAGACCTTCAACAAGATAGGTTGACACAGTTGCTGCAACAATGGGCTCAAACACAGCAACGATTGTGGGGATGGCACAGGCTGGGCAATGCTTCATTCTGTTTTATGTAGGGCTACAATATTATGTAGGCATGAACGATTGACTGATTGATTGCCTAAGTTCCCACCCTAAAGAACATGGTTCATCTTTCTGGTGGGGGTAGCCCTCCTCTTAAATCACATTATTGGGCTGTCCAGTGTGACCCAAGACTCCCCAGCAAACAAAGACTTCTCATCAGGTATGGCATTCCAAGGGTTTAGAGATTACTTCCCAGAAGGCAAGGACACAGACCAAAGGCTAGGCCTCCTTAAAAAAAAAACCAAGCCCATTGCCATCGAGTTGGTTCTGACTCCTAGTGACCTTATAGGACAGAGTAGAACTGTCCCACAGAGTTTTCAGGGAACACCTGGTGGATTCGAACTGCTGACCATTTTTTTGGTTAGCATCCGTAGCACTTAACTATTATGCCACCAGGGTTTCCAGACTCTTTTTGGGTAAGTGTAAATTCTTTACAAATCTTTGTAAATTCTTCTAAAGAATCATTGCTTACTTCAGGAAGCTGAAGTTTTATTTCAACATTCAAAATGGAATGCACGACAAGTTAGCTAAGAAGGGGTACTGACAATAAGAACTTCAGTTCTGTAGGGATCTGCCAAGTATGTAAAATGAGAGGCACTTTTAAATAATAGAAACTGTAATCCAGTTGGTATTGTGAAAATAATGTAGGATACAAGGTTATGTGGATGAGTTTCATACCTGAGACATCATTTGTACACGGGAAAGTGGTTCAATATACAGAAATACTGAAATATCTGGCAGCATATTTTTTGTGTGCGGGTGCATGTGAGCTAAGTTTTTATTTTTCTGAGTTAAATGTACAGCTGTGCAATTGTTGGGTTGCATAGTAATTGAAAATGCTGTTTTTAAAGAAAGTGCTGAACTGTTTCTGGAGTGGCTGTATGAGTTTACATTCTCACCAGCAATGCATGAGTGATCCAGCTTCTCCATATCCATCCAGCACTTGTTGTTGTTAGGTGTCATTGAGTTGGTTCTGACTCATAGCGACCCTGTGCACAACAGAATGAAACACTGCCCGGTCCTGTGCCATCCTCACAATCATTGTTATGCTTAAGCCCATTGTTGTAGCCACTGTGTCAATCCATCTCATTAAGGGTCTTCCTCTTTTGCACTGACCCTCTACTTTACCAAGCATGATATCCTTCTCCAGGGATTGATCCCTCCTGACAACATGTCCAAAGTATGTGAGATACAGTCTCACTGTCTGTGCTTCTAAGGAGTATTCTGGTTGTACTTCTTCCAAGACAAATTTGTTCCTTCTTTTGGCAGTCCATGGTATATTCAATATTCTTCTCCAACACCACAGTTCAAAGGCGTTAATTTTTCTTTGGTCTTCCTTATTCATCGTCCAGCTTTCACATGCATATGAGGCGATTAAAAACACCATGGCTTGGGTCAGGCACACCTTAGTCCTCAAGGTATATCTTTGCTTTTCAACACTTCAAAGAGATCTCTGGCAGTTGATTTGCCCAGTGTAATGCATCTTGTTTTCCAGACTGCTGCTTCCATGGGTGTTGACAGTGGATCCAAGTAAAATGAAACTCTAGACAATTTCAGTCTTTTCCCCACTTATCATGATGTTGCTTATGGGTCCAGTTGTGAGGATTTTTGTTTTCTTTGTGTTGCTGTTATTATTTTTATTGTCATAAAAATACATGTAACAAAACATTTACCATGCCGACATTTTTTAGATGTACGTTTCAGTGAGATTAATTACATTCATCCTGATGTGAAACCACTACCCCCATTCATTTCCAAACATTCCGTCACCCTTAATAGAAACTCAGTGCCCCGTTGACAGTGAATTTCCCATTCTGCCTCCCTACCTCTCTCATTATTTTTATTTTAGCCACTCAGATAGGTATGTAGTGGCAGTGTATTTTTAATTACACAAGTAATGTGCACAGTCTTTTCCTAATTTGCAGAAAATCTTAATTTTATTAGAAATTTCCCAGCTAAGCTTTGACACACTAGTTTTTTTTTTTTTTAAGCTTTGACAAGGTCGAGAAACAGAAAGCTCTTTTTTTTTTTTTGAATATTGTGCTTTAGGTGAAAGTTTACAGAGCAAATTAGTTTCTCATTAAAGAGTTAATCACAAATTGTTTTGTGACGTTGGTTGCCAACCCTGCGATATGTCAACACTCTCCCCTTCTCCACCCCAGGTTCCCTGTTTCCATTCATCCAGTTTTCCTGTCACTTCCTGCCTGCTCCTCTTTGCTTCTGGGCCCAGGCACCATCCAGTTGTTCTGGGTGAGAAACGGAAAACTTTGTTGGGAAAAGCAGAAACCCAGGGTTGGCTGTTTTGTTTCTGGGAAACTGAGCTTTTATTTTCAGTGAATCCCAGGTTCTTGACAGGTACCGGAATGAGTCCTTGAATCCTCAAGGACAGCCCTTATTTATCCACAAAGTACAGCGTGTGGAGTAAAGGATTTAACTGAATTGCCTTAATCATATGCTTTACCTCTGCTCAGGGGCCACCTCCCTGTGCATAAAGGGCAGTTCACAATTCGCTACCAGAATAAACCTGGACTTCCTCCAAAAATGCTCACCCCAGAGAACAACTTCCCACAGGAATTCCATGCTATTACTGGGTGATCTTAGCCAGACAGGAGAACCGCCTGCAGCCAGTAAATTTAGGTCAAAAACTATCCTGGTGTCGGCATATGGGGGATTTGAAAGAAAGATTTTTCCATGAAACTGGAAAACATTATCTAAACATAGGATATTATAGAAATATGTTCGGGCGTTGGTTCTCAAGGGGGTGGGTACTGTTGCCCCCCAGGGGACATCTGACACCATCTGAAGACAGCTTTGGTTGTCACAACAGAGGGGGAATGCTACTTGGCACCTAGTGGGTAGAGGCCAGGGATGCTGCTTAATATCCTACAACACAGACAGCCCCCATGGCAAAGGGCCAATTGCTTGGGCCCAAGTATGTGGGGAGTTTTCCTAGAAGGGCACTTGGGGTCAATCTCGTTGTTAGTTGCTGTCCAGTCACCTCTGACTCACGGCGACCTTATGTATAAACGGCAACCTTATGTATAATGGAATGAAACCTTGCCTGAGCCATCCTCAGTCATTGGCATATCTGAGTCCATGGCGGTGGTTATTGTGTCAACTCATCTCAGTCTCACAGAACGAGAAATACTCTGTGGGGGAGTTTGGCTTGCGTTCAGTGAGGGGATGAGGTGCTGTCTTGGCTCCTCCCATGTCTGGTTTTTGTCAGTGTTGTTTATACTCAGAACTCAGGGATCATCTGTCACCCACGTCTATGTGGTTTCCAAGGTCTGTCATTTTTTTCCCCCAACTACCTTCCACATAGGATAACCTGGGGTAAACTACTTATCTCTATGAAATCACGGCTCCTCACCGATGAAGGGGGAATAACAATAATGGCGTGTACATGAGGTTTGCATGAGGACACGTAGATAAAGGATCTGGGACATTGGTGATCTGTAGATGCCCAACAGCCCATCCTCACTTGCTCCCCAACCCCTTGCCTCCCTTCTTCAGGCACTTTAATGCCGCACATCCAGACATCCCAACACCTGCCTGGTTGTCTCTTTACTGCTCATCTCTCCTCTTTCCAAACATACCTGTCACGACTCTTGGTATGAACTCTGTCTTTTATCTAGGGGGTGTAAGCTAGTGAGATCGTGGAAGCAGAAATAATTTATTAGCTCAATTCCTTATGAATTCTTTGTTTTCCGACTCATTAAAAGTGGTTTGAAAAATTCATGCCATTGATCTTACAGTCAGTCCTGAATCAAGTCTTTTTTCCTGCAGTTGGGTAAGTCCTTTCCGAATTTACATCCATTCATTGGTAAAGGTACGAGTGTAGGCAAAATTCAGAGGTTGCCTTATTAAAGTAAAAAACTCCAGACTCCTAACCACAGAACATTAGAAAATATTTCTGGATTATGTGTTTTCTTCTCAAATATACTTAATTAAAGTCAAAGCATATTTACTGAGTGCCTAATGGGTAAATGACCCAATGTTCCAAGTTCAACCCGGTAGGTGTTACCCAGTTTGTACTCTGAATACCAGCTGATTATAGGAAAGGGTATTAGGATACTCAAGATTTCTATTTCTTTTGCATATATGTTATTAGAAATTATTGTTAGGTCAGTACTTTAAAGGTAATTATTTAAGCACTGTAAAAATGAAAACTGCTTCATTTTTACAGCAGGAAGCCAAAACCAAGTGCTATTTCTACATGCCTGATGAAGACAAAAGACCACATTTGACTAGTTATCTTGAGGCTAGAAACATACATAAGCCGCAGCTCACGATTTGCTGATTGTTCTTCCAGCATGTGGACATCTGTTTAGTATTTACCTCCCATGGCTGGTTTTCTGTGGGACTGGGCTAAAACCTGGGCCCCCAGAGCCCAGCTCCACAGCTCTGATTTCTGGCTCCTGGGTGGGGAGGAGGGGGAGGGAAGGAGAGGAGGAGGGACCCCCAGGGAAGCTGGAATTAAGCGGCTCCCTATTCAGATCCGTGGCAGCTGTAGGCCGCCCTTCCCCCTCCACCTGTCAGTAGGAGGTCCCTTTTGGGCAGGTCCTGCCTCAGGCACTTTCTCCGCCACCATCTGCTCAGGCTTCACAGCAGGGCTGGTCTCTCTCAAAAGACAAACCGCTCTTCCTAGAAGGAGCAGGAGCCAGCAGTTTCAAAGGACACATATTTGAGGCAGCCTGGCCAGCCTTCTTCCTGATTGTGCTGGTCATGTCTGTTCTTTTCTAGAACATTCAGTCGCTCTTTGTTTTCAACCCCTCCTCTGTTTACTGACTGCTTTCCCTGTCTACAAACACACAGCTTACCTCAGTCTTTCTCTCTCTTTCTCACCAAGTCCCTTAAAAGGTGAAGATCACATTTGCTCTAGCTAATCCTCCACCTCCCACATTCACTTTCTCTTTCTCTCTGTTTTTACGGTTTATAATTCATACACCACGTAATTCACTGTTAAGTAATTGTGCTCATTAGGAACCTGTACACAGACCAATGGGCAGTTGTTTAAACAGAACAAGGGAATACTGAGTGGTTTAAAATCAGATAAGGTGTGTGTCAGGGTTGTATCCTTTCACCATATTTATTCGATCTTTATGCTGAGCAAATCATTCGAGAAGCTGGACTACATGAAGAAGAACGGGGCATCAGGATTGGAGGAAGACTCATTAACAACCTGCGTTATGCAGATGACACAACCTTGCTTGCTGAAAGTGAAGAGGACTTGAAGCACTTACTAATGAAGATCAAAGACCATGGCCTTTGGTATGGATTATACCTCAAAATAATGAAAAAAAAATCCTCACAACTGTATCAATAACCAACATCATCATAAAATGAAAAGAAGATTGAAGTTGTCAAGGATTTCATTTTACTTGGATCCACAATCAATGCCCATGGAAACAGCAGTCAAGAAATGAAATGACATATTACATTGGGCAGATCTGCTGTAAAAGACCTTTTTAAAGTGTTAAAAAGCAAATCTGCTGCAAAAGACCAGAGTAACTTTTTACGATTTGTGTGTTTTTTTATGTATGCATGCATGTAGTAAAATATATCTGTAAGTTTATATGTAACGTTTCCAACCCCCAAAGACAAACATACTGATAATAAAAGGCAATAATAATGAAAACAAACAAAAAAATGAGGTATTCAACCGACTTACGATGGAGTCATGGGAACAGAACCCTGTTGTAAGTCGAGGACTACTTGTAGTAAATTCTTACCTTCTTCTCCATAGTCATTTTCCCTACCTTGGTTCTGGCTCCCAGCTCATCCACCTCAACTCCAGTGAAAGCTTTACAATGAGCTGCCTTCTCTAGTCTCACTAACCCGTAATCCCTTCCCTGTAAAATGACCTTTTTAAAAGGTAGATTTGGTCATGCCCCTTCCCCTTTTAAGTTCCCTCAGTGGCTTGCCTTCACCCACAGATAAAGCTTAAACTTCCGCATATGGCGTGTAACATCCTCCAGGATCTGTTTCACACCTGCTTCTTCTGCCTCATCCCCTCAACTTCTCCCAACCCGAACCCACCCATATGGAGCCCACTGTGCCCTCAGATGCTGCTAGGCATGCAGTGTTCTTTCCCTAATACTGGCCCCCAAACAGGAGTCCCTGGGTGGCACAATGGTTAAGCACTTGACTACTTGCTTCAACAAAAGGTTAGTGGTTGTAACCTACCCAAAGGTACCTCAGAAAACATGCCTGGCAATCTGCTTCCAAAAGTCCACAGCCTTAAAAACCTTATGGAGCAGTTCTACTCTATACGCATGGGGTTACCATGAGTCAAAATCTACAAATAATAACAAGTAATAATGGCAAATAATAACAACGGCCCCTTGACACACTTGCACTCATTCTTTTGCAACCTGCCTCAGTGAAGTGCCCCGATCCGACCCCGTGCCAAACCTTGACCCAGTACAACTGCTACTGGAGGATTTATCAAACTTTTTTATCGGCCAGTTTGCGAACAACTTGAGCAGAGGAACCTTGTCTTTATGTTTGTAGCCCTGACACCCAACATATTCGGTGCTCAAGAATAATTTCTTAAATAGATAATATACGTTTGAAAAAAAATTAGTGTTTTCATCCTTAAGGTGACTTTCGTATTTGAATCTGTAAAAAAATTTTCAGTGACTGTAATATGGGTTCAAAGTAGTTAAGAGCTCAGCTGCTAACAAAAAGGTTGGCAGTTCAAATCTACCAGCTGCTCCTTGAAAACCCTATGGGGCAGTTCTACTATGTCCTATAGGGTCACTATGAGTAGGAATTGACTTGATAGCATTGGATTTATTATTATTATTATGGGTTGGCAAACTATAGCCAATGGGCAAAGTCTGGCCCACAGCCTGGATTTGTTTAACGTTTTGCTGGAATGCAGCCACACCCGTCTATTCATGCATCATCTGTCTTCGTTTGCTCTACAAAGGCAGTGCTGAGCAGGTACGACAGAGACCTGTGGCCTGCACGGCCTGAAATATTTATTATCTGGTCCTATTCAGAATAAGTTTGCTGATCCCTGAAATGGGCTATGGTTTCTAGTCTTCATTAATCCCTTATCTGAGTTCCTAGACTTCTCTGATTTAATAATGCTAAAATTCTCCTGCAGATGTGAGTGGTTTCATTGGATGGCCACGATCAACTCCATAATTGTGATTTCTGTAATATTTTCTTTCCCATCAGTATCACAATCAGGAGCAGAGACAAATAAACATGAACAAGCAATTCAAATAAGCATTTGCTGTACCTAAAATGTGGAGTCCCTGGGTAGTGCAAATGGTTAACACGCTCAGCTGCTCACTGAAAGGTTGGAGGTTGGAGTCTACCCAGAGGCTCTTGGGAAGAAAGGCCTGGCGATCTTCTTCCAAAAAATCAGCCATTGAAAACCCTGTGGAGCACAGTCCTACTCTTATACATGGAGTCACCACGAGTCAGAGTTGACTCCATCACAACTGGCAAGTGTACCTAGAATGTAGGTCTGGGAACCATGAGACTGACTTCTGTCCCCTTCTTCTTCACTTTCACAGCGTGACCCTTCATGAACCTGCTAAGAACACAGGACTTTTCTCATTGGTTGAATGAGAAGGCCCAAAGTCCTATTGATGATCGATCACTATTGTCAACTGACAGGCACAGTTCTAAGAGCCTCAGGATGTTTGGAGAATTATGGTGAAAGTGAGATACATTCAAACTTACCTATTAATGATGCTGCAATCTTAAAGCGTCTCTGAATTCCGTCTTGCACCTTATGCCTGGTTCTTAGTCAGAGCCCTGTCACAAACATCAGAAACTGAAAAATGAGCCTGTGTTTACATTTTGTTATTGTTTAAATTCATAGTGGCCTGTGTGATGGAGCACAACTGCCCCATACGGTTTTTTTAGCTGTAATCTTTACAGAAGCAGATCACTAGGTCTTTCTCCCATGGAGCCACCAGGTGGACTCGAACTGAGGTGCTGGTTCACAGCCGAGCACCTAACTGGTTGCACCACCAGGGCTCTTTGAGTCGGAATTGACTCTATGGCACCTAACAACAACAACAACATTGTGTACATTATGCTACATCAGGGCTTATTGACTGAAAAACTTCAGAAACACTGTGGTCAGAGGACAAAACACTTCTGGGAGGTACTCTGTGTCCCATTCCTGGGAGAAGAGGCAGCTAGTATTTCCTAAATCCACCAGAAGATCCACTGTAACTGTTTGGGCTACCAGGACAAAAGGAATGAAAAAGTCTGGTGACCAAGAAACTTCACCTGGAACATGGAGCAGGAAGTGCAAGATAATGGAAATAAATAAGTGACATTTCAATTATACCCACATTACAGGGAACAATGACAGTTTTTGTAAATGATGGTTCACAGCAGAAATTTGTGGTCCTACTGTCCCTGGGCTCACTTGTGCTCGCACAGGTCCAAAGGCCCAGGTGGTTTTGCAGAGATCTGAGGTGGGGAGCAGGGAGAGTGGGGTGCCGGAGCGAGCTCCTCACCCAGTGATTGCACCTAGTTCCCCCAACAGGGTCTCTATCATCCATTAAACCCACAAGTACAGCCATGATCTGCCCTCATGGTGATGACATTCTGGTGGGGCAAACAGGCAAAACATCATGTTTGGACACTGATGAGTGCCCTAGAGAAAAATCAGGTAGGGATTGGAGATAGGAGTGTCTTTGTGTCCTCGGGTGGCTGTAAAAAAAAATACCACAAAGTGGGTGGCTTTAAAGAATGGAAATGTATTGTCTCACAGTTCTGGAGGCTGGAAGTCCAAATCAGGGTGTCGGCCGTGTTGATTCCTTCTGAGGCTGAGAGAGGAAGGGTTCCATGCCTCTCCCCTAGCTTCTCACAGCTGCGGGCCATCTGTGGTGTGCTTTTGCTGCTGGTACGTGCATCTTCACCTGGTGTCCTCGGCGTGTGACTCTGTCTCCATGTCTGTCCTCTCCCTTTATAAAATACCACTCAGGAGGGGTTGGGGTTAGGACCCACCCTGCTCTGGTATGATATCATCTGTCTGAACTGATAACAGAAGAAAGACCCTATTTCCAAACACAGTCACTCTCACAGCTATCAGGTTAGGACGTCAACATATCTCTTGGGAGGACACAACTCAATCCATCACAGAGAGTACTGAGGTCAGTGGAGCCGGGAAGGCTTCTCTGTGAAGGTGAAGACTTGTAGGAAGGGAGGAGACTGGCTGTGTTGTGTCAGAGAACCCGCCAAACCTAGAGGTCATCTAGGAGGTTACGGCAGAAAACATCAGTTACAGAAAACAATGACACAACCGAAGGAGGTGGACAGTACTCTGGAGAAATCATGAAACCCGTGTCTTTGTGGAAAACAGCCTCAGACACAAAGTCAGTATTCCAGAATTGAGGGATTCCCAAATGCCCCTGGACGGATTCCCTGTGAGTCT
Organism: Elephas maximus indicus; assembly: GCF_024166365.1. Classification (NCBI taxonomy): domain Eukaryota; kingdom Metazoa; phylum Chordata; class Mammalia; order Proboscidea; family Elephantidae; genus Elephas; species Elephas maximus. The sequence continues at coordinate 233,282,256 of NC_064819.1, forward strand.
CAAAGCTTGCTCTGATTTCAGCTGATACTGCTCTTAGCGACATACCTCCTTGGGGAGCCATTCGGCATCGAGATGTCAGCCTCTTGGTGAGTTTGGCTCCAGGAAGCCTCAGGGAAAATTTCACAGAGGTGGGTGGCAAAAGGATGAGGAAGAGTAGCCAACTAGCCAATATTGGTGAAAGACAGTACGGTCCCAGGAATGCAGCCTTCCTTGCTACCTGGAGTATGGCCCACAGGTAGAGCAACCAATCTCTTCTGGTGGCACAAATGCTAAAGCCCTCGACTACTAGCTGAAAGGTTGGTGGTTTGAGCCCACCCAGAGGTACCTCGGAAGACCAGCCTGGAGATCTGCTTCTGAAAGATTACAGTGTTGAAAACCCTATGGGGCACAGTTGTACTGTGCATGCAAGGGGTTGTTAAGAGTCGGAATCGACTGCATGGCACCCAAAGCTCCTGAGAAGGTTGGTCACCTGGTACAGGCTGAGCAGGCTTCAGGAGAAGCTGAGAAATGAAGTCACGTTCACGCAGAGGCTGGAGGCTCAATTTCTTCTTCCCAGAGGGTCAATCCAACTCACCCCTTCCTCACCATTTCCAGATTAATTTCATAAAATTCCTTTGAAAGAAGCAGGAGAATGTCTTTATTGTGTTTTATTATTATTTCAGCAAAGCTCAGGTAACTAAAGAACAGAATTTTTGATTGGAAAAATCTTTGCTACTTGGCTACAGGCAATAAGTGCAGTTTTGACGGTCATGGGAAATTTAAAAATGTTCTTTTTCATTATAAAGTGATATTTCCACACCAACAAAAGAGGGGAAAGCAGAGGTGAGTAAAAATTCACGTATAATTTTATCACCACAGCAAACTGCATATTAGTGTGTCCCTCAGCCACTTTTTCATAGAATTTATTATTTTTTATATAATTGCATCTTATACAATTGCAATTTCTGTAAACTCCTTTTCGCTTAACATTATGTTGTAAACTTTTTTTTCCACGTTGCAAAATAGTTTTCATACGCAATCTGCTTAATGATTACACTGAAAACACATGTTTGAAATACATCTGGAATTTTAAAAGAAATACTTATTAAGTTAATTAAAGGATAGCATGTCACAGACCATGATGAAGCCCTGAAGAATGGTCATTTTAGAAATCTATTCACAGGGGAGGTTCTCATCAAATGTTTATAAATGGAAATTAATAAGGCACAAAATATTTCTGGATGGTACTTTTTATTTTATTATCTTTTGCCTTTTTTACTTTCTGTCAGAAATTGGTTAAAGCAGTCAGCTGCTAACTGAAGTTGGTGGTTTGAGTTTACCCAGAGGTGTTTGGAAGAATGGATTAACAATCTACTTAAAAAAAAATCAGCCACTGAAAACCCTATGGAGCACAGTTCTACTCTGACGCACGTGGGGTCACTGTGAGTCGGAATCAAGCTTGATGCAACTGGCTACTTTCTGTAACGAGATGTGGTGCTTTTGTAATAATGAGAAAAACATTAAAAAAGGTTTACAGGAAAAACATATTGAGTGGAGATTTGATGCTAAATAACCTGGTGCCATTGAGTCGATTCCAACTCATAGAGACATTATAGGACACTGCCCCGCAGGGTTTCCAAGGGGTGGTTGGTGGGTTCAACTGCTCACCTTTTGGTTAGTAGCCCAGCTCTCAAAAACACTGCACCACCAGGGCTTCTGATGGTAAATAGTACCCTTTAAAAATGCTACTGAAGTCACTCGCTGAGTTTGACATTAAGAATCCAAGACTTGTGTGTGAACTAAACTCTCTGTAGAAAGGAAAGGCGTCAGAGGCTGCCTTTGCCGTGTGCAGCTGGAGAGTTTTCAGGAGTGCTGCTTGTATAGCTGAGGCATCCTGGGGCACTAATGGGAGGAGTACGGCAGTGATAACACAGCTAGCAACTTGCCTTTAGAGTAAAATTCCTGGGACTGTGTAGGAGATAATCCAATAGACTTAAATTCAACATAAATCAGTCACATCCCCCTACTTGTGAAATCAGTAACTGTAAGGGTTTACATTCAAATACACATTCTCGGCATTTGCAATTAGTTTGCATGAGTTTTGTGGTTCTCATAGTTTGTTCTGTTCTCTCCATCAACTTGGCCATATATTAATAGCAAATATTTATTGAATGGGTCTCATGTGCTAGGTACTAGTCTTAGGGTTCGCTAGAGAAATAGAACTGTATAGTGAAACCTGTGAGAGCTGGAACTCAATAGGACTGCCTTATTTTTCCAGGTCTTGCAGGTTTTCCACCTTTGACAGAGTAAGTCTTACCACTTTTATACTGCTCCTTTTAGTGGACAATAGTTGAGCTTTCCTTCTCTGATAGGTTTTTGCCTTACACAGGTTCTGGCTTTCATAAGTTTTAGTGTATATATATCTGAAACTTGCTCTTGAAGGTAGGGTAGCTAAAGTGAAAGGAAGAAATGATGAAGTAAAAGAGCTGAACAGATTTCAAAGGGGAGGCTCAAGAAGACAAAGTATTGTAACAAAACATGCAAAGATCTGGAGTTAGAAAACCAAAAGGGAAGAGCATGCTCAGCATTTGCCAAGCTGAAAGAATTGAAGAAAAAATTCAAGTCTCAAGTTGCAATATTGAAGGAATCTAAGGGCAAATATTTAGTGATGCACGAAGCAACAAAAGACGATGGCAAGAATACACAGAGTCGCTGTACCAAAAAGAATTGGTTGATGTTCAACCATTTCAGGAGGTAGCATATGATCGAGAACTGATGGTACTGAATGAAGAAGTCCAAGGTGCACTGAAAAAAGGTATTGGTGAAAAACATGAACTGACGGAATACCAATAGAGATGTTTCAACAAATGGATGCAATGCTGGAAGCACTCACTCATCTATGCCAAGAAATTTGGAAGACAGCTACCTGGCCAACTGACTGGAAGAGATCCATATTTGTGCCCATTCCAAAGAAAGGTGCTCCAAAAAAAAAAAAAAAAAAAAAAAAGAAGAAATTATCAAACAATATCAGTAATATCACAAGCAAGTAAACTTTTGCTGAAGATCATTCAAAAAGAGTTGAGGCAGTACAATAGACAGAGAACTGCCAGAAGTTCAAGCCAGATTCAGAAGAGGATGTGGAACAAGGGGTATCATTGCTGATGTCACATGAATCTTGGCTGAAAGCAGAGAATACCAGAAAGATGTTTACCTGTGTTTTATTAACTATGCAAAGCATTCAACTATATGGATCGTAACAAATTATGGATAGCATTTTGAAGAATGGGAATTCCAGAACACTTAATTATGCTCATGAGGAACCTGTACACAGACCAAGAGATAGTCTTTCCAACAGAACAAGGGGGTACTGTGTACTTTGGACATGTTTATCAGGAGGAACCATTCCCTGGAGAAGGACATCATTGTTGGTAAAGTCGAGGGTCAGCAAAAAACAGCAAGACCCTCAATGAGATAGATTGACACAGTGGCTGCTACAATAGGCTCAAACATAGCAAGGATTGTGAGGCTGGCACAGACCAGGCATTGTTTTGTTCTGTTGTACATAGGGTCGCTATGAGTTAAAACCATCTCGATGGCACCTGACAACCACAACAACTACACACACACACACACACACACGTGTGCATGTGCGTGCAGAGAGAAAGAGATTGATTTTAAGGAATTGACTCACAGGATTGTGGGGGGGCTGGCCACCCAAAATCTGTAGGTCAAGGGACAGGCTGGAGATTCCTGCAGTCTTGTGTCCCCAAACCCTTAAGTCAGGAAATTAAAAGAGTGAAGAGTAGAGGAATTCTGGCAACATGTCTGTTTACAGTCTGGAGTCAGAATACACTCTCGGACGTTCCCTTCTTGCTCTTAAAGCCTTCAGCTGATGGGATGAGGCCCACCCACAGTACGGAAGGTCAGCTGCTTCACTTAAGACCAACTGAGTAAATCACATGTAACTACATCATAACAGCCCCTAGACTAGTGTGTGGCCAAACAACTAGGCATCATAAACAAGTGGACATGTAAAATTAACCATCACAGTACTGTCTATCTCTTCTATGTGCTTTACCTGAGTTAATTCATTTAATTCTCACAACAACTCTACGAGGTAGATTCTATTATTGTCTCCAAAGGTCACATATAAGTAGGTGAAGGAGTCAGAATTCCAACCCAGATGCCTCGAGCTTGCCCACGTACCCTCATTTAGGCTACCTCTCTGCTGTGCAAATATCAGGAATGTCATTCCTGCAGTCTTTGTGTTTCCTCAGAGCATTTACTGTGGTGTTTAGCCTGGGGGTGGGGGGCCCTCAGTGTCCAATGCTGGCCTAGTATAACTATAGGAGTTCTCCAGCAATGTTCCAGTCTCCATCAATGAACATGGGGTCACTGTTCAATGAACAATGCACAGCCACTGAAAGGGTTCTAGGAACAAAAAAATGCAACGTCAACACACCCCCGGCGAAGAGCAATGCAAAGTCACTGAACATTTCCAAAGTGACTTTTGTTATTGTTAGGTGCCATTGAGTAGGTTCTGCCTCATAGGAACCTTATTCATAACAGAACGAAACACTGCCTGGACCTGCGCCATCCTCACAATTTTTATGTTTGAGCCCATTGTTGCAGCCACTCTGTCAATCCATCTTGTTGAAGGTCTTTCTCTTTTTTGCTGACGCTCTACTTTCCCAAGGGACTGGTCCCTTCTGATAAGGTGTCCAAAGTAAGTGTGACAAAGTCTTGGCATTCTCACTTCTAAGAAGCATTCTGGCTGTATTACCTCAACGGCAGATTTGTTGGTTCTTCTGGCAGTCCACGGTATATTCAATATTCTTTGCCAACATCATAATTCAAGGGTATCAGTTCTTCTTTGGTCTTTCTTATTCGTTGCTCACCTTTCGCATGCATGCGTGACTTTGCCCATTGCCATGGAGTCGATTCTGACTCATAGTGACCCTATAAGGACAGAGTAGAACTGCCCCTGTAGGGTTTCCAAGGAACGGCTGGTGGATTTGAACTACTGACTTTTGGTTAGCAGCCAAGCTCTTAACCACTGTCAACAGGGCTCCAGCATGACTTTTGAGATAGAGAAATGACCTAAATGCTGCTGACCTTTCCCCAACTCAACATCTGTTTTAGACATTTATATCAGGGAAGTTTGCTAACAAAGAGAGAAAGTAACTGGGAGATTTTTTTGGATAAGGGTTTGCTTTTTTTTTTTTTAATCCCTGCAGAAACTACCCCATTTAAAAAACAAAAACACCCAGGGTAACTCTGAGCCCTGAGTAGAGGTAAAAATGGACATTTCTCATCAGACCGTCTTGAGGGAGGCTTTGGAGTGACTTGCCTTGTGCTTCCACCCACATTGTTGACAGCTACTGAAAATACATCTTCAAAAATGGACTCACATGCTCTTTTGATGCATTTATTGACAATTTGAGGACAAACTCAGATACAGTGGTCAGGTATTTCTTTACAGATCTCAGAGAAAAATAAAGATCCTTCTGCAAAGACTTCATTTCTATCCTTTTGATATATTTATATTTTGTCACACCGTTCCTGCTCAAATAATACTGCTTGTGATTCATACCCATTTATGGTGGTTGTTTTTTTCTTTAACTTATTTTAAGAATCACCATTCTATTCTGGAAAACAAAAAATAAAGACTGCCACCAGGAAAGAAAAAAAGAGCACACTGGAATGCCAAACAGCTCTAGAAACTATGCTAAAACATGGGGCAAACCCAGCAAACCACACGAATTTGGAAGGAGGCAATAGTTAAAACATGATTTTCAAGCAAAGCTGTGGATGATATAGAATGCTGTGTGCTCCACCTGACAGGGGGGAGCCGTCGGAGTTGTCACATCAGGAGCTGCTATTCACTGGGATTGTCGGTGACTTAAAATCAGGTCTCGATTAGATTCAAGACTCAGCACCTGACACCTGCCACAGGGATCATGCCTGGTCATGTTCTGCATCTCCTGTCATGCAGACGTGGAGCTCTCTATTCTATCTCTAGGATCTTTAGCCTTCCTGATGTAGATATGGGCGGCTGGGGTCATGTTGCCGTAGTGGGGTTGTCTGAGCCATGAAACCCAATGAAGCTGCGACAATATCCCACCTTGCCCAGGGAGAGCATCTCTGGAGGGAAAAGGGAGAGCAGGAAAGGCTGGCCCTGGGTGGATGAAAGACCAAGGTGAACTGAGGCATTAAGGAAAGAGGACAGTCACCCTAGGGATGTGACCCTGGAAAATTTTCTGAGGGAGGTCACTCCCTTGATCCCCTAAGCAAGGACTTCCGGTGCTATGTGTAAAAACAGAAGCCCTGCTAAGGATCCCGTAATTTGCAGAATCCCTGAATCCAAACAGGATTCCACGTGAGATTCATCACGCCCTGAGTTACAAAGGGTGATCTTCCTGAGAAGACAGGTAATTCAGTTCTAACAACAGATAGCAGCTGTGCTTTTCCATCTGCACACCACGTGGTAGAAAATGCTGCATCTAGTGTGCACTTTTTTGATATATTGCTAATCCTTAAAAAAAAAAAAAAAAAAGTTGGTGACTTGACCAACACTCCAAGCCACGTTAACCGAGGAAACAGTCCAGTGTGAGTTTGCCACAGGTCATACAGCGCCCCCTGGGCTTGCAGATTGGGGGAACAGCATGGATGTGCAGAAGAAGCGTAAACCCTTCTTATAAACAGAATCAAAAAAAAAAACAAAACAGAATCAGGCACGTTTTAATTCTGATAGCCCTGGAAACGCTACTTCTTTAAAGATTCTAATTTAATAATCTACACTTCTGTTAACATTCAGGGTCACTATGTAACCACGTCTCCCTCATAGACCCCCTTACCCATTAAATTCACGATGAAGCCAGTTGTATCAGCTAATTCCCCAAGCTGCAAAATGAGCACTTAAAATCAAAACAAAAATTTTGTAATATTTTCAGAAAAACAATTTCTAAGATTGCAAACAATTAAACAGAATGCAAGTACATAACATTTTGATTTCTTCCTGTAATTTAAACATTCAGCATTCAATTTACCTCTCCAGTTTCTCACTTAGTTGACAAGCTGACTCATGCATAGTCGGTATTTCATCAGTGCAACTGCTAAAGACCAAATTCTCAGGGATAAGCAAATATTTTTGACTATTGCATGTGGTCCTTTGTGAATGGATATGCTCTGAAAATTTAAGTAAGAGCATCTCTCTTAAAGCTATGCATATAGTTTTGAGAATCCTTTGCAAACGATCTTACATAGAACCACTGACAATAACTGTCCCACCCCCCAAAAACAACAACCAAAAAAAACAAAACAAACCTATTTCCCACCATTGACTTCTCCACACAATATTTACTGTGGGTAAAACGCAGGAAGGTGAACCCGGGAAACTTCTCTGCGTGTCCTTTTCCAGCCTGGCCCCAATTTACTCAAGAATGACAATCCATACAAGTGAACTGCACTTTAATCTGTGCGGGGACATCTGTGTATTGCTGAAGGCTGAAAACACCTCTCACGGGCCTCACCACCTGCTCTGCTGTTTTTCATGGACACGGTAAAAGGGATACCGGAAGCTGCTTCTGTAATTTGGTTTTTGTGATTTTGGAAAGAGCTTGAAATGTGTGTGTGTGTGCGCATGAGTGCGTGTGTGCGTGCGTGTGTGTGAGCGGCTAAAGGAAAAGTAGCAGACGACGGTTGCACTCTGTTTCAAACGAGGGTTGCCTGTGTCCGGCGGCTGGGAGCTACACGTCGAACCAGTGGTCACCCATGCACGTGCGGTTCCACTCCAAGCTGCAGTTCCAGCACCACTCAAACTTGCACTGGGGCTGTGGGCACTTCATGTGCATGCATCCACCTGGGGGCCGACAGAGGACACAGGTGCGGGCATTACAGTGCACACTTTGAAACACATCGTAGCATACACTAGCCCAAGAATTTAGAGCCCCTGGGTGGTACAAAGAGTTAAGCGTACCACTACTAACTAAAAGGCTGGTGGTTTGAAGAAAGGTGACTTGGAAGAAAGGCCTAGCAATATGCTTCTGAAATGTCACAGCACTGAAAACCCTATGGAGCAGTTCTACTCTGTACACATGGGGCCGCCATGAGTTGGAATTGGCTCGATGACAACTGGTTTGGTTTTGGTATTCTAGAAATTAATGTCTAAGTGAGTAATCACAAGTAATAGCAGGGCAGAGAGGATCTGAAAAAAGTCAGAGAGCAGGATCTAAACTTCTCAAAGAAATGAATAAAATTGAAGCATGCTACTTTCACCAGGAAGGCCCTGTATTTGTAAATCTGAGTTTAATTACTTCTCCTGAAATGGAATTTGTAAACAAATGATTCATGTCTCACAGGCAATGAGTTAATCCCTCATTATTTTATCTTTATAATTTAAATATGTATATATTTTTTCTTATGATTCACTTTTTATCATATCCTTAGGGTTATTTGGTTTGGCAAAATTCATAAAACAGGAGTCGGGACAGCATATTACTTCATTCCCTTATTATTTTACCTTAATAATTTAAATATATTTTTCTTTCTTGTGCTTAATTTTTGTCGTTTCTTGAGCGTTATTCAGCTTGGCATAATTCATAAAACAGGCAAAGGGATGGCATGCTACTTTTAATAGGGAATATGTTCCTTAATGCCATCAAAAATTTTATTTAAGGTGAGAAAACTTTGTTGTTAGTTGCTGCTGAGTGGCCGCCAACGTGTGATGACCTTATGTACAACAGAACAGAACATGGCCCAGGTGCACCACCTTCATGATCGTCGGTACGTTTGCGTCCATTGTTGAAGCTATTGCACCAGTTATCTCACTGAGGGTTTCTCTCACTCTTCCTGACCCTCTAATTTACCAAACACGACATCCTTTTCTAGCAATTGGTCTTTCCTGATGACACGTCCAAAATAAACAAGCTGAAGTCCAAGGAACTAACATTTATTGACAGGCATAATGCTGGGTGATATACATATGTTGGTACAGTGGTTAAACACTCAGTTGCTAACTGAATGGTTGGCAGTTTGAAAGACGTGGCAGTTGGCTTCCAAAAAGACTCCTAGAAACCAAAAAAAACCCCATAAAGACTACTGCCTTGGAAACCCTATGGGGTAGCTCTACTGTGTCCTATAGGGTCACTATGAGATGGAATCTACCCAATGGCAATTGGTTTGGTTTTTGGTTTATACATATGGTATCCCACTTAATCCGGAATAGCACCTTGTGAGATAGACATTATTACGTTTCAGAATTTTCTGAAGGTTAAGCGTTTGTGAATGGTGATGCCTGAGAATTAACGGAGATCTGTGATGCCAATTCAGACACTCATTCTGGTACAGAGAAGGGCCTCCAGCACGAGAAGAAAGAGCATTATTTTGGGATTATTTTGGTATTCCTTCTTTCCTTCCATTTGCTAAATATAGTCCCTATTTGCTCTTGGGGCTGAGAAATCAAGGCTTCAGTGAGGTGAAGAGGAAGTGACCTGTATGACTCCACAGGGGTCTGCTTCTGACCGAATCTCCTAGAACATCCAAGTTAAAGCTGGATATTCAGTTTCTTTGCCTGAGTCATACAACGAACTGAAAGTGTTCTATTTTACCAATTATGTTGTTAAGTCATTTCTTTCTTGCCAAATTTTCCAAATAATTGCTTCAGTGCAGTTTTATTTTTATTTACAAATCTGGCAAAAGAACTTCTACTAATTTATGAATATGTAACTAAAGATATGGAAACCCTGGTGGCGTAGTGGTTAAGTGCTATGGCTGCTAACCAAAAGGTAGGCAGTTCAAATCCACCAGGCGCTCCTTGGAAACTCTATGGGGCAGTTCTACTCTGTCCTTTAGGGTCGCTATGAGTCAGAATTGACTCGACGGCAATGGGTACGGGTACGGTAACTAAAGGTATTTGCTTTAAGGTCACTTAAATACATTTAAAATCCCGTATAGTTCTATTTCTTTTTGGTTTGTTTTAAAGACCACAAAAAACTACAGATGTATGAGAAATAAAGGAAAATACTCCCCTGTGACACTTTTAATATTTTCCATTTAGGATTACATCATATTCAGTACATATTTACTGATTGGAGCCCTGGTGGCACAGTGGTTAAGAGCTTGGTTGCTAACCAGACAAATGTCAGCAGTTTGAATCCACCAGCTGGTCCTTGGAAACCCTATGGGGCAGCTCTATTCCATCCTATAGGGTCGCTATGAGTTGGAATCAACTCGATGGCAATGGGTTTGGCTTGGTTTTTATACTTATAAATAATATGAGAAAGCAATGTGATGTTGTAAAATCACTTAGGTTTCTGAAAAATATCATAAAGAATTCTTTAGCAATATATTCAAACTCAATGAAATATTAAAATAATGCTAAATTGAAGGTTGAGAATGTTTTTCTATTATACCAAAAATCTAATGGATACGGAATATTAGTGTTACAAATAATTTTCTGTTACAAAAACTAGAATCACAATGGCACAGTAGAATAAGAAGGAAGCAAATAGGAACAGAGGATATCCGCAGGATTAACTCTCTTCCCTTTCTGATACCATATCCACCCCCACCACCAGTTGTGGTTGAACTGTGCTCTGTAGGGTTTACTTTTCAGAAGTAGATCACCAGGCCTTTCTTCTGAGGCATCTTGGGGTGGACTTGAACCGCCAATCTTTTGGTTAGCAGCTGAGAGCATTAACTGTTTGCACCACTCAGGGACTCTGATGCTTAATATACATGGGGCAATATACTGGATCCTATTGTATGGCCTCCCTGGGTACTGAGTTCTGCCTGCCGACGGATACTCCAAAAACGGACGGCCAGCCTACCCTGGGCACTCTTTATCGGGGCTCCAGCACCAAATCTTCCATTAAATTTTACGAGAGAGTAGAAACTCCTGAATGACCTGGACGCAGATTTAAGAGGCAACAGATATTTATGACCTGAGAATGGAGCCGGAATCTCATCTGTTTGAGATGGAAGTGAAGAAAGAAACTTCCAGAGATTAAAGGGGATTGTGGGAGGAGGTGCCAAGGGTTAGCCTATGTTTAAAATAACTCTCATTATCATTTCAGTTTAGCTGAAGGAAAATCTTCTTTTGTGGAATTCAGCTGAATATGAAGCAAGCTATGAACTTAGATGGGAACCACTGGATGGGGAAACTAGCTTCCTTGCTAACACTGGGCAATATTGGTTTCCATTGTAGAGGTATATTCCAAAACAGTTTTGACGCTCATTAATAGGGTTAAAGCTTTAGCTTTTCAGGTTATAAGTCACAATGATATTCATTTCAAAATTGGGGCCATAGGACTTCTTTTGGAATTGCGATTTTCTCACTTAAGATGGTTTGTGGGCATTTCCCATGTGTTCATAACTTCTTCCTTAGCATGAAAAACCGCACGACACTTCCTGAGGGCTTGCTATGTGCAGGCACCACGCTGTGTGCTTTTAATACATTATCTTACTCTCACATCAATTCTATAGAGTCTGTACTATTACAAACCCATTTCAAGAATGTGGAAACAGATGCTCACAAGGTCACACCGGATGTGGCGGAGCCAGGTTCTAACTCAGGCAGCAAGAGGCCAGAGTCTATGCCCTTAATCCGTAGTGGCAGTCCACCACGGGGCTGTGTAACAGTTTATCAGATGGGTTTATCACGATACAAATGAGCTCTTTCGTATTGGAGAACATTGACAACATCAAATAATTTATCGTGATCAATATACCAGTATATTGAAAATGCACAATATTTCAGTGATTTTGGGTTTTCCTCAATTTAAATAGTGCTGCAATTAGTGTGTTTTTGCCTCAAGTATGTGTTTTTGTGTGTGTGTGTGTATCTGTATTGCGTATTTCAGATTCTTTCTTTGGGGTAGATTTCCAGAAATAAAATTATTGGGTCAAAGGATATAAACATTATAAATCTTTTAAAATATATTGCCCAAGTGGTTTCCAGAGAAGTTATGCCTGTTTGGGTCCTCACCATATTTGAGGATTATTATTAAAAACAAACAAACAAATACAAAAGAAAATTTGAAGACCTTTGAGGATAATAAAATAGTATAAAACCGAAAACCAAATTCATTGGCATTGAGTCAATTCCGACTCCAAATGACCCTGTGAGACAGAGTGGAACTGCTCCACAGAGTTTCCAGGGAGTGCCTGGTGGATTCGAACTGCCAGTCTTTTGAGTAGCAGGTGTAGCTCTTAACTGCTGCGCCACCATGGTATCTTACTATTTACTTGGCATTTTTTAAGCACTTGCAAAATGGAACCCTGGCCCGTGTGTATTAACCATTGCAAATTCTCCCTTGTGAAGGGCCTTTTCATACCCTTTCACTTAACCTTGTCTGTGCTTTAAGCAAGACAACCCTGGCCAGTTGCTGAGTGGCCATCAAGGTAGGAAAGCACTTTCCTCTGATTGCGTTGATTAATAGGTTCAGAGAGACTTCTGCGTTTTCCAGGAGTGCTCCAGCATGCAAAGGAATGAGAATGACTCATTGGGTAAACAGTTGTTTTTTTTTCCCCCTGAGAGGCCATTGACCCAGAGCTGGGGACTTGGCTGGACTCAGTGGCTCTTGCCATTCTGGGACCATCAGCACCTTCTGTTTGTGTTAATGGAGACTTTCCCATAGGACAGCCCTGAGAGAAGAGACAGGAGTGCCCAGCATGGGCCTGCCTGCTCTCACCTCACAGCGAGGTGGCCCTTACCAGCCTCCAACCAGGGTACAGGTAGTTAGTGCCCCAAGAGGAGAACGTCGGGAGGGCGGCCGCGGGTGTTTCTGTGGTGGTGTTCCTGACTCTACCTTCCCCATCTGTGGGGGGGTGGGTCTCAAGTTTAGAAAGGTCTCCTTGGGTGCTGGCTGGTGATGGCTTTAGACTGGACAGATGGCAGCAGGACCCCACTGGCTGCTGTGAGGTGTCAGGGTCATTGAGTGTGGTAGGTTGAGTATGAACTACAGTATAATTTCAAATAAGGAGCCCTGGTGGTGCAAACGGTTAAGTGCTCATCCGCTAACCTAAAGGTCAGCAGTTCAAACCCACCCAACCGCTCCAGGGGAAAAAGACCTGGCCATCTACTTCCACAAAGATTGCAGCCAAGAAAACACTGTGGGGCATGGGGTCACATGGGGTCTCGGTGAGTCAAAATCAACTCAACTACAGCCAAAGACAACGACAATATAACTTCAAATAATGTTTTGGAGCTGGTGCAGCTACAAAAGTGTGGGGGACAGACAACAACATGACCACACAGCATAGCCTCAGAGAAGACGAGGCCGGGGAGCAAGCCAAGCCACTGCCTCAGCCTGGCTGAGCCACTTATTTTGAATCGCATCCAATATCTTGATCCTAAATAGTTTCTGAGGAGCCCTGGTGACACAGCGGTTAAGCACTCAACTGGTAACCAAAAGGTTGGCAGTTCGAACCAACCAGCTGCTCTGTGGGACAAAGATGTGGCAGTTTGCTTCCATAAAAGATTATAATAAATATTTACAGCCTTAGAAATCTTATGGGGCAGTTCTACTCTGTCCTGTAGGGTTGCTATGAGTCCGAATCAACTTAATGGCAATTTTTTTTTTTTTAAATAGTTTCTTTCCTCATTCCGTTCCCAACCAGACAAATGTTAGCAGTCTTCCTAGCATAGCCATTGGACTCCCTCCGTAGATATTTTTGTGTGACAAGAACAAGAGCGAGGAACATTTACTGAAGGCTTAATTGATGTAGAAGGCACTCTACAAATGTGATTTCATTTAATCTGCACAGTAACTCTCCACAAAAGGTACATAGATTGCCCCCATTTTACAGAGGAGGGAATGGTGGCTTAGAGATGAACTAACAGGTTTAAGGGTTTATTTGACAGGGCAAAGGGATGATAATGATAATGGTGGGGCAAGGACTTGAACTCAGGCAGTCCAGAGCGCAAGTGCTACTTCAGTCCCAGAAACCACACTGCAGCCTGGTCAGAAACCCCTCTGGGATGGATCAGGAGATATGCTAAACAGGGAAAACAGGAGTAAGTGCTCAAATTCCTTGCGATCTCCCAAAAGTTAAAACAACAATAATAAATGACAGGGAACTTCCTTGAAGATGTTGCTGTTAGCTGCTCTCCAGTTGACCCCTGACCTAGGGCGACTCTATACACAATGGAACGTAACACTGCCTAGTCCTGCACCATCTCCATGATTGATTGTGGGTCAGCATTGTGATCCATAGCATTTCTTTCTGTCTTTGTTTTTCTAAATAATATTTTATTGTGTTTTCAGTGAAGGCTTACAAAGCTGTTTAGGTTCCCATTCAACTATTCCTACACAAATTGTTCAGTGACATTGGTTACATTCCTCACAATGCACGAACAGTCTCATTATTTCCATTCTGGTGGTTCCATTTCCATTAATCTAGTTTCCCTGCCCCTTTACATTCTCACCTTTGTTTTACAGTAATTACTGACTATTTGGTCTCATATAAGTTATTTTATTTTAAAGGAGCACAACATTTATGAGTGATACTCATTATTTTGTGAGCCAATCTGTTATTCAGCTACAAGGTAACCTCAGGGGTTAGTTTCAGGTCAAGGTTTGAAGAGTATCTTAGGGAAACAGTCTTGGGAGTCCTTCAGTCTCAACCAGTGTGTGTTTTTTTTCTCTTTAAGGAATTTGGGGTTCTGTTTCCCCTTTCTTCTCCCATGCCATCAGGGTTCATCTCTTGTGGCTCTGACTAGAATCGTCGGTAGTGGTAGCTGGGGCACCATCTAGTTCTTCTGGTCTCAGGGTGGATGAGGTGTGGTGTGTGTAGACTATTTGTCCTGTAGACTAGTTTCTTCTCTGAGTCTTTGGATTCCTTCCTTCTCCTTTGCTTCAGATGATTAGAGACCAACAGTTGAAGTGATCTATAGATCACTAACAGATGCTTTGCACAAGTAGATCGACAGGCCTTTCTTCCTAGTCCGTCTTAGTCTGGGAGCTCCACTGAAACCTGTTCAGCATCACAGCGACACAAAAGTCTCCACTGGCAGGTGGGTGGTGGCTGCATCTGACGTGCCTTGGCTGGGAATTGAACCTAGCTTGCCTCATGGGAGGCGAGAATTTGCTCCGGAATCACCACTGCCCCCATGCTTGAAAAGAGAATGTCTGCAGTCCACCGACTGTCCTAGACAGGTGGTGGGAGGAAACGACTTGTGAGGAAGAGCTGCCTTCCATGGTTTTAAGCATCTGGAGACACCATGTTCCTGCTGAGGAGCCATGGACGAAAAGCAGTGCCTTGTGCTGTGAACGGATGTCACGCCAGCATCAGAGTCTCCTGGGACTCCTCAGTGTGAGATTCAACTATAGATTATGGGCCTGGAGTGAGGCTCAGGAACCTGCAGTTCAAGCAAACACATGAGGTGGTTCTCACATGTGCTTAAATGGCTATGCTGGCAGCAAATGACAGGTGCACACAGGCCTGGGCACATCATCAGAGAAACAAGTTAATCTCCACTCTCAGTGTCCCTCAGAATGTGACCTGGGCTCTGTGCCTGTAACGGCAGGAAAGGGGGAGGGAGTCCTTTAGTCCGAGAGCTCCTGCGATTTCCTGATGGCCACTGTGGCCAGGCAGTGCTGAGGCTGAGAGAACATGACTGCAGGGTTAGGAGGGGAGAGCCATGCATCGGCGGGGTTTACAGCACAGTTTAGGGAGGCCTGTTCTGAATGTGGAAGCTGGTATTTCTAGGCACAACTGTGAACTTGAGCAAAGAAAACCATGTCCGTGGCTCCTGGAGGACATTGGCGGTAGTTAGTTTCATTTATTTCAGAGGTATCTCCAAATAGTAATTTCAAATTCTACAAATGGAAAGAGCATTTGGTAGAAGGCAAAAGAAAAACTCCTTTTCAAGGCATATTCATGTGGGGGACGTTTTAATGAAGGAGCCGACTATCATAATGCGTAATAAACCAGTTGCCATTGAGTCGATTCTGACTCATGGCAATTTCATGTGTACAGGGTAGAAATGTGCTCCATAGCGTTTTCAATGATGTATTTTTTTGGAAGTAGATCACAGGGCTTTTCTTCTGAGGAGCCTCCGGGTGGACTCAAATCGCCAACCTTTCGGTTAGCAGCTGACTGTGTTAATTGTTTCATCACCCTGGGACTCCATCATAATAATCCGAAATCAAAAACCAAACCCACTGCTGTTGAGTCAATTCTGACTCATAGTGACCTTAGAATAATGCACGGCACTAAGTCCCCTTCAGCTGGAATAGAGAAACTACACGAAATCATGTTCTAGTATTCAAAGGGATATTGGTAGGTGTGATATGAAAAAAGAGTTTCACCGCCAAATAAATTCAGAAACCAGTTGGTTAAATTACACAGGTGTCTTACAGAAGGAACGCTGAGATGCTTTAATATGCTAACGTACATTGTGAATGGGGATCCTACTAGGAGCTCCCTTAGGTGGCCGCGGTGAGGATTAAACGATCTGGTATGGTAGAACACATGGAACAAGGTCTGGCATGTAGTAAGTGCTCAGTAAAAGTTGCTTTTGGTGATATTATTATTACTCAAGAGGAAGGATATACCAGGAATCACCTTCCAAATTAATTTGGCATGGTGACTTCCTCTTTTTCCTATAGAGTGTCTCTTGGGACTAGAGGGCCATTGAGGACATTTTGGGAAATACCGAACTTGGAATTTCCCTAACTTTTTTTCTTCTTTGCTTAGAACAGTAGACAACATATCAAATGCAAACTAATATTAATAATAGATAACGATAGGGGCTTTCTATATGCTACCACCTGTCTGTCGGTCTGTCATACTGTGGTGGCTTGTGTGTTGCTATGATACTGGAAGCTATGCCACCAGTATTTCAAATACTGGCTGGGTCACCCATGGTGACCAGCTTTTAGTGGAGCTTCCAGACTAAGTCAGACGATGAGGTAAAGCCTAGCGATCTACTTCAGAAAATTAGGCAATAAAAACCCTATGTATGACAACAGAATATTGTTCAGTATAGTGCTGGCTGGAAGATGAGCCCCTTTGGTTGGAAGGCACTCAAAATACATAGTGGCCACAATGATTGTGAAGTTGATGTAGGACTGGGCAATGTTTTGTTCTGTTGTACATGGGGTCGCCGTGAGTCAGAGCTGACTTGATGGCAAACAGCAACAACAACAACAACCATAGAGCAAGTACTGGGCTCAGCAGTCCACGGAAACCCATCATGCCATATGAGTCTCACAACAACCCTCTGAGGTCGCATCTATCATTATCTCAATTTTACAGATGGGGAGTTGAGGCTTAGGAGGTTAAGAAGCTTGACCTGGTAGAAATGAGATTCTAGCTTTTTCTGGATGGCTTCAATCCATCTGCTCGACCGACTACTTAGTTATAAAATCCTCCCCCAGAGTCTGCCTGTTGTTATCATGCAGTGAATACTCTCTAAGGAAAACTCATTAAATCCTCTTTTTTTTTTTTGGCCCGTCCAGACTTACCGTTTTTTTCAACCGGTACATGGCAACGAGGACAAGGTTTGGTGGTCTTCTTGATTGTTTCTTTGGAAGCCTCTTCCCATCGAGCTTGCTCAGCTGCCTTTTCATCAACTCGGTAGCCCTGAGTAAATCAAGACACAAGGAGTTTACATTCTGATGTTCATCTGGGGATGTAAGTTAGGCCATGACATTTTTTTTTCATATCGTACCTCTTTTTGCAACACTGCTCAGGAAATTCTTAAAGATGGCAGTGCCTTCAGGGAAGCAGCTCCAATAGAAATGCATTTGACCAGTGGTGGACACCTATTGAACGTACGCCCAACACAGTTTCCCTGGCATGTGACATACGCTTATAAGCTAACAAGAGATCACTCAGCTGTAGAGTGTAAGGTCTTTTATTTCGTTGTTTTGATTAATTGTAATAAGTAACATTTATCAGGTTTGATGTATTCAAACTGTGGTGTTGGTGAGAAACACTAAATACACCATGGACTTCCAGAAGAACAAACATTCTTAGAACCAATACAACCAGAATGTTCCTTAGAAGTGAGGATGGGAACACTTTGGCTTGTTTACTTTGGACATGTCATCAGGGAAGACCAATCTCTAGAAAAGGACACTATGTTTGTTAAAGTAGAGGGTCAGTGAAAAGACAGAAACCCTCCAGGACATGGCCTGACATAATAGCTGCAACAATGGACTCAAACATACCAACGATCATGAAGCTGGAGCAGGACCAGGCAACGTTTCGTTCTGTTTTATATAAGGTCGCCATGAGTCAGAGCCGACTGGACGGTAAATTAGAACAATAACATCAGGTACTTAATACACAGGCAAAGTGATAAGTGCTTTACATTCACTTCTTATTAGGGGCTCCATCAGGTGTGTAGTGACCATTCTAGTTTTTATTTTACATTGAGATTTAGAGGACTTAAATAATTGCCAAGGCTGGTAAGCAGGAGAGTCTGTGTGACTCCAAAGTCTTTGCTCTTAACTTTCTTCTACATCTCTGTATCCTCTATTCTTGGATCTGGAAAATGGGGAGCTCAAAACTTTGTCAAAGAGGAGACTAGAGCAAGAATAAGCAAATGCAGTTGATGGGACAAGGGGGAAGCAAAGGGAGTTCATAATAGTGAATGGGCAACATTGTGGGCCCTGGAGCCATGCTGCCTGGCTTCAAATCCCAGCTCCATGCGGCTAAGTGACTTTGGAAACATTTCTTAACCTCTCTGAAAGTTCTTATCTCTAAAATGGGAATAAAAAATATACCTAGTTCATTGAGGGTATTGAGGATTAAAAACATGTCTCACTTTGGACATGTTATCAGGAGGGATAAGTCCCTGGAGAAGGACATCATGCTTGGTAAAGTAGAGGGTCAGCAAAAAAGAGGAAGACCCTCAGTGAGATGGACTGACACAGTAGCTGCAACAATGGGCTCAAACACAGCAACAATTTTGAGGATGACACAGGACTGTGCAATGTTTTGTGCTTTTGTACATAGGGTCACTATGAGTTGGAACAGACCCAACGGTACCTAACAACAGTAACAGCTTCTCTAAAGGAGTGGGAACCAGTATCTGACATATACTGCTATATCATCATGTTAATTCGCTCAGGACCTGTGGCATGGCAAACTCTCAACCATGTTAGCTAACATTATTCATGTACATGACGACTGGGTCATCCCTGGCTCTTTCCATGAGGAGGAGAAGGAAATTCAGATGAGCCACCGAAGACGCTCATTCTACACCCAGCTACTCACTCAGACTCTGCAGTCTTTTCCACTCCCTCTAAGAATTGACTGGCATGTGCAGAAAAAGAATTGGCACATTCTGGGACCTGGTGCAAGAACCTTGTGTTCTAGAAGTACATTTCAAAAGGTTAATCCAAGTGGGATGATTTAGAATTCTTCGATCTTGACCTCTATGGTTTCTCTTTGTTTTAAAAGTTCCGTCTATGATTTAAAACTAAGGCGAACAGGAAATGGTTTTATTGACTTGTAGTAACTCTTTCCATCACCCATTTGTCAGTACGTGAGACTGTGGTGGTTGGTATGTTGCTGTGATGCTGAAAGCTACGCTCATGGTTTTTCAAATATTAGAGGGTCACCCATGGTGGGCAAGTTCCAATGGTGCTTCCAGACTAAGACAGGCTAAGAAGAAAGGCCTGGCGATCTACTTCTAAAAATCAGCCAATGGAAAGCCTGTGGCTCACAACTGAGTACTACTTCACACAGTGCTGGAAGATCAGCCCCTAGGTTGGCTTCATAAAGTGCTGGAAGATCAGCCCCTAGGCTGGAAAGCACTCAGAATACACAGTGACTTCAGCAATGGACTCAAACATGCCAACAGTCATGAACATGGCACAGGATTGGGCAATATTTTGTTCCATTGTACATAAGGTCACCATGGACTGGAGCTGACTTGGCGGCAACTAACAGTGCTGTGTGCCAGACGTTTTATAGCATCGCCTTTAGTCCTCATAATAACACTACCTATAATACGCTTTCCTTTTTTTGCAGAAGGTGAAATGAGGCCTGGAGAGGTTATACAACCTCCCCAAGATCACAAAGCTGGTAACCCAGATGCAAGTGTCTTTGGTTTGGAAGGCTCGCTCTTTCTGCCTTAACATGCTCATTCAGGAGCCAGTGTGAAACCACTACCGGCGGTTTCTGAGCAGGGGCTTGAAGAGAGGAAAGGAGGCCTTTGGGTCTGAAGCATGGGCTAGCGTGGTGGCGGCATGAACGACCTAAGACCGGGGTATTCAGGTCCTGCATCAGGGCGAGGACACTTGGTCTGGGAGGAGATGGGTGTAGGAGCAGGTTAAGTGTGTCTGGATGGGCTGTGGTCAGTGGCTGGACAGCCTGACGGACACGTCCAGGAGGCAGGTGTCAGAATTGGCCATGCGGAGGACGCGTGGGGTGTTGAGTGTGATCTCAGAGTCCGCTCTAGAGTTGACGGTGAAGCCGCAGAAGAGCCTACAGAGGTAGATGTGCCGAGACAAGGGAGGAAGGGCAGAGCCTCTTGACAATGTCAGAGAAAAGAAGAGAAATAACCCCAAACCCTAGGGATAGGGCAAAACAGAGACTGTATGCATCTCTTTTTTTGGTATCATCCTGGAGGGTTTTCTTATAAGCCCGCCCAACAGTCATCCAGCTCTCTCTTGTAGGGTGGGGTGGGGTGGGCATGAGGCTGGGCATCTGGGAGTGGGTAACTTTGCTTAACTACCTACCTACAACTGCTTAGGACCCAAGGGTTTTAGAGCCCTGAAGAGTTAGAGGTTAAAGTGTAGAAAACTGATAAGGTGTGGCTGTATTTTTTTCCTGGTAGGGAGGATATGCCCAAAGGTTATGGTTTTATTGCCCCATAGGGCACTAACCTGTTCCGTGTATAACTCAGAAATCATATTTCAGATTTCCTGTCTCAACGAACTGGATGGCATGCTCTCCTCTAACATTCGTGAAACCGGCTCTCTTGCCCTCTGCTTTTCTCACTAATCAACGAACACAACTTTCACATGGCCGACAACAACCTGTGTCTGAGGATGGCCAACAAAAACTTGTGGCTGAGGATGGTGTGGCTACGCCTGCAAAGTTGTCAGAAATGAACAAAGAAGAAGGGGGAGCCAGGTCGAGGCTGGTCCAGGATCACCATGCCAGGGAGGAAAGAGGTTTTAAGAAGAAACAGTAATGATGTTTCTATTACATTCACTAGGAGCCCTCGTGGTGCAGTGGTTGAGTGCTCAGCTGCTAACTGAAAGGTTGGCAGTTTGAACCCACCCAGCCACTCCACAGAGGAAGACCTGGAGATCTCCTCCCGTAAAAATTACAGCATGGGAAACCGTATGGGGCAGTGCTACTCTGTCCTACAGGGTTGCTATGAATCGGAATCAACTCATCGGCACGCAACAACAATCTAGTTGAAGGAGGTTTGGTGGCTCAGTGGTTAAGTGCTCAGCTGCTAACTGAAAGGTTGACGGTTCAAACCCACCAGCTGTTCTGTGGGAGAAAGACCTGGCCATCTGCTCCCATAAAGATTACAGCCAAGAAAACCCTACAGGGCAGTTCTACTCCATCGTACAGACTTGCTATGAGTCAGAATTGACTCCATGGCACACAACAACAACAACAACGTTACACTTACAAAGTATGTTCTATGTGTCAGATGCTTCACGAAGATCATTGGATTTAGCAAATGGAGCCTCCCTGAAAGGTGTTAGCAACTGACAGCTGCAGAAGCTGCTGCTTTGAGGGGCCACGTAACTTTCCCAGGTCACTCGGACACTGAGCTGCAGACTCAGTCTAACCCCTGCACGATCTGACCTCATGCCCCATGTTCTTTTGATGATGATGTGATGTCTTTCTTTCATCAACATGTCACAGGCTACAAGAAGACTACGGGATTGAGGCCAAGCAAAGTCATGGCAGTCGGTAGGGAGGGGGAAAGAGCCGTTCTAAGACGACGTGTGGTGAAGAGGCAGAGGGAGAAGGTCACTTCACCTAGCCGTGTCCAGGTGGGTCCCACTCCCTCCCTCTACCTCCTTCAACACCAGCTTGGCACCTTCACTCCCCGCAGGGCTCACTCTCCTGCTATTTGTCATCACTGGCATTGGGCTGGCTCTGACTTCCACCTGACCTGCTGAAACTGTCCTCGAAAAGGACGTGAGAGGCCCTGTCAAAGCCAATGCCTTTTCCTGTGTCCTTATCTTCTCTGACTGTTCCAGACACCTAGTGCTGTCCACTATCTTGCTGCTTGGCACAGTCAGCACGAAGGCCCCCAAGGGGCGCCATTCTTCTGTCTTTGACCTCCATCCAGTCAGACTCCTGAGAAAGGAGAGCTGGAGACCCCACTGTTGCTGATGGCTAATGGGCATGGCAGCCAGCACAACACAGGCCCGAACACCTGCTGTCAGCTACTCTGTGCCAGGTGGTTGTGTCAGTCACTTCTCAGGGGGAGAGGGCTGTCATCAAGCCCTTTCTACTGAGATGAGAACAGTGCCCTGCACCTTCCTCGGGTGTGCTTGCTGCGAACGTTCAAATCTTTCTAGAATGAGCTCAAGCAGTGGCCAGGTGCTCACTGCTTCAGGATCACCAAAGGATGTTTGTTGTTGTTGTTAGGTGCTGTTGAGTCAGTTCCGACTCATAGCGACCCTATGTACAACAGAACGAAACACTGTTCAGTCCTGCATCATCCTCATAATTGTTGTTATACTTGAGTCCATCATTGCAGCCACTGTATCAATCCACCTCATTTAGGGTCTTTGTCTTTTTCGCTGACTCTCTACTTTACCAAGCATGATGTCCTTCTTCAGGGACTGATCCCTCCTGATAACATGTCCAAAGTATGTGAGACATAGTGCTGCCATTCTTGCCTCGAAGGAACATTCTGGTTGTACTTCTTCCAAGACAGATTTGTTCATTCTTTTGGCAGTCCATGGTATATTTAATAGTCGTCGCCAACATCACAATTCAAAAGCATCAATTCTTCTTCAGTCTTCCTTAGTCATTATCTAGCTTTCGCGTGAATATAAGGCGATTGAAAACACCACGCCTTGGGTCAGGCACACCTTAGTCTTCAGGGTGACATCTTTACTTTGCAACACTTTAAAGAGGTCTTTTGCAGCAGATTTGCCTAACGCAACGCGTCTTTTGATTTCTTGACTGCTGTTTAAAACATACCAATTACTGTGCTCACACCTTGAAGAACTGGTTTCAGTAGGTCTGGGGTGGCATCCAGAAATTTGCATCCTTAAAAACACCCAGGTGGTTGTGATGCACGGGAGGTTTGGAGACTTTTATCTGCTAGATGGCAGATCTCACGTGAACCTGAAGAATAACGTGACGAGTTTGATAAACATACCCTCCATTAAGGCCTTAGTCATGAAATAAAAAAGCAATGACTTTTTTTTTAAATTGTACTTTAGATGAAGGTTTACAGAGCAAACTAGATTCTCATTAAATAATTAATACACATAGTGTTTGGTTACATTGGTTGCCAACCCCACAACGTGTTGACACTCTCCCCTTCTCAACCTTGGGTTCCCTGTTACCAGCTTTCCTGTCTGCTCTTGCCTTCTCCTCCTTGCCCCTGGACTGGTGTGCCTATTTAGTCTAATCTTTGGCTGACAACTTCGATCTTTTCTCCATTTATTATGATGTTGCTTATTGGTCCAGTTGTAAGGATTTTTTTTTTCTTTATTTTGAGGTATAATCCACACCAAAGGCCATGGTCTTTGATCTTCATCAGTAAGTGCTTCAAGTCCTCTTCACTCTCAGCAAGCAAGGCTGTGTCATCTGCATATCCCAGGTTGTTAATGTGTCTTCCTCCAATCCTGATGCCTTGTTCTTATTCATAGAGTCTAGCTTCTCAGGTCATTTACTCAGCATGCAGATTGAACAGGTATGGTGAAAGGATACTACCCTGACGCACGCCTTTCCTGACTTTAAACCATGCAGTATCCCCTTATTCTGTTCAAACGAATGCCTCTTGATCTATGTACAGGCTTCTCATGAGCACTATTAAGTGTTCTGGAATTTCCATTCTTCACAATGTTATCCATAATTTGTTATGATCTACCCAGTCAAATGCCTTTGCATAGTCAAGAAAACACAAGTAAACATCTTTCTGGTATTCTCTGCTTTCAGCCAGGGTCCATTTGACATAGCAATGATATCCCTGATTCCATGTCTTCTTCTGAATCCAGCTTGAATTTCTGGCAGTTTCCTGTCGATATACTGCTGCAGCCGCTTTTGAATGATCTTCAGCAAACTATTACTTGCGTGTGATATTAGATATTGTTTGATAATTTCCACATTCTCTTGGGTCCCTTTCTTGGGAATAGGCATAAATACAATCTCTTTGAGTCGGTCGGCCAGGTAGCTGTCTTCCAAATTTCTTGGCATAGATGAGTGAGTACTTCCAGCACTGCATCCATTTGTTGAAACATCTGAATTCATATTTGGTCAATTCTGGAGCCTTGCTTTTTGTCAATGCCTTCAGTACAGTTTGGACTTCTTCCTTGAGTACCATCGGTTCCTGATCATGTGTTACCTCCTGAAATGGTTGAACATCAACCAAGTCTTTTCAGTATAGTGACTCTGTGTATTCCTTCTGTCTTCTTTTGATGCTTCCTGCATTGTTTAACATTTCCCCTGCAGAATCCTTCAATGTTGCAACTCAAGGCTTGAAGTTTTTCTTCAGTTTGTTCAGTTTGAGAAATGCTGAAGTTGCCAAAGATTTCATTTGACCTGGATACACAGTCAACGCCCACGGAAGCAGCAGTCAAGAAATCAAGGGGCTCGTTGAACTGGGCAAATCTGCTGCAAAAGACCTCTTTAAAGTGTTGAAAAGCAAAGATGTCACCTTAAGGACTAAGGCACACCTGACCCAAGCCATGGTATATTCAATCGTCTCATATGCATGTGAAAGCTGGGCAATGAATAAGGAAGACTGAAGAAGGATTGATGCCTTTGAATTGTGGTGTTGATGAAGAATATTGAATATACTATGAACTACCAAAAGAAGGAACAAATCTTTCTTGGAAGAAGTATGGCCAGAGTGCTCCTTGGAAGCAAGGATGTTGAGACTATGTCTCACATACTTTGGACATGTTTTCAGGAGGGATCAGCCCCTGGAAAAGGACATCATGCTTGGTAAAGTAGAGGGTCAGCAAAAAAGAGGAAGATCCTCAACAAGATGAATTGACACAATGGCTGCAACAATGGGCTGAAGCATAACGATTGCGAGAATGGCGCAGGACAGGGCACCATTTCCTTCTGTTGTTCATAGGGTCGCGATGAGTTAGAACTGACTTGATGACACCTGACAACAACAATCTTTGGCTGAAGGGTGAACCTCAGGAGTGATTTCATTACTGAGCTATAAGGATGTCCAAAGGCCATATTCCTGGGGTTTCTTCAGCCTCTGTTGGACCAGTAAGACTGGTTTTTTTTTTTTGTATGTGTGTGTGGGTTAGAATTTTGTTCTACATTTTTCTCCAGCTCTGTCTGGGACCCTGTATCGTGATTCTGTCAGAAGAGTCATTAGTGGTAGCCAGGCACCATCTAGTTGTGCTGGATTCAGTCTGGTGGAGGCTGTGGTAGTTGTGGTCCATTAGTCCTTTGGACTAATCTTTCCCTTGTGTCTCTGGTTTTCTTCGTTCTCCCTTGGTCCAGGTGGGGCGAGACCAGTAGTGTATCTTAGACGGCCATTTACAAGCTTTTAAGACCCCAGATGCTATTCGCCAAAGTAGAATGTAGAACTTTTTCTTTATAAACTATGTTATACCAGTTGAACTAGATGTTCCCCGAAAAGCCAGGAGGTGAAGGTTGTGTCATGATTCAGCGTCACAGCCCTACCAGGCAATCAACTGGGGCTCCTATAGAGCAGTGTGAATTTGTTAATGGCAGAGGACGCTGTGCCCGCTCATTTTCCCAGGGCCCCACCATAACAAGGAACAATGTGTGTGCAGTAGGGCTGGGCTGGGAATGAGGACACATCTCTCTTCTTACATATTTGTGGCTGAAACATTAATTTCCCTTAAGACAGCCATGCATATACATATCTTCACAATTGTTTCAGCAAAGTCAAATGTTGTCATGATAGTCAATCTGTGGCTCAAGAAGGGCTAATTGTATTTGTTTATATGGTGATGCTTTTTAAGTGAAGATCTGTGTGGTGGTACAAAGGGTTAACACACTCAGTGCGTTAGAGGTTTGAGTCTACCCAGAGGTTCCTTGGAAGAAAGGCCTAGCGATGTACTTCCAAAAAAATCAGCCATCGAAGACCCTATGGAGCACAGTTCTACTATGACACACGTGGGGTCATCATGAGTGGTAATTTGACTTAATGGCAACTGGTTTAGGTCCCAGGGTGGCACAGTTTGTGCTTGGCTATGTATGAACTGAAAGGTTGGTAGTTTCAATCCACCCAGCAGATTGGTGATTCCAATTTCACCCACCGAGAAAGAAAGGCCCGGTGAACTGCTTCCATAACATTACAGCCATTACAAACCCGACGGAGCACAGCTCTACTCTGAAACACACGGGGTCACAACGAGTGGGAATCAGGTCCACAGCAGCAGGTTTGGTTGCTGAGAAGTGGCTAAGAGCCGCAGCAAAGACGTACCACAAACTGGGTAGCTCTGGAGGCTGGACATCCAAATTCAGGGTGGCGGCGTGTTGATTCCTTCGGGGCTTTGAGAGAGGAACCGTTTCATGCCTCTGTCCCAGCTTCAGGGGACGGCTGGCTTGCAGATGCGTCACTGCAGTTCTGCCTCCATCTTCCCACACCCTTCTTCCCTGTGTCTTCCAACCTCTCCTTATAAGGACACCAGCTACTGTATTTAGGACCCACCCTGGCTCAGGGTGACCTCATATTAATTTGAGTGCCTCTGCGAAGACCCTATCTCCACACAAGGTCACGGGCACAGGCATGGGGGATAGGACTTGGCCATATCTTTTTGGAGCACAAAATTCACCCCATGACGAGCTCCCACTCTGACTTGTCAGGCTCTGAGCTAGGCACTAGGCACGTATGATTTCATAAAATCCTCATGATGTCACAATGTAAATGACTGTAAAGTGGTCATTTTACGGATGAGGGAAGAGGGGCTCTGACAGGTTACATAGCTCACTCAGTGGTGGCCCCAGCCAGTCATGGGTGAAACTCTTTTTAAGGTCAATCTAACTTCAAACCATCCTGCCCAGGCTTGGATCCCTCACTGATAAGGCTGAGCAGATCGTAGCCTGGAAAACAGCCACCATCAGTTTGCACGCCCTACACCGTTTGTATCTGTGTGACATAGGTCCCCAGGTGGTACAAACAGTTAAGCACTTGGATGCTGTTATGGATTGAGTTGTGTCCCCCCTCAAAAACATTGCCTCAACTTGGCTAGTCCATGACGACCAGTATTGAGTGATTGTCCACCATTTTGTCAATCGATGTGATTTTCCTACGTGTTGTAAATCCTATCTCTATGATGTTAATAGGGGCCCTGGTGGTGCAGTGATTAAGCGCTTAACTGCTAACTGAAAGGTCTACAGTTCAAATCCACCAGCCTCTCCTTGGAAACTCTATGGGGCAGTTCTACTCTGTTTTATAGGGTTGCTCTGAGTTGGAATCAGGTTTGGTTTTACGATGTTAATGAGGTGGGATTAGCGGCAGTTATGTTAATGAGTCAGGACTCAATCTACAAGATTAGGTTGTATTCTGAGTCAATCTCTTTTGAGATTTTTGAAGCCAGCAGAGAAATAAGGGGACCTCATATCACTAAGAAACCAAAGCCAGGAGAATAGCGTGCCCTTTGGACCCAGGGCCCCTGTGCTGAGAAGTTCCTCTACTGGGGAAGATTGACGACAAGGACCTTCCTCCAGAGCTGACAGAGAAAGAAAGCCGTCCCTCGGAGCTGATGCCCTGAATTTGGATTTGTACCTACTGGACTCTGATAGAATAAACTTCTGTTTGTTGAAATCATCCACCTGTGGTATTTGTTATAGCGGCACTAGATGACTAAGACAGACACCAGCCAAAAGACTGGTGGTTTGAACCCACCCAGCAGTGCTGAAGAGGAAAGGCCTGGAGACCTCTTCTGAAAAGTCACAGCCCTTAAAAACCCTGTGGAGCTCAGTTTTATTTGCTCTGAGTTGGAATCGACTCAACTGCAGTGGGTTTGTTTGTTTTTGGTTTTCATTTGATGTGAGGAAATCCAGTAGGCTACGTGGACTGTTTTCCCCAGGAACAGTCTACGCACTCCTGTGGAGTAGCAATTTTCTGCTTTGTTCCTCCTCACTGTCAACCTGCCAATGAATGAAGCATCTCTTGTGGCCAGGAATGGACTTAATTTTACCTGCACTTCACTCAGAAATGCTGCTTATGTGGAAATGGTCCTTTGACTCTCCTGCCTTGACTGTCAGCTGGGCGGCTGCGTGGACTTGGCTAGGGCGCAGGGATGAAGAACAGGAGGCTTTGGAAGTGGCTCTCGCTCCTTTTCCCTTTGCCTGTGGTCACTATGAGTCGCAACAGGCTTGGCAGCAATGGGTTTTGGTTTTTTTTTTGGTGGTCATTTTGGGGATCTCACTGCCGCTTGCAAAATATTTCCTTCAAGGACTTGGCGCCATCTGGTGGATCAGATGTGCTATGCAGCTGCTTTCCCTTCTTGCTGGAAGTGAAAATGTGCAGAATTCCCTGGGTAGGTAGGTGTTCCTTGGATGGAGATAAAATAGCGTCCTGTGTGTGTGTGTGTGTGTGTGTGTGTGTGTAAGAGTGAGAGAGTATGTGTGGTGCATGTGAATGTGTGTGTGTGACAGTGTTTGTGTGTGAGAGAGTGTGTATGTGGTGGGTGTATGAGGGTGAAAGACTGTGTGGTGTGTGTGAGACTGTGTGTGTCTGTGGTGGGTGCAGGAGAGTGAGAAAAAGTGTGCGTGTATGTGATAGAGTGTATGTGAGTATGTGAGAGTGTATGTGTGTGTGAGAGAGTATGTGTGTGAGTGTATGTGTGTGTATGTGTGTGTGAATGTGTGAGTGTATGTGAGTATGTGTGTGAATGTGTGAGTGTATGTGTGTGTGAGAATATGTGTGTGAGTGTATGTGTGTGAGACTGTATGTGTGTGAGTGTGTGTGTGTGAGAGTGTATGTGTGTGTATGTGTGAGTGTGTGTGAGTGTATGTGTGTGAGTGTGTGTGCGAGTGTATGTGTGTGAGAATGTATGTGTGTGTATGAGTGTATGTGTGTCTGTGAGAGTGTGTGTGTAAGAGAGTGTATGTGTCTTGAGAGTGTATGTGTGTGTGTGCGTGTGTGAGTGTGTGTGTGTTAGTGTATGTGTCTGTGAGAGTGTGTCTGTGAGTGTATGTGTGTGTGTAAGTGTGTGTGAGAGAGTGTATGTAAGAGTGTGTGTGAGAGAGTGTATGTGTATGTGAGTGTATGTTTGTGTGTATGTGTGTGTGAGAGTGTATGTGTGTGGTGGGTGTATGAAAGTTAGAGTGTGTGTGGTATGCGTGTGTGCATGACAGTGAAAGAAAGGGAGTGTGTGTGTGTATGAGACAGTATGTGTGTGCTGAGTGTATGTGTGTGTGGTGTGTCTATGAGAGTCAGAGAAAGAGTATGTGTGTGGTGCGTGAATGTGTGTGGTTGTGGTGTATGTGTGTGTATGAGAGAGTGTGTGTGAGTGTGTGAGAGTACGTGTGTATGTATGTGTGTGGTGTGTGTATGTGTGTTTATATATATGTGTGTGCGTATAACAGTGAGAGCAGGAGAAGTGTGTGTGAATGTGCAGTGTGTATATACGTATGTGAGTGCGTGTATGTGTGTGTTAGATTTTAATTTCATATATTGTATGTCTGTGAGTTGGAATTGACAGCAATGGGTTTGGTTTTTGGTTTATGTCTTACATAAGGAGCCCTTGTGGTGCAGTGGTTAAGCATTCAGCTGCTAACCAAAAGGTCAGTGGTTCCAACAAACCAGCCACTCTGAGAGGGAAAGACGCTGTAAGCTGGAATTGACTCAACGGTTTGCCTGGAAGTAGAGGAAATCAAAGCCGTGCCTTTGACTCCCAGCTCTGGTCCTGTCTGCTACTCCTAAGCAAACCTCTTCACACATACTAAGTGCTTGGGAAGCCCCCGAGAGGGTCTGGTGCATTTCTACAGCCCCTTCGGGGTGGATCACAAGTGGGCGGACACCCTTGCCTTACATGGATGGGGAGCACCGTCATCCCGTCCTGTCTGCACAGTCCACTTAGTCAGGATTTGAGCCGTTTTACTTAAACCAACAAGTGATTCAGCAAATATACCCCCAGGTGACCGGGGATCTAGATCTCTGGGAATCATCAATTTTACCCCTCCAGTTCTGGGCTGCACTGGGTCTAATAACAGTGGCAAATGGCAGACACGCTCTGCGGTGAGACACTGGGGCCCAATACATCCCAGAGACTCTCCCAGGCCACATGCTGTCCCTCCATCTCCACTTCGGAGTCGCTCCTCACAGCCCCTGACTAGCAATCTGTGCGGGCTGGGGTTGGGGTTTTTTAATCTTACATCTTCATCTGTGACCTCAGCCTAGATCTCTCCTGAGCTCCTGGTCCACATGCCCACCCATGGCCCATGAAACGCTCTGCTTGGGCGTCCCCAGTGAACTAGTCATTGCTCCCTGCAGGACCCGTTTCTGTTCCTGCATTTCCTCCTCCATTGAATGGCACCCTGTCCACCCATGTTAGAAGTTCCAGCACCAGCATTCACTTCCACATCTCTAAACCCCATCTTCTAGGTAACTGCTGAGTTCTATGGATCCTACCTCAAGCCAATCCACTTCCACGTATCCACTGTCACACATCAGTTCCTGCTGTGTCTCTCATGTGCTGCCTGCAGTGGATGTGCTGTAGGAATGTTCTGGTGCCCACCTGAGGCCAGCCCCACCCTGTGGCCAGTCCCACTCCATGCACAGCCTCACAAGTCTGTTTTCCCAGCTGCTGAGCATATTGGCTGTTGATGGGTCTCAGCTGGGATCTTCTCCACACATTGCCCTTGAAGACAGCTGTGTCACTCAATTACTCCCCATCATGGGGGGACATCCAATCACCGATGGAGGTATGCTAACGGCCCACCCTCAGCCTCTCTGCCTCAGGGAGACCACTCTCCAAGGCCATCTCAGTTCCAGAGCTCCCCTGAGGATAAGCTGAGTCTTATGTTCCAACGGCCTCACAGTTCAACTTCACCCTCTGCCCAGTCCTTCTTTTTTCTCTTCCTTAAGGTGTTGTTCCTGAGAACACTTCCCAAGACTATACCTTTTCAATAGGTATGCAAATCTCAGACTCTTTCTCTGGGAACCTGGCCTTTGACAGTGGAGTCCAGGAGTGGACCTAGAGTGAAAATTTTAAAATGGGGGGCTGGAGTTAGAGATCTGCCAACAGGCTGTCAAAGAGGAGCCCATCCCTGGTGGGAGATGGAGCTCTGGAAGCTTTGATGGGGCCAGCACAGGAGAGGGCTCTCCAGATGGCTTCCACCAGGCTGTGCAGCAGGCAGCTCTGCCTCTTGGTCCATAGTAACAGGCAGCCCCTGGGGTATTAGAGGTTTCTGTGGTGGGAAATGTCACACGGAGCTTATCGCAAACCACGAAGAGAACCACAATGTATATATCTAGGGTTTGCAGCTGAGCGTTATGCACCATGTGAAAAAGAGCTCCTGGTGTAGAGATGGAGCACCTGAGCAGCAATTGTCCTAAGACAGAGGCAGCGTCCTGAGTCAGGCA
Source organism: Elephas maximus indicus (assembly GCF_024166365.1). Classification (NCBI taxonomy): domain Eukaryota; kingdom Metazoa; phylum Chordata; class Mammalia; order Proboscidea; family Elephantidae; genus Elephas; species Elephas maximus. The sequence goes on from NC_064819.1 coordinate 233,313,940, forward strand.
CAGCAGGCCACAGGGCATGAGTAATCTGCATGATCAGGTGGCTGAGACCACTGTCACCACTGTGGTGGCACTAGTGCCTTTCCCTTGGCTCACACCTATGACCCCGTGGTGGTGGTGGTAGGGGAAGTCCTTTATGCACTGGTGACAGATGCATGTTTGGCCCACAATTGGGTTTTCTCAGCATGTAAGTGCAAGCAAAAAATGGACAGTTGCTGTACTATAACCCTCTTCAGGGGTACCCTTGAAAGAGAGTGGGAGGGAGAAATTCTCTCAATGGGCAGAGCTTTGGGGAACGTCACTGACCATCCACTTCATGAGGAAAGAAAAGTGTCCTGAGTTAAGAATACACTTGGCAGGTTAGTTAAGGGCATGTAAGGGCAAGTTGGAAGACTGGGGACAAGCAGGACAAGGAGATCTGCAGAAAAGGCATGTGGATATGACCATGGGAGTGGGCATGAAATGTGAAGGTCTTTGCAGAGCTTGTTAATGACCACCAGAGAGCACCCACCACAGAAAAAGCATTAAACAACTAAAGTGGACACAATGATCCAGCCAGTTGACATCAGCCAGCCTCTGTCACTGGCCACACCAGTGCTGTTTCAATGAACTCCTTAGTGGTCATGGTGGCAAGATGGACGCTGTGGGTGGACCCAACAGCTTAGGCTCCCACTCGCCAAGGCTGATCTAGCTACTTCCACTCTCAAATGTCTAACCTGCCAGTAGCAAAGGCTATCACTGAGTCCCCAGTAATACACATTCCTCCAGGAGATCAGCTAATTAGCTGAGGTCAAGTTGATTACATTGGCACTCTAGAAGAGGAAGAAATTTCATCTAGACAGGAATTTACTCATATTCTGGATATGGTTTGCCTTTCTTGACAACAGAACGTCAGCCAGCACCACCATCTGAAGGCTTGTAGGATCCTGCATAATACTGCACTGCACTAAGAAACCCATTTTACAGCAAATGCGTGTAGCAGTGGGTATATAACCATCGGATATCCTTGAAAACGAGGGAAACCCTCAATGAGATGGATTGGCACAATAACTGCAACAATGGACTCATACCAATGATCATGAAGATGGCACAGGACTGGGCAACATTCCATTCTGTTACATACAAGGTCATCATGAGTTGGAGCTGACTTGATGGCAATGGGCAACAACATCACATATCATACCACCCAGAAGTTGCTGACCTGTTAGGAGTGATGGAAAAATCTTTCAAGATACACCTGGATAGATGCTGTTAAGAGGGGACACTATCCTCTAACATGTGGTGCACAGCCTAAATCAACAGCTGATATGACACAACTCAAAATGAGAAGAATCAGCTGCAAACATTCATTAATAATCAGAATGTGGAATGTATGAAGTGTGACTCTGGGAAAATTGGAAGTTGTCAAAAATAAAACGGAACACATAAACATCAATATCCTAGCCATTAGTAAGCTGAAATGAACTGGTTTTAATCATTTTGAATTGGAGAATCATATGTTCTACTATGCTGGGAATGACAAATTAAAGAGGAATGGTGTCACATTCATTGTCAAAAAGAACATTTCAAGATCTATCTTGAAGTACAACGACGCTGTCAGTGATAGGATAATATTCAAAACCCTACAAGGAAGACCAATTAATACAACTATTATTCAAATTTACCCACCAACTGCTAAGGCCAAAGATGAAGAAATTGAAGATTTTCACCAACTTCTGCAGTCTTAAATTGATCAAACATGTGATCAAGATGCATTGATAATTACTGGTGACTGGAATGTGAAAGTTGGAGACAAAGAAGGATCAGTACTTGGAAAATGTGGCTTTGGTGATAGAAACAACACTGGAAATCACATGATAGAATTTTGCAAAACCAATGACTTTTTCATTACAAATACCTTTTTTCAACAACATAAATGGCAGCTATACACATGGACCTTGCCATATGGAATACATAGGAATCAAATCTACTACATCTGTGGGAAGAGATGATGAAGAGGCTCAATATCAGCAGCCAGGAAAAGGCCAGGAGCTCATTACAAAACAGATCATCAACTGCTCATATGCAAATTTAAGTTGAAGCTGAAGAAAATTAGAGTAAGTCCATGAGAGCCAAAATGTCACCTTGAGTATACCCACCTTGATTTAGAGACCATCTCAGGAATAGATTTGACTCATTGAACATTAATGATCAAAGACCAGATGAGTTGTGGAATAACATCAAGGACATCATACATGAAGAAAGCAAGAGGTCATTAAAAAGGCAGGAGAGAAAGAAAAGACCAAAATGGATGTCAAAAGAGACTCTGCTGGTTGCTCTTGAACTTAGAGTAGCTAAAGTGAAAGGAAGAAATGATGAAGTAAAAGAGTTGAACAGAAGATTTCAAAGGGCACCTTGAGAAGACAAAGTAAAGTATTATAATGAAATGTGCAAAGTTAGAAAACTAAAAGGGTAGAAAGTTTAGAAAACCACTAGAGTAGAACACTCTTGGCATTTCTCAAGCTGAAAGAACTGAAAAAAAAAAAAAAAACTTCAAGCCTCAAGTTGTAATTTTGAAGAATTCTGTGGGGAAAGTATTGAATGATGCAGGAAGCATCAAAAGGAGATGGAGGGAATACACAGAGTCACTATATCAAAAAGAATTGGACAATGTTCAACCATTTCAGAAGGTAGCATATGATCAGGAACCGATGGTACTGAAGGAAGAAGTCCAAGCTGCACTGAAGGCATTGGAGAAAAACAAGGCTCCGAGAATTGATGGAGTACTAGTTGAGATGTTTCAACAAACGGATGAAGCGCTGGAGGTACTTATTTGTTTATGCCAAAAAACTTGGAGGACAGTTTCCTAGCCAACTGAATGGAAGAAAGAAATCACATTCCAAAGAAAGGTGATCCAACAGAATGTGGAAATTATGGAACAATATCATTAATATCACACACAAGTAAAATTATGCTGAAAATCATTAAAAAGCAGCTGCAGCAGTACATCAACATGGAACTGCCAGGAATTCAAGCAGGATTCAGAATAGGACGTGGAACAAGGGATATCATTGCTGATATCATGGCTGAAAGCAGAGAATAAGAGAAACATGTTTACCTGGGTTTTATTGACTAAGCAAAGGCATTCAATTGTGTGGATCATAACAAATTATGGGAAACGCTGTGAAAAATAGGAATCCCAGAACAATTAACTGTGCTCATGCTGAAGCTGTACATAGACCAAGAGGCAGTTGTTCAAATATAACACGGCAATACTTTGTGATTTAACGTCAGGAAAGGTGTGCGTCAGGGTTGCATCCTTTCATTATACTTATTCAATCTATATCCTGAGCAAATAATCCAAAAAGCTGGACTATCTGAAGAGGAATGCAGCATCAGGGTTGGAGGAAGACTCATTAACAACCTTTGATATGCAGATGACATAACCTTGCTTGCTGAAAGTAAAGAGGACTTGAAGCACTTATTGATGAAGATCAAAGACTACAGCCTTTAGTATGGATTACACCTCAGCATAAAGAAAACAAAAATCCTCACAACTGGACCAATGAGCAACATCATGATAAACGGAGAAAAGACTGAAGTTGTGAAGGATTTTATTTTACTTGGATCCACAATCAATGCCCATGGAAGGAGCAGTCAAGACACCAAAAGACGCATTGCACTGGGCAGATTTGCTATAAAAGACCTCTTTAAAGCATTGAAAAGCAAAAAAGTCACCTTGAAGAGTAAGGTGCACCTGACCCAAGCCATGGTGTTTTCAATCACATCATATGCATGTGAAAATTGGACAATGAAGAAGGAAGACCGAAGAAGAATTGAACCCTTTGACTTGTGATGTTGGCGAAGAATATTGAATAAACCATGAACTGCTAAAAGAACAAACAAATCTGTCTTGGAAGAAGTACAGCCAGAATGGCCCTTAGAAGCAAGGACGGTGAGACTATGTCTCACATACTTTGGACATGTTGTCAGGAGAGATCAGTCCCTGGAGAAGGACATGATGCTTGGTAAAGTAGAGGTCAGTGAAAAAGAGAAAGACCCTCAATGAAATGAATTGACATAGTGGCTGCAACAATGGGCTGAAGAATAGCACAGGACCAGGCAGTGTTTTGTTCTGTTGTACATAGGGTTGCTATGAGTAGGAACCCACTTGAAGGCACTTAACAACACAACAACTGCAACAAAAAGACAAGTAATCCAATTAAAAATGAGCAAAGGAAATGAACAGACATTTCACCAGAGAAGACATTCAAGCAGCTAACAGACACATGAGGAAATACTCATGACCACCATTAGAGAAATGTAAATCAAAATCACAATGAGATACCATCTCACCCTGGCATTCCTGGCACAAATCAAAAAAAAAAAAGAAAAGAAAAATGTTGGAGAGACTGGGGGGAGATTGGAACTCTTATGCACTGCTGGTGGGAATGTAAAATGGTACAACCATTTTGGAAAATGATATCGTGCTTCCTTAGAAAGCTAGAAATAGAAATACCATACGATCCAGCAATCCCACTCCTAAAAATATATCCTAGAGAAATAAGAGCCCTCACATGAATGGACATATGCACACCCATGTTCACTGCAGCATAGTTCACAACAGCAACAAGATGGAAACAACCTACATGTCCATCAACAGATGAATGGATAAACAAACCATGGCACATACTCACAATGGAGTACTATGCAATGATAAAGAGTAATGATGAATCTGTGAAGCATCTGACAACATGGATGAATCTGGAGGGCATTATGCTGAGTGAAATAAGTCAATCACAAAAAGACAAACATTGCATGAGACCACTACTATAAAAACTCATGCAAAGGTTTACGTACAAAAAGAAACAATCTTTGACCTTTTTGAGGGAAGTGAGGGATGGGGATGGAAAAACACTAAATAGACAACAGATAAGTGGTAACTTTGTTAAGACATAAGACAGTACACAATACTGGGGAAGCTAGCACAACTTGTACAAGGCAAGGTCATGGAAGCTCCATACTCCAAACTCCTTGAGGGACCGAATTATTGGGCTGAGGGCTGTGGGGATCATGGTCTTGGGGGAACATCTAGCTCAAATGGCATAACATAATTTATAAAGAAAATGTTCTATATTCTACTTTGATGAGTAGTGTCTGGGGTCTTAAAAGCCTGTGAGCGGCCATCTAAGGTACTCCACTGGTCTCTCCCCTTCGGGAGCAAGGGAGAATGAAGAATACTAAAGATACAAGGGAAAGATTAGTCCAAAGGACTAATGGACCACAACTACCACGGCCTCCACTGGGCTGAGTCCAGTACAGCTAGATGTGCCCAGCTACCACCACTGAGCGCTCTGACAGGAATCACAATAGAGGGTCCTGGACAGAGCTGGAGAAAAATGTAGAACAAAATTCTAACTCACAAAAAAAAAAAACCATACTTGCTGACCTGACAGAGACTGGAGAAACCCTGAGAGTATGGCCCCTGGACACCCATTTTGCTCAGTAATGAAGTCATTCCTGAGATTCACCCTTCAGCCAAGATTAGGCCCATAAAACAAAATGAGACTAAAGGGGCACACCAGCCTAGGGACAAAGATTAGAAGGCAGAAGGGGACATGAAAGCTGGTAATGGGGAACCCAAGTTTGAGAAGGGAGAGTGTTGACATGTCTTGGGGTTGGTAACCAATGTCACAAAACAATGTGTACTATTTAATGAGAAGCTAATTTGTTCTGTAAGCCTCATCTAAAGTAAAAAAAAAGAAAAAATTAAGACTTAGCTGAAATAAGGCACATAACACAAAGTAAAGTGTACCACAAAGTTTGCAGACAAAATTCTTCTTGTAGATGTGTTAGAAACTTTTTAAAACATAAGGGCATTGAACATAGCCACATGGGTTTCAAGCTTCTGAAAAATAAAAAAAAATCACATCAGAAGACCTGGTGACCTTGGGTCCACATTTCTGCCTGTGAAAACCGACCGGAGTTGTACAGCAGGTAGCGGCTACTCTCTGGGACAAGCAGCCCTCCCCAGTGTGCCACGGCCCCACCGCAGGCTGCGCATGCAGGCTTCCGTTATGATGCACCTTTCTGTTGTTGTTGTGCTTGTTTTCACAGGAAAGGCAGAAGAAAAGTGAAATGCATCTTTTAGTGGTAGAATTCCTCTCCTCTGTGTGGGAGATCTGGGTTCGCTCCCCAGCTAGTGCATCCTACCACCTGTCTGTCAGTGGAGATATGCATGTTGCTATGATGCTGGACAAGAAGCTGTGGTGGCACAATGATGACAGCACTTGGCTGCTAACCACAAGGGTGGTGGTTGGAACCCACCAGCAGCTCCATGGGAGAAAAGGCCTGGCAACCTGCTCCCATAAAGATTACAGCCTAGGAAACCCTATGGGGACAATTCTGTTCTGTCCTATAGGGTTGCCACGAGGCGGAATCAACTTGACGGCAGACTACAACAACAACACGATGCTGAATAGGCTTCAGTGGAGCTTCCGGACTAAGAAGGACTAGAAGAAAGGTCTGTTGATCTACTTCCAAAAACTCTGTCAGTGACAATCCTGTGGGTCGCAATGGTCCAATCCGGTTGTGCATGGGAGTGCCATGAGTTTGGGGCTGACTTCATGGCAGGTAACAACAACAACATCCTTATCAAAACATTGGGATGTCTATGAGATTAATCCAGACAACCCACTCATCTCCCTGACCGGCCTGGCCCCTGCTAGCGTCTCCGTTGGCCATCTCTGGCACAGTGTTTCACAAGTTGACAGTAACCTGCTTATCTCCCTCTTTCAAAATGCTGAGTGACGCCAGTCTGAACAGTTGAGACGCCCTGTGGTTGCTTCACTGGGGCTGATGTGGTCTGCAGAGCTGACTGGTGCAGCCCCTCGAGACCTGGGCATAATAGTCTGGTGATTATCAACTCTGACCCCACGCTGGTCACTCTCCCTCCCTGTGCCTTGCCGAGAATTAAGTCATTGCAAAATATAAGATGGTATATTTGAAAGTGTTTTGCAAACTCTCAAGTACTATACAAGTTATTATTTTTATCCCAGGCAAAATGCTGGTTTTATTCTTTTAATGTAGGGGGGAGATAAAGGCAAAATTTGTGTTATGGGTTGAACTGTGTCCCCCCAAAAGATATGCTGAAGTGCTAACCTCTGGTACCTGTGAACATGACATTGTTTGGAAATAGGGTCTTTGAAGATGCTATCAGTTAACATGAGGTCATACTGGAATAGGGTGGGTCCTAATCCAATGTGACTGGTGTCCTTATAAGAAAAAGAAGAGACACAGAGACAGGGAAAAGACAGCCATGCGAAGACTAAGGCAGACGCTAGAGTGATGCATATCCAAGCCAAGGAACAACAAGAATGGCCAGGAACCAGCAGAAACTGGAAGATACAAGGAAGGACCTTCCCCTAGAGCCTTCAGAGGGAGCATGGCCCTGCTGACACCTTGATTTTGGATTTCTAGCTTCCAGAACTGGGAGACAATAAATTTCTGTGGTTTTAAGCTCAGTGTATGGATCTTTGTTAGGGCAGCCCTGGGAAACTCAGACAAGTTGTTTACTGTGTGAATTTTATCTTCTCTCACCATTCAAAAGATTATTGAGACAAAAGCCAACCCTACAGCTACCACCCATTGTCATAGAGTCCTTGCCCACCTTCACAGTGAGGAGATGTGAGAGTCCTTATTCATTCAACAAGCATTTATTCAGTGCCTACTATGGGCTAGGCACTGGGAGATACAAAGATGAAACAGATAGAAACCCTGCACTGAAAAAGCTCAGAATTCTCCTTGGATCATCAGGCGGACACTTGAGGCTCTGCTGGCATCTCCTGCCTGGAGGGGCGATGAGAGGGTGGAGGGGGTTAGAGGCTGGCGAGATGGACACAAGGGGAGAGAGCGGAGGGAGAGAGCGGGCTGTCTCATTAGGGGGAGAGTAACTGGGAGTGTGTAGCAAGGTGTATATGGGTTTTTGTGTGAGAGACTGCCTTGATTTGTAAACTTTCACTTAAAGCACAATAAAAATTATTAAAAAAAAAGCTCAGAATCTTAGCGAAGACACAGGGAAGCAATATTTCTGTGTGATGAATGTATAACAGAAATATGTACAGTGTTCTGAAAGCTTTGATGAAGCACTGACTAATTCCCATGGTGGTGTGGGCAGATGGCATATAGAGGAAGTGACGTATGAGTTGAGTCTTGAAAGTTGATGTCTCAGGCTGGGTTCTCTAGCGAAGTAAAAGCTCTATATACACACACATACACACACACATATAAGGCTCATGTAGTTGTGTGGGCAGATGGCATATAGAGGAAGTGACGTATGAGTTGAGTCTTGAAAGTTGATGTCTCAGGCTGGGTTCTCTAGCGAAGTAAAAGCTCTATATACACACACATACACACACACATAAGGCTCATGTAGTTGTAGAGGCTGGAAGATCCCAAATTCATGGGTCAGGGTGGAGGTTTCTCCCAACTCATATAGCTGCAGAATCTGGCAAACCCAAAATATAGACCTCAGTGACTGATGAATCCTTAGATTAGCAGGCAACCTGCTAGTTTAAGTCCCAAGAACCGGAGGTCAGAAGAAAGGAACCAGCTGCAGGGTCTAAACCAAGCAAAAGCCCCTGAGCCTTGCCAGAAAGTCCACCTATATTGGATGCAGGCCACACTCACAAGGAAACTCCCTTTCCACTGATTGACTACTCACAGCAGATCCCATCACGGAGGTGATCTCATTATATCAGATCTCATCATGGAGGGGATCACATCATTGTATGACTGCCAAACTACACCATAACTGCCAAACCACTGAGAACCATGGCCCAGCCATCCATGCTGACACACAACCTTAACCATCACAGTCGAGTAGGAGCTTGGCAGGCAGAGACGGGCACATTCCTCTCAGACTCTGTAGTTTTATTGATCAGGGAGAGCAGTTGCTGTTCCCAAACGACTGATCGGGTACAGCCACTGAAAATGGTTTCCTTTGTGGCTTTGGACAGGGCCATTAAAGATCTGGAAGTCTGTGTTTGCCCTCTCGTTAAATGGAGGGAGAAACATCAACTACTTAGAACCACTGGGAGAACGAATCAATTTCTGTGGTTTGCAAGAGCAAGTGTTTACTTATTAGAAAGCCTCCAGAGAGAACACGTGGAAGGAAATGGAACATGGGGATGAGAACAAACGGGCAAGAGCAAGTGGAAGCAAATGGATTTGGGCCCTGATCAGCCCGTGATGGATCGATCTTCTGCCACTGATTTCCCAAACACCCTGCAGTTTCGACCTAAAGCTTGTTCAATATTTTAAAACTGATTTAAAACCAATTTTTGAATTTGCTTTTAAAAAAACGATTGCATTAATCAAAAAATGCATTAAGTTTTAAGTCCAATAGCCTAATTGATGGGAAGAGCTGATGGGCCCCAGGAGGGACAGGCCTGCCTGGCTGGATCACGTAACATCAAAGAACACAAACCGCTCAGCTTTATGAAGGAGGACTCTGAAGAGCAGTCACAATGGCTAAAAGAAGAAATCTTACAGGTGAATTGAATTGAACAGAAAATGTGAAGGGGCTAATGAGTGCATTTTAAGTATCAGAAGAATTCAGACATGTTGTTGCTAGTATTAATTGCTGTCACATAGATTCTAACTCTGAGGACATGCCTGAAGTCTTCTGTTCCAAGGGGATGCAATGAGCCCTGTGTTGGTAGCTGTATAGAGCACTTTCCTTTCAAACATTTTAGGTCAATGAAGTTACAGAGGTCATCCACCTGGAGACCGCAGCCATCGAGAGGAATGTGGAAAACAGAAAATAGCCTGGTTCGATTAAAGTAAAAACCTCCACTACCAAGTGGAATTAGGTCTTTTAGTTTGATGAAATCCCTTGTTTGTTGTATCCCTTTCTATGTTCAAGAGTATGAGAACTGTCATGGTTCAGTGGTAGAATTCTTGCCTTCCTTGCAGGAGATTTGAGTTCAACTCTTGGCCAGTTCACCCCATTCGCAGCCACCATCTGTCTGTCGGTGGAGGCTTGCATCTACTATGACGCTGAACAGAGTTTTAGGGGAGCTTTCAAGCTAAGACAGACTAGAAAGAAAGGCCAGGTGATCTACTCCCCAAAATCAGCCAATAAAATTCCTATGGGTCACAACGGTCTGCTCTGCAATGGATCATGGGGATTGTACAGGACTGGGCGACATTTTGTTCTGTTGTGTATGGGGTCACCATGAGTTGAGGCCGACTTGATGGCAGCTAACAACAGAAACATGTTCAAGAGTGGCTATGGTTGAAACAAGAAAATTTTGGAAACTGGGTGAATTACCCCAGTGAGTATGTGCTGGTTGTTCTGTATTGTTTTCTCTTCTCTACTCAGAACCTGAAAGGCTGACTCTCATGGGCTATGTCCCTAGGGTCCTTTGTAGCTGGCTTTCAGTTGGGTTTGGCCAATGGGAAGCATTAACAAGAGATCAAAGGGTGGAAGGAAGAAGTTAAGATGTCCGTCCTTGCTTTTTCTGCTTTGGGCCCGTTTCTGACAATAGCTGGACCCCCCACCTCCTGTCCTGGCCCCAGAGTTTCACCACTGGGTCATGTAACACCCTTTCCTCCTTTTGTCCTTTCAGGCCCATGGCAGTCCTGGCTTCCCACTGTTGCTAGACACATCGTATTTTGTTCCTGTAACCTTACTCATACCTCTGTAGGTCATCTCTTTCCTTAAAATCTCTTCATGTGTCCATTGGAGTTGGATTCTCTTTCCTATGGGACCCTGACTGAATCAGAGACTTAGGAAAAAATGGCAGGAAAAAACCAAGTGTTGTCTTCTGTTCTCAGGCAGCAGCTGACCAGCAGGCTCTTTTAGTTTGGTTGGTTTAGTTTGCTTTGTTTTCAAATAAGAAGAATACGGGGCTGGCCCTGTGATCATGAGCCGGAGGCAGGGAGAAGACTGGTTTCAGGGAGGTCTAGCTGTAGGGCCACTACCTTCTGAATTCTTTCTTGGGTAACCCTGGCCTGAACTGTACTATCCCTCCTTGGAATTCCTATCACACAGATTGTTTGCACAGCCCTCGTGGCATTTAATAAAGCAAGGCAAACTCCGTGAGAGCAGGGACTATGTCTTGCTCTTTTTCCCCAGAGCCTAGAATGATGCCTAACCTCTTTAAGCATTTAATACATCTTGTTGAAGGAATGAAATAGTGTCTTTTTCTTTATAGACAACACCATTACTCAACAAACATCTATTGAATAACTGTGCACCAGATACTGTCTTGGGCCTGAGGGTTTAGGGATGAATGGAACACAGTCTAGTTCAAGAGATTCTTGCCCTGTACCCTTGCACATATGGTCTCCTCTGCTAAAATGTTCCTTATCATCAGAGCCTGTTGTTCTCTTGACAAACTCTGTCTTTAAGAATAAACTCAATATCACCTTCTCCAGGGAATATGACTTCTCCAGGGAAGCTTCACACAAAGTTGCATTTGCTATACTTAGTTGTTTATTTATTGTGCTTTAAGTGAAAGTTTACAATTCAAGTCAGCCTCTCATACAAAGATTTATATACACCTTGCTATGTACTCCTAGTTGCTCTTCCCCTAATGAGACAGCACACTCCTCCTCTTCACCTTGTATTCCCCGTGTCCATTCAGCCAGCTCCTGTCCCCCTCTGCCGTCTCATATTGCCTCCAGATGGGAGGTGCCCACAGAGTCTCAGATGTCTACTTGAGTTAAGAAGCTCATTTCTCACCGGTATCACTTTGTGTCTTATGGTCCAGTCCAATCCCTGTTTGAAGAGTTGGCTTTGGGAATGGTTCTGAACTTGGGCTAACAGAGGGTCCAGGGACCGTGACCTCCAGGATCACCTCTAGTCTCAGTCAGACCATTAAGTGTGGTCTTTTTATGAGAATTTGAGGTCTGCGTCCCACTGTTCTCCTGCTCCGTCGGGGATTCTCTGTTGTGTTCCCTGTCAGGGCAAACGTTGGTGGTTGCATTTGCTAAACTTTGGCTTAGCATGTTACTGTAATTATTTATTTTCCTGTGAGTCTCCCCTCTGAGCCACTGAAGGAAAATTTATTTATCTGAATTTTTCCAGAGATTCTAGCAGGGTGCCTGGTCTATACAAATATACGATTATTATCTGCTAATTGATGCTGTTTGCAGACATATTCAGATGAACAGGCGGCTTTAATCATCTAAGTTTAAGGTCATCTTTAACTTCCCTTCTCCCATTTTCCTGTGTTGAACACTAAGGTCTTAATGCCCCCTTTTTTTTTTTTTTTTAATTTGAACTACCTTAATCTTTCATACCAAGACTAGTTGGTATGAATGAAGCGTGAATGGGATTATTGGGATGGTCAGGCATCTCAGAACTTTTAGACTAAGTGATATTCTTCTTCACCTTCCTGCTTACTGTTTTCAGATAAATAGATGTCGGAGTATCACTTCTTGGAAACCTTTGTCCATGTCTGGGATTTCTAAGGCAAATAACCTTAAGGGCACATGGGTGGAAATTGCTGGAAGAACCTCATTTCCCAGAGCCTCAGGTTCTTCTGGGGCTACAGTGATTCTGAGGCAGCCTCTCAAGAACTGTGAGCCTTCCTATGAACACCTCTGAAAGCAAAGTCAATACAAAGAGCACTTGCTTTCTCTGCTACGGAAATCACAATTCAGTCTTCAATCTCCCAAAGTACTTATGGCCAACATTGTAAAAGCCAAAGAAAAACCAAAAAACCAAACCCACTGCCATCGAGTCAATTCCAACTCATAGCGACCCTAACGACAGAGTAGAACTGCCCCATAGGGTTTCCAAGGAGAGCATGGTGGATTCGAACTGCTGACCTTTTGGTTAGCAGCCATAGCTCTTAGCCATTACGCCACCAGGGTTTCCAAAAGCCAAAGAGAAGGCCTGAATTCACTGGTTGTATTTGCTTAGTTGTGCTACTGTTGAGTAAACACCTCCACAGAATGCCTTATGGAGACACAACTGCTTTATGTTCTGATCTGAGAGCATTAGATCTTTGAAATTCTCTACTGTAAATTAAGATGTTCTGCAACTTCTGTGTCTGTTTACTAGGTTCCTATCAATAAAATGACTAAAGGATTTATCTGGGTAGATTTGGTATTTAAATCCTTGTTAACATCTATATCAGTAGAAAAATAATGAGCAAATTCATCAACTGTGCTGAAGTTTTTATTCATTTCCCCTAAGGTTTGGTTCATCATCATTAATAAAGAGAAGAAAATATATTTGCATTTCCCTAAGCCTTAAATAGCGCATCAGAGGAAGGCTTAGTAAACCTGCTCCTTCCCTAATCAAGACTGAAAGACAATTTAGCACAGTTCCTGATAGTGCTAAAAGACAGTGGTATCTTTGCTTCAGACACTACTTCTATGCATGTCATTCAAGGAGATCTTTTTTTTTTTTTTGGCCAAAGATTCTAAACAACAGCAGTTAAAACAAAACAAAACAACCAGAACCAAAAGTGGAGTTTGTGATTCCTCTGTCTTAGAGATTGTGGAATTGTTTTATCTCCCTTCCAAAGAGTCCTTTCATGCGTGCTATTGTTGTACACCCCTATCCCCCATACCCCTAGGGAAAATTCCATCATGGAAGAGCCAACAGCCACCAAACAGCTGTTGGGAAGGCTGTAGTCCCAGGTCTGCCCTGAGGTGGGGATGGTTCTGGGTGAAGAACTAGAATGGTGGAGAAGCCAGAGTCCCATTCACTGTCTTCAGGATACCAGTCTGGTGTTGGTTTCCTGTTGGTGACCTCCAAGACACAGCTCTACTCCCTCCCTCATGCCCTGAGGGGGAAATTGAGGAATTGAGTGGGGTACCCTTTACCTGAGTAATCATTCCTGAGGCTTCAGACTGGGCACTGCATTCACCTTCGTGGTAGACCTCTTTACAGTCCCGACAGAACACAAGCTGCAAAAGAAGACACGTTTGTTAAGGAGGAGCTTGCTGGTTGCAGGAGACCCTGGGGGGTGCAAACAGTTAACATGTTTGACTACTTATCAAAGGCTGGAGGGTTGAGTCCACCCAGAGGAACCTTGGAAGAAAGGCCCGGTGATCTACTTCTGAAAAATGAGCCATTGAAAACCCTGTGGACCACAGTTCTGACACACATGGGGTGTCATGAGTCAGGGTCAACTCGGTGGCAACTGGTTTTGCTGGTTACATTCAACCGTAACGTGTTTTTCTTCCTTTTCCAAACTCATCACATTCATTCCTCTGACTTGCATGATAGTTTCTATGTCAAAAGTCCTTTTTGCAAAGAGAAATGAAGTGATATTTTGATGGGACTGTTCACTCCTTTTTTTAAATTTATTGTGCTTTAAGTGAAAGTTTACAGTTCAAGTCAGTCTCTCATACAAAAACTTATATATACACCTTACTGTATACTCGTAGCAGCTCTCCCCCTAATGAGACAGCACACTCTTCCTCTCCACCCTGTATTCCCTGTGTCCATTCATCCAGCTCCTGCCCCCCTCTACCCTCTCATCCCGCTTCCAGACAAGAGTTACCCACACAGTCTAATGTGTCGACTTGAGCCAAGAAGCTCACTCCTCACCAGTATCATTTTCTGTTTTATAGTCCAGTCCAATCCCAGTCTGAAGAGTTGGCTTCGGGATGGTTCCAGTCCTGGGCTAACAAAGGGTCTGGGACCATGACCTCTGGAATCCCTCTAGTCTCAGTCAGACCATTAAGTCTGGTCTTTTCATGAGAATTTAAGATCTGCATCCCACTGTTCTCCTGCTCAATCAGGGATTTAAGACTGTTCACTCTTGACTATGGAATGTTTCAAGCACTGTGTGAGGTAGCGGGGTTACAAAGATGCATGTGTCACATTTTCTTAAGACATTTCCAGTTTAGTGGAAGAGACAGTTGTGCAAATAAGTACCTGCAGTGAAGTGTCACTGTTGTTAGAATAGGAGGAAAACAACTTTATTCAAGAACGTCATATCTAATACTTGGTTACATACATGGGGGATTGAAGGATCTAGGTTAAAGGACTTATTTCCGTATTGAAGCCTCTTATGGGGAAGAGAGAGGGGCTGACACGGAGTCTTCTCACACGGGTGACAACTGCCGTCCACACTTCATCTTACAAAGAAGGAGGCTGAAAAAGCAAGAGCTAGCTGGGCTTGGTCAAGGTCTGTCTGTCTTAGTAAGGTGTTTGGGACAATGAGGCCCCCCAGAAAGTACTTCCAATTTCCATGGTCACCAACCACAGTCTGGAGGCTGCTGTGGTGGCCAACTGTGAGACCTTGGGGATGCCAGTTTTGTTTCTGTGCCTTAGTTTCCTCCCCTGAAAAAGCAGAATGATAATCATGATGATCTCATATGGCCATTGTGAGGATTAGGTGGGATAATACTGAGTGGATAGGACCATGCCTAGTATACAATATGTTCTAAAGTTTGAGGAGATGCCAGCCAGGGATGATTTTTTCCCTACAGTGTTTCATAGCTGGGTAAGCAGTTTCTTCACTAGAAAGCCAGTCTCCTCCATATACATTTCATTAACTAGTCAGGGCAACATCTCTCACAGCAGAAACTGTGTTCAGAGAAGACGTCCTGGCAGAGACAATAGCAAGTCCATGAGTGTGGTGTGTGGGTGATTGTGATGGTTTTAGAACACAGACCCAAAATTATTGGATATTGGTCCCATTGAGTGGGGGGCTCTATGTCCCTTCCCTTTATATCTAGATGCTGTGACTGCTTACCCCATAGAACATGATGGAAGAGATTGAATGCTGCTTTCCACACCCAGGCCTTAACAGACTAGCAGCTTCCATTTCCTGTCTCTTAGGAAGTTTTGCGGAGAAGGGGAGTTGGCGGCGGGGGGAACACTAAGTCATCTGCTATGCTGAGAGAGATACAAAGCTCTCCCTTGTTTCCCCTATGTTACCTTCAGTAAAGTCTGTATTCCTTAAAAAAAAAAAAAAGGCAGTGCACACCCACGTAGCAAGAGTGAGGCCTCCAAACTCCTTCACTGGGAACTATACTCAGCATCTCAGCATGAAGCCGCCATAGCTAGGCTGCTGGGGCTCCCATCATCACCACCACCACCTCTCAGCCTCCCAGTGTACTCGCGGTCTTCCCGATTCTGGTAAATGAAACTACACTGTAGCACATTATTTCTACTTTATATAGGCTGTGTATTTATCGTATCATTCCTGCTTTTACTCTCTGTTAGTATTACTTTAGGCTTTATGTGTTATTTGCTATGATTTCATAGGTTCTTTTTTGGGTCTGAGAACTCTCAACGATTTTTCCCATGTAATTAATTCCTTCTTCCCTTTATGCCATTGCAGCTTATGAAAGGTTTTGTAGGAATGCTCTACTTTTGGATAGCGGGGGAAACCTGTACATATATTAATTTGAACCACAATCCTATGAAAAAAAAAAGAGGTAGTTACTATTCTCCCCATTATACAGATGAGGAAACTGAGATTCCAAGAGGTGTAGGAAATTGCCCAAGGTCACGCAGCTGTAAGCGAGTGATGGATCTAGGCAGTCTGGGGCTCAAGCCAATTTTTTTTTTAGCCACAAAGTTATACAGGTTCAGCTTCTGGGAAAATGATACCAACTCCAGGAGGTCACCCTGTCAAGCTCATGCTGACCTGATGCTCTGAGTAGGGATTACCAAGAGAAGGAACGAGTTAATTTCTGACTTCAGAAGGTTTGAAAAGCAAAAATATTTTAAGTCATGACTGGAGGTCCTTGAGAGTGGACGGAGCCATCACTGGAGCCCTGAAGCCCAGCTGCCACACCATGAGGAAGCCCAACAGCTCATGAAGAGGCCCTGGCCAACAGCCCTGGCTGAGCTGTCAGTGGACAGCCAGCACTAGCTTGCTAGTCATGTGAATAAGGCACCCATCAGAAGTGGACCCTCCAACTCCCAGAAGAGCAGTCCTTGTTACAGAGACCCTACCTGTTACAGAGACAAGCAAGCTGTCCTCACAGAGCCCTGTCCAAACTGCAGGTTTGTGGGCAAATGCAAAACAGAAACAGAAAAGAGATTGCTGTTATTTAAGTCACTAAGTTTTGGGTTGTTTCTTACACAGCGATAGGTAACTGATACAACAATGGCTCTGAACGTCTATAAGACTTAAGAGGTTTCCTGCAGGAATTTCCAGTGAGAACTACTCTGATTAGTGTTCTAGACCATAAACCAGGAGTTTAAGCTAGTTTTGCTTCAGTTGGTTTTGAACTGAAAAGCAAAAATAAAAAACAAAAAAAATCCAAAAATGTTGCTGTCAAGTCAATTCCGACTCATAGCGACAGAGTAGAACTGCCCCATAGGATTTCCAAGGAGTGGCTGGTAGATTCAAACCACTGAACCTTTGGTTGGAAGCCAAGCTCTTAACCACTGATGCTTCCCTTCCTCAAAAAGAGCAGCCTGCACAGCATAAGATTTCGTTCACGTTCTCTTCGCCACATGAACAGATTGCTCCTTCTCTATGTCCAATTTGCATTTGAAAATTACTGTAATTTCAGGACCTAACAAACAAAAAGGAAGGGATTCTATAAGGAAACCACCTCTTCTACAGAGGCAGGGAGTCCCTGGGAGGTGCAAACAGTTAATGTGCTTGGCTGCTAACCAAAGGTTGGACGTTTGAGTCCACCCAGAGGAGCCTTGCAAGAAAGGCCTGTCACTTGGATAATGCTATGTATTCTTGTGTCTCCTCTCCACCCAGCCCTATTTGGTAGATCACCATCTTCCACTTGTAGAGAGCATTCCCAGACTTTATCTCTTCATCTCTGAAGAGTACTGTCTCCAAAACAAAACAAAGGTTCAGGTGGGCAAAGCATGTGTCATGATGTCTGCAGTGTGATGAATTACTTAGTATGGCGTTTCTCGCCATGGTCTTATAACTCCCACCCAGGTGATTGGGTGGGGCTGTGTAAATAAGATAATTGGGGCCTGCCAAGGGGATTGGTCAGTTTTTCCTTAAAAGAGAACCAATTCCAGAGCAGAAGGAAAAGCCCACCTTTGTCAAGGAAGGTGAGACCGGCAGGAGAGACCAGCAGGAGACCGAGTAGCGGGCTTCCCAGTCCACAGAGTGAGAAAGCTGAGCATCTCTGGGTAGAGACTGAGGGCCAGGGAGAAGCCTACGGCTGACCCATGAATTTGGGACTTGCCAGCCTCTACAACCCAGTGAGCCATTTCGTTTATATGGTTTGTGAGTTCTGGGAGACTTTGTAGGGAATTAGGGAACCCAAAGACAGGAGAGAGAGTACTGAGGGGAAGGGGAGTAGTTGATGTTAGAGATGGCAGAGTGGGACAGCAGCTTGGAAAAGGTAGACATTTGGGAAATCTTTAATGCCTGCCTCATAGGAACCAGCTTTGTGATGATCCTTATGAAAGAAATTATTTGTTTCATGTCCTTACACAAACACCAACACCAGAATGTTTCAGTGCATACGACAAATTCATTTTCTCTAAAGTGAAATCCAATCTAATGAGCAGTGAATAAATTGGGTCCTAGGGCTTTCTCCATTTTTTTTTTTTTCTAATGTATCTGCTAATCTCAGGGCTTGCTGCAGACCCACCACTCTGCTCTTCTGAGTGAAAAAAACGTGGACCGTGAGGTTTAATCATTGAGAAGAACTTGATGTGTGATTTCATCCTATTCTTCCTGTGGAGGCAAGGCTGCTCTCCGCTGTGATGGGGACACTCTTCACATCTTATTAGCTATTGGATGAGATATAAAATCAGTTTCATGGTGGAGGAACACCCTGGAGGTTGATCAGTTTGTCAGAATAAATAGGCCTTTCCTGACACAAATACATTACATTCCCTTTCACACCGGTGCTACAAAGGATGGGCTACAAAGAAATAACAGAAAAGAAAAGAGCACACAAAACTGAAAGCCTCCCCATTTCAGTGTGGCAAAAGCCAGGCAAAAGCTGTGGGAATATGTCGCTGATGATTTCACATCCGTACACTTCCGGTATTGCTTCTATCCAGAGAGTATAATTTAAATTCATATCATGCAGTGGGTTTTTACCAGTAAAGTAATACAAATCTGTCGCATACAAAATGGAGAAATATCTGGAAGGTCTAATTTGATCTCTAAAATGGTCAGGTTTTTAACTACATTACCCAGAACTCAAGACTCTCAACCAGGTGCTTGTACAAATGCTTAGGTTCCCAAATTTTGCACCCAGGCACCCTGGGGTGCCTCAACAAACTCACAAGGATGCTGTGGGCTGTTTTAACATGTTAAGGAAAACTCAGTGATATTTGACATCTGTTGGACTGTGTGTGAGTTACTAACCCATAGGGTTTCCAAGGAGCGGCTGGTGGATTTGAATTGCTGTCCTTTTGGTTAGCAGCCAAGCTTTTAACCACTGCGCCACCAGGGGTCTGACTCAAGGTAGTTCACAGTATTAATGTAGATTGTGCTCCTTTCCTTTTAAAGGCTTTGAAAACCTAGGTTTTTGGAGGTTACTGTGATAAAAAAACAAGTACCACGTGAAAATCAAT
The DNA here is from genome assembly GCF_024166365.1 of Elephas maximus indicus. NCBI lineage: Eukaryota > Metazoa > Chordata > Mammalia > Proboscidea > Elephantidae > Elephas > Elephas maximus. The sequence continues at coordinate 233,333,414 of NC_064819.1, forward strand.
TTGGAACAGGAAACGCAGTTATTTAAGAACAAATAAAGGTATATTTTTCTTTCAATTTATGTTCACTGTATTTTTCTGCAAATGACACACTTATTCTAAGTCTGTTCGCCAGTTGAAAACCCTCCCCCATGGAGTATTTTCGTAAATGTGACATACCAATTTTTTTTTTACATGTGTAAAAATACAGTAGTATTTTTTCAAATGATGACTGAGTTGTTAAGATATTGGTTCTTATTAATATTTAGTAACAGAACTATTAGGCATTTCTTTCAGCCTAGAAAGGCCATGAAAAAATTACTGAGCCACCCACTAAGGGCATGGTGGAGCCCTGGTGGCGCAGTGGTTGAGGCTACGGCTGCTAACCAAGAGGGTATCCTTTCTTGAGCTGGATCTGAGAAATGCCATCTTTTCTGTATGGTTTTAAAAAAGATTTTAAGAAAAAGCCCACTTAAAACTATAAAAGTTATACATACATACTTATGGAATACATTATACACACTTATTGTTAAAAAAAAAAAAATTTTTTTTTTTTTTTTATTGTTAGGTGCGGTCGAGTCGATTCTCATTCATAGTGACCCTATGTGCAACAGAACGAAACAATGCCCAGTCCTGCACCATCTTCACAATTGTTGCTGTGTTTGAGCCCGTTGTTGCAGCCCTTGTGTCAATCCATGTTCTTGAGGGTCTTCCTCTTTTTCACTGACCCTCTACCAAGCATGATGTCTTTCTCCAGGACTGATCCCTCCTAATAATCTGTCCAAAGCATGTGAGATGTAGTCTTGCCATCCTTGCTTCTAAGGAGCATTCTGGTTGTAATTGTTCCAAAACAGACTTGTTAGTTCTTTTGGCAGTCCATGGTATGTTCAATATTTTTTATCAACACCACAATTCAAATGCATCAACTCTTCTTTGGTCTTCCTTATTCATCATCCATCTTTCACACGCGTATGAGGTGATTGAAAACACCATGGCTTCGGTCAGGCATACCTTAGTCCTCAGAGTGACACCTTTGCTTCTGAACACTTTAAAGAGGTCTTTTGCAGCAGATTTGCCCAATGCAATGCATCATTTGATTTCTTGACTGCTGCTTCCATCGGTGTTGATTGTAGATATGAGCAAGATGAAATCCTCGACAACTTCAGTCTTTTCTCCGTTTATCATGATGTCCAGTTGTAAGGATTTTTGTTTCTTTATGTTGACATGTAATCCGTACTGAAGGAGTGGTCTTTGATCTTTATCAGTAAATGGTTCAAGTCCTCTTTACTTTCAGCAAGCAAGGTTGTGTCATCTGTATAACTCAGGTTGTTAATGAGTCTTCCTCCAATCTCGATGCCGAATTTCTCTTCACACAGTCCAGCTTCTCAGATTATTTGCTGAGTATACAGATTGAATAGGTATGGTGAAAGGATACAACCCTGATGCACACCTTTCCTCATGAGCACAGTTAAGTGTTCTGGAATTCCCATTCTTCACAATGTTATCCATAATTTGTTATGATCCACTCAGTCAAATGAGTAAAGATCTTTCTGGTATTCTCTACTTTTAGCCAGGATCCATCTGACATCAGCAGTGATATCCCTTGTTCCACGTCTTCTTCTGAATCCAGCTTGAATTTCTGGCAGCTCCCTGTTGATACAGTACTGTAGCCACTTTTGAATGATCTTCAGGAAAATTTTATTTGCCTTGATATTAATGATATTGTTTGATAATTTCAGCATTTGGTCGACTCTACTTTGAGGAGGCAGCTCTTCCCCAGCCGTATTTTGAATGTCTTCCAACCTGGGGGCTCATCTTCTGGCACTGTATCAGGCAATGTTCCACCATTATTCATAAGGTTTTCACTGGCTAATTCTTTTTAGAAGTTGACCGCCTGGTCTTTCTTCCTAGTCTGTCTTAGTCTGGAAGCTCAGCTGAAACCTGTCAGCCGAACACCGGTGGCATAGCTCCCAGCATCACAGCAACACACAAGGCCTCACAGTGCAACAAACTGACAGATGCATGGGGGTATACATACTTATAATGTAAAAATTACATACACTTATTCTATAGATTCTCTAAAAACTCTATCACCTTATTAGATGTGATCAAAAAGCATAGACAGACTGTATTATCTCAGCTCCTGTGATGGTCAGTTTTATGTGTTGACTTTGTGAGGCTGTTTAAAAATCAAACAAACAAAAAACCTGTAGCTGTTGTGTTGATTCTGACTCCTGGTGACCCTAGAGGGTGGAGTGGAACTGCCCCATAGGGTTTCTAAGGAGCACTTGGTGGATTCAAACTGCAGACCTTTTGGTTAGCAGCTGTATGCCACCAGGGTTTCCTGTGAGGCTGTAGTCCCCAGTTATTTAATCAAACACTCATCTAGGCATGAACGTGAAGGTATTTTGTTGATGTGATTGAAGTCCATAATCAGGTTACTGAAGTTAGGGAGACGATCCTAGATAACCTGGGTGGGCCTGATGCAATCAGCTGAAAGGTTTTAAGAGCAGAACTGAAGCTTCCTTGAAGAGGTTCTGTCTGTGGACAGCAGCTTCCGTTGTGCCTGAGACTTCCAGCCCTTCCTGATGGCCTGCCCTACAGATTTTGAACTTGCCTGGCCAGCCCCCATAATCATGTAGCCAGTTCATTGCAGTAAATCTGTTAATATGTATCTCCTGTTTTTGTGTGGAAACCCTGGCGGCATAGTGGTTAAAGTGCTACAGCTGCTAACCAAGAGGTCGGCAGTTCGAATCCGCCAGGCGCTCCTTGGAAACTCTATGGGGCAGTTCTACTCTGTCCTATAGGGTCGCTATGAGTCAGAATCGACTCGATGGCAGTGGGTTTGGTTTGGGTTGTTGTGTGCTGTAGAGTTGAACCTGACTCACAGCAACCCTACAGGACAAAGCTCACAGCAACCCTACAGGACAAAGCAGAACCGCCCCGTAGGGTTCCCTAGGCCGCAGTCTTTACAGGAGCAGATCGCCAGGTCTTTCTCCCATGTAGTCACTGGGAGGTTTGAACCGTTGACCTTTTGGTTAGCAGCCCAGTGCTTAACCATTGCACCACTAGGGCTCCTTCTGTATCTCCTACTGCTCTGTTTCTCTGGTGGAATCCTGACTGATATAGTTCCTACAGAAAAAATTTTTCTAGGTCAATTTATTCCCTGGCCCTTTCTAAAAGGATGGATGTAAAAAACAACTATTTGAACTTTCTATGTTATTTGCAAAATTGCAGTTCAAGACTCTTTCCATGTGTTTTTAATCTCAAGGACCCACAGGATAAAGACCTCCTAGAATTTAATGCCACTAAAAAAGTTCTTCGACCCCCATAGTGTGATTGTTTCCTCTTATTTGACAACAAACTTGGTAACTCAGTACATTTTTTTCTTTGGGTTAGCTGCCTCAGAGATTAATGACAAACTCCTCCCTTCTTTGTGGTAACAGTAATTAGCTCACCCTAAATGCCTAAGACAAGGTATAGAAGTTTGAAATACTGTTTAACAAAGACAATAAGACAAGTGTTTTTTTTCCTACTAAGTAATAGTCAAACTATTCTTAACTTTCAAGTCATATTTTTGTCTTGCAATCAATACCTGTTGAGTATATACCTCTCATATGAGTAAAATCTTGAACCTGGACAACATATAAAGAATACTCAGTAGCTGTCGAGTTGACTCTGATTCATGGTGACCCCACGTGTGTCAGAGTAAAACTGTGCTCCATGGGTTTTCAATGGCTGATTTTTAGGAAGTAGATCACCAACCAGGCTTTTCTTCCAAGATACTTCTGAGTGGACTCGAACCTCCAACCTTCTGGCTCACAGCTGAGCACGTTAACTATTAGCACCACTCAGGGATTTCTTATTAAAAAAATAGTATATTACAAAACATAGAATCAGGTAGTAAGTATTTATATTTTAAAAAGTTCAAATGTAGTTTAGTTCTTAAAAGTGTTGCCTCTAAAGTCAGAAAGACCTGGAGATAGAAGGCCTTTCTGATCATTTTTCTGTGTGATCTTAACATCTCTTTGTTTTTTTTTTTTGTACCTGTAAGGAAGGAATAATACTGTTTGGTGGATTAACAAGACAAAATAAAATAGAATATTTAATAGTTTCTGGCTCACTGTAAACACAATAAACAGGTTTTTATCATAAGGTTGCAATGCTTTACAAACAATAAAATTCCATATAAAAGTAAGGTGATAGTGAAGGGCCCTGTTAATTAATTCCCAGGATACTGATAACAACTACTGTTACGTGTGAATTCTGGAGAAACCAAGTAGCTCCTAGGAGATGCCAAGCTTCTAAAAGTCCCCTAGCAACGAGATGGCTGCACAGAAAGGGATGTTGGTCTCGCCTTGCTCTCTACCTTCAGAGGTATCACCGCTTTCGGTCCCCTTGGAGAACTAGGGCCACCCAGCTCTGTGACCTGCCTGTGATATTCATCATTCAATATGATGTCAGTAGTCACTGGATTGATGCTTAAGTTTGATTTCCCACCAGTCCACATACACCCCTAATGGCCACATTCTAAAGGAGATGCATGGGTATTTTCCCTTTGGAGGCATGAAAAGGAATCAAGCGAACAGCTTCCAATGTGATCAGGACATCCCAGTGGCTGCTGATCAATACAGTTGAGAGCTAGTCGGTCCCTACAAGTAATGACCCTTAAAATAAGGTTTGATCCTTCAAGCTGAATGATCTCTAGGAAAGCCAGAATCTCTTTGTGTCTGCTTTCTGTCATGACAGCTTCTATTAGGAAAACAATTCATGATGTGCCTTTTATATTTTTCTTTCACAGCTCTGAAGTCCTGTGTTGAAAGAACAGCTGAGAATCAAATACCATCTTAGGACCCCTTACTATAGTCAAGGGAAACATCAAAAGAATGAAGCCCGCATTTGTACTTCTTTGGGGATAGATGGAACGGTTTTCTCTTAGGTATACGACTTCCCAGAAGATGGCAGCAGTGATATATGAGATCCAGCCTCTGCACGCTACAAATAGTGTATCAGAAGAGTAAGGCTCCCCATGGGGTGACTAGCCACTGATATATGCAAAACTCATCTGACCAGACGGAGCCACAGAACAGAAATGGTGTTAGATTATCATGCACTAAAGCACAATTTTGAAAAGAAGAAAGTGGGGTTGTTTCCTTTCAAGTACCTTAAAATCACAGGATCTCATGGTGGGAAGTACTCTTAAACTGTGCCATGTTCTAAATGCAAACAGACTAAATAAAGGCAATCTTTACGCACCCTCTGCCAATGGCTGAAAAGAAATCATTTTGGAAGCTGAACGTAGCTCAGTAGCTGACTCTCTTTGTATTTTTCAAATTCTACACTAATTGTCAAGTGTGGTTAAACACTGTCAGCAGGACTCCCATCAAACATTGTGACATCTATCACCCTGCACACCTCAGATGACTTTTATTTTGGGTGGCACAAACAGTTAAGCGCTTGACTACTAGCCAAGAGGTTGGTGGTTCGAACCCACCAAGAAACACCTTGGGAGACGGGCCTGTTGATCTGCTCCCAAAGGTCACGGCCTTGAAAACCCTATGGAGCACAGTTCTGCTCTGCACACATGGGGTCGCCGTGAGCTGGAATTGACTTGACAGCAACTAACAACAGCAACAACTGTGAAAAGGCCCTGGTTTAATTTCCATTCATGGGGCTCTTAAAAGAGCTCTGAAAAATCCCTTTTCAAGCACCATTATCTCATCAAGTCCCTCTATGTGCTATGCAGTCTTTCAGCTTGTGCAGGTCTTCATTTATATACCCCACCCCCCGTGCGCATGATCAAGAGAAGAACTCTATTAATATCTGTCTCGGAACCAGGGGACCTATCAGAGAAGATGAGGTCACACAAGGAAGACACACGTCCCCTCAGCTTTCTTTGAACAGGGTTGGCCTTGGAGCCTCATATTAAGAACAGGGTTGGCCTTGGAGCCTCATATTAAGAAAAATTAAAAACCAAACCCGTTACCGTCTGGTCAATGACGATGCACAGCGACTCTGTAGGGCAGAGTAGAATTGCTCCATTGGGTTTCCAAGGAGTGCCTGGTGGATTCAAACTGCTGACCTTTTGTTTAGCAGCCAATGTGCCACATATTAAGAGAGGTGCTTAATAAATGCTTTAGATGGCGCGGGTGGTGCTGCCGCTGATGGTACCGCTGGGAATTCAACGATCCAGCCCATAGCAAAGGAGAAAGACATTTAAACTTATTTCCTCCTTCAAAACACTCATGGTTTTTATAAACCTAAAAATACGTCTATTGGCCATTTAGATTCCTTTTTAACAGTTTTACTGAAATATAACCCACAAAGTCATGGGTTTCTAAAAATTGTTCATTTGCCTTGAGCATTGTACTCTTTTAAGAACTATCTACAGGTGGTCCCCGACTTACGACAAACCACACTTAACAACCGTTTTTTTTTTTCTGTGCATCTTCTAGTTAAGTCATATACACTACATACAATGTTGCAGTCTGTGGTTTGCTGATATTGTCATTCTCAGATGTTCACTTATAGATGTTCCATGTTATGATTTGTAAAGGTTGATAATGAAGGCATTAATACTGAAAACTAAGAAAAAAATCAGGTGTTCGACTTATGTTGGAAATGACTTCCAAGGGAGTTGTTGGAATGGAGCCCCGTCATATGCTGGGGACTACCAGCATATGGGATCAGTCTGACAACAGTAACTCAAAAGATTAGATAAGAAGTTTAGGGGGCAGTGAGTTTATGTTAATGGGGGAGGAACAACTTAGAAAAGGAAGGTGAGAATGGTTATATAGCTTGAAGGATGTAATCAACGTCACTGAATTGTCCATGCAGGGATTGTTGAATTGGTGTCTGTTCGCCTGTGTATGTTCTTGACAACAATAAAAATAAATTATAAAGAAAAAGTTTATTTTTTGAACGGATAATACACAAATTTAAGAAGTACAAAAGGTATATAGGTTGTACCTGCCTTCATCTGTTAGGTGCAAAGCTTCTCAGAGACAATCACTGTCATCTAGTTGTATGTGTATCTTTCCAGAAATATACATTTAAGCAAATATGTATATAAAAAAATATATATACATATACAGTAACCAAAAAACCAAACTCGTTACTGTTGAGCTGATTCCGACGCATAGACAGAGTAGAACTGCCCCATAATGTTCCCATGGAGCGCCTGGTGGATTTTGAACTGCCAACCTTTTGGTTAGTAACTGTAGCTCTTAACAACTACGCCAACAGGTTTTCCCACATATGCAGTAAAAGCTGCAAAAGCCGGAACCTGTATAAGGTGGAAACCTGTCAGAGAAGGAGAACGCAAATTTTTCCCCACTAAACAGAGTGAAAAAAAAAAAAAAAAAATTTTTTTTTTTTTTAAACAGAGTGATAGAAAAGTGATAAGACTGCACGCTGTCAAAGGCAGAAAACTCACGAGACCCTGAGAGCAAGACAGTCCCCCGAGTTCTGGCTTTCGCAGGTTTCGATGTATACACAAACATATGCATATCTAGGCTATTTGTATGAGAATGGTATGTAAAACATACGTTGTATCCTGCACCTCGCTTTTGCACTGAACGCATCTTGCAGACTGTCCTTTATTAGTACAGACTGAGCTGCCTGCTCTTCTTAAGCTCACACATGGACCTCAGCTCACTTTGCCAGCCCCTGCCCATGGGCAGTTGGCCCTTGCCCACCTTTTGCCATTAGAAATAAAGCCACAGAGAGTGGCCAGTGCACAGGTCGTCTGTGAACGCGAATCTTTAGGATATATGTCTAGAGGTGGAATAGCTGGGTCAAAGGGTATGTGGATTTTGAAATTTGACTCATACTGCAAACCTGGTTGGCATAGCACACACACTAGTCACTCTCTCAGCAGCCGGGTGTGTGAGAGCCTGGTTCCCTTCACCCTTTCCTAAATGCCATGTTATTAGTGACAAGTTTTAAAAATGGAATTAAAAGAATCTCAAACAAATCACATTATTTTGCTTAAAATCTTCCTTCTAGGCTTTGTTTTATCACAGAGACATGTTCCTGGCCAAAGCAATGACTCAGGGTCACTTTTGAGTCTTGCTGGGATAGCTGAGCCAGGTCGGGAAGAGCCTGTGGGGGCCCCACCTGTCTGTTCCCAGCTCCACCTGCGGGGGCTCTGTGAGGAGGTGCAGGTGTGTGTGGAGCCTTGGTCTCCTAGCTCGTACTGGCCTCAATTTGGCCTCCTTACCTGGAAAGGACTTCAGGTGAATTTTATCTTCTCATTGTTGTGTGCCGTTGAGTTGATTCCAACTCATAGCGACCCTAAAGGACAGGGTAGAACTGCCCCATAGGATTTCCAGGGCTGTAATCTTTTTTTAATCTTTATGGAAGCATACTGCCACATCTTTCTTCCTTGGAGCAGCTGGTAGGTTGGAACTGCTGACCTTTTGGTTAGCAGCTGAGCACTTAACCACTGTGCCATCAGGGCTTTAAACACTTGAAAGTCAGCCAGTTGGAGCTCCAGGTGAAAGAGGAGGAATGGGAGCCAGGAGAGTACCACATGCAGTCACCAGGGCTACCTCCTGGACTTTTATAACTCTGAGCAGAAGGGCTCTCAGCATCCTTTGCTCTAACAACTGAACTGGTCACGAGGGGAGCCGTGACAGACGTGCCCTAGGGTGTGACCCTCTCTCCCCAATCCCCCCTTCCTTCCCTACTTTCTCTTTGCCGTAATCTTTTAATGTCCACCCTCCAAACTTCCCAGCTCTCTCCTTCCTTTCCTGACACCTCTTGTTCCCAAAGGATAAAGTGGGATTTGGTTGCAAGCTGGACTCCTGTAATATTTGATTACAATTGCACACCATCAATATTCATCTAAACAAACTTCTTGGCAGGTCAGCCTCTGAGTCTAATCAACATCTTGCAAGGCCTGCCCAATTTTGCTTCAAAATCAGCATCTCCCAGACCTTATGGAGCAGTTGGCGTCTTCCAGAACTGAAGCACTGGTCACAGGGTATCCGATTCAACACCACTTTCCAATATTGCCATTCATTAGTGGGCCCATTCAAATATTGCCATTAATTAGTGAACATGTTTGAATACAGCCATTCATTAGTAAAATGCATAGCATATGTCCTCTATAATTTTTAACTGGTCTCTAATCCTTGTGACCTTATCATTTACAATCTGTAGCAAGGCGCTAGACTCTGTAAAATTGATTACATTATGCCAGGGGAAATGAGAAATCCAAGCCATATGGCAAATTGAGCCCAATTTGTCCCATGTGCCCGTGGGCATTCCAGTGCTCTCCACCACAGCAGAGGGTGGTAATGCTTTCCCTGCACACCTGGGCCCTGCCTCAGGCTACTCGGGGCAGGGTAGGCTTTGGAAAGGGTCCAGCACATGAACCATGTTGGACCACCCCTGCCAGCACATCTTAGGGACCGTTGTCTTTGGTGGTTTTGTAGCTTGTCAACGCTCAATCAATCAAAATTACACATTAAACATGTATTGTGATTAAGGAGTTTTATAGGCACCTTCGGAATTTCTGCCTCTCTCTCTCCAACCACAGCCCAAATGGTCAGGGTATATTTCTCTCAAGCGCTCTTTCTGACACAGAAATCCATTGCCGTCCGGTTGATTCGACTCACGGCAACCCCTGGTGTGTCAGAGTAGAAGTATGCTCCAAAGGATTTTCAATAGGCTGATTTTTCAGACATAGCTCACCAGGCCTTTCTTCCAAGGCACTTCTGGGTGGACTCAAACCACCAAATTTTTGGTTAGTAGTAGAGCGTGTTAACTTTGCACAACCCAGGGACTCCTTCTTATACATGCCTCTATTAAAATGATTGTCCATCTGTATGAAACTATTTTTCCCCTGAATTCTCTTGGAAATGGAGATGTATATCTTGTTCTCCAGGATCCAACATCTGCAACACGATAGGTGATCAGTATCTGTTTGTTGAATGCCTGGCGCTCACCCCAAGGTGCTTACAACTCAGCTGAGAAGCAAAGTTTATGAAACACGAAAGAGCTGCAGAACAACCTGATACAACACACGCTCCCACGCAGAACCCTGCAGGCAGGATGCAAGTCTGTGGAAACTCATGCAAAAAAAGCCCAACTGGGTGGAGGCCGCAGGAAAGGGCAGGTGGAAATGCCCTGTGTCTCTCTGCCATCTGCCTTCTCTCCTGCAGAGAGGAGTCTAACCAACACCAGGGCCAACCCATCACCTCTCCACCAGCACCCTCTCCAAATCTGCCCCTACTCTGGATGTCTTTCCTGAGCTGTGTGGCTGCTTACTCCACATTTCATTTGCGTAGGTCGCAATCACCTCAAACTCAACTCAACCTACATGGTTATCAGGGAACTCTCGGAGAGAAAGAATACCAGACAGGACAGGAGAAAGTCAAAGACAGCTTGGGTGGGCAAGAGTCAGGGATAAAGAAGGAGGGAAGCCCACGGTTCCTGTTTGTCTGCGTGACGATACCTTTCCACAGCTGCCCTTCATCTGCCTCCTGCTTCCTTCACTCAGAAAGCATTTGTTGTTGTTGTTAGCTGCCCTCGAGTCAACCCCTGACTCATGGTGACCCCATGCACCACAGAACAAAACGCTGCCCAGTCTGGTACCATCTCTGTGATCGGTTGTGGATCAGATCGTTGTGTTCGCTGACTGATTTTCAGAAGTCAGTTAGCAGGCCTTTCTTCCTAGTCCGTCTTAGTCTAGCACCTGCTCACCCTTAAATGCTCAGCACGTACCTCAGGTTCTCCCAGAATCTATTCTAATGCCTCACTTTGCGTTAAGGACCTCATTCACTTATGCTTGTCTTGACCTCTCAGAACAGATCACCAGGCCTGTCTGCTGGGGTGCCTCTGGGTGGGTTTGGACCACCAACCAACCAGCTAATAGTCAAGTGCTTTACCACTTGTTTTACCCAGGGCAGCTGGACTTGGGGGAAGTGACTCGAGTGGGAGCTTGGACTTGTGGAGGTTGGAGGGGCCCAGGTTGCAGGCCCAGGGGCTGCAGTGTGGAGGCCCTGCCGGCAGGCAGGCTGGGCTGATGCCTGGGACCTGCCAGCCAGCAGCTGAAAGCCTCAAGCGCCCACCGGGTATCTAATCAGGCCAGGGCAGGTGGAGAGAAAACACTCGCTCAGGAGATCAGCTTTAGATACTAGGAGTACTAATAAAACCCAACTAGAATCGACTTGGCTAGTGTCCTTTTGCTATACTTTTGTCTTCTTAAATTTGAAGCTGTTGTCCAAAGGACACCGTCGGGAACAGGGTCATTTAATAGAATGTGAGCCACAGCAGTGGTTTTAAATGTTTTAGTAGTCACATTAGAAAAGCAAAGAGAGACAGGTGAAATTAATGTTAATATTTTATTTAACCCAATATATTCAAAATACTCTCATTTCAGCATGTAATCAATATAAAAATTGTTAAAGGAGCTAGTTATATATATATATATATTTAACTAAGTCTTCGAAATCTGGTGTGTATTTTCCACTCAAAAAAAAAAAAAAAACCAAAAAAACCCATCACCGTTGAGTTGATTCTGACTCATAGAGACCCTATAGGACAGAGTAAAACTGCCCCATACAGTTTCCAAGGAGTGCCTGGCTGGTGGATTCAAACTGTCAACCTTTTGGTTAGCAGCCGTAGCATTTAACCACTATGCCACCAGGGTTTCCTATTCATAGTACATCTCAAATGGGACTAGCCACATTTCAAGTGCTCAGTAGCCACATGAGGCTGGAGGTTACCATACTGGACAGTGTACATCTAGAAAAATCCCCTTGTCTGAGAGCTACTTGGATCCTATAAATGGCCAGTGAAGGCGTTTCAGAACAAAAATAATCAGAACACCTACAATGTTTTATAATTAACCTGGAGGTAAGGTGAGGGACATAAGAGAAAATAAGAAAATTGGGTTTTTTAATGGTAAGAAAATCAAAGTTTTTTTTTTTCCTAATGAAAGTTTCCAACTGCCAGTAATTATCAGTGCATCTTGATTGCATGTTTGATCAATTTCAGACTGCAGAAGATGGTAAAAATCTTCAATTTCTTCATCTTTGGCCTTGGTGGTTGGTACATAAGTTTGAATAACAGTCGTACTAACTGGTCTGTCTTCCTTGTAGGTGTATAGATACTATCCTATCATTGACAGTGTTGTGCTTCAGGATAGATCCTGAAATGTTCTTTTTGACAATAAACATGATGCCATTCATCTTCAATTTTTTATTCCTGGCATAGGAAATGTCTTAGTCACCCAGTGCTGCTATAACAGAAATACCACAAGTGGATGGCTTTAATAAACAAATATATTCTCTCACAGTTTAGTAGGCTAGAAATATGAATTCAGGGTACCAGCTCCAGGGGAAGACTTTCTCTCTCTGTTGGCTCTAGAGGAAGGTCCTTGTCATAAATCTTCCCCAGGTCTAGGAGCTTCTGCACACAGGGACCCTGGGTCCAAAGGATTTGCTATTTTCCTGGCTCTTGTTTCTTGGTGGTATGAAGTCTCCCTTTCTCTCTGCTCAATTCTCTCTTTTATATCTCAGAAGAGATTGATTTAAGACACAACCTAATCTTGTAGAGATTGAGTCCTGCCTCATTAACATAACTGCTGTTAATTCCACCTCATTAACATCAGAGCCAGGACTTAGAAAACGTAGGAAAATCATATCAGATCATGAAATGGAGGATAATCGCACAATACTTGGAATCGGCCTAGCCAAGTTGACACACATTTTTGGGGGACTCAATTCAATTCAATTCACAACAGTAGACCATACGATTGTTTGATTCAAAATGGCCAATACGAGTACATTTTAGCTCATTAATACCTCGGATACTGATGTTTATGCATTCCATTTCATTTTTGATGACTTCCAGTTCTCCTAGATTCAAACTTCGTTTATTCCATGTTCCAATTATTAATTGATGTTTGTAGTTGTTCCTTCTCATTTTGAGTCATGCCACATCAGCAGATGAAGGTCCTGAAAGCTTGACTTTTCCATGTCATTAAGGTCGACTCTGCTTTGAGGAGGCAGCTCTTCACCGGTTGTGTTTTGAGCGCATGCAATCAAGATGCATTGATAATTACTGATGACCGGAATGTGAAAGTTGGAAACAAAGGATTAGTATATCGGAAAATATGACCTTGGTAATAGAAACGACTTCAGAGATAGCATGGTAGAATTTAGAAAGGCCAATGAATTATTCATCACAAATACCCTGTTTCAACAACGTAAACGGTGACTACACACATGGACCTCGCCAGATGGAACACACAGGAATCAAATTGACTATGTCTGTGGAAAGAGACGATGGAAAAGCTCAACATCATCATCAGTAAGAACAAGGCCAGGGGCTGACTGTGGAATAGACCGTCAATTGCTTACATGCAAGTCAAAGCTGAAGAAAATTAAAACAAGTCCATGACAGCCAAAGTATAACCTTGAGTATATCTCACCTGAATTTCGAGACTATCCCAAGGATATATTTGATGCATTGAGCGCTAATGATCAAAGACCAGACAAGTTGTGGAATGACATCAAGAATATCACACATGAAGAAAGCAGGTCATTAAAAAGACAGGAAAGAAAGAAAAGACCAAAATGGATGTTAGAAGAGACTTGGAAACTGGCTCTTAAGTGCTGAGTAGCTGAAATGAAAGGAAGAAATCATGAAGTAAAGAGCTGGCCAGGAAATTTCAGAGGGTGGCTCAAGAAGACACAGTAAAGAATTATAATAACATGTGCAAAGACCAGAAGATGAAAACCAAAAGGGAAAAATATGCTTAGCATTTCTGAAGCTGAAAGCACTGAAGAAAAAACTCAAGCCTCGAGCAGCAATGTTGAAGGATTCTACAGGGAAAATATTAAATGACCCACGAAGCATCAAAAGAAGATGAAAGGAATATACAGAGTCACTGTACCAAAAAGAATTGGTTGACGTTCAACCATTTCAGGAGGTTGCATACGATCAAGAACTGATGTACTGAAGGAAGAAGTCCAAGCTGCACTGAAAACATTGGCAAAAAACAAGGCTGCAGGAATTGATGGACTAGCAACTGAGATATTTCAACAAACAGATGCAGTGCTGAAAGTATTCACTCTTTTATGTCAAGAAATTTGGAATACAGCTACCTGGCCAACTAACTGAAAGAAATCCATACTTGTACCCATTCCAAAGGAAGATGATCCAAAAGAAAGGGGAAATTATTGAACAACAGCACTAGTATCAAGCCCAAGTAAAATTTTGCTGAAGATCATTCAAAAGTGGCTGCAGCAGTACATTGAAAGGGAACTGCCAGCAATTCAAGATTCAGAAGAGAAAGTAGAATGAGGGATATTGCTGATGCCAGATGGATCTTGGCTGAAAGCAGAGAATACCAGAAAAATGTTTATCTGTGTTTCAAAGACTAGGCAAAGGCATTTGACTGTGTGGATCATAACAAATTATGGACAACATTGCCAAAAATGGGAATTTCAGAACACTTAATTGTGCTTATGAGGAACCTGTATTTAGACCAAGGGGTAGTTGTTCCAACAGAACAAGGGGATACTGCATGGTTTAAAGTTAAGAAAGGTGTGAGTCAGCGTTGTATCCTTTAATCATACCTATTCAATCTGTATGCTGAGCAAATAATCTGAGAAGCTGGACTATATGAAGAGAAATGTGGCATCAGGATTGGAGGAAGACTCATTAACAACCTGCGATATGCAGACGACACAACCTTGCTTGCTGAAAGTGAAGAGGACTTGGAGCACTTACTGATGAAGATCAAAGACCATAGCTTTCGGTATGGATTACACCTCAACATAAAAAAAAAAAACAAAAATCCTCACAATTGAACCAATAAGCAACATCATGATAAATGGAGAAATGACTGAAGTTGTAAAGGATTTCATTTTAGTTGGATCTACAATCAACACCCACAGAAGCAGCAGTCAAGAAATCAAAAGACGCGTTGCATTGGGCAAATCTGCTGCAAAAGACCTCTTGAAGCGTTAAAAAGCAAAGATATCACTTTAAGGACTAAGGTGCACCTGACCCAAGCCATGGTGTTTTCAATCGCCTCATATGCATGTGAAAGCTGGACAGTGAATAAGGAAGACCAGAGAAGAATTGACACCTTTCAATAATGGCGTTATTGAAGAATATTGAATATACCATGGAAGGCCAAAAGAACGAACAAATCTGTCTTGGGAGAAGTACAACCAGAATGCTCCTTAGAAGCCAGGATGGCAAAACTGTGTCTTACATATTTTGGACATGTTGTCAGGAGGGATCAGTCCCTGGAGAAGGACATCATGCTTGGTAAAGTACAGGGTCAGTGGAAAAGAGGAAGATCCTCAACAAGGTGGACTGACACAGTGGTTACAACAATGGGCTCAAGCATAACAACCGTTGTGAGGATGGTGCAGGACTGGGCAGTGTTTTGTTCTGTTGTACATAGGGTCGCTATGAGTCTGAACTGGCTCGATGGCACCTAACAACAGCAAAAACAAGAATGAAAGATGCTCTGTATCTTTTTAGCCTTTGGAAGAGTCATGGGAACCTTCCCTCTGCACTGTGCTGGGGAAAAGAATTCATCGTGCAGAAAATCAGTCAGATTACGGAAAATGAGGTGTAACTGTTGAGAGTGAGCATGGATGGATTTATCTGCCACACACGGTGAATAATTTGTTAAAGGAAAGCAGGGGACTACAGACCACCCAGATTATCTCTAACTTTCACCAAGACTTGGAGTGTCTGGTTTAGCTGCTTGCTCACTTTGTCAAATCTTGTCTCGAGGACAGATAGCGCCCAGACCATTCATCAGGGAGACGGCCATGGATCCGAGGGTTCTGCAAACACACACCTGCTTCTGGTGTCTGTGACACCAGCGTTTTTGTAAGTGATGTTACAGGATGAATTCAGTAAAGTCGTGGAAATCCACAACTCTGATTCATATTAGTTTTGACCCAGTCCTACTGCAGTTTCCTAATTTAGGAAGAAGTTTTTTTCTCTGGTGCTGTAAACCTTTCATACGCTCAGCTGTCAGCCGACAGTTGGAGGTGTCAGTCCACCCAGAGGCTCCTCGGGAGGAAGCCCTGGCGATCTACTTCTGAAAAATTGCCCATTGAAAACCCTGTGGAACACAGTTCTGCTCTGACACACACAGGGTCGCCATGAGTTGGAGTTAGCGCCACGGCACCTGGCCTAAGTTGGCCGACCAACGTGTCTGTGTTAAAGACATTTGCTTTTAAAGACGTGAATGAAGTACCAAGCTCACGCTAGCAGGCTTCAGTCTGGCATGATTCTATCAACGGGACTCTCATTCCTGGTAGTTCAGACAACTCCTGGTGAAATGAGGTAAAAGGCCACCCTGCCAAAGACCAGCAATATTTTTGAAAGAATTTATTTTATTATTAGTTTTTAAAATGACACTTCATCGTGTTTTTGGTGAAGGTTTACACAGCAGTTTAGGTTTCCATTCAACAATTTCTGCACAAGTCGTTCAGTGACATTGGTTACCCAAAAGAATGAATTTTAAGTGTTAGAATCATGACTGGGATTTTATCCTTGAAGTTAAACCCATCCTAATGACAGAAGTGGAAATAAATCCTGAAAGCCCCTCACGCACTGCCCAAGTGGCCCGCCTTCCATGAGGTTCCCATAGCCACTGGACATCTAGATTTCTGGGGCCAGTCCTCTCCTCTCCAAGGTTCCACTGGCCCTCAGGCGTCTAAGTCTCTGCCCTTAAGTATTAATAACTAATATTCTGGTTCAAAGCGGGAGAAAAGGGATGAGAGGTCCAGGGGCCTGGAGTTTGTTCACGCACCCATCTCCCTGGAGCTAAGCCAGTTAATGCTTCTGTTTATGTTCTTAAGCTGCTAAAAGAAGGCTCACTGCTTGGGGCTGCTTCATAATGGTGGGGACATTTCTCCCATTAGCCCCCTGATAAGCATCTCAGCTCTGACTAGCAGACAATGGTTACAGCCACCAACAGACAAAGAGACCATTCCCATGGAGACCTGACAGCAGCCCTGTCCATCAAGGCCGGCTCTCCACGACTCGTCAGGCCGCCTGTTAGCACAAGATAACACAGGCCTCCTGGGTGTTGTGAGCAAGAGGTGATGCCGACCGCCTTCGGTGACCTGAAAAATGTTATCTTTTGGCAACACTCACATCTTGGAGTGTCTTACTAAATTATAAAATAAAACCCAGCCCTCTAGGACTCTCTCCCCTGCCTAAGCTTTTCCCCCCTCCCAATTTTATTGCTCTGCTAAAGAAAGAGAAACTCATTAAGCGGCAGCTAAAGAGCAAGCAGCTCCGCTTTGTGTCCCAGGGCTGCTCCTGACGGCGCGCGGGTCACACGTAAGTGAAATGAAATGTCAGCTACCTTGCCACCTCTTTGCTAATAATACCTTTCGTCCCTTGCCATCAGAGATGCCCACTAAGCCAAATAACAATGAAACTGAAAATTGTAAACATACTCTTCGGGCACCCTTCCTCGGACTTGGTTTTGTAGCAGAGAGTGTTAGAGCCCCAGGGCCCTGAGAGAAAACTCCCCTTTGTTTGAGACCACCCAGAGTGCTTCCCAGAAGAAAAGCCTGGAGATCTACTGAAGATCAAAAACGAAACCAAGTCCAGTGACGTCGAGTCAGTTCCGACTCATAGCGACCCTATTGGACAGAGTAGAATTGCCCCACAGAGTTTCCAAGGAGCGCCTGGCAGATTCGAACTGCTGACCCTTTGGTGAGCAACTGTAGCACTTAACCACTACCCCGCCAGGGTTTCTTGGATCAGCCGCGGTAAACCCTATGCAGCGCAGTTCTACTGTGACACTCGTAGGTCACCACGAGTGGTGTCGGCTAGTTGGCAACTGCCTTTTTCTTCTGACGTGCTTACTATTATTGCGACATAATATTTGCATCTAAAAAAATTGCCCAAGACTTGAATACTGCCAAGCACAAAGGTCCGAATTTGTTAGCTGCCCTGATGCATGGTGACCCCATGTACAACTTAAAGAAATGCTGCCTGGTCCTGTGTCACCCCCATAATCTGTTGCAGATTGGATCATCATGACCCGTAGGGTTTTCATTGGTTGATTTTTGGAAGTAGGTTGCCAGGCCTTTCTTCCTGGCCCCTCTTATTTTGGAAGATCTGCTGAATTTCAGCATCAAAGCAACACACAAGCCTCCACGGACAGATGGGTGGTAGCTGTGCTTGAGGCATACTGGCTGTCAATCGAAATTGAACCCTGAGTCTCCCTCCCGGGAGGTGAGAGTTCTACCACTGAACCACCAATGTCCCTGGCACTGAGTAGATGCTTAATAAAAGTTTATTCAAGGAAGGAGGGAAAGAAGGAGACAGACACACACAGACACTACAATGTGGGATGGGCCATGCTGGAGGGTAGAACAATAGGAAGGAATGCGGGACTTTCTCTGGGCAGGCTGGCCCAATTTCACAGCCCTGGAGACACTTGGAGCCTCGAAGGGTAAATAAGATTCATTGAGATGAGAACAGGACAGTCCCACGAATGGAGCCAATATCGTTAGTGTCAACGAACCCAGCTATACAGCTTGAACGTCTTTTCCTATCTCAACGGTGCCAATGGCATCTGCAAGTTCCAGAAAATTGAGTCACCAAAAATGCGCCCGGGTTCCCCTGTTTACGTTCCCCGTGTAATGCGCCCGGGTTCCCCTGTTTACGTTCCCCGTGTAATGCGCCCGGGTTCCCCTGTTTACGTTCCCCGTGTAATGCGCCCGGGTTCCCCTGTTTAGGCTCCCCGTGTAATGCGCCCGGGTTCCCCTGTTTACGTTCCCCGTGTAATGCGCCCGGGTTCCCCTGTTTAGGCTCCCCGTGTAATGCGGCCGGGTTCCCCTGTTTAGGCTCCCCATGTAATGCGCCGGGGTTCCCCTGTTTACGTTCCCGTGTAATGCTCCTGGGTTCCCCTGTTTACGCTCCCTGTATAAGGCACTTCTATGAGTCTGCGTTCGGAACGACCTTTCTGTAGGGAAATGCTGCGTGGCGTGTATCACTCACTGCGCAGTGACACGAGTCAAAATGAAATATTCTCCACTGGCAAGCCTCTGTATCTACGGAAACCGATGCTCCTGACAAATAAGTCACCCAAACGGCACAGACGGCCACCACACCCTCCCCTTTATTGCTACAGAGAACCTGACACCCTCTTTCAAGCCACCAGGAGCAGCACACTTCTAGGGCACTTACAGATTGCATGGCGGTGAATACTAGGATGGACTGCCAGCCAGAGAGTACGTTCTCTGTTGCAATCTTTAAAAAACGGGACGAATTCTTCTCTTACAGGGACATTCTACCATAGGGTTATTATTTTTTTATTTTCATTGAAGGCAGGGGGATGGACTGAGTGATAAAACTGCTTCCTGCCGTCTTCCCCAGCCCTCCGACTCTTTAACTTGCATGTTGATGTGTGTCCCCAGATACCTCACAGGCCTTGACGTTGTTACAGAACAAGAACAAATACTACGGTGTGGAACGGGCTTTGCGTACAGTGACGAGATTTACAGGAGATTGAAACACACACACACACAGTCATTAATTGTGATTTATTGTCACACACTCACGTACTTCTTTTTCAAGACTGCTGCTAATTTGGGGTGGCTGCAAGTTGCCACTCTGTGTTTTTATTGGGAAGCAGGTGTGCCTTCCTCGGAGGGCGCTGGTGGTTCAGTGTAGATTCTCCCCTTCCATGCGGGAGACCCTGGTTCGATTCTGTGTACCTCACGCGCAGCCGCCACCTGTCAGGGGAGGCTTGCGTGTTGCTGTGACACTAAACAGGTTTCAGCAGGGCTTCTGGACTAGGATGGAATAGGAAGGAAAGCCTGTTGATCTGTTTCCAAAAATCGGCCTGTGGAAACCCCATGGAGCACGCCAGATCAGTATTTCTGGCAGCCTCGTGCCAATGGGAACGTGAAAGATTGCATCCAGACGGTGCCAATGTTCCGAGTTTCACACCCCCTTAGGAAATTTAGGAAGTGGGCACAGAGGACCGGAGAGCTAAATATGAGGCAGACACTTGTTGTTTT
Source organism: Elephas maximus indicus (assembly GCF_024166365.1). Taxonomy (NCBI): domain Eukaryota; kingdom Metazoa; phylum Chordata; class Mammalia; order Proboscidea; family Elephantidae; genus Elephas; species Elephas maximus. The sequence goes on from NC_064819.1 coordinate 233,353,426, forward strand.
CAATTAACAGAGTGCAGTTTGGATCCTGTCAACTATAAAAATGTGCTTTGTGTTGCTGAAGAAGAAAATGAAGCTAGACTCAAGAATATAAACTAAAAGTGTATTTGCTACAGCTTCAGCATTGGGAACAAACTTGTTAACTAGTGAAGACATTAAACAGTGTGTAAAAAGAAATCGCCCTCATGACCCCCAGGTTTTAAGTTTTTTTTTCCCTCATACATACCTGAAACTTGATTTGACATAATTTTTGCCTTTACACTTAAATCTTCCCGCTTAGGGTCTAATTTTGTCATTTTTTAAAAACCATAAGTTTCATTTCATGCTCTCTGAAGGAAAGCTAGAGCCTCCGTTGGCACATTTTCAGCTATTTCTCTCAAATCCATCAAAAGCATAAAATGGGTTGCTTCCAAGTTCTTCTTTTGGAGTGAGATACCAGCGGAGTACACACAAACCTTTCAATGCTTCAATCGCTCTGTCTCACTCTGTTCTTCTCAATCGTGGCCTACTTATTCCTTACAATGTCAGTAACAACAGAACTCCACATACAATGACCTATATATCACCACAAAGTGGCTCCTTAGACAGTATTTAGCCCAAGAGAAACGTGTTTTAAGCTGATGGCAATAAAGTGATTTTCAATAAGCAATTTCTAAACCCTCCCTTTTCCCCATAACTTCCATTCCACTAGGGTAGAATAGTGCCCTGGTGGCACAATGGTTAAGAGCTCGGCTGCTAACCACCATCTGCTCCCTGGAAACCCTATGGGGCAGTTGTATTCCGCCCTGTAGGATCACTATGAGTTGGAATAGACTCAACAGCAATGGGTTTGGTGTTCTTGGTATTTTAGAGTAAAATGGATTTTTCTATCTTCATGTTCAGTGATCGGAAAGCAGTTCAGATGCCAGCATGACTTCTTTCTGTCACTGAGCCATGTTCAATGATAGCACCACAATCTGGAATTTGCAAATCTATGACCAGTTTTCAGATAATGAATTAAGATGTCAATGCAATCACACCGAAGAACTTGGAAATGCACACAGATGTAAAGAAGGCAGCCCCAGCACTCGTGCTACAGAGTGAAGACAAGGCCTCCTCACCAGCTTTGGGCCGCAGTGCGACACAGGCTTTTGGAATCAGGCCAACCAAGAGTTGTGCATCATTTGACACTTTCAGTACGATGGGACTTCGGAGGAACTTACTGTTTTTCTCATAATCTAAGATCACCAAATTATATTTACAGAAGGGCCTATATAATGTCTATCATTAAAATTTCTTTAGATGTTTAAAAATATAGTTTCACGTTTTTTTACACTAAGCGAAATCTACATGGAGAATTAAAAAAATCATGCCAAAATTATTATTATTTCTAAGAGAGATGCTAATGGTAATTAATTAATTATTAGTGAATTATAAACATAGAAGTTTGCTAACGACAAAGAAATAACATTGCTTATCATGGGGCAAACGTGAAAAGGAGTGTATATATATATGTATTTACAGGAGCCCTGGTGGCGCAGTGGTTGAAGAGCTCGGCTGCTGACCAAAAGTTCTGTGGCTCGAACCCGCCAGCCGCTCCTCAGGAGAAAGGTGTGGCAGTCTGTTTCTGTAAAGATTACAGCATTGGAAACCCTATGAGACAGTTCTACTCTGTCCTATAGGGTCACTATGAGTCAGAACCAACTCAACAGCAAGGCTTTGGTTTTTTCAGTTTAAAGAAATCTTATCCAGAAAGGAGTTGCCTTTCCTCATTTACATACTGTCCTGAAGTATAGTTCACAAGCGTCCCGCGAATCTTGCAGATACCGTATTAAGGAAGTCAATTTTTCAAACACCATGCATTTATGAGGTTGAGAGTGCTCTTCAATACGACAAGTATTTTGGATGGACAATCTTGGACTATCAGACCATTATGTCCTCTACAGTGTGCCAGTTATAAAGGCCATATGGCTCCCAGAATAGCAGCTTCAAGAATAAATTACCCAATGGCACACAAAAATTGGCATGCTAACACCAATGAATACACTGAGATGGGAAAGTTCTCAGTCTTCTTGGGGTGGCTCTTTTCTTAGGGAATTGTCTAAGGAATTTTGCACTGAAAGCACTTGTCAGTTCAAAGGAAAGCTGCACACTGGCTGAATATTTTTAGATTGTGAAAATGTACAATGGAATCACAGAAGGCTGTCACTATAAAAATGAAAGCAAGCCCCAGCCTTGGCATGATACTTTGCAATAAACAATAATACATGGAATAAGAATTTAAAACCCGATTGGAAACCAAGTGCAGCACAAACCCAGCTCTTTCACAGCCCCACTCCACATTACCCCACAACCTTCAATGCCAGCTTAAAGAAACACGCATTCTTGACCATGGTTTGCCTTTTTTATTAAAGAGGTTCTTGCAGATCAATAGAACTGCTATGTATCTATATAAATCTGAGTAGCAGATCCATTCTCATAAAATTTATCAGCTTGCTTTTCAGCTAAGAAGCAGAATTGAAAAATATTTCAGGGAGTGTTTGAGACAGGAAGATTAAATATTTTCTTATGTGTACCATGAATAAAAGCGCTAAGCCGGGCACCAAGGACCTTTTGGTTTCCTGTACCAAGATGAGAAAGGTCATGGGTACAGGCCACAGTGTACCCTGGACCTGCTGGGGTCAGCACCCTGACACTTAGAGTCTCCTGCTGCCCCTTAAGAGGTGGACATGGAACACTCTGCATATCCAGCAGAGCAAGTGGCAGGGGCCTGGAGCAGAGATGTTGGCAGGTAACCTGAGGGTATGTGAGTGTGTGTGTGTATGTGTCTCCTTGTGTCTCATATGGGTGCAATATGCACACTTATATGGAGACATGTCTTTATTAGCTGTCATTGAGTTGGCCCCCAACTCAAGGTGACCTCACGCACAACAGAACGAAACACTGCCTGGCCCTGCGCCATCTCCACGATCGGCTACAGATTGGACTGTTGTGATCCATAAGGTTTTCACTGGCTGATTTTCAGAAGTATATTGCCAGGCCTTTCTTCCTAGTCTGTCTTAGTCTGGAAGCTCAACTGGAAACCTGTTCAGTATCATAGCGATGTGACAGCCTCCACTGACATACAGGGGGTGGCTGTACATGAGGTGCACTGGCAGGGAATTAAGCCCCGGTCTCTCGAGTGGAAGGTGAAGAAGATTCAACAGCTGAGCCACCACAGCTGGTCCAAATGTCTGCATAAGGAGCACAAGCCAAATGGCAGCTGGCGGCCCCTGTACCAGAATAGCTGCCTCTGTGCCCTCCTGCCGGGTCTGGGAGTGGTGGTGGGTTCCATGCAGCTCCATGCCTGCTCTTACCTCCTCAACTGCTTCGCTCGCAGTCCTTTCCCAGCCCCAAGGCTCAGACAACTCCCCGGCTGTGGTCTGCTGCTTGGCCACTCAGTAAGAAAAGGTCCCTGGATCAGCTATAAGGGGGCTGCAGTGTGCGCCTCCCTGCCTGCACCGGAGGCTCATGCTGCCTACACCCCCGTTCTGGACCTATGCTGCCAGGGTCCCAGGTCCGAGCCAGCCTGTACACTCCACAGCGAGATGGGAAGGACGGGTCTTCCTACAGTCTGGCTCTCATCACAGGCTGTATGGTTTATCATGAGGGTGCGGCTGGGTGGTGGGGAAGAACCACCGTATGGGAGCGAGGGAGGAAAGCAGCAAAGACGACTTGGCGGGAATGTGTGAGGTCCAGAACAAATGCCATTTGAAATACATCATCTCTTCTCGGGAAATGGTCTCTGAAGGGTCTAGGTTTCAGTAGCACCAAGTATAGCAAATTAATAGAGGAACTTATGGAATGTTTAATCTTCAGAATGGTTTAAGATCCCTTAAAACAAATGAACGAACGAAAGAAGGAACGAACGAACAAAGGAACGAATGAACAAAGGAACGAAAGAAGGAACGAATGAATGAACGAACGAATGAATAACAAACCACACAGAGAAACTTCTCAGCCGCACACGAGAATACGAGGACGGGCCACATGGTCATCTGACGATGCCTACACAATTCTAGCACTGAACAAAACCGTTCTTCTGGCATTGGATCAACATCCACTGCTTCCCTGTAACTGATTTACTGTGCAGATCAACACGTTAACCTGTAAGCATTAACATAAACCATGCCAGCTTGGCCAGGAGGCTTGTAAGCTCTAGTTTCCTTGTGAGGCCAGATTCATTACCTCTGTTTTGCTGACGAGGTCACGGAGATACTTAGTTTTGGAGCTCTGGGCGCCGTGCCGATGGGCACGGAGGAAGACGTAAACACACTGGCTGTCTGAGAAAGCATAGTGTGGTGTGACCTCATGGCCTAGGAACACATTTATTCATTTGTTTTTCCATCCGTCTGTCCATCCATTCATCCGTCCTTCCACCCATCCATCTGACACATGCTTACTAAGTATCAGCTTTGCATCAGTCTTAGAAGAAATACAACCAGGATGCTCCTTGGAAGCAAGGATGGTGAGACTTCGGCTCACTTGCTTTGGACACATCATTAGGAAAAACCAATCGCTAGAAAAGGACGCTATGTTTGGTAAAGTACAGGGTCAGTGAAAACACGGGAAATCCTCAATCACATGGATGGATACAATGGCCATGACAATGGACTCAAACATACCAGCAATCATGAAGGTGGCTCAGGACGAGGTAATGTTTTATTCTCTTATACCTAAGGTCACTACAAAGCTGGAGCCTACTCGACAGCAGCTAACAATGCAATATGCATCAGCCTGGTGTCCCTGGGCAGTGCAAAAGGTTAACACACTCAGCTGCTAACCAAAAGGTCAGAGGTACGAGTCCACCCAGAGACACCTTGGAGGAGAGGCCTGGCGATCTACTTCAAGAAATCAGCCGTTGAAAACGCTCTGACACACATGAGGTTGCCATGAGTTGGGTCGGCTCAACGGGAGCTGGTGACCGGTTAACGCATTAGCCTCTGAGTTATATGGAAGACAGAATGATGAAACCGGCCTATGCATCGTCCCTACTCAGCCTCCTGTCTACTGGACTTGAACATTTCAGGACTTCAGCTTTATTCTGGCAGTGAGTTAGGCTCCTTTGGAAACTGCATCACCTTCTCCAGTTGCCTAAATAACACCAGAAGGCAGGACACTAGGTGAGCCTGGGTATTGAGGTGTGTCTAGTTGATTTGTGTAAACCTGCTGAGGCTCCTGGGGGGCGGCCCTGGAGGCATGATTAGAGGGGCACTTCTGTACAACACCCCCTCACATGTGTATTCCTCACCCACCTGCCCTGGCCCCACCCTCCCTCTTCCTCTCCTGTCTCTGGCTTGAGCCGCCTTTCATTAGAAGAAAGGCCATTGAACATTTATATATGTATTCTAAAAAAGGAAATGAAGCATCTAGCAATTCATTAGCATATCAACCAGGGCTAACTGAATACAGGACAGTGATTAGCCACTACCTGGGAAGGTCCAGGGATCTGGTCAGGTAGAATTAGAAGCCAAGATGGGACTATTGCTGGAAACCAGGTGGGCACAGGTAAGAAAGGACAGGAACTGGCTGGGGTTGGGGCTGCAGGGGGCCGGGAAACTCTTGGACAAAGGGTGTCTTAGTGTTCCAGGGCTGCCTTAAGAGAGTACCTCATAGTAGGTGGCTTTAAAGAACAGAAATGTGTTGTCTCACAGTTCTGGAGACTAGAAGTCCAAATCAGGGTGTGGGCCATGGGGTTCCTACTGAGGGCTTCAAGAGAGGGGAGTGGTTCCATGCCTCTCTCCAGCTCCTGGTGATGGCCAAAATCTTTGATGTTCCTGGCTGCATCTGCATGTGGTATTTTCCGCCATGTGGCTGTGTCTCCCTGCCTGTTCTTTTTTTAAGAAAACCACTCAGAAGGGAGTAGGACCCACCCTACTCTGGTATGACTTTGTTAACTGATAACATCTTCAAAGACCCGATTTCCAAACAAGGTCACATTCACAGATACAGGGGCTAGGACTTCAATCTATCTTTTTTGGGGACACCATTCAACCCATAACAAGTGGCAGCACGGAGGAAGGTCAGGGCTTTGAGGAGGAAGCCCCAGCAGAACCGGCTGGGCTGGGAGCAGGGGCCACCTATGGCCTGGCCAGCCGCCAAGGGGCAGTTGCTTTGTGCTCAGTGCTTCCCAATGGGTAAATCGAGAAGGGAAACGTGGTCATTGCAGCGAAAAAGGATAAATGCCAAACAAATGAGATGTCGAGTCACCCAGCTCTTGGAAGCTAATTTAAAGCTGCAATTGTTAATAAAAAAGAAAACCTCCCCGAGAGAGAAGACATTTACGGAGTGACATCAGGCAGATGGGCACCTCCCATTCTTCACTCTTCCTGCTATCGTAGGAGGAGCCTGAGGAGGAGACAAGTGGTGAGACAGAGGTGGGAGAGAGAGACAAAGAGCCAGTCAAGGAAAGGGAAAAGAAGAAATGGGGAGGAGAGAGAAGAGATGGGCGAAGTGGACAGGCACAAGCTGTTGAAAGTTCAACTCTTCACAACGTCTCCCTGGGGCCAGGTGTGGGGGGCACGTGAGGGCAGGACACTGCTGTGACCCCCCGCCCCAGGTGTGCAGGGTGGCTAAGAGCTCCTGCTGCTACCTGAAAGTTGTCAGTTCAAACTCACCAGCTGCTCCTTGGAAGCCCCAGGGAGCAGTTCCACTCTGTCCTGTAGGGCTGCTATGAGTTGGAATAGGCTCGACGGCAACGGGTTTTTGGTTCCTGTGTGCAGAGCAGAGCTGCTCCGCAGGATTTTCAGACAGTGACCTTTGGAAGCAGCTCACCAGACCGTCTTCTGAGGTGCCTCTGAGTGGGTTCGAACTGCCAACCTTGTAGCTGTGTCAAGTGCTTTACTGTCTGCAGCACCCAGGGACTCCCACTGGTGTGATTTTAATTCCCACTCTGTTTCTGTGCTCCTGATGGTTCTCCAGAGAGGACACTGCTGATTTTGTTTTGAAATGCAGTGAAAGTGGGTAGAGACCAAGACTGAGGTCTGGATCTCCAGGTACGACTAGCTTAAGAGGATCTTCCCAACCATCATCTCCCAAGATGTTGCCGCTTTGTACCCTGGGGCCCCTTCTCCACGTGGCTGGGATGAGCAGACCCGGCGTGCTCCGTGTTTCGCTTGTCAAAGGAAGCACTGGTCTCGTTCATCTCTGATGTTCTACCTTTATAGCTAATGCCTCAGATCCTGTTTAAATGGACCAGAGGCCCATACAAGTGGGCTTGAGTTAGCCTTGGCAGCCACCTAGGGCTTCTGCAGCAACTCACCGAAGTGCAAACTGCCACTCAGGCTTTCCTCCAACCTCCTGCGGAAACAAGTCACTGAGTGCTAAAGTATTATTTAGGAGACCAGCTCTGTAATTATTAACATCTGTCCTTTCAGTGGAGACATGTTCTAAAGAATACAGAAAGTCAGGTAATCTGGGTTTTATTCCTCTGTTAAGTTGTGATCTACTCAGTACATCAATCATCACTACTTCATGTAGTGTGAATGATGTTTTCTTTTTCTTTACTTTTTTTTTTTTTTTAATGGAGTAAGGTAATCTTTTCCTAATGAAGCTCAAGGCTCACATGGCGTGAAAGACAAATTACTCTGGATGGTGGTCTCTGTGGATGGGGACAGCCACTGAGCGGTGTGGGGAGAGCCCTCGGTTGCCAAAAACGGTATTAGGCACAGGCTGTAAGTGAATGGGTTTCAGTTTTAAATAAGACTCTTATCATTCACAGGAAATTAAAATCATTTTGGAAAGGAGCTAGGCCTGTGAAGAATTTATTGTCTTCTTTCTCAACAGAGCTGACAGCTTCTCTGAGGAAATGACATCGGGCCTGTCCTTTGACAGAGCGACAGGAACAGCCGCACCACCAGTTTCTTACCTCCAGCCTGGAGCAGCGTGCCCTATACGTGAGCACGTGATAAACATGACTCGATGGAATGAACAGCTTGGCGGCTGACTACAGGGCAGGGAAGCTGGTGGGAAAACTGAGAAAGAGCATGGCTAGTAACTCAATCAAAGGACGCCTGGGAATGACGTGAGGAAGTAGCAGTATACAATGAAGGCCTACTAAGTGCCAGTAAGGGCTTATTGGATTCCCACCGTAAGCATTCACATAGGTAGGCTTATCCGTGGACATAGAGACTCAGAGAGATGAAGACTTCAAGGTCAAAAAGCTAGTAAGTGATTTAGCTTACACTCAAATCCAGGTTTTGAATGGCATAATAATAATAACTTCATCATCACCATCAATGACAATGATTATAGTTATGGGTTGATTTGTGTCCCCCAAAAAGGCATACTGAAGGAAGTGCTAACTCCTGGTACCTGTGAATGTGGCCTTATTTAGAAATAAGGTGGTCGCAGATGTAATTAGCTATAACATGAGGTTATACTGTAGCAGTCTGGGCCCTAATCTAACGTGATTGGCATCCTTATAAAAAAGGAGAAGAGACACAGAGGGAAGATGGGAAGAAGCCATGTGAAGACAGAAGCAGAGATTGGAATGATGCTGCCACAAGCCAAGGAACCCCTGGGACCACCAAAGGAAGAGGCAAGGAAGGAACTTCACCTAGAGCCTTTGGAGACAGTATGGCCCTGCCGAAGCCTTGATTTCGAACTTCTAGTCTCCTGAATGTAAGAAAATAAACTTCTCTTGTTTTAAGGCGCTCAGTTTGTGGTACTTTGTGATGGCAGCCCCGGGAACCCAGTGACATTCATTGAGCAATGACTACGTGCAAGTATTCTGCTGAGCCCTTTACGTTAATTAAGCTACTTATTCCTCAAACAACCATGTGCAAAACCAAAACCAAACCCAGTGCCACTGGGCCAATTCCGACTAGGCAATGTTATTCTCTCCAGCTAAGGGAATGTTTTAACTCCTCTGTCCTGACAGCCAGCCTCATTGAATCCTTCAAAAATGCTGCGTCCCCTCTGATCTGAGCCACAGCCACCTCCTGCCCCAGTTACTGCAAAAGTCCAACAGATCTCCCACGTCCACTCTTGCCCTGGACAGTCTATTCCCAATACAGCAGCCACAGCCAAACATACACACACACGCACACACACACACACACACACACGTTGCTGACGAGTCGATTCTTAATCATAGCCACCCAGTAGGAGAGTGGTATATTTCAAACGCTAAGTCTGATCACGCTACTTCTGCTCAAACTCTCCTGTGGTTCCTCATTTCACTCAGCGTAAAAGCCAAATGTCTTACAAAGTCTCCACCCATTTCCTCTCTGATCTCATTGCCCAACATTTACCTCCATTGTCCACCTCAGCAACACTGGCCTTCTGCTTGTTCTAGAACATTCCAAGGGCTCCGGTCCAGCGCTTCTCTCTGCTGGAATGCCATTCGTATAAGATGTCCACTCAACTACCCCCCTCCCTGTCAAGTCTTTGCTCACTTCCTCTGTCTTTGCTCAGATCGCACCTTCTCAATGAGGTTCACCCCATCACTCTATTTTATGCTAAAACTTCCCTCTCCTCAGGCACTGCTGTCCCCCTTACCACACTGCATGTTTCTTTTTCATAGTGACTGCCATGCTCTAACACAGGCTTCAACACACTACTTTATAAATAAAGTTTTACTGGCACACAGTGGTGCCCATTCATGCATGTGTCCTTACAGCTGTTTCATACTACAAGGGCAGAGTAGAGTCCCTGCAACAGGGACCGCATGGCCCTAAAAGTCTAAGATATTTACTCTCTGGCCTTTTCCAGAAAAAGTGTGCTGACCCTACACTAGTGTACTGGATACTTGAGTAATTTATTGGGCTTAGTTTTCTTGCTCTGTTTCCCCCTGTTAGAATGTCAGAGCTTGGAGGTGGGGATCTTTGTTTCTTTTGATGGGTCCCAAATACCTAGACTGGCACCTGGCACCAAAATGGTGCTCAGTGCACACTTGTTGAATCAAACGTGTGAATGAGGCCCGGAGTTGGTAAATGACTTGCTCAAAGTCACTCTAGTGACTAGCTAGCCAGCTCTGTTAGGTGTGGTTGAGTCGGTTCCGACTCATAGTAACCCTATGTATAACAGAATGAAACACTGCCTGGTCCTACGCCATCCTCACAATTGTTGCTATGTTTGAGCCCATTGTTGCAACCACTGTGTCAATCCATCTCCTTGACAGTCTTTCTCTCTTTCACTGACCTTCTACGGCCAGCTCTAGGAGTCCAAATTTAAACCCAGGTGTGATGGTTAATGCTGTGTGTCAGCTTGTCTAAGCTATGATTCCCAGTGATTTGGCAGACCCTATGTAATCTGATGATGTGATCTGATGTGGGCAGCCAATCAGTTGAAAGGGGAGTATCCTTGGGGATGTGGCCTGCCTCCAGAATATAAATGGATGTTCTGGCAAAGCTCGCTCTCTCTTTTGACCCTGCACTCTTCTCATTGCCTGACCTCTGGTTCTTGGAACATTAGCCTCCAGCAGTCTCTGGCCAGCTGCCTGACCTGCAAATTTTGGGTTCGTCAGCCCCTGCAACCATGTGAGTCAGCAGAGGTCTTCAGCCTGTTGTCTGACCCATGGATTTGGGACTTGCCAGCCCCCCACAATGGCAGAAGCCATTTTCTCAAGGTAAATTTCTCACTCTATGTATATGGTTCACTGGTTTAGTTGCTCTAGAGAGCCCAGACTAAGACACCAGGCTGAGTGGCAGAGACAGACCATTCTGGTATTTCCCACTGCCTCCAAAGAGACACACATTATATATTGGCCATAAAACAATTGGATAGGACAAAACATGTGTGTCCTATCAGATGCTAATTGAAAGGTTAGATGTTCAAGTGCACCCAGAGGTGCCTTGGAAGAAAGGCCTGGCAATCTACTTCTGAAAGATCAGCCCTTGAAAACCCTATGGAGTTCGGTTCTCTTCTGACACATATGGGGTGATCACAAGTTGAGACCAGCTCCACGGCAACTGGTTTGTCAGCTTGTAATCTTATTAACACCAGCGTGAAAGAATTCCCTGTGCCTCTGACTATAAGACAGTCGAGTCCTGGGAACTCTGAGCTCTTAGTGTCTGAGGGCAGTAAGGGAAGGCTTCGCGTGATCTGGCCGAGGGTTTGGGCTAGTTCTTGTTTTCAATGGCATATCTGCTCGGATGGGTATACACTGTCATACCCAACCGTGACCCCACCCTGCCTGTCCTTCCTCTTAGAAGACACCCCATCCACAGGGCTAGCAGGCAGCTGCAGGGCAGGACTGAAGGCTTTGGAGAGAGGTCGGATGTGAGACTTGGAGTTGGAAGTCATCTCTACTGGAGAAGTACCCCAGCTAAAGCTTTTGGATGAGGTCGCCAAGGAAGAGAAGAAAGGAAGACACAGGGAAGAATTTTGGGGTGACACGGAGCCAAGGAAGGAGTAGGAGGTGCGGTTAAGTTTACACTGAGCAGACTTTCCATAACCTGGCCTAGAGCCAAGACAGAACTTTGTGTACCTAAAGTTCAGGCAACTGCTTTTTGATGGCCCGTAATGACTTCAGGAGCTTATGTCATTGATTTACCCTCTGAATTAAAGTGTATAAATTTACCTTCCTACAAACCGGTTTGAGAGTGGGATCTGTGGCTTATAAGATGGAAGAGAAAAGGAATTAATATTTGCTAAAAAAACTCTCTAGGCTCTAGGCTGTGGGCTAAGGGTTACACGTCCATTGTTTCCTTTAATTATCATAACAATCCTGCAAGGCACACATTTTTACAGACGAGGAAACTAATTTTACAGACGAAGAAACTAAGGTTAAGTAACTTTCACAATGTTTTGGAAATCTGGGCTATTTACTTATCTCTCTTCCCCTCTGCCACCACCTGTCTGGCAGTTTGTGGTCTGTCATACTGCTGTGATGCTGCTATGCCACCAGTATTTCAAATACCAGCAAGGTTACCCACAGTGGGCAGGTTTCAGTAGAGCTTCGAGACTAAGATAGACTAGGAAGAAAGGCCTGGTGATCTGCTTCAGAAAATCAGCCAGTGAAAACCCCGTGGATCACAACAGTCTGATCCACAACCGATCGCCGGGATGGTGCAGGACCAGGCAGTTGTGCCTGGGGTCGCTATGAGTTGGGGGCTAACTTGATCAATGGCAGTTAACAACAATAACAAACAAGCTAGACAAACAGTGTGTTTGGAGCAGTCTCTGCCAATCCGTGTAATCAATGCAGGCAGGAAAAGCAGGTGATGCAAGCCAAAAGTCTTTACTTGGCACTTGAACTAAACCACTTGGAGCAGCTCTGAAAACGCTATTTTTATAGGGGAAAATTTTTTTTTTTTTGAGGAGAAAAGAGCAACTTCATACCAGAAAGTGTATTCATCTATATTCATATCTGTGTTTCTATATGGTTTGATTTTTGCTTTTCAACTCCGATGTTGGCTCTTTGCTCCCCGAAATCAAAACACTGGGTACTATTTTGGGGCTCACAGACCGCAAAGTGAGAACAGTAGCTCTTCTTAGTAAGTTATTATCTTCTTCCACCGGTAGGTGTCACTGTTCATTTATCACAAATCTTACGGGAAAGCCAAGGCAATTACCTCGGCTAAAATAACAAGCATGTTTTCTGAAAATAAAATAACCAGTAAGTACTGGGAAAGGATTATTTTCTTTCACAGGTGTCTCCAAATCAAAGCTGAAGTGTGAACAACAACTCGCTCTTTGCATGGCCTCCCACATGGTATGTGCTTCTAGAGCTTCGGCACCGTTGTAGGAATTCCCTCTACACCAAGCTTGTGCTCAGCCCTCACTGCCCGACCCCATAAACATTTAGCGGCTGACTATGCTGATAAAGTAGATGGACATTTTCACAGACAGAAAATGGAGCTTTCTAGGACAACATAAACCAGAGAACAATGTCTATGCTGCCTACGTAGGAACACAATTCACACATCACAGCGGCTTAGAAAGCAGATATTAAAAAAAAAAAATTAAAGCGGTCTCTAAAAACATGTACGCTAAATGCAAACACACCTTTTACATCAAGGATACAGTATGATAAATATATTTATAATGAAAATAATAACAATTTTTTTAAAACTGAGCATAATGGGCTAGAAAGGAGCCCTGGTGGCACTGGGCAGTTAACCAAAAGGTTGGTGGTTCAAATCCACCAGTCGCTCCCTGGGAGGAAAGACCTGGAGACCTGCTTCCATAAAGATTACAGCCAAGGAAACCCAATGGGGCAGATCTGCTCTATTCTGCGGGGTTGCTATGAGTCAGAATCGACTTGATGGCACACAACAACAACAACAACGTGCTAGACATGGAGTTATCTGTCTTATATACATTATCTCGCTTGATCCCCCTAACAGGCATTTGAGGTTGCTGTTGTTGTTATCGTTAGGTGCCATTGAGTTGGCTCCAACTCATAGTGATCCCATGTACAACAGAATGAAATACTGCCCGGTCCTGCGCCATCCTCACAATCATTACTATGCTTGAGCCCATTGTTGTAGCCTCTGTGGCAATCCATATCACGGACGACCTCCTCTTTTTCTCTGACCCTCTACTGTACCAAGCATAAAGTCTTTCTCCAGCAACTGGTCCTTCTGATGACATGCCCAAAGTATGTCAGACAAAGTCTTACCATCCTTACAAACAAGGAAACAAAGGCTTTCAGAGGACAAGTGACGTCCCCGGGCCACACTGAGTTATGATTGTACCAGATAATTTTGACTCCAGAATCTGAGTTCTTAATCAATGTACGAGGTGGCCTTTCTTCTGGCTTGCAGGAAAAAGAATTACATTCTGTTTGTGTCAAAAATGATTTTGATCAACAGATCTGAGTTCAAATTCTGACTTTTCCACTTACAAGTCATAGTGGTCTTGAGCAATTTACTTACTGTATCTGAATTTACTCTACTGGAAAATAAGAATATTGATATCTACTCGTGGGATCGTGAGCTCTGGTGGTGCAGTGGTTAAAAGTTTGGCTGCTAACCAAAAGACAAGCAGTTCAAATCCACCAGCGACTCCTTGGAAAGCCTATGGGGTAGTTCTACTCTGTCCTACAGGGTCACTATGTGTTGGAATCGACTTGATGGAACACAGCAAACAACAATGTGGGATTGTTGTAAGGATTAGAAATAAGTGTTTAGTAAAGTTCCTAACAGTGCCAGCACATAAAAGACACTTGGTAAATTAAAACAAAAACATTTTAAAAATAATAATAATAATGTGTGTGCAGTAAAATATCCTCCTCCCGAATGTGTAGAGAGAAGTCAGGGGATAGTGTTAAGCAGTTTTCAAAAGTGTAAGGGGCTGAGGTAGCCTCATCTTCCGCTCTGTTGTTGTTAGGTGCCGGGAGTCAGGTCCGATTCACAGTGACCCCATGTACAACAGAACGAAACACTGCCCGGTCCTGCACCATCCTCACAATCTTTATGTTTGAGCCTGTTGTTGTAGCCACTGTGCCAATTCATCTCATTGAGGGTCTTCCTCTTTTTTGCTGACCCTCTACTTTACCAAGCATGATGTCCTTCTCCAGGGACTGGTCCCTCCTGATAACAGATCCAAAGTATGTGAGAAGAGGTCTTGCCATCCTTGCTTCTAAGGAGCATGCTGGTTGTGCTTCTTCCAAGACAGATTTGTTCCTTCTTTTGGCAGTCCACGGTATAGTCAATAGTCTTCACCAACACCGTAATTTAAAGACATCAGTTCTTCTTCGGTCTTCCTTATTCATTGTCCAGCTTTCACATGCATGTGAGGCGACTGAAAACAGCATGGCTTGGGTCAGGCACACTTTAGTCCTTAAACAGACATCTTTGCTTTTTAACACTTTAAAAAGGTCTTTTGCAGTAGATTTGGCCAATGCAATGGATCGTTTGATTTCTTGACTGTGCTTCCATGGGTGTTGATTGTAGATCCAAGTGAAATGAAACCTTCTGCTATCTGCCTGAAATGAACCCTTGCTGACCCCAGATCCAGGAAAGGTCCTCAGCTTGAGCTTCTGGACTTTTAAAGCCTAGAATTTCCTGTTTTCCCAACTTCTTCCATGTTTGACCAGACCATGGGCTTAGGTTTCTGCCTCAGTTTCCCTGACTTACAATCTGTTGTTGTTATTAGGTGCCCTAGAGTGGATTCTGACTCATGCGGACCCCATGTGACAGAGTAGAATTGCCCATAGGGTTTTCTAGGCTGTAATCTTTATGGGATCAGATCACGAGGTCTTTCTTCCACGGAGCTGCTGGGTACACTTGAACTGCTTACACCTCGTTTAGCAGCTGAGCACTTAACTGTTGTACCACCAGGATTAGTTCTCTATTAACACAGTAATCTAGTCATTTATTCATTCCAGGGTAGTACAAATGGTTAACATGCTTGGCTGCCAAGCAAAAGGTTGGTGATTTGAGTCCACGCAGAGGCATCTTGGATGAAAGGACTGGTTGGTGATCTACTTCCAAAAAGTCAGCCATTGAAAACCCTGTGGGGCACAGTTCTACTCCGACATGCATGGGGTCACCATGAGTCAGACTTGACTTGAGGGCAACTGGAATTGGAATCATTTGTTCACCAGTGGGTACTTAGTGACTATTACACCCCAGGCATTGTGCGCCACATTGGTGAGTAAACTAGTGCAGAATCTGCTGACATGGAGCACAGAGGAAATGAGACAACCATTAAACCAATGCTCACACCAACACATGCATAACTGCAAATATCTCCAAAAGCAAGGATACAGTGCTATAGTCTTACATATTTAAGGCACCTAGCCAGGGTAAAGGAGCTCTGGTGGTGCAGTGGTTAAGTGCATGGGTGCTAACTAAAAGGTGGGTGGTTTGAACCCACCAGCTGCTCTGTGGGAGAAAGATGTGGCATTCTGCTTCTGTAAAGATTAAAAAAAAAAAAAAAAAGATTACAGCCTTGGAAACCCTATGGGGCAGTTCTACTCTGTGCTATAGGGCTGCTATGAGTTAGAATTGACATGACAGCAATGGGTGGCCAAGATGAAGAGGTCAAGAAGGGCTTCCTGGAAGGACTCTGGAGGAAAGGAAGTCTGAGCCAGGAGCAGGTATCACCTCAGGAAAGTGGACTATGCTGGGGTGGTGCTTGGTGGAGGAGAATGTTCAGAGCAGGACTCAAAGGCCCTGGGGAGGGAGCAAGCGTTAAGCATTTGAGGAATTGAAAGAAGGAAGTGCTGCTGGAGAGCAGAGAGCGAGTGGAAGATGGTGGTAGGTGGAACCTCAGACAGGAGTCGGACCTGCTCTGATTAGAAGCTACCCGGCACCTTGGTGGGCTGCTGACAGCTGGGGACAGGAGTGGGTGCAGGAGTGGTAGACAATGGTGACAACACCAGTTTGTGTCCTGAAGCCCTGTTATGAGGGCTTTAAGACACCTGACGTCTTAGGCAAAAGAGAGATGGAACAAAGAGATGGCCAAATGGCCATCACTTGGAAAACATGGGTGGGTTAGCAAAATTAGACAAAATTCGTGGACTGGAGAGGAACAGACCACCAAGGTGAGTGATGAGGGAAGAAACCTGGAATGGCAAGTGACTTTAACACTGTACTAAACCAAAAACATGATTACCATTTGTCATGGATTGAATTGTGGTCCCCAATTTTGCATCAATTTGGCTAGGCCATGATTCCCAGTATTGTGTGACTGTCTACCATTTTGTCATCTGATGTGATTTTCCTATGTGTTGTAAATCCTATCTCTATGATGTTAATGAGACAGGATTATTAGCAGTTATGTTAATGAGGTAGGACTCAATCTACAAGATTATATTGTGTTGTAGGACAATCTATTTTGAGATATAAAAGAGAGAAGTGAGCAGAGAGACAGGGGGACCTCACTGCACCAAGAAAGCGGGGCCAGGAGCAGAGCACATCCTTTGGATCCGGGATCCCTGTGCTGAGAAGCTCCTTGACTGGGAAAGATTGATGACAAGGACCTTACCCCAGAGCCAATGAGAGAAAAAGCCTTCCCCTGGAGCTGGTGCTCTAAATTCGGACTTCTAGCCTAGACTGTGAGAGAATAAATTTCTCTTTGTTAAAGCCATCCACTTGTGGTATTTCTATTATTGCGGCATTAAATAACTAAGACACCATTGTTGGGCACTCGCTCACATTTCTTAGACTTCACAGTATCTCTAAAAGGTAGTGGCAGAACTACCTCTACTTGTGGAGGGGATAGTTCTGGAAAGTTCTAAAGTCCCTTTGTTTACATATTTAATGTGACAATATACAAGTTACCACAAATGCCAATTGTTAGAAACAGGCAGAGTTGATGGGCTTTTGACACGATGACTAGAATTAGTTTTTTTATTTTTATTTTTTTAAAATTAGTACCCTAATTTTACAAATAAAGAAACTGAAGCTCAGAGAGATTAAGTGACATGTGCAGACAGAATTTGACCTCTGATTTGCCTGACCTTACGTTTTTCACTTTGCCATACTAAGTGATGTGCTATAGTATTTGTGATTTACCTCAACTCCATAGATTTTGTTTCCCTGGAATTTCTATTCCTTGCTCACTTTAAGGAGCCCTTGTAGTACACTGGTTAAATGCTTGGCTGTTAACAGGAGGGTCAGTGGTTCAAATCCACCAGCTGGTCTGTGGGAGAAAGATGTGGCAGTCCTCTTCCGTACAGATTACAGCCTTGGAAACTCTTTAGGGCAGTTCTACTCTGTCCCATACGGTTGCTATGAGTTGGAATCGACTAATTGCAACATGTTTGGTTTTGGTCTTGGCTCACTTTAATTTTGTACCTGAACCATTGAAGACAGTGAGGACAGAAGGCCAGTGACTGGGAAAGAAAGTAAGTGGGGAAAGGACAGTTCTCTTTTCCTTACTCCTTTGGGTGGTGACAGTAAGAAGTAACTTGAGGTCCATCTGGGTGAGCCCTTAACATCCAGGCAAATCTGGGGTCACTGTGGGTTCCCATAAGCCATAACAGGGAATAGTAAAGGCATTATGCATTGTTGTTTTGTTTGGATATGTGACCCCAATACCCCCCAGCATGTTTTCTCCTTTTTCAAAATGGGTAACTGAGAGCTTAACATAACTAAGGCCATGATAAACCTATAAGTTGTTCTTCCTCTGCCTGCCTCCTTTACATACCTTTGTTAATGACTTTGTTTTGACCAAATGTTAACGACTTTGTTCTTTGTTTTACCTAATAAAGAAATGTCTGGCAGGGGATTACAAAGACACTTCTAACCCTTGTAAGATTCTATATAAGCTCTAATGTAAAACTGCTCTTTGGGACTCCATAGAGACAGCCTGTGTTGCTGCTGGGTCCCTGGTGATGTATGCATCTCCTTAATAACCTTTCTCACTCCTTCTGACTTGGAGTATGTTTCATTGGCTCGACTGCTCCAGGGCACGGACCCTAATCACGTAACAGATACTTAAGTTGGGCACATAAGTATTAATTTAAACATGCCCAATTCTCAACATACATGGATATGCTCAGGGTACTTCGAATAGGCAAAATCAGTTCCTTTCCAAATAATTAATTAGTAAATGTAGAATTTTCATCCAAAAGTTGTAGAAAAGCGGTCAAAAGGGAATTGGGTATTGGCAGATAGGCCTGGACGTAAGCTGCTTTCTGGGTCATAACCAACACCCTGAGCCCGTGCAGAAATTACATTCAATCTTCACTAAAGATTAAGAAGGATCAACATGAGGGTGGTTAGGAAGTATGGTGCAGCTTCAGCGGATTATGTGGCTTTTTCCATGCTGACAGTGCCATTAACGAAGGGATGTCGGAGACTCTTAAGATCACAGGACGGAAGTAGACCGGAAAGCTGCATTTACCTCTTGATCTGTTTTCAGCCCTGATTTATATTCTGCTCTGTTGTTGTTGCACCATCCTCGTAGTCGTTGTTACTTGAGCCCATTGTTGCAGCCACAGTGTTAATCCATCTCCTTGAGGGTCTTCCTCTTTTTTCACTGATCCTTTATTTTACCAAGCATGACGTCCTTCTCCAGGGACTGATCCCTCCTGACAACATGTCCAAAGTATGTGAGACATAGTCTCATCATCGTTGCTTCTAAAGAGCAGTCTGGTTGTACTTCTTCCAAGACAGATTTGTTCCTTCTTTTAGCAGTCCATGATATATTCAATATTCTTCTCCAACACCACAATTCGAAGACATCAATTCTTCTTCAGTCTTCCTTATTCATTGTCCAGCTTTCACATGAATAGGAGGCAACTGAAAACACCATGGCTTGGGTCAGGCCCACCTTCAAGGTGACATCTTAGCTTTTCAACACTTTAAAGATGTTTTTTGCAGTAGATTTCTCCAATGCAATAAGTCTTTTGATTTCTTGGTTGTTGTTTCCATGGGTGTTGATTGTGGATCCAAGTAAAATGAAATCCTTGACAAACTTCAATCTTTTCTCCATTTATCATGATGTTGCTTATTGGTGAGGATTTGTGTTTTCTTTATGTTGAGGTGTAATCCACACTGAAGGCTGTGGTCTTTGATCTTCATCAGTAAATGCTTCAAGTCCTCTTCACTTTCAGCAAGCAAAGTTGTGTCATCTGCATAATGCAGGTTGTTAACAAGTCTTCCTGCAATCCTGATGCCCCATTCTTCTTCATACAACCCAGCTTCTCAGATCATTTGCTCACCATACAGACTGAATAGGTATGGTGAAAGGATACAACCCTGACGCACACCTTTCCTGACTTTAAACCAGCCAGTAGCCTCTTGTTCTGTTCGAATGATTGCCTCTACATCTACTTACAGTTTCCTCATGAGCACAATTAAGTGTTCTGAATTTCCCCTTCTTCGCAATGTTATCCATAATTTGTTATGATCCATACAGTCAAATGCCTTTGCCTAGTCAATAAAACACAGGTAAACATCCTTCTGGTATCCTCTGCTTTCAGCCAGGATCCCTCTGACATCAGCAATGATAGCTCTGGTTCCACGTCCTCTTCGGAATTCAGCTCGAACTTCTGGCAGTTCCCTGTTGATATACTGCTGCAGCCACTTTTGAGTGATCTTCAGCAAAATTTTACTTGCCTGTGATATTAATGATATTATACAATAATTCCTGCATTCAATTTTGACCTTTCTTTGGAACAGGCAAAAATATGGATCTCTTCCAGTCAGTTGGCCAGGTAGCTGTATTCTAAATTTCTTGGCATAGACGAGCGAGCATTTCCGGCCCTGCATGCATTTGTTGAAATATCTCAATTGGTATTTTGTCAATTCTTGGAGCCTTGTTTTTTTCCCAATGCCTTCAGTGCAGCTTAGATTTCTTCCTTCAGCACCATCAGTTCCTGATCATATGCTACTTCCTGAAATGTTTGAATGTTGGCCCATTATTTTTGGTATAGTGACTCTGTGTATTCTCTCCATCTTTTGATACTTCCTGCGTTGTTCAATATTTTCCCTGTAGAATCCTTCAATATTGCAACTCATGGCTTGAATTTATTCTTCAGTTCCTTCAGCTAGAGAAATACAGAATGTCTTCTTCCCTTTTGTTTTTCTAACTGCAAGTCTTTGCACATGTCATTATAATACTTTGTCTTCTCGAGTCACCCTTTGAAATCTTCTGTTCAGCTCTTTTACTTCATCATTTCTTCCGTTCACTTTTGCTATTCAATATTCAAGAACAAGTTTCAGAGTCTCTTCTGACATCCATTTTGGTTTTTACTTTCTTTCTTGTCTTTTTAATGACCTCTTGCTTTCTTCATGTATGATGTCCTTGGTGTCACTCCACAGCTCGTCTGATATTCGGTCATTAGGGTTCAGTGTGTCAAATCTATTCTTGAGATGGTCTCTAAATTCAGGTGGGATATTCTTGAATTTGTACTTTGGCTCTCATGCGCTTGTTCTAATTTTCCACAGTTTCAACTTGAACTTGCCTATGAGCAACTGATGGTTTGTTCCATGGTCAGCCACTGGCCTTGTCCTGACTGATGATACTGAGCTTTTCCATTGTCTCTTTCCACAAATGTAGTCCATTTGATTCCTCTGTATTCCATCTGGCAAGGTCCATGTGTATAGTCACTGTTTATGTTGGTGAAAAAAGCTTTTGCAATGAAGAAGTCATTGGTCTTGTGAAATTCTGTCATGTGATCTCTGGTATCAATCATTTCTATCACCAAGGTTATGTTTTCCAACTACTGATCCTTCTTCTTCGTTTCCAACTTTAGCATTCCAACCACCAATAATTATAATGCATCTTGATTGCATGTTTGATCAATTTCAGACTGCAGAAGTTGGTAAAAATCTTTACTTTCTTGATCTTTGGCCTTTGTGGTTGGTGCGTTGATAGTTGTATTAACTGGTCTTTCTTGTAGGCATATGGATATTATCCTATTACTGACAGCATTATACTTCAAGATAGATCTTGATATGTTCTTTTTGACGATGAATGTGATGCCATTCCTCTTCAAGTTGTCATTCCCGGCATAGTAGAACATATGTTTGTCCAATTCAAAAATGCCAATACCAGTCCATTTCAGCTCACTAATGCCTGGGATATCAATGTTTATGCATTCCACTTCATTTCTGACAATTTCCAATTTTCCCAGATGTATAATTCATTTTTTTTTATAATTCATACATTCCACATTCCGATTATGAATGGATATTTGCAGTTGCTTCTTCTCATTTTGAGTCATGCCACCTCAATACATGAAGGTCCAGAATGCTTGACTCTATCCATGTCATTAAGGTCAACTCACTTTGAGGAGGCAGTTCTTCTCCAGTTGTATTTCGAATGACTTCCAACCTGAGGGGCTCATCTTCCGGCACTATATCAGACAATATCTGCTGCTATTCATTAGGTTTTCCCCGGCTAATTCTTTTCAGAAATAGACCGCCAGGTTCTTCTTCTTAGTCTGTCTTAGTCTGGAAGCTCAGCTGAAACCTGTCCACCATGGGTGACCTTGCTGGTATCTGAATACTGGTGGCATAGTTTCCAACATCACAGCAACACACAAGTATGACAAACTGACAGACATGTGGGGGTATACTTCTCTAAGGAGATCAAATTAGATACTCAGAGAGAGATTAAAGATTCAACAAAGTTAATGTAGGATGAATTTATGTGCAGGATCTGCTCAGTACAAATCACATAAAGAGTTAAAAAACATACAGAGAAATAAGCCAAATGTTTGAAATTATGGATTATCCTGGTATGTCCTGAGATTCTGGATAGTCAGAAATTTAACATTAGTGGTGGCAAAGAGATGCTTGTTATATACTTAACCAAAAGAATGGCTATGATGATGGACAAAGAACTTAGAATTAAGTCAATTTTAGAAGAAAATAATTTTGATAAAAAAGAACTTAAATTCTTTTGTATTGTCCATATAGAGATTCTGCTAATAAGTTATTACTATAGAAACATCCATAGTAAAAGAAAGGCTTTTTTAGCCTTCATGTCAAGAAATCATTTGGAATTTGTATGAGATCCACATAAAAGGTATTAACGAATGACTCCAACTTAGTTCTCTAGTTGAAGACAAAACAACAATTGCCATGAAGACATAACCATAATAAATAACAACCCACCCAATGGCAGGGCTCCAAAATGCATAAAACAAGCTCAAACAGCACTGCAAAGAGAAACTGGCAGTTCCACAATAATAGCATGAGACTTCAACACATCACTTCGGTAAAGGACAGAACATCTGGAAAGAAACTCAACAAAGATACAGAAGATCTAAAGGCCACAATCAGTCAACTTGACCTCACAGGCACATACAGAACACTCTACTCCACAGCTGCAAAGTACACAGTCTTTTCCAACACACATGGAATGTTTTCCAGAGTAGACCACATCTTAGGCCACAAAGCAACCCTCAACAAAATCCCAAACATTGAGATAATACAAAGTATGTCCTCTGATCACAATGCCGTCAAAGTAGAAATTAACAGCAGGAAGAGCAAGGAAAAGAAAAAACAAACAATTAACAACAACAATAAACAAATAAACCAATCGAAATGACCAAGAAAACAAAAATAAAACTCAAAGGAAATTAACTTTACACCTATTTCCTCTCTTTCTTTGATTAATGCTATATTCCACTACATAATTTTTCTGTTTATGCTCCACTTTCTTGTTTATTATCTTCCCTTTATCTTTACTGAAAAAATTATGAAAAAATGGAGAAACTGAAAAAGAAAGGAAGGAAAAAAGAAAGAAGAAAAAAACGCCCTTGAAGAAAGTGACTTATATTTTAGGCTGGCAATATCCGAATGAGAAATCATGCTCAGGCCACGCATTCTAGACTCCCATAAATAAATGGGATGGTGCCAACGATCACGACACCGATGACAGCCCTTTTCTAGTGCAGCAGATATCAACTGCCACGTCATTCATAACATGAAGACCAAAATATTGGATGAGCTGGGCATGCATTCAGACATTTTATTTGGGGTTTTTAGAAAGTCTGTATTTTCTGTAAATCCCCTCACATTTTGGTATCATATTAAGGGAGAAATGTGCTGATAATGGCAAGACCTTGGCCCGTAGCAAGCAGCAGCATGTTCAGAAGGGACTTGACAACAGCTATGGGTCTGGGGATATCATTGTCTTTAATTTATGGCATCCTTGCCCAGGTCTGGCTTGACGTCCTCATCTGAAAAAATATGGCCCCCAAATGACAGCAGTACATTATAGTTAATTTTTCTCTTCTAGTATCTGAAGGATTATCACACTCTTTTTTCTTTGCTTTCATGTGTATGGAGGCGTAAGAATGAAAATTGATAACCATGATAGATGTTGGGTAAGTCTCAGCTTACATGTAGATAATAGGGAGGTGAGTGCTCATATTCAGTGATACACTGTAACCATCTGAATCTTTTTTGGGGACCTTGTACTTTTTTTTTTTTTGTACTTATCCGTGCATGAAGGACACCTCTTTGAATGGGGATGATCTGTGCTTGTCAAGCTCTGGGTTGTGGATGACCATGCACATCTTAAAATTCCTTTATTTGGGTGAATGACAAGCAAAACAATTAAGATTTAACTCTTTGTCAGTCCCAACCTGAGATTCTCATAGTTTTCTGGCTCCAGTTCAAAGTCACCTCTTTGGAGAAGCTTCTCTGTGTGCCCTAGCTAGAGCAGGTCCCTCCCAGCCCCCCACTGACCCATCAATCTCTTCTGCTGCATCCTGTTTGCTCCCTCAAAGGCATCTGAATCACTTCTGTCTCCTGTCTCTGCCATTTGTCTCTGGGAGGGCTGGGGCTACATCTGGGTTTCATTATTGGATACCCTGACTAGGAAAGTACCTGGTATATAAACGGTGCTGAATAAATAATATTTGAATGAATGAACTACATTTTTATTATTAGGTCTCTGTTTTACTTTTGTCTATAGATAAGAAATGAACAAGCCAGAGACGTGCAATGAGAGGGCCAGCCAGTTGCCATTGAGTCAGTTCTGACTCTTGGCAATTCTACGTGTATCAGAGTAGAGCTATGCTCCACAGAATTTGCAATGGCTGATTTTTCAGAAGTAGATCACCAGAACTTCCTTTTCTTCTTCTTCTTCTTCTTTTTTATTGTGTTTTTGGTGAAAGTTTGCAGTACAAAGTATCTTCTCATTAAAAAATTTATACACAAATTGTTTTGTGACAGTGGTTGCAATCCCCACAACGTGTCAACACTCACCACCCTTCCCTTTATTCCACGCGTTACCTGTGTGCACTCGTCCGGTTTTCCTGTCTCTTTCTGCCTTCTTGCCTTTTCCTTTGGGCAGGTGTTGCCCATTTGCTCTCACATACTTGATTGAACTAAGACGCACGTTCCTCACATGTATTACGGTGTGTTTTATAGGCCTGTCTAATTTTCGGCTGAAAGGTGGACTTCAGGGGTGGTTTCAGTTCTGAGTTAGCTGGGTGTCTGAGGGCCGTAGTCTTGGAGGTTCCTCCAGTATCTGTCAGACCAGTAAGTTTGGTCTCTTTTTTTTTTTTTTGTGAATTTAATTTTTTTTCTACATTTTTCTCCTGCTCTCTTTGGGACCGTCTATTGTGATCCCTGTCAGGGCCTTCGGTGGTGGTAGCCAGGCACCATCTTCTGGGCTCAGGTTGGTGGGGGCTGTGGGTCATGTGGTCCGTTAGTCCAAGGATTGATATTTTCCTTATGCCTTTGGTTTTCTTCATTCTCCTTTGCTCCAAATATGATGGGACCAATAGACGTATTTTAGATGGCTGCTCACAAGCTTTTAAGACCCCAGACATTACTCACCAAAGTAGGATGTAGAACATTTTCTTATGAATTGTGTTAAGCCAATTGACCTAGATGACCCCCGAGACCATGGTCCCTAGCCCTCAGCCCCAGTAGCTTGGTCCTTCAAGGTATTTGGATGTGTCAAAGAAGCTTCTATGACTTTGCCTTGGTGAAGTTGTGCTGTCTTCCCCTATACTGTGTGTTGTCTTTCCTTTCACCAAAGTTAATTTGTCTACTATCTAGTTAGAGACTTCCCCTCCCTCATAATCATCAAAGTTTTTTTTTTCTCTGTGTAAACCTTTTCCTGAGTTTTTATAATAGCGGTCTCATGCAATATTTGTCCTTTTGTGATTGAGTTATTTCACTCAGCATAATGCCCTCCAGATTCATCCATGTTGTAAGACATTTTGTGGATCCATCATTGTGTAGTATTCCATTATGTGTATATACCATAATTTATCCATTCATCTGTTGATGGACACTTAGGTCGTTTCCATCTTTTGGTTATCATGAATAATGCTGCAACGAACATGAGCATGCATATGTCTATTAATGTGATGGCTCTTATTTCTCTAGGATATATTCCTAGGAGTGGGATTGCTGGACTGTATGGTATTTCTACTTGCAGCTCTTTAAGGAGAAACCATATCATTCTCCATAGTGGTTGCACCATTTTACATTCCCACCAGCAGTGCATGAATTCCAGTCTTCCCACAACCTCTCCAACATTTGTTATTTTCTGTTTTTTTTTTTTTTTTTTTTTTTGTGCCAGTAACGTAGGGGGTGAGATAGTATCTCATTGTAGTTTTGATTTTTAAGGGAACTGGATTTTAATTCTTGTTAAGAATGGTATTGGGTCTGTGATTGCACCCTCTATAAAAGCTAACAAGTTAGTCTGCCAGTTTCCTGGATGCTGTAGAAGGCACAAGATGCTGAATCAGAGACCAAGGACAGTGTACTACTCACAGCAATACCATTATTCCTGGGCTGGTTCCCCAAGTCCCAGTTCCCTCAGGGTGATGGGAAGAAGTCCAAGTGACCTCTGTGAGGCAGTGGGTTGCATTACAGGTGGGGAGCACTGAGCTTAGGGAACCTGAGTATTTTATGATGGGCAGTAAACAGGCCTGCCCTATGCTCTGGAGGGAGAAAGTATCTCTATCTCCCAAGGCTGTTCGTGATACAAATACCCTTGAGAAGGTAGTCTGGAACAAAGGGCAACTAGTGACTTTGCTTGCAAGACATACAGAAAGGTGAAAGACCCACGGAAAACTGTCTCCCAAAAGTCCTACCTTCCCCTCATCCCTCCTGTCTTTGTATTCTAGCTGCCTTTGAAGGAATTTGGGCCAGAAGGCTAGTACAGAGCTTGACTCCTGCTCTCTGAGCTTTGCTGCCCAAGGATGTATGGGATGGAGCTGAAGGTGGATAGAACCAAAGCAGCCTTCTACTGACAGCAGAGGAGCTTGGGGAGTCTTCTCCTAGCAACTCAAAGGTCTGCCAGGCATAAATTCAGTTCTACCTATTCTGGTTCCAAGACTGGATTCTACCAAGGCCCTTCTTCCAAATGACCATCAAATACTCAGTGATCATCAAAGGTTGTTGTTAATGAGTCAGAATTGACTCGACAGCAATGGGTTATTACAAATAGTTATGGGTCTTAGCTTTGATATCTTAAAAATATAGAAGATCAATTGCAAAAAAAAGTTTTGGGAAATACTGGAAAAATTATAATAGAGCATTCCTAAAATAAATATGGTTATAATATATAATAAAGAAGAGAGGACCAAACATGTAATTCACAACCGCCTTTTTCTCAGAATGGTTCTGCAGTAGGTTGGGGTTAGTGATTTAGACGAAGCCACTGAGGTTGCAGTCTCTCTGCGATCTTCCCAAGGTCCCATCGAGTGAGCAGTGAATTGGGAATTAGAGAGAGGCCAAACCTGGGGAGCAGCGTGCTTCCTTGCCAGGTGACTCTTAGCTGCAATGCTCCCACTCACCGACCCAGAGCCCAGAGAGCAGGCTGAAGGAAGACCACGGAATACTGGACGGGGTCTGATGCTGGCTGCCACTGAGCCCTAGGCTTCTGGTCCCTTTTCTCTTAAAGCCGAGCTGTACCAGAAGATTCTTAGTGTCCCTTTCAGCTTTAATCTCCTGTGACTTTGAAGCTATGAGATGCAGTTAGGAGAAACCACGACAAGGACATCACGGACCCAAGCAGTGGTAGCACCATGAAGGTACAGACCGGGGTGTTTCCTTGAGTTGCTCGGTTCCTGGGTCTCACACAGCCTCCCCCAACCCTTCCCATGGAACTGCACCACTGCCTAAGCACCGAGGTTCTTACTGGGTCTCCTTACATGAGAGACCTCCGAACTGAAGATTTTGGGTCCCGTGGGTATGACGAGAAGGTTTCCAAGGGCATCCAAGTGTAGATGAGCTTTGCTGTTGTTCTTAGCTGCTGTCAAGTCAGCCCTGACTCATGGCGACCCTATGATCAGTTGAGGATCAGACTCTGGAGATCCATAGGATTTTCACTGGCTGATTTTCAGAAGGAGATCACCAGGCCTTTCTTTCTAGTCTGTGTCAGTCTGGAAGCTCTACTGAAATCTGTCCAGCATCCTAGCAACACACAAGCTTCCACTGACTGACGGGTGGTGACTGCGCATGAGGTGCATTGGCAGGGAATCGAGCCTGGGTTTCCTACATGGAAGGTTCTGCCTCATGCTGATGAGTTTAAAGAAATCTATCCCCAGATTCTCCATTTCCATGTGTGCAAATTCTTGGCATCGTGTAGGTTTTCCTTTCCCACAACCCTCTTTCTAAAAATAGTCCAGCTCATACTTTACAGAGGAGCCTTGGTCATAAAATGGTTAAGCATTTGGCTGCTAATCAAAAGGTTGGCATTTCGAATCCACCAGCTACTCCTTGGAAACCCTATGGGGGCAGTTCTCCTCTGTCCTATAGGTAGACGTACCTTCACCCGTTCTGATTTCATGACTGTGGTGGAAAAGCCTGGGCACCAAACAAAGGGATGATTCTAAAATCTATTTTTGGGCAACCAAAAACCAAATCCATTGCCATTGGGTCGATTCTGACTCATTGCAACCCTATTTTGGGGGAAGCCTCCTTTAAAGACTAGTCAGGCACTAAAAACCCATCTTAGGACTTGTGGTACTTCCCTGTCTTATAGACACTTCAGTTAAGTGTGAAGCCTGGTGATATATAGGGGGAATTTCCTCCCTTGTTAAAAAAAAAAAAAAAAAGGGTGCTCTAAAAGCAGATATATGATAGCACGTGGGCAGAGGGAATGAGAGTTATTTTCACTCAGCTTTCAATGGCTTAACTTTTCTCTCTCCTGACTACTGCTAATAAATGCTTTGCTTTTGGTGGAGAATCTAGTGAGAGTGAACACAGAGAAAATGGGCAAGAAATACGGAACGCTGAAATGACTTCTGATGCAAGCGATTACGATTTAGCTACTCTCACTTCTCATTCCTGGGGAATATCGTTAGCTGGAAAACAGGAAACTTTGGACAGTTGAAGCAGCTCATTCTTTTAAACACAACTTAAACATTTTCAGGGACTATCAAAGTTTTAAAGTTAATGCTGGATCAAATCTGCAGATAAAAACTTCAACGGTGCCTCTTAGATTTGGCCTGCATTATTTAATAAGATCGTTAAAACCTATTTTATTAAAGCCCATCACAGCATATTTATTCCATGTACAGTCAACACTCATTGCATCTCATGTTATAAAATGTTTAATGTTTTCCACCTCCTACTAACAAAAATTTAAATTATATGCTAGCTGCTGAACTGGAACACACACACAAGCGAACACACACGAACTCGTGCGCACACACTCGTACATGCTTTCACTTTCTTTAAATACCTAAGAAAAGTTAGATCATGAATGGAATTATTTCAAACTTATTACACATGACTCTTAATTAGCCACAAAAGCCAAACACCGAGTTCAATACATGCATACAGCACAGTTATTAAAGGAATCCCCGGCCATCTTTGCTTCCTAAATAACTACAGTATCCGCTACATAGAGGTATTTATTATAAATCAAGTACAAAGACAACTAGATTCATCCTTGCTTTTTAAACTTCACGGAACAGCTAAATTAATATTAGATTTGACATCATTTTGAACCTGGCTGATTTTTAATAACCCATCTTGTGAGTTGGGTACCAATCTATTCTTTTGTGATATTTGCAAGCTTCCTTGGACTGAATATTAACATGTTTGTTTACACTGAAAAACCAATTCACTTGGTCTGATTTGGTTGGTTGGTTTGATGATGAAGGCTGTGTTTGCTAAATATTTCACTTTTCCCATAAATCAAATAAATTAAATCAACAGCTTCAATTTTAGTAAGAAGATATATTTAAAGCCCATGATCAGATAAAAGTATTTTATCAAAAGGTGTCTCATTGGCAAAGGTGTATTGGAAATAACAATATTCGAGTTTTCTTAACCCTTTCTGAATATATTAAGTTAAACAAAGAGTTTCTAAGTTTACGCACACAGAAAAGGTATAATTAATAGTTATTTGTTAAGATCTTCATAAAGTCTTTTTGGTATACTTCCCGAAACCTGAAAAATTGAATTACCATGATGACTGGCTAACAAATCCCCTCGTTTCTAATTCTCTGCTTCCAAAAATTTATAATAGTTTTTTTTTTGTGTGTGTGATTTTTGGCACATATCTGCAAAGGAGTTAAAAAAATTGAACGATATTTCTCGACAAAGATTTCTTTCATTATAATCTACTTACTTATATGACCAAAGCTCCTCCTTGCTTATTGAACCACCAATGACCTTTGGTCTCCAAATACTTTTCTATCCCAGACATCTCATTTAAGTGGAATCATACAATACTTGTCCTTTTGTGACTGACTTATTTCACTCAGCATAACTGAATGCGGCCTCATTTTAGCAGTGAGTAACATTCATTAATAACATCTCATTAAGTTGTACATTACCATTAAAACTGTTTTTTGTTTAATAATTATCAAAATTTGTAATGCATTTTGTTGTTTTGATTAATTGTGTACTACTAATAATTTTAATGATAACTCAATTAGGAAAAATATTAACAATATAACCTCATGGCTCTCAAGAAATTAAAAATATATCTAAAGTTTTATATATGTTTTTGTTACAGAGATACATTCTAGGTGATCAATAAAAGATTTTCAAACATAAAAATATATTAAATTAGGGATGGAGGGATGTGGAATGGAAACACCATACCAGTAAAAGCTATGACATAAATTCCCCACTGGTAATCCACTGATGATGTGGATATCAAATGGACCAGTCCCTGGAGAAGGACCTCATGCTTGGTAAAGTAGAGGGCCACTGAAAAAGAGACAGACCCTCGATGAGACAGACTGACACAGTGGCTGCAACAATGGGCTCAAGCATAGCAATGATTGTGAGGATGGGGCAGGACCGGGCAGCGTTTCATTCTGTTGTCCATAGGGTAGCTTGAATCAGAACCAACAACGTGATATGTAGATTCTACTCCATTTAATAAGACTGCTATATCATTTCCTTTTTTTAATAAAAAGTCAGTATTTTTAATATTTCAGGAATTTCATTGTTTTACAACTATTTACACCTAAGAAAAATGTTACAGATTAACATAAACACTTGTGAGGAGGTACCTAGTTTTTCAAAATGTCTTAGCAGAATATATGAGGCAAAAACTTAAAGGACCACCGCTTTACACTATCGCATTAGTAAGCATTCTACTCACTTGTCACTTTGCTCAAGCGGTTTGGCAGTCTGCTATTCCAGCTCAGCTTCGCGATAAATCACACGGAAGAAGACAACTTATTCTAAGTTTGCTTGAATTTTTCTGTGCATTCTTTTCCCTCTGCTCTGCGGAGGCAAACATCTGCCATGCAGGTTATGGTGGGCTACCCTCTGCCTACTGCCCATGACTGAGTTCCCCTGATTGTCTGCTGCTTACCTTGGCTCTTTCTTCTTGTCAGAACCACCAGAGCTGCAGGGATTGGGCCCCAAATCCTCAGACACCGTGCCTTAACTCACGTGCATTAACTAGTATGCACTGTCTTGGAACTAGTACAGCCAGAATGCTCGTTAGAAGCAAGGGTGGCGAGACCTCACCTCAGATACTTTGGACATGTTATCAGGAGGGACCAGTCCCTGGAGAAGGACATCATGCTTGGTAGTTTAGAGGGTCAGGCAAAAAGAGGATGGATCAATCCTCAACAAGATGGTTTGATACAGTAGCTGCAACAATGGGCTCAAGCATAGCAGCGACTGTGATGATGGCATAGGACTGGGCAGTGTTTCATTGTGTTGTGTACAGGGTCACGATGAGTCGGAGCTGACTCGATGGCACCTAACAACACAACAAGGTACACAGGGGCTTACTTGTGTTTACTTACTAATCTGTAGGCACAATTTCCCATGGGGGAAGATGTGGTGAAAAACAGGTGAAATTGTGCACTACAGATGAGAAAGTCTGCACAAGTAAGCCCCTGCATACCTTGCTTATTGAGTAACCCATTTCTGCAACTCCAGGGAACATGTACAGGTAACATAGACTGTTCTGGAGCCAACCCACAATGGCGCTACGAATCTTGTCACCATTTTCTTACTGCCTGGGTAACTACTGCTGAGCCTTCACATTTTCCTCTGTGAAGCGAGGATTTACAAAACACCTTTTGCCTATCTCCAGCGAAAGAAAACTCCTTGAAAACGCTAACACAATTTTTTAAACACGGAAATCTTCAAGCGCCTCTCAAAGCACTTGGCAGGTTGCAGTAAACTCAGCGGCATTTTCTTTCTGCCACAGATGCATCTTTATAAATAAACAAAATAAAACAGAAAAGAACACAAGTCCAGAAAGAAAAACACCAGCGGTAATGGGCCTGTGTGTGGCTGGGAGGGGAAAGGGTAGTTGTGATTTTCTGGAAGCCCCGAGCAGCCTGTTCTCTCGCTCTCTTGCGCTCACGCCAAAGAAATCTAAACTTCGGCCAATTGCATTTTGTTCCACTGGTAACTAGGTTCGTGTGACTTGATGTGTCTGCATGAGATGCCACAGGATGAAATAATATATGTACTTCTGGGCAGCTGGGTACCACAAAGGAAAGCTGGGTAGAACATGAAGGGTTGCCAGCAAAGAAGGGAGATTATTTCATTATAAGAGATTTTACAAGATAATATTTTATAAGCAACCTTTTTTTTTTAAATTTTATTTTGCCCCAAGCTTTTTTTTTTTTTTTTAAATCGTGGTAAATATTTACCTAACAAGTCGCTTGCCACTTCAACCTTTTCCACGTATACAATTCGGTGACGTGGGTTATGTTTATCATGTTGTTCCACCATCACCTTTATCCATTTCCAAATTTTCCCAGCACCCTTAACAGAAGCTCAGCATCCCCTAAGTAGTGAGTCCCCCTTTCCCCTCCCTCCCACCTGCTCCTGGGGACCACTGATCAACTCTGGTCTCTAGACACTTGCCTATCCTAGACATTTCATGTAAGTGGGACCACACACTAGTTGTCCCTTTGTGACTGACTTGCTTCGCTCAGCATAATGGTTTTAACACTCATCAATGTCGCAGCATGTATCAGAACTTCATTTCCCCTTATAGCTGAGTAGAATTCCATCATATGGATGGACCTCGTTTTGTTTCTCCATTTATCTGCTCATGGACACAGGCTGTTTACCCCTTCTGCCTATTGTGAATAGAGCCTCAATGAACATGACATACAAGTATCTGCTTGCACTCCTACTTTGGATTCTTTTGGGTAGGTACCTAGGAGTGGAAATGCAGGACCAGATAGTATACCCCTCCCTGGTGGCACAGTGGTTAAGAGCTCGGCTGCTAACCAAAATGTCAGCAGTTCGAATCCACCGGCTGTTCTTTGGAAACTGTATGGGGCCATTCTACTGTGTTCTACGGGGTCGCTGTGAGTTGGAATCCACTTGACGGCAACAGTATTTTTATAGTATACAAGCAACCTTTTAAATACATACTATAAGAGGTAGCATCCCTCCATCTTCAAAAATTCCCAGAATAGTTGGACCTTATTTTGAATCAATCCACATTTTTACACATACTGCTTGATTTACAATAGTCCCTAAGGCCAAAGGTTAGTGTGACGGTCAAAGGAAGTCATTTTGCTAATGTTTTATAAAGGAGCATGGAGTGTATACTTTGTGCAAAGAACTTTACAAACAGCAATTCATTCAATTTTTAAAATAAAATATTTTAAAGACCAATGGTGTAGGCATTGTTATTACTCCCATTTTATCACAGGGGGAACCGAGTCTCAGAGATGCCAAGGAGTGGACTCAAGGCCACATCATGGCTCCCAGGTCAGGGGTTGAGACACCGGTACAGGGTTCTCTTTCTCCAGAGCTCACTTGTTCTTCTGCATCATACTCCCATCACCAGGAATGTTACTCAAATTCATGTGAAATGTAAAACATAGGTACTTTTCGAGGCAGAGCTACTTATTTCCAGAATTTTTTTTTTAAAGGAATACCCATGTCCACATGAAACCAGCCCCCATTATTTCCTTGTCTTACTGCAGTGTGTGGAAGGCCCTCCTGGGGGTCCTCGGCTGGGTGCTGACCCTTCCTCCCAGCTTTAGTAAGCATCCTATTCACGTGCCACTTTGCTTAAGAGATTCTACCAGTCTGTGCAGAAGAGAGGAGCCTTTGAGGTGCAGTGGTTAAGCGCCCAGTTGCTAACAGAAAGGTTAGTGGTTCGAATCCACTAGCTGCTCCATGGAAGAAAGAGGTGGCAGTCTGCTCCCATAAAGATTACAGCCTTGGAAACCCTATGGGGCAGCTCTGATCTGTCACATGAGGTCGCTGTGTTGGAATGGACTCAGTGACAACAGGAGAGGTGGGCGGAGTTGTGCAGCTCCTGGACACACGGGTTTCATTCTTCCGGAGTAGGAGGGGGCATCCTGTAGAGACAGAAAGTTCTAGAAGCTTCCTGCCCATGCTCCATAAACTGAAGATTCTTTGGGGGTAATATCTTTTTAGGGTTGCAAACATTCTCTAAAGAAACCCCAAAACCAAACCTGTTGCTATTGAGTCGATTCTGACTCAGAGTGACCCTATAGGACAGAGTAGAGCTCCCCCATAGGGTTTCTGAGGCTGTAATCTTTATAGAAGCAGACTGCCACATCTCTCTCCTGTGGAACGGCTGGTGGATTTGAACTGCTGACCTTTCAACTAGCAGCTAAGCTCTTTAACAACTGAGCCATCAGAGCTCCAAATGTTCCCTGACCCAAAACCAAACCCATTGCTGTCAAGCCAATTCTGACTCACAGGGACCCTATAGGACAGAGGAGAACCACCCCATAGAATTTCCAAGGAGTGCCTGGAGGATTCAAACTGCTGACCCTTAGGTTAGCAGCCACGACACCACCAGGGTTTCCAAATGTTCCCTAGTAGGATTAAATTTTTGTTGATTCACAATTTCTTGCATCCATGAACCTCCCCCTGGTTGACTCTCAATATCTTGATTGCCTATTTGTGGGTGTCTTCATGCCCGGAGCACACAGCTTAGGAGATTCCCCAGGGCCTCCCAGATATTAAGGTGCCTGCATCTTTAAGAACAAAAGTCCTTGCTTGAAACTGACCTTTCTGTTTTCTTTAATTCAGTGGTGGAAAGGCTCAGGAGAAAGGCTAAGTTCATATTGCATTTCACCTGGTGTCAGCTTTGGTAGGTCAGTCAATCTCAGTAACCCCCTGTCTCTTCACTGGGCACAGAGTTTATGAGTTTGGTTGCAATTCTGGTCCAAAAATTCTGAGTATTCAGCCATAAGGAAAAATGAACTCCTGATACATGCCCAGCCACGGAAGAACCTTGAAAACATCACCCTTAGAGAAATAAGTAAAAGAGACACAAAAGAAAAAATATTGTATGGTCCTGCTCATGTGAAATATCTAGAATAGACAAATGCATAGAAACTAGAAACAAAAGTAGATTGGTGGTTACCAGCTGCAGGTGTAAGGGGAAATGGGCAGTATTGCTTAAGGGGTATTGAGTTTCTATTAAGGGTGATTAGAAAAATTGGAAACGGATAGCGATGATGGTTGACATATTACACAGTGAACATAATTAACGTCACTGAATTGTGCATGTAAAAATGGTTGATATAGCAAATTTTTTGTTATATATATTTCACTACAATAAAAAGTGAAAAAAAGAAAAAAAAAGATGAGGTGAGATTTCATGAACTCATGTTACTGATATTAGCTTGGGAGCTTTGCCGTTTGAATCAACTCTCCAAGGAAGTTAAACCTGGTCTGAACTGTCAGTGGCCTCGCTCCTTTTAATTTTTTTCTTTTGATTGACTTCTTTCTTTAAGAGCTGTTTTAAGTTCACAGAAAAATTGAGCAGAAAGTACATCATTCCTATATACCCCTCCCCCCTCCCAGTTTCCTCTATCATTACCAACTTGGAATTGTGTAGTATATTTGTTACAATTGATGGACTATTATCAATCCATTATTATTAACTAAAGTCCATAGTTTACATTAGGGGTCACTCTTTGTGTTGTATAGTCCTATGGGTTTGGACAAATGCATAAAGTCATGTATCCACTATTACAGCACCATACCAAATATTTTCACTGCCCTAAAATGCCCTGTGCTCCACCTATTCATCCCTCCCTTCTCCCCCCCGGACCGTTGGGGAAACCACTGATCTTCTACTGTCTCTCTAGTTTTGCCTTTCCAGAATGTCCTATAGCTGGAATTATACAGTGTGCAGCTTTTTCAGACTGGCATTTTTCATTTAGTAGTGTGCATTTAAGGTTCCTCTATGTCTTTCTAATGGTTGATAGTTCATTTCTTCCCTCTAGCTTTTCACAGTATAATGGTTAAGGTTGTAAGTCAACTTGGCTGGACCATGATCCTCAGTGATTTGACAGTTGTATGATGCTGTGAGCACTTCCGTGATGAGATTTGATATTACATGATCACCTCCATGATGGGATCTGCTGTGAGTAGCCTATCAGTTGAAAGGGGCTTTCCTTGGATGTGTGGCTTACATTGAATTTAAATGGATATTCTGGAAAGGTTGTGGGCTTTTGCTCGTTCTGGATCCTACAGCTGGCTCCTGTTATCTGATCTCCAGTTCTTGGAACTTGAGCTAGCAGCTTACCTGAGGTCTTGCCTGCTCCTCTTTGGGATTCCTCGATCTTCACAGCCTATGAACAAGAGCCCTGCTCTCCGACCTACCAATCTTGAGTTTGACAGCTCCTGGGGCTACATGCATCCCCATGGACTTGGGATGCTCCAGCCTCTACAACCATGTGAGCCATTTCCTTGATATAAATCTCTCTCTCTTTATATATTTATATGCTTTACTGGTTTTGCTTCTCTAGAGAACCCAGCCTAAGACAACACATATGAGATCAAAGCATGCAACCTCACCGAGTTGTAATGGTCTGTATGTAGAAAACAGGCATCGTGACTCTGACATCACATACTGAATATGTTCATAAAATGAACATTAAATAAAGATAAAAAGAATGTTAAAGCAAATAATGTCATCCTCAAAATATTAGCATTGCCTGAGTTGGGCTAGTCTATATGGAGAAACATAAATGGCGACTATGTATGTGGATCTCACCAGATGGAATACTCAGGAATTAAATCGATTACATCTGTGGAAAGAGACGATGGAAAAGCTCAATATTATCAGTCAGAACAAGGCCAGGGACCAATTGTGGAACAGACCATCAATTGCTCACATGCAAGTTCAAGATGAAGCTAAAGAAAACTAAAACAAGTCCACAAGAGCTAAAGTATAAGCTTGAGTATATCCCACTTGAATTTAGAGACCATCTCATGAATAGATTTGATGCATTGAAACTAATGACTGAAGACCAGATGAGTTTTTGGATGACATCAAGGACATTATACATGAAGAAAGCAAAAGAGCATTAAAAATACAGTAAAAAAAGAAAAGACCAAAATGGATGCCAGAAGAGACTTTGAAACTTGCTCTTGAGCATCAAGTGTTAAGGCAAATGGAAGAAATGATGATGTTAATGAACTGAAGGTTTCAAAGGGCAGCTTGAGAAGACAAAGTAGAGTATTATAATGAAATGTGCAAAGGCCTGGTGTTAGGAAATCAAAAGGGAAAAACACGCTTGGCATTTCTCAACCTGAAAGAACCGAAGAAAAAATTCAAGCCCTGAG
Source organism: Elephas maximus indicus (assembly GCF_024166365.1). Lineage (NCBI taxonomy): Eukaryota > Metazoa > Chordata > Mammalia > Proboscidea > Elephantidae > Elephas > Elephas maximus. The sequence goes on from NC_064819.1 coordinate 233,390,784, forward strand.
ATGCAATATTGAAGGATTCTATGGGCAAAATATTGAATGACACAGGAAGCATCAAAAAGAAGGAAGGAATACACAGTCACTGTACAAAAAATAACTGGTCGACATTCAAACATTTCAGGAGGTAGCTTAAGATCAAGAACTGATGATACCAAAGGAAGAAGTCCAAGCTGCACTGAAGGCATTGGTGAAAAACAATGTTCCAGAAATTCATGGAATACCAGCTGAGATGTTTCAACAAACAAATGCAACACTGGAAGCACTCACTTGTCTATGCCAAAAAATTTGGAAGACGGCTACCTGGCCAACTGACTGAAAGAGATCCATCTTAATGCCTATTCCAAAGAAAGGTGAGCCAACTGAATGCAGAAATTATCCAACAATATCATTAATATCACATGCAAGTAAAATTTTGTTGAAAATAAATAAAAAATGGTTGCAGTAGTAGATCAGCAGGGAACTGCCAGGAATTTAAGCCAGATTCAGAAGAGAATACAGAATGAGAGATATGATTGCTGGTATCAGATAGATCTTGGCTGAAAGCAGAGAATACCACAAAGATGTTTACATGTGTTTTATTGACTAGGCAAGGGCATTTGACCGTGTATCATAACAAATTAAGGGTAACACTGTGAAGAATGGAAATTCCAGAACACTTAACTGCTCATGAGGAACCTGTATTTAAACCAAAAGGCAGTCATTCGAACAGAACAAGGGGATACTGCGTGGCTTAAAATCAGGAAAGGTGTATGTCAGGGTTGTATGCTTTCACCATACTTACTAAATAATCTGAGAAACTGGACTATATGAAGAAGAACACGGCATCAGCATTGGAGGAAGACTCATTAACAACCTGCATTATGCAGATGACACAACCTTGCTTGCTGAAAGTGAAGAGAACTTGAAGCACTTAGTGATGAAGATCAAAGACCACAGCCTTCAGTATGGATTACACCTCAACATAAAGAAAACAAAAATCCTCACAACTGGACCAAAAAGCAACATCATGATAAACGGAGAAAAGATTGAAGTTGTCAAGGATTTCATTTTACTTGGATCCACAATCAACACTCATGGGAGCGGCAGTCAAGAAATCAAAAGATGCATTGTGTTGGGTAAATTTGCTGCAAAAGAATTCTTTAAAGTGTTGAATAGCAAAGGTGTCACCTTGAAGACTAAGGTATGTCTGACCCAAGCCATGGTGTCTTCAATCACCTTATATGCTTAGGAAAGCCGGACAATGAATAAGGAAGACTGAAGAAGAATTGATGCCTTTTAATTGTGGTGTTGGTGAAGAATATTGACTATACCAAGAACTGCCAAAAGAACAAACAAATCTTGTCTTGGAAGAAGTACAACCAGAATGCTTCTTGCAAGCAAGAATGGCAGAACTACGTCTCACACACTTTGGACATATTATCAGGAGGGACCAGTCCCTGGAGAAGGACATCATGCTTGGTACAGTAGAGGGTCAGCAAAAAAGAGGAAGACCCTGAACCAGATGGATTGACACAGTGGCCACAACAACGGGCTTAAGCATAACAGCGAGTGTGAGGATGGCACAGGGCCGGGCAGTGTTTTGTTCCGTTGCGCATAGGGTTGCTGTGACTTGGAACCGACTCAGTGGCACCTGATAACAACAACAACATAAATTATAAAATCCTCTGTAGACATTCGATGCCTGCAGGGTAGTTCGGCTTGTGTCTGTTTTGAACAATGTTGCTTGCACATCAATTTAGGAAAATGAGTAATGCAGATTTTATTAGACTGACTAACACGTTTTACAGGGAAGCAGGAGGTAGACGTGTGCATCTGCTTTATTTTAAGAAATGTAAGCAGGTAAATGGCCTAGAAAGGCAGGGGCTGCAAGCCCTTAGCACCGTAGCTAAACCCTTAAGTAGGAGCTCTTCTTTTGTTTCAGTTAACTTCTGAGTTAGGCTCTGGCAGTTGATTGTTACAGACTTTTATTTTTAAGTCATTGCATTTCTTTCAGAAACAGAAGGAAGGTCAGGCTCACTTTCTAAAAGAGAAAGAAAGGTGACCCCAGTCATAACAACATACAGTAGCCGGTCCCCAGGTGCGATCCAGAGGAAAAGGCAGACAAGGTCCTGTACCATGTCACAGCTAAAAGGGAGCCGACGCCCACGAAGAACAATGAATGACTCATTAGCTGGGCTCCCAGTGCACACATCTCCCCGCGTTGGCCTTCCTCCAAGAACAAGTAGGAAATCAAGAGGACAGCGCCAGGAAGGAAGGAAAGGATGGAGGCGGCCCAGCCTGATGGGGCCTTTCCAGGAGGTGGAGAGTAATCAACAAAGTGCTTTGAAATCCCAAAATTAAAAAAACAAGTGTCAGCTGTGGGCGATGCAGAACTGCAAATAAGAACCCATGCAAACAGCCGAATCAGGGCAAGTGTGCAATCACCAGAGCTGGGCTTACAGCCCGAGGCAGCTCCGGCTGCAATTATCTGGGCGCGATAAAACCCGTGGGAGCTGTTGGGGCACTGAGAGCTACCACCTGGAGTGAGCTGCCCTCCCTTTCCGGTGACGGAACAAATCTCCAAGGGTAGGAAATCCACCCTGAACTAAACACATCTGTGCACAAGGGCTAGGTGTGCACCTTCGATGAAATGAAAGCAGTTTTTTTTTTTGTTGTTGTTGTTATTTACTGCATGTCTCAACATCACTTTTATCATTATCTACAAAATAGATAAGCATGTAGAGAAACCTACCACATTATTTAATTTGATACTCACAGTAACCTCACGATCAGGTCACCCAACCAAAAGGCAGGCAAGCCGGGATTTGAATAGCAGTAAAAGGTTGGAGGGGAGCCCTGGTGGTATAGTGGTTACGAGCTCGGCTGCTAACCAAAAGGTCAGCAGTTCAAATTCACCAGCTGCTCCCTCTAATAGAAACTCCATGTGGCAGTTCTACTGTGTTCCATAGGGTCACTGTGAGTTGGAATTCACTCTGTGGCAGCCGGTTTGGTTATTGTTTTTTAAATAAGGTTAGAGGTTAGAACCCACCCAGAGGTGCATCGGAAGTCAGGCCTGACAATCTGTTTCTGAAAGATCAAAGCCTTGAAAACCCTATGGAGCAGTTTGACTCTGCACACACAGGGGTGCTGTGAGTCAGAACTGACTTGACAGCAACTAACAACAATTGTTGGCCCTGGGTTTATACTCTTTCCGGTGTACCACAAGTTCTCAATAGAGGGCAATTTTGCCCCCAGAGGACATCTAGGAAATCCTGGTGGCGTGGTAGTTAAGTGCTACGGCTGCCAACCAAAGGGTCGGCAGTTCAAATCCATCAGGCGCTCCTTGGAAACTCTATGGGGCAGTTCTACTCGTCCTATAGGGTCGCTGTGAGTTGGAATTGACTCCACGGCACTGGGTTTGGTTTTTTTTTGGTTAGAGGGCCTCTGACAGTGTCTGGAGGCATTTTGGTTGCGACAAATACGGGGTGATTCCAGCTTCTAGTGGGGAGAGGCCAAGGATGCTGCTAAACATCCTACAATACACAGGACAGCCCCCACAGCAAAGAATTATCAGCACAGAATGTCAGTCCTGCTTGACATTGAGGTGGAGAAATCTTGCATTACGCATAGCTGCCACACAGCAGGTTGCATCTCAGTACAAAAAGAGGTGCTTGGGGGAGGAGGCAGCCTCACCCAGAGGGTCCTAAGCAAGGGCCTGGGAGCTGCTGGAAATGAATAAGGAAGTCCTAGCTCCACCTCCCAGACAGAGGCCGTGAAGAGGTGAGGCACTAAAAATTCATAACATACCTGTCATAAACACATTCTGAGATTGCTTGGATCTAAATTGCCCTTTCAAAACCCAAGAGAGATTTCCATCGCCACCTGAAGCTCTTGATAGCTCCCTAACATCATTCTGCACTGAAGTCAGGAGGCAAAATGGCCCTGGTTTTCCGTGGGTTCTTTATTTGTCTTCCAGAATATTATAGAAGGCACCTCACAGAATACAGATAAGGGACTAATGTGATAAGAGGCTGAACTGATGGTGTCCCTAGAAGCTTCAAGACGAAAATGTCAGCCCAAAGACAAAAGAGAAAGATGGGATCGCTTTTGAAAAATCTCATTGGTAAAGATGTAGGGGGCTTTCCTAACAAAACTGTTCTGAACTAAAAGCTCCTTGGAGGGATTCTGAATTTCAATCAACTGAACAGGATCAGGGATTCTGGGGTGAGTCAAGAAAAGTCAGAAAGGGCCTGTCTGCAGTGTCAAACTGATAGACCAGCACAGCAGCAATGGCGTGGTACCCGTGGGAGGAGTGGTACAAGGCAACATCGAGAAGATGGGAGATGAGCTCAGCTCCCCAGAGAATCATCTGGCTTGCTTTAGGGCTGTGAGTCATCACCGATCACAGTTAAAATTAAGCGTGAGTTTATCTCAGTTTTAGACCTTGGGTGGAATCTCTACATACTAACCAGGTGCCATTGAGTTGACTCCAACTCATGGCGACCCCATGTGCGTCAGAATAGAACTGTACATCATAGGGTTTTCAGTGGCTGACTTTTCAGAAGTAGATGCCAGGTCCCTGAGTGGACTTGAACCTCCAACCTTTTGGTTAGCAGCTGAGTGCATTAACAGTTTCCACCCCCAGGGACTCCGCCTGTGTACAAATCCGTATTTTCACTAATGTTATTGATTTGTGAGTTCCAGAGTCCAGGGTATTGAAAGCTCCAGCTCATTCCACAGTTATAGGGGCTGTTCCTGCTGATGAATTCTGCTGTCAGTGAGCTCCAGGGCCTTAAGGGGCTGCAGAAAATGCCAAGACTGCAGCCCCAGCCTGCCTGAGGTCTGACCAGCCACCATCCCTGGATACCCCGCCCCCAGCTTCCTGATCTGCTGTTCTGGTCTCTAGAGAGAGGGTCTCCTGAATAGGAAGATGCTACCCTGGAGGACTGATCTCTTACGGAGGTGGGTAGAAGGCATCTTGCCTGGTGCCAGTCAGTTAAGCAGACAGCCATAGTGGAAATCTCAAACTTCAAGCCACAGCCAATGAGTTTCGTATTTCCACTGTGTAACCTATGGTGTGGAGCCCTGGTGGCACAGTGGTTAAGACCTCAGCTGCTAACCAAAATGTCAGCAGCTCGAATCTACCAGCCACTCCTTGGAAACCCTATGGGGCAGTTCTACTCTATCCTATAGGCTTGCTATGCGTCAGAATCGACTCGATGGCAATGGCTTTGGTTTTGGTTTAAACTATGGAGTGTCGTTCAGTGAGATCGTGCAGCTACCCTAATCCGTTTTATTTTCATCCCTATGTTAATAAACATACATGTGCCAAGCTAGCTCTGAATTATTTAAAATTACAGCAGTCAGGAGAGAGACTTTCTCTAAGTCTGTCAGAAGGATTTTTAATCATCTCTAAGTAAACTTCAATTTCTCTGAAATTGAAGGAGAATTATTTCCCCACTTCAAAATTCGGCACAGGCTCATTGAAGGGGCTTTCCATCTCCTACGATAAGTAAAAACATGAACTGATTAGTGCAAAAAAGATGCCGTGAAATGAGCTTAAAGCCCTTACTCTTGAAGGCTGGATTTACAACACTATTACTTACTGTCCATAAAAGGGTTTACTTTAGCGATGATAACAAACTGCCTTTATTCAAAACCATTCCGCAGTGCAATTTTAAAAATCCCAGGCTTAATCTTTTTGATAATTCTAAGCCCTCTTCTGCCTACTAGACAAGTGCAATAAAGCAGCGAATATAGTGCCAAGTGCAAGGGTATATACTCACAGGGCTGGGGGGCTGCTCCCCCGTGGAATGGAGCTATGGGGACCACTCTCTTTGCCGTCACCACAGGGCTGGCTGCCCAGGTGGCAGCTGGAGCAGGCGGGGCTTCGCTGGGTCGCGCTGGGCTGGCCGGATTCCCAGCTGAACGTGGCCTGTGATTTAGCCCTTCGCTCAGTAGCCCCACTCACCGACAGACATCTGTTATGGCTTTTTGAGGGAACTCCTTAAATGGCAACAGCTTAAGGGGGGCATGCAAATGGGTGAAAAAGGGAGGGTCTCTCCCCTTTTGCTTTTCTTTTGTAAATTTTTATGGTGGTGAAATATGTGTAACAAAACATTTGTCACTCCAACCATTTTTATGTTACAATGATGTTCTCCCTGCTGTGTAACCATCACCCCTGTTCCCAGCACCTTTAATGACCCAGGAGCCATTAATCCCTTTTAACTTTGGACATAAGAAGAAGACTTGATATTTGCATAATTCTCATAACACTTTAGCATAAGCTACCTTTCATCTGATGCCTATAGCCACCCTGTGTGATAATTAGGCCAGTACTTAGTATTCCATTTCAGAAATGAGGGAATTAGGGCTCAGAGAGGCTAACTGACCTGCTCAAGTTTAGGAATAAGGATTGGAATCTGGGAGCCAAGGTGGTCTGTAACCTGTGGCCTTACACTGTTAAGGTGCCTCACCAGGCACGAGGAGGAAACCTGGATATACATTTAAGAAGTTAATACCGCAGGGTTTAATGGTACCAAGAAGCACAAGGGGATGAGGGAGCCTCTGAAAGGTCATCATTGAATGCCCAGTAGGAGATAAAGCTCATTGTCTTAATATCTTACTGGAGTCCCTGGGTGGTACAAACGGTTCATGGGCTAACAGCAAGGCTGGAGGTCTGAGTACACTCAGAGGTACCTCTGAAGAAAGGCCTGGAGATCCACTGATGAAAAATCAACCATTGAAAACCCTGCGGAGCACAGTTCTACTCTGACACATGGGGTTGCCATGAGTTAGAGTCAACTGGGCAATTCTTTTTTCTATTTTAATTTTATTTTTTTACAGCGGCTGTTCAGAGCACGTGAGTGCTCAGCCCTCCACTAGTGTAGGGCCTGAAAGGAAAAGGAGTGCCCAGGAAGTCCGTGTTGTCACAGACCCACCGAGCTAATGAACGTGAGGGTTTCTACATGGATACGTGCATTCCTGGAGCGAGGGGTTAGGCTGCTTTGGAGCTGAATGTTTTATGGTCGTGTTCTTGCTCCTCAGAGAATTTCTTTGAGGAGAAGAATCTGAATGGTATCTTAAATGGCGGAGGCCATTTGGCGGGAGCTGAGGGCCTCTTCCAGGCACCCATATTTGCTCAGGCAGCTCAGTGAGGGTGTGAAGGCCTATCCCAGGAGCCTTGCTGGTCATGGGCCTGGGAGGAGCAGGGGGCTTGATCTGGAGTTCCCTCTGCTGGGACCTGGTCTGGCCAGTTTCCAGTGTGTGCCTGTAAATAGCTCCCTGTTCCCACCCAGCTTCCCTTTGTATGCCCCAAGTCCCCCACGGTGCCTTGTAGTTAGTCATATACACTGAATTGTGTGTTGTCTTAGTCATCTAGTGCTGCTGTAACAGAAATACCACAAGTGGGTGGCTTTCACGAACAGAAATTTATTCTTTTACGGTCTAGGAGGCTAGAAGTCCAAATTTAGGGTGTCAGCTCTAGTGGAAGGCTTTCTCTGTCTGTGGGCTCTGGGGGAAAGTCCTTGGCATCAATCTGCCCCTGGTCTAGAAGCTTCTCAGGACAGGGACCCCAGGTCCAAAGGATGCATTCTGCTCCTGGCTCTGCTTTCTTGGCAGTATGAGGTCCCCCTGTTTCTCTGCTTGCTTCTATCTTTTATATCTCAAAAGAGATTGACTTAAGACAAAACCTAATCTTGTAGTTTGAGTCCTGACTCATTAACATAACTGTCTCTAATTCTATCTCATTAGTATTGTAGAGGTAGGATTTACAACACACAGGAAAATCACATCGGATGACAAAACGGTGGAAAATCACATAATCGTGGCCTAGCCAAGTTGACATACATTTTGTGGGGGCACAATTCAATCCATAACACATGTAAATTAATTGTTAAAAACCAAAAGCAAACTAGCTGCTGTCAAGTCAACTTGACTCATGGTGAGCCCATGGGTGTCAGAGTAGAACTGAACTGTGCTCCACAGGGTTTTTGATGGCTGATTTTTCAGAAGCAGATTGCCAGGCCTTTCTCCCTGTCAGTCCTTGTAGCACCCTCTTTAGTGGCTCATATGCAGCGGGCATTCAATCAACAAATATTAATTGATGTGCTGAGGTTTTGCTCTGGAAGTGGAATTCCTTCTTCGAGGCGAATTCATGGTGCATCACCTGTCTGTCGAAGCCAGAGGGGCTTTGCGGGCGGGGAGCGGCCGTCTGGCGGGAGGAGGCATCTGTCTCAGTGAGGGGTGAAGTGACACTGACATTCTGTACAGGCAGCCTTTACATGCCATTTAATTTTGCATTTCAATTACTCTGGAAGATGACTTCCTATGGTTTAGGCCAGAGGTATGTGCAAGTTATCAGTTTAATGGATTTTCTTCTGTTTTGCTAAGGCAAGTAACAGTTATTTATTGAAAAACAAAAAAACAAAAAACTCCCAAAACGCTTTAGTTGGAATTTTCATTTACTCTTACCATGGTCTGTTCTAATTACAGCCTTTGGAACAATACTTATTTTTTATTCCTTGGTAGCCCCTGCCTACATTTTACTCCGGATTTTGAGTGCCTGCCTTGGGCTGCCAAGACGAGATGGGTGGGCTAAGATTCACATTCGCCTAAGGCCATGATCCCGGAAATCCATGTGCTCAGCCTCATCCCTAGCCCAAGCCACCCAGGCACCACCGCTGAGCACCCCTGTGAGGCCCCCACTGCTAAGGCACAGGGATGGGGAGAGGGTGCTAAACCTGAATGGAATTTCTGGAGGCTGCCTGCCTCGGGGAGGACAATACAATATTTAGCCTAAGGCAGACTTTGATGCTCAGGGGAGCTCTGGGAGGGAGTGCCCCTTCAGCTGTGTGATGTCACTAGGGACTCAGCATACACTTAAGTGGCAAGTTCAAGCAGGGCTAGTTACAGGCTTTCTGACCCAGGAAACAGATCTTTGGACCACCTTCCCTCTTCTACAAATGGACTCTCTGAGTAGGATTAAAGGAAGATTGCCCTTTCTCAACGTTTGAAGGCTCCCATGGCCCATTTCCTAGACTTGAAGGCATTTAAGAATCCTAGCAGCTGTGACCATACGGCCTCAGTGGAGGACAAAGCCACTGAGGCAGAGTCTGATCCATGTAGGATCCTTGAGGCCACTGACCAAGGCCACAACTGCATGCTTGGAGTTCACAGCACATGGGTCTCCCTTTGCTATAGGCTCATGGACAAGGCCAACCCTAGTTGCCAACAAGTCGATTCTGACTCATGGCGAACGCATACGTGTCAGGGTGGAACTGTGCCCCGTAGGGTTTTCAGTGGCTGATTTTTTGGAAGTAGATCACCAGGTTTTTCTTCCAAAGTGCCTCTGGGAGGACTGGAAGCTCCAGCCTTTTGGTTAGCAGCCAAGCATGTTAACAGTTTGCGCCACCAGGGACTCTGCATGTGATGAATGAGAGGTTTTTCTCTTTCCCTCTCTAGAGGGCAGCCTTGTCCTGGCAAAGCCTAGTTTGGGTGGGATGGGGAGCGAGGGCTCTCATGCACCAGGAGCTGGAAGCAGGGAGTGGTGCAGGGAGAACAGCAGCTCAGACAAAAAGCAGGTTTTGGGAAGGAGGGTTCGGGCCTGGGTCACCCTCACCCATTGCTCTGGAGGCTGCAGAGCAGGAGAAGGCCAAGGCTGGAGGCTGCCTGGGACTGAGCACTAAGCGCCGTGGTAGGGGGCCTTGGAGGAGGTTTTGGTGTCTAGCTGTGACTTGGAGAAACCAGAAACCTCCAGCAGAGCCACAGAGGTCCAGAGGGGCCAGGAGGAAGGTCAGAGCTGCCACCTTCACCTGAATGACCTCTTGTTTTCTTACACGGCACCAGGAAGGGAAGGCGCAGGAGATCACGAGATCTTGTGCCTTGGAACCTGGAGCTGGGCCAGACTGGGTTTCGCTTGGAAGCGTAAAAGGAATAGGGTGCTTCTGGATTCTCAGGGTCATGTGACGGATTCATACCTGCCCCTAGGTGAGCCCATTGTTAACCTTGGGAACCTGAACTTTGCTTCTCAGTGTAGAGGCCATGGTGCCTCTCTTCCAGCCGGGATTTATTGGACCTCCTCTCTGCTACCAAATGAAGGCTCTCCACAAGTGAGACGACTTCATCCTTATCAAATTTATAACCACCCTCCTACATGGGAATACAGAGCCGAGAGTGGGGGAGGCGCATGTGGGAGGCAGCGATGGCAGAACAGACAGCTCTTTCAACTTCCTTAAGTTCTCACTAATCCCATCCATCAATCCATTCCCTGCCATACACACACACGGAGGGCCATGGACAGGAAAACACCAGGAAATGTTCCTACATGCATGTAAAGCCACTCTGCATCCCAAGATGCCAGAGAAGCCATTGTCCCAGCTCCCAGGTCTCTCCTCTTCCAGGTGCAAAGTGGGTTTTTTTTTTTTTTTTTTTCTTAAGGCTAAATAGGATTTCTTTTCTTCCAGAGCCGGGTAGGTAGACCTCTTAATGATCTTTAAGGGAAAAATCTGATAGAAGGAAAATATCCTTTCTTAATCCCATTTTCCTCTTCACCCCACACTGAGCCGTTACCATAGCAACACCCTACCTGCTACTAGAACAGTTAAGACCCTCTACAAGTTAACCCAATGCTACTTCTTCACTCAGCGAAGGGACTGCTGTTCATTGACCAGTTGGTCCCTGGGTACCAAAGTCTTCAATTCTCTCTGATGTGCTTCATCTGGGGTTCCCGCGACTAAGACTGAAATTAACATCTAAACGCCGGCCAGTAAGATCCCCCAAACCTTTTCAGAACTGAGCCCAGTAGCAATGAACTTTTCTTCTCTGCATTGGCCTAAGGTTAAAAAAGTGCCCGCCTAAGGAAAATGATTTTGGAAAAATCTCCCACACTCCTCCAACAATCCTTTTCCTTTCTTCCACACGTCTTTAAGAAACACACACACACACACACATCACACATCACACATCTATACATCTATATCTACAATGATATCACACATCTATAATGAAAGATTGCCAATACTCAGGAATTACACAGGCTTAATGTGACTCAGGTACCCGCCTCTCAGGCTTAGTAAGTACTGACTTTGGAAAAAATTTTTTTTTTTGCTTCAAACTTGTAAAAATTAAAAGGTTACAGATATATTTGAAGATCTCCTTGCTCTCATCCCATTTTCTTTCTTCTCTGTTTTCTTCCCTCCCTTTCTCCGGTCCTTCCCTCTGCCTCTCCGGAGGCAACGTCTATTCTAAGCTTTATGTGTATCTTTTCTATCCGAGTCTTTGTACTTTGCTACACATTTGTGTCAAGACTTTTTAAACTTAATTACATCTTTTTATTTCTAACTCCCCATTTCCCCTCCCACTAATTTGGTGACCACTAATCTTCTTTGATGAAGTTCAAAGACTACAGCCTTTAGTACGGATTGTACCTCAAAGTAAAGAAAACAAAAATCCTAACAAATGGACCAATAGGAAACATCATGATAAATGAAGATTGAAGTTGTCAAGGATTTCATTCTACTTGGATCCACAATCAATGCCCGTGGAAGCAGCAGTCAAGAAATCAGACAATGAATTCCGTTGGGCAAATCTGCTGCAAAAGATCTCTTAAAAGTGTTGAAAAGCACTTTGAGAAATAAGGTGCACCTGACCCAGGCCATGGTATTTTCTTTTTTTTTTTTTTCATATGCATTTGAAAGCGGGGCAATGCATAAGGAAGATGGAAGAACTGACCTCTTTGATTTATGGTGTTGGTGAAGAATATTGAATATGCATGGGCTGGCAAAGAATGAATAGGTCTGTCTTCGAAGAAGTACAGCTGAAATGCTCTTTAGAAGCAAGAATGGTGAGGCTTTGTCTCACATACTTTGGACATGTTATCAGGAGGGACCAGTCTCTGGAGGAGGACATTGTGCTTGGTAAAGTGGAGGGTCAGCAAAAAAGAGGAAGACCCTCAACGAGATGGACTGGCACAGCAGCTGCAACAATGGGCCCGAGCATAGCAAAGACTGTGAGGATGGCGCTGGACCAGGCAGTGTTTCGTTCTGTTGTACAGAGTCACTAAGAGTTGGAACCGACTCGAGGGCACCTAACAACAACAATCTTCTTTTGTCTCTATACATTTGTCTGTTCTACATATTTCATGTAAATGGAATCATATAATATTTGTCCTTTTGTGTCTGACTTATTTCCCTTAGCATAATGTTTTCAAGGTTCATCCATATGGTGGCGAGTATCAGAACTTTGTCTCTCTTTAAGGCTAAATAATACTATTGTCTGTACATACCCCATTTTGTTTATCCACTCATCTGTTGATGGATACTTGGGTTGTTTTCACCTTTTGGCTGTTGTGCGTAATGCTGCATTGAACATTGGTGTACAGGTATCTGTTTGAGTCTCTGTTTTCAAGTTTTTTGGGTATATACCTGTTGTTGTTAGTTGTCATCCAGTTGATTCTGACTCATGGCAACCCCACATGTGCAAAGCAGAATTGCTTCATAAGGTTCTCCAGACTGTGACCTTTGAGAAGCATATCGCCAGGCCTGTCTTCTGAGGTGCCTCTGGGTGGGTTCAAACCACCAACTTCTGGTTAGCAGCCAAGTGCTTAATTATTTGCATTACGAGTTGGAATCCACTCAATGGCAATTTTTTTTGTTTGTTTTGTTTAGGGACTCCTCAGAGATATTGTGTTCTATTTCAGACCACTGCAATAAAGCAAATATCACAATAAAGCAGGTCACATGAGTTTTTTTATTTCCCAGTGTATATAAAAGTTATATTACACTATATTGTAGTCTATTGGAAACCCTGGTGGTGAAATGATTAAGAGCTACAGCTGCTAACCGAGAGGTTGTCAGTTTGAATCCACCAGATTCTCCTTGGAAACTCTACGGGGCAGTTCTACTCTCTCCTATAAGGTCGCTATGAGTCGGAATTGACTCGATGGGAATGAGTTTGGTTTTGTTTTTTTTTGTAGTCTTTTAAGTGTACAGTAGCATTATGTCTAAATAACAATGTACAGACCTTAATTAAAAAATATTTCTAAAATATGCTAACCATCATCTAAGCCTTCAGTGAGTCATAATCTTTTTGCTGGTGGAGGGTCTCACCTCGATGGTGATGGCTGCTGACTGATCAGGGTGGTGGTTGCTAAAGGCTGGGGTGCTGTGGCAATTTCTTAAAATAAGACAACAATGAAGTTTGCCACATTGATTGACTCTTTCTTTCTTAAAAGATTTCTCTGCAGCATGCAATAGCTGTTTGATAGCATTTTACCCCCAGTAGAACTTCTTTCAAAATTAGAGTCAATTCTCTCAAACCCTGCTGCTTATCACTGTCTTACATGGGCACAGTTTGTGGTGCCCCAAAACAATTACAATAGTAACATTAAAGATCAGTGATCGCAGAGCATCATAATAGATATAATAGTAATGAAAAAGTTTGAAATATTGCGAGAATTACCAAAATGTGACACAGAGACACGAATGAGCACATGCTGTTGGAAAAATGGCATCAGTAGACTTGCTTAACGCAGGGTTGCCACAAACCTTCAGTTGTAAAAAACGCAATAGCTACGACGTACAATAAAGTCAAGTGCAATAAAACGAGGCATGCCTGTATACTTAAGAGTGGAATTGCGGGGTCATACAGTAACTCTATGTTTAACTATTTTAGGAACTGCCAAAGTGTTTTCAGCAGCGATTGCATTATCTCTGTTTCGTCCTGTTGCACATAGGGTCACTAGAGTCAGAATTGACACCTAACAACAACAACAACCAGCCACCTATGAAGGTTCCAATTTCTCTGCGAGCGCATGATGTTTTTGTCTGTTCCCACCTAATTGGGGGAATTAGACATCTCTGGCTGGAAAGGCATCGTTTGCTCCTGTATCCCTTCATCTATCCTATCCACTCAGCGATCCTTACAAGCTAGAGTCCACGTTAACCTTCCCAAGTGAATGGTGTTATTCTTTTAAAATGAAAGGATTAAAGAAGAGGGTGATTTTGGGGCCCACACAATGAAGAAAGCACAGCGTTTTCTCTTCAGGCTCATGCTAAGGCAGTGATGGATACGAGATCTGGTTGTTCAGAATAAAGTGGTTAGGAGTCAGTACCGAGAAGTCGCCATAACCTTGGGTAGGCGTCTTCGTTAAGGGCATTATGAATGAAACTCTCAGAACTCAGCTAAGAACAGTATCTTGGATAAATGCCTTGTGGTTATTGATCTGTTCCAACCTGACAGAAAAGAAGCTCTGGGTCCCATTGTTACAATTGTTTGATTTATACTTGCAATTTATAATTTGAATGTTCAGTCAATTCTGCCAACATCAAAAAGGAATGCCCCAGTTTCAAAATCTGACAGTTTGATTTTGTCTCATGATTTCATCTGGCCCCTGAGCAAAGTAACTGTCAATCCAGGTCACTTGCCTTCAATGGCAACTTAAAATGCAAGTAAATCAGTGAGGAAAGCAAGCAAGCAAACACACATTAAAAAACTCAAGGTTGCAAGGTTTACAAAAATAAAAGAAAAAGATTTTTCCATTTATTCTTATATACCCTATCATTGCTAGTCATATGTCCTGTGGACAAGTTCTTTTACTGAAGGTAAGTAACACAGAAAATACTCAGGCCATGCTGTGTGAAACGTCTGCTAACATTTGATGAGGGATCTCTTTCTTCTCATGTTCACATCTTATAGAAATCTAAGTCAAAGCGAAAATAAAATAAGCCAGCCGTTTGTATACACGGTGAAGAGGGGCAACCAAGCAAAGTTGTTCTGTGAGTTGTTGAAAACCGGGGTCTAGACCTCAAAAAAGAAGTCAGAACAGAAAGTAAAGATTTATCATTCCAGGGGTGACGGCTAGAGCCTTAGAATATGGCATTGACACCGAGGTACTGATCCTACGTCAATAACGAATAGTACTTTTCAGTTTATAAAGAAGTGTCACTGCTATTATTTCACCATATAGGGATGAGTGTAGGGAAAATAAGAGTAAGTATAAGGAAAAAAAAAAAAAAAAGACTTCTTGGGTGGTGCAAAACGGTTAATGCGCTTCACTGCTAACCAAAAGGTTGGAAGTTCAAGTCAACCCAGAGGCACCTTGGAAGAAAGGCCATTGAAAAATTGGCCATTGAAAAGCCAGTGGAGCCCAGTTCTACTCTGACACACTTGAGGTCACCATGAGTTGGAACTGACTCAGTGGCAACTGGTGGTATAGCGCCTAGCACAATGATAGCACGACTGGACGGACGGATGGGTATGTGGGTGGATGGAAGGGTGAGTGAGTGAGTGAATGGATAGATGGATAGACAATGAATTAACAAATGCGCTGTGATCCCACGGATGAGGATCTGTTACAGAAAAATTCAAAAGGGCAGACAGCACAACGAAGGAATATAAAAATCTACTCTTAGGTACAAACGTGTTTCTAGGGGAGAGATTGGTTCTGAATATGGAGATATTGGAAATCGCCAACTCCGCATGTGCTTTACCTTACTATTTAAACCTGCACAATTAAAACAACAACAAAAAACTAAACCTGCTGCTGCCCAGTCACTTCCCACTCGTAGTAACCCTACAGGACAGAGCAAAACTGCTCCACGGGGTTTCCAAGAACAGCTGGTGGATTTGAACTGCCGACCTTTTGGTTAGCAGCCAAGCTTGTAAACACTGTGCCAACTTGCATGGTTAGGAGGCCAATATTTAGTAGATGTCCACATACAAAAATTCAATACAACAGCGACAATGACAGCAACAACAACAAAAACCCAGTGGTCTTCTTTTGTAGCTATTTGGAAAGAGGATGACAATAACCTAAAGACCTGCAAAAATTGTGATTTGGTATTTCAAAGATTTCGGAGCTATTATGTGACATGAGCTGAACTATCATTGCAGAAAATAACTACCTTCTAAATTACTTTTTTTTAAATTACTTGGAATGCTTAAAGCTCGGGGGAGAAAAAATAGGCCACCACTGTCTGCTGTGAGAATGCTTGCAAGAAGAGAGACATATGGCTTTTCATACATTCAGATTGCCTTTGCTAGGAAGGGCAGTCCCCTTTAAGGAAAACTTTGGGGACAGAACATAAATAAGTCTCAGTGCAGCTGCTTATCTATCTATCTAAAGAAGGTCGGGTGGCTCTTACACCATTTACAGATTTCAGAAATGTGTTGTCATTCTTTAATCATGATCATTATTGGAGAATATGATTGAAATTTTAATTATTAAGTAGAAAGAATCGTAAAGCACTCTCATCCGGTGCCTGAGTGTGCCTGGTGCAACAGGACATTGGCACAGCTGATGCAAGCCTGGAAGCATGTTGTCCTTGCACTGCGACCCCTGTGGAGGTGTAGATGGCAGCCTGTCTACCTCCCACCGATTGCCTGTCTCCTAAAACATCTGCACTCTGTTGATGGCAGAGCTAGTGTTTAGACCAAATGCTCACTAATGTGAAAACACTAATTATTTCCTTCCTATATTTTAATGAATCATGATTAGCCTAGATTTAATAGCAAAGGAGCATTTCCAAGGCACAAAAACATCTTAGCCATTAAGCACAAAGGTTACACTTAAAATATATATTTGTTTTCTTCTTCTTCTACAGACAGTTGACACTAAATTTATTAGCTTTGTTCTGCCTTGACAGTAATGCCACATCTGCTCAATTTTGCACTCTCTGCAATGCATTAGACTATGGGTAGGCAAGCTTGTCAAGGGCAACTGTGCCAGAAATTTGTAAATGGGTTTAGTTTTGGGGAAAGTAAGAAGCAGGTGGTCATTGTTATGGGTTGATTTATGTCCGCTCAAAATACGTCGAAGTCTTAAGCCTGCACTGGTGAATGTAACCTTGTTTGGGGAAATAGGGTTTTTCTTTGTAGATGTTGTTGGTTAAATTAATGAGGTCATATGGGAGTAGGGTGGGTCCTAATCCTAATTCTTTCTGATGGCATCTTACAAAAGGGAAAGACAGACATGGAAAGAGTCACACACAGGGGGTGGGCAGCATTTGAGGATCCATCTACAAACCAAGGAACGCCAAGAAACACCTGACCTGTCAGAAGCTGAATGAGACAAGGAAGGATCTTTCCCTAGAGCTGACAGAGAAAGGACGTGGTCCTGCTGATATCCTAAATTTGGACTTCCAGCCTCCAGAATGTGAGACAACAAATCTCTGTTCTTTAAATCCACCCACTTTGTGGTATTTTATTATGGTAGCCCAGGACACGAAGACTGACGATGACTCACCAGGATTTGGGCCTAAACTTTATAATCACCAGAAAGCCATTTGGATGTCTTTTTTTAAGTGACTGTGAATTACATTATCACTATCTGGACAGCCATGAAGCTGTTCATCTTATCTACAGGGAGAACAGGAGTGGAAACAGCAACAAGAACAAGAACAAAAACCGCCACCACCACCAGGAGCGATTTTAAGGCAAAGCTGTTTTCTAGAGCTGGCGAGACGCTCCTTGGTTCAAAGTCCCCTGCAGTCCAGGGCTCTGTTAGGGAATGCTGGCCAAGACAAGCTACTTTCAGATGTATGGCACCTGCTGCTTCCCTAGGAGGCCAAAGTACATCAGGTAAGATTTCTATCCCAGGTTAATTACATTGGACACCTCACCAAAGGATAGTAGGTGTATTTGTGGGGTTCTCTTCCTGCCCATCCATAACCTACAGGAAATACTGTGTTCTTTCTCGTAATAAGGAGACCATTCTCAGACACTCACTTGAGGTGACTCCTAATTCCAGAAAAAAAAAAACAAAATTTGTTTTTTTTTTTTATAGGGTAAATTAAATGATTCATTGTGTTTTAGTTTATTTTTGAGAAAGTTCAACCTATATACTTGTTGGAATGAATCAGGCATTTGTCTACAAAGGTAGCCAGCATTTCTTATTACTGAAGTGTAGGGAGCTGGTTTTGAGCAAAGTTACGAGAAAGATGGCCTTTCCAGAACCTCCTTATGTGTTCTGAGGAATGCCCAAACTTCCGGCCTGTGGGGCAGTAGGGCCTTCCTGATGCCCCATGTTCTCAGAACTCACATTTGCTTGTCTGCTGTGAAAGTCCCTAGTTTGAGAGGACAGAGAGAGCAGCTGGAATCAATTAGTGATCAATTGGCTGTTGGAGCTAAAGAGAAAGGAAGAGTCTGGAGTACTCCAAGAAAACCCAGCCTTACCTTAAAATCATTCCTTGTGGTGGTTTTGTTCTTGTTGTTGTTTCCACTTCTATTCTCCCTCCAGGTAAGACGAAGGGCTTTGAGGCTATCCAGATAGTGACCTGATCACTGGGGCCACTCATTGCAAAGACTTAGAGGAGAAGAAGGTAGGTTTGCATGGGGGTGGTGCTAGAAGTGGAGAAAATGAGTTTAAACATTGACATCTTGCATTTGGAGTGCTTTTGAGGATCCCAGGTGGAGCTAACAGGCAATCAGAAGTATTATCTTGGATCTCAGGAGAGTGGTCTAGCTAGAGAAGCAGACTGGGGGCACATCAACTACAGACAAAAATCAAAGTCACAGAAATAAATGAGATGGCCCGGAAGTAGGACTTGGTTTGTGAAGACCGAGGACGGTCCCCTTGAATATACCACCAAAGTGCTTTGATTGAATATACAATCAAAGAGATGGGATTGTGAAGTTAACTGTGAAATATGTGGTCACAAGGTGGCTGAAAGGGCAAGTGAGAGGTTATCACAGAAGTTAATGGAAGACCGAGCAGCACCGGTATCAAATGTGGCAGAGACTCCAATGACGTGGACCTAACTATGTACGATGTGTATCACTTTTCGTCTTTGAACGTATTTGCTTCTATAGACTGTCTCCTAGCATAATCAAAGTCTAGCCCATCTAGAGAGATTGTATCAAAGTAAGCCTGAAATTTATTTAGATTTAACAACTTCCCCTCTACAGCATTCTTAAAATTAGAATTAAAATGCCTGCAGAAGAGCTGAATTCTCAGCTACCTCTGGTTTATAAACTGGCCTTTTCCTGTCGAAATACTAAAGGAGGAGGTAGTTTAGGGCTGGATTTGGTATTCAGTTAACATTGGAGCACATGCTTTCCCATTTCCTAGAAGCTAATGGCTATCTAAATTAGTCATATGGCCTAAAGCAAAGACAAGGCGGTTAGCATGTTTGGCCAGTCATTAAAGTGTGTCTTTCTGGAAAAATATCCTCTCAGCTGAAATGACACCATGGTATTCCATCAGCTGTATAGATAACCCTTATTAAAAGGTCTACTTTGAATGTCTCCCCTGGGTAATTATATATATTAAAAAAAAAAAAAGAATAAAAATTTAACATGTAGTTAGCAAAGGTTGACTTGCTGAAAAACAAGCTGAATTAGTTGAGAATTGCTGCTAAAACATTCTGTAGCTGGCAGATAATTACACTGATACTCAAGGAAACGGTAGCACTAAAAAAACACACAGAAAATATCTTGCATCCCAACATCGGCATATTTTAAATGTCGAAGAATTTTAGTTCAAAGTTGCTTACACTTGTACACAAAGACGATAGCCTGAGGCCAAAAAGTGTGTGCTATTTTCTCAGGAGTTCTTTGCTCAATTTGTTTGTTTGGTCGAGCGCTTTAAAGAAACAAGGCATCACACTGGGCTATAAGGGATACGAAGATGTTAGATGTCCTGTGTATGGCAGGTTACAATACTCTAGAAGCATAGAGGTGAATGCTTGCATAACTACGACATGAAGAACACAGTACTGAGCATACAAGGAGTTGCAGGGGCAGAATGGGCACGCCTGACTAGGATCATCAGTGGACCGCTACTGGAGAAGGTGGCATGGGGCACCCTGTAGAATTCACAAGGATCCTACTTCCAGCACAGCCTCTGCAAGGTCACTCCCAGGTTAGGGCCACTTCCAGTGGTGTCTCTCCCATTACCAAGGATGCCAAAACTTTTTCAGCTTTTGGAATTACTATTGCTTGGTTCCACCTGGCCTTTCCTTCCTGACCACATTCTTGCTCACTCTGTAATAGAATCATGTTTTCTAGATGTCAGCTGAGTCCAAGCAGGTGTTAAAACCAAAATCTAACCTACTGTCCTCTAGTCAGTGCCGACTCACAGTGACCCAATAGGATAGAGTAGAACTGCCTCATAGGGTTTCCAAGGCTGTAATCTCTATGGAAGCAGACTGCCACATCTTTCTCCCATGGGGCAGCTGGTGGGTTCAAACTGCTGACCTTCTGGTTAGCAGTTCAGCACTTAACCACCGCACCACCAGGGCTTCTTAAGCTGATATTGGAAATCCTAAACTGGCCATTTAAACCTGCCTCTTCTTGGAGTCGCTGGGCAGCATAAATAGTTAAGTGCTCAGCTACTAACCAAAACCCTGTGGAGCACAGTTCTGCTATGAAACACATGGGGTCATCGTGAGTCAGAATCGACTTAACAGCAACTGGTCGTTCTCCTTGATCTTGGTGAGGATGCATTTGGAATCTGGCACCACTTTCCAAGGGTACCCACTGCTAAGGTCTGGAGGACCTTTGGATCAACTTGTGTGACTACCCACGGACTAAGACTTTATAGTTACAAGCCAAATAATTGATTCAGCCAGAGTCAGAAATTCAATGGGTTATAAGCCTGCAAGGCTCAGTCGCAGCTAGATCAACATCAGTACCCCATACACAGACGTACAGATCAGGGATTCTGTGTGGCCACCGCAGGAGGATAATCTTCACCCAGGGAATACTTTTGCTAATACTTCCATGTAAATTTTGGAAGACCAGAGACCCAAGTCCTGAAAATATCCCATAATATTATGCCACTCAATCATCTTTAAGGTATTGCATTCCATGGACCTGGGAGGATGGACATCAATATATGGAGCTCTTTTAGGTCCATTCTCAGGACAGGGATTGGATCAGGAAAACTGATGGACTCCGCCATTCCTATAGAAGCTCCACTTTATTCCTGGAATCTCTAAATCTCAGAGGTATATATATTTAAAGAGATGCTTCATTGAAGTATAATTTATCTAAGATGAAATACATCAACTTTAACTGTACTGCACAGTTGCTGAGTTTTGACAAACATATACGCCTGTATATATACCAACACATCAAGATACGTAACATTTCCATCATCCCAATGAAGTTTCCTCATGCCCTTTTGCAGTCAATCTCCCTCCCCACTAGCCCAAGGCAATCACTGATCTGCTTTCTGTAATTGTAGATTTGTTTTTCTTATTCTAGATTTTAAAAACATATAGGATACATTCTTTTGTGTCTGACTTCTTTCTCTCAGTATAATGTTTTAGAGATTCACTCGTTATTGCATGTCATGGATTGAATTAGGCACCGCCACCAAAATGTGTGTATCAATTCGGCTGGGCCATGATTCTCAGTATTGTGTGGTTGTCCGCCATTTGGTGATTATAATTTGAAGTTAAAGAGGACTAGGGTGGGATTGTAACACCCTTACTAAGGTCACATCCCTGATTCAATGTAATGGGAATTTCCCTGGGGTGTGACCTGCGCCACCTTTTATCTTACAAGAGATAAAAGGAAAGGGAAGCAAGCAGAGAGTTGGGGACCTCATATTACTAAGAAAGCAGTGCTGGAGCACAGCAAGGCCTTTGGACTGGGGGTCCCTGAACAGGGAAGCTCCTAGTCCTGGTGAAGATTGATGAGAAGGTTGACAGAGAAAGAAAGACTTCCCTGGGAGCTGATGCCCTGAATTTGGGCTTTTAGGCTACTTTTACTGTGAAGAAATAAAATTCTCTTTATTAAGCCATCCACTTGTGGTACTTCTGTTATAGCAGCACTAGATAACTAAGACATTGCATCTATTAGTAGCTCATTCCTTTTTATTGTTAATTAGGTCGCTATGAATTGGAATCGACTCAACAGCAGCGGGTTTTGGTTTGGTGTTTAGAATACTATTTACCCACTCACCTGTTGATGGACATTTGAATTGTTTACAGCTCAGGGCTATTATTCCTGAGTAAGTCTTGTAATTTTTTTTTTTTTTTTCATTTCTATTGGTTAAATGCCTAGGAGTGGACTACTGCTGAGTTACATGGCAAGTGAATGATTATATGAAAAATGGTCAAACTGTTTTCCAAAGTGATTGTTCCATTTTACATTCCCAGCAACAGTGTGAGAGTTCCAGTTGCTCCATATCCACACCAACACATGATATTGTCGGTCCTTTTAATTCTAGCCTTTCTACTATGTAGTAATATATCATTATGGTTTTAATATGGATTTTCTTGATAATTATTATTGTTTAGCATCTTTTCATGTTCTTTATTTTATATCTCTTTTTTCTTGCCCATTTTTATTAGGTTACCTATTATTGAGTTGTAAATGTTCTTTATATTTTCTGGATACTAGTCCTTTGTGAAATACATGATTTGCAAATGTATCCTCTTGGTCTGTGGATTATTTTTTCATCTTCTTAAGGGGTCTTCCAAAGAGCACTACTTATAAATTTTGACATAATCCAATTTTTCCATTTACGTGTTGTGCTTTTTGTATTTTAAGAAATCTTTACCTACTCCAAGGTCACAAAGATTTTTCTCCTATTTTCTTGTAGAAGTTTTACAGTTCTAGCTCTTACATTTATATCTATGGTTCATTTTTAGTTTTTGTACATGGTATGAGAAAAAAAAAACATTTTTTTACATGGTATGAGATAGGGGTCAAATTCATTGTTCTTATAAATGTCCATCAGTTGTTATATCCAGTTGTTCCACCATTTGTTGAAAAGACTAGTCTTTCCAACTGAATTACCTTAACACATTTAAAACAATAATTTGATCATATATGTGTGAATCTACTTCTCAGCTCTCTATTCTGTGCTATTGCTCTATATATGTCTGTTCTTACAGCAATACCATACTGTGTTTGTTACTTTGGCATATGGAAGGGAAACCCAAGCAGAGAGTGGTGATTTCACTAAGTTAAGGAGAAAGACTATGGAATTGGAGTTTAGAGGACAGAATACCAGAGGAGAAAGCGATGCAGAGAGAGAGAGAATCCCAGAATTCTGTATAAAGGTCTCTTAGAGTCTTTGACTGAATACTAATTTGGGATGTGTAGAACAAAACTCCAGTATGAGCCTCATTTGGGCAGAATATACTTCAGAAAATTAGCCAATGAAAATCTTAAAGAACACAATAGACCAATACAGTTCTGCAAGATGAGCTTCCCAGGTTGGAAGGTACTAAAAATACATAGTGGCTGCAATAGTGGACTTGAGCATTCCAATGACCATGAAGAAAGAACAGGACTGGGCAACATTTTGTTCTGTTGTTGTATGGGGGCACAGCACGAGCTGGAGCCAACTCAAGGGCATCTAACGACTTCTTTTAATATTTCTTATAGTGCACATCTGCTAGAGATGGATTCTGCCAACTTTTGTCTGACTGAAAATATACATTTCTTTGCCTTTATTTTGAATAATTTTTGCTATATGTAGAATTTTAACATGATAGTTTTTTCTTTCAACATTTTAAAGATGTCATTGCATTGTTTCTGGCCTCCATTATTTTTGATGGAAAAGTCAGCCTTTATTCTTCTTGCTGTTCTCCTGTATAAAATGTGTTTTTTCCCTCTGTCAATTTTCAAAGTTATGTCTTATCTCGGGTTTTCAGTATTTTGACTATGATAGGTGTAAGCACAAGTTCCTTTATGTTGTTTCTGCTTGGGATTCACTGTGATTTTTGGATCTGTGGTTTGATGTTTTTCAACAATTTTGGAAACTTTCCCACCATTAGTTCTTCAAATATTTCTCTGCCCCAATTCTGTCTTCTCCATCGAGGACTCCAATTACATGTATGTTGTACTGTTTGATGCTATCTCACAGATCCTGGAAGTTCTGTTCTATTTTATCACTCTTTTCCACTTTGTATTTTGATTTTAATTGTTTATATCGACTTCTCTTCAAGATCACTGATAATTTCCTTTGTTGTTCAGTTTCTGTTAACCTATTAAATGATTTAGTAAATCCTGGTAACATATATTTTTCATTTCTAGCTTTTTCATTTTTTTAATATTTTCCGTCTTTCTGCTAAAACTTCTCATCTATTCACACAAATTTACCAGCATTTAAAATATACGTTTTACCATATTTATCAGTTATTCTAAAGTACATGTCTAATGACTACCCCCACCTCTGGTTCTACTTCTATTCGTTATTTTCTGTCTTGACCATGGGCCACATTTTCTTGTGTCTTCACATGCCACATAATTTTTTATTATATGCCAGGCATTGAGTGTAAACAAAAAGTAGAGACCAAATTAAATAACATTTACCCTCAGGAGAGGGTATGCCCTTTCTCCTCTCAAACTGCCAACATAGGGAGCTGAATCACCTATTCTGTGATTAAGGTGGGTCTGGGCTTTGTTGCATCTTTAGTTAGATTTAGTTTGACATTTTTTCCAAATGTTTTGAGGGAAGGATTGTGCCTCTCCATTTAGCAGGGCTTTGGATATGAGTATGGTAAGACTCCAGGGGTTTCTTTATTATTTATAGCTCAAGTTCCAGATGGGCTCTAGTCACAGGAGATTTCTATCTGCTTTAATTCTAGATGCCAGCTTTCTGGGTCACTGTGAAGCCCTCCTTTCTTCTGTGTGCTGTTCCTAGCTTTCTGAGCCACAGAAGGTCTCTATCCACCCTGCCACCCTTTCCCCAGCCTTTGAAGAGCCATTGTACTATACTCAGTGAAGGCCCAGAATGGCTCAGTGATCTTCCCCAACTCTCCTGCTCTGCCCCTGGCCTTTGGAAACTGTTGCCTTGTACTCTGTGAAGGCCTGATGTCCCTGGAGGGATTTCTCTCAGTTCTTCTGCTTTGTCCCCAGCTGTTGGGGAACCCACCTTCATGGGTTCAGACTCACTCTTTGGCTGGGGATCCTTGGGGCTCCACTTTGTCACTTCAGCCCATATCTGTCTATTAAATGTCCCTTAAACATTTTGCTGGTTTCTCCTTGCTCTGTGGAATCTTCCTTTTTTTACCTTTGGCCCACCAGGGATGAGAAAATCTGTGGGTCTCGTCTCTTCTAGGACGGGCTTGTTACATTTTGTAATTTTATTCATTTAGGTTTCTTCGTGACCTCAGCTCTTTGATCGGTGGACACACACACACGCCTTGCAAATGTATAGCCTGTTTGACTTGTTGTTTTGGTTATGGTAGGAATCTAGAAAATCATTTTCTTTCAGTTTACCAGTTCCCATTTTTGTACTCATACACTCTGATCTGCTTTGGCACAAGTTTAAATAATCATCTCAACTTATTCTACTTACTCAGTTAACCCAGACACTGTGAATATTAGGATTTGAAAGTACAATTTGCATTTTAAAAGATAATCCAGGATTTCTATGAAATTTTCCATCCTTTCTGGTGAGAATACTTTTAAAGTAAGATGAGGGCCTGACCTTAAAAAAAATATTCAGCCATATTATTATAGCAAACATCTAGACAGAAACATAGATATACAAACACACCCAAGAACAGACTTTTGACATATGATTGATAGATTTATTATCAAGCCACCAAGTTCAGCATGATAAAGAGAGCAATTTTGGGGTCCTCTCAGCAAGAACATGGTTCCCAGTCTGGTGTACAAGCTTCTTATAAACCTTCCTTTCTATGACAACCAAGCAAAGTTAGGTAATGCTGGGATTTATTCTTTTGTTTTGGGTGGCAACGCAAAATATTCTTTTTAGGGTAAAGGAATGGAATCTAGGCAAGAGGAATGGATCTGGAGTTCCTGTCTAGATTAAAGACTTCATATATAAGCCAACCTTCTCTCTGTAATAAGTTCTACATTCCAGAAACTAACCTTGTTTGTTTGCCACTGATTTCATT
This sequence comes from Elephas maximus indicus, assembly GCF_024166365.1. NCBI lineage: Eukaryota > Metazoa > Chordata > Mammalia > Proboscidea > Elephantidae > Elephas > Elephas maximus. Next base: position 233,416,583 of record NC_064819.1, read on the forward strand.
TTTTTTTCCTCATTGTTGCCTCTGAATTAAGAAGTCTCTGTCATTACTGCTCATCAGTGTCCTGCTGCTGAGAGAGCCATTAGTGCTGATGAACAGTTGTCTTTTAAATGTATTGGCAAGTGGCATTTTGAGAGTCTTCTTTCATCAATGCCTGCTAGTCTAAACTATAATTCATTTACTCACCCGTCAATAAATAATATTAAGGAGTGACTACATACTTATCCCTGTGCTTGGCGTTTGATATAGATGTATATAATATACACAGCTCCAGCCCATCTGAAGCATATATATTATTAAGTGTCTTAGTCACCTGGTACTGCTATAACAGAAATGCCACAAGTGGATGGCTTCAAAAACAGCAGTTTATTCCCGCATAGTCTAACAGGCTAGAAGTCCAAATTCAGGGTGCCAGCTCCAGGGGAAGGCTTTCTTTCTCTTTCAGTTCTAGAGGAAGTTCCTTGACATCAATTTTCCCTGGTCGAGGAGCTTCTCAGTGCAGGGACCACGGGTCCAAAGGATGCGCTATGCTCTTAGTGCTTCTTTCTTGGTGGTATGAGGTCCCCATGTCTGTCTGCTCACTTCTCTCTTTTGTATTTCAAAAAATATTGGCTTAAGACACAATCTAATTTTGTAGATTGAGTCCTGCCTCATTAACAGAATTGCCACTAATTTTCACAAGAGTTCAGTTCAATAGACGCTTACTAAGTTCTAGTATGTGGTAGGCATGTAGCATAATGACTACGAAGACATGCTTCTCTCCTTAAGCTTATAGTTCAATGGGACAGACTCAAAAAATAATTTCAATAAAATGTTTTAAAGTGCTACAATAGAAAAACACACTAACTTCGTGGTAATTTGTTAAAGCAGCAATAGGCAATTAATACATATGTCATAGATTGAATTATGTCCCCCCCCAAAATATGTACCAACTTGATGAGGCCATGATTCCCAGTATTGTGTGGTTGTCTTCCTTTTTGTGATTGTAATTTTATGTTGAGAGGATTAGGATGGGATTGTAACACCACCCTTACTCAGGTCACCTCCCTGATCCAAGGTAAAGGGAGTTTCCCTGGGTTGTAGCCTGCACTGCCTTTTATGTCTCAAGAGATAAAAGGAAAGGGAAGCAAGCCGAGAGTTGCAAACCTCATACAATCAAGAAAACAGCACTGGGAGCAGATGGCATCCTTTGGACTTGGGGTCCCTGTGCCTGAGAAGCTCCTCGACCAGGAGAAGATTGAGGACAAGGACTTTTCTCCAGAGCCAACAGAGAGAGAAAGCCTTCCCCTGGAGCCGACGCCTTGAATTTGTCAAATTTCTCTTTGTTAAAGGCATCCACTTGTACTATTTCTGCTATGGCAGCACTAGATGACTAAGACAACATATATTATCAAACTCTGAGAAACAGAGAGATGCTTTTTATCACAGGCGCTATAGCAATGCATTAATAATATTAGTAATTGTTCTTATAGCATAATAATTAGCTAATGTTTGCTAAGTGCTTACTATGGACTAGGCACTGCCATGCTAAGCATATTAATACGCTATTTCCTTTAATTCTCTCAAGAACACTTTGGGATAGGTACTTTTTAAAAAATACCCATTTAACAGGAAAGGAAAGTGAGCCATAGAAAAGTTAATTTGCTCAAAATCTCATAGCTAGGGAGTGGACTCTGGCTAGGATATACACCCAGGCAGCCTGAGGTTCTTAACCTACACTGACATTTATGGTCTATGGTCCATGACACATTAATTTTTAATTTGGTAATAAACTTTAATTAAATTATTATGTTTTAAACCATAGTATCACTGAGGTGTTATTTAAATAGACACCCATCTGTATCTTCTTTCCCTTCTTCAACAGCTCTACCAAGTGAGTACCACTCTTCTGTCACAGCTGAATTATAAATACTCAAGGGTAAATCACAACAAATTATAATTCCCTAAATGCAGGGCTCTTTGGATTCCCTGAAAATCACTCCCATTCCCACCCTTTGATCATTTGAGAGGTGCCATGTTTTAGAGAGCCCTGCTCTGGCCCTCATCTGGCACTGCCCCATCATGTGGTAAAGAGTTTACAAAGCAAAGAGCTCTCCCTCCCACAGCATTTGCCCTCCACCTCAGACTGTGTGCCAGAACCCAGAATCCCAGGACTCCTTGCCCTGTGGCCTGGGCCGATTCCAGAGCTCAGGCAGGTGGCTTCCTCTGTCCATCTTCCTAGCCCCAAAGGTGATGTATCAGACTCAAAGTGCCACTAACTGGGTGACTTAAAAAAAACAGAGATTTATTTTCTCCCATATTTTCTGCCAGAAAATCAACTGGAGGCTAGAAGTCTGAAATCAAGGTGTTGGAGGGCCATGCTGTCTTTGGAGGCTGTAGCCAAGGCTCCTTCCTTGTCACTTACAGCTTCTGGTGGCCCCAGGAGTTCCTTGGCTTGTGGCAGCATCACTCCAATCTCTGCCACTGTCCTCACATGGTTGTCTTCCCTCTGTGTTTGCCTATGTCTTCACATGGCCTTCTCCTCTCTGTGTGTCTCTTCTCTAAGGATAACTGTTGGATTAAGGCCCACCCTACTTGGTATGATCTCATGTTAACGAGTTATACCTATGATGACCCTATTTCCAGACCAGGTTTCATTCTGAGGTTCCAGGAAGGACACAGATTTGCAGGGGGACAGTATTCAACCCAGTACAAGTGGCTGTGGAGCTGCTGTGTGCAGGGGCTATAGACAGGCCTGGATTTGCAGCCTGCGTTGCCCACCTCCATGTGTGCAGGGACCTTCTGGGCAGGGCAGAGCTGAGGAGGAGCAGGGGACTGGACTGGGAGAAGTCCACTCTCCCAGGTCCACCAAGTTCTGGTAAAAAATTCTGAGGGATCATCAGAGAGTTCTCAAAAAGAATCTGGCCCACCAGGTCCTTATGAAGGTGTATTTGTCAGGATAAGAGAATAGAATGTATTTCATTTAACACCTTGCTAGCTTGGTTTATCATTTCTGAATATTCATATGCAGTCTTTGTGGATCTACCTTTGTACTCTTGTCCTAGACCCTGCAAATGTTAGGGATGGACTTAATCACTTCCTCCCTTCAACGGGGAGACAGAAAGACCAGGAGGTAAGGGAACGGAGTGAAAGAAATGGAGAAACATCCTTTAGAAAAGTCTAGAAAGAAGCACAGCCAAACCTTAACAGTGTTTACAACCTCTGGGTTTTTAGGTTAAGGGGCATTTTGTTTTCTTTTACTTACAAATATATACATAAACAAGGAATTTACCATCTGAAGAGTGTTTGTTTATGAATTCAAAGCTACAAATAGTCAGTAAGTGCCTACTGTAATGTCAGCACTTGACCAGACATCAAAGTAAGGATGCAAACAACAAAAACAAACCTTTAAAGCACGGAAAAGGAAAAAAAAAAAAAAAAAAAAAGGAGACATATGGGTTGGACAGTAAGGAATTGTCATGGATTGAATCGTGTCGCCCCAAAATATGTGTCAGCTTGGTTAGGCCATGGTTCCCAGTATTGTGTGGTTGTCCCCATTTTGTGATTTTCCCATGTGTTATAAATCATAATCTCTGCCTGTGGTTAAAGAGGATTAGGGTGGGATGTAACACCCTTGCTCAGGTCACATCCCTGATCCAATTTAAAGGGAGTTTCCCTGGGGTGTGGCTTGCACCACCCTTTTTTTTTTTTAAATTAACTTTTATTGAGCTTCAAGTGAACGTTTACAAATCAAGTCAGACTGTCACATATAAGTTTATATACACCTTACTCCGTACTCCCACTTGCTCTCCCCCAATGAGTCAGCCCTTCCAGTCTCTCCTTTCGTGACAATTTTGCCAGCTTCCAACTCTATCCTCCCATCCCCCCTCCAGACAGGAGATGCCAACACAGTCTCAAGTGTCCACCTGATATAATTAGCTCACGCTTCATCAGCATCTCTCTCCTACCCACTGTCCAGTCCCTTTCATGTCCGATGAGTTGTCTTTGGGAATGGTTCCTGTCCTCGGCCAACAGAAGGTTTGGGGACCATGACCACCGGGATTCCTCTAGTCTCAGTCAGACCATTAAATATGGCCTTTTTGTGAGAATTTGGGGTCTGCATCCCACTGATCTCCTGCTCCCTCAGGGGTTCTCTGTTGTGCTCCCTGTCAGGGCAGTCATCGGTTGTAGCCAGGCACCAACTAGATCTTCTGGTCTCAGGATGATGTAGGTCTCTGGTTCATGTGGCCCTTTCTATCTCTTGGGCTCTTAGTTATCGTGTGACCTTGGTGTTCTTCATTCCCCTTGATCCAGGTGGGTTGAGACCAATTGATGCATCTTAGGTGGCTGCTTGTTAGCATTTAAGACCCCAGACGCCACATTTCAAAGTGGAATGCAGAATGTTTTCATAATAGAATTATTTTGCCCATTGACTTAGAAGTCCCCCTAAACCATGGTCCCCAATCCCCCGCCCTTGCTCCGCTGACCTTTGAAGCATTCAGTTTATCCCGGAAACTTCTTTGCTTTTGGTCCAGTCCAATTGAGCTGACCTTCCCTGTATTGAGTACTGTCCTTCCCTTCACCTAAAGCAGTTTTTATCTACTAATTAATCAGTAAAAAACCCTCTCCCACCCTCCCTCCCTCCCCACCTCGTAACCACAAAAGTATGTGTTCTTCTCAGTTTATACTATTTCTCAAGATCTTATAATAGTGGTCTTATACAATATTTGTGCTTTTGCCTCTGACTAATTTCGCTCAGCATAATGCCTTCCAGGTTCCTCCATGTTATGAAATGTTTCACAGATTTGTCACTGTTCTTTAACTATGCGTAGTATTCCATTGTATGGATATACCACAATTTATTTAACCATTCATCCATTGATGGACACCTTGGTTGCTTCCAGCTTTTTGCTATTGTAAACAGTGCTGCAATAAACATGGGTGTGCATATATCTGTTTGTGTGAAGGCTCTTATTTCTCTAGGGTATATTCCGAGGAGTGGGATTTCTGGGTTGTATGGTAGTTCTATTTCTAACTGTTTAAGATAACGCCAGATAGATTTCCAAAGTGGTTGTACCATTTTACATTCCCACCAGCAGCGTATAAAAGTTCCAATCTCTCCGCAGCCTCTCCAACATTTATTCTTTTGTGTTTTTTGGATTAATGCCAGCCTTGTTGGAGTGAGAAGGAATCTCATCGTAGTTTTAATTTGCATTTCTCTAACGGCTAATGATCGAGAGCATTTTCTCATGTATCTGTTAGCTGCCTGAATATCTTCTTTAGTGAAGTGTGTGTTCATATCCTTTGCCCACTTCTTGATTGGGTTGTTTGTCTTTTTGTGGTTGAGTTTTGACAGAATCATATAGATTTTAGAGATCAGGCGCTGGTTGGAGATGTCATAGCTGAAAATTCTTTCCCAGTCTGTAGGTGGTCTTTTTACTCTTTTGGTGAAGTCTTTAGATGAGCATAGGTGTTTGATTTTTAGGAGCTCCCAGTTATCGGGTTTCTCTTCGTCATTTTTGGTAATGTTTTGTATTCTGTTTATGCCTTGTATTAGGGCTCCTAACGTTGTCCCTATTTTTTCTTCCATGATCTTTATCGTTTTAGTCTTTATGTTTAGGTCTTTGATCCATTTGGAGTTAGTTTTTGTGCATGGTGTGAGGTATGGGTCCTGTTTTATTTTTTTGCAAACGGATATCCAGTTATGCCAGCAGCATTTGTTAAAAAGACTATCTTTTCCCCAATTAACTGACACTGGGCCTTTGTCAAATATCAGCTGCTCATATGTGGATGGATTTATATCTGGGTTCTCAATTCTGTTCCACTGGTCTATGTGTCTGTTGTTGTACCAGTACCAGGCTTTTTTGACTACTGTGGCTGTATAATAGGTTCTGAAATCAGGTAGAGTGAGGCCTCCCACTTTCTTCTTCTTTTTCAGTAATGCTTTGCTTATCCGGGGGTTCTTTCCCTTCCATATGAAGTTGGTGATTTGTTTCTCCATCACATTAAAAAATGACATTGGAATTTGGATCGGAAGTGCATTGTATGTATAGATGGCTTTTGGTAGAATAGACATTTTTACTATGTTAAGTCTTCCTATCCATGAGCAAGGTATGTTTTTCCACTTATATAGGTCCTTTGTAGTTTCTTGCACTAGTACTTTGTAGTTTTCTTTGTATAGGTCTTTTACATCTTTGGTAAGATTTATTCCTAAGTATTTTATCTTCTTGGGCGCTACTGTGAATGGTATTGATTTGGTGATTTCCTCTTCGATGTTCTTTTTGTTGATGTAGAGGAATCGAAGTGATTTTTATATGTTTATCTTATAACCTGAGACTCTGCCAAACTCTTCTATTAGTTTCAGTAGTTTTCTGGAGGATTCCTTAGGGTTTTCTGTGTAGAAGATCATGTCATGTGCAAATAGAGATAATTTTACTTCCTCCTTGCTAATCCGGATGCCCTTTATTTCTTTGTCTAGCCTAATTGCTCTGGCTAGGACTTCTAGCACGATGTTGAATAAGAGCGGTGGTAAAGGGCATCCTTGTCTGGTTCCCGTTCTCAAAGGAAATGCTTTCAGGCTCTCTCCATTTAGAGTGATGTTGGCTGTTGGCTTTGCATAGATGCCCTTTATTATGTTGAGGAATTTTCCTTCAATTCCTATTTTGGTGAGAGTTTTTATCATAAATGGGTGTTGGACTTTGTCAAATGCCTTTTCTGCATCAATTGATAAGATCATGTGGTTTTTGGCTTTTGTTTTATTTATATGGTGGATTATATTATTGGTTTTTCTAATATTAAACCAGCCTTGCATATCTGGTATAAATCCCACTTGGTCATGGTGGATTATTTTTTTGATATGTTGTTGAATTCTATTGGCTAGAATTTTGTTGAGGATTTTTGCATCTATGTTCATGAGGGATATAGGTCTGTAATTTTCTTTTTTTGTGATGTCTTTACCTGGTTTTGGTATCAGGGAGATGGTGGCTTCATAGAATGAGTTAGGTAGTATTCTGTCATTTTCTACGCTTTGAAATACCTTTAGTAGTAGTGGTGTTATCTCTTCTCTGAAAGTTTGGTAGAACTCTGCAGTATAGCCATCCGGGCCAGGGCTTTTTTTTGTTGGGAGTTTTTTGATTACCGTTTCAATCTCTTTTTTTGTTATGGGTCTATTTAGTTGTTCTACTTCAGATTGTGTTAGTTTAGGTGGGTAGTGTTTTTCCAGGAATTCATCCATTTCTTCTAGGTTTGCAAATTTGTTAGAGTACAATTTTTCGTAATAATCTGATATGATTCTTGTAATTTCAGTTAGGTCTGTTGTGATGTGGCCCTTCTCGTTTCTTATTCCAGTTATTTGTTTCCTTTCCTGTATTTCTTTAGTCAGTCTGGCCAATGGTTTATCAATTTTGTTAATTTTTTCAAAGAACCAGCTTTTGGCTTTGTTAATTCTTTCAATTGTTTTTCTTTTCTCTAATTCATTTAGTTCAGCTCTAATTTTTATTATTTGTTTTCTTCTGGCTTGCACCACCTTTTATCTTATAAGAGAAAGAAGGAAACAGAAGCAAGCAGAGAGTTGGGGGTCTCATACCACCAAGAAAGCAGCACCGGGAGCAGAGCGCATCCTTTGGCCCCAGGCTTCCTGCAAGAAGCTCCTAGTCCAGGGGATGATTGATGAGAAGGACCTTCCTTCAGGGCTGACAGAGACAGAAAGCCTTCCCCTGGAGCTGATGCCCTCGATTTGGACTTCTAGCCTACTAAATTGTGAGAGAATAAACTTCTGTTGTTAAAGGCATTCACTTGTAGTATTTCTGTTACAGCAGCACTAGATGGCTAAGAAATGTATCGGTGTGAAACATTTTTATTAATAACTTGAATAGAGACATTGAAGGCATGCTGAGCAAATTTCTATATGATCTTGAGTTGGAAGGTATACTGAAGACAGAATAGGATTGAAAAGCATTCCCAACTGTCTGAAATCCCAGGCAAACCTAACATGATTAACAGAGCAAACTTCTACAGTCCTGTATAAATCCCGACACTATAACGTGATAGCTAAGCTGAGTATGGGAGCTATGGCTAATGACAGCACAGGGGACAAAGTGAATTAACAGCATGACGTGACTATAAAAAACAAACTAACCTGAAACCAAAACCAAACCTGTTGTCATGATGGCTGACTCATGGCTACCCAACATGCATCAGAGTAGGACTGTGCTACACAGGGTTTTCAATGGCTGATTTTTGGGAGGTAGATTGCCAGGCCTTTCTCCCAAGGTGCCTCTGGGTGGGTTTGAAATGCCAACCTTTGGTTAGTAGCCAAGCATTTAACCGTTGGTGCCACCCAGGGACTCCTAAAATCAATCTTAGCTCACATTAACAGAAATATCATGCACAGAAGGAAGGAATAGGTAGTTTTTCTTTATGAGGCTGTGGCAAGACACCTTCTAGATTGTGCTCAATCTGAACACCAACTTTGAAAGACATTAAGAGACTAAAGCATGAGTTCCCTCATATGAGAAACTTTGGAAGAACCTAATATGTTCATCTTTTTTTTTTTTTATGATTTTTATTGTCCTTTAAGTGAAAGTTTACAAATCAAGTCAGTCTCTCACACAGAAACCCATATACACCTTGCTACACACTCCCAATTACTCTCCCCCTAATGAGACAGTCTGCTCTCTCCCTCCACTCTCTCTTTTCATGTCCTTTTCGCCAGCTTCTAACCCCCTCCACCCTCTTATCTCTCCTCCAGACAGGAGATGCCAACATAGTCTCAAGTGTCCACCTGATCCAAGAAGCTCACTCCTCACCAGCATCCCTCTCCAGCCCATTGTCCAGTCCAATCCATGTCTGAAGAGTTGGCTTCGAGAATGGTTCCTGTCCTGGGCCAACAGAAGGTCTGGGGGCCATGATTACTAGGGTCCTTCTAGTCTCAGTCAGACCACTAAGTCTTGTCTTATGAGAATTTGGGGTCTGCATCCCACTGCTCTCCTGCTCCCTCAGGGGTTCTCTGTTGTGTTCCCTGTTAGGGCAGTCATCGGTTGTAGCTGGAGCCTAATATGTTTAGCCTTAAGAAGAAGGACGAAGCAAATGCATAGAGTCTAAAGCTTATTAGCGGTTGGTTACCAGGGACAGGTGGGCGGGGGGGGGGAGATAAGGAGGAACCAGTGCTTAGAGGGCACTGAGCTTCTGTTAAGGGTGATGGAAAACTTGAAAATGGATCATGGTGATGGTTGAACAACATGATAAACATAATTAATGTCACTGAATTGTGCACGTGAAGAACACTGAATGGAAAATATTTTGTTACATATGTATTTACCACAATTTAAAAAAAAAAGAAGAAAGAACATCTACTTGTTTGGATGAGGGGGGTTGGTATAGCTGGTATGAAAACCATTTTCAAATGTTTAACGGATGCCACAAAGAAGAAGGTTTCAACATGCTCCTTACTTTTGTAGCAGGACTAAGGTTACTGAGTAGTAAGTAGGGGGAGGTAGGTTTTAGCTAGATACCAAGAAAAGTATTGTAATAATTGTTGTTAGGTACCATTGAGTTGGTTCCAACTCACAGAGACCCTATAGGACAAAGTAGAACTGTTTCATAGGGTTTCCAAGGAGCAGCTGGTGGATTGAACTGCAGACCTTCTGATTAGCAGGCAAGCTCTTAACCACTGTGCCACCAGGGCTTCATTGTAATAATTAGCACTGTTTAATATGGAATGGATGCCTTTGGGGGAGACTGAGTCTTAATTGCATAAGGTGTTGGGTTTGAAAGAAGTGAATAAATGGTCCCCCATCATGCCCATCAGAGTTTGAAAAGAAAGGCATGGAAGGTGGAGTGACACCTTCATAAATGATAAAGTGAGGTTGAAGGACATGGATCAGGTGTGTGGATGAGTGGACTTCCTAATACTGAATTCCAGAATTATGAAACCTAAGCATAGGCAGTGTGGTAAAAAAAAAAAAAAAAAAAAAAAGTGTGGTGGGGTGGTACAAATGGTTGATGCACTTGGCTGCTATTCAAAAGGTTGGAGGTTTGCATATTCCCCAGAGGTGCCTTGGAAGAAAGGTCTGGTAAGCCTTTCGCAAACAATCAGCCACTGAAAACCCCATGGAGTGCAATTCTACTCTGATTCACATGGGGTTGCCAGGAGTCAGAATTGACTTGAAGGCAACTGGTTAAATACAGGCAGAGCTGGACTTTCTGGAAAAACAGAGCAGAGTGCATGGTCTCTGTAGAGTGCCTGCTCCCAACACAGAAAAAAAGAGCTGAGCTTGCCCCATTTACCCTTCCCAAATTTACCAGTGTGTCTCTGCCCCTGAATTTGAATAATGGCACCACCATTTACTTGCACTGTGTAACTGTGAGCAGTCACATAACCCTTAACCCTCCAAGTTCAGGAACTTTATCCATAAAATGGGAATGATAACAACTGTAGCAAGGAATAAATCCACTAATCTCTGAAGTGCCTAGTACAGTGCCTGGCACATAGTAAACTCTCAGCAGACCTTAGCTGGTTGGATACTCAATGGTTCTCCTCCCTCATCTTGGCCCCCCTACTCCAACCACAGCTTGCATCTCTTGCTTGCTATAGGGTTGAGGGCTGTTAACTGGAGCCCATGAGGTTTGTGAACTGGGATGGGAAAAATACATATATGTTTAATTTAATTTCATCAATCTCTACTTGAAATGCCCCCGCGTGTCTGTCAGTTTGTTGTACTGTGGGGGCTTGTGTGTTGCTGTGATGCTGGATGCTATGCCATAGGTATTCAGATACCAGCAAGTTCACCCATGGAGGACAGGTTTCAGCTTTTTGAATTGTGGTGTTGGCAAAGAATATTGAATATACCATGGACTGCCAAAAGGACGAACAAATCTGTCTTAGAAGAAGTACAACCAGAATGCTCCTTAGAAGCAAGGATGGCGAGACTGCGTCTTACATACTTTGGACAAGTTGTCAGGAGGGATCAGTCCCTGGAGAAGGACATCATGCTTGGCAGAGTCCAGGGTCAGCGGAAAAGAGGAAGACCCTCAATGAGGTGGACTGACACAGTGGCTGCAACAATGAGCTCAAGCATAGCAACGGTTGTAAGGATGGCGCAGGACCGGGCAGTGTTCCGTTCTGTTGTGCACGGGGTCGCGATGAGTCGGAACCGACTCGACGGCACCTGACAACAACCACTACTTGAAATTTGTCCTTTCCTTGCATTATAAATGTGGGCAACGACGGCAGTAGTGTTAGTGGGACCTGTGGTTTTGTCATCACAGGAATCACAGATATTCTCCTGTCGTGTTAGAGTTGCTGCAGATAACCTGAAATCTCACTTACGTTCATCCTTCATCGACAGCAGACCACATGTGACTGCTGTCTTCCTCTCTACTTGTGTGACAAAGCTGCAAACTGCAGCTAGATGCAGGAGCCAGCTCTTTCCATGCTGGGGACCCAGACGTGCACGTTGTTCTGCAGAATTCCCACCCACAGTTGTTCATTATGAAAAAGGGGGTACGCCAGATGGCACTCCACCATTTAACATTTGTCTTGGTCATCTAGTGCTGCTACAACACAAATACCACAAGTGGATGGTTTTAACAGAGAGAAGTTTATTCTCTCACAGTTCAGTAGGCTAGAAGTCTGAATTCAGGGAGCAGCTTCAGGCGAAGGCTTTCTGTCTCTGTCGGTTCTGGAGGAAGGTCCTTGCCATCCGTCTTCCCCTGGTCTGGGAGCGTCTTAGCACAGGAACCTCAGGTCCAAAGGAGGGGCTCTGCTCCTGGGGCTGCTTTCTTGGTGGTATGAGGTCCCCAGCTCTCTGCTTACTTTGCTTTCCTTTTATTTCTTGAGAGATAAAAGGTGGTGCGGGCCACACCCCAGGGAAGCTCCCTTTGTGTTGGATCAGGGATGTGACCTAGTAAGGGTGTTACAATCCCATCCTATTCCTCTTTAACATAAACTTCCAATCACAAAATGGAGGACAACCACAGAGTACTGGGAATCACGGCCTCACCAAGTTAATACACACATTTTGGGGGGACATAATTCAATCCATGACAACGTTCTTATTCAAACTAAGTAAAACATTCTTTACATCGATGTGTCTTTAAATAACAAAATTCAATTTTAATTTGTATGTATTGTCTTGTTATTTAATGTATTAACAAAGAAATACATATAGTACTAATTGAAAACTTATTTTCACTACTTTGATAGCTGTATTTTCTTTTGGGAGTTCCTGGGTGGTGCAAATGGTGACGTGCTCAACTACTAACTGAAAGGTTGGCAGAGCAAACCCACCCTGAGGCACCTCAGAAGAAAGGCCTGGCATTTCATAGGTCACAGCCATTGAAAGCCCAATGGAGCACAGTTCTACTTGGCACACACAGGTTCACCATGAGTTGGAACCGACTCAATGGCAACTGGTTTGGTTTCTTGGTTTTCTTTTCTTTTGAATCTTAGTATTTTATTTTATGCATTTAAAAAATGTTACTCTGAGATAGTGTCCAATGTTTTCAACAAACTGACAAAAGAGTCTGTGGTACAAAGTGGCAAAGAATGTCTCATTAGGAGTTTGAGATTTTATATCAAGAAAATAATCAGATTTGAGGGAAAAAAAAGGTTGTTGCTTCTAACACAGCTGTGGAAAATCAAAATTAAAAAAAAAAATAGCTATATTTAGTAACTCCCCTTCCCTCCAAATTCTTGTTGGTGAGATTACTACTTGCAACTGTAATTAGGATATGTTTAAAAGACAAAAGAGCTCAAATATAAAATTCAAGCACTGAAAATGCTTTTCGTTAAGAAAAGTGGAACTATAAGTCTCCAACTCATGTGCGAAACATTGTTAAAGCACAGGATGCTATTCGGAGTCCCCCACGGTCTCTGATGGTGATTAAAAAGGCTATTAAAAATGACTTCCAGGGAAAAAGCAGTTGCTAGGAAGTCGGGACAGCCGGGAGGAGAAGACCTGCAGATTTCTGTCCCTGGCGCTGGCAGTTAGGTCACACAGCGATCAATTTCTGAGAACACAGGAGATGTGCTGGAATTAGTGTGACGTTCCCACACTCCTTGGCTCTAACCAGGACATTCCATAATTAGAATGAAATGAGAGCACGCTTCGCCATCTCACATCGTCTGTAAAGGAGTTATCTAGCATGAAAAGGAAGGGAAGGAACATACAGGAGCGGCTCACGGAATCACTGGTGGGTGAACTGAGGTGAAATGGCTTTGACACAAACCAATACATGCAGCTATAATTAGGCAGCAAGGCAGGCAAAGAAGGGAGCATTATGTCTGTTAATTAACTCGGATGATGTTGAATGGCGAGCTATCCAGAGGAAAAGCCAAGAGCACTTAACTCCCCAGTGTGGTTAATTATTAGAGAACACTGTTCCTCTGGAATTTCTGACCTAGCATTCTGGAAAGACACTTTACTTTAAAAGTGTTAAAAACATTGCTACACCTTGCAGGCCAGCAGCTGCTTGTATTGGAGATGAAAAAACTTGTGGGGAATTTTATGTAGCACAAGTTTAGTGGATAAAGGTTCTGAAGAGGGGCCTCCTTTGACTCAGTGGCAGCATCGTTGCTGTTGTCAGGTGCTGTTGAGTCCGTTTCGACTCATAGCGACCCTGTGTACAAGGGAACAAAACACTGCCCGATCATTGTTATCCTTGAGCCCACTGTGTCCATCCATCTTGTTGAGGGTCTTCCCCTTTTTTGCTGACCCTCTACTCTACCAAGCAGCATAGAAGGAAAAAATTACTTTTTCTAACTTTATTTGGGAGACGACCACAGAGAATGTGAAGGGAGAAATCGCTTTGGCATTATTAGATGGCATACTTAAAATTTTTTTTTTTTTCTGTATAATAAATGGGAAGGTATTAAAACTGGGAATATTGAAATAATTCTGTCATATCTAATAATATATTATTAGGATGCATAAGCATCACTAACATGAGAATTGTTGTGAAAATGGCAGCAAACCCAGTGAAGGTTGTCTTTGCTCCTGTTTACTTGCTTTCCAGCATAATTTGAGAGGAAAGCTAATCTGTTATTCCTGTTGCGATTGGGCTGACGGGGCTGACTATATGAATAGAAGATGGTGACCAGGCTCTAAATCAAGAAAGAATGAAATAAAAAGTTGGCCTTAAACTGAAAGAGTTGTGTAAGGTATAAGGAAATATTTGATTGTGCCTGAGCTGTATCACAGTGAGCTGAATGAACAAGGATAACTTGCAATGTGTCCCGTCTTAGCTGTTCTGAGGATAATAAATGACAGTATACATGACAGATCAAGGACCTATTTTCTAAGATACTAAAAAACAAACAAAAAAACCTAAACCCATTGCACTGAGCGGATTCTGACTCATAGACACCCTATGGGGCAGAGTAGAACTGCACCATAGGATTTCCAAGGAGCAGCTGGTGGATTCAAACTGCTGACCTTTTGGTTAACAGCCCTAGCTCTTAACCACTGTGCTACCAGGGCTCTGATATGCATATATTCATTCTACAATAAATATTTAGAATAATAGTCAATAATTTAAAACATGGTTTTACATCTATTAATGTATTCTAAGAAAATAAACAGATAAAATACAAAGATTTATGCGCGAGAATATCTTTTGCAATGACACTTATAATAGTAAAAAAAATTAAATCTCATCAATAGGTGACTTATTAAACAAATTATGATACACTCATAAGGCATCACATAGAAACTTACACATAGAATGCAACTATTTGTGCAGAAAAGGAAATAATATGCATGTGTTGCAATACGCACAGAGTGTTTCTGGAATGACAGCCATCAACTGCTAAGAAGGTTACCTCTAGGATCTGTAATTGGAAGGTGGAGGACCTGGATAACAAACTTTACCTACACCATGTGATTCTGTATTGCGTGATGGCATGGACTGAATTGTGTTCCCCAAAAATATGTGTCAGCTTGGCTAGGCCATGAGTCTCAGTATTGTGTGATTGTCCACAATTTAGTCATCTGATGTGATTTTCCTATGTGCTGTAAATCCCACCTTGATGATAATGAGGCAGGATTAGAGGCAGTTATGTTAATGAGGCAGGACTCAGTCTACGAGATTGGGTTTTGTCTTAAATCAATCTTTTTTGAGATATAAAAGAGAGAAGCAAGCAAATAGACACAGGGACCCCACACCACCAAGAAGGCAGCACTAAGAGCAGAGCGCATCCTTTGAAGCTCCTCGACCAGGGAAAGATTGAGGACAAGGACCTTCCCCCAGAGCCCACAGAGAGAAAAAGCCTTCCCCTGGAGCTGCTGTCCTGAATTTGGACTTCTAGCTTCCTAGACTGTGAGAGAATAAATTTCTCTTTGTTAAAGACATTCACTTGTGGTATTTCTGTTGTGGCAGCTCTAGATATCTAAGACGGGTGATTGTTTATCACAGTGGTGAAATTACAAAAAATAATATTATTGTAACTATGCTTATTACATACATGCCCATAATAAAAGCATTTAATAAAACAATGTATAAATGAGCAGGTATGTACACTAATTCTAACACTGTAAAAAATTCTCATGTGTGGATATGTACTCGAAAATGCCTAGAAAGATAAAAAAGCAATAGTAAACAGCTGGATTATTGTCGTTTTAACCTTTCGCATTTACATTATACTTTTCATCTTGTTCAAACTTGTTATAATAATGTGTTTACATTTTACAATCAGAAAACAGTGACGTCACTTCACTTTTGAGAAAGCATGAGGGAATCAGCAATGCTGGCTTAAGTGCTTCAATCCACCCTGGAAGGATTTAACCTGATGCTGAATGCTAACTTTCTCAGCAGATGCTGTCCCCAGGGAAGATGACAGTCAAGGGAATCTTGAAGTCATTGGAAGATAAGAAAAGGAAAGTTTTTTTTTTTTTTTTTTAAAGGTAAATTATTTAACTTTCAGGTAATGTGGTTCTGTTTTGTTTTAGTGGAGATTTGAAATCTTCAACTTCACTCCTCTAAAGATTGAGTCCCAAACAACAGGTGTCACTAGGCACCCCACATACTGTGGCTGTGTTGGTGTGGCTTACCAACTATTCCAACTCTCTAGGTACAAGACAGGATTGTACTCCTATCCCCTCTCGACTTTAAGGAGGACAGAACGAAACGTTGCCCGGCCCTATGCCATCGTCGCGATCATTGATATGTTTGAGTCCATTGCTGTGGCTGTTGTGCCAGTCCATCTCACGGACGGGTTCCTTCATTTCACTGACCCTCCACTTTACCAAATGTGATGCCTTTTTCTGCCGATTGGTCTTTCCTGATGATGTGTCTAAAATAAGTAAGATGAAGTCTCGTCCTTCTCTCTTTAAGGAATATTCTGGTTGTGTTTCTTCTAAGACTGATATGTTCATTCTTCCGGCAGTCCACGGAAGAGTCGATATTCCTTGCCAACACAATTCAGATGCATCAATTCTTCTGTCTTCCTTTTGCAATATCCAGCTTTTTACATGCATATGAGGTGACTGAAAAGACTATGAAGCTAAGCAAGGCCATGTGATTTGCTTTGGACAAAGAATGTGAGCAGAGGTGACGAGGTCTACTTCTGGGTGGGAACTTAAGGGCCAGTGCACAGCCCTCCTTGATCCTTTCCCATTGGTGTGGAAACTAGAAGCCCATGTCAAAAGGAACCTCCGCCAGCCTGGGTCCCCCTCCAACATGCAGAGTCTCCTTCTGAGCCATGCTGGATATGCCACACAAGCAAGAAACCAACTTTTGTTGTGTCAAGCCACTGAGATCTTGGAGTCTTTATCGTCACTGCTGCATCACCTTGCTTACACTCACTATATAATTTGTAGGGCCTGCTGCAGAGTGAAAATACAGAGCCCCTTGTTCAAAATGGGTAAGATTTTCAAGATGATAACAGCAGCACATTAAACTGAGTACCGGGTCCCCTAAGTGTGGGGCCTTGCATTACTGCCCAGGTTGCATACCACAAAGCCGGCCTGCTTATCCCAATTTACCTTCACAGAAATCCATTGCCACTGAGTTGATTCCAAGTCATGGCAACCCAGTATGTTACGGAGTAGAACTGCTCCGTGGAATTTTCTTGGCTTTTTTGGGTAGTCATATG
Organism: Elephas maximus indicus; assembly: GCF_024166365.1. NCBI lineage: Eukaryota > Metazoa > Chordata > Mammalia > Proboscidea > Elephantidae > Elephas > Elephas maximus. Next base: position 233,433,651 of record NC_064819.1, read on the forward strand.
GAAGCAGATTGCTAGGCCATTCTTCAGTAGCACTGCTGGGAGGGTTCAACCTGCCAACATTGAGGCTAGTAGTTGAGCACAAACTGTGCCATCTAGGGACCTTTCACTATCACAGGAAGTCTGGAAAATAGGTCTTAATGCCCTGATTTTACATATGAGGAAACTGAGAGCTTAGGCAACTGGCTTCAGGTCACAGAGTTAGTAAACAGAGTTAGATTACATTGGTATCATTAACCTCGCTGTAAATGGTCACTCAAAGGTTGATGGTTCTGGGATTTAGGGGACCAGGAGCCAAATATGCCATTAAGAAAGCAGATAAGACTTAGGAAATCTTGAAGCCTTTGTAGAAAATCCTTTGCCCAGAGCCCCAGTAGAAGGTAAGAAAAGAGTTAAAGTCTAGCTCATTACATACTTAGTGAATGTTTTTATAGCCAGAAAGTATAATTAGTAATTTAATTCCTTATCTGAAATACCCGTATCAGCACATGTGGGAGAGGATCAATGAGGAGAAGCAGGCGTACTTTTCATTTCATTGCTATCACTAATTAGCGTTAGAGGGACTGTTTCATAAGGGATGCTGTAAAACAAAGGCTGGGTGCAGCTCTCTCCATGGTAACCAGACACGGAAAAGAGCAATCCAGAACGACTAAGTGGGGATTCCACAAGGAAGGAAGGAGAGCAGTGGTGAGCAGAAGTCATTGTCGCTGCCCTTTAAATTTACAAATCACAAAGAATGTTGGAATACTCAAGCCCAGAGCAGTGTTCTGAATTAAGTATGGGTATCTCTGACTTGGCTTAGGATGTATTTGAGTTTGAGGAACTGGACTTACGACTATCTTTTTTTTTTTTTTTTTAACATCTTATCGTTAGTAGTACCTACTACATACAATGTTGTTTTTCTTAACATCTTATCGTTCCTAGTACCTACTACATACAATGTTGCAGCTCATCTGCTGTTGTTATCATTCCTGGATGTTCACTCAGGGATGTCCAATGTCATGATTTACTGTTTAAAATACTGCAATATAGCGGGCTATGGCAATAACAATGAAAAAAAAAGAGGTATTCAACTTACATCAGAACCCACTTGCGATGGAGTCCTCGGAACAGAACCCTGTCCTCTTGCCATTCTTGAAATATTTTATATGTATACATATAAAATGGATTGAATTGTGTTCCCCCAAGATATGTATCAACTTGGTTAGGCCATGTGTACTCATCCTCCATTTTGTGATTTTCATATGCATTATAAATCAGAATCTGCCTGCGGTTAAAAGGATTACTCAGGTCACCTCCCTGATCCAAGATAAGGGGAGTTTCCTTGGGGTGTAGCCTGCACCACCTTTTATCTCTCAAGGAAAGGGAAGCAAGCAGTGAGTTGGGGACCTCATACCACCAAGAAAGCAGAACCAGGAGCAGAGCGCGTCCTTTGGACACGGGATCCCTGCGCCTGAGAAGCTCCTCAACCAGGGGAAGACTGAGGACAAGGACCTTCCTCCAGAGCCAATAGAGAGAGAAAGGCTTCCCCTGGAGCTGACGCCCTGAATTTGGACTTGTAACCTACTAGACTGAAAGAAAATAAATTTCTTTGTTAAAGCCATCTATGTGTGGTATTTCTGTTACTGCAGCACTAGATGAGTAAGACTATACATATATATATATTTGTTGCTGTCAAGTCGATCCTGACTCATACTGACCCTATAGAACAGAGTGGAACTGCCCCATAATGTTTCCAAGGAGTAGCTGGTGGATTTGAACTGCTGACTTTTTGGTTAGCAGCCAAGTTCTCAGATGTTATGCTACCGGGTTTCCAAAAAGTGTAGGTAGTTAATTTAGTAATATGAGAAGGCAGCTGTCATTTAAGCGTGGCTTTCAAGGTCTGAAATCTTACAATCCTATTTGGCCTCTAAGTGATTGTTCTTTATTGGCTACTAGAACACATTAATGAATTAACACAAATCCTGTGTCGTTTCCTTTCTTTTCATAAGAACTATTTGTGTTATTTTTCAAAATAAGGAAAGGAAGGGAGGAGGGAGGAAGAAGGGAGAGAGAAGGAAAGAGAAAGGAGGGGAAGGAAAGGGGAACCCATAATTTGCCAATGATGGGTCCAGCAATCACTTAAAGTGAAAAAGGTAGATGTTTTTCAAATAAACACTTTATCCCAATTAAAATTGCTAACCAACTTACTCATTTTTGAAATCTATGTATTCAAAGAGATGATAACATAAAACAAAAATAAAAAGACTTTAACTCATGTTACTCAACTAGATTTTATATAAGATGATAATTTAAGGTTTTATGGCTCACGTATTTGTGTTTAGGAACTGTGTGACATAACATTTACTAACCACTTCCCAAGTACATACTGATGGTTTAAAGACTATCTGCCAGTATACTAGGTACTTGAGGATATGTTACAATCAGAATAATCTCCATCAAGCATACACAGAAATTTAACCTTGTCCCTACTATTAGTCAAGGAAACTGTAGCAAATATGAAGATGAGTACATATATAAAATAATATGGATGAGTGTCTTAAAGGAGCAAGATAGACACCATGGATTAGTAGTTGGTTTGAAAACTGGCTTTTAAATATCTATTTTCTGTATATAATGTTGACTATTTTAGAAATCATTGGGATAAAGTACACCTGTACACTGGATGGTAGGGAAGCATGAAGCATGCTTTCTCGGGTAATATGAATTCCTGGCAAGTTAGTTTGACTTTCTGAGTACTTGACTTAGTTTGACTACTTGGCTGTCCTTGACCATGAGGATGCCACATGCTTAATGACCCCAATTCTGGCAGTGTTTCTGGGTCTTCTTATTTTTGCACAAAGGTTAACTGAATTTTTACAAGGGTTTCATAGAGGATTTCCATAACTTTTTGGTATTAAAACAAAAGGCTATCCTTTAATAGATTTATAACATGACTTCCACAAGCACTTTAAGTGGTTTATCTTAGACTTTTAGTAATTGTGTGGCCTATTTAACATTTTATAGTTTTTGAGGATTTCCATAGACATGTTCAGCATCTTTCCTGGATTTAACCACGGAGTCTGGCATTTCAGAATCACTTCGTGCTCCCTCAGCTCCTTTTTAAGTTTGAAAATGAACTTGGTTTTTGAGGGGATGCTGAGACATGATTCATGGGATTCAGTATGTTCTGTGTTCAGCAGATAAAGTGATGGCATTTCTGATTTGGGGCAACTAATAATTCAGTTTCCGTAAAAAATATTTGTGTATTTTTAATGAGACCTAGTCCAGAGATGCTGAGATTTGTAGGAAAAAGCAGAAACTATCTTCCCAGCCACACGTTAATGGACTGAAGGGGCTTTGTGTTAAGACCAACTCCCAAACATTTGTTAGTGGTCGTGCGAATGTTGAGAAGGGCTTGCTTTTGGCTCCTCTTGAAAATTTGAGGATACAGATTGAGGGTATATGAAAGCATCAGTTATGCCTAAATGCTAATTAGCCTCAGGATGCTCATTCAGCGTCCTACCAGACTGGGTCCAGAAGGTTAAAACCCATTGCCATCGGGTGGATTCTGATTCATAGTGACTCTATAGGACAGAGTAGAACTGCCCCATAGGGTTCCCAAGGCTGTAATCTTTACAGAAGCAGATTGCTACATCTTTCTCCTGAGGAGTAAATGATGGGTTCGAACTGATGAACTTTTGGTTAGTAGCCTAGCACTTAACCACTGCACCAAGGTTAAACCAAAAACAAACAAAAAAACCTAACCTGTTGCCATCAAGTCAATTGCAACTCATAGTAACCACATAGGACAGAGTAGAACTGCCCCATAGGGTTTCCAGGGAGCAGCTGGTGGATTTGAACTGCTGACTTTTTGGTCAGCAGCTGAGTTTTTTTTTTTTTTTTTTAATTGTGCTTTAAGTGAAAGTTTACAAATCAGTCTCTCATACAAAAATTTATATACACCTTGCTATGTACTCTCAGTTGCTCGCCCTCAATGAGGCAGCACACTCCTCCTCTCTACCCTGTATTCCCCTTGTCCATTCAGCCAGCTCCTGTCCCCCTCTGCCTTCTCATCTTCCCTCCAGACAGGAGCTGCCCACATAGTATCTTGTGTCCACTTGAACCAAGAAGCTCACTCCTCACCAGTATCATTTTCTATCTTATAGTTCAGTCCAATCCCTGTCTGAAGAGTTGGCTTCGGGAATGGTTCCAGTCTTGGGCTAACAAAGCGTTGGGGGACCATCACGTCCAGGGTCCTCCTAGTTTCAGTCAGACCATTAAGTCTGGTCTTTTTACAAGAATTTGAGGTCTGCATCCTACAGTTCTCCTGCTCCATCAGGGGTTCTCTGGTGTGTTCCCTGTCAGGGCAGTCATTGCTTGTAGCCAGGCACCATCTAATTCTTCTGTCTCAGGCTGATGTAGTCTCTGATTTATGTGGGCCTTTCTGTCTCTTGGAGCAGCCAAGTTCTTAACCACTATGCCACCAGGGCTCTCAAAAAGTATAGGTAGTGAATTTAGTAATGTGAAAAGGGCTCTGCGCCAAGGTTAGGGAAGGGTAACAGCAAATAGCATGTGGAGTTGCACTCATCTGCAGCATATATACACGTGGACTGTCCATGGAACTCACTAAACTTTGACAGGCTACAATTCTATCCTCACCTCAAAGCTCACGTCCTGAAGGCGATGTCTATTTTCTCTGCTTACTGCTTATTTCTCCTCCCAGTAGACAGAACATTGGTAACTCAATAGGCGACTATGCATTGTGACCTCTTTTACCTCTTGGGGGCATTGTCATTGCTGTTGTTAGCTGCTGTTGAGTCAGTCTCTTAGTGGTGGCACCCATGCAAAACAAACAAGACACTGCCCAGTCCTGTGCCATCCCCTTGATTAGCTGTGGATCAAACAGTTGTGCTCCATAGGGCTTTCCTTGGCTGATATTTTGGACGTACATTACTAGACCTTTCTTCCTAGTCCATCTGAGTCTGGAAGCTCCACTGAAACCTGTTCAGCATCATAGCAACACGCAAGCCTCCACTGACAGATGAGTGATGGTTGCATATAAGGTGCATTGGCCAGGAATTGAACCCGGGTCTCTTCCGGAAGGCTGGAATTTGACCAATGAATCACCACTGCCTCCTTAGGGGTGTCAGAATGGCATATTAAGATCCCACAGGAGGCGTTTACTACTAAGAACACTTTTCTAGGTTTAACGCATAGCTATTTTCTGAATGCCTACGACTGGCCTTCCAACCCCAATCCTCTCAGAACGCTGAGGGACACAGTCAACCTCCCGCTGGACCAGTGGATCTGAAGAAGCCTTTGTTGTTGTTGCTATTTTCATTACTGATAGTAACTAAGGTGTACTGAGCATGTTATGTGTCCGGCAAGGTCCCAGATGCTCAGTAAGCATCCATTCCTATTTAATTTTCACAAACTTGTCCCTGTGAGGTGGATAGGGGGATTCACTGCTTTTAAAGACAAGTCATCTGAGGCTTCAGAAGGTTGGGAAGGTTAGTACAGTCAGAGCCAGAACTAAACCGAGGCGGTCTGACTCAGGGTTTCTCAACCTCAGCAGCAGTGACATCCAGGGCTGGACAGTTCTTTGTCGTGGGGGCATCCTGAGCACCGTAAGATGCTCAGCGGCACCCCTGGACTCTACCCACTGCATGCCAGTAGCACCCCACCCGTCGGTTGTGACAACCATCGATGTCTCCAGACATGGCCAAATGTCCCTGGGGGTCACAGTCGCCTACAGTTGAGAACTATCGATCTGACTCCAAGATCTCTGCTTATAACTAGCTGGCTCTTTGCTGCTCAGTTTCTCTCGATCAGACCAGCTCATGTGACAACTTTGACCAAATACATCTATTACATAGTCGCTGTAAGACTAAATTTGCATAGGGAATATGGCATTTTCAATAAATCAATATTCTGGCTGTAAACAAATCTGTTAATATTTCAGGAGTTTATTATGTCATCAAGCCAGTCACTCAAATGACTTCATGCCTTAGATCTTTTCATGAAATAAATTAGATTTAATTTGGTAGGCTTGGAGAAGTGGGCCAGAGGGTATCTTTTATTTGCTGGTAATATAGGTGCCTGGTGGGTGGTAAAATGTGTAGGTATCTCCATTAGGTACTTCTTGTAATTTCCTCATTAACTCTCTTACTTTAAAATAAAACCTGTGTCCTATTCCTGTTTTCCTTTTCCTAATTCATTTTCCTACCACCCATCTGTCAGTTTGTCCTAGTGTGGTAGCTTGCACGTTTCCATGACATGGGAAGCTTTGCCACTGGTATTTCAAATACCAACAGGGTTACCCATGGTGGACAGGCTTCAGTGGAGCTTCCAGACTAAGACAGACTAGGAAGAAAGGACTGATAATTGGCCCCTGAAAATTAGCCAACGAAGACCCTATGGATCACAACAGAATATTGTCCAATAGTGTGCTGGAACATGAGCTCCCTGGGGTGGAAGGCACTCAGAATACACAGTGGCCAAAACAATGGCCTACAGCATGCCAACCATCATGAAGATGGTACAGGGCCAGGCAACATTTTCTTTTTTTGTACACGGGGTGGCCATGATTTGGAGTTGACTCAATGACAACTAACAACAATAATTCCCTTTTCCTCTTACATGCATCCTGTAATAGACAGTGTAAACCTTCAGGCCAGGCTGGCTTTCTAATACAATGGTTAGAAATAGGAATAAATGGAGTTATAAGTGAGAATTTTTTATTATTATAATTAAAATATATTTGTTTAAAATCCAAGGGCCACCATGTTCCTTCCCCCACACCGCCCTCCTTTATATAAAAAAAAAAAAAAAAAAAACGGCGTCAAAGGGTCGCCATGAGTTGGAATAGACTCGACAGCACACGACAACAACACCTTATATGAGAGAGGTGTTTCAACTTGTGATGAGTTAGTTAGAAAATGATACTTTAGTTGCTTGAAAGATTTACCTGAGAGGATTAAGAAAATCCAAGTAAAGAGCGTTATCTGTGAAAACCAGAATATTCTGGACTGAACTGCAATAATCTGGAGATTTAGAACAGTAATACTGGTTTACAAGGTAATGTGAAGCTGCTTTGTATTGAAATTGTGCAGATTTTTTAAAAAAACTTAAGTTTGGGAAATTAGGTTAACTACAAAAATCTCTGATGAACCTGTTGAAAATTTTAAACATATAAACTTAAGCACCTTAGGCTGTAAGATTTTATTCAGCTTTAAGCATGATTTTGTAGACTGAGAGAGCTAGAAGCTACCTTGAAGATTACCAGGAAGAAATGCTTACTTTTGTAGTAAATGAAACATTACCCAGAAACCCGATTTGTTAAAACAGATTTTTTTTTTTTTTAAATAAATTGAGCATATTTTCGATGACCATAAACTTTTGAAATTTAGTGTCATGGAAGACAGATTTTTTTTTATATAATTTTATATTTTGGTCAGGAGGAAAGGTCTGGCCATCTTCAAAAACCAGCCAGCAATCTACTTCCAAAAAACCCTGTGGATCATAATGGTTCAGTCAGCAACCAATCAGGAAGATGGCGTAGGACCTGGTAGCGTTTCGCTGTGTTGTACCTGGAGTCCCCATGAGTTGGGGACTGACTTAGGAGTAGCTAACGACCACCGCCATCGCCACCACCGCCGCCGCCGCCACCACAACAACGTATTTTGTTCAGTTTCCTAGATCAAGCAAACACTGATATGCTCAGATTAGTAGTGGCAAATTGTAATTGTTTTTAGAGAAACAAAAAACAGCTCATTTTGCGATTTTGGGATGTTCTTCATTAAACGGAGACCTGGTGGCACTGCTAACAAAAAGGTTAGCCATTTGTGTCCATAGCCGCTCCTTGGAAACCCTATGGGGCAGTTCTACTCTGTGCCATAGGGCAGCTAGGAGTTGGAGCGTGCTCGAAGGCATCAGGTTTGATTTTTCATTTGTTGGTTCCATTAAACACAGCATCTTTAGCCCAAGCCCGCACAGTTCATTTTTCATTTTTGAAGCATTAATACTGATGAATAATACTGTCAAATATGCACGTGTTGCTTTTGTTACAGTTTGTAAATACTTTAAAATGTATTTGAAAATGAATTTTGACATGAAACTTCATTCTTCCAACCTGAAGGATTTTAAGAGGACATTTTGGAAATTACTTAATGAATAGATTTTTCACATAAGAGAGGCATTAACATAGCACAGAGGAGATGAGCCGCTGGTCCTGGGTCACACGGTCAGGGCGAAGACCAAGACTTAGGTCTCTGGCTTTTAAACTTCTGCTCATTTCAGCTCACGCTGCCTCTCCTAGTAAATCACCTCATTTATCACAGCAAAAAGCAAAACCGTCGGGACGCTCTCAGCAACTTAGACTTTCCAGCTCTTTGGGGAATCTGTTAATTGCCCTTTCATAAACGGTGTTCATTATGATTAAGACTCTGATTAAATGTGGAAGTCTAGAATTTATGTAATATTACAGGCATATTTAATATGAATTTAAAGTACTGGAACAGCACAAATTATGCGTTGAAATCTTCCAGTAGGCTAAACCACCATTCTAGCAATCAAGGGTTTTTCAGAATCTTGGTATGTGGTAGTACGAGTGGATTTTTCCCTCAAGGATCTTACAGTTTAATGAAGGAAAGTTCATGTTTGAAACTATACAAGTCAGTGTAGAATTCAGAGGAGATGTGGGTCAAAGAGGGCTGGTCAGCTTCATGGAGGCCCTGGGGCCTAAGGGACAGGGATAATTTACAGAGGTGAGGGGCAATCATATGGGTGAATGGCCAACACCTATGGACTATTGACCGTGTTAAGCACTGTGCTAAGTGTTGAACATGGGTAATATTTAATTCTCAAAGTGATTCTAAGTACTAAACTCATTTTACAGAGGAAGAAATTGAGGCCCAGAGTCATTAAGTAGGCTTGTTCAGTTATGGAATTGCTGAGTAAAGGAATGGGACTCCAGCCCAAGTTTGCCTGGCTTCAGACTCCCAGCTCCTATCTTCTTTATTATACCACCCACTCACTTGTGGGGACATGAAAAGAAGGCCAGGTCATACGGGTCTTTGGAGAATGTGAGCCAAGGTAAGGAAGGCAAAGAAAGATTCTAGAACAAAGGGTGTATGTGGGGAAAGTAATAGATAGGGTTGCAAAAACGAGGATGGGTAAGGATTGCAAAGCCAGGAAAAGTATTTTAGATTATATGTTAAGGTTTCATAATTTTGTAGATCATCTTACTGGGGTTTTGATGGTCACTTAAGTAAAACAAAATCTATTCTAGCAAGCTATTGTGGACAAATGCCAGTGGAATAATATTAAGTACTGACTACTGATATTGGAATATGCATAATTTACTTATGGGGTAGGGACTATGCCTTATTTTTTATTCATTCAAAAAAAAGTACTTCTTGCGGGCTCACTATGGAGAGGCATCATGCTTATTCTTGGTGATATCTGCTGCATCTAGCATGATACTGGTGTTGGAAGGCACCCACTAAATGTTCAGTGAATGAATGAAAAACTTTTCTGTCCCCTCCCCCCCTTTCCTCTCCATCTCCTTACCGCCCTTCTCTCCCACCTTCTCTTATCTTCCTTTCTCTCCATGTCCTTCCTTCCTCCCTAAACAAATATTTACGGACCCCCTTCAAAAGTGCCAGGTCTTGTACTAAGAGCAGCAGAATAAAGCAGATGGAGTCCCTGCTCCCAAGAAATAGGCAGGGGGTGACAGGGGGAACAGAAAATAAGGTGATTCCAGTTAGTGATATACATAATGAAGAAAATAGGACTGGACTCTGGGATAGAGAAAGAACAGTGGTTAGGTGCTTGGCTGCTAACCAAAAGGCTGGCAGTCTGAACCCACCAGTGGCTCCATGGTAGGAAAGACTTGGCAATCTGGTCCCATAAGATTTATAGCCTAGAAAAAGCTATGGGGCAGTTCTACTCTGTCACATGGGGTTGCTATGAGTCATAATTGACAGCATACAACAACAACAACAAGGGATAGGGAATGCCATAGTGGGGGGGGTGGCAGGGTGGCAGTCACTGAAAGGCCTATTTCAGGAGGGGACTACAAGCAGAGCACTAATGGAGAGAAGGCAGCCACACAAAACAAAAAACAAGGGAAGGTATCCCAGGAGGGAGAGGGAAGGTCCTCAAGGGAGAACAAGTCTGGATTATTTCACGAACCCATGAAGGGCCAGGGGTGCCCATCAATAAGGGGGTAGTGAAGGGGACACGCAGAGAAGGCCAGATCACAGGGGTCTTTGTAGAGTGTGATAAGGGCTCTGATCCTAAGAAATGGGAAGCTGCTGAAGTTGTTATTGTTAATATAACTTTTAAATAGAATCTAAGTCATGTTCACAGGGGAGTGGAGAGAAGAATGGGGACCAAGAAGGGATTTGTGATAGTGAACCTGAAAAAGAGACCATGGAAAACAAAAGAGCAGGTCAAGTAGCAAAGACAGTTGATGGCTGTACTGAATGCTCAAGAGAAGACACTAAGGTGGATGGAAATGGAATATTGTTGTTGTTAGGTCCTCTGCAACTGGCCCCCAACTCAGGGAGACTTCATGCACAATGGAACAAAATGTTATCTAGACTGCTATGATCCATAGGATTTTTCACTAGTGGACTTTCGGAAGTACATCTCTGGACCTTTTTCCCTAAAATGGAATATACATCCTCGAAATTGAAGAGGTCACTGTTACTTCTGGCTGATAATTTTACTCGTTGTTAAGACATATCTGGAAACCCTGGTGGAGCAGTCGTTAAGAGCTATGGCTGCTAACCAAAAAGGTTGGCAGTTTGAATCTACCAGGTGCTCCTTGGAAACTGTATGGGGCAGTTCTACTCTGTCCCATAGGGGTTTTGAAGACATAACTTGCTTGCTGAAAGTGAAGAGAACTTGAAGCACTTACTGATGAAGACCAAAGACCATAGCCTTCAGCATGGATTATACCTCAACGTAAAGAAAACAAAAATCCTCACAACTGGACCTAGGAGCAACATTATGGTAAATGGAGAAAAGATTGAAGTTGTCAATGATTTCATTTTACTTGGATCTACATCAACACTCATGGAAGCAGCAGTCATGAAATCAAAAAACATATCGCATTAGGCAAATCTGCTGCAAAAGACCTCTTTAAAGTGTTAAAAGGCAAAGACATAACCTTAAGGATTAAGGTGTGCCTGACCCAAGGCATGATATTTTTGTTATCACCTCATATCCATGTGAAAGCTAGACGATGAATAAGGAAGACAGAAGAAGAATTGATGCCTTCGAATAATGGAGTTGGTGAAGAATACTGAATATACCATGGACTGCCAGAAGAACAAACAAATCTGTCTTGGAAGAAGAATAGCCCAATGCTCCTTAGAAGCAAGGATGGTGAGATTTCATCTCACTAACTTTGGACATGTTATCAGGAGGGACCAGTCCCTGGAGAAGGGCATCATGCTTGGTAAAGTAGAGGGTCAGCGAAAATGAGGAAGACCCTCAAAGAGACAGATTGACACAGTGGTTTCAACAATGGGCTCAAACATAGCAACAATTGTGAGGATGACACAGAACAGGGCGGAGTTTCGTTCTACTGTACATAGGGTCTATATGAGTCGGAAGGGACATGATGGCACCTAACATCAACAACAAAGACATCTCAGGTATGAAGGAAGTGGAAGAGAAAAATGAAAGAAAAGGGATTTGAAGGTTTTAAAAATTCTCATGATACTATTCAAAAACGGACCTACAAAATCAGAATCAGTTTTTACACTCATTTCTAATACATGTTTATTGTTTACTTGCCTTCCTTCTTCCTTCCCTCTCCTCCTTTTCTTTGCTTAATGGAACCTAAGTTATTTATACTTTTTGTATTTTACTTTCCTTTTCAGTAAAATAACTATACTCATACTGAAAAAAAAAATACAAGGGCAGTGTAATCATAAAAAATACAAATGACTATATTTTGTAAGTGGACTACATAATAATAAAAATCAGGTTTATTATACTTAAATTTTTTTTTTAAACCCCCTGGGGATCAAATCCATGAATTGTTGATGCAGGTATTCTTAGGCTGTCATTATTATGACATTTCTGGTGTATGTTCCTCTTGAATTGTCAAGATTTTATGCATTTGCCCAAGGATGACAGTGTTTTCAAGGAGAAGGAGAGCCTTTAAAAACCAAGTTACATAGAGGCCTCCCTCCAAGCTCTGCAGGAGCTCCCCAGTTCTTCGCTGGATGCTGATTATGCTATCACCAAGTCTGGGATTCATTTGCCTTCCAGTGGCTCCTACCATACTGTTTCCAATTACTTTAAGCTGGGCATCCAGCTCCCTAGGAACTCCTAGGTTCTGCCTGTCCATCTGTTACTGCAGTGGCTTTAAGCCCCAGAATACTCAGATTTAATGCACCAGCAAGAGGGCCCTAGGCCAGCAATTACTACACAAGGACATAGCATTCTCTTCCTCTATTTAGGTTAAAGAAGAAAAGAGAGGCTGAGAAGAAATCAAGCTAGAATGTCCACGCTGCGGGGATTGCAGATGGCTACCCTTGGATCCTGTGATTTCATGGTCACCAGGCTCTGGCCTGACCCTCTGTTGATCTATGTAGATTGCATCCTGTCTGTATAGACAGCATTCCTGTGTTCAGATCTCTTTACTGAGGGTGAAATATTCTCAGTTAGATAGTTGATTACTTGAAAAATTTCTGAGGTGACTTGGTTCTTTAGAAAGCTTTCCATGCACAGTGAGGTGGGTGACTGGGCTGACAGAGCAGAAGATGCCAAAAGGATCGTAGACATTGACTTCCCAAAGGCTTTCACGATAGCCTGTGACCCAGCGAGAACCTGTGAGGGTGTTCAAGGAGTACGTTGTAAGGGGACTTTGCTAAACATGGTAGAACACACCACTGGTAGAAAACAATTGAACCTGAAGAGAATTGTTTTTATTCGTCCAAAGGTAGAGGTCGGTGGGGTGGGTGGTGTGTTCTAAAGTGTGGTATGAGTTTGAGTCTTAGAGAGACAACTTACTAGGCCTGTGGTTGGGTCAAGTCAAGGAGCCTCTCTGGGGCTTCACGTCCTCAGCTAGCAACGCTGTAGTATGGGTTAAAGATATGCACTCTGGAGCCAGACTGATAGATGGAAGCTCAAATCCCAATGGTTCCACTTTGTTATGTAATGTTTTGTAGGCAAGTTACTTCATTAACTTTAGTTTCCTCCCCCTTTTAAAGACGGAGTCAAAATATCACCTCCCTCCTGGGAGTGCTGGGAAAACTAAGTGAGATAAAATTTAATCTAAGGCCTGTCACACAGTAGTTTCTCAATAACGGTTAGGTGTTATACACCTCTGTGTTGTTGAGAAGGAGCCATGGTGGCGCAGTGGTTAAGTGCCTGGTTGCTAACCAAAAGGTTGGCAGTTCCAACCCAACAGCTGTTCCATGGGAAAAAGATGCGACACAGTGCCCTTCTATAAAGATTACAGCCAAGACAACCTTATGGGCCAATTCTAATCTGTCCTGTAGCGTCGCTGCTATGAGTCAGAATCAATTCAACGGCACCGGGCTTGGATTTGTGTGTGTGTGTGTGTGTTGTTGAGAACTGGATCGGATATGACTATGTAAGTGAAAGCACTCTGTTGGGACCTGAGTGACTGTAAATCATTGTAACAATGAGACTGCCTGTTGCTTTGTCCTTAGCTCTGTCCTGTTCGGTCACCTTATCCGTGACTTGAAGGTGTAGAGGTATGCTCCTCTGGTTGAAGGGTGGCAGGAATCTGGGTTGGGTGTCTTGGTAACAAATAACCAGGATTGGGAGAAGACAGTGACAAGCTGAAATTGAGAGGAGGTAAAAAGTAAAATTTTCTTACAGGTTTAAGAAATGAAGTGCCCAGATCTTGGGGGAGGAGATGTGGGTTGAGAGGCCCAAGGTTGCAAAGTCCCAAAGTCGTTAGTTGAGGATCAGCTAATGCAGTCTTGGGCTGATGACCAGAATGGAGGGAGGGGTTGGCTTCACTGCATTCTCCTCCAGTCGTAAGACGGTTGGGACGCTAAATGTCAGAAAGAGACTTAATACACCTGATAGAAGGAATCTTGGAAAGTCAGAGGTTTGGAAATACAGTGGGAGAAGGAACTTGAAGATGTCACCGGGGAGAGGGATTGTACACAGACCTTGCTAATACGGGAAGTGGAACTCTGACAGAGGAGTGGGTATTAGAAGGACAAAGGGTATTTCACAAGAGCAAAAACTCCCTAGTAATTCCTACAGCAAACTGGCATCCTGAAAGGTTTGAGTAGAGGCTGATGGTGGTGGGGAGATTCTCACACTGGGTATCAGGTTGGCCCAAGTGGCCTCTAAAGTCCCTAATATGTTTTATGATTCTGTAATACATCAAGGTATACAGACTTTAAAATATATATATATATATATATATATATATATATATATATAAAATCTTAGTTTTTCTAAAAATGGAGCTATGTGTAAAGACACAGTTATAAAATATCAACATGAAATTCTAGGTAAATGACACAAAAGATGAAAAGGAAAAACCAGCTTTGATAAATTAGCTTCAAACTTTGTTTATCGCAAGGTGACCTATCTGAAGCATCTTCTTGATTGTACTATAAGAAAATTTACAATCTAGAAGAAGAGGATCTTGTGTTATTCATACTTTGATCTCCCACAATGTTCCTAATGCATGTGATAATTAAAATAGAGGATATTTATTGAACGTTCATGGTTTCAAGCAACAATTTAATCTCATTATATGTATTAACTCAAAGCTGCTCAGTGAAGTTGGCACAATCATTATCCCATTTGCCCTTGAGAGAAATGGAACGTAGAAGTTTTAAGTGACTAGCCCAACAGCACACATCCACAAGTGTCGAGGCGGAGATTCAAACTCAGGAAGTTTGGCTCCAGAACCCATGTTCCTTATCATTACATTCTGTCGCCTCTTCCAAAACAAGGTGGTGGTTGTTGCTAGCTGTTGCCAAGTTGCCCCTGAAAAATGGTGACCCCATGCATGGTGGAACAAAACACTGCTTGGTCCTGCAGTATCCCCATGATTGGTTGTGGATTGGACTGTTATGAACCACAGGGTTTTCACTGGCTGATTCTCTAAAGTAGTTTGCCAGGCCTTTCTTCCTAGTCCATCTTAGTCTGAAGGCTCCGCTGAACCCTGTTCAGCATCATAGAAACACAGACGCCTTCCCTGACAGATTGGTGGTATCGTGTATGAGGTGCATGGCCAGGAATCAAACCCAGGTCTCCTGCTGGGAAGGTGAGAACTCTACCGCTGAACCACTGCTGCCTTCAAAAGAAGGTACTCATTCAGTACTAATTAAATCAATGAATTGGCAGAGATGGACAGAATGATTAAAGAGGGACCCAGGACAGAGTGATCTGAGTATCCTCTAGTGAATAAGAAGCAGGTCGGTTACTCAGAGAGAGGAGATGCGTAGAGGGTTGGTGACAGACACTGATAACAACGTTGTCTCAACTCTTTTTTGGGGTTTGTTCTGTAGCAGGCATTTTGGTAAGACATAAAGTTACGTGTGTTAGCACAGAGACGCCAAAGCGCTGGGGTTCCTCCTCTTCCTTTGCAGAGGAGATTTCTCAGTCACAGTAATTATTGAGCTGCTAGCAGTAAAGTCCCTCAATTAGCATTCCTTCAAGATGTAAGTGGCTAATGAAGGGACTGCCCAAGGCAAGAACACAGGGCTAGCTCCTCAAAGACAAGATGAGAACTGAGGGAGGCAGAGCCATCCCATCAACTGTTTTCAGCAAGTTAAAGGGCCCACCCACAAGACTAGACTGTGCTTTTCCCACCAAGTAGACAGACAAACAACTTTTGACAGCAGCATCTGATTTCCTGGATGCTTGCAGACACAGCCTGTACTTAGCGTTATATCGAATTCAATAGAACACTTCAAACTTTTATTACCATTTGGCAGCTTGCAAAAAACCATCTGGTTACAGAGAAGATGTATCTGAGAGCACTGTTGAAAAAGAGAAGGACCCTGGCGGGACTTTGTGACAGCCTGCCAACTCTGTCCTAATTCTCTCCCCAACCGCCTGCTATCCAGGTAACCAGTGGCAGTAGAGCTGGCTCCGACTCATTGGGACCCCAGGTGTGTCAGGGTAGACCTCTGCTCCGTAGGGCTTAAAATGGCTGACTGTTTGAAGTAGATCACCAGGCCTTTCGTCCTAGGCACCTCTGGGTGAACTTGAACCTCCAACCTTTTGGTTAGCAGCCAAGTACATTAACCCTTTGCACCATCTTCTATCCAGGAAGGTCATGTCAATATACCTAAAAGCCTTCACAAACAAGTTTCCTATCATCACATTACTAGGTCTCCATGTCAGCTGAGAAGCCTTGGCTGGTCCTTTTCATGCCTGCTGTGAACAGAGACTGACTCTTAGAAAAGGTCTGAAACCTTGTATCACTTGCCCTTTGCATTCAAGAATCATATAGCTTAATGATCAATGGCTTAAAAAAACCACCCCCCCCCCAAAAAAAAAAACTGTATCTAGACATCTGAAATCTCTTCGTACACTGTGGTACAAAATGAAACCGAAGTTCCAGTTTCTTCTTCCATTTGTTGCCTAGTTCAGTGACTACAACGAACACTGTTATGTGCCGGCCACTGTCAAGGCTTCACATACATTCTGCAGTTCAGCCCACAGAACCAAGTTCTGAAATAGGAACACTACCCCATCTCATGGGCGAGGAGATGGGCTGGAGAGCCTCAATAACAGGCACAGGACTGCAGCATGTTTGAAGAACCATGCTGTTCTGGGGGGACTTTGCAGACCCAAGTCTTTACCTGAATATTTAAGGCCCCCAGGATTTGTGCCTAATCTCCTCTAGCCATACACCCACCCTTTCCGCTTTTCTGGTCCCCCTTTGTTCACGCTCTCTCCTCTGCTAAGGGCTTCCCTCTCTCATCACTTCTGAAAGCAATTCTTATAATTTTAGTGTCCTGGCTTAAAGTCCTTTCTGCAGGAGGTCACCGTTCCCCAATCTCCTTGACTCGTTCTCTCTGTTACCCACGTTGCGCCCTATTTCGTAGCACTTATTACACCCTGTTTTCATTTGCTTTGGTTGTTTACATTGTTTAGCTGCTAGAGCACTGCTGCACAACGGAAATAAAGTTAGATCCACGTATGTCACTTAAAAATTTCCAGGACCCACATTAGGAGAGTGAAAAGAAACAGGAAAAGCTAATTTTGATAATATATTTGCCCCAATATATCAAGTATTTTATCATCTGATCATGTAATCAATACATTACTGGGATATTTTACAAGCCTTTTTTACACCAAGTTTGAATCTAGTGTGTATTTTCCATTTACAACACCTCTCCATTGGGCTAGGCACATTTTAAGTGTTCCGTAGCTACACGTGGCTAACGGCTACTGTATTACACAGCACAGTCTATATTAAATCAGTTGGTCTTATATAGTTACATGTGATTAAATCAGTTAGCTTTTGGGTCAAGCAGATCACCTTCCATAATGTATTGTAATATATGTAATGTTTACCTTATATCTAACGTAATGCAAGGAGCCCTGTTCGAGCAGTGGTTTAGAGCTCAGGCTGCTAACCCAAAGGTCGGCAGTTCTAATATACCAGCATCTCCCTGGAAACCCTATGGGGCAGCTCTATTCTGTCCTACAAGGTCTCCATGAGTCAGAAGTGACTTGACGGCAGCAGGTTTTTTTTTTTTTTTTTCTTTTTTGCTTTAATGTAATGCAATGTAATCAATCGATTTATCGAGGCCGTGGCAGTGTAGGACGGATCCTAAAACTACTCATTTCTGAGTTATAAAAAGAGTAGTGTAGACACAGACACACACACGGGGAAGATGGAGACAGGTAAGGACCTTCTACAAGCAAAGGAACACTACAGATCAGCGGCAGGCACCAGAAACTAGGAGAGGAGCTCACAGAAGGAATGAACACAGCCAAGACCCTGAATTGGACTTTTAGCCCCCAGAGCTGTAAGAAAATAAACTTCTGTTCTTTAAACCCGCCCACTTGTAGTATTTGTGTTACAGCAGCACTAAGAAACTAAAACCGAAACCAAACCCAGTACCGTTGAGTCGATTCTGACTCACAGCGACCCTATAGGACAGAGCAGAACTGCCCACAGAGTTTCCAAGGAGCGCCTGGCAGATTTGAACTGCTGACCCTTGGGTTAGCAGCTGTAGCACTTAACCACTACGCCACAACTAAGACAGTTTAATTACATTGTAAGTGCTTTGAAGGCAGGGACCATGACTGTCTTCTCAGCACTAAACACAGTGCTTGGGACATAGAGGTGCCCAGTATTTGTTGAATGAATAACTATAAGCTAAGAGGCTTCATGGAACCACGGTGACACAGTAGTTAAGAGCTCAGATTGCTAACCAAAAGGGTAACAGTTTGAATCCACCAAGCCCTCCTTGGAAACCCTATGGGGCAATTCTATTCCGTCCTACAGGGTTGCTATAAATCAAAATCTACTTGATGGCAATTTTTTTTTTTAAAGGGGCTTCATATGTAACTCCAATGTTCTTGCTCTTCAAGGTTTGATGGAAATATCAGATCTTGTTAGACTTTGTGTGGCCATGTTAGGTATTATCAGAATGATGTTGTACAGAGGGAAATGCTGGATGGATGGATCTGGCTACCCAAGACACATATTGTGGTAATGAACGTGCTTTGAACGACTTTTCCTCCTGGCCCAACTCTATAGCTTGTTGCCACAGGGTGAGCCCACCTGCAGGGGTGAGGTGGCATTACTGGCTGGTGACCTGAAGGATGAGTACTAGTCAAATATTATGGATTGAATTGTGGCTCCGCTCCCCACAAGTTATGTTGAAGTCCTAACTACCAGTACCTGTGAGCATTACCTTGTTTAGAAGTAGGGTCTTTGAAGATGTTATCAGTTAACAGGAGGTCATACCGGAGGAAGGTGAGTCCTAAAAATGACTGAGGTCCTTATCAAAGAGGAGAAGACACACGGAGATAGAGAGATGGTGACTGTATGAAGACGCATCCAGAAGCCGAGGAGTGCCACGGGTCACCAGCTATCAGCAGCTTGGAGAGAGTCGTGGGGCAGATTCTCTCTCAGAGCCTCAGAAGACAGCGTCAAGGCCAACACGCCGATTTCATACTGCTCATCTCCTGAACTATAAGACAACAGTTTTCTGTTCGTGTCAGCCATCCAGCTGGTGGTATTGTTACCGCGGGCCTGGGAAACCAATGCATCTAGCTCTCACCACTTCCAACGTGAATCTTCAAGGCAGGTAACAAGGAAACTTGACCGAGCAGGGGAAGGTATTTATATCCTGTCTCGGACCACATCTGTCGGGGAGGGTGAGCACAGGGTGGGGTATACTCACTACAGGAAGCAGGATGGGACATAATCATCTGCCTTTCACTGGGTACAAGAATTCTCCTTCACGACAGACCCCGCTGGCAAAGGATAGCCTCTTAAAGAAAAACACATGCTCTTCAGTCTCGAACTGAGGATAGATTCCAAAAACAAAAAAAACCCATTGCTGTCGAGTCAATTCTGACTCATAGTGACTCTATAGGACAGAGTAGAACTGCCCCATACGGTTTCCAAGGAGCACCTGGTGGATTCGAACTGCTGACCTTTTGGTTAGCAGCTGTAGCACAGGATCGATTAGGAGAGATCCCTGAAGCTCTGTAATTCCCAGTGGAAAGAGTCAAGGCTCTGTTTATTGAATCTCCATCTGTCTGCTGTGGTTTCATATTTCTCTCTTTTTTACTTAAAAAAAAAATGTATTTCTGCCTCCCAGATTAAATATTTTGGGTCACCTGACTTTTGGCTGCTGCTGCTCTTGCCCCTCTTTCAATGAGAAGGTTAACTCCATTATCCCTTTCTGCTCGACAGAATTCACATCAGATGGAAACTACGTGAGGCCAGGATGCTGCTTTCGCATTGCCAAGGTGGGAGGACAAACAGCAACCGTGATGAGTAGCTGTCATTGCTCCAGCCTTTGCCGAGGTGAACTTGCCCAAGGTGTCTCAGCTATAAATGCTTGTCCCCGATGTTTTCCAATTATTTTCACTTAAAAGAAATACTTTAATATATTTAGTTCAAATTGCATGATGGTAATTATGCTTCTAAATTTGATTAAGTGACGTGATAGAGGAAACCTTTGCCTCCACAGGGGGATATTTGTTGTTCAACAGAAGGGTCCAATTTTCTGTAGCAGGAGGATTCGTATTATAGGCATTGAGACTGCCTTCTTTCATTAGTTATTTCTAAAGCTCTTATTAGACTGGTTAAATTCACACAGGAGAGAAAAGATAAGTTATTGTTAATCAATTTCTAATCTAACCTATCCATAACTTAGCTGATAGAAAACTAGGCTCACTGAGAGGCTTTTTTTCCACTCAGACCGCAAGTCATTTACTATGTTACAAATGACTTTTGGTGATAAATAGATAATTCAACTATTTAAAATCAGTGATTTATATTTATCATATTTGGTATGTCACTCTTTTTCTCACAAACCCCATAATAATCCTTCATGTCATAGTACACGAAAACCTGATCTTTAGCTAGGAACCCAAGCCTTGCCCGACACCGTGGCACAGCCTGGTTGTGGGGAGATTCTTGCTTCTCTTCTCCCTGAGGGCTCGCTGGGCAACTGTCCTGGCTTGCCCCCTGGAGTTTCCATGTAGTCAAATGGCTTGTTTGGCCAATGAAATGGGAGTGGAAGTAAGATGTGTAATTTCAAAGCTAAAGCATTTAATCACTGACTCAGCATAGACAGAAACAAGCAAGCAAAAACGGGGTATGATAGATGCCAGGTGATGATCACCAAGAATGCAGGGAGTTGGTGCTATGGAAGCTCAGAGACAAGGACCTTCCCCCACGGCTGGCAAACAGAGTGCCTTCCCCAAGAGCTGGTATCCTGAATTTGGACTTCCAGCCTCCTGAACCGTGAGAAAATAAATGTTCTTTAAAGCCACCCACTGGTGGTATTTCTGTTACAGCAGCACTAGGGAACTAAGACAGTCTCACTGCTGCCTCCATGACACCAACTTTGAACTATATTTTAAGTTGTCACGGCTAGCCTGAATCCCTCCAGCCAGCCCCCACCCTAGGAGTGAGCTGCTTGACTTAAATGTTTTCATCTCCGCACCCTGTGCTCCTGATACATAATAGGTGCTCAGTACATAACAGTCCAAGAACTGAGTGACTTACCTTTTCTGACACATGAGAATGCCTTTCTAAATTCTTATTTTTGGCACTGAAGTTTCTGATAAAGTGTATCCATGGAAACGCTTCACTAATAGAAGTTTTAGACACGCAAGACATAAAAGCCGTACCATTTTTAAGTGCTGCAGCCAACTAATAGCTGTTACTTTGCAATTACAGACTACAAAAGAAATGATTGCATGAATATCTGAGACTCCAGGTGTTAATTCAATAGCAAAAAATGTGTGTGTCCTTGCAGCTTAGTCTCTGATGCCTGGGATACGAAGTGTACTGGCTTTTGAATGTGCTAAAATCAGATTCCAGTTCTGCTATCATTCTGTACACTCACAGGAATAGAAAAATGCCCCAAAGGTCACCCAGCAGAAACTTCTGCCTCCAGGCAGAACAGGACATTAAACTACTTGTGGACTGTCTATCCTTTAAAAACCTGTCTCAAGGAGAATAGATATTAACGCTGCTTCTGCCTTAGACATGCATCTACTCTGGGACAGCCCTATGGTCCCAGCAGTCTCTGTCACACATGATAACAATTTCCCTCCTGGTAAAACCATTTCCCTTTGCTCTGTCAATATCTTCCACATACTGTCCCTTAATACACTGAATAAATACCCCTGGGCCTTCTGTTCTTCTGACTTAATAAGGCTAATTCCTCAAGCCTATCCTTATAGATCAATTTCGCAACCTTAAATGATTTTTGTGGCTCTCATTGGAATAATTTCCAATTCTTCTACATCCTACTTAATTTTCCTTTTTTTTGGATCCCAATTAAACACCAGGGCAATGCAGAACTGACCAAAGGTAATTCTAGGGAGAGAGTGGCTTTGTGGTTCTCTCGCCTTGTAATTCCAGGATATCTTGACAGAAACGTACAAGCGTTTTCTTTTCGGTCATCACGGCACTGGCGTGCTGGCTCAGCAACTGCTTCTTGGCAACTCAGCCTCTCAGAGCTTTTCCGCAGGGCTGGACAGAAAGCGTTTAGTCCCCATATTAGCTGTTTGCTCTTTATTGCAGGAGGAAAGCAATCTGTTGTGAGACCAAGAAGAATGGCAAAGAGAGGTAACCAGCTCAAAGGCTTTGAAGCCAGGTAGGGGCCTCCAGGAGTGGATGGGGCCAGGTGGGGCCTGGTGGGGATGGGGTGAATTGGTGAGCACCTATATTGTCTAAAGGAGCAGCTACTGTTTCATCTTTAGCTGATTTTTTTTTTTTTTTTCATGTCAGGATACCTATCAGTGTAGCAAAGACTTCCTTTTTTTTTTTTTAGAGAAACCCTATATCATACATGTGTATTAAAGTACAAAACTCTAGCTGCTATAGAGTCAGTTCAGACTTATGGCGACCTCAAGTGTGTCAGAGCAGAACTGTGCTCCGTAGGGTTTTCAGGGGCTGATTTTTATCAGAAGTAGATCAACAGGGCTTTCTTCTGAGGCCCTCTGGGTGGACTCGAACGGCCAACCTTTTGGTTAGCAGCTGAGTGTGTTAAGCATTTGTACCACTGAAGGACTCCCTATTAAAGTATAGATATAGATTAACTTAAACATGTAACTCCCCCAGTTAAAAATGGCAATTAATTAATTGAAAGAATTTATGGCATTGTACAGTCCAACCCTCTGTGGGCCAAACAAGACACACCTGCAGGGCCGGTTCACCCAAGGGCCCCGACTCACTTTCTGCAGGACACTAGTCATCCACCTTGGAAAAGGTGTAATAAATTCCTGAAGATAGAGCAACACTGAGAAACACGTTCTTCATAACACTTTTTAAAAACTGTGCTTTAAAGGAAGGTATTTAAGGAGAGACACTTAAACTATTGACTCTCTAGTGATGGAATTTCAGAGACAGTGGCAGCTAAAATTGGAAAAAAAAATCTGTGGAACGAGCCTTACTTATGCATTGTAATAATTCAACTGTCATAAGCCATTTGGACACGATGGAGTATGGGCTGTGGCTGAGATCTCCACTTCAACTCGTTTTCAAGGGAACCTAGCATCAAGCCAACTCAACAAAGGCCAAGCCTGTTGAAGGAACAGTACCCCTTTGTGCTGCGTATTCTAATGTTCAAACCCAGCAGGTTCAATTTTATTTACTAAGGTTGCTCTGAGATAGAGTTCTCCGTGTAGAAAGGCAATTGAACCAAAATGCTTTACCCTAATTTACACAGCACAGCCATTTGCATAAGTAACCAGCCTGGGTAATTCAGGAAGCCAAGTGAGCCAATGCTATTAAAGCAGAAGTTGCAGTCTTGATAACGTTTAAGAAAATAATAGCAACTTAAGCCTTTACATTTTTTTTCTTTTTTATCTTTCTAAAGGCAAATTTTAGAAGGTACAGTCTTATATCACTTGGGTTAAATGTGTTGGAGAGTGATGGCCATACTCAGGGGCGGATTATCCAATAGGCAAGGTAAACACAGTGCATACGTTGCTTACCAGATCATCCGTAGTGAATAGTTTCAGATTTTTTCACCATATCAAATATTCCGCTTCTAGGTATGGCTGGCATCTGTCTCTCCTCCAACCCCACAGCACCTTCCTACAGAATCAAAGCCTCTTTTCAAATTTACAAACCCTGGCAGTAAGCAAGATAAGCATGGGTGTACTTGTGCTTACTTACTAATCTGTAGTGACCAACTTCGCATGGGTTTCATGTGCAGAAAGCCATGTGAGGAAACCCATGTGAAATCGGTCAGTACAGATTAGTAAGTAAGCACAAGGAAGCCCGTGCTTGCCTGGCTTACTGGTTCTTCCACCCCTGGCTGCATTACAGATTCCTTCCCACTGGAAGTCCATTGCAGGAGAAGGTGTTCTGTTGTGTTGAGCTTGGATAAAGGAGAGAGTGTTCATAGGCTAAGGAAACTGGTCCAGATGTGATTATCCTTTGTCAATATGGAAAATGTCATTTTAAAGAGGCCACTGATCTTTTGTTTGCTGTAGAAAAGGAAGCAATCTCTCAGGAAAATGGGCTCAAACTATAACAAAGGACAGTTTATCTTAAAATGTGATAAGACATTTCTAACATTGATAAATGGTGACATTATTTACTAGGAAGGAAAATAAATGTTCTTTACAGAGATTTCTAAAAAGAGACAAGACAACCATCAGAAGAGATTGGCCCATGAGGCTTGAATCACTTTGCACTGCAGGAGCGGTTCAATCTGTCAGATTGGAAATGTGATGTTTAGTTTAAGAAGTACAGACAAATAAGTATATACTAGATGCTTCTTTCTACATATACATAATTCAGATGATTTAGCCTTTTGCAACAAAACAACACCCAGTATTTATCAATTTTCTCTTCCAGGGGAATATAAGCTGCATGAAGTTTAAACGATGTAAGCCTGAAAAAAAAAAAAAGCCTGAAGGGTGATGTAAATTGGAGCCCTGGTGGCCCAGCAGTTAAAAGCACGGCTGTGAACCAAAAGGCCAGCAGTTCAAATCCACCATCTTCTCTTTGGAAACTCTATGGGGCAGTTCTACTCTTTAGGGTCTCTATGAGTAGGAACTGACTCGACAGCTCCTAACAACAACAGCAAACTGGAGGAAGTGTTCGTTTATTGTTAGTTGTTGTTAGTTGCCTTCAAGTTGATTCCAACTCATGGTAACCCCATGTGTGCAGAATAGAACTGCTCCATAGGGTTTTCAAGGCTGTGACCTTTTGGAAGCAGATTGTCATACCTGTCTTCCAAGATGCCTCTGGGTGGGTTTGAACTGCCAACATTTTGTCTGGTAGTTGAGCACTTAACCATTTGCACCGCCCAGGGACTCCCTCCCAGGTAATTGGCTGGTGACGAAGATGATGATAATGAACGATAAGGTGATGATGATAAGGAAAATAGTCAGGATAAAGGACACGCAAAATAAGAAAGCACCTTTCATAGACTCCACAGCCCTATCTAACACACTATTTCTGAGAAGGGATTGAGTGCATGACAACTCACTGGGCACACTGAGTACCACAGTCACACTGTCACAGTCTGTTCAAGAACACCAAGCCCTCAAGACAGGAGCAAACCGCACCACTGACCTGCCCAAGTGACCTGACAATTCTTTAGAGGAGTATCACTACACTGCAGCGTCCCCAGGCCAGGGGTCAAGAAGAAAAAGAACAGCCCAGACTGGAAGTTGCCAGGTTACTGCGGAACTCAAGTGGCAGATGGGTTGATCTTTGGAAAAAAGAAAATCTGCCAACTGGTGCAGAAAACATTAGTCTTGGAGAAGAATATCTCACTTTAGTGAAGACAGCTCCTGCAGTTCCATTCATTACACTCCCCGGAAAGGCTAGGCTTGCTGTGAGGGTTCAGCTGCATCTCAGCTCTGTGTTTCCCGAACACACACGTTCATGAGTGCACATGGCTACGTCTCCATCACTGTGCGAAAACGCTCCTAGCCGGGGTCAAAGCGCCAGAATAACATAGCAGCTCTGTGGAAATAGGAAAACGCTGTGCCTAATTTATTCCATGTCAATCTAAGAAGGGAAAGAGATTCACCAAGGACATATTACTAAAACTGTAATAGGAGCAATTTAACCATTTTTTTTTAGTAAAAAATGCCCTGTCTCAGAATTCTCTTGTTGCAAACCCGAAAAAACAGCACACTCCAAGCCCAGCAAAATGGTTTGAAACAAAGGGAATTACTAGTCCCAAAATTAACCTCTGTGAAAGTCAAAGGAAAGCAGAAGGCACGCTGTCCAGGAGAGAGGCTCTGATGGATGGCAGATGCAGTGAGGTAGTGAGAATTAATATAATAAAGATCGATTCTGATAAAATGTATTGTTATTAAAATTTAAGTAAATTTATGCCAAGAGAGGGAATTACTTGACAAGCTACCATGAGGGATGCTTGGCTGGTAAGGATGACACATTTAATATGCTAACAACTGTACAAGGATCATCATGAAAGATGATTTACTAGGCTTCCTTTTGGTTCACCATCATTAAAACTTCTGGCTTTGATTGTGATTCTTGGTGAACTGAAGTAGTCGACCAGGTTTATTGTGAATGCTGCATCTGAAATAATTGGATAGCCAGGCTGATGTTCTTTCCACTCACTAAAGTTGTGAAATGTTTATCCTACACAAGAAAACAAGGACAATGGAGATCATGAAGGCAAGTTAATCTCGCTCCTATTTGTGACAATCCCAGTCTCTTTGGTGCACGCGGTGACGGTGCTGGAAGTTAGCATTCTTACTTCAGCCAAACCAAGGTGGTACAGTTCTTTTTTCATTTTCTTTGCATATCTCTAGACTTTAAAAATAGCATTCCTGCTCAAAATATTCCATAATATTGGCTATGGTTTAATCAATGCTTCTAGGTCTAAGAATTTCAGGAATATTCTACATTAGTCTGGAGTCCCTGGGTAGGGCAAATGGCTAATGCACTCTGTTGCTAACCAAAGGATTGGAGGTTCTAGTTCACCCAGAGACACCTGAGAAGAAAGGCCTGATGATTTACTTCTAAAAATCAACCCCTGAAAACCCTATGGAACATGGTTCTACTCTGACGTACCTTGGGGCACCATGAGTCAAAGTCGACTCCCTAGCAGCTGGCTTTATACATTACCTTCCTTCCTCTTGTCATCAGAGAGATTCCCTTCTTACCACCTTGAAACCACTTCTGCAGGGTAACTCTGGTCAGGACCACAGAAAATTCTAGGGGTGCAGATGTTTCAGTCTTTCCTCTTTTGTGATTCATGAAGATGAAGAAGCTAGTTTAAAGAAACAATAAACTGGGAGCCTCTTAAGCTTTACATTCTCCAACTACAACAGGATATTCCCATCTGAGCTTCAGATATATAGTTTTTTTTTGAAAGGTCCCGTTCTGATTTTTTTTTAAAGAAAATGTATTTACAACATACAGTTTCAGAGGTAAGAGCAGACCAGGAGCCCCTTAGTCCTCAAGGTGACATCTTTGCTTTTCACCACTTTATAGAGGTCTTTTGCAGCAGATTTGCCCAATGCAATATGTCATTTGATTTCTTAACTGCTGCTTCCATGGGTATTGATTGTGGATCCAAGTAAAATGGAAACCTTTACAATTTCAATCTTTTCGCCGTTTATCATGATGTTGCATATTGGTCCAGTTGCGATGTGAAGAGTTTTGTTCTTTTTTTTATGTTGAGGGGTAATCCATACTTAAGGTTGTGGTCTTTGATCTTCATCAGTCAGTGCTTCAAGTCCTCTTCACTTTCAGCAAGCAAGGTTGTGTTATCTGTATAACGCAGGTTGTTAATGAGTCTTCTGCCGATTCGGATGCCCCGTTCTTCATATAGTCCAGTTTCTCAGATTATTTGTTCAGCTTACAGATCGAGTACCTATGGTGATACACCTTTCCTGACTTCAAACCACTCAGTATCCCCTTATTCTTTTAGAATGACTGCCTTTTGATCTATGTACAGATTCCTCCTTAGCACAATTAAGTGTTCTGGAATTCCCATTCTTTGCAATGTTATCCATAATTTGTTATGATCCACAGAGTTGAATGCCTTTGTATAGTCAGTAAAACACAGGTAAACAACTTTCTGGTGTTCTCTGTTTTCAGCCAGGATCTATCTGGCAATGATATCCCTGGTTACATGCCCTCTTCTGAATTCAGCTTGAATTTCTGACAGCTCCCTGTCAGTGTGCTGCTGCAGTGGCTTTGAATGATCACCATATTAACTTGATAACTTTCTTTATTCTGGATTTCCTGTTTTTATCCATGAGCACACATTTTTACATAAGTACACTCAGAGCATATATAATTTTGTCAGGCTTTTTCTTATATAGCTACACTGTCTTTAGAGATGATTCTTATTTTCAGTTGTTAAGTTGTAGGGTGTTTAAGCTATGAGAATCAGATTTCAACATTTAAAGGTGAAATATTTAAAATCAGGAGAAAATTGGATGATCTCATTTGTGCTTTATTTAAAGCAATACTACATTCTGCTACCATCATAATTAAAGCAAATTCTCTCTGTCACTGATGTCCATGCTGAATAAATAAAGATGAATTTATAAGAGCACATTGCCATTTTCAAGGCTTCTTGATGTCTACATGCTCATCAGCTACTTATAAATCTGACTACACCTATTTCCTAATTGGTAGCTATCACCTTGATGAGTCTTGAAGTTCTCGTAATGAGAATTTAGCCAATGGAAATCACCACCCTTTCAGCACAATCACTTAGTACAGCTAATATTTAAGGAAAAGGGTTGGGGGTGGGGGAGGCTAATGACTTTTCATAATGCAATGAAAAAACCTAATAACCTGATAATCTCTGGGAAAGGAGATAATTTTTCTCTCTCTAAGACTGTAAAGTTCAACATTAAGTGATTTATCTCAATGACCTGCAAGTACTACATACAATTATTAAAAATAACCTCATTAAATCAGCCCAGCTCTTAAGAAGCTTTGTTGCGCGTGATATTGCTAATGCAACACCCAACTCCTACTGCTACCTTCCGCATACCCTGAGAACATAGAGCCAGTTCATTACTAGTGTTTCCAAGATGTTACTTTAAGAAGAAAAGTACAGAAACGTGATTCTTAAATGAGCTGGTATTTCAACGGATGCATTTATGATGGAAATTGATTTTTTGCTTGGGTTGTTTTTCATTTTGTTATCTACATTCTAAAAAGTCATCTTTAATCTACAGATTTGACAATTACTGTTTTTGATTAATAAAAAAATGTCATATTATTGAGCTAACAGTAACAGTGTTGATTTCAGTTGGAATGATTCTGGGGTAAACAGGTTTTGTAACTGCCTTCCTTCAGAATGCCCTCCATGGAACAAGTCATTCCGTCAGCACCATGGAGGCAAACACTATCGCCAGCTTCTTTTATCTGGGAGCGTACTTTCCATCACGAGTTTGTGATTGACAAGGATGAGTCTGTTCGGCTGTGGCAGAGTTTGATGTAAGTGACATTTTCAGTTAGTTCCTCTCATTCTGGCCAGTCTTTACAGGTCTGGGAGTAGCCAGTAAATCTAGAATTGCCAAATCTGGTTACTCGTGCGGTGACATCACAGTGCATCAGAACCACAGAATCTTTTGGTTTCACTAGGTTCTGCTACGATCAGAACCGAGCCAAACAGATGTAAAACGAAATCAAGAGTGGAGATGCTGGTCACACTATGTAACCACCGGGGGAAGCCGGGTGAAGTGTGCTGGGACCTCTCCGTACTACCGTTACAATTTCCTGTAAATCTGTAACTATTTCAGAATGAACAAGCTTTCCTGACTGACCATGTCGTCAGTAAAGAAAGACTGGCTACAGTTTACCGCTCTAGGTGGGCGCGCTGTTAACAGAAAGCCGTGCCTTGGGGGCTTCAACTGTAAATTCGTAATGATGGGCGGAAACACTTCAGAGCTTTCTTCACTTTCTTGGCTTCTCTAAAAAATGCTCAAATCTAACAAACAAACAAACAAACAAACAAACAAATCAGCTGTTTACTCTGGCATATTCTGTGAGAAGGGAAGAGAAAATTTGGCCATAACCAAAAGTTAGCAGTTGTTAAAGATTGAATTGTGCCCCACCCCCGCCTTTCGATACGTGTTGAATTCCTGCCTTTTGTATGTAGCTGTGGATTTGATCTTGTTTGGAAATAGGTTTTTGTTTGTTATGTTAATGAGGACATACCAAACCCGTACCTGTTGCCATAGTGACCCTATAGGACAGGGTAGAACTGCCCCATAGAGTTTCCAAGGAGCGTGTGGTGGATTCAAACTGCTGACCCTTTGGTTAGCAGCTGTAGCACTTAACCACTACGCCACCAGGGCTTCCAAGGACATACCAGTGTATGGTAAATCCTAAACCTAATGACTTCTGAATTATAAAAAGACCAGAATAGACAGAGACACACACAGGGAGAAGACAGATACCACGTGGGGATCATCTACAAGCCAAGGAATCAAGGAACATTTGGGGTTACTGACAAGGAAGCCTCCAAAACTGAGAAAATACATTTCTGCTCTTTAAAGCCACCACTTGTGATATTTGTGTTAAAGGAGCACTAGGAAACTAAGACAGTAGTTAATAGCTAAACGCCAACAGAGAAGATCCTAGAGAAAGGTACCCTGTAGTTTTGAGTCCTGGATCTTATTTAATCTGTGACTTGAATATCATCTTTGAATGTTAGTGTTGCTCACGAATTTGCAGATGGCTCTTCAAAATGCCTAAAAACAAAACAAAACCACCAAAAATCCATCGTGAAGCAGACTGCCACATCTTTCTCTTATGGAGCAGCTGGTGGGCTTGAACCACCGACCTTTCAATTAGCAGCCGAGCACTTAACCACTGTGCTACTAGGGCTCCTTTCAAAATATCTTGACTATTGTAAAAGAAGAATTCAGTCTTTAAGCTTGACTTATTAGAAAACTGGACTCCCAAAAACAAAACGTAGTGAAGGCATTTTGCATAAAGGCTAAACTCATATTCATCTTTGTGTGGCTGATGTTTAGCTTAGTATCGGATATAGGTTCGGCACCCATAAATCTTGTTGAAATTAATTGCAAGGCATAATTAGACTATATACATATATATATATATATATATAGTCTAATTATGTATCATATATACAGGGCATTACTAATCAGTTAGTATATATACTGCTCTCATCTCTTATGTGTGCAATCTCTCATTAAACCTTGGACTGAAATGGGTTTGTGCTCTGAGGGATCTCAAGTTGTAAGAGAGCTACAAGGACTGACACACAATAGATGGTGTTGGATTGGGGGTGAGCGGAGTCTAAGGTTGGGCTTACAAAGGAAGAGGCCTATAGTCTGGGACAAAATGATGACTAAGAGAGGGATAAATAATGGCCATATAAGAGCCATCCCTTACTCATTTCCCTAAATATATTCGTTGGGCACCATGGAAGAACATACTTTCCACTGAAAATAAATTTGTTACTGATTGTCCTTCACAGGTCTGACAAATTACTAAAAGCATGATGAAATTAGGGCAGGAATCTCTGTGTAATAAAGTCCTATAAAAATCATCCAGAAATCCAATTGCACAGAAGACTGCATTAAAGATACAGTTGTTGCCCTGGGGAAGCTCTCTTTCTTCTCGAGTATTAAACATGCCGTTTTTATATTTAAACAAAGGCCTGAATAAACTCTGCCCTCAGAGAAATGACGTATTCCCTCTGACTGTGTGTACAGTACAGGCATCACGGCTATCTTTTACTCTGCCCTGGATTTTCCTCTGAGTTTATTAAGACAGCAAAGCTCTTTGTATTGTTGTGAAAATATAGATAACACATTTTCCATTTCAACATCTTTCTCATATACAATTCAGTGAGACCAATTACATCCATCGTGTTGCATAACCATCATCAATATCTGTTGCCAAATTTTTCATCCCCATAAATAAAAACTCAGTGCTACCTAAACAATGACTCCCTTCTCTCCTCGTTCCCCCTACTCCCACCCAAGCCCTTGGCAATCTCTATTAAACTCTGGTCTTGATACATTTGCCTATTCTAGGCATTTCATACTAGTGAGATCATACAATATTTGTGCTTTTGTGATTAACTTATTTCACTCAACATAATGTTTTTAAGGTTCAGCCATGGTATAGCATGGATCACGACTTCATTTCTCTTTATGGCCGAGTAGTATTCCATTGTATGTATGTAACACATTTTGTTTATCTATTCATCTGTTGATGGGCATTTGGGTTGTTTCCACCACTTGGCTATTGTGAATAGTGTTGCAATGAACATTGGTGTCCACGTTTCTGTTTGCCTTGGGCAGCAACACTTTCTTATATATGTTACCAACTTGGTGTGCTACTATGCCAATCTCCAACCATGGCCTACCCTGGAGGTATATTTCATCTTTGGACTGTGCAGGCTCTCAGGTCAATGACTGGGGCCCTAAAGATCATTCCCACGAGAATTTTGGTCAGTAGACTGCTTTAGACAACCCTTCAACATGCACAGTGAACACAAACATGTTGTCCAATCATTTCTCTTGACATTCTGCCTGAGAACAAGCCACCAAACGTTCACTTTGTCAGACAGATATGCAAACTGAGTATCTTTAGTTCTATGAGCTTTGTGCAAGGGCAAGCTTTACTGGGGTTGCGGGGAGTTGTAGGGGAGATATAGACACCAAGCGTGTACACAAAGTTCTCTTTGGAGAGTTCTTTCTTAAGTTGGTTCTCAATATGATATTTAACAGAATGTTTCCAAATTGTGCCGTCTCCCCAGGGCATCAACAAAATCCATTAATAATGTGTTTGTTGTCAGAATGTCTATTACCAAGCTCAGGCTGTGTGAAGGGCTGCCTCCCCACAAGAGAGCATTGACAGGCCTGTGGGGAGGCAGAGGAGAGGCTTGAAGATGGATATGTGCTGCCTTGTTGACAAGGGGTGAGGACAAGTTAGGTGACGGATCAGTAAAATTTTCCATTAAATCAAGAAAAACACAACTTGCCCTGAACATCACCTCTGATGGCTTCCTGGACCAGCTGCTTCCCTGACGCCCTACTGAGGAACAAATTGCTTTCCTAGCAGGACATTTGGACACTCCTGCATTAATAGATATGGGTCCCAGCATGCCAAGCCAAGCGAGAAGGCAATTTAATATGAGAAACACTGTCATCTCAATTTAGGACAACAGCTACCGTGCCCTACAGGGCACTGCAGCAACTTCTAGAAGTACACGAGATAAGACATTCTCACTGTCTCAAGGCTAGAGACAGCTGGCGTTTCTAGGAAATGGTGAGACCAAGGGTGATGGAGAACGCAAGGCAAAGATGACAGAACCGTTGTGTGATCTGGGAACGTCAGTTTCAATTCAGGTAGCTTTCACTTTTGCAGAGAACTGAGGCCACAGATAGAGTATTTCCCCTCCACCCCAATCCCATTCCTCAAACACACACAAAAAACCCCAAGATCCCTAATCGATACAGGGATGCACAACACTAGATGGCAGACATTGCATATTCAGATCTGAGGAAATTTCAGAGTAAAAGAGGTAACTCCGTGCTCTAATTCTTGCACTTACCCATCCACCCTTGATGCTATGCAAGACAAAAATACATGTAAGTCCTTTCAGTTCGCATCTCTTAACACTAGGCTGCATGTCGGAAAAATCTTTTTGCTGGATTTTAACTCTCAATGCATTATGCATTGGTAATGCTTTAATAATAGTTTCTATTTTCCTTTCTCCTTAATAAGCATATAGCTGGATCCAATGTTATTCAATATTAATATTGGGTATTAATATTAACCTAATATTATGCTAAGATAATATTCATGACAATAATTCTAATAATAAATTAGCGTCATGTACAGCTTTCAAACTCTAGAGATAACTAAATTCTTACGAAAGTTTCAGCAATACTCACTGATCTGTCAGTATATTCTCAGTCAATACTGTTTTATACTAATCATACCGAGAGGTATTCATATATAACTTGAAGAGAAAATATAACAAAAATACAAATATATCTCCTTCTAGACAGACTCTGTCTAGATAGAGACAGAATATGACATGGTAAATTCACACTTGAGTTCACTCACAAACGATGGTGATTCACATCAATTACGAAGCCTTCCGCGGTGTCACTCTGTATTAGACACATTGCAGAATAACTCTATCCATCATTACCATGAACGCTTCACCACGGAACTGGCTGCGTGACAGACCATAGCATCATTATTATCATACTGTAAACGTTCCTATTGCTAACATGGTACTTCCTGTATGTTAAAAAAGGTCTTTCCCCAGTTTCCTGTGTCCTCGATGAAACAATGTTGTTTGAAAAATTAATTTCATAAATTCTTTACAATGTTATTCATAACAAATTATGGATAACATTGTGAAGAATAGGAATTCCAGAAAACTTAACTGTGCTCATGCAGAACTTGTACATAGATGAACAGGCAGTTGTGCAAATAGAGCAAGGGGAGACATGCGTCGGGGTTGTATCCTTTCACCATACCTATTCAATCTGTGTGCTGGGTAAATAATCTGAGAAGCTGGACGATATGAACAAGAATGTGGCATTAGGATTGGAGGAAGACTCATTAACAACCTGCGATAAGCAGATGAAACAACCTTACTTGCTGAAAGTGAAGAGGACCTGAAGCACTTACTGATGAAGATCAAAGTCCACAGCCTTCAGGATGGATTACACCTCAACATAAGGAAAACAAAAATTCTCACAATTAGACCAATAAGCAACATCGTGATAAACTGAGAAAAGACTGAAGTTGTCAAGGATTTCATTTTATTTGGATCCACAATCAATGACCATGGAAGCAGTAGTCAAGAAATCAAATGACATATTGCATTGGGCAAAGCTGCTACAAAAGACCTCTTTAAAGAGTTAAAAAAGCAAAGATGTCACTTTGAGGACTAGGGTGTGCCTGACCCAAGCCATGGTATTTGCAAGTGGCTCACATGCATATGAAAGCTGGACAATGAATAAGGAAGACTGAAGAATTGATGTCTTTGAATTATGGTGTTGGAGAATATTGAATATACCATGGACTGCCAGAAGAAGGAATAAATCTGTCTTGGAAGAAGAACAGCCGGAATGCTTCTTAGAAGCAAGGATGGTGAGACCTCGCCTCATATACTTTGGACATGTTGTAAGGAGGGACCAATCCCTGGAGAAGAACACTATGCTTGGCTAAGTGGAGGGTCAGTGAAAAGGAGGAAGACCCTCAATGAGATGGATGGATGCAGTGGTTGCAACAATGAGCTCAAACATAGCAACGATTGTGAGGATGGGCCAGGACCGAGTAGTGTTTTGTTCTGTTGTACATAGTACCTAGGGTCACAGTGAGTTAGAAGCGACTCGACAGCATCTAACAATAACAAATGTCCATCTTAAAACACGATTCTTACTTTTTGTTTGTTTGTTTTTCCTCCCAGAACCTTTGTATACATATAGAAGCTAACTTCTCCACAAAGTGCCACCTGAGAAAAAAATCAGCAAATACGGACGGCACCCTGTGTGAACAGAGCGGACACTGTCAGAAGTGTGAGATGACAAGGGTACATTTCTCCTGTCATTTTGGGAATTTTGGGGGAAAAAAAAAAAAAAACAACAAAAAACCTGAACATAATTCAGCCCATGGACTTTTTTGTTTTTTGAAGATTCCTACCTAGGAAGTTCTCATCAATATTTTTCATTAAATATTTTTAACATAAGGAATTCCTTAACTTATTTCAATGGCTGCCCATTAGTGAAGAGGCCAGAAAAGAATAAGAGGTTTCCACGCATAGCTCCATCACGTTCAGGAGGCTGTGGCAATCATCTGGCCGACCATGGAGTCCTTGAGAGGCAGGTGTGCTTGACCCGTATTCCCAGCACAGAGCAAAACGTCAGGCACAGAACAGACTCCATATGTTAGACACGAATGGCCTGAAGGAAATGTTCCCAAATAGAAAAAAGAAAAAAATAAGTTCTGTTTTCCTATAGAAAGGTGTTTTGAAACTCTCTCTAGGACCCAACAATAGTTATAACCAAACGTAGGTTAAGTAGAAAGATTGAGATCTTCCTGAGTTTCCCAAAACAGCTGTAACCTCATCAGTTTGCACATCAAACGCTAAACAAGAACAAAAAGATCAGCTCTATGGATCTGAGGAGACACTGCTTCAAAGGAGTTTTGAAGATTAAAACAGTTTTCAAAATCATACATTCACCTGTAACCAATGCACACAATGACAAGAGTCTTCCAGAGTGAAATGTCCATCTGTTCTCCCAGGTGAGGAGGCGTGAGCAGCACCGTCTGTCAGGGAGGGGGTTGGCTGCCATCCCTACACCACTGGGTATATAGGATCCCAGGAAGCTGGCTGGCAAACTTTAAAGCCTATGGTTTTTTTTTTTTCTTTTTAACACATTTCAAAACATCAAATATGTTTGTTTAAGCTTGTGTCTATCCCTGCTCTGTTCAAGTAAATGCCATTTCAATCCCAAAATTGAAAATAAGATTTTGGAGTCATATTTCCTACAGTATGAACCCAACCCTTAGAACACAGGAGGACAAGCAGTTCATAAACAATTTTGCAGAGCAGCAGGCCTGAGCAGGTTTAAGGGCATGACCTGCCTTTTCCTGTTCTGGGGATGAAGGTCGACCTCTCACAGACCTGGTGGAAATTCTCCCTACATTACAGCGTGGCCTGCCAGCGAGCCAGGAGCTCTGAGCACTTCCCTGTGGACTTCAACACCCTGGCTCTCTCTTCACTCCCTAATTCCAGGACTACATGGACAAGCAAGTCAGGAAGACCTGTGGCTCTGCATAGTTGGTCCCTCTTTCCACGACCAGCCCCAGTGGGAGAGGCCAATAATCTCCCAAAGTCCACTGGGTCTTCCCCTTGTCCCAAAAGATTTACAGGAAGAGAATCAGGTTTAAATTAATGTCAAGGGTCCCCTAGGGGCAGGCTGATGAGGGGATAAAACAGAAGGGAAAGGGGAGGAAGACTCTTTGCCTTGTGATGCTGGGCCGTACATTGGGACATTTTAATCTCATGTCGATGAATTATTTCCTCATTCTAATCCCTCTTTAGCAGATCTGATCACCTAGAAACAGCCTCTTCCACAAGAAGCAGAGATTGAGAGGGAAGCCTTATTGTTGTTAGTTGCTAGTAAGTCGATTCCAACTCACGGTGACCCCATGTGTGCAGAGTAGGACTGTGCTCTATAGCGTTTTTAAGGCCATAACCTTTTGGAAGCAGATTGCCAGGCCTGTCTTTGGAGGTGCCTCTGGGTGGGGTAGAATTGCCAACCTATCAGCTAATAGTCGAGCGCTTAATGGTTTGCACCACCCAGGGATTCCTACTACGGTTTATTACATAGCTGTCACCTGGAAGAGCCTCGGTGGTGCAGTGGTTAAACACTTGGCTGCTAACTGAAAAGTCAGTGTTTCAAAACCACCCATTGGCCCCACAGGAGAAAGATGTGGCAGTCTGCTTCTGTAAACATTACAGCCTTGGAAACCCTATGGGCAGTTCTACTTTGGCCTATAGGATTGCTATGAGTTGTAATCTACTCCAAAGCAACCAGCTTGGTTTTTGGTTTTTTTTTGGAGGGGGGCGCGGATTAGAAATTGTGCCACCTTTGTGGTGCACGGAGAACAACCTTGACAACTTCTTGACTGTAGCAATTGAGTTTGTCTTCCTCAGTCCCCAGGACATAGACAAATTTGTGAGTTAGCAAGATGGGTGGAAGAAAGGAAGCAAGTCTTAGAATTGCCCTGGAGCCCAACCCCCAGTTACTGATCAAGTGTTGAATAAGTTGTAGGCACTGTGCCAAGTGTCTCATACCTACGTACAATTGCCCCATCCTGATGGTATTACTGTTACGGTTGTTGTTGTTGCTCTCCCTCCATTACAGATGGGCTTACGTGGGTTAAGTAACTCGCCCAGGTCCACACAGATAGAAAATGGCACAGATGTTAAATAAAGTTGATGAAGTATAAATTTTATCCTTTTTTCTCACACACAATGCCACCAAATACAGAAAATTAATGAAACCAGCAACTGCTTTAGCATACCTTGCCTTTAGACTTCATCAACAAGAAGCTAATTCTTTACCAGTTTCATAGGTTTAAAATTTTATTCATGTGTAGCTCATCGTAAAAAAAGCACTTGATGCAGCTGACCAAATTACCTATGAACATAAGGGGAAAATGAGATCCAGGCAAAGGAAAACAAATCAGAAGAGTAAAATGAGACCATACATAGTCTGTACCTAGAAGTCCTACCCCACTACTGATTTGTCTCTGAGAATCCCAGCTGCCAAAGCAAAACAAGAAAAATAACAATTTATACTATTGGCGTGATTCATAAGATAAAAACATTTTTTCAGGAATCTGAACATCTCCTAGGTGTCTGGCCCTGTGGTAGGTGCTGGAAGAAGGGTTCACCATATACTACATATTACCAGGAACTCTCTCATCCAAGGGTCAATCTGACCTGGTCTCATTTTGCCTTCAAGGTCAAGTATGATCATATGGCAATAAGTACACCAGTGACTCAGAAGCACAGCTTGTCCTTGCATTATGGTTTGAGAGAACTTTCTACTCAGACTCTCAATAGGTGACAGCAACATCACTGCAATAAATTCACACTAACTTGCTGAGTGCCTCTGTGGTAGATTAACTGCAAGGGTGCTCCCCATTCTCCAGTCCTCCTTGTATCTACCCCTTTACAAACTCCTCCCATCAAGAGGTGGAGTCTCGTTCCCCACTCCTGGGAGCCGGGTTGGCCCTGTGACTTGCTTTGGCCAATAAAATGGAGTGAAAGTGACGGTGTACCACTTCTGAGCCCAGGCCTCAAGAGGCCTTGCATATTTCTCTCTCCCTTGTACCCCTGCCTCTACCATGAGGACCAGTATGTCAGCCCCCTTGTTCAAGCCAGCCCCTACTGACCTGCCAACTGACCACCTGGGCATGGGTGAGCCCCGCCAGGATCTGCAGAGGCTGGCCTTGGTCAGCAGAATTTCCTGGCTCAACTATAGACTTGGGAGCAAAACTACATTTTCATTTTTGTATGCCACTCAGGTTTGGTGGAAGTTCCTGGGTGGTACAAATGGGTAATGCACTTGGCAGCTAACCAAAAGGTTGGAGGTTTAAGTCTACCTTGGAAGAAAGGCCTGGCAATCTACTTCTGAAATATCAGCCATTGAAAACCCTATGGAGCACATTTCTACTCTGACACACATGTAGTTGCCATGAGTTGGAACTGACTTGGTGGCAACTAGGGAGATTTAGTGGTTGTTTGTTACACAGAATTATTGTGGCAACACATGATGGATACAGCCTTTCAGGGCCTAACACCAAAATAAGATTCACTTAAATTCATCTGCGGAGGTGGAAGGCAGCAGGAGCACAGTTTAGTCCAAGTAAGTAGCTTACTGGACAGCCTGATTCAGGATTAAATTATAAAATGCCCACAGAATGGGTTTCTTCAGGTAATGAATACCGTGGTCCCTGAATGATGGCCCTTCAACAGATGTGCGTGTCCTAACCCCCTGGACCTGCGAACATGCTCCTCAGATGGCAGAAGGGCTTGCAGATGGGATTACGGTTAAGGATCTCAGGATGGAAATATTCTCCTGTATTATCCCGGTGGGACCAATGTAATCACATGGATCTTAAAATCAGGAAACCTTTCCTGCCTTTGGTCAGAGTGAGGTGTGGTTAAGGAAGAAAGGTCTGGGAGATACAGCATTTTTGGCCTTGAGGGCATTGGAAGGGGGCCACAAGTCAAGGAATGTGGGTGGCCTCTAGAAGCTGAGAGAGACAAAGAAACAGATTCTCCCCAGAGCTTCCAGCAAGGAACGCAGCCCTACTTACAACCTGGATTTTGGTCCATTGCAACCTGTATCTGCCTCTGACCAATGGAACTATAAAATAATAAGTCTGTGCTGTTTTAAGCTACTATATGTATAGTGATTTGCTATAACAGGAATAGGAAACTAATATAAATATTGCTTTTTTACATCTTGGCTTTAGATATGAGGTAGACAGAATGGTCTAAGGCTATATGTTCTCTGGCAAGAAAATTATCTTCTCAATATGCTGCATAGCTAATTAAGGGCATTGTATGTGTCCTCAAGTCTTGAAGACTGGACGGTGGTGGCCTAAGGTGTTTGCAGATTAAATGTAAATAAAAGTTAAATCATACTGCTCCGCTGATTATGTGTAGCTATTAGGTGACCATTGATGCTGAATGGCTGGAAAAGGGGAGCATGCTAAATAACCTTCACTATAATATATGATGAATAGATTAAGAAACAAGGGAACTTTTGTCATTTTCAGCAGATTTGGTACAATAGTAAATGTCTCTCTAAGTATCAGACATAATTTCAATGAACTAAGTTTACATCAGATGGCTTTTTGTTGTTGTTACCACGTATTGCTTAAACCATGCCTTGGTGAAATGTGAATCATTACACAAATATAAACTCTTATTACTGGCTTTGGTTGCCACTGGTGTTGGCATCATAATGATTATTATTGAATTTTGTCTTAAATTTAGTTTTGGCATGACTTAGGCTTAATGCTTTTTTCTAAAATGCCTCACCTATTTGATGGTGGATGGTAGTAAGTAAAGTGGACTCAGAAGGTATTCAAAAACTTCCTTTCGAGCCTGATGTTTCTGGAATATTCTGCATTTAGTTCAGATAGTCTGGGATACTTTCACTTTATTGCCTCTGTAAGCTCAACACAGATCTACTGCAACACGAACTTCGGCAAGCACTGGATTCACAAAAGAATTGGTGAGGGATTGAGCATTGGAGTGTCTCCAGTGAAGCGTTCCTACCTTGCAATGGGGACCCTTGAGAAGGATCCTCCTAGGTAGACAGTAAAACCAGCGATTGCACCGCAAGGTAAAATAAATGGGAAGACCGCATTCCTTGAAGACTTATTAAACAGATTCCAGCCCTGTGAGCCCCACTAATCGTTCCCATTCTTCACAACTTTGCATACACTTTAGTTGTACAGTCCCTGCAATCTAAATTACCCGACTGCAACTCTGAAAGATTAAACAGAGATAAAATGGAGATTCAGTAAAGGATCCTTTGGTGGGTGAATGCTTTAGAAAGGAACAATGTGGAAACACTACAGTAATATTGTCTCAACTAGACAATGAATTTGAGAGATGTTTTGTTATAAAACCAGGGAAGGGAAAATGATCAGAAAGCAAGCAGAAGAAAAGTTAAGACTATAAGGAGGCAGTAAGAAGCGTGGTTCCCAAACCCTAAATATTAAAATATGGACAGAAACAAGGATGGCTACCTTGACTCAGATATTTCGAGGTGTGTGGTATCTCCGAAGACCATAATACTTATACACACTCATTAAGTTTACCACGTTGCATCAGAAAAAATTCTGTGTTAACTTGGAGATACGTGTTATAATTGTAGGCGCTGAAAAATGCTTTGTATATTATTTAATTATATGCTACAGATATAATTAATAAAATAATTATTTGAAGTAATTCTTGGTGAGCAACACAATATCCTAGATGATGTTATTAATATGTGCATCAAATTTTTAATCTAATCATGCTGACGGTCAAAATATGTAATATGCAACACAAAAGATCAACAGAAAGGCAGATCTAGGTTACTGTAACCCAAAACTGCCCATATTTACAACTTCATATTGTGTATCTTCCAGGGATCCATGCTTAAATGTAACTAAACAACCACACATCCACACAGAGTGGTGTGCTGGTAAACCAGCTCTTCCCCAATCCTCCTGAAAAACCTATAGTGTCCTGATTTGTCTTATATGCAATTTCCATGGTGTAAATTCTCCCATCACTCTGGATTTCAAGCTACCAACATGAAGTTACTAAACAAAGAACTGAAAAAACATGTGCATAATTGGCTCTTGTGAGTGGTACTAGCTGGTTCCAGACTCCAGCGGACTACTACTAATACAGACGTGTGCTCAATATATTTCAGCTGCTTATACTACTATGTTTGGGTCTGAGGATTGCACCTAACTCATTGTATAAAGTAGCTTGGCTAGTACAATGGGCACGGTGTTTCCTAAATGCAGACAAACTAAAATATATATGATCATTTCCCATTGCCTTCCTTTTTTGTCCTGTCTTGTTAATCTCCTCCTCTTTATCTGCTGTAAATCATCAGGAAGTCAGCTATCTTCTTTAAATGACATATATATAAAAAATGCAGTAGTAATTGCCACTAGGGAAAAAAAAATCCCTCTTATGTAATTTTACAATATTCAACATTCATTCACAAACATTTATTCACCACCAAGGGGTGCCTCTATGTATAGTCATACAATGTGTACACTGCACAAAGGATTCCAGATAGGGGCAAGAGGGGCTCAAAGATG
This sequence comes from Elephas maximus indicus, assembly GCF_024166365.1. Classification (NCBI taxonomy): domain Eukaryota; kingdom Metazoa; phylum Chordata; class Mammalia; order Proboscidea; family Elephantidae; genus Elephas; species Elephas maximus. Next base: position 233,475,691 of record NC_064819.1, read on the forward strand.
GGAATTCCTCTCCCCAGACCTTGCAACCTGGTGGGGGGATGGGCACATACCGGGGAACAGCGGTTTTTTTTTTTTTTTTTTAATTCATAGCAAGGTGCTGTCTGCTGGACAAACCCTGAGGCCTAGGGTGTGGAAGGAAGAACTTTTTAAAATTTATCCATCCACAGGGGACACCTTTTAAAACCTGCTTTGGGGAGGTTAAGATGACACAAAGGAGCCTTGGTAGCATGTTAGGTTATCAGCTGCTAACCAAAAAGGTCAGGGTTTAAACCCACCAGTGGCTCCGTGGGAGAAAAGACCCCAGTGATCTGCTCCCATCAAGACCACAGCCTGTCCTATAGGGTCGCCGTGAGTCGAAATTGAGTCGAAGGCACACAACAATCACAACTACAAAAATGACACAAACTCATAGAGCGCACTGTGCCAACTTTCCTTAAAAACCAGGTGCTTTCGAGTTGGTTCCGACTCATGGCGACCCCATGTGTGCCGGAGTAGAACTGTGCTCCACAGGGTTGCCAAGAGCTGCTTTTGTGGAAGTAGATCGCCAGGCCTTTCTTTTTGAGGCACCTCCTGGTGGGCTCAAACCTCCCACCTTTTGGGTAGCAGCCGAGCGCATTAACCTTTTCCTCCACCCAGGGACTCCCAGCTTTCCTTAAACTGTCTTTTATGACTATGATGAGAGTTTTCTCTGTCATTTACACTCCAGAATTCCTAGCTTGGCCATGCTATTGCTAATCAGAAAGTCCCCCTGCTTCCCCAGTCTCTTTCATGAGACTGGCCTCTACAGAGCTAGACTTTCTTTTCTGACCACTCCGTTGTGGAGACGGAACAGCCCCGCACAGATGCCATTTCCCCAGGTCAGCTCAGGTTATGGGGAAGCCACAGCAACACTGCCTCTTGAATACGAAACTGCTTTTCCAGATTTCTCTTACTTGGTCCCCAAAGATTTGGAATTAACGTGAATAAATTCTATTAATCTGAGTCAGTGTTTTAAGAAGTCTTTTTATCCCACAAAGCACTTTGCACATACTAAGGGCTCAGTTCGTATTTGTGGAATGGAAGCCTCTACCTAGATGTATGCAGAAAATGCTACCGTTAAAGTCATCGTGAGGGTCAAGACTTTTCATTTATGACTTGACTTAGTAAAATATTTAATTTTGAGACAGGATTTAATTCCAATTGATTTTTCTAGTTTTCTTTTTTTGTTTATTAACAGATAGTAGGAAACTTCTTAAGTACAAAAAATAGATATCTCTTGGGTAAAAGAAACAGTGTTCTGGAACTACAGTGGATGGCTCATCTCCTCAAGGAAAAATGCCCTCACTCCACTAAAGAGAAGTGGATTCCAGAACCCTCCATAAGAAGTGAGGATTCTCAAAGCTCCCTGTAGTATTCGCGAAGTACCCCTAGCGATGGTGGGAAGTAGGATTGGAGCCTCCAGAATTTCCAGCTGCGGGGAGATCCCAGAGACCAGAGCAGAACAGTGGCTCTCTCTCACCTGTGTCCCCAAGCAGATTTTGCCCTGTGTGCAAAAAAGCGTCTCTTGCTTGTATAACACACAAGTGGCCCCTGGACCTACGAGCACAAGTCTAGATGTCTTCAAGAACACTCATTGAAAAGGTGTTGTGAGACAGTTGGGACACAGGCTTCAGCTAGGAAGGTTTTCGCTTAGACATGAGTAACTTCTTGTCAGTGAGGTAATTAAATGCCGCCTCAGGAGATGGTGTAATTATCTCCTAAAAAGAAGGGACTGTTTGTCTTGAATGATTAAGTTAAGTCCTACGTGAGGCTAAGATACTGGGCGATGATTCCTGGAAACCAAAACAAAGCCTAACAAAAAAAAAGCCAAATAAAAAGTCCTTCCTTCAAATCAGCAGCCCTGGTGGCACAGTGGTTAAGTGCTCGGCTGCTAACTGAAAGGTTGGCCATTGGAACCCACCAGGCACTTCGTGGGAGAAAGATGTGGCAGCCCCCTTCCATAAAGCTTGTTGTTGTTGTTAGGTGCCGTTGAGTCGGTTCCGACTCATAGCGACCCTAAGCACAACAGAACGAAATGCTGCCTGGTCCTGTGCCATCCTTAAAATCGTTGTTATGCTTGAGCTCATTGTTGCAGCCACTGTGTCAATCCACCTTGTTGAGGGTCTTTCTCTTTTCCACTGACCCTGTACTCTGCCAAGCATGATGTCCTTCTCCAGGGACTGATCCCTCCTGACAACATGTCCAAAGTATGTAAGACACAGTCTCGCCATCCTTGCTTCCAAGGAGCATTCTGGTTGTACTTCTTCTAAGACAAATTCGTTCGTTCTTTTGGCAGCCCATGGTATATTCAATATTCTTCGCCAACACCACAATTCAAAGGAGTCAATTCTTCTTCAGTCTTCCTTATTCATTGTCCAGCTTTCACATGCATATGATGTGACTGAAAATACCATGGCTTGGGTCAGGCGCACCTTAGTCTTCAGGGTGACATCTTTGCTCTTCAATACTTTGAAGAGGTCCTTTGCAGCAGATTTGCCCAATGGAGTGCGTCTTTTGATTTCTTGACTGCTGCTTCCATGGCTGTTGATTGTGGATCCAAGTAAAATGAAATCCTTGACAACTTCAATCTTTTCTCTGTTTATCATGATGTTGCTCATTGGTCCAGTTGTGAGGATTTTTGTTTTCTTTATGTTGAGGTGTAATCCATACCGAAGGCTGTGGTCTTTGATCTTCATTAGTAAGTGCTTCAAGTCCTCTTCACTTTCAGCAAGCAAGGTTGTGTCATCTGCATAACGCAGGTTGTTAGTGAGTCTTCCTCCAATCCTGATGCCCCGTTCTTCTTCATATAGTTTTTCTCATATTATGTGTTCAGCATACAGGTTAAACAGGTATGGTGAAAGACTAAAACGCTTATGCACACCTTTCCTGACTTTAAACCAATGAGTATGCCCTTGTTCTGTCCGAACGACTGCCTCTTGATCTATGTAAAGTTTCCTCATGAGCACAATTAAGTGTTCCGGAATTCCCATTCTTCGCAGTGTTATCCATAGTTTGTTATGATCCACACAGTCAAATGCCTTTGCTTAATCAATAAAACACAGGTAAACCTCCTTCTGGTATTCTCTGCTTTCAGCCAGGATCCATCTGACATCAGCAATGATATCCCTGGTTCCACGTCCTCTTCTGAAACCAGCCTGAATTTCTGGCAGTTCCCTGTCGATATACTGCTGCAGCCGTTTTTGAATGATCTTCAGCAGAATTTTGCTTGCGTGTGATATTAATGATATTGTTCTATCATTTCCACATTCGGTTGGATCACCTTTCTTGGGAATAGGCATAAATATGGATCTCTTCCAATCAGCTGGCCAGGAAGCTGTCTTCCATATTTCTTGGCATAGACGAGTGAGCACCTCCAGTGCTGCATCTGTTTGTTGAAACATCTCAATTGATATTCCATCAATTCCTGAAGCCTTGTTTTTTGCCAATGCCTTCAGAGCAGCTTGGACTTCTTCCTTCAGTACCATCGGTTCCTGAGCATATGCCACCTCTTGAAATGGTTGAATATCGACTAATTCTTTTTGGTATAATGGCTCTGTGTATTCCTTCCATCTTCTTTTGATGCTTCCTGCGTCATTTAATATTTTCCCCATGGAATCCTGCACTATTGCAACTCGAGGCTTGAATTTTTTCTTTAGTTCTTTCAGCTTGAGAAACACCGAGCGTGTTCTTCCCTTTTGGTTTTCCATCTCCAGCTCTTTGCACATGTCATTTTAATACTTTATTTTGTCTTCTCGAGAGGCCTTTTGAAATCTTCTGTTCGGTTCTCTTACTTCATCAATTCTTCGTTTTGCTTTAGCTGCTCGATGCTCAAGAGCAAGTTTCAGAGTCTCCTCTGACATCCACCTTGGTCTTTTCTTTCTTTCCATAAAGATTACAGCCTTGGAAACCCTATGGGGGCAGTTCTACTCTGTCCTGTAGGGTTGCTATGAATTGGAACCGACTCAATGACAACGGGTTCCTTCAAACCTCCTATTGTGTCTTGAGGGACAATGAGGTCAAGCGTGTCTGCCTGGTGGTTTTAACTTGGAAGGCAGGAGCCCTGTTTTGCTTTCTTTTAATTATTTCTATGTTAACAAAAACAATCTCATTTGGATAACCTTAGTTTAAGAGTCTGTTATTTAGAATAGCTATTGTGTATCAGAGGGCACTGATGGTTCGGTGGTAGAATTCTCACCCTCCATGCAGGTTTGATTCCCAGCTAGTGTGCCTCATGCACCATCATCATTCGTCTGTCAGCCAAGGCTTGGGTGTTGCTATGATGCTGAACAGGCTTCAGTGGAGCTTCCAGACACGGAAGAAAGGCCCAGTGATCTACTTCTGAAATTCAGCCAGTGAAAACCCTGTGGATCACAAGGGTCTGGTCTGCAACTGGTCACGGCACGGCTACAATGAGGTAAATCGTGTGCCTGATGACACGCCCTGGTGCTATCAGTAGGGGCGTGCAAGGAAGCAAAGAGTAACAGAGACAAAAGGGACCTCATTTTGGAGGAAACAGGCACAGGAGGGGGCGAGTAACTTGTCTATGACTTCACAGCCCTGGGACAAAGACATGGCTGGTTTCTTTTTAAATGTATACTGTTCCAGTTTCAGGTAATAAAACATCTAAACCTCCACATGGGAGCAATGTACAGATGTCTTATATAATTGTTGTTGTTGTTTTTAAATGCTATTAAATTGGCTGGACTCATGGCAACCCCATGAACAAAACGTTGCCTGGTCCTGTGCCATCTCCATGATCACTGGTATGCTCTAGTCCATTGATTGCAGCCACAGTGTACTTTGAATATCTTCCAGCATAGGCAGCTTACCTCCCAGCACTATATCGGACAATATTCTGTTGTGATCCAGTTTTCACTGGCTAGTTTCTGGAATTAGATTGCCAGGCCTTTCTTCCTAGTTGCTGTTAGTCTGGAAGCGCCACTGAAACCTTCCCACCATGGGTGACCCTGCTGGTATTTGAAATATTGGTGGCATAGCTTCCAGTATCACAGTAACACGCAAGCCACCACAGTACAACAAACTGACAGACAAGTGGTGTACTTATATGATTGGGGCAGCTCAATTTAAGTGAGGTTGTTTTGAAAGAGTCTGTCCTACATGTAAGTGGTCTTCTGCAAATCATAGCACAAATAATGTTTCCCAAATCAAGAAATGTATACAAACATTAGGGCAACTGATTTTTATCTCTAGCTAGAAACTTCTGCATTGGGTGAAATATTCTTTGATATATTTGTCATATTTGGAAAGTGAAGATTTAATTACTTACATTTTGATGATGATGGAAAAGTTCATTTGACAATAATTAACGGCAATCCTCCCGGAACTGGCTTCATTTACCTGGTGTATAGCTAAAAGAAGGCAGGAACATCGGCCTGCTTCTCAGAGCGGTGAAAGCTTATGAAGCATATTAGAAAAACAAAAGGCTGCCAAAAGCATTTCAAGTAAGAGGAGTTTTAACAGCTTTATTCATTTCTCACCATCATGAGGTTTTATCCAACATTTTTATTGGGTTTTGACTGTGTGCCTGAGTTTCTTGCTGTCACTTAAGTTCGCACTTCTCAACCTCTTCCACAGAGGCACTCCTAGACAGTAAAGAGCAAGTCTTCCCTGAAGAGTCTGACAGCAAATCCCCAAGTGTTGTTGTTGTTGTTAGGTGCCATCAAGTCGGTTCTGACTCGTAGCAACCCTGTGCACAACAGAATGAAACACTGCCCGGTCCTGCGCCATCCTCACAATTGTTGCTATACTTGAACCCATTATTGCAGTCACTGTGTCAATCCACCTCGTTGAGGGTCTGCCTTTTTTTCGCTGACCCTGTGCTCTGCCAAGCATGATGTCCTTCTCCAGGGACTGATCCCTCCTGACAACACGTCCAAAGTATGTAAGACACAGTCTCGCCATCCTTGCTTCCAAGGAGCATTCTGATTGTACTTCTTTCAAAACAGATTTGTTCGTTCTTCTGGCAGTCCATGGTATATTCAATATTCTTTGCCAACGCCACAACTCAAAGGCGTCAATTCTTCTTCAGTCTTCCTTATTCATTGTCCAGCTTTCACATGCATGTGATGAGATTGAAAATACCATGGCTTGGGTCAGGTGCACCTTAGTCCTCAAGGTAACATCCTTGCTTTTCCACACTTTGAAGAGATCTTTTGCAGCTGATTTGCCCAATGCAACGCATCTTTTTGCCTTCTTGACTGCTGCTTCCACGGGTGTTGATCGTGGATCCAAGTAAAATGAAATCCTTGACTACTTCAATCTTTTCTTCATTTATCACAATATTGTGGGCCCAGTTGTGAGGATTTTTGTTTTCTTCATGTTCAGGTGTAATTCACGCTGAAGGCTGCGGTCTTTGATCTTCACCAGTAAGTGCTTCAAGTCTTCTTCACTTTCAGCAAGCAAGGTTGTGTCATCTGCATTTTACTAGCTGTTAATTAGTCTTCCTCCAATCCTGCTGCCCTGTTCTTTTTCATAGAGTCCAGTTTCTTGGATTATTTGCTCAGCATACATCTCTTGTCCTAGCATTAGGAAACACTGTGCAAGCCCCGGGCTAGGAAAACCACTCCCCACATTCTAATGATAGGATGTTGGGAGAAACCAATGAGCGGAAAATGGTCCCATGGCCCTGTAAGGCCATCCCATAGGAGGTACTGGGAAGGTAATCTGGGTGGAATACAAAATAGGTCCAAAATAAGAAGAGGTCTTGTGTTTGCTTAATTTTAGGGGAGCAGTGCCACGTGAGTGTACGCATTCCTATGCTGTCAGTGTACTCAAGAAGCTTTGGGCCACGGCAGATCTGTACTGGTCTCTGGGAGATCACATGATTATAACCTCTTGCTCAGCTGCTAATTTTCCTGCCTCACCTGTTGCCCTACACATTGCTAATGAAGAAAACCATGGACTGAGACAAAGGGGCACCCGTTCTCTTGCTGCCCTGTGTGAGTGGCTAGAGACTGGGGTTGTCAGTGCAGCCTACTGTTTGTGAGCTCTCATTGTCCCTGCCCTCAGCTCCAGGGCAAAGCTCGCCGAGATGGGTTATGAGGTAGGGAGGCATCAGCCTGGTACAGTGAGGAGCAGAAGTGTAAGTCTTAGGGCCCCTTATACTCAGTGTTAATGGCCTTCCCTGAATTTATCCCAGGGGTTCTGATTCCAGGACAGTATGAGCTTGGTCTTACAGAGCCAGATTCAGGCATTGTGAGAGGTCTAGTGTTTGTCCCTGTGGGAAGCTGAAGAAAGCTTTCCAAGGGGCAGAGGAGGTGCTGTCATGTAAGCATGAGGAGAAAGTGAAAAAAGCTTGGATGCAGGAAGACCAAGACTAAGGAGTCTTTCTGTGGTAGGGTTTGGCCAAGGCCAGGAACCTGGGAGAGTTAGGATGGACAAAAGGAATGAGAAGGTTTACTGAGACCAGTCAGCTCCTGTGCCCCATAAGTGAGGAAGGACAGCTGCTAATCCAGCTGGAGTGGGAGCTGGCCAAGGCAGGGGGGAAGCTGGGGAAACAGAAAGGAGAGGGAAGAGGAAAATCCCTGGCTCTTGCCAGCTCCAGGCGTGGGATGAGGTGAATCAGATGGCAACTCACCCACTCCAGTGGTGACCCCACCAGCTCAAGCATCATAAGATAGGAGAGTAAACATGATATAATGTGCACTGTAATATTATTATTACTACACAAGGTCTATTAAACGTTACACAGAAGTGGTCCTGAATTCTATCAATTTCTAAATAATCTCTAAAACAAGAGTGGCCTGAATCTCCCATAGCCTTCAGGTGTTGGTCTTAAGTGAAATGAAGATTGTAAAACTAGAATCCATAAATGATTTCTGAAAAACTTGTTAAAGAAATAACAATGAATATCATCATTTCTTTTGCCTGGTTGTTGTGAGAGTTACATTAAGATGAGATGATGTTGATCAAAGTCTCAGGGGCATCATTGATTTCTGCTTCCTACCCAGCCTCCACACCGACACTAAATCACTTTTACTAAAGGACCCCTGCCCTTACACCCTTACTTGGTCTTCATGCTCTATAAGATAAAGTACAAAATCTTTAGCTTAGCATGCAAGAACCCATGTACCTTTCCCTCAGCTCTGATTACAAAACATGAGTCTTCAGCCTCTCCCAAGTCTTCATCTACCCAATATTTCCTGATGTTAGGGACTGAATCTTAAACCCTGGTACCTGTGAATGTGACCCTGTTTGGAGAAATAGGATTTTTCTTTGCAGATGTTATCAGTTAAGTTAGTGAGAACTTACAGGAATTGGGTGAGTTCTAAACCCTCCTAGAGAGGGGGCACAGCGGTTAAGTGCTCGGCTGCTAACAAAAAGGTTGGCAGTTCAAACCCACCTACTGCTTCATTGGAAAAAGATATGGCAGTCTGCTTCTGTAAAGATTACAGCCTTGGAAACCCTATGGAGTGCTTATACTCTGTCCTATGAAGTTGCTTGCTATAAGTTGGAATCGATTCGATGGCAACAGATTTGGTTTGGTTTTAGAATCCTTCTGGAGTGGTGTATTATACAGACATGGAGACTGTCATACACGGGGGGAGTCATCACGTGAAGATACATCTACAAGTATAAAGGAATGCCGAGGACGGCTGACAGCCACTGGAAGCTGGGAGAGAGGCGAGAAACTGTCCCTCTCTCAGCCTCAGAAGGAATTGACACGGCCAACACCCTGATCTGGACTTCCAGCCTCCAGAACTGTGAGACAATACATTTCCATTTCTTAAATCCACCTGCTGTGCGGTGTTTGTGAGGGCCACCCTAGGACACTGAGACACTTGGGCATGGTCTTTGCAGACCCCTCCGCTGTACCTTATCTCTGCTGCAGAGCCTTCTGCCTGGAACATTCCTGTCCCCACTTCTAGACAAAATCTTTCCATCCTACAATGCCCAGCTGAAGTCCTATCCCTTAATGAAGCTTCTTCACACTCCATGGTTCAGAATAACCTCTGTTCCTTGCCATCACATGTACCTGGATACCCTGGTAGATGCTGAGGATATAAACATAAATAGAGCATGGCCCTGCTTACCCCACCAGGGACCTCACAGATTAAGTGGGGGGAGGGGGAGAATGATATGTGGACAAGCAACGTGATAAGCATTAAAATGAGGCCTGTTCAAGGTGATATGGGAGCCTGAAGAAAGAGAGGGAGACATTCAGTTGTTGGGAATTTCTGTGGCACTTACAGCCTCCACACATTATTTTGCATATATGGCCACAGAGTCCCTGGGTGGTGCAAACAGCTAAGTGTGCAATGACTAACAGGAAGGTTGGCAATTCCAACTCATCCAGAAGGTCCTTGAAGGAAAGGCATGGCAATCTGCTGCCAAAAAGTCACAGCCTTGAAAACCCTATCCAGCACGCTTTTCTTCTGCAACATATGAGGTTACCATGAGTCGAAATCAACTCGACAGCAATTGGATTTATATATATGGTCATATCTGTATATTTTTTCATGTATGTCTTTTCTTCCCAATAGATGATGTGTTTCTTGAGACTGGTGTCTTTATTATACCTCTTGGTTCCCATAGACCCGGTATAGTGTCATGTGCATAGTGGATAATCAATTAACAACTGTAGATTAAAGAAATGGTTTTCCCTGACAAGTGTTACTGATTTATTTTTTAAATTTAATTTTGTTGTTGTTGAAAATGCGTGGCAAAACAAACACCAATTCAACAGTTTCTCCATGTAAAATTCTGTGACACGGGTTACATTCTTCGAGTTGTACAGCCATGCTCACCTTCCCTTTTCTCAGTTGTTCCTCCCCTACTAACATAAACTCACTACCCTCCCAAGGCTCCTGTCTAGTCTTTGCAGTTGCTGTCGTCACTTTGATCCCATACAGATAGTTCTTAAAAGAGCATAATGCTCAAGGCAGACATTTTTTACTATTTAAGTTAAACTACTGTTTGGTTTTAAGTTTCAGGGGTTCATCTAGCCCCCATGGCTCCAGAAAGTCTGGAGTCCATGAGAATTTGAAATTCTGTTCTGCATTTTCCCCCTTTTGGTCAGGATTCTTCTATAGAATCTTTGATGAAAATGTTTACTGGCTTATTTTAAACATAAGGCAGGACATATAGATTTTTTTCTGCAGTGAACATTTCTTACTAGAACGGCTTAGTTGCTGAAAACAGCATGATTTCTAGTGATTGCAGCAAAAGAGTAAAAGCTAAAACCCCTAGGGCTTCTGTTAGAATTGTAAATCAGAACCTGATATTACTCCAAGTGCTACGTGAAATATCATATTCAATTTGTAACTCCACAAGCTTTAATCTGTGGTACATGTGGCTCTACATGGTTAAGCAGTGCATTTTTATGTAAAATTAGAACAAAAAGACCAGAAAGTGAAAACTTCAATCCAACTAGAGACTTTTCTAGAGTTGTACCTCTACTCTCTGAGTATGGCAATTAAAAACAAAAACAAACCATGACTGTTGATTCTGACTCATGGTGACCCCATACTGAGTGCTAACTCTACTTATCTGCAGATTCGGAAGGCTATTGTGGTGACACCTTTTAACCTGTAAGAGGTGTATACAAATTATTGGTATTACTGAGTGGTAGAGGTCTAATTTTCATGTCCTGGAATACAGAAAGTGAAAGGCATATATTCTTAAATTTAAAAAAAGGTCATCAAGCAAATCCTCACTCTTCTTAGAAGTGAGAAGAAAATAATATTCTACAAGAATATTTTTTTTCCTAGTTGAAAATTAGACCTGAGAATGGAAAGAGGTGGGTAGTATTTGAGGCAAAAGGAGGGAGGAGTAGTACAGTCATGTGACAAAGGTGAGGTGACAGTTTTCCCCATCCTGTATAGCAGTAATTTTAGCTGGGCACATGACACCCACAATAAAGGTATTTCCCAGCTGCCCTTGGGGCTAGCCAAGTGGTCAGTCAACTAATTGTCATCAATGGGGTATAAGCACAAGTATTATGTGGCCTGAAAGAGAATGGGAATGCCCTCCTCTTTCCATTCCCTCTTTTTCTGGTTGTAATGTGGACCAGGTGCTGAGCCTCCCTGTACCATGCTGATGGAGCCAACTGAAGACTTTGTGGAGCAGAGCCATCCTCCCAGCTCAAACACATTATAAGAGAGAGAAATAAGCTTCCATCTATTTAAGCCATTGCCGTTTAGGGTCACTGTGACACACACCACAGAGCTAGTGGCTACATAGTGTGGTGGAGGAGACTACAATCCATTTGGCCAGGTACAAATGAGAATAATTTTTTTACAGCTGATTACAGCTACAGTGAACATAGAAAATACTGTGGAATATAGTCTAAATGTGATTATGTCTGCTACTTAAATAGTACTTTTTTGGTTTATCTTCCCAAAGTCCTTAGTGAAGGGATTCCTTTGGTCACTATTGAAAGAAATGTCTGTGTACCAGTTAAGACAGTTGCACGGAACTTGGCTGCAAGGAACAGAAAGCCCCCAATCCAACTGGCTTAAACACAAAGGAAATACATTACGTCTTGTAACAAGCACCCTAAGAATAGACTGGCTTTAGAGCTGATACTACCACTCATATGTCAGTTTGTCATACTGTGGTGGCTTGTGTGTTGCTGTAAGGCTGGAAGGTATGCCACCAGCATTTCAAATACCAGCAGGGTCACCCACGGTAGACGGGTTTCAGCAGAGCTTCCAGACAAAGTCTAGACGAAAGATCTGGTGATCTACTTCCATCAATTCCCGGGACCCATAGGGTTTAATTCGCCAGTGAAAGCCCCAGAGATCGCAAGAGAGTGTTGTTCGATATAGTGTTGGAAGATGAGCCCTGTAGTTTGGAAGGCACTCAAAACACATATTGCTTGCAACTATGGACTTGAGTGAAGTAACAAATCATGAAGATGGCATAGGACTGGGCAACATATCGTTCTGTTGTGCGTGGGGTCGCCATGAGTCGCAGCCGACTCGATGGCAACCAACGACAACAACAACAACAACAACAAACAACAACAGAGCTGATTAATTCAATAGTGCACTCTGGAGACCTGGTTCTTCCCCAAATCACTTGCTAGCAGGGTCCTGGGGATAGTACGACTGGTTTAGACAACTCAGGATTCACTCTGACCTGGAAATGAAGTCACTTCCCAAAGAGGTGGAAGCCGTTGTGTGCCATTGAATCGATTCTGACTCACAGCGACTCTGTAGGACAGAGTAGAACTGCCCCACAGGGTTTCCAAGACTATAATCTTTATGGGTTTCCAAGTCTGTAATCTTTACGGGAGCAGATGGCAGGTCTTTTTTCCCTGCAGAGCTGCTGGTGGGTTCCCACTGCTGACTTTTTGGTTAGCAGCCAAGTGCTTAAACACTGTGCCTCCTAAAGAGGTAGAGGCTAACTAGAAAAAGAGGAAATGGATGTCACCAGGGCAACCAACACTGTCTACTACAACCTTGCTGCCCGTGTAGGCCTCAAAGACCAAAGAGATTCTAGCAGTGGCCAGGTAGAAACTGGCCCCAGCTGGGCTCCTGGCCAGGGGCTAAAGGTTCCTGCTCTACAGAGAAGCAGTCCTGTTTGCATAAGAAAAGTAAATAGCCTTTAGAGTAGGTTTCATGCTGGTGATTTTCTTAACTTTCTGGAATAATTTACATCCCTGCCGATTTCTGATTATTTATCAATGATGTTTACAGTGATGCCCAGAATATTAAAAGCATACCCGGTAAGTGTCTCGTCTAAGTTGTGTTTATTATTGAAGCTTAGTGCTTCTCTGAGATTTCATAAAAACAATTTGTGGATTTTTTTAAAACAATGAACTGAAATATGCACAGTTCCATAATCCCCAAACACCAATTCTGAGAGCTTTTTTCATCTCTGTTACGTTCACAGTGGGAAGCGGTCTCCATTCAGCAGACTATGGGAAATTCTGGGTCAACAGATTTAGTCTCACAAAGATCTTACCTATTTAATCCTATCTTTTCACTTTTCTTATTGATTAAGCGGCCTCTGCCCTTTACAATAATACAATGCTGAGTGTACAAGAGCCCAGCTGTGTCTCCACAGAAGAGTCTTTCAGAAGCTCACTTTGATTTAGATTTCTTTCTTTCCAAATAGCAGCCGCCTTCTGAATACAGCCTTGATAGCTCTTCCGTGCTTACATGTAAAACCATTTATGTGATTGGTCTAAATAAGGTTGATAAATAATTGGGTTATTTCTCTTCTGGAAGGCATCCATTCCAAGCAGTTCACATCCTTTAAAATATCCACCAAGTAGAATTCCACTTCATTTCTGCAAAAGACTAATTCGTAAGTTGGTTGGAATTAGTATCTTTTATTATTTCCCTTCAAATAATCAGGCAGAGGAAATAGGGAGGCTTGAATATCTAAAGAGCCACACTTTAACTTGTTAAAAAGGCATGACATGAAAATTTTTATCAGGTCGTTCTCATTGCTGTAGAGTCGATTCTGACTCATAGCAACCCTACAGGACAGAGCAGAACTGCCCCATAGGGTTTCCAAGGAGTGGCTGGTGGATTTGAACTGCCGACCTTTTGGTCAGAGCTGAGCTCTTAACCACTCTGCCACCAGGACTCCTATGTCATTAGGGATAAGTAATATTCCTGGGTGGCACAAACAATTAATGCACTGTGCTGCTAACCAAAAGGTTGGGGGTTCGAATTTACCCAGAGGCACCTTGGAAGAAAGCTTTGAAGGTCAGCTTTCAAAAAAATCAACCATAGAAAACCTTACAGACTGCAGTTCTACTCCTGACTTCCGTTGGGCCGCCATGAGTAGGAATTGTCTCAGTGGCAACTGCCATTTTTTTTTTTAAACATTTTTTAAGTGGAATTGGTTACGTCTGTGTAGGTGACCTCAGAAACAGCTAATAGACTTGCTCTGAATTATAGACCTGCCAGTTTAACACTAATACCTGGAGAAAAAAAAAAAAAAAAAAATACCTGGAGAGGAACTGGAAAAAATTCATTCGACATTAAATTCCCAGGCTGTCATTGTACACCAGACAATAACCAACATGGCTCTGTGAAGAAGAATGTGTGTCAGGAACAATATTATTTCTTTCTGAAGGAGAGTGATGGGCTGCACAGACTGGGGAAAGTCCCAGGTATTCCGGGCCTGCGTCGACAGAAGGAGGAAGAAAATTGCTTTCTTTTTGGGAGTGCAGTAATAGGTCGGCTTGACAAATTACTTCCTAGAGTGCATCAGATAGTGTTACCTCCCTCTGAAAGAGTTCTTTCTTGTTTTTTTACTTCTTCTGACCCTGGTTCATGAGTGGGCAGATGGGGCAAGGCTTATTCATTTGGCATGGGCCTTAGTCATGGGCTTGTAGTCTAACTTGACTTTTTTCTTCTCCTTGAAAAGAGTCCTTACATGAAATAAACATAAAAAAAAAATCTGCTTCTTATTGCTTATCCACAATGTTGCTGTTGTTGTTAGGTGCCGTTGAATCGGTTCCGACTCACAGCAACCCTGTGTACCACCGAAGGAAATGCTGCCCGGTCCTGCACCATGCTCACAATCACTGTTATGCTTGATCCCGTTGTTGCAGCCACTGTGTCAATCCGTCTCATTGAGGGTCTTCCTCTTTTTCACTGGCCCTCTACTTTACCAAGCATGATGTCTTTCTCTAGGGACTGATCCCTCCTGATAATGTGTCTAAAGTATGTAAGATGAAGTCTTGCCATTCTCGCTTCTAAGGAGCATTCTGGCTGTACTTCTTCCAAGCCAGGTTTGTTCCTTCTACTGGCAGTCCATGGTATATTCAAGATTCTTCAAAATGGACAGGTGAGGTGCAGGCTTCTGTAGTTCTGCTGGGTAGACCTCATTAGGGCCTCCAACGCTACGGGGAGGGAGAGTCACGATGGGCCAGGCCAGATCAGGTTTGCCTGGGAAGAGCCTTTGAGTTTCCTTTCTTAGGCCTCATTCATTCTCAGGGCTGAAGAGGCAAAAGATTTTATGAGAGCTTCACCTGGCAGAACCCAAGCCTTGGGCCCACTGGAAGGCAAAGAGGGAAGGAAGGGAAAGTGGACTGCGTTTGGATACGTGATTTCTGGACCTGCTACTGACAACGGCAGCTGCTCGTCCTGACCCAAGAAAAGCCCCGTTCCATCAGAGAACTGATCTAATAATTTATAGACTTAGCAGCATTTTCCAAGGGAATATTTGACAAGTCATGAGAAATGCATGGCATTCTAGTACTGAGAGTGCCTGTTCTGTTCGGGCCACAGGGAACTTGGCGCAAATTTCACTGAAAATAGTAACTGATGCTCACTTTGGTATTCTTGCTTATTGTTTGGTGAAAGAGAAGCTGTGCTGCTTCTCTTTCATTTGATTACTCAACTATGTTCCAGGCACAGTGCTGGGCAACCTTTGCCCATAAGCTTAAAGAGGGGTTAGGTAAACAAAAACACTGCAAGACTACCATAGTTAGAAACATTGGAATATATTTTCCTATATATATCCATTATATATATATTTCCTATATATATATTTTCCTAAAAACAGGAAATAAATTTCCCTATATTTTTGACAAGGAGCCTGGCGGCACAGTGGTTAAGCATTTGCCCGCTAACAAAAGGTCAGCAGTTTGAACCCACCAGCCACTCCACGGGAGAAACTTTTGGCAGTCTGCTTCCATAAAGATTTACATCCTTAGAAACCTTATGGGTCAGTTCTACTCTGTCCTACAGAGTTGCTATGGGTTGGAATCGACTTGATGGCAAAGAGATTGGTTTTCATATTTTAGGCTCTTTAAAAACTATATGAAAATTTGAATATACCTATTTGTATTTGTATTAGTCTATTCATTGCTTTTGGTGACATGCTTCATAGATTTTATTTTGAGAAAAAGTAAATAAATTTCCTAGCAGACTTCCATCCCATTTTTCTTAAATATGTTATTCAACCTAATTGGTAGGACAGAACATTGTGCTCTATGCAAACGGAATGTTTGAATGAAGTACTGGCTGGACCGTCTGCAACGTGAGCTTCTCTGAGCAAACAGGAGTGAAGCTTGTGGGCTGGGTTTTGGTGTCCTTGCTCTGCGCCAGCGGAAGGCATATTTCTTCTCCTGGTCTAATCCCAGGAGGTGCTGGTGGTTCAGTGGTAAAATTCTTGCCTCCCAAGCAGGTGGCCAGGGTTCAATCCCCAGTCAACGAACCTCGTGGTCGACCACCTCCCGTCTGTCAGTGCAGGCTTGTGTATTGCTGTGATGCTGCACAGGTTTCAGTGGAGCTTCCACACTAAGGCAGACTAGGAAGAAAGGCCTGGCAATCTACTTCTGAAAAATCAGCCAATGAAAACTCGAGGGATCACAACCGTCTGAGTCCATGGTACATGGGGTTGCTGTGAGTCAGGAGCTGACTCAATGGCAGTACCAACAGTCTAGTCCCAAAGAAACACTATGTCTAAAATGGTGTAAAATCCAGACTACCTTAATTCTTGGTTGCCTTGCTTTTATTTTTAACAAACAACATTATTATTATTTTAATAAAAGAATTTTGATTAAGAAAAAGTAGCTCATATACTCAGGTAATCCCTGATGTTATAAAAAGTAAAAATAATTAGCTACACATTTAGAAACCTCCAACATTATAGAATGTCATGAACTGGAAAGTAAAACTCCTCTCCAGGTTACCATGATTCTCCCAGGGCAACCACTGCTAATGGCTTCTTCAATTCTTCTCAGAAAATATTTTCCATATTTGCGGGCATTGATCTTTTTCTCTTGCTTTTTTTCACTTAATTTTACATGTTAAAAATTGTTCCATACCAGCCACAGAAGGGCCTGATTCTTTTTAACAACGTATTGGATTCTAGTGCACAGATACCACAGATATGTCAAAGGTATTTAACCACCGTGATATTAATAAAAACTTTTGATTGCGTCCAGATTTTTATCTATTCCAAAGTAGCATTACAAAGAACATCCTCCACCAATATTTAGAGAAAATATTTGTGATTTTGTGCATCAGGTACAACTCCAGCTGGATCATGTGACTGCCCTGTTAGACATGTGAGGCCCACTATTAGGATTTTGCTCTCCAAGTTAGGATAGGGACCTTTTTTTTAAAATTGTACCTCAGTGAAGGTTTACAGAGCAAACTAGTTTCTCACTGAACAATTAATACACATACTGTTTTGTGACATTGTGTGCCAACCCCATGACATGTCAACACTCTCCCCTTCTCAACTTTGGGTTCCCTGTTACCAGCTTTCTTGTCCTCTCCTGCCTTCTTGTCATTACCCCTGGGCTGGTGCACCTATTTAGTCTCGTTTTGTTGTATGGGCCTGTCTAATCTTTGGCTGAAGAGTGAACCTCAGGAGTGACTTCAGTACTGGGCTGTAAGGATGTCTGGAGAGGATAGAGAACTTTGGTTTGGAAGAATGATTCTGCGATGGGACTGAAATGTTATAGAAACTAAGGTAGGGTTATCTATGTTCAAGACAAGCTAATTTCAAACACTGAATTTCAAAGACCTGGATCTGGACATAGATGAAGTGGACACCTTTCAGGTCTTTGGGAATAAAGTGAACAGTCAGCTATTGTCCTTACTGTCAACCTCAACATGAAGATGAAAAAGAACCAGTGCTGCAGGTAGGGGTTGGTGAACTCCCAGAGTGGTGGGGGGGCTATGGCAACCCATGGGGTCCTGTGTCAAGTCCACACAGGAAGGGGGCCAGCCTATCTGACTTGTGCCTATAAAACCTAAAGTTAGAGTTGGGTGATATCATAGTTATCTAGTGATGCTATAACAGAAGTACCACAAGTAGATGGTTTTAACAAACAGAAGTTTATTCTTTCAGTCTAGGAGGCTAGAAGTCCAAATTCAGGGCGCCAGCTCCAGCTGAAGGCTTCTTCTCTCTGTTGGTTCTAGGGGAAGGTCCTTGTCATCAGTCTGGTCTAGGAGCTCCTGGTCTAGGAGCTCCTCAGCTCAGGAACCCTGACTCCAAAGGATGTGCTCTGCTCCTGGCTCTTCTTTCTCAGTGGTAGGAGATCCCTCTCTGCTTTCTTCTCTCTCATTTTACCTCTTGTGAGATAAAAGTTGATATAGGCCACACCCCAGGGAGACTCCCCTTACATTGGATCAGGGCTGTGACCTGAGTAAGGGTGTTGCATCTACCCTAAACCTCTTAAACATAATCTAATTTTGATTCACGGACCACAAGCAGAGATCAGGATTTACAACATATAGGACAGTTAGATCACAAAATGGAGGACAACCACACAATACTGGGAATCATGGCCTAGCCAAGTTGACATGTATTTCTGGGGGACACAATTCAATCCATGACAGGGGATATCTGCTGTGATGAAGGAGCACAGAGTTCTTGCCCTGTGGGAACTGGCTCATACCCCAGAATGCACGAAGGCTTCCCATGAGCCAGGCCCCCATAAAGGGAGAGGTGGTAAAGGAGTTGAACTGGGTTTTGTTCAACAGGACCACCTAGGAGGGTGAATGGTTCCACTCAGAGGGGCTGGAGGAAATCTCTGGATTCCTAACAGCTGAGGAGGGAGTGACCCACCAACAGAATGGAGTCTGCTTACCCACCAGCAACGGGGCTCAGATGAATTCTCATGAGTGCCCACAAGAAAAGAATAATATTGAAACATTTGCCAGGCCTAGGGCCTGTGGAAGTTATGACCTTTAAAATCTGCAAGTAAATTTTCCTCTCCCTTCCCTGTCGCTTTTCTGCTTCGACCCTGTAGGATCACAAACCTCAGCTGACAAGCTTGCTGAGGGGCACTGCTCACCCCACATCTCCAGCACAAGTGGCCAGGCCTTGGGGGCACCAGGGAAAGATGGAATGTCAAATCTAGTTCATTATTTGAGACAGGACATTTTTAAGGATTTGAGTGCATGCTTGCAACAAAAACTGACTCTAGGGCTTTTTATTACTGTGAGTGACAAAGTGAGAGAGCTCGCCTGACCCAGGGACAGAAATGACCACCCAGCTGAATTCATTTTAAAAGGAAGTAGAAGAACAAATAGAACTGCTCTGAAGATCACACCCCATAACCTTAAGTATACATGACACCACCAAAGAGGAGGTGAGAACCAGAGTATCACGAATGAGTTAGAATGAACAATATCAGATACATGAGGCCATTTCCAATGGCAGTGTGCAGGGAAAAGAAGAAAAATCAGTGCAAGGAGGTAGGATGGAAGCAATGGCCCAGACAAGCATGCAGGAAGAGGCAGCTCCCTTTGGGGGCTGGTGTCCAGAGCGATCCCAAAGAGAACACAGAGCCAGAGGAAAGCCAGGGTGAGGAGAACGTAATGTGGAGTCTGTGAGACTTCCACCACTTGACGGCAGAGGGCCTGAGAAACCCAACCACCCACTCCTGTTGAGTCGATTCCGACTCACAGCGATCCTATAGGACAGAGTAGAACTGCCCCATGGAGTTTCCAAGGAGCGCCTGGCGGATTCGAACTGCCGACCTCTTGGTTAGCAGCCGTAGCACCTAAGCACTATGCCACCAGGGTTTCCGCCTGAGAAACAGCGGGGGTTAAAAAAAATTAGCATACTGAGATGGAGCTTAACTGCCACTGCCCCCAAGAACCACTCAGGGCCCCTGGGCGGGAAAGAGGAAGAAAGTACCGTTATTCCGAATGCCACACTGTGAGAGGGGGCCTCCATGGCCAGTTACAGCTGGGCTAGACACCAATGTTACTTTATCGTGATTGCTCATATCAGTATGTGGAAAATTTCCTTAAAGTATTAAAAAAATTGCTGTCAAGCCGATTCTGACTCATAGCGACCCTATAAGGATATATACATTAAAAAACCACTGCTGTACACATTAAAACCTGCAAAAGACGGAATGCGTATAAGGCGGAAACCTGTTAGAGAAGGAAAACTCAAATGTTTTCCAGGAATAGAGTGTGATACAAAAGTTGTAAGGCCACATCCTGTCAGAGGCAAAAAGCTTGTGAGACCTGGAAGATCAAGGCCATTCCATCGAGTTCTGGCTCTCACAGGCTTCTCTGTGTATGCATATACGTACACACACATAGGAAAGACCTGTGTACGTACATCATTGCAGCCATTGTGTCAACCCAGCTCACTGAGGGTCTTCAGCTTTTTCTCTGACTTTACTTTCCCAAGCATGATGTTATTCTCCAGGGACTGGTCCCTCCTGATAACATGTCCAAAGTAAATGAGACAAATTTTATATATGCAT
This sequence comes from Elephas maximus indicus, assembly GCF_024166365.1. Taxonomy (NCBI): domain Eukaryota; kingdom Metazoa; phylum Chordata; class Mammalia; order Proboscidea; family Elephantidae; genus Elephas; species Elephas maximus. Next base: position 233,495,882 of record NC_064819.1, read on the forward strand.
ACGTAGTTTTTTTATATACATACACATACACATGGGGCAGTGGTTAAAGAGCTTGGCTGCTAACCAAAAAGTCAGCAGTTTGAATTCACCAGCCACTCCTTGGAAACCCCTATGGGGAAGTTCTACTCTGTCCTGTAGGGTCATTGTAAGTTGGAATTGACTGTGGCAATGGGTGTGGTTTTGGTTTTATAGATATATGCATATATATAAAACAAAAATGAAAGGCCTAAGATTCATTTGTCATTATCAGAATGTCCTGTGCAATCGACATTTTATGAGATTGGGAAATACTGACAGCCCATATGTAAAAAACGGTGGTTAGGTGCTCAGCTGCTAAGCGAAAGTTTGGAAATTTGAACTTACTAGCCACTGTGCAGGAGAAAGATGCGGTGATCTGCTTCCACAAAGATTCAAACTAAAAAAATCAAACTCGTTGCTGTTGAGTCGATTCCAACTCATAGCAACCTCATAGGAGAGAGTGGAACCGCCCCATGGGGTTTCCAAGGCTGTAATCTTTACAGAAGCAGATTGCCACATCTTTCTTCTGAGGAGCAGCTGGTAAGTTCCAACCACTGACCTTTTAGTTAGCAGCTGAGTGCTTAACCACTGCACCACTAGGGCTCCTTCTGTGAAGATCACAGCCTTGGAAACCACATGGGCAGTTCTACTTTGTCATATAGGGACGTTAAGTGTCTGATTCAACTCTGTGGGTTTGGGTTTTTTAATATGTAAAAATATGTAGCATAACCAGCCCATTTTGGTTTATTCTATGACACATCTTAGTCTCCGATTTTCATTTAATAGGGACCGTCGGAAAATGAGTTAGTAACCACACACAATCATAATACTGTATCCCATCTACTCTAATGGACCTTAAACTCAGAAAACATGTATCAATGACAGTCTTAGAAGAAAAAAGGATTTTTCTCTAAAGGCATGTAACCTTATCTAAGACAAAGACAGCATGCATTTAGAAGTTGTAATTGTTATTAGTTGTTCACAAGGAGGAAGCACGTCGGGCGTCTGATGTTTCCCATCCCTGGATTCCACTAGCGTGTCTGACTGTGGTCTATGCTGTTCAGCACTCTGCATTTAGAAAACCAAAGCCAACGATGTAATTCCCAAGTGGTTGTGAAACACCTGTCCCACGCAGTGCACCACGCAGAAAGGCGCTCTCGCTCCAGAGTCTGGGAAATGCTGCTTGTGCTAGTTCACTTGTTCAGGCAAAACGCACATTTGCATATCAAAAGCTTAAATCCCTACCAGAAGAAACGTCTTTAACCTATTGAACGTGTGTTTCCAAACTATTTGATCAGTGAACTCTGTCCAGTCTCTCTACCCTTTCCCATTCACCTGCCCCTGTTCACACCCCTTGGAACCTAAACTGAATGAACGTCAGTTTGAAAAGATGCTGCTCTACATTATACTAATGAGAAAATTGGTTTAAGTTCTGGAAAGATTTTTCTTCTTAACTAGAACTGAAGAGATAAGGGCACTTGCATTTGTGACACAGGGAACTTTGAACTTGCGAATGTTACTATTTGGGTGCTATCCTAGCCTTACTCTAGACTAACGTTATCCAATAGAACTTCCTGTGATGATTGGTACAGTAACCGCTAGCTACATGTGTTCACTGGGCACTTGACATGAGGGTACTGTGACTGAGGAACTGAAATTTTAATTTCATTTAATTTTAAGTAGCCGCAAGTGGATCAAAAACCAAACCAAACCAAACCCATTGCCATCAAGTTGATTCCAGCTCATAGCAACCCTAGAGGACAGAGTAAAACTGCCCCACAGAGTTTCCAAGGGGCACCTGGTGGATGTGAACTGCCGACCTTTTGGTTAGCAGCCTGAGCTCCTGACCACTATGCCGCAAGGGTTTCCAGCTATCATATTGGGCAGCAGAGCTCTAGGCAGGGCTCAGAACAGGATCAAAATAAAAGCACAGGAAGTATGTATTTTTAATAGAAGTCTGTTTTCCGGACCGTTCTGGTCTCCTGTACCTTGCAAAGCTAAAGACAGCTCCACTCAATTTGTCTGAAAATTGATTCCCTAACACATTATTTAAAGAGCCTGATTTTACCATTTTGAAAGAGTATACTTATTTTCTACTTCCCTTCATTTCAACAAAAATCGGCTGAAAACAACAGAATGGTCAGTGGTCTGTGTTGGATCAAAAAGCACATATCTGAAACCACAGAACACTAACCAGCAACATCTGTCAATTGATAAATGTTTTTCAGAGGAGTGGTACGCAGGGCTTGTTTGTACATTTGTGAACTGTTGCTTTAATTAAAATAAATACTCTCCAAAGCTTTCTATCTTTGCACTCCAAGCTGTCTCACAGGCAGAAAGTCTAGCAAGGCTTATTTCCAATGTGCAAATGAGCCAACCTTATGGTTTGGACACATGTCAAATAAACATGGAATGCATATTTTTGATATTTCACAGCATTAACTTTCTTTTTAAAATACTTTTTGATAATGAACATCTTGTTCATCAAAAAGTAATGTGCCAATAAGATATGATTCCACGCTCCACACGCAGGAGTGTCCAGGCCGTTAAAGCATGCATGGCATGAGTACAGCCGGGAACTTAATGAGTATGACCCCACAGTTAGCAGAAATGAAAAATACCTGTTTTTTTTGGTGTTTCCTTGAAAGTGTCACAATATCAACCACATATATTTAGAGTCTAGACTTTATTCTCTAGTCTCTAGAAAGAGAGAACCTGTTTTAGACAGACATATGCTGCCATTGAGTTGACTCTGACTCACGGTGACCTCAAGTACAACAGAATGGAGTGTTGTCCCGTCCTGCGTCATCCTCACGATTGCTGGCATGTTCACGTCCACTGTTGTGGCAAGTGTGACAATCCATCTCACTGAGGTTCTCCCTCATCCTCATTGGCCCACTACTTCACCAACCATGATGTTTTCCTCCAGCAATCAATTCCTTCTAATGACATGCCCAAAGCGAGCAAGTAAGACAGTATCCTCTTGTGATCCGTAAGGTTTTCATCTGTTAATTTTCAAAAGCAGATCACCAGGCCTTTCTCTAGTCCATCTTAGTCTGGAAGGCCCACTGAAGCCTGTCCAGCATGGGTGGCTCTGTTGATATTTAAAATACCATTGGCATAGCTTCCAGCATCGCACCAACACACAACCCACCACAGTATGACAGATGGACAGACAGGATGACAGGAGCTGGAATCAGCTCGATGGCAACTGGAACCTATTTCAGCTTTCGAAACATAGCAGGATAATTTAATTATGTGTTTCTCAAATTTAACAAGATTTTTTTTTTTAAGGAATAGGAAAAGTAACTATTTGCTTTTTCATTTTATTAAGTATTGACCGTCTGCTTGCTTTCTATTTCTGAGCTCCACATCATGACAAAAAGGGCTGTACATCTATGTATGGATTTAGAGTTTTAATACAATAATTAGTTACATCTTTGAGTGAAAGGTTAGATGTCGCCATTGTCTTCATGGATGGCTTTCCTACGTAAAGGCTGAAAGTGAGGCTCAGACTCTCACTCGACTAAAATTCTCAGCAATATGATGATAATGCTGTTGTTATAAATAGTTCAAAAATCACGATTTTCAACAAAAGTGCTATAATTTCTTTGTATGTGGTAGGTTGTAGCACAGTTACATGTGTTTGCATTAATGTCCAAAGTTAATGTTGCACAGGCCTAGATCCAGGTTTTATGGGACTTGAAGTTTACGTAGTTTTTGAAACTTTCTTTAAGAAACCCAATTCGAGAATACAAACTTGGTTAAGAGGACTTGGAAGGGACCTGTGCAAGTGAGGAACATAAGGTTAAGCTTCAAAAAAAAAAACAACAAAAAACGCTGCCTTTAAGTTGGCTCCAACTCATGGTGACCCCATGTGTGCCAGGATAGAACTGTGCCATGTGGGTCAGAGTAGATCCGTGCTCTACAGGGTTTTCGGTGGCTGATTTCTCAGAAGCTGGTTCTAGTTGAACATAAATCTCCAGTCTTTGGGTTAGCAGCAGAGCACACTGCATCGCCCAGGGACTCCATATGCTTCATTAGCTTCCAGGTAAATCTGCCTCTGAGCACCCCAACACTATTCATTAAATGAGTGAATGACTCTTAAATCCCTTAAGAAAAATTCTATCTCATATCCCTAAATTTATGGTCAACTTTTTAAGATCTCCTGTTTTCATTTGAAAATATAATTTTTTTGTGGTTGTTATAAAATCTTGTCTCTGGTTTTCTAGTTTAAAACAGGAAACTCTTCATTTGGTTCCCAGTATTATTTTGAGAAATTACCTCCCAGGTGTGGTATTCCTGAGACAGTGCCAAATGAGATAAACTTGTCTGACTTACAGAGAAAACACAAGGTTGGACGGCCATAGCGTTCTGCATTCCCAGGTTAGTGAGTATAATACCTTCCACGATGTTACTGTTTTCCAGCATTAAACATGTCAACATTTTACACTGGAGTCAACATTTTATACTGGAGTCATAAAAGTGAGATAGTTCTGAGGAATAGCAATAAGGCCAGAAAAAGAATGAATTCCTTGAGAAATCAATTAATATTTTTAATGGGCAGTAGTGAAAACATGATCAAGGGTTAGCAGAGAGTGAGGTCAGACTACTTGATCCCTAAATATAATCTTTCAGCATTCTGTATGTCCATATAAAAACATTCTATACGGTGCCAAAACTAAAATCTCTGTGTTCCCAAGAGTAAGACATTTTATATATCGGAACGAACACAACTCTTTAATTGGCAGTGTAGCCTCTGACAAGATACACAAACTGTATAATTTTTGCAGTATTTTCAGGTTCCTAATTGATTTTTTGTGAATTTCTAATAATAGTAGATGTTGGTGTTGAGTTATGTACTACATTGTATAAAAAAAACCATATTAATATATATATAAAATATATATATATATATAGTGCTATTAAAATCCTGTACAGTATATAAGTGTATAAACCAAAACCAGACTAAACTAGTTGCCGTAACATTGATTCTCACCCATGGCAACCCCATGTGTGTCAGAGTAGAACTGTGCTTTACAGGGTTTTCAAGGATTGATTTTTCAGAAGTAGTTCACCAGGCCTCTCTTTGAAGCACCTCCGCGTGGACTTTGACTTTTAGCAGCAGTTGACTGAGGGTATGTTAACTGTTTTCACCACCCAGGGACTCCGTATAAGTATATACCAAACAACAACAACAACAACAAAACTTGTTGCCGTTGAGTTGATTCTGACTCATAGTGACCCTATACAACAGAGTGGAACTGCCCCATACGGCTTCCAAGGAGTGGCTGGTGAATTCAAACTGCCGACCTTTTGGTTAGCAGCTGAGCTCTTAACCACTGTACCACCAGGGCTCAGTATAAGTACATAGGGGCGCTCAAATATCTTTCAAAGGGGCTTTTGCTGAGGCAAGATAAATCTAATATCAGGGTAAGTGATGATTGACATTTGAAAATAAGTGACAGTTTACTCATATTACTTCTACACAGTTAAGATTCATTAAGACGTGCAGGATAGGAACGCAAAGACATAAAACATGTGTAACAAATATTTTGTAACCATCACACATCTACCAGGCTTTTCCTAGATGAAATGACTTTATCATTTAAATGAAAATCCTTGTCTTCATTTTTTATTCAGTGCACACCTCTCTCCAGGTAACAGCTGAGCCTAGTGACATAGCAGAGCGACGTGTCAGGTAACCTGATTTCCGATGGTCAGTACTTTGTGTTTGGGCAAGAGAGTCATAAATAGTAACCACAGTACAAAGAAGCTCCTGTCAATCAAAACACTGCAGTCTGTTTCTTCAGATGGACACTCTCTACAACAACAGTCATGGACGTATGGGGGCCATTTTGGCACACAGAGGTGGGTTTGGTGACTAGAAGGTGAGAACCAACTTGAGTTTGGAGCTCAGCACTTGAGTGTGTCTCAGCTCTGAAGCTGTGTGGCCAGGGGCATCTCAGAACGTATCTCTAACTTTTTAATTTTTGCATTCTGTGAATGTCAGCAAATTCGGTTCTCGACTTTTTTATATATGAGATCCTTTTTTGTAACATCAAACACTGCTTGGATATCCACATAATAAGAGTGGTACTTTTTGAATTTGTTGATAGTTTAAGAAAAAAAATGCACAGGTGGGTTCACAGGTATCTTAAAATAAACTTGCAAAAGACAGCCTGAGATGTAGATGATGTCTAGGCTTCCTTTGCATGCCAGACTCTGATGCTTCTGTGGCTCTGCTACCCACGGCTTTTCCTTCAGCACCGAGTGGGAACAGCACTGTCTACTTCCTGAGGCGGCCCATTTTGCTGGTGGTTGTCCACGGTGTTAGAGCAAATACGGAGCAGAGATTCCCCTTCCTCTAGCTTTCACTCATTGGGCCAGGTTCCGCCTCTGAAACAACATAATCTAACCATGGTTTCTCCCGTACAACAGCTTTCCATTACCATCTTTAAATCCAGAAAAGATTGGGAGCTTATAAGGATGTGCAAACCAGCATACATCAGAGAAAGAGAATGAGAAAGAAGGAAAAAAGTGAATCCAGGAAATGAGCTTCAAAATCTACTCTATTAATGGCTTATAGGTAGCCCACAAGTGTGGCTGAGTTTTCTAGCAGCCAACTTGCAGATGAAAACCTAATCAGTTGCAAAATTAACAATGTCCTCAAGGGTGACTTTCTTCAGGACAAACATTACTGTTCCTGTTACTCAGATCAGACAGGGAGAGCCACAATGCTCCTTATGGAAAAGTCCTCTATGATGTCCTGTCCACATGCTCACAAAAGACTTTCCATCAAATTTCCAATATAATGACCCCACAGTACAACAATAGACACCATACCAAAATACCGTTTAGGAAAAGCAATTCTTTGAAGGGCTAAAATAGTGAGGTCTTGGTACCTAATTCCGATCTGGTTGTACCCAGGGGTATATTCTAGAATATTTGGAATACTCGATCAAATGCATGCCTGGTAAGCAATTTTCCTTGAGTATGGGCCTTTCAGGTGAGCTTTTGAGAAATATTAATTAAGGTTTTGACTAAATATTAAATATGTATTTAATTTATGCAGGCACTGTTCCAAGCATTTTTATGCATATTATCACAATAATTTTAAAGAGGGTTATTTACTATTATAGACCCCTTTTTAGAGATGAGGAGACTGAGGCACAGAAAGACTGAGACTGTTAGCAATCGGTGGAGTCAGGATCTGAACCTAAGGCATCCAACTTAACCTCCCTCTTAACCACTATGGAAACCTAAAAGGCATTTAAGTTGGGTTAACATTATTTTGTGAAAGTTGAGGATTGGAGGAAAAGCGGTGACAATGGGGTCAACTTATTTCTGCTGAGAAAGAAGTCAAAGCAAAGGGAATTGACATAGGCCTAGAAAAGAGTGTGGGACAAGGGCAAAAAGGCAGGGATGGAAAGGGAAGCACAAAGTAGGTACACGCTTTAGAGGATCGTTACTCTTTGTTCCTTTTTCTAACGGTCAAGTTACAAAATGTGGTGGTTTAGAGTATGCCCACAAATTCATTAATACTCTTTCCTCCAAAGATTGGTTCCCTTTGAGGGTTTGCTTCTAATGAATAGAATTTAAGGGAAAGTGACAGGTGTGCAACTTCTGGGATTAGGTCATAGAAGGACTGTGGCTTCTTTGCTCTTTCTCTTTGACCAAGTCAGCTGCCATTGTGAGGACAAACAGCCTAAGAACAAAGTGACATGGTGAGGAACTGTGGCCTTCTGCCAACATTCAGTGAGGAAATGAGGCCTTCTTTGCCAACAGCCATTAAGTGTGCCATCTTGGAATGGGTCTTCCAGTTCCAGAGCCATCAGATAACTAAAGCCCAAACTGACAGCTTTCCTACAACCTCATGAGAGACCAGGAGCCAGACCACTCATCTGAGCCACGTTGAGATCCCTGCCCCTCACAAATGATGAGATAATAAGTGTTTATTATATCATACTGTTAAAATTTGAGGTTGTTATATGGCAATAGATAACTATATACAAACCAACAGACCAACCTCCAAAGGCAACAAAACAAAATAAAAACCCATCATCTAGAATTTCCAAAGGACACAAGAAAATCCTGAATATAGCATTGCTCCTTTAGGTAAGGTATGACCTCAAACTCTCTTAACCCAAAGATATTAAAGCAATTCAATTCACTTCCAAAGACATTTCCCATGATTTTGAGCTTAAATATGTATGCTACATACCTTCAAGTTCACATTGTATAACAGAGGGAAGATAAAGGTGTTCAAAACTTAGAATTACAGAAAACCTTCTAAAAAGCAAGGTGAACAACCAGCAGCAGAAGATGAGCCAAAGAAATGCTCTGCTTTGTAAATAAAGTTAAAGTCTTAAAGTCCAGCCTTAGAGCATGAGAGGGCAGGAGGCAATTACCAGGAGAATTGAACAACTTAGCCATTGATTAAGGGCGACTGTAACTCATTTTAAAGAAAAAATCTGAGAGCATTCAGATCCTGGAATTTGCTAGCCTGCTTATACCACACACAATCAGTGCAGATTATATACTAAATGGTGCAGACCAACACTGAAAAATGCACTTTATAATTTCCGTAAGTTCGAAGGATGACAAAAATTACTTGAGTTTTATTCTAATACAATCACAATGATTAATCCAAGGTATTTCTTTCCATTTGGACATTATGGGGTCTCACTCTTTTTCAGCTTCCACTTCCTTTCCTCTGTTGCTTAGTCCAGGGTTCGGTGTGCCCCCTGCACGGGCAGATAGGAAGTTTTACTAAAGGTGGCAGTTGTCAATTTATACACAGGTGACTTCTAGGGCTCAGCAAGCATTCAGGCCCTGGGTAATACCCCTCTGCTATTAACGCTCCTTCTTCCACAAAGCTCCTCATGAGGTTTCAATTTTCAAAGAAATGTTTTCCCATCAAAATTCCATTGCATTTTATAAGCACTTACATTTTCTTTCTTTTCCTGCCTGCATTAAATTTAATATCGGGGTCATTATCCATTTGTCATTTCAACCTATAATGTAGTAAGCCTTTTTGTGTTGGAGCCGTGTCTCCCTCACCTCTTTACTCTTGGCTTTGAGCCATTCATTCTTTCAAGAAGCTGTCTAGGTCATGTGGTTTGACCCCTCAGAACAGACATTTTCATTGTTGCTTATCCCTCTTCCCTAAGAGGCCCCATTACTTTTGCTCATCTCTATTTAAAATGATTTTTCTGCCACAATAAAATTTCCAGTTTTCTGTATTTATCGTCTCTTTCCTTCTTGAAACACTTAGGCAAATGGTGGCACTAAGACATCATGAAAACGGGTTTTCTTTCTCCTTCATGCCTGCCTACTTAAAGGCAACCCTGAAGAAATAATAAATTATTTGCTCTGAATCTGCTAAGGGTTGGAAGAAAGCTAAAGGTCTGGTCTAATGATTCGCAAATGCCTTAAAGTAAATACAGTCAGTTTCCATCAATTCTGGCAGTAAGGTCTGTAATGATGCCCAAGAACATTGGTTTAGAGAATACAGAACCACAGCTGTAGGGGAAATACAGGGGGAGGTTCCTGAGAGCCTCTGGTCACTACATTTCCGTTAACTGATCAATACCTAGCCATGTTTATGTGTGTAAATAAGTTAAAGATCCCTTATTTAATATATTTATTAACATATTAATATTGATTCATTTATATTAAACTCATGGCCAACAGTGCTATAACTCAGGCTGGAATGAAGCTTATCTAACACACACGTTTTCTCCGTAAGACGCAACACATCCTTCTAGACAACACTTGAGCACTATGCTTGGGGGCCATTTTAAACAGCAACATCACCAATAAAAAACACAAAAATGTGAAAAACACAGCTCTAAATAGTCCGCAAAAACAATCCTGGCTTACAGTGTGAGAGCTGAAACAGGAAGGCAGAATGTTGCCTTGCTCGACTTCACCTGAGAATGTGTGTCAGGTGACTCAATTTACCTCTTCCTGCAAGTCTGCAAATGGAGGCAAACGTGCAGTGAATATTGACCTTGTAAGTTACGAATAAATTTTAGCAAGTAGGCAAGGTCATGAATAGTGATGATTGACTGACTGTACTTTGATAAGTAGTGAAAGCAGAAAACTTTAATATGACTACTTCCCCCAAAATAAACATATATTTTTTCATATCAGAGACTCTATACAAGAATTTAAAAATCAGTTTTCTTATATATCAATTCAAAGATGTCTGAGTTGAAAGGGAAAATTAAAACAAAGATATGGTGGCTGCCAGTTTGCAAAAACAAACACACAAGCAATCAACAGCTGGAGGTGCAGCCACAACTTACCCCGCAGCCCAGGCTGTAGCCTCCCTCGCAGGTAATTCTCCTCATGCCTGCCTCGGGCAGCAGACCCGCTCCACAACCAGGGCTGGGGCACAGCACACCACCCATCTGCAGCACGCACTCTTCAGCACCATACTGCTGGTACCGGTTGTACTGCAAAACACAACAGGAGTTCACAAGTGACAATACAGACACGAAACCAAAACCAAACCAAACCCAGTGCCGTCGACTCGATTCCGACTCATAGCGACCCTACAGGACAGGGTAGAACTGCCCCATTGAGTTTCCAAGGAGCGCCTGGCGGATTCGAACTGCCGACCCTTTGGTTAACAGCCGTAGCGCTTAACCACTACACCATCAGGCTATTTTAGCTGAAAGGATAATAGCTGGTGGTGTGTGGCACTTCTTGCTTAACCAGTTTCCGTAAAAAAATGAGGGGAGGGTGGGTAAGGTATGGTCCAACGTAGAGATACTTTTCCAAATTGAAACGAGCAAAACAGATAAGCTTGCTGTTTGCATTTCTAGAAATCTGTCTTCAGAAAATAGATTTTCCCAAGTTTGGTTTTTGCTGATACTTCTTCCACTGACTGCATTAAGAAGTCCTATTCCATATGTGGAAACTCTTGTGGCTTAGTGGTTAAGAACTATGGCTGTTAACCAAAAGGTCGGCAGTTTGAATCCACCAGGAGCTTCTTGGAAACTGTATGGGACAGTTCTACCCTGTCCTGTAGGGTCGCTATGAGTCGGAATTGACTTGACAGCAATGGGTTATTCCATATGTACCTAACTCAATTTATAATTCTATTACTAAAACACCAGACACTTACATAATCCATCACTATCATTAAGTAGTATGTTTTCATGCCTCTATTTGAGACTCTATGGGGTTTTATAATCATCTTGAAAATTGGCCTCAATATTTCATCCCATGATAATTGCTGGCAGCCCCGTGACATCAGCTTGAAGAAGATGTGAAAGAGCACAACTTCCCTTTTATCATCACTCATTTTCTTCGAGCATGGATTCTTTTATCCCTGAGCTCATTTCTTTGTGCCACTGCCTTGTTCAATCCCCTTTAGTGGCTCCCTGCAGCCGCAGAATAAAACCCAAACTCTGCAGCACAATTTTCAAAGTCTTCCTCATTGCAGCCCACGTTAATTGTTCTCCTTACACTATTGGGTCACTACTGTTCTCTAAACGCAGACCAAGCCAGATGAATCTGCTGAATTATTATTAAGTCACCACGTATTGAGAGTCTACTGTGTACACTCATTGATCCGTGGAGGCTTGTGTGTGGCTATGATGCTGAACAGGTTTCTGTGGAGCTTCTGGACTAAGATGAACTAGGAAGAGAGACCTGGTGACCTACTTCTGAAAAGTCAGCCAGTGAAAGCCCTACAGATCACAACGGTCTGCTCTACAACTGGTCATGGGATGGTGCTAGGCTGGGTAGGGTTTTGTTCCATCGTGCGTGGGGTTACCATGAGTTCGGGGCTGACTTGATGTGAGGTAACAACAACAGATAGGTGCCAGGCACTTCTGTGGCTGCTGGGGATAAAACAGTGAACAAAACAGACAAGCTTTTCTGCTCTCATTCCCAAGAATATAACAACAAACACTGAAAGAATTAAAATGTGTGGTATTTCAGATGGTGATAGGCAGAGAGAAGAATAATAAAGTGGGGAAGAGAGAGAAATTCCAGGGAAGATGAGAATTGCAATTTTAAAGAGCAGATTAGGGAATGCCTTACAAAGAAGATAACATTTAAGGCTTTCTGGAAAATGTCATAGCCTAGGTATTTTATCGGGGGATAAGATAAAGATATTTCATTACGTGGTAAATGATGACAGTTTCTATAATCAAGACATTTCATGTAAAGGATCATTCCATGAATTTTCTAGTACCTATTGCTGTCGAGTTGATTATGACTCATAGTGACCCTATAGCACAGGGCAGAACTGTCTCATAGGGTTTCCAAGGCCATAATCTTTTTTTTTTTTTTAATTTAATTTTTTTGGTTGAGAATAGACACTGAAAAACATAACCTAATTCAACAGTTTCTACATGTACAATTCAGTGACATTAATTACATTCTTGTAATTAAAGGTTGAGTTGCACAACTGTTCTGGCCCTCCTTTTCTAAATTGTTCCTCCCCTGGTAACAAAAGTTCACTCCCCCCTAAGGTTCTTATCTAATCTTTTGAGTTGCTGTTGTCACTTTGATCCCATATAGATAGTTTTTAGAAGAGTATAATGCTCAAGGCAGACATTTTTTACTAATTACATTAAACTATTGTTCTGTTTTTAGGAGACTTCAGGGAATGTTTTTTAATTTAAGTTTTAAAGATTACTTCAGGACAATAGTTCTAGGGGTTCATCAAGGATCAGATTGCCAGGTCTTTCTCCCGTGGAGTGGCTGTTGTGTTCGAACCTCTGACCTTTTCGTTAGCAGCCAAGCTTTTAACCACTGCACTACCAGGGCTCCTTCTGAACTTCCTAGAGACCTCGTATATTAAACCTAGTCAAGAACGCATCCTGATACGCCAAGAAAGGCTCTGAGGAGCTGCGTTGGTGACCTGGTCTTTTCTATGCTCTGCCTGTACCTCATGGTTACCTGTATTCTTGAAATTATTAGTAAAGTTTGATACTAACTTATTCTTGTAAGTCTGATTTGACAACCTGGCTGTATGTTATCTCAACAGCCATGAGACTGGACGAAATTATCCAGACTCTGTGGGGGAGATAAGGAGAAATCAGCAAAGGAGACTGAGAAGCAGCATTTCCTACAGGCAGATGGAGAATGAAGGATGTGGGTGGCAACTCTGGAACCAGCGAAGATGTCAGGAAGAAGTATGGATAAATTGCGTCAAATGCTGCTGCTAAGTCAATTACTGGAAACTGGTTGGAGTTGGAAATGTAGATGCCATTGTATCTTCACATGAGGAATTTCAGATGAGTCATGGAACAAAGGCCTTGTTGAAGTGGATTCACAAAAGACTGGAGGACAGGAATGCCAAGAAATAAAAACAAACAACTTTTTCTATGAATTTGGCTGAAAAGTGGAACAGAGACATGGAACTACAGCTGGCGGGTGCCCTGGGATTGTGAAGGAGTTTGTGAAATTGGAGACATGGCAACATGTTAGTATGCAGAAGGTGGTACCTGAGAAGAGGAGGACAGACTGATGTCTTAGGTTAGAAAAAGAGCTTTGTCCTTTAAAGGGTGGGAGGGAATGGGATCTAAAGGATGCCTGGAGGGGAGGCTGGCCTTAGACAAGAGTGAAAACAGCCATCCAGCCATTGGTAGGTAAAGAAAGAAAGGAGAGTGTTTGAGTCCAAGTACAGACCAAGAAAGGAGATGCTGGAAACTTGAAAAGAAAGGGAATGCATGAAAGATAAGGAGAGAAGGAATGGGTGAGGGGTATTAGTTAAATTGCTAGGCAGCACTAACAGCCCACTTGAGGCCAGAGTTTATGAATTTTAAGAGAAATGAGTCAGTAGGCTTGTACTTTATTCTCCACCAACACTTAGTTAGCCGCAAGTGTGGAGTAGGTGGAAATTTGGATTTCAACAAGGTTGGGGTTTTGCCAGACACTCCTCAATCACTCCTACCCCTACATGGTTTTCACACACATCTCCTCATATGACTGTCAGTGACTTTAACCAATATTTACCAAACTCTTCTGTTGTGCTCTGCTTTGTACCACTGAACTGCTCCACCTTTTTGTCTTGGCCTAGCCAAAAATCTTGTTATTATAAATAGCTTAAAGAATCAGATGGCTTGGCAAATGCGGAGCTTAATAAATGATAAGGTGACCAATCTTTTAAATACCCCCAGGTGGAGATAGAACTTTGCAGCAGCCTACTGTGTCCTCCTTTCAAAATATCCTCACTTCTTCCTAAGAGGAATGACTCATTGTAATCACTTTCTTGTTTTTCTTTATACTTTTATCACCCAAGATTCATCCTATTTGCCTGTTTTGAAAATGTGTATGTTAGTCTCTAGTTGACCCTTCATTCTCTTTTTCTTTTCCCTTCAAGGGAAACTTGGAATATATTTGTTGAAGAAATCAGGACCTGCAGAGTTTCCCTCAGTCTGGACTTGTAACACTATAGTGCTTACCCAAACCAACAACTCACTGCCATTGAGTCAATTCTGACTCATAGTGACCCTATAGGACAGAGTAGAATTGTCCCATGGGATTTCCAAGACTGTAAATCTTTATGGAGGCAGATTGCCACATCTTTCTCCCACAGAGCAGCTGGTGGGCTCTAAATGCCAACCTTTGAGTCAGCAGTCTAGCGCTTAACCACTGGACCACCAGGGTTCTTATAAGTCCCTCAATACTTTATTTCCTGTAAATTGATAGTTGGGTCTATAGGCCTGATCAGATTTGGGTTTCTTTTTCTTTATTTTTTGGTAACACTACTTCATAGATGGTGTTTTGTAGAGGTGTATAATGTCTAGTTGTCTCTCTTTTTGAAATATTAGAAATCATTAATATTTGGTAACTAGATTAATACATTAGGGTTGCAAAATGTTATTTTAACTCAAATATTCTCTTGTTTTATTAATTAGAATAATTATATTATTTGGTTACCAGTGGTATAATTTGGATTGGGAAACAGGGTAAATATTTGATTCTTCTTTTTTTTTAATAATTACTCAACTCAGGACTTACATTTTAATCTACTTATTCTCCTTCTTGATACTCAAATTGTTCCATCTCTTGCCAATAGGACTCTCAACAAGCTTACTTAGTCTCATGACCCTGGTAATATTTGATAGCCTTCTATTTGGTATGTCAAATATTCCTGGCTGATCTTGGACATTTCTTGTCTGAGACCAGGAATTCCCCACTTCTTTAAGCAGTCCTGCTTCTTAAATACTTCAAGACCGTAAACTGAGTACTATGGATGTTCAATGCTACTGAGTTGGCCATTATTTCTAGGTCTTTTCAGTTCTTACTTTTAAGGCTATATATTTCAGGACTGTAGGGTTTTTACTTAGTATTTTCTATCTTATATCTGTATATATTTTCTCTGCACTGGTTCTCAAGGACACAGAGGATGACAGAGCTAGAATATCCCACAATTGCTCATTTGTGTCATGCTACATTACACATGCAATAGTTTTAAGAATAATAATACCAAAACTATCACCACAAATATAATTGCTGAAAACATTGAAGATATTTTCACATGCTCTGCCCATTATCCCATCAAATTTTTATAATATTTATACTGTATGTACATTGTTGAAACATATGGGCATTTCATACCATATTCTCTTTTTCTTAAACTTCATGTTATCTTAATTCTACACACAAAGAGACATGTTATCTTAATTCTACACACACACACACACACACACACACACACACACACACACACACTTAAAGTTTGTCACCAGTTCTTCTGTTGGTGCTTCTAGTAATTTTGGTTTTCTGAAGCTCATTCACTAGTAAATTCCGCAGGAAGAACTCATGAGAAAATATTCACTGAATCATTGTATGTAGGTGACATATTGTGGTCTTGCTCCTTAAAAATCAGTTTGGCTGGGTATAAAAGCCTGGGTTCACATGTTTTTGTTTTTCCTATTCCATGTTATTCTATCATAATAAGTGTTATGGAAAAGCCTGATGACAATCTGACTTTCTTTCCATTATAATGAATTGATTTTTTTTTTTTTTTCACCCAGATGCCCAAAAGACGTTTTTTCTTCCAAATCCAGTAATTTTATTAGCATATGTCTTGGTGCTTCATTCTTCATCAATTTCACAAGCACATGTCAACCTCTTTTAGTATGTAGCTTCAAATCTTTTTCGCTTTCAGGAAAAGTTTACTAAATTAAATTTTTAGTATTTGTTCTCTTGCTTTGATATTTGTCTTCTGTGATTCCTAGTATATATATATTGGGTCTTCTCTACCTAGCTTTTAAATTCATCACATACTCTTGAATCCTTTTTCTCTCTTTATTTCTTTTTGTGTTTTAGAAGTTTCCTTCTTTGTATAATTGTATTCAATTGTAGTGGCCTCAAATACTGATGGAACAGGGACACCTATGTTCTTCCCATTTATTAGCTAAAGAATTTATAACAAATTATTTTGTTCTATTTCTGATAAACTCAGGAGTATTTTGGCATACAATTCTTTGTCTAAAGGAAGGCAAATATTTTAAAATGTATGCCTGGTAACCAATGATTATTCAAAAAAAAGTGCACACAGCATATGAAATAAAACCTGGCTATTAAATGCATTATTTTTTTCAAAATTATTTTTAAAATTTATTTTAAACTTATTCTTGAAATTTATAAGAAAAACATTTGATGCAGAACCTCTAATGTACTAGTACTCATGGAAAGTTTAATGCACGAAGAAAAGAATTTTGACATGAATTACATGCGTCATTAGCAAAGAGCTTTACTTAGTTGCCTTCAATATATCGCCAATATTTCTACAGATTTCTTTCAATCACTTATTGGTCCCAAGTTGAGATTGAATTGAAAGAACTCCACTATACACTTAATGTAGAGTTGCAGTAAGATAGCACTAAGCGGAACAGAATATCTATGTTCATCTGAGTGTAAGATAGATGTCACTGTGGCCAAGTGATTGATAAATGGACCCCGTTTGTGAAAAGGAACAAACATTGCTCCTTTGATACACTCTTGCTACTGCCAGGGGTGTTTTTACTTCTCAGTATTGGATGGAACGTGGAGGAGTGTGATTAATTTGTAATGTGGGTGGTATCTGTATAGAATCAATTCAAGAGTGAGCTCAAAAAGAGTGATTTTTCTAAATATCACTTGTGCAGTGTTTGTCTTGGAATGTGCAGTGAGTGGGGGTCTGTGTGTGCTTGTGTGAGCACACATACATTAACATTTACCTGACAAATTATGCTCTTTAAGTTATTATTTAATTATTTCCCACAGCGGATAATCCACCAACAGGTACTTAAGATAATTTAGGGGTGGCTGTGGCACAGTGGTTAAGAGCTCCTCTGCTAACCAAAAGATTGGCAGTTTGAATCCACCAGCCACTCCTTGGAAACCCTATGGGGCGGTTCTACCCTGTTCTATGGGGTCACTAAAAGTCAGAATTGACTTGATGGCAACGTTTTTTTTTGGGGTACAATATTTGCAAAATATTTTGAAAGTAAATATTAATATTAACAAAGCATACGACTTTGTACCTAAGGGGAAACAGAATATATTTCCTCCTATATTTCATCAGATTATAGTGAAAATTACATTCTGTTGGTATGACCTAAGTAAAATCTTCACTCATTGTTATGCTTTATATTTTATTTACTTGAGGAGTAAATTATTCAGTCTTCATGTGTATGCCCATGGATTCTCTTAAGAACAGGAAATATTCATTTTAAAGTATAGAATTCATAGATGTTCTGATCAACTCATATTTTAAGACTGTAAATGATGAGCCATGGGAGAATCTAATCAAATAGATGCTGTGTTTTGGTGGTCTGTGGGTAGTTAGCACCCTTGGGTAGAATATAGTTCTGTAAGGAAGCCAAGGTCAGAAGCTCGACCCCCACGTGGGCCAGTTAGCTTCCTTTTTCTTGCCGGCCACTGACTGCATGTTATACATTCAAGGAGTACGTGGCGGGTGGTCAGGCTGGAAGGGACCGTGTCTAAACATCCCCCACCCCTGAAAGACTGCTGACAGGTGCCTGTTTCATGTGGGGCGAGGGGATTCACCTTCACCAGGAAGCAGCCCCTTACAACCAGGTTTAATTTGCATGCATTTGTAGAAAAGAAAGCAAGAAGATATCTACATTTTAAAACTGCAATAACTTTGAAGTACAGGGCTACTAGGAAAAAACCAAAATCTGGACAACCTGGCAGGTGTTCCATCAAGTGAGTCACAGCTTGTTAGCAATCCCGGAGCTGCGTGGCACACTTCCAAACCTTCTGAGCAGGAAAGGAGGGTGGTTTTGCACTACTGTGGTGATTTCCTGAGTATCCTCTTGGGGGCGCTCAGGTACAGCTCAAAAGCAACCCCTACGTAGGTGGAGCCTCCTCTGCTTTTCCCCTGAAGTTCTGGCTTGTAGATAAGTCTCAGTCAGAGCACCTGGGCTGAGTGCCTCCCTGGGGCTTGTCCTTCATCCCTCCTGAGGAGAGGAAATCCAGATAAAGCCCTTTTGAATGAAGGACTACCTGCCAAATTGTTAATACTTTGCCTCCTCAGGTAACTCTCCGTCCATCCCTGTGGAGTCACAGATGAGAACCCTGAGTCATGGTGCAGTCTCATCCCTGGGTGAACCCCACACAGGCAGAACTCCACCAGCTGGCTTTAGCGCTCAGGGCGCTGAAGGCCACACCTTCCACGAGGCCAAGCCCTCCACACTTTCCTTTTTACCCCCTTAAAAAAAAAAATCAGCTCAATATTCCTCAGTCATCCTTTAGAAACTAATGAAAAACAACTTATTAGAGCACATACTTTTTTGATTAAAAAAAAAATCCAAAATAACTGTATAGAGGAATACTAATTTATGATTAATCTGTCGTGGAAGAAGTACAACCAGAATGCTTCTTAGAAGCAAGGATGGTGAGACTTCATCTTACATATTTTGGACATGTTTCAGGAGGGACCAGTCCCTGGAGAAGGACATCATGCTTGGTAAAGTAGAGGGTCAGTGATAAAGAGGAAGACCTTCAATGAGATGGACTGACACAGTGGCTGCAACAATGGGCTCAAGCATAACAATGATGGTGAGGGCGGAGCAGGACTGGGCAGTGTTTCATTCTGTTGTATGTCACTATGAGTTGGAACTGACTCGAAGGCACCTAACAACAGCAACAATTTATAATTAACTTGTTCCCCTGCTACGTGGAGGATACTCTATTTTCTATAAGTTTTAGAATTAAAACAAAACACTCCTTGAATTCTCGAAAAGCCCTCACTTGCAGGTAGTTGGCCTGAGTGAGTGTGTGATGTCTGCCATCTTGCTGCTTTTATTCTCTGTTACTTGCTAATAATATTCTTTTCATCCTTGGACATCTGATATCTACCGATGATGTGAATTGGCTAGAGAAAGGGCTGGACCTTGTTTATTACATAGAATAACCATTCATAACCATAAAAACAAAAAAACCCAGTGCCGAGTCAATTCCAACTCATAGCGACCCTATAGGACAGAGTAGAACTGCCCTATAGAGTTTCCAATGAGCTCCTGGTGGATTCGAACTGCTGACCCTTATGGTTAGGAGCCATAGCACTTAACCACTATCCACCAGGGTTTCCATCATTACCATAGCTGAAATCAAATATAAGGAGGGAATGGCACAAACAACACCTAAAAAATAATTAGAGCAACGCAATGAATTGCAATTTATTAAGTTTTCTTTTTCCTTTTCCAGATGTTCCAAATGATACAATGCCTTAAAGTATTCCAATTTCAGGAGTTGAATCATCTGGAAAGGAAGTCAAAAGCAATGGGATTCGCTGCCCCCTCTCCATGCTGTGACACATGGCAGTACCCACAGGAAAGACAAGAATCAAGGCAGACATCATGTAAGCTGTTTTCCTTATGGACGTTTCTACAGTGAATTGGTGTGGGACACTTCCGGAGGCTTTGCAAATGACCTCTATGCACACAGCAGAGAGCAAGGCTCTTTACTACAATCCTGTCGTTGTTGTTAGGTTCTGACTCATAGCGACCCTATGTACAACAGAAGAAAACACTGCCCAGTCCTGCGCCATCCTCACAATTTTTATGCTTCAGCCCATTGTTGCAGCCACTGTGTCAGCCCATCTTCTTGAGGTCTTCTTCTTTTTTGCTGACCCTTTACTTTACCAAGCATGATATCCTTCACTAGGGACTGATCCCTCCCGATAACACAGCCAAAGTATGTGAGGCATACTCTCGCCATCCTTGCTTCTAAGGAACATTCTGGTTATACTTCTTCCAAGACAGATACATTTTTTTTATTTTTGGCAGTCCATGATATATTCAATACTCTTTACCAACACCTCAATTCAAAGGCATCAATTCTTCTTCGGTCTTCCTTATTCACTGTTCAGCTTTCACATGCATATTGGGTCAGGTCTTCAAGGGGACATTTTTGCTTTTTAACACTTTAAAGAGGTCTTCTGCAGCAGATTTGATTTCTTGACTGCTGCTTCCATGGGTATTGATTGTGGATCCAAGTAAAATGAAATCCTTGAGACAACTTAAATCCCAGAGAAATGGTTTTCTGTAGAATAGGCCTACAAACCAAAGAGCCTCCCCAACTTCAGACAAATGGAATTTCTCAGGCTAACAGGCCTACTTCTTCAAAGGAGCTCTGTGCTCCTCATCTATACTAGCCCTGAGCTTCTGATTTTCTCTAACTCAGTAAAATAGAAACTCAGGATTCCTTCATTTCCCTGGCCCACTGTGAATCAATCACCAAGTCCTTTATTCTACCTCCGAATAGTCACTTCTCCCTCCTCTGCCACCACCTGAATCCAGACCATCTCAATATTGCAGTAAGAGTGGCATTCTTAAACTGTAACTTAGAAAGTGTCAAATCCCTCCTTAACCCTTCAAGGATTTCCTTTTGAACTCAGAACAAAATCTAAACTCCTGACAATAGTCTCGATGACCTTCATCCTTCACCACCTCTTGCTGGTTCTTTTGTAGCCACACTGGTTTTATTCAGCAGCTTGAACACAGCAAGCTCTTCACCTCCATCCTGAATGTGTGCTTTCTTCTGCTAGAAATGCTCTTCAACCCCATTCTTGAGATCCTACCTCATCCGATAGTTGATGCACGTTCAACCTTTAGGCTTCAGGGTTCCTTGCTCGCTTGTCTCAGTGGTTACATCTCAGCCACTGTTTGTTTTCTTCTTACCATATATCATGATTGGTAACCGCCTTCCTTGTTTACCTTTTCATCTAGCACTCACACAATTAAGAGTATAAAAATATTCAATAAATATTTGTTGATCAAATGAAGGTTATTTCCTTAAAAGTCTGGGGATTAAACCTAAGGTGGAGGAAGCTGGAAAAAGTGGGGGTGCTTCTGCAATGCGATTCTTCTGAAAATTCTTCAAATCTCAGGGACTTCCAGATATCACAGCTATTTTCTTTAGAGCTCACCTAAAACTTGGGACTGGGTCCACTTGCTTAAAGTATGATAATAACTTTGCCATGTAGTTTGAACTTGGGAGATTGAAAAGTGTTTTATGAATATGAATTATAAACAGAAACCAGAGACATGGCCAAGAAGTTAAAACAAATGTGTTCTTGATTCCAAAAGGTTTTAATTTAATTTAATTTTAGGAAGGTAATGGCTTATAGAGTTTCAAGATTTATTCTTAATCCAAATCTCAAAAATCAAGATATCTATTAAAGGTCAATGAAAAAAGGAAAAGAATTGCAAAGAAATTAGATAGCTGGTGAACATCTCTACCACCCAGAAATGAATTCCGTAATTAACCAACATCTGGGTAGGTCTTAGCAGTTCACTCTCCAAGTGAACATTACATTTATTTTAGTGTCTGCTTTATTGCCAATAGTTCAGTCTATTGATGTAGTATGAACAGTATTTAAATCTGAAAACTTTTAGTGCAAAAAAACCAAACTCAACCCTTTCCCATCCAATCGTTTCCAACTCGTAGCAACCCTATAGGACAGAGTAGAACTTCCCCTAGTTTCCAAGGAGCATCTGGTGTATTTGAGCTGCTGACCCTTGGTTAGCAGCCACGGGCCTTAGCCACTACACCACCAGGCACTTACTATTTGCCCCTAACTTTGCAATTCTTTTGTTTACCAAAGTTCTAAGAGATGGTTGGGCATCCCTCTCCCTTTTTTTTTTTTTTTACAAATGGAAAAGTCAAGTTAGGGAGAGGCAAAATGATTTGTCTGAGGGTACTTGGAACACCAATTAATAAAAAAGTTATATTTCTGTCAGTGATAGAAGTTGCCTCAAGCATCCAGATGGAGCTAAGGGTTTCAGGAGCTCCTGGCGAGGCTGCCCAGCTCCATTGGCAGGAGAGGTGGGGGCTGGCACTCTGGGCTTCCTCACTATAGCAATCATCACCATTTACCATTAAATACACTGAGCGTGTTGGTGTTTATGTGTCTTCCCCAACTAGAATGTAAGGTCCACAGGCATCTCTTTTTCATTCCTGTATCCCTAGAGCCTAAGGAACGCTTAAGCACTCAGCTGCTAACCAAAAGGTCCCCAATTCAAACTCACTAGCTGCTCCATGGAAGAAAAGGCCTGGTGATTTGCTCCTGTAAATATTACAGCCTAGGAAACCCCATGGGGCAGTTCTACTCTGTCATACAGGCAGGGTCATTATGAGTTGGAATCGAATCTACAGCATGCAACAACAACAACAACATCCCTAGAGCCTACACTGGTACCTAGCTCATGGTAGGTGCTCAGTGTGCATCTGTTGAGTGGCAGGAAAGAAGGAAGGGAGGAAGTGCGGTTTCCCAGGATATAAAGATCAATATTGCTGTAATGCATTGCATTGCCATGTTGTACAACTAATCAAGGCAATATTGAATTTGATTATGGCTCGATTAAATTCCTAGGATAATGTAAAGAGGCCCGAATTTTATGCAAATCTAAGGAGATGATTGATTACAGCTGGTTTCTTTCCTGCTAATCACCCAATGACTCTAAAGCAAATATAGAAACAATTTGCAAATATTGGCATAGGTTACAAGAGAAGGCTCTGTTGTCTAAGTACAAACGTCAGTGTTACAGTCAATGATTCTTGCTTGAAGAAGTCTCTTGGGCTGTCACGGAAACATGGCCGTGAGATACAAGTGTTTTTATAAAGAGGTATGTTTGAGGGAGTCAGTCCTTAACTCTTACCTGCAATGGGGGATAGTCGAGTTATGCTTGTATCTGAATAAACATTTATGCCTGATATTCAGGAAACTCACAATATGGAAGAAAGGAGGCATATTGCCATGTGTTCATTCAAGGCTATGGAAATGTTTCCACTTTCTCCTGCTCCCCTAATTATCCTCTTTCTGCTTTAACCTCATATTGGACATGGGCAGTCATACTTTACCATATATACATGCCAAACAAAAACATGCCAACCAAAAATTTATTGACAAATCTGAATGACTGCACCTCCATTTCTCCATTTGCATGTTCTCTGGTCAAAGTGGGCAAAACTGACCTTTGGGAGTGAATATCAACAAGAGCCAACCAATACGTTGTCAACTATTTGGTGTATGAATTTTGAGGAGAACTTGACACCAAGATTTAACATATTAATATGGAGTCTATAATTCCATATGAAGATCAAGAGATTTATTTTTCAGCAGTCAAAATATATGTACGTGTGCGTGTGTGTATAATACTTAGCGCCTTGAATTATTTACTTAGCACATGTATTTAAAATATGACATGCTTCACAAGTACACAGCATTTAAATAATCTACTTTAAACGGGTCATCCTTTGCACAGAAGTCATGTGTTCACATCCACATAGAAAGCGGTTGCTGAGAAATATAGACAACACACACCAAGCACAAAAATCTGGGGAGAAGAGCGTGTCCCTCCTCTCACAGGCATTGAGTCAGGGACGTCTGTGACTATGGATCCCTTAGGCACCATTTGTCTTTCCACGTATTTGTTTGCTGCCCTGCCACTGTGCAGAGCCTGTTTACTGTGGGAGTGCAGAGATGAAAAGCTCTGGCAGGGAGCAGATGTACCAATTAATAACCTGTCAGGCCTGATGGATAGATGAGGAAGACAGTGTCCTCTCACATCTCCAGCCTGTTTTTTCTTTCCCATTTCAGGAGACACACTCTGCTCCCCTGGAGGGAACCCAAACTGTCTCATTAGCGTCTCTCTTTCATAACACTCTGATGCCGCCTTGGAGATGGTGACTCACCTGCTCTTCTCCAAGAATCCTGAAGTGATGCAGCTCTTTAATCAGGGAGTTGGGACAGCCAGCTGTTGGAAAGAAGAATAAATTACAAAAATGTTGTTACTGTTCCTGTGCAGTAATCTCTTCTTATATACTGTATGAATATCCCTGACCAGTGTGGTTGGTGTGAGCATACAGATATGTGCCCAAAACAAACAGAGTCATCAACCACAGCCAAAGTAAGTCCTCCTAGGAGGTGAGGCTCTGCTTGGCTTTAGTTGGGTTTGAAGAAAAGGTCCCATGTGACTCTGGCCAGGCCTTTTACCCCTCCTGATTATGACCTGGCCTTTGTGGGACCGTGGGACGCATCATTTCTGGTCCCTAGAAACGCTCCTAGTGTGTTACTGCTGTTGTTGGCCCCGACTCATGGCAGCTGCATGCACAACAGAATGAAAAGCTGCCATCCCTATGACTGGTTTTGGATCAGACAATTGTGATCTGTAGGGTTTTCACTGGCTGATTTTTGGAAGGAGATCACCAGGCCTTTCTCCCTAGTCTATCACAGTCTAGAAGCCCTGCTGAAACCTGTTCCACGTCACAGCAACACGCAGGCCTCCACGGACAGATGGGTGATGGCTGTGCACGAGGTGCATTGGCTGGGACTCGTACCTGGGTCTCCCATGTGGAAGGCCAGTGAAAACTGCTTTTCAGTAAAATTACTCCACAATTCCTCTGTAAAAGTTGCTGTAGTCAGTTATAATGCTAACTCTAGGGAAAAAAAATGATGCAAATGTCTGTTTCTTTGATATAAGAACTCTGGATAGCATGGTCTGTTGAAGTTTTTATAAGAGAAATTAGAATTATTACAAAATATACCAAGAAAACATTGACTCATTTCTCATATTACTCAGCATCATGATGTAAGAAGGACTGAAAGTACTGAGGGCATTCGGGGGAGGAAAGGCTTAGGGAGGATACAAATGCAACCGTTATCTTGATACAAATATAATTGTTACCTTAATACAATTAAAATTGTTATCATTATATAGGTGAAGGGGTTATTCTTTGCAAGAGAGATTAGATTTGTGTATTGTTCTAGAAGTTAGAATTACAATGAACAAGAAAAATGTACAGTAGGTAGACATTTCTAATTTAAGTCTGGAACTCATTGCCTTACAAGCTAGTGACTGGGGTTTTCACACAGAGGCTAGATGGCTACTCATGCAGGATATTTTAGAGGATCTGACTGGATGAGTCCAATTCCGAAATTCTACGGTCACGTAAAATGCTAGGACATATTTTTAGTCTTTTATGATGAAGCAGTTCATACTCCAAGAAAGTGGTTCAAAAATGTTCACAAAGCTAGCACAAAAGATGACAAAATGCAAACATGGGATGTCACCACTTAGCAATAGTCCAGGGAAATAAACAAAAATGGGGAGGTGAATATTTTGGTAAAAGATGTAATATTATCAATTGCCAAAGGTACGTCTGATATTGTAAAGCAGGAAAGTTCAATCCTTGAAGTCTGAAGATATAATTGAAGTGAGTGTTTCTCAAACTGGGGTCCATAGACAAAGAAAGAACTGCAATCTAAAGGTTTTTTTTTTTTTTTGAGAACTGTTTAAATTTAGTATTGCCATTCTAAGGACAATTTTAAAAATTAGTACAAGTATATTCTGGATCACTTGGTTGGCCATAATTTAACCAAAATTTGCCATGCAAATTGAGCCTCGAGTTAGTTCTTGTGTTTTAGATCTCCTGGAACAAGTTGGAAACCCTGGTGGTGTAGTGGTTAAGAGCTATGGCTGCTAACCAAAAGGTTAGCAGTTCGAATCCAGTAGGCACTCCCTTGGAGACCCTATAGGGCAGTTCTACTCTGTCCTATAGGGTTGCTATGAGTCGGAATCGACTTGACGGCAACAGGTTTGGTTAGGGAACAAGTAGTCATACTTCAGATTTCTGAAATAAATGTGAGAAGAAGCTGGGGAGATAACGTGCAAGTGATGAGCATTCCCAACAAGTGAGGGCCACATGGGTGAAGGGCCACAGGGGCAGGTGGGGAAGAGCTGAGGCATCACACAGCTCACGGTCACAGGCATGCTGTGCCCAAAGGACCTGGCCCCGGCTCATGGTGACCTCAGGCACAACAGAAGAAAACGCTGCCTCGTCCTGTGCCAGCCCCACGATCAGCTGCAGGCCAGACCATTGTGATCCGTTGGGTTTCAGTGACTGATTTGCAGAAGCAGATCTTCAAGCCTCTCTTCCTAGTATGTCTTAGTCTAGAAGCCCCACTAAAGCCTGTACAGCATCACAGCAGCACACAAGCCTCTGCTGACAGACAGGTGGTGGTGGCACATGGGGTGCATTGGCTGGGAATCAAACCTGGGTCTCTGACATGCAGGGCGAGAGCTTTACCACTGAACTACTGCTTCCCTCAGGCAATGATTCACTTCCTGCAAAAGAACTGCATCTACTAGGTTAAATTCAGGTAGCTAATTTGACGACTTTTAGTTTCATATTTCTGTTTATGTTTAATTTATAAATTTTTATTTGGTCCTTGTGTCTGTAAGCATAAAATGTTTCTATCTAGATTTATATGTATACATATTAAAGAAATATTAAAAAATAATTTTATTCAACCTCAGGGGCTCTAGAGAATTTTTTTTTTTCTCTTTACAAGTAGTCCTTTACAACACTCAAATCTGAGAAGAGCTGATGTGACTTACTTTAATTCTAGGTGAAATAAGAAACAGAATTTAAAATTAGCTTGTCTTCAGAATCTGTATTCTAGGATTGTCCTTAGATGTAACTAAAAGGATTGATGTCAACGATAGCTCAAATATAAACATCTTTAACAGAAGACTAGATAATTACCCCAAACACCTGGGAGGTGCAGTAAAATATGATAAACAAGGATAGATATAGCATATAGTTCGTCAGGAGGAAGGTTTGTAAGAGGTCAAGATATTTAAAAGGAAGAACCATGGAGGTGTATCTGTAATTGTGCTCATCACAAGAACATGGATGTGAGAAATGGAAAGAAACAAACTTAGTATGAAGACAGAATCTAAAAATAACAAAACTAGAAATAGAAGACCTGCAGACAGAATGCATTCGTGCAGTGAGAAAGGTGTACTTATCGATGAGAATTTAACTTTCAACACTTAGTGGAGTGGCTGGGGGTGGAAAGAAGGAAGAAAAAGGCGCTGGCAAAGAAAGACGCTATGGAAAGAGGGTGTTAATGGCGTTGATGTACTGTTTTCTTCCCAATTACTCACACAGGGTCTATATGCAGCCAACAATCCATCAACCACGTCATATTCTCACACCATCCAGCATCATCGCTGACACACCCCTAAGCCTCTTCTCAATGTAAAACTTAGAGGATCCTGTTGAAATGTGTATGTGGATATTATGCGATCCTCCAGGGTGATTCCCATCTCACAAGAGTAACATCAAGGTCCTTGTGTGGCCAGCAAGGTCCCTACCACGTGGCTCACGGTGTGATCTCTGAGCACCCTCTTCTAGCTGACTGCACTTCGGCCACATGGGGCTGCCTGAAGACCCTGAGCACATCAAGCTGGGTCCAACCTCAAGGCCTTTCCATTGGCTGCTCCCTCCATCTGGAAAGCCATTGGCCCCAGTATCCACAATAGGGCTCCCCCACCTTATTCAAGTCTTTGCTCACATGTCACCTTTTCAGTGGGGCCTTGGGACCACCCTATTTGAAGTTGCAGCCTGGTTTCATCCCCTCACCCACCTTGTATTCCCCATCATGGCTGTATTTTTATCCATAGTACTCATTATCTTTAAATTGCAATGCACAAATGACTTATTTCCTCTCTTCCACTGCTAAAAGGCAAAGTTCCCAAGTGCAAGGATTTCTGCCTGTTTTGCTACTGCTGTGTCATGTGTACCTAGAACAGTGCCTGGCATATCTGAGATGCTCAATCATAGGTGATCCACGAATGAGTCATCTATCATGTGGTCACTCCCCTGCCTAGCTCAGGATTGTGGCACCCGTGAGTCTTCTCCACAGCCTACGCTTGTGTTTTGCCTGCTGGTTACTGGCCTTCTTTTGACCCCTCACCTCTCCCCCAGCCTGGACCCCAACAGAGTAAAATGTCAATAATGTTTAAATTCCATTGCTTTATTATACTTCTACTGTACTTGCTTTGCCTGTATCTATCCCTGAATAAACCCCACCATGTTTTCCCTACCTCTGCTCTAGTTCTACCTATCAGGTAGTGTACCAAAATGAGCCTAGTTGATCCTCTAATAGACATTCACATCATCCACCTGAACCTGTGTCCATGTTGAGGATGTGCCAGCCAGTACGGACCCATGGGCCACATCTGTTGGGTCCTCAATGTGGCTTGCTCTCCTTTTACTTGTCTTTGGTTACTATCTCCATAGTAACTCTTCCAAACCATTGCTGCTCTTCTCAATTAAGCTATATACACTTCATTCTCAAAATATGACCTCATCTGATGTAAGACCCAAAACTTAGAACTCTTGAGGTAAGCCTGGAGAGGAGCTGCCAGATTCCCCTCCAGGGAAGGACTTGTAGCCAAGCTGCAAGAACACAGTCAGCTGATGCCCCCAGCTCCAGCTGGTCTTCTGAAACTGCAGAGGTACTTTGTCAGAGCTTGTACCTTTCCTGGAAAAGCCTAGACCTGGTGACTCAGCAAGGGGCAGACCCTGACATTTTGTCCCAGCATGGGCTACTGATGGACAATCCTTCTCCAAAGCCCCTGCTGGGCTGGTGGAGGGTTTATCAGCATGCATGGAAGTCTAGTTCCTTTCTCTGCTCAATCGTACTTCATTCCTCCCTCTTCCTTCACAGATGAGGATCCCTAATAAACATCATGTACCCAAACTCCATCTCAAAGTCTGCTTCCAGAGAACCCACCCTGTAGCAACTATCAGGTGTACCATCTCTCAACTCCCTATCCCTTCCCAATTACAGACTTATCTGTCACCATCTCTCTACTCCTCCGGGAGGAAAGGATGACGGGCTTTTCCTCCTCATAACAAGTCTTTTTTTCATCCATCCTGTCTCCCCTCAGCTCCTGTGGGCCTAACTCATCATTCACTCTCCTGCTTTCCTCAACCTCTACTACTCTGCAGCTTGTTCACCTCACAGTATAAACATATTTAGATATTCCTTTTTAAAAAATTCAGCAAAGATCTTCCCTTGAGCATTGAGCTACCACCTTACCTCTTCTTTCTCCTCTCATCCTATTTTCTCAAAAGAATAGCCTAAAGTCATTGTTACCACTTAAAAAAGCAATTGGAAGTATGGATTACAGAAGGAAAATATCAAAATTGAGAGTTTCATGCCTTTTAAAACAGTCATTGCCATCATGGCCTGGGCTGAAGCTCTAGATCTACACTAACTGGATATGTACTCTTGGATAAATCAGTTCCTTCATGAGGGAATATTAGCAATGCCTACTTCAAGCAGCTGTTTTGAATGCATATGAAAGCCAGATGCTTTGTAACTATGAAATGCCAAAAACAAAACAAAACAAAAAACCCAAAAATTAGAAAGTAAAGTTTTTGCTAATGGTATTAATGACACTCCCACATCTAATGACTGTTGCTGCTATTTATTTTTTTTTAATTTCCTTTGTTTAGAAGGGAAGCAGCTACTCAAATAATTGCTATGTGATCTATTGTGTCAAGAAATAAAAGTCAATATTTCCGTTTTCAGTCTTGACATGTAAAGACCTTGGAAGTCATTTCTTCCATTCTAACAACAAGAAAAAGCTGGACGAACTGAAAATCAACAACTTTTCTTAGACCCATCAGAGCACCAAAGTCACAGGGCAAACCACCACCCTGAAATCCTGATAGGTGCATCTAGAGTGTCGCCGTGGAGATGTATTTACCTGGAGCAGAAGCTGCTGGAGCCATAAACTGATGAGAACACTTAAATGATAATTAAAAAAAATTTTTTTTTTCTCTTGTGGTAAATATATATGTAACAAATAGCTCTCCTTTTCAACAATGTACAATTCAGCGATATTAGTTATGTTTATCATGTGTAAATGGAAATTTTGATGAGTTGTTGGAGGCTTAGTATGGACTAGCATGACAGTGGGAAAACTTCTGGGTCTTCAGGACTTTCCAGAACCCCCCTTCACCAGATCTTTAAGGTGAAGATCCCCTTGTAGCTCCAGCATGGGAAAGAGGAAGAGGAGAAGTAAAGGAGGAGGAAGAAGAGGAGGAGGAGAAGAGAAGGAAGAGGAGAATGAGAAGTGGGAGGAGGAGAAGAAGGACGAGAAGGAGAGGAAGAAGGAGGAGGAGAACAAGGAGGAGGAGAAGAATAAGGAGGAGGAGAGGGAGAAAAAGCAGAAGAGCAATCATCATGAAATATGCAAAGATCCACTCCCTAACAAAGACCCAAAAGCCAGGGGAAAAGACTTCACCAGCACTTCACCTCAGAGCCATAGGGAAGGCGTTCCTCTAACTCCAGCCCCTCTAGCCTTCTTGTCTTACATAAAGGGGGATAAAGAGCCAACAGAGGTCAAGACTTCAAGGAAATAGATTGGGAATGTTGCATCCAGGGAAAGGAGTAGGGAATAAGGGAAAAATAAAATCTATACCACTGAAGAAACACTTGAGAAGGTCACAGCAAGAAGAAATGGACCCACTACAAGACTGACATTTTATTGAAATTTTATAGAACATGCTCCCTCCAATACACCTTACCACCACACCAACAGGGCTTCAGTATAATAACAGTTGATTACAGCAGAAACAGTTGTAATGTACAGACATTCTCTGGGGAGTACTTGGAGAAGTTCAGAATCAAGAGGAAAGACAAAAACAAGGACACTAGAAGGATTTGAAGATTTGGGAACTTATAGCCAAAGCAAACATTAAACACAGCCCAACTGCTAGGCAGGTCATCATAAACCCTCACACTTAAGGACTATCTACTTCAGTTCTTTTTACCCAACACTTCATGTTCAGCTTTCAACCGAAAATTACAAGGCATGCTAAAAAAGCAAAAAACAGAACAAAACAAAAATAGAAATAGTCCAAAGACAAAAAAACAAGCATCAAAACAAGATTTAGATAGGACAGAGATGTTGGAATTATCACATTGGCAGTTTAAAATAACTATGATTAATATGCTAAGGGATCTAATGGAAAAAGTGGACAACATGCAAGAACAGATGAGTAACATAAGGAAGAAATGGAAACTAAGAAAGGAGCAAAGGGAAAAGCTAGAAATTAAAAACACTGTAATAGAAATGAAGAATGTCTTCAATGGGCTTGTCATTAGACTTGACACGGCTGAAGAAAGAATTAGTGTATTTGAAGAAAGGTCAATAGAAACTCCCCAAATTGAAATGCAAAGAATAAAAAGAATCAACAAAACTAAAACAAACAAGTGAAAAAGAACACAGAACAAAACATGCAAGAAATGTGGGATAATTTCAAAAGGTTTACCATACACATAATGGGAATATCAGAAAGGGAAGAAAGAGAATATGAAGCCAAAGAAATACATGAAGTAAGAGCAGCGGAAGCATTTCTGGATTCATGATAGATGCCAAACCACAGGTCCTGAAAGTTCAGAGAACATCCAAACAGTATAAATACCATCCCAAAACATCACATTCAAATTTCAGAAACCCAAAGACAAAGAAAATCTTGAAAGAAACCAGAGGGGGAGAAAAAAATTTTACCTATAGAGGAACAAGGATAAGAATTATAGAAAACTTCTCATCATAAACCATGCAAGCAAGAAGAGGGTAGGGAGAAATATTTAAAGTATTGAAAAAAAATTACCAACAACCTAGAATTCTGTATCCAGGAAAATTATCATTTGAGCAACTGGGCTGAGGACTGGAGACCATGATGTTGCTCACTGGTCAAGTTGTGAGGATTTTATGATGAGGTGCAATCCATACTGAAGGCTGTGGTCTTTGATCTTCATTA
Organism: Elephas maximus indicus; assembly: GCF_024166365.1. Lineage (NCBI taxonomy): Eukaryota > Metazoa > Chordata > Mammalia > Proboscidea > Elephantidae > Elephas > Elephas maximus. The sequence continues at coordinate 233,528,018 of NC_064819.1, forward strand.
GTAAGTGCTTCAAGACCTCCTCACTTTCAGCAAGCAAGGTTGTGTCACCTGCATAACACAGGTTGTTAATGACTCTTCCTTCAATCCTGATGCCCTGTTCTTCTTTATATAGTGCAGCTTCTCGGATTATTTGCTCAGCATACAGATTGAATAGGTATGGTGAAAGAATACAACCCTGACGCACACCTTTCCTGACTTTAAACCAATCAGTAGCCCCTTGTTCTGTCCGAACAACTGCCTCTTGATCTATGTAAAGGTTCCTCATGAGCACAAGTAGGTGCTCTGGAATTCCCATTCTTCACAATGTTAGACACATTAAAATAGGGTTTTATGGTGGGAACATTGAATATTATAATATGTATTATAGTAAAAAAAAAAAAAGAAAAAAGAAACAAACCTATTTTGGAAATCTTTCCTTGAAGAAAAAAACCCTGAAGAGATGAACTATCAATATTACTTCCAGCCTTGTTTTAGGTGTTTGGAGTGACACCGTTGCCACGGAGTTGATTCTGACTCCTGGTGACCTCATGTGTTGCAGAGTAGAACTGCTCCATAGGATTTTCTTGGCTGTAATCTTTATAGAAGCATATATATATGACAGCAGACCACACATGCTTAGAACAATTATATGGCTAGTATACATTTAAGGCTTTAAGTGTGCTGCCTTTTATTCATTTATTAATTTACACTACCAGAACCAAAAACCAAACCTGTTGCCTTTAAGTCGATTCCAACTCACAGTGACACTACAGGAGACAGAAGAACTACCTGTAGGTTTTGCAGGGCTGTTTAATTTTTGCGGAAGCAGGCTGCCACGTTTTTTTTTCCATGGATGGGCTGGTGGGTTCTAACTGCCAGCCCTTTGGTTAGCAGCCGAGTCCTTAACCACTGCACCTCCAGGGCTCCTCTTACTAACTACAATGATCTAAAAACAGCTAACAAGCACGTTGATATTGTTAGTTGATATCACACATTTTTATGCTATATTTTTACCTTTGAACTAGCTGGAAGATTTTTTTGCATCTCGCTAGTGATTTCAGATTGCATCTCTGACATAGCTGCACTTACAAAGTGAATTAATCAGGGTGATAATGAAAAGAATTAAGCCCCAAGTTCCCAAACACATCCTCTTATCCAAACGTGCAAAAAGAAAACTAACTAAAATTCCTGACAAAAGGGACAATTAGCGATTTCTTTCTGTATCTTTTGTTCAGCCTTCTGAGTCAGCAAAAACATGCAGTAAGGGCATAGCTTGGATATACAAGCAACACATGGATGATTATGGCAAACAAGCTGTGCTTTAAACACAAGCGTTCCACAATGATGTCAACTAGAAGAACTGATAAATAAATACAAATGCCATTTAACCAAAGCTAATCAGTTATTTTTTTGTTGGGAGCGTGGGGGTGGGAGACTCGGTTTCTGCTTTGTAGCTGCTCTTTACCTGCCTTTTGCCATCCAGGTGGCACACGAAGCAATTGGCAGAGCTGAATAACTGACAGACCCTTGAAATTCTGCCTTTAAGTCTAAGATTCTATGCATTGAATGGAGTCCTGGGTGGTGCAAATGGTTAGTGTGCTTGGCTGCTACCTGAAAAGTTGGTGGCTTATCTTTACCCAGAGGTGCCTCAGAAGAAAAGCCTGGCAGTCTAGTACTGAAAGATCAGACACTGGAAGCTATGGAGCACAGTTCTACTCTATCACACATGGGGTTGCCATGAGTTGGAATCAACTTGATGGCAACACATTTTTATGTACTGCAAAGAACTCTCCTCCCTGTGATGATGGTTTAATAAAAATAGATGTTAGATTTTGCATATAAGAATGCCACAAGTTCAAAGTTTCATGTACAATATTATCTTACCCATCAAAGTGATAAGATTGAGCTCACTAACACGAGCAAACTTCTTGTGTTTGGGGGAAGAAAACATACTACTGTAAAGACTTAAACATTTATGTAGAACAAACAAAAGTGAAATGAAACTTCAGAGGTTAAAGTACCCATCATGGAGTGAGTATAAGGACATGACCACGCAGTGGCTATGAACACTGGGTTTCCGTTGAGGTAGAATCAGCCTTTCGAGTAGTACTGTATTGTTATAATACTCTCTTTAAATGATAATATGTTCAAGGTCAATGTGCTGGTATACATATTAGAAGTGACATCAATGGAAACTCAATTAAAATGAATTAAAAAATCATTTTGAGGGACTAAGTGTGTAGCACATACTGCAATTTTAGTTAACTATTGCTGTCTTTTTTTTTTTTAATATTTCTTTTTTTTAACCTCTGTTAATATCAATTTTCCCAACTTGGATATAAGCTCCAATAGGACATGGAGTCAGTCTTGCTCACCCTTTTATCTAGGGCCTGGAAACTAGCACATTGTCTGGCACAAAGTGCCAAAAAAAAAAATGTGCCCCATGAATAAATAAATCACGTAAAAAGAAAGTCATCATCTGGTTCTCACAATCAAGAGCACTGAAAAATAAATGACTTTACCAGCCTGTGAAAATTAATTTAAGGATCTATTGGGAAAAAACAAGGCTCCAGGAATTGACAGAATACCAACTGGGGTGCCACAACAAGCAGATAAAACACTGGAAGCACCCACTGTTCTATGACAAGAAATTTGCAAGACAGCCACCTGGCCAACTGAATGGAAGAGAGCTATATTTCTGCCTATTTCAAAGAAAGGCAATCCAACAGAATGCGGAAATTAGCGAACAAGATCACGCACAAGTGAAAGTTTGCCGAAGATCATTCAAAAGCGGTTGCAGCAGTATATGGACAGGGAACTACCGGAAATTCAAACTGGATTCAGAAGAAGATGTAGAATGAGAGATATCATTGCTGATGGCAGATGGATCTTGGCTGAAAGCAGAGAACATCAGAAAGATGTTTACCTGTGTTTTATTGACTATGCTAAGGCATATGACTGTGTGGATCATAACAAATTATGGATAACTTTGCAGAGAAGGGGAATTCCAGAACACTTAATTGTGTTCATGAAGAATCTGTACATAGATCAAGAGGCAGTTGTTCAAACCAGACAAGCGGATACTGTGTGGTTTAAAGTCAGGAAAGGTGTGTGTCAGGGTTGTATTCTTTCACCACACTTATTCAGTTTGTATGCTGAGCAAATAATCTGATATTCTGGACTATATGAAGAAGAACAGGCCATCACGATTAGAGGAAGACTCATTAACAATCTGCACTGCAGATGACACAATCTTGCTTGCTGAAAGTGAAGAGGACTTGAAGCACTTACTGATGAAGTCCAAAGACCACAGCCTTCAGTATGGATTACGCCTCAATATAATGAAAACAAAAATCCTCACAACTGGACCAACAGAGCACATCGTGATAAACAGAGAAAAGATTGAAGTTGTCAAGGGTTTCATTTTACTTGGATCCACAATCAACACCCGTGGAAGCAGCAGTCAAGAAATCAAAAGACATATTGCATTGGGCAAATTGGCTGCAAAAGATCTATTTAAACTGCTAAAAAATGAAGGTATCAGTTTAAGGACTAAGGCGCGCCTGATCCAAACCATGGTATTTTCAATTGCTTCATATGCATGGGGAAGCTGGACAATGAATAAGGAAGATCAAAGAAGAATTGATACATTTGAATTACGGTGTTGCCAAAGAACATCGAATATACCACGGACTGCCAGAAGAATGAACAAACCTGTATTGGAAGAAGTACATCTGAAATGTTCCTTAGAAGTGAGGATGGCGAGACTTCCTGTCATGTACTTTAGACATGTTATCAGGAGGAATCATTCCCTAGAGAAAGACATCATTCTTGGTAAAGTAGAGAGTTATAGAAAAAGAAGAAGACCCTCAAGGAGACAGATTGCCACAGTGGCTGCAACGATGGGCTCAGACACAGCAACAATTGTGAGGGTGGCGTAGGAATAGGCAGTGTTTTGTTCTGTTGTACACAGGGTTGCTATGAGTTGGAACCGACTTGATGGTACCTAACAACATGAGTGAAAGTCTGTTCTATTAATCAATTTCTTTAAACCCCAGAAAAGAATTATTTTATATTTTAGCCACTAGTTTTAATTTTTAAACAAAAACATCATTATTATACCACTATTCAAGCAAAAAAGAGTTTTTAAAGTTCTCTTTCCCTACCAAACCAAAAAACCCAGATCCATGGCCTTTGAGTCAATTCATATTCATAGTGACCCTATAGAAAAAAAAACCGAGTAAAATTGCCCCATAGGGTTTTCAAGGAGTGGTTTGTAGATTCAAACTCCTGACCTTTTGGTTAGCAGCTGAGCTTTTAACCACTGCTCCACCAGTGCTCCATTTTGCTGCCAGCATCCTGAAAATAGAGCTAATTTTTAGCAAGCGTTAATCCCTGGTATTGATAGAAGACTGAGGCCAGGTGTGTTGAGCTGGTTTCAAACTAAAACAAAACAAAACAAAAACCCCAAATCCATTGACTTTGAGTCAATTTAGACTCATAGTGACCCTACAGGACAGGGTAGAACTGCCTCATAGGTTTTCCAAGGAGTTCCTGGTGGATTCAAACTGCTGACCTTTTGGTTACCAGCCATTCTCTTAACCACTGTGCCACCAGGTCTCTGGTTTTAGACTAAGTCAAACGTTAATAGGCAATTTCTCAGACTATTGTTTGAAATATCAACCTGTTTTCCTTTAAGACAGCCAAACACAATCTCATTGTTTTGTTTCTATCGATGACAACCAGATCTAATTCTTGGATTTTATGGACTTGACGTCATTCTAATTTCTTCAGTGATCATATATAGATTTATGGAATACATAGTCATGTATTGAAGAGTTAAAGTATATAAGTTTTGAAAGAAACATTAGCCAGTATTCTGTCCAGACCAACCTCTTTCTTTGTCCAAAAATCCCCTCTACAACATCCTTGATAGACTGTATCAAGGACTCTGTCTCACTACCTCCAGTGACAGGGATCGGAGGCCCAGCTAAAGAATCCCATTCTAATAATGAAGTCTTATTGTTGTTAGGTATTTCTAGATACTAGCTCTAGCCATTGCAGTGATAGACGTCATATACAATCCTTCTAAACTCTTATTAAGCTCTTTCCTGGGGAAGATACCCAATTTTCTGAAATAATTTAATCTGTAACATATGTGAAAATTCATAGGAAGCACCTAGATGTTTGCTTTCCTTCTGTCATTTTTCGGCATTTTATCTTTAACATCATATAGTTCAGTTTCTGCCCTCCCACCTTCCAAAGTGTTCTATAACGCTTACTCTGAATTCTGGACCCTATAGCTAGGCCTGCCCCTAGAATGGGCCCCCTAACTTGTGGGCACCCATTAACCCGTTGCCGTCAAGTCGATTTCAACTCACAGCAACCCTATAGGACAAAGTAGGACTGCCCCATAGTTTCCAAGGAATGCCTGGTGGATTCGAAGTATAAGCGTTTTTGTTAGCAGACATAGCTCTTAACCACTGCACCACCAGGGTTTCCATTTGTGGGCACAGGAAAGGTGTATAAACCTATCATATGCCTGAATACTTAGAAATTATAAATCAAGCTAATGAACTGTTTAAAAAACATTTTATCTTTTCACTTTGACAAACACAGTTGCATGAGGTCTGGAGGGGAAGGACTTAGAGCTCTCACACCTTTTGAGGTCTGCTCCCAAATGAAGCCACACTGGTACAGCCAACCTGGTCCCTGGTCATTTCCTTCCTCTTCTTACTCACAGCTTCCTACTTCCATGAGGGTTTCTCACACACCTACCTGATGCAGCACCCATGTTCAAGCTCCAGGACAATGCCCATCATCAAGAGTTGTCCCTTGGCCACCTAAGACCCCAGATATTCATTGCCTTCAGGAAGACGGAGTCACTTAAGAGGCTCAAGGCTGTTTGTGCAGGGGGTTCTGGGGTCCCACGTACCCAAGAACCTGGGGCGATTTAGGGTCCAGTGGACTTTTGTGTGGAGAGATGCGGGTGGACAACAGAGAAGGGTCTAGGCAGGGGCCCTCCTGTCCAGTTAAGTACTGGCAACGTCCTTTGCCTAGTCCCCATTCTTTTTCATCTCCGCATTGTTGTTGTTAGGTGACATTAAGTTGGTTCCCATTCATAGGAACCCTGTGTACAACAGAATGGGACACAGCCCGGTTCTGCGCCATCCTCACAATTGTTGTTATGCTTAAGCCCACTGTTGCAACCACTCTGTCAATCCATGTTGTTGAGAGTCTTCGTTTTTTTTTTTTTTTTCCTGAACCTATACCAAGTATGATGTCCTTCTCCAGGGACTGATCCTGCCTGATAATGTGTCCAAATTACATGAGACAAAGTCTTGTGATCCTCACTTCTGAGGAGCATTCTGGCATCGGACCAAAGTACCATTCTTAAAACTATTCTCGCCTTAAGACCCCAGACACTACCCAAGGAACTCCCACCCACCCACTGGCGTCGAACTAGGAGGTAGAAAAGCAGCACTAAACATTTTATTAGGCCAATTAACTGGAATGTCCTATGAAACCATGACCCTAAACCTCCAAACCAAAGAAACCAAATTCTCTGAGGTTTTTGGCTGTACATACGCAGCCACAGCAGCTACTATTTTTTTTTTTGTCATTGTTACAAGTCTATCACACAACTTTTGTCAATTTAACTTTTTTTTAAAAATAATTTTTACTGTGCTTTAAGTGAAAGTTTACAAATCAAGTCAGTCTCTCACATATAAGCTTATATACACCTTACTCCGTACTCCCACTTACTCTCCCCAAATGAGTCAGCCCGCTCCCTCATTCCAGTCTCTCCTTTCGGGACGATTTTGCCAGTTTCTAACCCTCTCTACCCTCCCATCCCCCCTCCAGACAGGAGATGCCAACACAGTCTCTAGTGTCCACCTGATACAAGTAGCTCACTCTTCATCAGCATCTCTCTCCAACCCATTAACCAGTCTCTTTCATGTCTGATGAGTTGTCTTCGGGAATGGTTCCTGTCCTGGGCCAACAGAAGGTTTGGGGACCATGACCGCCGGGATTCCTATAGTCTCAGTCAGACCATTAAGTCTGGTCTTTTTAAGAGAATTTGGGGTTTGCATCCCACTGATCTCCTGCTCCCTCAGGGGTTCTCTGTTGTGTTCCCTGTCAGGGCAGCCATTGGTTGTGGCCGGGCACCATCTAGTTCTTCTGGTCTCAGGATGATGTAAGTCCCTGGTTCATGTGGCCCTTTCTGTCTCTTGGGCTCATAGCTATTGTTGGACCTTGATGTTCTTCATTCTCCTTTAGTCCAGGTGGGTTGAGACCAATTGATGCATCTTAGATGGCTGCTTGTTAGCATTTAAGACCCCAGATGCCACATTTCAAAGTGGGATGCAGAATATTTTCATAATAGAATTATTTTGCCAATTGACTTAGAAGTCCCCTTAAGCCATAGTCCCCAAACCCCCGCCCTTGCTCCGTTGACCTTCGAAGCATTCAGTTTATCCCGGAAACTTCTTTGCTTTTGATCCAGTCCAGTTGAGCTGACCTTCCGTGTATTGAGTATTGTCCTTCCCTTCACCTAAAGTAGTTCTTATCTACTAACTAATCAGTAAATAAGCCTCTCCCACCCTCCCTCCCTCTCCGCCTCATAACCACAAAAGTATGTGTTCTCAGTTTATACTATTTCTCAAGATCTTATAATAGTGGTCTTATACAATATTTGTCCTTTTGCATCTGACTAATTTCACTCAGCATAATGCCTTCCAGGTCCCTCCATGTTATGAAATGTTTCACAGATTCATCACTGTTCTTTATCGATGCATAGTACTCCATTGTATGAATATACCATAATTTATTTAACCATTCATCCGTTGATGGACACCTTGGTTGCTTCCAGCTTTTTGCTATTGTAAACAGTGCTGAAATAAACATGGGTGTGCATATATCTGTTCGTGTAAAGGCTCTTACTTCTCTAGGGTATAGTCCGAGGAGTGGGATTTCTGGGTTGTATGGTATTTCTATTTCTAACTGTTTAAGGAAACGCCAGATCTATTTCCAAAGTAGCTGTACCATTTTACATTCCCACCAGCAGTGTATAAGAGTTCCAATCTCTCCACAGCCTCTCCAACATTTATTCTTTTGTGTTTTTTGGATTAATGCCAGCCTTGTTGGAGTGAGATGGAATCTCATAGTAGTTTTAATTTGCATTTCTCTAATTAAAAAAAAAAAATTTTTTTTTTTTTTAATGGCTAATGATCGAGAGCATTTTCTCATGTATCTGTTAGCTGCCTGAATATCTTCTTTAGTGAAGTGTGTGTTCATATCCTTTGCCCACTTTTTGATTGGGTTGTTTGTCTTTTTGTGGTTGAGTTTTAACCAAATCATATAGATTTTAGAGATCAGGCACTGGTTGGAGATGTCATAGCTGAAAATTTTTTCCCAATCTGTTGGTGGTCTTTTTACTCTTTTGGTGAAGTCTTTAGATGAGCATAGGTGTTTGATTTTTAGGAGCTCCCAGTTATCTGGTTTCTCTTCGTCATTTTTGGTAATGTTTTGTATTCTGTATATGCCTCGTATTAGGGCTCCTAACGTTGTCCCTACTTTTTCTTCCATGATCTTTATCGTTTTAGTCTTTATGTTTAGGTCTTTGATCCACTTAGAGTTAGTTTTTGTGCATGGTGTGAGGTATGGGTCCTGTTTCATTTTTTTGCAAACGGATATCTAGTTATGCCAGCACCATTTGTTAAAAAGACTATCTTTTCCCCAATTAACTGACACTGGGCCTTTGTCAAATATCAGCTGCTCATATGTGGATGGATTTATATCTGGGTTCTCAATTCTGTTCCATTGGTCTCTGTGCTTGTTGTTGTACCAGTACCAGGCTTTTTTGACTACTGTGGCTGTATGATATGTTCTAAAATCAGGTAGAGTGAGGCATCCCACTTTCTTCTTCTTTTTCAGTAATGCTTTGCTTATCCGGGGCTTCTTTCCCTTCCATATGAAGTTGGTGATTTGTTTCTCCATCACATTAAAAAATGTCATTGGAATTTGGATCAGAAGTGCATTGTATGTATAGATGGCTTTTGATAGAACAGACATTTTTACTATGTTAAGTCTTCCTATCCATGAGAAAAAAAAAATGTTTTTCCACTTATGTAGGTCCTTTTTAGTTTCTTGCACTAGTACTTTGTAGTTTTCTTTGTATAAGTGTTTTACATCTTTGGTAACATTTATTCCTAAGTATTTTATCTTCTGGGGGCTACTGTGAATGGTATTGATTTGGTGATTTCCTCTTCGATGTTCTTTTTGTTGATGTAGAGGAATCCAAGTGATTTTTGTATGTTTATCTTATAACCTGAGACCCTGCCAAACTCTTCTATTAGTTTCAGTAGTTTTCTGGAGGATTCCTTAGGGTTTTCTGTGTAGAAGATCATGTCATCTGCAAATAGAGATAATTTTACTTCCTCCTTGCCAATCCAGATGTCCTTTATTTCTTTGTCTAGCCTAATTGCTCTGGCTAGGACCTCTAGCACAATGTTGAGTAAGAGCGGTGATAAAGGGCATCCTTGTCTGGTTCCCATTCTCAAGGGAAATGCTTTCAAGCTCTCTCCATTTAGGGTGATGATGGCTGTTGGCTTTGTATATAGATGCCCTTTATTATGTTGAGGAATTTTCCTTCAATTTCTATTTTGCTGAGAGTTTTTATCATGAATGGGTGTTGGACTTTGTCAAATGCCTTTTCTGCATCAATTGATAAGATCATGTGGTTTTTGTCTTTTGTTTTATTTATATGGTAGATTACATTAATGGTTTTTCTAATACTAAACCAGCCTTGCACACCTGGTATAAATCCCACTTGGTCGTGGTGGATTATTTTTTTGATATGTTGTTGCATCTATGTTCATGAGGGATACAGGTCTGTAATTTTCTTTTTTTGTGGTGTCTTTACTTGGTTTTGGTATCAGGGATATGGTGGCTTCATAGAATGAGTTAGGTAGTATTCCATCATTTTCTATGCTTTGAAATACCTTTAGTAGTAGTGGTGTTAACTCTTCTCTGAAAGTTTGGTAGAACTCTGCAGTGAAGCTGTCCGGGCCAGGGTTTTTTTTTGTTGGGAGTTTTTTGATTACCTTTTCAACCTCTTTTTTTGCTATGGGTCTATTTAGTTGTTCTACTTCTGAATGTGTTAGTTTAGGTAGGTAGTGTTTTTCTAGGAATTCATCCATTTCTTCTAGGTTTGCAAATTTGTTAGAGTACAATTTTTCGTAATAATCTGATATGATTCTTTTAATTTCAGTTGGGTCTGTTGCGATTTGGCCCATCTCGTTTCTTATTCGGGTTATTTGTTTCCTTTCCTGTATTTCTTTAGTCAGCCTGACCAATGGTTTATCAATTTTGTTAATTTTTTCAAAGAACCAGCTTTTGGCTTTGTTAATTCTTTCAATTGTTTTTCTGTTCTCTAATTCATTTAGTTCAGCTCTAATTTTTATTATTTGTTTTCTTCTGGTGCCTGATGGATTCTTTTGTTGCTCGCTTTCTATTTGTTCAAGTTGTAGGGGTAGTTCTCTGATTTTGGCTCTTTCTTCTTTATGTATGTGTGCATTTATCGATATAAATTGACCTCTGAGCACTGCTTTTGCTGTGTCCCAGAGGTTTTGATAGGAAGTGTTTTCATTCTTGTTGCATTCTATGAATTTCTTTATTCCCTCCTTAATGTCTTCTATAACCCAGTCTTTTTTGAGCAGGGTATTGTTCAGTTTCCAAGTATTTGATTTCTTTTCCCTAATTTTTCTGTTACTGATTTCCACTTTTATGGCCTTGTGGTCTGAGAAGATGCTTTGTAATATTTCGATGTTTTGGATTCTGCAGAGGTTTGTTTTATGACCTAATATGTCGTCTATTCTAGAGAATGTTCCATGTACGCTAGAAAAAAAAGTATACTTTGCAGCTGTTGGGCGGAGTGTTCTGTATAAGTCAATGAGGTCAAGTTGGTTGATTGTAGCAATTAGGTCTTTTTCCGTCTCTCTGTTGAGCTTCTTGCTGGAAGTGTTGTCTTTCTCCGAAAGTGGTGTGTTAAAATCTCCTACTATAATTGTGGAGGTGTCTATCTCACTTTTCAGTTCTGTTAAAGTTTGTTTTATGTGTCTTGCAGCCCTGTCACTGGGTGCATAAATATTTAATATGGTTATGTCTTCCTGGTCTGTTGTCCCTTTAATCATTATGTAGTGTCCTTCTTTATCCTTTGTGGTGGATTTAACTTTAAAGTCTATTTTGTCAGAAATTAATATTGCTACTCCTGCTCTTTTTTGCTCGTTGTTTGCTTGATATATTTTTTCCCATCCTTTGAGTTTTAGTTTGTTTGTGTCTGTAAGTCTAAGGTGTGCCTCTTGTAGGCAGCATATAGACGGATCATGTTTTTTTATGTAGTCTGAGACTCTCTGTCTCTTTATTGGTGCATTTAGTTCATTTACATTCAGCGTAATTATAGATAAGTATGTGGTTTTTTTTTTTTTGTGGTTAGTGCTGTCATTTTGATGCCTTTTTGTGTGTGTTGTTGACAATTTCATTTTCCACTTACTTTTTTGTGCTGAGACGTTTTTCATAGTAAATTGTGTGTTCCTCATTTTCATAGTAGTTGAATTTATCTTTGCTGAGTTGCTATGTTTTTCTTGGTTTTTGTTTTGAGTTATGGAGTTGTTATACCTCTTTGTCGTTACCTTAATATTTACCCCTATTTTTCTAAATAAAAACCTAACTTGTCCTATATCGCCTTGTTTCCCTCTCTATATGGAAGATCTATGCCCCCTGTATTTAGTCCCTTTTTTTGATTATTGTGATCTTTTACATATTGACTTCAATGCTTCCCTGTTTTGAGCTTTTGTTTCTTTTTAAAATGAATCAATTTGTTTTTGTCATTTCCCTATTTGAATTGATATCAGGATATTATGTTCTGTGACCTTGTGTTGTGCTGGTATCTGATATTACTGATTTTCTGACCAAACAATTTCCTTTAGTATTTCTTGTAGCTTTGGTTTGGTTTTTGCAAATTCTCTAAGCTTGTGTTTATTTGTAAATGTTTTAATTTCACCTTCATATTTGAGAGAGAGTTTTGCTGGACATATGATCCTTGGCTGGCAGTTTTTCTCCTTCAGTGCTCTATATATGTCATCCCATTGCCTTCTTGACTGCATGGTTTCTGCTGAGTAGTCTGAACTTATTGATTCTCCTTTGTAGGAGACCTTTCTTTTATCCCTGGCTGCATTTAAAATTTTCTCTTTATCTTCGGTTTTGGCAAGTTTGATGATAATATGTGTTGGGAATTTTCTTTTTGGATCAATCTGATATGGGGTTCGATAAGCATCTTGGATAGATACCCTTTTGTCTTTCACGATGTCAGGGAAGTTTTCTGCCAACAGATCTTCAACTATTCTCTCTGTATTTTCTGTTATCCCTCCCTGTTCTGGGACTCCAATAACATGCAAGTTATTCTTCTTGATAGAGTCCCACATGATTCTTAGGGTTTCTTCATTTTTTTTAATTCTTTTATCTGATTTTTTTCAGCTATATTGGTGTCAACTCCCTTGTACTCCAGGTCTCCCACTCTGCATTCCAATTGCTCGAGTCTGCTCCTCTGACTTCCTATTGAGTTGTCTAATTCTGTAATTTAACTGTTAATCTTTTGGATTTCTGAATGCTGTCTCTCTATGGATTCTTGCAGCTTATTAATTTTTCCACTTTGTTCTTGAATACTCTTTTTGATTTCTTCAACTGCTTTATCAGTGTGTTCCTTGGCTTTTTCTGTAGATTGCCTTATTTCATTTACGAGGTCATCCCTGATGTCTTGAAGCATTCTGCAAATTAGTTTTTTATATTCTTCATCTGGAAATTTCAGGATTGTATCTTCATTTGGGAAAGATTTTGATTCTTTAGTTAGGGGAGTTGTAGAAGCAATCATGGTCTGCTTCTTTATGTGGTTTGATATCAACTGCTGTCTCTGAGCCATCTATAAGATATTGTAGTGATTTATTTTATATTTGCTCACTGACTCTTATCTTGTTTTGTTTTCTTTCAATATACATAGATGGGCTATTAGATTGTGCTATCTTGATTGTTGTAGCCTTTGAATCACTTATGTCCTATTACCAGGTGGTTTGGGCTGTTACCAGATATATAAGCCTAAGAGTCCATTCACTATTCTTGAGTAGAATCTGATTTTGGGTTAGCAACTGTGTGGTGTAGACTGTCACCTATCCACCTAGAGAAGTAGTGGTGATAGTTGTGTGCACCAGATTCTAGTAGTAGCAGGGGGTCACACTCCGAGGGGGCAGGATGCTGACAGGCTTCCCCCAAGTGCCAATGAGGTAGGTGTGTCTCTATTCCTAAAGCACTTTGGTGGGTGGGCTCTGCAGCTGTTCCTTAGGCCCCCAATGCAAGTACCTCTACAGATTGGTAGGTGTCACCATCCTTAGTCCCCGAAGGTAGGAGTCTAGGTGGTCTGGGGGGAGCTTCAGCCCTCAGTTCCCCACTGTGGGTCAGTGAGGGCTCTGTTGAATATGCAGAGATATCAGACCTGGGAAACTTGTCTTTCCAGTAATCCACTAAAACAATTACAGTCAGATCCCTATCAGAATTGCCTTTGCATTATAATAGCCACCTTGTTCCCTGTAGGGATGAAAGCCCAAGAGTGTGGATCTCATATGCTTGGCTGGAGCTGGTTCTGTATTTTTAGTTTAATTAGGGAAGGGTTTTTGGCCCCTGGGTTTTTTTGTAGCTGCTTCTCTCAGGCCAGGAGAATGGGTTAGGAAAATACCAAAAAAGAAAGAAAAACCACAGAGCACTTCACCCTCTGGCTCAGGAAATTCCAATGTTAATGAAGCCGCCTGGGAAGGGGAGGGGAGGGATCAGATAAATAGGAGAGAGTAGCACCCTGGAATATAGACAAAATTACTTATTGTGTTTGGTGATGACTGTTTTATCTGAGATTCCTGAGGGGTGTGTAGCCTGTGTGCGTTGGCTGGGTAGAGATTGCCCCCGATGGTCAGGCCCACGTCCTGTGCTTGTGCTGTCTCAGAAGCCGTGGTCAGTTCCTGCGCTCCCAGTCCAAAGTGCAGCGCCAAGGTTCCCCATCTGGGATGCCGCACTCCAGGCTCCAAAATCAGTTGCTGCCTTCTGGTGACTTCTCCTCCTGCGCTGCCTGTGTGCACTGGCTGGGCTTCCCCCAAGGTCACTTCTGGGGGCTAGGGCTGCGTCCCGTGTTTGCGCCATCTCAGGATGCCGTGCTCAGCTCCCCTGCACCCAGTCCAAAGCCCGGCGCCAGGGTTTTCTGACTGGACCACTGGCTCCAGGCTCCGAAAGCAGTCGTTGCTTCCCTGTGGTTGTTCGTTCTCAGTGTCTGTCACTCAGGTCAACTCTTTAGATCTGTGTTTGATGGTCAGGGTTTGTAGATTGTCATGTATGTGATCGAGTCACTTGTTTTTCCGAGTCTTTGTTGCAAGAGGGATCCGAGGTAGCTTCTACCTAGTCAGCAATCTTGGCCCCCTTCTCCAATTTAACTTTTTACAGGTGTACAGCAACTGCAATAATTGGCTGTGCAGCCTACCCTTAATCAATACAATTTTCCCTTCACCGTTAACCTGCGCTTTCCCTCTCCCTCCCACCCCTGGTAACCAATAATAAACTTTGGTGTGCACACATTTGCTTTTTCTTGTCTTTTTATATAAGTGAGGTAATACAATATTTGTCCTTTTGTGATTGACTAATTTCACTCAGCATAGCAACTTCAAGTGCCATCCATGGTTCAATTGGTTTCTATTCATCTGGGACAACAAAGGAAGAAGGAGAGTCAGGAATTGGAGGAGGATATGAAATGTGTGGCTAACTGCCTCCATGAACAACTGCCTCCTTTGCCATGAGACCTGAAGAACTGGGTGGTGCCTGGCTACCATTACTGAACATTTTGATCAAAGGTTCTATAGCAGCATCCTGATCAAAAGGAGGAAAGTGCAGACCAGAATTTCAAATTCTTACGAACTCCAGACATTCTGGAGCCATGGAAGCTGAACGAACCCCTGAAATTATTGCCCTGAGATAATCTTTAAACCTTAAACCAAAAATATTCCTTGAAGTCTTGAATCCAAACAATAGTTTAGCTTAACCAGTAAAAAATGTCTGCCTTGAGCGTTCTGATTTTTTAAGGACTGTCTATATGGGGGGGGGGAACCTATCTATAGGGGATCACGTTGATAGCAGGAACTGGAAAGATTAGATAGGAATCTTAGGGGGCAGTAAGTTGGTGTTAATGGGGAAGGAACAACTCAGAAAAGGAAGGTGAGAATGGTCACACAACTTGAAGAATATAATCAATGTCACCGAACTGTACCTGTAGACACTGTGGGATTGGTGTATGTTTTGCTGTCTATATTGTCAACAACAATAAAATAAAAACGATTCTCCCTTAGGTGGTGGATCTCACCTCTCTATTCTTTTCCCCATTCCATTCCTTCTCTATTTTCTTTGTTGTCTCTTCCTCTTCTTATCATCCATATATGGACATTTTCTAAGGCTCTGTCTTCCGCCCATTGTTGTTTTATTTCTAATTCTCTTCCACTGTTACTTGACCGCTTCAACTGAGCCTCTATGTGTGCCCCAGGTCTCTGTCTCACATCCTCCTTCTCACAGTCCCGCTATCATTTTAAAGCCAGGAGGTCTCACCACCAAAACATGGCCTCCCTTCACGATGAGTTCTGCATTCATAGCAGATGAGTCCCTTCTGAATAGTTCCATATGCCTTTCTGAGCACTCACACATTGTTTCCCTGCGGCTGGTGGCGGAAACGGATATCAAACTGGCTGCTTTTCCATTTTTGAGATTCATTCTTTCCTCATTAAAAAAAAAAAAAAAAAAGTCTCCAGCTCCAGAACGCTGATGCTCTTTCCCAATGGCACATCAAAGGCTGCTGGCAGTGGCTCTGAAAGATTTTATGATATGGCAGCATTTGGAGGTCTGAAGGCTCTTCAGATAGTCGGTGTTCCCCGCTCTGTTCTCACTTGTCTTGAGTGCAATTTCCTGCTTAAACTGTTTGTTCTGTCCTTTCCAATGTGAAAACCATTCTCTTTGCTTGAGAAAACAGGAAAAACAGAAACTGGGTAGCTTTTGCATCTTTTAACACTGCCATCTTTCTCAACGAGGGCCATTCTTCTCTCACTGTCTTTTCCTTATTTTTCTCTTTTTCTTAATGAAACTTTGAAAGCCTATCTGGTTCTTTTTGGCAAGTTAAATAGAATTTCATCTTATTCCAGCCTCTTCTACTATTATTATTATTTTTTTCCCAGCTATTAAACCTCTCACTCATCTCTGGTATATACCTTTTAAAAATCTGAGCTCACTGTGTAAATACAAATAAATTGCCTGTTTAGTATTTAAAAAGAAAAAAAGAAAAAACAGCATAGGGAAATTTATATATTAAAAAAGCATGGAAAGAGTTGAAACCCCTCCCTCCCCCTTTTTAACGAGAACTTTGAAACTGGGCCTTTGATTTCAGTTAATATTCTGTAATCACCATTTCCTTTCATTCTGTTCCTATACCGTAAAGACGATTTTACAACCTAATTGGGAATCTCCTCAGGAAAATGCATTACAAAGTTGTGGATCATTTCCACAAAGCTGCTGACAGTTATTTAAAAAAAAAAAACAACAACAACAAAAAAACTTTGAGGGATTGACTGAACTACAACTTTTTCAGAAAACTTTTGCTGAATTTCCTCAATAACCATGAAGTAGGGGAAACTCATCTGGAAAATAAGTCTGACAGAAAAGCGTTAAAAACCACGGGAGTTTTCAATCATTATTTTTTCTTTTAATTTGCTTGCAAATCATCGCAGGCCAATTGTGAACGGTATCCTCTGGGTTCAATGGAAAATCGAGAGCACCAGAGCTTGGGATGAAAATGGAAATAGATGCTAGCTCTCTAATGAGCTGCTGGTCACATGACAGAGATAATCTGCAATTTGCAGATTGCTGCTCTTTGGTGTGAAAGGCTTTGAGGAGTAATTTCTCTCTGGGCTATAGCTTAGAATCCCTAATGTAGACATGACAATTATACTTACCTTTTATTTTCCCCTTAAGTACAACTTTGAAAAGGAAACCCAGCTAACGATGAAATGGCATCAAAAATAAATGACAATTCCATGTGATCAAAGACAATGAAGCAAAACCCCAAACAACTACATTTGATACCAAGCCACAGCAGTGGGCGGGACACGTCTGCAGGCTGCAGAGGTAGCCGTGAATGGGCTGCTGGGCTTCTATTCCTGTCACTCCAGGTTGACTAGGGTCTGCATACATGTGCTGAAGTAGCTGTTTCTGAATTAGTCTGAGAGCCAGGCATTGATAGTAAACCCGCTGCAGTGGAGTAGATTTCGACTCATAGTGACTCTGTGAGACAGAGTAGAACTGCCCTTAAGGTTTCCAAGGCTGTACTCCTTATGGAAGCAGGCTGCCACATCTTTCTCCCACAGAGCAGTAGGGGTGCACTTAACCACTGTGCCACCAGGGCAGTAATAGTACCCATGGGAAATTCACTGAGACATCTTGGCTTAGGAGTTGCATTCAAAGACAGCAGTCAGACTTTACACAATCAAATTCAAAGCATTGTTACTTTCATAAATAAAACCAAGCTTATCATAATAATTTCTCTCTGCTGAACGGTTTTTATTTGTCTATTTAAGGTTACGTATGTATTCCTTTTTAATAGCCAACATTTCAAGAGTTCTAAGATGTCCTAAGCCAGGTAAAAAGAATCTTGAAGATACCTCTCACCCAACAATTCCACTTGTTACCCATTTGCACAGGAGCACTGTACAAGAATATGCTGAGCAACTTTTGTGTGTGTGTGTAACAACAACAACAAAGGTGACATCTGAAACGTCTATCAACAGGAAAAGAGACAGACCATTCAACAAATACCAACAAGGGCCCGCTGAGCATCCATTGTTTTCCAGGCACTGTGAGGGTTCTTGGGTCACATTAGTGAAAACAGATAAAAGCCCTCACTGGAGCCTGCATCCTCTGGGGAAGAGAGACAATAAAAGCAAACCAGTGAATAGATAGATAATGTAACATTTTAGAAGGTGATGAGAACTATGGCAAAAAGAAAAAAAAAATCAGTATAAGGGGATAAGAGCAGGGTGGGATATTTTAAATGAGATGCTCAGGATAGTTCTCACGGAGATGGTATTTAAGAGAAGAATTTTAGGAATTGAGTCAGTACTAACTGTTGCTGGTGTTAGCTGCGAAGGAGTTGACCCTGACTCATGGTGACCCCATGCACAATGGAAAGAAACACTGCCCCAGTTCTGCGCCAACCCCATGATCAGTGGGGGATCAAACCATTGTGATCCATTGGGTTTTCACTGGCTGATTTTTGAAAGTATACTTCCAGGCCTTTCTTCCTAGTTCATCTTAGTCTGGGAGGTCCTCTGAAACTTGTTTAGTGTCATAGCCACATGCAAACCACTGCTGACAGATGGGTGGTGGCTACCCATGAGGTACACTGGCTGGGAATCAAACTCCGGTCTCCAGCATGGAAGGTGGGAATTCTACTGTGGAACCACCAATGTCCCCTACTAATTCACTAGTGTGAAATGAATCAAAAGAGACAAATCTCAAAAAAACAAAGTTGAATTTTAAAATATTTGCAATAGTTTATGCACTAAAATCAAACCAAATCCACTGTCATCGAGTGGGTTCCGATTCATAGCGATCCCACAGGACAGAGTAGAACCGTCTCATAGGGTTTCCAAGGCTGTAATCTTTAGGATGCAGACTGTCACGTCTTTATCCTTCAGGGTGTCTGATGGGTTTGAACAGCTTACCTTTTGGTTAGCAGCCAAGTGCTTTAACCACTGTGCCACCAGAGCTCCTAGTTTATGCACAGTATAATGTAATTTCTATAAAGTTTAGAAAACCTACTAAAATATATAGATACATAGACACGTATTGAGAGTATAAAATAATGCACGCAAATGATAAACACCAAATTCAGGGAAAGGAAAGAAGAACAGGATCAGAGAAAAAGGGGCGGGCTTCAAATCTGCCATTAAGGTTTATTATAATAATGGCTAAAAATTAACGTATTTGTAACACTCTGGATAAGGCACTCTTAGTCCTTTACATATCCCTTTAATCCTCACCACAACTCTGTGAGGTGGGCACTATTATTACTCCTATTTTACAGGCGACCAATTAGAGACATAGAAGGAGTAATTACCCTGATGGTTGTCTGAAGCAGTGTAAAAATTCAGACATCCATAAAGCTGGGTAGTGGGTGTTCATTACATTATTTTTTATACATAAGTACATACTTACAGAACTTTTGATAATGAAAAAAGCTACAGGAAAACTTGAAGTTACAAATAAAGATATCTTTGGAGTAAATGGAAAAAAAAGTCATAAACATATAGCTGTGAGTTTCCATTTTATTTATTATCAACATATATGTGTATGTACATCATTTGAAGGAGCACCTTCTAACTGAATCACTATATTAGTAGGCATGGCTTCTCTGAGTGGAACACCCTGAAAAGTTGTAGATTTTGAAGCTTTAAGAATCAGCTGAAAGAATGCCAGGGAATCTTCTTTATTCAGTTTTTCACTTATCGACGAAGCAGTTACTACCCTAGAAACTTAGAGTCTTATGAATGCTTAATATGGGGTATATCAAGCGCAGATGTTTGTGGCTTTCAAGCTATAGGTAAAAATTCATGCACATAGGAATTTCCTAGTTCACCGCTGCTGCTATATTAACCCAAATATTCTTTCTGAGTCATAGCTCCCAGGCTGGCTGCAGAGGTGGCCTGGCTTCCTGCAGCACTGCAGAAAAATTAGTCTCGATGATAATGAGACGCAAGAAAAACTCTGGCAGATGTTTGTATTTCACAAAATAATAATAAATATGATTACTATTGGCAGGACTTAATTCCAGTCAAATATTCATCTTCCTTTATTGAACACATTTTCAGTGTGTGCAGCTAGTCTGGATCAGGTGAGGTGCTACAGAGAAAGCACAAATGGATGAGGGACTCAGCCTTCATGGTGCTCGTAGAAGGATAAGAACATCAATAAACCACATAAACGTAGAAACAGACAGGGGTGCAGACAGCAATCAAGGAGGAGGAAGAAAAAAGAAAATAAAAAAGAGGAGGAGGAGTGGGATCAAACGCCCAAAGCCCAGAAGCACCAAGTGAGTAGGGGGGAAATCAAGCAGCTGTTTGGCTGCAGCTGAGAAGGGAAACTGCCTGCATCCACAGAGCCTGACTGTGGGGGCTGAGAACCCAGACCACTGAGACCTAATTATTTCTTCCAGAAAGGCCCTGCCCTGGAAGATAAGCTTGTAAAACCATGAATAACTTCACTGTTTTCTTCAAGAAATTCCTGCGAGTAATTTATCCAGACAAACAGGTCATCTGAGCAATCACCTCTCTTAACAGAACAGACGGCTCACCTGGGCAGCGGCTCACAGCGGTTGCTTCATCAGGACGCCCTCAGTCTCACTGTGTCCATCAACCCCAAACCGTGACACCGTGGACATTGCCAATTCCCTGCCTTATAAGGGCAGCTTAACCACTTAAGGCCAGATCCCCAAACCCTGTAAGTATCCTCCTTTGATCTATCCCTTCAGTGATGCTCAAGGAGATGTGTTTCTGACACCAGTAAATGGTCTCTGCTCTGCCTGATGAACTGAGCTTCTAGTGGTCACTCAGAAGGGTGGACACAGGGTATATGGACAGCAAGGTGGAAGCTGCAGTAACAAGACATTTAAAGCCATTGAAAGGTTTCTAATTTCTATGTTGCTATGATGTCAAAACAATTAAAAATTTAAGAAAATTGTTCTGTGTATGTATTTTTGTACATCTCCCCTTCTTTGTATTTCTTTAATTCCTGCTTTGTTCCTGACCTATATTCTGAATGATTCCAATTATAAATATCTGGAGGGCAGGTGTTTTCCCTCAGATTATGGGTTTGTCTTGTAGATTCATGCATATGAATGACCTCTGAGGGGGCAAGGCCTATAGAAAGTGGAATGGGATCTTCTGTGTGCCTTCCTCCTGCTGCTCTCAAAGGCCCATTCTGGGTGAAAAGCAGAGGAAAAGGGGAAACAATGGAGATGTGATTCTGTGTTTCCTTTAACCTATTTTTCCATAGAATACAGTGGTTGGGTTAAAAGGTCCCTCAGTGGCACAAATGGTTTGCAACTGAACCCATCCAACAGCATTGTGCAAGAAAGGCCTGGCGATCTGCTTCCATGAAGATTACAGCCAAGGTGCCCTATGGTTGGCCTCCTCTGTAACACATGGGGTAGCCATGAGCTGGAATCAGCCAGATGCAATGGATAATGGCAGCTGGGTTACTCATATCAGCGTGTCAATGTCTACTTAACATCATGGGAAGGAAGAAAACCTCTGGGATTTCAATAAATCCACTCAAAAGGAGATTCAGATTAAGTACCTATCAGTTGAAGCCTGGTTAAGTGAGGTTTAGTAGATCAGCGGGGGCACAATTATCTGGGTTAATGTGGTTGCTTTAGGGCAAAATACATTCTGAGTTCCAAACAATTTAAGTATACATAAGGTTATGGAGATGCCCTGGTTGCAAAGTGGGTGAAGAGCTACAGCTGCTAACCAAAAAGTCAGCAGTTCGAATCCACCAGCCACTCCTTGGAAACCTATGTGATAGTTCTCCTCTGTCCTGCAGGGTCGATATTGAGTTGGAATCAACTCGACGGCAATTTTTTTTTTTTTTTTTTTAATTTTATGGAAGAGTTGCTGTTTATAAGTTGGAAATTTCCTATATTTATAGTTATACCTACACTTTATCAGAGAATATGTTCCTTAAATTAGACTTCCTTGAGACATATTTAAGCACTACTAAGTCTAAGTCTGGGAAAATAAATAATATCTGAAACCATTATTAAATAAATACAAGTCAATGGACTTTAGTAATTGATACAATTCTAAAGGCAGTTTAAAGATGAGATGGAGATGGGGTTGGGGCTAAAGGGGGATGGAAGGGAGGCAGACAGAACAGAGTTTATCTTTTTAAAGTTGTTAATAGTGTTCTGTAGCTGAATTTTTGTATTTGAAATTTATTTCAGTGATTTCCCTTGCTACTTCAGTGCTATGAATTTTATTTCTTTCATTCATCTTGGTGTGGGCATAATTGCATTCATTGCCAAAAGGCGTATTTCAAATTCTAAAAAAACAAAACAAAACAAAAAAACCCAACAAACAATAATTTTGTAAGCACCACCACTTAGATTCAGCACTGCTTTTATAGAGTTCAGAGATTTTAAAGTTTGTATGCTGGTATGAGATACATTTGAAAGAGATGAGATAAATGAAATAAAACCAAAATCCAATTTAAAGGACAAATAGTAACTGACATGATGTGGGAAGGAAAGCATACAGCTTCAGCTATGTTGTTAATTGCACCTTTCCCTCACATGGCTGTATCCTTTAATTAAACCCCTAATCGTGATATCTGTGTCCATAAGTTGCCTATATGCACGTATTTACAAATCATTCCAATTATCTAAGTGAATACATTCCAAAAGTGGAATTACTACTGGGTTAAGTATTATTGCATGTACCGTTAAAGGTTGTTGCTGTTGTGTTGTTGAGTTGATTCCAACTCATAGCGACCACATGTGACAGAATAGAAACAGCCTATAGGGTTTTCTAGGCTCTAATCTACACGGGAGCACGGCAGCAGATTACTAGGTCTTTTTTCCTACAGAGCTGCTGGGTGGGTTTGGACCAATGAGCTTTCGCTTAGCACCTGAGCACTTAACCACTGCGCCACCAGGCTCCTTAACGTTATGGTAGTTCCTGCTAAAACAGTGTGCAGGATTTCTCTCAGTCTCACACCCCCACCTCCCCACAGTGTTAGAGTCTGGCTGATATGTCGCCAACATTTCCCTCCACCCTCCTTAGTTGTATACATATTCATCTCTTCTTCCTTCCTGAGATGAAGCTTGGTACCACTCCACTCTGAGAGAAAGGAGGGCAGTTTTTGCATTTCACCTTAATCAGATCAAATTAGGGCAGGTGGCAACCCTGCGGGCAACATAATTATGAAAAATGCCTGTGCTCAATACAAGCTGTCCTTCAGTTTCCCAATCAAATAGAACTCCTCCGCCCAACCTTTCTACTTTTAGCTGGTGACTCATGCAGCAGTCACCCGCACTCTGGATAGAATGGTGTTGCAAAACCAGAGATCAGATATCCTCTAAAAAGCACGAAGTCTATTTTATAAGATTAGGAAATTTAATATAATAATAACAACACTTCCACTGAAATCCTGACATGCCTAAAGAGAAAACAACAAACCCTATGGCTGGTCTAGTAGCAGAAGAAACTCCTTAAACATGTCTGCCTCACACCTTGCCACCCAAAAGGAAAAGGAAAGAAGGTTAAGGGTTCCCCGGTTTTACCCTAAGAGAGTAGCTGTCCTTTCCAATAGAAAATATGCAACAAATATCTGTTTAAGTAGATCTCAGATAAGCTGAAGGTGGATGCACAATTCTCTTCTGCATCGGGGGATACCACCCCCAGCTTCATTTAGAATATTGCTGCTCAGGAGACATCCCAAGCACCGCAATAACAAATGTTATATCAAAAATGCGCTCGGCAGCAATTGCAGTATGAGTCTCCGTGCAGCAATTTTTCAGGATGTCAGAATTATACTATCATGCCGTGGAAACAAATTAGACAGCACAAGCCTGGCTGCCGGGATTGCTTTATTAGCAATGCAGGGTTATTTCATCAAGAATGCATTTCTGCAGATCTGTTGATGAGTGTCAACCAGGGCTTCTCCATGTATATGAAGCCCAATTTGTTATTTGGAGATGAATCAAACAGGACATGTAGGAAGCCAGTTCCCTTTCCTTCTAATATTAAAAAAAAAAAAAGAAAATTATAAAGTCTGATTATTTAATCTTTCCAGTTTATCCATAGTCTGTACTCATTTCTAGGCTGGCATTTGAGAAGAAGTTTCGAAGTGTGAGTTACCACTAATATTCTCTTTCTGAAGCACACAGCCACAATGAGATGCCCAGTGACACCTCAGACAAAGGCAATGTCCATGACACATGTGGTATAAGAAGGCTAGTTGATGTGTTAGATTCATACATGTGAAACAGGGTAGCCATGTGTTTGTGAAGAATGGCACTGTATAGGCTGTGTAGTTCATCACAGCTCTTTGTGATTGATGCTTGGGTCTTGCTTTAAAAATGATTACAAATTATGTCAGAATAACTTCAAAGGAAGAATAATGAGTATTAGCAGACGAGCTCTGAGGAAACAGGAGTCCTCTTTCCCCGAGAGGGGTCTGTACCCAGGAATTAAAACCCAAAGTTATACTCTGAAGCCAAAATAGAGTTTGCTACACTCGCCTCTCAAGCTTTTTGAATTTATCAATGAAGTTTGAGAATTTATCCATTCACTTCATTCAACCATGATTCATTAAAAAAGGCGAGTTTTAAAAATATATATTTTATTGTATTTTTGGTGAAAATATACGAAGCAGAAACAGGCCCCTGTTGAACAATTTCTACACGTAATGTCCAGTGACGTTGGTTACATTCTTTACATTGTGGCAACACTCCCGTTAACTTACACTCACTGACCCCCCAAACCTCTCACGTATGCTTTAGGGTAACTGTTGTCTATTTGGTCTCATATAGATAATTTTTGAAAAGAGCGCAGTACTCCAGGGGACTTTTTTTTTTTTTCAGAGAGGGGAACTAAGCACTTATTTGGTTCAAAGGTGACTTCAGCGGATTGTTTCCCTTCAAGGTTTAAAGGGTATCTCAGGGCCATAGTCTTGGGGATTCCTCCAGCCTCAAGGGGTTCAATGAAGTTTCTTTAAGAATTTGAAGTTATATTCCACATTTTTCTCCCTTTCTACCAGGATTAAAAGGTTAAAGTTTCTAAAACCATTCCCAAAGCCAACTCTTCAGGAAAGATTAGACTGGATTATAAAACATAAAATAATACCTGTGAAGAGTGTGCTTCTTAGTACAAGCAGATACACGAGATTAAATGGGCAGCTCCTGTCTGGAGGCGAGATGAGAAGGCAGAAAGGGCCAGGAGCTGGTTGAATGGACAAAGGAAACCACGCGTGGAAAGGGGGAATATGCTGTCACATTATAGGGATTGCAGCTAGGGTCACCTAACAATATGTAAATTTTTGTGTGAGAAATGAACTTAAGCTGTAAAGTTTCACCTACAGCGCGCGCGCACACACACACACACACAAAAGGTTAAAGTTTCCGAAGTCAAGGATGATAACCTGGAGTGAAAGCTTTCTGTCATGGATTGAATTGTGTCCCCCCAAAATTTGTGTCAGCTTGCTTAGGCCATGATTTCCCATAGAGTGTGGTTGTCCTCCATTTTGTGATTGATGTAATTTTCCTATGTGTTATAAATCCTAATCTCTGCCTGCGGTTAATGAGGCAAGATTAGATTATGTTAAAGAGGATTAGAGTGAGATGTAACAACCTTATTCAGGTCATATCTCCGATCCAATGTAAAGGGAGTTACCCTGGGGTGTGGCCTGCATCACCTTTTATCTCTCAAGATATAAAAAGAAAAGGAAGCCAGCAGACAGCTGGCGACCTCATACCACCAAGAAAGCAGTGCTAGAAGCACAGCGCGTCCTCTGGACCCAGGGTTCCTGCTCAGAGAAGCTCCTGGCCCAGGGGAAGGTTGATAATGAGGATCTTCTTCCCCAGCAGACGGAGAAAGCCTTCCCCTGGAGCTGATGCTCTAACCTGGAGTTCTAGCCTTCTATACTGTAGAGAATAAACTTCTGTTTGTTAAAGCCATCCACTTGTGGTATTTCTGTTATAGCGGCACTAGATAACTAAGATACTTCCTCTGAGTTGGCAGTCTAAAAAGCTATAAAGTTGTAGCTCCAACCAGCTATGAGTTTTGAGTTCCCTGCATGGATATATGTGTAATGCAACATCTCGAGACATAAAGGGATGGTGAAATTTCAAGAAGTTGGAAAGACATTTCGGCACTTCCCTAGCAAACCTGAAACCAGGCTAAGTATGTGGTTGTATCTTGCCCACCCTTTTTTCAAAGCTGGCCCTGACTATACATCTGAGGTCTTAACACAGCAGAAGTCACCCAAGCCAGGCAATAGATTCCACACATGCCTGACAGCCAGAGACCCTCTGTTTGGCTCTAGCATCCTCTCCATTTATCGAATTTTAAAAACCACTCATTTTCTGTAAGGGCAGATTTTGTAAGGAGGGAGCCTTTTAATTGTCTACCCAACAAACACTTACATGCCGCATTTGTAGTCTTGATTTTTGTCACAGTATTGCCATAACAAAATAGAGGTTGTTGGGACTTGAGGAAAACTTGGCTTCGGTTTACTTCTCTTTACTGAACGTTCTTGCCTGTCTTTGCTCCAGCTATTTTGATGACTTGCTTGCGTGTAAAAACCTAATTATCCAAGCCCTCGTGGTCCAAATGGCTAATTCCATGCTAACACCATTTCTAAAGAAGATTTTGTTTAAAAAAAAAAAAAAATCCAAGGGCTAAAATCTATCCTCATTTTTCTTTTTCATACTACCATTACCATTGAGACTTCATCTCACAATCTTTGTTTTATATATATATATATTTATTGTACTTTCGATGAAGGTTTATAGAACAAACTAATTTCTCATCAAACAATTAGTATACACATTGTTCTATGACATTGGTTAACAACCCCATGACATGTCAACACTCTCCCTTCTCAACCCTGGGTTCCCTCCTGTTCCTCCTGCCTTCCAGTCCCTATTCCAGGGCTAGTATGCCTCTTTAGTCTTGTTTTGTTCTGTGGGCCTGTTCAATCTTCGGCTGAAGGGTGAACCTCAGGAGTAATCTCATTACTGAGCTGAAAGGGTGTCTGGGGGCCATACTCTCAGGGTTTCTCCAGTCTCTGTCAGGCCAGCAATGTCTCACAATCTTTGGACATGTCATCAGGAGGGATTAGTCCCTGAAAAAGGACATCATGCTAGGTAAAGTGGAGAGCAGTGAAAAAGACGAAGATCCTCAACAAGATGGATCGACACAGTGGCGGCAACAATGGGCTCAAACATGACAACAACTGTGAGGATGGTGCAGGACCTGGCAGTGTATGGTTCTGCTGTAGGTGGGGTTGCTATGAGTTGGAACGTACTTGACGGCACCTGAAAACAACAACATTACCACTGGGGAATGGAGAATTCTATTGTGTGTATCTTGGCACAGAACATCCTTGTATCCTTTCTTTTGCATGTTACCAGTATTTGCTGAATATAAGATTTTAGAGAAAAGAAGGCATCTTTCTGATTATTTTTTATAACAGAGAAATATAACTCCCCTTACATCCAAGTTCCTCTTGTGGTTGCTGTGTGCCATCGAGTCAATTCCGACTCGTAGGGACCCTCTAAGACAGAGAACTGCTCCATAGGGTTTCCAAGGCTGAAATTTTTACAGGAGCAGATTGCCAGGTCTTTTCTCCCACGGAGCTGTGGGTGGGTTTGAACTGCTGACCTTGAGATTAACAGCCAAGTGCTTAACTACTGCACCACCAGGGCTCCTTATGTTCCTCTTAATAGCTGCTAACACAAAACGCCCCTGAAGGACGCCTGTGGTTTGCCTTTCTGTAATCGCAGGAGTTATTCTCACAATGCCTGCTGTCCCTCTGGGCCGTGATGCCTTGGCCTCAAAAGTCCAGAGCAGCTCTGACCAATGATGAATAAATGTTCTCATCCTGGTCTGCATGGCATGAACGTTAGCCAGGTACGTGTAACGAGGTTGTGCTCTCCTCTCCGAGGCTGTGATTTAAATTTACAGCTGAGGCCAATGGCTTAATTTTCACAGCCTCGTTCACTACCCTTACCACTATTCCAAGGCCTTAAAATAGCTGTTATCAGAACTCACTAATCCAAATCAGTTTATAAAAACACTCTCAGATTAACAAATCAATGATACTTACACACCACAAAATTGGATCCCACTTAAAGGCTTTATTCTGACTAGATTTATAGCTGGCATAAATCCCGTTCTCCTGGACTTTACATGAAGACCAACAAGAGGTATCTGCACTGTGTGTTTGCAGCAGCGGAGGCCAAAGGGGGGGCAGTTCCTTAGCATTCATGTCCATCTAGCAGCCTGAATTGAAAAGCTATCAAGAAGAAGCAATGAGAATATAATAGATCCATTCCTAAATATCCACTAAAATACAGTTTAGGAAACTTTAAAAGGGACATTCATTGTAAGAATGCTAATAATTTACTTAGGAGCCCCTGGGTGGTGCAGAGAGTTAACACACTTGCTGCTAACCCAAAGGCTGGTGCTTTAAGTCCGCCCATTGGTGCCTTGAAAGAAAGGTATGGAGATTTACTTCAGAAAAAATCAGCCATTGAAAACCCTATGGAAACCAGTTCTACCGTGACACACATAGGGTCACCACCGTGAGTCGGAATAGGCTCGACTCGATGGCAACCTGTTGGTTAATAATTTGCTTAAAAATTAAAGTGTCGTTATGTGTCTGCATAAGAAAGACCATTTCAGAAACATATAATCAGATTAAAAAAAAATTTGAATAAAACAAAGATTGCTTCCAATAAAAACTACTCTATCGAGTACTTCAATGCTAACCTGAGATTACGAATAAGAATACAAGTTTAAAAGAGGTTTCATCATTTTATGGTAAAAGAATGCTATCCAAAGATCAGCTTCCTTCCTGCTGGCTTTTAACGGTGTTTAGAACACGTGAAACCCACTATATGCGATGTGTTCTGAGTGTCAGATTCTAGCAGCTACACCCTCAACCTCCCTTCAGGTCAGTCCTGGTGAGGATTACACCTGATGCTTCTAGATGTAAATGCTATTGTAGCCTAAACTTGACGTTTCTGATTCATAATTCAAAGAAAAATGTTAGCTCTTGGGACTGACATAAAAAGAAAGCACTAATAAGATCATATCAATAAAAAGTTAACAATTACTAGGATTGAAAACTTATTTATTTTTAATAGCTACCAATAAAAAAAAATAGTAAGTATATATTTAGTTCTTTTAACCCATTCTATGACTCAGTCAATAAAAGCATATGAGGCAATTTAGGGGTACTTGCAACAAAAAAGGTTTCTTCATGTGGTTGTTGTTGTTTAAACAAAGGGAAGGGGAACGAAGGGAAAATGTCCTTATTAGCTGCCGCTGACTTGGCTCTGACTCCTGGCAAGCCAGTGCACAGCAGAATGAATCACTGCCTGGTCCTGCGCCATCCCCACGATCAGCTGTAACTCAGACTGTTGTAACCCACATGGTTGTCCCTGGCTGACATTTTTGAAGTAGACCATCTGGCCTTTCTTCCTAGTCCCTGTAAATCTGGAAGCGCTACAGAAACATTTTCAGCGTTATAGCAACACAAAGCTTCCACTGACAGACAGGTCGTGGCTGCTTATGAGATACATCATTGGGGAACTGAACCCGGGTCTACCTCATAAAAGGGGAAAACTCTACCACTGAACTACCACTGCCTTCAGGAAGAAAGAACAGTGGAATAAAAATAAGAGGGAGTGGGGAGGTGGGTCTGGAACAGGAGGTGAATACCCTAAAGCTCTATGGTACTTTAGGGCCACGACTCGCTTCAGTGACGGCCCCAGATTTGGTTCCAAGCTTGCGAGTGTTCAGAACAAAGAGAAGAGCCTCCACAAAGCCCATAAAATAAACCAAACCAGTTCTTGGAAGAAACAAACACAGAACTTTCTTTTTACACAGGCCCAGGATTACAAGATTTGAAAAAAAAAAAAAAAAACCAAAAACCCTGTTGCCATCGACTCGATTCTAACTCAAACAAGATAGCCAGTTAAATCAGAATTTTCAGAGAAACAATGACTAATTTTTTAGTTTTCACTGGCTGATGCTTTTCAAAAGTAGGCAGCCGGGTCCTTCTTCCTAGTCTGTCTTAGTCTGTAGGCTCAGCTGTCCTTCATGGGCAACCCTGCTGGTATCTGAATACTGGTGGCATAGCTTCCAGCATCACAGCAACACACAAGCCCCCACAGAACAACAAACTGACAGACACGTGAGTAAACAAGTCTGTCTGGGAAGAAGTACGACCAGGATGCTCCTTAGAAGCAAGGATGGCAAGACTGCATCTTACATACTTTGGACATGTTGTCAGGAGGGATCAGTCCCTGGAGAAGGACATCATGCTTGGTAAAGTAGGGGGTCAGCAGAAAAGAGGAAGACCTTCAACCAGACAGACTGACACAGTGGCTGCAACAATGGGCTCAAGCATAACAACGATTGTGAGCATGGCGCAGGACGGGGCAGTGTTTCATTCTGTGGTACACAGGGTCACTAGGAGTCAGAACTGACTCGATGGCACCTAAGAACAACAACAATTTTTTAGTATAAGTTTGTCCCATGCAATATTTTTTAAAAAAGATTTTTAGGTGAAAGTTTATAAAGCAAATTAGTTTCCCACTTGATATTTGCCTCATGCAATATTGTTGATGATCTCAAATTCAAATTTAACTGGGTGTCCTGTATTTTACTGAGCAACCCTACTAAGCCATAATTTAGATGAGATATTGTAACAGGAGGTCAATTGTAGCACATAGTTTTATATCTTGCTTTCCTACGGAATGACCAGAATGGAAAGAGGAAACAGTTTATTCCCTAGAATCAAAATCTTCTAATTCAACAGGACATCATGGTCAGTAAAGTGGGGTGGGGGGCGGAGGGGGTCAGTGAAAATGAGGGAAGCCCTCAATGAGATGCATTGACACAACAGCCCACACAATGGACTCAGTCATACTGATGATCGTGAAGATGGCACAGGACCGAGCAGCATTTACTTTCTGTTGTACATAAGGTCACCATGACTCAGAGCTGGCTTGACGGCAACCACCACCAACAACATCAATTTCAACAACATCAGAGTAAAATATACTGTATGCCATCGGGAGCCCCGAACTAAGACATAACTACAGAGGTTAGTAGAAGTGTACACTTATGACAAATACAGGGTGAAAGAGGGTGAATAACTTACTGGGGGGAATGCCTACAGATGCACACTGCAAGATGCCCATGTCTTCATTCTGACTCCTTTCTCCCTGTAAGGTCTCAGCTCACTCAGCTTAGGGGAAAGTAGGGTTCACTTCAGTAAATCCAGTGTACAGCCCAACAGCATAAAATAAACCCACCCACGTACTGAGGCTTCTCTGTATTTCAATATCAGACATTTGAAAAAGAAATACGGATTTTTCCCAAAAAAAGATTTGTTGACTTGTGATCATTTACTTTGTATAAACAATTCATGGCCATATTTTTCAAAGGTTTTAATAAGTAGGAAAGAGGAAAATACATCAGGAACACACAAAAAAATCTAATTTTTGTACATAATTTCTAAAGATTTTGCTTTTTGGATAGAAATGCCTGCAGACACTTTTATCGGATTTTCAGACTCAGATAAGCCATTACCTTCTTTACTTATGCACTTTTTTTTTTTGTTGAGTTTCCTTTAAAATATAATTCTGTCGAAGGTGATTAATTTATGAAAAGCAATTCTGATTTATCCCAGGCTCATTTTGTGTCTAATTAAAAAAAATAAAATCTAACTATTAATTTTCCGTGAAGAAATCAGCCAGTCACCACTTCAACCAAGTGACCAAAGCTAACATCCCCAGTAATGGGACAAGCCAACATCTTGTGTCTGCTGTATCATGTACTGGCAAGAACACAGCATTGCTCCATGGCACTCTTGCCACAAATGTATAACTTGAGTCTAAACACAAGGAAATATCAGAAAAACCCAAACTGAGGGACATTCTATAAAATAATTGGATTGTGCTCTACAAAAATGTCAGAATAATAAAAGACAAAGAAGGACTGAGAAATATTCCACAGGAGAGGAGACAAAAGAGACCTGAGAACTGAATGAAGCTCATTATCTGGGATTTTTTTTTTTTTTTTTTGGGTAGGTACATAATAGGGACAAATTTTTGAAATATGAATAAGGTCTGTATATTAGATGAGAGTAGAAATACAACCAGAATGCTCAATAGAAGCAAGGATGGTGAGACATCAACTTGCTTACTTTGGACACGCCATAAGGA
Source organism: Elephas maximus indicus (assembly GCF_024166365.1). Taxonomy (NCBI): domain Eukaryota; kingdom Metazoa; phylum Chordata; class Mammalia; order Proboscidea; family Elephantidae; genus Elephas; species Elephas maximus. Next base: position 233,560,140 of record NC_064819.1, read on the forward strand.
AAGACCAAGCGCGAGAAAAGGACATCATGACTGGTTAAGCAGAGGGTGATCAAAAACAAGGGAAGCCTTAATGAGATGGGTTGACACAATAGCCTCAACATTGGGCTCAAACATACTTGAAGATGATATGGGACTCAGCAACATTTTGTTCTGTTATACATAAGGCTGCCAGAAACTGGAGCCAACTTGATACCAGCTAATGGCACAGTGGCTAAGAGCTATGGTGAGCTTTGGTTGCTAACCAAAAGGTCAGCAGTTGGAATCCACCAGCTGCTCCTTGCAAACCTTATGGGATAGTTTTACTCTGTCCTATAGCATTGCTACGAGTCAGAATTGACTCCATGGCAATGGTAATAACAACAACTGTATCGTTGCCAATTTAATTTGCTAATTGTAGTGTGGTTACGTGACAGAATACCCTTGTATTATGGAAACACATACTGAAGGCTTTAGGGGTAAAGGAGCATAATATCAGTAAATTATTCTCCAATAGTTGAGAAGAATGAATATGTATGTGTATATATGTAGTGAAAGAGACACAAAATGTAGCAGATGTTAATGGTTGATGTCATGGATTGAATTGTGTCCCCCGAAAATATCTTTTAGGCCATGATTCCCAGTATTGTGTGGTTGTACTCCATTTTGAGATTGTAATTTTATGTTAAATAGGATTAGGATGGAATTTTACACACTCTTACTAAGGTCACATCCCTGATCCAATGTAAAGGGAGTTTCCCTGGCGTGTGGCCTGCATCATCTTTTATCTTACAAGAGATGAAAGGGAAGGGAAGCAAGCAGAGTGTGGGGACCTCATACCACAAAGAAAGAAGCACCAGGAGCAGAGCGCATCCTTTTGACCTGGGGTTCCTGCACAGAGAAGCCCCTAGTCCATGGGAAGATTGATGAGAAGGACCTTCCTCCAGAGCTGACAGAAAGAAAGACTTACCTTGGAGGTGACACCCTAAATTTGGCCTTCTAGCCTGCTAGACTGTGAGGAAATAAATCTCTCTTTGTTAAAGCAATCTATTTGTGGGATTTCTGTTATAGCAGCACTAGGTGACTAAGGCAGTTGGGTATCTGGGTGAAGAGTATATGGAAATTCTTCATCCTAGTCTTGTAACTTTTCTCTAAGTCTGAAGTTATGTCAAAATAAAAAGTTGAAAGAAAAAACTATTTCCTTTGGCAAAACTAAGCCAATATCTTTCGTAGAAGAGTCTGCCTCTTTTTGAAGTTTATTGGGCCTTGAGAAAATGACATCTGGACTCAACAGCCAGCTCTAATGCATTAAACTTTTCAGGACCCAATTATTCTCTGCACTGAATTTTTTGTTGATATCATGTATTTTCAGTAGTGGAATGCACGCTGAGTCATTGAGTGTGTTTAAGCTTTTGGTTGGTAACATAGGTTTTGAGAAATATTATGTGAAAATATACGATTTTTGGGAGCCCATCTGGCCCACCAGTCTTGGGTAGCGGGCTTTATTGTGGGTTGCCTTCCATCTATGCATAGGAATGGGCTCCATGGCAATGGGTTAGGTATATGGGGCACCTCTGGTTTTGCCTAATACTCCAGCTCCTTTGCTTCAACAAACGTTTCTTTTGCCTTTCAATGTTACACAAATCCCCAGAGAAGTGAAGCAAACATTTCAGTGGTTGTACTTCCAAACAACCACAGAGGCATGAAGAGTGAGTGGGATTCTTTAAGTTCCACAAGTTACGAAAGGGCTTTAAGCCACCTCTCCAAGTGGTCCACAGGATGGCTCCCTAGAGCCTACGGTTGTCTGCATGCTTACTGGGTATTTCAATTTTTTTCTTTTCACAGATGAGAAAGTTTCACTTTCTATCATAGTCACAGACAATTTGGACTACATCTAATCAAGTCAGTACAATGTAAAGAAATGTTTCAAATATCTAAAGGTAAGGCCAGTTCCTTCTTCTGAGATTGCTACTGAATCTATTTGAACAGTCTTATGAATTTACTCAAATGGCATGCTAAATCAACCGAATCTCCAATAACACTGTGAATTATATTCCATGTTGTTTTTCTCTAGCTAGAAAATATTCTAATGGAGAACAAAGAAAGGAATAATGTAATTTTCACCTGACTCTTCAAGACTAGTTAATCCCACTTTTTTTTTTTCCAACACAATGTTGAACATGCATAGCATTTTTTTAACACAAGGATCAATGCCTTGTCTGCAGGTTAAGGTGATGTTTAGTGATTGGTGTATGTAGGATTATTTTGGACATGCAGAACTCACTTCTACTTTAAATATTAAGAACAGAAATACAAAAAAGCAGTGCTTTAATTTCAATTGGATAGCCCACTTGTTAACTTGATTGATTTTAACATTCTCTTATGCCCATAATGTGGGGCCATAATAGAAGAAAACTGACATAGAAAAAATATTAACATCACTTAATATTGATTATTTATTTATTTCTTCAACAAATATATGCTGAACAACTACCAGATGCCAGAAACGAGTCAAAGCTCAAAGAACAGAGATAGAAAAGAGAAAATCCTAACCCTCATGAAACTTACATTCTACTAGGTGGTCAGATAATACTTAAACGAACCAAAAACCAAACCCAGTGCCATCGAGCCGATTCCTACTCATAGCGACTTAGGTAAAAAAAAAGAAAAAGAAAAAAAAAAAAAACCTTTTCAGATATGGCAAAGAGTGGAGTTCCTGGGTGGTACAAATGGCTAATGGGCTTGGCTGTTATCCAAAAAGTTTGGTGGTTTGATTCCACTCAGACACAACTTGGAAGAAAGGCCTGCTGATCTACTTCTAAAAAATCAGCCGTTGAAATACATGTGAAGACCAGTTCTACTCTGACACACATAGGGTCACCATGAGTTACAGTCAACAGCAACTGGTTTAGGGAGAAAGATAAAGCAGGGAAGGTATTGGGGAGGACCCAGAATGTTAGAGTCCTCACCAAGGAGGCACCACAAGCAGAGTGCCAGGGACGGCCATGAGACCATGGAGAGGATGCAGGGAGAGCAGAGGGGCAGAGTGGTCACAGACCAGGACCCAGCCCTGCAGCAGAGACACGATGGTTTGCTAGGAAGAAGCACAAGAAGAATGGTGTTCTTCCAGCGTGACTGGCGTGGAGGAAGATTAGGAGGAGGTGAGTCTGGGAGCTGGGCAGGAGACAGATCATAATAGGCTTCACAGGCCAGGACAAAGGGCTCAGGTTCAATTCCAAGAGTGAGGAGAAGGCATTGGAGGACTTTATGCATCATAGTGATGTGATAGCCTTTATATTTTAGAAAACACTTTACTTTGAAATAATTTAAGATTTACAAAAGAGTTGCAAAGATAGTACAGAGAGTTTTCAGATATCTGCCTCATAGCTCCCCGTACTGTTAACATCATACATAGCCATGGTTCATCCTTCATGATACTTTACATTTTAAAAGAGATCTGTCTCCTTCCTTGTGGGAAATATTTAAAACTAATAATCACAGCAAACATTTATCAAGTGTTTACTGTGCTCAAGACACTGTTCCAAATGCTTTCTATTGTTAATTCATCAATACTCACAAAGTCAATGTACCTGAGTATGAGGCTGATGGTGTGTCATTATTCCCATTTCACAGATGAGGATACTGAGGCAGGGAGAGGTGACTGCTCATCTCTTGCCCAGTGTCATACAACAAATAAGTGGTGAGGCTGATTTTCAAACTCAGGGTTATCTGGCTCCAAAGCCTAGATCTGGAATAGAGTAGAGGGGCAAAACTAGAAGTAGGGAGACCTGCAGCTGTTACAGCGGTCAGAAGAGAGGTAATAGTGTCTAGGGTGGTGGCAGACGAGGGGAGGTTACGGTTAACAGAACAGGCTGAAGGTCTGCAAATTGGAGGGTAGGCGAAAAAAGGAAGGAATATACGTGACTCCTAATTTTTTTAAACATTAATCCTGAGCACTGACTGAATGGCGGTGCCATTTTCTGAGAGAAGACGGACTGGGATAAGAGCAGGTGGGAAGGTGATAGGTCCTGCTTTGGACATACTGATTTAGCAAAGTCTGCAGAACATCATGCTGTAGCCTAGTGAAGAAAGTGGATGTTTTCAGAGGGGGAAGTGAGCAACTGGGACATGCTGTTGAGAGGTCAGATAAGGTGAAGCAATGGAATCGACTACTGGATTTTTGTCTTAGTCATCTAGTGCTGCTATAACAGAAATACCACAACTGGGTGGCCTTAACAAACAAATTTACTTTCTCCGTCTAGGAGAGCAGAAGTAGGAATTCAGGGTGCTGGCCGTAGTGGAATGTTTTCTCTCTCTGTTGGCCCTGGGGGAAAGTCCTGTCTCTTCTCAGGTTGTTTCTAGGCTCCTTGGTGATCTTCACGTGGTGTGGCACCTATCTTCCCTGTTTCCTTAGTTAAGGTGTTCATTGTATATCTCAAAAGAGATTGACTCCAGACACACCCTACACTAATACTGCCTCCTTAACATAACAAAGAAAACCCATTCCCAACTGGGATTATAAATACAGGTATACCAAAACCAAATCCATTGCTGTCAAAGTCAATTCCAACTTATAATGACCTGATAGGACAGACTGGAACTGCCCCACAGGGTTTCCAAGGCTGTAATCTTTAAGGAAGCAGACTGGCACATCTTTTTCCTTTACAGAAGCTGGTTGGTTCTAAACAGGAACCTTTTGGTTAGCAGCTGAGCTCTTTAACTACTGTACCACCTGGGCTCCTTCAAATGCAGCTATAGGGGTTAGAATTTACAACATATATTTTTGGGGGACCCAATTCAATCCATAACAGATTTTTCCCACATCTGTTTATAAATCAATTTGAAAGTTTTCAAGATGTGAAACCATGTGGTTCACCAAGCTTTTGTCCTCAGCCTGGCTCCTCCTCTCCAACTCCTATCCCAATGCCCTGTTTACTGGGAGAGGGACAAGGAAAGAGAGAGAGAGAGAGGGAGGAAAAAGGTGAGAGAAGACATGAAGGAACTCAAAGTCAAAGGAAATTACAGCGTTTTCAGAAGAGCTGCCTTTTCACTTCCCTCCTAACTAAAATACCCATCTAATTTCTTTTCGGTATTAAGATGCCTATAAGAAACAACAATATATTTTCTCTAAGATTTCTTTAAGAATTCATTCAAATTGTTTGCTTTAGAATTTATTATTATTTCCCCAGACCTCTGATTATATAGCCACACATGTGATTTGTAACATGATCAATTAAGTTCTTCCCACTACCTTTACAGAGTTAAAATACATATCTATCTTTTCGCACGCAAGTTACAAAATTCCAAATCTTCTAAAGAACTTGAACAACTAACATTTTAAAAACATTGGCTATACAAGAAAATCGTAGATAAAATTATGGTTAGTGAAGAAGAGGAAGAAAATAAATGATAGGAAGCAAGAAAATAAAGGTAAGAAAGAAATAGACTGTAAAATTATAAGTTCCAGAAAGGAAGAATATTCAAAAACAGATGGTCAGAAGTCAAAAGATACCACAATGAAGGTGGATCAATAGTTATTTATCCGTGAAGAGCAAATGCATAGAAAGAGCCAGGAGAGCATCTGATGGAAGGAAAAGCATAACTGCATCTGGTGAATAATAAACTTCATGCTGTTCAAAAGCACAAACAAACAGTGCTGTGAGAACTCTAGATTTACCTCCTAATCGTTGGCTCCATCAAAAAAAAAAAAAAAACTATAAAGTAGTGACAAAATAATTACAGATATATTTCTATTTTGTGTCAGGTACAATAGCCCGTGTTCTTGCACCCATATATTACATCAGCCTCAAAGAATATGTTGTCAATTTTCAAATGCTGTAGAAACTTGAGAGTTCATGGTACTCTCTCTCATTCTACAGACCACCTTCAGTGGCAACTTCAAGGAAACCTCCAGTGTGGTAGGACACACATGGATTTTATACACACAGACAAGAAGCACAAGAGCTATGCAATCTGAACTCAAAAAAAAAAGAAAGAAAGCAAAGGATTTTGTTATATTATGGAGTTTGATCAGGTTTTCTGTTGCCTTGTAACAAACCACCGCAATAGTTAACACAAAGCATGGTCTTCTCTGTGCAGCTGGATTGACTCAAAGCATGGGGCGTTAGCTCAGCAAGGAGCGGGATGAGCACCTCTCTCTGTCTCTTTCAATCCCTTTCTTTCTCTTCTCATCTTCTTCTTTATATGTCCTTCCCTCTGTCTTTCTTTGTCTCTCTCTTTCCATATTGCCATTCCATGTCATTAGCTTGGACTTCCTCACAACTTGGCAACCTCTGGGTATCTGGATTTTGTATCATGAGAGTCAGGGCTCCCTAAGGCCAAGATGGACGTTGTCAGTCTTCTTAAAGGCTATCTCTGGAGCTAGCATAGTGTCCTTCCTACTTTACTCCACTGGTCATAGCAGACGCTGGTCAGCACAGGCTCAAGAGGAAAGGAAACAGTTTCTGCCTCTTGACAGGAAGACTCGCAAAGAATTTGTAGACATCTTTAATATGCCATGGGGTTTAATTCCAGTATGACGATTTAGGTCTTTATCATGCCATGAAGAAGGAGGTAATGCTGTATGACTTTTGGAGATACATAAGGAAAGTGGAAGAAAAAACATTCTTGGACCATTTGTATAGGCTGCCTCTGACTGACTCCAATGACAATTTTAATCTCCATAAGTAGTTGCATTTGAAACACAGAGCCAAGTAACACCTGCAATTAATGTTGTCATGTGGAGTGGGTCATTGACAGGTGATAGCGAGAGGCCCATGGAGAAGGACAGGACACTGGTAGACTCGGGATCAGAAGTGACTGGGACATCCCCGGTCCACGCAAGATCAACTACAGCATGAGAATGCCATTTTGCAGGAGGTCACTCTACCTCTCAGGATCAATGACCTATTTTTGTCCTTCAACACATTTTTGACACATTCACCTTGGGCATGAGGTAGGACAGCAACTATTTACAGTTGTGTTATCTAGAGAATGATTACTAAGTCACTTTTGACCCGTGGAGAAGGCAGACCAAGATGAGACGCACTAATATGGTTGGAAGAAAGAAAGAACTTTCAGGTAATAATGGCTATTAAATGCTAAGAGTGTTTATATCTGAAAGCCAGAGAATCATTTATCCTGAACATCTTTGTCTTTAATAATACTTATTCTACAAAAAAGCATCTGTTTTAATGGCGTTCTGCTCTTCACAATGTATGTGCTCTCTTTCATTTAGTTTCTATCTTGGGGTTGCTGTTGCTTGTCCCTCTCCCGTCCCCCATGTACTTTCTCTCCCTGCTGTCTCCTCTCCCACGTCCCTTGTCTAATACCTCCCACGAGGCCCCATCAATATGCATGGGCAACTACTAGGGGCATATAACACACAAAAGAGGCTGCTAAATACTTTTCTAGTGGTTTCTATTCCCATTATGGTGTGGGCGTACTTTTGCCTGGAAGTAGATGTTGTACCAGGTTATTTTCTTAATCATTTAAGATCATTTCATTATAACAACGTTCATATTGATATGCAAATTTTGCCAGACACTTTTCTTTGCCTATCCAATGGCCAGTTACCTCTTACTTCTCTGCTCACTGAACCGCAGTTTCCTTTCAGGACTCAGGTGGAGAGCCTTTCACCACTTGACCACGGGCCCCTCTGACTCAGACAAAATGACTGTGACCAGTTTTAACCTGTCACAGGAAGCCCGCTCCTCCTTTATGAGATTAAGAGAGTTCACGTGGCCCAGTCCTGGCCAATAATGAGTAATAGGATGTTGGGGGAGGGGAGTTCTGCAAAATATTTTCTTTCATAAATCCAAGAGAGAAATTCGAAAGGAATAATTTTTATATCTTTCTTCATTCTTGGATCCGGGGTTATGAGATGATACCTAGAGCTGGGGCAGCTGTGACCATAAAAAAGAAAACATAGTGAAGGAGGGGAAGGGTCCAGACCCTTGATGAAATCTCTGAGCTCCCGAATGGACCCTTGACACTGCCCACCTCTGGATTTCTCACAAGTAAACACTAAATGTCTAATGTTTTAAGCCTCAGCTGATCAAGTTGTCCACTGTTATTGAGAGCTGGAAGAACTTTAATTTTTATTGTGCTTTAAGTGAAAGTTTACAAACCAAGACAGTCTCTAACACAAAAACTTATATACACCTTGCTACATACTCCCAATTGCTCTCCCCCTAATGAGACAGCCTGCTCCCTCCCTCCACTTTCTCTTTTCGTGTCCATTTCGCCAGCTTCTAACCCCCTGTACCCTCTCATCTCCCCTCCAGGGAGGAGATGCCAACATAGTCTCAAGTATCCACCTGATCCAAGAAGCTTACTCCTCACTAGCATGCCTCTCCAACCCATTGTCCAGTCCAATCCCTGTCTGAAGAGTTGGCTTTGGGAATGGTTCCTGTCCTGGGCCAACAGAAGGTCTGGGGGCCATGACCACTGGGGTCCTTCTAGTCTCAGTCAGACCATTAAGTCTGGTTTTATGAGAACTGGGGTCTGCATCCCACTGCTCTCCTGCTCCCTCGGGGTTCTCTGTTGTGTTCCCTGTCAGGGCAGTCGTCGGTTGTAGCCAGGCACCATCTAGTTCTTCTGGTCTCAGGCTGATGTAGTCTCTAGTTTATGTGCTCCTTTCTGTCTCTTGGGCTTGTAATTACCTTGTGTCCTTGATGTTCTTCATTCTCCTTTGGTCTAGGTGAGCTGAGACCAATTGATGCATCTTAGATGGCCACTTGCTACTGTTGAAGACCCCAGATGCCACTCTCCAAAGTGGGATGGAGAATGTTTTCTTAATAGGTTTTATCATGCCAATTGACTTAGATGTCCCCTGAAACCATGGTCCCCAAGCCCCTGCCCCTGCCATGCTGGATTTTGATGCATTTAGTTTATTCAGGAAACTTTTTTGTTTTTGGTTTAGTCCAGCTGTGCTGACCTCACCTGTATTGTGTGTTGTCTTTCCCTTCACCTAAAGTAGTTCTTACCTACTATCTAATTTGTGAATACCCCTCTCCCCCTCATCCTACTCATAACCATCAAAGAATATTTTCTTCTCTGTTTAAACTATTTCTCGAGTTCTTATAATAGTGGTCTTAAACAATATTTGTCCTGTTGCAACTAATTTCACTCAGCATAATGCCTTCCAGATTCCTCCATGTTATGAAACGTTTCACAGATTCATCACTGTTCTTTTTTGATGCATAGTATTCCATTGTGTGACTACACCATAATTTATTTATCCATTCATCCGCTGATGGGCACCTTGGTATGCATATATCTGTTTGTATAAAGGCTCTTATTTCTCTAGGGTATATTCCAAGGAGTGGGACTGCTGGATCGTATGGTAGTTCTATTTCTAGCTTTTTAAGGAAGTGCCAAATTTATTTCCAAAGTGGTTGTGCCATTTTACATTCCCACAAGCAGTTAAGTGTTCCAACCTCTCTACAGCTTCTCCAACATTTATTATTTTGTGTTTTTTTGGATTAATGTGAGCTCTGTTGGGGTGAGATGAAATCTCACTGTAGTTTTGATTTGTATTTCTTTAATGGCTAATGATCATGAGCATTTCCTCATGTATCTGTTAGGTACCTGAATGTCTTCTTTAGTGATTGTCTGTTCATATCTTTTGCTCATTTTTTAATTGGGTTATCTGTCTTTTTGTAGTTGAGTTTTTGCAGTATCATGTGGATTTTAGAGATCAGGCGCTGATCAGAAATGTCATAGCTAAAAACTTTTTCCCAGTCTGTAGGTCATCTTTTTACTCTTTTGGTGAAGTCTTTTGAGTCCCCCAAAGATAAAAAAAACCAAGCCCATTGCTGTGAAGTCGATTCCAACTCATAGTACCCCTATAAGACAGATTAGAGCTGCCCCACGGAGTTTCCAAGGAGTGTCTGGTGGATTGAAGCTGCTGACCTTTTGGTTAGCAGCCCTAGCTCTTAACCACTACGCCACCTGGGTTTCTTTGAGGCCCCCAGTGCATTTAAAATTGAACTGGATTTGGCCAGCAGCCATAATTTGCCAACCCCTGCTCAAAAGAGTGCCCTTGGGCAAAGGGAGCGCGCACAAGGAAAGACGAGATTGGAAAGGGAACCCCTTTCCACCAAGTTTAAGGACTCCTTGGAGAAGGTGTGTTTGCACCTACCGGGTGGCTGGGAAGTCTGCCAGCTTCCCTGGGCCCAAGCTTTGCACAATTGTCCAGCAAGCAGGATCCAAGCTCCAGGTCTCAGGCGAGCTGAGTTTGGTGGCAAGCACGCAGAGAGAGTGAGGGCTCCGCTCTGGGCATATGGCCCGGGGCTCTTGGTGTCCCCACTAGGAGGACGGCAGCAAGGTGTTCGCTGGGGCTAGGCTGGGGCTGCAAGGCCGCTGAGGGACTGTGCACCTTACCACTGCCTGATTCTTTCCCTCCCCACAGCGTGCACACCGGCGAGGGACTGCAGAGCAGAGCAAGAAAAAGCAAGAGGCAGCCCACCGGCAACTGAGCCCTCTTCCTCGTGCAATGTCCATCCAGCGCCCTCTACTGGCCAAGCTGAACGTCGGGCTCTCTTGGGAACGGCGAAGTGAAGGAGTCCAGTCCGTTGTCACCGAGCAGGTACTGAAGGGCACGTTTGAAGATGGGAGACTCCTAGCGTAAATTCCTGGAAGTTGGATTTGTGAGTCAAAGGGCAAATAAATAAATATTTTGCTCTCTTTCGATTAATTAATTTTTTTTTTTGGATGAGCGTAGGGGTTTGATTTTTAGGAGCTCCCAGTTATCTGGTTTCTCTTCTGCATTGTTAGTAACGTTTTGTATACAGTTTATGCCATGTATTAGGGCCCCTGACGTTGTCCCTATTTTTTCTTCCATGAGCTTTATCGTTTTAGATTTTATGTTTAGGTCTTTGATCCATTTTGAGCTCTTTTTTGTGCATGGAGTGAGGTATGGGTCTTGTTTCATTTTTTTGCAGATGGATATCCAGTTATGCCAGCACCATTTGTTAAAAAGACTGCCTTCTCCCCATTTAACTGTTTTGGGGCCTTTGTCAAATATCAACTGCTCATATGTGGATGGGCTTATGTCTGGATTCTCAATTCTGTTCCATTGGTTTATGTATCTGTTGTTGTACCACTGCCAGGCTGTTTTGACTACTGTGGTGGCAGTATAATAGGTTCTAAAATCAAGTAAGGCCCCTCACTTTGTTCTTCTTTTTCATAATGCTTTACTTCTCCGGGGCTTCTTTCCCTTCCATATGAAGTTGGTGATTTGTTTCTCCATCTCATTAAAAAATGTCATTGGAATTTAGATCAGAATTGCATTAAATGTATAGATCGCTTTTGGTAGAATAGACATTTTTATAATGTTAAGTCTTCCTATCCATGAGCAAGGTACATTTTTCCACTTATGTAGGTCTCTTTTAGTTTCTTGCAGAAGTGTTTTGTAGTTTTCTTTGTATAAGTCTTTTACATCTCCGGTAAGATTTATTTCTAAGTATTTTATCTTCTTGGGGGCTATTGTAAATGGTATTAATTTGGTGATCTCCTCTTTAACGTTCTTTTTGTCTAAGCAGTTCTTTTGAGAAGAGAAAATGCACCATGAATATTTTCACATTTCTGCACAATCAGGGCTTACTGAAAAAAGATTATTGATAACCTGTGTCAAAAGATGATTGGATGGACAGCCTTCCCTGGAAGTTAGACAATGCATTGCTCCTGCGACTCTGAAAGGCCCGTCTCCTCAGGCTTCATTCACTCATAGTCTAATGGTAACAAAAACCCAGGGACCTTTCCCTCCTCTCTTCAGAAAGGGACATTCATGTTCTAGACCAAAGGTCTCTCTCTCTCTGGAGAGGAGAAGGGACAGATATGACAGCTACCCTATATAAGCTCTGAGTTTCTCAACTTCAGGTTCTCTCCCAGTACAACCCTTGCACGTGCAGCTACATCTGGCCCTCAGCATGCTACCCCATGGGGTCTGGGGTGCGGGGAACCATTGCTATAGCATTCTTTTCGAGTAAAATGAAAGGCCTGTCCTGTGGCCCAGAACTGGGAAGTTCACATTAATGAAGATTGTTGTTCCATCTCCAATATGGACTTCACTTACACTCTTTACTTAAGACAAAACCAGGTAAAGGCACTGGATATATGTGTGGGAAGGAAGAAAATGTTCTCACCAACTCTATGGGTTTTTCTGTACCGTATGCTTTTTAAGAACTGTTAGCCCAAGAAATCAAAAGTTCTTTCACATGCCCTCCCCATCAAACAAGTTAGGACACAGAAGGCGTAAAGTACCTATGCAGGATGAAGTCCATCAACCAAATGGTAAAGGGTTCCTCAAAGTGTTACAACCAGGCGGCACCTGGGAGTAGAACTCTCTGAATGACAACATGTCGCTGGGTGACATTCAGCAAGTGTTTACTGAGTGGGTACTGCTACACAGCATTGTTCTCGATGCTACTGATAGAGCGATGGATAAAACAAGCTTAGCAAACTGATATTCTTGGAAAAAGGAAGGTGGCAACATAAGCAAGCAAAACAAACAAACAAAAAGCACCAGATAGTGATGAGTGTCATGAATAAAGTTAAAATAGTAAGGTGAAAAGATGCAATTCAGATTTTATAAAAATCATTGCTGTGCCTATGTGGAGACATACAACAAATTTTTGAACGTTTGAGGAAAAATTATTTGACTAAGACTTGAAATAACTTCCAGTGAATAACTTTTAATGAATAACTTAACAAATATTACTTTTGATGAACAGAGCTAGGGAAATCCCTGTAAATGGTTCAAGTTGTTTTATTATTTCTCCTTGAATATAAATGAATTTCATTCCAATCTAATTGGAGTTGCTCTTTTGGCTGGGGATTGCTGCCTTCCCACCTACTCCATGCCCTCACAAAGTAGTCTACTGTACAATCAAGTATCTACATATGGCAAATCCCTGGAAACAACCACTAAAAAGGAAAAACCTGGGGCTTCTCAGTAATGTAGTATTTTTAAAATCTATTACAAGAGGAATCCATTGTTCTTTGAGTATCTACTAATATCTCTATTCTAGAATGCCCAGGTCCCCATTCTTGTGTCACAAAGCATAATCTAGGAAACACAGCATATATGCCTTTCCATTAAACCTGTCATCATTTGTGCTCAAATTTGTTCTGAGAATTCTAGTAAGTGGAACAAAAGGAAAAAAATTGGTATAAATATTAAGAAAAGATGAGAAACATTATTTACAAATGATTAATAAAAAAATCCAAGGAAACTATCTGAAGCCTCACTAAGCTAGGAGAAGCACAAATCTCATATAAAAAACTCACAGTGTTATAAAACGCACTACCATTGAATTAATTCCGACTCAGAGCAACCCTATAGGATAGAGTAGAACTGCTTTATAGGGTTTCCAAGGAGAGCCTGGTGGATTTCAACTGCTGACCTTTTGGTTAGCAGCCGTAGCACTTAACCACTATACCACCAGGGTTTCCTCACAATGTTATAGACAAACAAAAAAATATGAAAAATGTGATTAAAAAAATGAATTCACAGTGGCCATAAAAATACAAAATGCTTAGGAAAACCTTAGCAGGAAATGTGAAGATATTGAATGAAAAACAATAACTACAACAGTAAGAACAACATACAGAGTAAAAGATGACTTATGTGATAATATGTATCATATTACTGAATTGAAAGGCAGTATTGTAAAGATTTTATACTTCTGAAAACTATTTCATGCTTGTAATATAATTCTTATCAAATTGCAATAGTACTATTTTGGAAACCTGAAAAAATAAACCCAAAGTATGAATTTCAAAAAAGATTTACTATGTAAAAGTTAACAACTCTTATATGAAAAGGAAAAACAAACCAAGATAAACATATTAAAAGGCAAAACGAGAGTTTTTTTTTCAAATATTTGATAAAGACTTTGTATCGCTAATATATGGTTTTATAAATCATGAAAAAAAGAAGAAATAACCAATAGAGACGCGGACTGAAGACAAGAAACAGGCAAATTACTAAAGCAGAAATACTAATGTCCAGTATTTATCCAATAAAATGGCATTCAAAGAGTTCTGGTGGTGCAAACAGTTAAGTGCTCAGTTGCTACCAAAAAGGTTGGCTGTTTGTACCCACCCAACAGCTCCATTGGGGGAAGACCTGGCGATCTACTTCCATAAAGATTACAGCCAAGAAAGTCCTATGGGACAGTTCGACCCTGTCACATAGGGTAGACAGGAGTCAAAATTGACTCGGTGGCACCACCACCAATAACACATGGGATTAAGGGTCACGGTTCATGTGAACAATAGCAAATCACACCAGAACAGTAGTGAACCACACTACACCACATTATTATGGTAAAGATAATCTTTAAAAAGTACAGACAACAAATCAGCTAACCTATAGGCCATAACATCACATTAACTTCTGCATCAGGAGATGATGAAGAACCTATTTCAGTGTTAATAATCAATAGCAGAATTATTTCAGTTTCAAAATTTACTGTCCTCCATTACGTACAAGGTACTGATGATTGCTCACCAGAAGACAACAGTTAACAAATAGATTAAAGGTAATAATTTAGAAAATGTAATCTATAACCTGAAAAAGCTAATGTACTTTTAAAAGTAAATGAAGAGGGGGAGGAGCCAAGATGGCGGAATAGACTGACGCTTCCCGCGAGCCCTCTTTACAACAAAGACCGGAAAAAACAAGTGTAATGCGTATATTTGTGACAAGCTGGGAGCCCTGAGCATCAAAGGCAAGCTTAGACAACGAACTGAGGGGCAGGGGGAGGAAGAGGCTGTTCAGTAGCGGAGAGGAGTTGCTGGACCTGAATCGCGGGGAGCCCTCAGGCAACATTCCCAGAGCAGTGGTGGCCGCAGCGGTGGACTGGTCCTAGTATTCAGCTGCAGCTTCCTTAGGAAGAAGCAGCCAGCCACGCAGCCCACTCCCACCTCTGGAACCTGAGGAGAAAGGCGCTCTCGGCAAAAGCTAAGTATTTGTGTATATTTTACTGCATCCCCCCCCACCCCCAAGCTGGCTTCAGCAGCTGAGTCCCTGGGTCTCAGATAGGCCCTGGTGAGCACCTAGAGCCATCCTCCCAGCATTAGGGAAGGAAAAAATTTGCAACTGGGGGGAAAGATAATTTGCTAGCTCCATTAACTGGGGGAGCTCAGGACAGAAGTGGCTCCTGTCCAGGCATAAACCGTCCGTGGACCTTGAGCACCTTTACCTTCTGCATGGACCTGTGTGGGCCTATTTTGGGAGAATAGGCCCTTGTTGGCAAACTCCAACCATTTCAGCTGTGCAGTGGAGAGCTGGGTGTTTGACATTTGACATTACGTTGCCTATTATACCCACATCAGGGACCTAAGGACTGGTAGCTCCACTCAGATCACTCAGCCACCCGCGACAGGGGTCCAAAGATAACTGGTACCTCACAGTCCTTAAAGCCAAAAACTTTGGGTGCCTCTGCAGAACCCACCCACCAGCACGCTCCAGGGAACAGAGACGCATTTTCCTCAGAGACACTTCGGGGTCAGTTCTCAGCCCCCTGCCTTGTTCAGAGCGTGACTCCCTGCTACAATCAGATACCAGTAAATACTCCAATCACCCTGCCCCTCTAAGACTGTAGGACAGAGCCTGTACCACACACTTGATGATCAGCTACCTGGAAACCTGAACTGAATTCAAACAAGAAACTGAATGGACTCCTAGACTAATATACCTGATAATAGCTCTAGCCAGCTGGGGACAGGACACCAGAGCTCCAAAGGTGAAAATAATCAAGCTGGCTCACTCAAGCAACCCATAGGGGTATACCAAAACAAAACAAAGCAAGCAGCCACGACACAGTAAGCAAGCATAAACTAATACAATAACTTATAGATGGCTCGGAGACAACAGTCAATATCAAATCACATAAACTGGCCATGATCACCTCAACAGACTCTCAAAACAAAAAATCCAGGGATCTTTTAGATGGAAGTGCATTCCTGGAATTAACAGATGCAGAATACAAACGTTTAATATACAGAACCCTTCAAGATATCAGGAAGGAAATGAGGCAATATGCAGAACAAGCCAAGGAACACACAGATAAAGCAACTAAAGAAATTAGAAAGATTACTCAGGAACATAATGAAAAGCTTAATAAGCTGGAAAAATCTATAGATAGACAGCAATCAGAAATTCAGAAGATTAACAATAAAATTACAGAATTAGATAACTCAATAGAAAGTCAGAGGAGCAGAACTGAGCAAGTAGAAGCTAGAATTTCTGACCTCAAAGGTAAATCACTTGGCACTATATAGTTGAAGAAAAATCAGATAAAAGAATTAAAAAAAATGAAGAAACCTTAAGAATCAAGTGGGACTCTATCAAGAGAAATAACCTACAAATGATTGGAGTACCAGAACAGGGAGGGATAACAGAAAATACAGAGAAAATTGTTGAAGATTTGTTGACAGAAAAATTCCCTGATATTGTGAAAGATGAGAAGATATCTATCCAAGATGCTCATCGAACTCCACATAAGGTAGGTCTTTAAAGAAAGTCACCAAGACATATTATAATCAAGTTTGCCAAAAACAAAGATAGAGAGAGAATTATAAGAGCAGCGAGGGATAAACAAAAAGTCACCTACAAAGGAGAGCCAATAAGAATAAGCTCGGACTACTTGGCAGAAACCATGCAGGCAAGAAGGCAATGGGATGACATATTTAAGAAATTGAAAGAAAAAAATTGCCTTCCAAGAATCATATATCCATCAAAGCTGTCTCTTAAATATGAAGGTGAAATTAAGACATTTCCAGATAAATACAAGTTGAGGGAATTTGTGAAAACCAAACCAAAACTACAAGAAATACTAAAGGGAGTTCTTTGGTTAGAAAATCAACATCAGGTATCGCCCCAAGACTAGAACACTGGGCAGAGCAACCAGAAGTCAACCCAGACAGGGAAATCCAAAAAAACAAAGCAAGATTAAAAAGGAAAAAAAAAAAAAAAGCCCAACACAGGGTAACGGCAATGTTACTATATAAAAGAAGACAACATTAAAGTAATAAAGACAGACTAAGGAATGTAATCATACACCTTCCATACGGAGAGGAATATACGGCGATACAAAGAAATAAAACTTAGTTTTAAATTTAGAAAAATAGGGGTAAATAATAAGGTAACCACAAAGAAGACAAACGATCCTACTCATCAAAATAAAATACAAGGGAAAAATACAGACTCAGCAGAAACAAAATCAACAACAACAAATCTGAGGAAAAGACAATATATAAAGAAAATCTACTCAGCACATAAAATCAAGTGGGAAAAAGAAACTGTAAACACACACACAAAAAAATCAAAATGATAGCACTAAATTCATACCTATCCATAATTACCCTGAATGTAAATGGACTAAATGCACCAGTAAAGAGACAGAGAGTGGAAGAATGGATTAAAAAACAAGACCCGTCTCTATGCTGCCTACAAGAGACACACCTTAGACTTAGAGACACAAACTAAATCTCAAAGGATGGAAAAAAATATATCGAGCAAACAACAATCACAAAAGAGCAGGAGTGGCAATATTAATTTCTGACAAAATAGACTTTAAAGTTAAATCCATCAGAAAGGATAAGGAAAGACACCATATAATGATTAAAGGGACAATACACCAAGAAGATATAACCGTATTAAATATTTATGCACCCAATGACAGGGCTGCAAGATACATAAGAAAAGTGAAATAGACAGCTACACAATAATAGGAGACTTCCACACACCACTTTCGGTGAAGGACAGGACATCCAGAAAGAAGCTCAATAAAGACACAGAAGATCTAAATGCCACAATCGAACAACTTGACCTCATAGACATATACAGAACACTCCATCCAACAGCAACCAAATACACTTTCTTTTCTAGTGCACATGGAACATTCTCTAGAATAGACCATATATTGAGTCATAAAGCAAGCCTTAGCAGAATCCAAAACACTGAAATATTACAAAGCATCTCCTCTGACCATAAGGCCATCAAAGTGGAAATCAATAACAGGAAAAGCAGGAAAAAGAAATCAAACACTTGGAAATTGAACAATATCCTGCTCAAAAAAGACTGGATTATAGAAGACATTAAGGATGGGATAAAGAAATTCAGAGAATCCAATAAGAACGAAAACACTTCCTATCAGAACCTTTGGGACACAGCAAAAGCGGTGCTCAGAGGCCGATTTATATCAATAAATGCACACATCCAAAAAAAAGAAAGGGCCAAAATCAAAGAATTATCCCTACAGCTTGAACAAAGAGAAAGAGAGCAACAAAAGAAACCCACAGGCACCAGAAGAAAACAAATAATAAAAATCAGACCTGAACTAAATGAAATAGAAAACAGAAAAACAACTGAAGGAATTAACAAGACCAAAAGCTGTTTTTTTTTAAAAAACTCAACAAAATTGATAAACCACTGGCCAAACTGACAAAAGAAAAACAGGACAGGAAGCAAATAACCTAAATAAGAAATGAGATGGGCGATATTACAACAGACCCAATTGAAATTAAAAGAATCATATCAGATTACTATGAAAAACTATACTCAAACAAATTTGAAAACCGAGAAGAAATGGATGAATTCCTAGAAACACACTACCTACCTAAACTAACACAAACAGCAGTAGAACAAGTAAATAGACCCATAACAAAAGAAGAGATTGAAAAGGTAATCAAAAAACTCCCAAGAAAAAAAAGCCCTGGTCCAGATGGCTTCACTGCAGAGTTCTACCAAACTTTAAGAGACGAGTTACCACTACTACTACTAAAGGTATTTCAGAGCAAAGAAAAGGACGGAATACTACCAAACTCATTCTATGAAGCCACCACATCCCTGATACCAAAACCAGGTAAAGACACCACAAAACCACCAAAACCAAACCCAGTGCCGTTGAGTTGATTCTGACTCATAGCGACCCTACAGAAAATGAAAAGAAAATTATAGACCTATATACCTCATGAATGTAGATGCAAAAATCCTTGACAAAATTCTAGCCAATAGAATTCAACAACATATCAAAAAAATAATTCACCATGACCAAGTGGGATTCATACCAGGTATGCAGGGATGGTTCAACATTAGAAAAACAATTAATGTAATCCACCACATAAATAAAACAAAAGACAAGAATCACATGATTTTATCAATTAATGCAGAAAAGGCATTCGACAAAGTTCAACACCGATTCATGATAAAAACTCTCAGAAAAATAGGAATAGAAGGAAAATTCCTCAACATAATAAAGGGCATTTATACAAAGCCAACATGCAACATCACCCTAAATGGAGAGAGCCTGAAAACATTCCCACTGAGATTGGGAACCAGACAAGGATGCCCCTTATCACCACTCTTATTCAACATTGTGCTGGAAGTCCTAGCCAGAGCAATTAGGCTAGATAAAGAAATAAAGGGCATTCAGATTGGCAAGGAAGAAGTCAAAGTATCTCTATTTGCAGATGACTTGATCTTATACACAGAAAACCCTAAGGAATCCTCCAGAAAAGTACTGAAACTAATAGAAGAGTTCAGAAGAGTATCAGAATACAAGATAAACATACAAAAATCAGTTGGATTCCTCTACACCAGAAAAAGAACATCGAAGAGGAAATCACCAAATCAATGCCATTTACAGTAGCCCCCAAGAAGATAAAATACTTAGGAATAAATCTTACCAGCGATGTAAAAGACTTATACAAAGAAAACTAAAGTACACTTCTGCAAGAAACCAAAAGAGACATTCTTAAGTGGAAGAACATACCTTGCTCGTGCATAGGAAGACTTAACATTATAAAAAGGTCTATTCTACCAAAAGTGATCTATACATTTAATGCAATTCCGATCCAAATCCCAGCGACATTCTTTAATGAGATGGAGAAACAAAGCACCAACTTCATATGGAAAGGAAAGAGGCCCCGGATAAATAAGGCATTACTGAAAAAGAAGAACAAAGTGGGAGGCTTTACTTTACCTGACTTTAGAACCTATTATACCGCCACAGTGGTCAAAACAGCCTTGTACTGGTAGAACAAGAGATACATGGACCAATGGAACAGAATTGAGAATCCAGACATAAATCCATCCACTTATGAGCAGTTGATATTTGACAAAGGCCCCAAAAGAGTTAAATGGGGAAAAGACAGTCTTTTTAACAAATGGTGCTGGCATAACTGGATATCCATCTGCAAAAAAATGAAACAAGACCCATACCTCACTCCATGCACAAAAACTAACTCAAAATGGATCAAGGACCTAAATTTAAAATCTGAAAGGATAAAGCTCATGGAAGAAAAAATAGGGACAACGTTAGGAGCCCTAATACATGGCATAAATGGTATATAAAACATAAAGAATGTAGAAGAAAAACTAGATAACTGGGAGCTCCTAAAAATCAAACACCTATGCTCTTCCAAAGACTTCACCGAAAGAGTAAAAAGACTACCTACAGACTGGGAAAAAGTTTTTACCTATGACATTTCTGATCAGTACCTGATCTTTAAAATCTACATGATACTGCAAAAACTCAATGGCAAAAAGACAAATAACCCAGTTAAAAAATGGGCAAAAGATATGAATAGACACTTCACTAAAGAAGACATTCAGGTAGCTAACAGATATGTGAGGAAATGTTCACGATCATTAGCCATTAGAGAAATGCAGATGAAAACTACAATGAGATTTCATCTCACTCCAACAAGGCTGGCATTACTCCAAAAAACACAAAATAATAAATGTTGGAGAGGCTGTGGAGAGATTGGAACACTTCTACACTGCTGGTGGGAATATAAAATGGTAAACCACTTTGGAAATCGATTTGGCGCTTCCTTTAAAAAGCTAGGAATAGAACTACCATACGATACAGCAATCCCACTCCTTGGAATATATCCTAGAGAAATAAGAGCCTTTACACAAACAGATATATGCACACCCATATTCACTGCAGCACTGTTTACTATAGCAAAAAGATGGAAACAACCAAGTTGCCCCTCAACGGATGAATGGATAAATAATTTATGGTATATTCACACAATGGAATACTACGCATCGATAAAGAACAGTGAGGAATCTGTGAAACATTTCATAACATAGAGGAACTTGGAAGGCATTATGCTGAGTAAATTAGTCAGTTGAAAAAGGGCAAATATTGTACAAGACCAACATTAGAAAAGAACTTGAGAAATAATTTAAACTGAGAAGGAAACATTCTTCTGTGGTTATGGGGCGGGGAGGGAGGGTGGGAAATGGGCATTCACTAATTAGATAGTAGGCAAGAACTACTTTAGATGAAGGGAAAGACAGCACACAATACAGGGGAGGTCAGCACAACTGGACTAAACCAAAAGCAAAGAAGTTCCCTAAATAAACTGAATGCTCCAAAGGCCAGTGTAGCAGGGGCGGGGGTCTGGGGACCATGGTTTCAGGGGACATCTAAGTCAATTGGAATAATAAAATCTATTAAGAAAACATTCTGCATCCCACTTTGAAGAGTGGCATCTGGAGTCTTAAACGCTAGCAAGCAGCCATCTAAGATGTATCAGTTGGTTTCAACCCACCTGGATCAAAGGAGAATGAAGAATACCAAGGACACAAGGTGATTACGAGCCCAAGAGACAGAAAGGGCCACATGAACCAGCAACTACATCATCCTGAGACCAGAAGAACTAGATGGTGCCCGGCTACAACTGATGACTGCCCTGACAGGGAACACAACAAAGAACCCCTGAGGGAGCAGGAGAGCAGTGGGACGCAGACCCCAAATTCTCATAAGACCGGACTTAATGGTCTGACTGAGACTAGAAGGACCCTAGTGGTCATGGCCCCCAGACCTTCTGTTGGCCCAGGACAGGAACCATTCTCAAAGCCAACTCTTCATATATGGATTGGACAGGACAATGGGTTGGAGAGGGATGCTAGTGAGGAGTAAGCTTCTTGGATCAGGTGGACACTTGAGACTATGTTGGCATCTCCTGCCTGGAGGGGAGATGAGAGGGTGGAGGGGGTTAGAAGCTGGCGAAAAGGACACGAAAAGAGAGAGTGGAGGGAGAGAGTGGGCTGTCTCATTAAAAAAATATATATATTTTTAATGTAATTGGGAGCGTGTAGCAAGGTGTATATAGGTTTTTGTGTGAGAGACTGACTTGATTCGTAAACTTTCCCTTAAAGGATAATAAAAATTATAAAAGAAAAAAAAGTAAATGAATAATCAAGTTTTTCTAATTAGGAGCAATATTTTCTTCCTCTGTTACTTTCTCACTGTCTCAGTTAAGACACCGTAAAAACAGCTAAATCATAATATTACAGATTAGGAAAAAATTAGAAAATATTCAAAATTGCTATTCTCCAATCCCTCGGGGGTGGAAACTAAATCACATTCCTGTTAAAAAAAAATTAATTGCAGTTACCCTTGAGAGCCATTCTTTCTTTCCTTCATTCATCATTCAGCAGTGTATTCCTTCATGAGAATTCCTAAGAGGCAATTCACAACAAAGACTCCCTAAACTATGTGAATCTTTTCTAAATCATCACTAGTTACACTGTATTCTCAAAATCACATCTCAAAGTTATTTACCATTTGATTTCATATTTTTTCCTATTTTTAAATTTTTATTTAGTTTAAAAGAATAAAAATGAGACAAGCAAAAAGTATGATGGATTTTAAAGTCATTTTTTAAAGCACAGTCTATTCAGCAAAACTAAAACATTTTGTTTTCTAATAAAGTGCTTATAATGTTTTATTTAAATATCCCAAAACACTAACCCAATATTGTTATGGATTGAATTGTGTCTGCCAACAAGATATGTGTTAAATTCCTCCTGGCCCTTGTACATGTGGGAAGCCCTGGCGGTGCAGTGGTTAAGAGCTCGGCTGCTAGTCAAAAGATTGGCAGTTCGAATCCACCAGCCGCTCCTTCGAAATGCTATGGGGCCGTTCTACTCTGTCCTATATGGTCACTGTGAGTTGGAATTTACTCGTTGGCAATGATTTTTTGGGTTTCGTATATGTGAATGTAATCCAGTTTGGAAAAAGGGGTTTTTTTTGGTAATGTTAATGAAGCCATACCAGAGTAGGATGGGTCCTAAACCTAATCGCTTTCAAGTTCTAAGAAGAGCAGAATAGACACAGAGACACAAACAGGGGGAGACAGATGGCAGGGGGCTCCTGCGCTACCAACAAAGAAGGACCCTCATGAGCTGATGCTCTGATTTGGACTCTTAGCCCCTCAAACCGTAAGAAAATAAATTGCTAATCTTGAAAGCCCCCCAGGTGTGCTTCATTTTGTTACAGTAGCCCTAGGAAACTAAGACAAATATGAAGAAGTGAGGTATTTCCTATTCTCGCTCCTCTCAGTGTGGCTGTCAGAGCCTGTTACCCAATTATATCATATTTTGATCTAAGTGTCTTGCAAGAGCTGTATACACACACACACACACACACACACACACACTGTATGTTGTTGTTAGGTGCTGTGGAGTCAGTTCTGACTCGTAACGACCCTGTGTACAATCAAACGAAACACTGCCTAGTCTTGCACCATCCTCGCAATTGTTGCTATGCTTGAGCCCGTTGTTGCAGCCACTGTATCAACCCATCGTATTGAGGGTCTTCCCTTCTTTGCTGACCCTCCACTCTACCAAGCATGGTGTCCTTCTCCAGGGAATGGTCCTTCCTGATAACATGTCCAAGGTATGTGAGATGAAGTCTCACCATCCTTGCCTCTCTCTCTCTATATATATATGTTCCAAAGTAATTGTCCAGATCCAATTAGAGTCCATGATTTAAAAACAAACAAACAAAAAACCTTGCTGCTGTCAAGTTGATTCTGACTCCTAGTGACCCTATAGGACAGAGTAGAACTTCCCCATAGAGTTTCAAAGGAGCACCTGGTGGATTTGAACTGCTGACCTTCTGGTTAACAGCTGTAGCACTTAACCACTATGCAACCAGGGTTTCCAAGTCCATAATCACCCCTCTTAAAATGCTGGATTTTATGTCAATTGCTCAAGCTATAGAAAAGACCTCCAACACAAATAATTCGTTAGAGGAAAAAAAAAAAAAAAACTGGGTGCAAGTGAAATTCAGTACTCCGTTGTCTTCCAGGAGTCTTAACATTTTTCGTATGATTTCCTGAGACTATAAAAGTGTTCACTCATTTGTACTTCTATTTGTTGTTTAGGCCCTATTAGACATGCTATATTTTCTTAGAAAACGCTAACATTGACTTGTCCCTTATGGAATACTTCAGCGTGAGAGAGGAATGTCAAGGTTAGAATTGCTAAGAGATTTGCCCTTTCTGGGTTTCCAGACCGTAAATAATCAGCCATTTGGAGCATCAAGTTATTGCTCAAAAATAAGGTTTCTTTATCCACACTTACAAATTTAGCATATCTTTTCTTTCTTTCATTTAACATGTAGATCTGCATTTTCAGGGCACCTTAAGAATGTGTTATTCTCTTATTATGCCTATATTAATGCAGTTCAACAAATGAATGACTATTATGAGCAGATGAATGACTCTTGGGAAAATAAATAAGATAGGATCCTTGCCCTCAAAGAGTCCACAGCCTAGTTGGAAAGATATGCAAACAAATAACTATAATAAAAGGCAGAATGATAAAGGTTCTAATAAGTCCTTTTTGTTTATAAAGGTCTACACAGTTTTCAAAGCCCTGTAGCACACATTACTTGATCTACATGGGAAACATTTGAGGTAAGCCAGGCAGACAGAATCACCCGCAGCTTACAAAAGCATTAAGTGAGCATAAGAACACGAAGAAGTGGATCCATATTCATAAGCGTAGTTAGTACCAACAGTGCCAAGTCACTGATTCTCTCATTAGCCCCATCTTGTCTAACTTCTATTTCATTCACGCTTTTCTGCTATTTTGTTCACATCTCTCATCTGATTTTTCTCCTCTCTCAAATTCTTTGTTCTTGAAGGTGTATACTCTTTTTACTCCTTCAGTGTGATTTTGGTGGGATTTTAGAATGTAGTAGAAACACACACATGTAACTTCTTTAGAGGTCCCTGGGTGAGACAGTTTATGCTCGGGTCCTATCCAAAAGGTTGGTGTTTTGAATCTACCCTGCAGCACTATGGAAGAAAGGCCTCGTGATCTACTTTCATAAGATTGTTGTTGTGTGCTGTTGAGTTTCCATTCATAGTGGCCCCAGGTGACAGAGTAGAACTGCCCCAAAGGGTTTTCTAGGCTTTGATCTTTATGGGAGCAGATTGCCAGATCTCTGTCCCACGGAGTTGCTGAGTGGGTTCCAACGGCACCTCTTTTGATTAGCAGCAAAGTGCTTAACCATGGTTCCACCAGGGCTCCTCCCTAAGATCACAGCCATTGGAAACCCTGTGGGGCAGTTCTACTCTGTCACAGACGGGGTCGCCATGAGTCAGAAGACTCGACGGCAACAGGTTTGGTTTTGGTTTTTAACTTCTTTAGAAATCAGTGTGGGATGAAATTGTATCTAGCCATAAGGCTTGGGAATGCCTTCTAGAGGAGATAAAATCTGACCTGGACCTTGGAAATGAGTAAGATAGAGTGGACCACTGACCTAAAAGGGCTGCCTTGGAGAAGGAGGCAAAATGGAAGACCTTTAAACATATATGATAAGCTACATGAATATTTTAGAGAGCAATGTTAACTCTTTTTTTCCGAGGGTTGAAACTTAACAAGAGGCCAAACTCTAGAAACTAGTAGAACCAAACCAAAAACCAAACCCAGTGCCATCGAGTCGATTCTGACTCATAGCGGCCCTATAGGACAGAGTAGAACTGCCCCCATAGAGTTTCCAAGGAGCACCTTGCGGATTCGAACTGCCAACCCTTTGGTTAGCAGCTGTAGCACTTAACCACTACAACACCAGGGTTTCCAGAAACTGGTAGAAGCTCTTATAAATTAAAGAAGATTTCAAAACACAGGTGCCATCAAAACCACTTTTTAGAGACATACTTTGAGATTTCAGCTTGAGCAGGCTTTCCAAGCAGCATTCACAAAGCTGCATCTATGGCAGCATTTACACAACACAAGCAGAAAGGCTACACCACCCAACAGGAGGAGGAGCAATTTGGCCTCCAGTTTACTCTGCCAGCAGCTCCCTAGGCCAACGTCCATCTTTAGGGGCAAAAAGGATGAACAGAATGGAAGTCAAATGGAGCTCCTTCAACTGGAGGAAGAATTTGCATTATAGCTGCTCACACTTGGATATTCGCTTATGTTTTATAGAGATTAAAGCACATCTCTGAATGCCGAGAGTTTATATTATAGATGCAAACATAAGAGGTAACAGAAAGGGATGAATACTGAAAATAGCACTCTCAGACTAGATTTTTCTTTTTGTTTGACTAGAAAATAAAAATTAGACTAAGCCTTAGATTTAAAGTTATATGCTACCTTATTTTGAATTCTAGAGTAAAACATCTGAGTTCACTGAAATCTCCTATTTCTACATTCTCACATTATTCCTGTGAAGTATGGGGGTAGCAAAGCCTATGATAATTAATCTTATGATGGCTTAAGTTTTCAGATATAGCTGCAAGAGGTGGATCAGGGTACCACTACCCCCTTTAAAGGTGAGAGTTTTGCATTAATTTAGATCACCGAACGCCTGTAGACAAATGTACTGGAATTCAAAACAGTTCACTTTCTTCTATGAAAAAATATATATGTATAAGAGTATGTGTGGAGCCCTGGTGGCATAGTAGTTAAGAGCTTGGCTGCTAACCAAAAGGTCAGCAGTTTGAATCCACCAGCTACTCCTTGGAAACCCTGTGGGGCAGTTCTACTCTGTCCTATAGGGTCATTATGAATCAAGATCGACCCGATGGCAATGGGTTTGGTTTTTTTTTTTTTTTTTTGGAACAGTATATGTGTGTAATCTTGCTTGCTGAAAGCGAAGAGGACTTGAAGCACTTACTAATGAAGATCAAAGATCACCGCCTTCAGTATGGATTATACCTCAACATAAAGAAAACAAAAATCCTCACTACCGGACCAATAAGCAACCACCAATGACCACCTGACAGGAAACACAACAGAGAGTCCCTGATGGAGCAGGAGAAAAGTGGGGCACAGAACTCAAATTCACATAAAAAGACCAGACTTAGTGGTCTGAGACTAGAGGAACCCCAGAAGAAATACCCCCGGGACTCTCTGTTAGCCCAGAACTAAAAGTATTCATGAAGCCAACCTTTTAGACAAAGAATAGACTGGACTATAAAACATAAAATAATACTCGTGAAGAGTGTGCTTCTTAGTTCAAGTAGATACAGGAGACTAAATGGGCAGATCCCATCTGGAGGTGAGGTGAGAAGGCAGAAAGGGACAGGAGCTGGTTGAATGGACTAGAGAAACCTGGGTGAAAAGGAGGAGTGTGCTGTCATATTATAGGGATAGCAACTGGGTCACATAATAATATGTGTATAAATTTTTGTATGAGAAATTAACTTGAGCTGTAAACTTTCACCGAAAGCACAGTTAAAAAAAAATGGGGGTGAGGGTTGGGGGGAGAACAGAAATCTATTGTCTCACAGTCTAGTGTCCAGGAGTCTGAAATCCAGGTGTCACCATGTTGATTACTTCTCAGATTTGAATGATAATCTGCTCCAAGCCTCTCACCTAGCTCTTGGTAAGTATAGGGGATCCTTGGCTGCAATTGCAGCATTACACGGCTGTCCTTCCTCTGTGTCTCTTGGTGTCTCTTCTCTTTTATAAAGACACTGCTCATGCTAGGCTAGGAGCCACCCTACTCCAGCGTGACCTCATGCTAACTTAACTGAAAACATCTTCAAGTCCCTATTTCCAAACAAGGTCATGTTCACAAGTATCAGGGGTTAGGACCTCAGCATGTCTTTTGGGAGGACACCATTCAATGTATAACAAAATATAAACAAGTAATTCTTTGATAAAGTGTTGGAATTAAGTAACAAAAAAGCATAAAGGAGAAAGGGGCTTGGGGTAGACGGCTTGCCAAATTTGAGCTGGATCTGAAATGTCTTCGAAAAATGTATACTTTGGCCTGTTCCGTGCACTGCTGCCCCCCTACCCCACCAAAATACATCTGAGAAAACACAGATTTAAAAATCACAACGTGACGGGATGGGGGTGAGGGGCTTAGCCATGGTATGAGTTCTCCCTGTCGACAGCCTACCAGACAATGAAACACATACAAAATATAATAATGCTTTTCAAATAACTGTAAACATAAAAATAAAGGACTACTTCCCATTATGTTTAGAAGTGCATTGTTGATGTTATTTCTTAAGGGATTATTTGATTCACAAAAAACAAAACAAAACATTTATAACAAGGCAATGACTCATAACGCAGAATTATTCTGAATACTGTCAACGAATATGATAATATGAATGCATGTATGTATATATAAATATATAAATACATTAGTTGTGTGCTGTGAGTTGTCTCTGACACACAGTGACACTATTGGACAGAATAGAACTACCCAGGGTGGCCACAGTAGTTAATCTTTATGGAAGCAGACTGGCGCATTTTTCTCCCATGGAGCGGCTGGTGGGTTCAAACTGAACCACTAACCTTTTGGTTAGCAGCCAAGTGCTTAACCAGTGTGCCACCAGGGCTCCTTAAACAGACAGTAGTAAATTTCACTACATGCCAAGGACTAAGCTAAGGACTTAAGCTGTACTATTTCATTAAATCAGCGATCTTAAGACATAATCACCAATATCGTGGCTGTGTTACAAAGAAGGGAACTGAGGCTAAGTGACTTACCCAACCTCTGAGCAGATGTGTGGTGGAGCAGAGAGCCTACCTTCAGAGCAAAGCTGAGGACAATTTGCCAGGGTGCTGCTTCTCTACACTTCCCATCTGATTTATCTTTTGTAAGATTCTTTCAAATTTTAGCATTGCCAAAATACATATTTCTAGACATTGTAAACAAAATGTCTGGGTACAGCATGGTTCAGCTCCATCTCTGCTTAGTTCCCAAGGTCAAAATCAAGGTGTCAGCAAAGCTACATTCCTATCTGTAGGATCTAGGTGCTGAATCCGCTTTCATTCAGGTTGTAGGAAGAATTCAGCTTCATGTAGTTGTAGGACTAAGGTCCGGTTTCCTAGCTGGCTGTCAGCCAGGGGTCATTCTCAGCTTTACAAAAACACCTGCACTCCCTGGCTAGTGGCCTCTTCAAAGTCAGCAAGGGCAGCATGATTGCGTCTCAGGCTTCTGATCACTCTGACCTTCCATTCTGCCCCAACTCTCTGCCGCCTTCCTCTTCTCCGCCATCTCTTTGGCTCCAGCTGGACAAAGCTCTCTGCTTTTAAAGGGTCACATGATTAGATGTCCCCATGTGTCTGTCAGTTTGTTGTACTGTGGGGGTTGTGTGTTGCTATGATGCTGGAAACTATGCCACCAGTATTCAAATACCAGCAGGGTCAACCATGGCGGACAGGTTTCAGCCGAGCTTCCAAACTAAGACAGACTAGGAAGAAGGACCTGGAAGACTGCTTCTGAAAATTTAGCCAGTGAAAACCTTATGAATAGCAGCAGAACATTGTCTGACATAGTGCCAGAAGAGGAGTTCCTCAGGTTTTTTTTTCTTTAAATTTTTATTTTTAAGTGGAGGTTTACAAATCAAGTTGGACTCTCACACAAAAATTTATAAACACCTTGCTATATGAGTTCCTCAGGTTTGAAGGCACTCAAAATATGACTGGGGAAGAGCTGACTCCTCAAAGTAGAGACGACCTTAATGATGTACATAAAGTCAAGCTTTTGGGACTTTCATTTGCTGATGTAGTATGACTCAAAATGAGAAGAAACTGATGCAAATATTTGTTAATAATTAGAAGCTGGAGTGTAGGAAGTATGAATCTAGGAAAACTGGAAATCATCAAAAATGAAATGGAATGCATAAACATTGATATCCTAGGCATTAGTGAGTTGAAATGGACTGGTATTGGCCATTTTGAATTGGAAAATCATATGGTCTACTATGCTGGGAATGACAACTGGGAAAGGAACGGTGTTGCATGCATCATCAGAAAGAACATTTCAAGACCCATCCTGAAGTACAACACTGTCAGTGATAGGATAATATCCATATACCTGCAAGGAAGACCAGTTAGTACCACTATTATTTGAATTTATGCACCAATCACTAAGGCCAAAGATGAAGAGATTGAAGATTTTTACCAGCTTCTGCAGTCTGAATTGATCAAACACGCCATCAGGGTGCACTGATAATTATCAACTTCTGCAGTCTGAAATTGACTGAACATGCTATCACAAATGCATTGATAATTACTGTTGATTGCAATGGGAAAGTTGGAAATGAAGAAGAATCAGTAGTTGAAAATATGGTTTTGGTTATAGAAACAACATCGGAGATAGCATGACAGAATTTTGCAACCTCAATGACTTCTTCATTGTAAATATCTTTTTTCAACAATATTAAAGGGCGTCGTGGACTTCACTGGATGGAAAACACAGTAATCAAACTGACTATCTGTGGAAAAAGATGATGGAAAAGCTCGATATCCTCAGTCAGAACAAGACCAGGGGCTGACTTGGGAACAAACCATCAATTGGTTAAATGAAGTTCAAGTTGAATCTGAAGAAAATCAAAATATGACCATGAGAATCAAAATATGATCTTGAGTATATCCCGCCTGAATTTAGAGACCATCTAAAGAACAGATTTGATGCACTGAACACTAATTACTGAAGACCAGATGAGTTGTGAGATGACATCAAGGACATCATACATGAAGACAGCAAAAAGTCATTACAAAGACAGAAAAGAAATGACCAAAATGAATGTAACAAAAGACTCTGAAACTTGCTTTTGAGTGTAGAGTAGCTAAAGTGAAAGGAAGAAATGAGGAAGTAAAAGGGCTGAACAGAAGACTTCAAAGTGTTGTAATGAAATATGTAATGACCGGAGATAGAAAACCAAAAGAGAAGAATATGACTGGCATTTCATAAGTTGAAAGAACTGAAGAAAAAAATTCAAATCTCGAGTTACAATATTGAAGGATTTTATGGGCAAAATCTTGAAGCATCGAAAGAAGAGTCACTGTACCAAAAAGAATTGGTTGAAGTTCAATTATTTCAGGAGGTAGCATATGATCAACAACAGTGGTTCTGAAGGAAGAAATCCAAGATGCACTGAAGGCGTTGGCAAAAAACAAGGCTCCAGGAATTGATGAAATACCAATTGAGATATTTCAACAAATGGATACAGTTCTGGAGGTGCTTCTTGTTTATTCCAAGAAATTTGGACAACTACCTGGCCAACTGACTGGAAGAGATCCACATTCGTGCTAATTCCAAAGAAAGGTGATCCAACAGAAGGCAGAAATTATTGAATAATATCATTAACATAACACATAAGTAGAATTTTGCTGAAGATATTTCAAAAAAGGTTGCAGCAGTACATCCATAGGGAACTGCTGGAAATTCAAGCCAGATTCAGAAGAGAAGGTAGAACCAGGGATATCATTGCTGGTATCAGATGGATCTTGGATGAAAGCAAAGAATACAAGAAAAATGTTTACCTACGATTTATTGGCTATGCAAAGGCATTCAACTATGTGGATCATAACAAATTATGAATAACATTGCAAAGAATGGGAATTCCAGAACACTTAATTGTTCTCATGCTGAACCTGTACACAGACCAAGAGGCAGGTGTTCAAACAGAACAAGGGGATACTGCATGGTTTAAAATCAGCAATGGTGTGTGTCAGGGTTGTATCCTTTTCACCATACTTACTTAATCTGTATGCTGAGCAAATAATCCAAGAAGCTGGCCTATATGAAGAAGAACATGGTATCAGGATGGGTGGAAGACTCATTAACAACCTGAGATGTGCAGATGATGCGATCTTGCTTGCTGAAAGCGAAGAGGACTTGAAGCACTTACTGATGAAGATTAAAGACCACAGCCTTCAGTATGGGTTTCACCTCAACATAAAGAAAACAAAAATCCTTACAAATGGACCAAGAAGCAACATCATGATAAACAGAAAAGATTGAGGTTGTCAAGGATTTCATTTTACTTGGATCCGTAATCAATACCCACGGAAGCAAAAAATCAGTCAAGAAATCAAATGATGCATTGTATTAGGCAAACCTGCTGTAAAAGACCTCTTTAAAGTGTTGAAAAGCAAAGATGTCACTTTAAAGATTAAGGTTTGCCTGATTCAAGCCAAGATATTTTTAATTGCCTCCTATGCATGTGAAAGATGGACAAGGAATAAGGAAGACCAGAGAAAAATTGATGCTTTTGAATTATGGTATTGGTGAAGAATATTAAATATACTGTGTACTGCCAGAAGAATGAACAAGACTGGATTGGAAGTACACCTAGAGTGGTCCTTGTAAGTGAGGATGGCAAGGTTTCGTCTCAAGTACTTGGACATGCTATCAGGAAGGCCCAGCCCCTGGAGAAGGATATTAGCTAGGTAAGTTAGAAGGTTAGTGAAAAAGAGGAAGATCTTTGAGGAGATGGGCTGACACACTGGCTACAACAATTGGCTCAAACATAGAAATGATTGTGAGGATGACATAGGACAGGGCAGTGTTTTGTGTGTTGTACCTAGGGTTGCTAGGAGTCGGAACTGACTGGATGACACCTAACAACAACACAACAGATGAGATTTTTATATCTGGCAAAGCCAAATGACATTTACAAAATTTCAATCAAAATCCCACTTAATATCACTTTTCCTTCCCCTACCCTTAATCAATCTCGGATGTCAAGTTGCAGTTGAGAAGCTATTACATTTGGAGGTAGATGGTTATTTTGTGTTTACAGTGTTTTCTCCCTCCACCCTTGGCAATAACATTTTGACTTTTTGAGGAAAGAATGCAGAGAGTGGTAACTGGGTGAAACCGCATATGTCTATGACAAGCTGAATTCTGATTAGGCCCTCAAAAGAAAGACGATGGGAAAAGAAATATTTCTTGAATGAGATAGTAAATGTATACATGGAGACGAATCTTTGAGCAGCTAAATGTATTTTGTGCTCTAATGTCCATTTCTGGACTGGCTTTTTGCTGTCCCCACCCAAGTCTTCCTCCACTTTAAAAACAGCCCCAAAGTTTATTATTAAGGATACATGAAAAGTTAGCAGAAATTCTGAGAGATTAACAATGTTTTTATTTCTCTGATTTCTAAATACCTGATTTAGGAGAACATGCAGAGGATAAATATGTTAATAAATTCATAGTGATTCTCATAAAGCCCAGCTCCAAATTTTAGCTAGGAGAAAAGAGTAGATCGATGATTAAGAGGGAAACAAATTTTCAGGATGTCTTAATGCCACTAAGTCACCAGCCTGTCCACCTGTACAAATATAACTGCCAATGTGGGCAGAGAAAAGCCAGCAGCCCAGTGTGGCAGCAGTGTGGGCTTGTCCATCCCACCCTCATCCAAGCCAGCCTCTTTTATATCACGTGACACAACTGTGGCTGATGAGACAGGGCAGACGATGGCAGGGCATTCCTAAGGATGCTTTGGCTTCTCTGACACAAGGGCTATCCCTTGCCCTCCCCTCTTCTGTGCGGAATGGGGAGCTAATGGCTAGAGCAACAATAGCTGTGATCTGACTAGGAGAGGAAGTTTGAGAGAACTACACACAGCGATATCTGCTTGGACACAATGCCAAGAGCCAATGCCAGGAACCGTTTGCTCTGACCTTCTTATAGGGTGGGAAAATAATCCTCTGATTGAATGGTGTCCCCCTAAAAGATATGTTGAAGTCCTAACCCCTGTACTGTATTATGACCTTGATTGGAAATAGCGTCTTTCTTTAAAGGTGTCATCAGCTAAGTTAATGAGGCCATACTGCAGTAGGGTGGTCCTAATCCCTCCTGAGTGGTGTCCTTATAAAGGAGGAGGACAGACATGGAGACAGAGTCAAGCAATTGGAAGGCACCATTTGAAGATGAGGCTGCAACGTGAGGAACATCAAGGACTGCTGACTGTCTTAGTCATTTAGTGCTGCTATAACAGAAATACCACAAGTGGATGGCTTTACAAAGAGAAATTTATTTCTCCAGGGGAAGGCTTTCTCTCTCTGTTGGCCTTCTCATCAATTTTCCCCCAGACTAGGAGCTTCTCTGTGCAGAGTCCCCAGGTCCAAAGGATGCACTCTGCTCCCGGTGCTGCTTTTCTGGTGGTATCATCAACATAACTGCCACTAATCCATCTTATTACCTCATAGTGATAGCATTTACAACACACAGGGAAATCAGTCAGAAGATAAAATGGTAGGCAATCACGCAATCAGGCAAGGGAATTATGACCTAGTCAAGTTGACAGCTATTTTGGGGGGGGGGGGGGGGACACAATTGAATCCATGACAATCGTTAACGATCTGCATTTCCCTAGATCGTGTAGACACCTTCATTAAGAATTTAGAATCAAGGCTTTGAAGCCGGCATTTCTCTTTCAGGGGACAGGAACTCACACATTTTGTAGTTACTGCAAAGTTTTCAAGGAGAAATATAATAACACGCTTTAGTATGATGAATATATGACATTTATATATTTTTCAGATTTCTTTTTAGCTATGTTTTCTTCATAACCAACATCACAGAGGAGTTTGAACAAATCAGATCTTACAATGGTTTTGACACTGCATCAACAACAACAACAACAAAAAATAAAACCTGTTGCTGTTGAGTCGATTCCAACTCACAGTGACTCTATAAGGTGGATTTGAACTGCTGACCTTTTAGTTGGCAGCCGAACATTTAACCGCTGCTTTTTTTCTGACACCAAACATTACAGATCGTTTGCAATCTATCATCAGGTCTGGTCCCCTCTGCCCCACTTCCGTCTGCCACCAGCTGCACGTGCACCACTTCTTCCTCTGACCTCTGACCCTCACCACCCGGAATGAGGTCAGAGCTTACATGGTTAAGGGCACCGTTCTCCAGGTTGCCAAGTCTGCTCCAGGGCGCAGATGCCACCTGCAAGCTTGGGGGTCCCCGTGCCACTCTCACTTTTAACCTCCAGCTACAAATTTGGGGTTTTCCTCCACCCACTTATGATGCCAGCTGTAAGATCAGGGGTTCCTAGCTCGCCTCACTTCTGATATGCTGCTACTCCCTCAGGTTCAATAATTTGCTAGAATGACTCACAGAAACCACTGTACTTATGATTACTGTTTTGTTATAGCAAAAAGGATACAAATGAAGAGGAGCAGAGGGCGAAGTCTGGGAGGGCTCCCAACTCAAATATTTTATATCCTGGAAAGGGGCTTGCTATCCACTCAAGTGCACCAACCAGGAAGCCTATGGAAACCCAGTGTCCAGAGTTTTTACTGGGGTCTCATGATGTATGCATAATTTATTGAATAATGCCCCCCCCGCCCCATGCCAGCTGATATCAGGAGGTGGCCTTTCTGGCCTGGCCAGCCCTCACCTGAGATACCTCATTAGTGTAAACCCTCAGCTGTGGTCTGAAGGCCTCATCAAATACACTTCAATCAGTGGGGAAATTTTAGGGTTTTAGAGCTGATCTCTTTACCCCTACAGAGGCACAGCCATATTTTACATATGAGATGACACACAGACGCCACAGACCATTGGACTAAAATCTTATTCCTAATTCAAGAGCTGCCAATAGAAGTCAGAAAGGTATGCCTTTCCTCTGTTAAATCTGTAGACTCTAGGTCTGTTATGGGTTGAATTGCTTTCCTCAAAAAGAATGTGACTTTGTTGGGAAATAGGGTCATTGCAGTAGAGTCCCTGAGTGGTGCAAATGGTTAAGTGCTTGACTACTAACCAAAAGGTTGGCAGTTCGAACCCACCCAGAGATGCTTTGGAAGACAGGCCTGGAAATCTGCTTCCAAAAAGGTCACAGCCTTGAAAACCTTATAGAGCAGTCCTACTCTGCACACATTGGGTCACCATGTGTTATGGATTGAATTGTATCCCCCAAAATATCTGTCAACTTGGCTAGGCCGTGATTCCCAGTATTGTGTGATTGTCCACCATTTTGTCATCTGACGTGATCTCTCTGTGTTGTAAATCCTACCTCTAGGATGTTAATGAAGTGGGATTAGCAGCAGTTATGTTAATATGCAGGACTCAATCTATAAGATTAGGTTGCTTTTTAAGCCAATTTCTTTTGAGATACAAAAGACAGAAGCTAGCAGAGACATGGGGATCTCATACCACCAAGAAAGCAGTGCTGGGAGCAGAGTGTATCCTTTAGACCCAGGGTGCCTGCACGAAGAAGCTCCTAGTCCAGGGGAAGATTGATGACAAGGAACATCCCCCAGAGCCAATTGAGAGAGAAAGCCATTCCCTGAAGCTGATGCCCTGAATTTGGACTTCTAGCCTCCTAGACTGTGAGAGAATAAACTTTGATTTGTTAAAGCCATCCACTTGTGGTATTTCTGTTATAACAGCACTAGATAACTAAGACACCATGAGTTGGAATTAACTATAGTACAAATAACAACATTAGTTAAGTTCACAAGAGGTCTTTACAGACTAGGGTGAACCCTAATCTACTTAGAACTACGTCCTTATAAAAAGAAAAAGATAAACACGGAGAGACATGCAGATGCAGAGGAAAGATGGTCAACAGAGGACACAGTGATGTAGCCAATGGGAGTGACGCTGCCACAAACCAAGGAACACCTGGGGCCACCACAAACTAGAAGAAGCAAGGAAAGATTGTCCCTTAGAGCCTTATGAGAGAGCATGGCCCAGCTAACACCTTGATTTTGGAAATCTAGGAGCCCTGGTGGCGCAGTGGTTAAGAGTTCGGCTGCTAACCAAAAGGTTAGCAGTTTGAATCCACCAGCTGCTCCTTGGAAACTGTATGGGCACTTTTACTCTGTCGTATAGGGTCGCTATGAGTCAGAATCGACTCGATGGCAATGGGTTAGCCTCCAGAACTATGAGAGGATGAATTCCTGTTGTGTAAGCCACCCAGGTTGTGGTGCTTGGCTACTGCAGTCCTCAGAAATCATTACAGTGTCCATTAATAAGTGCTTCCATAGATTCATAAATGAACTACAACAAAGTGAAAGGATGAGGTAAAGTGAAATCCTTAAGGCTCCCCTAAAACCTTCCCAAGCTATGCTGGGTAGAACTAGTGTATGCTATCCCACGAGGGTTCTGCCCCTCTGCTTCCATATCCACGTGTGGAATTGCATGCCAACAGAAGAGTCTAATGTGTACTGGTGATAACTTGCTACAAGAATGTTACTTTGGCTTTGTTACACATGGGCATATATTTTCCCCCAATTACGATGTGAAGTCTTGGGTGTGGAGCGCTGTTTTGTGTTCCGTGCTTGTCGATTCCCTAAGCACAGCTCCGGTTTCCCAATCAGGGCTTTGTAGAAAGAAGTTCGTGTTGTTTGAGAATCCTTCCCCAGTCTTCATCCTGCCGCCCAGGATGGGAACAGCTTCGATGTGAAGTGCGGGTGGGAAGTATTTTTGCTTTGCCTGGACAGCCACAGAAATCTTTGAGGGCTACTGACCCTCTTTCAGGGTGAAAAGCAAGTCCAATGTTTTGGCTTGCCTACATTTTTTTGCAACTTTTCCTTTTCTCCATCACTTTCCCCTCCCCTCAAAAATACTAAAAAGTTACACTAAAGGCTTATTCTCAACTTTATGTCCAAACCTACCTACAAAATAGATATCACTACGAGAGTAATTGTGCATAAATTTAGATTCTCTTGCACTGCCAGATATGAAGGCAAACTCCTTCAGTGGTGTAATGGCGACTGCTGAGCTGGGGCCAGTGAGGGCCCCCCAAGGCAGCTGGTAAGGATGCAATTATCTCTCAGGCGCTCCAACTACTTTCTTTCACATTACTTTTATTATGCAAATATATAAATCTAATTTTTATCCAAAGACCATCTAGAAGATTAAAACTGCGCTCTTGTCTCACTTTCACCAAGTGTAATTAAAGATATTAAACTTTTTTTTTTTTTTTCAGTTGGATGGATGATTTCATCAGCCAGTGAGGGGGCCCTCCACTCTTCCCCACTTGCAGGTCAAGAGACCAGGATGGACGTCAGAGGGCAGCCATGCTGGCTTCATATTAATCTTCATTTCTGAGTAGTTCTGGGTAATCGGAGCAACTGCAAAATGAACTGCGGAGCACAACAGTTCTCAGCAGAAGGCAGTAGACTTTCTTTATTGTGTAGAGGGAAAAACTCCTGGCAGAGTGTGACCAAACCAAAACCGGTTGCTACAGAGTCGATTCTGACTCACAGCGACCCTATAGAGCAGAGTAGAGGTGCCCCATAGTGTTTCCACAGAGCGGCTGGTGGATTCCAACCGCTGACCTTTTGGTTAGCAGTTGAGCTCTTAACCACTGTGCAGCCAGACTCCAAACTCAGGGAGGTGTGCAAAGCAGTTCCAAATCCCCCAGGTCTGTAAGGTTGGTCTAGTCATCACAAAAAGACTAACAATCTAGAAACTTATGAAGGACACAGGGGGTATGGTGTTTCTGGGACATGTGGTCACCGGCAGGAGAACTTCAGCAAGCCTGTAAAGCCACCCTTCACCAAAACTGTCTTCATTAAAAAATGTAAAGTGCAGTAATGCATTCTGGATTCCCAGGGTAGGGAAGAGGCCCTCTGACTTGCTAAGCTTCCAAAACGCATTGCCACCCAGTTGATTCCAACTCAGTGATCCTACAGGACAGAGCAGAACTGCCCCAAGAGTGGCTGAGGATTTGAACTGCCTGCCTTTTGGTTAGCAGCTGAACTCTTAACCACTGTGCCACCTGGGCTCCTTCACTTTCCTCTATTTCACTGCTCTATTTTCATGGCATACCAACCACCACGAAGGTGGCGCAGGACCAGGCAATGTTTTGTTCTGTCATACATTAGGGCACCATGGGTCAGAGCCAACTAGGGGGCAATCAACAATTATCATAATAATGGCAGTTAAACCAGTTTTTTCTTCCTCATTTTTTCAATAGGTGTACAGATTTTTCTTAGATTATAAACTTCTTATATTACAAAACATATAACAATAATATCTGTTTATATAACAATAGCCAATGTTACAGAAGCCAAGTTCATTGGTGTCTGTATAGTGGGGGAAGAAGGTGCCTTGGAGCCACAGGGGGCTCTTGGCTGCTTTTGGGGTCTTCACTGGCTTTTGCAGCAATGTTCTCCCTTGTCACATGGTCGCTGTGGCTCTGCTGTTGTGGCTGCTAAAGGCTGTGAACAGTGAATGTTCTGTCTTTGCTTAGTCACTATTGCTAAGCAAAGCACTGCTTGTTCTGCTCGTTCTGGCAGCTAAAGGCTGTAAACAGTGAACGTTCTCTTTGCTTAGGGCTGTGCAGCCCCCTAAGACCTGGCTGCAGTCCCCAGGACTGGCAGATCAGTCCACCGGCCGCTCTCTAACATGACTCCCCAGCTAGCACCACAAGCCCCTTCCTGGTCCCTTGTCCCTTTGCAGTGCATATGGAGATGTCTGGATCCATTTCACAGCACATGGGAGCCCAAAGGAAACCCTGGTGGTGCAGTGGTTGAGTGCTATGGCTGCTAACCAAAAGGTTGGAAGTTTGAATCCACCAGGCGCTCCTTGGAAACTCTCTGGGGCAGTTCTACTCTGTCCTATAGGGTCGCTATAAGTCAGAATCGACTCGACAGCAATGGGTTTTTGGTTTTGGGGAGCCCAAGTTGGTTCCCAGGCCAACTCCTCCTAGGCCTGCTGTGCTCCCGCCTCCAAGCAGCCCTGGCAGGTGGTGGGGAAACAAGCCTCTCTCTCCCCTCTTCTCCCTCCTCTAAACAAGCCCCGCTCTTCTCCCTCCTCTAAAGAAGCCCCCCTCCTCTTCCTCCTCTAAACAAGCCCCCTCCACTCCCTCCTTTAAGCAAGCCCCCCTTCTCCAAACAAGTCTCCTCTCTCTTCCCCCTCGTCCAAACAAGTCCATCTCTCATCTTCTTCCTCACTCTCACAGGCCTCAGTGCTGAAGGCTTAAGGGGTGGGGGTGGGGGGGGTTAGAAAACAGGAGTCTGGCCATCTGCTTTCTCTAACTTTTCTCTCCCCACCCCCCACAACCCACTTGAGTCTGGAATGGAGGTACATCCTTTTTTTTTTTTCTCGTCGGAGGAGAACTTGCTGACATTATGTCCTCCTGGGCTCACAGGGGCACTATGGCCCCTAGAAAGCTGATTTATGAGGAAGAGGAAGGAAGTGAAGAGCAAGAAAGAGTTGGAAAAACAAAAGAAATTGGCAAGTCAGATAGTTTTCCTGTTTCTTCCGAAATAAATTTTCAGTGTGGCTTACTGTTTTGGGTTCACAGGATGCTATGCAAACTTTGTGTCAGCATAGTTAGAAAAATGTCTTCCTGTATCAAACAAGAGGGATTTAGGTGTCACCTGCCATTGAGACCCATCTGCACCCTCTTGCCCTGTGGAAGCAGAGCAGAGATGCAATACCATATATTTATACTTTTATACTAAAGACTTCTCTAGGGGTTCATTCCATCTGCTGTCGTGATCTACAAGAGATATCACAAGCTTCTAAAAAAGAGACATAAACTGTGTACAAAAAATACGGAAATGCAATAAAATTTGAGGCTCGGGGAGACCGTCAAAGCCCATGGGTAAGTCTGGGAAGGGCATCCAGCAAGGTCCCAGATGTCCTTGGGAAATTGGGTCCTTGGTGACTTCCCCTACTCAGTGCTATGGATTGAATTGTGTCCCCAGTATGGGTGGGATTTCTGGCCCTTGTACCTGTGGATGTACCTGAAGTAGTGAAAATGTTTTTTCTTTAGTGTTTTAATATCAGGGAGAATATATTTTCTCATTTGTTTTAATATAGCTGTATAAGCTGTGATTAATCTCTAGTCCTTGGAAAACAGTGCAGCCTCTATTCAAAATAGAGCTGAGCAGCCTGTTCTGCTCTTAAACACAACAAACACCCTAATACCTTACAACATATATTCCCTTATTCGAAATAGGCGATTGAGAGCTTGACATGGCTAATGCCATAATGATGCTCTAAGTAATCTCTAAACATTTTTTAATTGCACCAGCTACACCGGTCTCCTCCAAAGGGGTGCAGAGCTATCTCAGCTCCTGTGGCCTTGATGTCTCCTTTCTTTGTTCTCTTGAAAAATGGCCTTCAGCCTGCAAACTGACAAGAAGGTTTGCTTTCTTGCTCCCTATCTCAGCCACAGTGGACTTGGCAAAAGAGCTCCACTAGCTGAGAGATTCTTATGAGAGGTTTTCAGCCTGTGATAAATATACTGATTAAAGTCCAGATGCCTGACATGTTTATCTTTAGTTTAATAAAGAGTTTTTGTAGTTGTTTTGTGATGTATAAGACCATCTGTGGACTACGCGCTCAAAACATTAGGTAACTGTGATCTTTCCTGTATAAAACCCTCCCATCGACCCTTCATGGCAGACAGAATTTGGGAGAAATTTAGCCCCCTCTGTCTCTTGAATACTGGTATTCAATAAGGCCTTCTTACTGCTTACCTCCTCCTGTCTCAGTATTGGCTTTGCAGCAGGTGGCTCGAACCTGCAATTTATGGTAACATACCTCTTTGGAAACAGGGTTTTTTTTTATGTTAATGAGGCCATAGCAGAATAGGGTAGATCCTAAACCTAATCACTTCTGAGTTATAAAAAGACCAGAAGAGACACAGAGGCACTCACATAGGGGAAGACAGACACCAAGGGATGCTAAGGAGCTACGAGGATCATGGGCAGACCCCCCAAAACTGGAAGAGAGGCTCACAGAAGGAACTGACACAGCTGAGACCCTGACTGGGACTTCTAGCCTCCAAAACTGTGAGAAAATACACTTCTGTTCTTCCAAGTCACCCACTTGTGGCATTTCTGTTGCAGCAGCACTAGGAGACACAGACACTCAGGTTCTCCTGGTTTGCTTCTTACTCTGCCATCCTAGCTTCTGCCTCTCCTCAGTCACATTTTCCCAAAAGAGACATGTCTATATAGACATCAGCATTTAAAATGTTATCACGAGGGATCAGTCCCTAAAGAAGGACATCATGCTGGGTAAAGTGGAGAGTCAGCGAAAAAGAGGAAGACCCTCAACGAGATGGATTGACACAGTGGCTGCAACAGTGGGTTCAAGCATAACAGCAATTGTGAAGATGGCACAGGACCGGGCAGTGTTTTGTTCTGTGGTACACAGGGTGGCTATGAGTTGGAGCTGACTCCACAGCCCCTAACAACAACAAAATTTAAAATGAATGGATGACTGATGCATACAAAAAGGGTTCCAGTGCAAGAGTATTTCCCAGCGAACACAAAAATATAGGCCTATACCACTTCCGGAAACCCTGGTGGCGCAGCGGTTAAGTGTTACGGCTGCTAACCAAAAGGTCAGCAGTTCAAACACACCAGGTGCTCCTTGGAATCTCTATGGGGGCAGATCTACTCTGTCCTATAGGGTCATTAGGAGTCAGAATCGACTTGATGGCAATGTGTTTGGTTTGTTTTTTTAATACCACCTCCAGTGTCTTACTATTTAGAATATCTTAAAATATCATAAATATTAGTCTTAACTATAAGCAAAAGAGAACACTCGGGGAGAGACAGACAGCTTATTAAAAACTGCATTTTTTGGGGGAAACCAAATCCAAATCAAACATTTTCCATATTTCAAGAGAGCTTTTATATAAAACATTATCTTCTTCTATTGTTTTTCAATCAGAAAGTCATGTTCTTTCATCATCTATTACTTTAGTGTGTATACGTATTCTCTATGTTTGTGCTAAAGCCAACTATTATTTTTCCAATGACTTAATAGAACCCTGGCGACGCAGTGGTTAATAGCTCGGCTGCTAACCAAAAGGTTGGGAGTTCAAATCCACCAGCTGTTCCTTGGAAGCCCCATGGGGCAGTTCTACTTTGTCCTATAGGGGTTGCTATGAGTCAGAATCCACTGGATGGCAGTGGGTGTGGATTTGGCTAATGAAACTTCACTGCTGTTGACATCAGTCAAAAATGGGTAAAAAGAAAGAGTGGAGGAAGAAGAAAAACAGAAAACATGGCGTTTAGTAAGAACACATTTTCCCTTGCACATGCATTTGAATACCCACTACACATATAATTACGATGAAAAGAAAGAAGAAATGTGTACATTTGAGTTGAATTGATTAATCAAGTGGTTGTTTGGATTTCATTCCAAGGTTTCATCTAATATTTGACAATCCACACAACTCTTTAATTTTGCATAATTCTTTGAACTACAGGAAGAAAGTCCTACTCTGAAAAATATTTTCAAAGGTCTCATTCCAGTCTCGAATCTTATAGAAACGACCTCCTTTCCTCTTGACATATTATAATAAATAAAACTGTTAATATTTTGACTTTAGATGAGTTTCCTTTTTGGTTTCAGCAGTGAACTGTTACCGAAAGAGACAGGGCTACATTAGTTACAGCAATTTAGTTTGAGGACACCAGCAGAAACACATAAAATTCATTAGTGGAGCCAACAGCTATATCC
This sequence comes from Elephas maximus indicus, assembly GCF_024166365.1. Taxonomy (NCBI): domain Eukaryota; kingdom Metazoa; phylum Chordata; class Mammalia; order Proboscidea; family Elephantidae; genus Elephas; species Elephas maximus. The sequence continues at coordinate 233,603,600 of NC_064819.1, forward strand.
AATTCTAATAAAACGGCTAAATACAATTTATAAAACGAGTCTTAAAACTTCCCTGAAAACAGAAAATAGTTGAGATATCTTTTGAGTAACTAATGCAACAATTTCCCCTGTACTTAAGCCAAGGGGTTTGTTTTCAGACTGTTGTAACAAGATGTGTTAATGTTACAATACTTTCTCATTGTCAAAGGAATAGAAATTGGAGACAGGCTATCTCAGATCACACTCTTGGTCCATTAAAGCTGGGTTCCTGCCTCTGGCAGTGTTTCATGCGTCACCGGAAAGCAACAACAAAAGAAACAATAAGGGAAATTATAATCAATCTACAGCTCTGTTGAGCAATCATGCAACTTTAGCAGAGGGAGAAAGGCATCATTTCTGCTTCCCCTAAGCATCACGCGCCTTTGACTCTGAGACCTTGGGAAATGTACTTCCATCCCATAGGACGCACACATTCTATTTTCTAATATTGTTTTTATTGAAATGCTTTGGTCTGATAATTTATTAATAAAGCACTTCCCAGTGGAATGACACTGTTCTTAAAGCCTTTGGGTGCCTTCTTTTTCATCTGAAAAGTGCTCCAGAAGACAGCTGTGCAGATACAACCAGTAGGATCCCTACAGAGGAACCATCCTTTATAAAAAATGAATGTGAAATGTTTGGAAAATAAGAAAATGGAAACGAATGTGGAATAAGCGTCAAAATCACATGTGGGTCTGCACTTGTGTTACTTGGGATGCAACGTCCCACGCCATGTTTCTTATTTGGACCTTTCCTCCAGCAAAAATTTAGCGCCCCTTTTCAAGGAGAAGAGTCCTTGAGTATTCCTTCTGGATATAAATGTCCCTGAGAGGTAAGCACAGAGGGGCAACGCTCCAGCCACCAGAGACTCCTCTTAGCAGGAAGAATGACTTCCCACACTTGTGCTAGGACTTCGAGGAGATACTGTGCACACAATGCCAGCTCAGGGCTCAGCACAAAGATCTGTTTTTAAAAATGCTGGAATGTTCCCACTCAGGGCGCTATGCACAAGCCAGGTCTCCTTAGAATGATCAATCCTCTTAGTGTCACACCAATTTTTTTGCAGAGAGCCTGGGAAGAGCGGTTGGAGGCCAAGTGTTGGACTCCTTACCAGACCCTATCTGAAGTCCAGTATAAGGACTTGGTTTCAGTATAGCACAGCATAAATTTAAAAGCTGAATGGAGTAACTATAGAGACTTACATTTGGAGACCATTTGATCTAATTCCTTCCTTCCTGATGAGGACACTGGGCACTGGAGAGACCGGATGGGTTCCTTCAGAATAAAGATTCTGTATATTTACAGTGGAGTCCCTGGTTGGTGCAAATGGCTAACACACTTGTCTGCAAACCTCCAGGATAGAGATTCAAATCCACCCAGAGGTGCCTTGGAAGAAAAACCAGCCACTGAAAATCCTATGGAGCACAGTTCTACTCCAGTGCACATGGGGTCACCATGGGTCGGGATAGATGACACAGCAACCGGTTGGTCATATTTACAGAAGGTTCGCCTTTGTGTTCTCAGCACTCAGGTGGTATCAGCACAGAACATGGTCCAAATACTTACCGCTGGTTAAGTGAATAAGATGAGTTAATTGGCCCGGTGTATGTACTTGGTTAAGTGTTTTGTGGGTGATATGACTCTGGTTTCCAACGTTTTTTTATTCTGGACTAGCCTCACCCAGGCAAGGACAGTTCCAGAAAGCTTCGCAGCATGGGCTGACTGAGCTTCCACCCAGGTGAGAATTGAGAGGGGCTCTACAAAAAAAAAAAAATTTTTTTTTTTTTCTACCTGATGTCTCCATCCCTTTACATTGACACAAAGTCTTCATTCAAAACTTAAAGATAAATAAAGGAAACATACAGTCATACTTTCATCTCAACTGGGTTCTTACTTACTTTAAAGTTCCAGGGCTCTTGTGGACTCCAAACTCAAAGAACAACAGAGAGCTTTGAAAGGATGCTGCTCAAAGTCAAAAGGCCTAACTTGAGCTCTGGTTGCATCCACCACTTTTTCCAGCACTACCCACCCGGGCCCTGCCTACAACCACAGGTTGCACTCTCTCAACACCTTCTGCAGAAGCAACAAGACTGTAAAGGCATAGGAAATAAACAACTCCTTTGGGCCTCATCCAGAGTACTGAGATGATTTTCCACATAAAAAAAGTAAAATCAAGCTATTACAAGATCTAATTGAAATTCTTGTTTTTTTGAGAAACAATCTAACAAAGTTTCATTTTTCTGAGTCAAAAGGCTACTAAAACATGCATCTTATTTTCTGAAACAGGTCTACATAGGTGACTTCAATCAACTATGAAAGAGCCACCGCGGAGCGTGGTGCAAACGACACATGTCACATGAGTCCTGGGACTTTCCGTGTTACTGAAAATTGATTCAGAACACTTCGTATCACCAAAAGCACTTTCCTCTTTCATAGGGTTAGCGTGGCCAGTGTCAACAAACGTATTCATAAAACCTGTCACCCGACAGTAAATTATGAAATGCGTGGGAGAAGACCTTTTGAGTCCTTTTCTTTTGGTGGAGAGTTGCAAGAAACACTGGCGGAGCCCGCGACAAAAGACACAGCACTCTCAGTGGGAAATGACTGATGATCTATTGCTTTAGCTGTGGTACCTGTGGTGTCCGATCCAAGGGACGAATGGCACTGCGCTGGTGGGAACTGCATTAGCCCTGACATGGCTTGCTTTACTACCGCGTGAGGTCACCAGGGTGGCTGAGAAACTCTCAAAGCATCTCTGCTGCATTCGCTCTTGCTGCGTTTGGTAATGACACAAAGCCAGAGGTTTTCAATTAAAAACTTCATTTAGGTTCACGGGTTTATAATGCTCTAAAATGCCTCAGGAAACTCTGGTAGCGTAGTGGTTAAGAACTTGGCTGCTAACCAAAGGGTCAGCACTTCTAATTCCCCAGGCGCTCTTTGGAAACCCTGTGGGGCAGTTTGACTCTGTCCTATAGGGTTGCTTTGAGTCAGAATTGACTTGACGGCAATGGCTTTGGGTTTTTTTTTGGGGGGGGGGGGAGCTTAAAATGCCACAGGGAACTTACCCTTCCTTTATCTGGCTTGTAGGTACATGTTTTGCAGGCAGTTACCCAATCAGTATTAGCCAAAACAACATGACAATTAAAACAAACAAAAAAAAAAGAATGGCACTACATATCATGCCAATTAGAGCCATGTTGGATATCAGAAGTATACAGGATTACTCAATGTTCATTTATTGCCTTCCTTTATTTTCTTATTCTATAGAAAAACTAGACTAAAAATCAATGCCATTCTGATATGATACCAGTCTAACAAAGAGCTGTAGTAATTTGGCAGCTCATCTTATTTATTTTAGGAGATATGAGTAAACAATTAGTGCTTGAATACTGGCTTGGCAAAGGATTAAACTGCAACTAGCCTACAGAGCCGCAAACTAACTAAACTTTCCAGAGAATTGGAGAAATACCACTCAGCAGAGGGAGGTTGGCATTTCCTGAACTAGTCGTGTCTAATGGTCAGTTCTTATTGTGAGAGGCTCAATTTCTGTTCTTAAAAGCTATCCACTTTGCAATGTTTTAGTACTGCAGGCTTAGGAAACTAACACAACGGAGAAACCAATACAAAAGCGTAAAATGAACACAAATAACTCGTGTGAAGTAGACTTTGAAAGGAACCATTTGCACAGTTCTGTGAGCGTTTCATTAAAAGATGGATAATTTATTTCTGAAAGAAAGATCTGTTGATCTACTTCTGAACATCAGATGATGAAAACCCATGGATCACAACTGTCTAGTGTGGAACTGATCATGAGGATGATGCAGGACTGGGCAGGGTTTTGTTCTGTTGTGCATGGTGTCGCCATGAGTCAGGCCTGACCCGATGGTAGCTAGCAACACAACAATTATTTTTAGCAAGCTGGTTGAGGAAAAACTTCAAAAAGTGGGGTCATTTAAGCTGGATGTTACAGGTTATGGGCAGCAAAGACGTGAAGGAGGGCATTTCACAGGACAGACAGCTGTGGAAACATGGGGAATGTGAAGAAAATGAATGCCAAGAAACGGTGCCTTCTTGGGAAGCAGGCAGAATCAAGGGGTCATTAAGTAACAGGAGATGTCGGGGGAAGGAAGGTTAGGGACGCTCAAGGAGTTCGGACTTTTTTAGGAAGCAATAAAAGGCCTTTCTTTGAAGGTTTTTGACTAAAGGTGTGAACTAATCCCAGAAGTATTTTAGGAAAATTATTGTAGTATGAGTGTTCTCGTTAGCTACCCTTGAGTGGGCCCCCAACTCAGGGCAACCCACGCACAACAGAACAAAGAGCGGCCTGGTCCTGTGCCACCCCTACGATCAGTGTGGATCAGACCCTCGTGATCCACAAAGAGCGGCCTGGTCCTGTGCCACCCCTACGATCAGTGTGGGTCAGGCCCTCGTCATCCACAAAGAGCGGCCTGGTCCTGTGCCGCCCCTACGATCAGTGTGGGTCAGACCCTTGTCATTCACAAAGAGCAGCCTGATCCTGTGCCGCCCCTACGATCAGTGTGGGTCAGACCCTCGTGATCCACAAAGAGCGGCCTGGTCCTGTGCCGCCCCTACGATCAGTGTGGGTCAGACCCTCGTCATCCACAGGGTTTTCATGGGCTGGTTTCTGGAAGCAGATCACCAGGACTTTCTCCTAGTCCATCTTAGTCTGCAAGGTCCTCTGGAACCTGCTCGGCATCACAGCAACACGTGAGCCTCCACTGACAGATGTGCGGCGGCTGCGTTTGAGGTGCACTGGCCGGCAATCAAACCCAGGTCTCCTGCATGAAGGCCAGAATTCTACCACTGAACCACCACAAAGATTATCAGTCAGAAGAATCCAGGTGAGAACTAGGGAGAGGTGTAGAGACTGAGTGTGTATGTTGGGGGGAGGTGGGGTCCAAGAATGACGACAGACTGTACTGCAGGCCATCACGGCCTCTACCTGGCCCTGCAGTTGCCTCCAAAATCATCTCCCTCCAGCTCACCTGGCTCCCCACTCAACCCCTGCTTCACACTTCCAAAAGTCACGTTTCAGGAACGTCTGTATCTAACCTTTCTGCTGCAAACCGCTGGATGCACTGCCTTCCTCCATTACCTGACCCAGAAAGTCAAATTATCCATGTGGTCACCCAAGGCCCTTTGCTACCTGGTCTCTGCCAGCCTTTCCAGCCCCATGTCTGGCCCTGCCCTGGCCTGCCCTGAAGCACTGATCTCCTTTTAACATTCCATGTCCCTTGCCTTGGTTTATGCAGCAAACTAACTCTCCCTTTGGGGCTCTCCTGCCTCCCCCCACCCACCAGGCAAATGCCTACCTGAGTCTTCAGGAAGACGCTGAAATAAACTCTGTGAGTGAAGAAGCCAGCTGCTTCCTGCTCAGCAGACTTGAAACCTTGGGGCTCCTGTATTTACCTAGTGACCCACACTTCTGAGCTTTGCTAATGATGCTAAAAGCTTTGTTGACAAACCCTTTCAAAGGTACTTTGCCTTCACTCTGTGACAATGGAGCAAGGTCCCCATCTCTAGCTGAAGGGCTTGTGAAATGCGGTCAGGTTTTCAGTTGAAGGAGCTGGCAGAGCTTTGGTGTATTCAGCACCAAACTGGGTCAATGCGCTAACGCCTGTTTCAGTCGGTGAGGTCACCCAAGACATTGTAACAACAAAAGCCTTTTCAATTTCCCGGTGGATTGGATTTTGACTGTGAAAAGCCATACAGGTTTTACAGTATACTTGAGGGAGGCATGCTTCTCCTTCTGGAGCTTGCAGCATAACAAGAAAAGTAGAGTTTTCAGGGTCTGATAAATTCAGATTTGAGTGCCTTAAAGCACCGACCACCTCGCCAGGCCCTGGCAGGCCCCTACCAAAAACTTCCTATTTTGAAAACTTGGTTAAGTTGTAGCTGCTCTCTGAGGCTCAGCCTCTTGTGAAGTTGTTGTGAGCATTAAATGAGATGCTTTGAAGTGACAGGCCTGTGCAGCACACATGACATAGCCTCAATTCTGTTATACACAAAGTGGCCATGAGCTGGGGCCAGTGCGACAGCCCCTAACAACAACAAGAACAACACATTTTGACATTATGGAGTCCCTGGGTGGTACAGTTAAGCACTCTACTAACTGAAAGGTTGGTGGTTCAAACCCACCCAGGAATGCCTTGGAAAAAAGACCTGGAGATCTGCTTCCAAAAGGTCATAACCATAAAAACCCTATGGAGCCATTCTACTCTATAGCACACGGGGTAGCCATGGATCGGAGTCAACTTGACAGCAACTCATAATTGCCATTAAAATGATTATCCATGTGGCATCTGGGGTCTTAAATGCTAACAAGCGGCCATCTAAGATGCATCAATTGGTCTCAACCCACCTGGAGCAAAGAAGAATGAAGAACACCAAGGTCACATGACAACTAAGAGCCCAAGAGACAGAAAGGGCCACATGAACCAGAGACCTACATCATCCTGAGACCAGAAGAACTAGTTGGTGCCCGGCCACAATCGATGACTGCCCTGACAGGGAGCACAGCAGAGAACCCCTGAGGGAGCAGGAGATCAGTGGGATACAGACCTCAAATTCTCATAAAAAGACCATACTTAATGGTCTGACTGAGACTAGAGGAATCCCGGCGGTCACGGTCCCCAAACCTTCTGTTGGCACAGGACAGGAACCATCCCCAAAGACAACTCATCAGACATGAAAGGGACTGGACAGTGGGTAGGAGAGAGATGCTGATGAAGCGTGAGCTAATTATATCAGGTGGACACTTGAGACTGTGTTGGCATCTCCTGTCTGGAGGGGGGATGGGAGGATAGAGAGAGTTGGAAGCTGGCAAAATTGTCACGAAAGGAGAGAGTGGAAGGGCTGACTCATTAGGGGGAGAGCAAGTGGGAGTATGGAGTAAGATGTATATAAACTTATATGTGACAGACTGACTTGATTTGTAAACGTTCACTTGAAGCTCAATAAAAGTTAATAAAAAAAAAAGATTATCCTCCTCCTCATCATCATAAAACTTCAAAACTGAAGTAAATTACATAACCTAAGTTTCTTTAACTTTTAGTGCATTTCCAACAGCAGAGAGTGTCCTAAATCTTTCTGTGCTTCCAAAAATGACATGAAGTTCTCAGATGTCTTTTAAAGCAGTTTCATAAAGTACTGGTCGGCTGCCATTGACTAGGAAAAATCCATACACACAAAAACTTTCATTCTACGTTATTCGATATCCTTAAATGATGATGTTCGTTGGACATTCATGCTCAGCAGGTGTCTCAGGTTTTCTCTGGCTGCCGTCATCCTCATCAGTGAGGGTGGGGACCTCCTGCTGTGTCTAAGGCCCCGCACCAGGCACTTGGAGAAGAAAAAGCAGTGATTAATGATGGAAGACCTATCACTCCATGCTAGCAAAGGGCTTACCGTCAAACACAGACCGAGCAGCGGCCATCATCCCATCAGAATAAACCCAAAAGACACAACACACTCTATGTCTTAGGACAAAAGATGTTTTCTTCCCCAATGCCAGGAACAGACAAAATGCGACTCAGACAAAGGACCATCCCAGGGACTGGTTGAGCCCACGAAGGTCCCAACCTGTCATAAAGAGGTGGGGTCCTGTTTTCTAGGCAGGCTTCTTCTCTGGCTGCTACCCTCCTTGAACACTATACTCCCAGCCAGAGTCAGAGAAGAGGAGCAAAGAGGAGGTACCAACATAGTGCTAATGAAAGCGAGCATGTGTGTGCCGTTCTCCTACAGGAGATGTGAACACGCTCAGCAAACACAAGATGCCAGGCACCAGGCTGGTTGTTGTTAGGTGTCTTTGAGTTGGTTCCAACTCATAGCGACCCCATGCACAACAGAACAAAATACCACCCGGTCCTGTGTCATCCTCACAATTGTCGTTATGCTTGAGCCCATTGTCGCAGCCACTGTGTCAATCCATCTTGTTGAGGGTCTTCCTCTTTTTTGCTGACCATCTACTTTACCAAACATGATGTCCTTCTCCAGGGACTGATCTGTCCTGACAACATGTCCAAAGTACATGAGATGTAAAGCCTCCATAATGGTTGTTTTCCATGAGTGGAATATGTTCCAATAAAGAGTTTTCTGCTGTTGTAAATGAAACAAATTCATTATGGAGCATTTAACATCTGCAAAGCACAACAGAAGACCCTAAAATAGCCAGACTGGTGAAGATGAGACAAGACGAGAATGGCTTCCCAGCGTGCTGGGTAAAGAGCGGCAAGTGACAGGCACCGCAAATACACAGCACAAGTGAATGCAGGCACTCAAAAAGGAGGAAAGAAAATAGGATATAAAATGCTCAAAAAAAAAATTGTTTCTTACAGCATAGGAACTTCTTTTTTTTATTTTTGTTTTTTAATGTATCCATGTTAACATGAGGATGACTTTAGGCTACTAGGAAAGTATCAGACGGAGGCCATGCAATGGGGACATCACTGTGCTTGCCGAAGTGTTGTTTTGCTGTCTATAGTTAGAGGCAGAATCTCTTCTTGTGTTTCTATTCCATTTTCTATTTTTTTTTTTTTTTTTAGTTGCTAGGCACACACACTCACTCACTCTCAAACACACACACACGCACACATAGTAGCTCCTCAGGCCTTTTCTTTCACTGCAAATTTCCAAGAGCTGAAAAAGGAATAAAGTCCAGTGTCTATGAACAGCTGCTGAAATCAAAACATACCCTGACACACATTCCTACCCAATTTATCCCATTTAGGACCGTAGAAAGTACCTGGGAAGCAAACTAATAAAAAAAAGGTATAAGCAGTTAACTATCTCTTGTTAGGGTTCTATTTTCCCCCTGCAGTACATTAAAATAGTCTGTTCAAATTGATAGCTTTGACATTCCAAGAGCACTGAAATAAACCAAACCAAGACTGCACACCAATGCCAAGGACAGCTCCTGCTCCAATTAAAAGATATTCTTTGCCAGAACCCAGGGCTCACTGTGGCAAAGAGGTCTCACTTATTTATTCACTTTAATTGTAGCATCAGTTTTAACAATAGAGGATCACAGATTTTGTTCATTAGCATGTTGTTGCCGTTGCTGTTAGGTGCCCTCAAGTCAGTCCCGACTCATAGTGACCCTATGTGTAACAGCGCGAAATGCTGCCCCAGTCCTGTGCCATTGTCACAATCATTGCTATGTTTGAGCCCATTGCTGTAGCCACTGCATCAACATGTCTCATCGAGGGTCTTCCTCTTTTTTGATGACGCTCTATTCTACCAAGCTTGATGTTCTTCTCCAGAGACTGATCCCTCCTGACAACACGTCCCAAGTAGATGAGCAGAAGCTCTTTAGCATAGAGGGGTCCGAAGGTTAGAAAAACTGTGGATTGAATAACCCTTAATTGTGTGGGTAGTTCTCTTAGGATTTATTTGAGAAAAGATTCATAAATGGCACTGCAGCAGAAGGCAGACACATTTAAACAGCATTTGATTACAGACCACCTGGAAACTCCTGTTCAGCAAAACCTCTCCGTTCTGGTATACACATACATTTTCACTTCTTTAAAATGCCAATGGCTGTGGCTGGCCCATAAAGTTGATCACCTTCAGTTTTACTTCTTATGGAAAGAACAGAATAAAATGTTCCTCCTGAAAGCCAGGACTTTTCCCCAGAATCCCTTTCTCATGCACCGAGTGTCAGCTGAACTATCCCCACTGTTCCAGAGTCCCCCCAAGTCACTCTCACCTAGCAGAGCCTCAGAGGGAGCAATGGGCTCCTGGATCTTGAGGGTACCCGAAGTGGGGTGCTGAGGACGCCTAGGGAGGCAGTGCACCCAGCAGCACCTGCCCCCAGCCCCAGGGGCCAAACAAGAACCCAAAGGCCCTCTCTGACTTTGAAGAGAGCTCCACATACCAAAGGTCCTTCTCATCACTGTCGGGTGAAGTGGTTTTTAGACAGCTGCTTGCTGGTCACTTGCCAATGCCTGGGTGCAGGGTGCTCCTCTGCATTGTGGGCTGATGGAGGACAAGGGCCACAGCATAAAGGGAGGTGGGCCTGCCCACACCCCCTCTCCTGTGGTACCAATGGGGGTCCTAGGAGGAACCTTAGCAGGGGTGGCAGGGTCCTGTGGCACCATGGAGGTCTTATGAGGGAGCTTTGGCAGGGAAACGGGGTCCTGTGGAACCTTGGGGGTCCTAGGCAGGAGCTTTAGCAGGGGAAGCAGGGGTCAGAATGGGAAGCAACACACACCAGGATGATTTGGCTGCTGTAAGAGGACAGTAGGAACCCGCTTTGGGGATACGATGTGTCTGTCTACTTCTGAAAATTAGACAATAAAAACCCTATGGATTGCAACAGAATATTCTCAAATACAGCGCTGGAAGATGAGCCCCCTAGGCTGGAAGAAGGCACTCAAAATACACAGTGGCCACAACAATGGACTCCAGTTTACCAACGATCCTTAAGATGGCACAGGACAGGGCAATGCTTTGTTCTTTTGTGCACGGGGGTTGCCGTGAGTGGGAGTCGACTCGACGGCAACTAAATAGCAACAACCACCACCCCCAGTTAGGGGGCAATCCCCCAGTGCTCCAGGAACTGGAGCACAAAGGGATGAAGTCACTTGTGCGGGGCTGCACAACCAGAAAGGAACAGAACCAAGACTTAGACCCAGGATCTTGTCTTTAGACAGTGGTGCCGCCCTTACCCACTATGACGAGGCTTCCCAAGACTGGGATATGAGTGCCAGGGGTCTTTTAACTCAGATTCACTTTAAATCCTCCTGTAGGACTTTTTCAAACATATAGATGCCAGGCTCCCGTCTCAAATTACTCAGCTCAGAATCTCTGTGGTGGGACCTGGACACCCTTAGTTTTTAGTGCCTCCCAGGTGGTACTGATATGGAGTTTGTTCATGCCTTGTATCACCTTAAACTCCTGGTTCCTGCCAGGCTGTGTGGTCAGGGTAAGTCCTCATGCCCCGTTACATCCACCGTGTGTGCTGGCTGTCTTAGCAATGAGGAGGCTTGCCTGAACCAACACGGGAGCTGGTGCTTCCCTCCCCACCACTCAGCTGTCCCACTTGAAGCCTCTGCCCCCCTGGAGGGGCATCGGACCAAACTTTCATTGAGGGTCTTGCCTTATTCCTTCCTTCAGCTAAAAACCAGTTACGGCCGAGCTGACTCTGACTCCTGGAGACCCTGTGTGTGTCAAAGTAGAGCTGTGCTTGTAGGGTTTTCAATGATGGATTTTTTGCAAGTAGATGACCAGGACTTTCTTCCAAGGCACCTCCGGGCCAACTCAAACCAACATCCTTTCAGTTGGCAAAGAGCTTGTTAACCGTTTGCACCATTCACAACCCTATGCACTTCATCAACTAAGTTTTCTTGTCAATAAGACCAGTAATTATTTACATCATGAAAAGGAGTGGAAACAAACAAACAAACAAAAAACAACAAAAAACCATAGGGCCTGGAGAGTTTTCCAGTGGTGGGACTCTGTCTTTCCTTAGTAACCAAACTATAACATACATTATTACCATTATCCATTAATCCACATACTCAATATGATGGCATTTGGGTGAGATTACATCTCAGTTTGTTCTGTCACTTCTTAATATGAAATTAAGAAAACAACATCACTTTTGTTTTTATTCACCTTGAAATTCACCTTTAAAATAAATGCAGTTGTCTGGAAAATGTGACTGTTTCTAAATATTCAATAAGCCATTGGAAGCTTTGGAGATCATTAAGTCTCTCCGTCTATAAAACTGTGGTTTGCTTTTAAATTTCCATCCAGGCTTTGCTGTCCAGACAATATCGTATTTATTTGGTATAACAGAAATTAAAACTGAAATATTTACTCCAGAAAATGAAAACATATGAGATGCACTTGGGAATGAAATCACACGTGTACATGAGCGTGCACACACCTCCCCACCCCACCCCACATGCACACACACCCGAAGGAGTTAATTTAGCTGATTTTCTTTGTTTTTTGATTGCCAAACGAGTTCCTCTACTGAGTATATTGCAAATCTATCCTCCTGGTTCTAGTTTATCACAGTGTACTTCTATCTTCCTTCCAACTGAGGATGTTGTACCTAAAAATACAATGTTCCAAAGAGTCTGGTTCGATTCATGCTATATTCCCTTCAGTAACACTGAATCCTTAAGACATCTGTTAAAAGTCAGATGAATTAAGCTAACAGCGTAATAGGGTTGGGATCTGTGGAAATTTATCAAACAAATTAGCATTATCGACGTTTAAAAAGACACTGTAGAGGGTTGCAAAGAATATCATAAGGCTTCTGTAAAAGCCACATCATACCATGGGAGAGAAGAGGCTGCAGGCATGACCTAATCCTGCTGGAATGGAGTGGCCTGGCATAGTTAAATAGAGGGAGCTAGGCTGCTCTCCTCCGCTGCTAAATGAAATCTCCTAAAGCCAGGGAAGTGCTCTCTTGCCCCTTCTAAATGGAATCTGTTGCCGTTCACTGCCGTAATTCAATCACAGTGCTCAGCGTTGTGCCTATGTGAGCCACTGTGGTCAACAGAACTACCTGACTCTACTTTTCTAACATGAGACTGAGATGCGGGTAGAGGGGGCAGCTGGCCGCACAGGTGAGGATGGGCCCTCTGTGCAAAATTAGTATGGGCTACAGCAGTGATCTGAAAGCGTGTTTCTGCATGCATATGTTGGGGGAGGGAGTTTCAATCACCTGGGGAACTTTTAAAAGCCACAGCAATGACCCCATCCCTGAAAATACCCCAGCAACTTTTGGAGAATTGTGAGGCTGTCCATGAGCTGCTGTTGCTGATGGGAATGGGCCAGGTTCCTAGGTGAGTCAGAACGGAGAAGAGGAGGCTGGTCATTGTCAGAGGCAGGAAAACACACTGGCTACCAGCCTTTCACCTCTGGGTTTGGGTGAGCTGGATAAATAGAGTTGCCAGATGCACCCAGCAAGCTGCAGTACAGGTGGGCCCCACCTGCAGGAGGTTCTGTTGCAGGACTGGAGCATGGTGGGGAGGGGGCTCAGGGTGGTATCAGCCCACGTGTATGTAATGCACAATGGTAAGCACATTACCCGGGTTATCACACTAATCCTCACAACACCCTATGAAGGGAACACAGTACCCCATTTCGCAGACAAGGAAACATTCTTGGCAATGCTGAGCACCTTGCTACAGGTCACACAGCTTGTGAGCACTGGGCTGAGATGTGAACCCAGAAAGTCCGTTTCCAAAGCCTAACTACCGACAACTCTCCTAATTGCCAGTCTATTCAACTCAAGAGACAGCAGGGGCTACATGAAGCAATGGGGGCATTTGGAAATGAGGATGGACGAGGTGAGGATGGCTCACTGCCCACTGGGGTCTGGTCTTCCAGGAGGAGAGCTGTGTGACTGATCTGGAGTCCATCTGTATTAGGCTTCATCCATTGGAGTTTTGTTTTCGTAGGTTGTTCTCGCTATTGCTAGGCCTCCACAAGGTACTGAGAACTCAAGAAGTCAAATTAATTTGCAAATTTTAGTACTTTTCCAAATATAAAAAAAAACTCATTGCCATCGAGTTGATTCTGACTCATACTAACCATATAGGACAAAGCAGAACTGCCACATGGGGTTTCCAAGGCTCTAATCTTTACGAAAGCAGGCTGCCACATCTCTCTCCTGCAGACTGGCCAGTGGGTTTGAATGGCCAGCCTGTTTGGTTAGCAGTCAAGTATTTAACCACTGTGCCATCAAGACTCCTTATTCCACACATATGTTGCTGTTGTTAGGCGCCCTCTGTTCTGACTCATACCAACTCTGTGTACCACAGAACGAAACACTGCCAGGTCCTGTGCCATCCTCACAATCATTGCTATGTTTGAGCCTATTCTTGAAACCGTTGTATTAATCCAACTCATTGATGGTCTTCCTCTCTCTTGTTGACCCTCTACTTTAACAAGCATGATGTCCATCTCCTGGGACTGGTCCCTCCTGACAACATGCCCAAAGTACGTGAGACAAAGTCTTGCCATCCTTGCTTCTAAGGAGCATTCTGGCTGTACTTCTTCCAACACAGATTTGTTCATTCTTCTGGCAGTCCACTGTATATTCAATATACAGAATATACACTTTATATTAAAAATATACACTTTATATTCCAAACATCATAATTTAAAGGCATCAGTTCTGCTCTGGTCTTCCTTATTCATTGTCTAGCTTTTGCATGCATATGAGGTGATTGAAAATAACACTGCTTGGGTCAGACACACCTTGGTCCTCAAAGTGACATCTTTGGTTTTTGATACTTTAAAGAGGTCTTTTGAAGCAAATTGCCCAATATGTTGTTTGATTTATACATATACATAAACATCTATATATATATATTTCTTAATGGAGGGAAAGGGAAGCCTTAGGCATCTGCTGAGTGGCGGCCATTGTTCTAGGAGCTTTTCTAGGGTTTACCCATACAACGATGCTGTGATGTTTGTGCTATCATCCGGTTTATTGTGGACTAAGTGGAGGCCAGAGACTGTAGGCCCCTCTAAGATGACACAACTGGAAAGAGCTACAGAGGGAAAAGCTGAGCCTCTCTCCCCGCCACTACAACTAAAAAGGTAGAAGTTCATCTTTCACAATGGTGTTGGAAGAGACCTTGGAAAGCACCTCGTCTATTCTCCTTAACTTCCAGAGGGGATACCAAGGCCCACAGCGGCGGATAACTTACAAAGCCAAATTCCTTAGTGGTGGAAGAGAAAAGAGAAAGTAGTTCTTTCATTCCTAATCCAGACCTCGTTTCCACATGCTGGTGTAAATAAGATGCAAAGAACATCACCCAGAAAATGTAAGGCCAAAGAGAAATAATTTTGAAATATGGTGGTTGCCTATGTTCCATAACTGACTGTAATCAAAGAATAGGTAGACTGCCATTTTGATAAACACTGTTGGAACATCTGGTCTTATACAATGAGGCTATTTACGTGTGCTGACAGACGGCTCACAGGGGAAGTGCTTTGTTAATCTGATGACAACAAATTCTGAGAGACCCCAAACCTCTCTGTCAGTGCCTCCCCCACCACCCCACCACCTCCAGCTCCCCTGTGAGGAAATCGCTCTTATAGAGGCCTTGGTGTTCACTCCCTTGTCCATCGTTGGCTATGCAGCCCTATGTGAGTACAGGCTAATGCATTTAAATAACAATAGGTTTTATGCAAAGCTTTTATTTACTTTTTTTTTTTTTTTGCCTTTTTTTGTGATGGAGGTGCCCTGACAGAAGGCACACTGCTACCTGCACAGGGAGGGATATAGGAACATGGGGCAGTCCCACTGTCTCATATAAGGGAAAAGGCTGGTGAGTGGAAGGCTGAATTGCTGAGGACTGATGAAGAGGCACAAGGTTAGCACACTCAGCAGCTAACCAACAGGTTGCAGGTTCAAGTCCACCCAGAGGCACCTGAGAAGAAAGGCCTGGCAATCTATTTCTGAAAAATCAGCCATTGAAAACCCTGTGGACTGCAGTTCCACTCTGGCATATGTGGGGTCCACATGAGTCAGAGGTGACTCGAGAGCACCTGTTTTATCAAAACCCTAAGCAACACACTTCTCTGGACAGTCCTGAAAGAGCTCTGTTTAAAAATAAAATACATTCACGTCTCTTTGATATTTCATCAGACTTCCGAAGGGCAAAACCTCGGTGCCTGATCCCAGCCATGCACACGAAGGGCTAATGAAGATAGATGCTTCCTCATCTTCAGATGCCATTGAAGGCTCATCCTGGGGGCCTGGCACCCTCCGCTAGTCTCCTTATCCCAGTACCTCCTCTGAAATGCAAGCCTGTCATCGCTGACTGCTCCCGGGACAATGTAAGAACACTGGGGCAGGGCTGCAGTGCTTCGAATCTGGTGGGGAGAAAAACAGCACTGGTGCTCAGCACAGTAAGAAAAGTGCAGCCCAGAGTGAGCAGAAGCCCAGTGCCATCCTGGGGTCGGCCTCTATGGACCTCTAGCATCACCACCCATATGCACATGGGAAAGCTTGCAGCCACACTCCCTTAGCTGACTCACCAACAACAGCTTCTATGGGTGACATGTATCTTTGCCATCCAGCCCTAACTGTGGGCCAGGAGGCTGAGGAGACGTGAGGGCAGGTGCGGCTCCTCCATCACTGCTCACGAGGGTCTGCCCACTTGGGTGCCATATTGGGCCAGATGCCTCTGAAAAGGACATCCTGTCCTACAAGATGCTCTTGATGATGGTGGTGAACACTGTTTCTATGGGGGCTGATGTGACTGCAAAGACAGGAATTTGTTCCTCTGTGAACATGCACAAGTATCCCTTTGACACACCATGTTCCCCCCGAAGTAAATGTTTGCAATGAAAAACCCCTTACCCCTTGCTGGGAATGGCCTTGTGAGTACTCGTACTGCTGGCTGGCTGAGAACAGAAGTGTAGGTCAAGAGTAAAAAGTAGGTTCTCTAGAAACACGGATATAAAATCCCTCAATTCATATGGAAGATTTAAAGCTTTGGCTCAACATATGGAAGGGAATGGAAAGAGTGATGATGGGAACAGATGCTAAGAAGACTAAAGACATTTTAGGTGGGCTGCCTATATGTTTGTGTTCATTAATGTTAATTTTAGATGTTTTGCAGGAAACCAATGCCTGTGACCCAAGGTGCCATGATCTCACATAAAATGCCACATCAGGGCTTGTCAGCTGCCGCAACAGCATAAAGCATCCCTGAAGGGCAGCTGAGCATGACCTAATCAGAGGCTGGAGATGAAAAGTAAAGTAAGCCTCTTTCGGGAGAAGAGGTAAGATGTTTTCTGAAACACTAAATCATGCTGAAATCCGAAGTGGGTCTACTGATGATTTTCACTTTCTTATATGAAATGCTCCTGGGTCTCTCCTTGCCTTGCTGATGTCATTCCTCTGCTCTGCACTTAAGTGTAAAAGGTGTTACGTGCAGAGCACATTAGCGCCAGGAGATGAAGAAGGCTACGTAATTGGAATCGATTTCATTACCATAAATAAATGTCAAATGGCTGCAATACACTTTCTCTGATTAAACTGTCAAAGACAAAACCATGTAAGAGCAATGATTGTTTTTATTCCTACGGCAGAAAAAGGAAGAAAGGAAAATGTAATGCAAATACCTGCATAATATTATACCTATAGGTCCCTAACGTTGAAGCCAGAAGAAATAAAATAAAAATTCCAGGTAAATGCCTTATTTGAAGCTGTGCCACAAGCTGCCTTTCATATGTTTCTAAAACAAAAACTAGAGGACAACATTGCATTTTCCCCTCTCTGCTCCCAGCGTTGTCATCACAACCCTAAAGAACCACTCCAAAGTACCCCTTTAGGTACGATCAGCTCCTAACCTAAATGTTGGCAGTTCCATTTTGACTCATGGCGACCCCATGTATTACAGAGTAGAACTGCACCACAGGGTTTCCTTGACTGTAACCTGTATGAAAGCAGATTGCCAGGACTTTCCCCAAAAACACACAGCAGGAAGGGTTCAAAGTGCCAACTTTTAGGCTAGCAGCTGATCATAACTAAAAGGATACTTTTGAGTGGTTCTTTAGGGCTGATGACAGTGCTGGAAACAGAGAGGAGAAATGCAATATTGAACTTTAGAAACATATAAAAGGCCCACTGTTTCGCCCACTGTTCTTCATTTTCCCTTGGACCAGGGTGCATTGCTGTGGCTCTAGAGGCACGATTTCAGTGTGATCCCAGAGGTGAGATCTGGTACAATCTACACAGACACCAGTCCGAGAATGGCTGGGGAGGGGCACCCGGTTCACTGTTTCCATTAGGATGGGAGAAGTCATTGTTGTAAGATGTTGTTGACTTGATTTTTAACTCTTAGCAACCCCATGTGAGTTTTCTATGACCTCATAGAGTTTTCTAGGCTGTAAACATTACTTCCCCCACGAGTCTGTCAGTTTGTTTTACTGTGGGGGTTGAGTGTTGCTGTGATGCTGGAAGCTATGCCACCGGTATTAGAATACCAGCAGGGTCAATCATGGTGGACAAGTTTCAGTAGAGCTTCCAGGCTAAGATAGACTGGGAAGAAGGACCCGATAGTCCACTTCTGAAAAGAATTAGTCAATGAAAACCTTATGAACAGAGCAGAACATTGTCTGATATAGTGCTTGAAGATAAGCCCCTCATGCTGGAAGGCATTCAAAATAAGACTGGGGAAGAGCTGCCTTCTCAAAGTACAGTCGACCTTAATGACGTGGATGGAGTCAAGCTTTCGGGACCTTCATCTGCTGATGTGGCACTACTCAAAATGAGAAGAAACACCTGCAAATGAGGCAAATAGCCATTAATAATTGGAACATTGAATGTACAAAGTATGAATCTAGAAAAACTGGAAATCATCAAAATAGAATGCATAAACATTGATATCCTAAGCATTAATAAGCTAAAATGGACTGGTACTTGCCATTTTGAATTGGGTAATCATATGGTCCACTATACTGGGAATGACAACTTTAAGAGGAATGGCATTGCATTCATCATCAAAAAGAACATTTCAAGATCTATCCTGAAGTACAAAATACAGTGACAGGAGAGTATCTACATACCTACAAGGAAGACCAGTTAATACAACTATCATTCAGATTTATACACCAACCACGAAGGCCAAAGGTAAAGAAATTGAAGGTTTTTACCAACTTCTGCAGTCTGAAATTGATCAAACATGCAATCAGGATGCATTGATAATTACTGGTGATTGGAATGTGAAAATTGGAAATAAAGAAGAAGGATCAGTAGTTGGAAGATATGACCTGACCTAGGTGATATAAATGACACTGGCAATTGCATGATAGAATTTTGTAAGACCAACGACTTCTTCATTGCAAATACCTTTTTCACCAACATAAATGGCGACTCTACATTTGGACCTGAATGGAATACACAGGAATCAAATCAACTACATCTGTGGGAAGAGATGATGGAAAAGTTCAGTATCATCAGTCACAACAAGGCCAGGGGCCAACAGCAGAATAAACCATCAATTGCTCATATGCAAGCTAAAGTTAAAACTAAAGAAAATTAAAACAATCCATGAAAGCCAAAGCACGACCATGAGTATATCCCACCTGGATTTAGAGACCATCTCAGGAATAGATTTGACATGTCGAACACTAGAAGAGTTGTGGAATCACATAAAGCACATCATACATGAATAAAGCAAGATGTCATTAAAAAGACAGTAAAGAAAGCAAAGACCAAAATGAATGTCAAAAGATATCTGAAACTTCCTGTTGAATGTTGAGTAGCTAAAGCAAAAGGAAAAAAATGAAGTCGAAGAGCTGAACAGAAGATTTCAAAGGGTAGCTTGAGAAGACAAAGTATTATGATGACATGTGCAAAGACCTGGAGTTAGAAGACCAAAAGGGAAAAACATGCTCAGCATTTCTCAAGTTGAAAGAACTGAAGAAAAATTCAAGTCTCAAATTCAAACTTTGAAGGATTCTATAGGGAAGATACTAGATGACGTAAGGAAGCATTAAAAGAAGATGGAAGGAATACACATAGTCACTACATCAAAAAGAATTGGTCGACATTCAGCCACTTCAGGAGGTAGCATATGATCAGGAACCGGTGGTACTGAAGGAAGAAGCTTAAGCTGCACTGAAGGCATTTTCAAAAAACAAGGCTCCAGGAATTGATGGAATACCAATTGAGATGTTTCAAAAAATGGATGCAGCCCTGGAAATGCTCACAAATTTCCAAGAAATTTGGAGGACTGTTACCTGGCTAAAGAGATCCATAGTTATGCCTATTCCCAAGAAAGGTGATTCAACCAAATGTGGAAATTATCAAACAATGTCATTAATATCATATGTAAGCAAAATTTTGCTGAAGATCATTTAAAAACTGCCACAGCAGGGTGTAGACAGGGAAATGCCAGAACTTCAAGCCGGGTTTAGAAGATGACATGGAACCAGGGGTATCATTGCTGACGTCAGATGGATTCTGGCTGAAAGCAGGGAATACCAGAAAGATGTTTACCTGTTTTATTGACTATGCAAAGGCATTTGACTGTGTGGATTATAACAGATTATGGATAACATTGAGGAAGATAGGAACTCCAGAACACTGAATTGTGCTCATAACGAACCTGTACATGGATCAAGAGGCAGTTGTTCAAACAGAACAAGGGGATACCGCATGGTTTAAAGTTAGGAAACATGTGCATCCAGGTTGTATGCCTTCACTGTATCTATTCAATATGTATGCTGAGCAAATAATCCAAGAAGTTGGACTATATGAAGGAGAATGGGGCATCAGGACTGGAGGACGACTCATGAATAACCTGCATTATGCAGATGACACAACCTTGCTTGCTGAAAGGGAAGAGGACTTAAAGCACTTATTGATGAAGATCAAAGAGCACAGCCTTCAGTATGGATTACACCTCAACATAAAGAAAACAAAAATCCTCACAACTGGACCAGTAACTACATCATAATAAATAGAGAAAAGATTGAGGTTCTCAAGGATTTCATTTTACTTGGCTCCACAATCAACACCCATGGAAGCAGCAGTCAAGAAATAAAAAGACATGTTGCATTGGGTAGATCTGCTGCAAAAGACCTCTTTAAAGTGTTGAAAAGCAAAGATGTCACCTTGAAGACTAAACTGCGCCTGACCCAAGCCACGATCAATCGCCTCACATGCACGGGAAAGCTAGACATTAAATAAGGAAGACCGAAGAAGAATTGACGCCTTTGAATTGTGGTGTTGGCAAAGAATGTTGAATATACCATGGACTGCCAAAAGAATGAATACATCTGTCTTGGGAGAAGTAGATGCTCCTTAGAGCTAGAATGCTCCTTAGAAGCAAGGATGATGAGACTCCGTCTCCCATACTTTGGACATGTTATCAAGAAAGATCCATCCCTGGAGAAGGACATCATGCTTGGTAAAGTAGAGGGTCGGCGAAAAAGAGGAAGACCCTCAATGAGATGAATTGATCCAGTGGCTACAACAATGGGCTCAAGCACAGCAACAATTGTGAAGATGGCGCCGGACTGGGCAGCACTTCATTCTGTTGTGCAGAGGGTTGCTGAGAGTGGGAACCAACTCGACGGTACCTAACGAAAAACTGCTAAGCCTTTCTTCCAAGGCGCTTCTGTGTGGACTTAAGCCTCCAAGTTTTTGGTTAGCAGGCAAATGTGTTAAATATTCATTCATACCACCCAGGGACTTTGTGTAGGACTGAGCGAGTCCAATATTGGCTAATCCTTGTGCCTCTAAGCCACATTTTCAGCTCTCAGTTTGATCATTATAATCAACTGTGTCTCAGCTGGTTCAGAACTAAGGCAGGGAGAAGGGCTGCTGTCAATTGGATTCCCTGAGACCTAACACAAGGCAGCTAATGCCTACCATCCAGCCTATCAACTTACGCTCTGCAGGTGACTGTGTGCTGGGCTCTCCTCCAACTCCCAAGTCTGATCCTGGTGAAGTTCTTTCACAGATAACGGGGGCCACCATGCCGGTGCATTTGAAACTGTAGAACCCACTACCCCACCCCTTAGGAACCTTTCTTCCTTAGAGAGCCAGAGCTCTTTTCAAGTCTACTGGGGACCACAGTTTACTTGGGTTTAGGTTAGTCATCACTTTAAATGTAGTACTCCCCTTTTGCACCTTTCATTATTTCCTACCACATAATCCATTTCTTGTTAAAACTACACTAAAGCCTTACCCTCTTCATTCCCATGAAAATACATTTCATTCTCCCCTACCACCACTTTACTGTCATTTTATTCCTCAAATCATAATGAAAGAGGCCATTAGACTTTTCAAAAACTCCGCATAATGAAAGAGGCCATTAGACATTTCAAAAACTCACTTTTCATTGACTTCTAAATCACACTTAGGTAAAAGGAAAATTCTAGAACTTCATGGAGCATTTTAACTGAACACAGTCTTGGAGCCCTGGACGGGGATAATCACAGAAGCACACCTTTCGTGCTCAGCTCTGATAAATGAACAGATGGCATTATTAGTGCCAACACTAGCCTAAACTGGTATGAAATGAGAAACAAAGCAATGTGGAATAGAAAAATGTTGGCCACATAACAAGTCGCCTCTTCAGCTTGAATATTAACTGGAATATCACTCTGGTTTCTGCTTGAAAACATGGCAGTATAACAGCAGTGGATAAGATCATATGTTATGGCCAGTCTTGAGTTGAGAGAGGCAGCTACGGACTTTACCATGAGGGCTTCCTTCACAAGACAAAAGACATTAAGTGAAGCGGGATTATTAAGGTTGGTGGCACAGGGGACACCAGCTATGTCCTCCCCCAAACTAACCTTCACAGAAAGCTTTTAGAGCTGCCTGGGTGTGGTAAACCTTCTCTGACGTGCTTATTTTATGTTTTCTCAAGTTAGCATGGTTGACTGGGGAAGAGAAAACACAACTATTTTTTGAGGGATGGAAATAAAGTTCTAAAGGTGTAATGCTGAATACATTCACGTCACAGGAAAGGGATATCCAATGATCTTTCAGAAACTTTTGCTCAACAAGAAGCCTAGAGAAAATGCCTTCTGCTTGGCTGTACCCCTTCTGAGGAACCAATCAGACACTTTATCCACTATTTTGCATTATATCTAGAATACTTTTATAGCCTAAGGCAAGAAAGAGCTTAACAAATGGAAAGGACCACATGGCTCCTTATAACGTCTGCACCCTATGCCATTCTGATGAGCTGGAGTTACCTATCCTTCTCAAATTCCATCACAGACAATTGTGCAAGCAAGTGTATGTACCGCCCAATGAAAAAACTCCAGTTCCAAGCATTTCCCAATACTGTTGAAGTTTCTGCTGGTATAAAGAGTTCATGTAATCTTTTTTTTTTTCTTGAGTGTTTGAAGCCAATCACTACAAAGAAAGTTTAATTTCTAAACTCCTGGCTGGCATACAATAATAAGGATTTTTTTTCCACCACTCTGCATTAGACTGTCTCATGCAATGTAATAGAAAGTGAAGGGCCTGTCTTGCACAAAACAACAACAAAAAAAATCGTTTGCAATCTGATTTGAAAATCTAGCTGGAAGTCTTTCAGCTGCCTGTTCCTTTTGTTTTAGTATTTCCACCTGTAATGGAATTAGCTTTGTCCATAAATGTAATCAATATGGAATACAAAGTCATGAGATTTTAAAAATGAATTTATACTTTTCATGATAAAGCGTACCTTAAACTATAAAAATGTAAATTAGATATAGATATTTGGATGTCTTATTTATTGCATTTCTTTGGTAAGTGACAGAAAAATTATTGCATTGCTTGTTTATTTTAATAAAAAACTTGATCTTTTCCTAGAATGATGGAGATGTTTATGGAACAGAAAAGAGGATTTCTGATGTAGACCAGAACACAGTATCCCCTTTAGTTCACAAAAAGAAAAGGAAGATAAAAGGAGTCTAGGTTAAGTGTCTAGTCTTCTCACTTTTTAGAAAAAAAACAAAACCCAAGGACTCAGGTGAAAAAAGGTGAGCTCTAAGACATCCTGGTGATCTGCTTCTGAGAGGTCCCAGCCAAGAAAACTCTATGCAGCGCCATTCTAGTTAGTCACATGGGGTCCTCATGAGCTGGAATCAGCTCAAGGGCAACTGGTTTGGTTTTGGTTTTTGATGAAGGCAGCTGAGGGGTTGGGAGAAGCAGGGAGAGAACTCTGGGGAAAAATTCAAAAAAACAAGTTCTAGTAAGAAGAGAGGCAGAACCTAGGGCAGGAGAAACATCTTAATATGGTAGGTTAACTGGAAACGTTGGTGAACGATTTATTAATTTTAAAACATCTAAGTATACATTTATACAGCAATCTTGTGATGGAAGATCAAAGCCTATTTCTTTGTTATTGTTGTTGCTAAAATATAGGTCCACTTACTGGAATGTCGAGTTATCGATCTCCTATAAGCACTTTTTCTACGCTTCCTAGTTTCAATCTCTTTAAAGTAAAACGAGCACATAAATACAGCAGCAAAGTGATCTGAATGCAAAATTGTTTTAGATTTTTTATTATTTTCCTTCAGTTTTTACAATTGTTCTGGCTACAAATAATTCAACAATAGTTTTCTAACAAACCTGCTTTATTAAATCTTTCCAAATCATTCAATCTAGTTTTTTTTTTTTTAAGAAAAAAACCTTTTTTGTACATGCCTGGTTCATTGGTTTACTTGATTTTTAATTAAACTGAGAAATTCAGTAAGAAGTGTGACTAGCAAAAACAGGCTTGATAACAAATCCAAGAGACCAGTGGTGAAGCACTGCACTCAGTTAGACTGGTGGGAACAGGGATGTTCCAGGTTACTGATCTCAGGAGTTCAGCGTGCAGGAGGCTTGCATTGCAGGCACTTCAGAGGGACTGGGGGATGCTGGTGAGCTTTCTGAGCCTCTTCTGCATACACGGCTAATAGAATCTTTCTTATGCTATTAAACTTACATAATCCAAATTTTTACTTTTGGGTACATAAGATATTCTAGGGGAACACTTTTACTGGAAAAGTTATTATTAAACCTAGGTCAATGAATCAACATTTAAAAATACATCTTGCAATCTGTTTTATTTGGGGGCTGCATCAGGATTAGAGGAAGATGACTCATTAACAACCTGTGATATGCAGATGACACAAACTTGCTTGCTGAAAGCTAAGAGGACTTGAAGCACTTACTGATGAAGACCAAAGGCTTTAGCCCTCAGTATGGGCTATTGTTGTTCTTGTTAGGTGCCCCCGAGTCTGTTCTGACACATAGTGACCCTGTGTACCACAGAACAAAACATTGCCTGGTCCTGCGCCATTCTTACTATTATTGTTATGCTTGAGCCCATTGTTGCAGCCACTGTGTCAATCCATTTCGTTGGGGGTCTTCCGCTTTTCCTCTGGCCCTGGACATTACCAAGCATGATGTCCTTCTCCAGGGACTGATCCCTCCTGACAACATGTCCAAAGTACGTGAGACGCAGTCTCTCCATTGTTGCTTCTAAGGCGCATTCTCGTTGTACTTCTTCCAAGACAGATTTGTTCGTTCTTTTGGCAGTTCATAGTATATTCAGTATTCTTCACCAACACCACAGTTCAAAGGTATCAATTCTTCTTTGGTCTTCCTTATTCATTGTCCAGCTTTCACATGCATATGATGCCATTGAAAATACCATGGCTTGGGTCAGGCGCACCTTAGTCTTCAAGGGGACACCTTTGCTTTTTAACATTTTAAAGAGGTCTTTTGCGACAGATTTGTCCAATGCAATGTGTCTTTTGATTTCTTGACTGCTGCCTCCATGGGTGTTGACTGTGGATCCAAGTAAAATGAAATCCTCAATCTTTTCTCCATTTATCATGTTGTTCTTATTGGTCCAGTTGTGAGGATTTTTGTTTTCTTTATGTTGAGGTATAATCCATACTGAAGGCTGTGGTCTTTGATCATCATCAGTAAGTGATTCAAGTCCTCTTCACTTTCAACAAGCAAGGTTGTGTCATCTGCATAATGCAGGTTGCTAATGAGTCTTCCTCCAATCCTGATGGCCCATTCTTCTTCAGGTAGTCTAGCTTCTCGTATTATCTGCTTAGCATACAGATTGAATAGGTATGGTGAAAGGATACAACCCTGATGCATACCTTTCCTGACTTTAAACCACTCAGTATACCCCTTGTTCTGTCTGAACAACTGCCTTTTTATCTATGTACAGTTTCCTCATGAGCACAATTAAGTGTTCTGCAATTCCCATTCTGGCAATGTTATCCATAATTTGTTTTGGTCCACATAGTTGAATGCCTTTGAATACTTGATAAAACACAGGTAAACATCCTTTTGGTATTCTCTGCTTTCAGCTAGGATCCATCTGACATCAGCAATGATATCCCTGGTTCCATTCCTCTTCTGAATCCTCCCTGAATTTCTGGCAATTCCCTGTCGATATACTGATGTAGCAGTATGGGTTACACCCATAAAACAAAGAAACAAATAAGCAAAAAACCCCAAAATTCTCACAACTGGACCAATAAACAGTTTATTGACAAACTGAGAAAATGTTGAAGTTGTCAAAGATTTTGTTTTACTCAGATCCACAATCAACGGCCACGGATGCACCAATCAAGAAATGAAATGACATATCGCATTGGGCAAATCTGCTCCAAAAGACATCTTTAAAGTGTTACAAAGCAAATATGTCACCTTGACGATTAAAGTGCTCCTGACCCAAGCCCTGGTGTTTTCAATTGCCTCATATGCATGTGAAAGTTGGATGATGAATAAGGAAGGCCGAAGAATTGATGTCTTTGAATTGTGGTACTGGTGAAAAATATTGAATATAGCATGGACTGCCAGAAGAACAAACAAATCTGTTTTGGGAAAAGTACAGCCAGAATGCTCCTTAGAAGGGAAGATGGTGAGACTTCATCTCACGTAGTTTGGACATTGTTACAGAGGGTTTTCAATGGCTAATTTTTAAGAAGTAGACCTTCAGGCCTTTGTTTCAAGGCACTACCAGGTGGACTAGAACCTCCATCCTTTTGGTTAGCGGCCTAATGGTTAGCAGTTTACCCTACCTGAGTCCTCCCATAAATTTACAAATGCCCCTTATAGGGTAAGCGCATCAGAGCTTGGGAGCTAGATTACATAACCTAGCCAAACGTGACTGGGATCTTGGGTCTGGGATCTTCAAATTCCTTCAGCTCTGGTCCTTTGCTACTCTAAAATCCTGGGCACTTTTCTGAAATCTTATTTTTTCCCCCTGTAGAAAAGTAAGTAAGTAAATGTATTGGTTTGCTTTCCGATAAATTTCTTTCTGATAACATAGACGATCCTGTTTGCTCTGAAGTATGATAAGACCAGTGGCAATCGAGTGTAAATAGGACGAGACGTTGAGCATGAATGTGTTTCTCCCAGACTGTAAGAAGGGACTCGCGTGTTCATTATTTAATATGCTGGAGTGGACACCACATTTTAGGCAGGGCGGGGACTGGTGTCCTAGACCTGCCCCCCACTACTGTGTAACCCAGGTCGATTCACTTAACCTCCTCAAGACTCTCGTCCTTCACTGTGGGGACTTCCACTGAGAGCCTTTTAAATACTGTTTCCAACTGTACACTGGTGGTAGGGCAGGGTTACAACGGCAGAGCGAATCCCTTAAGGACATTTCCTTATCCTGAGTGTCTCTGCTCCTACCCATCCAGCAGGGGTCTGTCAGTCAGAACTGGGGACTGTGATCAGTCATCTGCTGCAGCTGATGAATATTTAAAACCAGAGGAAAGGGAACAGAGACCAGGAGAGCCAGCATGACAATTCCGTCCATTAAGTCCTCCTCCCAGCAGCACAAAGTACCTGAGTCTGAGAGCCCAGATGTAGAGGCTACCTCCAGTCTCCACTGCTCTTCAGTCAACAGAAATAGTGCAGCTTTTCAGATGCGGGGTGTGCTGATATAAGCATTCTCAAAATATTATTTAAACCCTGCTGCCATCCAGTCGATTCCGACTTACAGTGATCCAATCTAAGCATTCTCAAAATATCATTTAAAAGAACATATTAGCCATCTAAATGAAGAAGCTGGCTAATGTTCTAAGTTTTTCTACCCTGGAAAATAATTGTTTCATTTATTTCTTTCAGCGTTAAGCACGTTATGCCACAGAAATGCTTTCAACATTAGGAAAAAAAAAATATGTTTTAATTTTAATCCTTCTGCATCATTTCTTTCTTTCTTTTTTTTTTTAAAGTAAGAATTAGCATGCAAGGAGCATAATTAAATTGAGCAATAAAGACCTTGATATTTTCATGTTTCTAAGAAATTTAATATGTTCTGTGATTTGCTGGAATAAGACCAATTCAATCAGCTTTCCTGTTTCTTTGTTTTGTTTACTTGGGCTTTTATTACCCATATGACGCTGGGGTTAGGGGTGGCAATGCAGAATTCTGAACTTTTCTGGTTCTGCACCAGCTATTCGGTATTCAGGTGGAGACAAGGCATGCGTACATATAAACTGCATATGTAAACCGGGTTCAGAGTGCTTTAAAGACATATCCATAGACACACGGTACAGAAGAAAACGAGAGACTCTTGTGTTTTCTCTCTCACTTTCTGAAGCAATTTTTTTAAAGGAAATAATGATGATTTCTCATTAACTATTCTTTAGGATTATGCCCAGAGAGAAAGAATTAAATGACAAAGATGGCAAACCCAAAATGTGGCAGACCATAATTTCCAGAGATGGCTGCCATGATATATTTCATCTCAAATGCTTTCTTAGAAGGTTACGTTGACACCCCTCCCATTGAGTTTTGGGCCCATGTCCTCTCTGCTTGAACCTGGACAGACTTTTGAGGTTGCATTGACCAATGAAGTACAGAGGAAAAGATGCTACGTGACTGCTGAGGCTGAGGCCACACAAATGTCATGCACGTCCACCTTGCTCTCTCTGGAGCCTCCATCTTCGAACTCAGCCACCATAATGTGAGGAAGCCCAGGCCACATGGAGAGGCCACTGCAGGTGTCTCAGCCACAGCCTCAGCTGAGGCCCAGCTGCAGCCAGAATCTACTGGGAAGATTGCTCCCGATCATGCCAGCCCCAGAGGTCATCCCCAGTGAGGCCCCAGTTATTATGGAATAGAGAAAAGCCATCCCCCTGTGCCTGCCCGACTCAAAGCCTTAACCCATAGTCTGTGAGCATAATATATTGGCTATTTGGTGCCACAAAGCTGTGGGATGGCTTACTTTCACTAACTATTCTTGAGAATTTTGTTCAGAGAAAGAGAATTAAATGGGCCAGATGCCAGACCACAGAGATATAGGTGTTTATGTTTTATGATAAGGAATTCTCTCAGACATTTATAGTTTAAGTTAGGTTTATTTATTTATGACCTGAGTGGTCCAGCATGGTATTTCTACATGGTTTATACACAGTTCAACACCCCCCTCCCTATCCGAGCACTACCATATTTGTATACGGACAAAATAATTCATGCAACCAAAATTCATAAATGACATCTGCAAGGAGAAAGAGACAGAGGAAGGGAGAGAGAACAATTAAGACATTGTTCATTCTGTGGATATCCACAATACATTACTTAGCCTCTTTTGGCACATACCCTTTACGTTTTATAATATGGCCAATGTGGCATTTAAGTATCTTGTAGGTCTTATATCTAGCAAGTCTAGTAGCTTGTGAAATCCTTGAGAACAGGGGTCATTGTCCATTGGTGGCTCCGCAGGCACTGTCCTCAGTAATGTGTCTGGCCTTGAATACAGACAGTATGCTTCAAGAATGTTTACTAAATGAGTAAATGCAGCAAATGAGTCCCATCCTCAAGGCCCCTGGAGTTCTCATGACATCCACCCTCAAGCCCTTTCTAGTAAGTACTACTTGCCATTTCCAATGGTGGGCAGCTCTGTGTTTCTTTAACATCTGGGACTTATTACACAATATCCTCATTATGTTAAAATCTCCTTCATGCTCCTTGTAATCTTCACTTTTGTTCAATTTTCAAATGCAGCAGCCATTTAGCTAATAGGTTACGTTTAAGATAAGCGATGGATTAAGACTGTTTTATCACAGGGAAATCTAAAGCTTATCTTTAAGAAGAGAGGTTTAGGTTTAATTGAGACATATACACCTAAGATTTATCACTGTAAGTAGATACTTAATGTCTGTACTTGGAATGCACTAATTATGTTCCAATTAATAGGGTCAAAACAAGTAAATCCTAGGTACTTTATCCTCTTTGATATCTCTTTCTCTCCCCCAACTAATTGCATGAGTTTTTCCTGGTCCCAGCAAGTACAGTACCAAGTACCAACAATCCTTTAATTCTCTTAAATTGTTTCTTCAGTGTGGCTGGGACTACAGGTGTCAGAGTTACCCAGGTAGCTGTTAATCTGTGGATCCCTGCCGAATATGTCTCTGAGTGAGGGTGAGGCCCAGCTTCTGCATTTTACCAAGGCCAACAAGTAATTCTTTTGCAAAATTTAGTTGGAGAAATACTACTCTTAAAGCCGTTTAGGCATTTCCAGTTTGATCTCATTAAGGTTAATTTAATACACATTTACCGAGTGTCCAACAGTGGCTCTGAGGAGTATAAGAATGCCTGTGATAGTTAATATTATATGTCAACTTGGCTAGGTTTGGCCAAACACTAGTCTAGTTGCTGTTCTGTAATGTAATCTAGCATAATGTAATCACCTTCAATAAAGTAATCTACTGTAATCAATCTGTCAAAAAGGGAGTGTCCTTAGGGTGTGTTCTGCCTCCAGACTAAAAATAGATATTTTGACAGAATTCTCTCTCTCTCTCCACTCAGCGCTCTTTTCCCTGCACCTGACCTATGGATCCTGGGATGCAAGCCTGCAGGAGTCTCCAGTCTGTTCCCTAGCCTACAGATTTTGACTTGCACCCCCCTCCCCAAAAAAATAAATAAATAAAAACCTGTTGCCAATGAGCTGATTCCAGCTCCAAGTATTACAAAGTCGTACTGCTCCGTAGCGTTTTCTTGGCTGTAATCTTTATGTAACAGATCATCACACTTTTCTCCTGCAGGACTGCTGGGTGAGTCTGAACTGCCAACGTTTAGGTCAGTAGTTGAGTGCAAACTCTTAACATCGCACAGGAATCTTTTGGATTTACCAGAGCCCCACAATTGTGTGAGCAAATTTCTTGAAGTAAATGAATCTCTCTCTCAAAAAAAAAAAAATCCAAATCTGCTGCCAAGGAGTTGATTCCAACTCTTAGTGACCCTATAGAGAGAACCCTAAGACACTGCCTAATCCACAACCCTGCCTTCGGAGATCCGACAGTTGAGTGAGTAAGGTCTTGCTCACTGGACAGCTATCGTATGGTGCAGCTCTTCAGTTACTAACAGAACACTCTGAACACTTCCTAAGTCTGTATGCCTCTTAAAGTTCATTTCTAAATTAAACGTTGCAAAAAAATTTTATCATCAAGTGATTCTACATGTCTCCATATGTTGTCTTCTGTATAAATCATACATATTTACAAAGCACCCCCCGCTGTGACCCACATATGGAAACAAAAGGTGATCTGTTCCCCCATTACGTAGTACGAATTTAATAAAACCCAAAAAAAAAAAAAGTAGTCAGCTGGGTCATACATAAAGGCATTTATCACTACGTCTTTGCGCGTTTAGATGTTTCTTAAGAGCTGAATTCATGACACTCTGCAACTTTCCCCAAGCAATTTACAAGCCTTTCTCATCCCTCATTTTATTATCCTACCAAGTTTTTTTTTTTTTTTTACCAAGAGTCAACTTGTTCTTTCAGCACCATCAATCTGACTGACTGGTAGGTTTTGCAGTGTACCATTTTAATTTATGTAGACGTCTATACAAAAGCGTCTCAACCACTCACAGCATGAAACCAGGGCAGCACTGGATTCATCAGGAAATGCTGTTTTGTTATACATACAGATCTAAGGCCAGGGTGATTTATATCAAACAGAACCAGGGGAGTGACAGATAGCACTAATGAATCAATGGCTGAAGGAAACGCAAGTCAAGGCACGGCAACAAAAACGGGCCTAAAAAGGTACCTGGGATGCTATAATTTAATGTCCTCATGAGTAACAGGGATACAATATAATCTCTCAATTATCAATCGTAAATGAAGGCCTATCAAGTAGAATATACTGTCATATTTCCATAAGAAATCTTTCAGTTTGGGTTCAGATATGGACTTTTATGTTGCTTTAAGTATTTTTCTAGTTTTATCATTATACTGTACAGTGTGGGGTGATAAAGGATTACTGACATTTATATGAAAGATATTTGTTATTAGTACTATAAAACAATAAAAAAAATCAGTTTAGGAAGAAAGAAATACCTTCTTTATGTAAACATGTGGAAGAAAAGCATTATAAATTGTGGTTCTAATGGACAAATGCAATACTGTATTTACATGATCTTATAAATGACTTGCTGCGTGTCGGAATATAACCAAAACAGCTTTTAAAAGCTAAGAGAAGGTGGCAAACTAGAAAGTGCTTGCAAAGAAACTTCCAAAGAGCCCCAGGCGACAGAAGGCAACAAAAGCTGAAATTTCTGTTACTATCTATTCAACATATTTACAAATTGCCTGAAAATACTTAAATGACATTAAACCTAAGCATTAAATCTACTCAAGGTAAAACATAAATTATTTAATATGACTGTACACATCTTGCATCATCAGAAATCAATGCTGGCTTATGATGAGGAGGAATAACTCTGCCAGTGCAGAAGGTCCGCTAGACAGTTCCCCAAGGACATCTCTCAGACACTACAAATTCAGTCCAAAGTTAAGTTCATTGTGGGTCAACATTCTTTTCACTCCTCCCAGCCTCAGGTCAAGGGGGCCACCATGTATCCAATGGCTACACCCAGATATCTGATAACCCCTTAACTCTTTTCTTACATCCACATCTCATCAGATAAAAAATGGTGCTGGAACTCTCAACTTGCCGCCTCTCACACAGGTTTTGGGGTGACCTTCTTTCTGGATGGCCACTTTGCCTTCAGTTAGACCTTCGTCCACATAAAAGTTATACTTAATTTTCCTAAAAGGCCAATATGCTTGAGATTCTTCTTTATGTAGGAGCCTCAATGTCTTCCATTGCTCCTAGAACATAGCTCTGAGTCTCTGGATGGGACACAAGGCCCTGCATGACTGGGCCCTCTCTCCATCACATCTCATGGCCACAACTGGCCACTCTTCCTTTGGAGTTTCTATGCTCCAGCTTCTTCTTTTTGTTTTTAATCCCTCAAACACCTGTTGTATTTTGCTGAGTTGGCAGAACTCCATCCCAAAACATTCAATATTCCAACAACCAAATTCTTACCAAGGTGCCAGTTTGAGGCCCAGCAAATATCTACTCTTCTTCTTGTATCTAGATACAACCTGAACTTGCCATTAAAAATCAATTGCTTTCCCACCTAGCTCGACTGGTAGCATGAATTAAACATGTATACGTTGGTTGAACCTCGTCAGATTTGTAGGTATTGCACAAAGTTCCGCCATATAACAGATGTTTCTCATTTTCATTTACCCTGAGTACAAACTCCATCAACAAAAACGATGGGAAGTTTACTTGTGGCATGGGCATATCGCATTGTATTTTTTCCCCCAGAAATGCAATTCCTTTCTGAGATCACTTTATTCAAAAGAATAATTGCATTATTCACACACCATGTTCCCTTAATTGGAAGAGTCGGCCAATTATTGCACAAGATAGCATCATCTTTCAATAAAGAGAAAAGAGTTCCCCTTTGCTGTTCTTTCAGCAATTATCACCACTCAGTCAAGTGACTTACAATGCAGCAGTGAAGTTAACCATTTAAGAGCAGAAATCACCTTCGAGAAGTCACCCAGCAGAAACCTGTCTCCACCAACAATAACAGCTGGGAGTGTCCTTTGGAGAAATTCATAAGTAAGTGCCTCTGCAGCAGGATTTAGATAAAGGTCATATTTTTAATTTCAGGTACAAATTCTACAAATCACAGGCTCTCTTTATTGGTACATAAAACTCTCAGAGGTGGAGTTTGGGAACTTGAGTAATAGGTCTCTACATTGTTCTTCAAACCCTACAAATATCCAAATTGTCAAGAAGCAGCAGTTAAAGCAAAACTCAGCTGAGAAGGTGATGGGATCTCCTGAGACGGCCTTAAAAAACACTGTCTTCACATCCAAAAAAAAAGATGCAAATGGCAGGAGCAGGAGCTGTGATTTAAGTGGTCCTTATTTTAATTCCGTACACTGTCCAGGTCTTCTACACAAAAGATTCTATGTGTGACAATTCATTCTTTTACTCCTTCATTCCTTCCTTGGAGAAGATGTCTAGGCCTATTTAGTGAACTGGAAGAGCAGATGGCTGAGGACCAGGGGGCACTTTGCGGTGAGCTGCTGACAGTATGTACTTAAGAACCTTTGTTGGATTCAATGGACCCCTGGCAGAGTAGTGTTAGATATACAGTGGGCAGACAGCACCAGGGACGGGGCCCCAGAGTGCGGTGTTAAGGAAAGAGACTATGGAATGTTCACTTTGGAAGGTGGGTGGTGTCACTGGAGTGACCAGGGACACCTGAGACAAAAGCAGGCAGATGAGGCAGTGCAGTGCATTGTGTGCAAGACCGAGCTCTCAAGTCCAACAGGTCTACGGCCAAGAGCCAGCCCTGTCATTACCGGCTGTGGGAGCTGTGAGTGAGGAGTTGTCTCTCTGAGCCTCTGTTTCCTCATCCGGACAGAACCGATGCTTTAAGTGCTGCTTACCACCAAATTTACTCAGGTTCTGACTATGGGTAACGAGCGATCAGAGAGTGATCAGGACAGTGACTTGTGATCTAAAGCCATTTAGTCACTGAGCTCATGTAACCAGAGGGATACCAGTAATAATAACTCTCTTAGAGACAGCTGGGCAATGAATAAGGAAGGTCGAAGAAGAAGTGATGCCTTTGAATTATGGTGTTGGCAAAGAGTATTGAATGTACCATGGACATCCAGAAGAATAACGAATCTGTTTTGGAAGTACATCCAGAATGCTCCTTAGAAGTGAGGATGGCGAGACTTTGTCTTGCTTACTTTGGATATGTTATCAGAAGGCACCAGTCCCTGAAGAAGGACACGATGCTTGGTAAAGTAGAGGGTCAGTGAAAAAGAGGGAGACCCTCAGCAAGATAGCTTGACACAGTGACAGCAACCGTGGGCTCAAACATAGCAATGATTGTGGGGATGGCGCAGGACTGGGCAGTGCTTAATCCTGTTTTTCACAGAGTCACTATGAGTCAGAAGCAACTAAACGGCACCTAACAGCAACAGACTTGTTGTAGCAATGAAATGAGACAACGCACATGAATAGCAGTACCTGGAATCTAGCGGCCGTGCTGCTACTACTACTGACACTAGTGAAAGGAGAACATGGACATGTTAGAATGAGGTGGTTTGGTCTTGATTCAAGTAGCAAGAATTGCAGAGTTTTCAAGCAGGGTTTTAAGCACAGAACTATCAGTGTCTCAAACCCAAACCAAAACCAAACCCAGTGCCGTCGAGTCGACTCCGACTCATAGCGACCCTATAGGACAGAGTAGAACTGCCCCATAGAATTTCCAAGGAGCGCCTGGCGGATTCGAACTGCTGACCATTTGGTTAGCAGCCGTAGCATTTAACCACTATGCCATCAGGGTCTCAGTGTCCTCAAAAGGGAGTTTGGGTGTGAAAAGAAGAACAAAGACATTCTCGACAGCTAACCAAATGGTTAGCAGTTCAAACCCTCCAGAGGCTCTGTGGGAGAAAAGACCTGGCGATCTGCTCCCACAAAGATTACAGCCTAGGAAACCTTTGTGGGGAGTCCTACTTTGTCACACGGGGTTGCTATGAGTTGGAGTCAACTGGATAGCACCAAACAATAGGGGCTACATCTTCTCTTGACTATCTTCCTATGTCCATGGCCACCCCTCTACCTTGGCTGATTTTTTCTCATCTCCCAGACTTAGAATTGTTGGCATGTCTCGGATTAAGGCTTCAGAACCTTCCCCTGTTCTATACTCACTCCTGCCATGTCTCATTTAGTCTTCATGTCTTTAAAGACCACCTGTTCATTGTGAGGTCAAGCCCTGACTTGGTGCCAACATCTTATTTGAATATTCACCTGCTTAGCCCTTACTAGGGACATTGGTGGTGGTTCTGTGGTAGAATTCTCCCCGTTCATGCTGGAGACCTGGGTTTGATTCCTGGCCAGTGCACCTTATTCACAGCCATCACCCATCTGTCAGTTGTGGCTTCTGTGCTGCTTGATGCCAGTTTTCCCTATAAAAATCTAAGTTCTACAAGGGTAGATATATTGCTTTACTTATGCCTATATCTTCACCATCTAAAACAATGTCTGGTAGATGAGTACTGAATAAATATATGTGGAACAAATAAATACATTTTTAAAAGATGTTATCATTAGGTGCCCTGAGTCAGCTTCAGCTCATAGAGACCTTAGGTATAACAGAACAAGTCTGCCTGGTCCTATGCCATCCTCGCAGTCGTTAGGCTTGACCCCACTGTTGCAGCCACTGTGTGAGTCCATCTCATTGAAGATCTCTCTCTTTTTAGATGACCCTATCCTTCACTTTACTTACAAAGCACATAAGCATTACATTTCTGTGTGAGAGCATAACGAAAGAGCTACACAGAGGAAAAAATTAAAATCCTGACCAAAAAAAAAAAAAAAAAAAAATCCTACAGTAAGCCAAAATAGATGGAACACAAAAGCTTAAAAAAAAAAAGCATGTCCTCCGTAGTTTTCAATGAAAGCAGGTCACCAGGCCTTTCTTCCAAGGTGCCCCTGGGTGGACTCAAACCTCAAAACTTTAGTTTAACAGCTAAGGGCATACACCATTTGTACCACCCAGGGACTCCATACAAACATTTAGTGAAAGTTAAATACTGTCTTTCTCCCTTCTTCCTTCACCTCCATCTTTCCTATGAGACTTGAAGCTTCCAGTGGCCCATGCTGGGTCTTTACTTTTTAATGCGACAGATGGCAGGCAATTGGGCTTCTATGTAAGACAGCCCTGGTGGTGCAGTGGTTAAGAACTAGGCTGCTAATCAAAAGGTTGGCAGTTCAAATCCACCAGCCACTCCTTAGGCACCCTATGGGGAGGCTCTACACTCACCTACAGGAGTCTCTTTGAGTCAGAATCTACTCGACAGCAATGAGTTTGGGTTATTTTGGTAAGAGAGACAGGAGTGGTGAGAGAACAGGAAGAGAAGGCCAGTTGATGAGGCAGGATAACTAACATACAGAGGAGTGGTTTGGTGGGGCAAGGTAGGATGGCTTTGGGCTTGAAGCTCTCCCACACAATCCATCAGTCCCCTCTCCCTAAGCCACCCCTAAAGTACATGGAAAATTTAAGTAAAATTGTGCTGGCTGTAGCTGTACCAATGCAGCTTCTGTACAAGGACCCCCTTCCTTGCTTCCACCCGGACTGTTGTCCCTAATGTCCTCCTATTAACAAATCCAGCCCTACCTCTGGAAGGGAAGCTTCTCTGGGGCAGGTACACAAGGAGCCTGGGGAAGGGCTGGAGGGCCTGGGACCCTACACACGAGGGGATTTCAGGCAGCACCGGAGCCCAGCTGCTAGGACTTCTCCAGCAGCTCCAACCCTGGGAAAAAAGAGAGATGGCTCCTTCCACAATTTAAACGTGCCAGGCGCAGACAATCAGCTGAAGCAACAGACTGTGTTACAGCTAAGGAGGAGAGGTAGAAAAACAGCATTTAAGTCAAAAATGTTTGATTTGTTCCATTTGTCAACAGAGCACGAAGTGGTTCCGTTCAGCCTTTCTAAAAGGCCAGGCTATCTCCTGAGTGCAGCATATCTGTTCAAGTAATTGCCATTTTATTTATAGTTATGACAACTTCGTAGAGCTGGCGTCCTTTAAAATACCGCCTGGTACCAAAGCCAGATTGAAAAACAACCTAGAGTAGAAAATCATAGTTTGACTGCTGGTTGAATAAAATAAAGCTACTCACGGAAATTTACAGATGTCAAAACCTATATAGAGAAGTTGCCTTGTCTATAAATTAGCAATGGATCTTTTTCAAAAACAGAGAAAAATCTCAATATGGGCTTTAAAATGAGTAAATTAATTCGAAACAAAATTAACCAGTAAAAAACTCTGATCAAAATTTGTTTAAGCTTCTTGTATCACTAACAAAAATCGACTACAAAATCCATGATCCCAAAAAGGGTTTAGTAAATTATACTGCAAAAATACCATGACACATTGTTATTTGTTTCCCAAACAATGAGAACATTAAATTGGAAATATGAATGTTTCAATATTAACTTCCTGATTAAGGCAGGGATTTGGCTATTTTTTCTGGTTAAAAGCCCTACAAACTTAGAAAGGCCCTAATTGAGGCTAATATACAAGCAGTCTGACAAGGCCACAAAGCAAATTCAACATACGGAGTTCTTCAAAATCATGACAGTCCTATTGATTTTCTTTGGTTTTATGCCTCTTTTGTATCTGGACATTTCCATGTGGATGATATGAGGTAACATCTGATATCCTCCCGCCCCTAAAGCTCTTCTTCTGATGTTCCTTAAGATTGATCAATACTATCATTACGATCCAAGTTGGGAATTTAGACTCATATCTAACTCCTCTCTCTTGCTTCCAACCAGCAAGGGGCCACCCAACCCTGCTCATTCTAACCACTAAAAAGATGCAAATGGTTAAAGTGCCCTGCTGCTAACTAAAAGGTTAGCAGTTCAAGTCCAACAAGAGGCACTTCTGAAGAAAGGCCTGGTGATTTAATTCAGAAAAATCAGGAATTGAAAACCCATATGGAGCACAGCTCTAGTCTGACACACACAGCGGTCACCAAGAGCCCGAGTCTACTCTGAGGCAGCTGGTTTGCAGAATCATAGCCTGCCTTAAGCTCCTTGACGCTAACAGCTGCTCCTCTTCGTACCCCTAACACCTTAACCCTAATTAATATTCTGGAATCCCTGGTGGTATGGTAGTTAAGAGCTACTGCTGCTAACCAAACTGTTGGCAGTTCACCTCCACCAGGAGCTCCTTGGAAACCTAGGCAATCACTGAGTACTGTTGACTAAATAAATGACTGGATGAATATTATGTTGGAAAATTTATTTTAGGTAACAAAAAGACAATAGGTTATTTCACAAAAATGTCACTAGTGAGTTAAACCCAACTTGTGGGATTACAGGTATTTTTTATTTTAATACTTAAACTTTTCCTCATTTCACAAATGTCATATTACATCAATAACCAGAAAAAATAAAATAGGAAGTGAGGTAAAATTGCGAGTTCTTTTATGCTGAGATGCAGATAATCACATAATGTTAAATATGAACGTTACTTTTCCTAGTAACTGTAACAGGGGATTAATATTTCCTGTAAGAATGGATGAATTAGTGTAATACAAGTGACTTGTGGAATTCTCCTCAATTGGACGTATGTCCTCTTAATTTCTTCTGAGCTAATTCGTTAGTGAAAGTTGTTCATGCATTTCTCAGGTGTAAGTCTCGCTTGCTCATCTGAAAGTGAGTCTTTGGTGTTTCGTGATGACACTGATTAAAATGTAACAAGACGATTCTACCTTTCTGTCAAGACCTTTAGCCCAGAAATGATAACACCCTTAGTTTTCAGGGAATGAAGTTTGTCATTAAAAAAAAAAAAAAAAAACTTCAGTACAACTGGGTTTTTGGATCTCATCATCAAAAACTAGAGTCCCATGAAACTATGTATAACTCTCATTTTGAGGGTAGGAAAAACAAAACAACTAATGCTTTTAAATGTAAAGTAGTACGAAATAGCCTCCTCAGAAAAAACAGGAACAATAATGAACAAAGCATATGGATGAGAACTAAGAAAACTAACTTACGGATATGATACTTTAACACCAATAATTGTTCAGTGTTTCCTTACTAAGACATGCTGTAGCAAGGGTGACCAGGACCAGGTAAACCCACACTAACAAAGCAGTCCTTGAGACATTAAACTCCATCTAGCCTTGTCTGCTTGTGAAAGGGGCGACTGAGAAGTGACAGAGGTGAGGGCCTGTTGTAACAAGGACTGTTACAGTTTGTTCTATATTATCCTTAAAAAGAGCTGGCACACAGCAGACAGTTAATGAATATTTATTAATAAACAAATACATCAATGCACTGATAGTCCTGTGGTTTGATAAATAGGGCTCAGTAGGCTGAGGCAGACAGATATTAATAAATTTCTTCTGGCAACTGTGACTCTGAGCAAGATGTCAGCTGGCTGTCTCACCATTTGTCTCCAGCCCATTCCTGTGTCTGAGATCCCCTCTCACAGCATCCTGGTGGCACTATCATCCACCTCTTGTGTTACAGGCTGGCTTTCCTCTCTTCATTGCCTCATGCAGAGCTCTCTCCCACAGCCACATCAGCGTGACAGTTTGGAACACAGCTTTCTAAAAACAACTACTTATCAGGTTCTGTTATGAGAGTTTTATGAATGCTGGATTTGTGTGCTTTCAGGTTTCACTGTGATGGAAGCAAAACGTGTTAAGAACTGTTCTTCACGAGTCCATGTGCTGGTATGTCACCTCTATGACCAGGAGGGATGGGCTCAAGTGCTTCCCTTTAAATGAGCAACTCATGATAAACAGAGAAAAGACTGAAGTTGTCAAAGATTTGCTTCTGCTTGGATCCACAATCAACGCCCATGGAAGCAGCAGCCAAGAAATCAAGCATCGTATGGCATCGGGCAAATCTGCTGCAAAAGTCCTTTTTAAAGTATTAAAAAGCAAAGACATCACTTTAAGGACAAAGGTGCTCCTGACACTAGCAAAGATGTCTACAATTGCCTCATACTCTGTGAAAGCTGGACAATGAAAAAGGAAGGCAGAAGAAGAATTGATGGCTTTGAATTATGGTGTTGGCGAAGAATACGGAATATTATCACAGACTGTCAGAAGAACAAACAAATCTATCTTAGAAGAAGTACTGCCAAAATGCTCCTTATAAGGAAGGATGACAAAACTGTGTCTCAGGTACTTTAGACATGTTATCAGGAGGGATCAGTCCCTGGAGAAGTGCATAATGCTTGGTAAAGAAAAGGGTCCTTGAAAAAGAGGAAGACCCTCAAGGAGATGGACTGATACAATGTCAGCAACAACGGGCTCAAGCGTAACAATGATTATGAGGCTGGCGCAGGACTGGGCAGTGTTTTGCTCTGTCATATGTAGGGTTGCTGCGTCAGAATTGACCTGACAGCACCTAACAACTTCCCTTTAAAAACGGTCCTCTTGCTTCAACCACTAGGGCGTCTCGGGACCCAGAAGGAAGGGCAGGGTAGATAGTGCTTTGACTTGCTCCAGTAACAATAACAATAGCAAATTGGGAGCTAATCATTTGTTCCAGATGCTGTTCCAGAAGCTTCCATGTATTAGTTTATGTAGCTTTTTGACAACCTTTTGGTTTAAGCTTCATTATTACGCATAATCTACAATCTAAGTAATTTAGGTGACACAGCTGGAAAGCGGCTGGGATTCAGACCAGATGCTGAGACAGCAGCTCCCTCAGTCTTAGCACGTGGCCCCTTAGGAAGCCTGGGGAGATGTAAGCTTTTGTTCCTCATGAATATCTTCCCCTCTCTCTGGTATTCAGTACTACACGAACGTGTGGTAGAGACGACCGAAGACTTAGTAGCTGTAGAAGATGTGGGAGAAGCATTTCGTAATTTTGGTCTCATGCCTTATTGTTACATCTCAAAGTACTGGGTATCAGGAAGTGCAGAGAAGGAGGCCACCATCCGGGAAGCGACTTCCCAGGACCACACTGGGTGGAACAAATAGTTAAGCACTCGACTGCTAACCGAAAGGTTGACTGTTTGAGCCCATGCAGAGTGCCTCAGGAGTAAGACCTGGAGATCTCATCCCAAAAGGTCAGAGCCTTGACAGCTCTATGGAGCAGAGCTCTGTGCTGCACACTTGGAGTCACCGTGAGCCGGAATCCAGTTGACTAACAACGACAGTAATGAGCGGGCTTCCCAGAGCCTTCCCTGTGTGCACACAGATTATACATGGAGCCCTCTCCGCAAAAGTCACCTCATCCACGTGCACATGGCAGAATGTCCAAATCAGTCCTCAGTGAAGGGGTAGAGGGGGTAGGAGACAAAGGGCGGCAAAGTTATTAGTTCTAACCTCCCCCCAAAACCAAACCCATTGCTGTCGAGTCAATTCCGACTCATAGTGACCTGATGGGACAGAGGAGAACTGCCCCGTAGGGTTTCCAATGCTGTAATCTTTACAGAAGTAGATTGCCACATCTTTGTCCTGTGGATCAGCTGCTGGTCTTGAACCACCGACCTTTTGGTTAGTAGCGGGGTGCTTTAACCACTGCACATTCAAGTCTTCTTATTTGTTCTAAGGTAACCAGAAACAGTGCAGTCTGGGTCGTGACGATGCTGATCTAAAATACATTTCTGTGGGTGAGGAAGCAGGGTAGAGATTATTGGTCCCTGGTAACAGACTGGGGAACTGCATGAAGGAA
Source organism: Elephas maximus indicus (assembly GCF_024166365.1). Lineage (NCBI taxonomy): Eukaryota > Metazoa > Chordata > Mammalia > Proboscidea > Elephantidae > Elephas > Elephas maximus. The sequence continues at coordinate 233,645,634 of NC_064819.1, forward strand.
CATGCATCTTGCTCTCGGAAACATAATAAGCCAAGGTAACCAGCCCAATTTTCAATAAATCTCTAAGAATGGGCAACAGTGCAGCCCCTTTTCAGTATCAGTAGGAAGGCTTATACTCCAGTCTGAACTCTAAATGCCTCCCAATAACATCACTTGATGGGGAGCAGAGACTGCTGTTCCCCCGGGTGAAATGAGAACGGCTCAGACTCACGCAGCGTCAGCCCGCAGCATAGTTTTAAGAACAGGGTCCTGCGGTGGCGTTTCCCGCCTGTTGCCATATGTGCTGTGAGTCAGAGTGTTCAAATTTTTAATGCTTCATATGTCAATAGATTGAGTAGAGACCGACATGGATTTGACCTTTTCCGTATTCTGCAGTATGACTGACTGGCTACTCCAGTTTCTCCTGTTAGTAATTTCAGGAATCTGGAGGGAAGAGGGTAAGTGGCCAAGCAATACAAATGAGCAATGGCAGAAAGTGCAAAGTCGGAAAGCAAGCGTGGTCTGCCAGAGACCAGAGTAAGGGGTTATAATTTTGATATCTCACAATGTTTTACCTTCCAGAGCATAGAACCACGAAGAGAGAGACACAAAGCGATACTGACCAAAATAAATAACGCGAGAAGTTTTCTTCAGTTAATGTCCTTGCCAAGTCTCTGGGTGATTTTAGCCTCTGTTTGCTGTTGTTTTCAAAGGTTTTATTCTAAACACATCTTGGTGTCCGTCAGATTTGGTAGAAAGTTTAACATAAAGTCATGTCACTCCACAGTGTGATCAGTGGTTTTGCGAACTGCGGTGAAATCTCATGAGCTTTGAAAAGGTTCACTCTTGCCCAGTGCAGTCCATCAGGCTCCTTCGTTTAAGCAGCTGATGATACACTAAGCCGAGTTCAACCCGGTCACTTTTAAGGGCCGACCATCACCCAGTAAGTTATTCAACCTGCGGGTTACACGAATAACCATCAACAACCTTAACACCTAGGCAGTGAAGCCCCACTTCTCACAAGACTAGGAGATGCAGAAACGGGCTTTTATACAAATTATGTAAACTGCCTTAAAACTCTGATAGGAAAAATAACAATGACAATAGCAGCAACACCTCAACACCATGGAGCCATCTGCCCATTTTTAAAATGCTAATGTTAGCTGATGAACAACTTCTGACCCGTGTAAATGTCTAAATGAAAATGCAATCACTGTAAATTATATGTAGATGTCTTAGTAAATAGTCTTAACCAAGCTTTTCACTTCACTATGTTATGAAACGCTAATATTAATCTTAAACAAATCAGAGCACATTATCAACTTGAAATGAAAAACACTAAAATTAAGTACAGCTGCATTGCAGTGAATTACAATCATATGTGCCTTCTAGTCAGGGTCTTGCAACTCCCACAAAATGACAGGGTGGGACTATGCAAATAAGGTGCTTATGGCCCACCAGTGTGGTTGGATAGTTTTCTGATGCAAATACGTGTCAAGGAACTCTTGCAGGGGTGGGACTATGCAAATAATGTGCATGGAATACTAGTCGTGGATTAGTTAGTTAATGATCCTGCTGGGGAGGGGGGCACATCTTAAAACTGATAAGGAGCTTGCTACACAACCAGCTTCCCTGACAGAAGTTTTACGGAGAGACACAGAAAGAGAGAGAAGAAGGGGCTGTAACACTGAAGACTATGAGAGACCACAAGAGACGTGCAGCAAGAGCAGCACTGGAATGAGCAATGAGAACCAGAGGACCAGCAATGAGACAGCCGAGATGGGCTTCCTGGCCCACAGAGCAAGGCGACAGCAGCCTGGGAAGAAGCCATTCTGTTGGAAGAGCTGTATCCTGAGCTGTTCCTGTTACTCCCAAGTTGAGCCTGATCCTGAATTGCAACCTCTTACTTTCCTAGAAGTAACGAACAAATTTGTTTTGGAAGTCCAGCCGGAATGCTCCTTAGAAGCAGGGATGGGAGACTGCACCTCGCATACTTTGGACATGTTGTCAGGAAGGACCAGGCAGTCCGTAGAGAAGGACACCGTGCTTGGTAAAGTAGAGGGTCAGCAAAAAAGATGAAGACCCTCAACGAGATAGACTGATACAGTGGCTGCAACAATGGGCTCCAGCATAGCAACGATTGCGAAAATGGCTCAGGGTCCGGGACTTGATGGCATAGAACAACAACTAAAAGATCACCTGGTGAACATTTCAAAGGATTTAAGATTTATCATATTTCATTAATTCTAAGGTGCACATTTTTTCATATCTCAGCATCCCTGAAATACGGATGTGTCATATAAGTGATGGCAATTCACAATTATAACTGGTGGTGTTTTCTTCCTTCTTACAGGGACATACAAAAAGATGGCTCATACAATCTGTGGCATCTCAGGTTTGATGAAATAAGGACACTTTCCGCTGCCCCTGGTTGATGTGCAAGTCCAAGAGTTGGTCTCCAGCACGGCGTCTACTGGGTTGACGAAGATTCCAGAGAAGGAAGGGGGCAGCGAGAATCATCAGTCACCCTTATCATACTCAGGCTGTGGCACCCATTAGCGACGGCTCTCATACAACTGCAGTGACTTTGACTCCTAAGAGGAGAGTAAACAATGCCTTCGACTTGAGCAGAGAGCTCGTCTTTCCTTTGCTCTCCAGATGTTTCATTTCCAAGCTTCATGCACTCTTGAAAACAGAAGCCTCATCATTTATCTTTTAATCCCCAGGAGTTAGCACAAGGCCTGATACAGTTGGTGCTCAATGATTTTTTTTTTTTTAATTTAAATCCAACCCCCCCGACTCTTGACTTAAAGATTTGTGGCCTACAATCTCAGGGAAAATGCATACCAGTTTCCCTCCCCAGCTGTGCTGGCTGCAGGTTACCGACATTCACATATGTGTCCTGTGTAAGCGCGCAGCCTAGATCCTGGGCGCTGTCTCCATGGAAACACAGAAAGGAGCTCTTATACCTTTGCACAGAAACAACAAATGCATACTTTAGGATAATAACAAAATGCAGCATTTATAGAAAGGATAATAACCTGTGTTATGAAACATGCAATTTAATAACTCTCTGATAAAAAGGCAAAGACAACTGCAAGGCTCTAATTTACTCCCAGTGGTGTAGGTGTCTGGGTTCACAGGCATTGGTGCTGAGCACTGAAGGGTAAACTACTTCACCTCCTTGTCAACCCATTACATGATCTCTCACTGCTCACTCTGCCATTTTGTCTTTTCTCTTATTCTCTCCCAAGTCGTACACCCTAACCTATTATTCTACTTACGTCTTCCCTTCTATTGTGACCTGTATTCTATATCCCTTACAAGGAGGTCCTAAAGGAATTACAAAGGGCTTTTAAAAATGAAGGTATAAACTATTTTACAATTCCTATTGAAGCTTTTTTTTTTTTTTGCTAACGTGCTTTACTTGTATTAGAAACACCTTGGAGAGTGGCCATAACAGTAAATTGGAAAACGCATTTGTAATGTAAATAGTTTTTGCAATGGCCACATGATGTTGCATCTGGGCATAAGGGCATTTAGCAAGTAAACCAAAAAACCTGTTGCCGTCGAGTCGATTCCGACTCACAGTAACCCTACAGGGCAGAGTAGAACTACCCCATAGAGTTTCAAAGGAGCACTTTGTGGATTCGAACTGCCGACCTTTTGGTTAGCAGCTATAGCACTTAACCACTACGCCACCAGGGTTTCCATTTAGCGAGTACTCTCCTTAAATCCTGAATAACTCTCCCCTTACACTTTCTTGAATTATGTGACCTCTGAGAAACATTCTGAGTCCTAAACTGGTCATACTCCATTGTGACTTCATGTCCTCTCTTGGAATATGGACTCTTCCAAGACTGTAACTCGGGGGTACACGCCTGTTGCCACCAGGAACCTGCAGGCATGAAGAATGGGGGCACAGTTTGTACTTGGTCACCCAACAGCAGGTCAGCAGCATCCAGATGTGTGGCAATCCCACACAGCAGTGCTCTAGTCTGGTGTACATCATTTTATCCAGGTGAAGATACCACACTGAGTAGTATCTCTCCAACAAGGGTTTTTGTTTTCTGTTAAGTCAGGAACCACTGCTATCCAGCTCTGCCTAATGGGGAGTCTAAGAGATCAGTGATGGAGATGATTATTTAAGATTGAATGTTATGAAAGCCCTCACGACAGCCATTTCCAGGGCCAGGGAAATGCCTTTGAGGAGGGGCGAACAGGAGACCACTGCCTGTTTTCCATGGCCCAGGAGCGTGTACTTGCTTTGGCTCCTGTGCGCCATTTTGCATCATTTGTGGTGATTTTGCAAGTCATAAAAGGCAGGCTCCAGATTCTTTTCATTATGGTATTTCCACCTGGATAAAACAATGTGCAACACATGAGAATAATTCCATGTGAGACTAGGAAAGAGGGGTGATTCAACTGGTCTGTGTCTATTCTGACCTGGGAAATAGAGGCTGATACAGAAGAGAAAAAATACTTTCCTACGATGAAAGCTTAACCCTGGGGAAGTGTTGGGTAAGGATGGAGGTAGGGAAACTGTGTTGGGAAATGTGATCATCCACGGAATCACTGGACCCCTGCAATGCCCCGTGCCATATCATGAAGAAGAGGCATGTGGAAGCTGATGAGCTAGAACTGGGTCTCAGTTTCTCTACGTCACAGCTGTTTAATGCCAGACAAAGCGCAGCCTCAGTTTCTGACCTGTAAAGTGAGAGGAAAAAGCCAGTGTTGCGATGAGATTCACGTGAGTTTAGGTGCTAGTGCTTTCTAAAGGGTTAAATGGTAATTTCAGACTATTAATGCTACCAAAGAGTGCACTGAAAAACTGCATTAAGATTTAAACACAGTGTTAACTATATGCTTCCCAGGAAAAGAAAAGTTGAAATTAAAGAAAAAAAATCTAAACGGCAAACTTCACTCTCAGGATACCAAGTGGAGAGAGAGAAGTGGCGTGCCAGAATCTCGGGCTTTGCTAACATTTGCACACCTGATTTCAATCACATTGACTGTCTTGAAAAGAAAATAAAAACTTTTCGTCCACTGAGACTGATGACCACAAAATAACATTTTTAAAGGTGAAACCAGCTACTCAGGGACCCCAAATTTTCAATTGTAGTGATAGGAATTGGGAAAAACATCTTTTAAGAAGTGCTATCAGGAGTCTTTGTGATGCAATGGTTAAGCACTCGGCTATAAACCAAAGGGCTGAAGGTTCGAACCTACCCAGTGGTTCCATGGCGGAAAGACCTGGTGATCTGTTTCCATAAAGACTGTGGTCAAGAAAACCCTCTGGGGAAAGATTAGTCCAAAAGGACTAATGGTTTGGGGCCCATGGTTTCAGGGGACATCTAGGGCAATTGGCATAATAAAAGCTATTAAGAAAACATTCTGCTTCCCATTTTGAAGAGTGGCATCTGGGGTATTAAACGCTAGCAAGAGGCCATCTAAAGATGCATCAATTCATCTCAACCCACATGGAGCAAAGAAGAATGAGGAACATCAAAGACGCAAGGTAATTATGAGCCTAAGAGACAGAAAGGGCCACATAAATCAGAGATTACATCAGCCTGAGACCAAAGAACTAGATGGTGCCCAGCTATAACTGACGACAGCCATGACAAGGGAAGACAACAAAGAACCCCTGAAGGAGCAGGAGAACAGTAGGATGCAGACCTCAAATTCTTATAAAAAGACCAGACTTAATAGTTTGACTGAGACTAGAAGGACCCCGGAAGTCATATTCCCCAGACCTTCAGTTAGCCCAAGACAGGAACGATTCCCAAAGCCAACTCTTCAGACAAGGATTGGACTGTACTGTAAGACAGAAAATAATACTGGTGAGGAGTGGGCTTCTTGGCCCAAGTAGACACATGAGACTATGTGGGCAACTCTTGACTGGAGGTGAGATATGAAGGCTGAGGGGGACAGAAGCTGGCTGAATGGACACGGAAATACAGCGTGGAGAGGAGGAGTGTGCTGTCTCATTAGGGGGTGAGCAACTAGGAGTATATAGCAAGGTATATATAAGTTTTTGTATGAGAGACTGACTTGACTTGTAAACTTTCACTTAAAGCACAATAAAAATTAAACAAAACAAAACGAAACAAAAGGACTAATGGACCACAGCTACCACAGCCTCTATCAGACTGAGTCCAGTAGAACTAGATGGTGTCTGGCTACCACCACTGAATGCTCTGACAGGGATCACAGTAGAGGGTCCTGGACAGAGCTGGAGAAAAATGTAGAACAAAATTCTAACTCACAGAAAAAGACCAGACCTACTGGCCTGAAAGAGACTGAAGAAACCCCAAGAGTATGGCCCCCGGACACCCTTTTATTTTAGAAATGAAGTCACTCCAGGGGCTCACCCTTCATCCAAAGATTAGACAGACCCATAAAACAAAATGAGACTGAAGGGGCACATCAGCCCAGGGGCAGGGACAAGAAGGCAGGAGGGGACAAGAAACCTGGTAATAGAGAACCCAAGGCCGAAAAGGCAAGAGTGCTGACATGTTGTGGGGTTGGTAACCAGTGTCACAAAACAATATGTATACTAACTTTTTAATGAGAAGCTAGTTTGTTTTGTAAACCTTCATTTGAAGTATAATAATAAAAAAATAAAAACTATTTAAAAAAAGAAAACCCTGTGAGGCATTTCTAATCTGTCACGTGAGGTTGCTATGAGTCAAAATTGATTCGAAGGCACCTAACAGCAAAAACACCACCAGAGATCTTTGCTATTTATGTTTAATTGCTAAGATGTTGGTTTTAATACTCTCTCGGCATTTTATCCTTATCACGAAACTCAAATTTACTTTAAATGGTAAAAAGTGGAAAAGCTCTTTTTTAATAAGATTACTTTTTAAAAAATCCCTTTAAAATAAGTCTTAAAAACACTAGTTACCTGGGATTTTATGATTAATGAAAATACTCAATTATATTTTTATTAGTGAACCATAATCCACAAGAAAGGAATACAAAGCACCAATTTCTCACAGACAACAGGGGCCAGAGAGTTGGTTAAGGTCACAGATCTGGGTACTAGCTCTGTGAGAGCTGGAAAAGTGCCTAACTCCACCGAGCTCAGTTTTTCCATTTATAAATTATAAATGGTATGGACAAGGTTGTCAAAAACATGAAATGAGATAATGACTGTCAATCGCTTAGCACTTAGTCTGCCCTAGGTTATCAATGTAGACCTCAGATGAATTAGGGCACTTATCTAAGAAGCAAACGCTTTAAATTTCTCTTTAACTCAGGGCCCTACTTTTATTTAAAAACAAATTTTCAGGCTTGGAAATAAACGCACAAAGGAAGAATGCATGCATTTAAGGACTCTCTGGCTTATTGGTGACCTCGAGTGACTTTTTCTCAGTGTGAATTAATAAGGTGTTAGAGGGAAGGAAGGGGACACACACACACACACACACAATTGTTATGCACTGAATTGTTATGTATTATCTTCCCACCCTCATAAAAATTATGTGGAAGTCCTAACCCCTAGTACCTATGAACATGACCTTATTTGGAAGTAGAGTCTTTGAAGATGTTATCAGTTGGGTTGACAGAAGGTCATGCTGGGGCAGGGTGGGCCCTAATCCCATCTGAGTGCTGTCCTTAGAGAAGAAACACAGACACGGAGGGAAGACAGAGTTACGCTACAGGTACCGGCCAAGGAATGCCTGGGGCTCCCAGAGGCCAGCAGAGAGGCATGGAGCATATTCTCCTTCATGGCTTCAGAAGTTCAAGGCCAACGCCCCTGATCTTGGAGCCCAGCCTCCAGGACTGTGACACAATGAACTTCTGTTTCTATGAGCCACCCATTTTGTGGTATTTTGTCACGGCAGCCCAGGGAAATTAATACAACACTACCTGTATCATAATCACAGACAGACCCCAGATGACAGTGTCTGATGCTACAGACACATAACCAAACCCCAGCAGCGGCTATTGAGTTGATTCCAACTCCTGGTGACCCACATATGTCAGAGTAGAATGGTGGCCTGAGGGTTCTGAACGGCTGATTTTCAGAAGCACATTGCCAGGCCTTTCTTCTGAGGTACCTCAGAGTGGCCTGGAACCTTCAATGGTTTGGTTAGCTGCCAAAGGCTTTAGCCACTTGCACCACTCAGAGACAAACATAGGGAGCAGCTATGCTTCACTCAACCTTGAGCCTGACTAGGAAGGTAAGAAACTTCAGGGGCCTCAGTAATGAGGGGTGTGGGCCTGGCAGATGTGATTCGAAAAAGTGACTGCAGCTTCAACACCTGTTGAACAAATACAGCAGAGACAAAACGCTTTATCTTTTCAAAGTAAATACACTCCAAAGAGCCTTGTCTCCTGGGGCTGCTAAAGATGGCTGCAAGACCCATTGGAGAAAACCCCTGAACTTCTTCAGGAGGATGCCCTGGGGCAGCGAACACACTGGGCCAGCTCTAGCTCTGCCTTGGGAGACACCCCAGGTCAGCCACACTCAAAAGGTTCTCCCTTCCCTCCCAAATGTTTTCCATTTGGGCTTTTCCTTGGTAAGCTGGAGGTTCAGGTCTTTTCCAACACTACCTCAGAGAACTCCGCACAGTATAAAATCTACTTAAATATGGGGAACTGGGTTTTAATAATATATACGTCTGCTGTTGTTAGCTACCATCAAGTATGTCCCTGAATCATGGCAGCCTAACACACAACAGAACAAAATGCTGCCCAACCCTGCACCCTCCCTGTGATAAGTTATGTGGGGACCATTGTGAACCACAGGGTTTTCACTGGCTGATTTTCAGAAGTAGATCACCAGGCCTTTCCATCTCATCTGTCTTAGTCTGGAAGCTCCCCTGACACCTGTTTGGCATCATAGCAACACGCAAGCCTCCGCAGACAGATGGATAGTGGCTACGCATGAGCTGCACCGGCCAGGAATGGAGCCTGCGTCTCCTGCGTAGGGTGTGAGAATTCTGCCCCTGAGTCCTCAATGCCTGGTACGCACCTTTAGTTTAAGGGAACACTTTTTTAGAAACAGGAGAAAAAAATGTCAATGTTTTTGATTCAGAATCAGCTTATTGTTTCATGGAATACTTCAGAACAAATGGCCCTTTTGCCAGAGGGGAGTTTCTAGGTAACTACACAGTGTTATTCTAAATAAGCTTTTTGATGAAGAGATAGAAATGCAGCGGACGTGGAGGTAGCGAACCTTTCTCCCTTTCCTTTAATTAGAGGACTCTGGATCTGTGATGAATTAGGCTGACTCCGTAAATTACAGAAAATTAATCTGCTAAGCAGCTCCATTTTCCAGTTGCTGGCTGGGCTAAAAAGCAACAAAGAGACAAACAGATCTCTATATATGACCTGTTCTCTGAAGCCACCATAAGCCGTCCCAGCACCGGGCAGGGCACGGCCCTGACATCCTGTAAAGAGCAGAGTGTCACTGATGTCCGCGAACATCCTCATGAGTGGCTGACTAAGTGAGGGGGTGCCCTTCACCAATGGAATAAGGTGACACCTTGATTAATGCCGAGAGCATGCTGCAGAGAGCTATGGTGGGTATTAAAACGACATGTGCTAATTTAAAATCTCGGCTGTCATTAGCCCTGAGAGCATCAGGGTCAGCATCTTAGAAGAGATCCTACATCTGAGAGGAGACAAAGCAGAGAAAACTCTGCTCATCACTGTGGGCTTAGGGCAAACCTGCTCTGGCTTGGAAAACATCTTAAAATGACCCTTTCTCCTTGCTGGGGGGAAAAAGTTTTGAGAAATTTTAATAAAACTGAGAAAAGTCAGAAAATGAAAAAAGGACAGAATTTTAAAATGATCTTTTTAAAATTTACCTGTTAAAAAAAACCAGCAGATAATAATACACTCAAGAAAATGCCTTTCATTTAAACTGCTCTCTGTCAAGACCTCAGACAAGCTATCCATGTCCATGAATAGACATTCAAAGAGAGGACCCTGGGTGGTGTAAACCTTTCATGTGCTTGCCTGCTAACTGGAAGGTTGGCAGTTCGAGTCTACCCAGAGAGGCCTCTGAACAAAGGCTTGGAGATCCACTTCTAAAGAATCAGTCATTGAAGCCCTCTGGAGCGCAGTTCCGCTCTACACACATGGGGTCGCTGAGAGCTGGTATAGGCTCAAGGGCACCTGGTTTGCTTTTACACCTTCAAACACAAAATGCAAAAGGTACGTACTTGACTGCCAACTAAAAGTAATTAATTCCTTGGAGTGTCCTCATGACCACCGGAAAACACTATACAAGTTCTGAGTCATCAAGTTTTTTTTTTTTTTTTTACTTTTTTTCAATTGTAACTCTTAAATCTGCACCCCCCCCCCCCATTGTCTCTGAAAGTATTGCTTAGGAAATACTTTCAATTCAATGGTCACAAGGCACAATAAGTTATAAATGGAACATGATTTTCTAAAATGCTCCTTTGTTTAATGGTATGGATTAAATTATGTCCCCCCAAAATATGTGTTGAAATCCTGATCCCTAGTCCATTGTGGTCCTGTGGTTAAGCACTCTACCGCTAACTGAAAGGTTGATAGTTCAAACCCTCCGGCCACTAATCAGGGGAAAAGTCTGGCAGTTGGCTTCCGTAAGGATTACAGCCTTGGAAACCCTGAGACAGTTCTACTCGGTCCTATAGGGGCACTAGGAGTTCAAATCCACTCAACAGCAATGGTTTGGTTTTATACCTCTGGATGCAAATCTAATCTACTGTAATGTAATTGACTTCCATAATGTGATCTAATGTAATATGATAATCAATCAGTTGAGGTCGTATCAGTGTAGGGTTAAAGCTAAACCTAATCACTTCTGAGTTATACAAAGAACACCTTCTGGTGGTTAGGTGGTGTGCAGATGGTTCCAACTTATACTGACCCTACATACACCAGAACAAAGCACTGCCCAGTCCTGCGCCATCCTCACATTTGTTGCTATGTTTGAGCCCATTGTTACAGTCACTGTGTCAGTCCATCTCGTTAGGGTCTTCCTCTTTTTCACTGACCCTGTACTTTACCAAGCATGATGTCCTTCTCCAGGGACTGGTCCCCCCTGATAACACGTTCAAAACACTTGGGACAAAGTCTTGCCATTCTCACTTCTAAGGAGGATTCCGGCTGTATTTCTTCCACAACAGAAGTGTTTGTTCTCCTGGCAGTCCACAGTATATTCAGTATTCTTCAAAAACACCACTAATTCAAAAGCATCAATTCTTCATTGATCTTCCTTGTTCACTGTCTGGCTTTTACATGCATATGAGGTGATTAAAACACACTGGTTTAGGTTAGGCTCACCTTACCCCTCACAGTGACACCTTTGATTTTTAACGCCTTAAAGAGGTCTCTTGTAGTAGATTTGCCCAATGCAATATGTCGTTTGATTTCTTGATGGCTGCTCCCATGGCATGGACTGTGGATCCAAGTAAAATGAAATCCACGACAACTGAAATAATTTCTGCACTTATCTTGATGATGCTTATTGGTCCAGTTGTGAGGAGTTTTGTTATCTTGTGTTAAGATGTAATCTATACTGAAGGCTATAGTCTGATCTTTAGCACTTCAAGTTCTCTTCATTTTCAGCAAGCAAGATTCTGCCATCTACAAATCACAGATTGTTAATGAGTCGTCCTCCAATCCTGATGCCATGTTTTTCTTCATATAGTCCAGTTTCTCATATTATTTGCTCAGCATACAGATTGAGTAAGTATTGTGAAAGGATACAACCCCGACACACACCTTTCCTAATTTTAAACCATGCAGTACCCCCTTGTTCAGTTTGAATGATCACCTTTTAGTCTATATACAGGTTTTGCACGAGCCCTTATCTTTCAGTTTGTCATACTGCGGTAGCTTGTGTGTTGCTGTGATGCTGGAAGCTATGCCACCTACATTATAAATACCAGCAGGGTCACCCATGGTGAGCATGTGACCCTAATACTCCCTCCCATGTTTTCTCCTTTTCAAAATGGGTGACTGATAGTTTGACATAACTAACACAGTGATAAACGTATAAGTTTTTTTTTTTTTTTTTTTTGCCTGCCTTCTCCTTTCTGCATACTTTTCTTAATGACTTTGCTTTCCTCTGTTCAGGCACCTGTGACTTGTAATCCCCACAGGAAGATTAGAGCTCAGATGTCTGGCATGTATATCTTTAGCCCAATAAGGAGATGTTTGGCATGTATCTCTCTAGTCTGATAAAGAGTCTCTTGTAATTATCTTATAATGAATAACTCAACTGGCCATGCCATCTGTGGGCTAGAAAGACATGTCTAACCTTTATAAAAATCATATATAAGCTCTAATTAAAACTGCATTTTGGGACTCCATAAAGACAGCCTGTGTTGCTGCTGGATTCCCTGTTAGTATCACCTCCTGAACAAACTTTCTCTTTCTATCTGACTTGGAGTACGTTTCATTGGCTCAAACCTAACTGGCAACAAGCAGGTTTCAGCTGAACTTCCAGACTAAGACAGAGTAGGAAGAAGGACCCAGCAGTCTACTTTTGAAAAAACTGGCCAGTGTAAATCTTATGTATAACAGAGGAATATTGTCTGATACCGTGCTGGAAGATGAGCCCCTCACTTTGGAAGGCACAAAACATGACAGGAGAAGGGCAGCTTTCTCAAAGTCGAGTAAACCTCAACGACGTGGATGGAGTAAAGCTTTTGGGACCTTTATATGCTGATATGACACAACTCAAAATGAGAAGAAAAAGCTGCAAACATCCATCAATAATTGAAATATGGTATGAAGTATGAATCTAGGAAAATTCAAAGTGGTCAAAAATGAATTGGAATGCATAAAGATCAATATCCTAGACATCAGTGAGCTGAAATGGACCGGTATTGGCCATTTTGAAATGGACAATCATACGGTCTGTTATGCCAGAAACAACAAATTGAAGAGGAACAATGTCACAATCATTGTCAAAAAGAACATTTCAAGATCTATTCTGAAATACAACGCTGTCAGTGATAGAATAATACCCATATGCCTACAAGGAAGACCAGTTAATACGACTATTATTCAAATTTATGCACCAAACGCTAATGCCAAAGTTAAAGAAATTGAGGAGTTTTACGAACTTCTGCAGTCTGAATTTGATCAAACATGCAATAAAGATGCGTTGATAATTACTGGTGATTGGCGTGTGAAAGCTGGAAACAAAGAAGGAGGATTAATAGTTGGAAAATATGGTCTTGGTGATAAAGATTGCATGATAGAATTCTACAAGACCAATGACTTATTCATTGCAAATAACTTCTTTCAAGAAGGTACCTGTGGACCTCACTAGATGGAAAACATGGCAATCACATCTACTACATCTGGGGAAATAGACTATGAAAGACAAGGCCAGGGGCCGGTCCTGCGCAATCGTCACAATAAGATCGGGACAGACTTGCCTCCTCGAAGTAGAGGTGACCTTATTTTCAGTGCCTTCCGACCTGAGGGGCTCATCTTCCAGTATTCCACCACTGTTCATCAGGTTTTCACCGGCGAATTCTTTTCAGCAGTAGACCGCCGGGCCCTTCCTCCTAGTCTGTCTTAGTCTGGAAGCTCCACTGAAACCTGTCCACCATGGGCGACCCTTCTGGTATTTGAATACCGGTGGCAGAGCTTCCAGCATCACAGCAACATGCGAGACCCCACAGAATGAGAAGCCGACAGACGCATGCGGGACCTTGAATACATCACACCTGAATTTAGAGACCATGTCAAGGATAGATTTGAAGCATAGAGCAGCACAGATGCACAAACATGCACAGACACCAGGGGAGGAGAGATGCAGAGGGATCTACAAGCCTGGGAAGTCCTGGGATTGCTGGCAGGTACAGGAAGCTGCAGTAGATAAGAAAGGGTCTCCACCTAGAGTCACATCCTGAACCTGGGCTCTCAGCCTTCTGTGGTACGAGAAAACACACTTACGTTCTTTAAGAGCCAACCACTTGTTTTATTTCTGTTATAGCAGCACCAGGAAATTACAACACTTGCAATCAGTCCCTGGATTACTAATGAGTTTGGTTCCTATATCTGTCTTGAAGTTGAAATTGTCCATTAATCAGAACAGTTAGGTACAGTTCCTATCTAATGTCAGTTAGTAAAATGTTTGTCTTAGCATATAGTATGTAGTATACAGTGTAACTTTCTATACATAAAAAGCATCAAAGAAACACTTCGAGAAACACTAAAACATCTTTAACATAATAAGACAGTATAATAGTAATAATGTTTCTATGTGCTTCACAAAGTAGTTTGTTATTATAAACCATTGTATGTACCTTGAATTTTTAATATAATGTGCTTTACAGGGGTTGGTTCAAAACTACATAAGTCAGATGTTCTTAACCCGGGGATTTTAAAATTAGCCACTCAGGTAAACATTAAGTACGTTCTGGTTCAACTGCAGGCATTTCTGCTTTCATGTTTTCTTATTCCCAGCCTGCGTGGTGGGTGAGCTCTTATTCACCAAGTACTCACTGCATACTCCCGTGTGAGGCCCCCTGCTTGGGACTGAGGGCACAGCTGTGAGGAGGCCCGCCTAGCCTTCAGGAGTTTACAATCCTGAGACAGACAGGCAGGAGTGGGGGGATGGAGCCCGTCACGATGTGCTCCCTGAAGCTCTTTTCCTCCATTCCAAAATGGCCGCCAGGCCCTTTGTGCTTAGGTGTCAAGCAAGCTTATGCTGTGGGGATGAAATGAAGCCAGTGACCTAGGACCACTCTCCTAGTCTTTGTGAAAGTCCAAGGTCACTGCGGAGGTGATTCTGGGAGCCGATGAGGGGATGGGGCAGAGATAAGTGGCTTTGAGGGGAGGCCAGGGACTTCATAAAAAGGGCAGGCTCCTCAAGACAAGGGAGGTTTATATGGCCTATGACAGCTCCCTGGAAGCACCAGTAAGGGTGGGCTCGTTTCCAAAGGAGCAGCTGCAGAGCATACCCCAAAAGGCGGCACTACCTCGCACCAAGCCATACAGCAGATCATGGTGGACACGTGGGCCCGGACTGGGACCATATCTTGAGATTCCTCAGGTGCCACAGAAGCCTTCCAGATACTCAGGGGATACAAGGGCACAGGGAGGAGGAGCCATAGTGACTGAGCAAGATTCTAGTTCTACCCCAGAATTAACTGGACTTTAGGAAAGTAAAGAAGGTGCTGCTCCTTCTACATTTACTTTTGTGACTTAAGATCTATACCCACCAGAACACGTAAATGGGTCATTAAGATGCATTGTGGTAACAGTGTGAAAAAGACTTCCATGTGGGCAAACAGAAGAAAGTGTGATGGGAGTTGCAGAAAAGGCTTCAAATGATAAAGGTCTTGAGCTGGATTCTGAGGGCTAAGTGAATGCAAATCAAGGGAAGAAAGATGAGGGGTTGGAATTTTAGGTGCTGAGTTTGGCAGAAGGACGTTATAGGTGAAATGAATCATTTTTTTTGTTTGCTTGCTTTTTTGGTCTTTCTGTTTTATTTTTTGTTTATTCTTTTTAAGATCTCATTATGAAACAGCCTTTTAGGAGACGGCAGGAAGGAACACTTTGTGAGAGACCTGAGGAAAAACAGGCCAGAGAAACAGGAAGTGTCAGAGAGGAAGGGACCACCTTTGAGTGGCATAGTGAGGGGTCAGGGGAAGGCTAGGACGGGCCCAAGGCCTCAAGGAAAGACCCCGTCCCACCCCAGCCTCAGTGACCTCAAGGGAGCTATGGAAATAGTGCTGCCCGCCAGTAAGGCTTTTGTGAATCTGAGCGAAACCATAATTATAAAATGCAAAGGGCAGTCGTGGCACGGGGTAGAAACTCCTTACATTTTTCTTTTTGTCCTAAAAGCAACAGGAACAGCAGCCCTTTTCCAGGAAGATCCTGGCATGATTGTATCTGCACTTCCTTATCTCCACAGGGATGCTGCTTAGCTAATACTTCAATGGCTGACTTTTTGGAAGACCACCAGGCCCTTCTTCTGAGGCACGGATGGCTGGGTTCAAACCACCATTCTTTTGGTTCGTAGTCAAACAGTTAACCATTTGCCCCTCTAACAGGGCAGACGACAAAGGGGAGAAAGGTATTCCTTCCTCTTGTCATTCTACTTCCTGCTCCTTGGCCCTGATCCCCAGTGACCTGGACATCGCGTGAGCCTGTGGAGCTGGAAGGGCAGCACTTGAGCTATGGTCAAGTCCAACGGGGCATATGCAGTCTTGGAGCAGCAGTTGAGCTCGTGGCAGTGAGTTTGTTCTTGGTACATGTGAGACATACTCTAAAGACTCCCAATATTTGAAGAAGCGGAGCTTCAAACGTTTTGACTTTTTTTTTTTTTTAATTTTTATTGTGCTTCAAGTGAAAGTTCACAAATTAAGTCAGTCTCCCACACAAAAACCCATACATACCTTGCTACATACTCCCAATTTCTCTCCCCCAAATGAGACAGCCCACTCCCCCCCACTCTCTTCCCTCATGTCCACTCTGCCAGCCTCTAACCCGCCCCCAACATTTTGACTGATTGCTTAAAGGTGACCTGATCTATAGCCATTGGCTCGTGGGGTCAAGGGAAACTTGGATTATAAAAGGATGTCTATAGCAGTGAGATGGAAGGATTGGCATGGTGAAGGAGCGGTGGGAAAAAGATTAGTTCAGAGATACTAGCAACAATTACGTGAAAGACCATAAGGTTCTGAAATAAGGGAGGGACAAATGGGACACATATTCTTCATCTAAGTTATATATCACTAAACCACCCGTTTATGTAACTACCTGTCTTGGAATAAGTACAGCCAGAATGTTCCTTAGAAGTGAGGATGGCACATACTTTGATGTGTTAATAGGAGGGACCAGTCCCTGGAGAAGAACATCATGCTTGGTAGAGTAGAGAGGGTCATTGAAAGAGAGGAAGATCCTCAATGAGATGGACGGACATAGTGGCAGCAATGATGGGCTCAAGCGTAGCAAAGATTATGATGATGGTGCAAGTCAAGGAGAACGGGAATTCCAGAACACTTAATTGTGCTCAGGAGGAACCTTTACAGAGATCAAGAGGCAGTTGTTCGGACAGAACAAGGGGATACTGGTTGGTTGAAAGTCAGGAAAGGTGTGCGTCAGGGTTGTATTCTTTCATCATACCTATCTAATCTGTATGCTGAACAAATAATACGAGAAGCTGGACTATATGAAGAAGAACGGGGCATCAGGATTGGAGGAAGACTCATTAACAACCTGCATTATGCAGATGACACAACTTTGCTTGCTGGAAGTGAAGAGGACTTGAAGCACTTACTAATGAAGATCAAAGACCACAGCCTTCAGTATGGATTGTACCTCAACATGAAGAAAAAAAAAATCCTCACAACTGGACCAATGAGCAACATCATGATAAACGGAGAAAAGGTTGAAGTTGTCAAGGATTTCATTTTACTTGGATCCTCAATCAACAGCCATGGAAGCAGCAGTCAAGAAATCAAAAGACGCATTGCATTGGGCAAATCTGTTGCAAAGGACCCCTTCAAAGTATTGAAGAGCAAAGATGTCACCCTGAAGACTAAGGTGAGCCTGACCCAAGCCATGGAATTTTCAGTCACATCATATGCATGTGAAAGCTGGACAATGAATAAGGAAGACCGAAGAAGAGTTAATGTCTTTGAATTGTGGTGTTGGCGAAGAATATTGAATATACCATGGACTGCCAAAAGAATGAACAAATTGGTCTTGGAAGAAGAGGCAAGGATGGCGAAACTGTGTCTTACATACTTCGGACATGTTGTCAGGAGGGATCAGTCCCTGGAGAAGGACATCATGCTTGGCAGAGTATAGGGTCAGCAGAAAAGAGGAAGACCCTCAACGAGATGGACTGACCCAGTGGCTGCAACAATGAGCTCAAGCATAACAAAGATTGTGAGGATGGCTCAGGATCGGGCTGTATTTCGTTCTGTTGTGCATGGGGTCTCTATGAGTTGGAACCGACTCGACAGCACCTAACAACAACAACAGCAGGACAGGGCAGTGTTTCTTTCTGTTGTACATGGTGTCATTATGAGTTGAAACTGACTTGACGGCATTTAACAACAAGCACGTGCAGATAAAGAGTCCTGGTGGCACCAACAGTTAAGCATTCAGCCGCTAACCAACGGAAAGGTTGGTGGGATGGACCTACCCCGCGGCTCTGTGGGAGAAAGAGCTGGCTATCTGCTTCTGTAAAGATTACAGCCTAGAAAACCCTATGGAGCAGTCGTACTCCATCACATGGGGTTACTATGATTTGGAATTGACTGTACAGCACACGACAACAATCACCTGCATATAAAACTAAAGGGTAAACTGAAAAGCTCGGCTGAAAATCTGGGCATGGGAACACCCACATTTAAATATAAAAATAGGAATATATTCTAAAGTATTTTCAATACATATATATATATATCAATATAATTAAATTTTTTCTCATTTCTTTTAGTATGCATGGTGTTGGAAAAATGTTGAAATATTCTGATGGTTTCATACATTATCCACTTGGAGAAAACAATTAAAAAAGTTAGGAGAGAAATTCACTTAGTATCTTCTATCAGTCAAAACCCTATACTCAGTCCAGTCCATATGGGATTTCTTCCCAATAGGCAAAGAAATTTATGTTACATGGTAGAAGTGAAGAAGAATTAAATATACTCACAATAGTATATCCAAAGCTTTGTGTAATATAATGCTATTCCCAGTGCCAATGTCTGTCACACACCTCATTAGAGAAAAAAATGCCCAGTATTTGGAAAATGCGTATAGTAATGACCTGGAAATAACCGCTTTAAGCACACATGTGGCTATCTATATCTTTACATGTTCAGAAAATGAGAATTAGACTCTCAATGACAAAGTCACAATTATGCCAATAGGGTTTATATTTTAGGTCATAGGAAAGGCTTTTGTTGAAAATTATCAACATTCCTATGCAGCACTTTACAAACTTCAAAGCATCATTAAACAACTGAGAAATGAATTTTTTCTCAGGATAGAAGGGCCATGCATCACTTATATTCTATCTGCATCTAGCTGATTAACAATTGAGTTAAAATTCCTTCATTAGGAATCAGAAGGCTTGGGGAATTAAAATCACTTTTTTCTCAAGGCTGGTGGTAATATAACCTCAAACAGACAAATGGATTGTCTATCTGAAACAGCTGAAAAATTTCTTTCTTTTTTCTTTTCTATGAAAACATATAAAATGCGATGGGTTTGCTGGTACTTTTGCTAGGCAAATCCCTTTACTTCACCTTCACCTGGTGGTAGCACTCTGTTAGTCCGCCCTCCTGCCTGGATGGAATGAACTTCACATACAGGAATGTGCAAATTCTCACCAGCCACAAAACTGTTCCGGGCCAGTGTGTTGGGTTCTCCCACGGCCCAGGTCCCCGCTTGTTGGATGCGAGACACACCAGCAGGTTAGCACCTGCATGCAATCTAGGGAACCCCATCTCACCTTCCCCTTTGTTTTTTTTTTTTAAAAAAAAAAAACAAACCATAAAGCACAGTGGAAATTAAATGCCAGTTTTCCCTGACTAAGGAGTTTTTGGATGATCTGGGTGTCCTGAAATGGAGAAACTCAACAACAGCAGGTTTTTATGAGTCTCTGGGTGGTGCAAAAGGAGCCCTGCTGGTGCAGTGGTTAAGAACTCTACGGCTAACCAAAAGGTTGGTTAAGAACTCTACGGCTAACCAAACCCACCAGCTGCTCTGAGGGAGAAAGACGGGGCCATCTGCTTCCATAAAGATTACAGCCTTGGAGGCCCTATGGGGCAGTTCTACTTTGCCCTATAGAGTCACTATGAGTTGGAATTGACTGGATGGCAATGGGTTTGGGTGGTGCAAATGCTTAAAGTGCTCGACTGCTAACCAAAATGTTCATGATTTGAATCCACCTAGGGGTGCCTCAGAAGAAAGACCTGGCAATCTACTTCCAAAAAATCAGTCACAGAATAACCCTAGGGAGCACAGTTATATTCTGACACACCTGAGGTGACCACGTGTTAGAACTGACTTGATGGCAACCGGTGGCAGTGGTGGTGGAAGCGTTAGTCATAGAGATTTTGCCCTGACTGTCTGCTTACACAGGCCAGGTGACCACAGTGCCTTTGCAAGAATCATAGGGTCCATTGCATGGTTTCTTTGGAATCTGAATTACAAAGAAGCACACTTGGCACACATCCGTCTTGGGGATCAATTTAGAAAAGTAGTAATTGCAACCTCAACTTAAAAACTGGCTAGATAGAGTGTTCTTACTAGTAACTGTCTGCAAGTTAAGTCCTTTACAGAAACCTAACAGGTTATGAATGCATTATCATCATGTTCCAGTCTATATGTATTATGTTCCTTAGCTGTCATGGATTGACTTGTATCCCCCCAAAATATGTATATCAATTTGGCTAGGCCACGATTCCCAGTATTGTGTGATTGTCCACCACTTTGTCATCTGATGGGATTTTCCTATGTGTTGTAAATGCTAATCTCTTCCTGTGGTTTATGAGGCAAGATTAGATTATGTTAAAGAGGATTAGGGTGGGACATAACATCCTTGCTCAGGTTGCATCCGATTCAATGAAATGGCTGTTTTTTAGGGTGTGGGCTGTACCACCTTTTATCTTATAAGAGATAAAAGGAGAAGGAAGCAAGCAGAGAGTGGTGACCTCATACAGCCAAGAAAGCAGTGCCAGAACCAGAATGTGTCCTTTGACCCAAGGTTCCTGCACAGAGAAGTTCTTAGACCAGGGGAAGATTCATGACAAGGACCTTCCTCCAGAGCCGACAGAGAAAAGGAAGCCTTCCCCTGGAGCTGATGCCCTGAATTTGGACTTGTAGCCTACTTGACTGTAAGAGATAAATTTATCTTTGTTGACGCCATCTACTTGTGGTATTTCTGTTATAGCAGCACTAGATAACCAAGACACTAGTATTATTTCTATAAAAAGCAAAAGCCTAACAATGAAGTATCCATTAAAATGAGCATTCCAGGAAATTGTTGGCCATTCATGATTTTGTAGAACTGGGTTTTGCCAACAGGAAATAGTAATTTTGAGAGCATAAGAAACTTGCGATCCGCTTCTAAACTTCTGGAACTTTAGGTCATTAACACTTAATTATCAACTTCACCTTTCACCTACTGCTATTATTATTAGCTGCCTTCCAGTTGACTCCCAGCTCAGTACAACCCCAAGCACAATGGAGTGAAACATCACCCAGCCCTGTGCCATCCCCATGATTGGCTTAGGATCGGTCCCTAGGATTTTCATTGGCTGATAATCCATAGGGTTTTCATTGGCTAATTTTTAGAAGTAGAGTACCAGGCCTTTCTTCCTGGTTCATCTTAATCTGGAAACTCAGATGAAACCTTTTCAGCATCATAGCAACAAGCAAGCCTCCACTGAGAGGTGGTGACTGTGCACAGGTGCATCGGTCAGGAATTGAACCCAGGTCTTCCACACGAAAGGCAAGAATTCTACCACTGACCCACCAATGCCTCTTTTTTTATTTCTAGTTCTTTGTTTTTATAAATGGACACCTGGAGCGCTGATGCAATCACTTGGTGTACTTTAATGGCTCCCCAAGTAATGCCGCTGTACAGAGTAAAAAGTGTAGCTGCCTTGATACATAATATCCGCTTTTGCTCACTCCATCCCACCTATTCTTCTGATACATTTGTGTCCTACTTACCTACATAGTTCACACTGTAAATGCTTTGGGTAGGGATTATAATGCTTTTATACACTTTGACTCCTTGTTGACACTGGATAAATATTAAAAACACATAAACCGTAGAAGAAATTGTTTTCTTATCATTAGTAACGATCAGTTACTAATGACTTTTCTTATTAAAGATCTGATCTACCCACTGGCTTCCCACAACCTACAGAATAAATTTTCATCTCTTTAGATTAGCATTAAAAGATCCCAAACCCTGTTGCCAAGATTGTCCAGTCTTCTCTCAAAGGACTTCCTATCAATACATAGGGTTCTAGTTGAATTTGAATTATATTCTCTGAGAGGAGCCTGGAATTTCTACTTTCAAGTGTTTGCTAGTTCTGTTCTTTTGACCTGAAATGTCCTCCATCCAGACTCGGTATCAAAAGCAAACCACACCATCTCCCTCATGAAGTCTAGGTTCTCCTAGCCAGCCCTCTCGCTCCTCCCATGCTCTTTGTGCTTATCAGTACTACAGCAGGAGCCACGTGTGACCTTGAAAATGGGGTTATTTGTTACATAAAAAAACCCATTGCCTTCCAGTAGGTTCTGACTCATACCATACTTGGTTCACTCAGGGAAGACAGATTTCTGAGAGCTCCCTCCATGCCGTATCTATTAAAGAGGTTGCAAAAACGTAACATTCAGTGGAATTAAGTAAAAAAATAATAATGTTTGGGTTGTTCTTTGGTACCATTGAGTCTAGTTTTGACTCACAGAAGCCCCAGGTGACAGAGCAGAGGTGCCCCATAGGGTTTTCTAGGCTGTAAACTTCACTCAAACAGATAACCAGGTTTTTCTTCCCAGGGGGGTTCAAACCATCAACCTTTCAGTTGGCAGTGGAGTGTTTAACCATTGTACACCCAGGCCTCCTTAACGTTTGGGCAGTAGAACTAAAATGGACATAACTATTTTTGAAAAATAGAAAAAAAATATACAAATAAGACATGTTGTTGTTATTGTTAGGTGCTGTTGAGTTGGTTCCTACTCATAGTGACCTATGTACAACAGAATGAAACACTGCCTGGTCCTGCATCACCCTTACAATTGTTGTTAAGCTTGAACCATTGTTGCAGCCACTGTGTCAGTCTATCTCATTGAGGGTCTTCCTCTCTTTTGATGACCCTCTACTTTACGTAGTGACCCTATGCACAACAGAATGAAACGCTGCCAAGTCATGATCCATCCTCACAATTGCTATGCTTGAGCCCATTGTACCAGCCTCTCTGTCAATCCATCTTGTTGAGGGTCCTCCTCTTTTTTTTTGCTGACCCTGTACTTTACCAAGCATGATATCCTTCTCTAGGGACTGGTGCCTGCTGATAACATGTCCAAAGTATGTGAGACGTGGTCTTGCCATCCTTCCTTCTAAGGAGCATTCTGGTTGTACTTCCTCCAAGACAGATTTGTTCATTCTTTTGGCAGTCTGTGGTATATTAAAAAAAAAATTATAAAATACATTAAAAAAATAAGCCATATCTTTATTAAATATGTATTGAGCACATTTTATTATCTTTAGAATCACATGACATATAGTTAAAACATCAAATAATCTTTAGTGCCTATTCTTTCAAATGGAAGTTCTGCACAGTTGCCGTACTCTGCTGTAATCATTAATGGAAGAATGTTAAAAGGAAAGGTGTAGTAAGAAATTGTTTCATAACGTACTTTCCTTAAGTTCCTCACTATCTCTTCAGTGTCAATTTCTTTTTTTATTCTATATCTCTGATTTACACAGAGCGAATTTTATTTCCTTCCCTCTCCAGTCTTTAAAAATTTTCCTCCCTATTTCTAATTTCTGCAATTCAGCTCTCGGCCCCCAAACCAGCCTATCATTCTTCTAGTTCTCTGAACTGCGTTGCTTTTCTGTGAATTTTTAAAAAAGAAAAGGACAGAAAAAACCAAGCCCATAGCTTTTGAGTCTATCTCCACTCATAGCGACCCTACAGGACAGAGTAAAACTGCCCCATAGAGTTTCCAAGGAGCACCTGGTGGATTCGAACTGTTGACCTTTTGGTTGGTAGCCATAGCTCTTAACCACTATGCCACCAGGGTTTCCATAGTGACCCTATACTGACCATTAAATGATGGGGAAAGAAAGGCAAATGGAACTGTTTTATGAACACCATTAGTGGGCACTCGGTGAACTTCTGAAGCTTTCCGGCTTCCAGTCCTGGTTTCACTCCAGCCTTTAATCCATATGTCACAGAAAACTTTCCCTTTTGGTTATTCTGGAAGAGGTGGTGGCATCTCTACTTTCTTCCTTCCCCAGGGACGGCATATAATAGGACCAAAAAGGAGAAGAGAGAAAAGGGCATCTTCGGACCACATATGAGAGCCTGAGTTGTCATGTGTACTAAATCACAGAAATGGGTTGGGTGGAAGACGACTGTAAACCCTCTAATTTCAAACAAAGTTTTTTTGAAAATAAGAAGACTATAAAAATTTTAGTGAAGGCATTGATATTTCAGTGGTTTTATATATATACATATATATAATTATACTTTAGATGAAGTTTTGCAGAACTAGCTTCTCATTAAACAATTAGTACACATATTGTTTTGTGACATTGATTGTCAATACCATGACATGTCAATACTGTCCCCTTCTTGGTCTTGGGTTCCCTATTACCAGCTTTCCTGTCCCCTCCTGCCTTCTCATCCTTGCCCCTGGGCTGGTGTGCCTATTTAGCCTCGTTTGGTTTTATGGGCCTGGGCCTGTCCAGGGACCGTACTCTCGGAGTTTCTCCAGTCTCTGTCAGGCCAGTAAGTCTGGACTTTTTATTTATTTATCTTTATGAGTTAGAATTTTGCTCTACATTTATCTGCAGCTCTCTCTGGGACCCTGTATTGTGATCCCTGTCAGAGCAGTCAGGGGTGGTAGCCAGGCACCGTTTGCTGTGCTGGATTCAGTCTGGTGGAGGCTATGGTAGCTGTGGTCCATTAGTCCCTTGGACTAATCTTTCACTTGTGTCTTTGGTTTTTTTCATTCTCCCTTGCTCCTGGTGGGGTGACACCAGTGCAGTACCTTAGATGGCTGCTCACAAGCTTTTAAGACCCCAGTCAGCAGTAATATTCTTGCCTCCCATGCAGGAGACCCAGGTTCCATTCCCTGCCAATGCACCTCAAGCGCGGTCACCACCAGTCTGTCAGTGTAGGCTTGTATGTTGCCGTGATGCTGAACAGGCTTCAGCGTAGCTTCCAGGCTAAGACAGTCTAGAAGAAAGGCGTGGTGACCTACCCCCAAAAATCAGTCAGTGAAAACCCTGTGGATCACAATGGAACGACCCACACCCATCATGGCGGTGATGCAGGACGAGGCAGCATTTTGTTCTGTTGTGCTTGGGGGTCATCATTAGTTGGGGGCTGACTCAATGGCAGCTAACAATAACAACATAAACATTTCAAAACATAAATTCCATCGAACAATAAACTTCTATGAGCTTCAGATTTGCAGCCACCAAAGACATGCTTGCTCTGGCTTCTACCTCTCGTACTTTTCATTCCACAACTATTTACTGAGTGTATATTATTTGACAGGTCCCACTCAAGGTAAACTCCGGTGGCATAGTGGTTAAGAGCTACAGCTGCTAACCAAAAGATTGGCAGTTTGAGTCCACTGGGCACTCCTTGGAAACCCTAGGGGGCAGTTCTGCTCTGTCCTATAGGGTTGCTATGAGTCAGAATCGACTCGATGGCAATGGGTTGGATTTTTTTTTTTTTTTATTTCACTCGAGGTAGTGCAAATACAACAGTAAATTAGACAAGTTTATACTCAACCGAGTGAGAGGAACAATCAAGAAGTGAATGAATAACCATCATTTTGCTGAAGTCAGAGTCCCTGGATGGTGCACTGTTAATGTGCTCGACTGCTAACTGAAAGGTTGGTGTCCACTCAGAGGTACCTCAGAAGAAAGGTCGGGTGAGCTGTTTCTGACAGACCAGCCATTGGAAACCCAAAGAGCACAGTCCTGCTCTGAAACACATGGGTTATCATGAGTCCAGTTGACTCTATTACAACTGGTTTTGCTGCAGTCACACGGGCTACTGAAGCCACATGGGCTCAGATGAGCTGCAGCTCACCCTCTCTGCATGCCAAGTTCTGAAGCAAAGATATACCAACTGATGGTCTTGGTGTGTGGCCCCAAAGCTCACCAGTATTCTTGATACTGATGGAAGGAAACACAGAAGTTCCCGCTTCTGCTTCCAACAAAACAATTTTTCATAGGATTACAAATTCATTTGGAGATTAGTCTGTAGTGTGGGCTGAGATCACCAAGGGACACAGGAAGCTTACTGCCTCAACGCTGTATTTCTTTGAGTGCAGAGTATGAAGATAATCTGTTTCCAGTCAAAGAAAAATTTAATATAGCACTCCCTGATTTCTTCTATTTAATTCATACCCTTCTGGCAGTCCCTGAAGTGCACTCACTGTGTGTTCAAGCTTTGGCTTGATGTTTGCATCAAGGAGAGAATTAAATTGTCCACAAAAAAAGTGAATCTGAATCCCTGTCCCCGGAAGGCTGGCCTGGAAGTTATTGTTTCTGTATTGGTTTTAATCAACGCTTTCTGTAATTCCCTGTATATCAACTCATCCCACAGGTCACACTTTTATTTTCTAATGATTAACCTTAACAAACACAATTTTGCCTTGGCTTAGCCATTCTAAGCTATATAATAATTCTGAAGGAAAAGCTCAAATTTCTGAATTGTTCAGCACACTGTAGGGACTGTCAAAACCTTTTCTTTAATAAAAGCTATTATTTCTACGCCAAGAAAGCACAAGGTCATTGGAAGCAATGGGTCCATCTTGTTTACCATCTCAGCCAGTACCGCGTGTCATTGGTTAGTTATTCCTGGGAGTTAACTTACTAGACATTCTTGTTAAATATGAGGAGATTTCTTCGTGTGTGTATGCTTGGTTTAACTACTCATCAGAGGTTTTTTTTTTTTTAATGTGAAAGTATTCTGAAAAAGAATTAAAAAAAAAACTAATTTGGATTTAAGCGCACTGGAACAGTAAATTTTCAGCTGGAGATAAAGGTTTGCTGTTCTAATTTCCCACATTGTCAGTGAGGAGCCTGATGTCCGTGATCTGACTGGACAATTGATCCTCAAAGGTGAGGGCATCGTATGGAATCTCCACTCTCACCCACAACAGGCTTCCACCGCACACTCTACTGCCACTCTTTTTGCCCTTCCATTTAGTGGGAGCTGTCCCAGCAATGGAGTCCTGGATGATGAAACGGTTATCTCATTCGGCTGCTAACAAAAAGGTCAGCAGATCAACCTCCCCAAAGATGCCCCAGAAGAAAGGCTTGGTGATCTAAATCAGCCACTGAAAACCCTATGGCGCACAGATGTACTCTGGCATGTAGGGGGTTACTACGAGTCGGCATTACTATCAGTCAGAATCGACTTGATGGAAACTGGTTTGTTGGGTTTTTTGTTACAGCAATGGCAGGCACTGCTCTTGACCTTCCTTGCCCTCTGGTCACTGAGAGAGCTCCGGTGTATAGTGATGCATGTAGGGGATCTATAGGCAGACCGCGCTGAGTTTGAATTTGGGCTCAAATGTCAAGAGACCTAATTCCTTTACAGCTACGCTCTTACAAGGAAGATTCTAGAAGATGCTTAAACCTCATGGACTTCGATGCCTACTCCCTCTGCTTCACTGAGGACCTTGTAAACTCCACCTTCTCCCTGTAGATCAGTCTACCAACCAGAGGCTGTGTGGCCTTCAACCCTCATCTCTCACTTCCTGAGCTCAGCAATAGGGTGAACAGCCTCCTGGGCTCATCTCTTCCTCCCAGGGACTGGCTCACAGGTAGCCCCAGCCAGGTGTGCCGGGCTCGGGGCAGAACCAATTCCACTCCTACCTTACAATACTGCTGATCCATGAGCTCTGCTTTCCAAGGAATGACGCATCAAAACCTTTTCCGACACTGTGGGTAAAGAAAGCCCAGGACAGAAAGCATACTAACCATGCCTAGGGGAAAAAAACACACTCCACATGGGGAAGGAGCCTTCCTGTCCGTATGTCTGAATCCAGTAGGCACAGGCCGTCTGCAGTCTGTATTTAAAACTGTGGCAAATGACATCAGCACAGTTCACACACATCCACTATGTTTTATGCAAATGTGAAAGTGGAAATTTGAATATATGGAACAGATGTGAAGAACTGAGCATAAATATCTAGTTTGCAAAAATCTTTACCATGCTATTCCTTAAGAGGAATTCTGGTACATTTAAATTATGAATCAATTATTAAATTTTGATTTAAGAGTTCACGTTTCAAAACACAAATGCTGTACAGCACGATATACAACTATGTAATTGCACCTGAAACTCAATATGTTTGGAATTTGCCAGTTTGTGGATTATCCAGAATTTGTGCTAATTTTCTATTCTCTCTCTCCAACTTTCTTTCTTTTGCCTCTCATTCCATATCAATAGAGAGCACTTTATAAAAGAAAAAAGGAAGCGTGAAGGAGTTTTTTAAAAAACCTGAGTGTTTGGCATGAAGAGAAGCTTCTGCCAAAACTCCAGGCTGGACTCCATTTTTGCTGTTCACTGTTTTTTCTGAGCTGACCTTCAAAAGTCAGCTAGCCAGCAAACATCAGGAAGCCTCGGCTCCTCGTTCCTCTCACACCAGGCTCTCAGCAAGAACATTCACACAGGCTGGCCCTCCAAATATGCACAGATTAAGCAGCTAAGTGACTCAAACTTCATGATTAGCAAAACGATGTTTAAAGAGGCTTGCAATTGTCTGGTACCTGTTAAATCGTAAACTTGTAAATGTCAACCAATCATTTTTTTTCCTTGTAAATTCCTGGATTTTCTGCATTTAAAAGCTGTGCAAAATTCCTTTCACTGGAGTACTTGAATAAATCCTCAGGAAGTGCTGCTTGGTCCCTTTGTTCCTTCAATAAACTCTTTTAATTTCAACAGGAGTTCCAGTTTGCTCTTGGACAGAAGTAAAGATGTAGGAGAAACTTGGATATTGGTGTGGGTTTTGCAGGGCAAGGGCTGAAGACAAATACTCCAGGCACAGCGGATACTACCCCCAATGCCTGGAGTCAGAAAGAATTAGAGGACATCCAGGCTCAGTACCAGTTCATTAAGAAAGCATCGCTGTAGCTCCAGACAGTAGCCAATACCACAAAAACTTGACCCAAACTTTGCAGTCTGAAGTAAACGCCACTGAAACCATGGTCCTACAAAATTGGGTTGCCTTAGATGTAATGTTTGTTAGCTTCTTTTGGAGGCGTTGGTATATATATGAGTGGTAGCTGTTTCTCTTCAGTCAATACATCTAGACAGATTGAACACGACCAAGAAAAGCTATGTTCATTAGTCAGACAACCACAACGAGATCGTGTGACTGCCGAACAGTGAATGATGCTTTTGGGTCCTGATTTTAGCTGTCTGATATCATGATGGAAACTCTGGTGGCGTAGTGGTTAAGTGCTACAGCTGCTAACCAAAGAGTTGGCAGTTCAAATGTGCCAGGTGCTCCTAGAAAACCCTATGGGGACAGTTCTACCCTGTCCTATAGGGTCGCTATGAGTCGGAATCGACTTGACGGCACTGGGTTTGGTTTGGTTTTTTTTGGATATCATGATTACCCAGCCTAGGATGGTTCAAACCACTGGTT
Source organism: Elephas maximus indicus (assembly GCF_024166365.1). Taxonomy (NCBI): domain Eukaryota; kingdom Metazoa; phylum Chordata; class Mammalia; order Proboscidea; family Elephantidae; genus Elephas; species Elephas maximus. Next base: position 233,674,962 of record NC_064819.1, read on the forward strand.
GTTTTTGTAGTGTTAATACTGGTCATAGGTATATGCTCGTGCTGCATACAATGTATCCCTGCCTTCATGTCCTGGAAAAAAAGGCCAAGTGTTTAAGCCAATGTCCAATATTTGCCCCCTACCAGAGAACAGGCCAAACAGTTCTGAGCTGAGGCTATAATTCATAATGGACACTGGTCTTGAATGACCAATGTCCAAAAAAAGGAAATGAAGAAATAATACAGAGGTCCCCAGGAAGCCGAAAATTCCACTGTAGTTTGCTTGGTCAGCCTTGCCATTTCCAGTTCCACTGCTTGGTCGGCCTTGCAGTCTGCATTAGAATTTTAGTTCTTTTGCTTGGCCTTCCTGGTGAAAATCCTGCGTGGTATGATTAAGAACGTTGCTGATGTAACTTCTATGAACTCCATACTTGTAAACCTGTTACGAGTTACCTTTTTCCTCGCCCTTGTGAAGCAGTCTTGGAGGCAGCAGCCCTGATTGCTTCTTTCCTTGCTCAATGAAATGTAAGGCATCTTTACATTCTCCCACCAGGGTCTCTCGTTTATTGGCCGATACGAGTCACGCTGAGCAAAACCTGGGTTTTCCACCCGGTAACGCACTCCTAGTGCTTAAGCTGGGGGTGTGCTAGTTCAAGATGAAACTATTTCCTCCAGGGAAAATAATAATACCAAGAAGAAAAAAAAGTAAAATCAGAAAACAATTTCCTTTTACAGACTAATTTAAAGGAAAATGCAAAAAGAAAAAACAAGCAAACAAAAAATGCAAAATAAGCTTCCCACCCCTACCATAATAGCCCCTCAAATGTGTTTTGATGAGTATTGCTTAGACGATCACTCTTTGTCTTTAAGCACAGGTTCCTCTCTTTAGCTCCAAAATAAGGAGGAGCCAAAAACAATAAATGGGCAGTGGTTTCAAATACGTTTTGTGAGCTTTAATATTCTACTGTTCATGGTAATCTCTGTGAGAGGAGATTGTGAATATAGTTTTAAAAACAAAAGCTTTCATCTTCCTGAGTACAGGATGAGAAGACGAGGAGAAGCTGGTATCTGCGAATTGGGTACATATCACTACATATTTTAAAGTTGTCAAATTGGCTTTAGCAATCCTGGTAAATTTAGCTGTTGGTTATAAAAATATATGCTACGTCTTTAGAGTTTGAAAAAGACATAAATATATAAAGAGGAAAATTTAAAGAATTTATGGAAGGTAAGGAAACCCTGGTGGCATAGTAGTTAAGTGCTATGGCTGCTAACCAAAAAGTCGTCAGTTCAAATTCACCAGGCGCTCCTTGGAAACTCTATGGAGCAGTTCTACTCTGTCCTATAGGGTCGCTGTGAGTCGGAATCGACTTGATGGCAAGGGATTTGGTTTATAGAAGGAAAATCAATCCCAATTTTTTCTAAAAACTAATTACAATGTCATTTAAAATGTGTCCTTCACAGAGCAATACCAATATAGATTTTTTTCAAAAGATATTCTTTTTAAGTATCTAAAAAAAAAAAAAAAAACATACGACTTATTTTTTACCTTCATTTCTTATAAGGGGGTAGGTGTTTATCTTACCTAGGTTTAAATTCTCAGGAAAAATATACATGTGCCAGAGAGACATATGTATACACATTTTAGACAGACAGACAAATATATACATGATGGAAAATATCATGTAACTTAGTTACCAGGCCAGGTGACAGTTTCATACAGGCTGACCACATAATGAAACTTTGCCTCTATTTAAATTTTAGGGAAGAGGTACTCATAAATTATGTCTCTGCTGAAAGATAGGTAATTACAAATAACATTAGAATTTTTTAGACTACAGCTCTAGGGTTCAGAATAATCTTGAAATGTAGTTTTAGAAGCCCTCTCATTTATTTCCAATATTGCAAAAAAACCACATTTTTAAAATTAATAGGTATGAACAACTCCACCTTTCTGAAATGTAATCACCATCAAACCATTTATGATGGATTTTCTACTACGGACTTATTATTTTTTTAAATTCTTACATATGATTACTTCTTACAATCCACCCACAGCTATTAAACTATGTTCGACCAATTCCCAAAGTTTCAAATGGATAAATATTAGCCTAAGGTGCTCAATCAATGCATAGAAATAGCTCCAAGCCCTTTTTCTGCAAGGGAAAATGTTTACCATATAACACAGTTAGATTAGCCACAGGCACTAGGCACCTGATGGAGAAGGGCTTAAAGTTGAGTTAAAGTCGAGAAATTACTTCAAATGCCCTTATACTTCTGTGAAGGGCATCCTCAGAGGACAGGGAAGGAAAAAAATAAAAAAAACAAACCACAGCTCAATGGTGTACCTCGAGCATCCAGTGCTTGGAATCAGAACTACAGAACCACGTCAGACTATCTGCTCCTTGAGATATAGTCTCTTTACGTTAAAAAAAAAAAAAAAAAAAGCAATAAAGGATACAGAGAATTTTCAATATCCCTCATTTACCAGATTATTCATCCCACAGATAGTTTATAGAACTGGATTAGATTGTTAGTTTATAAACAAAACAAAAAGTTCTTTGACTATGGTTTATGAAGTAACCAGGGCCATACCAGACCAATTGTATAAGGATCCTTACTTCAGAGAAATCAAAACGGGGAAATATGACTCAGATACACTTCACATAAGTTTGCCCTTTCTTTTATTAGAAGCAAGTAGGAACACAGGATCACCTGTGTGCAACTGAGCACTACATGAAACCGCCTTGCCCCGCCTGCCATTTCAATAAAACTCACCATGTGCGTTTTTTTTTGGGGGGGGGGGATGGGGAATGGTGGTGAACTTAACGGTAGAAAAGGGTGGTACGTTCCTTTCCTTTAGTAAGAAATCCCTGACAGTCAGTCTCATTTCCTTTACATCTGAGACTCAATTTTCACTCGGAACAAGAGGCACCAGCAACTTTGTAATCTCTTTACTGGCTCCGGAAAATGGGTTCTTCTTAAAACCAGTGGTTCCATTTCCTGCTCTTTGTAGGAGCCTACTCCTGTTTGCTAGCAGGAGGAAAAGAGCCGTCGATTTCAGCACAAGGGAAGAAGAATTCATTGGCAGAGTTGCTCTGAGTATAAAGCGGAATTGGATGGCTTGTGAAACGGGGGCTGCTCTTGCTGGAAGGCTCACTGTAGTTCTTACCATGTATCAGCATCTCCCAAAACAAAATAAAACAAAACAAAAAGAAACCCATTGCTGTCAAGTTGATTCTGACTCAGTGACCCTATAGGATGGAGGAGAAATGCCCCATTAGGGTTTCCAGGGAGCGGCTGGTGGATTTGAACTACCAAACTTTTCGTTAGCAGCCGAGCTCTTAATTAAGCACAGTGCCATCAGGCCTCCTCAGCATCTCCTGTGAACCCTTAAAAAAATTTTTTTTTGGGGGGGACTACAAAGTACCCTGTATTTCAGAGAAACATATTGGTACCTGTTGTTTTCAGGGGCTATTTAATCGATTTTGACTCACAGCGACCCCACGTGACAGAGTAGAACTGCCCCATAGGATTTTCTTGGCTGTAATCTTTATGGAAACAGATCACCAGGTATTTCTCCCACAGAGCGGCTGGGCAGGTTCCAACCACCAGCCTTTAGGTGAGCAGTGGAGCACTTACCTATGCCACCAGGGCTTCTTTCCTGTGAGCTTTTAAAAAACAAGGAAATGGGATCTCATCCCTACAATGTAGTTTCAAGGGCCTTGGTAGGACCCAGGCACCAATACTTGTTAGAAACTCCCTGCCTGGTGATTTTAATGTGCAGTGAACCTGGAGAATCACTGCCTTCATCAGAGGCTGGAGACCCACAGGTCAGCAGGTTGCTCTCCAGAGCCCCCCCAGCCCCCAGATTGTGTGAGGGGGGCTGACCTGCCTGATAAACTTCCCCAATTTTTGTAAAGGAAGGATGGGATTGAAGAGGATGATACTGACTCCAGCCACTGAAATGGGAATTGAAAGCTCAAAGGAAAGTAATAAGAGCAGAACGTACCAGAAACTAAAGAAATCCATTCCAACTACCTGAAACCAAGGGTTGTTGTTGCTATTAGTTGCTGTCAAGCTGACTCGGACTCATGGCAACCTCCCGTGTTTCAGAGTAGAAATGTACTCCACAGGATTTTCAACGGTTGTACGTTTTCAGAATCACCAGGCGTGTCTTCTGAGGTGACTCTGGGGGAGTTCAAATCACCGACTTTTAGACTAGTAGTAGAGTGCTTAACCATGTACGCCACCCAGGGACTCTGAAACCAAGGGAGACCTCTCCAAAACAATGACCGAAGGAAGAGAAAACCATCCCGTGATCACCTTGATGTACGCCACCCAGGGACTCTGAAACCAAGAGAGACCTCTCCAAAACAATGACTGAAGGAAGAGAAAACCATCCCGTGATCACCTTGATGTATGCCACCCAGGGACTCTGAAACCAAGGGAGACCTCTCTAAAACAACGATCGAAGGAAGAGAAAACCATCCCGTGATCACCTTGATGTATGCCACCCAGGGACTCTGAAACCAAGGGAGACCTCTCCAAAACAATGACCGAAGGAAGAGAAAACCATCCCGTGATCACCTTGATGTACGCCACCCAGGGACTCTGAAATCAAGGGAGACCTCTCTAAAACAATGATTGAAGGAAGAGAAAACCATCCCTTGATCACCTTGATCTAATGAGTGACAGCCTTGAAGTAAAATGGGATTTTTTTTTTTTTGGTTGCCCTAAGACTTAACTAGAACCCTGGTGGCACAGTGGTTAAGAGCTTAGCTGATAACCAAAAAGGTCAGCAGTTCGAATCCACCAGCCGCTTCTTGGAAACCCTGTGGCGCAGTTCTATTCTGCCCTACAGGGTTGCAATGAGTCAGAGTTGACTCGAGGTCAATGGGTTTGTTTTACTGGTTTTTAACACTTAGAGTCGCTGGATGGTGCATTAACTTGCTCAGCCGCTAATGGAAATGTTGGAGGTTCAAGTCCACCCAGAGGCACCTCAGAAGAAAGGCTTGTGATCTACCTCCAAAAAATCAGCCATGGAAAACCCTGTGAAGTGCAGTTCTACTCTCATACACGTGGGGGCACCAGGAGTCAGAATCAACTCACAGCAACTTGTCAAACACGCAATTTGCCCTTTTGTCTCCTTCTAGCATATCTGATAACCACCCTCAGGCAGTCAGAGCCTTGCCCAGTTCCAAATGTGTTCTCAGGAAAGGACGAGTTCTAGGTTATTTACACAAGGGGAGTGAATGAAATTTTGCTTGTGAACCTCACTCAAAAGTATTGCATTTTGCTTGACAGGGAACACAACAGAGAATCTCTAATGGAGCAGGAGAAAAGTGGGATGCAGACCTCAAATTCTAATAAAAAGACCAGACTCAACGGTCTGACTGAGACTGGAGGGACCCTAGAGGTCATGGCCCCTGGAATCCTTGCCCATTAGTCCAAAACTAAAATCATTCCTGAAGCCAGCTCTTCAGACAAAGATTAGACTGGACTGTGAGATATCACATGATACTGGTGAGGACTGTGCTTCTTAGTTCAAGTAGGTACATGAGACTGTGTGGCCAGCCCCTGTCTGGAGACGAGATGAGAAGGCAGAGGGAGACAGGAGCTGGTTGAAAGGGCATGGGAAATACAGGGTGGAGAGAAGGGGTGTGCTGTCACATTGTAGGGAGAGCAACTAGGGTCATATAACAACGTGTATATAAGTTTTGTATGAGAATCTGACTTGAATTGTAAAATTTCACTTAAAGCACAATAAAAAAAAATAATAAACAAACAAAAACTCACTGGTTAAAAAAAAAAAAAAAGAGTATTGAATTTTGAACCTAACTCCATGAAATGAAAAATGTCCATTTTGAAAGAAATTTAAAGAATAATCGAGAAAGTGGAAACCTCTGTTTTAGAGCAGAAGATCTTTCCCTGTAAATAGGAAATCTCTCCGTAGAAGTTACTACGCTAGGAGAAGTATTAAAGATCAGGTCCTGGCACGAGACTTCCTCTGTCCCCAGGGACGTGCCACTGTCTCCTGTGCATGGATGTTTTCACCAGTGAGTCATTGTATTGAATTATCGAGCCCACCTGGAGCAGTGAGGGCAGCAGGACCTGGTGTCTGCCTATTTGGCAGATTAGAAGGATGGAGTTCTAACTTGTGAAGACCCCAGCCTTGGGTGGCAGGTGGACAGAAGAGGGGTGTGCAGGCAGTCATTTTGTAAAGCACTAACTCTGGGTTGTTAGGGACAGAGAGAGAAGATGCCACTTGGGTGCTGGTGTTAGAGGTGGAGAACGGTTTGGAAAGTGAGGATGTGAATTATTTTTGCATTTTGGAGATTGGCCTTATACTGATTATTATTAACATGATCCCCAACCTTTTGGTTAGCAACTGAGTGTGTAACCATTTGTACTCCCCTAAGGTGAACTCCTAGAGCCCTAGTGGTGCAGTGGTTAAGAGCTTGGCTGAGCACCAAAAGGTTGGCAGTTGGAATCCACCAGCAGCTCCTTGGAAATCCCGTGGGGCAGACTTCCTCTGCCCTATGTCAATCCTGTGTTCTTTCACGGAAACGGGGATAGCCCGAGAGTGGCACAGCGCCAACGTGTGCTGCACACAGTGCAGTTTTCTGTCCTTGACACTGAAGAGGATTGGGGTGCAGCTCAAGATCACCTAAACGCAAACTTTTAAGGCATCCTGCACTCTCTTTTTAAGGCACTCAGTATCAAATAATGTGCTAGTTCCTTAGCACTAAATATGACTGAATCATATTATTTGAAATTTGAAAGCTATGGGCATTTTGCCATCTGGTATAATGCCTGACTTGAATATTCAAGATTCAGAACGCTTTATGTTCTTTAAAGGTCACCATACTACGTAGTGGTGTTTTAAGACCTGATGCTTATAATCACTGACTTTTGGGACAGAAGGGAGGCCTAGATGGCACGCAGTATAATGATTGCTGCTGATTCTGGGCTTCCTATGAAAAGCTAAAACATGGACGCACTTCCCTCTCTGTGCAACAACTGTGCTCCAGCAGCCTGTGGCTTTATCAAGACATTCCACGTACTCACAGCCCCTATAGGACACGGTCTTCCACAGTAAAATATTCTAAGTCTAAACTTATAATGTCCATTTAATCCTCTAAATACCCTTTATCATTGTTGGTTGTTAATTTCCTCCTCTTAACTGGAATTATATACATTTTACCACCCCAGGACTGCACAGCAGAATTGGAATGTTTTTCCTTCTCTCTCTTTAATCTTTTAAGCCATAGGTAGGTTCGATAGCTGTTCCCAAACACATTCTCATTGACCATTACCTAGAAAAACTCAATTCATCATGACCTTTAAATTGAGAATGCTCTTTAATTAAACATCAAGGAAGGACAATTACTGAAAATCAATCCTTGGCATTTTCTAACTGTAGAACAATTTCCCATGTCAGGGTCCATGTACATGTAGACTATTTCATATCATTGCTTTTCATTTCTACTATTTTCTTCCACAATTCTACACTTAGAGATTCGTTTTCCCCTAACAACAACCCTTTTAACACATTCCAAGGGTTCTTCTTCATTTCTTGGACTAACAGACTGTAATCCCATACCCAACACTTTAATAAGGCGCATGTGTAATCACAAAACATATTAACGTAGGTCAAAATTCAACCAAAGGTTCTAATATGAGATTAATTAAATTAAGGTAAATTAATGATTAAATTAATTAAACTGAATGAAACACTGCCCCAAGTTTCAAGTATACATTTAAACATCTACACACTTAAAATCTCAAATTGTAGCATGTAAAAAATCACACTGATTATTAATATGTTGATAGGCTATGTGTAAAGAGAAGGGTCTAAAGGTGTAATGGGTCTTTTATTGTAACACATTTGAGAATTTACAACGGATTAAAGGACACAAACTCTTAAATAATGCTATACAACTTTCCTATACACCAAAAGAGAGAACGATGAAAAGGAAATGAGGAAAACAATAGCATTTATAATACCCTCTAAAAAAAATAAAATACTTCGGAATAAATCTAACTAGGCATGTAAATTATAAAGGAAACTACAAAACACTACTGCAAGAAACTAAACTAGATCTACATAAATGGGAAAACTTACTGTGTTCACGGATAGGTAGACTCAACATTGTGAAAATGACAAGTCTACCCAAAGCGATTTACAAATACAATGCAATCGCGATCCAAATACCAACAACATTCTTTAAAAAGAGGGACAAATTTATCATTAACTTTATATGGAAAGGGAAGAAGCCCCGGATAAGTAAAGCACTATTGAAGAAGAAGAATAAAGCAGGAGGACTTGCACTACCTGACCTCAGAACCTACTATACAGCTGTGGTAGTCAAAACAGTCTGGTACTGGTACAATGACAGATACATTCACCAGTACAACAGAATTGAGAACCCAGATCTAAATCCATCCACCTAGGGTCACCTGACCTTTGACAAGAGCCCAAAGTCCATCAAATGGGGAAAAGACAGTCTTTTTCACAAATGGTGTTGGCAAAACTGGATGTCCATCTGCAAAAAAAGTGAAATAGGGTCCATACCTCACATCATATACAAAAACTAATTAAAAATGTATCAAAGATCTAAATATAAAGCCCAAAACGATGAAGTTCATAGAAGAAAAAATAGGATCAACGCTAGAGGCCCTAATACATGGCATTAACAGGATACAAACCTCAACCAACAACACATGAACTCCAGAAGATAAGCCAGATAACTGGAATTTTCTAAAAATTAAACACTTATGTTCATCCAAAGACTTCACCAAAAGAGTAAAAAGAGAAACTACGGACTGGGAAAAAATTTTTGACTATTACAAATTAGACAAAGTTCTAATCTCTAAAATCTACAAGAAAATCCAACACCTCTACAACAAAAAGACAAATAATCCAATTAAAAAATGGGTAATGAAACGAACAGACACTTCACCAAAGACGATATTCAAGCATCCAACAGGCACATGAGAAATGCAAATCAAAACCACAGTGAGATACTATTTCACCCTGGCATTACTGGCATGAATCAAAAAACAGGAAATAAAAAATGCTGGAGAGGCTTCTGGGCTATCAGAACTCATATGCACTGATGGTGGAAATACAAAGTGATACAGCCATCTTGGAAAACGATATGGCACGCCCTTAGAAAGCTAGAAATAGAAATACCATGTGATCCAACAATCCCACTCCTAGGAATATATCCTAGAGAAATAAGAGTTGTCACACGAATAGACATATGCACACCCATGTTCACTGCAGCACTGTTCACAATAGCAAAAAAATGGGAAACAATGTAGATGCCCATCAACAGACGGATAATCAAACTGTGGTATATACACACAATGGAGTATTATACAACAATACAGAACAATGATAAATCTGTGAAGCAGTTCATAACATGAATGAATCTGCAGGACATGATGCTGAGTGAAATAAGTCAATTACAAAAGGACAAATATTGTATGAGACCATTACTGTAAAAACTCATGAGAAGGTTTACAAGTAAACAGAAACAATCTTTGTTGGTTAGGAGGGAGGGGAAGAGTGGGGATGGAAAAACATTAAATAGACAATAGATAAGTGGCAACTTTGGTGAAGGGTAAGACAGTACACGATACCGGGGAAGCCAGCACGACTTATACAAAGCAAGGTCATGGAAGCTCCATAGATACATCCAAACTCCCTGAGGGACCACATTGCTGGGCTGAGGGCTGTGGGGACCAAGGTCTTGGGAACGTCTAGCTCAATTGCCATAACATAGTTTATAAAGAAAATGTTCTACATTCTACTTTGGTGAGTAGCATCTGGGGTCTTAAAAGCCTTTGAGCAGCCAGCTAGGATACTCCACTTGTCTCACCCCTTTGGGAGGAAGGAATAATGAAGAAAACTAAAGATACAAGGGAAAGATTAGTCCAAAGGATTAGTGGACCACATCTACCATGGGCTGCACCAGGCTGAGTCCAGTACAACTAGATGGTACCTAGCTAACAACACTGACTGCTCTGACAAAGATCACAATAAAGGGTCCCGGACAGAGCTGGAGAAAAATGCAGAACAAAATTCTAACTCAGAAAGAAAGACCATACTTGCTGGGCTGACAGAGACTGGAGATCCTGAGAGTATGGCCGCAAGACACCCTTTCAGCTCAGTAATGAAGTCACTCCTGAGGTTTACTCTTCAGCCAAAGATTGGACAGGCCCATAAAACAAAATGAGACTAAAAGGGCACACCAGCCCGGGGGCAGGGACTAGGAGGCAGGAGGTAACAGGAAAGATGGTAGCAGGGAACCCAAGGTTGATAAGGGAGAGTGCTGACATGTCATGGGGTTGTTAACCAATGTCATAGAACAACGTGTGTACTGACTGTTTAATGAAAAACTAGTTTGTTCTGTAAACCTTCATCTAAAGTACAATAAAAAAAAAAATACTATACAACTCAAACAAAGGTCAATTATCCATTCATTGAAATAAATAATTACTGAGGACAGATAGGGACTAATTTGTCTAAGGAAGCATGGTTATTAGAATACATTCTATTCTGAGTATATGATATGTTGGTATATTGAATATTTACCATATGACGGCAGTGTCGTAATTTTTATTTAAATATCTCATTTAGCTCTCACAATAATCCTGTAAAGATGTCATTATTATACCTATTTTACTGACAAGTACAGAGCCTTAGACAGGCTGAGTAATGACAATGTCACAGAACTAGGAAGTGATAGAGCTCGGACGTAACTTAAACTTCTGTAAAGTCAAAGGCTGTGATGGACCTCTCATCTCGGTGAACCTAGGACCTGGCCTATGGCAAGTGAAATAGTTTCCCTTCAGTTGACTCTGACTTATGGCGATCCCATGTATGCCAGAGTAGAAGTACGCTCCATAGAGTAGAACTATGCTTCAGAGAGTAGAACTATGCTCCATAGAGTAGAACTATGCTCCACAGAGTAGAACTATGCTCCATAGAGTTTTCAGTGGTCGATTTTTTAAAAGAGGCTTCTCTGGGTAGACTTGAACCTCCACCCTTTTGTTTAGCTGCCAAGCATGTTAACCATTTGCACCACTCAGGGGCTTCAATTAAATGAGTGATTAGATAAAAGCATAAATGAGGGAGGGCCTGTCAGCCCCCAAAGCCTGTCCTTTTTAATAGTGTATTGAAATTACTCTAAAACAAAGGTTCCCCCAAATCTACAATTTTCTTAATCAACCCATTCTACACTCTTCATCCATAAATATGACTTGGGCATTAACTTCTTAAAAATGCTTTTTTAATTCAAAACAGAAACACGAAAAGAACTTGTTGAATTTTCTCCAAAGGAACAGAAAGGTTAAGAAAGAGCAAGGAGAAAAGGCCTTTGAAAATTACCAGTCTTGTTGATTTCTCTTTGGGATTGTTATAAAGCTCTCTTCATAAACCTGGCTCTCTCCAGCAGTTTACTTCAGCTGCTATCAAAGCTATTATTCATGCATAGTAATGTAATTAAAATTACAAAAAATTATATGTTCCCAGAATCCTGCTTTTGGCCAAGAGGGAATAACAGGGCCTAGATTTACCATTCATGTGAAGATACAAACAAAAACTATAAACTATAGGAAACAATGGTTTTTAAGATATGTATAGCAGCAGCCAAGGAAAGACAGTGATGGCTGAGAGATGAAAAGTGAATGAGGGGAGCCCTGCCATTGCCTGAGCTTGCCACCTAGAGGGAGTTTCAGGGCTACAGCAAAGATGAGAAAATGGAGCTGAGAGTCCGGGAGATCAAAGAGGCTAGAGTTTGCAGGATAGAGCACCATAAAGAGAGAGCTAAACAGAGCTACACACAGAGACAGCCCTAGAGGGTCCTCTTGAATATTCAGCAGTGTTTACTGATCAGCACATGCACGTGAGGAAATTACCCAAGGAAAGAACCATCTGAAAGGACTGAATACTCACACTGGGTCAGGAAGAGTGTCTGTTCCCACCATCCGGACAGCAAAGAGCCCGGTAAACCCCAACTAAACCGAACACGTTGCCATTGAGTTGATTGCGAATCATAGCAACCCTACAGGACAGAGTAGAGCCCAAAAGTCAAGAATAATTGGTCCTGGATTCAGCAACTGCTCTGGACCCACCTCACAAATCATAAAAGAAGACACAAATGGATCAAACTGTTTCCAAATAATTTAATGCCATTCCAGAAAAAAGTTCAAGAATATTTACAGAAATACAAAAATTTGTATACGAGCACTTACTTAGGTAAAATTTGCGTCTGGCGTCAGATCAAAGATTAGCAGGCATGCAAAGAAGCAGAAAAACACAACCCAAGATAATGAGAATAATCAATTTTTACTGACCTGGAAATGTTATGTTAGAATTACCATACGGGGACGTTAACACATTACTGTGAGTAATTAAACAACACTTTCATAAATGGAGAGGTATACCTTACTTATGGATCAGAAGACCCAATATTGTGAAGATGTCAATTTTTCCCAAAGTGATCCAGAGATTCAATGCAATTCCAATCAATATCTCATTTTTTTAAAGAAATTGAAAATTTATTCTATAATCACTGGAAATGCAAAGAACCTAAAATATACAAAATACTTTAAAAAGAGAATAAATGTGAATGACTAACACTGTCTTCTTTCAAGATTATTATAAAGCTATGGTACTCAAAACAGTGAGTGCGAGAACATATAAAATAGGTCAATGGAATAGGGAGTTCATAAATATCCTGTCACGTATGTGAACAACTGATTTTTGACAAAGAGGCCAAGAAAATTCAGTGGAGATAGAATATTCTTTTCAACAAACGATGCTAGAAAAATCTGACACCCATATGCAAACAAATAAACTTCAGTCCATACCAATGAACACAAAATGGATAATAGAGCTAAATGAAAAAAGGGCTAAACTATAAAACTTATAAAAGAAAAATCAAGGAGAAAAGCTTTCTGACCTTGGGTTAGGCAAAGATTTCTTAGCTATGACAACAAAACCATGACGCATAAAAGAACACATTGGTAAATTGAACTTCATCAAAATTACAATGTCTTATCTTTGAAAGACATTGCTAAAAAGACTAAAAAGAAAAGTCACACACTGAAAGAATATATTTGCATATTTATCATAAAGGAAATGTAAACAGAATATATAAATAATGCTCAAAATTTAATAATAAGTTAACAGCCCAAGTAAAAATGGGCAAAAGATTTTAATAGACATTTCACCAAAGAAGATGTATTGATGGCAAAGAACCACAAGAAAAGATGCTCAACATCATTAGTCATTAGGGAAATAGAAGTTAAAACCACAAGGAGATACCAAAAAAAAAAAAAAAAAAGTTGTTGTCCAATTGATTACAACAAATATCGACTATATTAGCCAGATTAGAACTGCCCCAGAGTTTTTCCAAAAAGCTATTGGTGGATTCGAACTGCTGAACTTTTGGCTAGCAGCCAAGCTCTTAACCACTGCACCACCACAATGAGATATGAATAATTAAACCATTGACCATACCAAGTGTTGGCAAGGATATGGAAGAACTGGGACCTTCATATACCTTCATATACCATACACTGCTGGTGGTATATGGTGGTATATGCTGGTGGTAAGGTGAAGTGGTACAACTGCTTTGGAAAAGTTAAACACACATCTACCATAAGAACAAGTGATTCCTTTTTCAAGTATTTACCCAAGGGAAACTAAAGCATATGCTTGTAGAAAGACTTGCACGTGAATATTCATAGCAGTTTAATTTTTAATAGCCCTTTTATGGATTGAATTGTGTCCCCCCAAAATGTGTGTCAGCATGGCTAGGCCATGATTCCCCATACTGTGTGATTGTCCACATTTTGTCATCTGATGTGATTTTCCTATGTGTTGCACATTCTGCCTCTATGATGTTAATGAGGCAGGACTAGAGGCAGTTATGTTAATAGGACAGAACTCAACCTACAAGATTAGGTTGTGTCTTAAATCAATCTGTTTTGAGACATAAAAGAGAGAACCCAATACGGAGACAAGGGGACCTCATACTACCAAGAAACAAGAGCCAGGAGAATAGTGCTTCCTTTGCACGCAAAGTCCCTGCACTGAGAAATTCCTCAAGAGGGGGAAGATTAATGACAAGTACATTCCCCCAGAGCCAAAAGAGGAGAAAGACTTCCCCTGGAGCTGGCACCCTGAACTCGGACTTCTAGCTTTCTAAACTGTGAGAGACTAAACACCTCCTTGTTAAAGCCATCCACTTGTGTTACTTGTTATAGCAGCACTAGCTAGCTAAGACAAGCCCCAAACTGGAAATGACCCAAATGTCCACCAACAAGTGAACGGATAACAAACCATGATGCGTCTATTCAATGGAATGCTACTAGCAATAAGAAGGAACGAACTGTTGTCAATTTGATCCCATGGCAGACATTCTCTACTAGTTAAACTAGATTATTTTTTGGTTTTAAGAAGGCTTCAGGGGATATCTTTGATTTAAGGTTTAAAGATTATAGCAGGGCAATAGTTTCAGGGTTCATCCAGCCTCCATGGGTAAAGACAGTCTGAGGTACATTAGATTTTGAAATTCTGTTTTGTATTTTCCCCCTTTTGATTAGGATTTTTCTATAGCATCTTTGGTCAAAATGTTCAGTAATGGCAGCTAGGCACCATTCAGTTCTTCTGGTTTCATGGCAAAGGAGGCAGTTGTTCATGGAGGCAATTAGTCACACATTCCATATCCTTCCCCTATTCCTGACTCTCCTTCTTCCTCTGTTGCTCCAGGCAAATAGAGACCAATTGTTGTACCTTGGATGGCTGCTTGCAAGGTTTTAAGACCCCAGGCAATAAGCAAGGAACTAGGAGGTAGAATGGAATAATAAACACATTATTAGGCCAATTAACTAGGATGTGTCATTGAACCATGACCCTAGACCTCCAAACCAAGGAACCAAATCACACAATGTTTTTTGTTGTCCGTAAGCATCCTCAGCAGCTACTCTTTTTTTCTTTTTTGGACATTGTTGTTGTAAGTATATATCACACAACAGCAACTCAAAAGATTAGACAGTAAGCTTAGGGGAAGGTGCGTTTCTGCTAATCAGGGAGGAACAACTCAGAAATGGAGAGTGAGAATGGTTGTACAACCCAAAGAATATAATGAAAGTAACTAAATTGTACATGTAGAAACTGTTGAATTGGTACCTGTTTTGCTCTTTATATTCTCACCAACAACAGAAAATAAATAAATTTGATGAGTAGCTAAAAAAAAAAAAAAAAAAAAACGGAATCAACTATTGATACACTATGACATGGATGAATCTCAATATAATTTTGCTGAGTGTAAGGAGGCAGACCCCATCCTGCCCACAAAAAGATAATATACTGTATTATTCCATTTGTAGAAAATTATTAAAAAATGCAAAGTAATCCTTATTGAGCAGACCCGATTGTCTAGAAATGGGGAAATGGGAGGTGGGGGAAGATAGGGAAGAGAAGGAGGAGGGATTGCAAGGTAGAATGAGGGAACTCCTGGAAGTGATGGATGTTCCTTATCTTAAGAGTGATGGTGGCTTTACAGTTGTGTATATATATCAAAATTTATCAGTTGTATACTTTGGATATCTGTAGGTACCTCAATAAAGCTGTTTAAAATTATAAAACCCCCCAATTTTACCTCCCCTCTGTTATCTATAGTTTTGAATTTGTTGGAAGGCATTAGAATCTTTTGCTGGCTGCCATATTACTGGACATCAGAGGTTTGCAGTAGTGGGTATTTGTAAATTCCCCTGCTTTGTCTTCCTCTGGTTCCTATCCATGTTGCAGTCACAAGCCCTCTAATCATCAAGACGCCATCTATGAATAGTCCCCGTTCCCTCGTCTTCAAATACTTTTTCAGTCTTCTATTCTGAACACAGTGCAGATTCAGCCCTTTCTACCTCCCCTGTACTCCACTGCCCAGCTATACGAACATTTCTCAATTCCTCTTTTTTTTTTTTCTACTGTACTATACCGTGCCTCACCTTTGGGTCTCTTATTAGAAGGTCTCCATTTTTGGACACCTTTTCTTCTGCCCTCTTTTCTCCTGCTAATTGTTATTCATTCTTTAGGCCATGCCTTGGCTGCATGCCATTACCTCGGGAAATAAGCAAAATGAAATATGAAATAAAGTTGCTGTTTTTTCATACCTCAGCTACGGATTGATGGTAAACATTTTATTTAAAGAATAGCCATTTCAAATGAATTAAAGACTAGCCATAATTTATAAGAAATGGTTTTCTCCCCAGCATAGCCATAAGAAATGGTTTTCTCCCAGGAATATTATCTGTTGTTTTCTCTTTTTTGAACCTATTACAAAACAGTACAGGCAGTCCCCGGGTTATGAACGTTGGATTTACATACAGCTCGTAGTAACAAACCAACTCTTGTAAAGCCTATTATATGAAAAATTCTAGGTACATACAGTGGTTCGTAATAACAAATGGGTACTACTTTTTGACACACATCAAAACATTATCATCATCATTATTATTACTGTTTTATAATGTTAAAGATGTTTTAGTATATCTGGAAGTGTTTCTTTAACATTTTTACGCACAGAAAGGTACACTATATATTATATACTAAGACTAATGGATGTTAGATACAAACCTTATCTAACTGCCACTAATCCCACCTCATCAACATCATAGTGATAGGATTTAGAACATATAGGAAAACCACATCAGATAACAAAATGGTGGACAATCACACAATACTGGGAATCATGGCCAAGTGGACACACTTACTTGGGGGACACAATTCCATCCATAACATCATTAGCCTTTAGCAAAACGCAAGTTAAAACCACAATAAAGTACCCCTATATATCCAGTAAATTGGATAAAATAAAAAATTTCTGACAATACCAAGTGCTGAAAAGGATGCAGAGCACTAAAAAAGCCAGATGACAGGATTGTCCACACAGAAAATAAAAAATAATCCACAAGTTATTAGAATCGATTTCCCTCCAACTAGCTACATGATCAAGTTTTCAGTGAAACGTCCCGTGACTATGTCATTAGACATTGTAAAGCCTCTTCGTCCAGCACTACAATCACTGGTACTTTGCCCCCACCCCCTCGGCAAATCGTTATGGTTGTTAGTTGCCATCCAGTGGACTCTGACTCATGGAGTCCCCACGTGACAGAGTGGAACTTCTCCACAGGGTATTCTTGCCTATGATCCTAATGGAAGGGGATCACCAGGCCTTTCTTGCATGGAGTTTCTGGGTGAGTTTGAACCATCAACCTTTAGGTTAGTGGTCAAGCACAAACTGTTTGCTCCACCTAGGGACCTCCCCTTAGCATATGACACTCTAAAGTGCTATTTACTTAATTTATGTTTATTGTCAGTCTCCACCTGTGGGAGTACTCTACATGAGAACAGGCATCTTCGTTTTCTCCAGTGTTATATCCCCAGAGCAAGGGCAGTGCTGAAGGCAGACACACCCAAGCAGTATTTGTTGAGGGGACCCAGCAGTCTAGGGATTCAATCTCCTGACTCTCATCATCGTCTGCAGTCAGTTTATTTTTACTTAAGTCTTGCCTTTATCTATTAAACACTTCCTGGGAAAATGATTTTTTCTGGATTCTCTTCTTTACCCATTGAGTCTTGTTACCCTTGGGTCTCCTTTCCTGGCCTTTCTACACTCTTGTCCTTCCAGGTTTCATCTAAATCAGTGGCATTAATGGTCAACTAGGAGTCCCTGGGTGGTGTAAATAGATAGCTACTAACTGAAAGGTTGGAGGTTCAAGTCCACCCAGAGGTGCCCTGGAAGAAAGACTTGGAGATCTACTTCTAAAACATCAGCCACTGTAAACCTTACGGAGCACAGTCCTACTCTCGTACATGTGGGGGCACCATGAGTTGGAGTTGACTTGACAGCCGGTTAACCATCAACTATAAGCAGGTGATTTGTACATCTCAGGATTTCCAGTTTCCAAGCTGGGATAAATGCCTGCTGATCACCTTCCTAAGTGTTTATGGCAGTTCACCAAGCTCACGTGCCCCATCCAGTCACTTCTGACCAGTCCTCTGCTGTCCCCTCCCTGTACCAAATGCTTCTTCCTATAGCCTGGGCCTCGAGTTCTGATGTTACCTGATTTTCTTCCATCTCATCACACCTCACACTCATTTGTTACAAGGAGGATAGCTCAGTCCCCTCAGCAGGAAGCGTTTCTCAACCCTGGACATGCTTTAGGATCAACAGGGGACTTTTTAAAAGTGTGGATGTCTGGGCTACACTCCAAAATATTCTGATTTAATTGGCCTGGGGTTGAGTACAGGCCTTGGCATTTCTTAAAAGCTCTCTGGGTGACTCTAATGCAGCAAAGGATGAGACCCACAGGAAGCGGTTGACTGTGGGCTTTGGAGGCAGATATGTCTGTGTCAGACATAACCAGTCTGAGTTCCATCTTCAACTGCATTAGGGATCCCAGCATCCACCTTAAAGGGTGATTGTATAGATTAAAAGAGGTAAGCGTTTAAAACGTTTGATAATAAATGGTAGGCACTCAATAAATGATAGTTCCCTGTCTCTTAGGTTTTCTCATCTGGAAAATGGGAACTAAGGTACTTACTTCACAGGCTGCATTGAACATCAATCCCCAGCTAGGTAATTCTCCCTGCCTCATTCCACCTTACCAAGTTGAAGGGACAGATAGAAGATACATTGTGGAGTTAGATACGCTAATGTTTGTTTCTTCCCCATCCTGTTCTATGCATCTCCATGCCTGCCACACTGGTGCTTGCCCTACGACATCGCCCCTGTGAACCTGGGCACTGAAGTCCAACTTATACTGCATTGCCATATTCATATCATGACTGCAAAGCTCTAATAATGTCATTAACCTGCTCAAAGCTCTTCAGTGGCGCCCCACTGAGCAGCCCAGGCTCCTCATGGCCTCCGCAGTACAGAACCGGCCAGTCATCCTAGCCTTGCTTTTGGTGGACCCCCTTTGTACCCTTCACACCAGATACCAAGGACCCTTAGTGCTGCATAAAGTAAGGCACACATTCCTCTTTGTCTCTGCTCCCACATTCTCAATTCTACCTAGCAAAGGTCTGCCCATTTTCAGTCACCCTTTCTTAATGCACTGGTCATTACTTGGATGAGATAAAGGCTTCACGGGGTTGTTTGAGGGACATTAGAAGGGCCTTCACAGTTTCACAGTCTACTATGAGTCGGAATTGACTCGATGGTACTGGGTTTGGTTTGGTTTTTGGTCTCAATGTATAAAACTCCACGGACCTGTTGTGGTGTGTAACAGCATCACTCTTACTTTGTCTTTGCATGACAATGTCGAAAACTCCTGAATTTAAATATCTCTCTTAGGACCACTAAGCCTTTATCAGGCTTCGATCTCTTCGTTCTAATCAGTTTCCTGGCCCAGAAAACAATCTTCTGGAATGGACACAGGACAGGAACATTACAGTGGGTAACAGTCTAGAAACTTTGTTCGTGGACACCACATCCCCCTTCTCCAGACTATTCTCCCTAACACGCAGATCTCATCGGTAGATGAAGCTCTGCTTAAAACATGTCGGCACATTCCCTGGGCTTGGAGGATAGAATCTAGGCCTTGTCTGACTGCTGTTCAAAGCTTCAGATCCTGGTGGGATCCTCTCTAGCAATGTGTCTCCTCGCCACCACTGACGCCTCATTCCTTGGACTTCAACCCACCACCTCATTTGCTCCCTTCTGCCCTCTCTCACCTCCTTACCTTTCCCCGGGCCATTCCCTCTCCACCTCCAGGTCCCACTGCAGAATGCCATCTGATTCTTTTTTCAAGACTGAGCTCAGGGGTCCCCTCTTTGAGGGATGCTGTCCCAAAACGCCTTAGTGGATCACTTGACCACCAAGGAGCTTCCATGCATCCTGGCTCACGCTTCTCAAATCGCTTCCCTGACTCACAGCAACGGTTTCTTTAGCATTCGCTTGTTCTCAACGGCAGTGGCTGTGCCTGACTTATCGTTCCTGGACGTGACAGGCTCATAGGAAGGGCTCAGTAAATGTCCTTTGAGTGAGCATTCAAGACATATGGAATGAAAAGAAACATTCTAATCAATGATTTTAGTATTTCCAGTGGCTCTTTTGTTCTGTTCTCATCTGATATTAAAGAAACATTAAAACACAAAAAGAAAAATATTTTAAAGTTATTTCACAGTAATTATGAAAGATAAGAAAGCTATATTTTTAGAAAAGCTCTATTGAAAAAATTATACAAACTTTCACTTCCCAAACCGTGGTTATCATCTTGTCCTCATAAACCTTCTAATTTTTCATATCTACTTGTTCGTCTTCTATGTGTTTTTGATAGCTACAAAGCAACAATAGATATTTTAGGTCTAAAAATATTGACTTCAATAGTTCATTTCCATTGGGATATTGTGCCATCTACTTAAAACAATAACCCTTGGAGAAGTGGTTACTTGTTATTTACATATGTTAATGTTAGCAGTAAAATGGAAGCTGGTTAAGTTTAATAAATCTGCATGGTCATAAAAGAAAGAAGGAGATTGATTCTGAATGGATTGGTGCCGCTGCAGCCAATAGCATATACGGTAATAGTGCATTAAGGAAGCCTCAGTACTGGTGAAGTGAAAGAACAGTGCTCATGGAGCAAGTGGTCCCTCAGGAGTTAATGAAAAATCTCTTTCTCCAATAGGAAAGAAATGCTTTCTGAAATTTATGACTCCATATGGACACTCAGGCATATGGGTGGCTCGTAAATGCTCTATATCAAAGTGTTATTTTTACATTTTCAGCATAACAAATACACTAAACAGGTGTTGTAAAATGTCACACTTTGAACAGCACTAATTTAATTAGCATAAAAAATTCACTGGTCTTGGGAGTATCATTGAGATAACAGTGGAATAGGAATAGTTTCTATTGGATATGTTCCCACTGTATGCTTGTAAGTTGTTTTAAATGTTAAAGAATAGTGTTTTCTCACTTTCTTGAAATCAAAGTCCCAAACGCAGTGGCCACTAATGATCCTAAATATGGCAATGGGTCTGTCTTTTCAGTCCTGTTCCTCTGCTGTTGGCTGCTCCTTTGGCTTACCGAAGCCAACGACTTTCTAACGGGTTCAGTGGACAAGGAATCGAAAAGGCCTCTGGCTGCCTGCTTCAACAGCTCTAGAGGAGAAATTCTCCGTTAAAAAAAATGCTCTTCTCTGAAATTTCTGAAATATTCACAAACAGGGAAAGGGTTCAGTAAATGTTCTGCATCTAAATTTTCAACTGTTTTGCCCTCATTCAATGATAGAACATTTTTTTTAAAGACACTGAAATTGTGACTAGCATTGCTAATAAAAACTATCTGCTTCTAGCCACAAAACATGATTCTTCCTAATAACATAGAAGCATTCCAATGGTAGAATGTTTAGTAAAAGGAATAGAACATGAAATTATACACAGAGCTATATGAGCTGTGTTTGAAAGGCTTTGAATTAAAAAAACCAAGCAAGCAACAAACCCTAAACCTTAAAAGTGTCTGTGTCTGATTATAGAACTTAATGGTCAATTGTTTTTAAATTTTTATGCTTAGACTTTTATAATTTCTTTTATATAGATTTCACATATCTCTATATAATCTTATAAGGAATTAAAAATCAAAAATATTATTAAAATACTATTTTTCTCTTTTCAGTTTATCGCTACCCAAGTTACTTCATTCTTTTCTTTAAAGATGGTTAGGTTTAATTGATTTAGAAAAAAAAATAATAGAAAATAGGAGAGTTTTGCACGTAATGGGGATATTTCTGGGCTTAGTGAAGTTGCACCAAGAACATCACTCATTCAACGTTCTGTTCAATCAGCATTTAGGTGTTTAAAATAACTAGAACAACAACAACGAGAGCTAGAGCATAAAGATTTCTTGCTATGTTTTATTTTATGCAATGGACTATCCCCTTTAATCATTAGAACAATTTTGTGGGGCAAGCATTCATCTCATTATAAAGGAGAGAGAATTAAGTCTCAGAAAGGTGTGCTGACTTGCCCAGGGTTGTCTGCAAGAAGCCCAGCCTGTCTACAAAGCTGAAATCAACGCTGCTCTGCTGATAATGCCGCATGCTGTATTGGCAGCTGGAAATTCCAAGTGAATTTCCTGCCCTCAAGAAAGTGAACAATCTACAACAGCACTTTTCCAAAAGAACTTCTAGTGATGATGGGATGTTCTAGAATTGCGCTGTCCAACATGATAGCCTCTAGTAATATGTGTCTACTGAGCACTTGAAATGTGCATTTGAAATTTTATTTCATTTTAATTAATTTATTTACATTTAAGTTGGAATAGCTAAACATGGCTAAGTTTCTGGAGAGCTAAGGTCTTACAGTCAACACAGATACAGATAAGCATTTATTAAACATCCTTTGGAAAGCTAACAATAGGTTTTAAAAATAAAATACCCATTCAAAACCTGTTGGAAAAGGTGATCTCTGCTACACTTGCAATGTATATACATTGCTTTCTGAGAATAAACATTTCCCCCTTAAACTTGACTTTTTGTTGTTACTGTCAGTTACCATCAAGTCAACTCCGACTTCTGGTGAACTTAAGAACGACAGAATGAAAACTGACCTGCAAATATAAAGTTACACTATTTCAAATAGAAATAATTGGCATTCAAGTTGTCACTGGGCACTTATTTCTGCTCTAAAACGATTTTTTTAGAATCAATTTTAAATTCTTGCATGGAATTTTTTTTTTCTGCTACTGAAAAACTGAGCAACCTTTGTTCCTTCAATACGGCATGCATTTAGTTCGATTAATATTATCTTACTAAACTCAATAATCTAAACAAGGAACAGAGACTATAGAGTCCTTAAATTGAGAAGCTAAACATTTCACCTTTTTTTTTTTTTTTTTACTGTATTGATTTACTGTCTTCATTGAATCCCAAATTTTCTTCTAAAACAATCTCAAAGTTTCCATGTATTAGGCATTAAGCTTTTTACAAGAATTCTGTATATAAACCAGCTAAGTTTAAAGTTGAATAAAAATGACTTTAAAAAACCATAAACATTACCAAGTTACCTTAAACTTCTTTGGTACAAAGGTCAACATTAATAAACATTTTTTTCCGGAAAGGTAAATAGATGAGAAAAGTTATTCCTTCTAAGCAAAATTATCATTCTTCCTAAATAGTCAATATTGTTTATTGACTATTTATTGGAGGTTACTAGATTTCAATTAGCTTTCAGGATGAACTCCTGACTAAAAGGCTTCCATCATTAAGGGCAACCCAGTCAGAACACTGGTATTTGCATCTATCTTGTAACCAGAGATGACCAGAGATGACATGCATTGGAATGATCCGAATCAGAAAAAAGGCAAGAAAGAAAGGAATAAGTTCCCATGAAATTTTGTCAATTGTTCAATTCCTTCATCTTTTAAAATAAAGAACCCAAATTGTCTATTTATCTTACCTTAAAAATAAAACATTAGCTATGGATCTTCGTTTCTTTATTTTTAGAATTCATTTTATTTTTGTTCTTGAGAATATACACAGCAGAACATACACCAATTCAACAATTTCAATGTGTACGTGAAGAATCTATGTTTCTTATTTTTGATACCCTTACTCTCAAGCTAAGAAAACAGGCTTGATATGTGTATGTATGTGTTTGTGCATACATGTGTGTGAGACAGCTGACTGATCCAGGAGAAGTCAAACACCTGAGAACGATTTAATCAAGTCTTCTGTTAAGGCTCTGGTCATACCCCATTTCTATGGAACGATTCTAGGGGAGCCTGCCAGCAGGCCAGAGTGGCCACTGACCACCAGGCTCTATCTGTGAATCAGGGCAAGGTACAGGGCTTCTCTTGCTTTCCAAATCTTGAGTATGACATAGCTAGAGAAACCCTTTTCCTTTTCTTTTCTCCCTCTTTCCCTCCCTCCCTTTCTTCCTTCTTTCCATACTTATTTCAACTACAGGTAAACTTGGAGAAAGAGTATTTCTAGTTCTCACAGGTCTAAGAGACAGCAAGATAAAATACTGGAAAAACTATCTTTTGGGGCACTTCTCAAAAATAGGCACGGGGAAGGAAGAGAAATCATCTGGTAGTGTTTGTTATGTACCGTTTGTTTGGGTTGAAAAAGTGAAAAAGCATTCCAAGAACAAAATAAATAAATATATGCTTCCGCTTTAAGAGGGTTTACCAGTAGGAGAAAAGGAAAATGATTATA
Source organism: Elephas maximus indicus (assembly GCF_024166365.1). Classification (NCBI taxonomy): domain Eukaryota; kingdom Metazoa; phylum Chordata; class Mammalia; order Proboscidea; family Elephantidae; genus Elephas; species Elephas maximus. Next base: position 233,699,186 of record NC_064819.1, read on the forward strand.
TATGCAGAATGATTAGAAAGCGGTGATATGGTAATGCATGTAGAAGATACATTATTATTTGTTGTTGTTGTTGTTGTTAGGTGCCATCGAGTCGGTTTCAACTCATAGTGACCCTGTGTACAACTGAACGAAATGCTGCCCATTCCTGTGCCATCCTTACAATCATTGTTATGCTTTAGCCCGTTTTTGCAGCCATTGTGTCAATCCATTTCCTTGAGGGTCTTCCTCTTTTCTACTGACCCTGTACTTTGCCAAGCATGATGACCTTCTCCAGGGACTGATCCCTCCTGACAACATGTCCAAAGTATGTCAGATGCAGTCTTACCATCCTTGCTTCCAAGGAGCATTCTGGTTGTACTTTTTCCAAGACAGATTTGTTTGTTCTTTTGGCAGTCCATGGTATAATCAGTATTCTTTGCCAACGCAATTCAAAGGCATCAATTCTTCTTCCATCTTCCTTATTCATTGCCCAGCTTTCACATGCATATGATGCCACTGAAAATACCATGGATTGAGTAAGGCTCACCTTAGTCTTCAAAGTGACATATTTGCTTTTCAACACTTCAGAGAGGTCCTTTGCAGCAGATTTGCCGAATGCAATGAGTCTTTTGATTTCTTGACTGCTGCTTCCATGGGTGTTGATTGTGGATCCAAGTATAAAATGAAGTCCTTGACAACGTCAATCTTTTCTCCATTTATCATGATGTTGCTCATTGGTCCAGGTGTGAGGATTTCTGTTTTCTTTATGTTGAGGGATGATTCATGCTGAAGGCTGTACTCTTTGATCTTCATCAGTAAGTGCTTCAAGTCCTCACTTTTAGCAAGCAAGGTTGTGTCATCTGCATAACGCAGGTTGTTACTACACTAAAAATAATATATTGCGCCAAGCAATACCTATGTGAGTGTGAGTGTGTGTGTGTGAGTGTGTGTGTATAAATTAATGTAGGAGACATATCAGAAGAGGAGTCATCTTATGTGGGAAAGAAAAGGGGGAGTGACTTCTAGAATATGAGTTTTTGGCAAAGTTTGAACAGTGATTAATAAACTTAGACTGGGAGAAAGGTGAAACTTAGAAGGCAGAATAGTGAGGGAAGGCAGCTATCAATCAGATTTCACATTACAAGCTGTATGGCATCACTACTGATAGTTGAAATGATTGTGAAAATGAGACCATCAGCAAATAGATTATTCTAATAGAAATAACAGGAAGAATTGGAGCAAAGAGCTTGATTAGGATGTCACACTGATCCTGTATCATATAACCACATCTTGCAATAGTCCTTGAAGAACATCTGTGACAACCTCCATCCAGTGCTGGAATACATTTATGGCATGTCTGAAATGTTTTCATTCACCTCTTAAACATTCTTCCAAAGACTGAGAGCTTATGATTTCCCTAGAAGTCCCAGACGATTTTTCAATAGTAATAATTCTAAGATTTGTTCTTATTTTGAATGTAAATCTGTATCTTATTAAATTTACTTCCATATGGGTACACGTTCTTACATAAGAAGCAACACAGATGACCTCTACTCCCTCTTTCTCTTGATGAAAAAACTAAAGATAAACATTATATCAGAGATTCACTCAAGCCTCCACCTTCTCTGCTCTTCCGCACAGTGAAATGACAAGTTTCTTCCACTCTTACCCTGAAGACCTTACCATCCACTCCTCTCATGGTCACTCTTGCTTGTTCACAATTATGTTGTTCCTAAAATGAGGTACCAGGTTTGTAGTGCAATGAGCCACCTGAGGCTTGGTCACACCATAGTTTATTAAGACTTTGTGTTAGCAACAGGTGATAAACATGATGTATCAAGACACTGATGAGATGGGAAGGAATAAAGCTCCAACCTTCACCATAAGAATTTCAGAGGTAGGAGAGTGACCATTTAACAATCAAAAAACAAGGCAATTTAAAGAGGAAAAACAAAGGCAGCCTTCTCATTTACCTTTACACCTAAGAAATATTTCTCAAAGAAACAGATAAATGGGTGTAATAAAAAAGAATAAATATGATGGGCACTTTTGTTATTAGGCCATAGCACTGCACCAGGAGAGCGGTCCTGTTAGCTGCTGGCTGTTATCACAAAGACACTGGTATCAGTGTTTCCACCTTTGAAATTGGGATTTTCAGGCTTGGTAAATGCCCATAATAAACTCCCAAATGCTGACATGTCTTTTGAGCAAAGCATCTTGAATTTCTACCATTATTCTTTCCAATTCCTTCACAAAACCCTTTGATAAGATGAGGCGATGATGTTCCCAGACTTCAATCTGGTGGGACGCTTTAACACCCCAGCTACAGGCAGCTGCGTGGCTGCCCCACTTACACTGCAGGGCCCCTAATATGAAAACACACACATTAGATGTCTTTATGGATTTGTCTTCTTGGAGGCGGAGCAAGCTGCCACCTGCCATTCACTGCCATCAGGAGGTTGCCGAGGGTTACACAGAACTCAGTGTGACAGGTAACGAGACACAAAGATCATCTGACAGAGCACTGCAGGACTGGGACACTCAACAGAAGCAATGCCCATCGTCTTCCCAGTCTTTAGAAATGATCTGAAATCTCTCAAAATGTCAACTGGCCTTTTCTTGGTGGTGGCATTATGTGTACTTGTTTGTGTTCTTTGTTTGTCTGTACATTGTCATTTTTATTTAATTAATTTGTATCACTTTTTAATATGAACAATATGAATATTTTTATTAAAAAAACAGAAGAGATCCCTTTCCCAATGGTGGTCTTACATTCGTTAAAGACAGGGTCCCCCAGAGAGGCTTTGCTGAATCAGGATGAACAGCACAGCTAGTTAAGAAGAAAAGTTGACACTGTTCCTTCTTGAAAAGTTGAGACAAACAAGGTCAACACTGTTAAACAGGCCCAGGGCCACCTCTGGCTGAGTTTGAATGCTGCTCAGTTATACCAGAGCTGATTGGAAACCCCATCTATGCCAAATATACTAGGGCGTTTCTGGAGCCGAATGGAAACACCAGCCACGGAAAGAGGCGGAGGAAGCTTCACAGTGCTCCCAAGCCATCTGCAATCCACCGGGACTCCCCGTTCTGCCACTGGTCAGGGCCATGACGTGCATAGCAAGGACCAGCATCAGCACCGTCAGCATCAGCTAGGACTCTGTCAGACAAATTATGAAGCCTCACCCTAGACCTACAGAATCAAAAACTCCAGGGCTCGGCCCAAAAGTCTGCATTTTCACAAGTTCTTCAGGAGATTTTGATCTGGCCTAGAGATACAACTGTAATAATCGAGTCTGTCTTACAAACGTCTCTCCTAAACCTAGAGGCCTTTGACCATCACTATGTTATTAAACCACCAGCTCCGGTCAAGTCGACTCGGATTCGTGGCGACCACCCGTGGGTCAGAGTAGAACCGTTCCCCACAGGGTTTTCAACGGCTGAACTTTGAGAGGTAGATTGCCAGTGCTTTCTTCCGCGGCATCACTGGGTGGACTCAAACCTCCAGCCTTTCAGGTAGCAGTTAAGCTCGTTAACCATTTGTATCACCCAGGGGCCCCACTATGTTTCTAGTTCCTGGTAAAACACAAAACACTGATGAGACTGAATTAATTTGATGGTAACAGCAACTTTGCTTCCGACACTCTGTCTATATAATTAACATTAGATGTTAGTTCAGTAATGAGGGAAGAACTGGAGGCATTTTTTGGACCCTGCTATTTCTTTTCATTCCCAACGTGCCACTGGCATGAAATATAGCTGGGCTGCAGAGAAAGCAGCAGTGCCTTTTTAAAAAATGTACAGACATCCTTTTCCTTGTGTGTGGGTGGCAATTTGCTGCCGGTAGCTTCAAAACCAGGCTGCACTATGAGCAAAAACTGCTCCAAGAGCCTGAGCCCTGTTAACCTCTTTCTTCCAAACAAACAAATAAACCTCAATGCTATGTCTAAGTCCATCCGTCAACAGGCATTTACAGAATACCTACGGTGTTTAAGGGATTTTATGTACAAGTTGTCTGGAGAGGGAAAAAATACCAAACACAAAATCCATGCACTTAAGGTATTTTCACTCTAGCTGGGAAGAGAAGGCTTGAGGACAATTAAAAGGAAATGTATTGTTCTGACAACAGTAAAACAAAGCAGGGCAGCCCGAGTCCTTTATAGCAGTGGAATCGGATGGGAGGCAGCGGCGACGTGAAGTAGCTACGGGAGTTTTCATGGGCAGGGAGGGAGGCTCTGATGGGAGACCTGGGAAGCCGGGCAAGAGGCCTGGGGTTCAGCAACGATAAGCAACAGAGAATCCTCTGGGTTCTGGAGTAAGGAGATGACAAGATGGAAATAATAATAATAAAAAAAAAAGATGGAAATAGGGCACTCTAAATAGAAAGTGATCACACTGAATGAGGACTGGCTTGCAGAGGGGTGAGTTACTGCCTTAACAAGCATTTAACCTAAACGCTGTGGGATGAACCCCGTATTGAAGGACTGGCTGGGAGTGGGAAGCTGGAAACCTCAGTGAACAAGTGAAAGTCCCAGCGATCCTGGGTCCTACATCCTTGTAGGGAACGGGCCTGAAATCACCAGAAATAAATCAACAGAATCATTTGGGATAATCACAAGCATTATTATCAATATAGATTACTCCTGGTCGTGAAGAAAATGAAAATCCTTACAGCTCGACCAATAAACAACATCACGATAAAGAAAGAAGAAACTGAAGTTGCCAAGGATTTCATTCTGCTTGGATCAACAATCAGTGTCCATGGAACCAGCAGTCAAAAAAAATCAAATGACATATTTCATTGGGGAAATCTCTGCAAAAGATCTCTTTAAGCTTTAAAATCAAAGACATCATGTTGATGACTAAGGTGCACCTTACCCAAGCCATAGTCTTTTCAATTGCCTCATATGTATCTGAAAGTTGGACAGCAAAAAGCTAAGACAGAAGAATTGATGAATTTGAGTTGTGGTGTTGGGGAGGAGTACTGAATATATGGCAGACTGCCAGAAGAAAGAACGCTTTAGTTTTAGAAGAAATACAACCAGAATGCTCCTTAGAAGCCAGGATGTTAAGACTTTGTCTCACGTGCTTTGGACATGTCATTGGGGAAGACCAATCACTAGAAAAGGACGTCATGCTTGGCAAAGTAGAGGGCCAATCAAAACCAGAGAAACTCTCCATGACATGGGTTGACACAATAGAAGCAACAACACATTCAAACATACCAACAATCATAAAGATGATGCAACGCTGAACAATGTATCATCTGTTACATTTAAGATTGATATGAGTCAGAGCAGACATGAAGGCTACAAACAACAACAACAAAAACAAAGATAATAAAGCAGTAACAGGATAGAGTCACATGGTAGATGCTAACTTAGGATCGATCTGGGTTCTGATGTCACAGTCCAGGAGGAAGGTTATGAGGCTGAGGGCTACAAGGAGACGGTGGAAAGTAGAAACGGGAGGAAGAAGAAACAGTTTGTCCAAGATCCTGGGGAGGCAAAAAGAAATGTCTTCCAAAGCGCCTAATAAACATGTACAGCGATTTCTTCCCCAAATATTGTGACCAAAATCAGTATTAGTGTCAATAGCAATGATATCTTAAATTTGAATAATGCTTTGCGTAGCCATAATAACCTGTGAGGTAGACAGAGGAGCATTCATTGGTGACTTTTCAGAAAACATTCTAAGAGATCAATCAAGTTTCTCAGAGCCACACCCCTCATGGGGTTGGGGGCTCTGGAACATAAGCCTGTGAGTTTTAGCCCAGACCCCTTTCCATCACACTGTACTTATGGAGGTAACTGGCTCCTTCCTTGGTAAGGGGATCTATTTAGGTTTCCTCAGGTCATCCTGCATATGGGATAGCAGAGAGAATGCTAAGAGGGAGAACTGCTCAACTGGCTTTTTGGCAAAATGAATGCATGGTGGAACGCAGGGGAAAAAAAACCTTTGACCAGATTCTGCTACTTTCTAAGTCACTAAGTACTCAAATTGAGCAGTTTTACATATATTTTTAAATTCATGAGTCACTTGGATTCCATGTAGGGGCCGTGGCACAAGGGTTATGCACTGGGCTGCTAACTGAAAGGTTAGAAATTTAAACCCACCCAGAGGCTCTTTGAGAGATAGATTTGGTAATCTTCCATAAAGATTCCCCAAACCCAAACCCACTGCCGTCGAGTCAATTCTGACTCATAGCCACCCTATAGAACAAAGTAGAACTGCCCCATAGAGTTTCCAAGGAGCACCTGGCAGATTCAAACTGCTGGACTCTTGGTTGGCAGCCGTAGCACTTAACCACTACGCCACCAGGGTTTCCTGCATAAAGATTACAGCCAATAAAACCCTATGGGGCAGTTCTATTTTGTCACATGATTGGATGACTCTGTCTTAGAGAGGCTGTTACATATTCTAAATATCAACTTTGTCTGGATGGTAGTGGTGGGTGGTGACAGGCGAGGCAGGCTTTTAAATTTTCTTCCTGCGCAGTAACTGAAGAAGATGTCTTCTGACTCTCAGATGTGTTATCTCTCAGGGGAAAAAAAATCTTGAAAAAAACTTTGGAGCTTCTAGATTTGGAGGACCAGCCAAGCAGCTTTGGGATCACCCTTGTAACATAAAAATAATAAAAAAAAAGACTTCTCCTGAGCAACATCTTAATTAAATCTCTATCCCGTCACCCACAACTAAGGATGTTACTCATAAGCCCAACATTATTGCCGATTAGAAAGCCCTGTTTGTTTGTCATTTAAATGACTCAGGTTCTAAATGATCACAGTAGAAAAATTAGAAAATAGAGATAAACATGATAGCAAAAGCAAAAAAAAAATCACCCAGATGTCCCTAACCAAGCATGTTGCTGTTGTTAGTTGTGGTCCAGTTGACTCTTACTCGAGGCAACCTTATGTATGACAACACAGAATGATGCCTGCTCCTGCACCATCTTCACAGTCATTGGTATTTTTCAGTCCACTGCTGTGGCCATTGTGTTAATCCATCTCATTGAGGGTTTCCCTCACCTTTACCAAACATGATGTCCTCCTCCACAGACGGTCTTTCCTGATGAAATGTCCAAAAAAAGGGAGTAAATCTCACACAATATTCTGTGATCTACAGGGTTTTCATGGCTAATTTTTCGAAGTGGATCACCAGGTCTCGCTGCCTAGGTTGTATTAGTCTGGAAACTTCCCTGAAACCTCTCCAGCACGGGTGACCCTGCTGGTATTTGAAATACTAGTGGCAAAGCTTCCAGCATCATAGCAACATGCCAGCCACCACAGCACAACATCCATCAACTGTTAATATTCTTAACTATCTCCTTTCAGACATTTTCCTTATTGTGTTGAAAATTTTTATTAACAGAGACTAAAAAAAAGTTTCTCATACGATGAAGTAGTATCTCCTTTCAGACATTTTCCTTATTGTGTTGAAAATTTTGATTAACAGAGACTAAAAAAAAGTTTCTTATAAGATGAAGAAGAAGGAAAACAAAGTAGAGGAGGAAGAAGAGAGGACACGAAGAAGGAAGAGGAAGATGGGGCAAGCGAAATTTTAAAAGACCATCTTACTAGTCGGCTAGTGAAGGGTCAGAAAAATTTTCAGTGAAAGGTCAATTAATAAATATTTTAGGTTTTGCAGGCCATGTGGTGTCTATCAAAACCACTCCACTCCACCTTTCTAGCATGAAACCTTCCTTGTCTGCAAGACTGCTTTCAAATACGTGACTAGAGCTATCAGATTTGACTCTACACTTCATAATATAATATAGGTGATATCTACTCACACATTTTCAAAATCAGGAATATCATAAATGAATCAAATATTGATTATTTAGTCTGTATTGTTTTTTATCCTTTATAGTTTGTTCCCTTTCATGAAATTCATATGCTCTGCTCTCATGATAACAGAAACTCACATCATGCATCCCTGCTATCCCTTCCTACTGGAGGGGCCAGGAGAGAGGGGGAGGGCACATCTGTGCTCAGGCAGAACCAAGAGGGGGTGTAAGCACGGGCATGTTATTCTTCCCTGCTCCTCAGGGTTGGGGGCTCTCCTCTTTCTGTGCCTTTCAGTTTTAATATCAATTTTGCCTCCTAAACTAGCATTATGCTCCTTGGTTCTTCTTCTTGGTCTTATTAGGATTAGGGTACAACAAACCAACATAGAAAACCACCAGAATCAATTGACTGAATGCACAGTAGCTAAAGCAAAAAGAAAAAGAAATGATGAAGTAAAAGAGCTGAACAGAAGATATCAAACAGCAGCTCGAGAAGACAAAGTAAAGTATTACTATGACATGTGCAAAGACCTGGAGATAGAAACCGCAAAAGGGAAAAATATCCTCAGCATCTCTCAAGCTGAAAGATTTGAAGAAAAAATTCAAGCCTCAAGTTACAGTACTGAAAAATTCTATGCAGAAAATAATAAACAAGGCAGGAAGCATCAAAAGAAGATGGAAGGAATACACAGAGTCACTGTACCAAAAAGAACTGGCATATGTTCAGTTATTTCAGGAGGCAGCATAAGATCAAGAACTGATGGTACTGAAGGAAGAGGTCCAAGCTGCACTGAAAGCACTGGCGAAAAACAAGGCTCCAGAAATTGATAGAATACCACTTAAAATGATTCAACAATAGGGTGCAGTGCTTGAAGTGCTCACTCGTTGCCTTAGACTGGGTTCTCTAGAGAAACGAAACCAGTAAAGCATATAAATATATATATATAGAGAGAGAGAGAGAGAGAGAGAGAGATTTATATCAAGAAAATGGCTCATGCAGTTGTAGAGGCTGTAACATCCCAAGGCTGTGGGTCAGGAAAGAAGTTTCTCCTGATTAATGTAGCTGCAGGGGCTGGCAAACCCAAGATTGGCAGGCTGGAGAGCAGGGCTGTTGCTCACAGGCTACGAAGATTGACGAATCCCAAGACTGGCAGGGAAGACACCAGGTAAACGGCCAGCTCAATTCCAAGAACTGGAGGTTAGACAAACAGGAGCTACCTGTAGGATCTAGAACAAGCAAAAGAGCCACCCCCCCACCCCTCCCCCCACCTCTCCTGAGCCCTGCCTGAAGTTCTGCTCAGATGCAGGCCACACACCCAAGGAAACTCCCCTGTAACTGATTGGCTACTCACAGCAAATCCCATCATGGGGTGATCACAAATCGAATCTCAACAGGGAAGTGATCACAACACTATACGACTGCCAAAACACTGAAAATCATGGCCCAGCCAAGTTGACACAGAACCTTAACCATCTCACGTGTCTATGCCAAGAAATTTGAAAGACAGCTACCTGGCCAACCAACTAGAAAAGATCCATATTTGCACCCGTTCTAAAGAAAGGTGATCCAATAGAATGCAGAAATTATGAAACAATTTCATTAATAACACATGCAAGTAAAATTTTCCTGAATATCCTCCAAAAGCAGTTGCAGCACAACATCCACAGGGAACTGCCAGGAATTCAAACCAGATTCAGAAGAGGACGTGGAACCAGGGAAATCATTGCTGATGCTGGATGGATAGTGGCTGAAAGCAGAGAATACCAGAAAGATGTTTACTTGTGTTTTCTTGACTATGCAAAAGCATTTGGCTGTGTGAATCAGATGAAATTATGGATAACTGAAGAATGGGAATTCCAGAATACTTAATTGTGCTCATGAGGAAACTGTATATAGATCAAGAGGCAGTTGATTGAACAGAACAAGGGGATACTGTGTGATTAAAAGTCAGGAAAGGTGTGTGTCAGGGTTGTATCATTTCACCATACTTATTCAATCTGTATGCTGAGCAAATAACCCAAGAAGCTGGACTATATGAAGAAGAACAGGGCATTGGGATTGGAGGAAGACTCATTAACAACCTGCGTTATGCAGATGACACCGTGCTTACTGGCAGTGAAGAAGACTTGAAGCACTTACTGATGAAGATCAAAGACTACAGCCTTCGGTATGGATTACATCTCAACATAAAACAAAAATTCTCACAACTGGACCAGTTAACAACATCATGCTAAAGGGAGAAAACATTAAAGTTGTACAGGATTTCATTTTACTTGGATCCACCCATGGAAGCAGCAGTCAAGAAATCAATGGACACATTGCATTGGGCAAATCTGCTGCAAAAGATGACTTGGAATTATGGTGTCGGTGAAGAATAGTGGATATACCATGGATTGCCAGAAGGACATTGTGCTTCAGTGAAAAAACAGGAAGACCCTCAACAAGGTGAATTGACACAGTGGTTGCAACAATGGGCTCAAGTGTAACAATGATTGCGAAGATGGCACAGGACCGGGCAGTGTTCGGTTTCATCGTACAAAGGGTCACTATGAGTTGGAACTGACTTGATGGCACCTAACAACAGCAACAATATTGAAAGCCTAGAAAGCTGCTGGATGCTCATCTATAAATAGTAGGAACAACAACATTAAAGTCAATTAAAAAAAAAAAAACTAAACTAAAAATAGCAGCAGCAAACATTGATGAAGAGCTAAGCACTTGCCACATACTAGGCTAAGTTCTTTATGTTCAGCAGCCTTCCTGGTTTACAGATAAGGGACACATGGAGCTGGTACCTGGAGAAATTTAAGTGCACACACCTAAAACCAGAATCGGCACTGGAAACAAACACTTGGCAGACAATGCAGAGTACTATTGGCAGCGCTTCTAAGAGGCCCACAAACACTTCTGCTCCAGCCTGCAGGGGCAGGTGGCATGCAGAGGGGAGCAAGGCTGCAAGGGAACACCAGGTGACTGCTTTAGCCACTGGAGGAGGTGGTGCCTAAGGAGGACATCACCCGTGGGACAGGCTAGACCTCAGATTCACCTCAGAAGAGGGTCTCAGATCCCACAGACAATTCTAAATGGTCTTAATCTATAATATTGAAAGTATTTAACATAAATGTTTAGATTTTTTTCTCTCCTAAGTTAGTATGGTTGGTTGTTTACATCAAACACACTTGTCCTCACCATCTAGGATACTCCACTGGTATCCTTTGGGAGGAAGGAAGAATGAAGAAAACTAAAGATACAAGGGAAAGACTGGTCCAAAGGACTCATGGTGCCATCTACCACGGTCTCCACCAGAGTCGAATACAGCTAGCTGGTGCCCAGCTACTACCACTCACTGCCCTGTCAGGGATCACAATACAGTGTCCCGGACAGAGCTGGAGAAAAACTGTAGAACAAAATTCTAACTCAAAAAGAAAGACCAGGCTTGCTGGCCTGACAGAGACTGGGGAAACCCTGAGAGCATGGCCCCTAGACACCCTTTCAGCACAGTAATGAGGTCACTCCTGTAGCTCACCCTTCAGCCAAAGATTGAACAGGTCCATGGGACAAAACAAGACTAAAGGGGCGCACCAGCCCTGGGGCAGGGACAGAAGGCAGGAGGGAAGAGTAAAGCTGGTAACAGGGAACCCAGGGTTGAGAAGTGAGAGTGTTGACACACCATGGGGTTGTTAACCAATGTCATAGAATAATGTGTGTACTAACTATTTGATGAGAAACTAGTTTGTTCTTTAAACTTTCATCTAGAGTATAATAAAAATAAGAAAAACAAAAACATAAACACTGCTCTTCAACTACAATACCCTCTGTTTTTAAAATTAAAAAAATTCTACACAGAGGTAGGGTATTCTCATAGGCACTCATTTTATTCTCTTTTTGGTTATGTTTCCTTTAAGTTCTGAGTATGTAATAATCTGTACTGGGAAGTCAAGAAATCTTGACTTTGTCAAAGTTAATATATTTGCTGATGTTCTTCTCAGAGAGTTGTACCCTAAACAGTAAATAACGAAAAGGTGAGTAAAACCCATTTTGGAAGTGCCCATTGTTGGTATTATCCATAAAGCGGGGTGACAATTTTTAAGGAAATTTTTGGATTTAAGTTGGAGTTATGTTTTTGAAAAGACTCTTAACAAAAATTTTTTTCCAGTGGTTGGTAATCACACTTAGTAAGAATAAAATGAAGATGCTAGATTACATTTGGCTCTTAATCAGATAGCCTTCAAGTTTGGTAAAATTTTTCATTTTTGAGCTGCAATTATTATTGTTGTTGCTTTTAATGAAAAAAATGATAGCAAAATTTGATTTCAATCCAACTGTGTATTGTGCTGAACAAAATTAAGGAATTTGGCCCTTCAGGTGCAAAATGTAGATATCTCTTGACATATGATCATTTGTTTTATGAAAGTCCACTTCTTCAGAATCTAGAGTATGGAGCAAATTTAAATCTTTTAATTTGAAGTTTCACTTTCACAGTGAATTTTGCAGTAAAATATGTATTAAGGCAGTATAAATAGGGGTCTCTTCATTTTTTTTTTTTTTTCTGGCAGGACAGTACAGCCCCTGGGTGGCACAAACAGTTGACACACTTGGCTGTTATCTGAAAGTTTGGAGGTTTGAACCCATCTACAGGCACCACCACAGAGGCACCTAGAAGAAAGGCCTGGCAAACTACTTCTGAAAAACCAGCTATTGAAAACCCTAAGTGATATTGCTTAGGAGGAACCTGGGTTTATATTAACGGTGGTAGAATAATTCAGAAAAGGATATACATAATGGTTACACCACATGAAGAGTGTAATCAATGTCACTGAATAATAATACAGGTAAAAACTGTTGAATTGGCAAGTTTTGTTATGTACATTTTTACTATAATTTAAAAAAAGAAAGAAAGAAAACCCTACGGAGCATGAGGGTTGCCATGAGTGGGCACCGACTCCCCGGCTACTGGCTTGACTGGTTGTAGAGCAGTATACTGGCATGGCCAATATCCTTCCTAGCCTCAATATTTCAGAAATATCTAACTCTCCTAGCTAAAAATGGAGATGTAAAATATACATAGAAGTGCACTAAAGCTTATTTCGTGTTTTTAAAAAAAAAAAAGAAGGAAAAAATTAAATTTTGAAAAGGCTTCTAAGGCCAGTCTGCCTGGAGCCCAATAGTCCTAGAGAACTGGAGAGGCTCTCACTGGTAGAGAGCTGGGGGCCTGGCCTGGGGGCACCAGTGCCTTCGTCCAAGCCATAAGCTGATATCCCTTTACTTCATACCTGTGCTACTTCTGTGGGTGATGGTATGACCCCCAATCAGTGAATGGTGAAAAGTTTAAAGGCTTAAAAATCACTGCACCAAATGCGAGGCTTCTGATTGGGCAGTGGTAGGTTCTCTGTGCATCCAGAGTGGCTTTGACATACTAAGTGCAGCTGCTTTGTCTCTCAGCTACAGAGGAACGAGATGTTTTTGAAATGGGGATTAGAAAGAGAGCCCAGAAGCATTTATCTAGAAGCAATTTTTTCCCTAAACAAAATGACAGAAGGAGCCCTGGTGGCACAGTGGTTAGGAGCTATGGCTGCTAACCAAAAGGTCAGCAGTTCGAATCCATCAGCCACTCCTTGGAAACCCCAAAGGGCAGTTCTACTCTGTCCTATAGGGTCGCTATGAATCAGAATCCACCTGAAGGCAAGGGGTTTTAGCTTTTAAAAAGACAGGAGGGAACAGGCGTTTGTTCAAAGCACTAAATAATTACCACTTTCTCCATAGTCTGGGCAAGTTGCCTCTAAGTCTTATCCCTTGGTGATACAGTCAGGACTAGACAACCTTTCTGAGTCCCATCTAGTCTGAGTTAATACCCTTAGCATTGACCCCTACTCTCCAACCCACAAAAAAGAAAGAAAAAAAAAAAAAACACTTTTCTGATTATGTAGAAAATTTTGGAAAACAAAACATAAAACAAATAAGCCCAAAGACACTCATAATGCAACCATTTGATATTTCCTTGTGTACAGATTTTTACATGATTGAACTCGTAATGTACATATTCTTTTCCACTATGGTTTCAGTAAACATATTGTGACTATACCGCATGTTGTTATGAATTGAAATGGGTCTGACGGCAGAGGGTTTGGTTTTTGGGGGTTTTATAACCCATGTCATTAATACTTTTATACAACGAGGTTTTTGTTAGCTGTGGAGTATTGGTAATAAGGGCATAGCAGAATTTACTTAACCCAGCAAAAGTTCCTGAAGTCTGAGTTGTATCCATTTCTTCACAACTCTAAATAATGCTCTAATGAAAAACAATAAATATAAATCTGGTTACACATCTGATAATGTTCTTAAGATAAATTTCTAAAAATATATTTGCTGATCCAATCAATTATGTGAACATTTTTAGGGTTTCTGATATTAACAATTTTCTCCTCCAGAAAGTTGATTCAATTTATACTCCTATCAGTGGTGTCACTAATTCCAGGAATCCTTGCCAAAATGGAACTGTTCATGCATTTAAAAAAACCTTTGATAATTAGATAAAATGGTGCTCAGGGTCGGAACTAAAACGCTAGGTTTTGTATTTCTTCCAAGTTTATCACACAGTTATGCAGAAGACAACTGAGTCCTCCTTTATAATTCTGGAACCAATTAAGTCGGTGGCAGTTTAAAGGTTGCTAGAATTAACCTTTAAACTGCCTGAATATAGGAGCCCTGGTGGCGCAGTGGTTAAGAGCTCGGCTGCTAACCAAAAGGTCGGCAGTTGGAATCCACCAGCTGCTCCTTAGAAACCCTCTGGGGCAGTTCTGCTCTGTCCTTCAGGGCCGCTATGAGTCTGAATCGACTTGATGACAACAAATTTTGGGGGGTTACCAGCTGCAGTGGAGTGGTTTTCGACTCATATTGGCCATATAGGACACAGTAGAACTATCCCATAGGGTTTCCAAGGAGTGGCTGGTGGATTCGAACTGTCGACCTTTTTTTGGTTAGTAGCCAAATGCTTAACCACTGACACCACCAGGGCTCTTTTTTTTGGGTTACCTGAATATAATATTAATAACTGAAGTTTTATGGTGTTCAGAGGATTCAAAGTTTTCCAAATATAGACATTTCAATAATTCATCAACCCAAGTCTCTGAAATTATTAAAACTCTGGATAGGACCACCTCCGAGTAGTTTGCCAGATCCTAGATTGATTGAATGAAGTGGGCTGAGGACAAGTAAAGAAAGAACTACATCACCTGATGCCTGATAAATTCAGGAATCCACTGCCTTCAAAGGGAGTATTAACTAAACGATTAATTAGATCCCAGAAGGTTATCATATGACAGATACAAAGACAGTCTGCTAGAACACAAGGCAGTCACAGCCTTAATCATGAAGGCACGAATAACAAAGGCAACCCTTTTTTTTCAGTTGCGTTGAGTCCACGCCACCTCATGGCGACACCATGCGTGTCAGAGTAGAACTGTGCTCCACAGAGTTTTCAGTGGCTGATTTCTCAGTAGACCACTAGGCCTTTCTTTCAAGGCACCTCTGGGTGGACTGAAACCTCCATCTTTTCGGTTAGCAGCTGAGCGCCTCAACCATTCGCACCATGCAGGGACTCCAAAGGAAACAAGCATATTCACAAAACATCCCTGTAGGTGCCTTCCCCGTTGAGTGGCTCCGGGGGGCCAGCATACAGCAACAGTGAAGAGGGCATGGGAGTTGGGTGTTAGCTCAACACAGTTTCAGGAAGCCTAAGCCTCAAGGTCACGAGTAAATCAATTAATCTTTAGTTTCCTCACCCACGAAATGAAGTGGGTTCTTATTTTTCAGGGTTAAAGTGAGGGATAAATGAGCTTATTTCTGCAAAGATCCCAGCACTCTGCCTGGCACATACTGTGATATTCACAACAGTTTCCTGGGCTCCCACCCTCTGTGATTGCTCTTGATTTTCTCATTCGCCCTCGACTGTCGCCCATCAAATGAAATACGCTCCATGTGGACTTCAGTGCGTTCAGTGACCACTGTACTAGAAAGAGGCAGTGCCCTGTGCAGCTGGATGCGAGGGGGCTGACGTCACTTCACAAACCAAATGGAGGGAAGTCAGCCTGAGACTCCTGTCAGCATCTGCACCTTGTAAATCTACGGCCCTGCTATTAGATATTCATTCCTGCTCAGAAGAATCGAAATAGAATTTAGTTCACTTCACATAATAGAAATGACACTTAACCTATGTAAAAATAGCACCCAGGTGGCTTCAAAAATGTGTCATATCATTCAATGTGTTTCTAGAAACTTTGTTGGCTGTTAAGAATTCTGAGGATCAAAGGAAGGCGTGGATAAATAGGTAGGGTAAATGGATATAACAGTAAAATCAGTTGCTGCTGAGTCAGTTCCGACACATGGCGATTCCACGTGTGTCAGAATAGAACTGTGCCGATTTTTCGGGAGTGGATTGCCAGGCTTTTCTTCCAAGGCACTTTTGGGTGGACTTGAATCTCCAACCTTTCAGTTATCAGCCAAGTGTATTACCCCTCTGCACCACCCAAGGACTTCAAAGAACAATAATGATCTTTCAGTTATTGCATCCGAAAAAAGACCTGTTATAGTACTGCACGTGAGGGCACCTAATGTGTCTTCCAGCACCCAGCAGGGGCTTTCTAACTGTGAGTTTACTTTTTGTTCTCTTCCTAACTAAACACAGATGCCTGCGGTCACGGTGACCTTGAAGCCAGGAGAGTCTTTCTGAGTGTATCATTAGAACATAGCTCTTATGAGTTCAGCTAAAGCCACCCTCCACTCAGTGGGCCTACCTCCATTACGTTCTGAGAACGGTAACGCTGCATCAAACCGGAAAACCATGGCAGAGACAACGTGAGAGGGTGAAGTGCGGGAGCAGAAATACAGAGGAAAGAGAGGGAGCTGCCCTGCCCTTCACAGCGCTCTGCCCACCAGGAATCACGGAGCACTGCCTGGAAATGAGAAAACAGAATCCAGGTTTATGCTCTTTTCTATTAAGTGAAGCTCTTCCAAAATAGTGATGTAGCTAAACTGCATCTAAAAATCAGACTTCTTTTTTTTTTGTACCTCTGTTGCTGTTAGTAAGAGAGGGAAGAGTCCTGTCTTCCTGGTCGCCTTCCCCACCTGTGAGAACCTCCATGGAGCCCGATTTTTGAGGAAACACAAGGATCTTTCCATGGCGAGGGGGTTGGGGGGAGAGGGAGAGAGAGAGACAGGTAGAGGCTGCAGGCAGCCACTGGGAAGACAAAGCCTGCGTTGCTGGCAGCCAGCTGCGATTCCACCACAGCTGCAGCCCTATTTCCTTATGCTGAAGAAGAGACAATCTCACCCCAGGGTTGTCCACCTCCTGCCAAGTGATCACATTAGTTTCCCACTGATGTCCTGAGGACTGCACTCTCTGCAGAAGGCCAGAAGAGGGACTGCTGAGTACACACAGCCAGGGGGATCCACTGTTATCCTCCTGGGATGCTCACTTCACAGGTCCCTAAAGGACAGCTGTTATAGATAACAGGACCTGGCGTGCACACGGAGCCCTAGGTGGGTCAGTGGTTAAGAGCAATGGCTGCTAACCAAAAGGTTGGCAGTTCAAAACCACCAGCTACTCCTTTGAAGCCCTATGGGGCAGTTCAACTCTATCCTTTAGGGTTGTTATGAGTCAGAATCGACTCACCACATGGGTTTGTTTTTTTGGTTTAGTGTTTACATGGAGCCCTGGTGATGCATAGTGGTTAAGAGCTCAGACTGCTAACCAAAACCGTCAGCAGTTGGAAACAACCAGCCACTCCTTAGAATCCCCACAGGGCAGCTCTACTCTGTCCTACAGGGTCACTATGAGTCGGAATCCACTCAGTGGCAATGGGGCGGCTGCTCTGGACCTCACGGGTGAACTAGAAGCAGCTCAGAATGAAGAAATGTACAAACATTTAATTATCAATCAATAGAGCCAATCCCACTGATTGTAGAGAACGTCTCCAGCATTGCTCACTGTATTTTCTCATCGTATGGTCTTTCAAAGTGCTGGCTGTGGCCTTCCTGTGTTGATGGATCGGCTTCAAGGGAGGGCTAGGTCGTCCTCCTCCTTGACCTTCTGTGTTTGTTTTAAGGATTGATTTCACACACAGACATCAGATTGTGGGTCACTCATAGTCTTTTATTCCTAACACACTGTGTGACATTGACAGAGGAAGCCAGTAATTTTCCATGAGGTTGGCTGTCACTGTAACTTAAAAGGACCCAGAATGTTTTCTTTGTTTCAGTAAAATGTGTTTTATTTATGCTGTATGTTACTAACGATTTTTTTTCTGAATAACAAGTTTTCTTTTTATTATAAAAAAAAGTCACTCCCTCAGAAAATGATCCTTAACATATGATTTCATTAAAGATATTTAAAAAATATTATTAAAGGAACTGAGAACTGGGGACTCTGGTATTCCAGAGGGCAATGTCCCATCGTTACCAGGCTTGGCTGCACTGACAGGAACTTCCAAGAGTGAAGGTTTTGCCTCATCCTCACGGTATGAGGACTAGCATTTTGACAGTGTTTTATATGTGTTAAAAGATGCTGGGAAAGTTTGGGGCCAAATGGAAAATGTCTTTTTAAACTTCCCTCAGGACTCAGCAGGTGGAGCTAAGAGAAAGGAATTTTTTTCCTCTCAAAACATAAGAAGAAATGCTATCCCATAGACAGAGAAATTCTAATCACAGACATCAGTGTTTCCTGGCTGGGACCACAGACAGCAGCTTTTACGTTAATTTGCTCATTTTGCCTCACCCACCTACTTTGATTGTTTTCCCTTAAGAAGATCCGTCCACACTGGACAGCATCACCCTCTCTAAACCCCCTGGGGTTCCAGCTATAGCTGCTGAGTGCCAACAAGTAGATTTCAACTCATTGCAACCCGATGTGACAGAATAGAAGTGCTCCAACGGGTTTTTGGGGCTGCAATATTTATGAAAGGAGGCCTGGTGGTACAGTGGTTAAGTGCCTGGCTGCTCATCAAAAGGTCAGCATTTCAAACTCACCAGCTACTCTGTGGGAGAAAGATGGGGCAGTCTGCTTCCATAAAGATTACAGCCTTGGAAACCCTACGGGGCAGTTTTACTCGTCCTACAAGGTTACTATAAGTTGGAATTGATTTGACAGAAACGTTTTTCTTTTCTTTTATATTCTTTGCAGGATCAGATTGTCAGGTCTTTCTTAACCATGATACTGCCAGGGCTCCTCCCTAGTGACACTACTCTTCAGAAAATAAATGAATCAAGCCATTTAGAAACCTAATTGCAGGAAAATATTATGCATAAGAAAGGATTGCAGTAGGGTCCTCACACATAAGCCCTGACCCACCAGAAAAATAATCATGGAATGCTAGAGTCTGGATGCATTGAACCAACATAAGGTCAAACTCCATACCTAAAAAATATACCTAAAGCCTCTGGAATAATTTAACATTCACAAAATGTGAAATGAGCAAGGGAAACAGAAGGAATTAATGAGCACAGGACAATTATTCTTACCTTGTCCGAGTCTTCCAATGGTATATAATTTACTTTGCTATTGTAATTCTAAAATTCAACTTAATCATCTGAGAAATTGCATGACTGCTCTTTAATTAAGAAGACTTCATAATGTCTCAGGGTGACTTCATACCATTCTGTGTGTGTAGGCTCCTCAACTCTGATAACCGGGAGGTAACATCAAAAGGAAAACAAAGATTTACATAAAGTTTAAGGTCAAAAATAATTAAAGGGAAAACAAGTGAATACTTTAAGAAATCCTATGGGTAAGATTCTGCTTCCTGTATGATTAAAAAACAAAACCTAAAACCTTATATTTATTTCACATGTGTGCAAAGCAGTAGTTAAATCAATTGTATTTTCAAGTGAAATCATTACTACCTTTAGTTATTATAGGTTGGAAAAGTGTTCCCAGGTAGAATAACCAATTTTAAAAGCCCTGCAACTTGACATTTGTAGGCCATTTTACAATTTGAAGCCATTTCTCATTCCCTGTTTCATTCAATCCAGTTTAAAAGCCCAGAACATTGCTTCCTAACAAGACTCTCTGCAGGGTCAACTCAGATGTGATGTGTGGCAAATGTCATTGGGATTAATAATAAACCAACACCAAAACAAATCATTTGCCCTTGATTCGATTCTGACTCATGGTGGCCCCACGTGCTACAGAGTAGAACAGCTCTATACGGTTTTCAGGGCTGTAACATTCCAGAAGCAGATCACCAGTCCTTTTCTTAGGAGGCACCATTGGGAGGGAACTGCCAACCTTTTGGTCAGTAGTCAAGCTCTTAACTGAGCCACCTAGGGAGTCCATGATTAATAATAAAGAAATAAAATCTGCATATTAAAAATACAGTGGAATATGTTCAAGATAAAATGCATGGAAACTTTACTCCAAGGTATATGTATTCTGACATATTGCTGGAGCGATTATGAGAGCGAGCTGTATCCAGCGCAACAGGGATGCTGCACAACCAGTGGACACACCCTCGGCCTTGTCTCAGAATCCACCTGGTGGGGCATCTTGGCAAGGCACACTACATGACTGACATATTTCCTGCACTTGGAAATCTTTCTTGGTAATAGTAACAAAACAGAATTAATAATAATTAATAGTTGCTTATGATTATGGAGAACTGATGCACACATGAACAAGCCTGTCTTGGAAGACAGTGCTCCTTAGAAGCAGAGATGACAAGACTTCGTCTCATGTCTCACGTACCTTGCACATGTTATCAGGAGGAACCTGGAGAAGGACATCATCCTTGGAAAAGCACAAGGTCAGTGAAAAAGAGGAGGACCCTCAACAAGATGGATTGACACAGTGGATGCAACAACGGGCTCAAGCATAACAACAATCGAGAAGATGGCACAGGACTGGGCAGTGTTTTGCTGTCTGGTACACAGGGTTGCTGTGAGTGGGAACCGACTTGACAGCACCTAACAAGAACAACAACATACACACACACTCACACACATGTCACAGATAAATATTACTTCAGTGTGTGCTGCAATGACCGTTCTAGACTATGAGAAAACATGCAATTACATGCAAACTGTGCCCATTATGTCTAAATGCTGGTATTGAAACTGTAGATATTTCTAAAAATTTGTTTTTAAATTAAGTATACATGCAACATTAAATTAGTTGACTTATTTATAATATAACATAAGGCATAAAGACTTGAAAAACTGTATTCATTTTGAGCATGTGTTTCTTTGCATTGTGTGGATTTTGAATGTTTGTGTTACCTAATGAAATATTTAAAGGTTTTAGGAACTGTAAAAGTGGCTGATTCCTGTAAAGAACCCAAACTGAATAGATGTTAATGGAACTTAGAGAACAAATGGAATGGACTACAAATCAGAAGAGAAACTCTACAAAGGTGGACAGAGTGTGGAAGACAAGAGGTGCCCCTGGAAATGAAGATCAATTAAAAACATTGAATGTGGGGGCCAAGATGGCGGACTAGGTGGACGCTACCGCGGATCCCTCTTGCAACAAAGACTCGGAAAAACAAGTGAATCGATCACATACATAACAATCTACGAACTCTGAACAACAAACACAGACTTAGAGACGGAGAACGAACAAATACGGGCAGACAGCGATCGTTTTCAGAACCAGGAGCCAGCGTACCAGCTGATTACCTGGAAAAACGAGTTTCCCAGTGATGGCTCGGAGACAGCAGTCCATATCAAACCACATAAAGAAACAGACCATGACAGCTTCTCCAACCCCCCAAACAAAAGAATGAAAATCTTTCCCAAATGAAGATACAATCCTGGAATTATCAGATACAGAATATAAAAAACTAATTTACAGAATGCTTAAAGACATCACAAATGAAATTAGGCTAACTGCAGAAACAGCCAAGGAACACACTGATAAAACTGTTGAAGAACTCAAAAAGATTATTCAAGAACATAGTGGAAAAATTAATAAGTTGCAAGAATCCATAGAGAGACAACATGTAGAAATCCAAAAGATTAACAATAAAATTACAGAATTAGACAACGCAATAGGAAGTCAGAGGAGCAGACTCGAGCAATTAGAATGCAGACTGGGACATCTGGAGGACCAGGGAATCAACACCAACATAGCTGAAAAAAAATCAGATAAAAGAATTAAAAAAAATGAAGAAACCCTAAGAATCATGTGGGACTCTATCAAGAAGGATAACCTGCGAGTGATTGGAGTCCCAGAACAGGGAGGGGGGACAGAAAATACAGAGAAAATAGTTGAAGAACTCCTGACACAAAATTTCCCTGACATCATGAAAGACGAAAGGATATCTATCCAAGATGCTCATCGAACCCCATTTAAGATTGATCCAAAAAGAAAAACACCAAGACATATTATCATCAAACTCGCCAAAACCAAAGACAAACAGAAAATTTTAAAAGCAGCCAGGGAGAAAAGAAAGGTTTCCTTCAAGGGAGAATCAATAAGAATAAGTTCAGACTACTCAGCAGAAACCATGCAGGCAAGAAGGGAATGGGACGACATATACAGAGCACTGAACGAGAAAAACTGCCAACCAAGGATCATATATCCAGCAAAACTCTCTCTGAAATATGAAGGAGAAATTAAGATATTTACAGATAAACACAAGTTTAGAGAATTTGCAAAAACTAAACCAAGACTGCAAGAAATACTAAAGGAGATTGTTTGGCCTGATGACCAATAATATCAAGTATCAGCACAATACAAGGTCACAAAACAGAACGTCCTGATATCAACGCAACTCAAATAGGGAAAGCACAAAAACAAACAAATTAAGATTAATTCTAAAAAATAAATAAATAAACAAAATAATACACATAACAGGGAATCATGGAAATCAATAGATAAACGATCACAATAATCAAAAAGAGGGACTAAATATAGGAGGCATTGAACTGCCAGATGGAGAGTGATACAAGGCGATATAGAATGATACAAGTTAGGTTTTTACTTAGAAAAATCGGGGTAAATAATAAGGTAAACACAAAAAGGAATATCAATTCCATAACTCAAGAAAAAAGCCAAGAAAAACGTAACGACTCAACTAACATAAAGTTAAACATTATGAAAATGAGGATCTCACAATCTACTAAGAAAAACGTCTCAGCACAAAAAAGTATGTGGAAAAATGAAATGGCCAACAACACACGTGAAAAGGCATCAAAATGACAGCACTAAAAACTTATTTATCTATAATTACGCTGAATGTAAATGGACTAAATGCACCAATAAAGAGACAGAGAGTCACAGACTGGATAAAGAAACACGATCCATCTATATGCTGCCCACAAGACACACACCTTAGACTTAGAGACACAAACAAACTAAAACTCAAAGGATGGAAAAAAATATATCAAGCAAACAATAAGAAAAAAAGAAGAGGAGTAGCAATATTAATTTCTGACAAAATAAACTTTAGACTTAAATCCATCACAAAGGATAAAGAAGGACACTATATAATGATAAAAGGGACAATAGATCAGGAAGACATAACCATATTAAATATTTATGCACCCAATGACAGGGCTGCAAGATACATAAATCAAAATTTAGCAGAATTGAAAAGGGAGATAGACACCTCCACATTTATAGTAGGAGACTTCAACACACCACTTTCGGAGAAGGGCAGGACATCCAGTAAGAAGCTCAGTAGAGACACGGAAGACCTACTTACAACAATCAACCAACCTGACCTCATTGACTTATACAGAGCTCTCCACCCAACTGCTGCAAAATATACTTTTTTTTCTAGTGCACATGGAACATTCTCTAGAATAGACCACATATTAGGTAATAAAACAAATCTTTACAGAATCCAAAACATCGAAATATTACAAAGCATCTTCTCAGACCACAAGGCAATGAAACTAGAGATCAATAACAGAAAAACTAGGGAAAAGAAATCAAATACTTGGAAAATGAACAATACCCTCCTGAAAAAAGACTGGGCTATAGAAGACATCAAGGAGGGAATAAGGAAATTCATAGAAAGCAACGAGAATGAAAATACTTCCTATCAAAACCTCTGGGACACAGCAAAAGCAGTGCTCAGAGGCCAATTTATATCGATAAATGCACACATACAAAAAGAAGAAAGAGCCAAAATCAGAGAACTGTCCCTACAACTTGAACAAATAGAAAGTGAGCAACAAAAGAATCCATCAGGCACCAGAAGAAAACAAATAATAAAAATTAGAGCTGAACTAAATGAATTAGAGAACAGAAAAACAATGGAAAGAATTAACAAAGCCAAAAGCTGGTTCTTTGAAAAAATTAACAAATCGATAAACCATTGGCTAGACTGACTAAAGAAAAACAGGAAAGGACACAAATAACCCGAATAAGAAACGAGAAGGACCACATCACAACAGAGCCAAATGAAATTAAAAGAATCATTTCAGATTACTACGAAAAATTGTACTCTAACAAATTTGAAAACCTAGAAGAAATGGATAAATTCTTGGAAAAATACTACCTACCTAAACTAACACATTCAGAAGTAGAACAACTAAATAGACCCATAACAAAAAAAGAGATTGAAACAGTAATCAAAAAACTCCCAACAAAAAAATGCCCTGGCCCGGACGGCTTCACTGCAGAGTTCTACCAAACCTTCAGAGAAGACTTAACACCACTACCACTGAAGGTATTTCAAAGCATAGAAAAAGACGGAATACTACCCAACTCCTTCTATGAAGCTACCATCTCCCTGATACCAAAACCAGGTAAAGACATTACAAAAAAAGAAAATTATAGACCTATATCCCTCATGAACATAGATGCAAAAATCCTCAACAAAATTCTAGCCAATAGAATCCAACAACACATCAAAAAAATAATTCACCCGGATCAAGTGGGATTTATACCAGGTATGCAAGGCTGGTTTAATATCAGAAAAACCGTTAATGTAATCCATCACCTAAATAAAACAAAAGATAAAAACCACATGATCTTATCAATAGATGCAGAAAAGGCATTTGACAAAGTTCAACACCCATTTATGATAAAAACTCTTACCAAAATAAGAATTGAAGGAAAATTCCTCAACATAATAAAGGGCATCTATGCAAAGCCAACAGCCAATATCACTCTAAATCGAGAGAACCTGAAAGCATTTCCCTTGAGAACGGGAACCAGACAAGGATGCCCTTTATCACCGCTCTTATTCAACATCGTACTTGAAGTCCGAGCCAGGGCAATTAGGCTAGACAAAGAAATAAAGGGTATCCAGATTGGCAAGGAGGAAGTAAAGCTATCAGTATTTGCAGATGACATGATCGTATACATGGAAAACCCTAAGGAATCCTCCAGAAAACTACTGAAACTAATAGAAGAGTTTGGAAGAGTCTCAGGTTATAAAATAAACATACAAAAATCACTTAGATTCCTCTACATCAACCAAAAGAACACTGAAGAGGAAATAACCAAATCAATACCATTCACAGTAGCCCCCAAGAAGATAAGATACTTAGGAATAAATCTTACCAAGGATGTAAAAGACCTATACAAAGAAAACTACAAAGCTCTGCTACAAGAAATTCAAAAGGACATACTTAAGTGGAAAAACATACCCTGCTCATGGATAGGAAGACTTAACATAGTAAAAATGTCTATTCTACCAAAAGCCATCTATACATGTAACGCACTTCCGATCCAAATTCCAATGTCATATTTTAAGGGGATAGAGAAACAAATCACCAATTTCATATGGAAGGGAAAGAACCCCCGGATAAGCAAAGCATTACTGAAAAAGAAGAAGAAAGTGGGAGGCCTCACTCTACCTGATTTCAGAAGCTATTATACAGCTACAGTAGTCAAAACAGCCTGGTACTGGTACAACAACAGGCACATAGACCAATGGAACAGAATTGAGAACCCAGATATAAATCCATCCATGTATGAGCAGCTGATATTTGACAAAGGGCCAGTGGCAGTCAATTGGGGAAATAATAGTCTTTTTAACAAATGGTGCTGGCATAACTGGATATCCATTTGCAAAAGAATGAAACAGGACCCACACCTCACACCATGCACAAAAACTAACTCCAAGTGGATCAAAGACCTAAACATAAAGACTAAAATGATAAAGATCATGGAAGAAAAAATAGGGACAACCCTGGGAGCCCTAATACAGGGCATAAACAGAATACAAAACATTACCAAAAATGATGAAGAGAAACCAGATAACTGGGAGCTCCTAAAAATCAAACACCTATGCTCATCTAAAGACTTCACCAAAAGAGTAAAAAGACCACCTACAGACTGGGAAAGAATATTCAGCTATGACATCTCCGACCAGCGCCTGATCTCTAAAATCTACATGGTTCTGTCAAAACTCAACCAGAAAAAGACAAACAACCCAATCAAGAAGTGGGCAAAGGATATGAACACACATTTCACTAAAGAAGATATTCAGGCAGCCAACAGATACATGAGAAAATGCTCCCGATCATTAGCCATTAGAGAAATGCAAATTAAAACTACGATGAGATTCCATCTCACACCAACTAGACTGGCATTAATCCAAAAAACACAAAATAATAAATGTTGGAGAGGCTGCGGAGAGATTGGAACTCTCATACACTGCTGGTGGGATTGTAAAATGGTACAACCACTTTGGAAATCCATCTGGCGTTATCTTAAACAGTTAGAAATAGAACTACCATACAACCCAGAAATCCCACTCCTCGGAATATACCCTAGAGATACAAGAGCCTTCACACAAACAGATATATGCACACCCATGTTTATTGCAGCTCTGTTTACAATAGCAAAAAGCTGGAAGCAACCAAGGTGTCCGACAACGGATGAATGGGTAAATAAATTGTGGTATATTCACACAATGGAATACTACGCATCGATAAAGAACAGTGACGAATCTCTGAAACATTTCATAACATGGAGGAATCTGGAAGGCATTATGCTGAGCGAAATGAG
Organism: Elephas maximus indicus; assembly: GCF_024166365.1. Classification (NCBI taxonomy): domain Eukaryota; kingdom Metazoa; phylum Chordata; class Mammalia; order Proboscidea; family Elephantidae; genus Elephas; species Elephas maximus. Next base: position 233,725,907 of record NC_064819.1, read on the forward strand.
TCAGAGGCAAAAGGACAAATATTGTATAAGACCACTATTATAAGATCTTGAGAAATAGAAAAAACGGAGAAGAACACATACTTTTGTGCTTACAAAGGGGGGAGGGAGGGATGGAGGGAGAGGGTTTTTTATTGATCAATCAGTAGATAAGAACTGCTTTGGGTGAAGGGAAAGACAACACTCAATACAAGGAAGGTCAGCCTAACTGGACTGGACTAAAAGCAAAGAGGTTTCCGGGATAAAATGAATGCTTCAAAGGTCAGCGGAGCAGGGGCTGGGGTCTGGGGAACATGGTTTGAGGGGACTTCTAAGTCAATGGGCAAAATAATTCTATTATGAAAACATTCTGCATCCCACTTTGAAATGTGGCATCTGGGGTCCTAAATGCCAACAAGCAGCCATCTAAGATACATCAATTGGTCTCAACCCACCTGGAGCAAAGGCAAAGGAAGAACACCAAGGTCACACGACAACTAAGAACCCAAGAGACAGAAAGGGCCACATGAACCAGAGACCTACATTATCCTGAGACCAGAAGAACTAGTTGGTACCCGGCCACAATCGATGTCTGCCCTGTCAGGGAGCACAACAGACAACTCCTGAGGGAGCAGGAGACCAATGGGATACAGACCCCAAATTCTCATAAAAAGACCATACTTAATGGTATGACTGCGACTAGAGGAATCCCGGAGGCAATGCTCCCCAGACCTTCTGATGGCACAGGACAGGAACCATCCCGGAAGACAACTCATCAGACATGAAAAGGACTGGTCAGCGGTGGGGGGGAGAGAGATGCTGATGAAGAGTGAGCTGATTAAATCAGGTGGACACTGGAGAGTGTGTTGGCAACTCTTGAGTGGAGGGGGGATGGGAAGATAGAGAGAGAGGGAAGATGGCAAAATTGGCACGAAACGAGAGACTGAAAGGGCTGACTCAATAGGGGGAGAGCAAGCGGGAGAAGGGAGTAAGATGTATGTAAACTTACATGTGACAGACTGATTGGAATGGTTAAATGTCCACTTGAAGCTTAATAAAAATTAATTAAAAAAAAAAACATTGAATGTGAAAAATCAAGAGGCTAAAATTAATATGGAGGAGACACTGTGAGCACCACAGTTCATCAGGCATATATATCAAATATAGACTAAAATCATCTTAACAACAATGATGACTACTATAAAAGCATGTATTTCATTAGGTACAACTACTGTAAAGATTTAAGAGTTTTATGGGACGAACTGAGTCTCAATTATGTTCCAAGTGTGTCTGTATTGTCCGACCATATAGTCTCCTCATGCAACAAATATCAGGTGCCACCCTCACTTGGTGGCAGCATACAAATTTAATTACCTCATGGGGATTTTGTAGAGGACAAAGAGTTATGTGTAAGTTGCTCATATTGTCCCACTTTGCAGGAATGGCACAATGATGGGGCCACAGTAACTTCTCAGTAAATGTTGTTTTTCCACATTAGAAAAATGTTGCTAATGAATAAAAGAAAATACTATTGAATTTGTAATAAAACACAATATTTGTCATTGAATATAAAAGACATTATTTTTGGAAATACAATGTATACTTCTACTAACTCTATAAACCAAACCAAACCCGTTGCCGTGGAGTCGATTATGGCTCATAGCGACCCTATGAGACAGAGTAGAACTGCCCCACAGGGTTTATAAGGAGCAGCTGGTGCAGCTGAACTGCCGACCTTTTGCTCAGCAGCTGAGCTCACTTACTTATGGAGAAAATATGTTCGAATTTAATCTTATTTAGGGCAAACTGGATTTTTAAGTTTTAAAACTGAGAGAGGAAGTCTGTGGAATCTCCATCTATGGAAATGTACAGAAAAGGGCCAGAAGTAAAGGGACTGAGTCACCTGGCCTCATCAAATCCTCCGTAGGGTTATAGTGCTATTACTATTATTAAAAAGGCTGTGGTTTATGGATCCCAGTTATTGGCCTGCTGTCATACCAACAGTAACCCCAGCAGAATCATCTTTAGAGAAGAAAGAAAACGGCATATAAATTTCTTGGGCTAATAAACACGAATATCACAGACGGTGTATTCAGGGAGTGATTACCGAACCGCCCAGCATGCAGATGGATGCTTTATTCACACTCTTCAGTGAATACAATGCTGAAGTTAATTCAGTTTGCTTAATTCAAAAAAAAAAAAGAAAAGCTTAATCCCACAGAAGGAAATTTTAATCCTCAAGAATACTACGGACATTTCTTTCCAAGAACAGTAGCTTGGTGTTGGTAGGTTATTTACTATCACTGCTTAGTATGGTAGAAACTTTGGAAAGGGGGAAAAAAAAAATATATATATATATTTCAAAGTAAATAACAGAATGAGCAGATGCTCAGACTGCTGAACTCTACGAGTCTCTCCCCAAACAATAAATTTCTTCTTATCTCTTTTAAATAAATATAAAGAATTTGACTTCCCTTTTGTTAAAAATTCATGTATACTCCCGTACATACACACGTGGCAAATAAATATATCATGAGGAAAGTTTATCCCAAGTTCATCTGGATGTACTTTTCAATCATGCTTGCAGTAGGTAGGCACGCAGACAACAAGGCATATGCAAACCACGTTTGATAATTTATGTAGCACTATATAGTTTAGATTTTCTGCAAATTTTAAAGCCAAAGAAATGAAGTAAAGCTTATATTTCTAACATTTTTTTTCCAGCCACTACAAAGTTGGAAAGCGAGTAGAAAATTATGTTTAATGGTGTTAGGTACTCAGATTAATATATTTAAATAGTTTTGATAACAAAAGTATTCTTTATATTGTTGGCTTTTAGGACTAATGACCAAACCTGTTGCTGTCAAGTTCATTCTGCCTCATAGCAACCCTACAGGACGGAGTAGAACTGCCCCATAGGATTTCCGAGGAGTAGTTTGTGGATTTGAACTGCCGACCTTTTGGTTAGCAAACTCTTTACTGTGACAGCAGGGTGCCTCTTTTATACAAAGCTTATAAAAGACCAACGGAAAGTATCTTAAAGTCATGGAAAATATGTGGTAGAGTGAAAGCAATGATAAATAAATAAATGATAAATAAATCATGTTGTACATAACTTAAGAAAACGGGAAGAGAACAGTACCAGCCTTCAACACTATTGGAGAGCCAATAACAAGCAAAACACTATCAGTCACCTGGCACACAACTATCGAGTAGTGTGGCACTGTAAAGCACTCCTGGTGGCACAGTGATTAAGAGCTCGGCTGCTAACCAAAATGTTCGGTAGGGTATGAAGTTGTCAGATACAGGTTCCCATTAAAGCTCCGTCATTTGCTCACTTTGTGATTTTGGGAAATTGTTTAATCTCTGTGATTCGTTTCCTCATCTGTAAAATGGGTCCAATCACCACTTTTGTCTAAGGCCAATATGATGCATACAGAATGCTGAGAAGACTCTGGCCATTCAATAAACGTTCACTATTTCTCCTTCTGGATCCCTACGGGTTACATGGAAATTGAAAAGACACAAAATAAGTTAAATGTTCCTTTACAACCTCACTAGCAAAAAAGGTTGCTATTGGCTTCCTCTACCTGTAGGATACGTTACAAGATCATGAAGCATTTCAACATTTACTGAGAAAACATGATGATAATGAAGAGACTCTTAATCATGATGGCAAAACAGTAAAATCGAGATTGATAATTGGGCAATTGCAACATACATGCATCTGGATGCCTAACTCAGATGTAATTACTTAGGTTGATACGGCCTTCTTAATGAGTGGGACCAGAAGATGGACACCAGGATAAGCCCCTCTCCCCATGGGGTGTCTCATTTCATTACAGTCAAGGGGACTCGATGGAGACATCTGTTCTGTAATGTGTGAGTGTGCCAAGAGTCAGCATTGATTCGATGACAATGAGTACAGTAACTTCAAGGCTCCTGGGACCTGCAAATGGTTAAGTCCTTGGATACTAAAAGTTGGTGGTTCAAGTCTACCCAGAGATGACCCAGAAGAAAGGCCTGGCAATATATTAGAGGCAAAAAAATAAATTAGCCATTGACAACCTCTGCTCTGACACATAGGGGTCACCACGAGTTGGAACTGATCTATGGCAACTGGTTTGGTTTTTGGTTTATATTGTCTTCAACCAATCTTCTATTCAAAAATGGCAAGAATTTCCACTAGCATACTTATGTGCTTTTTTTTTTTTAAAGAATTTTTTTAAAATTATACATTAGATGAAGGTTTACAGACCAAACTAGCTTCTCATTAAACAGTGATTACACGTACTGTTCTGTGACATTGGTTGCCAACCACGCAACATGTCAACACTCTCCCCTTCTTGCTTTTGGGTTCCCCATTACCAGCTTTCCTGTCCCTTCCTACCTTTTCATCCTTGCCCCTCGGCTGGGTGCCCCTTTAGTCTGGTTTTGTTTTATGTGCCTGTCTGATCCTTGGCTGATGGGTGAAACTCAGCAGTGGCTTCATTACTGAGATAAAAGCATATCGGGGCCACATCCTCAGGGTTTCTCCAGTCTCTGTCAGGTCAGTAAATTTGGTCTTTTTTTTTTTTTTCTCTTTTTTTTGTGAGTTAGAATTTTGTTCCACATTTTTCTACAGCTCCATCCAGGACCCTCTATTGTGATCTCTGTCAGGGCTGTGGGGGTGGTAGCCAGGCACCATCTAGTTGTGCTGGACTCAGCCTGCTAGAGGCTGTAGTACCAGTGATCCATTAGCCATTTGGATTAATCTTTCCCTTCTATCTTCATTTTCTTCATTCTCCCTTTCTTCAGACAGGGTGAGACCAGTGGAGTATCCTAGATGACTGCTCACAAACTTTTAAGGCCCCAGATGCTACTCACTGAAGTAGAATGTAGAACAGTTTCTGTATAAACTATGTTATGCCAATTGTTAGATGTTCCCCAAGACCATGATCCCTACAGCCGTCAGCCCAGCAATTCAGTCCCTCAGGGAGTTTGGATGGGTCTATGGAGCTTCCGTGACCTTGCCTTGGACAAGTTGTGCTGGCTTCCCCAGTGTTGTGTACTGTTTTACCCTTCACCGAAGTGCCTGGTGGTGCAGAGGTTGAGAGTTACAACTACTAATCTACTAGCATATTTAGAGTTTAATTGTGTGAAAACACCTGAAGATGACTGATAGGCACAATTCTAAGAAGGCCACATTGTATCTGTCATGGTATGTCTGGTTCAAGTACATTAACTCATTAGATCTTGTGCTAGTGCTTTGAGGTAAGCTCTCATTTTTATCCCCATTTTTCAGATTAGGAAAGGGGGGCTAGCAGGATTACACAGCCACTAAGTGACGTGGCACCAGCATTCATGGAATCCAAGATGTCTAGAACCAAAACTCTTAACCATGACATTAGACTCTCGTATAAAAGGTGGCAGGAAACCATCAAAACCACAGAGAGACGGTACCTGAAAGCACTAACTGTTCAGGGGAGGGCTGTGATTTCTGACTGGTACCATGAGGCCAACTTAGAAGAAATGGACTTGGGTTTTTAGAACAGTCTATATTACATCCGGTGGCGTAGTAAAGTGCTATGGCTGCTAACCAAAAGGTTGGCAGTTTAAATCCACCAGGGGCTTCTTGGAAACTCTATGGGACAGTTCTACTCTGCCCTATAGGGTCGCTATGAGTCGGAACCAACTTGACAACAACGGGATGGGTTATTACATCTGATATATCACATATTAATTACAGCTCATTACATTACTTTGTAATAATTTGGAGAGACCCTATTTGCATTCCCCTAAAATGAATAAGGTTTTTGTGAAAACACGTTTTACAAGCCCTCCTCTCTGAACCAGGCCTTCCTTGGTTGATAGGATGTTAACATCAACAACAGCAGACAGATGTTTTGACTCCTGTTCAAAAGTGAGTTGAAAGGTAAGATTAGAAAGCAGACTTTTCTTAAAATGCAGCTGATTGCCCTTTTTTAAATATGTTATTACTTAAAGAACAGAAAAGAAATGTTTATGTCTTGGAAAAGGAACACCAAAACTTCACTTGTAAAGATGGGATAACTTATTACCCAGCTAGTATGTCTTTCTCAGGAGTTTAATCTCGGGAAAAAGAAGCTTCATCACTTTAGGGTATAATTAAGCAAATGTTAATTGCTGTTGAATCAGTCCCAGGTTTATAGCAACCCCACGTGCTTCAGAATAAAACTGCTCCATAGGGTTTTCTTGGCTGTAATATTTACAGAAGCAGCTTACCAGGCCTTTCCCCATTGAGCTGCTGGGTGGGTTCAAACCACCAACCCTTGGGTTAAGAGCAGAGCGTAAAACATCTGCACCATCCAGGCTCATTGTTCAAGCTAAAGAGTGAGCACAATATTGGATGCTAAGAAGGGCTAAGTACGCTCCATTCATCTTTTAAATTTGTTCCTCTGCTATCCATATTCTTAATTCACAGTTTATGATTTATGAATTAACTCTATGGTGAGGTTTAGTTCTCATGAACCAGAAAACTCACTAAAATGCACCACATAATGAAGGAAAGAGAAGAACATGGCATTACTGTCTTTCTGCAACAGAGGGGTAAAATGCGGCCCTCAGAAATAAAAGCATGAAGAACCACAGGCTCAAAGTGGCACCATCTCTCACAACAGATTCTGGAGAAATGTGGCCTTTTGAACCAGGGCCCTGGAGGACCTGGAAGGAGAAATTCTAGGAATGATTACCAGAGATAATAGGTGTCACAAAAGAGCCCCAGGGGTCCAGTTCCTGTAAGATTTGCATTTACAGCTTACAGAGTTCTAGAGCATTTTTTTTTTAATTGTGCTTTAAGTGAAAGTTCACAAATCAAGTCAGTCTCTCACACAAAAATTTGTATACACCTTGCTATGTACTCCTAGTTGCTCTCGCCCTGGTGAGACAGCACACTTCTTCTCTCTACCCTGTATTCCCTGTGTCCATTTGGTCAGCTTCCGTCCCTCTCTGCCTTCTCATCTCCCCTCCAGACAGGAGCTGCCCACATAGCCTCATGTGTCTACTTGATCCAAGAAGCTCACTCCTCACCAGTATCATTTTCTATCTTATACTCCAGTCCAATCCCTGTCTGAAGAGTTGGCTTTGGGAATGGTACCAGTCTTGGCTAACAGAAGGTCTGGGGACTAACCTCAAGGTCCTTCTAGTCTCAGTTAGATCATTAAGCCTGGTCTTTTTATGAGAATTTGAGGTTTACATCCCACTGCTCCCCTGCTCCATCAGGGATTCTGTATCGTGTTCCCTGTCAGGGCAGTCATTGGTTGTAGCCAGGTACCATCTAGTACTTCTGGCCTCAGGCTGATGTAGTCTCTGATTTATGTGGCCCTTTCTGTCTCTTGGGCTCATAATTCTAGAACATCTTTGATTTGGCAATTGGGGTATTCCAGAAAATACTGGCTGGTAAAATTTGGAGGCTGAGCTGACCTACATGAATATTTTATAGGCTGTAAATCTGCCTAACATCAGTCTTGTCAGAGCACATGCCAGTATTTAGATTAGAGAATAAATTAAATCTGTGGTTGGTAGGTGCTGTCCAGTCAGTTCTGACTCATGGTGAGCCTACATACAACAGAAGGAAACACGGCCTGGTCCTGCGCCAATCTCACAATCGTTTCTATACTTGAGCCCATTGTTGCAGCCACTGTGTCAGTCCATCTCCTAAGGGTCTTCCTCTGTTTGCTGGCCCTCTATTTTACGAAGCATGATGTCCTTGTTCAGAGGCTGGTCTCTCCTGATGACATGTCCAAGGAATGTAAGATGAAGTCTCGCCATCCTCGCTTCTAAGGACCATTCTGCCTGTACTTCATTCAGGACAGATTTGTTTGTTCCTCTGGCAGTACATGGCATATTCAATATTCTTCACCAACACCATAATTCAAGGGCATCAATTCTTCTTTGGTCTTCCTTATTCATTGTCCAGCTTTCTCATGTAAATGATGCAATTGAAAATACATTGCTATCCTCAGGGGCACACTGAGTTCTCAAGGTGATATCTTTGCTTTCAAACACTTTAAAGAGGTCTTTCTAGCAAATTTGCCCAAAGCAATACGTAGTTTAATTTCTTAACTGATGCTTCCATGGGCATTTATCATGGATCCAGGGAAAATGAAACCCTTGACAACTTCAATCTTTTCTCCTTTTATCATTATTTTGCTTATTGGTCCCGTTGTGAAGGTTTTGTTTTCTTTATGTTTAGATGTAACCCGTACTGAAGGCTGTGGTCTTTGATCTTCATCAGTAAGTGCTTCAAGTCCTCTTCACTTTAAGCAAAGCAAGGTTGTGTCATCCGTATATCGCAGGTTGTTAATGAGCCTTCCTCCAATCCTGGTGCTGCATTATTCTTCATATACTCCAGCTTTTCCAATTATTTGCTCAGCATACAGACTGATTAAGTATGGTGAAAAGATACAACCCTGACACACACCTCCCCTGATTTTAAACTATGCAGTATCTCCTTGTTCCCTTGAATAATTGAATCTTGGCCTACATACAGGTCCCACATGAACACAATTAAGTGTTTTGGAATTTCCATTCTTCACAGTATTATCCATAATTTGTCATGATCCACATAGTTGAATGTTTTTGTATAGTCAGTGAACATCTTTCTGGTATTCTCTCCTTTCAGCCAAGATCCATCTGAATCAGCAGCGATATTCCTCATTCTACATCCTCTTCAGAATCTGGTTTGAATTTCTGGAAGTTCCCTGTCTATGTACTGCTGCAGCTGATTTTGAATTATCTTCAGCATAATTTTACTTGCATGTGTAGTTTCCACATTCTGTTGGATCATTTTTCTTTGGAATAAGCACATACATCGATCTTTCCTAGTGAGTGGGCCAGGTAGGTGTCTTCTAAATTTCTTGATATTCTGTAAGTTCCTGAAGCCTCGTTGTTTGCCAATGCCTTCGGTGCAGCTTGGACTTCTTCCTTTTGTACCGTTGGTTCTTGATCATATGTTACCTCCTGAAATGTTTGACTGTTGACCAATTCTTTTGGTAGAGTGACTCTATATTCCTTAAATTCTCTATCGATGCTTCCCATATCATTCAATTTTTTTGGTCATAGAACTCTTGAGTATTAGAATTTGAGACTTGTGATGGTTAAGATTGCGTGTCAACTTGGCTGGGCCATGATTCTCAGTGTTTTTGCAGTTGTATAACGTTGTGATCACTTCCCTATTGAGAACTGACATGTGATCACCTCCATGATGGTATCTGCTGTGAGTAGCCAATCAGTTGAAAGGGAATTTCCTTAGATGTTTGCCCTGCATTGAATACAAACACATTCTGGCAAGGTCGTTGGCTTTTTGCTTGTGCTGGATCCTGCAGCAGGCTGACCTCCGGTTCTTGGGACTTGGACTAGCAGCTTACCTGCGGTCTTGCCTGCCGATCTTCAGATTCATCAATCTTTGCAACCTGTGAGCAAGAGCCCTGCTCTCCAGCTTGCTGATCTTGGGTTTGCCAGGCCCTGCGGCTACGTGGGTCAGGAGGAGCCTCTATCCTGACCCACAGATTTGGGATGTTCCAGCCTCTGTAAACACATGAGACATTTCCTTGATATAAATCTCTCTCTCTCTCTCTCTAAATATATCTTTGTAGGCTTTATTGGTTTTGCTTTGCTAGGGAACACAGCCTAAGAAAAGACTTGAGTTTTTTCTTTAGTTCTTTCAGCTTGAGAAATGCTGAGTGTATTCTTCCCTTTTGTTTTTCTAACTCCAGGTCCTTGCATATTTCATCAAAATACATTATTTTGTCTTCTCAAGATCCCTTTGAAATCTCTTGTTCAGCTCTTTTACTTCATCATTTCTTCCTTTTGCTTTACCTACTCCACTTTCAAGAGCAAGTTTCAGAGCCTGTTCTTAAAAAAAAAAAAAAACTAAGCTATAAGCATAAAAAGAAAGATGGAAAACTATGGGAAATGGGTATATAATTGTTTTCAGATAAGGAGGTCTGGGTTACAGGTAAACACTCTGAATGGAAGTAAGGGGACAGTATGGGCCACTACGTTCTTAAAAAAAAAAATTCTTATCCCATTGTATTGTTGAGCATAGGGTCACCATGAGTGTTAACTGACTCAATGGCAGCTAAAACGAATAACAACAACCCTCTTATGCCCATTGCCATTGAGTCAATTCTGGCTCATATAAACTAGAGGGTCAGTAAAAAAGAGGGAGACCCTCAATGAGATAGGCTGGAAGAGTGTCTGCAACAACAGGCTCAAACATACCAATGATTTTGAGATGGCGCAGGACTTGGAAACATTTCATTCTGTTGTACGCAGGGTCACTTTGATTTGGAACCAACTTGGCAGCACCTAAGAAAACAATTGCAACCCTCTTGTTCAACCTGACTCATCTGAACTTGCTGGATCTGAATTTCTCCAATTGTAAATAAAGGGAATGGATTATTATTTTAAGTTATTCTCATTTACAAAATTTTATTAAGTAGGTATAAAAACCACTATGTATAGGTTTAATTAATCAGAAATACGGTCTATATTAGTAGTTTAAACTTTCTCATGATCAAGATTCCTTTTCACTGCTTTTCCAAACCATTGTGTTTGAAAGATGTTTGTCTGCCAAATAAATAGTATTTAAATAGTTATTTTCCCTTTTTTAACTCAAAGGCACATGCATTATTACTGACAACTTCAGATCAGCCTGAGTTAATTTGTGTTATCAAACGGAGTTGATATAACTTCTGCCCAAAGCAACTTGACATTTTAGCTAAATGCAGCTTCATCAAAGGAAAGTATACACCTTCCTTTAAGTTCTTTGGAAATATTAAAAATAGCACCTGGATACAGCCTAAAGTCATAAAGGTTTTTTTTTTCCCTAGATTAAATTACTGAGAAAGACATCAGCTGGTAATAATTATTCTACCTTTGTAAATGAAGTTTCAGTTTTATTTTTCTGTAAAATAAAGACTTCTTTAAATGATAAAATATTTTTAAAAGGGTATCAGTGACAACTTAATAAAAATGTCCTTTCTAATCTCACTTTTGGACAGGAGTCAAAACCCCCATCTGCTATTGTTGATGTTGACATCTTATCAACCAGGAAAGGTCGGGTTCATAGAGGATGAGTTTTATAAATGCATTCGTTCAAAAATTTCAAACCCTTCCATTTCCTGAGACTGAAATGTGTTTACCCAGCTCATCACTGCTCCATGCTCCGCCTTGGTTTCACTGGGACAGCAGCCCTTTTTGCTGCCCTGACTCAGTTTACTGGGGACAGCCTCTGATCATCAAGTCCATCAGACCCTCTCCACTCCCATGGAGGTGGCCTGCCTCAGTTTCAAGACTTTGGTGATAATTCTGATTCAACCCTTTGCAATTCTGATGAGTGCATTTTTTAGAAACTGGATGAGGTAGTTGAATCAAGTTCAAGTTTTACAACCATGAGAAATGGCTGGCATCAGCCAGCACTGCTGTAAGACAACAGGTGAAACAGGTTCCTTGCACTTTACTGACAACTAAATGCAAAAAATTTCATTGAGACCTTTGACCTGCTCATCATTAAGGATGAACATATCAGTGCCATAACCCACAGTGCAACAGTGAAGAGCAAAGCCCATCAGAAAACAAATGAGAGGCCTGTATGATTGAGAAGCAGATATTGTATTTTGATTCCCAGGGATCAAGTGGGCTTTCCATCTGCACAAAATTTCTCCCTGTCTCAAGGGAATAGCTGGTTACCAAGTCTGTTGCTGTTGAGTTGGTTCTGACTCACAGCAACGCTGTAGGACCCAGCAGAACTGCCCCGCAGGGTTCCGAGCCTGTAATCTTTACCGGAGTTGGTTCTGACTCACAGCAATGCTGTAGGACCCAGCAGAACCGCCCCACAGGGTTCCCAGCCTGTAATCTTTACCGAAGCAGACTGTTACATCTTTCTCCCCTGGAGAGCGTAGTGGGGTCAAACCACTGACCTCTGGTTAGCAACCAAGCAATTAGCCACTGAGACACCAGGCTTCCTTGAATTGATGGTTAGAAGGCTCTAAAACACTGATCAATCTAGTCTAAAAGCAATTAGGTAAATTTACAAATAACTGATGAACCCCCTACTAGTCCTGAATTTCCAAAACAAGTTCACCGTGTCCATAGTCCTGTATGAGGCGTTTGTTGGTTCAGTGATAGATTCTCCTCTTTCCTTCCATGCAGGATGCCCAGGTAGAATTCCTGGCCAATGCACCTCTTTGCCCAGCCACCACACTTGCCTGTCAGTGGAGGCTTGTGTGTTGCTATGATGTCGAACAGGTTTCAGTGGTGCTTCCAAATTAAGAGAGATTAGGAAGAAAGACCTGGCAATCTACTTCAGAAAATCAGTCAATGAAAACCCTACGGATCACAATGCTCCAATTGCCAACCAATCATGGGGATGGCACAGGACCAGGCAGCATTTAGTTCCATTGTGCATGGGGCTGCTGTGGTTCAGGGGTCTGCTCAATGGCCGCTAATGATAATAGCCCTCTATTTTCTTTACTTAGTCTCTTCTACTGGGTCTATGCTTGACAACAAACTTTGGATATTATTTTTGAGGTCATTTTTGAGCCTTTGTCTACTTTACAAAATCTTAAAGGCAAGTGTCAAATAATCAGAAAACTTCCCCAACAGCTTGCATTCATGTAAGGGTACGAATCTAACACACCAGATTCTTTTTCAGCCGTTGTGATATCTAATTGTTTCTCTGAGGGCCCATTTAAAAATCTGAGAATAGAAACAATCTCTAAAGGTAACAAGGCATTTGAAATGAAAAGTTGGAGCCATGAAAGAAAATGAAAAGGAGATGAAACAAAGGCTGCAGGTGGCTGCCCAACACTGGGCTGGAAATTGGTGGGTCTTAATCTCTTGTGGTGATTCCCTCTCATACCGCCACTGCCAGCCTCGGCTCTCAGCAGCACTGCAGTGGCCAAAAACGAACGTTCTAGGATGCCTTGCTCCTGATTGCACAGATGACTTCATCTAATACAAGCGCTTGGCCTTGAAAATGTTAGTACTGACACCATTCCAGATTGACAAGACCTATCTTCAAAATAATCCCTACACTTCACTGAATACCTTCAGAAAGTGTTTAAAACAATATTTTCACAACTTCTATGTGTACCCTTGAATCGCCCCCAAACCATCAGGTGTTCAATTTGGGAAGCGAGTTCCTTAGAGAAGTGTTCCTAAGAGAAGTTTCCTTACAGAAGTGTTCTTTAGAGAAGTGTTCCTTAGAGAAGTGTTCATGGAATCGAGGAAATAATGAGTTCAAATGGTTCAGAGTTGTCAACTTGCTCATCCTCTTCACTTTTCTGGTGAGAAAATGGAAACACTACAAGACAAAGAAAGGTCGTCTTTACAGAACTTCTCAAATTGTGTTCAGCACTTCACAGTGAGCTTATTTCATCTCACCACTGCCCAAAAAGGCAGCCACCATCAACCTCATTTGTTACAGATAAAGAGACAAAGGCAGAAGCCAAAGAGCTAACGAATGCAGATGGCGGATGGGAACATCCACATGCCTAACACCAGGGCCCTCCCTTCATAAACTCAGAGGTTTTGGGAGGAGACTGAAGTCAGTGCTCCTGGTTCTGAGGCTGTTCTTCCTTCCATTATATCCACACCCTATACCTGTTGCCATCAAGTTGATCCCGACACATCACAACTCTGTTAAGGAAAAAGTAGAAATATCCCACAGAGTTTCAAGGCTGAAATCTTAACAGAAGATGACTGCAGCATCTTTCTTCCACGGAACAACTGATGGGTTCAAACTGCTGACCTTTCAGTAAGAAGCTGAGTGCTTAACCACTGTGACACCAGGGCTGCTCCGTTCCATTGTTGTTGTTGTTAGGTGCCATTGAGTCACTTCTGACTCCTAGCAACACTATGTTTAACAGAATGAAATATTGCCTATTTCTGCACCATCCTCATAATTGTACTTATGCTTGAGCCCATCGATGCAGCCACTGTGTCAATTCATCTCATTGAGGGTCTTCCTCTTGTTCATTGGCCCTCTACAAGGGGCATGATGTCCTTATCTAGGCACTGGTTCTTCCTAATAACGTGTAAAGTATGTGAGATGTAGTCTCACCATCCTTGCTTTTAAGAAGCATTCTGCTTGTACTTCTTCCAAGGCAGATTTGCTCGTTCTCCTGGCAGCCCATAGTATGTTCAGTATTCTTCCCCAACACCATAATTCAAATCATCAATTCTTCAGCCTTCCTTATTCATCATCCAGCTTTCTCATGCATATGAGGTGATTGAGAATACCATGGCTTGGGTCAGGCACACCTTTGTCCTCAAAGTGACATCTTTGCTTCACAACACTTTAAAGAGGTCTTTCGCAGCAGATTTGCCCAATGCAATACGTCATTTGATTTCTTGACTGCTGCTTCCTTGGGCATTGCTTGTGGATCGAGTAAAATGAAATCCTTGACAACTTCAATCTTTTCTGCATTTACCATGATGTTAGTTAATGGTCCAGTTGTGAAGACTTTTGTTTTCCTTATGTGAGGTGTAATCCATACTGTAGGCTGCAGTTTTTTATCTTCGTAAGTAAGTGTTTCAGGTCCTGTTTGCTTTTAGCAAGCAAGGTTGTGTCATCCTCATATCGCAGGTCTTCCTTCCTCCAACGAGTCTTTCTCCAATCCTGATACCACTTTCTTCTTCATATACATTCTCAGATTATTTGCTCAGCATACAGACTGAATAGTATGGTGGAAAGATTCAAGCCTGATGCACACCTTTCCTGATTTTAACTTTTGTTACTACAATTTTTTTTTCGATGGCATTTGTTTTCAGTGTTGGAACACACTTACTAATTGAGTATGTTTAAATTTTTGGTTGGTAATATGGATTTGGAGAAATATCATCCGGAAACACAAGCCACCAATGACACAAGTGGCACTCTGGCACCATTGATCTGTGGGATCACAATATACCATTGAGATCTAGCTAAGTAATTTATTGCAAGTGCCTTTTCATTAGGTTACATGGGGAACCTCTGGTTTCCCAAATATGACACAGAAAAGCCAAAACAAACCCATCAAGGCTCCCTAACTATTACACACAAAAGCCATAATTATGCTTGTAAGCTTTATCTCACAGATAAAAGAAAAAAAGGCAGAAGTTTATAAAACTAACATATTCAGAAAGCATCACCTAATAGAATGCTCAACCTACAAAACCATGAGGCTCCAACTACCATCTGCTGAGCTTCATGCATTTCAAAAGGGACATAACCTTGATGGAAATGTCTTAGAACTGGAAAGGGCCCTACTTCTGAGATCCAGAGGCATAAAAAAGTAGCTATTTATGCCAATGGTAATGAAAGAGTTTTAAACCATGCAATACCCCCTTGTTCTACTTGAAAGACTGCCTCTTGGTCTATGTACAGGCTCCTCATAAGCACAGTTAAGTGTTCAGGAATTCCCATTCTTTGCAATGTTATCCATAGTTTGTTATGATCCAGATAGTTGAATGCCTTTGCATAGTCAATGAAACACAGGTGAACATGTTTCTGGTATACTCGGCATTCACCCAAGATCCATCTGACATCACCAATGATATTCTTCATACCATGTCCTTTTCAGAATCCAGCTTGAATTTCTGGCAGTTCCCTGTTGATGTACTGCTACATCTGTTTTTGGGTTATCTTCAGCAAAATTTTACCTGCAAGTGATATTAATGATATTGTTAGATAATTTCCATTCTGTTAGATCACCTTTCTTTGGAATTGGCACAAATATGGATCTCTTCCAGGTGGTTGGCCAGGTAACTGTCTTCCAAATTTTTTGGCGTGGTGAGTGAGCGCTTCCAGGGTTGCATCCATTCTCTGAAACACACCAGTTAGTATTTTGTCAATTCCTGAAGCCTCCTCAAAATAGAGTCAACCCTGATGATATGATGGAGTAAAGTTATCAGGACCTTCACTTACTGACGCGGCATGACTGTAAATGAGAAGAAACTGTTGCAAACAACCATTAATGATCGAAACATGAAATGCACAAAGTATGACTCTAGGAAAATTGGAAACCGTCAAAAATGAAATGGAATACAAAAAGATCAATATCCTAGTCTTTAGTGAGCTGAAAGAGACTGGTATTGGACATTTTGAATTAGACAATCATATGGCATACTATGCCAGGAATGACAAACTGAAGAGGAATGGCATCATATTAATGGTCAAAAAGAACATTTCAGGATCTATCCTGAAGCACAAAACTGTCAGAGGTAGGATAATATCCATATGCCTATAAGGAAGACCAGTTAATAGGACCATAACTCAAATTTATGTGCCAATCACTAAGGGCAAACATGAAGAAATTGAAGATTTTTACCAACTTTTACAGTCTGAAATTGATCAAACATCAATCAAGATGTATCGATAATTATTGGTGGTTTGAATGGAAAAGTGGGAAACAGAGAAGTAGAATCAATATTTGAAAAATATGGCCTTGGTGAGAGGAAAGACACCAGAGATCCCATGATGGAATTTTACAAGACCACTGACCTCTTCATTGGAAATACCTTTTTCCAACAACATAAATGGTGACTATACACGTGGACCTCACCAGGTGGAATACACAGGAGTCAAATAGAATACATCAGTAAAAAGAGACTATGGAGAAGCTAGATACCACCAGCCAGAACAAGGCTGGGGCTGACTGCGGAACAAATCATCAATTGTTCATACACAAGTTCAAGTTGAAACAGAAGTAAATTAAATCAAGTCCAGAAAAGCTAAAGTATGACTGTGAGATTATCCCACCTGAATTTAGAGACCATCTGAAGAACAAAACTAATGCACTGAACACTAATGACAGAAGACCAGGCATGTTATGGGATGACATCAAGGACACTATACATAAAGAAAATAAAAGGTCATTAAAAAGACAGGAAAGAAAAAAAAAAAGATCAGAATGAATGTCAGAAGAGACTCTGAATCTTGCTCTTCAATGTACAGTAGCTAAAGTAAAGGGAAGAAATGATGAAGTCATAGAGCTGAAGAGAAAAATTTCAAAGGGCACCTAGAGAAGACAAAGTAAAATATTATAATGAAATTTGCACTGTCCCGGACTTAGAAAACCATACGAGAAGAACACGCTTGGGATTTTTCAAGTTGAAAGAGCTGAAGAAAAAATCCAGGCCTCGAGTTGCAATAGTGAAGGATTCTGTGGTCAAGATGTTGAACAATGCAGGAAGCATCAAAAGAAGATAGAAGGAATATACAGAATCACTGTAACAAAAAGAATTGGTCAACACTCAATCTCTTTAGGAGGTAGCCTGTGATCAACAACTGATGGTATCCAAGGAAGAAATCCAAGGTGCACTGAAGGCACCGGCAAAAAACAAGGCTCCAGGAATCGGCATCTCTACTTCTATAATATTTGGTGTCTGCTTCAGATTTAATATGGAAGTATAGTCCACGTCTTTTTGTTTGTATACATGTTTGTTTTTTGAAAACCAATCTAAGTCTTCACTCAAAAACTCAGCTAATTTCATCTTGTTAATTATTGGTTATCTGTTTTTGCAAGCTGGAAATAATTAATCTCAAATTATCTCACTCATAAAAATTATTTTGTGTATCCAGTTTTCAGATCTCCCCCCTAAAATTCCAAATAATTATAACCATGAGTAGGGTAATGATATGAACGGTGGTTTGAAAATGCTTGACTTGGGTTTGAACAGCAACTGTGAATTACCACAAAACCTTAAAAACCAATTCAACGTGACAGGCAGTACCACATACTGCAAAAAGAAGCAACCAGATCCATATCTGTGCTGAAAACTGCCACTTACAGCATGCCTACTACCCAAAGCTGTCTGGTAGCTTTGCATACATTATTTCTAATTCTCATCATTCTCTAGGGAATCCCTTAATAAATTAGAAATAATACGGATATTCCTAATAATAGGAAACGGTGACCAGGTGGTTAATTACCGTGGCCAAGGCCATGAAGCTGGTAAATCCCCAAACAGCATTTCTACCTACAAAGTCCATGTTCTTCCCCCACCATTCTGAGGCTTCCAGCTTTGAGAGCGATGAGCAGGCAGATATGTTCCATGAAGGTTTATCTAGTGACCAAATGAATTACAAGTCCTAAAGGGTTCTACAGGGTATGCTGTGTCTGGATTTAATAAAAGCCAACTTGTTGGCATCCAGAACCAGTCATTTCATTAGGACGACAATGATAACAACAGCAGCTCACATTTACTGAGTGCTTATTTTTTTTTTTTTTGTCACATACCTGACACAACTCTAAGAACTGTCTGTACATGAATTAGCTCAATGAGTCCTAAGCGGTAGATGTTAGTAGATGTGGACACTGAGGCACAGAAAGGTTAAGGACGGTGTCTAATTTCACACAGGTATAAGTAGCAGAGCTGAGGTTTGAACACAGGCATCTGGGCCAAGAGGCTGAATTTTAATGCTACACACATAGCACCATGAAAAGTTATGCATAATTGCTGTGATTGACATCCAGCTAATTCTGACTCCTGGTGACCCCATGTGTTTAAGTAGAACTGTAATCCATAGGGTTTTCTTGGTTGTATTTGTTATAGAAGCATATTGTCAGGCTTTTCTTCTGTGGTGCTGTTGAGTGGGTTCAAACCACTGACCTTTAGGTTAGCAGCCTATCACAAATGACTTGCACCACTCAGTGAAATATTATGTATAATACAGAAGTTAAACGAGATCTGTGTCTTCCCTTACAGAGATTGGTGGTTCACTTATGGAGACATAAAATGAAGTATTACTGTGCACATGGTACAGGGTGAGAGAGGGGACCCTCAGTGTGAACAGATGAAGTCAGGGCAGGCATCCTGGAGAAGGTAGGTTTCCCAGAGTCCTGGAAGGGTAAGCAGTTCCAAGCAAGGCTGAAAGCATTTCCAAACCAGGGAATAATAGGATTGGGGGTGAAGAAGATAGCATACTTAGTGGATGCTAGTCTTAACAGGGGATGTGGTAAGGGACAAGAACAGCTGAATAGAAACAGTAAAGCCACGTTAGATGGGGAGGGAGAGTGCCAGTTGGGGACCTGTGGGCTGAGGCTACATGTCCTCTTTTGCAACTGAAAGACGAGCTCCTTTGGGTAGTCCAGGCACTCTCCAACTGATCCCTAAGGACACTTGAGTTTGCAGACTGTAATGGATTGAATTGTGTCTCCTGCAAAAGACACGAAGTCCTGTAGGAAGCTTGCCAGCAGCTTTGCATACATTATTTCTAATTCTTGTTATTCTCTAAGGAAAGAGGGTTTTCTTTTGTTACATTAATGAGGCCATTCAGGAGTAGGGTGGGTCCTAAACTTAATCCCTCTGAGTGGTATCTTATAAAAAAAAAAAAAGACAGAAACCCAGACAGACGCATGGGGAGACAGATGCCATGTGATAACGGAGCCAGGTGCGACTACAAGCCCAGGAACACCAAGGATTGCCTGAAGCTTCTAGCTAGAGACTGAAAGAGATAAAGAAGGACCTCCTCCTAGAGCCACAAGCTGAATTCGGACTTCCAGTCTCCTAAACTGTGAGGCAATAAATTTTTCTTCTTTAAAGCCACTCACTTGTAGTGTTTTTTGTTACGGTAGCACTAGGAAACTGAAACAAAAACTCATAATGAGGCATCTTACGCTTGGAGCAGAAGAAATAGGATGGCGAGCTTTGAGGAAGCTGGTTCACGAGCAGTTTGTAAGGGGTTGGGGTGGAGACCAAGACAGGGACATGTGAACTGTGGCCCTGGAAATGGGGTTCACACCATCGTTCCAGGAGGAGGTGCAGTTTGCTCGTTCGGCCACACATTTGCTTGGTTATCTTTGTGAGAGTGCGGATTACGGGACATGCATTTTCCTAAATAAGTTTGCCAGTGTTACACAGACACTAGATAAGAATAACTCCTCTTCTCTTCTCAAGGGAGGAGTCCGATTCAGAGGGTGCTACATCTTAAAGAGACAGGGAGGGTGAGATGCTTTTCAAGCTGAGCACAGGAGGTAGCGCCAGGGTAAAGATAATTTTGTGATTTTTTTTTTTTTTTTAAAATGTTTTCCTGAACAATAAAATAACATGGGAGAGAAAGATCAATTTCTGACTGAGGAAATCACTGCATTTCTGCTCCCTGCCCGACACCTCCAACACATCCTGGGGGCTGACAACCTGCTCGCTGCTTTTGAAGTTAGCAGAGACCTTCCTGAGGTAGTAGTTGGAATGACATACCCAAAGGAAATGACAAAACAATCTAAAAACCAACTATTATCTATTATCTTCTTCAGTTATTCTTAGTTCCCTTGTTAAGAAAAGAAATAAAACCTTATACTATTTTTCAAAGATCTCTTTAACTACTTTTCTGAGACATTATCCACAATTGTTTTTCAATCACACTATAATCTTCATTCTCAAAAATTTGATGATAAGTGATGTGTATCAGACTATAAGACAATTTGGAATGCTTAATTTTTAGGGAAAAATTCAGAAAATTATTTGACATAAAGAGGAATTTGGATTCAACTCATTAATATTCATACATGGCTTCACAATTGTCTTGACTTTATAATATTAAAAGCATACAACCAAACGATGTCCAGTTGGTAGGAATGTTCTCTGTATAAAGAACAGCCTTCCTCTTGAAGGTCATAAAAATTGTCTATTCAGGGGTTCACATTTCGATAAGTTGATTAGATGGCCTCTTCTAATAGCCTTGGTTGTGGATAAAGTAGTGGACTTAATTCTTTGACACAATTACATCCTACCCCCTTTCTTTTCCATAAATCATGCCAATACCTTTACAGGAAACAAGATATTTATACATACATGGCCATAGAAATATGCCACAGATCAGGCCAGCACCTAAGAGGAGAACTGCTAATAAAATGAAGATGTGAAGAAACATGGAGTTCTTGTGAGGAAAACAGGTTTAGATCTAGGCTTGAGTTCAGCAACCCAGGTGGCAATGAGGCAGCACACAATTAACACCACATTAAAAGTTTGGCCTACAGAAAAGTAGGGTACGCGATATGATGAAATTGACGAGAGGTGGTGGGCATGGGAGAACGGCAGGTGGGCTCAAAGATGAACTAATGTTTGATGTCTTCCTAGGAAGCTAATAGGAAGAACAGGTGATCATCATTTTCCAATCAATTAGACATCAAGCACGATTGTTGGAGCCTGGTGTGTATTCAATTAGGATTGTAATATGATTAAGCTAAGAGGTGGCATTTTGCAAATGTCACTATTCCTAGGCTGAGATCCTGCCGCAGGGCAAGGCAGGACCAGAGCTCAAGCCACAAGCTAAGGCTCAGGGAGTCCTCAGAGTCCTTGACTGTGGGGCCTGTGTCCAGAATGGAAGGCAGGATCTCATTAACACCTGAATAAAACCAAACCTGTTGCCCTTGAGTCACTTCGGAATCATAATGACCCTACAGGACAGAGTAAAACCTCCCCATAGGGTATCTTTACAGAAGCAGACTGCCACAACAGTCTCCCACAGAGTGGCTGGTGGTCTGAACCACTGACCTTTTGGTTAGCAGCCGAGCGTTTAACCACTATGCCACCAGGGCTCCCTTTTCATTAGCACAGATGGCTCCAATTTGCCAAAGGACCAGGCTTTCTGGGGATGAAACACAGAGGAAATTTCCGTTCATTAAGAACCTCTTGCAACCCAGGCATTTCTTTGTGTTTGCCACAGTTTTCTGTATGACTTGGCTTTCGTTACCCCCGTTTTACTGATGATATAATAGAAAAAGGCCAAGTCATTTTCCTAAAGTGCTACTGAGATTCAGATACAAGTCTCTCTGTCATCCAAACTCGAGGTTCTCCCTGTGCCCTGCTGCCACCTGTGTGTGCTGTGATGGAGAACATTTGTGAGGCTTTTCCAAGAGGGGAACTGCTGACTCACAATCTGAGACTCCACAAAGCAGCTATGGGGGCCTATGACCAGAAGGGGACCCTGTGTAAGAAAACTGGTCCTTACTCTATAACTGGGGGGCAACTGGCAAGGTCTATGGCCAGAATCCCCACAACTCTTCTCCCCAAGCCTAGTAAAAAACACACTCATATATAGAAAACACAGGGAGAAAGACAGAAATGGAGAAAGATTACACAGTGAGCTAAGAAAGGTGTAACTGTTGGGTAAAATGTATTTTTTTCTATGCCATATCTATATGTCTATGTGTATCTAGATAACTGTATCTGTATCTATATTAGTATAGACACCCATATCGCTCTGTCTCTCTCTATCTCTCTCTATATAGATATGTGTGTCTATATAGATATATTTTATTCATACTTATAATTAAAACTGATATAAGTGAGTGGCATAATAAAGATCTTAATTTTCAATTTTATATCCAGGTATAATCTCATTACCATATTATTATAGAAACATTTCTCTTCTTTTTGAAGCATCCAACAAACATCTGCTGAGGGCTTTCTACATAGAAAGGTCTGGCAGAACACAAATATTTGTTGGTTCAATGTAGACGTTTATTGAGCGTTTACTTAGTGTGGCTTAGACTCTGAAGATTCAACAAAACAAAGCGAAACAAGATCCCTGATCTGTAAGTGCATGCTGCTTAGAATAAACAAAACCAAACCCAATGCCATCGAGTCAATTCTAACTCATAGCGACCCTACAGGACAGAGTAGAACTGCCCCATAAAGTTTCCAAGGAGCACCTGATGGATTTGAACTGCCGACCTTTTGGTTAGCAGCCATAGCACTTAACCAGTATGCCACCAGGTTTTCCGCTGCTTAGAATAGATTTAAAAAATAAAAAGAGAGAAATTGCCATCAATTTCCCATCCCTGTCTTCTAATTTTTCATTGCAGAGATGATGAAAGTTATAAGCACTTAGACGCCCACCTTTTCCCTAAAGAGAAACTAGAAAAAAATCAATGTGACTATGATAAAGAAAATTAAATTGAAGTCATACGAGTTTCTTTTTTCTCATTAGGGTACCGATTACTGAAAGAACACACTGTAAAATTACAAAGAAAGCAAGAGAGAGAAAGAAAGAGAGAGAGAGGTCCATGAAGGCAACTCACATCGAAGTTGCTGCCTTGTGAACTGTCACCGAGGTGAACCCACATGCAATTCTGTACTGCTGCCAAATATTAATTGAAACAATTAACTGTAGAAAACACGTGGGCACAAAAATATTCACAGCTCATAATCCTTTCTAGTTAAGAGGTCTTTACTGGATCACTGCAGAAAGGCCTTGGAGTGCTAATTACCTGTGGAAGTCCCACAAGGTTACTGCAAAACACAGTAATTAGACGGTCGTAATAGAAGGTGTTAGCAGGGGATTGAGGATTTGCTCTAAGTACCGTGGAGTTTTCATGCTATTTACTGAGCAGAGCACCAGAATTTAATGGAATTTGGTAGAATTCTCCAGTGACTATTGTGAGCTCATAGTTAACAAAAACGTATCTTTATGGGCCTGCCATGGTTTTCATGGAAGTGCCCAACGGTGTGATCCTTAACTAATACCAAGGAAGACTCTAACTGGAATAAGGTGGATTACTTGGGTTTATTTTCAGGATTTATGTTCTTTATTAGGATTTTATTCAGGTTTATTACCCAGCTTGGAGTTCTTGACTTGAGCAGGTATAGCCCACCATGACAGGAAAAATGGTGCAGGGCTTCCCTCAAACCCAAGCTAATATTTCTATATCCCAGTCCTCATTTACAATAGAATGGGGACATAATTATATACGTGTTTTTAAGCTTTGAGGAAGTATCTACCATCTGGGTGTGAACGGAGAGGGAAATTTTATACATCTTAGAGATGGGCACAATATATTTACTCAAAAGTGTCAGTAAATATAAAAAGTACATTACTTGAGTGAAGGAGTTATGTTTTCTTTCTTCATCTCCTTTTTCTTTTTTGCAATCCTGAATCACCCTCTTACATTTCTTTTTCTACACGCTACAAATGTGCACATAAAAATGAAACTCAGACAATAAACTTTCCTAAGCTCCCAGAGTACAGAACATAAAAGTAATCTAAAGAAAATATTGGCACAGCATTCATATCCGTGCTTTGATTTTTGCACAGAAAAACTGCTTATCCCTTCAAAAGGGCTTGGTGTGCTGCACAAGGAAAACAGCTTCCAATTGCATCCATCCATGGAAATGGTGTCTCTGGTGTGAGTACAACTGTGGCTGACTGCATCTTGACACAGGCCAGGGGACGTGTTGGGCTACTGAAGTGTGGCATTAATTAAAAGTCTGTTATCTTCTGTTTGAGAAACTCTCTCAAGCTGAAAGAACTGAAGAAAAAAAGAATCAAGGTGCACTACTGAAGGTTTTACTGGCAAAAAATTAAACAATGAAGGAAGCATCAAAAGAAGCTGGAAAGAATACTCAGAGTCACTGTACCAAAAAGTTACTGTACCATTTCAGAAGGTAGCATACAATCAGGAACCAATGGTACTTAAGGAAGAGGTCCAAGCTACACTGAAGGCATGGATGAAAAACAACGCTTCAGGAATTGACAAAATAACAATTGAGATGTTTCAACAAACAGGTGCAACACTGGAAGCGCTCAATCATCTATGCCAAGAAAAATTGAAGACAGCTACTGGTCAACTGACTGGGAGCGATCCATATATGTGCCTATTCCAAAGAAGTGTCATAGAGTGGAATGTGAAAATTATCAAACAACATCATTAATATCACATGCAAGTAAAATTAGGCCAAAGACAACACAAAAACAGTTGCAGAAGTACATCGACAGGGAACTCCCAGAAATTCAAGCCAGATTCTGAAGAGGACATGGAACGAGGGATATCACTGCTGATGTCAGATGGATCCTGGCTGAAACCAGAGAATACGAGAAAGATGTTTAACTGTGTTTTATTGACTAGGCAAAGGCATTTGACTGTGTGACTCATAACCAATTATGGATAACATTGTGAAGAATGGGAATCCCAGGACACTTTACTGTGCTCATGCAGAACCTGTACACAGACCAAGAGGCCATTGTTCAAACAGAACAAGGGAATACTGAATAGTTTAAAATCAGGAAAGGTGTGCATCAGGGTTGTATCCTTTCACCATACTTATTCAATCTGTATCCTGAGCAAATAATCCGAGAAACTGGACTATAAGAAGAAGAACACAGTATCAGTATTGAAGGAAGACTCATTAACAACCTGTGTTATGCAGATAATACAACCTTCCTTGCTAAAAGTGAAGAGGACTTGAAGCACTTACTGATGAGGGTCAAAGACCACAGCCTTCAGTACTGATTATACCTCAACATAAAGAAAACAAAAATCTTCACGACTGGACCAATAAGCAACATCATGATAAATGGAGAAAAGATTGAAGCTGTCGAGGATTTCATTTTACTTGGGTCCACAATCAACACCAATGAGAGCAGCAGTCAAGAAATCAAACGATGTATTGCATTGGCAAATGTGTTGCAAAAGACCTCTTTAAAGTGTTAAAAAGCAAGGCTGTCACTTTGAGGATTAAGGTATGCCTGACCCAAGCCATGGTATTTTCAATTGCCTCATATGCATGCAAAATCTAGGCAATGAATACGGAAGACCAAAGAAGAATTTATGCATTTCAATTATGGTGTTAGCCAAGATCATTGAATATACCATAGACTGCCAGAAAAGTGAACAAATCTGCCTTGAAAGAAGTACAGACTTAGAAGGAAGGATGGCAGGACTTCATCTCACATACTTTGTACATGTTATCCAGAGGGATCAGTCCCTGGAGAAGGATATTATGCTTGGAAAAGCAGAGGGTCAGAGAAAAAGAAGGCGGCCCTCAATGATATGGATCGAAACATTCGCTTCAGCAATGGGTTTGAACACAGAAATGATTGTGAGCGTGGCACCACAGGGCAGGGTTTTGTTCTGCCATACATAGGATGGCTATGAATCAGAGCCAACTTGAGGACACCTAACAACAAAAACAACAACTATCTTCTTCAGGTCCCTTTAACGAGGCAAAGGGAAAAGCGGTTTCTGGAAAGCCAGATGCCACTGATTATCTGAGCTCCTCAGGGTGGAAAGAATTCTCCTTGTGCTTGACCATCGAGAGTAACAAGCCTTTCAAACATTTAAGCAGAGGGTGAGGTCATAATGCTCTGCTGTAGTAGCATTTAGTCAAAAGCTTAAAGGGAAAATCCTTGGTGGTCTTCCTTACCTCTGAAGTCACTGTCACATTGTAGAAAAAGATGAACATGGAGAATGAGGCAACCAACCATCACGAGTTACTAGGAAAGGTTTTCATGTGCTGAGAGAGGTGAAAGATTCCACAAAAACAAGGGGGAGGGGTTCCTTGTGTTTGTTGAACAGGTAGCTCTTTGGAGTGGGTATTCTGGAGTGGGCGCTGGAAGACAGGCTTAATCACCTACTGGCACCTACTGGCAACCACACATGGGTCCGCCACTCACAGAACATCACCTTACACTACCTCAAGGTGCACGCCTTATTTTATGAGAGGACTGTGGAGTCCTAGAAGATGGTGACCACACTATGTCTCTCCTTGTAACCAACATAGCAACAAGCAAATGCTGAGTGTGCACGTATGTATATGTACATACATGACTGTGTTTATATAATGACACACCACTTAAATTATATGTCATCTGTATATATTAAATTATATGCCATTTAAGGCTTATGGAGGGAAAAATTCCCTTCCTGTCACCGTTTGGTACGTTCACAGTCCCTCTGAGGGGAACCTGCAGGGATTAGGGCCAGCACTGGTGGGGTGAAAGGGAAATGCCCCGTCACTCACAGGCCTCCAGGTGGACAGTTTAGGTCTGGCCACCCTAGTGAACCTCCTTCATCGTTCACTTGTGCAGCTACATCTACAAAATCTCAAGGGCAGTGGTGGTTCACTCTTTACATGCTGGAGACCTGGGTTTGATTCCTGAGCAGTATACCTCACGCACAGCCACGACCTGTTGCATATTGCTATCATGATGAACAGGTTTCAGCGGAGCTGCCAGACTAAGATAGATTAGGAAGAAAGGCTTGGTGACCTACTTCTGAAACTCAACTAATGAAAACAACAGTCTGATCTGCAGCTGATCATAGAGATGGCGCAGGATCGGATGGCTTTTTTTACATTGTACATGAGGCTGGCGTGAGTAGATGGCAGCTAACAACAACAAATTTCTCAGTCTACTCAATTCTTCCCTGGGCACCATTCATCTGCCCTTCCTTCCTTTTCCTGCATCTTTCACTTACAAGAAAAGAAAACCAGAATGTTTTAATAAGCCCAAAACAGATATACTCAACTGATTTCATCTTTGTAAAAAGCCCAGGAGCTCCACACACTTGTATGAAATGCCTACTTGACATGCTTTTCTGTTTGCATTACCTGTGTTAAGATAGCCCAGCTGAAGCAATGTAATTTGACAGGCATATTTTAAATTAACAGCGTATTAATGAAAATAGCCTAGGTATAGGTTATATAATTTTTTTTTCCCTTTTTAGTTAGTACAGAATTGTTTTGTCTCCTGACTTGCAGTAAGGCCCATAAGTCCATTCATTTGCTTATTACATAGACATGGGAAGAGTTTTTATATCTTTGCAGAATATGGGAGGTAATTTAATTGACTTAGCAGCACTACGAAGTAACACATTTATTCCCCAGGGAAATTTCCTTTCATGCTTTCTATTGGAACTTCTAATTGACTTCTATTTCTGAATAACTGTTGAAACTAACTAGTTGGAAGCACCAGTGATTTCAAATCAGTATAAATGAGGTATCAAGGCTTTTTTTTTTCCTCCCTGCCAAATCCATAACCGAGTTAATATTTTAAAAGTCAATATTGAAAAGTGTGTTCTTTGAATTGATTTAGTGGATGAATCAATAAGTCTGGTATGACCACCATAATGCAAAAAGATTAGGAGCCAGGTACACTACCCATGTAATTACGTTGGAGTTAGTCGTGAAAGAGTAATACAATTGTGTTTCGCTGGTGAGAGAAACAGCAAAATGGAAATGGGAAATTCAGAAGAGCGCCTTGTCGAAATCATTCCTCTCTTGTTGGTCACATTTGGTTTAACGTTAACCATGGGTCTCTTTCATCATCACAACGACATCATTTTTCATGTCATTGGTGATGAGCCATCAATATCACAAATATCGCAATATCACAAATAATTGATGGTGGAATGCATAAAGTGTATTAAAAAAAGTTTAACAGAATCAAAACACAAACAATTCAAACATACGGTTTTAGGCTGAACATCATTTACAGAGCTCTATTTTCTTACCCAAGTCTCACAATTCACCTCTTCTTGTCCAACATCTCTAAGGACAAAAGGAAGGAATCTCTCTTACTTAAGGAAAGGTGTCTTTTGTGTTGGTTTCCTCCAGAGGAGAAGACAGCACTGATATGCCCTTCACGTTTCCCATCAGTCATAATCCTATTAGCCAGCTGAATCACTTGGCACTGTCAGCGCCTGTCAAATAGGAAAGCTTTCCATTTTTGAAATTCAAATAATAGTTTGGTTTTCTTATCTAGCACTAAATCTGTAACTCATTACAAATGTATGGTTACCTATAAATTTCACGGCCATATTTAAGTTTTAAAATAAGTTGATGCCTTTAAAAGTGGATAAGAAGATCAAATTATACAATTATAAAATAACCTATGGATTATAGCACAATAAATACTAAAGTCCAAATTCTATCAGATATTTATTTGCATTAATTAATCCAACTGATATTTGTTGTGACCCTACTATATGTCTGCAGACACCATGGTAAAAATTGCAAACTCAATTGTGAGCAAAATGTAATAATTCCTTGTCTTCTGGGAAATTACGATAACTAATAAATGAATATTAATTTCAGGTTATAAGAAGGGATATAAAGAAAAACAGGAAGCTGTGACCAGGTACTTGGTTTATATGATTTATAGTTTGAATGAGACTTTTTGAAGCTGAGGCATGAAGGATACACAGACATTACACACAGAGCAGGAGAGAGGGCGCTAGGGAGCAGGTCAAAGGCCCTGAATTGGAAGAACTTGGCTTGCTGGAGAATCACAAAGTTGTTCAATATGGCTGCACCAAGATGAGGAGGGAAAGAGAAATATGGAAGAAACACGTAGGTCAGGTTTTCGTAAAACGTGAAGAATTGTGTATGGATCTTCCGCCTATTCCCAATGCCCCCCACCACTTCAGTGCAATAGGAAGCCATTTGAGGGCAGGCATGAGATTTAATTAACATTTTAAAAACACCACTCTGGATCATGTGTGGCAAATGGGTCATAGGGTACCTAAGACAGGAGGTGGGGCGACCAGTTAGTAGATGGTTGTGGTCATTCAGGAAACAAATGATAGAGGCCGGGACTGTGGATGGTCCCAGAGATGAAGGAAAGTCAACATACGTGAAATCCTTTTGGAAAGGGAGTCAACAGGATTTGGTGGTGGACTGTTGCGAGCAATGGAAAGGGAAGAATCAAGAAGGATGAGCAGATTTCTAGCCTAAGGGTGGGCAGGGGTAACACTGAGTCATGTGGTGAAGCTGTTAGAGGAGCAGGTTTGGTAGGTGTGTGTGTAGGGGTGTGGGTTCGTAGGATCAATATTGACTTTTAGACAAGCTGAGCTTGAGGTGCCTTTGAGAATTTGAGTGCAGTTTTCTAAGAGTCAGTTGAATAAGAAAGTTTCAAGTTCCCAGGAGACTTGAGATTTCAGGTTTAGAGCTATAAATTTAGAAGGCATGAGCACATAAACGGTATTTAAAGCAAGGCGAATGAATGGCTACCATATGGGAGTTTGACAACAGGCAGAGGAGGAAAAGAAACACAGAAAACTGAGAGGGAGAAATCATAGAGAGAAGGGGCACCAAGAGGGTGTGGAGAACTGCAGCAGAAGAGAGAGTGTTTCATGAAGGAGAGAGTAATCCAGTCTGACAAAGGCTTGCTGAGGAATCTGGTGTGAGGAGAACAGAAAGCATTTATTGGATTTGGCAACAGGGAAGTAGCTTCAGTGATAAAACAATATATAGAAGGTGCTGTAATAGCAATAGCTCCATAGAGAAAACTCAGTATTGTTGCTCTTGTTAATTACTATTGCCATTATTTTACCCAGTGGAATGGTAGGTCAAAAAGCCAGATTGGAATTACTGAAGAATGAATGAGAGGTAAATAAAAGCAGGCAGCAGAAGTTGACCACACTTATAAGAAGTTTCACTATAAAGAAAAATAAAATAGGAAGAGGTTCATGGGTAAGTTTTTTTTTTTTTTTTTTGGGTTGTTTTTGAAGTATGCGTGTATGTACAATATATCTATGTATCATCTACCTATCTACCTACCTACCTACCTATCTAATCTACCTATCGATAACTACTCACAAACCTACCTGCCTACATAACTATCAATTTATCACCTATTGACCTGAGGGGAGGTGGAGCATGTTTGGAAAACATAGAAGGGGATGTAATAGGGAAGGAGAGTTGATTAAGGAGGGAGAGGAGATGACTACAGGAGCAAAGCCCTAAAGGAGGCCACATGGGGAGGCTTTGACTTGGAGCAGGGGCAACTCTTTCACTCTAGTGGGAGGAAATGGCAGGTAGGCTGTAGATTTGACTATGAGGCAATGAGCAAGTTCCCTTCCAGGCCCTTCCACTTTCTCATTTTACATTAAAAAATAAGCATGCAGTACAGTCATCAGAGAAGAGCATGGGGGAAGAAAGGCTGTGAGAGGGTGGATGGCAGAGGACAAAGCTTGAAGACCTACATAGGACCATGGGAAATCGAGCCCCCGGGGGAATGCTATGACCACCAGACAGTGCTGAGTGTCTATTTGATGAGGGATTTAAAATTTGTGAGCCTGGGTGTATAATAATCTCCAGCTCTGTCAGCTCCTTAGGAACAGCCACTGAGCAAGTTGATATAGGGGTTCATATATGGTTCCTATGCATCACCAGGAATTGATACGATCACCGCAACAGTGGACTGAAACATACGGACAATCATGAAGATGGTGCAGGTCCAGTCAATGCTTTGTTCTGTTGTACACAAGGTTGCCATGAGTCAGAGCTGACTTTGATGGCAACTAACAACAACAGCAACAACAAAGCTTCAGTGATTAAGGGGAATGACCAGTAGGCCCAGTGTGGCCTAAGTAGAAGGCAAGGAGGGTGGTTAAGAGGGATGACATGGACCTCAAAGGAGCGTGGGGCTAGAGAGGGAATAACAGTCACATGGAGAAAGCCAAAGGCTGAAAGGACACCAGCCTTACCTCTCAGGCTATAGTTGGAGAGGGAGAGAAAGAGCTGCCACCTGAAGGGGAACTTAGGGAAGTTAGGGCAGGCTGGCTAAGGGAAGTCAGAGAGGGAGAAAGGGAGGGAGAAGAGAGGCTGAGAACAGCAGAGGATACAAGGAAGTTCACTGATCCTGGGAGGCAGGGGTCAAGGGTATGGGGCAGGGCATAGAAGAGAGAAAAGGTGGGATTTGTGGGTGCTCAGGAATGACAGTGGAGACAGAGGCGAATGGGGCTGGCAGGCAAGACTGGAGGGTCTATGACCACCTCTTAAAGGGTGGGAACACTGGACTCCAGCACTGTACTCCTGCCATTATACCACAGCAGCTGCAGGGGCTGACTGAGTCAGGCACCTTCTCCTTCATGTTCCCCTGACCTTTGTGCAATGATAGCAGATATCATCCTAGATACAACTAGTTCACAAACTTTAGACTCTCAAGTGTTATTCAAACAAAAATGCAACTGTCTCCACATTATTAAAAAAAAAAAAAAAAGTTGCCATCAAGTTGATTCTGACTCCCGGCAACCCCATGTGTTACAGAGAAGAACCACCCCATAGGGATTTCTTGGCTGTGATCTTTATAAAAACAGATTTCCATTTCTTAATCCCACAGAGATGCTGGATGGGTTCAAACCACCAATCTTTATGTACATACCCAAGTACAAACCATTTGCGCCACCCAGGGACCTCTAGATCATGATATTTAACCTTTTTGGCATGTCACAGTATTCACTGACAGTCTTATGGAAGCTATGGATCTTTCTCTCAAAATAATGTTGGAAATAATCATATCTTCTCCGGGTTCAGTTGAAGAATCTCTGCTCCAGTGAAGAAATCTTACCAAGCTGTCACTATCAGTAAAGTTGACCTAACAGGGAAAGTTTTTCATTTTTGTTTTGTTTTTATTTCACGTGAATATTTTATTGTTCCCATTACCTAATTTCAATTTTTATTCATTTATTAAGTGATAATATTAAGCCCCTACAACGTACAAGGATTTTCTCAAGTTGCCACAAGAGAGCCAAATCTACTGCCATCAGGGAACTCGCAGATTGGAGAGATTTCTTATTCCTTTTATTATCTACATTTTCTGCAAGCAATTCCCATACGCAACACACTCTTCTCAACATATTGTACATATGTGACATCACCAGGAACCCTTTAAATGACAGGGAACCTATGGAAACAACCAAAGAAAAATGATACAAAATGATGGAATAAAAAGCTCTCCTGTGTCTCTGTCGTTGTGCCTGGTGACCTCTCAGATGCCGGTAACTGTCACCACACTAGGGAGTTCTGAAATTGTCGTGTTGTAAGGACCTCATAACAATTAAAAGAAAGGGGACTAGATCAGAGTATGGAAGGGCTATGGGTATATATTTCTATTACATGAAAAAAGTACATGTTACATTCCTAGCAGACGGGGTGTGACTGGTAGCATTTTCATGTGCAGGAGGAAATGGCACACCATTTTGTTCATGTCTCACATTTACCTTTGGGTTGTGAAAAATCCACTGTCATCAAGTTTGGAAAGAGAAATGTAACTATGAAAATGGAATATATTGCAAATGTTTTCATAGGGATGTAAAACTTGCTTTACAACACATACTCTTTACAGCAATCAAGCCTAAGAAAAGCAATAATAAAGATAAGAGCAGAAATGAATGAAATTTACTGGAATAAAATTTGAAACAAATGTGAAAGGTTAAAAAAAGTACTTAAAGCATTATCTGACCCATACTAAGCAGTATGTGTCTGATTGCTCTTATGATCATAATAAATAATATTACTCTTATTATGAAACACATTGCAAAAATGTGCACTAGAAAAACACTATTCATAACGAGAATTCTAAGTGAAGCCATTGTAAGTGAAATAATACTTGTTATCCAGAACTTCATCGTTTAACATTCTATTCATCGAAATTTAAACATATCATTAGTGTCTCTATTCAAGGCAGCCAGTTCATAAAAAATGTCTATAAAGCAGGTGCACATAAACCAGACTTTCTCCTCATTGTCCCACAGAACCAGTGACTGTACTCTATCACTAATAGATGGTGGCCACACATTGTTAGACCAAATACTGAAAAATTTAATTGTGGGCCTTAAAGAAGGACTCATCACAATTGAAAAGGAGTCATCAGCTGTGTTAAAACTGACAAATGAAGGAATCAAAGTGGTAAGAATGATCAGACTGATTAAAGGCAAAGCGGCAAAAGAGTGAATGGCTTTTACTTAGAAATGAGTGTGTGGAAATTAACTAAATTACACATTCTATCAAAGGAAACTTCCTATCTGATTCTGATTCCTATTGCTTTCCCTTCCCCAAAGTATACTTTCTTTAGAACTTTTTCATATGATAACACCAAAAGTGCTGCATTTTTTTTTTTTTTTCCCCACCAACATCCACAGCCCATGTGGGTTAGGAATTCAAATACATTGGGATGGGACCCAGCCACCCCACTTAAGACTTTAGGTCAAAAGGAAACAACACTGACCTAGAATAGCCAAGACAACTTGGAAAAGGGAAAACTAAGTTGAAGGATAAACACTTTCAGATTTCAAAACTTACTATATTATCAAGACAGTATCAATTGGCATAGAAACAGGCAATTAGGTCAATGGAATGGAACAGGCAATATAGAAACAGACCCTCATGTAAATGGGTTTTTGACTAAGGTGTTAAGGTTAAAGGAAGAAAAGATAATTTTTTTCATCGAATGGTGCTTGAGCAATTAGAAATGCATATTTAAAAAGTGGCCTTCAATTCACATCTTGTACCACATAGAAATGTAACTAAAAATAGACCAAAGCTCTTAATATAAAACCTAAAACAATAAAACTTCTAGAAGAAAACATACGGAAAAACCTTTGTAACCTTGGGTTAGGCAAAGATTTCTTAGTTACAGCATGAAAACCATCATGATCCAAAAAACAACAAATTGATAAATTGGACTTCATTGAAATTGAAACATCTGTTCTCTTAAAGACATTACTAATGAAATGAAAATATAAGTCACGGGCAGGGAGAAAATATTCGCAAATCACATATATGATAAAATACTTGTTTTCAGAATACATAAAGAACTCTTAATTTTTTATAATAAGAAAAAAACTCAATTTAAACAAGATGGGTAAAAGATTCTAAAAGACACTTCAACAAAGAAGATAAAAGAAGGGCATATAAATACGTAAATACATAAAAGGGGCTTGACCTCGTTAGATACTAGGGAAATCAACTTAAGACCATAATGAGACCATACATTACTAGAATGTCAAAATTCGAAACACCGATTATATCAAATGTGGAGCAACTGGAACTCTCAATCATTCCTGTTGGGAAGGTCAAATGGTACAACAGTATAGAAAATAGTTTAGAAATTTCTTAAAAAGTTACACATGCTCCTAAAATATGATCTGGGCATTCTACTTCTAGGTATTTATGGAAGATAAAAATAAATTTATGTACATACAAAAACTTTTTAACATTTTTTAAATGTTAAAATGTACATACAAAACTTTTTAACATTTTTTAATGTTAAAATGTTAAAAAGTTTTTGTATGTACATAATTTTATTTTTATCTTCCATAAATACCTAGAAGTAGAATGATACAAAAACTTTTACATAAATTAATTACAGCTTTTGTTTGTAATAAACAAAACAGGGAGATGACCCAAATGTTCATCATCAGTTGAATGGATAAAAACTTGTGGTATGTTCATACATAGGAATATTATTCAGTAATAGAAAAAAAACATGAACTTTTGATATACACATCAACATTGATGAATCCTAAAATAATTTTATTGTAGGAAAGAATCCATACAAAAAAGAGTTCAGTTTTAAATAACTCTAGAGTATTCAAACAGAAAATGAAAACAAATCAGTAGTTGACAGAGGGACAAGGATGTGTAGAAGGGGGGTGATGAATATGTTCATTATATTGATTACGGTGATGGCTTCACTGGTGTATGAGCCAAGCCGTTGCCCTTGAGTCGATTCTGACTCACAGCGAACCTACAGTAGATAGTACATAGCCTCACTTTTCCCCCACTAGAAGACAGCCACTCTCCTTAACTTCTCTGAGCCTCAGTTTCCTCTTCTGTAAAATACCCAGCTGGGTAATCTCAAAGGTTGCTAGCAAATCTATAATTCTATGACTATATGTGAAGCAAATTGATTTCACATACAATTCCATTCATCATTGAAAAAAAAAATCTCTTATTTCAGAAGACACCAAAATTCCTTTGAACTATACAATTATGAATGGTAAACAGTGACTGTTACCTCCATTCCCACTGGCACTGGAAGGACTGGGAAAGCACTTTCTAGACCACCCTTTAGGATGTGTTTGGTTAGAAAGCTTGGCCATCTACAGTAAATATAAAGGTGGCTTTCTGAATGCTTCAGAAAGCACTAAATGTCATTAAAGATGAGAGACCAATGGAACAACAGTGGCCCATTTTCACTTCTAATAACCATGACTTAGCACCTTCATTACATCCTAAGATGCTAACCATTCTAATAAAGCTTAATAGTAACATAGATTTTCATAAGCTACCAGATTGAGGCTGCATTAATGTCCTCCTTAAAAAAAATACATCTATATATATATATACTTTATATGCCACTAACATATATTTCAATTATCTTTTCCTATTGCTATCCCCCATGTACCATTTCCCACTGTTTGGCATAAGTCACCTCAGCCTTTAAGTGTGTTTTGGGTTCCCTGGGTATAGGAAATGTATATACCCAAGCATAAAACTGGGTTCAATTTTCTAAAGTGGAACTAAGTAGTTGACACAGCTGATGCTTTACTGACGTGAAGAGGCTTTATGATACAACAGAAGGGCATTGTATATACTTTCAGTGAACAAGGCCTAACAGCATAAATGTAACTGATTGAACCACAAATCATGTTTGTCAATCAAGTGGCTTTTTAGCCCTTCTTTCTCTAAATATACCCTTCACCACACAGCTCATTCATTAAAAAAAAAAAAAAAAAAGTCCTGTGGTCACAATGTCAATTGCTAACTTTATTTTCTATTTACATCACACGTTATGAATACCCTTTTCCTCAATTTAATTAGTTAGTGTCATTCACACATTAAATTGGCAACATTGTAAGACTGAAATGAATTTGAAAATGATGCCACAATGTCAGACCAAGTCACATCAATCTTATAAGGACATGGCACAGATGGAGCACAGTGAAATGACGCCCACATGTATATTTGTGTACTGGCATTGTAACTTTACATTTTTATTTCAATGAAAGTGGTATGTTAAATAGAATATAACAATATCTTCAAAAATTATAAAGATCCTTTTATTCTCAGTTTAAGTTCTAGTAAATTCAGTTCATTAAATCAAAACTCTATGCAAGAAAATGAGTTTACGCATAAGTACTGAAGAACATAAATCATCAAATATTGCTTAGGGTTCCTAATATATGTGGGGTTTCAGTCTACATCTATTCATATCCAAACTGGTATCAATAACATAAATGAATCACAAGTTTAGTGATTCAGTAAAGATTTCAATACACTATGAATTCTTCGGCCACAAATAACAAAGTACTTTTTTCTTTGCATCATGCTTATGGTATTCAGCAATAATTTCAGAATAACAGCCTTTCTTAAAATAGATGTCAAATCCCACCAAAAGAAATTATGTGGCTTAATCAGATGATCTACAGAATTACTCAAAATTAATATCCTATTAATAAGATATTATGTCCATTTTTATTAAGAATAAATTATATGATGCATCATTATGTTGCAACAGAATACAACAGGTGTTTGCCTCAAATTAATTGATTATTTATTGTTATAATTTTTGTGTCTGTCTCAAACTAAGACAGGAAGCTCTTTGAAAGAAGAAACTATATCTTTTTATTTTTACGTTTATGTTACTGGCACTGTGCCCTCACCATAGGAATAATTTATGTATGTGTGTATGTATAAAAGGTGAATAGATGAATGATGGGAAGTGAGGTATGAGTGAGCAGGTAGAGGGATGAATGGATAGTTGGACAGATAGATGGATGATGGATGGATATAGATGGTTGGAGGGGTGGGTGAGTGGATAGATGGATGGATGGATAGATGGCTGCATGGGTGGGTGGGTGGACAGATGGATGGACGGACGGACGGATGGATGGACGGACGGATGGATGGATGAGTGGGTAAGTGGATTGACGGGTGGATGGATGGATGGATGGATGGGTGGGTGGGTGGGTGGGTGGATGGATGGGTGGGTGGGTGGATGGGTGGATGGGTGGATGGGTGGATGGATGGGTAAGTGGATGGATGGGTGGATGGATGGATGGATCCATTTACACCATGTCATGCAGAGTAACAGAAGATTTTTGCCCAGGCTTGCAAATGTTCACACACCCAAATGACAATCATCATGTTTTCCAAATGTACAAGTTGAAATCTGTAAATTCTAACAGCTGATAATATCAAGATATGCAAGGGAACCAAAACAAAATACAGTAGAAGACTGATTATACAAAGTATAGGATTTCAAACTGGTGGAAACATCAGCAACTGACCAGTCTAATACCCTGAGCTTACAACTAAAAAAAAAAAGTTCTGGAGTAGTGAAGGAACAGATCCAAGCTGACACAGAGAGACAGATGCAGAGCTATAACCAGAAATCTGTGGTACTAATTTCAACGCAAGATTTGGATTAGCTTAGGGATTCAAAGACATATTTACAAAATGACTCTGTAGCGGTCGGTGCCACGCAATATGAGAAATCCAAAGGAAGTACAAGATTTGGATACTTTACTTGAGATGCTTATGATTTATTTGGAGTTATCAAGAACTATTATGCAGGTAATTAAGTAATAATTCCAGAGTGGAACAGGGAAGGAGCATCTTGGAATACAGGGCATTGACCCTAGGGAGATATCGGGACTAAAGGACAGATTTGGGGTTATAGAGAGGAAGTCAGCAGGAGATTTAGGTGCTGGGAAGTAGCAGTCTAAGGACAGGCAGTGACAGAATGAGAAATTTTACAGTAAGGATTAAATAAATGAAAAAAAAATGCATAATATAACTCTCACAAAGTGGAGCAGAGCTCTGAGAACTAATGAAAGAAGAATTCGGAAAGTCAAGGGGGAAGAAAGCTAGGCTGGTAAGATACTAGATTTCAGAAGCAACCTGATATCACAGTAAGAGTGGTCATAAAATTGACATGGGAAATGGTACCTTAGTTAGTGTAAAGACAGTGAGCATATGCACAGACATGCTCCGTGGGCTGTGCCGTCTCCTGTGGGTCTCTACTGTGGGTCTCTCTTTTGGTGGGGGTGGGCTCTCCTCTCTGCTCTGGAATTGGCTCTCTTTTAAGGCAAAACTGACCAATCTCCTTGTTGGGCCATAATTATCTTATTTGCACAGCCCCACCCAATCACCTGGGTGGGAGTCACAAGACCACGGCTAGAAAGGCCACACATAAAAGTAGTGAGTCACACTGCAGATGAACTGATACAGTGGCTGCAATAATGGGCTCAAACATAGAGAGCAACAGTTGTGGGGATGGCGCAGGACCGGGCAGTATTTCATTCTGTCGTACATAGA
Organism: Elephas maximus indicus; assembly: GCF_024166365.1. Classification (NCBI taxonomy): domain Eukaryota; kingdom Metazoa; phylum Chordata; class Mammalia; order Proboscidea; family Elephantidae; genus Elephas; species Elephas maximus. The sequence continues at coordinate 233,764,715 of NC_064819.1, forward strand.
GTCACTATGAGTCAGAAACGACTCAATGGCACCTAACAACAACAACCACAACAAGGACAAAAAAAAAAGAGAGCACACACAAAGGTACATCATATAATATTACAGTTGCTAAAGACAGGCTTTGGAAGCTCTGGTCTTCTTAGTGGCCAGAAAAAGATCTCTAACACTTAAATTTTCCACAGCATAGAAAGTATCTCTGCAATTTAATCAATGTTTTCCTGGAACTGAAGTTTAAATAGCCTTGATCGAATCAAATAAATCATCTGTCCAAAGTCTTATGGCTCTCTTTAAGCTTATGAGCTTTGGGTTGGCATGTGCCTGCTACAGAGTTGGAGAAACAGAGGAAACTGGTCTACTAAAAAAAAAAAAAAAAAACAGTAGGGATCAAATGAAGCCGAGAGGTGGAGTGGTGAGCAGACACACAGAGACAGAGCAGGGGTTTTTTGGACCAATGGTTCCACTGTCCCATGAGGCACACACCTGTCTCTAGGAAACATGAGACACCCGTCCTTGATAACAAACCCTTCTTCTCTTCTTATGCTAGCTTGAGTTGGTTCTGTTCCTGCCAACCGGAAGGGACTTGGTGCAGAGAGACATTTCTTCCATGCATGGACAAAGAGGAGACATGTCATAGTAAATGACAACCTCAACAACATCCCTACAAGAAGAAATTCTGTACTTGTTTCTTACATTTCCCTTCACTGTAAGCTGAGAATCATAACACTACAGCAAATTCAGCGAGAGTAATTCACCGACTTTTATTTCATTAGCTCTCTCACAAACCTCTTTCTCCCCCACAGAGTGAAAAGTGCCATATTACCCACATGAAACTGAATGAACATTAATCTTCTGCCTGTTTGCAGGATTCCATGATAATATTCATGAGCATTTGCAAGTTGCAATCTGAAGATCACCCTGCAACCACCGGATAAAGCATCATTCACCACAATTGAATCTTAATAAAAAAGAAATGTACTGAAACATTATCACTGTTTCTCGTAAGTGTTTTGTTGAAACGCACATTCATCCTGTATGGAAGCCAGAAACTTAGGCCTTATCTTCGACACCCTCTCTTGCCTATCTTTCTTCTGTACCAGGTCCATCACCAAGTCTTGTCAAAAACAACTTCCAAATTACTCTTGAATTCATCCATTTCCTTCAAGGTCCCCCAGGACCAATGCCTTTACCACCCTGGGGCAAGTCAGCATCATCTCAGGCTGCACTCCTTAGTGGTCATCCATCCGCCGCCATCTTGCCCCTTTGCAATCACTTTCCCTTCCTGCAGCTGGAGTGACCATTTAAAAAGGCAAATCTGATCATGTCACTTCTTCTGTTCAAGGGTCCCAGCTTCTCTTAGGGTCTCTGAAGAAAATCCAAAATCTTCACTACACGCTTCAGTTACAGGGTTGTTTGGCCTGTCTGCCTTGCTGCTTTCTTTCCCTTTGGTTCAGCCACTCCGGTCTTCTTTGTATGCCTCACCTTTGCTCTGTCCCCTCCAATCTCAGAGTATTATCTGAGAATGTTCCCTTTACCAGGGCTGTTTTCCCCAGCCTGCCCCACTTTCCCCCTTTCTTCTCCCTCTTATCTAAATCCATACTTGCTAGGCTGCATGGTTTCTGAGAACGTCTGCTCCACGACATAGGAACGAAAAGCAACAACTTCCAAGTTAAAAAATTACTTTGAGTTATTTATATAATTGTTTTTAGGAATTCAGTAATTAAATTATCCATTTCTACATAAAAATAGATGTATCGAAAGTATTAGGGTGCTTCCTGTAATATCAATAATTAATACTAGCAACATAGAAATCTATCGTCTTACAGCATAATATGATCTCATAAAGAAAATATATCTTCAAAACAATAGTTAAATGCCGTCAATACAAGGTAGTTTGAATAAGTCACTCACACATCACAATAGCTCTGTAGGCTTCTTTAGTATAATTTGTCACTCATTCTTAAACACATATTTTATTGGCATCCAGAAAGTAATTGCAACTGTTTCTCTCTTATATTGAAATTCCTTAAAAAAAGACTCCAGTGCCAAGCTCTGACAAATGTACCTTCTACCAGCTCACAGACTTCTGTCGTAAACACACAATTCACAATTATGAGCAATTTTGTAAAAGGCATGCTATTTTCCCTGGAGACCAGAATACCTTGGAGTGGTTAAGTATGTAATTGGGTAATTTTCTGAAATGTTTATTATTTACTTGAGTCTTGTTTCAGTCTCTCTGGTAAATAATATATCCCTGTTAACAGTTATTATCCCCCCAGAAGCTGCCATGATTTTCACTGTTCCCGAAACATTACTCTAAGCACCTGATATTACTGAGGGCAACGGGTCATGACTAACAGAAGCTACCTGTGCCCCACGCCTTCTTTCAATGACAAGATGGGCTTACTTTCCCCTGGAACTGGTCTTTCTCTATTATACTCGTGGTGGAAAATAAACAACAAGACCTTTAAACATTCTAATGATTTACATTATGTCTTAGCTGGTTGCAAACCTCATTAACAGCTTTACAGCTGTTTTTTGGTTTTTTTTTAATCTATATTTCTTTTTGTTTTTGGATAAAAAGAAGAATGGCAAAATTGCAGCCTGGAGCTTCCTTTGGAAAATAAAGTTTGAACGTGGCTGTTGTTGATTTACACCCTGTGTGCTACATAGCATAAATATAAAGTTAACCATACTTTACAGGTAATTACTCCTTCCGTTCATAGGTGGTAGCTACGGAAGCTGTGCTCAGCACAGAACAATGCTCAGTTCCTGAAACGGTACCCTCTAAAATGGCACGTTCGATAAATATATTCTGATGATGATGGTAATTCATCCAGCAGCAGGGATTTTGGCCTCTGAAACCAACTCGCATTTCAAAGGAAAAGCCATTTGCTGTTTTCCCACTCTGCCTTTCATCAGCCTGATCATTCTCACCACTTTGATTCCATCATTTATCAGTTTTAAAGCAGCTGATCACTCCTTTTCAATTGCGATGAGTCCTTCTCTAAGGCTCACGTTTAAATTTTGTCCATATTTGGGCTAATAATGTGTGGCCGCCATTTATTTGTAGTGGAGACCAGTCCCTGGTTCCTTGGGGTTCTGGGGAAAAAGTCAGGTTTATGTTCACCTGCTTTATAAATATTTTCTATAAAGTGGTCGCCTTGAAGAGAAACACAAATGATATTTTTAAGTCTCGATGAATAGAATGTTCAAGAGTGAAGGTCTGGATAACCTAAGTATCATTTCACTTCTGGTGGCTTCACTGTGTTTGTCTAGTGTACATTTTTGCCATGTGTTTCATAATGAATATTATTTTAATATTATTTATCATGATCATAATAACAGCACTCACATACATACTGCTTGTTATGGGTTACATAATGCTTTAAATACTTTTTTAAATCTTTGACATTTGTTTTAAACTTTATTCCAATAAATCTCATTCATCTTTGCTCTTATCTTTATTGTTGCCTTCCTTCTACATTCCTTAGGCTTGATTGCTGTAAGAGTATGTGTCGTAAAATAAGTTTTATATCCTTGTGAAAACATTTGCAATATATTCCATTTTCATAGTTACATTTCTCTTTCCAAACCTGGTGACAATGGATTTTTCACAACCTAAAGGTAAATGTGAGACATGAACAAAATGGTACGTAATTCCTCCTGTAGATGAAAACGCTACCAGTCACACCCCATCTGCTAGGAATGTCACATGTAAAGTATTATGATGACATGTGCGAAGAGCTGGAGATAGACAACCCAAAGGGAAGAACATGCTCAGCATTTCTCAAGCTGAAAGAACTGAAGCAAAAATTCAAGCCATGAGTCACAATACTGAAGGACTCCATGAGGAAAATGTTCAGTGATGCAGGAAACATCAAAAGAAGATGGAAGGAATGCACAGAGTCATTATACCAAAAAGAACTGGTCAACGTTCAATCATTTCAGGAGGTAGCATAAGATTAGGAACAGATGGTATTGAAGAAAGAAGTCCACGCTACACTGAAGGCACAAGCTAAAAACAAGGCTTCGGAAACTGACAGAATACCAAATGAGATGTTTCAACAAATGGATGCAGCTCTTGAAGTGCTCACTCATCTATGCCAAGAAATTTGGAAGACAGCTACCTACTCAACTGACTGGAACCGATCCATATTTATACCTATTCCCAAGAAAGGTAATTCAACCAAATGCAGAACCTATCAAACAATATCATTAATACCACAAGCAAGTAAAATTTTGCTGATGATCATATGAAAGTGGCTGCATCCGAACTGGAGGAAGACTCATTAACAACTTGTGTTATGCAGATGACACAACATTTCTTGCTGAAAGTGAAGAGGACTTGAAGCACTTACTGATGAAGATCAAAGGCCACAGCCTTCAGAATGAATTACATCTCAAAATAAAGAAAATAAAAATTGTCACAAATGGACTAATAAGCAATATCATGATAAACAGAGAAAAGATTGAAGTTATCAAAGATTTCATTTTACTTGGATCCACATTCAACACCCATGGAAGCAGCAGTCAAAAAATCAAAAGGCACATTGCATTGGGCAAATCTGCTGGAAAAGATCTCTTTAAAGCATTGATATCAGCTTGAAGATTAAGGTGAGCCTGATCCAAGCCATGGTGTTTTCAATTGCATCCTATGCATGTGAAAGTCAGACAATAAATAAGGAAGACTGAAGAAGAATTGATGCCTTTGAACTGTTGTGTTGGCAAAGAATATTGAATGTACCGTGGGCTGTGAAAAGAATAAACAAATCTGTCTTGGAAGAAGTACCACCACAGTGTACCTTAGAAGCACGGAAGGTAAGACTTTGTCTCACATACTTTGGACATGTTATCAGGTAGGAGCAGTCTCTGGAGAAGGACATCATGCTTGGTAAAGTAGAGGGTAATGAAAAAGAAGACCTTCAAGGAGATGGATTGACACAGTGGCTGCAACTTAATCTCTTGTTCAAAAACTTTGGATCAAGCATATGGGCTCAAGCATAGTAACAAGTGTGAGGATGGCACAGGACTGGGCAGTGTTTTCTTCTGTTGTGCATAGGTTGCTATGAATCAGAATCGACTTGATGGCACACCTAACAACAACAACAAGGCTTACTTTACTGGCTTGCAAAATTGGATTATTAATATAAATTACATAGGATCATTTAAAAAAAAAAAAAAGATCATTAGGGGGGTTAAATACGGTAGCACATGAAAAGGCCTGGCCTGTTATCCAAACCAAAAACCAAACCTGTTGCCATTGAGTTGATTCCAACTCATAGTGACCATATAGTACAGAGTAGAACTATCCTACAGGATTTCCAGGGAGCAGCTGCTGGATTCAAACTGCTGACCTTTTGGTTAGCAACCAAGCTCTTAACCACTGTACCATCAGGGTGCCACTCTGGTACACAGTAACTATTAAGTGATTGTATCAAATTAACTACGTGCTTCATTAGTGGTAGAGTCAGGAATATTCTCTTGACTTCTAGTCCAGTGTTATTTCTACAGTAGCTGTCTAATTTCAGGAACAAATATAAGTTAACCAATTGTCAGTATCCAGAATACATTCTGAAATTGGGTATGTGACTGGTGGTGACTAGGAAGCTATCATACATGGAATACCTATTGTGGCGTAGTGGTTAAGAGCTATGGCTGCTAACCTGAAGGTTGCCAGTTTGAATCCACCAGGTGCTCCTAGGAAACCCTAGGGGGCAGTTTTACTCTGTCCTATAGGGTCGCTTGAAGCACTTACTAATGAAGATCAAAGACCACAGCCTTCAGTATGGATTGCATCTCAACATAAAGAAAACGAAAATCCTCACAACTGGACCAATGAGCAACATCATGATAAACGGAGAAAAGATTGAAGTTGTCAAGGATTTCATTGTACTTGGATCCACAATCAACACCCATGGAAGCAGCAGTCAAGAAATCAAAAGACACATTGCACTGGGTAAATCTGCTGCAAAGGACCTCTTTGAAGTGTTGAAAAGCAAAGATATCACCTTGAAGACTAAGATGCACCTGACTCAAGCCATGGTACTTTCAATCGCATCATCTGCATGTGAAAGCTGGACAATGAATAAGGAAGACAGAAGAAGAATTGATGCCTTTGAATTGTGGTGTTGGTGAAGAATATTGAGTATACCATGGACTGTCAGAAGAACGAATAAATCTGTCTTGAAAGAAATACAACCAGAATGCTCCTTAGAAGCAAGGATGGCAAGACTGCTTCTTACATACTTTGGACATGTTGTCAGGAGGGATCAGTGTCTGGAGAAGGACATCATGCTTAGCAAAGCACAGGGTCAGCAGAAAAGAGGAAGACCCTCAACGAGGTGGACTGACACAGTGGCTGCAACAATGGTCTCAAGAATAACAACGATTGTAAGGATGGCGCAGGAACACACAGTGTTTTCTTCTGTTGTGCATAGGGTCGCTATGAGTCGGAACTGACTCGACGGCACCTAACAACAACAACAACATAGGGTCGCTATGAGTCAGAATTGACCCTATGTCAACAGGTTTGGTTTTTATGGTTTGGTTAATTGTGTATCAGGGACTGTGAAGTCATTTTTAATTACAATCTTATTTCTCTCTGAATTAAGAATTGTTTTCACTTTAAAATAAGAAAATCAGTTTGATATCTACTAGAGCAGCTCTGGAATTGGAACCCAGCATTGGCTAAGTACAAAGTCTATACTTCATTCATGATTCCTGAACCATGAACATGTAACCAAGCCCACCACTTGGAAGTTGAGCAAACAATACCCCGAAGGAATACATTTTAGACATAGACTTACCAAAGTCTACCTAAATTCTTCTTCACTGTATCATAGACAATATTTCCTAGCCTCTCTTACAGGCAGGCAGGCCAAATGACTAAGTCCCAGGCAATGAAATGAAGAGATGTATGAACCTCCCGGGTGGGGCTTACAAGAAAGCTGCATGTCTCCTTTATAATTCCCTTCTCTTTCAACTAGCTGAACCCTGGATGAGACTCGTTGTTGACCATAAAATAATGACATGGCCCAGTGGGACAACAGAGCCAAAAGGTAGAAACAACACTTAGAAGACAGCCACCCCCCACCCTGAAACTTCCTTCACATGCAGGATGCAGCTGTATAAGCCATTATATCCTGGGCTCTAATTGTTGCAGCAATTCAGTCTCCCGTAACCAGTGAAAACCTCTTTTAGAGTCCCCAATTTCTGCCTATCCATCCTGGGGTTAGAACCAAGGGCTGAGACATGGCACATATGCCATACTAACCACCTCTACCTCAGAGAAGACGACTGTATTTTGGATGTTACAAAGGATTCAGAAGGTAAGGGGGTCCTCCCTAGAATGTTTGCTAATAAGTCTGGATTTTAAAGTTAGTTATTGGCAGAAAGGTCCCTGCATTCCTTGGGCACATGGGTGTTGGAGCATGGAAACCAGCCAACACTACAATGCAGGAGGAGGGAAGAGAAGGACAGAGAACAGGCATAGCTTAAGGAAGCACCATCACTACCACCAGCTTCCCATGCATTGATTCTGACTCGTGGCAACCCCACGTGTGTCAGGGTAGAACTGTGCTACACAGAGTTTTCAATAGCTGATTTTTTGGAAGTAGAACACCAGGTCTTTCTTCAAAAGCACCTCTGGGTGGACTTAAAACTCCGACTTTTCAGTTAGCAGCCCATTGTGTTTGCCACTTGTACCACCCAGGAACTCCTTTTAAGGAATATCATGTAGTTATGCTATTGGGGAACAGAACTTATATATAGGGCTTACGCTCAATAAATTTTCTCGAAATTTAGGGATGTCAAGTATTTGAAAATGATTTCAGAATCTAGAAGGTGGCTGATTTTTAAGGTATTGATTGATACATGTGAGCCATAGGAAAGAGCTGTTACTGGCCACGGAAGGGGGAGAAGAGAAGAGAGATGTCAGACAAAATACTACCACTTCTTGATCATTGTTCTTATCCCCCTTCCTTTCATCCTGGCTACTGCATCTCATAGAGTGTTTCCTCTATAGTTCCAAAATAGATGGTTTCTAGTCATGGTTTCAGAAGCAGAAAATACAAGAAATATTAATTTGTCCAATCTCCTGAAAAGAATCAGTAACAGAACCTATAAGATGGCCCGGAAGGCATCCAAATTTTACTAGAATATACAATTGCTTGGTTCAAGTATTATAAGTTTATTTTCATCTTGACTTTACAACACTAAACGTCCCCTCCTCTTACTAAGAAGATAAACGTCCAAAAAACTCAGCCATCGAAAACCCTCTAGAGCACAGCTCTACTCTGCCACACGTGGGGTTGCCATGAGTCCGAATCGACTTGAGGGTAACCAGTTCTTTCCTCTTGCTAAATTGGTGTGCATTTAACACCTCAAATTGTTTCACTGTCCTGCACAGAAACCGAATGGTATAAACTCTCATGAATATGTAAATCAGCCTCTGTAAGCACATTATTAATTATGTGACAGTTGGAGGTCACCAGCTTATAGCATTTTCTATGCATGAAGTCTCATTAATACAAGACATCACACAGTGAGGGAGAATAAACTTTTATCACAGTTACTGCATGTATTTTTGAGAGTGGCCGAAGTAACATACAGTACCAAACACAGCACCAGGAGGCTTTACATACACGTCTTTTGATGATGATGATGATGATGATGATGATGAGGGAGGAACATAATGTGCAATTAACAATTAGAAAAGCCAAACACCTGTCTTGATCAGAAAGTGCATGTACTGAAAACCCAAAGCGATTTCTGCCTCAAGTGAACTTAAATTGTCTTGGCCAAAAGGCCTCAAATGGCTCTGTTTTCTTCCAGGATCAAGTTGTGACTAGCTGCAAAATTCTGTAGCACCTGAGATACAGCAGGCGTCTCACGTCCTGAGAAACTAGAGAGATGACACAGTGTGTTGAAGGTCGTACAATACCAAGTGCCTCTTCTGCTCTAAGTCAGCTTCTAATTGGGTGCTTTTCAATAATTTTCATGCTGTGATATAAGCCCTGGGACAAGGGGAACCACCCACAAGCTCAGAAGGTGAAGGTGTTCACAGTGCTATACACGAAAACTGACAGTTGAAGGTGAATGTTTTTTTTTTTGGGGTAGTTAACATAGGTGGTGAGCTGTGCTTTTAAAAATCTATAATATAGATACAAGACCAATTCATACAAAACGATGATAGAACTACTCTTGCTCAAGAGACTCTTTATGGTAACTACTACAGTTTCCTTTGATAGCCCTTATCTTGAGCACAAAATTTATCTGATGTAAATACTAACACAGAAGCTATTTTTGACACACCTGGTAGCAACTGAGATGAAAAAGGTGAACATAAACATAACATTATCTAGTGTAATTACCTACATATATATATATGAATGTGTATATATACACTAAAGATGAAAATCCTGAATGTTTGAACATGTATTCAGAGTCTGATGACTGTGGATGTAATTGGAATTTAAATGCTTCTGGTGAGTGAAATCTGGCAAAATCTTTCAAGCGTCAAATTGAGAGCTCAAAGCAGCCTATATTACTTACGGACACAAAAATAGGTTGTGAAGCTATGGAGAAAGGCAAGAAAATGATGTGACGAAGGTCAGGGTGATAACCTCCTTGGCATGAGGGAGGAAGTTGTGATGGGGAGGTCACATAGAAGGTTTTGGGATGCTGAAGAACCCTTTTTTTTACCTAGGTGGTGGTTACTCAGGCTCTCTTTAAACTACACGGTTGTGTTTGAAGCACTGTTGTCTCTGCATGATATAAAAAAAAAAAAAAAGTTTTTTTATATCTTATAATAAATTCAAAATTGAGACTACATCAAACCATTTAAAATAATATACTTAAGGGTCAATTGGTTATTATTTTGACTACTGTTATAATCCTTCCAACTTCAGAAGAACACCCTCTATCCCTGGTGGCGCAGTGGTTAATGCAACGGCTGCCAACCTGAAGGTCAGCAGTTCGAATCCACCAGGTGCTCCTTGGAAACTCTATGGGGCAGTTCTATTCTGTCCTACAGGGTCACTGAGTCGAAATTGACTCGACGGCACTGGGTTTGGTTTTGGTTTTTATAGTGATAAGACACAGATTCAAAAATTGTGCTGATTATTAACAAGGTTGGGAAGAGGAATTTGTATATATCTATGTCTATATATCTCTCTATCTATAATCTACATCCATACGTATAGCTAAAGAAATCCTACGACAGCTGCTTTGACTACTTCTTGTAACTATTCTTGTGGCTATCTTAACCACTTACAGGCCTCTTTCTAGACTTCTTTGGATAAGTTATAAAAGTTATTTCTGAAAAATACAAAGGGTAGGATATTATTTTGAAGTGTTTGGGACAGAAATGGGTGGGAAGAAATTATTTTTCCCCTCTCTGCTAGTTATTCCGAGCTTCCACCTTGCTTTTGTTTTTACAAAATGGCATTTTCTTTTTAATCATTTTATAAGATGTAGGGAAAAAAGACAAAATCCAGTTTGGAGAGGAGAAAGGAAATGTCCTTGGACGAGGGGCTTCTCCTTCAGATGCTGGTGGAAGCAGTGCTGCCGGAACTAGCTGAAATCTGCTTAAAGAATCTCTTCCTTTGTGATTCACTAGAGACGCACGCATGCGTCAAAGAAATAGGGAATTGTGCTCTCCCCTCTGAGGTAGATTCCACAGAGGTTAGCGTTCCAAGACCAAACAGATGGCCACAGAGACAATGCTGTTGACCTTGCTGGAATCAGTTCCTGGACACCACCAATTCTTCCCTCCAGCCCTTTTTCTTGTGTCTGTCCATATACCAGTCACTCCTTATAATGAAGTTTCCTGATGGAGTGTTGCTCTGTTGTCAGTGGGGAAAGGAAAACAGAAACGCCATTCAATGAATTACGTTTGCACCATCCTCTCTACCAGCGTTAGAGACCGCTGGAGGTTTATAGCCCCCTTGCTTTTCCTCCTGGGCGCACTGCCAGAGTGCATTTCCTGCCCACACTCACACCCTCCCCACCACACTGTGCAGTTAGCTGGGCCACGTGGCTGAGTTCTGGAATGAGGAATGTGGGGAATAAGGAACGTGGCCTGCCTTTTAAAAATCTGCAGTGTGATCCCCTAGGGGCAAGACGGAGAGGACCCATGAGGACTCAGAGGATGCTAGGATGATGGAGCCTGGGTCCCTGGTGATGACGTAGAGCAGAGTCTCCCAGCCGACCCACATGGGACCATGGCATGGTCCTGTAAAGCCATGCGATTTCCATGTTGCTTTTGTTAGAGTTAGACTACTACACTGACTTTCACATTCACATCAGTGAAAAACTATCCCAATTGCTAAATCACCCAAGAAATAAATTTAAAAAAAGGGACTTCAGCATTAACTTCAGAGAATTGGGAAGTCGGACTTAGTTTCAAATAATTTTAAGGTAGAAAGAACATGGGCCCTGGGCTGCAAGAAAGCCAGGTGTGAGTCCTTGTACTGTCATTTTCAAGGTACAGATAGATCTAGAGAAGAAAATGCCCCCCGGTGACATACATAAATCTGTTGAAACTTTTGTGGTAGAATTATAATCCAGAAATAGATATTCGTCACCACAGGGCTCTGAAACAATGTGGTGAGGCATTTAAAGCTGTGATGGTAGAAAGATAAATGGACAACTCTTCTGAGAAATCGACAAGGCCCACCTAAGCTTCCAAAGCCACAGATAGCACCAGGGCCTGACTAGGGTCCAGTCATCCTACAGTTTTAAATATTGAGGTGGGCCGATAGGATTCAAGAAATTTCCTTCAGCAATGTGATTACCATGATAGGCAGCAGGCCACCATGCTATATCTAACAGGGTCTGGCCCTCGACATTGAGGCTTCCCTGGAGCAATCCGGCTTCCAGAAAGCTGCCCTTTCTATATGTTATTAGTGCCTTACTGGTTTACCACTTTATTTCTTTTCATACATATTATACTAAGTTTGATTTCATAATTTTGCCTTACATCTCTTACCTCTTCAATTAAATTGTAACATTCATAGACACTAACAAAATCTTTTAATGTACCCCACCATGGGAGAAGGTGTGCCACAGAAATAATATGTATTCAATAAGTTCTTCCTCGCAATGTAGTGCTTTTCTTTATAGTGTGATATGATTTTTAATTTGTTTTTTGATGATTTTATATGTTCTCGTCTTATGCTCCATGAAAAAAAGGCAAAGTCAAATAAACCAAAGAGAAAGCTGGTCAGAGAGATAAATAATGCTTGATAATTGGCTGATTTATGTACTGACTTACAAAAAATACCCAACGTCCAGTTAAAGAATGTAGAAAAACCTGTTCCTCTAAGAATATACACATACGCACACACGCAAATTGTACACCCAGCTTATGAGAACATAGATTTAAATGCCAACCAGAATGAGTCAGTATTCATCGTGGGCTTACTGTCTTCAGTATTTAACCTACCAACTCTTTATAAGTCATTATTTCAATGAATCCACATGAACGCTTATGAAATGGGTGCTACTGTATTACCCCCTTCTCCCTAAAATGAATTTGAGGCAAACAGAGCTTCAGTAACTTGCCCTACAAAGTCAGTGAGTCTCAGAGTTGGGGTTTGAACTGGGATTCTCAGATGCTCTGTGTATTGTGATTGTCATTGTTAGTTGCCACAGAGCTGGCTCCGAATCCTGGGGACCTTATGAGAAACAGAACAGAACACTGCCTGGTCCTGCACCATCTTCATGATAGCTGGTATTGTCTCAATCCACCTCACTGAGGGTTTTCCTTATTTTTGCTGATGCTGTACACTCTACACTGAGTTTCTGTGTGTATCTAAAGGTAAGTACAAAATGATGGTTCCTCTCAGGGCCTATGTATCAGATAGTCCTGGGTCCTATATTGCAAAGGAAGTGTCCTGAGGGGCCAGTGGGGCCTAACAATACGAACTGTGAGTGGAGTTCTTCCTTCTGGGTTAACTTTCAACATGTGAGAGACCACCTGCCCTTGGCCTACAGGATTAGGCTATATTATCTCATCTTAACTAAACTAACTCTGTTAAAGCTGACAAAAAGAGTCCTGGAAACAAATTGTTAATTACAGACAGTACTAATATTGCAAGCACAACTGAGAGGGGAGGGCAGCACTGACACTGTGGGGTCCCCTTATCCTTGACTGTGACCCTCACCTGGAGCACCTAACATGCCTAGAGATACATGCTAATGAGGGTGTGCAGCCATTATAGTAATGAGACACAGCAACACTAAGCAACTAATACATGAAAATCGAGTCTTCAAATCTTTTTTTTTTTTTTTAGCAACAATTAGGGACAATCCAGTGTGCTTTTAACAAAGAAAGGAAAAAAAAACAACTGTAATTACATTTCAGAGACGCTTTTCTCATAATGTGAGAAACAGTTATACTTTGAACAATACTTTAAAAAAAAAGACTGAAATACTACATGATAAGCAATAGGGTGATGCAATATATTGCCCTATGAGCAATCACGTCTGGAGAAATATTTTAAGATGTTGTTGAAGATATATGCGAGGACTGCAGTGGATTTTGCAGAGCGGAAGTTTTCCTCCACAGCTGGATGACAGGCTAGTTGTCTCTAACCTGTCTCAGCTTGTGGTCCTTGCCAGAATCCTCTCCTTATAAGACACACAAAGACATTACTTTGCATTTGTTGCTGCTTGTGTTGTTAAGCACTAAAGGAAAGAGGTGCCAGAGACTGTAGCTTCTTAGTAGAGACATTTTAAAAATGAAAGCAAGGTCCTATGGAGCAATATGTTTCAATAACCAGTAACGAGGCGACTACATTCACAGAAAAACATTTAAAAGGCTTCCAATGAAAAATTATACAATTAGATTACTAATTTGAAATTCTTTCATTCCAGGCCTCACTCTGCAATTAAAACAGAGGTTGAATGCTAGAGTGATAAAGTTCTAAAGGTGTCTTTCACATAGATAATCAAAACATAAAATAACTATGTTGTTGCAGTTGCCACTGAGTTGGCTCCAATGGATGGCGAGGCCATGTACAACATAATGGAACATTGCCAGCTCCTGTGCCAACTTCGTAGTTGTTGGTATGTTTGAGTTCATTGTTCAGGGTACTGTCAACCATCTCACTACAGGTTTCTCTCATTTTTGCAGATCCTCTACTTAATCAAAAATGATGTTGGTAAACGATAACCTGTTGCAGATGAGTCGATTCCGACTCATAGCGACCCTAACAGGACAGAGTAGAACTGCCCCATAGGGTTTCCAAGGAGCACCTAGTGGATTTGAACTGCAGACCTTTTGGTTAGCAGTAATAGCTCTTAACCACTACGCCACCAGGGTTTCCTGGTAAACTATAAATGGCTCTATATCCCTATAAGGATATACCCTAAGGAGAAAACAAAGTGCAAAATATCTGAAGAGTGTTTTCACTAATTATCTGTTGTTAGTGGTGCTGGTATTGTAATACTGATACAATTGTAGGTGGATAGTGACATAAGGACAATGAGAAGTTATGTTGACATCTCTCAGCAAAACTATTTTTCCCAAGGGAGAAAGCAACAACACATGTAAACTTCCTAATCTTAAGTAGCAATCCCATAACCTTGAATTTGAAATGGAACTACCAACATAACTGTTATTGTAGCTCTTACTGAAAACATGAAAAAGCAAGAAACCGTGTCTCCCATTGCTTTTCAATAGGCCTGGAAGCAGGGTACAGCCTAGTAACAGTGGGCATACCCAGCACCCCAATTGTGGCACGTATTATGATTTTCTGTGGCCAGGGCTCAGGACTGGTTAGAGAAATCGCTGGTTCCAGGTCATGGGGCAAGAAATTATAGGAAAAGCATCAGACATTCTGTTATACCAGAAAGCCCCCATAATGGGTACAAATGAGTTTACAGTAATATTTTCTTTACTCTTCCTTATGTTTGAAAATTTTTTATAGTAAAAAATTAAGAATCAAAAAACAATGAGTGATAAATTGACTTTGAAAAGTACTTTGAGTATGCAAATTTTGAAAATAAGTATTTAGAAATCTTTCCATCACGATGTAGTTTTGTGGGAAAAAAAATTTACCAATACAAAATCATTATTTTAAAAGGATTCGAAAAAAAGAATTTTCCAACCTGCATGGAAATCTTCCAGATGAATGTTTCACTGGTTTTTTAACTCTTTTGTAAAAATACAAAAGTACAGTATCTTTCAATGACTTGTCCTTAAAAACATATTGGCTCACATATTATGTGGACCTTATTAACAACAACAAGAACAAAAAACCTTTAACATCACTGGCAGTTGTTAAGAACTCTGCTGCTAACCAAAAGATTGCAGTTCGGGTCCACCATCCGCTACCAGAAAATCCGTGGAGTATCGTAATTTAGAAAACTAACAGTGCAGTTGGCTTCTTAGATTTAGATCTGTCATCATTCTGAAGCATATTTTTCAGCTTCGGTATACATTTAAACTAAGTTTAAAAATACATGGAAATGAAAATAAGACCATTGAATCAAGGTAACACATAAGTTCAAATCACATTTACTGAACGAAAGGAACATATTAATCACATTTCAGTCATTAAAATATGTCTGCCCTTAACATACACCTTACTCCATATACACTAAGTAACGCAAAATGGATCATTGACTGAGGTACACGAGCTAAAACTGGAAAACTATTAGGAAAAAGCATAGGGTAAAGCTACAAGACTGTGTTTTTGACAATAAATTCTTAGATATGGCACCAAAAGTATGACCAACAAAAGAAAAAAAATGACTGCATCAAGTTAAAAACTTCTATTCATCAAAGTACTTTATCAAGAAAGTAAAGAGACAACCCACCGAATGGGAGAAAACACTTGGTAACCATATCTCTAACAAAGACTCAGTATCTAGAATATATAAAGAAATCTTACAATTCAAAAGAAAAACAACTCAATTAAAAATGGGCAAAGGCCTTGAACAGACATTTCTCCAAAGATGAGGTATGAATGGCCAACAAACATAGGAAAAGATGTTCAATACCATTGATCATTATGGAAATGCAAATCAAAACCAAAATGAGGTATCATTTCAAACGCATTAGGATGGCTACAAAAAAAAAAAATTCTGAAACAAATGTTGACAAATACGTAGAGAAATATGAACACTCCCACATTACTGGTGGATATGTAAACAGATGCTGCAGCAGTGTAAAACAGGTTGGTGGTTCCTCACGAAGTTAAACAGGATGGCCATAACATTAATCAGTTCAACTCGTAGGTATGTATCCAAAAGAAATGAAAACATATGTCCACCCAGAAACTTATATGCAAATATATATAGCAGCACTATTTACAAAAGCCAAAATGTGGAAACAATCTAAACACACACCAATGGATGAACGGATAAACAAAATGTGGTATGTAAATACGACGAAATATTTTTCAGCCATAAAAATGAATCCAGTACTGATACTTGCCACAACTTGGATGTACCAGGAAAGCATTATGCTGAGGGAAGGAAGCCAGACATAAAAGGCCACATATAAAGCGATTCCTTTTATATGAAATATCCAAAACGGACAAATTCGTAGGGACAAAAATCAGAGTAGTGGCGGCCAGGAGGAAGGGGACAGGGGCAATAGAGAGTGATTACTCAATAGTTACAGCTGTTCTTCTGGAGTGATAACAAATCCAGGAGCTGTGGAGAGGTAGTGGCCACACGGCACTGTGAATGCACTAATGCCGTTGACCTCTAGGGTCACTGTGAGTTGCAGTTGACTCGATGGCAATGGATTTTATATATATATATGTATGTATATGTGTGTGTAGGCGTGTATACAAACATACACACGTATATACATATACATACACATATATGTTTTATTGAGGAGCAATATATATATATGCAGTAACAATAGTACAGGCAGATCTTGAGTTACCAACATCTGACTGAAGGACAACTCATACTTGTCCTTCAATGTTACATAAATTTGCCCTCACTTTGAAATTCTTCCTCTCAATCACCTTCGCTTGCTGCACTTGTAGCTTTTAAATCACTGAAAAGGCTTCCAGCCTTTTCTTGCTCAAATAAGGCTAAATAAGAACCTTAAGCACCTGCTCCAACTTACCTACTAATTCGATTTAAAAGACTTAAAGACACAGGGACGGATCTCGCTGGAAACCCGGGGACTGCCTGGATAGTGTAAGGAAAGGTGTTTTGCAAAGTTAAAAAATATTTAAAATGTTAAAAATTCAGCTTTATCTCATTTTATTGATTTTTTTAATATGTCCTTTCCTATACAGGCTACGTACTCATTTTTGTAACAATGGGGACATGCAATTGTGAAATGCGGGTAATACTGTTCTACATCCACGGTAACGAATCTCTTAACCTGAAGGATAAACCCGACCTGCAGACAGACACACGTTGTGGGCCTTGGGTGGGTAATATTTCAAAATTTATTTTTAATGCCTTTATGCAAGTTATGCATTTTCCAGTTCAACAGAGGTCCCTCCACTTCCCAGTGTTTTTGTATCTTTTGAGATCCAAACCTCAATGTTTCTTACCCAGCGTTGCTCAAACTTGTATTTGAAATTTCAACCCCTTTCCTAGGGATTAGCAGGACAGTTTTATATCAGTAGTTCTTTTCCTAAGTAGCGATAGAAATGAAAAAAGAACAAAAAAAAAAACTTGCTAGACTTACCCACACAAGGCAGGGAGTAGCCGAGCTGAGGGTCATGGACAAACTGCCGGTCATTGAGCCTTGTCACGCAGTACAAGTGGAAACAGTCTAAGCAGATCACGTGGCGGTAGTCGCACTGGAAAACCAGGACAGGGCTCCTGCACAGACAGAGAAAGACGTTTCCTCTAGCATCTCAGAGGGGAGAAAAGGCAACGCGAGCTTTACAAGTGTCTGTAATCCTGTAGGGTTTCTTAGGACCTTCTCTGTATAAAGACCTGTGCCGATTAGCACTGAGCTCATGTTCACCAACACGACACCTTAAAAATTGGAAGCATTCTGTGAACTATATAGAACACTTATTTTCCCAATCTTTTATTTTCATGTTAGCATATTTTCCAGTCAGTTGTATTAAACTGGAGCTCAGATGTGAACTCTCTCTAGAACACTTACTTACTCATAAATTCCAATTAACCTACTTATCACCCTGTTTGATCTGTTATTACACCATATTACTAATACATCTCCCATACACCGCCATTTCCTTGAAATATATACTGCATTTACTTCACAGTTATATTTACAAAATACCAGGCACCATGAGGTTTTAGATAAATGTATCTCCAATTTAATTATAATAAAATATAGAAATTTCCCATTGATAAAAGAAAAATCAGTATTCCGCCAAAGTCGATAGAATTACTTACATTTCACTGGCAAATAAAAAAGTAGAATTTAGAAATAAAGGATATTTGACCAGTAATTTTTCTGCTATATGATTTTGCTTATTGGGTCACCCTCATGCCTCGAGGGTATTAAAGGTTTCAAATTCAGATAAGAGAATTACAAGTCCTCAAAATTATGGATTGCCTCAAAACATTTTCTAGGCAAAAATCTTTAAATAACCATGTATTTCTGCTAGCAAATGAACCACACAAGTTTATTTCAAAAAGGAGACAAATTGAATTTATTAATTTGTAATTAGCTCCAAGGCAATTTTAATAGTAAGAAAGTTATTAGTCTATTTTAATGCACCTATTCCCAATATAATGATAACGAAATACAAAATACAAGTGTTCATTTTGCATCCAGCTCTTAACATATATAGAAGTTCTTCAAAACCCCTTTTCCCAGAGAAACTGATATTAAATATTAATATTAGTAGAAGGTAATTTCTTAACAATTAAAAGATTTTCAAAAAATTCTCTTTATTTCAAGTAAAAGATAATAGAAAACAAAATGGGGGAGCTTGGAATTTTAAAAGCCATGGGATCTATAGGACAATGATTAAATTAATCAATTAATTTGAGAAAGAAGGTCCCCTAATGTGTTTAGTGTGCCTCATTTTCTATCGTTGAACAAACTGAAGTCCTTTCTGGGCCTTTGCTTCCATTTCCAGGGCTTTACCCAATCTGACATTGATTGTGTTCTGAATATTCCATCTTTTCCTTTGTTATGGATTGAACTGCATCCCCCCAAAATATGTATTAAACTCCTAACCCCTGTACCTGTGGATGTGACCCTATTTGGAAAGAGTTTTCTTTTTTAGGTTAATGAGATCATCAGAGTGAAGGGTGGGTCCTAAACTTAATCAACTCTGAGTTACAAGAACAGCAAAATAAATGCAGAGACACTGCAGGGGGAAGACCAATTCCATGTAAACACTGTGTACAAGCCAGGGAATGCTAAGAGCCAAAAGTCACCCGGGGCTACCTACAAAGGAGACACTTACATGGCTGAGACCCTGATTTGGACTACTAGCCTCCAGAACAGCAAGAAAATAAATTTCTGATTTTGAAGCCACTTACTTGTGGTCCGGGCAGTCCCCAGGTTTTGAACAACATCTATTCCTAAGTGTGTCTTTAAGAATTTGTGGATAACTTGGAACAGGTACATACAATTCTTATTTAGCCTTAAAAGAAAGAGACTTGGTGGTACAGTGGTTAAGCACTTAACTGCTAACCAAAAGGTTGCCAGTTCAAATCTACCAGCTGCTCCTTGGAAACCCTATGGGGTAGCTTTACTCTGTCCTATAGGGTCACTATGAGTTGGAATCGGCTCAATAGCAATGAGTTTTTTCTTTTGTTTTAGTGCAAGAAAAAGCTGAAGCCTTTTCAATGATTTAAAATTTGCACCTGCAGCAAGTGAAGAATTTGTTGTGAACAGTGGTAGGATGGCACAGGACCGGGCAGTGTTTCATTCTGTTGTGCACAGAGTCACTATGAGTTGGAACCGGCTCAATGGCACCTAACAACAACAATAACATGAGTTGGTTCAATTATTTTCAGAGTGATGGGAAATTTACACAACATTCAAGGAGAAGTAAGAGTTCTCCATAAGTCGAATGCTCATAACCTAGAGACTTACTGTTTTTGTGTTACGGCAGTACTAACCAACTAAGACACCCAATAATTTCTTCTTCAAAGATGATAAACTAAACTACTTGTGTATTTCTACCACAAGAATCACACACACACATGCACACACACTCACGCACAAGGACACACATAATTTCAGCTGGGGCCACTATGTTGGCGTTGTTATGTACCGTTGAGTCAGTTCTGACTCATATTGGCCCTGTGTACACCAGAATGAACAACTGCATGGTCCTGTGCCATCCCAATGACCTTTGCTATGCTTGAGCCCGTTATTGTGGTCACCCTGTAAAACCATCTCGTTGGGGATCTTCCTCTTCTTCACTGACCCTCCACTTTACCAAGCATGATGTCCTTCCTGATAAAATGTCCAAAGTATGAGAGACTGAGTATTCTTCATATAGTCCAGCTTCTCGTATTTTTTCCTCAGCATACAGATTCAATGAGTATAGTGAGAGGACATAACCCTGACACATACCTTTCCTGACTTTAAACCACACAGCATCCCCTTGTTCTATTTGAACAGCTGCCTCTTGATCAATGTACAGATTCCCCATGAGTGCAATTAAGCATTCTGGAATTCCCATTCTTTGCAATGTTATCCATAATTTGTTATGATCCACACATTCGAATGCTTATGCGTAGTTATATAACATAGGTAAACATATTTCTGGTACTCTCTGTTTTCAGACAGGATCCATCTGAAATCAACAGTGATATCCCTCGTTCCACGTTCTCTTTTGAATCCGGCTTGAATTTCTGGCAGTTTCCTGTCAATGTACTCCTGCAACTGTTTTTGAATGATCTTCAGCAAAATTTTACATGCATGTGATATTAATGATATTGTTCCATAAATTCCACTATACCTACTATATTTTATATTTTATTTATTCTCTTATAACTAACTTCTGTGAAAAAAAAAATCTCAGTTCTTGTTTTAGCAACATGGAAGACTATAGACCTGTAATCTGCTATTAGGAGCCCTGGTGGTGCAGTGGATACCATATTTTTACACAAATAATGTGAACTTTCTATGTTTGTTTGCCAACCATGCCTTTGCCCTGTGAGTTATTTTCGTAAGCAAGCTAGGCTAATTATTTTTACATGCTGTTGTAAAAAATAAGCATACTGCACTTAGAAAAATACCTCACAGGGGAGGACAAGGTTGGCAAACAAATGTAGAAGGATTGCGTTATTCGCATAAAAAGATGGTGAGTGCTTGGCTGCCAACTGAAAGTTCAGCAGTTTGAACCCACTGGCCACTCTGCAGAAGAAAAGATGAGGCACTCTGCTTCTATAAGGATTACAGCCTTGGAAAACCTATTGGGCAGTTCTCCTCCGTCCTATAGGGCCACTGTGAGTTAGAATTGACTTGCCAGCAATGGGTTTGGTCTTAGTTTGAACCTGCTATAAACACATGGAAATATTGAAGAAAATATTAGAACAGGTATTAAAATACTCTTATATGTATGCTGAGCAAATGATACGAGAAGCTGTACTATATGAAGAACGGGGCATCAGGTTGGAGGAAGGCTCATTAACGACCTGTGTTATGCAGATGACACAACCTTGCTTGCTGAAAGTGAAGAGGACCTGAAGCACTTACTAATAAAGATCGAAGACCACAGCCTTCAGTATGGATTGCACCTTAACAAAAAGAAAACAAAAATCCTTACAACTGGACCAATGAGCAACATCATGATCAACGGAGAAAACACTGAAGTTGTCAAGGACTTCGTTTTACTTGGATCCACAGTCAACAGCCATGGAAGCAGCAGTCAAGAAATTAAAAGATGCACTGCATTGGGCAAATCTGCTGCAAAGCACCTCTTTAAAGAGTTGAAGAGCAAAGATGTCACCTTGAAGACTAAGGTGCGCCTGACCCAAGCCATGGTATTTTCAACTGCATCGTATGCATGTGAAAGCTGGACAATGAATAAGGAAGACTGAAGAAGAATTGACACCTTTGAATTGTGATGTTCGCAAAGAATACTGAATATACCAAAAGAACGAATGAATCTCTCTTAGATGAAGTACAACCAGAATGCTCCTTAGAAGCAAGGATGGTGAGACTGTGTCTTACATACTTTGGACATGTTGTCAGAAGGTATCAGTCCCTGGAGAAGGACATTGTGCTTGGCAGAGTACAGGGTCAGTGGAAAAGAGGAAGGCCCTCAATGAGGTAGACTGACACAGTGGCTGCAACAATGAGTTCATGCATAACAACGATTGTAAGGATAACTCAGGCCTGGGCAGTGTTTCATTCTGTTGTGCATAAGGTTGCTATGAGTCAGAACCGACTCGATGACACCTAACAACAACAACAACAACATATGTATGATATGATTAAAAA
Organism: Elephas maximus indicus; assembly: GCF_024166365.1. Taxonomy (NCBI): domain Eukaryota; kingdom Metazoa; phylum Chordata; class Mammalia; order Proboscidea; family Elephantidae; genus Elephas; species Elephas maximus. The sequence continues at coordinate 233,787,090 of NC_064819.1, forward strand.
GAGAGCTTGGAAGCAACCCTGTAAAAGAAACAAAGAAAACCTCATACTGACAAACGTTAAGCATGTGAATTGTTGACACAGAGTCCCACAATGATATTAAGTATACGTTATTCAGGCATTTGGTCTACCAAATGTGTTCTTTTCCACCCCTATCAGAAAGAGTTCCCTTTCGTGTGGGAAGGACTAAAGTAAACATTTACAGTTTTGTCCTTCAGTTGTAAGTATTGTTCAAAGGGACTTATGCCATCTGGACAATCCACAGAACATCAGTTGGTCAGATTTAGTGATACATCATGGTACTCGGAACAGATTAGCAAGAAGTGGCAAATACATTACAGGTAGTGGTGTGAGATAAACCCTATGCAGATTCAGGGGCTATCATATTAGTGAATGCTTTAGAGATCTTGGGGTTGGGCACTGAGGCACATACCCTCCAAAATACAGGACAAATTAGTCCACCTGCATCTCCTAGCAATAAATAAGTGAAATATGAAGCAATTGTAAGCTCTGTGGAATTAGAGGAACTAGAGGTTCTGGTCCTCTTCCACAGAAGGAAACATATTCTCTTAGGGACATAGGAAAGATTTCTTCTAAAAACTAATCTATACCTACACCAGGTCACTTCAACCTCCTTGTTCTTTGCCTATCAACATCAAGTGAAAAGTCATGAAATGATAGACACTACACTGGTTTAAACCTTTCATGACACACACCTCATCTAATTCTGTGTTGAAGACACAAAAATCACACAATCAATAGTTACTGATTGAACTTTCTTGTTGTTAGGTGCTGTCCAGTTGGTTCTGACTCATAGCGACACTATGTACACTAGAGTGAAACACTGCCAACTCCTGCACCATCCTCACAATCGTTATGCTTGAGCCCATCCTTGCAGCCACTGTGTCAATCCATCTTGTTGAGGTACTTCCTCTTTTTAGCTAACCCTCTACTTTACCAAGCTTGATGTCTTTCTCCAGAGGCTGATCCCTACTGATAAAACCTCCAAAGTATGTGAGACACAGTCTCGCCATCCTTGCTTCTAAGGAGCATTCTGGTTGTACTTCTTCCAAGACAGATTTATTTGCTCTTTTGGCAGTTCGTGGTACATTCAATATTCTTCGCCAACACCACGATTCAAAGACATCAATTCTTCTTCAGTCTTCCAGCTTTCAGCTGTGTATGAGGTGACTGAAAACACAATGGCTTGGGTTAGGGGTACCTTAGTCTTCAAGGTGACATCTTCGCTTTTCAACACTTTAAAGAAGTCTTTTGCACATTTTCCCAATTCAGTGCGTCTTTGGATTTCTTGATCGCTGCTTCAATGGGTGTTGATTCTAGATCCAGGTAAAATGGAGTCTTTGATAACCTCAGTCTTTTCTCCATTTATCATGATGTTGCTTAGTGGTCCACTTGTGAGGATTTTTATTTTCTTTCTATGGAGGTGTAATCCACACTGAAAGCTACAGTCCTTGATCTTTAAGTCCTCTTTACTTCCAGAAAGCAAGGCTGTGTCATCTGCATAATGCAGGTTGTTAATAATATCACTGGCTCCACGTCCTTTTCTGGAACCACCCTGAATTTCTGGCAGTTCCCTGTCGATATACTGCTGCAGCCGCTTTTGAATGATTTTCAGCAAAATTTTGCTTGCATGAGATATTAATGATATTGTTCTATAATTTCCACATTCAGTTAGATCACCTTTCTTGGGAATAGGCATAAATATGGATCTCTTCCAGTCAGTTGGCCAGGAAACTGTCTTCCATATTTCTTGACATAGACGAGTGAACACCTCCAGCGGTGCATCTGTTTGTTGAAACATCTCAACTGATATTCCATCAATTCCTGAAGCCTTGTGTTTCTCCAATGCCTTCAGAGCTGCTTGGACTTCTTCCTTTAGTACCATCAGTTCCTGACCATGTGCTGCCTCTTGAAATGTTTGAACACCAACTAATTCTTTTTGGTATAATGAATCTGTGTATTCCTTCCATCTTCTATTGATGCTTCCTGCATCGTTTACTATTTTCCCCATAGAATCCTTCACTATTGCAACTCCAGGCTTGAATTTTTTCCTGAGTTCTTTCAGCATGAGAAACGCCAGGTGTGTTCTTCACTTTTGGTTTTCTGTGCCCAGCTCTTTGCACATGTCATTATACTACTTTGTCTTCTCAAGCCACCTTTGAAATCTTCTGTTCAGTTCTTTTACTTCATCGATTCTTCATTTTGCTTTAGCTGATCTACGTTCGCAAGCAAGTTTCAGAGTCTCCTCTGACATCCACCTTGGTCTTTTCTTTCCTGTCTTTTCAATGGCCTCTGGCTTTCGTCATGTATAATGTCCTTAATGTCATTCCACAACTCGTTTAGTCTTCAGTCACTAGTGTTCAATGTGCCAAATCTGTTCTTGAGATTGTCTCTAAATTCAGGTGGGATGTACTCTCTTGGACTTGCTCTGATTTCCTTCAGTTTCACCTGGAACTTGCATATGAGCAATTGATGGTCAATTCCTGGCCTTGTTCCCTCTGATGATACTGGGCTTTTCCATCAAGTCTTTCCACAGAAGTAGTCAATTTGATTCTTGTGTATTCCATCTGGTGAGGTCCACGTGTATAAAAAACACCACGTGTATAGTCACCATTCATTTTGGTGAAAGAAGGTATTTGCAATGACGAAGTCGATGGTCTTGCAAAATTCTATCATTTGATCTCCAGCACTGTTTCTATCACCAGTGCCATATTTTCAAACTACCGATCCTTCTTCTTTGTTTCCAATTTACAAATTCCAATCACTAGCAATTGTCAATGCATCTTGATTTCATGTTCGACCAATTTCAGACTGCAGCAGCCGATATCTTCTATTTCTTCATCTTTGTCCATAGTGATTGGTGTGAAAATTTGAATAAGAGTCATATTAACTCATCTTCCTGGTAGGTGTATGGATATTATCCTATCACTGACAGCGTTGTACTTCAGGATAGATCTTGAAATGTTCTTTTTGACAACGAATGCAACACCATTCCTCTTCCCAGCATAGTAGACTATATGAACAACCAATATAGCATGGCCAATACCAGTCCATTTCACCTCACTAATGCCTAGGATATTGATGTTTATGTGTTCCATTGCATTTTTGACGATTTCCAATTTTCCTAGATTCGTACATGTCAGGTTCTGATTATTAATGGATGTTTGCAGCTGTTTCTTCTCATTTTGAGTTATGCCACATCAGCAAATGAAGGTCCCGAAATTTTTACTCCATCCATGGCATTAAAGTTGACTCTACTTTGAGGAGGCAGCTGTTCCTCGGTCATCTTCTGAGTGCTTTCCAACCTGGGCGGGGGGGGGGGGAGCTTATCTTCCAGCACTATATCAGACAATGTTCCACTGCTATTCATAAGGTTTTCACTGACTAACACTTTTCAGAAGTAGACTGCCAGGTCCTTCTTCCTAGTCCATCTTAGCCTGAAAGCTCAGCTGAAACCTGTCCTCCATGGGTGACCCTACTGGTATTTGAATACTGGTGACATAGCTTCCAGCATCACAGCAACACACAAGCCCCCACGCTATGACAAAGTGACAGACACGTGAGGGTTCCAGCACATGGAGATGGACAAAACAACCCAGGTCAAAAGCGGAGAGTAATGTTGAGAAGGTACCAAGCCTGGAAGGACAATGCCTAGATATCTAGTGCAGCTGATTTCCCCATTTATCCAAACGATAGCAAAATTAAACAGAAATATGTACTTATGCATGTCAGAATCATCTGAAATGCTATCAAAAGGAAAAAAAAGTTAAAATAAAAATATTAAGTAGATATCACTAGGGAAATAAACAAAAAATTTTCTCACTGCCGGGGGAGGGGGGGGTGGGATTTGTCCTTAAATTTATCTTACACTTAACTTTTGAAAATTCACATGTTCTTTTTACAATATTTAGTTTGTGCAAAACTAATAATCAGGTTTTGCCCCAGTTAGCAATCTTTCAGAGCTCTCTATAAAATCTCTGTACAGAAGAACTATGATTCCTGGGAATTTAATAAAGCATTGGATTGTATAAAAATAGAGGAAAGCTCTTCATAATTAACTTGTATTTACATCTTCTTAACCAGTATCACTTTTAATTCCTTTTAGTTAGTTAAGGATGGTTTATAAACAATAAAAAAATACATGACTGAAATCTGAGAAACCAAATGCATGTTCGTATCATCTATATTTAGCAAATTTACCTACTAATCACCTAGCTGCACTACTCACAAAGAAGTATCTGACATGGTATCGGCCCGCAGAAATGCTAAAACTAACATATTGGTCCACATATGTCATATGAGTTCATTATTCGAGTTAGCCAAGCAAGCAATCCCAGGCACTGGAGAGGCCCCTGATCCCAGATACTAATTGACAGACTCAACTTTTAGAAATTAAAATGAGCTTCCACAATTGAACAAACTTCAAAATTCCTTCCCGTGGCCAGATTTAAAATCCTGAAGTAAGTTCATGTAGCCACGAGTCAGCTGGAATCAGAGTCCTATGAAGGCCATGGCAAATCTTGAGCAAACTCATTAAGGGCTCCTTCCAATTTCCAGTTCACACTGCTTTCTCAGTCCTTTCTGCTGAACAAAAGAGGGTTTACCTCATCTCTGTAAGCCTACCTCCAGAGGTCCTAATATCTCACACATACAACTTAAAGACCAAATAAATCCAAGGCCATTGAGGTGATTCTGACATACATCTCTCTGTAAGACAGAGCAGAACTGCCCCATAGGGCTTCCAGAGCTGTAACCTTCATGAAGAAGTAGCTGGTGGGTTTGAACCTCCAACCTTCTGGTTCACAGCCAAGTGTGTAAACACTGCACCAAAAGGGCTCCTCCATATACAACTTTCCCAAGGTAAATGTATATATATTTACTTTCGGTAAAATATATATAACAAAACGTGTCATTTCGGCAATCTTTACAATTCAGTGACATTAATTATGGTCACCATGTTCTGCAACCATCACCACTTTTTTTTCCCAATTTTTCATCATCCTTAACAGAAACTTAGTGCCCTTTAAGCAATAAGTCTCCATTCCGCCCTCCCCCTGCCTCTGGTAACCACTAATAAACTTTGGTCTGTATGCAACTGCCTATTCTAGATGCTTCATATAAGTGGATTCATGTAGTATTTGTCTTTGGTGCCTGACGTATTGCAATAAGTATAAGGCTTTCAAGGTTCATCCATGTCACAGTACATGTCAGAACTTTATTTCTGTTTATGTTATACTCCATTGTATGCATATACCACATCGTGTTTTTCTACTCAAAGTCAATACTCTTTTAGGTCTACATTTTTCACTTTCATTTACCCATTCCACTGACATCTAAATAAGGAAGGCTCAAAAAGAATTTATGCCTTATGGTGTTGGCAAAGAATATTGAATATACCATGGACTGCCAGAAGAACGAACAAATCTGTCTTGGAAGAAATACAGCCAAAGTGCTCCTTGAAAGTGAGGATGGCGAGACTTTGTCTCACATACTTTGGACATGTTATCAGCAGAGACCAGTCCCTGGAGAAGGACATCATGTTTGGGGAAGTAGAGGATCAGCAAAAAAGAGGAAGACCCTCGACAAGATGAATTGACACCGTTGCTGCAACAACGGGCTCAAGCATAACAAGAATTGTGAAGATGGCGCAGGACTGGGCGCTGTTCCGTTCTGTTGTATATGGGGTCTCAATGAGTCGGAACAGACTCGAGGGCACCCAACAACAACAACAAGCCATGTTATTGTTATATAAAAATGAACGAGACCTGGTCTGTTCCCTCAAGGAGGTAATGGTCCTATGGGGTTGAAGACAGATAAGCAAGTATCTCATAGTGTGTGGTACGTGCTACCAGAGGGATGAGTTTGGAGCCACCTAATCCAGTCTCAAGGGGCTGGAGAAGGGGGTCCCAAGACAGTTCACGACTCAGTGCATTCAGTCCACACACAGAGAAGATACTGAGCACACAATACGGTTTTGTTTGTTTATAAAGTCTTTTAGTAAAACACTATGTAAAGTGACATAATAAATGTGCTACAAATAAAGCTATTAGGAAAATATGAACTCTCTATATCATTTCCTAAGGGAAGAAATTCCATTTGCTCTTAAGTTATCGTTCAGTATTCTACTTTCCATCTGTGAAATTAAGTGTTATAGATTTTCAGAGCTTCCCATCTCAGTACTTGTTCCAAAGTTTGATCCCACTGATAACTGCCACAATAATCTGCAATCACTTTTGCCATTAACGTACACTTTTCTCTCTGAGAAACAACCTGATTATGTACATCCTGTTTATTCTGCTCGCCAAAATATTCTAATTCTCATATATATTTATAATTTTCTAGCTCCATAGGCATATTGTCAGCAGTGGGACAAAACCTTGAGTTCATGTGTATCAAGAACAACTGCTTTATGTAAGGTATTTTCCCATGGATATCGAGGAATTTCTCTATTTCAATGTTCCCAATCAAATCAATTATATCCCTGTTGGCATGTTACATTGTTCAGTGCGCCATCATGTAGCAAAATATGAAAATTTCAAGTGCCAGCCACTTTTTCTGTTTCAGACATATTTATTTTCAGTATATACTTGTTGATTTTGAAAGTCTTATAATATAGGAGCCCTGGTGGCACAGTGCTTAAGTGCTTGGCTGCTAACCAAGAGGTTGACAGTTCGAAGTCACCAGCTGCTTCTATAAAGATTTACAGCCTGGAAAACCCTACGGAGCAGCTCTACTCTGTCCTACAAGGTCGCTAGGAGTCAGAATCCACGTAATGGCAAAGGTTTTTTTTTTTTTTCCTTTAATAAGTGCTATTAAAATAGTTGAGTAAAGATACAGGGTTGTGGTTGTTGTTGTACGTTGTCAAGTCAGTTTTTAACTCCCGGTGACTTCATGTGACAGAGGAGAACTGCCCCCTAGGGTTTTCTATAATCTTTACAGAGACAGTTAGCCAGGTTTTTCTCCCACGGAACCACTGGGTGGGTTCAAAATGCCAACCTTTTGGTTAGCAGCCAAGTGCTTAAATGTTGTGCCACCAGGCAGCAAAAGTGTAATGCTTCTAGAGCAAACAGGGTTAGGTCTATCCTTGCACATAATTTTGTATTGTTGAGACAGTCTGGGCTCTCCCACCTTCCTGGCCCCATTCTTGCTGAGACCCAAATCAGCACCCACCCTAGCTTCACTTCCTTCCCCCACCATTCACCCCCTGCCTAACCCAATCAGCACACCACTGCAATACTGTTCTAAAATATTTTTCATAATGGCAGTTCTTGACCCAAACAGTTGGACTAATTACCCAATGCCAATGTATGAACCCAAACCAACCAAACCCATTGCTGTCCAGCTGATTCTGACTCACAGCTACCCTACAGGACGGAGTGGGATTGCCCCATAGGGTTTCCATGGATGTAATTTTCACAGAAGCAGATTGCCCCATCTTTCTCCATGAAGAGGCTGATGGATTCAAACAGCTGATTTTGGCTAGCAGCTGAGTGCTTAATCACTGCACCACTAGGACTCCTCGAACAACTGAAAGCCCTAGGCTTTCCTTCATTCTTTCAGAGCCTTCCAGAATCTAGACCCAGCCTACTATTCCGAAAGAATCTCTCACTCTTCCATCCACCAATACTTCTGTTCCTGTCAGTCCAGTCTCTTCACTGTTTCTGAACTGCTTTTGTTTTTCTTTATTCTCTTACGGCTATGTGCAAGATTCTACCTAATTTTCTCCATTTTAATAAAATAAAAAAAGAAAATCAAGGTTTAGCTCAAATTTAACCTCTTTCAGGAAGTTTTTTTGTTTTTTATTTTTTTTTTCAGTAAAACCCTGGCTAAAATAAATCCTCCTACCCCTCTCCTGATTTCCTGAAAGCTTATGTTTACAAAGCATATTTTTATATGTATTATATTCGACTTAGTATTTCATTGTGTATCATTGTACATTGTTCCCTACTTTTGTTGTTTGTTGCCTACCTATTTTATTAACCTTTTCAGGTCTTCCCAGCACAATGGGAAGGCACTGCGTGCTGTTACCTGTGCCAGACTTAGAGAACCACCCCCCCAAAAAACCCAGTGCCGTCGAGTTGATTTCAACTCATAGCGACCCTATAGGACAGAGTAGAACTGCCCTATAGAGTTTCCAAGGAGAGGTATGCAGAATTCTATGTAAGACAGTCAAATTTGGGGGCACCTTGGGAGAACTAATGAGAGGCAAATCAATCTGATGTTGGTCAGTCAGGGAATGCTTCCTGAGAGAAGAAATTAAAAAAAAACCTAAGACCTACAAGGTCAAATTGCTTAGCCTGACCAAGAATCCAGAGGGGAACTGAGGATAACACGTGGTAACACTAAAAACTGAACAAAATTAGTTGATGTTAGGGAAACACATGATAGACTTTTGTAAGATTCCCTAAGCCTTTATCAAAGTGGTGAGCTCCTCTATAAATTAGAAATGAGACTGAAAAGTAATGGTATCTCTTCTACGAGCTGCATGTATAAATCCCTGTTCTCAGTTTACAGTAATACCTCAGTGTAGTTGAATTGGGTTTCATTACTTAACATTTTGAGTCACTAACAAGAGCCAAACTATGCAAAAGAAAAATATGAAGCTGGAGTCAAAAAAGAGATTTAATGACATATTTATTTCCTCCAGATGGTGTCAATCTTTGAAGATATTTATTTGACTTGGGTACAGTTTATGCACTTCTAAATATAATTATTGTTGACAGGTTCAAACCAAACATAACTCATTAACTTCAGGAAGTGTTAGTTTCTAAATGTTGCAATATAACAGCATATATTAGAAATTAAAAAAAAAATTGTTTTTCTTTTAAAGTGAGTTAAAATATGGAAAGATGAAGCAGGGTCAACTTTGCTTTTATAGAAATTTATGATAACTACCCTGTGTATCAGCAGCACCCCAGCTTTTCTTGCTAAGGCGTTCATACTATTAAAGGAACACTGATGCATAATTCCAAAAAAAAAAAAAAGAGGTAAATCCTAAGGTCATAATTGTTACATGGAACAAAATGGAACTAAAAATTCTAAGGGCATTTGGCTCATGGGAGGAAATTGTATCTAAAGAAAAATAATTATGTTGCATTCCAATACCCCAATTAATAGAATTAGTTTTTTTCCAGGATGCTTATAATTACCAGAGTCCCTGTACTTCAGGGCTGTGAATCTCTCAGAGCACAGGCTTTTCAGATTGTCAGTGTGTATGGCCAAAGAAAGCTGAAACCACATTAGTGTGAAATGGTTTCTGGGTCACAGCATTTGCATAGAGCTCTGGCGCTGTGGACGATTTAGCTGTTGGAGGTGCCAGCTGTAATATATACCACTTCATGCCTATATCTTTGTTTTTTCCTCTGTGAAAAACAGCTAGAGGCAGATAATGTCCAGGTCCAGTGCCACAGCATCTAGCTAAATTGAGAAAGATAGGAAGACAGATCTTGTTTAGATAAGAACCCCACTGTGAAATAAATTGTTTTAGTGCATCCCCAAATCTTCTGACAGGAGATATTAATGTGCTCAGAAGCAGTCTGGTGGCTCTGAATGTTAGGAGCTATTTAACAGAAGGAACTATTACAGACACAGGGTGGTTTGAAAACGATACGTCTTGCTGCCCGTTTCGTACACGAACCATTTCACTTCGATCTTTTTTCAGTCCTTGAATGAATGAATGAATTTTTAGTCATTAAATGAATAAATGGATATTAATAGAATGCCAGGACTTTGATCCCTTTTATGAGAAAAAAGTGGGGAATCAGGCCCTCGGAAGTAGAGTCGTTTGTAATGAAGGACGTGCCTAAGAGACACGGTAATTTCAAAACAATTCTACACTGAAAAACTCTCCAAATGAGGAGGTAATGTGACATTTCTGAGGTATCATTAGATGGTGATTTTCTGACTTGCATTCATGAACATAATTTAAGAATTTGTGTTGTATAATAGATTAAATTAATTTCTAAATTTTGCTGGTTGTTTTATATACAGTCAGTAGGTCAGTGTATTAGCATTCCAAAAATACTTTTCCCAAAATAACAAAATTCAATACGGTGGAGTAGTACTAATGCAAATGAATGCCTGTACAAACCCAAGATAAGGGAATTCATGCAAAGACGTAATGCCCAGCACATCACCGGCAGCTGTAGTTGTGGGGTAGGTGTCGGGGGTGGGAAAGGAGACTGGTGAGGAAGGGTCCATGAGCTGGCCATGTGCGGGCTGGCAGGTGGCTGGACCGTGGTTTCTGTAAAGTGAGGATCTGTGAAATGAGAAGTTTAGAACTGACAGTCTCTAAAGATGTTTTGGATCCTGAGATCTTGAAATGTTCAGCTGGTATGATCATAACATTTCTTCCACAGTGTAAGTTTGCAGAACTTAAACTCTACTTGAAATAATATGCAAGAGACAATTCATATTTAGGATTCCAGCTTTATATGACCTCTTGAATCAATGTATGTGCTGCCTGCAAGGGTAAGGAATGGCATTTCTGGAGATTTTACTTCCTGGAAGACTTGTGAGGGAAGCCTTGAACCAGCACACTTGTGGAAAATAAAAAAAAAGCTATCCTGATATTTAATATATATATATAATTTTCAACACCTAAACATTAAATAAGTTTTAAACCTCTTATTAAAAAATTTCCATAAGATCAGCTATTACTGGAGGCAGGCACCCTCGAGGAGGAGAGCATGCAGGGCAGAGGCTCCAGGCTTCCTGTCAGGTACACTACCTTGGAGTTGGGCTCCTGCATGTCCTTACTTCTCTCACAGCACTTATCTGAATGGATTCCATTATTTACTTGTTTATGTTCTCTCTAGACCAGGGGCCCACAAACTATGGCTGTGCCCCAAATCTGGCCCGCAGCCGGTTTTTGTAAATAAAGATTTATTGGATCACAGCCACAATTACATATCTTCTATGGCTGCTTTTAAACTCATAGTGACCCTACAGGACACAGTAGAACTGCCCCATTGGGTTTCCAAGGGGCGGCTGGTGGATTGAAACTGCCAACCTTTTGGTTAGCAGCCTTAGCTCTTAACTGTTGTGCCGCCAGGGCTCCTTTTGCACTATAACAGCAGAATTGAGTAGTTGAGATGGAGACTACATGGCCCACAAAACCTAAAAGACTTTACTATCTGGGCCTTTACAGAGAAGTTTGCTGACTCGTGTCAAGACTGTTGACTCCTGGAACACAAGGGCCACCTTTTGGTACCCCCATGCTTGACATGGCTGGTGTTTCATAAACATTTGTTTACGGGATTCACCAACAGGCCAATAAAAGGGAGGAATGACTATGAGTGAGCAGGGACACAAACAGAAGTGACAGAAGGCAAAGACCAACAGCTTCAGCTACTGACTGTGAGCTAAGACATTGAAGCCACTTTTCAAGGTTGCAAATATCTCCCTCCATTCAGGCCACTTCTGTCAGCTAATATATTCTGGTCTCATCCAGAGAGCTGATCACAGTGTGGTTAGTGCCCAATCATTCCAGCTCTCACACAATGAAAAGAAAGGGCAAAAGGAATTTGAAGAGGGCAAATTGGACAAAGAATATGCTTGTGCCTTTATTTAACAAATGTGTATTGAGTGCTTACTGTGTGCTAGGTATCATCTTGGGCACAGGGCTTCATTGTCCCTTTAGATTGGAAGGGCTAGACAATAAGCAAACAAAAAACAGCTAATAAAAAGTGATGGCAAGAAAATAAAAAGGAATCATGTCAGTGGTGAGCTACTACAGAGTGAATGGGTAGGGAAGGTCTCAAGAGATTTCATTGGCCTTCATTCCTGAAAGGCAACAGGCAGCCAGCCACGCCCGTATCTGGGGCAAGAAGAATCCAGGTGGAGGAGGCAGGGAGTGAAAGTCCCCTGAGGCAGCAGTACCTGGGAAAATGGAGAGCAAGGAGGAGAGTGGGGCCAGATGAGTCGGAGGCATGTTAAATCTTTTAGACAACGTAAGCAGTTTGGCATTTAGGAACTAGGGAGTCAATACAAAATTTAAGCAGGGAGGCAGCATAATGTCACAAACAAAACACAAATAACATTGTGTACCCTTTCTTAAAAATTGTATTGTCTAAGAGTCAAATCTTTGTGTAGGACTCTCTGAGTGGTGCAAACTGTTTACATGTTTGGCTGCTAACTGAAAGGTTGAAGGTTCAAGTTTACATAGAAGACATTTGGAAGAAAGTCCTGCCAATCTACTTCCAAAAAATAAGCCAGTGAAAAGCCTATGGAGGAGTTCTACTCTGATATATATGGGGTCACCATGAGTCAAATCAACTGGATGGCAACTTTTTTTTTTTTTTTTTAATTTTTATTATGTAATGGGTTGCAGTGCTGCAAGAGAGGAAGGTAGGTAATGGATGGACATGTTGAGTCATCTGAGAGGAGAAGATGGCGGCCTGGACCAGGGATTGCAGAGGGAGGAGAGGAACGGACAGACCGACAATCTGTCTGGGCAGTAAATTCTCTGAAGTTTCCTGCCTAGCTCATTTCCTTTTTTACTAACATTTGGAAATTTCTCCATATTTAGGAAAATTCAAGATTGTGTCCCAAAACTCAAAGGACTACTATTATAAAACTAATACTTTTAATTTACTTAATTCGAAAATGGAGACTTTCTGGTGCTTCCTAAACAAATTTAAATGAAAAGTTTTGGCTAAGGCCTAAATGAAATGATAGAGTCTGATAATAAAAGTGTACATCATGAACAGCATTGTAAATTTATAGTTCTTTTACTCATCCAGGTAGTAGCTGTTGATTTTCTATAATGGGGCAGGCAGTAGGCACGGTTCTGTTCAGAGAACAATGGACAAGAAATACGTAGTCCCCCACACCCCCGCCTTATGGAGGGATAAAACAGGCACTGGCAACCCATTATAAGGTCACTACGAGCCAGAAGGCGGAGCCCTGGTGGCGCAGTGGTTAAGTGCTCAGCTGCGAACTGAAAGGTCAACGGTTCAAATCCATAAGCCACTCGGTGGGAGAGAGATGTGGCAGTCTGCTTCTGTAAAGATTTCCAGCATTGGAAACCCTATGGGGGCAGTTCTACTCTGTCCTGTAGGGTCGATACACCTCAGAATCAACTGGACGGCAGCGGGAGTCAGAACTGACTTGATGGCAGTGGATTTGGTTTTGGTTTTTTGGCTAGCCCACTGTGGCCGGGATTAAGGAAGCTCAGTGAGGCTACTGGGGGGAGAGGACAGTATCTGATATCTTCTCACAGAAGCTGATGTTAAAGACAGAGAAGAATTGGAGAGATCTGAGATATTTAGGAAGCAAAATTGTTGAGACTCAGAGATTAATTAGCCCAAGGCAGAGAGGGGATTTGAACAGCATGCCTGGCTTCCCGTTTTAAACATTCACTGAGTGCTTCTAATGCTGCAGGATTCCTGCGAAGTGCTTTCTATGCATAATTTCCTTTAATCCACTGTATCATACGGGACGCAGGAGGGCAAGCTCACTCCGTTTTCTCTGCAATCTCACTGCCCAATGCTCGGACTTGTGTGTAGAAGTTCCAAAATGTTTGCTAAATGAATCAGTTGGTGACTCTCCCCCCTCCCACCCCAATGACAACAATGAAATACCCAGCCACATAACGACACACAAGGAAACTGAACCTTACAGATGTGCAGAGTGTTTCTGGACCACAGCTCGTAAGTAAGAAAGCCGACGCCAGGACCGACATCACCCACACTGCACTCGAATTCCTCAGTGCTACACTATGCCGCCTTGGTCCCCTAGGTGGATGTTGGTGGCATTTGCTGACATAGATAAAAATGCTGGAGGAGGAGCAGGACCGGAAATATGGGAAGATTTATTTAGTTATAGACTCGCTGAGTTGGAGATGCCTTTGATATATCCACGTGAATATGTACAGAAATCAGCTCAGTGTGTGGTTCTTAAACTGAAGAGAAAGAGCAGAGATGGGAAATTGTCTGGGGACCTCACAGCCATAGATGATAACTATCACCATGGAAATAGACGGGGTCACTCATGGGTAGTGTGTGGAATGAGGAGATGAGGTGCTGTGCAGTCAGTTACTTAATATGTCCTTTCTAGCCATAGTCTTTGTGACTCCCACAGGATGACTGGGTGGGACTATGACAATAAGGTGTATGGAACCTGTGATGGTTAAGGTTATGTGTCAGCTTGAATGGGCTATGATTTTCAGTGGTTTGGCAGTTATATAACAATGTACGCATCCTCCATTTAGTGTTGTGTAGTAAATCTTAGCCTCTATGCATGTGGTTATGGTCCCATTTGGAGTGAGTTTCCGTTATGTTAACAAGGCAAGATAAGGGTGGGATATATCTTGAGTCATCACCTTACTAGAGGGTGTAACTCAAGTTCCCACCCTTACCCCAGTCACCACCCTTACCACCCGAATTCAAGTCACACCCTTACTTAAGTCACACCTTTTATCTTACAAGAGATAAAAGGACAGAGGAGCAAGCAAGGGGAGGTGGGTACTACAAACAAGAAGAAGAGCTAACACTAGAGGGCAAACTTTGGACCCTGGGTCCTTGTGCTGATAGTCCACTAAAACCAGAAGACAGAGAGCTGTAACACTGGAGACGGTGCAAGGCAGTGAGAAACGGCAGCAAGTGTGGTAGACAGCCACCAGCAGCAGAAAGAGGAGACAGGTGTGAGAGAGTGCAGTGGGCTTTCTGGCACACAGAGCAAGGTGGATACAGTGGGTGTGATGACTCACAGAGAGAGCTGAGTGCCTTCAGGCAGGAGGCTTCCTGGCAGAGTGGGCTGCCTCCAGGCACTTGTCAGCAGAAGCTAGGCTTCTTGATCCATGCGTGAGAGAGCTGAGAGCCTTTGGGTCCAGGCTTACTGGTAGAACCAAAGAGATTTGTGATACTTGCCCAAGTAGGGCAGAGGCTGGGCCGTTGAGGGGGTGGGGGAGTTCTCCAGGCAAAGGGGCCAAGGGGCTAAAGGGGCACGGTGGGGAGAGGGGCCTGCCTGTAGGCATGATGGAGAAGACACTGTCCTGATTGAAGAAGCTGTTCTGCTCAGTCCTATAGGGTCACTATGCGTTGGAATCAACTCGACGGTAAAGGGTTTTTTTTTTTTTTTTTTTAGCTTCCCTAATAAACCCCATAATTGTGAGTATTGTCTGTGAGTTCTGTGTGACCACCACAATGAATTATTGAATCCATAAACCCCATAATTGTGAGTATTGTCTGTCAGTTCTGTGTGACCACCACAATGAATTATTGAACCCAGCAGAGAAGTAAAGAGTGCCCTGGGAGGAGCAGCTAGTAGAAAGTTTGGAGAGAAGTATGTCTAACCTCTGCCTCATTGGAATTCGCCTTGGGCTGGTGATCTTGATTCTTCTCCCCCTCTGTGATGTTGGAGGAGGTCAGACTCTGCCCCTGTGCAATTTTTACAGGAGGTGATCCCAGAGAGACCCCCAAAAGAACACTGACCATACAACTGGAACTGGCCTGATTAAGGAGTTCAACTTACTGTGCTATCAAAATGAAATAGCTTTACTTTGTTCCAATAACTGATAGAACTAGGTTCCGTCAAGCACAGCTCCACTGCTGGGCACTGGGCTCCATTAACAATATCTCAGCCAGATACCACGTCATCCAGTCACTTTTGGTTATTAAAACAATCTAATGCTGGTCACCTAGGTGTAGACCAGCCCATTCTAAACTCCGTCTCATGTTTCACTCAGAACTCTCTCCTCCCCTTGAAGGACAGGAAGGGGGCTCTACCTGCTCAGACTGGGCTTGGAAAGGCTGGCTCTACTCAGGATTTTTATAATTCATTAACCCAGGCTCCACAGTGGACAATGGAAATAGCAAGAAGGAATTCATCTTTTTCTTACCTTGCCCTGGAATTTGGTGACTACAGGTATGTGTTGCCCTCCTTCCCCTCTTCATACAACACTGAGGATTAAAGGTCCAGCAAGTCAGATTAGGTTCTGCTCTACCTTGAATGTGCAGAATCCAAAGGAAGACAATATACTTGGACAAGAAATGACTGGTAATCAGAGTGCTACAAAGGGTTGCGAAGACTTGGAAAAGAAGAGTGGAGTAGTAACAGGTGGACCTACTTAGCCAGAGGAGCAATGAAGACTACCTGGAGGAAGAGATACTGTATGCAAGGTGGAAATTAGAGTGCAGCTTTTAAAAAGAAAGTGCACACCAATCACTGCTTCACTCAAATCCTGCAATAGCTGCGCATGTCATCCAGGCCAAAGGCCCACGTCCTACAATGGCCTTACTTTGCTTGGTCTTCTAATGAGACCAAACTACTGAGCTGCGGGCCCTTCCTCAGACAAGCCACTCACTCTGACTCAGGGCCTTTGTCCTGGCTCTTCTGTCCAGTGTTCTTCCCTCAGTTATGCACCTGCTCATACCAGCCCCACCCCCCGCCCCCCGCAAATGGCTCCTTCTCCATGAGCCCCTCCCTGACAGCCTATTTCACCCTCTCATCCTGCATTCCCAGTTGCCTTAACCTCCTCAAAGCATTATCACCTAATGTAGTAGATTTGGGAATTGCTGTGCAGT
The DNA here is from genome assembly GCF_024166365.1 of Elephas maximus indicus. Classification (NCBI taxonomy): domain Eukaryota; kingdom Metazoa; phylum Chordata; class Mammalia; order Proboscidea; family Elephantidae; genus Elephas; species Elephas maximus. The sequence continues at coordinate 233,803,634 of NC_064819.1, forward strand.
GCAACGTGGCAGAAATATGTGGCCATCTGCTTCTGTAAAGACTTGTTATTGTTGCTGTTAGGTGCCGTCGAGTCAGTTCTGACTCACAGTGACCCTACGCACAACAGAACGAAACACTGCCTGGTCCTGCGCCATCCTTACAATCGTTGTTATGCTTGAGCTCATTGTTGCAGCCACTGTGTCAATCTACCTCGTTGAGAGTCTTCCTCTTTTCTGCTGACCCTGTACTCTGCCAAGCATGATGTCCTTCTCCAGGGACTGATCCCTCCTGAAAAGATCTCCAAAGTGTGTAAGATGCAGTCTCAACATCCTTTCCTCTAAGGAGCATTCTGGTTGTACTTCTGTCAAGACAGATTTGTTCATTCTTTTGTCAGTCCACGGTATATTCGATATTCTTCGCAAACACCACAATCCAAAAGGCGTTAACTCTTCTTCGGTCTTCCTTATTCATTGTCCAGCTTTCACATGCATATAATGTGATTGAAAATACCATGGCTCGGGTCAGGGGCACCTTAGTCTTCAGGGTGACATCTTTGCTCTTCAACACTTTGAAGAGGCCCTTTGCAACAGATTTGCCCCATGCAATGTGCCTTTTGATTCCTTGATTGCTGCTTCCATGGCTGCTGATTGTGGATCCAAGTACAATGAAATCTTTGACAATGTCAATCTTTTCTCCATTTATCATGGTGTTGCTCATTGGTCCAATTGTGAGGATTTTTGTTTTCCTTATGTTGAGGTGCAGTCCATACTGAAGGCTGTGGTCTTTGATCTTCATTAGTAAGTGCTTCAAGTCCTCTTCACTTTCAGCAAGCAAGGTTGTGTCATCTGCATAACACAGGTTGTTAATGAGTCTTCCTTCAATCCTGATGCCCTGTTCTTCATCATATACTCCAACTTCTCGTATTATTTGTTCAGCATACAGGTTAAAAAGATATGGTGAAAGAATACAAACCTGACACACAGCTTTCCTGATTTTAAGCCAATCAGTATCCCCTTGTTCTCTCCGAACAACTGCCTCTTGACCTATGTAAAGGTTCCTCATGAGCACAATTAAGTATTCTGGAATTCCCATTCTTTGCAATGTTATCCATAGTTTATTATGATCCACACGGTCGAATGCCTTTGTATACTCAATAAAACACAGGTAAACCTCCTTCTGGTATTCTCTGCTTTCAGCCAGGATCCATCTGACATCAGCAATGATATCCCTGGTTCCACATGGACTTCTGAAAACAGCCCAAATTTCTTGCAGTTCCCTGTCGATATACTGCTCCAGCCGTTTTTGAGTGATCTTCAGCAAAATTTTGCTTGCGTGTGATATTACTGATATTGTTCTATAATTTCCACATTTGATTGGATCACCTTTCTTGGGAATAGGCATAAATATGGATCTCTTCCAGTCAGTTGGCCAGGAAGCTGTCTTCCATATTTCTTGGCATAGACGAGTGAACACCTCCAGCACTGTGTCTGTTTGTTGAAACATCTCGATTGATATTCCATCAATTCTTGAAGCCTTGTTTTTCGCCAATGCCTTCAGAGCAGCTTGGATTTCCTCCTTCAGTACCATTGGTTCCTGAGCATATGCTACCTCTTGAAATGGTTGGATATCGACTAATTCTTTTTGGTATAATGAGTCTCTGTATTCCTTCCATCTTCTTTTGACGCTTCCTGCATCATTTAATATTTTCCCCATGGAATCCTTCACTATTGCAACTCGAGGCTTGAATTTTTTCTTCAGTTCTTTCAGCTTGAGAAATGCCAAGCTTGTTGTTCCCTTTTGGTTTTCCATCTCCAGCTCTTTGCACATGTCATTATAATACTTCACTTTGTCTTCTTGAGCCAGCCTTGAAATCTTCTGTTCAGTTCTTTTGCTTCATCAATTCTTCCTTTTGCTTTAGCTGCTCGACACTCCAGAGCCAAGTTTCAGAGTCTCCTCTGACATCCATCTTGGTCTTTTCTTTCTTTCCTGTCTTTTCAGTGACCTCTTGCTTTCTTCATGGATAATGTCCTTGATGGCATTCCACAACTCGTCTGGTCTGCCGTCACTCGTGTTCAATGCATCAAATCTATTCTTGAGATGGTCTCTAAATTCAGGCGGGATATACTCAAGGTCATATTTTGGCTCTTGTGGACTTGCTCTGATTTTCTTCAGTTTCAGCTTGAACTTACATATGAGCAATTGATGGTCTGTTCCACAGTCGGCCCCTAGCATTGCTCTGGCTGATGATATTGAGCTTTTCATCATTTTCCATTGTCTCTTTCCACAGATGTAGTCAATTTGATTTCTGTGTGTTCCATCTGGCGAGGTCCATGTGTATAGTTGCCGTTTATGTTGATGAAAGAAGGTATTTGCAATGAAGAAGTCATTGGTCTTGCAAAATTCTATCATTTGATCTCCAGCATTGTTTCTATCACCAAGGCCATATTTTCCAACTACCGATCCTTCTTCTTTGTTTCCAACTTTCGCATTCCAATCACGAGTAATTGTCTATGCATCTTGATTGCATGTTCAATCAATTTCGGACTGCAGCAGCTGATAAAAATCTTCTATTTCTTCTTCCTTGGCTGTAGTGGTTGGTGCGTAAATTTGAATAATAGTCGAATTAACTGGTCTTCCTTGTAGGCATATGGATATTATCCTATCACTGACGTTGTTGTACTTCAGGATAGATCTTGAAACGATCTTTTTGATGATGAATGCAACACCATTCCTCTTCAAGTTGTCATTCCCAGCATAGTAGACTATATGATTGTGTGATTCAAAATGGCCAATACCAGTCCATTTAAGCTCACAAATACCTGGGATATCAATGTTTATGCATTCCATTTTATTTTTGATGATGTCCAATTTTCCTAGATTCATACTTCGTACATTCCGTGTTCTGATATTTAATGGATATTTGCAGCTGTTTCTTCTCGTTTTGAGTCATGCCACATCAGCAAATGAAGGTCCTGAAAGCTTTAATCCATCTGTGTCATTAAGGTCAACTCTACTTTGAGGGAGTTTGGTTTTGGTTCTACTTTGAGGAGGCAGCTCTTCCCTAGTTATCTTTTGACTGCCATCAAACCTGGGGGGCTCATCTTCCAGCACTATATCAGACAATGTTCCACTGCTATTCATAAGGTTTCCACTGGTTAATGCTTTTCAGAAGTAGACTGCCGGGTCCTTCTTCCTAGTCTGTCTTAGTCCAGAAGCTCAGCTGAAACCTGCCCTCCATGGGTGACCCTGCTGGTATCTGAATACTGGTGGCTTAGCTTCCAGCATCACAGCAACACACAAGCCCCCACAGTATGACAAAGTGACAGACACATGGGTGCCATAAAGACTTACAGCCTTGGAAACCCTATGGGGCAGTTTAATTCTCCCGTATAGTGTCGCTATGAGTTGAAATTGACTAGATGGCAATAGGTTTGGTTTTGGTTTCTGGGTGGTACAAATAGTTATGTGCTGGCTAATAACCAAAAGGTTGGAGGTTTAAAAGGCCTGGCGATCTGCTTCCAAAAGGTCACAGCCTTGAAAACCCGATGGAGCAGTTCTACTCACATGCAGTCACCGTTAGTTGGAATCGACTCGAAAGCAAGTTTAGTTTAGTTTTGTTTTGCAGTAGATTTGCATTACTGTTCCCAATGCTTTCTCCCTCCCTGTTTGCACACCTTTGCCAGGTGATTTGCCCTTCCTCCAACTAGAAACAGAGTATACTTCACCTTCCCATTGCTATAGCCCTGCATGACTTACTTTGGCCAATGGAATACACATGGGTATGGTATAACCAGGCATATGATAAGTGCCTATGCAGTTAGGCTGCCCAGTCTCATTCCTGCCCTTCACCAAGAGAAGACCTACCCTTTGGTACCACTAGCCCATGGTGATGGATGTGTTGAGAACAACTGGAAGTATCCACTGCCTGAAGCTGAACCCAGCTAAGCTCAGCCCAGAGCAGCTAAACCCCAGGTGAACCACAGACCTGTGAGTGAGAAATCGTTCACTGTCACGTGACAGTGAGGTTTTGTGGTTGCTGACTGCTCTACTCTGGCTGACCAGTGACTGCTTACAAAATACAACCATTTATTGTGTTTACTGCTTATTGTCTACCTCTAATCACTTGAATGTAAAACCCATGAGGGCAGGGGTCTTTGCTCAGTGTTGTATCCTGTGTTTCTGAAACATTAAAATAAACAACAACAACAAATTGTCAGTCTCACTCATGCCATCCTCATGTATCTCACACTAGAGCTATGCTCCACAGAGTTTTCAATGGCTGATTTTTCAAAAGCAGATCTCCAGGCCTTGCTTCAGAAGTGCTCTGGGTGGACTCAGTACCTGAATGTTTACTGTTTGAGTACCCAGGGACTTCTCCTGGCATGTAACAAGTACTTAACACACACGCGTTCAACAAATAAAGTGAAGACATCAGGTTTTGCAAACGTGACCAACCATGAGTAGGAGGCCTCTGCAGTGTTCTGCTTCACTGATAGAAAGGAAAGAAGGAACGCAAAAAGGAGCAGGCGCAGCTCATGGACAAACATCAGGGTGGGGCCTGTTGGAAAGGCATGTGTCCAGCTCAGAAGGCAGCACTGCTTATGGGGGACCCACAGCTGCTGGCACAGAAATACCCTATTATCTTGCTGAGTACACGGATGTTGAGCATACCATTCAGTTTTGACAGAGGAAATGTTGGTTGAGCACCACTGCAGTCCAGTAAGTGTACTGAGAAGCTCTGAGTACATGCTCATCTCCCAGGGGACTGAGACCTCCTAATGGCATATGTGCAGGCCTGAGAGGAGAGAAGAGACCTGGCCGATGTGGACTTGGCAAGACGAGGCAGCAAAATGTGCTTCGTGACGCTATGCTGATGCTACGGTGACCCAATCAACACACAGCACAGCTCTGTGGTCGCCGCCCCATACTCCCAGGTGTCAGAACAGAATCGCCAGTGGCAGCTCCTCTAGCAGGCCCTATGCAGGGATGTGGCGAGGGCAGGGGGCCGTCACCCAGAACCTACAAGGACATCTGAGGCTACAGCCCTGCCATGAGGCTTTGCACTCTCTCTGGCCCCTTCCTGCCCTGCCATCAGCAAGGGTAGATCCACAGGAGAAAGAAAACATGGATGGTTGGAAGGACTGAAGGAAATTCTGGTAGGTTGACTACTTAGGAATAAGGATAACAATTCACAGAAAACAACAAGCAGCCATATTTCAGTATCATTTGGCTCTGTTTATTGTGAGTGCACTCAGTTGAGTCTAGATATTGGCTCAGGACCACACTAGGATTTAGACTTTTGCAGCAACACCAAAATACTGTGTAGTTTCAAACATCTTCCAGCATTTGAAAACAAAACGGAACAAAACAAAACTCCTAGATTGTATTTTCCCTAAACAAGTGCTCCATCTTTGCTCTGCTCTAGTGTAAGGGCCAAATCCATTACTCAGCCTTAAAGCCTGATATTTTCCACATGTGTACAGAGGTCTTCAGAATTCTCCGTGTTTACAGAAAAGAAAGTAAGGCTATTAATGGAGGTTAAAAAATTGCCAGGAGTGACATCCTGACTTGGCATCAATCAGACGGTGTACTTCAGCTCACAAGGCGTGAGAATCTAGGTTCTCCTAGTGCCCATTTCAACACTATTCCACTTTACCACCTGCTACAAAGAAATATGAATTGGGGAATTTTAACAGTGTGAGGCATCTGTATACAATCATGAATTTCCTCCCTGGCCTACAGAAGACACAATGTGTCTCAATTCACAGCTGTTATATTAGCAATATCTTCCCTGAGTCAATGAATTCCTTCCTTGCCCTTAACTTGAAGCTTTCGGCTCTTTGTTTTTCACTTAAAACCACAACAAGAACAACAAAAAAGTCAAAAACCAGTTGCCATAAAAGTGACTCTGACTTATGGTAACCCCATGTGTGTCAGAGTAAACTGTGCTCCGTAAGGTTTTCCAGTGGCTGTGAGCTTTCAGTAGATTGCCAGGCCTTTCTTCTGAGGTGCCTCCAGGTGGATTAGAATTGCCAATGCTTCAGTTCTTACAATGGAGAGTTTAACTGTGCATCCCCAGGCATTACTTTTTTATTTTACCTGGTGCTTATTACAGCATGGTATGATAAATCACATGCCTTTCCAATACCCATCCTCGTAACCCTCAGACACTGATCAGATCCAGGAGCATTCTGAAGGCGGCACCGAGGTCATCCAAGGACGCCCTCCTCCTATGGCCTGTCTGAGCTCCTGCACACACACACGGGCAAACACGTACACACAGCTACTCGTTGAGTCCCTGTTTGCCTTTTCATCTTTGGGTGATCATGTCCCTTCTCTCTGGTCGCTCTGTTCATCCTTTCCTTGGGGCTTGCTCTCCACAGGCCCCTGATGGCAACCCCCCATCCCGAGTTCCTTCCATAGCGCGATCCTTATGCTTCTGTTCTCCCACTTCTTTCCCTCTACAAGGAGGCCAGGCTCCTGCCATTTTCCAAACACAGAACGATTATCATTCGCTGTGTCTACGCATCACCATCGAGTCAATTCTGACTCATGGCAACCCTAGACGATACTGTAGAACTGCACTATAGAGTTTCCTCATCTGAAATCTTTACGGAAGCTTAAACCGCCAACCTTTCTATTAGCAGCTAAGTGCTTAACCAATGCATCACGAGGGATCCTTTAGGTTGTATCTAAATCTAAATACCCTTTATTTGAGAAGAATCAGCTGTGAAATGACACCCTAATTCCACCTGGTTGGAGCAGGGTCTCACTCGTATATTCCCCATGAGTGCAGCTGGGCAGAGGGATTCCCAGTGAATCCTGCTCAGCTCCCTGCTGCTTCTTCCTACTGGCCAGTCCACCTTCCTGAAGTTCCACCTTGAGGAAGACTTCTCCCTGACAGCAGCCTCACTCCCTGGCATACTTCTCTCAGGCTTAGCTCATGCTCAGAAGCAGCTCCAAAAATGAAATTCAACATTAATATTGGAGGTTTTGTTTTCTATTTGCTTCAAGGGCAAGGGCTACTGTGATGAGCCCTGACCTGAACATATGGGCTGAGAAGAGCTGTGCCCATCTGCCTGGCACTCCTGACTTGGCACCTGTCCATGCCCCAGGCAGCTGAACACCCAGTGGAGACCTCCCTCAATGTTTACAGCAGGTAACCCCTCAGCAGCCCCTGCTTCTGTAACTCAGAAGCCCCAGACTATATGCTTTCCTACTACGGGACAGAGAAAGCATGTCATCTTTAGATTCAAAGTGGCCCTTCCGCTGCAAGATACATAAAACAAACTTTAACAGAACTGAAAAGTGACATAGACACCTCAACAATTATAGTAGGAGACTTTAACACACCACTTTCGGAGAAGGACAGGATTTCCAGTAAGAAGCTCAATAGAGACACGGAAGACCTAATTGCTACAATCAACTAACTTGACCTCATAGACTTATACAGAACACTCCACCCAACTGCTGCAAAGCATACTTTTTTTTCTAGCGCACATGGAACATTCTCTAGACTAGACCACATATTAGGTCATAAAACAAACCTTTGCAGAATCCAAAACATCGAAATATTACAAAGCATCTTCTCAGACAACAAGGCCATAAAAGTGGAAATCAATAACAGAAAAATCAGGGAAAAGAAATCAAATACTTGGAAACTGAACAATACCCTGCTCAAAAAAGACTGGGTTATAGAAGACATTAAGGAGGGAATAAAGAAATTCATAGAATGCAACAAGAATGAAAACACTTCCTATCAAAACCCCTGGGACACAGCAAAAGCAGCACTCAGAGGTCAATTTATATTGATAAATGCACACATACATAAAGAAGAAAGAGCCAAAATTAGAGAACTGTCCCTACAACTTGAACAAATAGAAAGCGAGCAACAAAAGAATCCATCAGGCACCAGAAGAAAACAAATAATAAAAATTAGAGCTGAACTAAATGAATTAAAAAAAGAACAAAAAAACAATTGAAAGAATTAACAAAGCCAAAAGCTGGTTCTTTGAAAAAATTAACAAAATTGATAAACCATTGGCCAGACTGACTAAAGAAATACAGGAAAGGAAACAAATAACCCGAATAAGAAGCGAGATGGGCCATATCACAACAGACCCAACTGAATTAAAAGAATCCTATCAGATTATTATGAAAAATTGTACTCTAACAAATTTGCAAACCTAGAAGAAATGGATGAATTCCTAGAAAAATGCTACCTACCTAAACTAACACATTCAGAAGTAGAACAACTAAATAGACCCATAACAAAAAAAGAGATTGAAAAGGTAACCAAAAAACTCCCAACAAAAAAAGCCCTGGCCCAGATGGCTATACTGCAGAGTTCTACCAAACTTTCAGAGAAGAGTTAACACCACTACCACTAAAGGTATTTCAAAGCATAGAAAATGACAGAATACTACCTAACTCATTCTGTGAAGCCACCATATCCCTGATACCAAAACCAGGTAAAGACACCACAAAAAAAAAAAAAAAAAATTACACAACTATATCTCTCATGAACATAGATGCAAAAATCCTCAACAAAATTCTAGCCAATAGAATTCAACAACATATCAAAAAAATAATCCACCACGACCCAGTGGGATTTATACCAGGTATGCAAGGCTGGTTTAATATTAGAAAAACCATTAATGTAATCCACCATATAAATAAAACAAAAGACAAAAACCACATGATCTTATCAATTGATGAAGAAAAGGCATTTGACAAAGTCCAACACCCATTCATGATAAAAACTCTCAGCAAAATAGGAATTGAAGGAAAATTCCTCAACATAATAAAGGGCATCTATACAACAGCAAACATCATTCTAAATGGAGAGAGCCTGAAAGAATTTCCCTTGAGAACAGGACTCAGGCAAGGATGCCCTTTATCACTCCTCTTATTCAACATTGTGCTAGAGGTCCTAGCCAGAGCAACTGTGCTAGACAAAGAAATAAAGGGCATCCAAATTGGCAAGGAAGAAGTAAAATTATATCTATTTGCAGATGACATGATTATATACACAGAAAACCCTAAGGAATCCTCCAGAAAACTACTGAAACTAATACAAGAGTTCGGCAGAGTCTCAGGTTACAAGATAAACATACAAAAATCACTTGGATTCCTCTACATCAACAAAAAGAACATTGAAGAGGAAATCACCAATTCAATACCATTCACAGTAGCCCCCAAGAAGATAAAATACTTAGGAATAAATCTTACCAAGGATGTAAAAGACCTATACAAAGAAAACTACAAAGTACTAGTCCAAGAAACTAAAAGGGACCTACATAAGTGGAAAAACATACCTTGCTCTTGGATAGGAAGACTTAACATAGTAAAAATGTCTATTCTACCAAAAGCCATCTATACATACAATGCACTTCCGATCCAAATTCCAATGACATTTTTTAATGTGATGGAGAAACAAATCACCAACTTCATGTGGAAGGGAAAGAAGCCCTGGATAAGTAAAGCATTACTGAAAAAGAAGAAGAAAGTGGGAGGCCTCACTCTACCTGATTATAGAACATATTATACTGCCACAATAGTCAATACAGCCTGGCACCAGCACAACAACAGACACATAGACCAATGGAACAGAATTGAGAACCCAGATATAAATCCAACCACGTATGAGCAGCTGATATTTGACAAAGGCCCAGTGTCAGTTAATTGGGGAAAAGATAGTCTTTTTAATAAATGGTGCTGGCATAACTGGATATTCATTTGCAAAAGAATGAAACAGGACCCATACCTCACACCATGCACAAAAACTAACTCCAAGTGGATCAAAGACCTAAACATAAAGACTAAAACGATAAAGATCATGGAAGAAAAAATTGGGACAACGTTAGGAGCCCTAATACAAGGCATATACAGAATACAAAACATTACCAAAAATGACAAAGAGAAACCAGATAACTGGGAGCTCCTAGAAATCAAACACCTATGCTCATCCAAAGACTTCACCAAAAGAGTAAAAAGACCACCTACAGATTGGGAAAAAATTTTCAGCTATGACATCTCTGACCAACGCCTGATCTCTAAAATCTATATGATTCTGTTAAAACTCAACCACAAAAAGACAAACAACCCCATCAAAAAGTGGGCAAAGGATATAAACACACACTTCACTAAAGAAGATATTCAGGCAGCTAACAGATACATGAGAAAATGCTCTCGATCATTAGCCATTAGAGAAATGTAAATTAAAACTATCATGAGATTCCATCTCACTCCAACAAGGCTGGCATTAATCCAAAAAACACAAAATAATAAATGTTGGAGAGGCTGCGGAGAGATTGGAACTCTTATACACTGCTGGTGGGAACGTAAAATGGTACAACCACTTTGGAAATCTATCTGGCGTTTTCTTAAAAAGTAAGAAATAGAACTACCATACAACCCAGAAATCCCACTCCTCATAATATACCGTAGAGAAATAAGAGCCTTTACATGAACAGATATGTGCACACCCATGTTTATTGCAGCACTATTTACAATAGCAAAAAGCTGAAAGCAACCAAGGTGTCCATCAACAGATGAATGGTTAAATAAATTATGGTATATTCACACAATGGAATACCATGCATCGATAAAGAACAGTGACAAATCTGTGAACCATTTCATAACATGGAGGAAACCTGGAAGGCATTACGGTGAGCAAAATTAGTCAGATGCAAAAGGACAAATATTGTAAAAGACCACTATTATAAGATCTTGAGAAATAGTATAAACTGCGAAGAACACATTCTTTTGTGGTTACGAGAGGGGGGAGGGAAGGAGGGTGGGAGAGGGTTATTTATGGATTAGATAGTAGATAAGAACTACTTTAGGTGAAGGGAAGGACAATACTCAATACATGGAAGGCCAGCTCAACTGGACTGGACCAAAAGCAGTTTCCTGGATAAACTGAATGCTTTGAAGGTCAGTGGAGCAAGGGTGGGGGTTTGGGGACTATGGCTTAAGGGGACTTCTAAGTCAATTGGCAAAATAAATGCTATTAAGAAAACATTCTGCATCTCACTTTGAAGTGTGGTGTCAGGGGTCTTAAATGTTAACAAGTGGCCATCTAAGATGCATCAATTGGTCTCAACCCACCTGGATCAAAGGAGAATGAAGAACACCAAGGTCACTTGATAACTATGAGCCCAAGAGACAGAAAGGGCCACATGAACTAGAGACCTACATCATCCTGAGACCAGAAGAACTAGATGGTGCCCGGCCACAACCAATGACTGCTCTGACAGGGAGCACAACAGAGAACCCCTGATGGGGCAGAACAGTAGGATGCAGACCCCAAATTCTCATAAAAAGACCACACTTAATGGTCTGACTGAGACTAGAAGAATCCCGGCGGTCATGGTCCCCAAAACTTCCATTGGCCCAGGACAGGAACCATTCCCGAAGACAACTCATCAGACATGGAAGAGACTGGACAATGGGTTGGAGGGAGATGCTGATGAAGAGTGAGCTACTTGTATCAGGTGGACACTTGAGACTGTGTTGGCATCTCCTGTCTGGAGGGGAGATGGGAGGGTAGAGAGGGTAGAAACTGGCAAAATGGTCACCAAAGGAGAGATGGGAAGGAGGGAGCGGGCTGACTCATCAGGGGGAGACTAAGTGGGAATATGGAATAAGGTGTACATAAGCTTATATGTGACAGACTGACTTGATTTGTAAACTTTCATTTAAAGCACAATAAAAATTATTTAAAACAAAATGAAACAAAGTGGCCCTCCCTTTTGTCCTCCCCCAAACCCACACTGGACTCTGGGCTGGGTGGAGTTCCCTGCTTGGCAGTAAGGCACATCCAGTCAGCATTCAACCTTCTTCCCAGTTTAACAAGAGAAAGTTCATACCATATGATAAATACTCCTTGCCATCCGGTAGATTCCAATTCACAGCGACCCTATACCACAGCAGAACTGCCCCATTGGGTTTCCACGGAGTGGCTGGTGGATTTGAACTGCCGACCTTTTGGTTAGCAGCCAAGCTCTTCACTACTGTGCCACCAGGGCTTCGTAACATATGATATGACATGTTAAATGGTCAAGTATATCGAAGTCATTTCTAAAGGAGTTACTTTTAAAGGAGGACAACTGGGGATGCATCTCCACAGGTGTTCTTATTCTGGAGGGCAACGGGCTCCAATAAATAAACGATATAAAACAAGACTTGCAACTAAACTTTTGTCTAAATTTCAGATTTTATTTCGCTGAGAATCTATTAGGCACATGAATGTGTATGGGGGGTGGGATGGGGGTTTCACAGAAAATACAGTCCTTTCTTCAAGGGATCAAAATCTACTTGGAGAAATGGCTGATATTAAACTGTAAAGGGAATCACATAAGGTTATCAGTTGAGAACATTTGGAATTTCCACCAATGGTTAGGAAACTTCTGAGTGTAATCTGCAAAAAGCGTCCCCGAGTGCCACGGTAAGCGACACCTGAACAGAATGAGGAGGTAGTCACTGATTTCCAAGGAGATTGTCTTCATTAGTTTGATCTGCCTGATAGTGTTATTTAAACTTTAAAAATGGTCTAGTCTTTAGGAGAATTAAAGGGTATAATAATTATTTCATCTTTTTCTCAGTACACTGTTGTGAGGCTTATGAAGTGACACACTGAGAATATGAGAACAAGATATGTTTTGTATTAATATGAATCCTTAAGTTACCAAGCCATGCAAAGAGTTGAGTCAAGGGAGATGCATACAAAAGGTGCACAATAAATGCTAGGAGAGTGTGCATAGCTGCAAGGTGGTAAACGTGTTTACCTGTATATGTGAAGGTCCTTCTCCAGGGGCTGCTCCCTCATGATAACATGTCCAAAGTACACAAGACAAAGTCTTGCCATCCTCGCTTCTAAGGAACATTCTGTCTGCACTACTTCTAACACAGATTTGTGGGTTTTTCTGGAAGTCCACAGTATATTCAATATTCATCACCAACACCATAATTCAAATGCAGAGGATCAACAAAAAAGAGGAAGACCTTCAATTAGATGGATTCACACAGTGGCTGCAATAATGGGTTGAAAAGGCAAAATTACGAGGATGGCACAGAAACAGGAAAAGGTTTGTTCTGTTATACATAGGATCACTATGACTCTGAACCACCATGACAGCACCTAACAACAAGAACAACATATGTGAAGTAATCCCTGGGTGGGGCAAATTGTTAAGTGCTCCACTACTGGCTGAAAGGTTGGCAGGTGGAACCCACCAAGAGGTTCCTTGGAAAACAGACCTGGTGATCTTCAACCAAAGGGTTACACCCTTGAAAACCCTATGAGGCAGTTCCACTCTGCACATATGGGGTCGCCATGAGTCACAGTCAATCCAACAGCAATTAACAACTAAAAACAACATATACTATATTTTTATACAAATAATGTATGCGTTTTAGTTTTTTGACAACTGTGCAACCCCCTTGCATATTATGTGTGGGGGCATTATCTGTAAAAATATGGTAAACATGTATGTACACATATATGTATGTATATGATATGTATGTACTTATACATACACATAAAAGCAAAGACGTCACCTTGAAGACTAAGGTGCGCCTGACCTAACCATGGTATTTTCAGTCACATCATATGCATGCGACAGCTGGACAATGAATAAGGAAGACCGAAGAGTTGACGCCTTTGGATTGTGGTCTTGGTGAAGAATATTGAATATACCATGGACTGCCAAAAGAATGAACAAATCTATCTTGGAAGAAGTAAAACCAGAATGCTCCTTAGAAGCACGGATGGTGAAACTGAATCTTACATACTTTGGACGTGTTAGGATGGATCAGTCCCTGGAGAAGGATATCATGCTTGGTAAAGTACAGGGTCAGTGAAAAAGAGGAAGACCCTCAACGGGATGGATTGACCCAGTGGTTGTAACAATGAGCTCAAGCATAACAATGATTATGAGGATGGTGCAGCACAGGGCATTGTTTCGTTCTGTGGTACAGAAGGTCACTATGAGTCGGAGGCTCGACGGCACCTAATAACAAGAAGACATATAGATACATATCTAGTTTTGGCTTGGTTTTTCACTGGTCGTGCTGAATGTGACAGATCATTTAAGTTTTCTGATTTCTCATGTGTGTGGTCTTAGATTTTCCAGGACAACTGATTTACTGTATTCATTTCTCGTTCATGGAAAATGTGACACCTGATTTTACCACTGTTTAGCTGAGGAGGAAGAGTATAACTGGTAAGGAAGGGAGGGTTACCAATACCTCCTTATACACACCTAATGTTCTAATTATTTAAATAGTTATGTATTCTGTCTCAGGGCATTTAAACTTAAAATTTTTAAGTGTAATTTTGTTCTTTAAAGGACATCATTGGTCAATTGGGAAAACAATTGGTAGCTCAGATGAAAGTACTGCATCAATGTAAAATTTACTTAAGTAAATAACTGTACTGTGGTAATATAAAAGAATATAAATTACTTAACTGAACTCTGAAGTATTTAGCAGTGAAGAAACATGATGGAAGCAACTAATTTTTAAATAGTTCACACTTTATAGTAAACAAACATGTCTGTGTTTCTGTGAATCTAAGTGTTGAAAGAGGCAGAAAAAGATAATAGGATGAAATTTTACAATAGATAAAACTTGATAGAAGGCATAAAGGTGTTCATTACCCTATTCGTGTGTCTTTTCTGTAAATTTATACTCATTTCCAAACCAAGACTGAAAAGAGGTTAAAATACATTTTTCAAGCCTATTTTTTTATTAAAATAGATGAGTACAAGAAACAATTAAAAAACACATTCTCCAAATTATTAAATCAAGTTGCCTATTTTTTATGGGCTTTAAAATGTGTCATAATTATGTGACAAATGAAAAGTAATTAGACTTATTTTACTCTGTTATCAGGATTACTACAAAGAACATATTCAATTAACATGAGAAGTTAAAGGTACTGTATGTTATCCCTAAAATATTCTCCTACCTCTAAATACTTCCTTTAGCATGCCCCATCCCATCTCAGAATCCTCGGAGAAGAAGAAACAAACGGAGATGGCTCGGAAGCTTCTAGTGCTGAAGGAGGGCTGCACCACTGGAGGGCTAGGGAACTGGCCACGAGGGAAGGTGACGAGATTTTGAACTTGCTGTGTTTACAGTGACAATGAATCTGAAGGACAATGCCAAAGGGTCAGATAAAAATGTAAGGATGGAACTTGAGGGAGAAATTGGGTCTAGATATGTGAATTTTGGCATGACTGGTTCCATTTGTGCTCTGGAAATAAAGAAACAAAATAGACCAGGCAGCCCAGTTGCTTACTAGCTTACTGTCCTGAGTAGAAAAGTTTTTCTTAAGCAAAATATCTACTTTTCAGATTTAGCATGATATAACATGTAATAGTCAATTTTTTATCAATTTTTGAAACCTAGTTATTCTCTCTATAAATCATGCCTTGACAAATGCACTTAAGGCACTGTGAAAAAATATAAGAGAACCGTAACATAATCAATAAAATAGACATGCGATGTATAATCAATACATAATGTATAAAGATCGGTGGTGACTTAGAAATGGTACACCTGGGATTCTATACTTCTGCATATTAAATCGGCTTCCAATATTCAAGTAGGTGATGAAAATGGGTGAGTCTGTGTTCTAAAATACTGCAGAATACCTTATCTTAGAAATTCTTTCTTATATACCCTATTTAACATGAATATATGCTGAGATTTTTATGTTTCTGTGTGTGGATATATATTTGATTTTGTGTAAGAATAAGAAAAAACCCTTGAATGGATTATCTCTGACTGAATATTCAATTGCTATGTGACTTTCATAAAATTGAGAGTTAAGGAGAGTGTGCTAGGAAAGGTCCTATATGTTATCATTTTTTATCTACTTAAAATTTTTTTTTTCTGAAATAGAAAAGTATGATAAATTTGCTGGGGTAGTTGACTCTCCCCTGAATCAAGGCATAGCTGTTAATTGACTAAAAAATAATTGACTGTCAGTGTAACAGTTATTCAAATTAAAGCAAATACTATCCTGCAGTTGATTCTTACAACATTTGTGTATGAATTTTTTCACTCATTTTTAAGCATCTGGTTTTTTTTTTTAATAACTTTTATTAAGCTTCAAGTGAACATTTACAAATCCAATCAGTCTGTCACATATAAGTTTACATACATCTCACTCCCTACTCCCACTTGCTCTCCCCCTCCTGAGTCAGCCCTTTCAGTCTCTCCTTTCTTGACAATTTTGCCGGCTTACCTCTCTCTCTATCCTCCCATGCCCCCTCCAGACAAGAGTTGCCAACACAATCTCAAGTGTCCACCTGATATAATTAGCTCACTCTTCATCAGCGTCACTCTCCCACCCGCTGACCAGTCCCTTTCATGTCTGATGAGTTGTCTTCGGGGATGGTTCCTGTCCTGTGCCAACAGAAGGTCTGGGGACCATGGCCGCTGGGATTCCTCTAGTCTCAGTCAGACCATTAAGTTTGGTCTTTTTATGAGAATTTGGGGTCTGTATCCCACAGATCTCCTGCTCCCTCAGGGGTCCTCTGCTGTGCTCCCTGTCAGGGCAGTCATCGATTGTGGCCGGGCACCAACTAGTTCTCCTGGTCTCAGCATGATGTAGGTCTCTGGTTCATGCGGCCCTTTCTGTCTCTTGGGCTCTTAGTTGTCGTGTGGCCTTGGTGTTCTTCATTTTCCTTTGCTCCAGGTGGGTTGCGACCAATTGATGCACCTTAGATGGCCGCTTGTTAGCATTTAAGACCCCAGACGCCACATTTCAAAGTGGGATGCAGAATGATTTCATAATAGAATTATTTTGCCAATTGACTTAGACGTCCCCACAAACCATGGTCCCCAGACCCCCACGCTTGCTCCGCTGACCTTTGAAGCATTCATTTTATCCCAGAAACTTCTTTGCTTTTGGTCAAGTCCATTTCAGCTGACCTTCCATGTATTGAGTGTTGTCTTTCCCTTCACCTAAAGCAGTTCTTATCTACTGATTACTCAATAAAAAACCCTCTCCCACCCTCCCTCCCTCCCCCCCTCGTAACCACAAAACTATGTGTTCTTCTCAGGTTTACTATTTCTCAAGATCTTATAATAGTGGTCTTATACAATATTTGTCCTTTTGCCTCTGACTCATTTCGCTCAGCATAATGCCTTCCAGGTTCCTCCATGTTATGAAATGTTTCAGAGATTCGTCACTGTTCTTTATCGATGCGTAGTATTCCATTGTGTGAATATACCACAATTTATTTACCCATTCATCCGTTGATGGACACCTTGGTTGCTTCCAACTTTTTGCTATTGTAAACAGAGCTGCAATAAACATGGGTGTGCATATATCTGTTTGTAGGAAGGCTCTTGTATCTCTAGGGTATATTCCTAGGAGTGGGATTTCTGGGTTGTATGGTAGTTCTATTTCTAACTGTTTAAGATAACGCCAGATAGATTTCCAAAGTGGTTGTACCATTTTACATTCCCACCAGCAGTGTATGAGAGTTCCAATCTCTCCGCAGCCTCTCCAACATTTATTATTTTGTGTTTTTTGGATTAATGCCAGCCTTGCTGGTGTGAGATGGAATCTCATCGTAGTTTTAATTTGCATTTCTCTAATGGCTAATGATCGAGAGCATTTTCTCATGTATCTGTTGGCTGCCTGAATATCTTCTTTAGTGAAATGTGTGTTCATATCCTTTGCCCACTTCTTGATTGGGTTGTTTGTCTTTTTGTGGTTGAGTTTTGACAGAATCATATAGATTTTAGAGATCAGGCGCTGGTCGGAGATGTCATAGCTGAAAATTCTTTCCCAATCTGTAGGTGGTCTTTTTACTCTTTTGGAGAAGACTTTAGATGAGCATAGGTGTTTGATTTTTAGGAGCTCCCAGTTATCGGGTTTCTCTTCATCATTTTTGGTAATGTTTTCTATTCTGTTTATACCTTGTATTAGGGCTCCTAGGGTTGTCCCTATTTTTTCTTCCATGATCTTTATCGTTTTAGTCTTTATGTTTAGGTCTTTGATCCACTTGGAGTTAGTTTTTGTGCATGGTGTGAGGTATGGGTCCTGTTTCATTTTTTTGCAAATGAATATCCAGTTATGCCAACACCATTTGTTAAAAAGGCTTTCTTTTCCCCAATTAATTGACACTGGTCCTTTGTCAAATATCAGCTGCTCATACGTGGATGGATCTATGTCTGGGTTCTCAATTCTGTTCCATTGGTCTGTGTGCCTGTTGTTGTACCAGTACCAGGCTGTTTTGACTACTGTAGCTGTATAATAGCTTCTGAAATCAGGTAAAGTGAGGCCTCCCACTTTCTTCTTCTTTTTCAGTAGTGCTTTGCTTATCCGGGGGTTCTTTCCCTTCCGTATGAAATTCGTGATTTGTTTCTCTATCCCCTTAAAATATGACATTGGAATTTAGATCGGAAGTGCGTTAAATGTATAGATGGCTTTTGGTAGAATAGACATTTTTACTATGTTAAGTCTTCCTATCCATGAGCAAGGTATGTTTTTCCACTTAAGTATGTCCTTTTGAATTTCTTGTAGTAGAGCTTTGTAGTTTTCTTTGTATAGGTCTTTTACATCCTTGGTAAGATTTATTCCTAAGTATCTTATCTTCTTGGGGGCTACTGTGAATGGTATTGATTTGGTGATTTCCTCTTCGATGTTCTTTTTGTTGATGTAGAGGAATGCAAGTGATTTTTGTATGTTTATTTTATAACCTGAGACTCTGCCAAACTCTTCTATTAGTTTTAGTAGTTTTCTGGAGGATTCCTTAGGGTTTTCTGTGTATATAATCATGTCATCTGCAAATAGTGATAACTTTACTTCTTCCTTGCCAGTCCGGATACCTTTTATTTCTTTGTCTAGCCTAATTGCCCTGGCTAGGACTTCCAGCACGATGTTGAATAAGAGCAGTGATAAAAGGCATCCTTGTCTGGTTCCCGTTCTCAAGGGAAATGCTTTCAGGTTCTCTCCATTTAGAGTGATATTGGCTGTTGGCTTTGCATAGATGCCCTTTAGCATGTTGAGGAATTTTCCTTCAATTCCTATTTTGGTAAGAGTTTTTATCATAAATGCGTGTTGGACTTTGTCAAATGCCTTTTCTGCATCAACTGATAAGATCATGTGGTTTTTGTCTTTTGTTTTATTTATGTGATGGATTACATTAATGGTTTTTCTGATATTAAACCAGCCTTGCATACCTGGTATAAATCCCACTTGATCAGGGTGAATTATTTTTTTGATGTGTTGTTGGATTCTATTGGCTAGAATTTTGTTGAGGATTTTTGCATCAATGTTCATGAGGGATATAGGTCTATAATTTTCTTTTTTTTGTAATGTCTTTACCTGGTTTTGGTATCAGGGAGATGGTGGCTTCATAGAATGAGTTGGGTAGTATTCCGTCATTTTCTATGCTTTGGAATACCTTCAGAAGTAGTGGTGTTAACTCTTCTCTGAAAGTTTGGTAGAACTCTGCAGTGAAGCCGTCCGGGCCAGGGCTTTTTTTTGTTGGGAGTTTTTTGATTACCGTTTCAATCTCTTTTTTTGTTATGGGTCTATTTAGTTGTTCTACTTCTGAATGTGTTAGTTTAGGTAGATAGTGTTTTTCCAGGAATTCATCCATTTCTTCTAGGTTTTCAAATTTGTTAGAGTACAGTTTTTCATAATAATCTGAAATGATTCTTTTAATTTCATTTGGTTCTGTTGTGATGTGGTCCTTCTCGTTTCTTATTCGGGTTATTTGTTTCCTTTCCTGTATTTCTTTAGTCAGTCTAGCCAATGGTTTATCAATTTTGTTAATTTTTTCAAAGAACCAGCTTTTGGCTTTGTTAATTCTTTCAATTGTTTTCTGTTCTCTAATTCATTTAGTTCAGCTCTAATTTTTATTATTTGTTTTCTTCTGGTGCCTGATGGATTCTTTTGTTGCTCACTTTCTATTTGTTCAAGTTGTCGGGACAGTTCTCTGATTTTGGCTCTTTCTTTTTTTTGTATGTGTGCATTTATTGATATAAATTGGCCTCTGAGCACTGCTTTTGCTGTGTCCCAGAGGTTTTGATAGGAAGTATTTTCATTCTCGTTGCTTTCTATGAATTTCCTTATTCCCTCCTTGATGTCTTCTATAACCCAGTCTTTTTTCAGGAGGGTATTGTTCATTTTCCAAGTATTTGATTTCTTTTCCCTAGTTTTTCTGTTATTGATCTCTAGTTTTATTGCCTTGTGGTCTGAGAAGATGCTTTGTAATATTTCGATGTTTTGGACTCTGCAAAGGTTTGTTTTATGACCTAATATGTGGTCTATTCTAGAGAATGTTCCATGTGCGCTAGAAAAAAAAGTATATTTTGCAGCAGTTGGGTGGAGAGTTCTGTATAAGTCAATGAGGTCAAGTTGGTTGATTGTTGTATTTAGATCTTCCGTGTCTCTATTGAGCTTCTTACTGGATGTCCTGTCCTTCTCAGAAAGTGGTGTGTTGAAGTCTCCTACTATAATTGTGGAGGTATCTATCTCACTTTTCAATTCTGTTAAAATTTGATTTATGTATCTTGCAGCCCTGTCATTGGGTGCATAAATATTTAATATGGTTATGTCTTCCTGATCAATTGTCCCTTTTATCATTATATAGTGTCCTTCTTTATCCTTTGTGGTGGATTTAAGTCTAACGTCTATTTTGTCAGAAATTAATATTGCTACTCCTCTTCTTTTTTGCTTATTGTTTGCTTGATATATTTTTTTCCATCCTTTGTGTTTTAGTTTGTTTGTGTCTCTAAGTCTAAGGTGTGTGTCTTGTAGGCAGCATATAGATGGATTGTGTTTCTTTATCCAGTCGGTGACTCTCTGTCTCTTTATTGGTGCGTTTAGTCCATTTACATTCAGCGTAATTATAGATAAATAAGTTTTTAGTGCTGTCATTTTGATGCCTTTTTATGTGTGTTGTTGACAATTTCATTTTTCCACTTACTTTTTTGTGCTGAGGCGTTTTTCTTAGTAAATTGTGAGATCCTCATTTTCATAGTGTTTGACTTTATGTTAGTTGAGTCGTTACGTTTTTCTTGGCTTTTATCTTGAGTTATAGAGTTGTTATACCTTTTTGTGGTTACCTTATTATTTACCCCTATTTTTCTAAGTAAAAACCTAACTTGTATTGCTCTATATCGCCTTGTATCACTCTCCATATGGCAGTTCAATGCCTCCTGTATTTAGTCCCTCTTTTTGATTATTGTGATCTTTTACCTATTGACTTCCATGATTCCCTGTTATGTGTATTTTTTTTTAATTAATCTTAATTTGTTTGTTTTTGTGATTTCCCTATTTGAGTTGATATCAGGACGTTCTGTTTTGTGACCTTGTGTTGTGCTGATATCTGATATTATTGGTTCTCTGACCAAACAATATCCTTTAGTATTTCTTGTAGCTTTGGTTTGGTTTTTGCAAATTCTCTAAACTTGTGTTTATCTGTAAATATCTTAATTTCGCCTTCATATTTCAGAGAGAGTTTTGCTGGATATATGATCCTTGGCTGGCAGTTTTTCTCCTTCAGTGTTCTCTATATGTCGTCCCATTCCCTTCTTGCCTGCATGGTTTCTGCTGAGTAGTCTGAACTTATTCTTATTGATTCTCCCTTGAAGGAAACCTTTCTTTTCTCCCTGGCTGCTTTTAAAATTTTCTGTTTATCTTTGGTTTTGGTGAGTTTGATGATAATATGTCTTGGTGTTTTTCTTTTTGGATCAATCTTAAATGGGGTTTGATGAGCGTCTTGGATAGATATCCTTTCGTCTTTCATGATGTCAGGGAAGTTTTCTGTCAGGAGTTCTTCAACTATTTTCTCTGTGTTTTCTGTCCCCCCTCCCTGTTCTGGGACTCCAGTCACTCGCAAGTTATCCTTCTTGATAGAGTCCCACATAATTCTTAGGGTTTCTTCATTTTTTTTTAATTCTTTTATCTGATTTTTTTTCAGCTATGTTGGTGTTGATTCCGTGGTCCTCCAGATGTCCCAGTCTGCATTCTAATTGCTCGAGTCTGCTCCTCTGGCTTCCTATTGCGTTGTCTAATTCTGTAATTTTATTGTTAATCTTTTGGATTTCTACATGTTGTCTCTCTATGGATTCTTGCAACTTATTAATTTTTCCACTATGTTCTTGAATAATCTTTTTGAGTTCTTCAACAGTTTTATCGGTGTGTTCCTTGGCTTTTTCTGCAGTTATCCTAATTTCATTTGTGATATCTTTAAGCATTCTGTATATTAGTTTTTTATATTCTGTATCTGATAATTCCAGGATTGTATCTTCATTTGGGAAAGATTTTGATTCTTTTGTTTGGGGGGTTGGAGAAGCTGTCATGGTGTGCTTCTTTAAGTGGGTTGATATGGATTGTTGTCGCCGAGCCATCACTGGGAAACTAGTTTTTCCAGAAGATCCGCTAAAAAAAAAATGCAGTCAGACCCCTATCAGAGTTCTCCCTCTGGCTCAGGCTATTCGGATGTTAATGAAGCCGCCTGGGGAGGGTGAGGGAGGGAACAGAGAGATAGGAGAGTAGCACCTCAGAATATAGCCAGAGTTGCTTGTCTTGCTGGGAATGACTATTATATCTGAGATTCCCATGGGCGCGTCACCTGTGTGTGCTGGCTGTGTGGAGATTGCCCCCAGGGGGTCTGGCCCGCTGGAGTCACGGTCAGATCCTCCGCTTCCAGCCCCACGCCCAGCGTCAAGGCTCCCCTACCGGGACAGTGCACTCTCGACTCCAAAATCAGTCGCTGCCTCCCGGGGACTTCTCGTCCCTCCAGCCACGTGGCCGTGCCGCCTCCGCGAACCAGGTGGGCCCCCTCCCGGGGTTAGTTCAGATGGGTAGAGCAGCTCCCCGTGCTTGTGTCCTGAACGAGTGTCCCGGCTGGGATGCTGTTCTCCCCGCTCCAATACCAGTCGCTGTCTCCCGGGGACTTCTCCTATTGGCTGCGTCCCACGCCGCCCGCGCAACCCGGCTGGGCCCCTTTCCGGGGTTAGTTCAGGGGGGTGGAGCAGCTCTCCATGTTTATGCTGTGCCTGCGTCCAGTCCAAATCCCGGCGGGATGGTTCCCTGGCTGGGACACTGCTCTCCCCTTTTCAAGACCAGTCACTGCCTCCTGGGGACTTCTCCTACCAGCTGCGTCCCACGCCGCCCCGGAACCGGCTGGTCTCCCTCCCGGGGTTAGTTCAGGGGGGTGGAGCAGCTCTCTGTGCTTGTGGCGTACCTGACTGGTATGCTGGCTCCAGGCTCTGGAAACAATCGCTGCTTCCCCGTATTAGTTCGTTCTCCGTCTCTAAATCTGTGTTTGTTGTTCAGGGTTCATAGATTGTTATGTATGTGATCGATTCACTTGTTTTTCCGTGTCTTTGTTGTAAGAGGGATCCGAGGTAGCGTCTGCCTGGTCCGCCATCTTGGCTCCGCCCTCTGGTTGTTTTTGTTGTTGTTAGTGTACCGTATATATTATATACTAAGCGATGAGAAAAACTAAAGAAGGATAAAATGTAACTATTACCCTTACATCACCAGAATCTAGTTGGGGAGATAAAAACCAACGAATCCTAATTCAGCCTGGTGTGTGCTACTGTATAGATATAAATATAGCTGAGGGAGTGTCTCACTTTACCTGGGGCATCTGAGGAAGGTTTCACAGAGAAGGTGGTGTTTGGACCAGGTCTTTCAGGATGAGCAGGAGATCAAGAGATAAGGAAGAGGGAACCAGGCACTCCAGTCAGAGGGACAGAGCCTGTTAAAACAGGAATCCTACCCAAACCGATCTGTAGATTCAGCACAATTTCTCTCCAAAGAGCAGCAAGTTTTCTTAGAAACTGAAAAACTAATTCTAAAATATGTATGGAAATAGAAGGGTGTACACTAGCCAAAAGTATTCTGAAAAAAGAACAAAGTTGGAGAAATTACATTGTCCAATTTCAGGACTTATTATATAATAAAAAAAAAAATGCAGCACACAATTCAACTAACTAGAAATACAACCTAGGGCTGGCAAAGACTGTGAGGAAAATCCTCCCTGAGGTGGACTGACACAGTAGCCATGACAGTGGACTTACGCGTAGCAATGGCGATGAAGACGATAAAGGGCTACATAACATGTCAGTCTGTTATACAGAACTTTGCCGTAAGCTGGAGTTGACTCAATGGCAACTAACAACAAAAACAACAATCTAAAGCTAGGATTTATATTTACCAGAAAATATAAAAAGTATATCTAAATACTAATTGTGCTTTATTAAAAAATCCTGTAAAATCTTGTAGTTAATGCAGCAAAATGAATGAAACTCTTAGATATCACATAAATCTATAGCAACCAAGATACTGTGAAACCGGCGTAAGACTAGACAAACACATCTAAGGCACAGAATTGAGAATCTAGATGAAGATGCGAGGTTTTTCACTGGCAAGAAGGCTAGTCTTTTCAACAGATGGTGCTGGGGCAAATGGACAACAATATATAACAACAAGAAGAACTATTGTCCCTTACCTCACACCAAACACCAAACTTAACATTTGATGGATCAAAGATTTGAACTAAAGGGCTAAACCTATACAACTTATTAGAGGGGGGAAAAAAAAAAGAACCTTCTTAGTGACCTTGGATGTAACAAATATTTCTAGATAAGATACAAAAAGAATGGACAATAGAAGTAAAAAAAAAAAATTAATAAATTGAACTTCGTCAGAATTAAAATCTTTTTCTCTCCAAAAGTCATCATGAGAAAAATTAAAAGGCAGGGTTCAGACTGGCAGGAAAATATGCAAATAACCAAATTTGAAAGGGCTTGTATGAAAAAATATATAAAAAGAACACTGACAACTCAATATTAACATAAAAAAACTGCATCTGTTGCATTCAAGTTGATTTTGACTCATAGTGACCCTATAGGACAGAGTAGAACTGCCCCACAGGGTTTCCAAGGAGTGGCTGGTGGATTCAAACTGCCAACCTTTTGGTTAGCAGCCAAGCTCTTAACCACTGTGCCACCAGGGCTCCTAAGATAACAAACAACCCAATAAAAATAGACAAAAAGTTGAAGAGACACTACAGTAATAAAGATATCAGAATGGCAAATAAGCACACAACAAAAAAAAGCTGATCATTATCAGACATGAGGGAAATGTCCAATTAAAATGACATAAGATATTACCACACTCCCAGTAAAATGGCTAAAGTTAAAAACACTAGAGCGACAATACCAATATTAACAAGCGTGTAGAGAAACTGAAACCCCCAGACATCACTGGAGGAAATTTGGAAATGGTACGGCTACTTTGAAAACGGTGTTGTAGTTTCTTAAAATGTCGAATATATTCTAAATAGACACTAGAATATATGCTACCATGTTGTTGTTCTCACTTTGCTGTCAAGGTGATGCTGGCTCATGGCGACCCCCCATGCTCCACAGGGTTTTCAAGGCTGTGATCTTTCCCACGCCTAAGTATTACCAGGAAACCCTGGTGGCTTAGTGATTAAGAGCTATGGGTACTAACAAAAGGTCAGCAGTTTGAACCCACCAGGTGCTCCTTGGAAACCCTACGGGCAGTTCTACTCTGTCCATTAGGGTCACTTTGAGTCAGGATCGACTTGATGGCAATGAATTTTTAACGGGTATTACCAAAGAGAAATGAACGTCTGTCAACACAAAGATGTTTACAGAAATACTCATAACAACATTATTTCTAATAGCCAAAATTGGTTGCAGAATTAGAACTTAAACTAACTAAACTATGAAGCCAGAAAGAATGCTAAGGCAGCAAACGAGGGTCAGGTGTATTTTTTAGAAAGATAAATCATGCATGGTGGGTGGGCTGAAGCAGATGAGAGGCTGTAAGAGGGAAACTAGACAATTAACATCTTTTCATGAATTATAGTTGTATTTACCTAGAAAGGAAACCCTGGCGGCGTAGTGGTTAAGTGCTACTGCTGCTAACCAAAGGGACAGCAGTTCGAATCCGCCAGGCGCTCCTTGGAAACTCTATGGGGCAGTTCTACTCCGTGTTATAGGGTCGCTACGAGTCGGAATTGACGCGACAGCACTGAGTTTGGTTTTGGTTTACGTAGAAAGAGTTTACACTGTTTTTATTTCCTACAGCAGAGGCTTATCTTAAAGGAGGAAAAGTAGTGGAGAGGGTATGAACTTTTCAATACCATGACTTTCAGTCTGAAAATTCTGAATGTTACACCGGTACAGCCTCCCTTCATCCACCCATCTTCTGAATCTAAACTTCCTCATCCTTAAAATGGGCATAATTTCCCCAGAGTCATAGGGCTGTGGGAAGGTAATGAGATAATCTGAGTAAAGCTTCTAGCAGCTTCCTGGCACACAAAGGGTACTCATTGTAAGTTTCTTCTCCTTCTTTTCTATCTCTCTTACGTAAGAGAATAATAAGACCTAACAACATTCTATAGTCTGTAAGGCAAATTCATAAATTTGTGGAGAAAATGCATGTTACTACAGTGGATCCTTTCTCTTTGCCTCCACCCCCACTTCCATATCAGCCCATCCCAACAATTCTCTGCCCATTCAGGCTTGCTCTGTGCCCCCGGAAGTGGAACCTCCAGGGCTGGCTCATTGATCTTTCAGGACCGGGTCAGTGAGCCTCCATGACTGGGTCAGTGAACCTCCTGGACTGGGTCAGTGAGCCTCCAGGACTGGGTCAGTGAACCTCCTGGACTGGATCAGTGAACCTCCTGGACTGGGTCAGTGAACCTCCTGGACTGGGTCAGTAAGCCTCTGTTGCTCTCTGGTTGCCAGCTCCTCTGACTTTGCTCATGTTTTCTGACATTGGCTTCATCCCTCCATTATGAGGCACTCTCTCATCCTTCACAACTCATGGGGCTTCAGTAACAACAAAGCTTTCTCTTGTTCTTTCAAACTTGGGGTGGCCATGGGACCTGCACCCTCCTGTACCTCAGCATATCTTCTGCCCCCTCATCCTGTACACAACTCTGTGAGTAATCCCTCCATAAAAGCACACAGAGCTATTTGCATGGGTTGTGTTGTCTACTCAGACCCCGACTCAAAGGGTCTCAAATATGCAGTTGGCACAGGGTGGAATGGACAGAGGTGGCACAAACAAATCTGAACAGAAGAGGATCGTTTTATGATTATTATTACACTTAGAGACTCTGGCAAAAGGCAGGGTAGCCTGTGAGCACTAAGTTTTCCCTCACTGAGAGGAAGCATTTAAGGCAGAACGAACTGCCAGTCTTTCATGGTAATAAGCAAGGCTGGTTGTATT
The DNA here is from genome assembly GCF_024166365.1 of Elephas maximus indicus. Taxonomy (NCBI): domain Eukaryota; kingdom Metazoa; phylum Chordata; class Mammalia; order Proboscidea; family Elephantidae; genus Elephas; species Elephas maximus. The sequence goes on from NC_064819.1 coordinate 233,830,873, forward strand.
GTCTTCTACTCTTATTACAAGTGTTGTCATATGAATGAATTAATATTGTGCTATTTTCCATTCCTGTTAAAATCTTCCTCACAGAGACACAGAGCAAATATTAATGTCCAGACAGACACAACTGAATAGTTCAAGCATATCTCTTGGAAATCAAACATGCTACAACCTCCTGGGTTTTGGAAGAAGCAAGCAGTGTCTCTAAAAATGACATCAGGGAGGGGTTTATGAGGTACTTTTGAGAGAATAAGAAAATTCCTCTTTAGGAAGATTTCAGGCCCATAAGTTGAGTGGGCACAGTGTAAACTGGATTTTGTCCCCAGCTCATTTCTGCAGCCAGAAATTGACACTTTCACTATGTGCGTTTTATTGTATGTCAATCATACCTCAAGGAGAAATTGAATGAACATAAAAAGGAATTAAGAATAAAATGACTTATTTAACAAAAGATTTTTCATACATGACCACCTTCTCACAGTCTAGTTGGAAGGAAACGGCAAGTCGAACTTATTCACACAAAGTTGCTTTTTAACCCCATTGCTGTTACTGACCAACATGTAAGAGTTGTCACTGGGCTTCATGTTTTGTTTCCCATGTCTCACGTCACAAAGAGAATCAGGCAGTGATAATCTGGTGTGTGCCTTGATTCCTTTTGTCCCAAATGGGGCACTCAGGTCAGTTCTTTCTGCAAAACGGAACTAAAGAAATGAAATCTTGGCTTTGGGTTTTAGTTATTTTCTTGAAAGAAAAAGAACGCGCACACACATACACATATACATTCATATCAAAGTCCCTGGTGGGACAAATGGTTAAGCACTTAACGACTAGCAGAAATGTTGGTGGTTGAACTCACCCAGACGCACCTTGGAAGACAGGCCTGGTGATCTGCTTCTCAAAGGTCACAGCCTCGAAAACCCTGAGGACCACAGTTCTACCCTGCACACACGGGGCAGCCATGGTTGGAATCGACAGAACAGCAACTAACAACATGTATGTGTATTTGTATATGGATGCGTAGATATGTGGGACTATATATATAGTTTGGGATCGTTTGGCCCTAGGACTGACCAATTCTTTTTCTGAAATGTGTTCCCAATGTTCTGAAAGAGAATTAATCTGCAATCACATAAAAACTCCCGATACCCCACCATTACCACTTCAGTAGGAGAATAAGAGGCAGGAAAATCAATATGCTTGGTGTATCCATAGTGTTCTGACAAACTTCGGTCATCAATTCTTAAAAGCGTTTAATTTTAGGAGGTTCTAGATGGCAGTAGATGTCATAGAACTAAGAAGTGGCCCACTGTTTTGGTCTTGTAAGAATGTGATATATGCTTCCCAAAGCCCCATCTATAGGAGTTAGACCTAATATACAGTTTTCACCAGCGCTTAGTGAAGAGAGAAAAATAAAGATAATGTAATGTTTATGATAAAGTTGACTTATTCCAAATAAAAGAGTATCCTTCATTTGGAGACTACATATTTATATGTCATTTTTAAATACTTTTTTTAAATTAAATGTATTCAGAGTAGATAGTTTCGTTACTGCTTTTAAATATAATTATCTGATAGTATGAAACGTTGTAATCCTATACTGTTCCAGCCTCCATTTTTTTATGTTAACTTGTTTGTAGAACTCAAAAGTCTATGCTGAATCAATACTTCCTAGGACATAGAAAAAATGTAATTTAAATTGAGGTTTTGGTTTATATAGGCTAATTCATAACAAAAACAAAGAAAGTTGAAAATGATGACACATGGTCACAAATTACAATGCAACTTCTGTAAGAAAGCTCATCTTTAATTTCTTCAATGCACTACACCTTCAAAAATAGCTTCACCTATGAAGATTTCAGGAAAACAAACAAACAAAAAAGCAGGGAGTGAGAACTTCTTTGACAACTGGCGGCAACATAAGGACATGTAGCAATGACCAGGCATGTCATTGATTTGATAATTCAATTAAGGAAGAGGAATAATCACAGGGGCACACTAGAAAAAATATTTAATTTTTTTACTCATTTGACATGATAGGCATGACATTGACAGAGATAACATGGAATTCATAATGAGAAACACACCAAAGGCAAATTCGCTGATGAGTTTTATCAACTAGATGAGTATTTAAAAGTAGTCATTACACAAGAAAACCTGAAATACTGTGAAATCTTACAGACCATGTATAAAGAAAAATGACTAGAGGTTTCCTTAAGCTTCTAAACAAGCCTAAAATATTTCTCAATATTTCCAGTGAGGAGTTGTGAAACTGATACTTTTCAAAATCATCCATGGTAAAAAAAAAAAAAAAATACTTTTTTTTTTTATGCAAGGGGGAGGAGACCTGGTGGTACAGTGGTTAAGAGCTACGGCTGTTAACCAAAAGATTGGCAGTTCGAATCCAGCAGCTGCTCCTTGGAAACCCTATACACAAAACAAAAATAGGGCAGTTCTATTCTGTCCTACAGGATCGTTTTGAGTCAGAATCCACTCAATAGCAATGAATTTGTTTTCTTTCTTTATGTAAGAGAGAAGACTAAATTATGTTTCTAATTTTTCTATACAAAAATATCGCTACAAAAATCATTGCCATAAGAAGAGGCAGAGTACGCCACAAAAATATTTAAGAAAAAAAGAACACTACAAAGGAGTATCAGGCAGTTACTAAATGTAAATCATATCACTTAAAAACAGAGACTCAAAAAGAGACTTGTACAGCAATGTTCATTCCAGCACTATTCACAATAGCCAAAATGTGGAAGCAGCCGAAATGCCCATGAACAGATGAATGGATAAATAAAGTGCAGTACAGATGTACAATGGAATACTACTCAGCAAGTAGGAGAAACGAAGTTTTGATACACGTTACAGTATGACTGAGCTTGAAGACATTATGCTGAGTGAAATAAGCCAATCATAAAAGGACAGAAATTATATGACCTCACTTATATAAAAAGACAACAAAAGGCAAATGCATAGAGACTAAAGGTTATTCGTAGTTACCAGAGGTGGGAGGGAAGGGAAAAGGAGCTTAACAGTGATGGCAAAGTCAAACTGATGAAGGGTAAGTTTGGACAGCCAATTACTATAAGTATTGTCAGTAAGTTGTATGCATGTAAAAAGTTGAATTGGCAAAAGTTGTGCAATAGATACATTCACAATAATGAAAACAACAACAGCAAAAAAGAGAATCTGCTGAGGTTGTTTGTGTACGAACATCTCATGGGATTTGGCTCCTTGGTTTGGAGGTTTAGGGTCATGGTTTCATGGAACATCCCAGTTAATTGGCCTGATAACACGTTTAGGGCTTCTGTTCTACCTCCTAGTACCTCGTGTTGTGCCTGGGTTCTAAAAAGCTTGCAAACACCATCCAAGTCACAACAATTCGTCTCTATTAAACGAGAAGCAACAGAGGAAAAAGAAGAGTCAAAAATAGGAGAAAGTTGCAGAATGTATGGCTAATTGCCTCCATAAACAGCTGCCTCCTTTGCCATGAGACCAGAAGAACTGGTTGGTGCCGGCTACTATTACTGAAACTCTTGATCAAAGCTGCCATAAAAGAATCCTGATCAAAAGGGGGAAAACGCAAAACAAAATTTCAAATTCTCATGGACTCTAGGCTTTCTTGAGCCATGGAGAGTAGATGAACCCCTAAAATGACTGCCCTGAGATAATCTTTAAAACTTATACTACTAAATATGTCCCCTAAAGTCATTTTAAAACTGAACAACTGTTTAGCTCAACAGGTAAAAAAAAAAAAAAAATGTCTGCCTTGAGCATTATGCTCTTTTAAGAACAATCAATATGGAATCAAATTGGCAATGGCAACTCAAAAGATTAGATAGGAATCTTAGGGGGCAGTGAGTTTCTGTAAACAAGGAAGGAACAAGTCAGAAAAGGAGGGTGGGAATGGTTGCATAACGAGAAGGATGTAACCAGTGTCACTGAACTGAACATGTATAAACTGTAGAATTGGTGTATATTTTACTGTGTATATCCGCAACAACAAAATAAATAAAATTAAAAAAAAATGAAAATATTATATAAGCTTCCTGCAAGTGTGATTTTTACGGTATCTGTCAGCTTCTTAAAATTTGCAGTCTGGTATGATTTATTTTCTTACTCTCAATTATAGTAATATTTTCTATTCTTTTCCTTAAAGAGGGCCCCCCAAGTTGTATAACCTGAGATCCCACACTCTCTGAATAGGCTCTTCCTCTGCCCCTTATCGTCCCTTTTGCTGCTGATATAGCTGTTAGTTGGGGGCTCCCCATTCATGGCAACCCCATGTACCAAGGAGTGAAATGCTGGCCTGTCCTGCTCCATCCCCATGATCAGGGTCCTACTGAACTGTTGTGATCCATAGGGTTTTCATTGGCTGATTTTTGGAAGTAGATCATCTTCCTAGTTCATCTCAGTCTGGGAGCGCCGCTGAAACTTGTTCAGCATCGTAGCAACAATACACAAGCCTCCACTGACAGGCAGGGGGTGGCTGCATATGAGGTGTGTTGGGCGGAAGTCAAACCCAGGTCTCCTGGACTGAAGGTGAGAATTCTACCACTGAACCACTGCTGCCTCGCCAGCTCCCCTGGGCCACTCCCAAATTTGCAAAACCATCTTTGCGATCCACTGGCTTAATGCTATGGACACTTTTGCAGTGAACGACTGTACTTGTTAAGCTCCTGAAGATGGCTTGGGTTGCCATTTAAGTCTTAGCTTATCTGGCCCCACACAATGAGCCTTTCGGGTAAAGCTTCCTCCTGCACTCTCAAGCCTGAATGAAACGTCCTACTCCCCCAGCCATGGATTTTGTTTCCTAAGCAGATGCAAAGAATTCAGGTGACTACAAATGGAAGTGGGGTGGCGTCAGCTCCCCAAAGGAAAAACCTTGACCCATGGGGAACGGAAGACAGGGATTTGGGCAGATAAATTTCGACTCCTTCCTGCTTTCTGAGCGATGATTCAAGTTGTGGTTTGCCATTACAAATTTCCCAAAAAGTCTTCTGTGCCATATAAACACCCCAACTAAGAGGCCACCTGAGTCTCTTTAAGGTTCTTTTGAGAAATGCACTGCTTAGCATCCTTCCTGCCTGACTTCCCTTTTGTTTCACATCTTATCCACCCTGAGCTTCCAGCTCTGAGTCAGTGGGTCAGCACTATTCATTCTCGCCTCAAGCTCTGCTCTCTAGAGGACTGGGGCAAAGACCTAAGTCAACCAACCAAAAAAACCAGTCTGGCAACCTAGTCCCTTGTAAGCACTCATTATGGTTTGCTGTTCTCATTACCATGGTCATCTACACCAAGACATGGTAGTGTGGAAGGAGTTTGTGTTATTACTCTGAAATTTCTCATGAGACAAAAAAAAACAGGAAATGAAATTCATTTTAAAAATAGCAAGAAAAAGATCACATTTAAATTTTAAACAAGAAGAAAATAGTATTAAAATAAATTATTGACTTGAAAAATGGACGTATACAAATAGAACTTACGTGGAGAACCACAGCTTGGGTTGTGCCATTGTAAACACACAATACATGCGTATATTTACAAACTCATGTACATATACATACTAGGAATTTTGCAAAAATACAGCATTTCTGCCCATCCTTGGAGAAAACCTATTACTGTACAAATGCAGAAGTGAAGGTACCTAACAGTTCAATTTGTGGATGTCTGCACCATGTTTTGTTTGCTGTCATTTTTCTCCCATGAACAGTGGTGATCACCCCTGTCTCAGAACAGGCCCAGCTGGCTGTTTCCACCCAGTCAATTCCAGACAGATGGCCACAGCACGCATTTTCAAATCATGCCAAAACAAAGATTGAGTCTGGCAGAAATCTTAACCCATAACTTCCTCTCCTGGAGACATTAAATACATTTGCTTGGTAGCCTTTCTGACAGAGCCAATTAAACTCGGAGGCATGTAGGAACGGACACATTGGGTGGTGTTTTACAGTAGAAAGTACTGCAAAATGCAAGGCTGATATAGGCCTCCCAAACAGAAAGAACTATGTTCCTTTCTCTCCTGGACATACAAGTCCCACAGTAGGTCTAATTGTGATTTGCATTTGGAATAAAGGAATATAATTCAACAAGACAACATCGTACCACACCCAGCCAGCCACTTCATGCATGCTTTTATGAAGAGGAGACTGAAGTCTGAGTATGTGATAAGCTTAGAGGACTACCATATAAATAGCAAAAGCCATAAGATTCTGTCTGCCTAACCTACATATCTGCAAGGATAGCAAGGCCAGGATGGTGAGACTTCACCTGGCTTGCTTGAGACATGTCATCAAGAAAGACCAATCGCTAGAAAAGGACATAATATTTTGTAAAGTAGAGGGTCAGTGAAAGGGAGGGAAACCTTCCATGAGATGGATTGACACAATGGCTATAACGACAGACTCAAACATACCAACGATTAATGGACTCAACAATAATGATCATGAAGATGGTGCAAAAAGAGGCAAGGTTTTATCTGGCATTCATAAGGTCACTATGAGTCAGACCAACACAATGGCAACTAACAACCCACATATATTCCATGACCAAAACGTTTTCATAATTAATAAATGTTTTTATGTCTAAAATAAGGAGGCCCTAACCTCCACCTTTCTCCTAACTCATACCTAAATGCAGTCAGCGCAAGTTACTGAGTGGCGCACCTGCTCTCAGGCCAGGCAAGTGATACATTCTTCAAATGGCACCCTTTTCTCACATCCCCACTGTGATGGTTAAGATTTGTGCGTCACGTTGGCTGGGCCATGATTCTCAGCGTTTTGGAAGTTGTATAATGTTGCGATCACCTCCCTGTTGAGATCTGATATGCGATTACCTCCATGATGGAATCTGCTAAGTGGTACTGACAGAGGTGGGGCCAGTGGCAACTCATAGCCCCCTTAGCCTTCAACTCTCCACTGCCTACTTCCTTCCTACTCACCTTGCCAAGGTTTTTGGTTTGTTCGGGATCCAACAGCTGCCTCTTATCGAACCTCTCATTCTTGGGACTTGAGCTAGCAGCTTACCTGTCAATCTTGAGATCTGTCGACCTTCACAGCCTGGGAGCGAGAGCTATGTGAATGTGGTCTTGCCTGCTGACCTTGGGATTCATTGACCTTCCCGGCCTGTGAGCAGGAGCCCTGCTCTCCAGCCTCCCGATCTTGGGTTCACGAGCTTCTGCGGCTCTATAAATTGGGAGAGGCCTCTATCCTGATCCACAGACTTCAGATGTTCCAACCTCTACAATCACAAGAGCTGTTTCCTTGATATAAATCTATTTCTATATATATTTATACAGTTTACTGGTTTTCCTTTTCTAGAGAACCCAGCCTAAGATACCCACCATCCAGGAAAGTTAGGATTTCCAATTGCTGTGAGTTTTAATACAATCTTCAAAAGAGTGTAGAAATAGAATCCAAGCAAATTATCACTGCAGGAGACACGTATTCAAAGAAAAAAAGTGTCTATACAATGGTGTCATTGGATTTTTAGAAAAATATAATCTATTTGGACTGGAAATTACAGTTCTACCTCAGTCACCTAAGATGATTTTCTATTTTCAATCGCAGCTTATTTGTTCAAATCATAAACTAAAGGACAACAGAACTGATTCCTACCAAGTTTATTTAATGTTTATTTACTAAGTATACTGATCACACCTGAGTTAGACTTACTTTCCCTTTTCTAGAATGTCTTTGTTCTACTCAATAATTTTAAAAAGTGCTCTGGATTTTGTCCCCATTTTACTGTTGTTGTTTTGAGGGGCCGCTGAGTCACTTCCAACTCGTAGGAACCATATGTACAACAGAATGAAGAACTGCAGAAAATTTCCCATAACGTAGTGACAAGCAAAAACAAGTATTTGTATACTATAGGTACTGGGTATCTACTACAGTAATCCTTCTTATACCAGGTTTTGCTTTCTGTGATTTCAGTTACCCATGGTCAACCACGGTCTAAAAATATTAAATGAGTACGTAGTGTGATGAAATATCATTCTAGTTGTTCCGTCATTCACATAACTTTAATTACAATATAGTGTTATAACTGTTCTATTTTATTATTAGTTGTTGCTGTTAATCTTACTGTGCCTTATTTATAAATTAAGCTTTATCATAGCCATGTCTTCCTTCATTCCTGATGCTCTGTTATTCTTCATAAAGTCTAGCTTCTTGGATTATTTGTTCAGCATACAGATTGAATAGGTATGATGAAAGGATACAACCCTGATGCATACCTTTGTGATTTTACACGAGGCAATATCCCCTTGTTATAGTCAAATGATTGTCTCTTGGTCTATATACAGGTTCTGCATGAGCAAAATTAAGCATTCTAGAATATGCAGTCTTCACAATATTATCCATAATTTGTTACGATTCACACAGTCAAATGCCTTTGCAGAGTCAATAAAACACAGGTAAACTTTTTTCTGGTACTCTCCGCTTTCAGCCAAGATCCATCTGACATCAGCAATGACATCCTTCATTCCATGTCCTCTTCTGAATCCAGCTGGAATTTCTGGCAGTTCCCTGTCAATGTACTGCTACAACTGCTTTTGAATTACCTTCAGCAAAAATTTTACTTGGGTGTGATATTAATGATATTGTACAATAATTTCTGTGTTCTGTTGGATCACCTTTCTTGGGAATGGGGACAAATATGAATCTCTTCCAGTCAGTCGTTCGAGTAGGTGTCCTCCAAATTTCGTGACATAGACGAATGAGCACTTTCAGCGCTGCATCCATTTCTTAAAACATTTCAATTGGTTCAGTCATTTCCTGGACCCTTGTTTTTCACCAACATTTTCACTGCAGCTTGGACTTCTTCCTTCAAAACCATCGGTTTTTGATCACATGCTACTTCCTGAAATGGTTGAATGTCAACCAATTGTTTTTGTTACAGTGATTCTGTATTCCTTTCATCTTCTTTTGATGCTTCCTGCATTGTTCAACATTCTTCCCATAGAATCCTTCAAAACTGCAACTAGAGGATTCAAATTTTTTCTTCACTTGTTTCAGCTCGGGAAATGCTCAGCATGTTCTTTCCTTTTGGTTTTGCAACTCCAGGTCTTTGCAGATGTCATTATCATAATTTACTTTTCTTCCCGAGCCACCCTTTGACATTGTCTGTTCAGCTTTTACTTCATCATTTCTTCAGTTCGTTTTAGCAACTCTGTCAAGAACAAGTTTCAGAGTCTCTTCTGATTTCTATTTTGGTCTTTTCTTTCTTTCTTGTCTTTTTAATGACTTTTTGCTTTCTTCATACATGATGTCTTCAATGTCATCCCACAACACTTCTGGTCTTTGGCCATTAGTGTTCAATGCATCAAATATATTCTTTAGGTGGTCTCTAAATTCAGGTGGAATATACTCAATCCAGTACTTTGGCTCTTGTGGACTTGGAGTTGTTCTAATTTTCTTTAGCTTCAACTTGAACTTGCATAAGAGCAACTGAAGGTCTTTTCCACAGCTGGCCCCTGGCCTTGGTGTAAAGTACAATATTATCTGTGATAGGATAATATCCATACACCAACAAAACCAGTTAATATGACTATTATTCAAATTTATGCACCAATCACTAATCCCAAAGATGAAGAAATTGAAGATTTTTCCCAACTTCTCCAGTCTGAAATTTATCATATAAACAATCAAGATGCATTGATAATTACTGGTGAGTAGAATGAAAAATCTGGAAAGAAAATAAAAGGATCAGTGTTTAGGAAATATGGTCTTGGTGACAGAAATGACACCGAAGACCTCCTGAAAAAATTTTGCAAGACCAATGACCTATTTATTGGAAATACCTTTTTTTCAACAACATAAATGATGGCTTTACATGTGGACCTTGCCAGATGGTATACACAGGAATCAAACTGACTACATCTGTGGAAAGAGGCCATAGAGAAGCTCAATCTCATCAGTCAGAAAAAGGCCAGGGGCCGGCTGCAGAACAGATTATCAGTTTATCACATGCAAGGTCAAGTTGAAGCCAATATAATGGCCTTGTCTAATAACAGGACCATTGTGAGAATTTCAGGAATGAAGAAACCACTTCTTGAAGTATGTTTTGAGAGTAAGAATCTGAACCAATAGAAAGATTCCTTTTTAATCAAACATTTTCCTTGTAACTTCTGAGTAACCAGCAAAACATTATGGACAATAAGAAAAATTCCTCTCCTCAAATCATTTTAAAATTTAGTCATTTGACCTCCATTAAAGCTTTGCTAAGAATGCTTGAACATAATTTCACACTTTTTCTGACATTTTCAAAAAATGAGGAATAACTTTACATAAGGGATGTTTAAACATGCAGACATTTTTAATCCTAATTTTTTCCTTTTTTAAAATTTTATTTCTTTTGTTGTTGTTAAACATACCAATTCAACAGTTTCTACATGTACAATCCAATGACATTGATTACATTTTTCGGGTTGTGCAACTATTATCACCCTTATTTTCTGAGCTGTTCCTCCCTCATTAACATAAATTCACTGCCCCCTAAAGTTCCCATCTCATCTTTCCAGTTGCTATTGTCAATTTGATCCCATGCACAGTCCTCAAGGAAAACATTCTTTTCTAGTTAAGCTAAAATACTGTTTGGTTTTAGGAAGACTTTGGAGGATATTTTTGGTTTAAGTTTTAAACATTGTCTCAGGGCAATATTGTAAGGGGGTCATTCAGCCTCCATGGCTCCAGAAAGTCTAGAGTCCATGAGAATTTTAAATTCTGCTCAGCTTTTCCCCCTTTTGATCAGGATTCTTCTAGAGAATTTTGATCAAAATATTCAGTAATGGTAGCCAGGCACCAGCCATTTCTTCTGGTCTCATAGCAAAGGAGGCAGTTGTTCATGGAGGCAATTAGCCACATGTTCTATTTCCTTCTCCTATTCCTAACTTTCCTTCTTACTCTATTGCTCTAAGCAAATAGAGACCAATTGCTGTGCCTTGGATGACTGTTTGTAAGCTTTAATCTTATTTATTTTTGTGTATGTCTCTGACTTGACTCCCTTGGTCCCCTGTCCTCCATAGTACTACAGACATAATTCTTATTTCAGAGTCATTCTTGTGAGCAACAATGGACCAGAATACAGTGATGCCCGAGGGGGTGCTGAGTGGGGAAGGCTGCCTCATCAGGGGCTTTCAGCATTCTCTGGCCCTGTGAAAGGGTCATTTGTTTAGCTTTTCCTGCCCTTTGCCCATCGGGTATCCTTTCACTGCTATAACTGTTACGTACTTGCTGCATCTAACTAGGACCAGCTAGAGTTAGCATTGGAATGTGCATATGATCCTAACAGCATAATGACAGAAGCCATAATAAAGTGCAAGTTCTTTCATGTACAAAGTCATTCCACAATCTGAGTCTGTAGGACTTTGCTCCGAGTTAACCACTTTGGTGGCACTGGTTTTTGTGAGGTTTCTTTTTTCCTTGGAGACAGTTTTAGTAATCTTCGGTTTGGCAGTGCTCACTTATCTTTAGACTCTGCCTTCTAGGAGGTCTATCAGACCAGTGGGGATCTGCCAGAATTCCCTGGAATCAGAATGATTTCCTGAGGTTGTGGTTGTAAAAACCGCCCTGCTGATTCCCTCCCCTACCAAGGTGAGCCTTAGGACTCAGCTTCCAGGTAGATCCCATGGGCACAGTGACACATTGCACGAATCTTGGCACCAGGGAGGCTGGCAGCCTCCATGGGTAGAAATCTGCAACAAGCTGGTCAAATCCCTCAGCTCATGCAGAGCCCACAGAAGCTGGTTTCAGAGAACTTGGGAGCTTCTAGGACCTGTACTTTAGGGCTGCCAAATCTCTGAGCTTTCAAGCCACTTAGCATTAAATGCCACTACAAGGACTACAGAAAGGAATGCAATTTGCACAGTGAGTTAAAACCACAGATTTCTACATAGCTAGGGCACCCTGGGAAACCCTCGTAGCATAGTGGTTAAGAGCTATGTCTGGTAACCAAAAGGTCGGCAGTTTGAATCCACCAGGCACTCTTTGGAAACCGTATGGGACAGTTCTACCCTGTCCTATAGGGTTGCTATGAGTCAGAACCGACTCGATGGCAAAGCGTTTGGTTTTTGCGTTTTTTGGTTAGGGCTCCCTGTGTGTTGCAAACAGTTAATGCTCTAGTTGCTAACCCAAAAGGTTGGCAGTTCGATCAGCCCAGAGACACTTTGCAACGAAGACCTGTTGATCTACTTCCAAAAAAAATCAGCCACTGCAAACCCTGTGGAGCACAGTTCTACTCTGACACACACATGTGGACACTAGGAGTTGGAGTCGACTCCACGCACCTGGTTCTTAGGGATTATTATTACACTTGACACTTTGACTTGGTCTGAAGCTTGAGGACATTGGGTACCTTACTTTGGTTGTACTAGCTACTTTGTCATTCCTACAATATTATCTTATTCACCTTTCACATCAATCTTATTGGATGTAGTTTACTGTCTCATTTTGTACGACAGGAAAGTAAGGCTCAACAAGGTATGATCAATTTGCTCCAACTCATGCCCCTCAGTTAAGAAGTGCTAGGATCTGTGCCGTATCCTCCCTGGAAACAAAACTGCTAACATGTCTTCTTCTCAGGCCACCTACTCTGTCGTTTGCCTTTGTTTTCCTGACAGAGAAGCTTCAGGGGGACACTATTCCTTGATACAAGTTATTTTCAGTCCCAAGTCTCTCCCTACTACTACCGAATAACAACAAACTCCTTAGCAGGAGGGTCTGTTTGCCCAGAGTCACCTTGGAATGGCATTGAGCTTATAAAGAAGAACAAAGAAGAGTGGCCATGGGCAATTCTTCATACAGAGGTGACCAAAATCTCCATCTCCTTGTCACCCTGATCCCTGACCACAGCTTATTCAGCAAGCGTAGACACCACACTCAAAACAGCAAACCCAGGCTGGCCAATCCCATTACATTCTGGCTCATCTCACTTTTGTCCCCCTCTTGTGATGAATCGCAAACATTTGCTCTACAGACATCACAAAAGAATATAATCCTCCAACTCAGAGGACAGACAAGCTAACTGGCCCATAAGGGGCCTGAATCCACATATTTAGCCTCATTCATAATTATGTTTTAACCAAGAGAGTCAAGCAAGCAGAGAAACATAATAGGTGGCCTATAGCATTAAAAAAAACAAAATATGATGAAATAAAGATGAGAATGCTGTGCTAAGAGCTGGCTCCTCTCACAGCAGCGATGTTTATTGGATGTGAAGCTGTATGTGCCCAGACACCTTACCAAGAACACGTGACATATGATTTCCCACACATCATCTGCTCCGTCCTCACAACCAGCTCAGAAAGAAATGAAGAGACAGGAGAAGAAATACCATTGTCCTGCATTCTGCTTGCAAAACCACCCTGGCATGTCAACTGACAGTGGAAAATTCCCAGGCCCTTGTCGAGGCTCCTGATTTCCATAACATCAGCCATGAATTCAAGGGAAACTGTTTCAGAATAATCAGCTGTGACCTCCAGGACTTGGACAGGGAGCAAGGACACTGAAGGAGAATCAGAAAGGCTCTTTTTCTTGCCTCCATTTTGTGGACTCTCCTTGCCTCAGCTTCTGAATGGCACATTTCCATGGGAATGCAATCTAATCTTGGTGGGTTCTTTCAATGGTGGTGAGCAGGTAAGTGCCAGTTGGCTTGGACCACTCAGAACCCAGTTGCAGGAAAGGAAGAAGGTGACAGGGACTTGCTTCAGCCCCGCCCTTCACAGGTAAGTCCTGCAGCTGCACCCAGGTCCGCATCACTTCAGGGAAGGTGTTCATCAGCAGCTAGGAGCCCTGGTGGCACAGTGGTTAAGAGCTTGGCTGCTAAATGAAAGGTCAGTGGTTTAAACCCACCTATCGCTTTGCGGGAGAAAGATGTGGCAGTCTGCTTCCATAAAGATTACAGCCTTTGAAACCCTATAGGATTACTGTGAATCAAAATCGACTCATCAGCAATGGGTTTGGCTTAGGTTTTTCAGAAAAAGCTGTGGGCTGTGCCCAGCCTGCCAAGAACCATAAAGAACCCCCCCCCATGTCCCTCACAATGCCCCCACCCCTGGGCACCAGCACTTTGTCTGGCAGTGTTGTCTTTCTCCCCCTTTGGAAGTTTCTCCAGCGTGGGATTTCCTTGGCGCCTGACTGACCCAATTGGACACGTTTGCTCCCAGGACAGTGTTAGACCACTGGATTCCCGTTTCTTGCATTTCCAATGACGGGGCCACATTGTTTACTCTGGACACTTCTATAACACCAACCACTTTTGCAAAAGAGCCAGCTCAAGAAAAACACAATGCTTATTTCAGATGCCTGCTATTTTGAAATCCAAAATACAACATAGCTTGACGGCCTCCCATAGAAACACATTGTTTTGCTGCCATAGTGCAGTATCAACTAGAAGTATGCCAATGAGCAGAACAGCACTGCTGTTTGGACACTCAGATGCCAGAATCTGGGCATCTTTGAGAAGGTGGAACTCAGAGACAGGTCCCGAAGGCCTCTGTGGTGCGTTATTTGTTTTCTCAAAGTGTGGACATGAACACACAGCATCCTAGAACAGGGTGCCTCAGCCGCAGCACTGTTAGTACTTTGCGGGGGATCATTCCTTGTGGGAACGGTGCGGTACATTCTAGGATATCGATCAGCACCACTGGCCTCCATCCACTAGATGCTGACGTTGTTAGGCGCCATCGATTGGGGGGGGCAGGGGGTTAGCCAGTAAGCAAGGTACACACAAGGCTGACAGCAAGCAAGGTACACACAGGCTTACCTGTGCTTACTGACTAATCCCTAGTGAACACTTTCACAACCCTGATTTTCAACTCACAGCATTCCCATGTGACAGAGCAGAACTGCCCCATAGGGTTTTCTGGGCTGTAATCTTTACGGAAGCACATCACCAGCTCCTTCTCCCACAAAGCCACTGGGTGGGTTTGAACCTCCGACCTTCAGTTAGCAACCAAGTGCTTAACCACTGCACTACCAGGGCTCTAGATGCTGGTAGTACCACCTATCTATGACAACCAAAAATGTCTCCAGATATTATCAAAGGTCGGGGGTGGGGCACAAAATCATCCCTTCCTCACCCCTTACCTGGGCCACTGTTCTAGAACAAAGCCTAAAACGAGATATTACTATTAACACCAGGCTTCCTTGGTGGTGCAAACAATTGACATGCTCAGCTGTTAACGGAAAGGCTGGACGATCAAGTCCAACCAGACACACCTCAGAATAAAGTCCTGATCATCTGCTTCTGAAAAATCAGCCACTGAAAACCCTATAGAGCACAGTTCTATTTCCCCCTCCTAGCCGTGCCCCCCCCCCTTGTTATTAGCTCCCTTTCTGCTTGACCTGAAGCACAGGGAGCAATCTGCAAGCCCAGGAAGCTGAAGCCCTGATACCCAGAATGGAAGGAAGTGAAACAACACAGGTGAGTCCTGGTCTAGGGGGTCTCTGAACCCTGGGTCTCCCCCTACAATACCCTCAGCTGCTGCCCTGGGCGACTGCACAGACACAGCCCCCTATGTGGCAAAGGACTGTCTCACACTGAGGAGCTGCCCTGAGGGCTGAGGTACTTCCTAATCTTCTGCTTCATATCACCTGAAAGGCTCACTGAAAGAGAACAAGAGAATAAGGCCGACCTGAGAAACACACACACACACACACACACACACACACACAGAGAAAAGGTTTTGACTAAAGTGTCTCAAGTTCTCGAGCTGTAACCCAACACTGTTCTAGGCTTTATTTTCACCTATTTCTCAGGCCCTTCATCTTGACATTTTCTTATCTGCCCTCATTGGCAGTAATACTATTAGAACTCTTACTAGCTGGCATCCTTCTTGGACTCGCCTACTTCCTGGCCAGGTAGGTGGGCATGTAGCGAGGAGCTGGGGTAAGACTTTGGTAACCTGACTTGCTGAGGAGAATTAAGAGAATTTGCATTATCTAACCCACTCGATGGATAATAAAGGAGCCCTAGTAGTGCAGTGGTTAAGCACTCAGCTGCTAAGTGAAAGGTTGGCGATTGGAATCTACCAGCTGCTCCCTGGGAGAAAGATATGGCAGTCTGCTTCTGTAAAGATCACAGCCTTGGAACCATTATGGGCCAACTGGCTGATTTTTCAGAAAGAGATCACCAAGTCTTTTTTCTGAGGGACCCCTAAGTGACCTCCAATCTTTCAGTTACCAGTCAAGAACGTTAACTCTTTGTACCACCCAGGGACTCCCGAGCACAGAGGCTAGCCCGTTCAATAGTGGCCAAGACCTATCTGCTTGGGCTACAGACAAGGTGAGTGGGGTGTGCTGGAAGGAGGCAGATGAATCAAGTCCCATTTACTAGGCTATTAGAACACCTTTTGGTCTCTTGGAGACCTGGAAATGAAGTGGTTAAGAGCTCAGCTGTTAACCAAAGGTCAGTAGTTAGAATCCACCAACTGCACCCTGGAAACCCTAGGGGGCAGTTCTACTCTATCGTATAGGGTCACTATGAGTCAGAATCCACTCAGTGGCAACGGTTTTTGATATCTTATCAGGATTTTACATTAAATTTGTTATTTTAGAAATACACTTCATAGTAAATCTAACAACCTAGAGGAATTCATGATTAGTCTTTTATTTTTGAAGCCATGGTACTGAATTTATGGAAAAGTAGTTAATTACAATACGTGCTATTCTGGAATTCTAAAATGATCAAATACAAAACAGTAGTGAGAAAAGAAGCATGTGTTTAAAAAAGTCCCAACTAAGGACAGCTGAGCTATACTTCGTGGAAGAGCCTCTGGGACCTGCAGGTTTGAGAACAGTGAGGAATGATGGTGTCTTAGCTTCTCTAACCATTAAATTGCAACAGTGTGGATACCTGATCTTACAGGGATGCTTTATATACCAGTTCATGCATATTTGTGAACTGATTTAGGATCAGAGAGGTATGCTATACAGATGCAAAGTTTTCATCAAAGCACCTCTTTCCTCTTGGGTCTATGTGGCCAAATCATACCCCTCCATCCATATACAGGAGAAAATGAAAATCTACCTCTGCCTTTGACACTGGAGGGCCACTGACATGTTGTCACACGCAAACCAAGGGAAGAGACCCTTGAAGGTATCCCGTAGACCACACCTAAAGTCCCTGGCAAAGGGCGGAGTACATGAGTTCTGTCTCACACTAGCCTGTGGTAATTAGACACTGTTATTATTTAACATTTCTTACCTGAACTTGTTTGGGAAAAATGTTTAACACACTGATGCGAAGACTGAATAATAGCTTCAATAAGATAATAATGCTTTTCAATTATTCTTCTGCAGGAAGAATATTTCTTTAGGAATATTTTCATTAATAATGAATACGCTGGCTTTAAGTTTTCGAGTGGTCTATTATATACAGTGTATTCCATAACTGCTTTACACCTTGGGACAGAGTCCCACCTGTGAAGGAGGACAACAATGCCCACCTGCAGTACTGATTTAAGGATTTCAGATAGTGCACGGATAGCTGATACAACGCACACCCTGGTTCACAGGTACATAGGAAGTGATGCATGCAATGGAGGGTCACCAGGACCAGGGCAACCATCCCAAGAAATGGTGGGTTTCCTAGCGAACTCCAGCAACACCATTGCCTACCCCAGGGTTTGCAGTGGGGTGGTGGGGTTTAACCATCCTGCATAGCTATGTGACAGGTCAAACATGCAGCAGTGGACATGTGAAGATCCCAAATGGGGAGTATTCACCAACAGTAGATGGTGCTGGGTGCACATTGGTGCAGTGGTTAAGCATTCAGCTACTAACTGAAAGGTTGGTGGTTCGAACACATCAGCGACTCCACAAAAGGAAAGCCCTAGCAATCTGCTCCCATAAAGATTACCACCTAGGAAACCCTATGCGACAGTTGTATTCTGTGTTATAGGGTTGCTATGATTCAGAATCAACTTCACAGAACCTAGTAACAAAGAGTATCATTGCTGATGTCAGATGGACCATGGCTGAAAACAGAGAATACAAAAAAAATGTTTAGCTATGGTTTATTGACTATGCAAAGGTATTCCACTGTGTGGATAATAACAAATTATGGATAACATTTTGGAGAATGGGAATTCTAGAACACTTAACTGTGCTTGTGAGGAACCTGTACATAGACTAAGGCAGACATTTGAAGAGAACAAACGGATACTGCACGGTTTAAAGTCAGAAAAGGTGCGCATCAGGGTTGTATCATTTCACCATACCTGTTCAATATGTACGCTGAACAAATAATTCAAGAAGATGTACTATATGAAGAAGAATGGGGCATCAGGATTAGAGGAAGACTCTTTAACAACCTGTGATATGCAGATAACATAACTTCGCTTGCTGAAAGTGAAGAGGACTTGAAGCACTTACTGATAAAGATCAAAGACCACAGACTTCGGAAAGGATTATACCCCAGCATAAAGAAAACAAAAATCCTCACAACTGGACCAATAAGCAACATCATGATAAAAGAGTAAAGACTGAAGTTGGCAAGGATCCACTTGGTAATTACCACTTGGATCCACCCATGAAAGCAGCAGTCAGGAAATCAAAGACGCATTGCCTTGGGCAAATCTGCTGCAAAGGACCTCTTCAAAGTGTTGAAGAGCAAAGATGTCACCCTGAAGACTAAGGTGCATCAGACCCAAGCCATGGTGTTTTCCATCACTGCCTACGGATGTGAAAGCTGGATGATGAATAAAGAAAACTGAAGAAATGACGCCTTTGAATTGCGGTGTTGGCGAAGAATATTGAATATACCATGGACTGCCAAAAGAACCAACAAATCTGTCTTGGAAGAAGTGCAGCCAGAATGCTCCTTGGAAGCAAGGATGGCAACACTGTGTCTTACATACTTTGGACGTGTTGTCAGTCCCTGGAGAAGGACATCGTGCTTGGTGAAGTATAGGGTCAGCAGAAAAGAGGAAGATCCTCAATGAAGTAGATTGACACAGTGGCTACAACAATGGGCTCAAGCCTAACAGTGACTGTGAAGATGGCGCAGGACTGGGCAGAGTTTTGTTCTGTTGTACACAGGGTCGCTGTGAGTCAGAACCAACTGGAGGGCACCAAAGAGCAACAACAACTGCAGCAATGCCCTTAGTTTCCTGCAGCTGCTGTAACAAGTTATCACAAACTGGAGGTCTTAAAACAGCAGAAATGTAATCTGTCACAGTTCTGGAGGCTGCAGTCTGAGATCCAAGCATCGGCAGGGCCAATTTGTCTCTGATGCCTCTACTGAAGATCCTCCCTAGTCTTTCCCAACTCTGGTAGCCCCAGGCGATCCTTGGCTTGTGGACGCACACTCCAGTCTCTGCGTCTGTGCTCACATGGCCGCCTTCCCTGTCTTCTGTCTTACAAGGACACCAGCCATATGGATTAGGGCCCATCCTGCTCCACTGTGGCCTGTTGATTGATTACATCTTCAAGGTCACATTCACAGGTACCAGAGGTTAGCCCTTCGACAATGGAGGACACAACTCAATTCATAACATCCCCCCTGTGGCCAAGTAACACCCAAGGGTAAGGCTGACATTCACTGATTTTCACTAATTCTTATTGATCCCTGAGTTTCGTGGTATTTAACTATACTCAGTAAATCCTTTACAATGTGAAATATGAAAACAGTTAAATGTGGTCTAAGGAAGTGAAGAGAGAGGGGTCATCTCAAAGGAGTATTTTCAAATAAATTAAAGACCTGCCTTCTTTAACCCAGAAAACCAACCAACCAACCAAACAAACGAACAAACAAACAAAAAAAAAAAACAGTGCTCCTTGAGTGAATCCTGACTCCTGGCAGCCCCATATGCACCAGATCGGAGCTGTGTGCCATAATGCTCCGCAAGGTTTTTAGTGGCTGATCTGTACGTAGTACAGTGTTAGGCCTTTCTTCTGAGGCACCTCTGGGTTAGCGGCAGAGCACTTAACCATTTCTGCCACCGAGCTGCTCTTCTTTACCCCATAAACCCAAAAAACCAAACCTGTTGCCATCGAGTCGATTCCAGCTCATAGCGACCCTATAGCACAGAGTAGAACTGCCCCATAGAGTTTCCAAGGAGGGCCTGGTGGATGTGAACTGCCAATCTTTTGATTAGCAGATGTAGCTCTTAACCACTACACCAGCAGGGTTTCCCTTTAATCCATAGAGAACTATGAATCTCATCAAGCGGTATGGGCACAATTGAACTGATTCTATTATGGGGAGGATAAGGCAGCCTGGGTCAGGAATAATTCAGAGACTGGGGAACAGACACTCCACCCCCATGGGAAAACCTGCTCTCTGGGCTCTTTTGTAACCTTGTTTAATCTGTGACATTGCGGTAGGAATTTTTCACTTTCCGCGTTACATCTGATGTTACAGCCTGAAGCGAAGCTAAACCAAAATAAACAATCTGCTCCATTCTGCTTAGACTAATACGACAGTGATGTAAGGCCCAGAAAACTGGCAGCGGCAAAATGCTTCTCCACACTGCGTGCCTGCAAGCCCGTCCGCCTGAGCACAGTGCGCCTGCACCCAGAGAAACCTGCCCTGCTTAATTATTTACATCGGTTAACGGCTGGCGGAGGGTCTTGGACAGGAATTTGACATTTGGCTTTGCTCTGCAACAGAACTAAGCTGTTTGTATCAACTGGGAGAAGCCGCTTTTAAGCTTAACACATAAAAGGCTTTTTTATTTGATTTTGCTTGGGCCTGGGTGACCTCTATCTTTGCAGATGTACTAACCAGTGGTGGGAGCTTTTATTACCATTTACCAAAAAACTGCAGTTTACAGTCTACATAGATCTCAAGCAGCCCACACAGGCGCAGTGTCAGCTGTCTTAAATACCCAGAATCGGTTCTGGTACATGTTTGCTGGCTTGCCAGCAAATGACTCGCTTGGTATTTTCAGTGCCTGTTCGTCACAAAGATGACACCCTTTTTTCTTTACAAGGGGTGTAGGGGTTCTTGCCGAATAGATGGTTTCCTTTCTGCAGAGGCTTGGGGTTGTCGTCATAGTGGCAGAGATAACGTTGAGTATTACTTCTCAATTACATTCAGCAATAGGACATATGGGAGATCATTTCTCCAGCCCCGATATTTTACTGTTCGTATGCTGAGTTAAGTACTTGCTTTCCTTTCCTTTTTGTTTTTTTTAATCCAGGTCCCAGGGGCCCTTCCAAATGCAGGCCCCTCATTCCATCAGGCCAAGAAGGCAGGATGATGCAAATGGTCACAGTGGGTGCCCTAATCCAGTTATGTCCTCCACTAGGGATCGCTTGCTCCAAAGAGGGGGGAAATTGCCATACATAATTCAGTTAAGACTCAGCTTGAGTGGCCTGGATTAAATCCGGCAGCCTACATGCAATCAATTTTCAGTTTTATCACCTCATACTAAGCAAAGCGTGAACCAGACTTGAGTGAACTTGGATGGAGATAAAATGGAGTCCTATTTAATAAACAGATGCTTCGGAACCTCTTTCCTCTAAACAGCAAGTTCCTAAGTCTCCTACAATAAACTAAACTGCAGACACTTGCAATTATCATATACTTCTCGAGGATTTCTCCATGGACTACAAACTAAGGGGAAATTCACAGAAAGGGAAGGTAGAAGGCACTAAAATTCCCACTCTACCTGCCAGAGAAGCCCGCCCCATCCTTGCAGGTGCTGCCTTCCCATCTGTGAGGGCGTCCTCCGGGCCAATCACGAGAGTGCTTGGCCTCAGTGTCTCTTGAGCATTGGCCTGAAATTCAGCGCCTTGAGCGAGGTGCCTGGGTTTCAGATGAGTGCCAGAGACAGCATCTGAAACTGCCTTTGGCTCACCATCCAAAGATAGGATTTTCCTGCCTCCCCTCTCAGTCCCTTTCCCACACTGCTGGCTGGCACCGAGGGACAGCCCACCCAGAAAGGTAATCGGCTTCCCATGAGCCTCCTGGAAGGCATGCTAGACAAAGGGAGGACAGCCCACCCAGAAAGGTAATCGGCTTCCCATGAGCCTCCTGGAAGGCATGCTAGACAAAGGGAGGGAGCCGTGCATCGTTAATTCTCACCCCAGATGATACCTGGAGGCAGGTATCCTCCCTCCTGAAGTCCCATCCCTCCTCAAGACACCCTTCAGCTTCCCAGAGAGACTGCTGGGTTAAAACAGTCTTGACTGCAAATGTGTGAATTTTTCCCTTCCTCCCACTAATAGTGTGGATAAACCTTGACAAGGGAAATGAAAAAATAAGAGGGAAAAAAAAAAAAAATACCCATGAAGTTCTACCTCAAGGTGGCGCTACTGTCCATAAGAATCTTAGATTTGTTCTTTAAAATTCAGTTCACTTAAACTAAGATTGAAATTAGGGATCAACAGAAAATTTACAATTTAAATCAAACTTTGACTCGTGTAATTAAGTCTTCAGTCCCGTGAACCTCCTTCACAGCCCCATTAGGCTGCTGTGGGATGCCATGTGATGAAGGGATTAATTTCCTGGGAGTCCGATTTCTTTTTTTAATTAAAAAAAAAAAAAAATCAAATAAGAAATGTTGGTTAACTAAAAGAGAAGAGAGCGAACAGTGGGGGTTTGCCCGTTCTTCACCGATAAAGTTTGGGTGAGAAGGGTTCTGGTGAGAGCAGGCTGCAGAGGGAAGTCTCCTTCAGGCCATTTGGAAAATGTGGCTGTGAAGGAGACCTGCAGTCCAACTACTGTCTGCAATCTGCATTGCATGAAAGGACTAGAAAATAACCGTTCTGAAAGCTTTTTTAAATGTATCAGAGCCAGCAATGTAGCTAATCTCATTTAAGAGTAACCATCGAGGGCTTCAATCTTTCTGTGTTTCTTCTGAGACACTGATGATGACGTTGTCAGAGAGCTCCAGCCCCAGTCAGGAGGAGAAGGGAAGGTTTACCTGTGTCTGCTTTTTGATGTCACACCTCATCCAGGACAGAAAGGGAGGGAAGACATGGCCTGACTCACCTACTCCGTAATAATTCCTATCAGGGGTGCTACTGTTATTATACTGTGACTGCCAAGAGAGCTGACATTTGTTGAGACTGTTCCGTGTGCCAGACAGGATTTTAAATGTTTTACATACAATAAGTCATTTAATCTCTCAAAACAAACACAAATGGTGTGGTTTAAGTGCTATTAAGATCCTCATTAGAGAATTAGTAAGTTGTCCACATTTACAACCTAAACTCTTAAATATTATTGTAAGTTCTTCTAAGACTAGGACCATCCTGAACACAGCAGTGCCCGTAAATATGGAGTCCCTGAATGATGCAAATGATTGAAGTGCTGGGCTGCTAGCTGAAAGGTTGGAGGTTTGCATATACCCAGAGGAGCCTTGGAAGAAAGGCCTGGCGATCTACTTCCAAAAAATCAGCCATCGACAAACCTGTGGAGTACAGAGAAATGTTAAAACGGAGCTGTGGAGTTAGAGGTGGCATTTGAGGTAGGCCCCCAGGATGAGAAAGATTTTAGTATCAAGAGACATAGGAAAAGGGCATTTCTGAGGGAATAGATCAAGGCAAAGCCCTAGAGTGAGAAAACGAGAGAACCCTGAGGGATGGTACACATTGCACCTAGAACCGGTGCATCTCAGGCAGACAAGCTGTGCCTAGAACAGGCTGGAATGAATGGTGTGGCTGCCATATACAAGGCTTTGTTTGCCGATCTGTGAGTTACTCTCCAGGCAGGAATAATGGGGTCTGCTCAAGGCCCCTTGAAGTTTGTATCGAGACTCCAAGAAATGTGCCCTTTGGGGTTCCTCTCTGACACCACAGAGCTTCTAGTCTGGAGGGCCCTTGGAGGAGCCCTAGGAAGTTCCGAACCATTCTGAGGGGGTAGCAGAGGGTTCCTAAAATTGAGTCTGGGATCCCAAGGGTCCTATATTGTCCCTTAGAATGCTGGGAGAGGCCCACTCCTTTGTCTGCAAAACTCTTGAATATCCCTTGTTCCCGAATTTCTCTTGACTTAAGCAGCACCCTCCCCCTCCAGAAATCAATATAAATGCTTCAAAGCCTTCTCAGGTTCAGTGAAGCAGCTTGGATGTACAGCAGAGATGGAAGACGAGCCACAATTAGCCAGTGGTCGTTGGCTTCAGGAACACATTGAGAGAAAGCCAGCCACTGAACAAAGATGGAGGCATATCCTTGTGTGCACATATACAATGTGTGTCCTGTTATAACATTTCCTTAGCAGTGACACTTTTAAGGGAACGTTAGTAATATTTCAATCTCTGGCATGAAAATCTGACAGATTCAATTTCGTCTTTGTATCAGATTAACTGATAAGAGTTCTGTAAAAGAAGCATTCAATAATCTTCAGCCTGGCCCCTCATAAGTCAGGCGTGGCTTTCCTGCAAATAGTTGATCCAATATGGAAAGTGTCTCTCCAGCTACCTAAGGAACAAAGAAGAGTCCAGTCCACCAACAGGCAAACACCCCACCATCACTTGCCACAGCTCATTCTACAGCAAGTTCATCTCAAAAGAACCCCCCCAGCTGACTCCAGTTAACCACGCAGGTGGTCATCTGGAAAGTGTCAATGGTGTGATTACATAGGAGTGGATATCCCCGCAGATGAAATATGGGGCATCCCAGTTAGTGGCACAGTGGTTAAGGGCTACAGCGTACTACAGCTGCTAACCAAAAAAGGCCGGCAGTTCAAGTTCACCAGCTGCCTCTTGGAAACCCTGTGGGGCAGTCCTACTCTGTCCCATAGGGTCGCTATGAGTTTTTTGGTTAGTTATTACCAGGCTGTTTCCAGGGGCCGCCTGTTAGCACATTATTACAGCTACTGGAAAGCAGCAGATGAAGCACACGCACCTGCTGATCCGGGGGCATCCGACTCGAGGCAGCCATAAGCTGGTAAAACTCCTTACCTGGAAGAGCCCCAACATTCCAGGCATAAAGCTCCATTTTTCTTTATAAAACCCAGTAACAAAACAGAAAGCCTCGCAGAGCTCAATGAAAGGTGACTGCAACAGTGCTAGGAGATGAAGAGGGAATGATTACACTGTGATACACGCTAACCAGGGTTTCCCTTCCATACTACTCACCATAGGTCGCAGACAGCCCACCATGCCTGGGCTTTGGTGCACGGAACATTTTATGTCATATTTATTCAATGGCCCGTGAATGTATCTAGGGCACAATTCGTATTTCAGAAATGTGAAAATAATGCAAACAAGAGAATATTGTTAATTAGTTTATTGAAATTAAAAATAAGAGCCGTGCTCAAGTGAGTGGTAGATTTCTTGGGGCCCGGGTTTCCACCCTTGATTCCGGTCACCTTGCATTCCACTTCTCTATTTTTCATGATCGAGCACGTTCTCTTTTGACAGTTTCAGGGAACTGAGCCTGAATGTTAAGTTTTCTGCCAGAATGGGTTCCGTATCTTGTCAGCTATTTCCTTTAGTGAAATGTGCTTTCATCTTCAATCTAAGGAGGTATGCTATTTCTGACAGGTGCACCTTGGAGAAAAGAAGTCTGGGGACAGTCTGCAACTCTATTCGAATTAGCTTTTCCCTTGGTAGGTAAATCCAAAGATAAGGTTAAAAAGGGTTAATCATTTACACTCAGAGAAGATCAGAAGGACTGTATAATTTAAGCCTCCCATGAAAGACCAAACCCAAACTCAACATTCTATCTTTGAAACCAACTCTTCCTCATGAGGTCCCTTTGTTTAAAGGGATGGTACCTTTCTAATCCCAGCCACCCACTGTCAAAATCATGGAATCATTACATACCTTCTGCCTCCTTCTCCAGCTTATCTTCCAACCAGCCCACTCGACACTGACTAGCACTTAAATGGCTAGTCAACAGTCCCTCTCACAGCTCATCTTTCCATTTTATTTTTATTCTCACTTAGACAGTTGGTCTACCTCCTCCAATTGCCCCCTGCTTGAATGCATCTTCCATCTGAGATATTTGAATTCTTCCAGCATATAGCTGTGGTCATGTCATGTTCAGTGCAAATTTGGGATTAATTTCCTCTGTCCCCAAGAAGCCCAGGTGAGGCGGTTCATGAAACTGGCCTGAAAGCCTCCAGGTGAGTGCATCTCATCTATGGGGCAGCTCTACTCTGTCCTGTAGGGTCGCTATGAGTCAGAATCATCCCACCCTCTCAGTGAATCTACTTCACAGTCTTTGTGTGTGTGTGAGGATTCAGAGGAAGCGCTGGAGGCTTAAAGAAACAAGAGCAGGTGAGGAGAGTTCACCGGGGAGATGATGAGTAAGTAGGCAGCCTTCAGTTCCTCCTGAGCGGCAGGAGAGTGGAACGCTCAATGTACAGTTCTGACCCATCAGAATAACAAGCTTCGAGCAAAATGAGCACGAGGAAGTGGGCAAGTTTAAGGAGTGAAAGAGGTCCTTCAGAATGTATTCCTTACTTACACAAGTTGCATAAGTCGATTCTGCCTCACGACGCCTCCTGCATATCAGAGCAGAACTGTGCTCCCTCGGGCTGTCAATGACTGATGTTTTGAAAGTAGATCACCAGACATTTCTCTTCTGAGCTCCTCTCGGTGGACTCAAACTTCCAACCTTTTGGTTAGCAGCTAAGCATGTTAAACATCTGCACCACCCAGGCACTCCATTCCTCACTTATGTTGCTGTCATTATTAGGTGGCATTGAGTCAGTTCCAACTCATAATGACCCGATGTACAACAGAATGAAACACTACGCAGTCCTGTGCCATCCTCACAATAGGTACCTTTGAGCCCATTGTTGCAGCCAGTATCAATCCATCTTGTTGAGGTTTGCCCTCTTTTTTCACTAATTTTGCGAATTACAGTGAAGAAATTAAACGCCCGTAAAAACAAAAACACACATCTGTAGAATGGGGGCAGAACAGTTTACCCCAAGGAAAATTATCATGCAGATTGTTACACAGGTGACATTGACTCTTAGATGGATTAAGGCTCGAAGACTGAACAGTCTTTGCCAGGGTCCCACAGGGCTTTCTGCCTTGACGAAAATATGCCACTTGTGCACTGTCCACAAGGACACCACTGGCCATGTGTGTGCTGTCCACAAGGACACCACTGGCCAGGTATGCACTGTCCACAAGGACACCACTGGCCAGGTATGCACTGTCCACAAGGACACCACTGGCCAGGTGTGTGCTGTCCACAAGGACACCACTGGCCAGGTGTGTGCTTCCCACAAGGACACCACTGGCCATGTGTGTGCTTCCCACAAGGACACCACTGGCCACATGTGGCTATTAAACTCTTGGGATCTTACTAGTACAACTGAGGAACTGCAGGTTCCTTTTACTTAATTTTAATTAATTGTCATCTAAATGGCTAGAGGCTAGGTATCAGACTGCATAGAACAATGGGTCATGATGCTTTACCTGTCTCTGACCCCTGCACTGTACGCTGACACAAACGGAATTAACTCAGTGGCAGCTGGCTTAAGAGCCATGGTCTAGAAGTGAGAATGCCCTTGCTTCTGTTCAGGTTTGACCTTACAGACATGTCGGCCCAGTAGGAACTCTAGCAGTGAGAAGAGCTGCCCCTCTGGAGCAGAGCTGCCCCTCTGGAGCAGAGCCCGCCCAGGATAAAGCCCCTCCTGGTCAGCTCCATGTCTCTGACGAGGGAAGGGAGCCAGAGGATCCAGCCGGCCTAAAATCCGTGCCAGGACACTGGCTACGGGCCTTCCACGTTAGCTCTAGAACGTCACCAAACTCTTAGCACTTGCTTCTTTGCTTTGTGGTATTCTGTTAGCGTATGTGGCCTGAGTTCAACAGCTTTGAATGTGTATATATCTTAAAATCTCATATACAACTTAAAACATGGAATTCATCTGAAGTAAAGAGTGACATTATTCCAATAAATCTTTACAGGGAGAGTTGCGGCCCTAGGAAGACATAGCCTGAATGTTTCCCAAGACATCCTTAAGTAGATGTTAGGTCTGCTGTAGGAAACTGATGGAGGCGGGGGGAGACCAAACTACCTGGGTCCTTTCCACTGTTACTACCTCAGCAGACTCCATTTTTGCCAGCCTTTTAAAGCAAATTGTAGGCAAGGAAGACACAGGATGAAGAGAAGGGACAAGAAATAATATAAAACTAAATTGAGAAAATAAATGAAAAAAAAAAGTTGTGAGGAAATCAAAAATCAATATTGTGGTAAGAGAATATTAAAGAAAACCCAAGGAGTTAAAGATTTCAAAATTAAAGTAAACATGAACGTTCATTAAAATATACAAAACAGAAGGTTTAAAATCTGTAAAAAGTAAGCAATAAGCAAATATATAAATAAAATACTTAGATTGAAGACAGAAACTGATTTATTTTATATTAAAATGAGTACAACAGAAAATTTTAGGTAGGAGAAATATAATACATGACAAACCCAAAAAACATGTTGCTGTCGAGTTGATTACAACTCTTGGCGACCCTACAGGAGAAGGCAGAACTGCCCCACAGAGTTTCCAAGGCTGTAATCTTTATGGAAGCAGACTGCCATATTTTTCTCCTGCGGAGCAGCTGGTCAGTTCAAACTGCTGACCTTTATTTAAGTTACCAGCTAAGCTCTTAACCACTGTGCCAACAGGGCTCCAGATCAATTACTTTAAGTTATAACTAAAAAAAAAAGATTCATTGCCATTGAGTTGATTCCGACCCATACTGACCATGCAGGGCAGAGCTGACCTACCCCACAGGGTTTTTAAGGAGTGGCTGGTAAATTCAATCTACTGACCTTTGGGTTAGCAGCTGCAGCTCTTAACCACTGCACGACAGAGATCAGATAATTGCAAGTAGAAATAAACAGGGAACGTTTCAAAACCTGTCATCACTTATTACGGCAAAAAGCAATTCTAATACAGTGTCGAACTGCTGATTTATACAACAAAATGTATATGCAATAAAGCCACGGCAGCCAAGGACTGCCCAGCTCCAGGGGACCACCACTCATGTGGACTAAAATCTACCCCGGGGAGCTGGGCAGTGTGGAGACCTGGGGAACGAACTAACTAACACAACAGAGAACAGGAAGGAAAGAAGAGGGAGATGAGGCAGAGAATCTGAGAACTCAAGTGTAAACAGAGTGTCATACCTAGGGTATCCCAGGGCTCCCTGGGCACTGCAAACAGTTAAGCACTCAACTATTAGCTGAAAGGTTGGTGGATCAAACCCACCCAGAGGCACCTTGGAAGACAGGACTGGCGCTCTGCTTCTGAAAGGTCTTAGCATTGAAAACCCTATGGGGTAAGCTCTACTCTACACATGTATCAGAATCGACTGAAATGTGACTAACAACAACACGCACTTTCTTCACCACCGTCTGTACATTTGTTGTACTGGGGTAGATTGTGTGTTGCTCTGTGTTGAAAGCTATACCAATAATAACAACCACCATCCCAGGGAGGACTTCGGTCCTATAGGTTAGCAACTTGAACACCATCCAGGACTGCATCAGGGCAGGCTTGAGGACTAGGAGACACTGGGGAGAGATTTTCCTCTAGGAACTGGGCCACACCTCCAATAGAAATAAGCTCCTGCCCTTTAGGGGTGCTAGCAGCCACTGTGGACCAACAGGTAGGCAGGCGCCTGGTCTTGGTTCTGCCCAACCTGGTGCTAGAAGCATACCAAATGCAAAAAACAAAACTCAATGCTTTACAACTCCAATTAATTTCCAGCTCTCATTTCCCTGTGTAATATCTGCAGCTTAGTACTCAGGTATCATATTGCTTATCCTCTATGGTCTGGAAAATTCGGAAACACCAAAACCATCAAAAGAGAGGCCTATTTATGAAGAATTTATTATAGTTCTTTGCTTTGAAAACCTCTTGGCTTTTATTAGCATAATTAGGGGCTACTTCAGAGTCCCCAGGGTGAAGCTACTGGAGTTTTTTGTTACGTGTTAGATGTAAGGCATAGCCATTTGGGAAAATCTAAAACATATTTCCAGAAGGCACACGTACAGATGGAGTTGATTTTATCAAACTAAATAAATCACATGAGGTAAAAAGAAAATGTTTGACTGAGATTTGTACAGCACCCAAGTTAAACTCGTAAAATTTGAAAACCAAAAAGGATTTAGAGAGACATGTTTTCATTCTCCTGCGATGGCAAGAGGATGCATTACGTGAAGGAAGATAAAAACTTCTTTGACAACATATCCAGTTATCCAGGTATTTGTGACATCAAATCAATTATTGGAAATGTAGAATTAATATTTCTATAAAATGGAATTCCACACGAATGGGGGAAAATTACCCGTGAGCATAAATCTGATACAAAGCAATGCCCCCAGAAGAAAAAAATATATAACTTTTAAAACCAAAAAGGAAAACAATGGTAAAGCTACACACACTGTTACCTTCTGACCTTTACCAAGGCCAGTTTTAGCAGTCCTGAGAAAGTAGCAGCCGATACCCAACGGGGCAGAGACTGTGAGAAGCCTGAGTGACTGAGATAATGAACTCAGGTTTTTCGGTATTACAAAACCAAAAAACCAAACCCATTCCCACTGAGTTGATTCTGATCCCTGGCAACCCTGGAGGACAGAGTAGAACTGCCCCACAGGGTTTCCAGGGCCGGAATCTTTATAAAAGCAGACTATCACTTGATCTCCTGAGGAGTGGCTAGTGGGTTTGAACTACGGATCTTTCGGTTAGCAGCCCAGTTCTTCACCACTGTGCCACCAGGGCTCCTAATTAGTATTAACCCATTGCCGTCAAGTCAATTCCAACTCGTAGCAAATCTATAAGACAGAGTAGAACTGCCCCATAGAGTTTCCAAGGAATACCTGGTAGATTTCAGCTGCCGACCATTTGGTTAGCAGCCTTCGGACTTAACCACTACGCCACCGGGGTTTCCTTATTAGTATTACCTCTTCACTTTTATACAAGAGACGGACCAAAATCCCTCTCATAAGTCTCCACTGAGGCCACCAAGAGCCACACTGCCTAGACTGACTCACTTAGATTATCATATAAATTACACCAGGGCTTTTATGTTCTAGGCAGTTTTCTGCAAATCATTCAGTGCTTGATCACTGAAGGTTGGCAGTTCAAACCCACCCAAATGTACCGTAGAAGACAGGCCTGGCAATCTGCTTCTGAAAGGTCACAACCTTGAAAACCGTGTGGAGCAGTTCTACTTTGCACGCATGGGGTCACCATTAGTTGAAACCCACTCGAAGGTAACTAAAAACAACAACAGGCGGTTTCTTTACGACTCATTTATCAGTCTGACAGAGTGTGGTGACTTGCTTGTTGCTGTGATGCTGGAAGCGATGCCACTGGTATTTCGAACATAAGTAGGGTCACTCACCATGGATGGGTATCACTGGAGCTTCCAGACTAAGAAAGTAGGAAGAAAGGCCTGGCAGTCTTTTTCCAAAAAATAGCCAATGAAAACCTTATGGATCACAGCTTAATATTGTCCTGTACTGCTGGAAGATCAGCCCTCTAGGTTGGAAGGCACTCAAAAATGGCCACAGCAATGTACTCCAGCGTGCATATGCTCGTGAAGAAGTCACGGGACCAGGCAACATTTTGTTCTGTTGTACGTGGGGTCTCCTGGAGACAGAACAGACTCATAGACAAGGGGGCTGTCTCTTGTCCCATTCTAACTATTAATAGCACCCCTTTACTCTCAGATGTATCCTGGTTTGCATGAATAATTATATGGTCACAAGCAACTGCTAATATTGTAAGCCACACATGCCTAGTACTGAGTGCCAGCCAACATACACTTCCTGAATGGATAAAAAGAACATGCCAACCAATCACTCATCTTCAACAGTTTTATGAAGTACAGGAAGCCGGCTCTACCACATACTGGAGGCATCACGACTACAGGTCACTGGAAAGCTGTAAAAGTCCTATGACTGGCTTTTTAAAAAAAATTAAAACGTGTAATTCTTAGACTTCATGATGACTTCTTGAGGTGATTCCGTAGAAATAGAAGGTGCTGAGATATCATAGCCCTTCCTCTTGATGGGTGAAATATACAACATGGACTGCGAGCCATTGACCACAAGTGAACTTTACTATCTGTCTGTCTGTCTTCCTTTCCATCTATCTTAATATCTGCTAATAATAAATCAGTTTGAAATACCTCTGTGAGATGATAAGTCTCCAATAGTCAATTGACTGTGGGGAAATAAAAGAAAAGTTAAATAACTTTCAACAAAATAAGAGAAGGATCTAAATACATTCTAGCTTCTCTTTATGAAGGGCCACTTTCCACAGGACAATACTTTTTCCTTTCACTGGAACACAGCTTTACACAATACGCGGGTCAGAATGTTTTGAAAGTCCATGAAAAATACAGCCTCACATCCTTATTTTGAATTTTTGACATTTTACCCCTTTTGTATTTAATCTCCTGTTACTATGAATCTTCATTTTATTAACAAAATCATACTAGTTTGTGGCTGAATGAGTTCAAGAGTAATAAACTACTGATGCTTCGACACTACAGCCATTTCTCCCATCCCCCTTTCTATGACACTTCCCATGCTCTGCCAGCTATTATTCATACTAAAGATAACTGAGTTGATACCATGGGTTTTCTGTGAAATTACAGAAAAATACATTTGGCTTCTCAGTGCTCGCATAGCCACAAATAGCGATACATTACCAAATTATGTTTCAGAAGCTTTATCCGGAAACCTACCTGTAATTCTGCATGGATACATGCCTTTAATTCTTACTGTGGGGAGGAGAGGTGACAACAGCAGAGGAATTTTTATAAAGACAAGTCCATCCAGGACAGGAGGACTGAAGAGGGACACTAACGCACGGCCACAAAGTATCCTCGGGAAGGCTGGAGAAAAGCAGGAAGCGGAATCTTGGGATTTCAAGGTAGAAGGTACAAGACCCCAACACTGAGTTCAAGTTACATTTAATAAGAATTTACAACAGGGATAATGTCTAGCAAGTACTGTCGAGAATACACAAGTAATATGGGCTTTAGATCTGAGGTAATTTACGTTTTCTGGAACTATAATAAATGCACACGTAAAACCATTGAACAGATGTCAGTATGTGAAGAAATGCCGTCTAAAGTAGTATGGAATGAAGGGAAAATTTACAAAAAGGGAAGGAATCCCTCTGAATTTAATGATAACATCTACCTGAAAAACCTTAGAAGGAGATGATTTGGGTTGTCAGTCAAATGTGGAGAATGGGGTTGAGAGTGAGCGCCCAAGGTCAAGAACCACAGGGACCCTGGAGAAATGAGATGAAAGATAAAAAGTTGCAGCAAAGAGACAAGGAAGATAACAGGAGATACACACATCACAACTCAATTTTATCTTTGATGTCAGGTTTCAGGGAAACCGGTATTTTTCTAAAACAATATATGGTTGATGGAGAAGTGCTGTCCATTTCAGGAACTGAATATTTTTATGATATTGCAGGGAAAATTTCAGAATTGAAGACCGAAGAGCAGGAGGTGGCTGTAAATTTCGCATTAATGTGGCGATGTGGAGTAAGATTTATGAACCCTGATAGGATGTAATCTCCCATTGAAAACAACCTTACATCCTTACATGTATCTCAGTGATTTGACCCTAGTTTTATAGAAATATCTTTTTCTAGAGATTGTATTTCTCTGAATACACTTTATGTTATTCAAGTGAAGCCTTGGGGACAGACCTCGAAGGACTGTTGGGTCTATGGTTGTAACAAACAGTCTGATAACATTGATAAGTAAACTTTGAGGGATTGTATGAAGCCAAATGAAAGTTTTATTCCAAATACATTTAGACAATGACATATTTCAACATAATTTTTTCCCAAAGCTAGTATTTATTTTTAACTATATAATATGCCATTTTTTTTTTTTGCTTTTATCCTAAGTATATTTCAGAGGCATAGATAAAGCACCAAATTAAAATTATAGTATGAAATATGGCTCCATTTCCTAAAGCTAGGAAAACTGCCAATTTGCAAAGGCCGAGTTGCTGGAACTTTTTTTCTAGAACTCTAAAGCTATTTCCTTCAGGACTCTAGGCTTTACTAGTTTTCCAAATATCATTTTATTATGGAAGGGATTCTTCACTCACAGACATTCCTATCACATAATTTCATAAAAGAGAAAATGTATTGAGTGGCTGATTAATCCAGGAAGTGCTGGCAGGTTTTATCCTGAGCTCTAGGAATTTCTCACCAACATTATTAACCCCATCATGCCTGACCTGGGCAAAAAGGAATGGGGGTCAGTTAAGCGCAAATGCAGCGAGATACGCCTGTGATGAAGAAAGCAAAATTACGGAATTTCAGTTTAACATTAACAACAAATGCGGAATGCTGGTCACGCACCTGTGATGGAACGCTCAGCAAGAGGAAGGAGCACGAAGAACAAAATAGCAAAAGTGAAACTTAAAAACTGTAATCTCAATGGAGCCCTTGATAATCAGACCGCCATAATTCAAAAGAAGGAGGCTTGGTTGTGCAAGGGTTAAGTACTCGGCTACTGACCGTAAGGTTGGCATTTTGAACCCACCCAGAGGCTCTGTTAGAGAAAGACCTGGCAGTCTGCTTCTGAAAAGCTCACAGCGTAGGAAACCCTATGGGGACAGCTCTACATTGTCACATGGGGTTGCTATGAGTCAAAAATCAACTTGATAACACCTAACACGCACACACATATTTGAAAAGTAGATAAGTCTACATACCTAAGTATACCCTTAATTTAGTTTTTTAGTTTTTGTTGTTGTTATTATCATTGTTGTTAGGTGCCTTCCGAATGGTTCCTACTCATGGTGACCCTATCCACAACAGAACAAAACACTGCCCAGTCCTGTGCCATGCTCACAATCATTGTTATGCTGAAGCCTGTTGTTCTGGTCACCATGTCAATCCATCTTGTTGAGGGTCTTTCTCTGCTTTGCTGACCCTCTACTTTTTTTTTTTTTTTGCTTTAATAAGGGTAAAATGAAACAACAACAAAAAACTCCCATCACTGACAGTGTTTTAAAAGGCAGTCACAACATTAGGACTCATTCGTTCCTCAGCTTTCTCTGGGTTAGCACGCCCATTCTTCTTAAACTCAATTAAATAACTCCAATATCCTCTCCTTACACCTAGAAAAATGCTTCTCAGCCCTCACCATGCATCAGAACAACCTGGGGAGCTCTTTCTGAAATGGGTTAGGAAAGGGTGTGGACATTAATATTTTTAAAAGCTCCCCAAGTGGACATCTAGGTCAATTAGCATAACAAAGTTTATTAAAAAATGTTCTGCATCCCACTTTGGTGAGTGGCAACTGGGGTCTTAAAAGCTTGTGAGCAGCCATTTAAAATGCATCGGTCGGTCCCAACTCACCTGGAGCAAAGCAGAATGAAGAACACCAAAGACACAGAGGAAATATTGGCCCAAGAGACAATAGGGCCACATAAACCAGAGACTCCACAGCCTCAGACCAGAAGAACTAGATGGTGCCCAGCTCCCACCAATGACTGCCCTGAGAGGGAATACAACAGAGAGTCCCTGACTTAGTAGGAGAAAAGTGGGGTGCAGAACTCAAATTCACAAAAAAAGGCCCGACTTAATGGTCTTTCTGAGACTAGAAAAACCCCATAAGACATGGCCCCAGGACTTGCTGTTAACCCAGAACTAGAAGCATTCCCAAAGCCAATTCTTCAGACAAAGATTAGACTGGACTATAAAATATAAAATGATACTAGTGAAGTTTGTGCTTCTTAGTTCAAGTAGATACATGAGACTAAATGGGCAGCTCCTGTCTGGAGGCAAAATGAGAAAGCAGAAAGGAACAGCAGCTGGTTGAAGGGACATGGGAAACGTGGGGCGGAAAGGGAGAGTGTGCTGTCACGTTATAGGCATTCCAACTAGGGTCACATAACAATATGTGCATAATTTTTTGTCAGAGAAATTACCGTGAGCTATAAATGTTCACCTAAGGCATGATAAAAAATAAAGCTCGCCTAGTTTAATAACACTTCTGTAACAGAAATACCACAAGTGGCTGGCTTTAAAAGAACGGAAATTTATTTTCTCACAATTCTGGAGACTGAAAGTCCAAATCAGGCTCTTAGCCAGGTTGATCCTTTCCTTGTAGGTAGCCCCAGGTGTTCGTGCGATCCTTGGCTTGTAGGCCATCCTTACATGCCTTCTGTCCTTGCGTGTGCATATCACAGAGTGTAATCTGCTCTTTTTATAATCCAAAAAGTGATGAGATTTAGAACCCACCCCACTCAAGTATGATCTAATTAACAACGAAGAAAACCTTACTTCCAAATACACAGGTATAGGGGTGAGAGTTCCAACACACACATTAGGGGAACACAATTCAATCCCTAACAGTCCCCATGTGATTCTAACTATGCAGTCAGCCTTAAGAAGCGCTGGTTTACCAGAAGTACGACCAGAAACATTTTATACAAGAATCTAATTTAGTTTTCTTCCTTTTACTCTCAAGTCCCTCTTTTTACAATACTTCCCCTCCCCCCGTTTGGATTTAGATAGGAATCTTAAGAGCATTAAAAATTGATTTAATATGTCTAAAATCATTTATTTATTTATTTACTGAGCACATGCTAATAGCTCATCGTTTCTTTGGCTACCTCACAGAATTTAGGAAATTACTCCAGATTGAGACTACTAAATCCCTACCTATTCACTGAGTTATTATTGTTTTTTAATTTTTATTTATTTGTTTACTGTCCATGTTCATATTAACAGTGGCTTTGTACTTTGGCTAAGCTCAAATTTAGACACCCCCCCCCCTTCTTTACCCTGTTTTTTATTGGATTTTTTTTCTATTCTAAAAATATTTTACAGATAATCCTCATTTTATACAAGTTGCTTCAAAAAATGAAAATAATCTTACTTATTTTATGAGACTGATATAACCTTGATGCCCAACTGGATAAGAATAATAGAAGAAAAAAAAAAACCCAGGGCAAAGTCATGTAAGACTACAGATATGAAAATTTTAAACAAAATATTACTTAACTGAATCAGAGTTCATTTTAAAGAACAAAGGAAAAATTAGCTAATAAACAAACAAAAAAAGATTAAGTAGGGTTTGTACCCAAGATGCAAAAATAGCTTAACACTGGAAAATCTATTCATATGGTTCATCAAATTAATAGTTTAGTGGACAAAATTTTCATGACAACCTCAATGATTCTGAGAAAACATTAGTAAGTGTATCGAAACTTAATTAGTAAGAGTATTTATTAAAAAAAAAAAAAGGTGATATAAAAGTAGGACGACAAAGGAACTTCCTTAACATGATGGACCCTATCTATCAGAATAAAGTTTCCTGTTGGAAGGAAAGATCACACCTAATGAGGACACTTCAGACCTATTTCCCTTCATGTCAGGAAATAAAAAAGAATGTATAAAATCACTCCTAGTGTTCAATGTATATTATCGAATTTCCTGGACAATGCAATAACACAAGAATCAGAACTAAAAAGTTCAAGCATTGTCATTACTGTGGAATAGGAAAAATTGAAACAAAAGCTGTCCTGTAAAGATGACAAGCTCACCTGCATACAACCCAAGAGAATCAATGGAGAAACTGACAGAAACTTGTAAGATTCTAATACACATTCAATCCAAGAGAATCAACAGAAGGCTGTAAGATTCTATTAAAGAATCTCAAAGCAGATTTGCCTAAATGGAGAGATACATCCCATTTAGTAACAGGAATACTTTATGTTTTATAGATATCAGTTCTTCCAAAAACATATCATAAACTCAGTATGAAGTTTTCTGGGGGGAGATAACAAATAGGATTGCAGATATGCCTGGTTTTATTGCACTTTGCTTCACTGTGCTTCACAGATATTGTGCGTTTTACAAACTGAAGTTTTGTGGCAACCCTGTGCCAGAAAAATCTATCAGCATCATTTTTTCAACAGCATGCACTCACTTCATGTCTTTGTGTCACGCTTTGGTAATTCTCACAATATTTCAAATTTTTCATTATTATGGTACATGTTACGGTGATCTGTGACCACTGATCTTTGATGTTACCATTGTAATTGTTTTGGGGCACCAGGAACCGAGCCCATATGACGGTGAACTTACTCTGTAAATGTGTATGTGCTCTGACTGCTCCGTCTACAGGCCGTTCTTCCTTCCCTCTCCCCCTCCTTGGGCTCCTTATTCCCTGAGACAGGACTATATTGAAATTAGGCCAATTAATTAACCTACAATGGCCTCTAAGTGTCTGAGTGAAAGGAAAAGTCAAAAGTCTCTCAATTTAAATCAGAAGCTACAAATGATTAAGCTTAGTGAGGAAGGCATGTCTAAAACTGAGATAGGCTGAAAGCTAGGCCTCTTGTGCCAAACACTTAGCCAAGTTGTGGATGCAAAGGAAAAGGTCTTGAAGGAAATTAAAGGTGCTACTTTTTTTTACTCCAGTGAAGACAGGAAGATAAGGAAGGGAAACAGACTTATTGCTGATACAGAGAAAGTTTTACTGGTCTGAACAGAAGATCAAACCAAGCACGACACTCCCTTAAACCAAAGCCTAATCCAGAGAAAAGCCCTAACTCTTATCAGTTCTGTGAAAGCTGAGAGAGGTGGGGACGCTGCAAAAGAAAAGTTAGAATCTAGCAGAGGTTGGTTCACGAGGCTTAAGGAAAGAAGCCATCTCCATAACATAAAATACAAGGTGAAAGAGCAAGCGCCGATGTAGAAGCCGCAGCAAGTTATGAAGAAGACGCAGCTGAGAGAATTGATGCAGGTGGCTACGCTAAACAATAGATTTTCAGTGTAGACGTAACAGCCACATATTGGAAAACGATGCCATCTAGGACTTCCATAGCTAGAAAGAAGTCAGTTTCTGGCTTCAAAGCTTCAAAGGACAGGCCTACTCTCCTGTAGGGACTAATGCAGCTGGTGACTTGAAATTGAGGCCAGTGCTCACTTACCACGCTGAAAATCCTAGAACTCTTAGGAATTGTGCTAAATCTACTCTGCCTGTCCCCTATAAACGGAACAACAAAGACTGGATGACAGCACACCTGTTTACAACATGCTTTGGTGAATATTTTAAGCCCACTGCTGAGACCTACTGCTCAGAAAAAAGGATTCCTTTCAAACTATTACTTCTCATTGACAAGGCACCTGGGTCACCCAGGAGCTCTGATGTAGATGTACAAGATTGATGTTGTTTTCATGTCTGCTAACACAACATCCATTCTGCAGCCTATGGATCAAGGAATAATTTTGGCTTTCAAGCCTTATTATTTAATAAACATATTTCGTAAGGCTAGAGCTGCTATAGATGGTGATTCCTCTGACGGATTTGGGCAAAGTAAATTGAAAACCTTCTAGAAAGGATTCACCATTCTAGATGTCATTAATAACATGCATGATTCATGGAAGGAGGTCAAAATATCAACATTAAAAGGAATTTGGAAGAAGTTGATTCCATCCTTCGTGAACGACTATAAGGGGCTCGAGACTTCAGTGCAGGAAGCAGCTGCCGCGAGTGAGAAGTGGAACCTGGAGATACAACTGAATTGCTGCAATCTCACAATAATGGATGAGGAGTTGTTTCTTATGGATGAGAAAAGAAAGTGGTTTCTTGAGATGGAATCTACTTCTGATGAAGATGCTGTGAACTTCGTTGAAATGACAACAAAGGATTTAGAATATTACATAAACTCAGTTGATAAAGCAGCAGGGTTTGCGAGGATTGACTCCAATTTTAAAAGAAGTTCTACTGTGGGTAAAATGCTATCGAATAGCATCGCACGTTACAGAGAAATATTTTGTGAAAGGAAGAGTCAAGCAATGCAGCAAACTTCATTGTTGTCTTTTTTTAAGAAATTGCCACAGCCACTCCAATCTTCAGCAACCACCACCCTGATCAGTCAGCATCCATCAACATTGAGGCAAGACCCTCCACCAGCAAAATGGGTACGACTCACTGAAGGCTCAGATGATGGTTTGCATTTTTAAGCAATATTTTTTAAGTAAGGTATCTATATATTTTTTTTTTTTGGACATAATGCTATTGCACACTTAATGGACTACAGTATAGAGTAAACATACCTTTCATATGCACTGGGAAATAAAAAAAAAACATGGTATGATTCACTTTATTGACATACTGGCTTTATTACGGTGGTCTGGAACTGAACCCACAGTATCACCCAGATATGGTTGCATTCTCTAGTTCATTTTCTCAATGTTGTTCTCACACATTAAGTATAAATCATGATATCTAATGAGACATCATCGTATTTGTGA
This sequence comes from Elephas maximus indicus, assembly GCF_024166365.1. Taxonomy (NCBI): domain Eukaryota; kingdom Metazoa; phylum Chordata; class Mammalia; order Proboscidea; family Elephantidae; genus Elephas; species Elephas maximus. The sequence goes on from NC_064819.1 coordinate 233,871,043, forward strand.
ACTGTAATGGGTTGGCAGCAAAGTGAAAGGTGCAATGGGTTCGAAAAGTCTAGTGAACTGGACGTGGGTGTTAATTCAGGTTCTGTCACTAACCGGCTGCACTAGGCTGCTGTCACTTTACTTGTCTGAACCTCCTTTGCTCGATAATAAAGTAAGAAGATCAGGCAATAGTAGGCATTCTCAACATTTTAAAATTCATTCCATTTCTTAATGAGTTTTTTTTTTTTTTGTTAAGTTGCTGATGAGAGTTGATTCTGAATCATGGCGACCCCATGTGTGCAGCGTAGACCTGCTCCATAGGGTGTTCAAGGCTGTGATCCTTTGGAAGCAGATTTCCAGGCCTTCTACCTCTGGGTGGATTCAAACCATCAGCCATGCAGAAACCAGCCAAATGCTTATACCTTTGTGCCAGGCAGGAACTAAAAAGTCTAATAACACCCACCATGACTTTCTCCTCTCACCTGCCACCCATAAACCCACATTTTGACATGCCTGTTAGGCAATAATTCTCCAAATTAAGATAGAAGGCGAATTGCATCTTCTACAGAGATTTATCAGGAAGAGGGAAAAAGCTGTTGATCTATGCTTTCTACACTTTGACTCACTTTTTTTTTTTTTTAGTAATTTTATTGTTGTTGTTAAGAACATATGCAGCAGAAAGTACTAATTGGCTGGCAACCCTACCCTTAATCAATGCAATTTTTCTATCACCATAAACAAAAACTCTGCTCTGTGAACAATAATACCCCGTTGCCTTCCCTCCAGCCCCTGCTAACCACTAATAAACCTTAGTCTCTATACATTTACCTGTTCTGTTCCCTATTAATTCATAACACCATCTTTATATTCTGATTTTTTTTTTCTTTCTTAATGGTTCTTTTTATAGCTCGGCTGCGAACTAAAAGGTCAGTGGTTTGAACTGACCAGCCACTTTGCAGAAAAAGATGTGGCAATCTCCTTGTTGTTGTTTTTGTTGTTAGGTGCCTTACAGTCAGTTCTGACTCACAACGACCCTACGTACAACAGAAGGAAACACTGCCTGGTCCTGATCCATCCCCACAATTGTTGGGGATTGAACTGGCAGGATGCCAATTAACAACGGTTTTAGTGGACTCAGTTTGAAAATACCAACTGTGGTGCGTTACCAACACTGCCATCTCCACAGCGCGCAGGGTCTCTCCGGTCAGGTTCACGTAAAGAGATCCGGGCGCAACTTCACAGAATGATCACTCCGGTGCACTTGGGCCTATCGCCAAGGTATGAAGTTATAAAGACAAGGATACAACTTCATAAAGAGGCAAATCATTCACAACTGTAACACCCAAATAAGTGTCAATCGGCTACCAAAGTATCAATTCAGCAAGCTTTGTTTTAGCATTAAGTTATTAATTTGGTACAAAGTCAATCACTTGACAACAACGTATCAAATGGCTTAGGATCTGAAACTCTTAACTGAATGTTAAAAATATACCTAACATCACTCTTTCTCATGCATAGGTTTCCCAAAAGGAATATAGGAAGCAGGTACTAATAAAAAAAAAAAAAGTAACAAATGGTTTGTCATTATACAGATATTCGATAAGAAACTTTTGACAATTGATTACGAGGAAGAGAAATTACCCACATCTTCCTTTTGCTTCAATAATGTCATGGATTGGATTGTGTCACTCAAAAATATGTGTACCAATTTGGCAAGGCCATGATTCCCAGTATTGTGTGATTGTCCACCATTTTGTCATCTGATGTGATGTTCCCATGTGTTGTAAATCCTATCTCTCTAATGTTGACGAGATGAGATTAGTGGCAGTTATGCTAATGAGGCAGGAATCAATGTACAACATTGGATTCTGTTTTGAGCTAATCTCTTTTGAGATATAAAAGAGAGAAGTGAGCAGAGGGACATGGGGACATCAAACCACCAAGAAACAAGAGCCAGGGGAGAAGTGTGCCCTTTGGACCTGAGGCTTCTGTGCTAAGAAACTCCTAGTCCAGGGGAAGATGAATGACAAGGACCTTCCTCCAGAGCCAACAGAGAGAAGAAGCCTTCTCCTGGAGCTAGCACCCTAAATTTGGACCTCTAGCATACTGAACTAGCATACTAGACAGAGAAAAAATAAATATCTCTTTGTTAAAGCCATCCACCTGTGGTATTTCTGTTACAGCAGCACTAGATAACTAAGACAAATGACTTTCTAAGTATCCCTATTTAACCTATTCAGATACATAAATATAAGATGATAAGTGCAGCCAAAGTTATTATTATTGGAATTCCTGGTTGTCCATACATTGTTTGTTAGGTTGCAGAACATTAATTCCTCTTAGTATTTAACACTGCTTCTAGATTTGTATACAGAAAAGCAGATATAAAACAGCAACTGTTTTAAGATTTTTTTTAATTGAGAAAATGTATACAGTCATATACCATCTCAACAATGTCTACATGTACAACTCAGTGACATTGATTACATTCTTCAAGTTGTGCAAACATTCTTGCCACCCTTCTCCAAATATTTCCACCACCATTGACTTAAACTCATTGCCCTGTAAGCTTCTCATCTAGCCTTTGACGTTGTTATCAATTTGACCTCACTTGGCTAATTCTTTAAAACAGCACAATGTACAACGCAGACATGTTTTTACTTATTAAGATAAGCTATTGCTTTATTCAACAAAGGCTTCAGGGGATATCTCAGGTCAATAGTTTCAAGGGATCCTTCAGGAAAAATGACTCTGGAAATTCTGGACTCCTTTCAGAAATTGAAATTCTATTCCAGGTTCTTCTTCCTTCTGATCAGAAGTCTGCTTTAGAATCTTTGATCAAAATGGTCAGTAATGATAGCTGGGCACCATCCAGGGATAGAGTTTTTTAAGTCATTGTCAAGTACACAACAGATTAAGGCCCTAGCGGTACATGACCACATTGTAGGAAAATTGGACATGCCATTTGGCTTGAAGGGACACTGATATGCTTTACACACTTCTAGCATTTGGGATAGTAAAGGCTAGCCTGACTCGTGACATCTGTGCTCAATGTGCCCTCTTTGCCTCTTTCTTTTATAAATACTAATGGATCACTCTGTTCCAGAGTAGGTCTCAAAAACGTTCTCCTGGGTGAAATGTTCCTGTTGGTAGCAGGGAGAATGGCTCCCGATCATATTAATCCCTGCTCCCCACAGAGGAGGAAGGGCACTGAGCTTTTTCTAGGGATCATAACACCACATGGGATAGGTAATCACTTAGTCGTGCCTTACAATGACCCATGGTGCAGATGTACTTTGTGATTTCCGAGATTAATTAAGGCTTCTGTTCAAAGTTTCCTGTACATACTTTATGTTGACTCCATTCACTCACCAGAAACCCTGGTTCATGCCGTGTAAAAGTAAGTGAGCCATGTGTGCTAAGTGTATACTTTCTTTTCTCAAACTTTAGTCCCATAAATGAAAAAAATTACATTTCTTGTGTTCCTAAGAATTAAAAAAAAAAAAAAAAATTCACTTTTTACCTTCTGGTCACATTTTAAAATTCCTATGGTTATCTGTATCCAGTTGGTTTTAGTTTATTAGCATGCCTATAGGACCACATTATGAAAGTTTCCCAGGTAGAAAAATGAATGCATATCAAAAAAAATGATGCTAATACTTACATATAAAGAATGAAGACAACAAATGTAATTCTATGGTACAATCCCCTGGGAAAGAATAAAATGAACATGGGATATCTTAAAATATCTGACAGTCCAGCTCAGGACTTTTGTTGTTGTTAGGTGACATTGAGTTGGTTCTGACTCATAGCGACCCTATGCACACCAGAACGAAATACTGCCTGGTCCTGTACCTGTGCCATGCTCACAATCATTGCTATGCTTGAGCCCATTGTTGAAGCCACTGTGTCAATCCATCTCGTTGACTGTCTTCCTCTTTTCCACTGACCCTGTACTCTGCCAAGCATGATGTACTTCTCCAGAGACTGATTCCTCCTGACAACATGTCCAAAGTATGTAAGACACAGTCTCGCCATCCTTGCTTCTAAGGAGCATTCTGGTTGTGCTTCTAAGACAGATTTGTTCATTCTTTTGGCAGTCCATGGTATATTCAATATTCTTCGCCAACACCACAATTCAAAGGTGTCAATTCTTTGGTCTTCCTTACTTATCGTCCAGCTTTCACATGCATATGATGCGATTGAAAATACTGAGGCTTGGGTCAGGCGCACCTTAGTCTTCAAGGTGACATCCTTGCTTTTCAATACTTCAAGGATGTCCTTTGCAGCAGATTTGCCCAATGCAATGTGTCTTTTTATTTCTTGACTGCTGTTACTTGTTGTTGATTTTGGATCCAAGTTTATTGTAAAACCTGGTTTTGAATGTTTCCCCCTCCAAAAACGTATAAAAACTATCATGTTATCCTCAATTTCACAAAATTATAGTCAGATCTACTAGTTTACAACAGAAAGTTTACATTGTTTTAAAATTTTCTGTCATTAAGAAAATAACTGCAAATAAAAAATTGTTAAGTAGAAGGAAAAAGATACTGTGATAAAGAGAAAGACTTTCCTTTACTGTAGTTGTTTTTACATTTGTTTATTCATTTATTCAACTATTTGTTGAGTATTTACATTGTGACAAACCATTTGCTAAGTAGCCACTTTCATTAGACCCTTTCTTTGGTTGTGTATCAGTTTTAGCAAGAGAAATCCACGTATGCATGCAAATTGAAGAGTCTACGACATATGTGTGGTCATAAAACACTTGAAAGGAAATCAATACCCCATTTTAATGCTGATTTTAACATAATTGTCTCCATCGCAAACTGACTTTGTCTACAACAGCTCACTGATCAGGGATTAGGAGGTGGATAAACTACCATTCTACCCAATACAGTGACTTACTGCCTCATCTTGCCTGCAATGAAATACAAGGCTCCTGGCCTTGGAGCTATTCTCAGATTCCTGGGCACAGCCGTCACAGTGGGGAGGATCATAAATATGAATGTTGCTGCCACCCGATTGGGTCTGAGGCCCCACAATGGCTCTTTGGTCTGGTTTGTGATAATATAAAAAGATTAGACTTATTTTACGTGATTATGAAAACTTGCAGCAATGTTAACTTCTCCCCCCTTCTGAAAATGCTCTGCTCACTCCCACCCCACATCTCACTATGGCTGCTGCATGGATAGTACTGTTTGGAGATCTGGAAGATTATTAGTTTCAGAGCTCATAAGCCATGTTCAAAGCTTTGACTTTTGCCGGGCTCGATGCTATATGGGGACTCCTTGTTAGTAGGAGATTTACTAGCCATGACAACTATAAGGGGGAGAGGAGAAGGGAAGGCTGATGGCAAAAATAGTTTCCCTTTCTCTAGCAACGTTATTCACTTCTGAGTTGGCAGGTCTAAGCATGAAAAAAAAAAAAAAGGAAGGTAAAAACATTTATTGAATATGGTAATGATTAAATGAGTAAGCACAAGAATGAGTCATTAACAAATGAGCTAAAGACCCAGAAGATCTCAAGAGTGCAAATTCTTCTACTGTTCCTCTAGCCTAGAGAAAATGGCAAAAAAAAGTTCTGCTTGGTTGGCTAAATGCCATCCCACATATATACCGGGCAGTTTAGATTGCAGCAGAGTGAACTGAAAGGACACAGATATGAGGTCAAGGCTACAAAGGGGACCCTTGTCACTCAGAATTAGTAGGGAAGCTTCCCTTCTCTTCCTTTTACATCTGAGAAGCTGGATAACTTTGAAAGCCGAAGTGGCACAAAAACAACTGAGACAGACCCATCTATGACATGTGACTAAGAGGTACTTCCTCACTTCTATTTTCTATAGAGATGGATAGTGATGATCAGAGACACAAGATAACATGAACATAAATCAACAGAGTCATTGTTAGCTGCCCTTGATTTGGCTCTGACTCATGATGACTCCATGTACAACAGAACAAAACGTTGCCTGGTCCTGTACCATCTTCATGATCGTTGGTACGATCATGTCTATTGTGGCTACTGTGTATTTTGAACATTTTCCAACCTAAGAGATCATCTTGCCACACTGTATCGGACCATATTCCATTCTGATTTATAGGGTTTTTATCGGCTAATTTTCATGAAGTAAAGTTCTAGGCCTTTCTTCTTAGTCTGTCTTAGTCTGGAGGCTCTGCTGAAGCCACCACCTTCTGTCAGACTGTCAGACTGTGATAGCTTGCACCTTGCTGTGATGCTGGAAGCTACACCACAAGTATTTCAAATACCAGCAGGGCCACCTATAGCAGATAGGTTTAAGCGGAGCTTCCAGACTGAGACAGACTAGAGGCATTGTAGACAGATGTATGAAAAAAGTACAACAGGAAATCCGATCTATTCAAATTCGTAAAATTATGTTCCAGGCTGAACTTATTTTGACTTAAATACAAAGCTCAAAAACATTCAAGCTCCTTCTGTGCTTATATCATCAACAAATGGTCCTAAAATAAATAAAACATCCAACAAAATTAAGAGACTTGAGGATATGCATTGAAAATTGTTTGCTTGAAACTATTCCATCCACTTTTGTGATGTTCTTTTCTATAATACATTTACCCCCAAAATATTTGCTTTTTAAGGCAGAAGAATAATATAAAATATAACCCCACAATATTAAAAAAAAAACAACACTTGTTTGATCTAGACTTCCCCTTCTTTCCTGTTTATCATTACCATTCAGTGGATTCATAAAAAGGAAAAAGTTCTGCATTCTTGTCTATACGTTGTTAAATTAACAATCTGCTCAGAAGTCATAGACAAGAAAATAAATAATTCAATTTAAAAATCCAAAATATAATTTCTGTTCAACAAGACTGCTTTCTTTCTTTTATGCATGTGTTAAATAATAGTGTCCTACTTTTTACTAAAAATGAGCTCTGGAAGAAATTTATCAATGTAAATATTTGCATTTTTGGAATTGTACATGTTTCCTGCAAAGGACAGTGAAGACCCCCTATTTATGATGAGAAAGGGGCCATCAGCATTATTGCACCAGGAAAAGGGGATTAGCGGTGAGAATCCTCACCACCCTACCTCTCCTCCTAAGCTGGAAAATCACAGGGGGCTTGGGGCACATACGCAGAGCTGTAATACTTTAAAAAGAGATACAGTTTCTACTATAAATGGGTACAGGAAGGGGGTAGCTAAAAACAACGAAAATATGAAAAAAGGAAACCCCATGTTTTTCAGAGTAGAACTGTACTCCATAGGGTTCGCAATGGCTGTGGTTTCCAGGTCTTTTTTCTGAGGTGCTCTGGGTAGATTGGAACCATCAACCTTTTAGTTAGTAGCCACGTGCTTAACCATTTGTGCCCCAAAGGAACTCCTACTGGAAGTTAACCCTCTTGAAATACTTCTGACTCTGGGGAAGGTTTTAGTTAGAAGTCTTCCCTTCAGATGATGCACTGGCTTGAGGGGAAGGGAGAGGGTGATGTGGAACGGTTAATAGATAGATTCCCACTTAGGACTGGAATTATTGCTGACCAGGCACCCTTCCTGGTGTTGACTGATCTACAATCAGTACTTGCAACCCATGTGGCTTTGATCCAGGTTCTGAACTATGTATTATTTAAGGATATGGACGTAGTATGCATATTTCTGTACATCAGTCTATGTTTGGTCATAGAAACGTTCTCGATCTTTCTTAATGAGATTGCAAATTCTTGAAAACGTATGTTTTTTCCTTAATGTAGTAATTTCATTCTTTCTGTAAAACATTTAGAAAGAGCCAGATAGTATATACTTAGGGTTTGAGGGCCGTGCAGCCTCTTTTGGAAGTACTCAACACTTCTGCTGTAGTTCAAAAGCATGGCTTTTCTCAAAAGGGCACAGCTGTCTTCCAAAAAACATTTCATTCATGGACACTGAAAATTAAGTGTTATACATTTTCACCTGTCACGAAATATTCTTTTCGAAAACGTTTTATAAACCTCTGATAATATTTATTTTTGGCTCCAGGGTTTCGCAAAAACAGGTCGCGGCACCATTAGGCCTGTGTATAGTGCTTTTGTGACCGTGGGTTTAGAACAACATCATGAGAAAGAAGGTCTTTAAACAAATGAGAAGATGATAATAGATAAAAAAAAAAAAAAAGACAAAGGTTGTGATGATAATGTTTATCTAGTTAAACCACTTAAACGAAAGCTTCCACAGTAAAAAGATATCGGCACTGTTAGGAGAGGCATAAATTGGAGCCAAGATTCTAGTCTCAGTTTATACATAACCTGTTTGTGGTCCTGGGAAAAATCTCTTTATCTCTTTAGTCTCCTTTTTTCACGTGTAAAATACTGAAAATATATCACAACGCTTCTAAAAGGCCATTATAATCTTCAGCACTAAGATTATTCCCCCCTTGTGTTTACAATTGCCCCTTTTCCTTTGAATAGCCAGCTACCTGTTTATTATTGCCTCCCTTATGTCACACACAATTATAAAAGGCAAGATCTTCAAGTTGGAGGTAATGGCTACAATTGGAAAAGCAGTCCTTTCCCTTCATTTGTCCTCACAGCACAGGGTGGCTGCAGAAAAGCACCGTCTCTAAGTCTGTCAGTGATTTGTAGCATCTCGCCACCGAACATACATTTTGAGAAACCAAGAAATGGGCAATCAAAGTAGAATATAAATTATGCAGCAGAGATGTCCAATTAGGAGGAGGAAAAAAAATATTTGGATGTGTGGAGCCTATCTCTTGCCGTCATCAAAAGAATTTAGCGGCCTTGATTCTTGCAGCAGGGACCAGGGTCCAACTGATTTAGACTGTAAGGCTGCTGTGTTCTGTTTTATAGTGTAATTTAATTACAACCACTTTTTTTTTTTTTTAATTTTACTGTCTAGCATTCACATACCCCATAAATGGCATAATAAATGGTCTATGAATAATAATGCGAGGACTCCCTGGAACACAGCCACATTTTTCTAAAGTGTAACATGGTCTGAAACAGAAAACATTAGAGAAGAATGGCCCCTGACATATAAGCTTCTAAGAGCACTGTGCTACAGGCGCTGATGAAGACAAAACCCATGGAGGAATGCATCTCATGGCAATCGTGTTCCTCAATACAATTGTTTCTATTTTCATTACCACCTACCTCAAACTAGATGCATCACCTAGATGCCAAAGTAAACCTGCTTCAACCCTGACATGGATTGAATTGTGTCTCCCCAAAATATCCATCAACCTGGCTAGGTCATGATCCCCCGTATTGTATGGTTATCCTCCATTTTGTGATTGTAATTTTCCTAAGTGTTGTAAATCCTAATCTCTGCCTGTGGTTTTGTAATACCCTTGCTAAGGTCACAACTGTGCTATAATGTACAGGGAGTTTCCCTGGGGTGTCTCCTGCGCCACCTTTTATCTTACAAGAGATAAAAGGAAAGGGAAGTAAGCAGACAGGGTGGACCTCATACCACCAAGAAAGCAGCTCCGGAAGCACAGCGCGTTTTTAGACTGGAGGTTCCCATACTGAGAGGCTCCTAGTCCAGGGGAAAATTGATGACAAGGACTTTCTCCAGAGCCAACAGAGGGAGAAAGCCTCATCCTGGAGCTCACACCCTGAAATTGAACTTCTAGCCTAGACTGTGAGAAAATAGGTTTTTCTCTGTTCAAACATCCACTGGTGGTATACCTGTTACAGCAGCGCTAGGTGACTAAGACAAACACTGACTTTGCTCTTTCTGTAAAGAGAACCACTTTTCTTGAGTTCACAACACCATGATGCCATCCTCGACTCTTCCCTCTTGCGCTCTATCTTCTCAGTCACCAAGGCCTCAGGACCCTTCCTTTCAAGAAGCTCCCCAACCCTCTCTCCCCTTTCACTTTCCCTGTCAACTCACCCACTTTCTTTATCCCAGGGGAAATCACAATTCTGGAATATAGGGCACATCCAGAGAAGGTATCCACGATCTTGGGGAACATCTAGTTCTACATTCTACTTTGGTGAGTAGTGACGGGTCTTAAAAGCTTGTGAGAGGCCGTCTAAGATACTCCACTGGTCTCACCCCATCGGGAACAAGTAAGAATGAAGAAAACTAAAGAAGGGTGTCCCTGGACACCCTTCCAGCTCAGTAATGAAGTCACTCCTGAGGTTCACTCTTCAGCCAAAGACTGAACAGACCTATAAAACAAAATAAGACTAAAGGGGCACACCAGCCCAGGGGCAAGGACGAGAAGGCAAGAGAGGAATGGAAAGCTAATAATAGAGAACCCAAGGTCGAGAAGGGAGAGTGCTGACATGTCATGGGGATGGTAACTAATGTCACAAAGCAGTATGTGTACTAATTGTTTAATGAGAAGCTAGTTTGTTCTGTAAACCTTCCTCTAAAGTACAATAATAAAAATGAATTAAAAAACAAAGAAGCTATCCATGAAGGGGGGGAAGTTCAGGTGGGCCTCACATAATTTATGTGCCAGGAAAACCTAGCTCCACACAGATTATCTGCAAGGGTTTAATTCAGTTTATGAATTGACTTCAGTCCCATTTCATCATGTCCTTCTTTCCTTTTTTACACAGCAACATCATAAATATATATCAAACATTTACTGGGTACAAGCAAGGTGAAACAATAATCACTATGTATTAGTGGAAAAGAAAAACTGTAAAGACTAAAGTTAAGGTATTGGCCTGTCCTTAGGGCTCTTACAATACAATTGGGAAAATAAGTGGTGCAAATAAAATGTCATTGTGAGAAGCCCACCACAGCTCAGCTCATGGTTTATTGCCAAATGAGTGATATATATCTCGTCTTTGAGTTACAAGAAAAAGACATGCTTATGCTTTAATGTTCTTAAGTTTATACTAATTAGAAATGTGGTCCAGTTCAAGTTTAGGATACACACAAAACAAAGCTAGATGGATCTTGCCATAATACCATCTCATACACTTCCACACCAAATAATTGCCATCTTTTTAAGGAGCCCCGGTGGCACAGTAGTTAAGTGCTTGGCTGCTAATTGTAAGGTCAGCAGTTCGAACCCACCAGCCTGCTCTGCAGGAGAAAGATGTGGCAATCTGCTTCCACAAAGATTAAAGCCTTGAAAACCCTATGGGGCAGTTCTGTTCTGTTCTATAGGGTCTCTATGAGTCAGAATTAATTCGACGGTAACGGATTTTGCTTTATCTTTTTAGAATTATTGATGCTACTGTTTTCTTTTGTTGGCATGAGTCAGAATTGCCTGTGTAAGTTTATCATGATTTATTTACTCCACTACCAAAATAAGACTGTTTTAAATGTTTTATGATCAAATGCCTATCAATATTTTATATTAATTACAGGGAAAAGATATCAGTGAGGCCATTAAAAAATCCCTCTGGCCTGTGAAGGAAAGGCAGTAAGAAAGAAGTAATTAATTATTAATTAATAACTATTAATTATTGATAGCATATTATGTGCCAGGGACTGTGCTAAATGCTTCCCTAGATTTCACCTGCTTTCCACAAGGAACACTGATGGTAGGCTTTACTATAAATATATATATTTTTTTCTGAAGTGACTAGAGAACTCTGGGGAATGAGGTTAAGCATCGTGGAATATTCCTTTTGCGAAGATTGGAGAGGGGAAGAAGAATACTGCAGAGAGTTTCTCTCAGGGGATGAATTTAGAGCTGGTGTAATCACCCACAGAGAAAAGTCAGGTGAGAACAGCGGAAGACAGCTGGACAGGAGAGAGGGGAAGGACAAAGAGACAGACAGAAACAGAATAAGAGCCAGAGCTGTAGAATAAGATATACCCATTGGCCAGATGAAAACTACACGGTTAGAAGGGAAACTTTATGCTTTTACCTAATAAAAAACTCCAAGCTCAGTTGAGTAGCCCAAAAAATGCCCCAGGTACTGGTCAACATGTAACCGTGACGTCCCACTAGGTCTTGGCACTGCTCCAGATGCTGGGGATAGACAGAAAGATGTCAGGAAAGACATGAACCAGTTTTCACTGAGGTTACAATGTAACTGGAAAGAAAACTGAAGCACCAAGCTGAGGACTTCACACAAATTACTTTTAATAAAGTCAATAACCTTATAAGGTAGTTATTTCTTTGTTTTGGGAAAGAATAGTTTAATCATTGCTATTTCTCTATGGTGACAGAAAACTTTGCAGATTTTGTCCCCTTGGGGAGAAACATTTAATATGGCACTTCTTAATAAGGATCTAACCCACCCACTGTTGTTGAGTCAATTCTGACTCATGGCAACCCCACGGGACAGAGTAGAACTGCCCCCATAGGGGTTCCAAGGTTGTAAATCTTTTTTTTTTTTTTTAATTGTGCTTTAAGTGAAAGGTTACAATTCAAGTCAGTTTCCCATACAAAAACTTACACACACATTATTGTGTGACCCTTGTTGCTCTTCCAACAATGTGACAGCATACTCCTCCTCTCCACACTGTATTTCTCCCTCTGCCTTCTCATCTCACCTCCAGGCTAAATGGAACTGCCCACATAGTCTCATGTGTCTACTTCAGCTAAAAAGCACACTCCTCGCCAGTGTCATTTCGTGTCTTATAATCCAGTCTAATCTTTGTCTGAAGAGTTGGCTCTAGGAACAGTTTTAGTTTTGGGCTGAAAGAGACTCTGGGGCCATGTCCTCTGGGGTCCCTCCATTATCACTCAGACCATTAAGTCTGATATTTTTACTAGAATTTAAGTTCTACAACCCCACTTTTCTCTGGCTCCTTCAGGGACTCTCTGTTCTGTTCCCTGTCAGGGCAGTCATTAGTGGTAGCCAGGCACCATCTAGTTCTTCAGATCTCAGGCTGATGGAGTCTCTGCTTTACGTGACACTCTGTCCTTCAAAGTGTTTAGCTGTATTCAGGAAAATTCTTAGCTTTTGATTTAGTCCAGCTGTGCAGACTTCCCCTGTATTGTATTTTGTCCTTTTGTTGACCTAAAATAATTCTTGTACGCTATCTAGTTAGGGAATACCACTCTCCTTCCCTCCCCACCCTAGTAATCATCAAAAAATGTTTTCTTCTGTACTTAAACCTTTTCTTGAGTTCTTACAATAGTGGTCTCATACAATGTTTGTCCTTTTGCGACTGACTAATTTCAATCAGCATAATGCCTTCCAGATTCATCCACGTTATGAGATGTTTCATCGATTTATCCTTGTTCTTTATCCTTGCATAGTATTCCATCGTGTGAATATATCCATTCATCCGGTGATGGGGACCTAGGTTGCTGCCATCTTTTTGCTATTGTGAACAGTGCTACAATGAACATAGATGTACATATGTCTATTCCTGCGAGGGGTCTTATTTCTTGGATATATTCCAAGGAGTGCGATTGCTGGAATCTATGGTAGTTCTATTTCTAGCTTTTTAAGGCAGCACCAAATCGATTTCCAAAGTGAACAGTTTTACATTCTCAGCAGCAGTGTGTAAGTGTTCCAGCCTCTTCACAAGCTCTCCAGCATTTATTGTTTTGTGTTTTTTGGACGAATGCCAGCCTTGTTGGGGTGAGATGGTGTCTCACTGTACTTTTGATATGTATTTCTCTAATGGCTAATGATCGTGGGCATTTAACATATATCTCTTAGCCACCTGAAAGTCTTCTTTGGTGAAGTGCCTGTTCATATACTCTACCCATTTTATAATTAGGTTATTTGTCTTTGCGTTGTTGAGATTTTGCTGCATCTTGTAGATTTTAGAGATTAGACACTGATCAGATTCGTCATAGCCAGATTTTTTTCCAGTCTGTAGGTCGTCTTTTCCCTCGTGTGGTGAAGTCTTTGGCTGAGCATAAGTGTTTTGATTTTTACGAGTGCCCAGTGATCTGGTTTTTCTTCTGGTGTTTGTGCATTGTTAGTAATGTTTTGCATACTGTTTACGCCATGTATTAGGGCTCCTAGCTTTGTCCCTATTTTTCCTTCCTCAATCTTTATTGTTTTAGATTTTATATACAGGTCTTTGATTCATTTAGAGTAAGTTTTTGTGCATAGTATGAGGTACGGGTCTTGTTTCAGTTGTTTGCATACTGATATCTAGTAGTGCCAGCACCATTTGTTTAAAAAAAAAGAGACTGCCTTTTCCCCAATTAACGGGCTTTGGGCCTTTGTCAAATATCAGCTGGTCACGAGTGGATGAATTAACACCTGGGTTCTCAATTCTGTTCCATCGGTCTAAGTATCTGTTGTTGTACCAGTATCAATCAGGCTGTTTTGACTACCGTGGTGGTATAATAGGTTATAAAATCAGGTAGTGCGAGGCCTCCCACTTTGTTCTTCTCTTTCAATAATTCTTATACAAGGCCTCGTCCCTTTCCATATGAAGTTGGTGATTCAGTTCTCCATCTCATTGAAAAATGTCACTGGTATTTGGATCAGTATTGCATTGTATCTACAGACCACTTTGGGGAGAATAGACATTTTCACTATGTTGAGTCTTCCTGTCCATGAGCAAGGTATATTTTTCCACTTATGTAGGTCTCTTTTGTTTTTTTGCAGAAGTGTCTTGTAGTTTTCTTTGTATAGGTCTTTTACATCTGTGTTTAGATTTATTCCTAAGTATTTTATCTTCTTGGGGGCTACTGTAAATGATATTGATTTGGTGATTTCCTCTTCGATGTTCTCTTTGTTGGTGTAAAGGAATCCAGCTGATTTTGTATGTTTATCTTGTATTCTGATACTGTGCTGAACTCTTAGTTCTAGTAGTTTTCTTGTGGATTCCTTAGGGTTTTCTGTGTATAAGATCATATCGTCTGCAAATAGAGATATTTTTTGGATGCCTTTTATTTCTTCATCTAGCCTAATTGTTCTTGCTAGGACCTCCAGCACAATGTTGAATAAGAGTGGTGATAAAGGGCATCCTTGCCTGGTACCTGTTCTTATGGGGAATGCTTTCAGACTCTCTCCATTTGGGATGATGTTGGCTGTTGGCTTTGTCTAAATACCCTTCATGATGCTGAGGAATTTCCCTTCTAGTCCTATTTTGCTAAGAATTTTTATCATGAATGGGTGTTGGACTTTGTCAAATGACTTTTCTGCATCAATTGATAAGGTCATGTGGCTCTTTTATTTATGTGATGGATTATATTAATTATTTTTCTAATGTTGAACCATCCCTGTGTAAAAAAAAAAACCTAGTATTAATCCCACTTGGTCACTATGAATTATTTTTTTGATATGTTGTTGAATTCTATTGGCTAGAATTTTGTTGAGAGTTTTTGCATTCATGAGGTGTTGGTCTGTGCTTTTCTTTTTTTTGTGGTGTCTTTACCTGGTTTAGTTGTCAGGGTTGTGCTGGCTTCACAGAATAAGTTTGGGAGTATTCCATCTTTTCTATGCTCTAAAATACTTTTAGTAGTTAACCCCACTGGGTGGGTTTTAGTGGTGTTAGCTCTTCTCTTAACGTTTGGTAGAATTCTCCAGTGAAGCCATCAGGGTTGGGGCTGTTTTTGCTGTTGTTGGAAGTTTTTTAATGACCTTTTCAATCTCTTCTTTTCTTGTAGGTTTATTTAATTGTTCTAACTTGGTTTGTTTGTGTTAGTTTAGGTAGATAGGGTGTTTCTAGAAATTTATCCATTTCCCCATGGTTTTCAAATTTGTTAGACTACAATTTTTCATAGTTTTCTGTTATGTTTCTTTTAAATTAAGTTGGGTCTGTTGTGATATCACCCATCTGATATCTTATATGGGTTATTTGTTTCCTGTTATTCTTTTGTCTGTTTGGCCAAAGGTTTATCGAGTTTAATGATAAACCTTTTCAAAGAACAAGCTTTTGGTCTTGATAACTCCTTCAATTTTTTTTATATTTTCTACTTCATTTAATTCTGCTCTAATTTTTATTATTTGCTTTCTTTTGGTGCCTGAGGGCTTCTTTTGCTGCTCTCTTTCTATGTGTTTGAGTCGAAGGGTTAATTCTTCCATTTTGGCCCTTTCTTCCTTTTGGATGTGTGCATTTATTGGTATAAATTGACCTCTGAGCACTGCTTTTGCTCTGTCCCAAAGGTTCTGTTAGGATGTGTTTTCATTCTCATTTGGTTCTATGAATTTCTTTATTCCATTCTTACTTTCTTTTAAAACCCAAAGTTTTTGAGCAAAGCATTGTTCAGTTTCTATGTTTTTAAATTTTTTTTCCTTGCTTTTTTGTTATTAATCTCTACTTTTATGGTCAGACAAGAGCTTTGTAACATTTCGATGTTTTGGATTTTGTTAAGGCTTCCTTCATGGCCTAATATGTAGTCTATTCTGGAGAATGTTCCATGTGCGTTGGAAAAGAAAGCATACTTGGCTGCTGTTGGGTGGAGTGTTCTGTATACATCTATGAGGACAAATTGTTTGATCGTTGCACTTAGATCTTCCGTGTGTTTATTGAGCTTCTCTCTGGATGTTCTCTCCTTCACCAAAAATAGTGTATTGAAATCTCCTACTATTATCGTGGAGCTGTCTGTCTGTCTCATTTTTCAATGCTGTTAGAGTTTGTCTTATGTATTTTGGAACCCTGTCATTGGGTTCGTAAATAATTATTACGGTTATGTTCTCCTGATCTACTCACTGTTCAATCATTATATAGTGTCCTTCCTTATTCTTTGTGGTAGATTTTAAAGTCTGTTTTGTCAGAAATTAATATTGCCACTCCTGCTCTTTTCTCCTTGTGGTTTGCTTGATATGTTTTTTTTGCATCCTTTGAGTTTTAGTTTGTGTCTTCATGTATAAGGTGTGTCTCTCGTTGGCAGCATATAGAGGGATCATTTTTTTTTTTTTTAATCTATTCTGCCATTCTCTCTGTCTTTATTGGAGAATTTAGCCCATTTACATTCAGCTTAATTGATAGGTATGAGTTTAGTGCTGTCATTTTGATGTCCTTTTTCCTCTCTTGCTGACAGTCTCTTTGTTCCACCTAATCTTCTCTGATGAGTCGGTTCTCTTCATGAATATTCCTTTCCTCTTTTTCATTGTTGTTGATTTTGTATTTCCTAAGTCTTTATGTTTTTTTTTTTATTTTGATGTGTAAAATTGTTAGTTTCCTTTGTTGTTACCTTAATATTTACCCTTATTTTTCTAAGTTTAAACCAATTTTTTATTTCTTCATATCACCTTGACTTCCTCTCCATATGAAAGATCTATGACTACATTTTTCAGTCCCTCTTTTTTATTTTAATGTTGTCATCTTTTACATAATGATGTCTCTGTTTCCCTGTTTTGAGAGTTTTAGCTTTAATTTATTTTTGTGATTTCCCTGTCTGGGTCGATATCTGGTTGCACTGTCCTGTATTCTAGTTTGGGGTAGATATTTGATGTTATTGATTTTCTAATTGGAGGACTCCCTTTAGTATTTCTTGTAGTTTTGGTTTGGTTTTCAAAAATTCTCTAAACTTCTGTTTATTTGGAAATGTCCCAATTTCATCATCATATTTGAGAGACAGCTTTCCTGGATATATGATCCTTGGCTGGTAATTTTTTCCCTTATGGATTTATATATGTCATCCCGTTGCCTTTTTGCCTCCATGGTTTCTGCTGAGCAGTCCAAGATTAAGCTTATTGAATCTCCTTTGTAGGTGACTTTTCATTTATCCCTAGCCACTCTTAAAATTCTGCCTTTATCTTTGGTTTTGGCAAGTTTGATTATAATATCTCTTGGTGGCTCTCTTTTGAGATCTACCCAGTGTGGAGTTTGACAAGCATCTTGGATGGATATCTTCTCATATTTCACGATATCAGGAGGTTTTCTGCTAAAATCTTGAACAATTCTGCCTGTATTTTCTGTTATTCTCCCTGTTCTGGTACTGCAGTCATTCATAGGTTATTCCTCTTGTTCGAGAGAGTCCCACATAATTCTTAGGGTTTCTTCATTTTTTCTTAATTCTTTTATCTGATTTTTTCTAAAATACATTGGTGTCAATTGCTTAATCTTGAATCCCACTAATTCTGACTTTCCTTTCCTAAATTTTGCTACTATAAATTTCTGCTGAGTTGCCTAATTCCGGAATTGTATTTTTAATCCCCTGGATTTCTGTTTGCTGACTCTTTGGATTCTTGCAGTCTCTTAAATTTGTCATTATGCTCTTCTCTAATCTTCTTAAGTTCCTGTGTTGCTTTGTCTGTGTGCTGCTTGGCTTGTTCTATGTTTTGTCTGAACTACTTCCTCATCAAATTCTGTGTAATAGTCTTTTGCATTCTAAGGTAGCTATTTCTATCCTCTGCACAGGGAACAGATGGTAAGAAATGTTACATCCATTTCTGAGGATACAAAGGGTCATGAAGGTCCTCTCTCATTCCAGGTCTTCAAAGAGGTGGTGAGTAACAGGGCCATTGCTTCACTCCAGATTGACTTGTGGCCAGAGTCCAGTTCTCAACACCCTAACAGATTCAACAACATGGCTCTTATGTCTCAGCTTCTCCACCTTAAAATGTCAGCATACTCTAGGGACAAAGCATAGCCTCTTAAGATATTTTAATGAAAAAAAAAAAAAAAATCACCCTACACCAAATTAACATTTAGAGGGAAGAGTTTTGCTAGAGGCAAGGGGAAACAGAATATCTTGCTTTTAATTATCATAAAAGGGAAAATATAGAAAATTATTATTAAAGGGATAACAGAAGCATGCCCTACTTTTAAGAAATGAACAGAAATCAGAAGAAAGTTTCCATCAGACTATGTAAATGAAAAAATGTATAATTTTAATAAGTGTGAACAAATGATAGCAGAAGTAACCATCCATCTAACCAGACACTTCCATGATACAAGTGTTGCAAACTGGAAGTCACTATCAGCAGTGACTCCCCTTTGATATCTCACATAGTTACAACTTAAATATGTAAGGGCCATTTCTAGGGTTTTCACTACTATGGGGTATCCTGCAAACTATTGAAACCATGTATTTTCTGGAAAACATACCATTGTGTAAATTATAACCATTTTTATTCTATTTTGTGAGGATAGCACAGTACTGGGCTGTGTTTCATTCTCTTGTACACAGGGTTGCTATGAGTCAGAACCAACTTGATACCACCTAACAACAACAACAATCATTTTTAGATTAAACAAACAAAGAAAAACCTAAACCCACTGCCGTCGACGTGATTACGATGTGATAGGTCAAAGTAGAACCCCCCATAGGGTTTCCAAGGACTACCTGGTGGATTCGAGCTGCTGGTTAGCAGCCAAACTCGTAATTGTTGCAGCACCAGACCCACCTTTTTTTTTTTTTTTTTTTTAAGATTAGTAGCGGTATAATCTTTTAATTTCTAATACTGGTCCATAGAAGTCTTTGATAGAGAAAAAAACATACTGAATTCTTGGTGCAATCATTAGAAGAACATAACAGATTTCTCTACTCTGCATTAATTTGAAGCCTACCAAGATAAGTCCTTCTCAGAGGAAGCCTCTTAAACACTCCTTGAAGCCAAATGGCAGGTTTCTTTGCTCAGCCACTCTAAAACCAAGCACTTAGGAGTGAGGATGCACTGCTTTTTATACACTTCTCTGTGCCTATTTCAGACGATGATGCTGCCCCATACTTTAAAAAGTGCAATAAAATGTGCTACACATACAGTGCTGAACTTCACGGAGAAAAACTGAATGCTCCCGTGGCTCATTTTGTGGCAGAGAGGACTAGAAAGTCCCAATCTTTCCTCTGGAGTGTTTATAGCACAAAGCTCTCTGAGTCTTATCTGGAGTGAAAAATATATACATTGGAAAGTATTTGGTGACTATCATTTAAAGGTTTAGAAGTATGACTTTTTTTTTTTTTCCTTCTGTGGATATGGGTAGGAAGTCACATCACGATTTCCTCTTCCTGTGAAAAGGACACTGTCCTGCTCAGCCAGTGTCGTTCATGTAGAGAATACCGTGCATGTTTGTAAGGTAAAACTGAAACTGCATATTGGCCTTTGGGGAGGCCCTGTTGTCCTAGGTGCAGTCCAGTAGCTTCCGACTCATAGCGGCCCTGTGTACAACAGAAGCAGACACTGCCAGGTACTGTGCCATCCCCACAATCGTTGGAATGCTTGGCCCCTTGTTGCAGCTACTGAGTTGATCCATCTTGTTAAGGGTCTTCCTCCTTGTCACTGACCCTCTACTTTACCAAGCATGATGTCCTTCTCCAGGGACAGAGCCCTCCTGATAGCATGTCCAAAGTACGTGAGTCAGAGTCTCCCTACCCTCGCTTCCAAGGAGCTATCTTTCTTCCAAGACAGCCTTGTTCATTCTTCCAGCAGTGCATGGTATATTCAAGATTCTTCACCATGAGGAAAATGTTCTAGGCATGAGGAAAAGGAGGACCCCAGCATTTACTGCTTGTCTTCCCCAGGTAAAGCCTCAGCAAAGTACTTTCCTCATTTTGTAATTTAATTTTCACAGGAACTTATCAAACAGACATGTTTACTCTTACATATTCAATACTGAAATATGTCAGTGAATATTTTCTGAGTGTGTCCTTTTGCCAGACACTGTTCTAGGTGTAGGAGCTCTGATGTTGTCTTGTGCCCTTGAGTCCATTCCAACTCATGGAGATACCATACACTACAGAGTAGAACTACTCCATAGGATATTGATTGTAACAACAAATTCATCCTGGAGGAAGTATAGTCAGAATACTGCTTAGAAACGAGGATGGTGAGACTTCATCTTGTTTAATTTGGGCATGCCATCAGGAAGACCAGCCCATGGAGAGGAACATCATGACTGATAAAGTAGAGGGTCAGCAAAAAGGAGAAAGTCTCTCAATGAGATGGATTAACACAGTGGCTGCAACAGTGGGCACAAACGTAGCAACAATTGTGAGGATGGTATAGGACATGGCAGCGTTTCATTCTGTTATACATATGGATGCTGTGAGTCAGAGATGACTGTATAGCACCTATCAACAACAATCGTTACAACAATAGAACGCTTTTCTTCTGCAGAGCTGCTGGATGCATTTGAACTGCCAACTTTTCAGTTACCAGCCAAGAACAAAACATTTGCTGTTCAGTCTATTCCAAATCATAGTTACCCTACAGGATGGAGTAGAACTACCCCCACGGTTTCCAAGGAGCAGATGGAAGATTTGAACGTCTGATCTTTTGGTTGGCAGCCAAACACTTAACCAGTGTACCACCAGGGCCCCGCTGGAGCTATTAAAAACAAAAACAAAAAAAACCTGTTGCCCTCAAGTCAATTCCAACTCATAGCAACCCTATAGGACAGAGTAGAGCTGCCCCATACAGTTTCCAAGGACTGCCTGGTAGATTCCAACTGCCGACCTTTTGGTTAGCAGCCGTAGCTCTTAACCACTATGCTACCAGGACCCCGCTGGAGCTATAAAAAAAGGAGCTATAGTGCTGCTAAAAACAAACAAAAGCCCTGTCCTACTTCAGTTTACTTTCTAGTGGGGAGAGAGAGGTAACAAAAACCCACAAGTGAATGATACAATGTTATGTAATCATAAGTACCCAAGGAATAAAAAAGGCAGGGTCAGGGAAGAGAGAAGGTCAGCTGGGAGGAGGGGTGGACGATAAGTGCTGGGATGGTCATCTGTGATGGAGGTTAGGAGAATGCTGAGGAGGAAGTGGCACTTGAGCTGATGGAAGAAACATCAAAGAATAATACCTTTGCTAAAGTCATTCTGATGGCACATCTGTAGTACTCTGAATACCTGTACTTCTACAAATGGAACAGAATTTAATTTCTCCAAGAACTGTGTTGGGAACCATGATGGAGGAATGGTTAGGCACTTAGCTGCTAACCAAAAGTTTGGCAGTTTGAACCCACCCAGGGGCTCCAAAGGAGAAAGACCTGGAGACCCGCTTGTATAAAGATTGTTGTTATTATTAGGTGCCATCGAGTCAATCCTGACTCATTAGGACCCCATGTACAACAGAACAAAATAGTGTCCGGTCCTACACCGCCCTCACAATCATTGCTATGCTTGAGCCCACTGTTGCAGCGACTGTGTCATCCATCCCATCGAGGGTCTTTCTCTTTTTCACTGACACTTTACTAAGTGTTATGTCCTTCTCCAGGGACTGATCTCTCCTCAACAGCATGTCTCCAGTATATGAGACCTAGTCTCACCATCCTTGCTTCTAAGGCGCATTCTGGTTGTATTTCTTCCAAGACATAAAGATTACAACCTAGAAAACCATGTGGAGCATTTCCACTCTGTCATGTGGGGCTACTAAGCATTAGAATCAACTATATAGCACAATAACGAAAACTGTGTTGAATATTCATACGACTTCATAGTTCTTAAATTTTCTCCCCCACATCACATCTTTTACGTAATGTCTTAATTCCTGTGGGTCAGACACATCTTATTCACCACCTAATACTCTCTTGGCTGCGTTCTGGATAGGCTCTGCAGGGCTTCCCGCAGGCCCCCCCAGCACTCTGCCTCGTGTGCTAGGCTCATTACACTTCCAGGTGGCAAAGCCTAGAACCCATAATGCTTAACCTGTGATCCTTTGTATCAAGGAATCAGGTATGCAAGGCAGTGGCCAGCTCCATCAGGCCTCCTCCAATTCCCTGGTTCCACTTGCCTTCCTTGTCTTGCCTCATGCACCTGGGACGGTGCTTACCGATAGAGCAGCCCACCTGAGCCTCGGCCCCAGGCTGCGTTTTCGGGGGAGCCCAGACTACAATACTTCCCTCCTGGACACTGCAATACTACGAGGACAAATGCCCTGTTTCCACCCGTCTCTGTGTCTCCAATAGAGTTATCGTCCAGAGGGTTAACAAGAAGCCATCACAATTTTGGTCAAACGGTGAACTCATGGCTATAAGAAATGCAGTAATTGCTTTTCCAAAACAACAAAAAAAAAAACAACTGGATGTGTCTGGCAGTGCTGTTGGTTGTTAGGTAGAAGACGCACTGGTAAAAAGGAAGACCCAAGCTAGTACTGAAATTTAGAAAGGCTGGTTGATAAACGGAATCAGCTGAAGTTCCAGAATGAAATAAAATCAACTTGGCAATGAATTCTGTGGCTACTACCTGAAACACACAGACCAAGTCTCAACTGCATTTACCACTTATCTCTTACTCTGAAGCCCCATGTCAATTTCTGGTGGGTTCATATGTGAAGATGACTCAGGACCAGATAACATTTCCTTCTGTTGTACATGGAATCGAAATGGGTCAGAGCTAACGTGAAGGCAACTGACAATGCGACATTATAAAATGCCGAGTGGGTATAATTATTTAACCAACGAAATTTGCCTTTATCTAAAAGCTGAATGCCCTAACATTTATATTTCCAGTTAGTGAAAGACTGTCTCAGGGGAAGGAATCTAAGGACCTACAAAAATCCATGTCTCTTATGGCTGCTCTTCCTGCTTTAAAGGGTGCCACAGTGGTCTAAAATGAATTAAATTGGTTGACATTTATTACTTTTTGTCTTTTAAGTCATACCAACTAGCATACTGGTTCTTCTGGGTCCTTAAAATATATTAATTAATGTTTATCATCATCCTTGATTTTGAGATTATTCACTTCCTTTTCTTTTTTCATTTAACATTGTCAGTAATTTCCTATTTCAAAAACCTGTAGGCTCTAGGATAGCATTGGATCAAGATCTGATCATTTTGGACACATTTTAGATTTCAAAAATATTCTCCACTTTTTTTTCCACCATAATTTTTTCTGCCCTCACGTCACAGTCAGATCTTCAGAAAGTCAAGTATCTGTGGACTCTTTTGTTTTGTAGGCTAACTGTTTACATCAAGAACTGAAAAAACATCTCCCTCCTCTTTACAAACACCATCTGGGAACCACCAAAGTCATTTATGATTAGTGCAAGATTTCAATATGCTATGAAAATTCACTGCTTTTGCAGATACAAAAAACCTGTAAAAGCTGGAGCTTGTGCAAGGCAGAAGCCTGTCAGATAAAGAAAACGCAAATATTTTCCAGTAAAATGGGTGACAGAAAAGTGGTAAGACTGCACCTCATCAAAGGCTAAAAACTTGTGAGACCCAGAAAAACAAGGCAGTCCACTCGGTTTCTGGCTCTCACAGATTTCACTGTATTTTCATTGCATTTTATTCAGAAGTATTTATACTTTATATTGTTGTTGGGTGCCATCGAGTTGATTCCGACACACACTAACCCTATATGAAAGAAGAACTACACCAAAGAGTTTCCTAGGTTCCAATTTTTACAGGAGCAGACTGCCAGGTCTTTTCTCCTGTGGACTGGCTGGTGGAATTGAACCTCTAAACTTTACGTTAGCAGCTGAGCGCTTAACCACTGTGCAATAAATAATTGTACAACAATTATATACAGTGATTACCTAAAAATACAGAACACACATCCTGAGGCATCGGGTCACCGTTTCCTAGTATTTATTGAGAATTACAAAGGAGCACACAGCTTGGTGACCTGCATCCTGAAATATATTCAGGACCTTTCTATTTGCACAGAGACTTTCTAACAAGCCATTCAGCATTTCTGAGCCTTAATTTCTGATCCAAGTGTGCATAGTGGTATGACTTAGAACTGGACTGTGAAATCACTGAAATCCCACCTGTGCCCAGAGCTCTGGCCCACAGCCTTCCTCCTCCTCCTACTTGTCCCCGTGGGAGGGTGAGCTCCAGTCCTGTGAAGTACACAGGCTGCAGACCATGCTAGCTCTTGCTCACTCTCTCCACTAGCCCCCCAGGATCCCTTCCAGTGAAGCATCGCTCCAATTTTATCACTCCCTGGCCTAGCTGATGAACTATTTCAAGCAGGACTAAAGGCTGGTAATGAACAAGGAAACAAATTTGCATTTCTCTAAGAGCTTTAATTCAAAGAGATGGAGGCCAGAGTCGGAAGTACTTTAAGCAGATCGGTGGAATGCTATTTGGGTTGATGGATTCTCATGTCCCTCAGATTTCCCAGCGCAGACACTAATATCTGTATCACATATGTCAATGAGAGAGGGGGCAAATGAGTTCAAGTTATGTGAAAGTGACATAGCTGAGCCAAACCAATGGCAAGAGCATTGGGGCATTTCCCAAAACTAGTGAAGGAGGAAAGGTAGTCAGCCACCGGTGCTCTCTTGTCTGTTCTTTTATGTCAAAGAGTGGACATTTTCACTGCAGTTGGGTGGACAAAACTGAAAAAATGGCTCAGAGTAGGGAAAAGCGAAATGCTCCAAATTAAAGTGAAACCCATGTCCCCATTAGGCCAGACCAGTTGTTTCCATCCTGGAGTTATGTCAAAATAAACAGTAAGAATTTCTAAAATGTAATCTGCTATTGCTATAAAGAATGATCAAGAAAGCATAAATGTTCTATTAATAAAATTTCCCAATGTGAACCCACCCTCGTAACCAGTAACCAGATCAATAAGTAGACATGACAAGCACTCAAAAAATCTCCTTTAATACCCCTCCCAAACAGTATCTACTCTCACAATGCCAAAGCCTACCACTGTCCTAATTTTTAACACTAGAGGTTCATTTTTCCCTTTTTGCGAAATTGTCAGCATGTATTATTTTGTGTTTGACTTTTCTGACTCAACACTGAGTGAGATTTAACCATCTTGATGCAAGTAGCCATAATATATTTATCCCATCCCATTATGGCAGGTCAGCTACCTAATTTGCAAGGTACAATGCAAAGAGAAAATGCATATCCCCTCGTTAAAGCTTATAAAGAATTACAAGACAGTGAGTGCAGAGCCTTAAAGCAAATACAGGGCCTTTCTCAATGACAAGCCCTGTGGGACTACCCAGGTCGCAATCCACAAAGCCAGCTCTTCTGTGTAAAACCCCAAAGTATGAATGAAAGGTGTTTATCCATCCTGAATGTAAGGTGTTTATCCATCCTACTGATTATAAGAGCTCAAGCATAACAACGATTGTAAGGATGGCGCAGGACCTGGCAGTGTTTCCTTCTGTTGTGCATAGGGTCGCTGTGAGTCGGAACTGACTCAACGGCACCTAACAACAACCATTTATAAACGTACCCGGGTAGTCTTCATTCTTTGACTACTTGGAATAGTGCTGCTATGAACGTTCTTGAGAACACCTTCTGATGAAGGCATGGATGTATTTCTATTAGGCATAAAGCTTTGAGTGCAATTGGTCATAGCAAGTTGCTATGATGCTGAACAGGTTTCAGTGGGGCTTCCAGCTTAAGGCAGACTAGGAAGAAAAGCCTAGTGATATACTTCCCAATATCAGCCAGTGAAAACCCTATGGATCATAATGGTCTAATCTGCAACTGATCACAGGGGTAGGGCAGGAGTGAGTAGCACTTTGTTCCTTTGGGCCCAGGGTTGCCATGAGTCCAGGAACAAACCAAAGGTAGCTAATGAAAACAACAGGGTACACATATGCTCAGCCTTCAGAGATATGAGCACAACGGTGTCGTATTAATGTATACTTCCACCAGTATTGTATGAGAGTTCCACTTGCTCCGCATTCTCACCAACACTTTGTTGCTTTCATTGTTGTCAGGTGCCGTCGAGTCAGTTCCGACTCATAGCGACCCTACACACAACAGAACGAAACACTGCCTGGTCCTGCGCCATCCTTACAATTGTTGTTATGCTTGAGCTCATTGTTGCAGCCACTGTGTTAATCCACCTCGTTGAGGGTCTTCCTCTTTTCTGCTGACCCTGTACTCTGCCAAGCATGATGTCCTTCTCCAGGAACTGATCCCTTCTGACAACATGTCCAAAGCATGTAAGATGCAGTCTTCCTATCCTTGCCTCTAAGGGGCATTCTCATTGTACTTGTTCTAAGACAGATTTGTTCGTTCTCTGGGCAGTCCATGGCATATTCAATATTCTTCGCCAATACCACAATTCAAAGGTGTCAATGCTTCTTCGGTCTTCCTTTTTCATTGTCCAGCTTTCACATGCATATGCTGTGATTGAAAATACCATGGCTTGGGTCAGGTGCACCTTAGTCATCAGGGTGACATCTTTGCTCTTCAACACTTTGAAGAGGCCCTTTGCAGCATATTTGCCTAATGCCATGCATCTTTTGATTTCTTGACTGCTGCTTCCATGGCTGTTGATTGTGGATCCACATTTTACTTGGATCCAACAACACTTAGTTCCTTCTAGTCGGTCCAACGTGGCATGGGTTTAAAAGTACAGATTCCTACACTCCATCCCAGACCTAACTAAATTCATACCACTGGAGCTTCTCTCCATATTATGTATTTTTCATAGCTCCTTACATGGATTCTACACTAAGCCAAGTTAAGAACCACAGAGCTAACTTGCAACAGCCAAAACAAAAAAAACTCTCATTGCATGGGAGTCAAACATGGGTTGAAGGGCTGAGAGTACTGCGGCCAGATCACTAACTCAACAGGAAGACAAGCAGGTAACAACAAAGCAGACTGGAATGTAGCCAGGTCTGGAATATTTTGCAAGGTAGCTCGAACATCTCCATGAAGTTGAGGGTCATTCTTTTCTGTAGGAGTAGTATGAAAGGGTTTAAAAGGAAGTACATTGTGGCTAATTTTTGAAGTTACAAATCTGATACTCTGAAAACACTTTGATAAATATTAGAGTCTTTTTCATATTCAGTGTTCTAATTTTTATTTCAGATAATCAAAGTAAAGTATACCATTTTGCATAATTACCGTGTATTTTAAAGCCATTCTTTGTTTCAGATGTCTAGGGTAAGCACTTAGCAACAGCATGCTCTTTTCTATGCTTTCAGCATATGCACGTTAGAAGTGGATGAACCATTCCCCGAGCCAACTCTTCAGACAAAGATTAGACTGGACTATAAAACATAAAATAACACTCCTGAAGGCTGTGCTTCTTCGCTCAAGCAGATATATGAGACTAAATGGGCGTCTCTTGTCCGGAGGTGGGATGAGAAGGCAGAAAGGGACAGGAGCTGGCTGAATGGACATAGGAAACCCAGGGTAGAAAGGGGGGAGTGTGCTGTCACATTATAGGGATACCAACTAAAGCCACTTAATAATATGTGTATAAATTTTTATATGAGAAATTAACATGAGCCGTAAACTTTCACCTAAGTCACAATAAATTAAAAAAAAAAAAAAAGGATGAAAATACACAGAACAAAGGGAATTCTGTCAAAATCTATGGTACCTCAGGAGAGAAGCTTAGGGTCTGATACAATATGTAATATAAACAGTAGCTTGGATTTGAAATGTATAATATTTATGTTCTTTCTATGTTTAATTTTAAACCAACCCATTCATGGGAAGTTATACGTAGACACTGCTTTCTCCAAAATATTCTGTTGTATCAGCCAATAGGCAATGAATTTCAATATTTTATTTTTTATCAAAGCAAAAATAATTCATGAAAGAAAAATATGGCACATATATTTGTTGGATAACATGTGCTGAGACAAATTATCAAAATTTGTTTTATGGCCATCATTACATAATCGTATTTTTAAAATGCACACTTATACATGTAAACTTGCACGACATTGAGAGATACGATCGTGTTCCTTCTAGTGTATCCAACTTGTTATTCACAGATATTTCTCTTCATTATATAAAATATAAGTACACGGTTCATTTCCATAACAAGAAATACAGGAATCTCTAAATAAATTCCCCTCCCTTACATGATACTAATATTAAGGTATTCTTCCCTGAAAATGGAGTCCCTGGGTCTCGTAAATGGCTCGTCTACCCAACAGCTAACGAAAATGTGGATGATTTGAGTCCACCCAAGGTACCCTGGAAGAAAGGCCTAGAGATCTACTTCCCAAAAAACAGACATTGAAAACTATATGGAGTACAGTTTGATTCTAACGTGGGATATCCAATGAATCAAAATAAACACACTTGTCACAATAAATTAAAAAAAAAAAGGATGAAAATACACAGAAAAAAGGGAATTCTGTCAAAGTCTACGGTACCTCAGAAGAGAAGCTTAGGGTGTTTCCCTGCAAATGAGACAAACAAAAATAACCAAAAAAAAAAACAGTTGCACTCATGTCGATTCTGACTTATACTGACCCCACGTGTGTCAGTTTCCTCATGAGGTCATGAGGAGCCTGTACTTAGACCAAGAGGCAGTTGTTCGAACACAGCAAGGGGATACTGCATGGGTGAAAGTCAGGACAGAGGTGCATCAGGGTTGTATCCTTTCACCACACCTATTCAATCTGTATGCTGAGCAAGTAATACAAAGAAACTGGACTATATGAAGAAGAATCTGGCATCAGGATTGGAGGAAGACTCATTAACAACCTGTGATATGCAGATGATACAATTTTGCTTGCTGGAAGCGAAGAGGACTTGAAACACTTGCTGATGAAGATCAAAGACCAGCCTTCAGTATGGATTACACCTCAACATAAAGAAAAAAAAATCCTCAAAACTGGAACAATAAGCAACATCATGATAAAAGAAGAAAACATCAAAGTTTTCAAGGATTTTACTTGGATCCACAATCAACACCCATGGAAGCAGAAGTCAAGAAGTCAAACAGTACATTGCGTTGGGCAAATCGGCTGCAGAAGACCTCTTTAAAGTGTTCCAAAGCAAAGATGTCAACGTGAGGACTAAGGTGCTCCTGACCCAAGCCATGCCGTTTTCAATTGCCTCATATGCATGTGAAAGCTGGACGGTAACTAAGGAATACTGAAGAAGAATTGACGTCTTTGAATTGTGGTGTTGGCGAAGAATACTGAATATGCCAAAAGAATGAAGAAATCTGTCTTGAAAGAAGTACAACCAGAATGTTCCTTAGAAGGAAGGATGGCAAGACTTTGGACACATTAGGAGGAAGAATCAGTCCCTGGAGAACGACATCATACTTGGTAAAATAGAGGGTCAGCGACAAAGAGGAAGACCCTCAACAAGATGGACTGACACAGTGGCTGCAACAATCAGCTCAGACAACAACGGCTGTGAGGATGACACAGGACCAGCAAGCAGTCTTTCATTCTGTTGTCCATAAGGTCGCTATGAGTCAGAAAGGGCTCCAGTGCACCTAACAACAACAGCACTTGCATTAGTGTACAACTGTGCCCTATAGGGTTTTCAATGCACATCACCAGGCCTTTCTTCCTAGGTGCCTTTGGGTGAACGTGAACCATCAACCTTTCCCTTACCAGCTGCGTGCCTAACCATTTGCACCACTGAAGGACTCCTGCAGGTGGGACTCCAGGGCATTATATCAATATCTATCCCCAGGAAGACAGTGCAGTCCTGGGCAATTGGTCTCAACCAGAGCACCAAAGCAGGTGATAGCTGGTGGGGGGTTTGATTCTACTGGGCTGGACTCTCAGATGCCAAGGGAAGGCCATCTTCTGCCCAGAAGGAGGCTGTTTCTATCCCTCAAGGCCAGTGTCTCCCAACAAGAATGTGCTTTGTGGACAATTCCTATCCTTTGCCTTACCTTTGTATTCGTTGACTAGTCATTGGTAACCATTGGACAAGGAAAAGAAACCTAGCCAATGCTTCATGGCAACCAAAAATGCTGTGGTCATTTGTCCTGAAAATGCTTTAGATTCAGCTGAAATGTTCAACATTGTAAGAACCTATGTCATCTTTTTCCAATTTAACACCTGGTTATTTCAAACACTTTGAGAAGAGCTAACCAGTTCAATAATTTCATTTTATTTTAATTTTACAAGCTTTCATATTTAAAGGAATGTTTTCAAGTAAAGATAAAATCTTTAAACTGTATTGGTGGTGCAGTGCTTAAATGTTCGACTGCTAACCAAATGGTTGGCAGTTCGAATTCACCAGAAGCTCTTTGGAAACCCTATAGAGGGTGTTTTACCCTGTCCTATGAGGTCGATATGAGTCAGAATCAACTCAACGGCAACAACTTTGGTTTCTGTAAGATATATATGGAGCCCTGGTGGCACAATATTTAAGCGTTCAGGTGTCATCCAAAAGGTCAGTGGTTCGAGCCCACACGGCGGCTCTGCTTGAGAAAGACCTGGTAAATCTGCTTCCATAAAGATTCCAGCCTTGGAAACCCTACAGAGCAGTACTACTCTGTGCTACCGGGTGGCCATGAGTTTGAATCTACTTGACAGCAGCCAACAACAACAACAGTAGCAATATGAGGAGTAGAAAGAAGGGCCATATCAATGTCCCTCTGTATCTACTAACCTCTACTCCTTATTCAGGGAGCCTACAAAATTCTGCTAAGAACTTGCAAAAAAAGTATTCCTTTAAAACAGATGTCAGGGAGTACACCTGGCACAATGAACATTTTCCATTTGGAGACACACAGACAGCCAGGCAGCTGTTGAAAGCAGACACAGATGTTGGAATGCAATACAGACTTGTAACCAATAATTGTACTGTTTTTAGAGGAGGAGAAAGTTTTTTTTCCCCCTTTTATTTCAGGACAGGAGGCACATGGTCAGCAGGGGCGGGGGAAGGAGTTTGCATAAAATGCAAGCATCAGGAAAATGAGATTCTAACAGCGGAGGGCTGTTCTGTCTGACAGTTCAGTGTGCTGCCCTGAGTGTAACTGGACAGGATTAGAATACCATCCTCCACAATTCTCTCACAAATGACCAGATTCCAGGAACCCAGCTCTAGTATGAGCTCCTTCCGCATTACATAGGAAGGAAAGATAAAAGAGAAATCCTGCAAGAATTGAGGAAGATTCATGAGGAGCTGAGAACCAACAACATTAAAGGAAAATTATACTTTATTATCACTTAGAAAACTGGAATTCGATAACAAGTTTTGATTTCACAGAATTAATACATATGGCGCTTCCTTAGTGCCTCACAACCAGGAATGGATTGCTCAACAAGCAAAGCACTCATGGGCTTAATTATGCTTACTTACTAGTCTGTAGGGTGCAATTTCACCTGGTTTTGTGACAAAACCCACGTGAAGTTGTTGACTACAAAACACTAAGTAAACTAGTCTGTAGGGTGCAATTTCACCTGGTTTTGTGACAAAACCCACGTGAAGTTGTTGACTACAAAACACTAAGTAAACACAATTACACTAGTCTGTAGGGTGCAATTTCACCTGGTTTTGTGATAAAACCCACGTGAAGTTGTTGACTACAAAACACTAAGTAAACACAATTACACCTGTGGTACGCCTTGGTTCCTGAACACCTATGTGTCCCTTGCTTACTGGTTTATCCACCCTGGCCCATAACAACAATGAGAAACAATGACGATAATACTCCATTACACAATTTAAAGAAATGTTTTCACGAAAAAAAAAAAAAGAAAAAATACAAAGATAAAGAGCCTGGAACTCAGAAAGGTTAAACGAAAAGAGACAACGCTCCTGTGTCAGACAGCTGTTCCACTCCCCATAAGTTTCCAAGCTGTTCTGGAACACCCAGCCCAGGTCTTTATCCTTTAGGATCCCGAGGAGTCAGGCAGCTGGCCAGGCGGCACAGACTGCTAGAATGCAGAGCTGGGAATCTGAAACTTACCATAACTGTCCATCTACCCAGCCTGAGTTTTAAAATTTTAATATTGTAGAAAAGAAAGTGATCATCTATCCAGAGAAAAGATTGTTTTTGAATTTCTGAGCAGCTATTTGGAACTTTGTTAATTGATTTAACTCTAGAACAGAAACAGCAGATGTAAAACACACACACACATAAGATGTCTAGCCCTGTGCTTTAAAACATCATCTGAACACCTCTAAATATGCAAATAACACTCAGAATTATATACTGTGTTTATTCACTTTGTATTTGTGTTTTTCTTATTATTCATTCTCAGAT
This sequence comes from Elephas maximus indicus, assembly GCF_024166365.1. Lineage (NCBI taxonomy): Eukaryota > Metazoa > Chordata > Mammalia > Proboscidea > Elephantidae > Elephas > Elephas maximus. The sequence continues at coordinate 233,903,636 of NC_064819.1, forward strand.
TGTCATTTTTGCACAGTGTGAAAGGATATTGTTTCTAATGGCAAAGTACGAGAGCACATACAAGACAACCATGGCCTGGGACCAGGGTGCCACACAGGTGAGACAGCCAGTGTGGCCCACTCTCCCCAGCAGAGAGAGGGCCAAGGCCTAGACAGCTTCCTAGGAAAGCTGCTTCCCTTCTCCAGAAGGAGCTCAGTGACCACCCCATTTTAGTCAACTCTTCATAATCGTTTCAAACCCTGTGGGACTCTTGAGTTTTTGGATTAAATTAAATAAAGTTCAACTTCAGTCTTCCCAAGTAGGAAAGGTTACAGCCATTAGAGTTAAAGATGTTCAGGTTCTTTTCTCTCATTCTCATAGCAAAGCAAAGTTATGTAAAAGTTGATGACTAAGGTTAAATAAAGAATTGACTCCAGGTACATATTTATACTTTTTTAAAATCTTGTTTTACCTGATAGGGAGGGAGGGAGGGAGGGAGGGAGGGAGGGAGGAAGGGAGGAAGGGAGGAAGGGAGGAAGGAAGGAAGGAAGGAAGGAAGGAAGGAAGGAAGGAAGGAAGGAAGGAAGGAAGGGATTCTCTATTGTCAAGGACATATTCCATACTCTCATTCTCACTCTCAGTTTCTATCTGAAAGGTCACACCCTTGAAAATCTTATGATACACAGTTTTACTCTGACACACATGGATTCACCATGAGTCCTGCTTGATTAAATGACAACTTTTTAAAACTCCATCTACCTATTGAAAGACAGAATATATAATTAAAATTTAATATTTTATCATGACATTTAATAATTTTTAATAGACTAGCATAATTGAATAAAATAAATTTCCTAAACTTTGATTCAATCATGCATTTTAGAAACTTAGCAGGTGAATCAAAACGCCACACAGCAGTTATCAACATCTTCCTGGGTGTAGTAACTACAAAACACTGGCCTAACAAAGAAGGATAAAATGATTTTCTCTTGAAACTTCAATCTATGGTGACTATAAATATAACAATAAATTAATGGCAATTAAAACTAACTTACTCGATTATTTCTGGAAGTACTGCCCTCTTCCCCCAGTGAGTCTGTCAGTTGTTGTATTGTGGGGGTTTCCCTGTACAGTGATGCTGGAAGCTACACCACCGATATTCAGATACCAGCAGGGTCATCCATGGAGGACAGGTTTCATCTCAGCTTTCAGACTGAGACAGACTAGGAAGAAGGACCCAGTGGTCTAATTGTGGAAAGAATTAGCTAGTGAAAACATTATGAATAGAAGTGAACCATTGTTTGATATAGTGCCAGAAAACAAGCCCCCAGGTTGGAAGACAATCAAAAGACGAATGGGAAAGAACTGCCTCCTCAAAGTAGAGTCTACCTTAATGACGTGGATGAAATCAAGCTTCCGGGACCTTCATTTGCTGATGTGGCACACCTCCAAATAAGAACAAAAAGCTACAAATATTCATTAATGATCAGAATATGGAATGCACAAAGCATGAATCTAGGAAAATTGGAAGTCCTCAAAAATGAAATGGAATGTATAAACATTGATATCCTAGGCATTAGGGAACTGAATCAGACATTTATATGGTTTACTATGCCTGGAACGACAACTTGAAGAGGAACAGCACTGCATTCATCATCAAAAAGACCTTTCAAGATCTGTCCTGAAGTACAACACGGCCAGTGATAGGACAATATCCATATGCTTATAAGGAAAACCAGATAAAGAGACTATTATTCAAATTTACATACCAACTGCTAAGGGCAAAGGTGAAGAAATCGAAGATTTTTACCAACCTCTGCAGTTCGAAATTGATCAAACAAGAAATCAGGATGCATTGATAATTACTGGAGATTGGAATGCAAAAGTTGGAAACAAAGAAGGAGGACTGGTAGTTGGACAATATGGCCTTGGTGATAGAAACAATGCAGGAGATCATATATTAGAATTTTGCAAGACCAACAACTTCTTCATTCCAAATACCTTTTTTAGCGACATAAACAGTGACTATACACATGGACAACACCAGATGGAATACACAGAAATCAAATCGACAACATCTGTGGGAAGAGACGAGGGAAAAGCTCAATATCATCAGTCAGAACAAGGCTGGGGAAGACTGCCAAATAAACCATCAATGGCTCATAAGCAAGTTCAAGTTAAAACTGAAGAAAATTACAAGTCCATGAGAGCCAATGTATGACCTTGAGTATATCCCACCGGAATCAGAGACCGTCCGTCTCAAGAGTAGGTTTGATGCATTCGATGCTAATGACCAAAGACCAGATGAGTTGTGGAATGACATCAAAGACATCCTACATGAAGAAAGCAAGAAGTCATTAAAAAGACAGGAAAGAAAGAAAAGACCAAAACAGAAGTCAGAAGAGACTCTGAAACTTGCTCTTGAATATCGAGTAGCTAAAGCAAAAGGAAGAAATGATGAAGTAAAAGAGTTGAACAGAAGATTTCAAAGGGTGGCTCAACAAGACAAAAGAAAGTATTATAATGACATGTGCAAAGACTTGTAGACAGAAAACCAAAGCGGAAGAACACATTCGGCATTTCTCAAGTTGAAAGATCTGAAGAAAAAATTCAAGCCTTCAGTTGCAATATTGAAGGATTCTACCAGTAATATATTAAATGACAAAGGGAGCATCAAAAGAAGATGGAAGGAAAAAGCACAGTCACTATGCCATACTAAATACCACTATACCAAAAAGAATTGGTTGACGTCGTTCAACATTTCAGGAGGTAGCATATGATCAGGAAACAATGATATTGAAGGAAGAAGTCCAAGCTGCTCTGAAGGCATGGAGAAAAACAAGGCTCCAGGAATTGAAGGAATATGAATTGAGATGTTTCAACAAATGGATGCAGCACTGGAAGTGCTCACTAATCTATGTCAAGAACTTTGGAAGACAGCTAGCTGGCCAACCAACTGGAAGACATCTGTATTTATGCATATTCCCAAGAAAGGTGATACAGTGTATTTGGACATTATCAAACAATATCATTAATATCACACACAAGTAAAATTTTGCTGAAGATCATTCAAAAGCAGCTGTAGAAGTACATGGACAGGGAACTGCCATGAATTCAAGCTAGATTAGGAAGAGGACATAGAACCAGAGAAACTATTCTCAATGTCAGATGGATCCTGGCTGAAAGCAGAAAATAGCAGAAAGATGTTTGCCTGTGTTTTATTGACTATGGAAAGGCATTTTGACTGTGTGGATCATAAGAAGTTATGGATAACATTGAGAAGAATGGGAATCCCAGAAGAATGGGACTTCACTGTGCCCATGAGGACCCTGTACATACACCAAGAGGCAGTCCTTTAAACAGAACAAGGGGATACAGTATGGTTTAAAGTCAGGAAAGGTGTATGTCAAGGTTGTATCCTTTCACCATATCTATTCAAATTGAATGCTCAGAAAATAATCTAAGAAGCTGGAGTATTTGAAGAAGAATGACTCATCAGGATTAGAGGAAGACTCCTTAACAAGCTGCATTATGCAGATGACATACCTTGCTTGCTGAAATTGAAGAGGACGTGAAGCACATACTGATGAAGATCAAGGACGACAGCCTTCACTATGAATTACACCTCAACATAAAACAAACAAAAATCTTCACAACTTAACCAATAAGGAACATCATGATAAATGGAGAAAAGACTGAAGTTGTCAAGGATTTCCTTTTACTTGGATTCACAATCTATAACCATGGAAGCAGCAGTTAAGAAATCAAAAGACACATTGCATTGGGCAAATCTGCTGCAAAACTTCTCTTTAAAGTGTTGAAAAGCAAAGATGTCACCTTAAAGACTAAGGTGCATCTGACCCAAGCCATGATGTTTTCAATAGCCTCATATGCGTGTGAAAGCTGGAGGATGAATAAGGAAGACAGAAGAAGAGTTGATGTCTTTGAATTGTGGTGTTGGCAAAGAATATTGACTCTTCCAGGGACTGCTGAAAGAAGGAACAAATCTGTCTTGGAAGACATACAAAGAGAATGATCCTTAGCAGCAAGGATGGTGAGACTGTGTTTCACATACTTTGGACATGTTATCAGGAGAGAGCACTCCCTGGAGAAGGATATCATACCTGGTAAAGTAGAGGTCAGCAAAAAAAAAAAAAAAAAGGAACACCCTCAACGAGATGACCTCACACAGTGGCTGCAACAATGGGCTCAAGTATAACAACAATTTTGAGGATGGCACAGGTCCCGGCAGTGTTTCGTTCTGTTGTACATAAGGTCACTATGAGTCAGAGCAGGCTGGATGGCACCTAACAGCAACACTGCCCTCTTCAGGGTATATTAGCTACAATGAAACGGTGTCACAGAATTCTAGACTTTCATAACAAACCCATTGATGACAGAGAATGCTCACATTTTTAGGGACAATGGTACATTTCCAATGTAGTAATTTTTGTGAAAACTCATCCTGTCAACTAGTTCCACCAGATAAGTACTTCTATCAGTTTATATCACATGGAAATTAAATTTCAGAACCTGTGACAATACACAGTGAACCACTGTTAGGACATGAATTTCATTTTGTAGCTTAGTTTCATTTTAGAAATCTACCGGGACATATTTAGATGGATAAAAATATTAAAACCAGCTCTTGTGTATTTATTGAAATTCATCTCAAGTGCCTCATACCTTCACCTTACTTTATGTGACCTTAGAAAGCTGGATATACAACTGTTGATGTACAAGGGCATTTTAAGTGTTAAGAAATTAATGTAAATGCCAATCCTGCTTTCCAGTAATTCATTTTTATTATCCTGCTTCTTTAAATTTCTGATCCCATTGAAATTGCAAATTCATTCATAAATGAACATTCCTATAATTTATCCCATGAAACAATACAATTTTTTTTAATGAAAATAGATATATCAATTACAATAATGAAAAAAAAAATTTGTATTGATCCAATAGGAATACTCATTCAAAATCAGGAACTTAGGGGACCCAGTTTCAGTGAGAACAATCTCAGATTTATTGATAGAGATTATATGGATGAAATCAACATTTGTTTTGTTAAGAAAACAGAATCAATTCTTTTTTTTTAATTTAAAACAGTAAATAGTGTAGTGATTATTTTAAGTATAGGCTTATCTCCACTATCATGAGTGATAAACCTCAATCTAAGGGAAAAATATGCTTTGAGATTTTAGCTAATAATTGTATGAAGCTATAAAATTGGCCAGACTTTTAAAGTCTAAGCCTTCAAAATATGAAAACAAAGTTTTAAGTCATGTGATACTTCTTGCAGTACTTCAAAATTTTCACCGATTTTTTATTTTTTATTGATACGAATCTAAAACTTTCCTTTGAGCCTTTTCAATTCTGCTTTTTTTTTTTTTTAGCTTAATAGTGAAAGGAGAAAAACTACATGTTTTACAGAAATACTTTCTTCCTATTGCAACAAAAAATGGTTATTATCATACACAGAAAACAATATGGCAATAGATTATAATACATTCGCTAGTCAAAAATTGTTGTGGAAAGATGAATAGAAATTATTAGTGAAGATTTCAAGAAGCAGGTGTTAGAATTGACAGAGATATAGAAAGTTTGCTATATAGTCAGATATATATGCTTCTCACACACAGCAGCCAATAGCATATTTTAGAGTCTCTTCCATTAATAAAGCAATGAAAAACTTATTTTTGTAAGCCATTAAGAAAAATTGTGCTCTAAAAGATGTCATTTCAATAGAAGCAATTTCTTGAAGACATGGCTATCTTCATGATTCTAGTGGAATGGTTACAGAGCCAACGCTGAAGGAGAATTCATTCTCCACACGATTTACAGGCAAGAGATGGAGCAAACAAGTTGAAGCCAGAAGTAAAAAGTGCTACAGGTGTTACTGATGTAGTTAATAATTTTACTGAAAAAAAAGAAAAAAATGTCTATAATCTAGTGAAGCCCTGGTGGCACAGTGGTTGAGAGCTCCGGTGAGCTTCGGCTGCTAACCGAAAGGTCAGCCAGCAGTTGGAATCCATCAGCTGATCCTTGGAAATCCTATGGGGCAGTTCTGCTCTGTCCTATAGGGTTGCTAGGAGTCGAAATCAACACAATAGCAATTTTTTTTTTTTTTTAATAATGTAGTATCCTTTGTTCCCAAATGTTTGATTGAAACAGGAGTGACTATGAAGTCATAGCACAAGGGAAAACGGGTGCTGCTGGGAAAGTTCTGAATCCTGGTTGTGGTGATACCCACTGCCCTTGAGTTGCTTGTGACTCACAGTGACCCTGTGGGACAGAGCGGAACTGCCACATAGGGTTTTCAAGGTTGTAATCTTTAAGGACGCAAACTCCGCATCTACCTCTCAAGGAGCCACTGGTGCATTCCAACTGTGAGCAGCCTAGTGCTTAACCGCAGGGCCACCAGGGCTCCTTGATTATGGTGGTAGCTGCACAAACTTTAATCTGTGTTCAAATAACAAGTAAAAAGTCAAATCAACCGTGAGAGAATTTTAAAAACTTATGTTGAGTAAATGTACTCATTAAGTGTAAACTTCCCTCTTAAGGCCTTTGTTAAGCAAATAGTGAAAACAGCTCAGGCAAATATGAAGGCTGATAAATAGCACTACTCCTAATTATCTGTCATTTCTTAAAACAATCTCTCTTAAAGGGATTTGTAATTTTTTCTTGCTAAGAAGTTTAAAATAAAATGTAGCAAAGAACAAAAAAAATTCATACACTTGATATACGAATGTATATTTGAAACTATGTGCACCTGAGCAGCACCTGGGGTCCGCATGCCCTTCACTTAGGTCTGTGGGGTCAGAACAGATCTCACATCTGCTCTCAGGCTCCCCAGTTCTACTATTCTGCAATCTTCTTTGTGTGACGATAAGGCAATGAAGTGATTCATTCATGCAAGAGCTATGAAAATAAATCCTTACTTTACAGTATTCTCAGAATCTTCTTGCCTTACCTCCCAGCTATTTAAAAGGCTTTCCCCCAAAGATGCTATTTTTGAAAATCAGATTTATTTCTGAAAGAGTCCCTCTTCTCACTGCCAATCTCATCTTTGCTGACAAATTTTCTTATTTTCCTTTGGGATGAAGGAGCTGAATCCTTGTAGGCAATGTCTCTGCATAACAGCCCTGGGTCTCAGCATCTATGGCCCTCAGCCAATGAAAAAGAGCTTCCAAACATTCCAGTGTTGGGGTTCTGGAACTGAGATGAGAGTCAGAAGGTGGGAATTTCTAGGAAAGAAAATCTAAAAATATTTGGGAAATACATCATTTTTAAAAGGCAGAAAAAATTAGCTCAAAGTAAAATATGCAAAGAAGGATTTAATATTATTTTAACTAGTAAAATGAGATTACATGGATAGCAAGATTTCTACTTTTATAATGGAGCTCCAGTTTTGAAGCCAGAATAAATGCAATTTTGGAGCACCTACATTCTGTAATGAAGACTGCGATTTGTCCTTGGGGGCAGATCCCTAGTTTTGTTTGTTTGTTTGTATTTGTTTTTTACTTTTCTGCATAAAACCACTTCAATGGGTGCTTTTATGTTATGCTAATGTAAGGCAAACACCACACATGGTCTTTTGGAATGCCCCCAATAAAAAAAAAAATAAAAATGAAGACCAGTCAGGCTTAATCCAGACTACTCACACTAAGGACTCTAACAAATAAACAATAGAAATTCTGTTGTTTAATAAAATATCATTTGTTACTCATATAACTGTCCAACAAAAGTCTCTTGGCCATCTGGTGGCTTTCCTTTCCAAAGAGATTCAGAGCTTCAAACTCCTTACATCTTCTGGCTCCACTACTCCTTGAGTTGTTACTTCTCTGCCTCTAGCCAACAGAAGGGACAAGATGGAGTGGAGGAGTCACCACTGCGTCCTACTGCACTGCCAGGAAGTGGCACCCAGAACATCTCCTGATACTTCATCTGGCAGACTTATACCTGGTTCCTTAGAGGTAAGGGCCTGGAGAAAGTCATCTCTGGCTCTCAAAGAAGCAAAGATATAACTACACGATGAATGCAGTCCTCTTGGAGGTGGGCACCTTTGTGTAGTATACTGCCTGGACACTTGTATAGCCTGGCCCAGTGTTTTATCCGGAATTTGGAAGTTAAGAATTCTTGTTTAGTGGAAGCTGGTGTTTATCATCGAAGGAAGTGAATGGGTTTATCCCAAGTGAGCTGAACCTCAAAGGTGGGGAGACAGAAGTCCCTCATCTGCGGAACAGGGAATCTCCCAGCCTGGACTCTGCAAAGCGGAGAGAAGTCTAGATTCCCACTGAGGGCAGTTCAATAGGTAGACCACACCTGAAGACTCGTTGACAGGTAAGCAAGGATTCTAAGACCTAGAATTTACAGATGTCTTCTAAAGAAGTTGTTATTTTTCCAGTGTTGCTTTTGTTATATCTAAGCATTCAGTCAAGTATTGGTAAAAGTGAAAACTTGCTTCTCTTAGGTATGTTATACGAAATATATGGGAGGCAGTGTCCATTCCCAAGGCCTGAGTGGGGTCATCTGAGCTAGTCACCAGTGAAAATGCAGTCCAGAGGAGCAGGAGATGTGATCCTCAGGGCGGAGGCCACAGCACAATGACAAGACGCAGTCGATAGAGCTAAAGAACTTGACACTGCGGGTCTTAACACCTGCTTGGCAGTAACCTAGAAAGCTGTTGAGTAATTTCCACCAAGTCTACAGAACTTTGTTCCATAGCAATGTGGTAATAAAAATGAAGTATATATTGATTTTACTGTCACACATGAGCAAAAGTATTTATTTTTAATATTCTTGCATATGGTAAGCAATATTTTACAAGCAGCAATACATGCATGATCGCATGATACTTACGTTAAGGGAGGACTAAAGGAAATGGCTGCTGAATGTTGTTGTTAGGTGTTGTCAAGTCAGTTCCGGCTCATAGAGACCCTATACAAAACAGAACGAAACACTGCCTGGTGCTGCGCCATCCTCACAATCGTTATGCTTGAGCTCATTGTTGTGGCCAATGTGTCAATCCACCTTGTTGAGGGTCTTCCTCTTTTCCACGGACCCTGTACTTTCCCAAGCATGATGTCCTTCTCCAGCAACTGATCCCTCCTGACATGTCCAAAGTATGTAAGATGCAATCTTGCCATCCTTGCTTCTAAGGACCATTTTGGGTACACTTCTTCCAAAACAGATTTGTTTGTTCTTTTGGCAGTCTGAATAGAGCAGACTAATATATGTGACAGAGCGCTAAGTTTTAAGACTTATACACTAATTAGCGAGACTATCTCCAAAAAAAAAAAAAAAACCCTTTCCCTTTGACTTGAAGCCAACTAATGTGTCTTTAAACCCTTGAGGATGTAACTGTAAATGACAGGGTTAGACTCTTTCCCCTCCTCACAGCACACCCAGATCTGTGACTTCGTGAACAGGCATTCTGTATAATAGCTTAAGGTCATCTTACAGCTTCTCTGCTCAAGGCTGCTTCACCAACCACCCGCCCGCCTCCATTCAGATATAAGCAATAAGCCCCAAAGCTGTCCTTAGATAAACTCCATGAGTCATACCCCCCAAAACACGGGCACCTAGTGGCCATATTGCACCCCCCCAATGCACCCCCATACATGTTAATAAGTTCCTGAGATTGCCCACCTAGTCCCAGAAACATCATGAATTCTGCATAATTTCCCTGTCTTGAACCCTATAACTGCCCTAGAATCCCCAAGCTCAGGGAGCTTGATTTGAGACTTAGCCTCCAAGCTTCTTGCTTGAACAGCTTGCAATAAAGTCTACTTTCTCTTTGTCAAAGGCCTGGTGTCTCTCAATTGACTCGAGGAGTTACACCAAGCAGGACCACCTTCATCAGGTTACAAGGAGATGCTATGGAAAGGGTTGGTGGTTTCAGATTTAATATGGTTCTGATGGAGACAGATGGACACATTTAGTGACCTTGCCACTTCCCTCCTAGCTCTCCTTATCCTGAACATAAAACCCTGTCAGGGATTTTCCCTGGAAAAGTCTTACTCTCTTCAAAGCACTGCTGTTTCATTTGGGGAATAGAATTTTAATTCCCCATAAATGAATCTGTAAGACAGTTGGGAAATGCTGACTATAGTTTTTAAATAGAGTTTATTTCCCATAATGCTATTTCACAGGAAACTCAGCTTCGCTTCCCTGGCTCTGCCTCAGGGTCTTATAGCATTCACTCCTACCAGGATGGAAGTTGCCAACTAATAGACCAGACAGCAAGCAGAACTTGGCTCAATAGCACAGAAGGAAGGAGGCTACTAGGGCTACCATGATCTATCTTCAGTATGTATCCATCCATTCTCAATAAGTTTTAAGGGAGATTTCAGTCTTGCTACAAAGTGAGAAATAACAACAATAACAATCACCACGGTTATAGAACATATGACAACAAACATTCTTTTAAAAGCCTTTAAAACACTGCCAGGAGAGTTGTATGGCTGTGTGCTGTCAAACTTGAGCCATGTCGAAGTACTGGGGTGGAAGCATGGAGGCCCCAGGAGGGCCACAGCTCAGCATTGGCTTTGCTGTTTCTCTTTTGTTGAGAGTATCACAACCGAGTTCATGGATGCCCCCAGGAAATACCAGACAGAGCTTGAGCTGTTCAAAACAATCTGACTATAAAAGTGACATTTCTTTTTAAGCTAAAAAGTACTTTTTGTAATGAGAGGTTAAAGCTAAGATACCAGTGTGCACTGCCAGCTTCTGCTTACTTCCTTCAATTTTCCATTGCTCAGTGCTTGACTGAAAATTGGATATCAAATATAAGAACTAGGGTTATTTTGCTAGATGCCTATTCTCCTAAACGCAAGGCTTCAGGGTCTTATAAGCTCAAGTAATTCTTCAGAAAGTATAGCAAACGTGTGTTCACAGAATGTCCTCCAACCAGCAGCCCCTTTGTCCCGCACATCTGAACACAAGAGCTTGCCCACTGCAGTCTCAAGAACTCCTAATTGCAGGCAGTCTATGAGATGGCTTTGTGAAGCACAGGCATACCTAGGGGGGTGAAGACAAACACATCTTGACTCTCACATAATCTAGGCTTTTGAGAGGTAAGAAACTTCAAGTGTGTGGACCAACAATGGAGAAAGCAGTTAGATCCAATTTTAGCTCTTGGTAGAGAGAAGGTGCCATCTCAAGAAAAATAAATACTCAGGTTAAGAGTGGAAACCCTGGTGGTGTAGTGGTTAAGAGCTATGGCTCTTAACCAAAAGGTCGACAGTTTGAAAACACCAGTTAGGCAATTCTACTACGTCCTATGATTCAAAATCGACTCAGTGGCAATGGCTTTGGTTTTATGGCTTTGAGGTTAAGAGTACTGGTAAACCTTGAGAAATCCATTCCATTGCATGCTTTTAAGAGTGATGCCCTTCTTTAGTAGAATTCTTACAAATATTCTTGTGAAGTCTTCACAGAGGCGGATGGTTTATACATTCCCAGTTTCCTCTGTATCCCAACGGGTACTCAGTCTCTATTTCCTGGAAAGGAACAAGTTTCTTGAAGTTTAAGATAATGAAAACAATACCTAACATCCTTATTATAAGTTCTCACCTTTCACAAGTACATTCACTTTAATATTCTTGAAACAATGGCAATTAAATAAAATTGGATATTAAATAAAGGCTCTACAAAGTACATTTAGTGGTAGAAATCTGCCCTTTGCTTTAAAGGTGCACAATGAAGAAATATTACTATACTCACTTTAAACCAGAAAACCAAACTTGTTGCCATTGAGTTGATTCCCACTCATAGTGACCCTATAAGACAGAGTAGAACTGCCCCATAGGGTTTACAAGGAGCAACTGGTAGATTTGAACTGCTGACCTTTTGGTTAGCAGGCATAGCTCTTAGCCACTACACCGCCAGGATAGCTATTCTTAAATCAAAAGCTGCTTTCAAGAAACATCTACTAAGCAAAGGTGCATTGTTGTTGTGTACCACTGAGTCACAACAATTCGGACTCATAGTGATCCCACACGACACAGTAGAACTGCCCCATGAGGCTTCCCAGGCTGTAATCTTTATGGAGGAGCCCCACTGGCTCAGTGGTTAAAGCGCTCAACTGCTAACTGAAAAGTAAGTGGTACGAACCCACCAGCTGTTCCATGGGAGAAAGATGTGGCAGTAAAGATGACAGCATTGGAAGCCCTATGGGGCAGTTCTACTCTGTCCTCAAAGGTCACTCTGTGTTGGAATCAACTTGACAGCAACAGGTTTTTTTGGTTTTAGTCTTTACAAGAGCAGTTCATTAGGTCTTTTCTCCCGTGGAACCTCTAATGGGCTCAAACAGCAGACACAGCAGTAAGCAGTCAAGTGCTTCACCATTCCACATCAAGATTTTATGGAGTCACTTGAGAGTAGAGCTACCCAGTACTGTATTAACACATCAAGGACTGACCATCTTAGCCACTTAAAACACAGAGATCATGAGGTTTGGTCAGGAGTTTATACCCTACATAGTCCAGTTACTTTTGCTCTCTTTAGAAAACATAAAGTGTCCTATAGATGCATGATATTGGTAGCAAAGAGTATAAGGTTTAAATTAACCACGAGGCTGAAATCTCTTCTACGGTGTACATCCTCACTATGTCACCACTATTCCAATGATGAAGAAAGAGGCTCACTAGACGTGGGAGCTTGAGCAACTTGCTTACCTTCTCTGAGCCTCAATTTCTACATTTGAAATATATGCTCCTAGGCAGTATCTAACTCACAGAACTGCTTGAGGACTAAATAAAATATCTTTAATGTACATAGCTGAGTGCTCAGCAAATAAGAACTCAACAGATCTATGATGATGAGATTTGCTGTGGATTACATTTTGTCCTCCTAAAAAGATATTTTAAAGTCCTAAACTCTGTGCCTATGAATGTGACCTTGTTTGAAATCTAGTCCTTGAAGATGTTAACAGTTAACGTGATCAAAACACAATAAGGTGGCTCCTGATCCAAGCTTAGTGCTGTCCTTATAAAAGATGAAAAAAGACACAAAAACAGGGAGACAGAGGAAGGATGCCACGTGACGCTGTACCAGCAAGCCAAGGACTGTCTGTAGCTACTGGAAGCTAGAAGAGAAGCCCGTAACAGATTCTTCCTCAGAGCCTCAGAAGTAATCAACATGGCCGATACCTGATCTAGGACTCCCAGGCTCCAGACTATGAGACGATAAATCCTTGTTCTTATAAGCCACCATGTTTGCGGTATTTTGATACCGAAGCCCTAGGAAACCTACACAAGGATGATGACAGTAATAATCATGATTAGAGTTCCAAGGCTCATTAGAAATAACCGCAGTTTAAAATGAAGAGCTGCTTTCTGATTCTACCATGGATACTTGCTCTAGATGCTTTCATGTCTCTCTCCTCACACTTATCGAAGCTCTTCTTAGAAAGAATGTAGAAGTCATCTCTGCATTGCCAAGCCTTTTGGCACAATATTTAGCCCAATGAAACACACAATAAATTATTCATAAATGAACAAACATATTGTGTCCAATGTCATATTTTTCATAATCTATCTCACTCCTATCCCCAGATAAGTCCACCAACCTGATACGTTTTACAGGCTGTATATATTGTTATCATTAGGTGCCTTCAAGTTGGCTCCGACTCATTGCGACCCTATGTACAACAGGATGAAATGCTGCCTGGCCCTGTGCCATCCTCATAATAATTGCTATGTTTGAGCTCCTTGTTGCAGCCACTGTGTCAGTCCATATCGTTGAGGGTCTCCCTCTTCCTTGCTGATCCTATACTTTACCAAGCATGATGCACTTCTCATGGTCTCTCTTGATAACAAGCTGAAAGTACATGAGACAAAGTCTTGCCATCCTCTCTTCTGAGGAACCTTCTAGTTCTGCTTCTTCCAAGACAGATTTGTTCAATTTTCTGGCAGTTGTGGTATATTCCATATTCTTTACCAAACCATAAATCAAATGCATCAGTTCTTCTTTGGTCTTCCTTATTCATTGTTCAGCTTTCACATGCATATGAGGTGACTGAAAACACCTCGGCTTGGATCAGGTGTACCTTTGCTATCAAAGTGAAAATTTTTGCTTTGTAATACATTGTGGAGGTCTTTTACAGCAGATTTGCCCAGTGCAATACATTGTTTGATTTCTTTACTGCTGCTTCCATGGGCATAGATTGTGGGTCCAGGTAAAATGAAAACCTGGACAACGTCATCCTTTTCTGTGATTATCATGATAAACAGGATGTATATACTCTTACCTTTTCCTGTGCTATCAGTGGGAAGTAAAACTATGAAGACAATTGGGCACTGCCCTTTACTCATTAGCTCTAATATTCACACTGTCAAAAATTCCTCACTATCAGCCACATCATCAGCTGGTTGAAAATGTGTTCATGTCCACTGTCTTCGAATCCCCTAGGTGTGATGATATAAATGAGCCAATGACAGCCTCTGTGTATTAGCACCAGGTTGCTTATTTCTTCATGGCAAGCTAAGGCTTCTTAGCCCACAAAGGCCCTCCAGCACTGTATACATTAAGGTTGTGTGCAACATGGCTGGGCCATGATTTTCAGTGGTTTGGCAGTTATGATGTAGTTTGGCAGTCCTATGGATAATGTGACCGATTCTATGATGGGATTTGATATAATGTGATCACCTCCATGGTGGGATCTTCTGTGAGTAACTTATCAGTTGAAAGGAAATTTCCTTGGGTGTGTGGCCTACAGCAACTAGAGATGAACTTTCTGGCAAGGCTCATAAGCTTTTGCTCACTCTGGATCTTGCAGCTGGTTCCTGTCTGTCTGACATCTGGTTCTTGGGACCTGAGCTAGAAGCTTACCTTCCATCTTGCCAGGCAGTCTTGGAATTCATCTGTCTTTGAAGCCTGTGAGCAAAAAGGCCCTGATATCTGACTTGCAGATCTTGGGATTGTCCGACCCTGTGGCTACGTGAATCAGGAGAAGAGTACAGCCTGACCTACTGACTGGGGATGTTCCAGACACTACAACCCTGTGAGCCATTTCCTTGACATAAATCTCCCTATATATATATACTTATACACTCTACTATTTTTCCTTTTCTAGAGAGTCCATACTAAGAGAAGCACCAAACTCAAATTTGTACACATACAATTATTTCAACAATAGCCTTGAAATAAGCAGATTTTTACCACTAAGATCCTGCCTGCTTTTATATACACAACAAAACTGTGTCCAATACCTGCTACCCCTTGTTATTGCTGGGTGCCATCGAGTCAGTTCCAACTCATAATGACCCTATGAACAACAGAACAAAACACTGCCCGGTCCTGTGCCATGCTCACAATTATTGTTACGCTTGAGCTCAGTGTTGCAGCCACTGTGCAAATCTACCTGTACTTTGCCAAGCATGATGCCCTTCTCCAGGCACTGATCCCTCCTCACAACATGTCCAAAGTATGTAAGACAAAGTCTCACCATCTTGCTTCTAAGGGGAATTCTGGTTTTTGGCAGTTCATGGTATATTCAATATTCTTCGCCAACACTACAATTCAAAGGCATCAATTCTTCTTCGGCCTTCCTTATTCATTGTCCAGCTTTCATGTGCATACGATGAGATTGAAAATACCATGGCTCCGGTCAGGTGCACCCTAGTCTTCAACGTGACATCTTTGCTTTTCAACAATTTTAAAAGGTCCTTTGCAGCAGAATTATCCAATGCAATGCGTTGTTTCATTTCTTGACTGCTGTTTCCATGGCTGTTGATTGTGGATCCAAGTAAAATGAAATCCTTGACATCTTCAATCTTTTCTCCATTTGTCATGATGTTGCTCATTAGTCCATTTGTTAGGATTTTTGTTTTCTTTATGTTGAGGTGCAAGCCATACTGAAGGCTGTGGTCTTTGATCTTCATTAGTAAGTACTTCAAGTTCTTTTACCTTTCAGCAAGAAAGGTTGTGTCATCTGCATAATGCAGGGTGTTAATGAGTCTTTCTCCAATCCTGATGCCCTGTTCTTCTTCATATAGTCCAGCTTCTCAGATTATTTGCTCAGCATACAGATTGAATGGGTATGATGAAAGAATACAACCCTGACTCACACCTTTCCTGACTTTAAACTAATCGGTATCCCCTTGTTCTGTCCAAACAACTGCCTCTTGATCTACGTAAAGGTTCCTCATGGGCACAATTAAGTGTTCTGGAATTCCCATTCCTCAAAATGTTATCCATAATTTGTTATGATCCACACAATTGAGTGCTTTTGCATAGTCAATAAAACACAGGTAAACATCTTTCTGGTATTCTCTGCTTTCAGCCAGGATCCATCTGAAATCAGCAATGATATTCCTGGTTCCACATCCTTTTCCGAAACCAGCCTGAATTTCTGACAGTTCCCTATCAATATACTTCTACAGCCGATTTTAAATGATCACCAGCAAAATTTTGCTTGTGTGTAATATTAATGATATTGTTCCATAATTTCCACATTCAGTTGGATCTCCTTTCCTGGGAATAGACATGAGTATGGATCTTTTCCACTCAGTTGGCCAGGAAGCCGTCTTTCATGTTTCCTGGCATAGGCGAGTGAGTATCTCCAGCACCGCATCCATTTGTGGAAACATATCAAATGACACCCTGTCAAATCTGAGAGCCTTGTTTTTCACCAATGCTTTCCAAGCAGCTTGGACTTCTTCCTTCAGTACCATCGGTTCCTGATCATATACTACCTCTTGAAATGCTTGAACATCGACTAATTCTTTTTGGTATAATGACTCTGGGTATTTCTTCCATCTTCGTTTGATGCTTCCTGTGTCATTTAATATTTCCCCATAGAATCCTTCACTATTGTAACTCGAGGCTTGAATTTTTTCTTCAGTTCCTTCATCTTCAGAAATGCTGAGTGTGTTCTTCCCTTTTGACTTTCTATCTCCAGCTCTTTACACATGTCATTATAATACTTTACTTCATCTTCTCCAGCCACCCTTTGATATCTTCTGTTTGGATCATTTAGTTCATCATTTCTTCCTTTTGCTTTAGCTGCTCGATGTTCGTGAGCAAGTTTCAGAGTTTCCTCTGACATCCATCTTGGTCTTTTCTTTCTTTCCTGTCTTTTCAATGACCTCTTGCTTTCTTCATGAATGGTGTCTTTGAATGTTATTCTACAACTTGTCTGGTCATCGACCACTAGTGTTCAATGCTTCAAATCTATCCACGAGATGGTCTCTACATTCAGCTGGGATATACTCAAGGTCATATTTTGGCTCTTGTGGACTTGCTCTGATTTTCTTCAGTTTCAGCTGGAACTTCCATATGAGCAATTGATGGTCTGTTCCACAATCAGCCCCTGGCCTTGATCTGATTGATGATATTGAGCTTTTCCATTGTCTCTTCCATAGATGTAGTGAATTAGATTCCTGTGTGTTCCACCTGGCAAGATCCACGTGTATGGTCGCCATTTATGTTGGTGATAGAAGGTATTTGCAATGAAGAAGTTGTTGGTCTTGCAAAATTCTATCATTTGATCTCTGGCATTGATTCTATCACCGAGGCCATATTTTCCAACTACAGACTCTTCTTCTTTGTTTCCAACTTTTGCATGCCAATCACCAGTAATTATCAATGCATCTTGATTGCATGTTCAATCAATGTCAGACTTCAGAAGCTGATAAAATCTTCCATTTCTTCATCTTTGGCCATAGTGGTTGTTGTGTAAATTTGAATAATAGTCTTATTAACTGGCCATCCTTGTAGGTGTATGGATATTATCCTGTCACTGATATTTCTACCCCTCAAACCAAAACCCCACTGCCTTCGAGTCGATTCTGTCTCATAGCGATCCTACAGGACAGAGTAGAACTGCCCCATAGAGTTTCCAAGGAGCATCTGGCAGATTTGAACTGCTGACCCCTTTGTTAGCAGCTATAGCACTTAACCACTATGCCACCAAGAAGATAGAACCCTCTAGTTACAAGGATCCCCAGCAGCCTGTGTCCTTTAGAGTTCTCTGACACAGAGAAGCTCGCTGCAGGACTACATCACTTATAGGTAAGATTTCCTCCCTCCCTTGTCCTCTTCCCTGGGTTTTTTCATGCCATCTTCCCCTCTGGTGGCTCTCAATCATAACTGTAAAAACATCTGTACTTTCTCCAAATTTTTCAGTAGTGTCCTATCCTTTTCAAAATTAAAAACATACTCATCAAGATGACATCCGAAACCATTCTCAATATTGCACCCATCCACCGTTCCAAGATGTGTTTCATACCAACACATTTTAAGACTAGACTTTAAAATCTTGTGAATACTTTGTTTCCAAGTCTTCTTTGCTCATGCCTGTTACCTGCAATATGTTACTCTCAGTATCTTCATTCACCCTTGAAATCCTTCCTATTTTTCTGTCATAAATGAAATTAAGTTTTCTCCATGAACCCTTCTTCAAATCACTCTTCCAAGAAGTCATAGTTCTTGGTGATCTCCCCTGTATGTGCTTATGATCACACCATTATCAAGGTCTAGCTAAGAATGTTATATGAATCATTTTCAAATTCTTATTTACAAACATTAAATGGTCTGAATATTAGATAAAAGTGGCTCATTATTTATAACTGTATTCATTTAATGCTGATATTATTTTTCCTGTCCCGAAGTATAATTATTTGCTTATTTCACTATACTCTAGATGGTGAATTGGAAGCAACCCCAAAATCAGAGATGGTATTAGATGTTATCTCTGAGGGTCAGACCTAACTCAATACTAGAACCACAGTATTTTATAGACCGCTTATTTAGTGCTAGTTTTTTTATACTTTCTATTGATTTCCGACATTTGGTTTCCTTCATGACAGGTGGAAAAGCTTCCCAGTAAAAATATAGCTGAGAAAAATGAAGGGAAAATGGTAATATAAAACATCACATTTAACTGCCACAGCAGGAAAATTTGAAATCAAATTTCAGCCATAGCTATTAAACACCATGACGTTATCAACCTCCCTCCACAACTTTACTGAGTGAGGAAATTTTTCTGTTTTCTCAACTGACGTCAGAGTCAGAATTGAGAACAGGTGGTTGGAAAAGGAAAATAATTATGCTATCACTGGGCTTATGTAGCTAAAGCTTACTAATTGTGGTTTGCTGGCTTGTGCACTGAGGGTACTGATACTGTGTGGAGGTGGTCCAGAGAGAAAGTGACAAAGATGCCAGGCACTTCTTGGGTACTTGAATCCCCAGTTTAGCTTCTGAGTTTGATGAAATTTCCCAGGTTAACTACAATTATACTCTTCCTCACCTATAAATGCTAGAATGCCCAGTATCAATCAGCAAATATTTCTTGAACAATAATTAAATGATTGAATGAATAGTGAGGACATAATGGGGACAAAGGAAAGGGTTTGAAGGAAGGCTTCTTGAAGAGGCTAGTATTGAAGGATGGTAGGAGAGATCCAGATGGAGGGCATTCGGAAGGACTGAGGCGCACACATTGAGCTTAGATGGTGGGAACTGGACAGGTACAATGATGGGGCTTGTCATGGAATGAATTATGTCCCTGCAAAAATGTGTGTTTCAATTTGGTTGGGCCATGATTTCCAGCATTGTGTGGTTTTTTTCCATTTCATGATTGTAATTTTATGTTTAAAAACATTAGAGTGGGATTGTAACACCACCCTTACTAAGGTCATCTCCCTGATCCAGTGTAAAGGGAGTTTCCCTGGGATACAGCTGCACCAAGCAGAGAGTGGGAACCTCACACCACCAAGAAAGCAGTGCTAGGAGCAGCGCGCATCCTTTGGACCTGGGGTTCCTGTGCAAAGAAGCTCCTAGTCCGGGGAAAGATTGATGAGAAGGCTGACAGAGAGAGAACGCCTTCCCCTGGAGCTGACACTCTCAATTTGGACTTTTAGCCTACTTTACTGTGAGAAAACAAATTTCTTTTTGTTAAAGCCATCCACTTGTAGTATTTCTGTTATAGCAGCACTAGATGACCAAGACAAGGCTATATAAACCATATTGTGAATGGGAAGTAAAAAATCCATATGAGAGCCCTGGAGATGAGAAGGAAAGTGGCGATGAAGCAGGGCCACTGCAATTAGACTTGATTGTAGGTGAAGAATAAGTACAAATGAAGAGAAAATATGCATATCAGTTATACCTATGACATATTAAGTTTAAATTTACTTTTAGAAAGGAAAGGGCCATAGAAGAATTGAAGATGGTCATGAATTATTTTACACTTCTCCCACTGAAGGAGTCCATTTAGTTACAAGTACATATAACATGGAGTCCCCGCGGTGATGCAAATGATTAACACACTTGGTTGCTAATATAAAGATTAGAAGTTTGAGTTCACCCAGAGGCACCATGGAAGAAAGACCTGGTGATCTACCTTTGAAAAATCAGTCATTGAAAACCCTGTGGAGCACAGTTTTACTCGAGCACACATGGAGTCCCCATGATTCAGAGTAAACTCAGCAGCAAACAGTCCCTCCAGAGGTGGATCTTTTTCTCTTCCTGTTGAACTGGGGTAGTGTCTGTGACAATTTTGCTCAATAGAACACTGAGGAAGTGATGTTCTGCCAGTTTTAGAGACCAAGGTTGAAACAAGCCCCTTCCATTTGTTTCCGGAACACCCTTCCTGAAAACCCTGAGCTGCCACATAACTATTCTGGCTTGCCATGTAGACCGACCACTTATAGGTCCTCTGCTCAACAACCATAGCTGAGACCACCCTTCCAGCCATTCCAACCACGATGCCAGATGCATGATTCCCTCTGCCAGCTGAACACCACCAAAGGATCACAGTTGGTGCTAAAAATTGTTTAAGGGCTCAGCTGGGCCCTGCCTCAATTTTTAGCCCACAGAATTGTGATATTAAAAAAAAGAAGAAGAAGAAGATTGTTGTTTTAAGATACCCAGCTTTGGGGAGGTTGGTTACGTAGCAATAGATAACCAACAAAGGGCACATAGAAACTAGTTTCTTTGGGCAACACATCCTCACTATTCACAATGCCTAACATTTATACCCTCACAAGTCTGTCAATTTATTATACTGGGGAGGCTTGCATGTTGCTGTGATGCTGGAAGCTATGCCACCGGTATTCAAATACCAGCAGGGTCATACATGGCGGACAGGTTTCAGCTAAACTTCCAGACTAAGACAGATTAGGAAGAAGAACACAGTGGCCTACTTCTGAAAAGAATTAGCCAGTGAAACCTTATGAATAGCAGCAGAACACTGTCTGATATAGTGCGAGAAGATGAGCCCCTCAGGTTGGAAGGCACTCAAAATACGATTGCGGAAGAGCTCCGCCTCAAAGCAGAGTCAACCTTAATGATGTAGATGGAGTCAAGCTTTTGTGACATTCATTCACTGATAGGGCACAACTCAAAATGAAACAGCTCAAAAAGAAACAGCTGCAAACATCCGTTAATAATTCAAATGTGGAATGTATGAACTATGACTCTAGAAACATAGAAAATCATCAAAAATAAGATGGAATGCATAAACATCGACATCCTAGACATTACTGAGCTGAAATGGACTGGAATTGCCCATTTTGAATTGGACCATCATATGGCCTTCTATGGCGGGAATGACAACTTGAAGAGGAATAGCATTGCATTATCCTCAAAAAGAACGTTTCAAGACCTATCCTGAAGTACAATGCTGTCAGTGATAGGATAATATCTACACAGCTACAAGGAATAACGGTTAATACAGCTATAATTCAAATTTATGCACCAACCACTAATGCCAAAGATGAAGAAAGATTTTTACCAACGTCTGCAGTCTGAAATTGATTGAACATGCAATCAGGATGCCTTGATAATTGCTAATGATTGAAATGGGAAGTTAGGAACAAAAAAGAAGGATTGGCAGGAGGAAAATTTGGGCTTGGTGATAGAGATGATGCTGGAGATCGCATGATAAGAATTTTGCAAGCCCAATGACTTCTTCATGGCAAATACCTTTTTTCAACAATATAAATGGCAAATACACATGTGGACCTCACTGTATATAATACACAGGAATCAAATTGACTACATCTGTGGAAAGAGATGATGAAAAAGCCCAATATCAATAGTCAGAAAGAGGCCAGGGGCCGACTATCGAACAGACAAATCTATTGCTCGTCTACAAGTTCAGGTTGAAGCTGATAAAAACTAGAACAAATCCACTAGAGCCAAAGTACAGCCTTCAGTATATCCCATCTGAATTCAGAGACCATCTCAAAAGTAGATTTGATATGTTGAACGCTAATGACCGAAGACCAGATAAGTTGTGGAATGACATCGAGAATATCATATTTGAAGAAAGTAAGAGGTCATTAAAAGGACAGAAAAGATGAAAATAGATGTCAGAAGAGACTCTGAAATTTGATCTTGAATGACAAGTAGCTAAAGCAAATGGAGGAAATGATGAAGTAACAGAGCTAAACAAAAGATTTCAAAGGGCGGCTCAAGAAGAGAAAGTAATGTATTATAATGAAAGATGCAAAGACCTGGAGTTTGAAAACCAAAAGGGAAGAACACACTTTCCATTTCTCAAGCTGAAAGAATTGAAGAAAAAATTCAACCATCGAATTGCATTAGTGAAGGGCTCTATCGGCAAACTACTGAATGATATAGGAGGCATCAAAGGAACATGGAAAGGATACACGGAGTTACTATATCAAAAAGAATTAGTCGATGTTCAACCATTTCAGGAGGTAGCATATGAACAGGGACTCATGGCACTGAAGGAATAGGTCCATGATACACTGAAAGAATTGGTGAAACACAAGACTCTGGGAATTGATGGAATACCAACGGAAATGTTTCAACAAATGGATGCAGCACTGGAAGTGCTCACTAGCCTATGCCAAGAAATTTGGAAGAGAGCTACCTGGCCAGCCTACTGGAAGAGATCCATATTTATGCCTATTCCAAATTCTGCTGAAGATCATTCAAAAACAGCTGGAGCATTACATCAATAGGGAACTGCAAGAAATTCAAGCTGGACTCAGAATAGGAATTGGAACCAGGGATATCACTGCTGGTGTAAGATGGATCATGGCTGAAAGCAGAGAATAAAAAAAAAGATCTTTACCTTTGCTTTCTTGACTATGAAAATGCATTCAACTGTGTGGATCATAATAAATTATGGTTAATCTTTCAAAGGATGGGAATTTCAGGACACTTAATTGTTGCCATGAGGAGCCTGTACATAGACCAAGAGGCAGTCGTTTGAACAGAACAAGGAGATACTTCATGGTTTAAATTCAGGAAAGGTGTGTGTCAGGGGTATCCTTTCACCATACCTATTCAATCTGTATGTTGAACAAATAATTCCAGAAGCTGGACTATATGAAGAGGAACACGTCATTATGATTAGAGAAATACTCGTTAACAACCCATATTATGCAGATGACACAACCTTCCTTGCCCAAAGTGAAGATGGCTTGAAGCACTTACTGATGAAGATCAAAGACCACAGCCTTCCGTATGGATTATACCTCAATAAGAAAAAAAAAAAAAATTCTCACAACTGGATCAATAAGCAACATCATGATAAATGGAAACAAGATTAAAATTGTCAAGGATTTCATTTTACTTGGATCCAAAATCAACACCCATGGAAGCAGCAGTCAAGAAGTCAAATTACCCACTGCATTGGACAAATCTGCTACAAAAGATCTGTTTAAACTGTTAAAAAGCAAAGATGTCACCTTGAAGACTACGGTGCACCTGATTCAAGCCATGGTATTTTCCATTTCCTTATATGCATGCAAAAGCTGGACAATGAATAAGGAAGACCGAAGAAGGTTCCATGCCTTTGCATTACTGTGTTGGTGAACAATACCGAAAATACCACGGGCTGCCAAAAGAACGAACAAATCTGTCTCGGAAGAAGTACAGCCAGGATGCTCCTTAGAAGCAAGGATGGCAAAACTTCATCTCACATAGTTTGGACATGTTATCAGAAGGGACTAGTCCCTGGAGAAGGACATCATACTTCCTATGGTAGACGGTCAGAAAAAGAGAGGAAGATAGACCATGAGACAGATTGACACAGTGGCTGGAACAATGAGCTCCACTGAAATGAAAAGAATCAGAACATACCTACATAAGGTAGAGGGGAATGAGATATAGGTTTCAGGTAATCATGTCTGTGGGACAGCCAATCATATTTATTCATTACTTCTGTATATTATTTTTCACTGTCTACAATATCACTTGATCTACCTTATTTTAATATTTTCTTCACAACAATTCTCCACAGTGAATATAATTTTCTTCGTCTTGCACGTGAGGAAACGGAGACACAATTTGTGCTCATCACAGACATTGTCTGTCTAAAAATGCAGTTGCTGAAATGGGTCATGTACATACTGAGTGGTTTCAAGGCTAAAATTACTGGGGTCTAATGATGGTGAAATGCCATCCTGGTAACCGGAAAAGCTGTTAATGGATTTTCATTTCTTTCATTATTGTTGATTTTGTGTTTGCTGAGTCTTTATGTTTTTCCTCTTTCTTATTTTGATAAGTAGGTTTGTTAGCTTACTTTGTGGATGCCTTGAAATTTACCTTAATTTTTCTAAGCTTAAACCAGTATTTTATTTCTTCATATCACCTTAACTTCCTCCCCATATGGAAGTTCTATGTCTATACTGTTTATTCCCTCTTTTTTGTTTTAACACTGTTGTTGTTTACATATTGACATCTCTAATGGGGTTTTTAGCTTCCTATTTTCAGTCTTTTTTTTTTTATTATTTTCAGTCTTTTAGCCTTTTTTTTTATTTTTGAGAATTCTCTCTCCGGGTTGGTATCTGGTTGATCTGTCCCTGTGTAATAATCATGAATTGTTGTTTGATGCTGTTGGTTCTCTAACCAGAGACTCCCCTTAATATTTTTTTTTGTAATTTTGGTCTGGTTTTTACATATTCCCTTAATTCCCACTTATCTGGAAATGACCTAATTTCATCATTGTATTTGAGAGACAACTCAACTGGATATATAATTCTTGGCTGGCGTTTTTTTTCTTTTTTTTGTCCTTTAAGGCTTTATATACATCATCCCATTGCCTTCTTGCCTGCATAGTTTCTGCTGAGTAATCACAGATTAACCTTATTAGTTCTCCGTTACATATGGCATTTCATATATCCCTCGCTGCTCTCAAGAGTCTATGTCTTTGGTATTGGCAAGTTTGATTACGATATGCCTTGGTGACTTTATTTTGAGGTCTACCCTGTATGGGTTTTGTTGAGCTTCTTGGATCGATATCTTCTCATCTTTCATGATGTTAGGGAAGTTTTCTGCCAGCACATCTTCAACAATTCTCTCTGTGTTTTCTGTTATTCCCCCCGCCCCGTTCTGAATCTCTGATCACTTACAGGTTTTTCCTCTTGACCCGTACCCCTACATAATACTTAAGCTTTCTTCACTCTTTTTTCTGATTTCTTCTCAAACAAATTGGTGTCAAGGGATTTATCTTCAATCTCACTAATTCTCATTTCTGGTCCTATGACCTTCTATTGAACTGTCTAATTCTGAAATTTGATTGTTCATCTTTTGGATTTCTAGTTGCTTTTGTATTATTCCTAGTAGCCTATTTATTGTCATTTTGTTACTGTGCTGTTCTCCTGAATTCTTCTATTGCGTTGTCTATGTGTTCCTTGATTTTGTCTGTGTTTGCCCGGATCTCCTTCTTGATCTCTTAAGAGTCTGTATATTCATCTTTTGAATTCTTTATCAGGCAGTTCCATTGCCTTATCTTCCTCTGGAAGGTTTATCAGTTTTTTATTCTGGTCACCTTCTGGAGTCATCTTGTCCTGCTTCTTTGTGTGATTTGATTTTGAATGTTGGCTCCAATGCATCAACAAGTTATTATATTTATTTATTTATTGTATATTTCTTTACTGCACCCTAAATTTTTGTTTTGATATATCCAAGTAGGCAGGATGTGTGTGCTACTCTGGTCATTAATCTGGCCACATGGAAGCTCTTAACTCCTGTCTCTAGGTGGGTGGAACAGCTACTAGGTATGTGAACCCTGGACTCTGATCATTGTTCTTGCTGGGCTGCTGAGGACGTGGGCAGCATTTTTTCTTGAGGTAATATATCTGTCTTCTTGTTCACCTGGATGTGGGTGCAGGGGATGTTCTTCCTGGTTAGTAGGTTGGGTGTGGTGTGTATGTTCCGTTGCTAGCCAAATGGTCAGGGTGAAGGTGTCTGGTGGTCAGTCACCAAGTGTGTAGTGCAGAGACTCTTACCTACAGTTGTGGGCAGGCAGGGCTGCGTGGGGGTGTTCAGAGCAGGCACAGGCCTCTGGTTGCAGTGGGGGGTACTTTGGGGGACAAAGCAGGGGGCTGTTGGCTGCCCCAGAGGCCCAGATGGAGGACGTACCCCTGTCTGCTTGAATGCATATTGGTGGAGTACAGTGACTACTTGGGTGCCCGGTGCACACTGGCTAGAGAGACTGGGGAGTGTCACTGGTTCTCAGGCCCTTGTCATGATGGATGGAGAGGGTGATACTGCTGGACTCAGGCCCCTAGTGAGGGTGGTTGAAGCCCCTTAGGGGGACAGGTGGTGTCAAACGCCACAGATCTACAGCTCCTACTCGGCTGCTGCAGGGGAAAATGGGCTTTCGCAGGGAACCCCACACACATTGTCCTAATGAGGGTGTGCAGTGCCGGGTTGGCCAGCAAGGTAATGGTGCTGGTGATCAGCAGGGGTGAAAGGTGCTCCAAATCTGTGGACCCTCTGCACAAGTGGGTGGGCTAAAAGACAAGTGTCTCGGACTGGGCCAAGAGCTATAAGCCTAGGCAGCAGGGCAGTGTTGAATGTCACATATCTGCAGCTCCAATTTGGCTCCTGCAGGTGAAAATGAGCCTTAGCTGGGCACTCTGCCTATTATATGCCAATGTGTGTGTGCTGTGCTGACTCCGCCCGCAAGAGACTGGTCTGTGTGACCAGAAGGGGTAGAGTCCATTGACCTCCTTTGCCAGTGGCTGGGCAAAGGTGTTGATGTCCCCAGACTGGTGCTGTGGGACTGGCGGTGTTGAATGCTGCCAACTAGTGCAGGAGCAGGGAGGAGGAAGGAGTGCTCCTTGGCCGATGGAACTCTGGTGTGGGGAGGGGTGGCTGTGGTATGCACGGTGGGATGCAAACAGGCACTTTGTCAGCTCTGGTGCTACTCCTCTATGATTCTGCAGGTACGTGCAGAGTCACTCCTGCTTAGCTGTACCAGGTGGGGTAAGTTTCAGCTTCGATGCTCCTGTTTGCCTCAATATATCTGCAGTGTGCAGGTCTGGCTAGCAGGACACCTATGATCTGACAATCTGTAATTCCTCATTTTCACTGTTTTTGAATTATCTCTCCTTCCCTTGTCGCTCAGTCCAATTCTTTAGGTTTGTCCTTGATGGCTTAGGATCCTAGATTGTCATATGTATCCGATTCACTTGTTTTTTCTGGTCTTTCCTGTAAGAGACTTGACACAAAGCATCTGACTATTCTACCATCTTGGTCCTGCTCTGGGTAAAGCTATCTAGATGGATAGAACTTGCAAAGTAGCATGTGGTGAGTTTTATAAATCTGTGGTCCTAGAAACATAATTAAACCATAATTTAATTAGATGAGAATTTGGGGAATTTGTCCCCTTGGAACAATTTTTTTTTTTTTAAGACAACTGAGGTTGTGGTTCAATTCCTATTGCAGATTTCTGCTTTGGCTCTTTGGTAACTTGCAGGAAAAGGAGAGTCTAGCACAGTAAATGGGAAAAAAACGGAAAGATTCCAAAAGCTGAGAAACACAATATAAACCAGGTTATCCCAGATCTATGGCAAATTGTAGGTTAATGTCAAGGGCAAAGAGATGGTTAATTTGATGGATTCTCTGCCTGCAGAGTCTCTTACTTCAGGTGGCAGCTGGCCTCACAGCAGCCCCTGCCCACCTGCAGACTGGCCAGAGTGGACTCCTTCCACCTCACAGCTTGTGTTAGCAGCGCTCATGATGATGACTGTGGTGTGGGGATGCCCCATTAAGTCTGCCACAAATTTCACAATTTAGGTTGACAATGAGACAACACAGAAAAATGTATATATAAATATATTTACCATTGTCCTAAAAAGAGACAAATTGGGAACATGTAACAGAGCATTCTATAATTAGAGTAAAAAATCACATTATATAAACCCAATTATATAAAGACATTATAAGATTTGTGCTGATGGGTGACTTTCCTCCTAAAACTGCAGCTATTATCACTCTGAGGGAGTCTTGGAGGAGGGGGAACAAAACTAACATACAGCTTTGTGCTTTTATAAAATTCTTGCAAAGCGCTTTGACCTTCAGACGAAGAGAAGCTACCAAAAGTGAACAGTGTTCATCACTAGCAAGTGGATTGGGGTAATACTTATTTTATTATTTGTACTTTTCAAGCTGCAAAAATGGCACACATTACATTTACAAACAAACAAAAAAAGTTATTTCCTACTGCTTTGCCCTTCTCAGCACCCTATTCCTAATGTCACCTGGATGTCTTCAATCAAGTCAAAACCAACAACTACTTACTGAACATTACTTGTCCATTTTACTAGTCACCCATTCTCTTATTTTCCCCCAGTTATTTAAAAACCGTGTGTTCAAATCTTACAGTTTTTCAGTCATTGTACTAGGTGTGTGTGTTGTGACTGAGTACAATAAGGGAGTAATATATTTTTAAAAAATACACAAATGTAATTGAGAGATGTGGATTCACCTTGCAGAAAGAAATTTTGCCTCTTGTTCTCAGTTCTTCCAAGCTGGACCAACACTTGACGCTAGTGGATGGGGGGTGACCAGACCAGGAAAGACCACCTGGGGATCTGGTGCTGACTAAGCCTCAGGAGGCATGATGTAATTTATCTTGGCCAGCTGGTGAGACTGATCAAGGCCTTGGAAGATGGAGGATCAGGGAGCTTTCTGGTTGGTGACCACGAATGGAGAGTATAGCATGTCCCTCCTTGGGACCTCCTCCCAGACCTCACCCTATGCATCTCTTTATTTACATCCTTTCTTGTTATATTAAAGCTGTTATTCCAGGTATGGTGTATTGTCTGTGAATTCTATGAGTTTTTCCAGTGAATTATCAGACCCAAAGGAGTAGAGGGAGCCAGCAGTCTGAAGTCAGGCCAGTCTTATGAACTCCTGAACTTGTATCCAGTATGCTGAGGGGCGGTAGAGGAAAATGCCAAATTTGGGATCAGTGGTCTGAAGTGGAGGGAGATGTGGACTTCTGAGTTCACAGCCAATACCCACTGAACCAGCCTTGGTGGCTGTGAGAAAGAATAGGGCAGTGTGGGCAGCTGGGGTCCAAACTGAACAGGGAAGGGATGCTGAGATTTCCAAAGGATGCAGCTGGCATGTGGACTGGAATTTATTACCCATCACACAATTTAGTGTCAGGAGTGGGGATCTTACCCTCCTTCCTGGACTGGTTTGCACAATTGACACAGTTGGTAGGATTCACTAGGCCAAACCCTGATGCCTAAGTGATATTTCAGGTGAATTCAGAAGAAGGAGAAGAAATTTGAAGCTGAAGATATCAAGAAAGCCTTTCTGGAACTGATAACATTTAAAATGGATAAACTGAAACATAGACAGGATTTTAACTTATTGAAATGGAAGCAAAAGGGGAGACCAGTTAGAAGAAGGGCAACAGGGCTGTGAAGGCTGGAGGGTACTGACAAAACGTTACCCACGCCTTGATCTCATGGGTCAAATGATCACATTGGAGACCAAAATAACTTTTAATAAATTTATAATAAAAGTCAAATGCAGTTCAAATCATTGGCTAAAAGTCAAATGCCATTCAGATCAATGCTCAAGGAACTGAGACATGAGAAAATAATGAGTACAGAGGAGAAAATACAAGTTTCCAATGAGCGGTTAAGTTGAAGTGCAAAAGGAAGAATGCCTGGGTGTAGACAGGGAAGGCAGAGCTTCTGCCCAGGTCACTCCCTTTACCTGAGTGCCTTGAGTGAGAGTATGCACGTCCAAATTTGCTCATGTGCTACTCACTGAATAAAAAAAAAAAAAAAAAAAAAACTCACTGAATGGGATAGCACAAAGGTTCTGCGCTGTTCCGGATTTGAAATAGGGTGATCCTCTGTTCTCATGATTACACTTACACCTAACAGACCATAATCCTAATTTTTTGTTTGGTGTACAGGAACAGTAATATTCAGATATATGAGTACAATCAACAGTGTGGAACTGATTAAAAAGAGAGAAGAAGATATAAATAGATGTTTTAAAACAAACATTGACAGGAACAGCTTCTGTTTCCCATGTCTTATAAATTCTTCTCAGTTACAGGAAATATTCAGTAGTTTCATGTATTTTACTATATATGTCTGATGGCAAAGGAGGATGGTTTCCCTCCCCCGTACCCCCCCCCCCCGCCCAGGAAGTAATTAGTTAAGAAGATCCTCAGAAAGGACCCTGTAACCCTTCTGCAGCTGTCCTCAATGCTTCAGCTTGGGGCTACCAGGAACAGACCTGCTAGGAAGGAGATGGACAGTGGGTAATGGAGCCGGCAACCAGGCCTGGCCACGCACATTAAGTGGTGAATCAGAGCATGCCAAGCAGTCACATGAGACTTGTCTGAACACTGCTTTCTTTCCGTTATAGAAGGCAAATTCCTCTACTTCCATTTCTGTGCAATATATTGATAGCAGACTTACTCATTTAACAAAGGGAAAAAGTGGAAAAAAGGAGTTTATTTATCAGTCTACATTTCCTTAAATGGCTCATGATGTTGGTGATACTGTCCTTGCTCCCTGCTCCAGCACCCTCCCATCTCAGTTGGGCTGAGACCCTCTCAGATCGTGAAACACTCCCAGGTGGCACAGGCCAGAAGAACCCTGACCTCCAAGTCTGACTTTCACTTGACCTGACTGAATAAAATTCTAACCTAAATTGGTCTAAATGTTTCATGTAGGTTCTCTTTTTATCCAAAATAACTGCATTTTTAAGTAGAGAATGGTTCAGAATCACTAGTTTTTATTATAAGTAGATAGAAGACAGATAGGTGGATGGATGGATGGATGGACGGATGGGCGGATGGATGGATGGGTGGGCGGGTGGGAGGGTGGGCGGGTGGGTGGACGAATGGATGGACGAACGGATGGACGAACGGATGGATGGACAGATGGACAGATGCATAGATGGACGGATGGACAAGTGGATGGGTAGACGGTTGGATGGATAACAGATAGATACATAGATAGATCGACAGACAGACGGTAGGTAAGTAGGTAGGTAGGTACGTAGGTACATAGGTACGTAGGTACATGGATGACAGACAGCTGGCTTATCTGCCTTCCACCACCAGCACAACCAGTTGCCTTTGAGTTGACTCCAATTCATGGCTACCCCATATGTGTCGGAGTAGGAATGAGCTCAGCAGGGCTTTCAACGGCTCATTTTTCAGAAATAGATCCTAGGACTTTTTTGTGAGGCACCTCTGGGCAGACTCAAACCTCCACTCTTTCAATTAGTAGCCTAGTGTGCTAACTATTTGCACCACCCAGGGACTCCCTCTCTGTCTTCTGGGAAGTCCTAATGGCTATTAAGTGTAAAAGATCAAGTCAGGAGTTGCCCAACACCCTTTACCTGGATTCTGTAACATGAACTCAGTGGAATCACTCCCAAAGAGAGGAGGATGAGATGAGCATTATACTGAAGGCTTCACTGGCTCAAGAGTGACTCCTGTGCATTTCTTCCCATGTTTATGTTCAGTGTTAACACACTACTAGACTTAAATTAACCAGGATGGTAATATTTACACCACAAAAATTGCCCATAACTACTAAGCAGGATTCTTTTTTTTTTTTTTTTGCCTAAGGTCTGGTCTTTAATCTTCATCAGCATCACTGGTTGAAAGGTAGTTTTGAATCAAGAGGGAGGAACAGCCTGACAAAGGAAATACCCATTGAACTTTTCCGAGTCAAGGAAGGGAGGTGCAGTGGCTGGTTTTGAGGTGGCATGCAGCCTCTGATGGAAGGAAAGCCATATCTTTTTGTGGGTGAATGGAATTGAATTTTATTGGTTGAATTACTAACCATTTGAGAGATGGGGAAAGGGGTAAGACGGGCAGCATCAACTTATATTTGTTTCCAACAAAACATATTGAAAAATAGTAGTACCTTTCTGGTCAAAAGAGCTTATGAATAATTTGACTCAGAATTCAACAGATATACCCACTTAGGTAAGGAACCCTGGTGTAACAATGGTTAAGCGGTCGTCTGCTAACCGAAAAGTCAGAGGTTCAAACCCACCAGCCACTCCACAGGGGAAAAACATGGAAGTCTTCTTCCATAAAGACTACAGCCTTGAAAACCCTACAGGGGAGTTCTAATCTAACCTACCGGGTCGCTATGAGTCAGGACCAACCAGAGGGCAATGGGTTTGGTTGAGGTTCTGGTACCCACTTAGGTATATAAGAACAAAGAGGTAAAGGGAATGTTCAGAAAGGATTGAAGATATAGGGAACATTCTGGGTGGCAGACTCTTAAGTCCAGGAGACACAATGCAAAGGTATGGGAGGTCTCACGAGGTGGAAACTGGGATCAGATTAGAGCTGTTCTTGAAGTTGTTAGCTGCTGTTGAGTTGGCTCTAAATCACTGCGAAACTATAAACAACGGAGTGAAACATTGCCCAGTCCTGTACCATCTTCAAAATAGTTGGCAAGCTTGAGACCATTGTTGTGGCCACTGTTTTTTGAGTGCCTTCCAACTTAGGGGGTTAATCTCCCAGCACTATATTGGACAATATTCTGTTGTGATCCATAGAATTTTCACTGGCTAATTTTCTAAGTAGATTGCCAGGCCTTTCTTACTAGTCTGTCTTACTGTAGAAGCTCCACTGAAACCTGTCTATCACAGGTGACCCTGCTGGTATTTAAAATACCTGTGGGATAGTTTTCAGCAAAACAGCAACACACAAACCATCAGAGTACAACCAACTAACAGAAGGGTGTTGGATTAGAACAGTGGAGGTGGAATGATCCTGTGTTTATGAGCCTCTGCTTCTGTATTATTTCCAATCCTAGTATTGGGTAAATAATTTTTAATCCTTACAGTGCCTGACGTTTTCACTTATATTTAGTTTTAAGACTTTCCTAAATCTTGAGCAATAAAAATTATATTCCTAAGAGATAAGAATCACATGAGTTAATTAATGGCTATTAGAGATGATTCAACAAATGGATGCAACACTGGACGTGCTCACTTGTTTATGCTAAGAAATTTGGAAGACAGCTACTTGGTCAACCAACTGGAAGAATCCTATTTGTGCCTATTTCAAAGAAAGGTGATGCAAAAGAATGTGGAAATTATCAAACAATATCTTTAATAACACATGCAAGCTAAATTTTGCTGAAGATAATTCTAAAATGATAACAGCCATACATTGACTAGGAGCTGCCAGAAATTCAAGCTGGATTCAGAAGAGGACATGGAACAAGGGATATCACTGATGATGGCAGACGGATCCTGGTTGAAAGCAGAGAATACCAGAAAGATATTTGGCTATTTTATTGATTACACAAACGCATTTGACTGTGTGGATCATAATAAATTATGGATAACATTAAGAACAGGAAATCAGGACACTTAATTGTGCTCATGAGGAACCTGTACATAGACTAAGAGGCAACCATTCAAACAGAACAGGGGAATTCTACATAGTTTAAAATCAGGAAAGGTGTGCATCAGGTTGTATCCTTTCACCATACTTATTCATTCTTTATGTTGAGCAAATAATCCAAAAAGATTTTTTTTTTTTTTAATATGAAGAAGAACGGGGCATCAGGATTGGAGGAAGACTCATTAACAACTTGCAATATGCAGATAACACAATCTTGCTTATTGAAGGTGAAGAGGATTTGAAGCACTACTGATAAAGATCAAAGACCACAGACTTCGGAATGGATTATACCTCAAAATAAAGAAAACAATAAGCAACATCATGATAAAAGAGAAAAGATAGAATTTGGTAAGGATTTCATTTTATTTGGATCCACAATCAACACCCATGGAAGGAGCAGTCAAGAAATAAAAAAAATTATATTGCATTGGGCAAATCTGCTGCAACAGACCTCTTTAAAGTATTAAAATGCAAAGATATCACTTTGAGGACTAAGGTGTACTCGACTCACACCATAGTATTTTCAATCGTCTCAGATGCATGCAAAAGCTAGACAATGAAATAGGAAGACCAAAGAAGAAATAACACATTCAAATTATGGTGTTGAGGAAGAATATTAAATAGACCATAGACTGCCAGGATAACGAATGAATCTGTCTTCGAAGAAATACACCCAGAATGCTCCTTAGAAGTGAGAATAGAAAGTCTTTGCCTTACCTACTTTGGACATGTTATCAGGAGGGACCAGTCCCAGGAGAAGCACGTCATGCTTGGTAAAGAAGAGCATCAGTGAAAAAGAGGGAAGACCTCAGTGTGATGGATTGACAAAGTGGCTTCAACACTGGGCTCAAGCATACCTACTACTGTGAGGATGGCGCAGGACCAGTCAAAATTTCATTCTGTCATAAATAGGGTCACTATCAGTTGGATCCAACTCAATAGCACGTAACAACACACAGGTAGCTCCCAATTAACAACAGGGTTCTGTTCTGATGACACCTTTGTAAGTTGTTTCTTATGTAAGCGGAATATCTTTCTTTTTTTTTTTTTAATGTTCATTATTATTGCCTTCTTTGCCTCTTATTATCAGTATCTTTATAAATTCAAACTTTATTTGTCTTCAGGGGTTGAAACATTACATATAATCTTACAGATATACTTCAATATTGTATGTAATTCATATAACAATGATAAGATTTACAAAAAAAAAAAAGCTGGCAGTACCTGAATATGTCATAATTTGAGGACAACCTGTACTCAGTTAATTGCTTTTGTCTTTTTTACTTTATATCTGAACAGGTTTCTAGTACAGATTTTTGCTTTTCCTGAGTGTCAATGAGCATCAAATTGCTTTCCTTTCTTCTTTTTGACAGAATAAACGTTATCTCCTTTCTACCTGAGCACTCACCTCTTCCTGCTATTGTACCATCTCAGTTGATAGTGATAATAAAGACTTTTTTTCAGGTTAGCTATCAAGCTGTCTTCTTTTATCTGGGGTTCCAATTTTATTTTGGGTGGACTACATTTTCAGGTCTCTTCCTCCCCTTGTGAATTCCTTTTATTCACTCTAAATTGCTTACACCTTCGACTTCAATGATTTCCTTTCTTCCTTGCTGGAGACCATGCCACATTACTGATGTTTTCAGAAAAGCTGTTTCAGAGGAAAGTTTTCTGGATGATTCCTGTCTGAATATGTCTTCACTTAAACACTTAATAAAAATTTGAATAGGTATAGAAGTTCAGGCTGAAAGTAATTTCTCTTTGGAACTTTGCAGGCATTCTTTGCAGGCTGAGACATCCATCAGAGATGGATCAGATGCATCAGAGAACTGACAGCAATTCTGTGTGTGGAAGGGGGACATGGCAATTAGGAGGCTTCACCTGGTGTAGCGTGAAGACCTCAAGAGCAGACAGGCTGGGACTCTGCCCAATACTGAGATGAGGATGGTTGTATTCCAAGGCTCCATCCTGATTCCTCTTGGTCAGGTAATAAAGAAAGTTTCCAATAGCTTCTTTTGCTATTAATTCTGTGATTGATTTTACAACTTTCTACAGAGCACTGTGAGTTATATCTGGTTTTTCTCTGAGGAGTGCAATTTTGAGTACTATTTCTGTGGTTTTGTTCTTTTCTCTGCCTTTAGAGACTAAACTCCTCTATTTTAATTTGGAGAGCATTATTTTGTGCTGGTTCTGGAAGAATTCCACCTGGTTTAACACAAATTTCACTGTGTTTGACTAAAAAGTAAACAAAATCTTCAAGGGCTTTGCCACTGTTTTAAAAAAACTGAAAATAAAGCACTCTTATTGTATGTGCCATTCACTATTGAGGAAATCGACATCTAACTACCATATACATTTAAAAAATATTGCTGTAACATCATCACACGTTTTTACACATGTAGATACAAAAATCAAACCCGATGTCCTCGAGTCGATTCCAACTCACAGTGATCCTATAGGACAGTATAGAACTGCCCAGTAGGGTTTCCAAGGAGTGGCTGGTGGATTCCAACTGCCGACCTACTGGTTAGCAGCCAAGCTCTTAAACACTGCACCAACAGGGCTCCATACATGTAGATAAATATATTTGTAATGGTTTTTGCTCACAATTTGTATTTGCCAAGTTAGTCTAAATTGTAGTATTTATATTTATAGTTGCATCTCTACCTCAGTGCTTAAAATAAAACTTCGTGCCATTGATCTATTTTTGTGTAAGTGAATTCAAGATGTAAGACAGGATAATAATAGGATAAGCATAAAGAAGAACATTTAAGTGATGTAAAGGCATGAACCAGGAGCAGCTATGAAATTCCAGTTGAGTGTTAGCTGAGTTAAAAAAGGTCAAAACAGCCCTGACAGCACAGGTGAGACTTTAACAGTGCTGTAATTATGAGAACACCATGGATTTCTATGAAAATAAAACTTAACCATACAACTTGTGAAATACCCATGGCCAACACTTTTTAACCAATTTACCTCTGGACTACCAAGTGCCTGTGCCAGTGGCAATTATTGCTTCACAGACCACACCTAGAAAATTCTAATCCAGGAAGACCTTCTGGTTCAATAATGGATATCTTATTTGCACAAGTCTAAATCCTCCAGAGCAGATTCTCCTGTGTGTTCTTTCTCCCACCTCTCCCCGATTATCAGTTCCTCTGAGGGGAAGAATGTCTTCTAAATCTTCTCAAATGTCTCCTGGTATTTGGACAAACCAACAGCATTCTAGAGATTTAGTGAATTCTACTTGATGACAAAAGTACAGTAATGTTGTCTTAAATCATTTTGACAGGGATGAAAAATGTTTTCTTTCACACTTTACCTCCACACTTTACTTCTTCCTTCCTGAAGTGATGAAAAAAAACCAAGAGTTTAAAGTCCAGAATTTTATGCGATTATCAAAAAAATCAGTATTCTCTTGTGTAGTTCCCCATCCCCAAACCTGAACCTGGGCTGAGACCTTGATTTGCTTTAACAAAGAGAACGTGACAGAAGTTTCAGATCTAAGCCAGTGGCGTCCAGAGGGTTGGTGTCACCCACCCCATGGACCTCCTCCCATAAAAAACCATACAGAACCCTTAGTGATGGTCTTCCTACTAATGTTACTCAGAAATCATGACCCCGAATATCACTAATTACCACTTCATTCTAAAGAGAGTTATTGGTATAAACGAAGAAACCGAACTCATTGCCATTGAGTCAATTCCGACTCATAGTGACTCTATGGGACAGGGTATAATTTCCAGATAGAGTTTCCAAGAAGCAGCTGCTGGATTCGAATTTCTAACCTTTTGGTTAGCAGCCAAGCTCCCAAATGCTGTGCCACCACTGCTCATATAAGCTAAATACCACATGTTGTTTTAGCTAAAACACCCCAAAATTTGACAAAATCAGCAACTATAAAAACACAGACAGCAATGAAAATGATAGCACACGCTCATAGCTCATGCAGACAAAACCATGTGTTTCAAAGCATCATTGTAACTGGGTAATAATGATAGCTCCAACTGGGGCACGCTAGAAGATTCAAAAAGTAAATTAGTATAGAGTTTTAGCCTTGCAAGTATATTGATATGTGTAAGCTGAGCTTAGGAAAATATTTTTGTTGTTACAACTAACTGCGCGGATACTTTATACACTGTCATTTAGGTATCATCCCATCTGATTGTGTCACCTGATATGGCCTTCACCCCTTGCACCCTCCTGGTAACGACACTGGTCTAAGCCTCAGAAGTCCTGGAAGCTTCTACTTTTGCACTCTTGGGAGCCGTTAGTGCCAAGCAAGGAGTTTGGTGACCTGGTAGAAGTTACTACGTGGAGAGATCATATGCAGAGGCCATGTGGACAGGGAGAGCCCTTGAGTCGACATGGAAGAGAACCAAAGCACACAACTGACACCAGAACCAAGGCCCCAGAACCAGGACCCTAGTTGAGCTATGTGGGCCATTCACCAGTCACCCTAGTTTCCCAGTGGAGGGACCAGAATGGTGCAGAAGCCCTCTGAGGCATGGCAATCTCAGTTGGCATCATGGAGAACACAGCCACACTGACCCCAATGTACCCTGTTAAAATTTCTGACCCTCAGAATTTTGGGACGTAGCAAAATAGTAGTTGTTTCAAGATGCCCACAGTGGGGATAATTTGCAGCAATAGATAACTTTGATCATAAGAAAGCTGGAACATTGCAATAGTCAAAGTCAAAAGAAAACAACAAACCAGGAAAAGTATAAGCAATAATATGTGACGGGATAAATTTCCTAAATACACAAAAATGTCTTATAATTTAATAAGAGATAAATCACTCAGTACAAAAATAAAACAATTTCAAAGTAGTTCAAGGTACAAAAATAAAAGTGGTTAATAATCATCTGAAAGATGCGTAACCTCACTCTGAATTTTTTTTAAAAGCTGGAATGAGATTCCATTATTTGCCTATTGTATTCGAAAATATTAAAAAGCTTAAAAACAAATAAATTAAAATGAAAGGCTTAGCAATAGATCCAATGAAGATGAAGTACAGCCGCAACTATTCTCGTGTTCTGCTTGTTTGAGAGCAGTTTATCACTATTCGTAAAAATATATATAATTCAACCCATAAATATCATTTATAAGCACATATTTTATAAAAATTACTAAAGATTAATGATATATGAACAAGGACGCTCAGTAAGCATTATTTTCATATCTAAAATATTGGAAAAATCCACATGTCCCTCCATAAGAGTCTCCTTAAATCAGTGTGTCACATCTATACAATGTAATACTGTACAGCTATTTACAAAAATAAGG
Organism: Elephas maximus indicus; assembly: GCF_024166365.1. Lineage (NCBI taxonomy): Eukaryota > Metazoa > Chordata > Mammalia > Proboscidea > Elephantidae > Elephas > Elephas maximus. The sequence continues at coordinate 233,942,538 of NC_064819.1, forward strand.
TAGAGCTATACATACTGAAAGGAGCCCTGGTGGTGCAGTGGTTTCAGGGCTCGGCTGCTAACAGAAAGGTCAGTGATTTGAACCACCAGCTGGCTGCTCCATGGAGAAACATGCAGCAGTCTGCGTCTGTAAAGATTACAACCTTGGAAACCCAATGGGGCAGTTCTACCTGTCCTGTGGGATCGCTATGAGTCAGCCTCGACTCGACAGCAATGGGTATACATACTGATTTAGGAAGATGATTTAGGAAGATGGCCCTATGTTGATTAAATGAAAAATCAAGCTAAGGAACAGAATGTGCAGCAGGGTTCTATTTCTGACCCTTTCTTAGAAAACATCTGTACTTATAGAACATATGTCTAATACAAAAAGGAACTGTTACTGGGAATTACCTCTGCGGATTGGGAGTATTGGAGGTGGGCAATGTGGTGAAGAGGGAATAAAGATCTACTTTTCACTTTACACCCAGTCATTTCTTTGATTCAATTCAAAATATGTAATTTTTATTAAAGAAGAAAAGAAAAACATTGAAACGTTCCAAAGTACTTATCTTCAAGGGCTTTGCCTTTCCCCGAGACACAGAATGAGGTAGCAATGTTCATCCCACTCCATACCTTAGGCTCCTATATGTATATGGAGTTGAGTTGGGTAACACTATGCAGACACTATCCCTCTCTTCTGCGTTGCAGAGGCATAAGCGGGTTTTGGGAGGAGCCTGGAATTGTCTGAGAGAATAAGAAAACCACACTTTCCTACACTGACTAGAAATGCTGTTAATCAGCGGCATTTTAGCCCCAGGCTCCTTTAACAAACAGGAGATGGATAAGCTCTCCTTCCTCAGGCCCCCGTCTTACTATGAAGTAAACAGCTCCAAGGAGGAGTGAGGAACTCAGGATACACTCATGGAGCCTGGGCATTCTTACGTGGCCCACACTCTGAATTCAGACGGGAGAAAATGGACAGAAATCACAGAATAGGATGTTGTTCTTTAAAGTTCTCTTAAGCTTTGTAGATTAATTTTTTGAGCCAGAAAAGCGTTTGGTGGAAGAATGCCCTGCTATTTGACGTTCTAACAGAATCACATTCACTCACATGCCTCGCCTACATACACGGATTGTGGTATGTTTTTAAGGGCTGGAAAATTAGAATCGTTTTTAAACTTTTTCATCATGAAAATCCAAACCCTGATATCAAAGTGTTAAGTTTTTTAAAATATCTTCTGTGTCATCCCGTGTAACTGGGAGGACTGTGATTGATCTCTGTTTTGCCTGTGTGACAGACCCGATCTGAAGCACAGTCCAAGGCTGATGGACCTCGGTAATCTTGTGGAACTGGGACATCTCCATTACGCATACCATTCTGTAGGTTCAACAGGCATGCCAACCAGTTTGCGCATCTTAGCAGGCCATTGCCCATGTGAACTTGTATGAATGGGATGATAGTTTCATTTAGCATTCATGCTTGGGAAACATTCTGCCATACTCGAATAAATAACTGGAAAATATCCATATAGACATAGCATTGTGGTTCAAATATATGAATATTTACCACTGAGTGACAGACCAACAAATTAAACAATGTATGAGCAGGAACCCACTTGGTACAAATCAAAAGCAGGGTTATGGATATAAACCTAGGACATATATCTGAATATTAGGCTACAATTAAACGAGGGAAAGGACGGTTCAGTAGTAGAAATGTCACCCAGGTTCAATTCCTGGGCAATTCACCTCATACACAGCCACTGCCCATTTGTCAGTAGAAGCTCCCACGTTGCTATGACACTGTCAGTTTGTCACACTGTGGGAGCTTGTGTGTTGCTGTGATGCTGGAAGTTATGCACTGGCATTCCAATACCAGCAGGGTCACCCATGGACAGGTTTCAGCTGAGCTTCCAGACTAAGACAGACTAAGAAGAAGAACCTGGTGATCTACTTATAAAAAGCATTAGCCAGTGAAAACTTTATGAATAGCAATGGAACACTGTCTGATACAGTGCTGAAACATGAGCCCCCCAGGTTGGAAGGCACTCAAAAGATGACCAGGGAAGAGCCGCCTCCTCGACCTGGAGTTGACCTTGATGACATGGATTGAGTCAAGCTTTCAGGATCTTAATTTGCTGATGTGGCATGATTCAAAATGAGAAGAAACAGCTGCAAACATCCATGAATAGTTGTACTGTGGGCTGTATGACAATAATAGGCTCAAGCATAACAACGACTGTCAGGATGGTGCAGGATGGGGCAATGCTTCGTTCTGTTGTACACATGGTTGTTATGAGCTGAAACTGACTCAAGGGCAGCTAAAAACAACAACAGGGTACTGAAGTTTCAGCGAAGGTTCCAGAATAAAAAAAGACTAGGAAGATAGGCCTGGCAATCTATTTATGAAAGTCAGACTATGAAAACCCTACGGATCACGATGGTTTGATCCACCATTAATCATGGTGATACCTAAGAGCATGCAGTGTTTCATTCAGTTCCACGAGGCATTGGGTCACCATGAGTTGGGGGACAACAGGAAGGTAGCGAAAACAACAAGAAAACAAGCGTAGATCCAATTTTATTTCCAACTCTTTCAATTTGGCAAAGAAAAAGTTTTATATTTACTTAAAAAAAAAAACAGAGATAATTGCATAGGAACATAAAAGAAAAAAAGTGAAAAGAAAAAAATAAGAAACCCTGAACAACCAAATGGCACAAAAGATATTAAGAAAACTAATATTTGGATATGAAGGCTTGAAATTTTTAAGAAGATTAAAATCTATTTTGGTGTTTCAGACTCTGTAGAGTGAAAGCGGAACCATAAGGATTATAGAGAAATAAGTGCTTGGGAGAAATCTCATGAGAAAATCAAGAAGATGAACCCATTTATGAAACAGGAAATCACATATATCATTGAGTAAAGACAATTGAAAGTATTTTAAATTGCAATATTACTCCATAAGTATACAATCTGTATTGTCACAGCTGAGCAGCATAGCTTCTATTATGAATGAATGGATAAAAAAATGAATAAACATGAAATGAAAAACTAGTATCATGTGTAAAAACTGATAGGATACATGTGAATTTCTGAGAGACAGCACTGGTGGAGTTGTGAATCCAGAACTAGAAGGATTAAGGATGAAGCCATGGAAACCATTCTCCCAATTCAGTACTACATTTTTCCTCTTTTTTTTTTTTTGATGACATGTGTTTTCAGTATTTGAATACGTGGTTAATAATTGAGTGCGTTTAAATTTTTGATTTGTAACATGGATTTTGAGAAATACGATCTGGTAATACAAGCCACCAATGAAGCCAATGGCACTGTGGCACCTCTGATCTGTGGTAGGACAATACACCAATGAGAGGTATATGAATAATTTACTGTGGGTGCCTTTCCTTTAGGTTATAAGGTGAACCTCTGACTTTCTGACACAGAAAAACCAAAACAAACCCATCAGGGCTCCCTAACTATCACACAGAAAAGCCATAATTATACCGGCAAGCCTTACCTCACAGAAATAAAGGGAAAAAAGGGTAAAAGTTTACAAAATTAACATATCCAGGAAGTATCACCTGATAGAATGCTCAAGCTACAAAACAATGAGACTCCAACTCCAGAAACCTCAGCTTCACACATCTCAAAAGGGACCCACATTGACACTAAATGCAATAGAAAACAAATAATGCCTTCCCTCTCAAGTCTTTTTTTTTCCTCAATCTAGAGGCCGAAAAATAGCGGCTGGCACACCATTAGCACAGGAGTAATGAAAGAGCTATGAGGCTACTGCCATAGTCTGGACGTTGCAGATATTTCTCCTTTACTCTAAAATTGGCCCTTTATTTACTGTTTATTCCCTCTTCCCTACTATTTTCTTTTGTCTTTTTTTACTTCCTTTAATTTAACTTTTTAAAATTTTATTACTTTGTCCTTCTTCTGCTTGGCCGTTTTCCTCATTGTTCGAGGCTAAATTGTACAAATCTTTAAAACATAGATCAAGTAGTTCCTTATTTTTTAAATTTTTTCCTTTACATTTCAAATTTCTGAAACATATTTTGGATTCTCTCCTTTAAAAAAAATTCTGCAAGATTTTAAAAGTATTTTGGAAATTAGTATTTATAGCAATAAAGAGACTTTTTTGATGGTTTCTTAACATCTGTCATGAAGAAATAATAGATTAAGAGGCTTGTAGAATTCTTAAGATTAACAAGGCCAAGAAAATTCTATGGTCAAGCGAATAGATCATTAGGACTTCTGGTTTTAGAAGCTTCTTATGAAAAACTAGGAGATTCACATGCATCATTTTTATAATATTTACATGCACGATAACATAGCACTACAGTAGTTGTAAACGTTAAGCAATATTCAGAGTCTAAATACAGTCAAATTCATTTTTATTGTAAAAATTTAGTTTTTCAATTTGCCGCCTGTTTCATAGAAGTAACATGCTTGGTGATTAATTTCCACGTTTGAACTGTTGTTAACCAAGATGGGCGAAAAGGAGATAGAGGCAGGGTTTGGATATTATGTCACACTCTGAAGGAAATGGAATAAAATTGTAGTGCAGAGTGACCTATCAAATTGTCCTGACAGGTTTTAATTCACTCTGATCTACCCTTCACCATAATTTCATTGGTGGGAAGGACATACATATTTATAAGCCCGGAAGCAGGCTACCGTTGTTCTGTTTGTAATTTACATCAATAAAGGATTCATTTAAATTTCTGTATTAAAAGTCCCCAGGTTACTCTGTAGTGGATACCAGCCCCCCTGCCACAGTAGGATACCAAACAAAACAAAGAATAAGGCAAAACAACCATACAGGGAGACCTGAGCTCATGGGTAATCAATTCACACATTTACAGCTGAAACAATGGTGCCAGGCAAATCAGTGTCATCACTACAATTTGCTGGTGAAAACCCTTGGGTACCTAGGAAGTGTCTGCCTGAAAATCAGCTGATTAATCTGTGTGACTAAGACTTTGCTAAAGAGTTATTGTTTTAATCATAATTAACAATAAGTAGCTATTCATGGAAAAGTTACAGGGGAGATCCTGCTCAACCACTTATGGGAGAGACAGCTTTTCTGTTTTTTAGCTGTGAATTACCAATAAATACATACAATAAGACAAAATCAAAGGTGAGAACTATAACAATTTTCATTCAGAGTTGGATTTAGAATCACATTTGCTATTGAAAACATTAATTTTATACAAATAACTCTCAGGTTACGTGACCCAGGGGCATTGTTTTCCTAGACGACAAAATGTTTTAAGACCTAGATGAAGGTCCAAATTTCTATGTATACAGACAGCATTCCAATGCCTGGTACGACTAATGAAATGCCATAATTAAGCAAAAGATTTCAATACACATTTCACTGCACGAGATATATAAATGGTTAATAAGCATATGATAGAGATGTTTAACAAAACTAGGAATTACCGGTTGCCTCCAAGTCGATTCTGACTCATGGCAACACACCCAATAATAGAATGGCTATAATGGAAAAACTGACAATACCAAGGGCTGATGAGGATAGGGGAAACTGGAATTCTCTACTCTTCGCTGGTGGGGATACAAAATCTTACAGCCACTTTGGAAAACATTTGGGCAGTTACTTAAAGGATTGAGTATATACTACTTAGTACTGGAGTCCCTGAGTGGTATAAATGGTTAACTCAAGCAACTCTTAACAGAAAGGTTGTATGTTCGAGTCCAAACAGAAGCTCCTCAGAAGAAATTCAGACATTGAAAAAATGGAGCACAGTTCTGTACAAACACAGATTGTGTTCCCATGAGTCCAAGCTGTCTCTGGTGGTGGTGGATCACAGTTCCCAGCAATTGCTCTCCTATAGATATCTAATCTAGAGAAATAAAGCAAACGTCCACACAAAGACTTGTTCGCAAATATTCATGACGCATAACAGCCAAGAAGACAAATGTCCATCAACAGCTAAATGGATAAATGAAATTTGGCATATTCATAAAATGGGATTTTCTTCTTTGATAAGACTAATACACTCAACAAATGAAAAATCTCAGAACAATTACGCTGAGGGAAATAAGGCAGACTAAAGAGTACATATGGGATGATTCCATTTACATGAAATTTCTAGGAAAGGCAAAATCTAGAAAAAAAGCCCATCATTAGTTGCTTGGGGCATAAGGTAGAAGAATATGTGGCCTCAAACACGCACAAGACAGCTCTTTAGGATGACAGACGTGTTCTAAATCTGGCCAGTGAGGAGGGTTCCAATTTTCCTAGATTCATAACATGTACATTCCATGTGCTGGTTATTAATGGATATTTGCAGATGTTTCTTCTGATTTTAAGTCTTAAGACATCAGCATATGAAGGACCTGAAAGCTTTATTTCATCCACATCATTAAGGTCAACTCTACTTTAAGGAGGCAGCTCTTCTACAGACGTATTTTCATGCCTTCCAACCTGAGGGGCTCATCTTCTGGCACTGTATCAGACAATGTTCTGCTACTACCATAAGGTTCTGGCTGAACAATTTTTTCAGAAGTAGATCCCCAGGTCCTTTTAGCCAGTCCGTCTTAGTCTGGAAGCCCCTCTGAAAACTGTCCACCATGGGTGACCTGCTAGTATTTGAAATACCAGTGGCAAAGCTTTCAGCATCGCAGCAACATACAAGCCACCACAGTACGACAAACTGACAGATGAGTAGTGGGTGTTAGTCATACCTCAATAAAACTATAAAAATTCATTAAGCCATAAACACACGATTTGAAAACTCTTGTATAAGTATGTAACACTTGGATAAAATGTTTACTTAAAAAACTAAATCAATGAGGGTGCCATCAGGCCACAGTAATGACATTGTCTTTCTCCTGGAGAGAGTAGCCAGTGATGCTCTCTGGACACTGAGAGCACAGCTTTCTCTTTATGGTAAAAGGTTTCAGCTATTCGTGTTACACGATCAGACCACCCTGTATTGTCACGTTCCCAAATCGCAGAGACATCTTAACCCGGGCTCCAAGTTCCAGGGGCAGCCACACAGTCAGCAGGGCAGTCAGCAGTAATTATGAAACCTCTCCAAAGAGTTCACAGAGCAAATGCTTCTGGTGAAGAGCACCATGGGGATTTCTCAGGAATCTAGGCAACATGATGAAAGAACTATGTCCGGAGGTACTTCAACTGCTTTGTAAGTAGCAGCAGTGACAAACAGTCCAAAGTCAGGAACTTTGGTGTCATTGGGAAATTGAGAAATCTGATCTTCTCCTCCATAGCAAGGATGGTACGCATGGGTTTTCAAGGAGTAAAATGATCTTCTGCCTGACCCCTAAGGGGAAATCATCACGAATGGAGCTCATAGCTACAAGGCAGCGGTGTTCACTGATCTGAGAGGTTCTCACCTTAGGAAAGCTTTGTGGAACAGCATCCTCGCGTCTACTCCTGAATCCAAGTACAAACACAAGTAGCATGTGGTGAGCTGAGAGCTGAAATGAAAACAGGCCTGACGAATGTTCCAGCATCTCCTGTACAACAGCATTCCAACTACCATGTGAGTGGATTCATCCAGATGCTTGCTACAAGGCAGATGGCACCTTCACTTGTTGAAATCCGAGAAACACTGACTGAATTTCTCACCAACAGTGGGAATCCCACATCTAATTCTGATCCATTTTTTAAAGAGTGCAGAAAATTAATAATTCCTTACACTAAGGCAGACAATACATTATTAACACGTTGCTGCCCCTGAGGATTCCAACGACAGAGAGTCTAATAAACCGCTCCAGTGGTAAAAGTAGAAGAAGAACTTGGCAGAGCACACTATTTTCTCTGTGTTTTCTGTCCCCCCTCCCTGTTCTGGGACTCCAATCACCCACAGGTTATCCTTCTTGATAGAGTCCCACATGATTCTTAGGGTTTCTTCATTTTTTTTAATTCTTTTATCTGATTTTTTTTCAGCTATGTTGGTTTTGATTCCCTGGTCCTCCAGATATCCCAGTCTGCATTCTAATTGCTCAAGTCTGCTCCTCTGACTTCCTATTGCGTTGTCTAATTCTGTAATTTTATTGTTAATCTTTTGGATTTCTGAATGCTGTCTCTCTATGGATTCTTGCAACTTATTAATTTTTCCACTATGTTCTTGAATAATCTTTTTGAGTTCTTCAACAGTTTTATCAGTGTGTTCCTTGGCTTTTTCTGCAGTTTGCCTTATTTCATTTGTGATGTCTTGAAGCATTCTGTAAATTAGTTTTTTATATTCTGTATCTGATAATTCCAGGATTGTATCTTCATTTGGGAAAGATTTTGATTCTTTTGTCTGGGGGCTTGGAGAAGCTGTCATGGTCTGCTTCTTTAAGTGGTTTGATATGGATTGTTGTCTCCGAGCCATCACTGGGAAACTAGTTTTTCCAGAAAATCAGCTAAAAAAAATGCAGTCAGATCCCTATCAGAGTTCTCCCTCTGGCTTAGGCTATTCGGATGTTAATGAAGCCGCCTGGGGAGGGTGGGGGAGGGAACAGAGAGATAGGAGAGTAGCACCTCAGAATATAGCCAGAGTTGCTTGTCTTGCTTGGAATGACTATTATATCTGAGATTCCCGTGGGGCGGGTCGCCTATGTGTGCTGGCTGTGCGTAGATTGCCCCCGTGGGGTCTGGCCCGCTGGAGCCAAGGTCAGATCCTCCGCTTCCAGCCCCACGCCCAGCGTCAAGGCTCCCCTACTGGGACAGTGCACTCTCGACTCCAAAATCAGTCGCTGCCCCCCGGGGACTTCTCGACCCTCCAGCCGCGTTACTGTGCCGCCACCGTGAACTAGTTGGGCGGCCTCCCAGGGTTAGTTCAGATGGGTAGAGCAGCTCCCCGTGCTTGTGCCGTGACTGAGTGTCCCGGCTGGGATGCTGTTCTCCCCACTCCAATACCAGTTGCTGCCTCCCGGGGACTTCTCCTACCGGCTGCGTCCCACGCCGCCCGCGCGACCCAACTGGGCACCCTCCCGGGGTTGGTTCAGGGGGATGGAGCAGCTCTCCGTGTTTATGCCGTACCTGCGTCCAGTCCAAATCCCGGCAGGATGGTTCCCTGGTTGGGACGCTGCTCTCCCCGTTCCAAGATCAGTCACTGCCTCCCGGGGACTTCTTCTACCGGCTGCGTCCCACGCCGCCCATGGAACCGGCTGGTCTCCCTCCCGGGGTTAGTTCAGGGGGGTGGAGCAGCTCTCTGTGCTTGTGCCGTACCTGACTGGTACGCTGGCTCCAGGCTCTGAAAACAATCGCTGCTTCCCCGTATTAGTTGGTTCTCCATCTCTAAATCTGTGTTCGTTGTTCAGGGTTCGTAGATTGTTATGTATGTGATCGATTCACTTGTTTTTCCATGTCTTTGTTGTAAGAGGGATCCGAGGTAGCGTCTGCCTAGTCCGCCATCTTGGCTCTGCCTCCCTAAATTTGTTTTTTAAACAAAGCTAACAGGCAGGAAGTTAAGACAATCCCTTTGGTTTTCAAACAAAATAGCATGGAGTCGAGTGAAATGTAAACTGTGACAGCACCATGTCAGTAAACAAGGGGAAACCGCCTTTCTAACCAGTGCAGTGGAGTCCTGGGGTGGTGCAAACGGTTAACACACTCAGCTGCTCACGAAAAGGATGGAAGTTCAAATCCACCCAGAGGAGCCCCAGAGGAGAGCCCTGGTGATCTGCTTCTGAAAAACTATCCAGTTAAAACCCCGCGGAACGCAGGTCCACTCTGACACACACGGGTTGCCGTGAGTCGGTGCAGACCCCGTGGCAACTAGCACCAGCATCACAGTTTAGTAAGCTCTTAGGTCCCCGGGTGGTGTAAAACTTTGTATTTGACCACTAACTTAAAGGTTAGCAATTCAAATCCCCAGCAGCGCTGGAGAAGACAAGTCTGGCCAGCTGCAGAGCAGTTCTGCTCCAACACATGGGGTCACCTTGAACTGGAATCAACTCGAGGGCATTGGGTTTTTTTTTTTAAATGTTCCAAACACAGTGTTAAACCTTTGACATATCTTACCTCGTGTCACTGTCACACTGTGCTTTTGATGTGTGTATTTAGTATCGCCAATTTAAAACTGAGAAAACTGAGGCTTACAAAAATCAAACAGCTTGTCCCAGATCACTCAGCTAGTGAATGGTACCGATGAAGCTGAGTTCAGTTTTCTTCCTCATTTTAGGAAATTCTCAAAATTAAATTTTTATTTTTTTTAATGAAAGTTACAGGTTGATCTACTGGTAAAGAAATAAAAGCACTTCATTCAGGACACCACCTCCCCACCCATTGCATTCCCAGGTGTCGGTCCCTAGGAAAATACGGGATGGATGAGGCATGCTGTAGTCCATTAAGGGATCCTAAAGAGGTATGTTCTTATGTATGGAAAATATGTAGGTCAAGACCAGGTTAAAGTTCCCTATTATATATTCTCATATCTGAGTACTTGTCATCTTTGTAGCTGGTCTTATGGTTTCGATTTTACATTTTGTTGTGATAATTGGATTAATGTCCACCCCTGCACTTGACTTACCCTCCGTGAGGCTAGGGAACTTGTCTGGCTCTGCTCACTATTGAGTCTCCAGCACCTCACAGCACTCTGTAAAGAGGAGGTGCTGAGTACATATTTACTGAATGCAGAAAACAAAGATATGTGTTCAGGGTGCCGCAGCAGCTGAGTTCTCAGTATGTCATCCGTGCTTCTTCTCAACACTCTCTGGGAGCACGGCCCTCTTTAAAGGCCATCTTTGACCTTGTTTATACCCCAAGGTCACTATTTACAAATTTGTTGTTGTTCTTGGCTGCCATCTAGTTGGCCCCAACTCATGGTGGCCCCTTGCACAATGAAACATAATGCTGCCCAGTCCTGTGCCATCCCTGTGATCGGTTGCAGATGCGGGCCCTTCTGATCCATGAAACCAAAACCAAACCCGTCGCCCTCGAGCCTATTATGACTCATAGCGACCCTATAAGACACAGTAGAACTGCCCCATAGGGATTCCGAGGAGCGCCTGGTATATTCAAACTGCCAACCTTTTGCTTAGCAGCCATAGCTCTTAACCACTGTGCAGCCAGGGCTCTGTTGTGATCCATAGAGTTTTCATTTTCAGAAGTAGATCGCCAGACTTTTCTTCCTAGCCTGTCTTAGTCTGGAAGCTCTGCTGAATCATAGCAATACAAAAGCCTCCACTGACAGTTGGGTGGTGGCTGTACAAAAGGTGCATTGTCCAGGAACTGAACCTGAGTCTCCCTCATGGAAGATGAGAATTCCACCACTGAATCACCACTGCCCCCATTTTTAAATTTCAGAAATACAGAATTTTGTGTGCCTGAGCTCCAGCTTCATTGTACTTGTAGTCCTGGAAGCGGGTAAAAGAAAATACTTTTAAATGAAAACATATGAGGTTTCTTTTAAACTCACTCTAAGTCCAACAAGTACTATAAGAGGATACAACTGTCTTTCTAGATAAGACATTCAAATAAGCTCTGAAGTGCTACAAAGAGTTGAAAATAGCATCAAGCCCTGAGAGTCTTCCAGGGGAATAAAATAAATCAAGCCTTTAGAGAAAAGCCCTTCAACCATTACTCATCTTATCAAAAAGGCAATAATTTATATTTTGATATACAAGGCTATGATATATGAGAACATTTAATTCTAAAGCCCACCTCTCCTACAATGACTGACAGGCAGAAAATAAAATTTAGGCTATTTTGTGGGAAAAGAAAGAAAATATACAGTAGTTAAGAGCTTGGCTGTTAACCACAAGGTTGAGGTAAGCAGTTCAAATCCACCAGCCACTCCTTGGAAACCCTACGGGGCAGTTCTACTCTGTCCTATAGGCTTGCTATGAGTTGGAATGGCCTTGATGGGAACCGGTTATATATACACATCTGTATCTACATCTATATCTATATATTCATGTTGTCCCCAACTTACGACAGGGTTCAGTTCTGATGACTCAGTTGTACGTTGGTTCTGATGTAAGTCGAATACTTTTTTCTTTTGTATTTAGTTTTCATTGTAATTGCCTCTTATTATCACTATCTCTATAAATCTTTGAATACCTGCGAGTGCACTTCTGAGAACGATAACAAGCAAAATCACACACTGGAACACTGTATGCAGTGCATATTATAAACAGTAACATGTACCAAAAAAAAAAACAGATGGTTGGTAAGCACTGTTGTAACTTGAATACATTATAAGTTGGCGACTCCCTGTACGGTGATCCTTTATGCAATTTTCTAATGACTATTTGTTGACCAGCATGTGAACAGGCTTCTCAATCACTAAAGGATCCTCAGAGCTCTCTTGTGCACACACACATTCTCCCCTCTGTTTTAAAGACTGCCTTTAAGTACCTAAAGACCTGTGAAGTAGTTGTCTCCATCACAACCAGGTCTGACATACAGGAAAATTAGGCCCAAAATACTAAAAAAAAAGAAAATACAAGTCAACTTAGGGGAAAAACTAACCTACACTTGTAACCATAATAGAAGAAAATCAAAGTTAATACTAACAAAACACAAAGACGGTAATAGATTCCTTTATTGATTATGTTGGGACTAGAGAATGGGTAGGGAAAATGCTCTAAGTTTCAGAATGGGGGCGCACACGGTTAAGTGCTGGACGGCTAACGGAGAGGTTGGTGGTTCAGACCCGCCCAGATGTACCTCGAAAATCAGGCCCAGCAATCTGCTTTTAAAAGTTCACTGCTTTGAAAACCCTATGGAGCAGCTCTACTCGGCACACATGGGGTCTTCCTGAGTTGGAATCAACTTGGAGGCAACTAACAACATATTTTTAAAAGTTAGGAATAAAGACAACTATAATACTTTAAGATCAATCTAAACAAGTATTTCACCTTTAACGGAAATGAGTGAGTGGCTGGAATGTTAAAAACAACACTTTATAAAGATAAATGCTGCCTTAGTTAGTAAAAGTCCCAATGAAATATTTTAGACTGAAGGACCTGATAAAGTTACCAAAGAATTGTGGAGAAGAAAAAAATAAAAAAAAGCAAAGAAATTTGGACAGTCGGTTTACCCTCCTTAGGTAGAGGAATGCACAAGGGCAACATTTCAGTTAGCTTCCTGGTAATATTTGCGAATATCGGGGAAAAGTCAGTAGGGTCTGATGCTTAAGAATATAGACTACTGCGAGAAGCACAAAACATTTTTGAAAGACAAATCATGCTTGATCATTGTAAACCCCGTTATGGTCCTGAGGGCTGTGCAGATTAATAAGAGGAAGGAGATTTCAAATTCCTTCGCTTCTAAAGTTTTTGGGTTTTTTTTTTTTTTTAATTTATTTTGGTTGTTGTTGAGAATATACACAGCTGAACAGACACCAAGTCAACAACTTCTACACGTACAAACCATGACACTGATTGCATTCTTTGAGTTGTACAACCATTCCCACCCTCCTTTTCTGAGTGTTTTTTTTCTCCCCTATTTTATTAACATAAACTCACTACCCCCTAGAATTCCAGTCTAATCTTTCCAGTTGCTGTTGTCACTTTGATTCCATATAGATAGATCTTAAAAACCACAAGGTCCTTGATTTTGTTCCACAGAATTTGGTCAAGAATAAGCTAATATATACTTTGCCTCTACAATGTTTAGAGAATATATAAATGATCATACCTTAAACAGCTCCACAGGGACCTGGGAGAGGTGAGCTAGATGAAAATCTGACAATAATTGTACAATGATCATCTATTGAGGGGAGACTGTTCAGCAGGTACTGGAGTGAGTACCTTTGACACATTATTTCACTGAATTCTCCTAACCAGCCTACAGTGGTGGGAGTCACTATTTCAGCTTCCATAGATGAGTAATCTAAGTTTCAGAGTGTGCTTTAGAAACTTGATCAAGGTCACACAGGATTTTTAACCCCGATCTGGTTAGTAGCCAAGCATCCTATTGCTCCCATATCTGTGGATTGAAGGTGGGGCCTCATGAGACTATTTCTCAAAACTTTCCTTGCATCTGACTTAAATGTCAGAGAAACTATGAGATAGAGAAGTAACTTGGGCTCCCTGTCTTCCTAAGAGATAAATAGGGGAGGGGCTTCCTTTGCTTCATGCATGCTGCATTGTGACAACACCCAAAGGTGGGGAACTTCTAATGTCACAGCTGGGTCTTCCTCAGTCCAGCATCCTTCCATGGACAGAAGCAAAATAATGAGCTAACCTGGGGCTCAGAAGGCTGGGGCTTCAGTCCTAACTGAAAAAGCGCCTTGTGAATGTGGGCAGGTACCAGGATCCTGGTGTCAGTTTACCCATCCACTGATATGGAATGAATTGAGGTTGCATGAGTGACTGTTACATTTTCTTCTAACCTAAAAAATTTTATATGTTAATATTTCATTAAAGAAATGAATAAAATGTGACTTCATACTACATCTGATAGGTGTACTAATAAATAGTGTTCATAAGGGCCTGCTGTAAAACAAGGCATCATGAACGATGTGCCACGTGCACATAACAGAGAGAGGTGGTTCTGCAAATGCTGGCCGACAGCAACGCTGGAGTCATGATGGATCAAAGGCTTATAAGAATTTCAGTTGCTCTCACTTAAGTGTAGTCTTTCAGGATAGGACATAATTGTTTTCACTCTACCTACAAGGCTAGGCCCTTCATTGTAACACAACCACCCTGCCTGCACAGAGTAGACATTCAGAGGTATTGCTGATTAACTGAGGGCACCACTTACTGAATGTCTGTGCTACGTAGAATAAATGGTCCCCAAAGATGTGTGTGTCCTAATCCCTGGAACCTGTGAATATGTAATGTTACATGGCAACGGAGAATTAAGGTTGCAAATGGCATCAATCTTGCTTATCAGCCGGCTTTAAGATACGGAGATTAGCCAGGATTATCCAGGTGGGACTAATATGATCCCTAGGGCCCTTAGAAGTCAAGGAGGGAGGTAGGAGAGTCAGGGTCAGAGTGACACAGTACAATAAAGACTACTTGGGCCACTGCTGGCTTTGAAGATGGAATGGGCAAGAACCAAGGATGCAGGCAGTCTCCAGAAGCTAGAAAAGGCAAGGGAATGGATTCACCAGGAGGGAATACACCACTGCAGACACCTTGATGTTATCCCAGGGAGACCTGTGTTGGATTTCTAAAATTCAAAACTATAAGATAACAGATTGCATTGTTTTAAGCCACTAAGTTTGTGGTAGTTTGTTATACCAGACATAGGAAACTAGTACAATGACTGACTGACTGGCCGAATGAATGAATGAATCCAACAGTGTATGTGGCCACAGCACACATGGCAGCAACACACCCTTTAGGAAGTCCCAAGAAGGTACTCAAAGATGAGTCTGTATATACACAGGCTCTCCTTGACATTCTGGAATCCCAGTCCAGGAGGTTGGTTGCAGACAAGAAAAAATCACATTTTGGAGAGAAAAAAGGACTGAGGCCCTTGTCATTGGTCTGTTACCTCCTGATAAGAGTCTTGTCCTTTTGAAGGGCAGATTTTATTTTAGTAAAGAAGTAACTGCTACCCTTACATATTATTCAGATTTTTATGGTATGCACAACACTTTCATATCCATGCCTTCATTTGGTCCTCCTAATAAGGAGGTGAAGCTGGAATTATTATCCTAATTAGATGGGGAAACGGAGGGCAGGGTGCATGAATGACTCTTAGATGAAAGCATAAAACTCTCTGGAAACAAAATAAGATGTAAAACTCTTTTGGCTGTGTTTTCAAATACCACTACTGGCCAGACATTTGGACTCTAGCATCAGAGACACTGAGAACATAGACAGTGCCCTATGGCATCTTAGTTACCATGAAGATTCTAGAGTTCCTGGAGTTGGAGGTTTGTCCCTCACAAGGGTCTTAACTGATTATTAAAACTGCTACACAAAGAGATCCTCTATAAATTTAGCAATTTGAGGAGAATTAGGCCAAGGACACCCTCCAACTATCCAACTATCCTGCCTCTGAGTCCTTGTTTCGGCCATGTGATGATCCATCAACCCCAGCATACAAGCACTGCTAACAATATATGCCAGTTATTTGGTGCTGTCTGGGTTTGCTCAAAAGATACAGCTTCCCATATTCCACTGGAAAATATCCACTTTTAAGAAGCTTATGACAGGAAAGGAGAGGGATGTGGCCAAAAATAAAGCAATTTACAAAAGAGAGCAGAAACAGGACCCATAAAGATAGGAGAATAGAGTTATGAGTATACTTGAATACAAGAGATGTATGGCCAAGGCATGAAAGGGTTTTCATAAATGTACCCCACTTTCATGGTAGCTCTCAAGACAATAAGAATGGTTTAGAGATGACAAATCCAATTATTCAGATTAGACAATTTTCTTTTTAAGAAACTGAGGAATTGTTGTATGCAGGCTGAAGACAACGGCTCAGTCATATCCTACTGCTCCTCACAGAATTTTAGAACGAGAAGGCATTTTGGTAGTGATTACTTCTATTTTTTTCTTTACTTAATGTATACCTTTTTTGGGACAGCGTTTGGTATAATTTTATTATACAAAGAGATGTTTTTAAAATCTATATTAGCATTAAAAGGCAAAGACCGGGTCTGCTCTCATCCTGCCTTCTGATTGGCACACCATTGACATGGCACTGGCAGAGGACTCAGTGGAGCACCTAAGCACAGGTAAGACCCGTGCACAGGTGAGCAGTGTCCAACTTCATAAACAGCCTCCGAAAGGTTCCACATGTCCTTTCCCAGGCTGACCACCACAAAACCGACCTGAGAAAGACAGGTTCGCCTATTTAATAACGTCATTAGAACAAATTCCATGCTGAAAAAAATCAGAAGTGAATAATTTTGAATATCAAAAGAAATCCCATATTTTAATAGTATTTTATATATATATATATATACACACACATAACTACTGATGGTGATGACTACTCATAAATTATTTGTCCTTTCTCCTATGGAAGGCAGAAAGCTTTCAATAGTCATTATTCTCAAAATACATGGAAATAATATTAAAACCAAACCCAAACTCAGTGCCAACAAGTCGATTCTGACTCACAGCGACCCTATGTTAGAGTAGGAATTATTACCAAAAGACTGTGATTTCATGAGATATAAAATGATTTCACGCCTTAAGGGAATTGCAGATGTTATGTCTGCTTTGCTCAGGAAGTCCCCATTTCTTCTTGTTGCCCAGATAATTAATAGCACCTCCTTTCACCCACAAATGAATACTGGTTTGGAAGATGAATTATACGATCACCATAATAATAACAGATGTATAGCATTATAAGATAATTTTTATTCAAGTTCTTAATTTGTGAATTATCTTTGAATCTTGTTTCTTGTCCTTCTCAAACCAAAACTAAAACCAACCCATTGCTGTCGAGTTGATTTCAACTCACTGCAACCCTATAAGATGGAGTAGAACTGCTCTGTAGGTTTTCTAAGTCTGTAATCTTTATGGAAGTAGACTGCCAAATCTTTCTCCCATGGAGCGCCTAGTGGGTTTGAACTGCTGACCGTTCAATTAGCAGCCAAGTGCTTTAACCACTGCACCACCATGGCTCTCTCTTGAACCTTCTGCTTTATCTAAGGAAAGTCTGTTACGCTCTTCAGTCTTCCAGTAGCCTGATTAGTGCCTATCTGGCAGAGGGCTGCCTGGCTATCCCAAATCAGTCAACATCTCCAACTCCAGATCTTCCTCAAATGCTACCCTTTCTCTCTCCCGTTATGTATCTGGACCTTAGTGTCTCTGCCAAAATTTTAACCTACATCTCCCTTCTTCTCATTTCCTAAACCCGGCGGTTCCAGGCACAGAGGTCAGTAAAAGCTATGTTTATATATGCTGTATATATAATAACCACTTCAAATCCACCAGGCACTCCTTGGAAACCCTATGGGGCAGTTCTACTCTGTCCTATAGGGTTACTAGGAGTTGGAACCGACTCAACGGCAAAGGGTTTTGGGTTATATATATAATATTTTGCTTAAAGTATACACAGCCCAAAACATACCATTTAAACAATTTCTGCACATACAGTTCAGTGACATTGATTATGAGCTTCAAGTTGTGCTACTATTCTTGCTATCCTTTTCTGCATTGTTCCACTGCCCTTACCTTAAACTCACTGCCCCCTAAGATTCTGATCCAACCTTTCCAGTTGCCATTGGCAATTTGATCTCAAGTAGAAACTTTTTAAAAGCACACAATGCTCAAAGCAGACGAACTTTACTGATTAACTATTTTGGGGTTTAGAGAAGACTTCCAGGGATAGTTTGGTTTAAGGTTTACAGATTATCTCAGTTACAGTCTCTTTATGATCTGGTCTCCTCAATATTCAGCTTTGCCATTCATCTACCCTTCTGCCATTCTCTTCTTTCACCAACAAAATTATCCCTCTTTCATGACTCTCTGCTCCCCAAGAATCTCTCTGAGAATGACTTGTGGAGATAGTTCATTTCTATAAACTTTAAAAATAGTGGTGATTTTATAACTGACCTAAAATTTCTTTAATTAAGATATTCTGGACACTTAAAACTCGTATGTTCATTCAAAATCCTAAACTGTAAAGGGTATTATTCATTAGGACATAAATCTAATAACGGATAAGATAGTTAATTCAGGGAAAGATTGTTGACAAGGACCTTCCCCTACAGCTCTCAGAGAAAGAAAGCCTTCCCCTACAGTTAGTGCACTGAATTTGGAATTCTAGCCTTCTAAACCGTGAGAGAATGAAATTCTGTTTGTTAAAACCATCCCTTTGCATTACTTCTATTATACTGGCACTAGATAACTAAGACATTTAGCCTAATCCTAAGAAAAATACAAGAGAACACCCAACTGATAAACATTCTACAAAATATATAACCAGTAATTCTCAAAACTGTCAAAGTCATCAAAGTCGAGGTAGGTTTGAGAAATGTTGACAGCCAAGAGGAGTGCAAGAAGACATGACAACTAAATGTGACATGGTGTCTGGATGGGATCTTAGAACAGAAATTAAAAAAAATTTTAAGTAAAACCTAAGGAAATATGAATGAAGCATATTATATATATATTAAAAAAATTTTTTTTTTATACACATACATACGTATACATATAAATATGCCATTGCCCCCACGTGTCTGTCAGTTTATCATACTGTGGAGGCTTGCATGTTGTTGTGATGCTGGAAGCTATGCCAACAGTATTCAGATATCACCAGGGTCACCCACGGAGGACACGTTTCAGCTGAGCTTCCAGACTAAGATAGACTAGGAAGAAGGACCCAACGGTCTACTTCTAAAAAGAGTTAGCCAGTGAAAACCCTGTATACAGCAGCGGAACATTGGAAGGCACTCAAAAGATGACTGGGGAGGAGCTGCTTCCTTAAAGCTTTCACGGATGGAGGCAAGCTTTCGACACCTTCATTTGCTGATGTGGCATGACTCAAAATGAGAAGACACAGCTGCAAGCATCCATTAATAATCGGAACCTGGAATGTACGAAGTATGAATCTAGAAAAACTGGAAATTGGTGAAAATGAAATGGAATGCATAAACATTAATATCCTAGGCATTAGTGAGGTGAAGTGGACTGGTATTGGACATTGTCAACGGGACAATCAAATAGTCTACTATACCAGGAATGACAACTTGAAGAGGAATGGCATTGCACTCATGAATAAAAAGAACATTTCAAGATCTATCCTGAAGTATAATGTCAGTGATAGGATAATATCCATATGCCTACAAGGAAGACCAGTTAATATGACTACTATTTGAATTTACGCACCAAGCACTAAGACCAAAGATGAAGAAACTGAAGATTTTTACCAACTTCTGAACTCTGAAATTGATCAAACATACCATCAGGATGCACTGATAATTACTGGAGATTGGAATGCAGAAGTTGGAAACAAAGAAGGGTCAATAATTGGAAAATATGGCCTAGGTGATAGAAACGATGCCGGAGTGGGAACCGACTTGAAGACACTCAACGATAACAACAACATATGACATTGATTGATACATATATATACTATTGATTGAATATAGAGATTGATAGAAATAATATAGCTAGGATGGGAAGAAAAGGGGATGAGAAAACAGGTGAGTGTACAGTTCCGGGAGAAGATAGAAATGTGCTCTTAACGAAGCAGGCAGTCAGCATTTTACTTTTGATCCATGCTTTCTGTTACAACTTTTTGTTTACAAATATAATATCTTCACTAAAGCATAAGAGGGAGCCAGAAACTGTGGAGAAGAAAACAGAGATATATTCCTGTAAATCACAGACAACTTGAAATCTAGCCCAGGGCTCACACATTTACCACAGCACATTCACAGTAGCTACCATTACAGCTAATGTCTCTTCAGTGGTGGAATAGCGGGGACCTCTGGGGAAAGGCAGAGCATTTTACTTCTGCTTTCACCCAAACAACCAATTGAACCAAAGGTATTTAAAACTACTCCACTCAGCAAGGTTTAGTTTTTAGAGGCTTCCTTTTGTTCCAATTCAAATGCAGTCTGTGACACTGGAATTGCAAATTGCTCTCTTAGCGCTTTCTGCAAATGGAAAACTCAAGAGGTGTGATAAAAAACGTGAGCACCTTTACAAAAACAAAGGACAGAGGATTGTTGATGTCATTTATTAGGAAACATTGAGGTTGAAACCACAATCTAAAATAAGGACAAGAAATTTTAAATCAGAGACCTGTAGCCAAACACAGAGTATATATATGCCTTTAAGAGTATGAAAAAACAACAATAATAAAATCACTAGAGTGCCTACCAAGAGGTATTTTGAGGAAAAAATTTAAATTAGACATTTGTAAGAATGATAATTAGCAAAGATAGTTTTCCTTCTAAGATATGTGCCAGGAAGATAAGGCATCTTTATCCTTATCTGAGTTGCAAAGGACACTTTTTGCCAGGAATTGCCTAGAGTTACCTAAAATGCCATCAAACTTTTTTTTCTTTAATCTCTTCAACACAAAAGTCTATTAATCCAGTTTTAAGATATTTTAGGCTTATTAACCTCAATGGTGAACTGGAGATTTTTCATATAATCACCTGTCCATCGGCCTATTATAGACAAAATTCCCTTGCCTCCCTTATGAAGGTGGCAGGAAGGAGAACATAATTTGGTCAAATTAGGGGAAAAAAAATTATGAAACGACAAGACTCTGCGTGATGTCATTTACTGAATGTCACTGACACGGTGTGTAACAGGCATGGTGTTAATTAAAAAAAAAAAATTACATTATTTGTAATTTATTTTATTTTTATTTTCATTTATACTCATGAATAAGTGTCTTTTGATATGAAAAATTATACAGAGATAATGCATTTTAGAGACTATACGAATTTAATGCTATTTCACAAACTACCATTGTATGCTCTTAAGAGTTTTTTTAGTAAATAAGAATAGAAAGCAGGCCAGATTTCCCAGATGGCAAGGAAAATGGAAGGCATGTTATCACACTTTACCCACTATCCCCCCATGTTCCTCTAATCTATATTTTGATAAAATTTCAAGATAGTGTCCCTGAGACTCTGTAAATGGAGGCTTATCTGACAACTGGACAAAGGGCTGGGGAGGGTGTTACCCAGACCACATGGAGGGCACTCTCACCACAAAGGCCTTCCCTGGAGCCCACCCTCCCTCCAGGCCTGATACAGACTAGAGCTAAGTAGACAAAGTCTCCTGTTCTCCTTGGGGCTGGAGGCCTTGTGTCCTTTCTGTTCTGTGTCCTTCTTGGAGCCTCTGCTCACTCATCAGAATTAATTTTCTGAGTCCTTTTCCAGATGCTCTCCATATACGTCTGCTATCAAGCTTGGCCAGAGGCACTGTAATTTCCCCCAAGTAAAAAAAAAAAAAAAAAAATTTTTTTTTTTTTTTTTTTTAATATCATCTGTCTCAATCTCTCTCCTCCTTGGGATGAGGAAGAGTGTCTGCAAAAAAGGAGAACACCAAGCTCACTAGCTAAAAGGTGAAAGCATCTGTGCCAGATAATTGCTTGATGAATGGATTCCTTATAAAGAACCTTGTCACATGATTTATTTTTTGACAGGAAGCCTAAGTTAGACACAAATGAACAAACCCATTGTTTTCGAGTCCATCCCAACTCATAGTGACCCTATGGGACAGAGTAGAACTGCCCCCATAGGGTTTCCAAGGCGTAATCTCTAAGCACACTGCCACATCTTTCTCCTGCAGAGCAGCTGGTGGGTTTGAACTGCCAACCTTTCAGTTAACAGCTGAGTGCTTAAGTACTACGCTACCAGGGCTATGTGAGGGGGGAAAAATAACCTTTTTTTTTTGACCCAGGCAGAGACTTTGAAGGATTAACTTACGCTGGGTCAAGAGGTCTCTAAAATGCAATAAAGAAAGCAGAATACACATTGTATTTACGAACACCGAAGAAAATCAGCTGTTTGCATTTTTGTCTGAGAACCGCAAATCTCTGTTTTGACCTTTTATCCTCAAGTTATATATGAGAAAGATTACACTTGTCTCTATTTTCAGCACCATCCATTTAGAGTGCAGCACCAAAACAGTGGAAAAGATCAAGACTGACTTTTAAGCTTGATGAATATGTTTTCTTTTTTTCAAATATTGTACGGATATCAAAAGCTTATGGAGCCCTGGTGGCACAAACAGTGAAACACTCAGCTGCAAATCAAGAAGAGCTGGCAGTTCAAACCCTTCCTGTGGCTCTTTGGAACAAAGACATGACAATCTGCTTCTGAAAAGGTTATACATTAAAAAAAAAAAAAAAAAAAAAAAAAACCATTGCCATCAAGTCAATTCCAACTCATAGCAACCTTACAAGACAGAGTAGAACTGTCCCCATACAGTTTCCAGGGAGCACCTGGTGGATTTAAACAGAAGACCTTTTGGTTAGCTACCATAGCTCTTAACCACTACACCACCAAGACAGCCTAGAAAAACTTGTGGGGCCTTTCAACTCTGTCACATAGGGTCACTATGAGTCAGAACCGACTTAATGGCACTTACAAAAACAAAAACATCACAAATCTTAAATGTGGAGAAAGTCTCAGTTATTCGAGTTCCAATCACAAGATATTTTTCAAATTACCAATCTGAAGTAACGGGCAGCCTATAACTTCCATCCACAAACTATTTTTATTTGTTTTTTTCTACCAAGATGAGAAAACAAAACTGTGTTACCCTCAAAGCCGTAAAACAGCCCCAGCTCCAGCACAGATTCTAGGGCTTTGGTGAGTCACAGATGCCAGATGTCCGTGGAACAAGGAATAAAATAACTCCAAATTACTTGCAATTCTCTTTCTGCTCTTAGAATCAAACACCAGTAACTTGAATTTCAGGTGTTAGGGTCTCTGGTGGAAGAGGTATTATAATCCAGATTCAAAGATAAGGTCGAACATCAGAGAAAACTACCTTCCATGATTAATTTTACAGATGAATAAAATGAGAGGGAGAAAATGTGACTTCTCAAGTGCTCGCTGCTAGTAAAACCTACGCCATGGAAAAGGCCATAACAATCAAGTTTAACAGGGATATTATATTTGTAGTTACCAAGTATAATACCGAGACATAGTACACACCTAAGGAATCAGTGAAGGAATGAATGAAGGAAAAGGAACTATGCAGGAAAAAAATTACTTTCCCTTTTCTTCTGAAGAGCCAGGGAATCCCCAAGTCACCTGGTCAATGTTGAACAACCGGTTCTCTGGCAGGGCAGAAAGGGGAAGGACGACTTATTTGTAACATTTCTTGGTTTCTGTGGTGTAAATGCACTTACCATACCCAATTTCAAACCACCACCTCAACATAAAGAAAACAAAACTCCTCACAACGAGACCAATAAGAAACATCACGATAAACTGAGAAAAGATTGACATTGTCAAGAATTTCATTTTATTGGGTCCACAATCAACATCCGTGGAAGCACAGTCAAGAAACAAAATGACATATTGCCTTGGGCAAATCTGCTGCAAAATACCTCTTTGAAGGGTTGAAATGCAAATATGTCACCTTGAAAACTAAGGTGCACCTGACCCAAGCCATTGTGTTTTGAATTGCCTCATATGCATGTAAAAGCTAAACAATGAATTGTTCTGTTGTTTTTGTTGTTAGGTGCCCTCCAGGTTCCCACTCAAACCGAACCTATGCAAAACAGAATGAAACACTGCCCAGTCCTGAGCCATCCTTACACTCCTTGTTATGCATGAGCTCCTTGTTACAACCACTGTGTCAATCCACCTCATTGAGGGTCTTCCTCTTTTCCGCTGACCCTGTGCTCTGCCGAGCAAGAAGTCCTTCTCCAGGGACTGATCCCTCCTGACAACATGTGAAAATTATGTAAGATGCAGTCTTGCCATCCTTGGTTCTAAGGAGCATTCTGGTTGTACTTCTTCTAAGACAGATCTGTTCATTCTTTTGGCAGTCCATGGTATATTCAATATTCTTCGTGAACACCACAATTCAAAGGCCTCAATTCTTCTTCGGTCTTCCTTATTCATTGTCCAGCTTTCACATGCATATGATTCAATTGAAAATACCACGGCTCAGTTCAGGCTCACCTTAGTCTTCAGGGTAACATCTTTGCCCTTCAACACTTTGAAGAGGTCCTTTGCAGCAGATTTACCCAATGCAATGTGTCTTTTGATTTCTGGACTACTGCTTCCATGGCTGTTGATTGTGGATCCAAGTAAAATGAAATCCTTGAAAACTTCAATCTTTTCTCCATTTATCATGATGCTGCTCATTGGTCCAGTTGTGAGGATTTTTGTTTTCTTTATGTTGAGGTGCAACCCATACTGAAGGCTGTGGTCTTTGATCTTCATTAGTAAGTGCTTCAAGTCCTCTTCACTTCCAGCAAGAAAGGTTGTGTCATCTGCATAATGCAGGTTGTTAATGAGTCTTCCTCCAATCCTGATGCCCCATTCTTCTTCATATAGTCCAGCTTCTGGTATTATTTACTCAGCATACAGATTGAATAGATATGGTGAAAGAATACAACCCTGATGTACACCTTTCCTGACTTTGAACCAATCAGTGTCCCCTTGTTCTGTCCGAACAACTGCCTCTTAATCTATGTAAAGGTTCCTCCTGAGCAAAATTAAGTGTTCTAGAATTCCCATTCTTCGCAATGTTATCCATAGTTTGTTATGACCCACACAGTTGAATGCCTTTGCATAGTCAATAAAACGCAGGTAAACATCCTTCTGGTATTCTCTGCTTTCAGCCAGGATCCATCTGACATCAGCAATGATATCCCTGGCTCCACGTCCTCTTCTGAAACCGGCCTGAATTTCCGGCAGTTCCCTGTCGATATACTGCTGCAGCCATTTTTGAATGATCTTCAGCAAAATTTTCCTTGTGTGTGATATTAATGATATTGTTCTATATATTCCATATTCAGTTGGATCACCTTTCTTGGGGATAGGCATAAATATGGATCTCTTCCAGTCAGTTGGCCAGGAAGCTGTCTTCCATATTTCTTGGCATAGATGAGTGAGCGCCTCCAGCGCTGCATCTGTTTGTTGAAACATCTCAATTGATATTCCATCAATTCCTGGAGCCTTGTTTTTCACCAATGTCTTTAGAGTAGCTTGGGCTTCTTCCTTCAGTACCATCGGTTCCTGATCATATGCCACCTCTACCTCTTGAAATGGTTGAAGATTGACTAATTGCTTTTGGTATGACTCTGTGTATTTCTTTCATCTTCTTTTGATGCTTCCTGCATCGGTTAATATTTTCCCCATGAAATCCTTCACTATTACAACTCAAGGCTTGAATTTTTTCTTCAGTTCTTTCAGCTTGAGAACCGTGGAGCGTATTCTCCCCTTTTGGTTTTCCATCTCCACCTCTTTGCATGTGTCGTTGTAATACTTTACTTTGTCTTCTCGAGCCACCATTTGATATCTTCTGTTCAGTTCTTTTACTTCATCAATTCTTCCTTTGCTTTAGCTGCTCAATGTTCTAGAGCAAGCTTCAGAGTCTCCTCTAACATCCATCTTGGTCTTTTTTTTCTTTCCTGTCTTTTCAATGACCTCTTGCTTTCTTTATATATGATTTCCTTGATATCATTCCACAACCCATCTGATCTTCGGTCACCAGTGTTCAGTGCATCCAATCTATTTTTCAGATGGTCTCTAAATTCAGTTGGGACGTACCAAAAGTCATATTTTGGCTCTTGTGGACTTGCTCTGATTTTCTTCAGTTTCAGCTTGAACTTGCATATGAGCAATTGATGGTCTGTTCCACAGTCGGCCCCTGGCCTTGATCTGACTGATGATATTGAACTTTTCCATCCTCTTTCCACAGATGTAGTCAATTTGATTTCTGTGTGTTCCATCTGGCGAGGTCCATGTGTATAGTCACCGTTTATGTTGGTGAAAGAAGATATTTGCAATGAAGAAGTCGTTGGTTTTGCAAAATTCTATCATTCAATCTCCAGCATTGTTTTTAGCACCAAGGCCATATTTTCCAACTCCTGATCCTCCTTATTTCCAACTTTTGCATTCCAATCACCAGTAATTATCAATGCATCTTGACTGCATGTTCGATCAACTTCAGACTGTAGCAGCTGATAAAAATCTTCTATTTCTTTATCTTTGGCCCTGGTGGTTGGTGCGTAAATTTGAATAACAGTCATATTAACTGGTCTTCCTTGTAGGCAAATGGATATTATACTATCACTAACAGCATTGTACTTCAGGATAGATCTTCAAACGTTCTTTTTGACGATGAATGCAACACCACTCCTGTTTGAGTTGTCATTCCCAGCATAGTAGGCTATATGATTGTCTGATTCAAAGTGGCTAATTCCAGTCCATTTCAGCTCATTAATGCCTAGGATATCGATGTTTATGTGTTCCATTTCATTTTTGACAATTTCCAATTTTCCTAGATTCATACTTCATACATCCCAGGTTCCGATTATTAATGGATGTTTGCACCTATTTCTTCTCATTTTGGGTCATGCCACATCAGGAAATGAAGGTCCCGAAAGCTTTAGTCCGTCCACATCATTAAGGTTGACTCTACTTTGAGGAGGCAGCTCTTCCCAGTCATCTTTTGAGTGCCTTCCAACCTGGGGGGCTCATCTTCTGACACTACATCAGACAATGTTCCGTTGCTATTCCTAAGGTTTCCACTGGCTCATGCTTTTCAGAAATAGGGTGCTGGGTCCTTCTCCTAGTCTGTCTTAGTGTGGAAGCTCAACTGAAATCTGTCCTCCATGTGTGACCCTGCTGGTATCTGAATACCGGTGGCATGGCTTCCAGCATCACAGCAACACGCAAGGCCCCACAGTACAACAAACTGACAGACACGTGGGGGACAATGAATAAGGTAGACCGAAGAATAATTGACCCTTTGAATTATGCTGCTGGTGCACAATATTGAATATACCATGGACTGTCAAAAGAACGAACAAATCTGTCTTGGAAGAAGTACAAGCAGAATGCTCCTTATAAGGAAGTATGCCAAGACTGACTCACATAGTTCTGACATATTATCGGGAGCGATCAGTCTCTGTAGAAGGGCATCATGCTTGGTAAAGTAGAAGCCCCCTGAAATAGAGGATGACCCTCAATTGGATGGACTGACACAGCAGCTGCAAAAATTGACTCAAGCATAACAATGATTGTGAGAATGGCACAGGACTGAGCAGTGTTTCACTCTGTTGTACATAGTGTCGCTCTGAGTTGTAACCTATTTGAATGCACCTACCAACAGCAACTTGACTTAAATTGAAATGATAATTCTTCTAGAGAGCCATAAGGGATATATCATAATCTACTAACAAACAAAAACATGAAGTTCAGGCTACAGAATAATTGGAATGTAGAAGTAAGCATATTATGAAAGATGAAAGAGGCTGTTAGTTGCAGTTCTGACTTTCCTGAATTGGAGCAGTGGCTCACACAGAAAGAAAGTGGAATGCCAAGTCAACTTAACATGAAATTTGTACACTAGATGGAAACACGATTGTTGAAAAAGCTGAAGGCGCAGTGGAGGAAAATGCATTAACATGTACCTTGAAGAAGTGAAGAGCCCCTTAGGGAGTAATTAGAAAATAAAGTGAGGAACTCAAATTTTAAGTAGGATTACAAGATGGAGAGGAGATTGAGTAACCGCCCTGCGTGTTTGATGGTGAAGCAATGACGAGATCAAGAGCATTATGAAGACTTTTCGGATTGTGTTTACCAAGCTCATCTTGAGTTCTGTTGGTGGTGGTGGTGATGGTGGTGATGACTTAAGGGTGAGGATGATGGGTGTGTTTCTTCTTCTGTTTGAACCACTGCCTCTTGATTTATGTACAGGTTCCTCATGAGCACAAGTAAGTGCTCTGGAATTTCCATTCCTTGCAATGTTATCCATAATTTTTTATGATCCACACAGTTGAATGCCTTTGCATAGTCACTAAAACACAGGCAAACATCCTTCTGGTATTCTCTGCTTTCAGCCAGGATCCATCTGACATCAGCAATGATATTCCTTATTCTACATTCTCTTCTGAATCCAGCTTGAATTTCTGACAGCTTACTTTTGATATACTGCTGCAGCCACTTTTGAATGATCTTCAGTAAAATTTTAAATGTGTGTCATATTAAAGATGCTGTTCGATAATTTCTGCATTCGATTAGATCACCTCTCTTGGGGATAGGCATAAATATGGATCTCTTCCCATCAGTTGGCAGGAAGCTGTCTTCTAAATTTCATGGCACAGACAAGGGAGCACTTTCAGTGCTGCATCCATTTGTTGAAACATCTCAACTGGTATTCCGTCAATTCCTACAGCCCTGTTTTTTGTCAATGCCTTCAGTACATCTTGCACTTCTTCTTTCAGTACCATTGATTTCTGATCATATGCTACCACCTGAAATGGTTGAACATTGACCAGTTCTTTTTGGTATACGGACTCTGTGTATTCCTTCCATCTTCTTTTTTTTTTTAATTAATTTTTATTAAGCTTCAAGTGAACATTTACCATTCCAATCAGTCTGTCACATGTAGGTTTACATACATCTTACTCCCTTCTCCCACATGCTCTCCCCCTATTGAGTCAGCCCTTTCAGTCTCTTGTTTCGTGCCAATTTTGCCATCTTCCCTCTCTCTCTATCTTCCCATCCCCCCTCCAGTCAAGAGTTGCCAACACACTCTCCAGTGTCCACCTGATTTAATTAGCTCACTCTTCATCAGCATCTCTCTCCCCCCTACTGACCAGTCCTTTTCATGCCTGATGATTTGTCTTCGGGGATGGTTCCTGTCCTGTGCCATCAGAAGTTCTGGGGAGCATTGTCTCTGGGATTCCTCTAGTCGCAGTCATACCATTAGGTATGGTCTTTTCATGAGAATTTGGGGACTGTATCCCATTGGTCTCCTGCTCCCTCAGGAGTTGTCTGTTGTGCTCCCTGACAGGGCAGACATCGATTGTGGCCGGGCACCAACTAGTTCTTCTGGTCTCAGGATAATGTAGGTCTCTGGATCATGTGGCCCTTTCTGTCTCTTGGGTTCTTAGTTGTCGTGTGACCTTGGTGTTCTTCTTTTGCCTTTGCTCCAGGTGGATTGAGACCAATTGATGTCTCTTAGATGGCCGCTTGTTGGCATATAGGACCCCAGGCGCCACAATTCAAAGTGGGATGCAGAATGTTTTCATAATAGAATTATTTTGCCCATTGACTTAGAAATCCCCTCAAACCAAGTTCCCCAGACCCCAGCCCTTCTTCCGCTGACCTTTGAAGCTTTCCTTTTTTCCTGGAAACCTCTTTGCTTTTAGTCCAGTCCAATTAGGCTGACCTTCCTTGTATTGAGTGTTGTCTTTCCCTTCACCCAAAGCAGTTCTTATCTACAGATTGATCAATAAAAAGCCCTCTCCCTCCCTCCCTCCCCGCTTTGTAAGCACAAAAGTATGTGTTCTTCTCCGTTTTTTCTATTTCTCAAGATCTTATAATAGTGGTCTTATACAATATTTGTCTTTTTGCCTCTGACTCATTTCGCTCAGCATAATGCCTTCCAGATTCCTCCATGTTATGAAATGTTTCAGAGAGTCATCACTGTTCTTTACTGATGCGTAGTATTCCATTGTGTGAATATACCACAATTTATTTACCCATTCATCCGTTGACGGACATCTTGGTTCCTTCCAGCTTTTTGCTATTGTAAACAGAGCTGCAATAAACATGGGTGTGCATATACCTGTTTCTGTGAAGGCTCTTGTATCTCTAGGGTATATTCCGAGGAGTGGGATTTCTGGGTTGTATGGTAGTTCTATTTCTAACTGTTTAAGATAACGCCAGATGGATTTCCAAAGTGGTTGTACCATTTTACAATCCCACCAGCAGTGTATGAGAGTTCCAATCTCTCTGCAGCCTCTCCCGTAGTTTTAATTTGCATTTCTCTAATGGCTAATGATCAGGAGCATTTTCTCATGTATCTGTTGGCTGCCTGAATATCTTCTTTAGTGAAATGTGTGTTCATATCCTTTGCCCACTTCTTGATTGGGTTGTTTGACTTTTTGTGGTTGAGTTTTGACAGAATCATGTAGATTTTAGAGATCAGGCGCTGGTCTGAGATGACATAGCTGAATATTCTTTCCCAGTCTGTAGGTGGTCTTTTTACTCTTTTGGTGAAGTCTTTAGATGAGCATAGGTGTTTGATTTTTAGGAGCTCCCAGTTATCTGGTTTCTCTTCATCATTTTTGGTAATGTTTTCTATTCTGTTTATGCCCTGTATTAGGGCTCCTAGGGTTGATCCTATTTTTTCTTCCATGATCTTTATTGTTTTAGTCTTTATGTTTAGGTCTTTGATCCACTTGGAGTTAGTTTTTGTGCATGATGTAAGGTATGGGTCCTGTTTCATTCTTTTGCAAATGGATATCCAGTTATGCCAGCACCATTTGTTAAAAAGACTATCATTTCCCCAATTGACTGACACTGGTCCTTTGTCAAATATCAGCTGCTCATACGTGGATGGATTTATATCTGGGTTCTCAATTCTGTTCCATTGGTCTATGTGCCTGTTGTTATACCAGTACCAGGCTGTTTTGACTACTGTAGCTGTATAATACGTTCTGAAATCAGGTAGAGTGAGGCCTCCCACTTTCTTCTTCTTTTTCAGTAGTGCTTTGCTTATCCGGGGCTTCTTTCCCTTCCATATGAAATTCGTGATTTGTTTCTCTATCCCCTTAAAATATGACATTGGTATTTGGATTGGAAGTGCGTTATATGTATAGATGGCTTTTGGTAGAATAGACATTTTTACTATGTTAAGTCTTCCTATCCATGAGCAGGGTATGTTCTTCCACTTAAGTATGTCCTTTTGAATTTCTTGTAGCAGAGTTTCATAGTTTTCTTTGTATAGGTCTTTTACATCCTTGGTAAGATTTATTCCTAAGTATTTTATCTTCTTGGGGGCTACTGTGAATGATATTGATTTGGTTATTTCCTCTTCAGTGTTCTTTTTCTTGATGTAGAGGAATCCAAGTGATTTTTGTATGTTTATTTTATAACCTGAGACTCTTCCAAACTCTTCTATTAGTTTCAGTAGTTTTCTGGAGGATTCCTTAGGGTTTTCCATGTATACGATCATGTCATCTGCAAATACTGATAGCTTTACTTCCTCCTTGCCAATCTGGATACACTTTATTTCTTTGTCTAGCCTAATTGCCCTGGCTAGGACTTCAAGTACAATGTTGAATAAGAGCGGTGATAAAGAGTGATATTGGCTGTTGGCTTTGCATAGATGCCCTTTATTATGTTGAGGAATTTTCCTTCAATTCCTATTTTGGTAAGAGTTTTTATCATAAATGGGTGTTAGACTTTGTCAAATGCCTTTCCTGCATCTATTGATAAGATCATGTGGTTTTTATCTATTGTTTTATTTATGTGATGGATTACATTAATGGTTTTTCTGATATTAAACCAGCCTTGCATACCTGGTATAAATCCCACTTGATCAGGGTGAATTATTTTTTTGATGTGTTGTTGGATTCTATTGGCTAGAATTTTGTTGAGGATTTTTGCATCTATGTTCATGAGGGATATAGGTCTAAAATTTTCTTTTTTTGTAATGTCTTTACCTGGTTTTGGTATCAGGGAGATGGTAGCTTCATAGAATGAGTTGGGTAGTATTCCTTCTTTTTCTATGCTTTGAAATACCTTCAATAGTAATGGTGTTAAGTCTTCTCTGAAGGTTTGGTAGAACTCTGCAGTGAAGCCCTCTGGACCAGGACTTTTTTTTTTTTGGAAGTTTTTTGATTACCGTTTCAATCTCTTTTTTTGTTATGGGTCTATTTAGTTGATCTACTTCTGAATGTGTTAGTTTAGGTAGGTAGTATTGTTCCAAGAATTTATGCATTTCTTCTAGGTTTTCGAATTTGTTAGAGTACAATTTTACGTAGTAATCTGAAATGATTCTTTTAATTTCATTTGGCTCTGTTGTGATGTGGTCCTTCTCGTTTCTTATTTGGGTTATTTGTTTCCTTTCCTGTTTTTCTTTAGTCAGTCTAGCCAATGGTTTATCAATTTTGTTAATTTTTTCAAAGAACCAGCTTTTGGCTTTGTTAATTCTTTCAATTGTTTTCTGTTCTCTAATTCATTTAGTTCAGCTCTAATTTTTATTATTTGTTTTCTTCTGATGTCTGATGGGTTCTTTTCTTGCTCACTTTCTATTTGTTCAAGTTGTCGGGACAGTTCTCTGATTTTGGCTCTTTCTTCTTTTTGTATGTGTGCATTTATCGATATAAATTGGCCTCTGAGCACTGCTTTTGCTGTGTCCCAGAGGTTTTGATAGGAAGTATTTTCATTCTCGTTGCTTTCTATGAATTTCCTTATTCCCTCCTTGATGTCTTGTATAACCCAGTCTTTTTTCAGGAGGGTATTGTTCATTTTCCAAGTATTTGATTTCTTTTCCCTAGTTTTTCTGTTATTGATTTCTAGCTTCATTGCCTTGTGGTCTGAGAAGATGCTTTGTAATATTTCCATGTTTTGGATTCTGCAAAGATTTGTTTTATGACCTAATATGTGGTCTATTCTAGAGAATGTTCCATGTGCGCTAGAAAAAAAAGTATATTTTGCAGCAGTTGGGTGGAGAGTTCTGTATAAGTCAATGAGGTCAAGTTGGTTGATTGTTGTAAGTAGGTCTTCCGTGTCTCTATTGAGCTTCTTACTGGATGTCCTGTCCTTCTCTGAAAGTGGTGTGTGGAAGTCTCCTACTATAAATGTGGAGGTGTGTATCTCCCTTTTCAATTCTGTTAAAATTTGATTTATGTATCTTGCAGCCCTGTCATTGGGTGCATAAATATTTAATATGGTTATGTCTTCCTGATCAATTGTCCCTTTTATCATTATATAGTGTCCTTCTTTGTCCTTTGTGGCGGATTTAAGTCTAAAGTCTATTTTGTCAGAAATTAATATTGCTACTCCTCTTCTTTTTTGCTTATTGTTTGCTTGATACATTTTTTTCCATCCTTTGAGTTTTAGTTTGTTTGTGTCTCTAAGTCTAAGGTGTGTTTCTTGTAGGCAGCATATAGATGGATCGTGTTTCTTTATCCAGTCCGTGACTCTCTGTCTCTTTTATTGGTGCATTTAGTCCATTTACATTCAGCGTAATTATAGATAAATAAGTTTTTAGTGCTGTCATTTTGATGCCTTTACATGTGTGTTATTAGCCATTTCATTTTTCCACATGCTTTTTTGTGCTGAGACGTTTTCTTAGTAGCTTGTGAGATCCTCATTTTCATAATGTTTAACTTTGTGTTTGTTGAGTCGTTAAGTTTTTCTTGGCTTTTTTCTTGAGTTATGGAATTGATATTCCTTTTTGTGGTTACCTTATTATTTACCTGTATTGTTCTAAGTAAAAACCTCACTTGTATCCTTCTATATCGCCTTGTATCACTCTCCATGTGGCAGTTCAATGCTTCCTATATTTAGTCCCTTTTTTTGATTATTGATCGTTTATCTATTGATTTCCATGATTTCCTGTTATGTGTATTATTTTGTTTATTTATTTTTTAGAATTAGTCTTAATTTGTTTGTTTTTGTGCTTTCCCTATTTGAGTTGCGTTGATATCAGGGCGTACTGTTTTCTCACCTTGTATTGTGCTGGTACCTGATATTATTGGTCATCAGGCCAAACAATCTCCTTTAGCATTTCTTGCAGTCTTGGTTTAGTTTTTGCAAATTCTCTAAACTTGTGTTTATCTGTAAATATCTTATTTTCGCTTTCAT
This sequence comes from Elephas maximus indicus, assembly GCF_024166365.1. NCBI lineage: Eukaryota > Metazoa > Chordata > Mammalia > Proboscidea > Elephantidae > Elephas > Elephas maximus. The sequence continues at coordinate 233,976,698 of NC_064819.1, forward strand.
ATTTCAGAGAGAGTTTTGCTGGATATATGATCCTTGGTTGGCAGTTTTTCTCGTTCAATGCTCTGTATACGTCGTCCCATTCCCTTCTTGCCTGCATGGTTTCTGCTGAGTAGTCTGAACTTATTCTTATTGATTCTCCCTTGAAGGAAACCTTTCTTTTCTCCCTGGCTGCTTTTAAAATTTTCTGTTTGTCTTTGGTTTTGGCGAGTTTGATGATAATATGCCTTGGTGTTTTTCTTTTTGGATCAATCTTAAATGGGGTTCGATGAGCATCTAGGATAGATATCCTTTCGTGTTTCATGATGTCAGGGAAGTTTTGTGTCAGGAGTTCTTCAACTATTTTCTCTGTGTTTTCTGTCCCCCGTCCCTGTTCTGGGACTCCAATCACTCGCAGGTTATCCTTCTTGATAGAGTCCCACATGATTCTTAGGTTTTCTTCATTTTTTTAAATTCTTTTATCTGATTTTTTTTCAGCTATGTTGGTGTTGATTCCCTGGTTCTCCAGAAGTCCCAGTCTACATTCTAATTGCTCGAGTCTGCTCCTCTGACTTTCTATTGCGTTGTCTAATTCTGTAATTTTATTGTTAATCTTTTGGATTTCTACATGCTGCCTCTCTATGGATTCTTGCAACTTATTAATTTTTCCACTATGTTCTTGAATAATCTTTTTGAGTTCTTCAACAGTTTTATCGGTGTGTTCCTTGGCTTTTTCTGCATTTATCCTAATTTCATTTGTGATATCTTTAAGCATTCTGTAAATTAGTTTTTTATATTCTGTATCTGATAATTCCAGGATTGTATCTTCATTTGGGAAAGATTTTGATTCTTTTGTTTGGGGGGTTGGAGAAGCTGTCATGGTCTGCTTCTTTATGTGGTTTGATATGGATTGCTGTCTCCGAGCCATCCCTGGGAAACTAGATTTTCCAGGTAATCAGCTAAAAAAAATGCAGTCATATCCCTATCTGAATTCTCCCTCTGGCTCCACGTATTCGGATGTTAATGGAGCCCCCTGGGGAGGGTGGGGGAGGGATCAGAGAGCTAGGAGTGTAGCACCACAGAATATAGAGCTGATCACCACGTTCACGCTCCGCCCCTGTCCGCCAAAATCCGGGTGGGACGGCTCCCTGGTTGGGACGCTACTCTCCCCGCTCCGAGACCTGTCACTTCCTCCCGGGGACTTCTCCCTCCGGTGCGTGGCACCGCTCACGCGAACTGGATGGGCATCTCCCGCACGAACGGGTGGGCCCGCCCCCAGGGTCTATTCAGGAGAATATAATTGGACCCCGTGCTCACGCCCCGCCCACTTTCGCCAAGATCCCAGCGGGACGGCTCCCCGGCTGGGACGCTGCTTTCCCCGCTCCGAGACCTGTCACTTTCTCCCGGGGACTCCTCCCTCCGGTGCGCCGCACCGCTCGCGCGAACTTGTTGGGCGTCACCCGCAAGACCAGGTGGGCCAGCCCCCTGGGTCAATTCAGGGGAATATAATTGGACCCCGCGCTCATGCCCCGCCCGCTTTTGCCAAAATCCCAACGGGACGGCTCCCCGGCTGGGACGCTGCTCTCCCCGCTCCAAGACCAATCACTTCCTCCTGGGGACTTCTCCCTCCAGTGCGCCGAGCCACACTCGCGAACTGGGTGGGCGTCCCCCCGCACGAACGTGTGGGTCCCGCCCCGGGGTCGCTTTAGGGAAATATAGCTGACCCCCCCGCTCGCGCCTCGCCTGCTTCTCACCAATCTCCCGGTGGGACGGCTCCCCGGCTGGGACCTTGCTCTCCCCGCTCCAAGATCAGTCACTGCGTCCCGGGTGCTTCTCCCTCCGGCTGTGCCGCTACGCCGCCCGCGCCAACCAGCTAGACTGTCTCCCGGGATGGGTTCGGGGGAGTAGGGCTGGGCCCCTTGTCTGTGCGGTCTGCCCCCCTGGGCTCTGCCCCAGATCAGGCTCCAAAGGTCACCTGCCTGGTACGCTGGCTCCCAGTTCTGAAAATGGTCGCTGTCTGCCTGTATTTGTTCGTTTTACATCTCTAAGTCTGTGCTTGTTGTTCAGAGTTTGTAGATTGTTATGTATGTGATCGATTCACTTGTTTTTCTGAGTCTTTGTTACAAGAGGGATCTGCGGTAGCGTCCACCTAGTCCGCCATCTTGGCCCCCTTCCCCCTTCCATCTTCTTTTGACACTTCCTACGTAGTTTAACATTTTCCCCATAGAATCCTTCAATATTACAACTTTAGGGTTGAATTTTTTCTTTAGTTCTTTCAGCTTAAGAAAGGCTGAGTGTGTTATTCCCTTTTGATTTTCTAACTCCAGATGTTTGCACATGTCATTATAACACTTTGTCTTCTAAAGCTGATCTTTGAAGTCTCCTGTTCAGCTCTTTTACATTTCTTTCTTTTGCATTAGCTTCTGAACGTTCAAGACAAATTTTCAGAGTCTCTTCTGACATCCATTTTGGTCTTTTCTTCCTTTCTTGTCTTTTTAATGACCTCTTGCTTTCTTCATGTTTGTTGTCCTTGGTGGCATTCCATAACTCCTCTGGTCTTTGGTCATTAGTGTTGGAAGTGTCAAATCTATTCTTGAGATGGTCTCTAAATTCAGGTGGGATATGCTCAAGGTTGTACTTTGGATCTTGTGAACTTGTTTTAATTTTCTTCAGTTTCATCTTGAACTTGCATATGAGCAGCTGATGGTTTGTTCTGCTGTTGGCCTCTGGCTTTGTTCTGACTAATGATATTTAGCTTTTCCATCTCCTCTTACCACAGATGTGGACAATTTGATTCCTGTGTATTCTGTCTGGTGAGGGCCATGTGTATAGTCCCTGTTTATGTTGGTGAAAAAAAGTATTTGCAATGAAGAAGTCATAGGTCTTGCAAAATTCTATCATGCCATCTCTGGCATTGTTTCTATCACGAAGACTATATTTTGCAACTACCAATCCTTTTTCTGTCTCCACCTGTTGCATTCCAGTCAAGTAAAACCTTTAAACAAAGGTACCTAAAATATATTTAAAGATTTCTAAGAATTTTCCCTTTGAAGGAATATAATCATCTTCTATGTGGTTTTCTTCCCTCCATTTCTCTGTCTCTTTGCAATGCCAAAAAGCAGATCAATCTTCTTAAATCACAGCCTAGAAAACATCACTCACTCTGCTCTCAAGCCTTCAATAGCTCCCACAACACACAAAATAAAGGAGCCCTAGTGGCTCAAACAGTTAAGTGCTTAATTGCTAACTGAAAGTTGGTCATTCACATTCATTGACTCCACGGAAGAAAGACCTGTTTTATCCATTCCTGTAAATATTACAGCCTAGAAACTTCTATGAGGTAAGTTTTATCATGTCAAATGTGGTCACTGTGACTGGAAGGCACCTAACAACAACAACAACACCTTAATTGTTGCTGTTGTTAGGTGCCATGGAGTCGGTTCTGACTCACAGCGACCCTATGTACAACAGAATGTAACACTGCCCTGCCCTGTGCCATCCTCACAGTTGTTGTTATACCTGAGCCCACTCTTGCAGCCACTGTGTCAGTCCATCTCATTGAGGGTCTTCCTCTTTTTCGCTGACCCTCTACTATACCAAGCATGATGTCTTTCTCCAGGGACTAATTCCTCTTGATAGTATACTTCCAAAGTATGTGAGATATAGACTTGTCATCTGTCCTTCTAAGAAGCATTCAAGCTGTACTTCTTCCAAGACAGACTTGTTCATTGTTTTTGCAAACATACAACATATGAAATAAACTCCTTATGATGTATCCAAAGCCTTCTATTATTTGACATTAACCCATTTTTCCATGTAGTCCAAACTTCTCTCCTGAACACACCAAGATCCAGATAAATCCTATTACATGACAGTTGAGAAATATTTCCTATTTCCCTATCCTTGCTCAGTCTTCACTACTATTCACAATGTTCTTTTCTCCACCCTCACCTGTCAAAGTCTTATCCATACTTCAGTGTCCAGTTCAAGTTTCACATCCACTTTGATGCTTGAAATAATAGCTTCCTTCTTTTGTAGGCCACCATTCATCTGTCCGTGTGTTGTACAGTGGTGGCTTGCCTGTTGCTGTGATGCTGGAAGCTATGCCACAGGTATTTCAAATACCAGTAGGGCTACCATGGTCGACAGGTTGTAGAAGTGCTTCCAGACAAAACAGATTAGAAGAAAGGCCTGAATATCTACTTCTTAAAATCAGGTAATGAAAACCCTATGGATCACAACAGATTATTGTTCAATATGCTGATGGAAGATGAACCCCCTAGGTTGGAAAGCACTCAAAATACACAGTGGCAGCAACAATGGCCTCGAGTATTCCAATGACTGAGAAGATGATGCAGGGCAATATTTCATCCCGTTGTACCTGGGGGTTTCCATGAGTCAGAGTTGACCAACAGCAACTAACAGCAACAACAGAAACATCTCATCTGTAATACAAGAGAAATATGTTTGTACTCACATTTGTCACACCCTAAAATTTCATCTCTGAGCAAGAGACCCTTCTTTTGCAATTTTTTTCCCATTGTTTTACAAAGTACCTTGTACATAGAAATACTTCTGAATGTCTGTATTTTATTCAACCCATAACAGCTTAAGCATAACAGCAATTGTGAGGATGCCACAGACCTGGGCAGTGTTTAATTATGTTGTACATAGGTTCGCTATGAGTTGGAAATGACTCAACGGCACGTAACAACAACAGTTCATCCCATAATTGATCAACTCCTTAAGCTGAAGAACTAGTGTTTAGTAACATATATATATATCCCTTACCTGTCCTATAGGGTCACCATGAGTCGGAATCAACTGAACGGCACTGGATTTGGTTTTGGGTTTTGGTTTCATTGCCCAGGACTTACTTAGTAAGCACTCAATAAATATTTGTTAACTAAATGAATAGACGTGTAAATTGTTCCCAGAATACAAGTTAATGTCAAATTGTAGAAGCCTTTGGATGCAACGTAAGGAGGTTATTTCATCTCAAAGGCTTCAGAATATTCTCATTATTTCAGTAAAGGGCATTAATAGGATAAACAGCACATCCTTGAAGGCTAAAATGTCTTGAAATGATGAATCTCCTTGTTTCCTATGCTTCTTAAGGTTTTTTACTTAATTAATTAGAAGGGCTGTTAGGCCTAGCAATGACTTGGTTCAGAAACTTTGAGAGAAATGTGGATAAAAATAAATATGGGTCTTTAACAATATACACATATACATTTTAAGGATAAAGAGACCAATCTAAACTGGCCTTGACCTACAGACATTTAAAAGCACTCATGTTTTTTTTTTTTAAATGGTTATATTCAAATGATGATGTACTCTCAGCCTCCTGAAGAGCTGTCCTTCCTTCAAGTACCATTCACTTCATCTACACTCCACCAAACACGTGCTGATCTCCTGGAGTACCCTTAGCATTCAGTTATTTTTATGGCTTAGAAAATCTACTGCTAGAACTCTGCCCTACAGAAGTGAGAGCAAGGTAGTAAAGATATGTGTACACTGTTATTAACCCCAATGTTATTTAGGGTAAGAAAAAAAAAAGTCACTAATCTCAATGTCTGTCAAAGGAGGAAAGTTCAATAAATAACAGTGTAATGGACCACGCTGCAGTCCTTAGAACAAAGCATACTTACAAAGCTTTCCGGGGTAAATGTTGTTGTTGTTGGGTGCCTTCAAGTGAGTTCCAACTCATAGTTAACCTATATACCATAGAACAAAACACTGCCTGGTCCTGCGCCATGCTCACAATCACTGTTATGCTTGAACCCATTATTTCAGCCACTGTGTCAATCCATCTCTAGAGGGTATTCCTGTTCTTGGCTAACCATCTACTTTACCAAGTATCTTAGTCATGTAGTGTTCCTATAGCAGAAATACCACAAATGGATGGCTTTAACAAAGAGAAATTTATTTTCTCACAGTCTAGTAGGCTAGAAGTCCAAACTCAGGGCATCAACTCCAGGGAAAAGCTTTCTCTGGCAGCTCTGGAGGAACGTCCTTCTCATCAATCTTCCTCTGTACTAGGAGCTTCTCTGAGCAGGAACCCTGGGTCTCAAGGATACACTCTGCTTCCAGTGCTTCTTTATTGGTGGTATAAGATTCCCAACTCTCTGCTTGCCTCTCTTTCCTTCTATCTCGTGTAAGATAAAAGCTGGTGCAGGGCACACCCAGGGAAAGTCCCTTTACATTGGATCAGGGATTTGACTTTAGTAAGGATGTTACAATTCTACCCTAATCGTCTTTAATAGAAACTTACACTCACAAAATTAAGGACAACCACACAATACTGGGAATCATGGCCTAAGCAAGTTGGCACATATTTTTGGAGGACACAATTCAACCCATGGCACCAAGCATGATGTCCTTTTCTGGGAATTGATCCCTTCCAATAACATGTCCAAAGCATATAAGATGAAGTCTCACCATTTTTGCTTCTGAGGGACAGTCTAGCTGTACTTCTTCCAAGACAGATTTGTTCATTTTTTGGCAGTCCATAGTATATTCATTATTCTGTGCAAAGACCACAATTCAGACATAAATTCTTCTTTGGCCTTCCTTATTTATTGTCCAGCTTTTACATGCCTAGGAGGTGATTAAAAACACCATGGTTTGGGTCAAGTGCACCTTAATCTTCAAGGTGACATCTTTGTTTTTCCTTAAAGAGGTCTTATCCAGCAGATCTGCCCAAAGCAATGTGTCTTTTGATTTCTTGACTGCTGTTTCCATGGGTGTTGATTGTGGATCCAAGTAAAATGAAATCCTTGACAACTTCAATCTTTTCTCTGTTTATCATGATGTTGCTTATTGGTCCAGTTGTGAATATTTTTGTTTTCTTTATGCTGAGATGTAATCCTTACTGAAGGCTGTAGTCTTTGATCTTTATCAGCAGTATATAGTTAAACGTAAAAATCATGTTACAAAGAAGGTGAAAGTAAAAATTGCTGAAACCTATGCATGCTCCCATTTTTATAAGAGCAATAACCCACTAATATTTATAAATATTCACACATGTAAAATTCACACATGTACATACGGATAAATGTGAGCATATATCTTTTCACATAAACATAGATAAAAAGATTCACATAAATCTCAAAGTACTTACCTCTTGGTATGAATATAAGGAGGAGACCTGATGGTTTAGTGGATAAGAAAGACATCAGTTGCTAACAAAAAGGTCGGCAGTGTGACTCCACCAGCTGCTCCTTGGAAACCCCATGGGGCAGCTCTACTCTCTCCTTTATGATTGCTTTAAGTCGGAATCTTCTCTACTGCCATGGGTTTGGTTTTTTGGGGGGTATGGGTTTAAGGGATGGAAAAGTAGACTTTTACTTTATTCACTTAGAAATATAAAAAAGAAAAAGTTGTAGGAGTTCAGAACTGCAGTGTTTCTTGTGAGACCTGTTCTGATTTATAAACCAGAGAGACAACACACTTAAAGCCTTTGCTTAAGAATAGCTAGTCTTCTTCTATAATCTGACACACTGCAGTTTCCAATTCACACACAAAGAGGCTGTATTTCCTCGTTGAAGTGGTTGTCTCCCATAATCTCAGGCTGCAGCAGTAGCTTTCATTCCATTATTCCTACCTGCTCAGGCTCCCTGAGCCCCAGGGCCATGAGTTCTGGGGTCAAGTATGCTCTGGAGCCTCTCCCTCACTCATCTCCTGGGCCCAGCCCCTGTGAAAAGTGATGTGCCTAGGACGCTAATAAAATGCCCCAACACTCAGGTGCAAGTCATGGGACCAGATCTTGTATTCATATGTAATAAAGGCCATATATCTGATTTACAAGAGTGAAACAAAGCTCAGTTTTGAGAAACAGAGAATTACAACACAATTTTTCAGTTTTAAAAAGGTATTTTTCATATCAAAAGATAATGTAATACATAAGTGGTTTTTAAATGAGCTGCCTTAGTATCTTTACTATGTACTGTGATTTACAAATATTCTACTAACCCTTATAAATTCACAATACATTATATATACAACATGAACAGCTTGAGCTTATTTGGGATCTGAATCCAAACTGGAGACACATTCTCTTATGCCAGCCTCTTAAAGCATATTTGGGGCTGTAAATACCTATTTTCTGTTTGTGTAATATTCATCTTGAGATGGAACTTCTGTAACAGCTCCCCCCTCCTATTTTAGATCTTCAGCTGGATTCATCCATCCATCCACTCATTCATTTATTCACCAGATATTTTTTGACTACTTCATACCACTCACTGTTGTCAGGTGCTGGGGATACACATGTGTGCACACGACAGGGACAGAAATTAATCACATGATCTTATAGAGAAAAAGTCCAATATTAAATTGCATTAAGATACAGAAAGGAAATGTATAGGGAGGAGTGAGAGAAGGGAAGAGTGAGGGGGGAATCAGGAAGCCGTGCTCTTCTCAAGGAATGGGGCCCTTTTTCCACGGTGTGCAAAAGGCACTGTAGAGGTCAACGCAGCCCCAGGAGTGGAGAAACAAGAGGCCAGAGGTCCCCTGAGGAGCGGATGGCACGGGGTGCTGGGACCTAGATGCAGACAACATGGTGAACAGAGCCTGGCACTGATTTCGGCCACTTGCTCTGGGGAGGGCATAATCTGCCAAAAGTTCTCCTCCCTCCCTTACGGCCACCATCTTCCCAAAACAATGTTCATCATTATACTCTCTTATGACTTAAAACTTCAGTGCTGCTTGTTGCCATCGAGTAAATTCTGACTCACGGCAGCTCTATGTGTGCTGAGTAGTACTGCTCCCTAGGGTTTTCAAGGATGTGACCTTTCAGAAGCCAATTGCCAGGTCAGTCTTTCGAGTCACCTTTGGATGTGCCTGAATCAACAACCTTTTGGTTAGTAGTCAACTGCTTAGGCATTTGAATGACCCAAGGACTCCTAAAAACTTCAGTGACTTCTCAAAAACCGGGTGATAAAGCACTAACTCCATGGGAGAACACACAAGGCCCTTTGCAAGTGGATCCCCAAATTCCTTGCTTTATGGTGTGGGTTTACTTCATTCACTGAATCCAAACTACTGCTTACTCTATTCCTCTGTGCAGGCCACGAGAGGTCATTTTCTGCCATTAGGCTCCTGGCATCCCTCTTCCAGGAATGACCAGCCAACATCTCTGCATGGTAGTCTATGACAGATTGTTCCAGATGGCCCATTCCCTCTGTCCCCTCAGAGCACACAACTCACAGAGGGCAGCCCACAGCAAGGAGGAAACAGAACACACACCTGTATCCAGGCCAGCTATGTCTGCCTGGGAGCCAGCCACTCACAGGGGAGAGCCAGGTACACCTTACAGCCAAGCTGTTTGTAAAGCTTCTCCTTCTGGGGCAACATTGTTGGGGGTGGGGAGGCTTAAGAGGAGAGGATTAAGAGAGTATTACAGGAGAAGGAGTGAGCATGTGCAAAGGGGGAAGACAGGGCAGAGCCTGCTCACAGACTGGAGGAAGGCAGGAGCTGCTGGAGAGCAAAGAGCCAGTGAAACAAGAGGAGTCTGGCAGAGACAGGGTCTAAGTGTCTTATGGGTCTACCTTTTTCTTTTTTAAAGTGTTATTATACTGGTGACTAACCAACCGCCATGTAAAACTACAGCATGTAATTTAGGAAATACCTACTGCCCCAACTGTATATTAAACTGGTTCTTTGTTTCTGAAGAAGAGGAAAAAAAGCATATTATAAGCGAAAATACAGCGGGCGGCCCTGCTAAAATGCAGTACCACAAGTTCTTAGTGGACTGCAAGCAGTCACTAAAAGTCACAGGAAATAGAAGAGATGATGAGACATTGACTGGGGTACCAAGTTTCGGGAAGACATTGAGATAGTTGCCCAGAATGGAGTGTGAATTCATTACAAAATAAATGAAGCTCCGGAAGACTTCGTCAAACACGTGAGAATTGTATTGGGTTGTCCAGCATTGAAAGAACTTGTGGGGGGTAGAGGAGGATGCTGGAGAAGAAAGAAGACCAGCCAGGGTTAAAGGACGAAAACAAGACCACTGAGGGCTGGCCTACTCCAGAGGCATCATGAAGAACCGCCTATTTGGAACACAAGGTGTTTTTGAGATGAAAGAAAAAATCAGTAAGACATTGGAATATTCAATAAAAAATGTCAAAGAGGAAAGGTACAGAGATTGAAATAGTCAGCCAAAAAAGACAGTTATGAGGATGATTTAAAAATCTGTTTATAAGAATCCATAAATAGGGGTTCAAGGTACTATTATTTCAAAGTACTTTTGGAAGAACTGAGCCTGGAGGAAATGAAGATTTTCTTGATAATTAAATGTGAGTGGGGCAAGAGAGGAGGAGGATCTTCCAGCTGGCCTTAATTAGGTGCTGAAAATAGAAGTTTCTACAAGTCCTCTTTCCATTCTAGGCCACACAAGGTTCTGGAGAAGTACTTTTAATCTCAGCAATGTGCTAATTGTTTCTAATGGCCTGTGAGCAAACTCCCTAAACTATTAACCTTCTCTCTTTAGCCAGACATTTAGGAAATTAGTCTTTGAAAGGAAAGTTCCCTGCAGGTTGCCCAAGGGTCTGCCCCAAACTAGTGATATTGTCACCTGGTTTGGAGGGAACTCAAGGTCAAACCAAGCAGCAAGCTCGAAATGTGAAATAGAAGACTCAAAATCTTACCAAAAAGAAGAAAAAAAAAAAAATCAATAAATAAAATAAAACTAAAAAAGGGAAAAGAATGACACCTCTCTCTGGAGCAGTTTATTGTGTTCCTATCTAGAGAAATAGGAATCATAGCAACTTTCAAATACCTTCCAGATAACAATCTGTAATACCAGAATTCTTTAAAACATCAAAACAGAATCCACCAATTGCCAAAATGTTTAAAGTTTGATCACTGTAAGTTCAAATCAAAGCGATATTGAAAATGGGTTCAATTTAGTGTTTAGAAAGGTAAGGGCCACAAATCTACCAAGAAGTGGGCCAGGTGAGGTCAGGTTTCCTCCTGGGGTCAGTTTATCTCCTATAGAAGCTGAAAAATGAAATCATTTAATTTTTTTTCTGAACCAAGAATAATCTTTTTAGAATAGCTAAAACATTGTAAAAAAGGAAGACAATAGAGAGGGACTTTGCCAACCAGATTTAAAATTTATAGTTACACTTGAGCCCATTGTTGTAACCAAAATTATATATGTGCCCATTGCCGTCAAGTGGATATTCTGACTCATAGCAATCCTACAGAGCAGAGTAGAACTACACCACAGGGTTTCCAAGGCTTTAAATCTTTACGGAAGCACACTGGTATACCTTCCTCCTGTGGAACTGCTGGTGGGTTTGAGCCACTGACCTTTTGGTTAGCAGCCAAGCACTTTAACCACTATACCACCAGGGCTCCATATGTATGTGTGTGTATATGTGTGTGTGTGTGTGTGTGTGTGTGTGTGTGTGTGTGTGTGTGTAACTTCAGGATATGAAGCTATAAAATTTCAAAAGAGTGAAATATTGCATGACTTGATAAATGGTGTTAGAGCAATTCATAATAACAATGTAATAATAAAATTTGGATATTTTTAGCATTCTTCAATACAGATACCTAAGGAGGGAAAAGAATTGAATATTAAAACAAATATGAAATTATAAAACTCTGAGAAGGTAACATTGGCAGATTTAGTTCATAATTCACAAATGGCAAAGAAATTCCTAGGAAGCAGAAAAATTTAAATCACTGAAACTACTACAGAAAACTTTAAAAGTTGGTGTGGAAAAAATACTCAAAACAGTAAAAAAGAAATTAAAAAAATGAGGAAATATTGACATTTACTATAGGTACTCCTGATATGTACAGAAATCTTCCAAGTTTATTTTAAATAGATAAATATCTGATAGAAAACTTAGGGAAGAAAGGCCAAAACAATTCATGGATAAGTATAAACAGCCAGTATTCCTTTGAAAGCAGCTCAACTTTTGGGCCATTGTTACTCATCCAATGCTAGAGACCCAAACCAAACCACTGCCAATTTTCAAAGACATAATTTTTATAGGAAAAGAAACCCTGGTAACACAGCGGTTATGCGCTTGGCTACTAACTAAAAGGTCAGTGGTTCAAACCCACAAGACTCTCCAAGGGAGAAAGATGTGTCAGTCTGCTTCCATAAACATTACAGCCTTGGAAATCCTACCACCACCACCAACAAGATTGTTAGCCCAATCATATCTGTGCATACATGATGAAAGGTAGCCCTGTAGATACTGCCATGGAAAGGAGACCAAGACATGCTACACAGAAAAGGCAGCTGAAGAGTAGGCAGGGAAGGGTCTTTTTGCTATGGAATCCTCCACCTAAACTGCAGGTAACATCTATTGACTGAGTCCGATGTGCTCTAAACAATAAGGCCTATGTGATATAGGTACAAGGTAAGAGGGAATACCTTGAAGAAACTGAAAGTAGCTAATTAATAAACAGAACATTCATGCACAGGGCAGGTAAATAAGGATCTGGATGTTGGAGATTAGAGAATTCACGAGGAAAGTGTTTCTGAAAAGAGTGGTGTCTGAATTTTAATCTGTATGTCCCCGCCAACTTGGGGTGGGTTGAAGGGTCTTCTTCCTCATTTTAAGTGTAGGGAGAGGGATTTTAATGAGACCACTGGAAAAGCCAATGGATAATTAACAACAACAACAAACACACAACTCTCAAGCATTACGTAACAAGAAGTTACATACACAGAGGTCTTCCTTCAAAAAAGAGGACCATGGTACCCAGCATTATCACAGTTCTACACTTTCCCTTCAGTTTCTCTGAATTTTTGGTCACAGGAAGAGTGCTGGCTACAGAGCAATGGAAAAAGAAGGTGAGGTAAAGAATACCTGTACTTAACTGCATGTCTGCCCCTCCAGTTTCAAGAACTAGAAAGGAAATATGTAAGGATGCTTTCCCCCCATTGCTTCTCCTCCCAAGATGGACGTTTTTATTATTAGTTGTCCTCAAGTTGATTCCAACTCATGGGGAACCCACGTGACAGAGTAGAACTGCCCAAGAAGGTTTTCTTAGCTGTAAACTCTATAAAAGCAGACTGCCAGGTCTTTCTCCCACAGAGCAGCTGGGAGGATTTGAACCTTCAACATTTTTGTTAGTAGCCTAGTGCTTAACTGTTCCTTCCAAGGTTACAGGCCCACATTAGAGTGGGAAGCAATTGGTTGATCTGGAGAGACTCAACTAGTGTGAATGGGCTGAACAGGTGAGTTGTGAGTTGTCCTGCCAAGTTCTATTACCTTGGCCAGTATATTTATGTTCCCTTTTCCTGGTTCCAGCATCCAACCTGCTTCACCTAAGTCACTTCTGAAAGTGTCTGTGAATTGAGGGCTCGGTAAAATCAAAGTAACGAGGCAGGAGGTGATTTGGCATAATGTACCCCAAATTTTAGATATAATCATTAGTACGAGGCAGTATGGAGGAGAACTTAGGGATTAAGATTTGTGATTGAGACCCTATTGTAGCTTAATAGCTATCTAACAATGGATAGTTTCCAACCCTCCTCCCATTAACCTCAGGGGACAGAACTGGGGAGAATGGCAGTCTCAACCTCGCCGGGTTATTCTGAGCACAGAAGGAGGTAGTGCATGTGAACACACTTCACATACTCTGCAAGTGAGCCCTGTGATCGGAAGGGACTTTCACAGTCAGATAGGGCTTCAGCAGAATGGGGGATTTGCTCAGTAGGAATCTGTAGACCTCCAAACGCACCTCAGATGTGGCTTCTCTGATACCAAGAAGCTCAGCATTTGGAGCAATTTGGCTTTTACAAATGTGTGCCTCACTCTGAGCAGTGTCTGGTGTCATTTCCACTAAAGACTGGGAATCCAGTATAACCCCGACAGGGACAACGCTCAAACCGTAGTGTTCTAATACCCAGAAACTCTGTGTCCTCGACCACCAATGCCACACGAGACCCATGGTAAGACTGAATCTGAGACACAGCAAGGTGCTATTTAACAAGGTTCTCTTTTGCCTCACCTTTTTTCTCTATCCTAGTTTCCTTGCTTTCCCTAGGAATTATTCATATGGTTTAAAACGACCAAATAGTATTAAAATACACTGCAATGTTTCTGAAATCGCACTGATACAAAATGGAGGAATTATTTTCCAGAATGGAATTACATCATGTTCTTAATCATTTTATCAGGGAACTGCAAACTTCTTCCCATTCTTCATGACCTTAAGGATTCATTTCCACTGCAAAGCAAAAAAAAAAAAAAAACAGCTCTCACTTATAAAACTAAAGAGTGAAACCTTTTAAATCTGATTGAGGTTTTTGGAATCTATTTAAAATACAGGACTAAGCTACAGCTGGTTGATTCAAGAAAACGGCTCTCAGAAATTGTTTTATCTCCCTACCACCAGGCTGCACCTCCCTTTCACAGTGCATGCCTCCCGCTACCCATAAAGCATGTCTTCCAACATGGGCTATGTCAGTATCTCTTCCTTACTCTCTCAAATTCCAATGGAAAGGATCCAATTCCCCAGCTCAATATGAAGGGCCAAGCACAGACTCAAATTTGGAACTAAGTTTCCTTATCTTCGGACCATGAAATAATTTAGAGGAATACTAGAGCTTAGAATCAGAAAGGTGTAAGAGTTTGAGTGGATATAAATACCTTCTATGAAGTGAGTTTCCATCTGGATGGAGTCAGAGGTGACCCAAGCCCACCTCCTGGTCCACCTAAAGAAGGGTTTCTCAGCCTTGGAACTATTGATGTTTGGAGCAGGATAATTATTTTGGGGGACTGTGCAGTACATTGTAGGATGTTTACCAGCATCCCTGGCCTCTTGCCAACTAAATGCAGCAGCATACCTCATCCCCAGTTGTGACAGCTAAAGCTGTCTCCAGACATTGCCAGATATCCCGGCGGAGGGTGTGTATGTGTGTGCGTGTGGCGTGTGTGTGTGTACAAAACCATCCCTGGTTGAGAACTACTAACCTGCAGCAAAAACCAAAAAATCAGTTGCGATGGGGTCAGTTCTGACTCATGGTGCCCCACGTGTGTCAGAGTAGACCTTGGGTTTTCAATGGCTGATTTTTCAGAAGTAGATCCCCAGACCTTCTTTCCAAGGGGCCTCTGGGTGGTCTGGAACTGTCAGTCTTTTGGATACCAGCAGAGCACTTTAGCCATTTGCACCACCCAGGGACTACAACGTATAGCTACTTAAGGATATTACATCTACAGTTTCTCACCTCATTTCATATCATTAAATGAGAAAAAAGGGGCTACACAGAATGTCTACTAAATTTCAAAATGTTATATCTATACCCATAAAATTACAGAACATTAATTTAAAAATATTGTTCCCTGGGGAAACACATCTTTGAATTCAACTAGCTAAAAAAAAGGCTGGGGGGACAATTAATAAGGAAGACTGAAGAACTGATGCCTTTGAAATATGGTATTGGCAAAGAATATTGTATATACCACAGACTGCCAGAAAAATGAACAAATCTGTTTTGGAAGAAGTACAGCCAGAATGTTCCTTAGAAGCAAGGGATATTCTCTAATACTTTGGACGTATCATCAGGAGGGACCAGTCCCTGGAAAAGGACATCATGCTTGGTAGAGTGGAGGGTCAGCTAAAGGGAGGAAGACCCTTAACAAGATGGATCGACACAGTGGTTGCAACAATGAGCTCAAATATAACAATGATTGTGAGGACGGCACAGGACTGGGCAATGTTTGGTTCTGTTGTACACAGGGTAGCTATGAGTCACAACCAACTCGATGGCACATAACAAAAACAAAGAAAAAGATAATTTACAGAAAGTTTCCTCAGACAGACTGTCATGGATTGAATTGTGCCCCTCAAATTATGTGTCAACTTGGTTAGGCCATGACTCCCAGTATTTTGTGGTGGTCCTCCATATTGTGATGGATATAATTTTCTTCTATGTTGAAAATCCTAATCTCTGCCTGTGGTTAATGAGGCAAGTTTAGATTATGTTAAAGGGGATTAGGGTGGCATATAGCATCCTTATCCAGGTCACATCCCTGATCCAATGTAAAAGAAGTTCCCTGGGGTATGTCCTCATCACCTTTAACCTTACAAGAGATAAAATAAAAGGGAAGTGAGCAGAGAGTTGGGGACCTCATACCACCAAGAAAGAATCACCAGGAGCAGAGTGCTTCCTTTGGACTCCGGGTTCCTGTGTGGAGAAGCTCCTAGTCCAGGGGAAGATTGATGAAAAGGACCTTCCTCCAGAACCGACAGAGAAAGGCTTCCCCTGGAGCTGACACCCTGAATTAGGACTTCTAGCCTCCTAAATTGTGAGAGAATAAACTTCTGTTGTTAAAGCCATCAACTAACACTATTTCTGCTATAGCAGCAGACGACTAAAACACAGATGATGTCTGGGATTTCAAAGCATACACAACAGTAACACTAAAGATTTGTGTTCTTTAGTTATGCCTTATAGAACCACGGTTAATGTAAGTTCGGAGAAGAAAATAAAGATGAGACAAGACCAAGAGAAATTTTCGTACAACATGCTCTTTCAGATACCAATTCAGATCCAAAATCTTGACTAATATTTTACTAAGTGTTCACTTTGTGTCGGGCATTACTCAAGTTTTATCTCACGTAATTCTGACAACCTTTGGAAGAGGCTTAGAGAGGCTAGGGAACCTGCCCAAAGAACAAGACAGTTAAGGGTAGAGACAGGTTTGGAACTCAGCCAGTCTTTCGCCAGAGCCTACATTCTAGATCACAGCCATGGAAAGCACTCACCAAGGGCTGGTGCAGTTGGTGTCACCTGACTCTCCTGAGTGATTCCAGGGCAGTTCGACCTATGTTCAAAAACAAATGGACATGGAGACTGGAAAATAAGAAAATCAGACCTACTGGGAGACTGGGGGTGGAGAGAAGATTCTGTTCCTCCTGGTAGCTTCGCTGCAAAATAAGCATGGTATCAAATAGATATCAAAAACGGACAGGGAACAAGCTCTAGCACTGTCTAAGGAAAGCATATCAATATATTTCTGGAAAGCTAAACATATCTCACAAAAGTCATATCTTCAAGATAAATGAAAAGATAACCTCACGTATCTATAATTTCATAAGGACTGCAAAATAAGAATCGAAGATTGAAATTTGCTTTTTAATTTCCTGAATCAAAACATCTCTCCATATGGACTTGGGAGTTGCAAAAGCCAAAAATATCATTCCAGAAAACAAGATTAGTGGCTAACATTGACACTCTGTGAAAACCAGTGTGTGATGGAATCATCACACTTCACGCATTCTATGATTTTCCTAGAATATTGTTCTTCATAAATTCTATAAAAATAGTTACCTGTCATATTTAGCCAAGCAATTATCTTAATAATGTGAAAAGATACCTACAATAAATTTTTATAGAAAATTTCAACTTAGAAGTCTAATGTAGGCATTCTACCCAGAGAGAATATTGGCATGTTCCTCTGTGAACAGCTTTTCAATTGTGCCAACACACTGAACGTAATGTTAATGGGGACGTTTGAGTACTTAGACATCTGCTGGAAAACCAAATCAGTTAGTCACCATCAAACGAGTTTTCGGCCACTTTCCCAGTACAAACTGGACTGAGGCAATCTCTCTTTAATTTCACACATGCAAAACTCTGGATCAGGAGAGCAGCTAACAGAGATCTAAAAAATCAGAGAAAAGTGTCCATTGAAAACAAACATTTGAATTACACTTTATAGTTTATGAAGCCCTTTTGCATAAACTTTATTATTGGGCTATTACCATAACGCTGGAAATCATTTTAACCAGGTATTATCAACCTCATTTGACAGAAATGTAGCTGAAGGGTAAAATGGCTAGCAAATACAAATCCAGGTCCGATTTCTATTTTATTTGCTTCCTGTAGCAACATGCCCCACCAGTCTGTCTTAAAGGCAGCACTCCACATACTATATCATCACCATGTCTCAGGAGTTGGAAAGACCATTAGAGGTAGAGTTTGTGACAGTTGTTTTTAACAGCAGTCAAGTCGGCCCTGATGCATGGTGATCCTATGCACAATGGAACAAAATGCTGCCCTGGCTTTCACCATCACCATGATTGCTGGCATATCAGGCCATTGCAATGCATAGGGTTTTCACTGGCTGATTTTTGGAAGTACATTGCTAGGCCTATGTTCCTAGTCAGTCTCAATCTGGAAGGTGTGCTGAAAACAGTTCAGCATCACAGCAACGTGCAAGCCTCTCTGGCAGACGAGTGGTGGCTTCACGGGAGGTGCGTGGCGAGCATTTGAACCTGGATCTCCCACATGAAAGGTGAAAATTCTACCACTAAACCACCATTGCCTCCATAAAGGTAATGTAAAGACATCCAAATCTCAACTGTGAAAAAAGAAGGAAAATGGAAGGAGAAGCAGGAAGAGGCCTTACTCTCCTTCAGTTACTGGAGATCAATCAGTAGGTACAGATTTAAGAATTTAGGGTATGGTTTAAGATCACTTATGAAATAACCTGTTGTTCTTTTTAAGTGCCTTTGAGTGGCTCCAACTCATTGCTACCCTACGTAAAACAGAATAAAATGCTGACCAGTCCTGTGCCATCCTCATAATCATTGTTATGCTTGAGCACATTGTTGCAGTCACTGTGTCCACACATCTCATTGAGGGACTTCCTGTTTTTCGCTGACCCTCTGCTTTACCAGGCCTGATGTCCATCTCCAGGGACTGGTCCCTCCAGGCGACATGTCCAAAGTACATGAGACAGAGTTTCACCCTCCTCACTTCTTAAGAGCATTCTGGCTGTACTTCCTCCAAGATAGTTTTGTTCCATCTTCTGGAAATCCATGGTATAGTCAATATTCTTTGTCAATACCATAATTCGAATACATTAATTCTTCTTCAGTCTTCCTTATTCATTGTTCAGCTTTCTCATGAATAAGAGGCAATTGAAAATACCATGGCTTGGGTCAGGTGCACCTCAGTCTTCGAAGTGACATCGTTGTTTTTTAACACTTCAAAGAACTCTTTTGCAGCAGATCTGCCCAATGAAATATGTCATTAGATTTCTTGACTACAGCTTCCATAGGCATTGGCTGTGGAACCAAGTAAAATGAAAATTTTAACAACTTCAATCTTTTCTCTGTTCATCATGATGTTGATGCTTATTGATCCAGTTATGAGGATTTTTGTTTCCTTTATATTGAGGTGCAATCCATACTGAAACTATAGTCTTTGATCTTCAACATTAAGTGCGTCAAGCCCTCTTCACTTTCGGCAAGCAAGGTTGTATCATTTGCATATACAAGTTGTTAAAGAGTCTTCTTCCAATACTGATGCCACGTTCTTCTTCATAGAGTTCAGTTTCTCTGATTTTTTGCTCAATATACAGATTGAATAAGTATGGTGAAAAGATATAACCCTGCTGAACATCTTTCGTGATTTTAAGCCAAGTAGTATTCCATTGTTCTCTTAGAATGACTGCCTCTTGGTCTATGTACAAGTTTCACATGAGCACAATCGAGTGTTCTGCAATTCCCATTATTCACAATGTTACCCACAATTTGTTGTGATGCACACAGTCAAATGCATTTGCATAGTCAATAAAACACAAATGAACATCTTTTTAGTATTTGGTGTTTTCAGCCATAATCCATTTGATATCGGCAACGTACAGCCCTTGTACCACATCCTCTTCTGAATACAGCTTGAATTTCTGGAATTTCCCTGTAGATATACTACTGCAACCATTTTTTATTATCTTTAGCAAAATTTTACTTGTGTGTGATATTAATCATACAGTTTGATAATATCTATATCCTGGTGGATCACCCTTTTGGAATGGGCACATATATGGATCTCTTCTAGTCAGTGACCAGGCAGCTGTCTTCCAAATTTCTTGGTATAGATGAGTGAACCCTTCCATTATTGTATCTGTTTGTTGAAGCGTTTCAAGCGGCATTCCTTCAGTTTCTGGAGCCTTGTTTTTTCACCAATGCCTTCAGTGCAGCTTGGATTCCTTCCTTCAATAACACTGCTTCTTAATGGTGGAACATAGAACAATTCCTCTTGGTACAGTGACACTGTGTATTTCTTCCATCTTCTGATACTTCTGATGCTCCTTTCCAATGAATAGTTTGTCTTGCAAAATCCGATCATGCGATCTCAGGTGTCATTTCTATCTCCAAGGCCATATTTTCCAACTACTGATCCTTCCTCTTTGCTTCCATATTTCACATTCCAAACATCAGTAATTATCAATGCATCTTGATTGCATGTTTGATCAACTTCGGACTGCAGAAGTCTGTAGAAATCTTCAATTTCTTAATCTTTTGTATTAGTAGTTGGTACCTAAATATGAATCATCATGGTATTAACTGGTCTTCCTTGCAGGCATGTAGATATTATCCCATCACTGACAGGATTGTACTTCAGGACAGATACTGAAATGTCCTTTTTGACAATGAATGTGATGACATTACTATTCAATTTGTCATTCCTGGCATATTAGCCCATATGATTGTCTGATTTCAGAAGGCCAATACCAGTCCACTTCTGCTCCCTAATGTCTAGGATATTGATCTTCAACTGTTCTGTGACATTTTTGACAATTTGCAAGTTTCTTAAACTCACAGTTTGTACAGTCCATGATCTAATTATTAATGGATAATTGCTGCTGCTTTTTCTCATTTTCATTCGTGCCATATCAGGAAATGAAGGTCCTGAAAACTTTGCTCCATCCACATGCTTAAGGTCGACTATACACTGAAAAAACACTTTTCCTCCAGTTGTATTTTGAGGGCTTTCCAACCTGAGTAGCTCCTATTCTGGCACTGGATCAGATAATATTCCTCTGCTATTCACAAAACTTCACTGGACAATTTTTTTCGATAGTAGGTCATCAGGTTCTTCTGCCTCGTCTGTCTTAGTCTTGAAGCTTCAGTGAAACCTGTCTACCATGGGCGACCCTGCTGGTAATTGAAATACCAGTGGCATAACTTCCAGCATCACAGCAACATATAAACCACCTCAGTGTGAGAAACTGCCAGATAAATGGCTGTATGCAATAATACGTGACTGTAAATAACTCATGGCTGACAATCTATATATATTTCTTTGTGAGAGACAAATAGAAAAAATATTCACAGAAGAAGCCTCCTGAAACAGTGATTTTTTAGCTAAATGCAAGAGCGGCATGGCATAAGGATTAGTTACTGTCACCAAAGGGGGTCAGTGCTGCAACAATCAAGGGTTACAACTTGCAGCGGACAGAAAATCAACTTGTCTTGCTTGGGATAAAGTGTCTTTGTTACAACAAGGGATCCAAGTCAATCTGTAGACATAAGAATATCAAATACCACTCCTTATGTACCAGGTAAGCAGCCAGCTTTTCTAACTGTAGCTTAAACACAAACAGAAGGGTAAATCACCTTATTGTTGGGAATGCTTACTAGTGAATACAGAGAACAATGCTCCTATCTGTGTGTGGCACTAATTATTAACTCCAGTCACCGAGGCATCACTGTGAGTAACCTGGGTTTAATCTAGTGAAGAAAGAGATGAAGCTGCTTTACAGAATTATAGGAAATATGATTGTTTTCATCTTTCACTATAACACCACAGAAATGAGTCTATAACATCTCAAGCTGAGGGAAAGGACAGGACTTTACAAAAGTTAAGCTCTATCTGGGTTGCAGCAATGTTCACAAACTTCTGCTGTGTCAGCCTCAAACCCATCATCAGAACAACTTGTGTCTGCTAATAAACAACACATTCCCTGGGAAAGAGGAAGAATGAGGATGAAAATACAACTTTTGGACATTCAGTTCAGAGGTACTTGTCTGTAAGAAGAAATCGGATGCAGAATCTCTCTTACTGTTTCTGAGAACCTTGGAGTTACAAAATACGTCCAGGAGCCCAAGAAAAGGCCCTGATAGGACCAGTGAATCATGAGTGCTAGAAGCATAGATAGGATGATGAAATGATAAAGTTTACTGGGGTCTGTCCCAATTTTTGTTCTTCTTCATGTCTCCTGTTTGGTTTATAATTTGTCCTACAATTTTCATTATTTAAGGGAGCACTGTTATAATGACCAGTTGCCCTGGAGTTGATTCTGACTCATGGTGACCCCAGATGTTTCACAGAGCTGTGCTGCACAGGGTTTCCAAAGGCTGTCATTTTTCAGAACTAGATCACCAGGCCCTTCTTTTGAGGCACCTATGAGTGAATTTAAACCATCAACCTTTTGGTTGGTAGTTGAATGCTTAGCTGTTTGAGCCATGCAGCAATAAGCTGGACTGGTTTCA
Organism: Elephas maximus indicus; assembly: GCF_024166365.1. NCBI lineage: Eukaryota > Metazoa > Chordata > Mammalia > Proboscidea > Elephantidae > Elephas > Elephas maximus. The sequence goes on from NC_064819.1 coordinate 233,998,937, forward strand.
GTTGACCTAATCCTTATATTTCTCAATTCCTCTGCAGTCTCATCTAGGAGAGCGTGAGGTGCATGAGCAGAGAATGGAGGTCTCGTGTCGGCACTCTATTCAAAGATGCTGCGTTCTTCCTGACGTTTTCCAAGTCAATGAGTAACTAACACTTCCTTGACAGAGAACGTGCAAGGTACTAACCGAGAAAACAAAGCAGACTTGGGCGCAAGGTCCCAGGTCACACAGCTAACTACTCTGGATGCTGGTTGTTGGTGTGAGAAGTATTCAATGCTGATAGTCCAGCAAGCCACTGGGCGCTCCACACGTTTATGCCATGGCTGGGCTGAAGTCTGCAAAGGCAAGAAACCTCTGGGCTAATAGTTGGTAAGGTCAGTGGAAAACACAAGAAATTATAGGCTCATTGTGTATGAAATTAAGAGCTATAACTGCTAACCAAAAGGTCAGCAGTTCAAATCCACCAGGAGCTCCCTGGAAACTCTATGGGGCAGTTCTACTCTGTCCTATAGGGTTGCTATGAGTCAAAATTAACTTATTGGCAATGGGTTTTTTTTTTTGTTGTTGTTGTTGTTTGTATGTGAAATAAGCAGAAAATAGAAACTAAGCAGTAAAAAGAGCATATAAAAATAGAAGACATTGGCTCAGTGCTTTTGTCATTTATTTTAGTGTAGATCTAGAACTATTTATTAATCTGATGGTTCCAGTTATACATTTTAGAATAAACTCAGCAGTAATAAACTAAAGATGAAGTATGTATCAAAGACAGAAATCCTTTAACGATGGATGTAAATTTCACAGGTGTTCATTTCCAATCAATCACAGGAGTTTAATATCACTGACCACAGAAAGACCAGGAGACACAAACCGACTGAAGCAGCTCAGCATCTCCTCCAGAGTCTGTAGTAATTTAAGAACACTGTGCTCAAAGAATACAATTTAGCACAGGAGTGTCAGAGGGTACGTTTACGTACTACTCAGTTTAAATATGACCTTCCATTTAAATCAAACAACCCTGCTAAATTAACTTACTCATTTTAATTTCAAGTTTTCTTGTGTATGTACAAAAACTTAAATGATAAAAGTGTTGGTGTTAGGTTCCTTAGCAGAAGAAATTCACATTGGATGATAAAAATAGAAAATTTGTTAATTCCTGTAACAGTTCATTTTTTTTTTTTTAATATAATCCATTGACTCAAAATAAAGCTTTAGAGGTTTATTGTCTTGATGGTGAAATAACTGACATTTTTACGAATTCCATTACAAATTCAGTTAAAAATTCAACATCGAAGATATTATTGGTTTTTGAAGTGATACTGTGAAAATATATTTAAGAGGCTCACAGTATTATCGTAAAATCAATGTCCTTACAAAAATTTAGGAAACCATGGAGCAGACATCAGTTGGAACATAATCGTGGTATACAAGTAATTCATAATTCGTTCAAACAAGCAGTAGTATCCCACGAACAAGCTGGAAGCTGCAGTTATCAAAACGCAGATATTTATATACAGATATATGTATATATGGATATACACAGAGTAACTGATGTTGAACTTAAACTCTCTTTGTGATCAATCACACATTTGGGAAGTTTCCGCCTCAGAAAACTACCCTCTAAACCCGTATACTGGTTTTAAACTACTGTGAAACTGCTTCTAAATTTTGTTTGCATTTTATTGGCAATATTTAATCAAAGTATTCATCGAATTCAGTGTCCCAAATCTTCACCTTTTGAAGCTTTAAGCAAATGTAAATAACTGAAAAAAGTTTACAGGAAGACATTGAAACTATCTTTCCTGAAACCAAAGCAGAAAGTAATTAAATTGATGAGAGCTGAAATGGTGTACAAGATTTCAGTTCTAAAATCGTACAACTGAACTTTCGCAATATTCTAATTTGCTATGAGAATCTTTTAAAACAATTTTTATTTGTAATTAGATAAATTTATATTCATCACACAATGATTCTTATAAGCAAGGATGGCGATATTTCGACTTGTTTACCTGGGCCACATCGTCAGGAAAGAACAATCACTAGTAAAGGACATCATATTTAGTAAAGTACAGAGCCAACAAAAATGATACAGACCCTCAATAAGATGGGCTGACACAACAGAAGAATGGATTCAAACATACCACCAAACATGAAGATGGAGCAAGACCATGCATTGTTTCATTCTGTTATATGTAAGGTCACCATGAGTTGGGGGCAACTTGACAACAACCAAGAAAAACAACCATATAGTCATATACTACCCCTACAGAAATGAAATTAAGAAAAGCTCAAGTTTTGTTGCATCTAAATATGGTGGAACTTCAAAATATATGTAAACAAAAACGACTTATTTTAACAAGTTATGTTTTGTAAAAATATTTGCAAATGCTCTCTGAATGGAAAGCTAAAGACAGTATCTGTGATAATATTCTGTCTGAAATATTTAATCATTTTAACTTAAAACCTGCTGAAATTAAGAATACTTTCTATCTCTCTTCAACAAATGTTGCTGTGACAACGGAATTTCCACATGCAAAAGAATGAAATTGGGCCAATACATCAAACCATATATGAAAATTAACTCTACATGGATCAGTGACCTAAATATGAAAAATAATACCATAAAACTCCTTGAAGAAAACATAAGGGTACAGCTTCAAGATCTTGTTTTTTGTTTGTTTCTTTGTTTTGCATTTAACTCATAGTCTTTATTTCATTTACTTCAATGCCCGTACATCCTTTATTTTTTAATTGTATTGTGTTTCAGGTGAAAGTTTACAGGGCGAATTAGTTATTCATGAAAAAAATTTATACATAAATTGTTTTGTAACATTGAATGCAATCCCTGAAATGTGTCAGCACTCTCCCCCTTTCCCTTTCCACCCTGGGTTCTCTGTGGACATTTGTCTAGTTTTCCTGTTCTTTCCAACATTCTTGTCTTTGCTTTTGGGCAGATGTTGCCCATTTGGTCTCGTATACTTGATTAAACTAAGAAACATGGTTCTCACAAATGGCGTTTGTTTTATACACCTGTCTAATCCTTGCCTGAAAAGTGGACTTCAGGAGTGGTTTCACTTCTGATTTAGCAGGATGTTCAGGGGACATAGTCTCAGAGTCAAGAACTCAAGAGCTTGTTTTTGAGAAAAGCACGAACAACAACAAATATATATATATATATATATATATATATATTGGGCTTCATGAAAATTCAAACTTTTGTTCATTAAAGAACTTTATCAACAAAGTAAAGAGAGAACCTACAGAATGAGAGAAAATAAGGGAAAGTAATCTGATAAAAGTTTAATATCCAGAATATATTAAAAAAACAAAACCTCTATAATTCAACAACAAAAGCAAACACAACCACAATAAAAATTGGGCAAATGACTTAAATAGACAACTCTCCAAAGAAGATATAACGAATGTCCAATAAACACATGAAAATATCCTCATTGTCATTAGTAACTAGGGAAACACAAATCAAAACCACAATGAGATACAACTCCACACCCACTAAGATGGCTATAATCAGAAGAAAATAAAAAATGGCCATGACCCTTGCTTCAATAAATAACTTTTCTGCATGCCAGGTTATTGAGAGCACTGCTTCTTTTGTGGCAAAAAGCTTCATGAGTGTGAAAGTCACGGAAGATAAATCTGAAGATTCTTAGTTCTAAATGGCTTAGGAGAAAACAGCAACATATGTTTATAGAGGGCAACATAGATGATATCACAGTTTATCACTAAAAAGAAATACCCTCACAGATGAAAACATCTATCTAAAGATATGAATCAGTGCACATATTATTTGTAGTACAAATATTAACTACAATGCAATTTTGTACCGTCAGCTAGTTTTTAATCAATTGCTAATCACAAGGATAAAATTACAATTAAAAACAAAAGCACAAGTCACATGCAACATTTCTCTAAATAAAAAAAATATGTATCGCTATTTCATGAATATGTAGGCATTGCTCTCCTATGAAAAGGGACCTTAAAAATACTGCTCGACTGTCAACAAAGTCCTCAGAAAGACCACTTGGATGCTATAGGAATGTAGCAGCTTCTCATTAACATCCACCATCTGGAAACAAACTGCTTAAAATCCAGACGGTTACAACATGCAAGGCTGACCTTAACAGATACAAGATTGGTCCAGGAGGATTAGCACTATTGCCCCACTAGGGCCAGTGGGGGCTGCACTGCCGCCGTGGTGACAGTCAAATGAAAAGGTAAGGTGTATGAATTTCATGCACGAGTAGCTGTAACATCTTTAGGAAGCCCTGCTGATGCAGCTACTGGCGTCTGAATTCTACAGGGTTCACCACGGGAGAAATGAAAGTCACTTACTGGCATTAAAACCAACATGGTTCACATTTCAAAGTCCCGATGTCAGTAAAATATTTCTTCTCTGTTTTCATAAGTAAGTGACCTCAAACAATATAGCTGAATAATCCATATCCCATGTGGTAAAAGATCAAAAATTGATCTCTGTCCTATTCCTAATAGCTACTTAAAGCTCTTTGCATTTAATTTCTGATTAACGTATTCTCTCACTTAATTGAGGTTTGAAAAACTCCATTAAATTCTGAAGGGGAGACGAGGCCAAGATGGTGGAGTAGACAAATGATTTCGGCGAGCCCTCTTACAACAAAGACCCAAAAAAAAAAGTGAAATGAGTATGTTTATGACAAACTAAGAGCCCTGAATATCAAAGGAAATGTAGCAAATGAACTGAGTGATGGGGAGGAAGAGACAGTACAGAAGGGGAGAGGAGTTACGGGACCTGAATAACGGAGAGCCCCAAGGCACTATACCAGAGCGGCAACTGTGGGTTGGTACTAGCGTTCGGCCGCAGTTTCCTCAGGGAGAAGCAGCCAGCCATGCAGCCCACTCACACCTCTGGAACCAGTGAAGAACAGCGCTCTCGACAAAAGCTAAGTACTTGTGCATATTTTACCACGCCCCCCACATCCAAGCCGGTTTCAGCAGCTATTCATTTTCCTGGAACTGAGATAAGCCCTGTTGAGCACCTAGAGCCATCCTCCTGGCCTTGGAGAAGGAAAAAATTGGCAGTTGAGGGAAAAGGTAATTTGCAAGATCCACTAACCAGGGGAGCTCAGGACAGAAGTAGCTCCTGTCCAGGCATAAACAGTCTGTGGACTTTGAGTGCCTTTCCCCTCTGCGTGGACCTGTGTGGGCCTATTTTAGGAGAATAGACCCTTGTTGGCAGAATCCAACCATTTCAGATATACGGTGGAGAGGTTGGTGTTTGATGTTTGACATTGCTTTGTCTATTAAACAGGGTCCTCAGCTACCCGCATCAGGGGCCTAAGGACTGGTGGCTCCACTCAGGTCACCCAGCCACCAGCGACAGGGGTCCAAGAATAACTGGTACCTCCCAGTCCTTACAACCAAAAACATTGGGTGCCCATAGACATCTGCAGAAGCCACCCACCTGTACGCTCTAGGGAACAGGGACACGCTTTCCTCAGAGACAAGTAGGGGATGATTCTCAGCTCCCTGCCTTGTTCAGAGCGTGACCTCCTGCTGCAACCAGATACCGGTACCTACACCAATCACCCCTGCACCTCTAACACGGTAGGACAGAGCCTGCACCACACACTTGATGATCACCTACCTGGACACCTGAGCTGAATTCATACAAGGAAAGTGAATGGGCTCCTAGATTGATATAACTGATAACAGCACTAGCCATCTCGAGACAGGATGTCAGAGTACCAAAGGCAAAAACAATCAAGCTGGCACACTCAAGCAACCCATCTGAGCATATCAAAACAAAACAAAGCAAGAAGCTATGACACGGGAAGCAAACATAAAATAAACTAATACAATAAATTATAGATGGCTTGGAGACAACAGTCAATGTCAAGTCACATAAAGAAACAGACCATAATCACCTCAACAAGCTCTCAAAACAAAGGACCAAGGAATCTTCTAGATGAAAATGCTTTCCTGCAATTACCAGAGACAGAACACAAAAGATTAATATACAGAACCTTTCAAGAGATCAGAAAGGAAATCAGGAAATACATAGAAAAAGCCAAGGAACACACAGATAAAGCAGATGAAAAAATCAAAAAGATTATTCAGGAACATAATAAAAAATTAATAAGCTGGAAAAATCCACAGACAGCAATCAGAATTTCAGAAGATTAACAATAAAATTACAGAAGTAGGCAACTCAATAGGAAGTCAGAGGAGCAGGATTGAGCAAGTAGAAGCTAGAATTTCAAAACTTGAAGATACATCACTTGGCACTAATATATTTGAAGAAAAATCAGATAAAAGAATTAAAAAAAAAATGAAGAAACCTTAAGATTTATGTGGGACTCTATCAAGAAAAATAACGTACGAGTGATTGGAGTACAAGAACAGGAAGGGATAACAGAAAATACAGAGAGAGTTGTTGAAGATTTGTTGGCAGAAAACTTCCCTGATATCGTGAAAGATGAGAAGATATCTATCCAAAATGCTCATCGAACTCAACATAACGTAGACTATAAAAGAAAGTCAACAACAGATATTATAATCAAACTTGCTAAAACCAAAGATAAAGAGAAAATTATAAGAGCAGTGAGATAAACAAAAAGTCACCTACAAAGGAGAATCATTAAGAATGAGCTCGGACTACTCAGCAGAAATCATGCAGGCAAGAAGGCAATGGGATGACTTACAAAAAACCTTGAAGGAAAAAAATTGCCAGCCAAGAATCTTATACCCAGGAAAACTGTCTCTCAAATATGAGGTGAAATTAGGACATTTCCAGATAAACAGAAGTTTAGGGAATTCATAAAAACCAAACCAAAACTATAAGAAATACTAAAGGGAGTTCTCTCATTAGAAAATCAATAACATCAGGAATCAACCCAAGACTAGGACACTGGGCAGAACAATCAGAAGTCAACACAAACAGAGTAATCAAAAAAATTAATCAAGATTAAAAAAAAGCTCAAAACAGAGAAAAAGTGATGTTGTTATGTAAAAGAAGACAACATTAAAACAATAAAGTGGGACTAAGAAATGTAGTCATAGATTTTTCATATGGAAAGGAAGACAAGGCGATACAAGGAATTAAAAAAGTTAGGTTTAAATTTAGAAAAATAGGGTAAATAATAACGTAATCACAAAGGAGACAAACTATCATACACATTAAAATACAAGAAAAAAATAGAGTCAGCAGAAACAAAATCAACAAGAATGACTGTGGAAAGGACAACATATAAAGATAATCTACTCAGCACATAAAATTAAGTGTGGAAAAGAAACTGTCTATTACAGACAAAAAAAGACTTCAAAATGATTGCACTAAATTTATATCTATCCACAATTATGCTGAATGTAAATGGACTAAATGCACCAATAAAGGACAGAGAGTGATAAAATAGATTAAAAAACACGATCTGCTTATACGTGCCTAGAAGAGACACACCTTAGACTTAGAGACACAAATAAACTCAAAGGATGGAAAAAAATATATCAAGCAAACAACAATCAAAAAAGGGCAGGAGAGGCAATATTAATTTCTGACAAAATAGAATTTAAAGTTAAATCCATCAGAAAGAATAAGGAAGGACACTATATAATGATTAAAGGGACAAGACCGAGAGGCTATAACCATATTAAATACTTATGCAACCAATGACAGGGCTACAAAACACATAAAACAAACTCTGTCAGCATTCAAAAGTGAGATAGACAGGTCCGCAACAATAGTAGGAGACCTCAACACACCACTTTCGGTGAAGGAAAGAAAATCCAGAAAGAAGCGCAATAAAGACACGGAAGATCTAAATGACACAACCAACCAACTCGACCTTATAAACATACACGGAACACTCCACCCAACAGCAGCCAAATATACTTTCTGTTCTCGTGCACATGGAGTATTTTCTAGAGTACACCACATAAAATCCCAGCAAAAATCTGGGATTTTTTTTGACCACATATTATGTCATAAAGCAAGCCTCAGCAGAATACAAAACACTGAAATATTACAAAGCATCTTCTCTGACCATACGGCCTTAAAAGTAGAAATCAGTAACAGAAAAAGCAGGGAGAAGAAATCAAACACTTGGAAACTGAACAATACCTTGCTCAAAAAAAGACTAGATTACAAAAGACAGTAAGGATGGAGTAAAGAAATTCATAGAATCCAGTGAGAATGAAAACACTTCCTATCAGAACCTCTGAGACACAATGAGAGCAGTGCTCAGAGGTCAATTAATATCACTAAACGCACACATACAAAAAGAAGAAAGGGCCAAAATCAAAGAGTTATCCCTACGACTTGAACAAATAGAAAGAGAGCAACAAAAGAAACCCACAGGCACCAGAAGAAAACAAATAATAAAAATTAGAGCTGAACTAAATGAAATAGAAAACAGAAAAAACAATTGAAAGAATTAACAAGACCAAAAGCTGATTCTTCGAAAAAATCAACAAAATTGATAAACCATTGTCCAAACTGACAAAAGAAAACCAGGAGAGGAAGCAAATAACCTGAATAAGAAACGAGATGGGCAATATTACAACAGACCCAACTGAAATAAAAAACTCGTATCAGACTACTATGAAAAATTGTACTCTAACAAATTTTAAAACCTAGAAGAAATAGATGAATTACTAGAAAAACAATACATACCTAAACTAACACATATGGACGTAGAACAACTAAATAGACCCACAACAAAAGAAGAGATTGAAAAGGTAATCAAAAACCTCCCAACAACAACAACAAAAAGACCTGGCCTGGATGGCTTCACTGCAGAGTTCTGCCAAACATTCAGAGAAGAGGAAACACCACTAACACTAAAGGTATTTCAGACCATAGAAAAGGACAGAACACTCTCAAACTCATTCTATGAAGCCAGCATATCCCTGATACCAAAACCATATAAAGACAGCACAAAAAGAGAAAATTACAGATCTATATCTCTCATGAACGTAGATGCAAAAATCCTCAACAAAATTCTAGCCAAAAGAATTCAACAACATATCAAAAAAATAATTCACCATGATCAAGTGGGATTCATACCGGGTATGCAGGGATGGTTCAACATTAGAAAAACAATTAACAGAATTCAACACATAAATAAAACAAAAGACAAGAATGACATGATTTTATCAATTGATGCAGAAAAGGCATTTGACAAAGTTCAACACTCGTTCATGCTAAAAACCCTCAGCAAAATAGGAATAGAAGGAAAATTCCTCAGCATAATAAAGGGCATTTATACAAAGCCAATACCCAACATCATCCTAAATGGAGAGAGCCCGAAAGCATTCCCCTTGAGATAGGGAACTAGACAAGGATGCCCTTTATCACACTCTTATTCAACATTGTGCTGGAGGTCCTAGTCAGAGCAATTAGGCTATGTAAAGAAATAAACGGCATCCAGATTGGCCAGGAAGAAGTGAAAGTATCTCTATTTACAAATGACATGATCCTATACACAGAAAAACCTATGGAATCCTCAAGAAAACTACTGAAACTAATAGAAGTATTCAGCAGAGTATCGGTATACAAGATAAAAAAAAAAGATAAGCATACAAAAATCAGTCGGATTCCTCTACACCAAAAAAAGAAAAGGAATGGAAGAGGAAACAACAAAATCAATACCATTTACAGTAGCCCCCAAGAAGATAAAATACTTAGGGATAAATCTTACCAGAGATGTAAAAGGCTTATACAAAGAAAACTACACAACACTTCTGCATACCTTGCTCATGGATAGGAAGACTTAACATTGTAAAAATGAAATGTCTATTCTACCAAAATTGGTCTATAGATTTAATGCAATTCCGATCCAAATTCCAACATTTTTTTAATAAGATGGAGAAACAAATCACCAACTTCATATGGAACAGAAAGAGGCCTTGGATAAGTAAAGCATTACTGAAAAAGAACAAAGGGGGAGGCCTCACTCTACCTGATTTTAGAGCCTATTATATCGCCACAGTGGTCAAATAGCCTGGTACAGGTACAACAGAGATACATAGAACAATGGAACAGAACTGAGAATCCAGATATAAATCCATCCACACATGAGCAGCGGTGGGTTTTTTGATGAGCAGTTGATATTTGACAATGGCCCCAAAGCAGTTAAACGGTAAAAAGACAGTCTTTTTAACAAATGGTGCTGGCATTAACTGGATATCCATCTGTAAAGAAATAAAAGAATACCCATAACTCATACCATGCACAAAAATGAAATAAAAAAAAGAATCAAAGATCTTAACATAGAATCTAAAACGATAAAGATCATGGAAGAAAAAATAGGGACAATGTTAGGAGCCCTAATACATGGCATAAACAGTACACAAAACATTACTAACAATGCAGAGGAGAAAGTAGATAACTGGGGGCTCCTAAAAATCAAAGACCACCAAAAAAGTAAAAGGATTACCTACAGACTGCAAAAAAGTTTCTAACTATAATGTTTCTGGTCAGCGCCTGATCTCTAAAATCTACATAATACTGCAAAAACTCAACTACAAAAAGACAAATAACCCAATTAAAAAATGGGCAAAAGATATGAACAGACACTTCACTAAAGAAGACATTCAGGTGGCTAACAGATACGTGAAGAAACGCTCACAATCATTAGCCATTAGAGAAATGGAGATCAAAACTACAGTGAAATTACATCTCACACTAACAAGGCTGGCATTAATCCAAAAAACACAAAATAATACATCTTGGAGAGGTTGTGGAGATACTGCAACACTTACACACTGCTGGTGGGAATGGAAAATGGTACAACCACTTTGGAAATCCATTTAGTGCTTCCTTAAAAAGCTAGAAATACAACTTCAGTAGGATCCAGCAATCCCACTCCTTGGAATATATCCTAGAGAAATAAGAGCCTTTACACGAACAGATATATGCACATCCATGTTTGTCGCAGCACTGTTCACAATAGGAAAAAGATGGAATCAACCAAGGTACCCATCAATGGATGAATGGATAAATAAAGTATAGTATATTCACACAATGGAATACTATGCATCGATAAAGAACAGTGAGGATTCTGTGAAACATTAGCATAACATGGTGGAATCTCAAAGGCATTATGCTGAGTGAAATTAGTCAGTTGTGCCAAAGGACAAATAGTGTATAAGAGAACTCAAGAAATAGTTTAAACAGAGAAGAAAATATTCTTTGATGGTTATGAGAGGGGGAGGGAGTGAAGGAGGGAGAGGGGCATTCACTAATTAGATAGTAGATAAGAACTAGTTTAGGTGAAGGTAAAGACAACACACAATACAGGACAGGTCAGCACAACTGGAGTAAACCAAAAGCAAAAAGTTTCCTGAATAAATTGTATGCTTTGAAGGCCAGCGTAGCAGGGGCAGGGGTTTGGTGACCATGGTTTCAGGGGACATCTAAGTCAATTGGCATGATAAAATCTATTAAGAAAGCATTCTGCATCCCACTTTGGAGAGTGGAGTCTGGGGTCTTAAAAGCTAGTAAGCGTCCATCTAAGATGCATCGATTGGTCTCAACCCACCTGGACCAAAGGAGAATGACGAACACCAAAGACAAAAGGTAATTATGAGCCAAGAAACAGAAAGGGCCACATGAACCAGAGACTACATCAGCCTGAGACCAGAAGAACTAGATGGTGCACTGCTACAACTGATGACTGCCCTGACAGGGAACACAACAGAGAACCGCTGAGGGAGCAGGAGAGCAGTGTGATGCAGACCCCAAAATCTTGTAAAAAGACCAGACTTAATGGTCTGACTGAGATTAGAAGGACCTCGGTGGTCATGGCCCCCAGACCTTCTGTTGGCCCAGGACTGGAACCATCCCAAAGCCAACCCCTCAGACAGGGATTGCACTGGACAACAGGATGGAGAGGGATGCTGGTGAGGCATGAGGTTCTTGGATCAAGTGGACACTTAAGACTATGTTGGCATCTCCTGTCTGGAGGAGAGGTGAGAGGGTACAAGGGGTTAGAAGCTGATGGAATGGACACCAAAAGAGAGAGTAGAGGGAGAGAGCAGGCTGTCTCATTAGCGGGAGAACAATTGGGAGTATATAGCAAGGTGTATATAAGTTTTTATGTGAAAGACTGACTTGATTTGTAAACTTTCACATAAAGCACAATAAAAAGGTAAAAAAAAAAATTCTGAAGGGATTTTTAAAAAGAAAGTGCTTCATCTGAAAAGAAAATGTTTTCTGTTTACTGCATTGCATAAAGCAGGTTTACTTTCATTCCAATCAGCAAACATTTCTTTAATTTTTCTTTAATGCGAAACATTGTGCTGGATGTTGAAGGCAGGATCAGTCAAGCTTGCACGCCAGTCAAGTTAGTACCTTGTCCTTCTATCAGCCTGTAGGTTTTTCTAAAGGAGACAGACTTGAACGCAGCTTGGTTTTTTCAACAGTCTTTTTTCTAGATAGGCACACAGTGGCAAGTTTAGACTTTTTCCTGCCCCTAAATCTCATCTTACTGCCAGTATTTTCCTTTTTGAATCCAAGTTCATTTTTGAACCTCACCAGCTATCCTTGTAAATTATAGGACAGAAGATACTGGAATACTTTAGTGGAGTGTGTTGTAAACAGCAAAACAATGGAAACCATACAGATCTTGGTTTTTATGTTGGTTCAGCCACTAACTTCTGCTATAACCAGATGAATTTTTATAATGACTTAGCCTCAATATGTTTATCTGCAAGATGGAAGTAGAGCCCTTGTGGTGCAGTGGTTAAGAGCTCAGCTGCTGGTTAGAATCTACCAGCCGCTCCTTGGAAACCCTATGGGGCAGTTCTGCTCTGGCCTATAGGGTCAGTATGAATTGGAATCTACTCAATAGCAATGGGCTTACGGGTATAAAATGGAAGTAAAAGTGATATAAAATAAATTTAGGGAAAACATTACAAATCCTTAAAACATCACAAAGATACTACATCTTACTATCAAAGAAAGCAACACAATCAGCTTTTATGTAAGGCTTTACGCAAGGAATACAGTCTCTTTTCTGGAAGGGTTTACGGCAGTACTCCCTCAAGATTAGATTAGAGAAGAATGCCCCAACTTTTCCACCAAAGACTTGCTTGAAGCCTAAGTAGACAGAACTTACTCCCATGGTGTCTGGAGCACAGTGTGAAGGAGCCTACTTCAAGCTACAAGACACAGCTTTGAAATTTCCTCTTTTATCTTAAAAAATTACATCATAAGTTCATTCTGTTCTATAATATACTCCCGTTTATTAAAATAAAAATTTGGTATTCCTCATCAGTTAGATTATTTGGCTTACTTCTCTCTATATTGCTACATAAAATTGGCACTCCAAAATACCCTTGCCCCCATAATTAGATGAAGGCGTATCTTGCCCCGGCTTAACCTACGTTACTTCCGAGTATGCATACCATTGGTTGGTGCTAATAATAGGCAAAAAGGTACAGACCTGTATACTCACACAAGGACTCTAGACCTACAACACACACACACACACACACACACACACACACACACACAAATTGCCAATGAGTTTTCATTAGGGAAATGAAGCCAAAAAAAAAAAAAACCGATGGCCATTGAGTCGATTCCGATGCATAGCAACCCTATAGGACAGAGTAGAACTGCCCCATAGAGTTTCCAAGGAGCACCTGGTAAATTTGAACTGCCGACCTTTTGGTTAGCAGCCATAGCACTTAACCACTATGCCACCACGGTTTCCGGGAAATGAAGCAACTTACTGGAAAAGACTATGTAAGAGGTTTCGGTTGAATCATAACTGAGCGTAACTGGAATCTGACTGCGCTATCCACAGCCCAATGCCTGGACAAGACCACCGGTTCCCATCTGACCGGGCTATCCACGGCCCAATGCCTGGACAAGACCACAGGTTCCCATCTGACCGGGCTATCCACGGCCCAATGCCTGGACAAGACCACAGGCTCCCATCTGACCGGGCTATCCACGGCCCAATGCCTGGACAAGACCACAGGCTCCCATCTGACCGGGCTATCCACGGCCCAATGCCTGGACAAGACCACAGGCTCCCATCTGACCGGGCTATCCACGGCCCAATGCCTGGACAAGACCACAGGCTCCCATCTGACCGGGCTATCCACGGCCCAATGCCTGGACAAGACCACAGGCTCCCATCTGACCGGGCTATCCACGGCCCAATGCCTGGACAAGACCACAGGCTCCCATCTGACCGGGCTATCCACGGCCCAATGCCTGGACAAGACCACAGGCTCCCATCTGACCGGGCTATCCACGGCCCAATGCCTGGACAAGACCACAGGCTCCCATCTGACCGGGCTATCCACGGCCCAATGCCTGGACAAGACCACAGGCTCCCATCTGACCGGGCTATCCACGGCCCAATGTCTGGACAAGACCACAGGCTCCCATCTGACCGGGCTATCCACGGCCCAATGCCTGGACAAGACCACAGGCTCCCATCTGACCGGGCTATCCACGGCCCAATGCCTGGACAAGACCACAGGCTCCCATCTGACCGGGCTATCCACGGCCCAATGCCTGGACAAGACCACAGGCTCCCATCTGACCGGGCTATCCACGGCCCAATGCCTGGACAAGACCACAGGCTCCCATCTGACCGAGCTATCCACGGCCCAATGCCTGGACAAGACCACAGGTTCCCATCTGACCGAGCTATCCACGGCCCAATGCCTGGACAAGACCACAGGTTCTCATCTGATCCCAAAATGATAAGAATGAGTTACATTGTTAGAAGACAACCATTTGCAATGTCTCAAACATTTGGTGGATAAAGAACTTTGTATAATTCTGAAACATAAAATGCGAAAGATGACCAAACTTACAACGTGAGTTGGCAAGAGAAGTCTACGAAATGACAAAATGCTTTCAAACTCTTTTTATTAAATGAGTGGATGAATATATGGATGAATGAATGAAGGACCAAAACAATGTCAAAAGACTGCTAAATCACTCTCCAGCAGGAACACCAGGAGCAAGTACAAGTGGACATGGAGAGAATTCTTTCCTAATCCACAAACCAAACCAAAGCCAAACTCACCGCCATGGAGTCACCTCCAACTCATAGCAACCCTGTACAGACATTCCAGTGGTGCACCTTCCAACCTTCCCAGCTGTTCTTGCCATTTACTGTACAGAGAAAACAGGGAACATGCTGTGAACAGAGAAAAACAGTGGAAACCCCACAGACCTTGGTTTGTATATTGGTCAAATATCATAGTAATGATTCTTTTTATTTTGTATGTTTTCAAGATTTTAGATTTATAAAACGAGAACAATACTACTGTAAAGGAGAGCAGAAATAATGTTTTCCCCTGGTGTTCCCTGATGTCAGGGTGATGCCAAGAAACACACCCTGGGTTGAGGAAAGATCACTATGGCTTTGCACATGCCATTTCTGTATGGCTTAACATTGTTATTTCTGAGTCAAGGTGAGGAACCTGGAAATACTCTGAACCTTTGTGATGTGATTTCTGTAGGAAATACTGAACAATACAGCAGTCCTTCCTTCCAGGAATCTCATTTCTGTACTTGATTCCAGTTTCTGCTCTTCGTGTGCAATTCATTATTTTTTAATTTATAAACCTAAGATGACGCCTTTTGAATTGTGGTGTTGGAGAAGAATGTTGAATATCATGGACTGCCTAAAGAACAAACAAATCTGTGTTGGAAGAAGTACAGCCAGAATGCTTCTTAGAGGCAAGGATGGCGAATGCTTCTTAGACACAAGGATGGCGAGCCTGCGTCTTACATACTTTGGACATGTTGTTAGGAGGGATCAGTCCCTGGGGAAGGACATCGTGCTTGGCAGAGTACAGGGCCAGAGGAAAAGAGAAAGACCCTCAAGGAGGTGGACTGACACAGTGGCTGCAACAGTGAGCTCAAGCATAACAATGATTGTAAGGATGGCTCAGGACCAGGCAGTGTTTCGTTCTATTGTGCACAGGGTCGCGATGAGTCGGAACTGACTCGATGGCACCTGACAACAACAACAAAGATGACCTTGACTGATGGAGTAAACAGATTTGTTCTACGGAAAGAAGATCCATTCACTCCTGTAGAGAAGAAGATACTGCAGGGCAGTACACCAGCAGGGAGCCTGGGGTTCACAGACGCCTCGGGGGTATAGCCATTTAACTATTTCACTTTCCTCTTTAAGGGAGACATGAAAGCCTTTTACAATGAATGTAAACTGAGAAGAAACACATCATGCACCGTAACTAAATTTTTGGTCTCAAACCTAGCCACAAAGGATGCAACCATCTTATGTATTTTGTCTACATGTTATAACCACACATGTGTGATGCGGGGAGGCAGTGCCATGGAAGACCTCATCTCCACAGGCAACCTCAGACCTGCAACCCAGGTTCTCCTTGACAAATCTGTCTCTAAGCTATGAACTAGGAAGATCCCACACTTCTCTAGTCCTGTAGAACCAGTCAGGGCCTTGTAGATTATCCACTTTGATTCCTGGATTTCATAAGAAAGCTGAGATCAGGCTACTCTAATAAGGCGAAAGAGTCCGCTTCGTGGCGTCCGGGCCCCTTGGACCTAAGTTATTCGGACGCTCTGAGTATTATTGCTAAAAAGGGAGATGAAAGTGATGTCAGTTTCTTATACAAGAAGATATGCTCGTAAATCAGTAATAAATAAATAGAATTCCTCCCTGCCGTTAATATGACGGGGGACTAGGGAAACATATTCATAAATAAACTGACACTTTCTTCAGATTTTAATCTATTGTGGGGTTAATTGTGTCTAACTTACTGAATGATACACGATTAAAACACACAAAAATAAACAAAATAATGATGAAATATAGATACTAAGAACTTCATGTTCACATCCATAATTAATCGTGACTCTTGGTTTACCTCCAGGAAGATACAATATTTCAAAGTCAAAGCCAAAAGAAAGTTTTTAAACATAAATTCAAACTGAGTAAACTTTTATTAAGACACACTGATATTACAAATAGTGAATACAAAAGTAATTGCTGACTCAAGATCTATTTTCCAGAATCTTTTTTGAACTTTCACACTGAAGATAGCTTTGCGATATTCTCTAACAATAAAAAATACAAATAAACGAATGAAAAATGCTCTAACTTGTTAATAATAATTTAAAATAAAACAAGTATTAAGGATAAATAATTTTCTTTATTAAATGGGAAAAGACTAAAAATATAAATATTTTTTGCAAATAATTTCCAAAAGGGTTTTTGGAAATAATTCAGGGAGGATAAGATTCAGGAAAGGAGGCTACCACAATCTACAATGGTGCCTTTTTAGGGAAGGAAATTTAGCGATATGCATCAAGAACCTTAAAAATATCTATAACCACAAACCTTCTACATCCATTGCTATGACTCTGTTCTTAGATTTGAAGCACACCAATATCTGTATAAATATTTGTAAGCATAGATTTTAAGCATACTGATATCAGTATAAATATTCAACATATTTAAAAAACTAGAAATAATCTAAATGCCCAACAATAAGGAAATGGTTAAATAGAGTATTCTCCATGTGAAAAATCAATGGAAACCATCAATGAGATGAACTGACACAATACCCGAAACAAGGGAGTCAACTTCAACATATTTAAAAAACTAGAAATAATCTAAATGCCCAACAATAAGGAAATGGTTAAATAGAGTATTCTCCATGTGAAAAATCAATGGAAACCATCAATGAGATGAACCGACACAATACCCGAAACAAGGGAGTCAACTACACCAATAATCACGAAGACGGTACAGGACCAGGCAACGTTTCATTCCGCTGCACACATATTGCTGGGTCGGAGCCACCTGGGCAGCATCTGTCAATATAGCCATATTCCATGTGATAGAATCTTAGGTACCTATTAAAAATTTTTGTTTTCATGGAATATTTCATGACAGGAAAGATTTATCATGCTGCTGCTTTAAATGGAAAAAGCCAAATACAAAAATACATCTCCAAAATGATAACAATTTTACATACAGAAGTATCCACCCCATACGACGTACAGGCAAATATTCAGGCGTAATCAAGATACTGGAAAGAATTAAACCAAAATATTGCTAACCATGAGGGTAAAAATAATTTTCAACATTTTTTATAATTTATTGTCAGTGAATTACTTCTAATTTAAAAAGCAAAACATTATTAGAAAACAACAACAATAATCACCAAAGTACAACTCAGAGAACTGGAGGGTTCTTGTGCACATAAATCCATCGACATAAGAAGGAAGATTCACTTTCTCTGTCCTATAGCTAGGACATCCGTTCTGTTGCCCTATACAAGAAGGGACCTTATTCAATCAAAGTGTTGCTTATAAACATACAATTAAACCTGATGGAATACAGGAGCTTCTGTTTATAACACCTCGCAAAAGTAATAATACATCTTATTTCAACAGCCAATATCAGTTTTTCAACAAATATCTCCCTGTGTACCTGGGAGGCTCATTTCTTCCTGAAGATGTGGTAAGCTGTACATGTGGAGGTGACACCTGAGCAGCAGTGAACACAGAGGGCAATTCTCACGGAAAGATAATATGATCATTGCCACATAATTTAATGCCATCTTTATCAACTTTAATGGAAGGTTTTAAAGTATGGGCTGATGGGCTGCATTCTGACATAAAGAAAAATATTTTGAGTACACCTATGAAAAAGTGAGTAGTGATTTTAATATCATATTGCTTTCAAAGCAGTTGATATTAGTTTCCAAGCAATTGAGCCTTCCTTTTTAGCACCTTCCAATTCCTTTCCTGAAATACCAGAAAAAAGTCATTATTGCTCCTCTTCCTCCATGTTGAAAGTGTTAGCTGTAAGCAATCACTCCCCCTACCAAGGAGGTGGAAATGGTAGGTTCATTAGGCAGTATTTTTTTTTTTTTTTAAACTCACTAATATGGATACATGAGTTGGCATTTGAATGTCAACTAAGATTACACTACTTTAAACATAAGTCTAAACACTACACAGAGCCTAAAATATCCTTGGACTCTATTCGATTGCTAACAAAACTATTTCACACTTTCAATACTTACATCACATTAAAATGGACCCAAACTGGGACATTAGCAAAACAAAGGCGACCTGTCTCAGGACAGAGAATCCGAAGAGGAAGGGTCACTGGGAGAAAAGCATTGGGAAAGAACGATGTGGTGAGTGACAGTTTTTTCAGATCCTTACCTGACGTCTGTACATGTAATGCAGCTGATGTCTCGACTATTTGTTGTGATCAGGTTCAAAGCTACTGATGTTTCATTGTCAGAGGTCGGGTGTGCACCACATTTAAAGAAAAATTCCTGAAAGAATGAGAAATAAGGTTACAAACTTGGAATTCCTGCTGGTCATTTTTCCCTCTCTAGACATTTCAACAGTAAGCAGTATCTTCTGGCAAGTGGAGAAATCTGTTATTAGGTACGTGAGCTGGAAATAAATCAACACCAAGTCCTTTGAGAAATACTATTGCCCCTCAGATAACTAGTCAATGATTCCCAAGTTAGAAGGGTCCCAGTGTGTGTACTTAATTATCTCTTCTTTTCGTCTTTAAACCAGCCAGCTGGACGAAGACTTGGTGCCCTTAGCTTAGCAATGCCCTCTATGAGAGTCTAGTGGAATAACGGAATATGAATGCAGGAGGAAACTTATCTCACAAATGAGGAAAAGGGGGGCCCTGAGCCATAAAATGATCCGCCCAAAGTCAAATGCTAAGGGGTAAAGCCAATAAGTGGCCCAGGCTTCCAAAAAGGAAATCAGTGCATCTTCTACAGCATCACTACACACTTGGTCATTTAGCAAGAAGAATGTATTATGGAGGAAGGAATCTAGAAAACTCCGCTATGAAGGAGTGTGCAAATACGTATGAACGTACAGCCGTGGGGCAGAGCACAGCATTCCAGCCTGATCTAGAGCCATCTCCTTTCCCTGCCTTGCTCTAATCCACTGGCTGTTGGTGGACCCCAACTCCTGGGGACCCCATGTGTGTCAGAGTAGAACTGTGCTTCATATGGTTTACAATGGCTGATTCTTCAGAAGTAGATTTCTAGGCCTTTCTTCCAAGGCCCCAGTTAGCAGTCCAGCACCTTAGCTATTTACACCACCTGGGAGACCCTTCCCAGGTGAAACAAAGATTCTTACTGTTTATGTCTGGTCAGGCCTCTGCTGCCTACTCCCATGCCAGGCAGCAGGGGGTGCCCTAAACTGTACTTCTCCCTTAAGTTCTTTTCCCCAGCCATTTCCTGTGATAAAAACCAAAACCCATTGCCACTGAGTCGATTTCAACTCATAATGACCCTATAGGACAGAGTAGAACTGCCTCATAGAGTTTCCAAGGAGTGCCTAGTGGATTTGAACCGCTGACCTTTTGGTTAGCAGCCTTAGCATTTAACCACTACACCACCAGGGTTTCCATCCTATGATAAGCGCAACCAACCAACCAAGCTCATTCAACTCGATTCTGACACAGAGCGATCTTACAGGACAGAGTAGAACTATAACACACACCTTTATTTTAACTTTTCACATAGGACACATTTTCTTCCTTGATAACATTCTCCTTCTCTAACAAAAATTTCCTTTTCACTTTTCTTATTTTCTTCCTTCTGCTATATTTCTATGTTTGTTCACACACCCATTCTTCTCGTTCATACACCAGGGTGTCTGGACACTCAGTGTATGCTTTTTGGCAAATAGTCTCTATGCCTTCCATAAAGCTAAGATTTGTGAAGCTCAATTTCCTGCTACGGAATCCATTTTCCATAAATAGACTACAGAACGATAGCAGTACCTCTGCACACCATACATACTCATACCCCAACTTCATTTGTTTATGCTGCTGTTGGTAGCTGCCATCCAATCAGTCTCTGACTCATGGTGGCCCTATGTGCAATGGAACAAGACACTGCCAGGTCCTGAACCATTCCCATGATTGGGTGTGGATCAGACCATTGAGAACCACAGGGTTTTTATAGGCTGATTTTTGGAAATAGATCATCAGGACTCTCCCCCTAGTCCATCTTACTCTGGAAGCTCTGATGAATCTGTTCCGACTCAGAGCAACACACAATCCTACCCTGACAGACAGGTGGAGGTGGTGCTTGAGGTGTGTTACCTGGAAACTGACCAGGTCCCCGATATAAAAAAAAAAAAAATATGGAACGGGAGAATTCTACCACAGAACAGCCAATGCCTCACTCATTTTCCCTTAATACAATAGACCCTGTATGGGCAAACTTGTAAAGGGTCAGACAGTAAGCATTTTCACCTTTGCAGGCCAAATGGTCCCTATCACAACTATTCAAACTCTGCCTTTGTAGCCTGAAAACAGCAGTAGCCAATATGTAATGGATGAGTATGGCTGTTTTCTAATAAAACTTTATTTACAAAAAGAGATGCCAAGTGGAATTTCTCCTGTAGGACACAGTTTCTCCATCCCTGTACTAGACCAAGAGGCCTTTATGGAATGCCTTATTTATATTTTTATCCTAATAGAGCCTGGTCTAGGATAGGCATTAAATATATTTTCTTAAATCAAAAGTTAATAAATGTATTTAATAAACGCTATTGGCATCCCTTTACAAACTTGGTATCACCGCCTTAATTTGTTCTTTCCCTATTTGTAACCTAACCTACCTCATTCTCCTCTAACCATGAGATGCTGTGAGCCACGCCTGTGGGTCTCAAACTATGGTGTCTATCAGAATCAACTGGGGGTTGGGGGGAGGGATTGTTAAACTAGAGTGCGCTGGACCCACCCCCAGGGTTTCTAATTCAGTAGTTCTTGGGAGGGTCTAGGACTTGCCCTTCTAACAAGTTTCTGTTCCTGGCTGGGAGCCTGTTACTGCTACCTGGGGACCATATTTTGAGAACTATGGAGTTACACCAACATAGTGGTGAAGTCAGTAAACTATTATTCTCCCAAAAGACCTCAGCTGCGGCACACCTTATTTACCCATTGCTGTCGAGTCGATTCCGACTCACAGTGACCCTGTAGGACAGAGTAGAACTGCCCCACACAGTGTGCAAGGAGCACCTGGTGGATCTGAACTGCCAACCTTTTGGCTAACAGCCATGACTCTTACCCACTGCACCACCAAGGTTTCCAGACATTGTTTACTGCACCTGAAAATCATGCAACGTCTCAGGTAAATGTGTTAGTCTCCAAAATCTGGAGCGTGTCATTTTACACAGGAGAATCCTGAAGCCAGGTACTTGGAATGGAGGAAGAACACTCCCAAGTCTTGACATGACTGGGACTTCTAGCAGGGGTCTGAGCCAAACCGTTTTTTGTCCTAAGTGACTCCATCTTGGATATCTAAATGCAGTCTGTCATTCAATGCAGTTTGTGACTTCTCTGAAATTATCCACTATACCCTGACCTAGAAAAATGTAGTTTTACCTACCCTACTCTGCTAAAGGAACAACTTGAGGTCAGAAATCACCCATGTCAGAAAAAGGTTATCCCAGACCTCTACAGGTGTCAGACCTGGTGTTAATCACGTGACCTTAGCCACTGATTCTAAGATGACCCCTCTTAAGCCCCTTAAACCATGCTTGTATTTTCAAACCCTTTCTTCTAACTAGTTTAGCTTTTCTACATCAGGAGCTTTTTCTTTCCCTTTGAGCATAAGAACGCTTAGCATTTTCACTTGTGGTTGTTTTAGCCTTTCAACAAACTCTTTGCTTTCATCCTTTAGCAAGGTCTGCCAGTATAATACAGATCTAACTCCATTATTCTTCTCCTGACCATGTCTCAGAAGCTGGGCTACAGATGTCTAGATGCCAGGAAACATGTGATTTTAGTGGTCAGCCAGAATCCTGTCACTTGGAGCCATCCTTGCAAAAGAGGTCAACCCCAGTAAGGATAGTCAGCTGAGACCCTACAACCTGCATCGTCGTAAATGTCAACCAATCAAAAATGTTTTAGCTGTACCCTCTGTTTGCAGTTTGTTTCTTTATAAGCTTCTGTATCATTGCAGCCCTCTGAAGCACGTTCTTCAGATTACTTGGACACCACGTCTTCTCATTTTGCAAGATGCCTTTCTCCATAATAAAACTCTTTACAATTAAAAAAGACTCAAGGTTATTCCACTACAACAGAACCCAGGATGTTCTTAACTACAGGCCACTTACCAATCCCAGATGCTATACCTGTTCGTTTGCCACAGCAGATGAGGCCAAATGACTACCTGTGCTGTCCCACCTGGGACAGGTGATATGTTAGCAGACCCACCTAGCTGCAGTACTCCACCCCTCCCGCACCCATGAGGGTATTTCCATAGCCCTGTTATAACAGATGGACAGTCCAGTGAGGGCGAGGGAGCCTAGTTTAGGATGTATCTTGGGAGTCCTGTCCATGGGCCCAGGTTCTTCTCTACAACAGCATGGGGATCATGCTGGTTTGTTTTTGTTTGTTTATTAAATATGCACGCTATCCTTTTTGCTCAACCTTTTAAAATGCTACAAATCCTTCAAAGGCCAGTTGAAGGGTACTGAAAAAGAGATGCAAAACAATTCCCAACCATCAAAACAAAGGGTTTGGATGATACCACTGACCCTTATGAAATACGTTGAGCTAGCTCCGACTGCTTTTTGTAGACATAAAAAAAATTCACATTCATAACATAAGGTAATTCCTCAAAAATAGCTGAGTTGGCTGGACTATTGAGGAGGTATTTCATATACAGATAAACAGATAGATGGTATTTATATTTTTTCTTAGCTTGCAGAAAGCTACTGGTAGACATTCAGCTAACAAATCACAAATTGCTTTAACACCAGATAAAATTCAGCCAGATAAAGCCCAAAATTCTTTTTATAGGCATGAGGAAGGTAGTGAATTGTTACAGATAACTCTATAAGAAGTTAAAAGTATTAGAAAATCCCAGTAATTTATCCAATATGATACGTGGCTAGGTGGCAAAAATGCTTAACTGCTCAGCTATTTAACTAGTCAAAAGGTTGGCAGTTCAACCCACCCAAAGATGTGTCAAAAGACAGGCCTGGCAATCTGCTGCTGAAAGTTCACAGTCCTGAAAACTCGATGCAACAGTTCTGCTCTGCACACATGGGGTCGCTATGAGTTGGCATTGATGCCACAGCAACCAACAACAACAATAACATATGAAATATGTAGGTCTCATCAGTGAATTGCGGGGCTTTCTCCACTAACTTTTATTAAAGGAAGTTTTTCTATAGCACCAGAGTAATCGTCAAGAACTCTGAAGGGTCTTAGATTTTACCGTACATGAAAAGGTAACAAGTTAATGTGCCACAGTATCCTGGATGCTGACAGAAGACAAGAGATCCCTAGGCCAGAGATGAAGGACGGGGAGCAGAGGCAGAAGGAGCACGAGCATCTGGATTATGTCCATTCCTCTTGAACCATGACTCCCACGCGCACGCACGGGAGGGGCTGAGATGGGTTCTGCTCCGGAAGTGGGCTTGCATCGAAGCTGAGGAACCTGAGCTTAGGGCAGCTAAAAGCAAATCCTGCTTTAGTCCTAAAGGGAAACACTGTCCTTACTATACTGGATAGAAGCAACTCTGTCTTTTGCCCTGGAGGAAGACACTATCACTATCTTCCAAGGCAGTTCTTTATACAACTTCCTTGAAAAGATGTCCAGAACAAAAGCATAGCTAGTGTCTCCCTCACAAGATATGCAGAAATAGGAGAGACAAAAGGAGAGTTGTCTCCAATAGCAACAAAGCCTTTTTTTACAGACTAATTACCCCAGAGGTCTGGTCATTTCCTGATCTAAAACCATCTGTGAGCTATGATTTCCAAAGTTCTATCTCTGACATTTCCAGTCTGCATTCCAAGAAAACAATAATGCAATATAAAAGGGAACTAAGAAAGCCTACCCTGAAGACCTCAGATAGGTCACTTACATAAGGGTGTCGTCTCATGGACAGCTACATGAGTCTATTTGATTCAAATTCATTTTGAATTTTGTTTTTCTGTGTTTTGTGTCTCTTGATTATTTATAGGCTAAAAATCAAGGAAGCCAAAGCCAGAAAAGTCTCCTACAATGAGTCCAAGAAGATCGGTCTGCAAGCTGACCAGCAGTGAGGTTCCGGTCACCAGGGACACAGCCCACTCTCATCCCGAGTAGTTACACAAGGAAACAGCTTTCACTGTGCCTAGTAACGGCACATACACCCAAGGCCGAGTCACTCGAAGTGCCATTTCTCTAGTTCCAGTGGGTGTCGGGGGTTGGCCAATAAAGTTACTTCTAGTTCATTTGGGAAACAGTCCCTCGGGAGTTCAACAGGGTTAAAAAAAAAAAAAAAAGTCCAAGTTGATTAGAGGGACATCTGTCAATTCTAGTGAAGGTCTGTGCAGAATCCTTAACTCAAGGTAAATAACTAGTCTCAAAGGAGCCCACCCACCTTTTACAAATGCCAGCTCACAGAAAAATCATATACAAAACCAAAAACTAATCATTGGATTTAAAGTAAATGAAGTCTTCCATCTAGACAGGAGTACTAGTCTCCATGGGCCGACTCACTGCAGATAGACCCCTATACTCACGGCTGTGAAGCCTAAATTAGCCACGGGGAGAAAATCTATGACAGTCAGGGGCTAGTTTTTATTTTTTCCCTTCTTCCAGATGATAGCACTTAAAAGATTGGAAAAATCCCAGTGAAATGACTTTAAAAATAAAAAGTGCTAAAACTTGGCTTTCTATTGTGACACTGTTATATAATACAGCCGTTGTCCACCAATGAGACCTGCCTTCTCATTTTTCCATGAATATTCCAGGACCTTTCATTGAACTTCCTAAAGTTACACTTTTTCTTTTTAATACATATTGTTTAATAATTATATGTTTCCCAAATACAATATGGCATCTATCTTTATAACCTGGCACAAGCCACGGTCTTGTCAATGGCCTCATATGCATGCGAAAGCTAGACAGTGAAAAACAAACATGGAAGAGGAATTGATGCCTTTGAACTATGGTACTGGAAAAGAATACTGAATATACCATGGATTGCCAAAGAATGTGAGTTCTTGTTGCATAATGGTTAAGAGCTTGGCTACTAACGAAACAGTCAGCAGTTGAAACACACCAGCCACTCCTTGGAAACCTTTGGGGCAGTTCTCCTCTGTCCTATAGGGTTACTCTGAGTCAGAATCGACTGGATGGGAATAGGTTTTTGGCTTGGCGAAAGAACGAACAAGTCTGTCTTGGAAGAAGTATAGCCAGAATGCTCCTTAGAAGTAAGGACGGTGAGAGTTTGTCTTCTTTGCTTTAGACGTATCCTCATGAGGGACTAATCCCAGGAGAAGGACATCATGTTTGGTAGAGAGTCAGTAAAACAGAGGAAGACACTGAATGAGATGGACTGACACAGTGGCTGCAACAATGCACCTGAACACACCTACTGTTGTGCGGATGGCACAGGCGCGGGCAGCGTTTCGTACCTTTACACACGGGGTTGCTGTGACTCAGAACTGACTCAGTATAACCTAACAATAATATCTTCACAAAAAGATTCAAATTTCATGTTAGTCTCCAAACTTTTCTTAAATATACCAAAAAGGCAAAAAAAAAAAAAAAGTACTTTTGATAATAGAGACATACACTTTTCATTAAAAAGGTTTCAATGAGTCTATGATATACATAATTAAATCTGAGTGGCCATTTGCATGCGCCAGGGTCTCTTTAGGAAAACAGGGCTGACAGGGGCAGTCCAACCCAAGGAATTGAATAGTAGGATCTAACGACAAAGGTGCTGGAAGAGCAGAAGAGCTGAGCAGGACAAAGGAGATGCATGGAGATTAATAACGGGAGGGAGCAGCCACCCCTGAGGATTCGAGGAGAAGGTGGCAATACCAGAGCCCAGGACGTGGCTGTCCTGTGGAATAGACGGGACGTGCCTGAGATTGCCAACCAGCTGGGGTGATGCATGGGACAAAGCCACTGCCCTAGATGCCCTTGGAGAGGGAGAGAAAATCTTGGATTCTACCCTCTCTCTGCCCTTCAATCTCCTCCCAGCCAGAGACAGGAAAGGGAGTCTGAAAGCCCACATTTGCATGGTCAGCCCGAGATACAGCAGAGAGGAAAAGGGCAGAGGTGGATCAGAAAACAAACAACAAATGACTGCGACACCTTTAAAATGGAAAACCAACCTACAAAATCAAAGTTCTTCCATTGCACTCTTTCTTAGTGGTTAAACCATTTTAATGAGCCTCCATGAAGGAAAAAAAAGAAAAAGACACATTCAGATATCGCTCTGTAAAATAAATTCAGTAAAGATAAATATGTAAACTACCTGAGGACTGAGTTCAAACTGAAATACATTTGTCAAAAGATTGTCCACCCAAAATCTTGGCTTAGGGGGCACTGAGATTCCGTTAACGGTGGTGGAATAATTTGGAAGTGGATAATGGTGATGGTTGAACAATGTGAGGAAAGTAGTTAATGCCACTGAATTGTATGTGTAAAAATATTAAGTTGGTATATATTTTGCCAGGCGTATTTTTACCACAATAAAAATAATTTTAAAAACAATTATAACAACAATATTCACCAAGGTTTTGTAATGATTAACTGAAGACACTGGGCTATTGCCACTATTTATGAGACGAACTAGTAATAAATATCTTACGTCTACATCAAAGAGGTGCTCGCAGCTAGCAAATTGAGACAGACAGCCTGTCACTTAAAGCCACTCTGAATGACTCACAGAAGGAAACGTCTTGTTGGTGGCTAACAACAAATATCCTCCACAGTCTTCACGCCTCTGATTCTGTCTAGGGCTTTCGCAGTTCCTCCTGTGGTAAATAAAAATGCTTTTCTAAAAACCAACTGTTAGTTTTAAGTCTTATTATCCATTCTGAAGTTTCATTATTAATGTTAATATTGTATTTTTAATTTGCTCTAAGTGAAAACATGCCGGATAAAGCATAAGTACAAGGGAGTCAACTCTCTCTGCCAAGGACATAACCAAGTAAATCTATAAAACAGCCAAGCCAAAGCTGGTCTATCTCGTGACTTTATTTTCGTGTTTTAGCGATCAAACTGAAGTCTCAGGCTCCTTTTGTGTTATACAAACCAAGTAGTTAACCACATGGAGGCACGCCTGGGTGGTGCGGGAGATTAAAATGATCTGCTGAGAACCTGAAGTCTGGAGGGTCCAGTACACCCAGAGGCACCTCAGAAGAAAGGTCCAGCAATCTACTTCCAAAAGGACACAGCCATTGAAAACCCTCTGGGGCACAGTTCTACTCTGAAATTCATGGGGTCACCATGACCTGGAATTGATTCCACAGCAGTTTGTGAGACAATTGTTACCACTTTTGATACAAAATAACAATCCAACATATTAGATTATAAAATACTTGGAGCCTTTGCTAATTAAGCAAAGCTGGTTTAAAAATTTGGTTACACCTAGTTAAACAAGTTCTAAAATGCTAATGAGTTGATTATTGTGTTCAGTAATAAGTTTATCTTACTAAGATCATAACAAAGCCACCAGAACATATGCACAGATAATCAGAAAAAAGAAACAATATATTCCCATAAACAGCAAACCTCTGTCAGATCCTGGCTAAGAAGGGTCTTGTTGGTTACTGCCTGTCCACATCCCAACCATTGCCACAGCCTTAAGGATGACTGTCCACCTCCTCAAAGACCCTTATTTGGTTAAAACAACCGTTGTTTTTGTTGTTAGATGCCAATGAGTTGATTTCGGCTCATCATGACCCCACACACAACAAAAAGAAACACTACCCAGTCCTGCACCATCCTCACCATCATTATGTTTGAGCCCATTGTTGCGGCCACTGTGTCAGTCCATCTTATTGAGGGTCTTCCTCTTTTCACTGACCCTCTACTTTACCAGGCATGATGTATGTCTTAATCATCTAGTGCTGCTATAACAGAAATACCACTAGTGGATGGCTTTAACAAAGAGGAATTTTATTTTTTCACACTCTCTTAGGCTAGAAGTCCAAATTCAGGGCATTCGCTCCAGGGGAAAGCTTTCTCTCTCTGTCGGCTCTGGAGGAAAGTCCTTCTTGCCAATCTTCCCCTCGACTAGGAGCTCCTCTGTGTAGGAACCCAGGATCCACAAGGACGAGCACTTCTCCTGGTGCTTCTTTCTTGGTGGTATGAAGTTCCCAACTCTCTGCTTGCTTCCCTTTCCTTTTATCTCTTGTAAGATAAAAGGTGGTACAGGCAACACCCCAGGGAAACTCCCTTTATATTGGATTAGGGAGGTGACCTTAGTAAGGGTGTCACAATCTCAGCCTAAACCTCTTTAACGTAAAATTACCATCACGAAATGGAGGGCAACCAGACAATACTGGGAATCATGGCCCAGCCAAACTGATACACACATTTTTAGGGGAACATAATTCAGTCCATAACAGTGTCCTTCTCCAGGGACAGGTACCTCCTGATAACATGCCCAAAGTACACGAGATGAAGTCTTACCATCCTTGCTTCTAAGGAGCATTCTGGCTGTACTTCTTCCAAGACAGACTTGTTCATTATTCTGGCACCCCATGGTATATTTCATATCCTTCACCAATGCCACAATTAACAGGCATCAATTCTTCTTCAGTCTTCTTTATTCACTATCCAGCTTTTCATGCAAATGAGAAGACTGAAAATAACATAGCTTGGGTCAGGTACACCTTGTCTTCAAGGTGACATCTTTGCTTTTTAAAACTTTAAAGAGGTCTTTTGCAGCAGACATGCCCAATGCAATACATCCTTGGATTTCTTGACTAATACTTCCAAGGGTGTTGATTCTGCATCCAAAAAAAAAATGAAATCCTTAACAACTCTAATATTTTCTCCATTTATCATGACTTTCCTTATTGGTCTAGCTGTGAGGATTTTTATTTTCCTTATGTTAAGGTATAATCTATACTGAAAGCTGTAGTTTTTAATCTTCACTTTGAGCCAGCAGGGTTGTGTTATCTGCATATCAAAGGTTAATGAGTCTTCCTTCAATTCTGAGGCTGCATTCTTCTTCATATAGTCCATTTTTTCAAATTATTTCCTCAGCATACAGACTGAATAAATATAGTTAAAGGATTCAACCCTAATGAACACCTTTCCTGATTTTAAACTATGTAATATCCCCTTGTTCTGTTAGAATGACTACCTCTGAGTCTATGTACAGGTTTTGCATGAGCACAATTAAGTGTTCTGGAATTCCCATTCTTCGCAATGTGATCAGTAATTTTTTATGATCCACACAGTCAGATATCTTTGCACAGTCAATAAAACACAGGTAAACATTTTTCTAGTATTCACTGCTTTCAGGCAAGATTCGTCTGATATCAGCAATGATATCCCTAGATCCATGCCCTCTTCTGAATCTGGCTTGAATTTTTGGCAGCTCCCTGTCGAAGTAATGTTGCAACAATTTTCAATAATATTCTGCAAAAATTAACTTGCATGTGATATTAATGGTATTGCTCAATAATTTAAGTATTCTGTTGGATCACGTTTCTTTGGAATGGGCACAAATACGGATTTCTTCCAGTTGGTTGGCCAGGTAGCTGTCTTCCAAATCTCTTGGCATAGACAGGTGACCCCTTCCAGTGTTGTATTCCTTTGATGAAACATCTCAACTGGTATACCATCAGTTCCTGGAGCTTTCTTTTTTTGCAAATGCTTCCAGTACTCCTTGGATATTTTCCTACAGTACCATCGGCTCTTGATCATATGCTACCTCCTGAAATGGTTGAATGTCCTCAGATTCTTTTTGGTACAGTGATTCTGTATATTCCTCCCATCTTCTTTTGATGCTTCCTGCTTCATTCAATAGTTTGACCAGAGAATCCTTCACTATTGCAACTCGAAGCTTCAATTTTTACTCCAGTTTTTTCATCTTGACAAATGCTGAGCATATTCTTCCCTTTGGTTCTCTAGATCCATGACTCTGCACATGTCATTATAATATTTTAGTTTGCATTCTGGAACCACCCTTTGAAATTTTCTGTTTAGATCTTTTACGTCATCATTTCTTCTGTTAACTTTAGGTACTCTATGTTTAAGAGCTAGTTTCAAAGTCTCCTTTGATATCACTTTGGTCTTTTCTTTCTTTCCTGTCTTCTTAATGACTTTTTGCTTTCTTCATGTATGACGTCCTTGGTGTCATCGTATAACTCATCTGGTTTTCCAACATTAGTGTTCAATGCATCAAGTCTGTTCTTGAGATGTTCCCTTAAGTCAGATAGGATATACTCAAGGTCATCAATACGCTCCCATGGACTTATTTAATTTTCTTCAGCTTCAACTTTAACTTGCATGTGAGCAATTGGTGTTCTATTCTGCAGTCAGCCCCTGGTCTTCTTCTGACTATTAATATTAACCTTCTCCATAGTCTTTTTCCAAGAATGTAAATGATTCGATTGCTGTGTATTCCATCTGGTGAGTTCCATGTGTGTAGTCACTGCTTATGTTGTTGAAAAAAACTACTTCCAATGAATAATTCGTTGGTCTTGTAATATTCTGTTAAGTGATCTCTGGCAACATTTCTGTCACCAAGACCTATATTCCAACTACTGATCCTTCTTCTTTGTTTCTAACTTTCTCATTTCAATCATTATGTTGATTACATGTTTGATCAATTTCAAAGTACAGAAATTGGTAAAAATCTTCAATTTCTTCATCTTTTTTGTGCATAGATTTGAATAACAGACATATTAACTGATCTTTCCTGTAGGTTTATGACATTATCCTATCACTGAAAGCTTTGTCCTTCAGGATAGATCTTGAAATGTTTTTCTTGACATGAATGCAAAGCGGTCCCTCTTTAATTTGTCATTTCCAGCATAGTTAGACCATATGATTTGCCTAATTCAAAATGGCCAATATCATTCCATTTGAACTCACTGCCTAGGATATCAATCTTTATGCTTCCCGTTTCTTTTTGACCACTTCCAATTTTCCTAGACTCATACTTCATACATTCTATGTTCACATTATTAATGGCTGTTTGCAGCTGCTTCTTCTCACTTTAAGTTGTGACACATCAGGATACGAAGGTCTTGAAAGCTTTACACCATCCATGTCATTAAAGTAGACTCTACTTTGAAGAGTCAGTTCTTCTCTAGCTGTATTTGAATGCCTTCTGGCCTGCGTGGCTCATCTCCTGGTACTATATCAGACAATGTTTCACTGCTATTCATAGTGTCTACATTGGCCAATTTTTTTGTGCATAAATCCCCAACTCGTTCTTCCTAACCTGTCTAAGTGCGAAAGCTCCACTGAAGCCTGTCCATTATGGGTAACCCTGCTGATATTTGAAATACTCGTGGCAGAGCTTAAAGCATCACAGCACCATGCAAAGCCACCGCAATACAACAATCTGACACATGAGTGGTGGTGAAAACAAACAAATACATCATATGCTCACAAACATATGCACAGGCACACATGCAGAGCATGAGTGTGCACACACAAGTCATTCTGAACAGAAGAAAGTCTTAAACACCTGATAATGTCAGTCGTGGCTCCCTAATTTCACCACTGATTCTACTCTAGTAAAATTGCCTTCTTCTTTTTTTAACATAAATAAGTTATATTTCATAAGGGTTTTTTAAAATTTTATCTTAATACCAAATAAATTTAAAAGCATAAACAAGGTCTATGCCCTATGTTTAAAAGTTAAAAAAGCAGTGAGTTCCCTTGTCTTCTGTCCTCCTGCCTGCCCCTGGTAGGAAAAAACAGACAGACAACAAACAGAAATGTTGAACACGATCACATACATGCAAGTTCACTGTAAGTGGTAAAGCCCATTCTAGACGTCAGGCTAACATCGCGAAGAATGGGAATCCCAGAAAGCTTAATTGTGCTCCTGAGGAACCTTAACATACATTCAAGAGGCCGTTGTTTGGGCAGAACAAGGGGATACTGATTGGTTTAAAGTCAGGAAACGTGTGCGTCAGGGTTGTATTCTTTCACCATACCTATTCAATCTGTGTGCTGAACAAATAATCCGAGAAGCTGGAGTATATGAAGAAGAATGGGGCATCAGGATTGGAGGAAGACTCATTAACAACCTGCGTTACGCAGATGACACAACCTTGCTTGCTGAAAGTGAAGAGGACTTGAAGCACTTACTAATGAAGATCAAAGGCCACAGCCTTCAGTATGGATTGCACCTCAACGCAAAGAAAACATAAATCCTCACAACTGGACCAATGAGCAACATCGTGATAAACGGAGGAAAGACTGAAGTTGTCAAGAATTTCATTTTACTTGGATCCACAATCAACAGCCATGGAAGCAGCAGTCAAGAAATCAAGACTCATTGCATTTGGCAAATCTGCTGCAAAGGACCTCTTTAAAGTGTTGAACAGCAAAGATGTCACCTTGAAGACTAAGGTGCGCCTGACCCAAGCCATGGTATTTTTAATCGCATCATATGCATGTGAAAGCTGGACAATGAATAAGGAAAACCTAAGAACTGAAAGCTTTGAATTGTGGTGTTGCTGAAAAATATTGAATATACCATGACTGCCAAAAGAACGAACAAATCTGTCTTGCAAGAAGTACAACCAGAATGCTCCTTAGAATCAAGAATGGCGAGACTGCGTCTTACGTACTTTGGACACGTTGTCAGGAGGGACGAGTCCCTGGAGAAGGACATCATGCTTGGCAGAGTACAGGGTCAGTGAAAAAGAGGAAGACCCTCAACGAGGTGGACTGACACAGTAGCTGCAACAATGAGCTCAAGCATAACTACAATTGTAAGGACGGCTCAGGACCAGGCAGTGTTTCGTTCTGTTGTGCATGGGGTCGCTATGAGTTGGAACCGACTCTACAGCACCTAACAACAACAACAACAACAAATGTCAGGCATTGCCATTATTCTTTTAGTGTTCATGGTCACAAATAATGTTGCTAAATTTGGATTAAAAAATAATGAAACAAATCAGCATCAGTAATCATTGCCATTTAGTAAAAGAAAAGGTATTTTTAATGCCAAAACATTAGGCAGGGCATTACTGCAGAATAAAAAGCAGTTTTCTCAAAAAAAAAAAAAAGAAAATCACAAATGTAGACAATCCCTTTTTGAAATTTTGAAATCCAAAGGTCTTTTTAAACCCAAAGTTATTATGTGAGTGTTGTGTGTTTCCCAATTAGGTGCTAAATTTCATTTATGGTACAACCTGACTTGGAGTGACATGACATAATTTCTAGTCTATATTTATTCCACTCAGTGTGAATATTCATACTTTTAACTGGAAAATTACCAATGTCTTTTTTAATTATATGGTTCAGACACTCTAGGAAGTAGTACAGAATAAAAATGTATGCATTGCATATTTTTTCTAAAACCTAAAAGTTTCTAAGTTCAGAACACTTCTGTCTTCCATGGTTTTCGGTAAGGGGTTATAATTCTGAAACATAAAATTGTCTGCAGGTCTTACTGGTCCAGCAGGGCCATCCTTACAATACAAAGCACAGTCCATTATATTAATGACTACATTGCTATTTTTCATTCAGCTCCAATTTTTTAGTGAATTTGAATATTAAAAAAACCATGTCTACCTTGACATTCCCTTTTGACACCAGATATAGACAATGATAAAAATCATAGTATGTGCCTTAAAGAAGCCTAACTTCATAAAAAGTCTGATGAAGCTAACAACCCTACCCTTCCCCTTCTATGTCTGTATTGTAAGTTCTTGAAAATGTGTTGAGCAGAAGTTCAATCAAGGTGTAATGCCACTTAGCCATAGTTTAGTGTTTATTATTTTACAAATAAAAGGTGGGGGAAACTGTTCAAAAAGATATTTAATGATTCCTGAAAAGTAAAATAAAAAGGTTCGGATGTCATTTCTGACAGTTATAAATACATGACTTAATCAATATAGATGCCTTTATCTCTACAAGAAAAAAAAAAAAAAAGAATCCTTATTCCCAGTTTAAGGTATTGCTCAAACAGGCCCGGGTCTCTGTACTTCCCTTTCTCCTCCGTAATCCAAGTATGTGTGCAAATCCTTGCAAGGGGCCCATACCAACAAGTGCAATACAGATTTAGGCCTAAAGAGCTGTGGGGGCCTGGGAATGTGCTGTGGAAGGAACATTTGAATTGGGTGTTAGCAAAGTCAGAGTCACCAAGAGGAGAAGGTAGAGAAACAAGCAATGAGCAAAGGCAAGCAAGAACATGTGTCCAGGGCCCAGGGAGTCTGGGTGCTTGCTCAGGCCAGTAAGAAGGGATCTGTGATTCTCCGTGCACATAAACATCCACCTCATTGGCACATTGTACTCAAGCTGGTGCTCCTATAAACCGGAAATTGTCAGTCTTCAACCACAAAAGAAGACTAAGGGGCAATCGCAAAGAACATGCGCCATTATCATTTCCTCATTTCCAACTGTGAAGGATCATCTTTACAAAACATGTTTTTGATTGCTTCACTTAGCAGTGGATATAACACTCCAAGACGAATTTCTACATTCTTTTCAGACTCTAGAAAAAGGGTTTCCCTTTACCTTTAATATCTTGGATAAAGCTTTCACCCTAGATGTTGTCTCCTGGTTAACACCACAGGGAAATGCTTTAGAGGAAATGCTTCCACTGTGGTTGTTGGTATTAGCTCGCACATAATCCTCACACCCTGCCTTCATTAAGGGTCAAAGACTCCAAACAAAGGGAAAATTGTTCGGGCTGCATTTATTCCTTCTTGGAGCAGCTCCGTGGTAGTGAGCCGAGACGTTACTAATGGCCAGAGGATAGTTTTCAGGATATTTAACTCGTACCCAGCAATTATTGGATTTTTCAGAACACGGATCGTGATTTGCACAAAATACAGCAGTCTTCTCTTTCTTGAGGTCTGAGGTTGCCCCATTAACTAGTTAGTTGTGTCCAGTGTTGCTGGGTACCCTCCAGTTGATTTCAATGCTTAGCGACACCGTGTGACAGGGTAGAACTGCCCCCTAGGGTTTCCTAGGCTTTGATCTTTATGGGAGGGAATGGCCAGTTCTTTCTCCTACAGAAATGCTGCGTGGGTTCGAGCTACCAAGCTTTCTGTTAGCAGCTGAGCACTTAGCTGTTGTAGCACTAGGGCTCCGGACTTCCATCACCATTCCATTAAAGTTTGGGGATATAACTTCTCTAACTTTAACATATTGGCAGTTAGTCACATGATGTTATCTGCTCAGTGCATAAATTAAGAAAATCTTCTCTTTCAATTTTGCAGCCTAGGCAGACTATAAAAGGTAATATTCACTATTCTTGCTGTTCTTTATTTCCTCTAGAAGCTGAAGGTCTCATATGCTCTCAGAAAGCGTCAGCCTGAAAGAACTTAACAGCATCCACAGCGTTTCCTAGTTTCATGTTTGGGCAAAGCTTCCCAGCTATTGTGAGCCAATAAATAAAGTAAGATGTTAAAATATTCTGTTGTTTACACAGGGTTTGCTGTCGTAGCCGCCCACCACCAACCTTCTGTTCAGTGACATGGTTCACCCCCAGGGAAGGATTCACAAACAAGTGTCTGTTAGCTGGTTATGATCTGCAAAACACTGAAGAGCCACGTCATCATTTTTGAAAATTTAAAATAACTCAACATCCACATATGAATTACTGTGTTCCCAGCATTTTCCAGACAGTCTCTAAAAGTTGGCAGTTATTTCATGTTTGTTAATAAATTTGTAAAAACCCTATTCTAAACAATGCTTGACTGACCAAGCCCACTGCCGTTGAGTCGATTCTGACTCATATAGGGCCTACAGGACAGAGTAGAACTGCCCCATAGGCTTTCCAAGGCTGTAATCTTTACAGGAGCATTTTGCCAGGTCTTTTCTCCTGGGGAGTCTCTGGTAGTTTTGAACCACTGACCTTATAGCTTAGCAGCGCAGCTCTTAACCACTGCACCACCAGGGCTCCTGCCAATGATGGTAAATAATATAAAAGAGCCATCTAATCTCATCGTTTCCCTGGGTGGTGCCAATGGTTTAAGCATCCAGCTGCTACCCAAAAGGTTGGAGGTTTGAGCTCACTCAGATGTGTCTTGGAAGAAAGCCCTAGTGATCACTTCAGAGAGATCAGACATTGCAAACCCTAAGGGGCGCGGCTCTCCTCTGACATGTGTAGGGTCACGATGAGTTGAAGTCAGCTCGACGGCAACTGCATTGCCCAGTCCAGGTCCAGAACAAATAGTGTGCCAATAACTAGTCTGTGGTTGAATGAGCCCCTTACATCTTCCTTAAGAATGAGGAAGGAAGGTTCAGAAGAGCACTCTCACGACTGGGGCCTTGATAGAAGGAAACACAACCAGTTGCTGTGCAGTTGATTCTGACTCGTGGAGACCCCATGTGTGTTAGAGTAGAACTTCCCTCCATAGGGTTTTCATTGTCTGTGACCTTTTCATACATAGATCTCCAGGCATTTCTTCTGAGGTGCCTCTGGGTGGACTTGAACCACCAGCCTTTGATTAGTAGTCACCCAGGGACTCCTCATGGAGAAAGACACTGGGAGGAAATTCTGAGTCACAGCTTTTCGAACTCCTGGGAGTTAAATGATTTACTCTGTTCTTTTTCCCCCACTTTGGTTAGTCTGCAATGTCCTCTTAACATTTATTGTTTTTGCTGTTGTTGTTTCGTCCATTGCTCTGCATATTTGAGAAACAGCCATCCCCGACTCTGTCCTGTAGGGTTGCTATGGGTCAGAATTGACTCGAAGGCAGCAGGTCCCGCCCCCGCCCCCCCCCCCCCCCCGGATCTAGTGAACAAAATGATGCCTCCCTTGGGTCTCATGGCCAGAGGCTGCGAAATGCAACTCCTGCACCTTCACAATGCCCAGTTCTGGGGCGGGAGGTACAGCAGAAACATACCTTTGGGGAGCAATAATTCACAGAACGATAATATAACTTATTTTTTGGCTACAAGCAAAGAGAAATATTGAACAATAAAAAAAAAAAAAAAAACCTGGCTTTAAAACATATAAAATGACTTTAGACTTGGAATCTATACTTTCTTCCTCAAAAGTCCTTATTTCTTTGACAACTAGAATTTAAAGCTTCTTTTTATCTCTGTTTCCTTTGTTCAGGCAGCACAAGCAGCTACAAACTCACCACTTAAAATGAAGCTGGGCAAAGCCAAGTACTTTAAACAGTTTAGCACCTTCTCACATTCACTATACTCATTTTATTTCCTCATTAGAAAAGAGAGGAAAAAAAAGCGCAATTTATAGATTTACCAGTGAAGTGTACACATTCTGGGAAATGAAGACAAACAGAGATAAAAAACAAATGCTACGCTGTTTCTTTTTTTCCTTTTAACATACCAGTATAACCAGTCACAAAGGAAAAAATTAAAAACTCAACTAGCCATTCTATTTATGCAAATTTTCCACAGAGGAACATATGTGTATATGCCATATATTTTTTTCCACTGCACGTATCAATTAGAGGCAAATGTCACATCTCTCTGTCACAGTAAGTTAAATCACAAGGGAGAAACATCAAACTTTGTGTGTCCTGACGGTCCCATTAAATCATTTATCCATATATCCCAAGTGTCTTAAAGTTATACACTGAGTGTTGGAGAAGCAAAGATGAAAAACAGTCTCAGACCTGAAAGACCTCATAAAACAAAGAAAAAAAACAACAAACCTGCTGATGTGAAATCAGTTGCAACTCATGGTGACCCCATGTGTTACAGACTGCAACTGCTCTCTAGGGTTTCCTTGCCTGTAACCCTTAGGGAGGCACATTGCCAGGACTTTCTTCCACAGTGAGTTTGGCCTACCAACACTAGGTTAGCAGTCAAAGTCAAACTATTTATCCCATCCAGGGACCTAAAGACTTTGTGTTGTTGGTAGTTGCTGTCTCGTCGATCTCCACTCAGAGACCCCATGTGACGGCGCAGAATGGCAACGTAGGGTTTTCTTGGCTGTAAACTTTATGGAACAGGTTGTGAGGCCTTTCTTCTGCAGTGGGTTCAAACTTCAGCTTAGTAGCTGTGCTCAAAGAGATTGTACCACCTGGGGACCAGTAATTGCCAGTGCCTTTTGATTTCACGTTTCCATTTTAGACTACAGAAGTTGGTAACACTTGCAATTTCTCCGTTTTTTGGCATTAGTGGTTAGTGCATAAATCTGAGTTAACAGTCATAATAACTGCTCTTCCTTTCAGGCTTCTGGATATTTTCCTATTGCTTGCAGCATGGTACTTCAGAATAGATCCTGAAAAGTTCTTTTTGACAATAAATGTGATGCTATTCCTCTTCAATTTGTCCTTTCTGGGATAGCAGAGATCATATGATGGTGGGATTCAAAATGGTCAATACCAGTCCATTTTAGCTCACTAATGCCTAGGATATCTATCCTCAAACGTTCCATTTCATTTTGGACAACTTCCAACTCTCCTAGATTCCTGCTTCATACGTTCTACATTCTGATTATTAATGGACATTTGCAGCTATTTTTTCTCATTTTGAGTCATGCCACATGGGAAAATGAAGGACCTGAAAGCCTTGTTCCATTCATGTCATTAAGAATGTCTCTACTTTGAGGGGGTAGCTCTTCCTTAGTTGTATTTTGAGTTCCTGGCAACCTGAGAGGCTCATTTTCCAACACTATATCAGACGATGTTCTCTTGCTATTCATAAGGTTTTCACACGCCAGTTTCTCAGCAGTCGGTCATCAGGTTCTTCTACCTAGCCTGTCTTAGTCTGGAGGCTCTGCTGCAACCTGACTGCCTGGGTGACCCTGCTGGTGTTTGAAATACTGATAACACTACTTCCAGCATCACAGCAACACACTAGCCACCACAGTCAGACAAACTGACAGACAAGTGTTGGACAAAACTTACAGGCCAAAAGAAATATGGAAAAATAAAAACAAAGAGATTTTGAGAAAACGATACAGCAACCATTTCTTTCTCTTAACCAAATTTATCTGTATAAATCCTGGAACATTCTCAGAGGTGGTATCTCTGTGCACAGCTTGAGTGTGAGAGGAAGTCTTCCCGGCAGGTACGTCCCCCGCCAGGAGGGGAGATAGCTCCCTACTCCCCATCAGTGCTGGGACAGACATGGGATGCTCCACCCGCTTATTGCTTTTAGCTCAGGGACAGCTCAGTTATTGCCACTGGAAGAATTCTTTTATAATCAAAAGAAAATTATTAGGGAAATACGACGAGGACAAAAGCAACTGTTTCAATCACTTTTAAATATAATTTGAGAATATAATCTAAGAATTTTAAAATTGAATATAAAACTGAAAAACTAAAAAGGAAATGCATGTTGCTCTGTGGGTAAGTGCCGAGAAAACTGTCAATAAAATGGGAATCCAGAGTGAAAGGAAAAGGGCAGTAAAAGAGCGATGACATGACCATGTAATACACACACGGAGAGAGGAGGAAACAAAGACATTGAAGGAGAGCCTTTCTGTGAGTCCAAGGATGAACATTTCCAAATTATGCAAAGCTATCCAAATCACGGAAAAACAGAAACCAACCTCCGGAGCTACCACACGATTAACTGATACTCCCGATAAAGCTACCAGGAAAGTAAAATTGGACACCAATTTACTTATGAATATTGATACAAAAATGCAAAATAAATTATTGTCAAACTACATCCAGGATTGTACTAAAATGCCTGCATGCATACACATTAAACATTTTTTCATTTATTTAATCAATACTTTTTGAGCATCACCTATGTGCTAGGTGCTAAGGCTTCAGTGGCAAACACAACAGGGCCATAGTGCTTGTGTTCTAGGAGGGGAAAAGACAATAAACAACCAAACAAACACCTGATGTATTTCCACTCAGTGATAACTGCATTAAGGAAGTAAGGCGGCAAGGATTCATTTCAAAGTACAAGGACTCTTCAACCTTGCCATATAAACCCATTTAATTCATGTTATCCAAAATGTAAATGAGATATATGTGACATTGTCAATGGTAAGGAGCCCTGGTGACGCAATGGTTAAGTGCTTGGCTGCTAACCTAAAGGAGATTGGTTCAAACCCACCAGCTGATTTGCATGACAACAGACCTGCCACTATGTGACATTTGTGTCATATAATGTAGTTAAGAAAAGGAATTGACTTGATGGCACCCAGTAACAACCACGTGGCAACGGTAATCCTAAAGCATTTGATCAAATCTAGATGTCGTTCCTAATAAAACCATATTCAAAATAAAACAAAAAAATTTCCCACATTAAACATGACAAATACAAGTCAGCTAACAA
Organism: Elephas maximus indicus; assembly: GCF_024166365.1. NCBI lineage: Eukaryota > Metazoa > Chordata > Mammalia > Proboscidea > Elephantidae > Elephas > Elephas maximus. Next base: position 234,040,124 of record NC_064819.1, read on the forward strand.
AAATAAATAATTTGAAAATAGATAAAAAGGACAGTAAATAAAAATCCCCATTAATATCCTACTATCCATTGCTGAATAGGAAAACATAACACACATCATCACTGCTTACATAAAAATATGACACATTTACTTCCAGTTGACAACATGGTGTACCTAGAAAACCTAAGAGACTCATTTAAAAGTTACAGAAATAAATGAGAAGTTTTTTAAAGTGGCTAGATATGGAGTGGAGAAAAGTGTTTATTTTCGTCATACTAACAAAATCCAGTTAGAAATAGAAACAGAATAAAATCTCACTTTTAATGTTGAGGAAACCTGTACAATTCTTATGCATTTATTCAATAGCGAGAAAGACAAAGGACCAATGTTAAGTACTTAAAGGCGAAATCAATGAAGAGGCAAAGCATTCTGAAACTCTGGCGTTATCATTTAAATGTAAGTCTTCAAATTTGTACATAACAGTGGTATACCTCACAAAGGAATCACACATGGAATTGTTCTTGGGGGAGGAAAGCAGGTTGGACAAAAATATTTTTTAAAAGCATATGAAAAATAAATGTGCAAGGATTTGTAAGTCACTGTTGAATAGGAGGGTGAGGGTAAACTAGCCCTAGCAGGTGTTACGACTTATTATAAAGGTATTATAACCCAAAACTGCATGGTATTTACAAAGCAATACATATATAACCCAGTAGACCAGAATACAAACCCCAGAAATACCTCCATGTATAACACAATTTAATATATAACAAAGATTGCATTTCCCTTCAGTGGGACAAAGATGGGTTAATTAATAGACCATGTGAGGTCACTAGTTGGACAAAATAATGGTCTTTGGTCATTGCAAAGAAGAATTCCAGGTGGATTAAATATCTAAACAGATAATAAATGCTTAATAAAGTATTAGATGAAAAATGCAGGAGGAAATTCATATAAACTGGCAATATGAGTAGGGGAGGAGCTTCTTTGGAAAGATAAAAAAAAAAACAAAACCTATTACTATCAAGTCAATTCCGACCCATAGTGACCCTATAGGACAGAGAAGAACCACCCCATAGAGTTTCCAAGAAACACCTGGTGGATTTGAACTACAGCCCTTTGATTAGCAGCTGTAGCACATAACCATTATGCCACCGAGGTTTCCCTTAGAAAGATAGTGCGTAAAAATCTCCGGCAGAACACTGGTTAAGAGCTTGGCTGCTAATCAAAATGTCAGCAGTTCAAATCCACCAGCCACTCCTTGGAAACTCTATGGGGCAGTTCAACTCTGTCCTATAGGATAGCAATGAGTCAGAATCACCTTGATTGCTTTTTATATAGAGAAAATGTTCTGCATTTCAAAAAACTTTGCAATGGAAAAAGACAAAAATGATTACAGAATATATAGTAGAAACAGGGCTAAAATATCGATTCTTAAAATACATTTCCATAAATCACCTTAACAAAACGGCAAACAAATCCTATTAACTAGTCAAAGAACAGAAGACAGTAAGTCTAAGAAGAGAAAATGCAAAGGGCTAGTAAAGATGAGAAGAGGCTTGATTTGCTGGAGGCCAGAGAAAGCCTAATTAAAAGGAGCACTGACATGCCACCTTCACACTTGGCTTTGTCAGAATGAAGGAGCCAGTGCTGCTGAGCAAGAGTTAAATGCGAGCAGGAAGGGAGGGAACAGGAGGGGCTGCAGTCTCCTTGGAAAGTAATCCAGCAGTGTGCATACAAATTTCAACGTGTATATTGTTTGGCCCAGTTATTCTTATAACAAAGATAAGAGCACCTGTGCATACATAATAGGTTATATACTGGGATTTTACATCAGCACCCTTTGTAGTGGAGAAGAAGAAAGAATCCATTGAGACAGGATTTGCTCAATGTTTATATTACAAAAGATTGTGTTGTCGCTGTTATTAATGTCATTTATATGCAGCTACTAAACTGAATTTATACAGAGCTGAATTTAATTATATAGCTATTAAAATGAATGTTTGCTATATATACACATATATGTGTGTGTATTTTAAATATATATTGACATTAATATACATATTGATCTTAAAAGTTTTCTAGGATCCTCTATTATGTGAAAAACCAAGCTATGGTGAAGTCCTGCTGCACATACATTGCGGCAGAGGCCGTACCCAGTGGGGCTCTTCCCCAACAGTCCTCCCAAGTTTGCCATAAACATCAATCCCCGTCTGATCACAGGACCTTTACGATATTGACTTGAACAAAAGGTTTCCATGTGCTTCTTCAACCCAGAAGTCTACTTCAGTTTATACCATATTTATTGTCCTTTTTGGCTGATTGGCTAAAATGTGGTCAGGTAATTGAAAATAATATTATAACTACTTTCAATACCCAAAACTTACTGAATTTTGTTTGTGTCTTTAATTGCTTTTATTTGATTTAGAGTTGCTCTTAATAATCAAATTCACATGTACTTGGGGTAAGTAATATTTGCCTAATTATATGAAGGATAGCAGATTCATAGAGAGTAAATCTTTCAATTTATCATAAAGTTAAGACAATTACATTAATGCATGCTACTATTTCAGCACATTTCTGTTTCCATAGTTAACAACAGTATTTATTCAGCATTCCATATTATGTTCACAGAGAAAAATTTAAGAATGAAAAACAAGCTCCCTCCCAAAATGTCTTTGGCTAAAGATCTCATAAATCAAGCATTAGCCTGGAGGAGATATTTATGGCTAGGTGATAAAATTTGCTGGGGGGAAAAGGGTGCTTATAATGAACTTTGAGAAAGTGCCTAAATCATCAACCTTCAATAGGAACTCACGCTGAAAACAACCCAAGCACAAAATGTGCCTCCTGATATCATACTCATATTAGCAGGTAGCTCACAGCTGAAATGACCCATAAATCTTGACAACCTAGTCTACCCCAGCACTTATAACACAGTAGGCTTCAATTTCAGTTCATGAGCGACAGCAAGTCCGAACTCTGGAATGCATAATGAACTCAGATCTAGGCAACCAACACATATGACACAAGGTGTTCTATTTTACAAGCTTATCCTGATCTATTTGTTGCTGCATTAAATTAGATGACATTCTCATTATCTACATAGGTCTAGGTATACTCATTTATTAGAGTGGCTTCTGCAAATTAAAAAAAAAAAAAACACTGTAGTGTAAACACAGGAAATTATTCATTGTATATTATCCAGGGGTATACACTTTAATCTTCTACTTCGAAGAGGAGATATAAAAATCAGGCAACTGGGATTCTGTTGCTAACATCTGGCCTGCAAAGGGATTTGTCTAAGACATTCTACCTAACCAAGCCATTCTACCTAACCAAGCCGTTCTACCTAACCAAGCCGTTCTGCCTAACCAAGCCGTTCTGCCTAACCAAGCCGTTCTGCCTAACCAAGCCGTTATGCCTAACCAAGCCGTTATGCCTAACCAAGCCGTTCTACCTAACCAAGCCATTCTACCTACAAGCCGTTCTACCTAACCAAGCCATTCTACCTAACCAAGCCATAATTTAAAACTTATGGATTTGGTGCCACGTCCCTGTGCCTTTCTGTGTACAGTCCCGATAACATTACCTAGGGGTTATTCTCTCCCAATCTTCTAAATAAATACTACCCAGCAAGATGGTATTCCTCAAGGCGTGGTGGAAGAAAAATTATTTGTGATTTCCATGATACTTTTCCAGTCAGCTAGGTCTTCTACTCAGACCGCACTGAGTTACATGAGACACATTCTGTTCTGGTGCTACTATGGAATACTCCCCCTTAACCCATGCAGGCAAACCTAGTTTCTTTTCTGAAAGCTGGCAACTAGTTAGGTTTATGTTGCTGATTGGGACACCATTCCCAAAACAAAATATGTGTAAATAACTTTAGGTTGTACGGTATTGTCAATATTTTTGGGCTAAGAACATTCTCTTCATCACCAACATCTGGTACACAGTGAATATATCATTACTTGGCTGGTTATATATAAGCCCATCTGTGAAAAGATGGCCAAGAGCCCGCACAGAGTTGGCCAGACCCATGTCCTAAAGAGTGGGTGCCAAGAAATGATGAGTTCTGATGATCTTCATAACCCAGTGAAAGCAGCAAAGTTGGCAAAATATGAAGCAATAATAGAGAGATATGGGAAATACTTATAATGTGAAAATTATTAAACTAACACCAACATGTACATAACCCAGTAAAAACAAAACCTAGTGCCGTCAAGTCGATTCTGACTCATAGCGACCCTATATAGGGTAATATATATATTATATATGTATATAAGTAAAAAAAAAAAAAAAACCTAGTGCCATCAATTTGATTCTGACTCATATATCTGTGTATATATATGTATATAGGGTAATATAAAACCCTTTTCATAGATTATTTCATCTTTTATGAGGAATTTTGGGGTGTGTGTGTTTTACCATCTAAGAATTAGTGACAATGTAAAATCAGTAACATTTTGTGATAATCTATGGATATGAAAGGCAGGGGTTGACTATTTTTAGTCTATTTTGCCACCTTAAATCCTTGTACATACCAATTAGATGTACGATCAGAAGTCTTCATCTGTGCAATGATGACTGCTAAAATATTCTTTTTATTTATTTGGACATCATATATGGCAAGAAGTCATTTTTTTTTTAATTAAATTTTTATACTGCTTTAAGTGAAAGTTTACAAATCAAGTCAGCCTCTCATACAAAACCTTATATACAGCTTACTATGTACTCCTATTTGCTCTCCCCCGAGACAACCCATTCCTTCTCTCCACCCTGTGTTCCCATGTCCATTCAGCCACCTTCTACCCACCTTGGCCTTCGCATCTCCCGTCCAGACAGGAGCTGCCCAGATACTCTCCTGTCTCAACTTGATCCAAGAAGCCCACTCCTCACCAGCATCATTTTCTGTCTTGTAGTCCAGACCAATCCCAGTCTGAAGATTTGGCTTTGGGAATGGCTCCTGTCTTGGGCTAACAGACGGTATGGAGACCATAACATCCGGGGTCCCTCTGGTCTTAGTCAGACCGTTAAGTCTGATCTTTTTACTAGAAGTTGGGTTCTGCATCCCACTGCTCTCCTGCTCCATCAGGGATTCTCTGTTGTGTTCTCTATCACGGCAATCATTGATTGTGGCTGAGCACCATCTAGTTCTTCTGGTATGATGCCTAAGTAGTCTTTGATTTATGTAGCCCCTTCTGACTCTTGGGATCATGCTTACATTGTGTCTTTGGTGATCTTCATTCTCCTTTGCCCCAGGTGGGCTGAGACCAATTCTTGCATCTGAGATGGCCACTTGCTAGCGTTTAAGACCCCACACACTGCTCTCCGAAATGGGATACAGAATGTTTTCTTAATAGTTTTTCTTATGCTAATTGACCTAGATGTCCCTGGAAAACATGGTCCCAAAACCCCTGTCCCTGCTACTCTGGCCTTTGAAGCATTCGGTTTATTTAGGAGACTTCCTTGATTTTGGTATAGTCCAGTTGTGCTGACCTCTCATCTATTGTGTGTTGTCCATCCCTTCACCTAAATTACTTCTTATCGACTCTCTAATTAGTGAATCCCCCTTTCCCTCCCTCTCTCCCTCCCCCCTCTCGTACCCATGAAAGAATATTTTCTTTTCTGTTTCAACTATTTCTTGAGTTCTTATAGTAGTGGTCTCGTACAATATTTGTCCTTTTACAACTGCCTTCACTCAGCAAAATGCCATCCAGGTTCCTCCATGTTATGAAATGCTTCACAGATTCATCACTGTTCTTTATCGATGCGTAGTATTCCATTGTGTGAATATATCATAATTTATTTATCCATTCATCCGTTGATGGGCACTTTGGTTGCTGCCAATTTTTTGCTATTGTAAACAGTGCTGCAATAAACATGGGTGTGCATATATCTGTTCTTGTAAAGGCTCTTACTTCTCTAGGATATATTCCAAGGAGTAGGATTTCTGGATTGTATGGTAGTTCTATTTCTACCTTTTTAAGGAAGCACCAAATCGATTTCCAAAGTGGTTGTACCGTTTGACATTCCCGCCAGCAGTGTAGCAGTGTTCCAATCTCTCCACAGCCTCTCCAACATTTATTATTTTGTGTTTTTTGGATTAATGCCAGCCTTGTTGGAGTGAGATGAAATCTCATTGTAGTTTTGATCTGAATTTCTCTAATGGCTAACGATCATGAACCTTTCCTCACATACCCGATAGCTACCTGAATGTCTTCTTTAGTGAAGTGTCTATTCATATCTTTTGCCCATTTTTTAATTGGGTTATTTGTTTTTTGTAGTTGAGTTTTTGCAGTATCATGTAGATTTTACAGATCAGGCGCTGAACAGAAATGTCATAGCTAAAAACTTTTTCCCAGTCTGTAGGCAGTCTTTTTACTCTTTTGCTGAAGTCTTTGGATGAGCAGAGGTGTTTGATTTTTAGGAGCTCCCAGTTATCTACTTTTTCTTCTGCATCCTTAATAATGTTTTCTATACTGTTTATACCATGTATTAGGGCTCCCAACATTGTCCCTATTTTTTCTTCTATGATCTTTATCATTTTAGATTTTTATATTTAGGTCTTTGATCCATTTTGAGTTAGTTTTTGTGCATGGAGTGAGGTATGGGTCTTGTTTCATTTTTTTTGCAGATGGATATCCAGTTATGCCAGCAGCATTTGTTAAAAAGACTGTCTTTTCCCCCATTTAACTGTTTTGGGGCTTTTGTAAAATATCAACTGCTCATATGTGGATGGATTTATGTCTGGATTCTCAATTCTGTTCCATTGGTCCATGTATCTGTTGTTGTACCAGTACCAGGCTGTTTTGACCAAAAAAATAGGTTCTAAAATCAGGTACAGTAAGGCTTCCCACTTTGTTCATCTTTTTCAGTAATGCCTTATTTATCCGGGGCCTCTTTCCCTTCCCTATGAAGTTGGTGATATGTTTCTCCAGCTCATTAAAGAATGACACTGGGATATGGATAGGAATTGCATTAAATGTATAGATTGCATGTGGTAGAATAGACATTTTTATAATATTAAGTCTTCCTATCCATGAGCAAGGTATGTTTTTCCACATGTGTAAGTCTCTTTTGGATTCTTGCAGAAATGTACCATAGTTTTCTTTGTATACATCTTTTACATCTCTAGTAAGATTTATTCCTAAGCATTTTATCTTCTTGGGGGCTACTGTAAATAGCATTGATTTGGTAATTTCCTCTTCAATGTTCTTTTTGTTGGTGTACAGGAATCCAACTGGTTTTTGTATGTTTATTCTGCATCCTGGTGGCGTAGTGGTTAAGTGCTACGGCTGCTAACCAAATGGTCTGCAGTTCGAATCTGCCAGGTGCTCCTTGGAAACTCTATGTGGCAGTTCTACTCTGTTCTATAGGGTCGCTATGAGTCGGTATCAACTCGACGGCACTGGGCTGGGATCCTGCATCCCAATACACTGATGAACTCTTCTATTAGTTTCAGTAGTTTTCTGAAGGATTCCTTACGGTTTTCTGTGTATAAGATCATGTCCTCCGCAAATAGAGACACTTTGACTCCTTCCTTGCCAGTCTCCTTGCCAAATAAATGTCCTTTATTTCTTTATCTAGCCTAATTGCTCTGGCTAGAACCTCCAACACAATGTTGAATACGAGCGGCGATAAAGGGCATCCTTGTCTGGTTCCCAATCAATGAGAATGATTTCAGGCTCTCTCCATCTAGGGTGATGTTGGCTGTTGGCTTTGTATAAATGCCCTTTATTATGTCGAGGAATTTTCCTTCTATTCCTATTTTGCTGAGAGCTTTTATCATGAATGAGTATTGAACTTTGACAAATGCCTTTTCTGCATCGATTGATAAAATCATGTCATTCTTGTCTTTTGTTTTATTTATGTGGTGGATTCCGTTAACTGTTTTTCTAATGTTGAACCATCCCTGCATATCTAGTATGAATCCCACTTGGTCATGGTGGATTATTTTTTTGATATACTGTTGAATTCTTTTGGCTAGAATTTTGTTGAGGATTTTTGCATCTACGTTCATGAGGGATATACGTCTATAATTTTCTTTTCTTGTGGTGTCTTTACCTGGTTTTGGTATCAGGGATATGGTGGCTTCATAGAATGAGTTTGGTAGTATTCCGTCCTTTTCTATGCTCTGAAATACCTTTAGTAGTAGTGGTGTTAACTCCTTTCTGAAAGTTTGGTAGAAGTCTACAGTGAAGCCGGCTAGACCAGGGCTTTTTTTTTGTTGGGAGTTTTTTGATTACCTTTTCAATCTTTTCTTTTATTATGGGTCTATTTTGTTCTTCTACCTCTGTTTGTATTAGTTTAGATAGGTAGTATGTTTCTAGGAATTCATTCATTAATTCTAGGTTTTCCAATTTTTTGAGTATAGTTTTTCATAGTAATCTGATATGATTCTTTTAATTTCAGTTGGGTCTGTTGTAATATCGCCCATCTCATTTCTTATTCAGGTTATTTGCTTCCTCTCCTGATTTTCTTTTGTCAGTTTGGCCAGTGGTTTATCAATTTTGTTGATTTTTTCAAAAAAACAGCTTTTGGTCTTGTTAAGTTTTTCATTTTTTTTTTCCGTTTTCTATTTCATTTAGTTCAGCGCTCATTTTTATTATTTGTTTTCTTCTGGTGCCTGTGGATTTCTTTCGTTGCTCTCTTTCTGTTTTGTTCAAGTTGTAGGGATAATTCTTTGATTTTATCACTTTCTTCTTTTTGGATGTGCACATTTATTGATATAAATGGGCCTCGGAGCACTATTTTTGCTGTGTCCCAAAGGTTCTGATATGAAGTGTTTTCATTCTCATTGGATTCTATGAATTTCTTTATTCCATCCTTAATGTCTTCTATAATCTGGTCTTTTTTGAGCAGGGTGTTGATCAGTTTCCAAGTGTTCGATTTCTTTTCCCTGCTTTTCCTGTTATTCATTTCCACTTTCATGGCCTTATGGTCAGAGAAGATGTTTTGTAATATTTCAATGTTTTGGATTCTGCTAAGGCTTGCTTTATTGACCTAATATGTAGTCTATTCTAGAGAATGTTCCATGTGCACTAGAAAAGTAAGTATAGTTGGTTGCTGTTGGGTGGAGTGTTCTGTATATGTCTACGAGGTCGTTGGTTAGTTGTGGCATTTAGATCTTCCGTGTCTTTATTGAGCTTCTTTCTGGATGTCCTGTCCTTCACCGAAAGTGGTGTGTTGAAGTCTGCTACTATTATCGTGGAGCTGTCTATCTCACTTTTCAATGCTGACAGAGTTTGTTTTACGTATCTTCCAGCACTGTCATTGGGTGCATGAATATTTAATATGGTTATATTTTCTTGGTGTATTGTCCCTTTAATCATTATATAGTGCCCTTCCTTATCCTTTCTGATGGATTTAACTTTAAAGTCTATTTTGTCAGAAATTAATATTGCCACTCCTGCTCTTTTTTGATTATTCTTCACATGATGTATTTTTTTCCATCCTTTGAGTTTTAGTTTGTGTCTCTAAGCCTAAGGTGTGTCTCTTCTAGGCAACATATAGACGGATCTTGTTTTTTAATCCATTCTGCCACTCTCTGTCTCTTTATTGGTGCATTTAGTCCATTTATTCAGGGTAATTATGGATAGGTATGAATTCAGTGCTATCATTTTGATGTCTTTTTTTGTAGGTTGTTGATAGTTTATTTTTCCCACTTACTTTAATGTGCTGAGTAGATTTTCTTTATATATTGCCCTTTCCTCATATTTGTTGCTGTTGATTTTGTTTCTGCTCAGTCTCTATTTTTCCCTTGTATTTTATTTTGATGAGTAGGATAGTTTGTCTCCTTTATGGTTACCTTATTATTTACCCCTATTTTTCTAAATTTAAAACTAACTTTTACTTCTTTGTATTGCCATATCTTCCTCTCCATATGGAAGGTGTACGATTACATTTCTTAGTCCCTCTTTATTATTTTAATGTTGTCTTCTTTAACATAATAACATTGCCGTTTCCCTGCTTTGGTTTTTTTTTTGTATTTCCCTATCTGGGATGACTTCTGGTTGCTCTGCCCAGTGTTCTAGTCTTGGGTTGATACCTGATATTATTGATTTTTCAAACCAAAGAACTCCCTTTAGTATCTCTTGTAGTTTTGGTTTGGTTTTCACGAATTCCCTCAACTTGTGTTAATCTGGAAATGTCTTAATTTCACCTTCATATTTAAGAGACAGTTTTGATGGATATATGATTCTCGGCAGGCAATTTTTTTTCTTTCAATTTTTTAAACATGTAATCCCATTGCCTTCTTGCCTGCATGGTTTCTGCCAAGTAGTCCGAGCATATTCTTATTGGCTCTCCTTAGTAGGTGACTTTTTGTTTATTCCTCGCTGCTCTTATAATTCTCTCTTTATCTTTGGTTTTGGCAAGTTTGATTATAATATGTCTTGGTGATTTTTTTTAAGATCTACCTTATGTGGAGTTCGATGAACATCTTGGATAGATATCTTCTCATCTTTCACAATATCAGGGAAGTTTTCTGCCAACAAATCTTCAACAATTCTCTCTGTATTTTCTGTTATCCCTCCCTGTTCTGGTACTCCAATCACTCATAGGTTATTTCTCTTGATAAGAGTCCCACATGATTCTTAAGGTTTCTTCATTTTTTAAAATTCTTATCTGATTTTTGTTCACGTATTTTAGTGCCATGTGCTTTATCTTCAAGTTCAGAAATTCTAGCTTCTACTTGCTCAATTCTGCTCCTCTGACTTTCTGTTGACTTATCTAATTCTGTAATTTTATTGTTAATCTTCTGAATTTCTGATTGCTGTCTGTATGATTTTTCCAGCTTATTAAACTTTTCATTATGTTCCTGAATAATCTTTCTAATTTCTTCAGTTGCTTTATCTGTGTGTTCCTTGGCTTGTTCTGTGTATTGCCTCATTTCCTTCCTGATGTCTTGAAGGGTTCTGTATATTAATCTTTTGTATTCTGCCTCTGGTAATTCCAGGAATGCACTTTCATCTAGAAGATCCCTGGATTCTTTGTTTTGAGAGCCTGTTGAGGTGATCATGGTCTGTTTCTTTATGTGACTTGATATCGACTGTTGTCAACCAGCCAGCTGTAAGTTATTGTATTAGTTTATGCTTGCTTACTGTGTTGTAGCTGCTTGCTTGGTTTTGTTTTGGTATACCCCTATGGGTTGCTTGAGTGAGCTAGCTTGATTATTTTTGCCTTTGGAGCTCTGGTGTCCTGTCCCCAGGTGGCTAGAGCTGTTATCAGGTATATCAGTCTAGGAGTCCATTCAGTTTTCTTGTATGAATTCAGCTCATGTTTCTAGGTAGCTAATATCAAGTGTGTGGTACAGGCTCTGTCCTACAGTCTTAGAGGGGCAGAGGTGATTGGCGTATATACCGGTATCTGATTGTAGCAGCAGGTCACACTCTGAACAAGGTAGGGGACTGAGAACCGACCCCTGAGTGTCTCTGAGGAAAACGCGTCCCTGATCCCTAGAGTGTGCTGGTGGGTGGGTTCTGCAGATGGACCATGGGCACCCAAAGTTTTTGGTTGTAAGGACTGGGAGGTACCAGTTATCTTTGGACCCCTCTCACAGGTGGCTGGATGACCTGAGTGGAGCTACCAGTCCTTAAGTCCCTGATGTGGGTAGGTGAGGACCTTGTTTAACAGGCAAAGCAATGTCAAACGTCAAACACCCACCTCTCCACTATACAGCTGAAATGGTTGGAGTTTGCCAACAAGGGCCTATTCTCCCAAAATAGGCCCACACAGGTCCATGCAGAACGGAAAGATGCTCAGAGTCCATGGATGGTTTATGCCTGGACAGGAGCTGCTTCTGTCCTGAGCTCCCCCGGCTAATGGAGCTAGCAAATTATCTTTCCCTCCCAATTGCAAATTTTTGCCTTCCCCTAGGCCGGGAGGATAGCTATAGGTTCTCAACAGGGCCTATCTCAGGCCCAGGGATTCAGCCGCTGAAGCTGGCTTGGGGTGGGGTATGCGGTAAGATATATGCAAGTACTTAGCTTTTGCTGAGAGCGCCGTTCTTCTCAGGTTCTAGAGGTGTGAGTGGGCTGTGTGGCTGGCTGCTTCTCCATGAGGAAACTGAGGCGGAACACTAGCACCAGCCTGCTGCCATCACTTCCGCCGCTCCCGGAATGGTGCCTGAGGGCTCCCCGCCACTCAGGTCTGGTAACTCCTCTCCACTTCTGAAAGGTCTCTTCCTCCCCCTGCCCCTCAGTTTGTTGTCTAAGCTTGCCTTTGATGCTTGGGGCTCCCAGCTTGTCACAAATATACTCGTTTCACTTGTTCTTTTGGGTCTTTGTTGTAAAGAGGGCTCACCAGAAGCGGCTGTCTATTCCGCCATCTTGGCTCCGCCTCTCGCCTTCATATATTCTTGCTCCTTTACATGCCTTGTAATCTTTCATCGATGGCAGATATCATGATATTTGCGATGTTGGATGCTGACTATTTTTGTATTCCAATAATATTCTTGAACTTTCTGTTGGAATGTAATTAGTTACTTGGTAATAGTTTCATCCTTTAGGGTAGTGCTTTTAATATTTGGTAGTTGGGGCTAGAGAAGCATTTAGTTTAGAACAAATTTTTCCCTAATCCTGGGGTGGAATTGGTATAAGTTCAAATTAAATCAAAAGCAACAGGTTTTTTTTTGTTTTGTTTTGTTTTACTGAGGGAAGGCCCTTTGGAGTACTCTAGCAAAAGGCCCACTGATTATGAAGTTTTCCAGTTTGTGTGATTGAATCCTTCGAGATAGTCACTCTTAAATCTGGATTCATTTTCTGTGCAGTGTTTTACGCTCCAGCGCTTTGTCTGTAAATTCCAGCTTCCTTGGTATCCCCAGACTCTCAGATCTCTTTTCTTAACTCAGGAAATCTTGCCTCTGCCTGGAATGCCCCTCCCTGTGCCAAGGCCTGGAATCTCTCTGAAGTTAGTAAAGTAGGGCAATGGTACAGCTCACTTCTTTATTTTCTCTCAGGGATCACCGAACTTTGTTACCAGTGTTTTGAAAACAATTATCCCATATATTTTTTTCTGCTTTTTGTTCGTTTCAGGCAGGGAAGAGAAATCAAGTCCCTAATTCACCATCACGGTGGAAGTAGAAGACTGCTGCTTTATCATCATAACTGTTAAAAATCAAGCTTGACATGAATGTGGTGATCAAAGCAGAAGTCACATTCTTTTTCCGTTTTCACTCATTTCATCGTATTCTAGGTTAATAGATAGACTACATGGATCAGTTTTTCAATTTCAGTGTTCTTTGGTATTTTTTCTCCATACAAACCTTGGACGAAGACTGATGTCAGACTAGAAAAAGACAAATAAAGAGGATGATGTGGTATCCTCACCGTGTAACAACTTGTATCCAGGCCTGAAGAGTCTGGATTCTAGGTCACTCAATACTGAGACACCAGGCATTTATCTGAGAGGGATTCTAGGTCACTCAATATTGAGACATCAGGCATTTATCTGAGAGAGCATCAGAGGCCTCACTGGCCAGCAGATGGTATTGGGGAAATACTACTTAATCATTTCCTTAAGGTTAATGAGCATTTATAGTTGCAATACCAGAAAACAAATTTCTTAAAGTCACTGCATTTAGTACAAACACAGTGATAGAAGCAAAAGTTTTCTAGAAAATCCATTTCAAATACTAGCTCAGAGAACAGAAACAGCCCAATTAAAAAATGGGCCAGAGATCTGAACAGACAACTCACCAAAGAAAATACACAGATGGCAAAGGAGAATATAAAGAAGCTCAGTAGCATATGCCAAAGAGACTGAGAATTAAAACAACCATAAACAACAATGAGACGCCATTACATACCTATTACAGCAACATAGGCAGTAAAAAAGACAGTGGTTGCCAGGGGCTCAGGGGGAGAAGGTAAGGGAGGAAGAGACAAAGCACGGAGTGTTTTTAGGACAGCAAAACTATTATGATACTGTCATGGTGGACACATAATATTATGTATTTTTAATAACCCATAGGACTGTATAACAAAGCATGAACACTAATATAAATTATGAACTTTAGTTAATAATAATGTGTCCATAATATTAACTGATCAACTGTAAAAATGTACCAAACTAATAGATGTTGGAAGCAGGAGAAGCTATGTGCATGGGATAAAAGAGGTGTGTATTTCCCCTATATAGGGAACTACCTATTCTTAACACACAACTTTTCCGTAAACCTAAAACTGCTCGAAATATAAAAAGTATATTAAAAAACAAAAACAGTAGCTCAGAAAGGAATTATTGCACTGACAGAAGGAAGAGCACTTGGGATCTACAAGAGAACTCAACTACCATGCAGCAGACATTCCTCCTGTGTGGTGAGCAATGATATTTAAAAACCTAGCTCACGAAGACCTTCAGTTCAGACTTCGCTTCTCAGACCAAATTTGATTGTGACTGGAAAATGACTCTCACAGAAATACTGCTGCTGTTGGAGTAAACAAAATAGATGAAAATTTAGGAAAAGGTTGTAGATACTGTTTTATTTTAGTTGGTATAGCTTATTTTCCTGAAGTACTAAAAATAACACTTTTCCCTTAGTAGGCACAAATTAAGGAGGCCAGGTGGTACAGTGGTTAAGTGCTTGGCTGTAAACACTGATGGCATAATGGTTAAGTGCTATGCCTGCTAACCAAAAGGTTGGCAGTTTGAATCCACCAGGCTCTCCTCGGAAACTCTGTTAGCGGGGAAGTTTTATTCTGTCCCATAGGATTGCTATGAGTCGGGATCAACCCGATGACAACGGGTTTGGTTTAAGGTCAGAACCCACCAGCTTCTCCATGTTACAAAGATGTGGTAGTCTGTTTCCATAAAAATTACAGCCTTGGAAACCCTATGGGGCAGTTCAACCCTATCCGACAGGGTCACTATGAGACAGAATCAACTCAATGGCAATGGGTTAAATGTTTGGTTTAGGCAAAAATTAATTATTTTTCTGTGGGGACAAAGAAGACTTGCCTGAAAAATATATACATTTTTTTAAATAAAATGTATCTCAGAGTAATAGCTTTTGAAATTATAGAATAAACTTGGAAAATAAAAGGGTGATAGGAAACATCAAGGTAACATTCAATTTAGATAATTTAGTATAATCAAATTAGAAAGAGGGAAATGCTAACATTTTATATATGTATTTCTTCCCTAAAGTCTCTAATGCTGAGGGCTTTCAGCTTAGTCTGCATTCAACACTGAACTGATAAAAATGAGAATAATAGAGGCCAAAAAAAAAAAATCAAACCCCTTGCCAGCGAGTAGAGTCTGACGCATAGTGACCCTATAGGACACTGTAGAACTGCCCTGTAGGGTGTAAGGTTTAAAGTGCAGCTTGGGGATTTGAATTGCCAAATTGAAGCAGCCATAGCACTTAACCACCAAGCGGCCAGGGCTCCAAATATGGAGACAGCAACATAGAATGCCACGAAAGTTGTCCAAAGTAAGGATTTTGTTAAAAAAAAGAATTTTGTTACAAAAAACTGCATATAAATGAAGAGCAAAAACTGTGGACTCAGGAGACATGCTAAAACATATGATAGAGCATTTGACCTTGTAAAAAAAAATTAAGTTAGTCTGTTAGTTTGCTTAAGCAGGAAAAAGGCTCTGGGGATTTAGGTTCAAAGAGACAGTACAATCAGCTCTCTTTTGCTTGGTCTCCTTGCTCTCAGCAGGAGTATAAAATTGCTGGAAAAAAAAAAAAAAAAAGAAACTCTTCAGCTCTTACTTGCTTTCTTGCTTTAGTGTTGACAGCCAGAACCTACTGCCAAGCCAAGATTGCCTCTGGCGAGAGAGAAGAAAGCCTGTAGTCAGGATAGAATCTCCTGGGGCTCAGTTTACTTCTCCAAGTTTGCTTTAAGGAGGTTGAGATAGAGAGCTGCAGGGTCTTTGCTGATATATCAAACCTGATCTTTTGGGGGGAAAAAAATAACTAACTTCAAAAACTGGTGCTAAATGTAACGGTTCGAAGATGCTAAGAGAAAGATCGTATTCTATTATTTCTATAACACAAATTGATTTAATCCTCTACCAAGAATCCATAACTGTGGTGTTTTAAAGATACTTATGTACTCACACATATACAGAAGGCTATTGAATATCTATTTGCATTTTATGCTAACAGTGACATTGCTGAATTTAGTCAAAAATAAGAAGGACTATGTGGTGCAATGGGTTTTTCTTATATGACCTTTCTGGCCCTGGGTTTATAATTCTCCAAAAATTATCGGTTGGACTGAATTCTTGCAAAGGATTGACCAGCTTACTACGCACAGAAGCAGCTTGCTGGGCATGATTTGTCTGCTATTCACATAAGCAACTACCAGGGATTGGTTGGTTTATTACCTGCATAAGCGGCTTACAGGGATTGGTCAGTTTATGACCCACTCCGTAGTTGACCTTTCTGGGATTGGCTGGGGTGCCGCACCCACTAGCTGACTTTTACCTGTACTGGTTAAGGAGCCCGTCTTGTAATTAACAGAGAGTGTATAAACTGCAGGGTTACATACTTTCACCACACTTATTCAATCTGTGTGGTGAGAAAATAGTCCAAAAAGCTGGACTATATGAAGAACAGAAGAATGAAGCATCAGGATTGAAGGAAAACTTATGAACAACCTGCTTTATGATGATGATACAACCTTGCTTGCTGAAAGTGAAGAGGACTTGATGAACTTACTGATGAAGATCAAAGACCACAGCCTTCAGTATGGCTTACACTTCATCATAAAAACAAAAATCCTCACAACTGGACTAATAAGCAACATCATGATAAAGAGAACAAAGATTGAAGCTGTCAAGGATTTCATTTTACTGGGATTCACAATCAATGCCCATGGAAGCAGCAGTCAAGTAATCAAACGATGCATTGCATTTGGCAAATCTGTTGCAAAAGACCTCTTTCAAGTGTTGAAAACGAAAGATGTCACATTGAAGACTAATGTGCGCTGACCTAAGCCATGGTATTTTCAATCACCTCATAAATGCAAAAGCTGGACAATGAATGTGGAAGACTGAAGAAGAATTGATGCTTTTGAATTATGACGTTGGTGAAGAATATTGAATATACCATGGACTAGCAGAAGAACGAACAAATCTGTCTTGGAAGAAGTACAGCCAGAATGCTCCTTAGAAGCAAGGATTGCAAGACTTCGTCTCTTATACTTTGGACATGTTATCAGGAAGGTCCAGTCCCTGTAGAAGGACATCATGCTCGGTAAAGCAGAGGGTCAGCAAAAGAGGGGAGGAACCCCTGAACAAGATGGACTGACACAGAGACTGCAACAATGGGCCCAAGCATAGTAAGGATTTTGAGGATGGCGCAGGACTGGGCAGTGTTTCCTTCTGTTGTACATAGGGTTGCTATGAGTCAGAACCGACACTATGGCACATGACAACGCCGACAAACTAAACCCTGGAATGTGAGGGCAGAGCTATCCTGACTGATAGGAGAGCCGTCTGGGAGTTTTCTGGGAGAGACCTGTTCCAGTGAGGAGCTTATGAGGTTGCCCTGGTTGCTCTCTGCTTTAGGACCCTAACCAGACCTCATATCAGACCTTTTCCCTGATATATATCCTGAATTCCCTGACATTTACCATGAGTTGCATCCCAAATTCTACTGTTACTTCCGTGTTTGTACAATAATAAACCACATAACCATAGTATAGTATGTGAGTTCTTATGAGTTCTGTATGACTGTTGCAGGGAATTATCAAACTCAACAGAGAATAAAAAGTAAAATAATGGAGAAGTGGGAAGGAGAAGGTGTATTTGACCTCTGCCTCATAGGAACCAGCCTTACGCTGATTCATGTTCACAATGTTGTTCTTATATTAAAACACACCTATCCTACTTGAGGAAACCCTGGTGGCACAGTGTTACAAGAGCTATGGCTGCTAATCAAAAGGTCAACAGTTGAAATCCACCAGGCGCACCTTGGAAACCCTACAGGGCAGTTTTACCCTGTCCTACGGAGGGTTGCTATGAGTTGGAATCAACTTGATGGCAACGGGTTTGTTTTGGTTTGTTGGATCCTACTTGAGAAAGAAAGGTCTGGGGATATACTTCTGAATTACACCCAGTGAAAACACTGTGGATCGTGACAGTCTGATTCCATTGTGCATGGGGTTGCTGAGATTCGGGCGCAGACTTCATGGTAGCTAACAACAGCAACGACAGTTCTATTTGAACAAAATCAGGTAAGTGAAATGTGCTTCTGTCAGGGTCACTATCAACTGCATCAAAAATTTGCCTTTTAAACATTTACATCAATTATATAATTTGTGTGATTTATTTTTCCTTGGTCTAATATCTTTTACCCCCATTTTGCTTTCCATCACTTAATACTGTTCGAAACACCGCGTAGTCGCTCGGTAAATAAATGTTGAATATACTGAATAGGGAAACCCTGGTGGCACAGTAGTTAAGAGCCGCAACTATTAACCAAAAGGTTGGCAGTTCGAAACTACCAGATGCTCCTTGGAAACTGTATGGGGCAGTTCTACTCTGTCCTATAGGGTTGCTATGAGTTGGAATCAACTTGACGGCAAAGGGTGTGTGTCTGCATGTGTGTATACTGAATGAAACATCGACAATTATTAGGATTTTAGGAAATGATTCAATGGAAAATAAGCTTATACAATAAATTGATGCTTTTGTCTCAAATACTTCCCACAGTAAGATGAGTCCTTTAACAATGTGAATCAGATATATGATTCACCTGCTTATTCTCTGGCTTTCCAACACGCTTGGAAAAAAATAAATCCAAATTTCTTACCATGGTCTACAAGGCCCAAGGTGCTCTGGGCTAGCATGTTCTCCAACACTACCAGGCTCCTGACCCCACCTGCCATCTGCTTTCAGATCTTCACACTGCCAAGCTCATTGCCTGCTTTGGGACACTTTACAGCGCTGTTCCCTTTGCCTCAAGGGCTCACCTTTCTGGATCTTTTCACTCCTGGATCCTTCTTGCCCTTCAGGTCTCCCTGTAAAAGTCACCTCATCAGTGAGGGGTTCCTTGAGAGTCAGTCTGGTGTAGGCTCCTACCCCTACCCTGTTTTCTTTTAATTATATATTTTATTTTGATCTTCATCACACTACTTATCATTTCCTGATACTATCTTACAAATTTTTTTTTTCTATTATGCCTTTCTCTTCCCCATATCTGAGAATACAAGGTCCAAGATAAGGCCAGTCACACCTTCTTTTCACCATTGTATTCCCAGCACTTAAAATGGTGCCGGAGACATTGTTGGGATTCCTTGTATACATATAAAGTCATATGAAAGAATCAGGGAATAATTGAATGAATGGATGGATAGATGGATGGACAAGATACTATCAGACAAGATCCAAACACAGTGTACATTTGGAAAGACAGTGCAAATCAGAATTAAAAAAACAAACAGGAAAAAAAAAAGAAAACAAACAGACTTTAACTTTGCTTGACAAGCAAAATTGCTCCGTTGTTTCCTTACATTTAATGCAGGGCTGTGCTTACAAAGAAATGTCATTGGTATCAGAATAAACTACAGCTGTCGTGATGAAACGATATGAAGAAAAAGGTGCTTGATAGAAATTGACCTCTATCATATTTAAGAAAAGCCACTGTGTTCATTCTTTCATACTTTAGAAAAAATATTCTTCAAAAATAATAACATTTACAAGCATAACTGAACACACATTTCAGACAAGAAAAAGAAGCAATTAAAAAAAAAAGAAAACTCACCATTTCAGAGAAAAATTTCATAGCACAACACATGTGTCTTGAGCTAGGGATAGAAGATGTTTGTAGAATATATTTCTAAAAATGAAAAACAAAGCTTAATGGGCAAGAGTTTTACCGGGTCTACAATCTAAGCTTTATAAGAACCACTTAAACTTTGATGGCAGAATCATCAATTAAGTTTTATAGCAAACCTGAGGAAGAAATCAACAAAATATTAGTAATCCATCTGCTCATCACAACAAATTCTGGCAGACAACATTACTACCTTAATGATATGACATCGGGGGTGGGGAGAGTAAGAGAAATGACTCTGCTTCTCCCAAAGGCATACAATATGGTTCCAAATCAATTCGAATTTGTAGCTATCCTCAGTTCTCTATAATAACCTCATTCCACAAACACTAAATTTTGAATACCTTTTAAAAAACTAGAATCAATATACATTCAAAATCACCAGGTGCTCTATTTACATGTCATTCTGATAGCTGAATGAAAGGCTTTCATAGACATCCAAGTTTGAAAATTATAGCTGCAGATACGTTTTCAGATGTCATTAGTGGAGTATTTACAAGGCACCTCACACTTAAGCAAGGCACTAAAAAAAAAAAAAAAAATTCAATAAAAAAAAACAAAACAAAGGGAATTGAGGCATAACTGGATTGTCTAAGAGGAAAAAACAAAAACATGAGTTTCTTTTGGCAAATTTAAGAGAAGTGGGGAAGCAGAATTTTACCATGGAAATTTTACCATAGAAATCCTTGTCAATTCTCAAAGGGTCTTAGAAGTTCAGAAACAACAGATAGAAGGCATATGTCTAGGTATTACTTTCCCTGGGCTGTTGTAACACAATGCCACGAAGTAGGTGGCGTATAAAATAGTCAATTATTGTATCAGTTCTGGAGGCTGGGAGTCAGAGACCACGGTGTTGGCCATGTCCATTCCTTCTAAGGCTCAGAAGGAGAGTCTGTTCCCAGCATCTCTCCTCGCTTCCTGTGGCTCCAGGTATTCCTTGGCTTACTGCTACAGTGTCACATGGATCCTTGCTCTATTTCCCAGTCTCTGTGTCTCTTCTCTTTTTACAAGGACACCAGCCACATTGGAGTAGGGCCCACCCAATTCCAGTGTGACCCCATGAAAACTTAACTGGTAACATCCCCAAGGACCCTCTTGCCAAACAGGGTCACATTTATAGGTACGGTGGCTAGGACTCAACGTATATTTTGGGGGAACTCAATTCACCTATACCAACATGTTTCAGAAAATCTGGCACAATACAGTGACAAGCAGAAACAGATACTTAAAGAATTTATGTACTGAATATCTACTATTTGTCCCTTCAGATCCACTTTCCACCCTGCTCTCTGCTTCCGGAGGGAGACTTATGTGGACTAACATGGGTTTAGCACTGTTTTTGGTCAATCTGGGGATCCAGAAGGAGATGAACGAAGGTAGGAGAGTCAGCTCAGAGGTTATTATCCCTCAGGCCTCACTAAGTGTTATGGATTGAATTGTGTGCCCCCAAATTTATCTTGAAATCCTAACCCTGGTGCCTGTGAAGTTTGGAAATAGGGTTTTTCAGATGTTATCAGTTAACATGATGCCATACAGGAGTAGGCTGGGTCCTAATCCAATCGGAGTGCTGTCCTTATACAAGAGAAAAAACAGACAGAGGAAGGATGACCATTTGACCACCGGGTTGTGCTGCAGCGGCAAACCAGAGAACATCTGGAATGACCAAAAGCCAAGTGAGACAAGAAGGGACCTTCTTCTAGAGCATTCAGAGAGAACAGGGCCCTGACAATTCCCTGAATTCAGACTTCTAGCCTCCAGAAATGTAATACAAATTTCTGTTCTTAAAAACCATTTATTTTGTGTATTTTGTCAAAGGAGTCCTAGGAAATTGACACACCAAGTCACAGCGATGGTTGAGAATTGAACAATGTAGCAAAGTACATAATATTTAGTGTTGATTTTACACAATCATCTATCACATAGAAGTTGCAACAGGAACTTGAGCAAAGCCTGGGAATTAATGAGCCCCAGATGGAAGTTTCTGGAGCTAAGACAATCACAGCCACAGTCACAGTTGCTTTCAACAGTCAATTTTTGATTTAAAAAATATATATGTATTTTTTTTTTTTTTTTTTGTGAAATACTTCCCAGTTTAAAATGAAGGGATATAAAAAACAGGAATAGGAAGATAAATCCTAAGAACATGTCACACAAGAAAAAGACATCACAGCCCTCCCTGGGAATAAAACGCCCACTTTATAATAGGATTGTCATTTACTTTGCCTGACAATACTTTCGAAGGATTAGATCTGCAAAGTTATAAGAAAATGCCTATAGTAGAGAATGGTTTACAAATCTTTGAGAATCAAAAAGACCTGGATATCCTTAAAACAGTTCTGCGGTTTCAGAAAAAAAATAAACCACACAGCGAGAACCCTAAAGAGGTGAGATATTATGCTCTCCAGACTCAGACCAAGAAGGCAAATGGGAATTTGGAAATAAAAATTGGAAAAACGAACTCAAAGCAACTCACCCCCAGGACAATACTGTAAGGAAGTGATCCCATTTCATATGCTAGGGGAAAAACAAAAATAAACCAACCCATTGCTGTCCAATTGATTCCAACTCACAGGGAAACTGTAAGACAGAATAGAATTGACCCAACATTTTTTTTTCTAGTAATTTTAGTGAAATGAAAATAAAACCACTACCATCACCACAACCATGATTTATTACCATAAGGAATAAAAGGGAGGTGGGGAAACAATGCCTGTTTCCACAAGGAAGAAAAGCCGCACCTGGAACGTAAACTCAGCACTCAGTCGAAGAGGTCAGGGCCTGCCAGGGTGACTACCAAAGTTACAACAGAAGTTTATCACACATCTGTCTCAACCCTGGGCCTGGGGTACTTCTGTGAAACCAAATTCCCTTGACATATATATAAATAAGGGAGCTGTGGTGGTGCAATGGCTAAGCACTCAGCTGCTAAGTGAAAAGTTGTCAGTTTGAACCCACCCAGAGACTCTGCAGGAGAAAAACCTGGCGATCTGCTTCCATAAAGATTACAGCCTAGGAAACACTATGGGGCAGTTCTACTCGGTCTCAGGGGTCAGTATGAATAGAAATGGACTCAATGGCATGCAGTGACAATATACCCACTTCCATCAAGATGATTCCAAGTCATACCCACCCTATAGTGACCCTAGGGAACAGAGTAGAACTGCCCCATAGGGTTGCCAAGGCTGTAATCCTTACAGAAGCAGACTGTCACAGCATTCACCTACAGAGTGGCTAGTGGGTTCGAACCATGGACCAAAAGGCACTGGAGAACCTAACCACTGTGCCACCAGGGCCCCTTTTAAACCAACATACAAGTTAGACCAATAAAGTTCTCCTGTATTTCCACAAGATATACCAGCATAAGCAGAACCAATAATGGCAGCAACACGGTGATACCCAGCAAAAATATGCTTTAAAAAGAAAAAACAAGTTTGGGTGTGAACACCTGTACCTTCTTATAAAAATGTTTGAAATTCATTATTAAAAGAAAGAAAACAAGAAGAAATAGAGGGAGGTGAGAGAAAATATCATCCACATTGATACCGAATAAGAGAGGAGATGAGCTTCAAATGCAGGCCTGTTTTATCCTGGCCATCCTTTCTTTACAAGAGACTGCATCCTTTTTGCTGAAGGAATATTGTGACCAATTTCTTTGAAACTCCATGGTCGAAATGAGAAGTGTACATTTCTGGCCCTTAAAGGTAACGATGGTGTCTGAACTAAAACTGTATAATACCTTATTGCCACAATTTTCAAATATTTACTTGCAATTCAAAATTTCTGAAACTGAAATCTACAGGCTTGGTGATAAAATTTAGTTGTGCTTCTTAATCTCTCTCTCTCTTTTGTAATCTTGTAATACACATTGAAGAAAAAAAATTGTCTCACTAGTGAGTGCTAGGATGGGGAATATTAAAAGTGAAGAGTCTTTTAGTGTATGACAAAATGTATTTATAACGTTTATAACTTTGATTTCTACACACTTATTTCCTATAGAGTTAGAAGTTGGTATTTATTGAAACAAATAAACACAAACATCATTTGCAAAAAGTAAAGGAACATTTTTGAAACACACGTTAAGTATCTGCTCTTTGCCGTCTGTGCAGACATTCCTTCTCCCGTCTGGTGTTAACAGAGCCTTTGCAGAACTGCGTCCTTGGCTATTCAAACAAAATTCTGATTCATAAAGATACTGAAACTTTTTGGACTAAATTTAAGTTTAAAGATTAACTTCGTAATTTAACTATCCATTTTACTTTGTCCTCCACTGCTATGGAGGACAAACTAAAATGGATAGTTAAATCTTTGCAGATGCGGCAGTGACCACCCTTGCTCTTACAGCTACCGTCCCGATAGTTGTGTATGCTCTGAAGTGTGTGTGGTCACCACCTCTATTCCAGAAGGTTGCTATGGGCAAACGACCTCTAGTCAGATTCAATCTACATTTTAAAAATTTACAAAGTTCTGTGTACTCTGGCCATAAAAGTAATTAAAAGTGTATAAACTTTTTAAATAGCCACTATCAGATGATATTTTATTGCGACATATCCAATTAGTTTTATCGATTTGCAAAATTCTACTTTAAAGGAGAAATAAAGTAAGGTCTTTTGGAGAAATAAGTGACAGATAGGCAAGCAGGTAGATCAACAGATAGACATAATACAATATGACATGATACTGATATACCAAATGCTTAAAATACACTCTTAGAGAATTTTCAACAACCCTATGGTGGGAGCACTTTCCTTTTGCCATCTTACCATACAGAGATAGCGCAATGAGGACTCAAACCTTAGTCTGATGACAAAGCCCAGATTTGTTTATTCTTTCATATTTCTTTTATTTTGAGGAAATAATTCTAGATTTACAGAAAAGTTGTAAGAATTGTGCAAAGAACTCCCATATAATCTTCAAGTCTGCCCAAATGTTTGTATTTTACCACATTTATTTTATTCTTTCACTCTCTGTGTATATACTCTATGTATAGATATACATATATACTTGCATATATATATGTTTCTGCATGTATACGTGTGTATATATATGGTTTTCGTTGTTAAGTTGCTCTGACTCATGGCGACCTTACGTAGACCAATACGTTGCCTGGTCCTATGTTATCTTCGTCATCGTTTAGTATGTTTGAGCCCACTGTTGAGGATATTATGTCAACCCACCTCACTGAGAGTGTCATTCATTTTTGCTGGAAAGCATACACATATTCATGTATTTTTTTTTCCCTAAACCATTCACGAGTAAGTTGAAGAGATGGTGTTCCTTTATCACTAAATACATCAGTTTCTACTTCCTAAGAATGATAAAATTATCTTATATAAATGCAATACATTTTTCCTTATCAAGAAATATTTTTACACTACTATACAATCCTGGAGACGCTGGTGGTGTAGTGATTAACAGCTATGGCTGCTAACCAAAAGGTCGGCAGCTAGAATCCACCAGGTGCTCCTTGGAAACCCTATGGGACAGTCCTACTCTGTCCTGCACAGTAGCTATGAGCTAGAATCAAGTCAATGGCAACGGGTTTGTTTTATTTATTTATTTTTTTGGTTTTGATACAATATTATCATCTACATTAACCAACCTTAACAGTCTTTGTAAATTATATCCACTGTATCAACAATGTTCAAAATACATTAAAAAATATTCTGGCCCGGAGTTCAATCCAGGATTATATGCCACATTTGATTTTCACATCTTTCTAATCTCCTTTGTTTTGGAACAGTTCCTCGATCTGTCTTTTTCTCTCACAACCTTGACATTTTTGGTTGAGTAGATATTAGTTATTGTATAGACTGTCCTTCAAACTGGGTTTCTCTGATGATTCATCATACTGATAGGCACGTGGCATTGGTTTCTTCCATGTGTTAACTCTGATCATTTGATTGAGATGATCTTTTCCACGTTAAAAAATGTTACTACTTTTCCTTCTATTATTAATATATGCTTCTGGGGATATCATTAAGGCTATGCAAATATCCTGTTGTTAATCAGACTTCTACCAACTAGCTTTAGCACCCATTGATGATTCTGGCCTAAATCAGTTACTATCATGATGGTTGGCAAACTGATTTTCTAAGTGTATCATTCCTTCTACATGTATTAGTTGGCATTTTACTGACAGGAAGCACCCTCTCATGAGCATTGATACTTTTATTTAGTTCTATCAATATGAACACATGAATTCTTCTTTTTTATTCATTTATAATCTGTTGATTGTAACATCCTTATTTATTTTGATGCTCAAATCACCTAGATTCAGCCAATGAGAGGTTGTTATGCAATGTCCTTCTGGCATGTCTCCATTAATATAGTATTTCCTCACTTTCTAGTACGGGAAGGTATTGTTCCAGACTCCTATTAACTATCCATGTCCCAACCCCTAACCATTTCTCAAAGGAGCCCTAGTTTTTTTCAGTGGACAAGGTGTTTAGAAAGCAAGGTCTGGGTGGTAGGTAACACTCAATGCTATAGGATGGTAATGCTTCTAGGTCCACTTAGAAGACAGCTAGGGAATATGTATGTATGTTATATGCAAAAATATTTACATTTATTTCTCTGTCTATGAAAACCCTGGGTACACGGTGATATATATAATTCTAAGACACCACCCACCAGGTGCTCCTTGGAAACTCTACCTGGCAGTCGTACTCTGTTCTATAGGGTCGCTATGAATCGGAATTGACTTGATGGAAATGGGTTTTTATTTCACCATCAAAGGGTTTATGTCAGACTTCTTCCTTTTAATATTTTTGTCACTCCCTTATGTGATATGAGAAATGTGGCTGACGTTATCCTCACTGTATTAACTCGATTGTTCAAAATCAGAACACGCAAAGAGGAGCTTAAGGGCTGATCGTCTCTATCAGTGCACGAAACACACCTACTAGCTAAATACAGTTTTTATGGTTATTGTCTTCATGATAAACGTATATAGTGAAGAATATTTTCTCTTTAAGTTATTTGGTTGATTTCCCTTTTTCCCTTTCAGGGTGGTTATAGCCTTCATTTGAAATACTGTTAACTTCACTTGTTTGCATTTATAGTTCTTTTTTTCTTCTGTACTCTTGTTGATTTCACATTTTTTTTTCATAAAAACATTAACAAAAAATATTAATAGGGTTCCAAAGGTGAAGATGCTACAATAAAAGATATATTCAGAAAAGGGTGACTCCCCACAGTCCAATCCACTCTACATCACTGCCGCTCTTTCACGCCTTCCTCTCAGTTCCTCCCCCTCCTCTACTGATAATCACTCTGTTTCTGGTTTATCCTTCCCATTACTTCTTCCAAAAACTAAGCAGACACATTAATATCTCATTTTCCCTTAACTCTTATACCAAAGGTAACACAATATAGATAATCTTTCGCATTTTGCTTTTTTCCACTTACCAATGCATTCTGTAAATTACTTAGTGTATAGAGGTCTTTCTCAATCCTTTATCACAGCTGCATAGTACTCCTTTCAGTGGCTAAGTCTAGGCATTTAGGTTGTTTCCAATATTTTTCAACTGTAAACAATTATATTGTGTATATGCATTTCATATTGTTGGAAGATAATATGTTTCTATTGGTGTACAAAGCACACATCTTTAATACACAGTATCTTGAGTAAACTTTCAGCATGATTTCTAGAACAAGGGCTTTTACAATCAATTCTTTAAAAAGAAGAATCCAAGTGTTCAATTTATCATCAAGGGTTTTCTACAGCGAGATAAACCCGTTGCTGTTGACTTGATTTTGACTCATAACAACCCTATACGAATGAGTAGAACTGCCCCATAGAATTTCCAAGTCTATAATCTTTACATAAAATAGACCACCACATCTTTCTCCCTTGGAGTGGCTGATGGGTTCAAACCACATACCTATGAGTTAGCAACTGAGAGCTTAACCACTGAACAACCAGCTCTCCTTATAATGAGACAGTGGCTAGGCTTTCTTATCATGAGATCTGAAAAGTCATGCCAAAAACTCAACAACTTGACTCAGTGGAGAAAAGGAACTCACACACCAAGAGCATCACTGGGTTTCACTCCTGTGAGGGGGAAGGAGGCTATTTTGAGATTATAAGATTGTTTTTTTCCCCTCAACAGAAGTAAAAAGTATTTATGCTGAGAATGATCAAGTAAAATAAAATGCTTCACATACCTCTTGAGGGAAGAAAAAAAAAATATATATATATATATGTTGTTTGTTGTTATTGTGGGGTGTTATTGAGCTAGTTTTGACTCATAGGGACCCCATGCACAACAGAACAAAACACTGCCCGGTCCTGTGCCATCCTCACAATCTTTGTTATGCTTGAGCACATTGCTGCAGTCACTGTGTCAACCTATCTCGTTGAAAGTCTTTTTCTTTTTCACTGACCTTCCACATTACCAAGCATCATGTCCATCTCCGGGGACTGGGCCCTCCTGATAACATGTTCAAAGTATGTGAGATGAAGTCTTCCATACTTTTATATATCTTAATCATCTAGTGCTGCTGTAACAGAAACACCACAAGTGGAAGGCCTTAGCAAAGAGAAATTTATTCCTTCACAACCCAGTAGGCTAAAAGTCCAAATTCAGAGTGCTAGCTTTCTCTCTCCATCGGCTCTGGAGGAAGGTCCTTGTCATCAGTCTTCCCTTGGTCTGGGAGCATCTCAGCACAGGATCCTCAGGTCCAAAGGACGTTCTCTGCTCCCTGCACTGATTCTTGGTGGTATGAAGTTCCCTGGTGACTCTGCTTACTTCTCCCTTCTATATCTCAAAACAGATTGGCTTAAGACACTACCTAATCTTGTAGACCTCATTGATATAACTGCCGCTAATTGTTATTACATAGTAGTGATAGTATTCACAATGCGTAGGGAAATCACATCAGAAGACAAAATGGTAGACAATCATACAAGGGAATCATGACTTAGCCAAGCTGACAAATATTTTGGGGGGACACAATTCAATCCACGACAATATATAGTATTAAAAGGTAATAGTGAAAAAAAAAAAAAGCAACACAGCAGTGTCAGCTTTTAGGCAAAAGTGCAAAACCAACTCTATTCAGGGCTATAATAGCCTCCCCTGTGAATTCAGTTTCAGCTTTAGCCTCATTTTCAACAGAAATCCATCTATAAGCCAGAGGTTGGCACCTATATTATAATTTCTGAAACCTACATTCAGTGTATTCCTCTTCCTTTTTTTTTTTTTTCCAATCACCTTCAACAAGAGTCCCTGGACAGCACAAATGGTTAAGCAGTCAACTACCAGCTGAAAGCTGGAGGTTCAAACACACCACAGGCACCCAGGAAGACAGGTCTGGCAACCTCCTTCCAAAAGGTCAAAGCCTGGAAAACCCTGTGGAGCACAGTTCCACTCTACACACATGGGGTCTTCATGATTCAGAATCAACTGGACAGCAACTAACACCACCACCACCACCAATATCGCTTTACCTGCTTACCCTTCTACTCTTAAACTGAAAGGAACTGCAACGCACTCCACATCCTTCAAGCTAGAGGAATTGGGAAGTTAGTCACATATAAAGGGTATAATATAGGAAAGTCTTCGGAGAGAAAATAGAAAGCAGAGATCTACTTGCAAATCTCAGGGCTGTAGGGACGAATGCTTACATGTTATAATCAATATATAGGCTGTGTTCAGAAATCAAATGTAAATGACATATTCATGCGAAGCGTCTACTTGCGGGGTAGGGTAATTCATTCTGAGAGATGGAGATCAATTTGTTTTAAATTGACCGAAGTTCGGTTACACAAGACAGAACCTTTGTACAACAGAGCATAAACTGACAAGATAAGTATCCACTCTCAGCCTCTAAAATGGAAAAGTACAGTTCAAAACTGCCAAGATGAAGGTCTCCATATGACATTTCAAATTTACTGATATTTTATGAAAGTCAGTTTTACGTGATAGGGCAGTTCTTTGCCAAAGGAATAACTAAAACTAAAATTTTAGTGCGGGACTAATTCGTGGGAGAGGGGAGGGGTAAATTCATAGAAAAGGTAATGTATACGTTGCTTTTCCAATGCCTTCCCTGTACACCATGTGACTCATCTGTAGGTCACGTGCATGAATTGGGTTCCAGTTAATAATACACTCATCAAAAGACAGGTAGATCAGCAGTGGGTCTCAGAAATTTTCATCCATCCCTTGATTTCCACGTATAAAATATGACGGCGTGTGGAGCATCCCCAGGCTCTGCTGAGGCGAAAGTACATTTTCTGGTGTAGGATGAAATGCCCCATGTCCCTTCTTCTGGTCAGGATGGGTATAAAGTACACAAGGATACCAAATTCCTCTGCTTGCCCTTTTGTCAACCTCCTTCACCTGCCATCAGCAAGATTCAGGAAGGCTAATCTGACGGCTAGGAATTGAGATCATTAATTGGGCCATGTCTACTTGTTCGTGGGTTCAATCTGTATTAGAAGGTCATGCTCCTCACAGCTGGCCCAAGACTGCTGGGCATTGATAAAAATTCTGAGATGACAATGGATAGCTTGTGGAAAACAGAAGGCCCCCCTTTGGCCTCAAGCAAAACAGTCTCGTAGTCTAACCTAGCTTTTACCACAGAGATATATTGGGTCACCGGGCATAGGCCCAGCTGGAAATAAAGTTGTAAACTGGCATAGGGCCTCGTGTGTACAATTTCCTCAACAACACACGGAATGAGAGGGGATGGGCAGGCCTGGTGGGAACAAGTACACCCAAACCCCACTGCCAAAGCTCACAGACTGTGTTTACATGCACACAGCTTCAGCACAATGTAGGCTGAATAAATGTATATCTATTTATCTATGGAAACCCTGGTGGCATGGTGGTTAAGTGCGACAGCTGCTAACCAAAGGGTCTGCAGTCCTAATCCACGAGGTGCTCCTTGGAAACTCTCTGAGGCAGTTCTACTCTGTCTGATAGGGTCGCTATGAGTTGGAATCGACTTGATGGCAACGGGTTTTATATACATATTCTCGAGTTTTTGTTGTTGTTAGCTGTCATCGATTCAGCACCCACCTTGAGGTGACCCACGCACAATGGAAAGAAATGCTGCCTGGTCCATCGTCATCCTCGTGACCAGCTGTGAATTGCAATGTTGTGATCCACAGGGTTTTCGCTGGCTGATTTTTGGAAGGAGATCACCAGGCATTTCTTCCTGGTCCATCTTATTTTGGAAACTCTGCTGAAACCTGTTCAACGGCACAGCAACACACAAGCCTCCACTGCCAGGCTGCCTGAGGTACACTGGCAGGAAATCCAACCTGGATCTCTCGCCTGGAAGGTAAGATTCTATCAGTGAAATACACTAAAACACAACTCAAATTTACGCCTTCCTAAGAATCTTGCTCAACTTGTCCCATTACTAATCAACAGTTTGTCTTAACTTTCTCAGATTCATTAAGTGTTTTATATTTTTGAGGTTCATTTAATTACTCAAACATTATGAAAGACTAAGATATAGTTTCTAAGTTGTTGTTTATAGAACTTTCTTATGGGGGTAAAATTGATAGCAGCAGTTCCACATAGTGGTTAAATGTCTATACATTGGATTCATCAAGACTGGTTTGAAACCCAGCTCAAGGAACTGGAATTACTAGCTGTGTGACGTAAGACAGTTGTTAATTTAGGTCTAGTTTTCTTTCTCTGTAAAATGGGGAGAACAGACTTTACCTGACACGGTTTCTGTGAGGATTGAACGCCGTAATGTGTAGAGGGCACTTAGTCTGGTGCCTGGCAATAGTAAATGCCCAACAAATTGTACCCCTCATCATCCTATTGTAAACACTGTGAAAAACTACCTGTTTACACCAAATGATGGAAACCACTACCTTCAAAACAAAACTGAGTATGTTAACAATTAAAACTATCATTAAATATTTCAATACTGTTGGAGAAAACGAGGTTCGTTTTCACATTTTGTGTGGGAATTCTTCACTGGAAGCACAGTTCTTCTCAGCAGAGGCTCAACAACACCAGCTTTTCTGTCTAATTAATTCAGATATTTTCTCCATCACAATAAGTGATTCCTTTGAGAAAATCAAAATCTGTCATTTTCTGAGACTTTGCCTGTCACAGCGAGAGAGGACAGGCTTTTAAATTTCATAGCTAACCTTTTCAGTCACTTAGCTTTTCCTTTTTGCATTCCACAAGACAAGCTGAATTTATCTTAAAATAAACCAACACGCAGCATGGCAAAAGGAAACCCCTAGGGAGAGGCACAGTCCTCTGTATGTGCCCAGCTGAGGAGGCCCCCCGGAATGCTGCTGAAGGACAGAGGCAAGTCGCACACAAATACACAACTGCTGTTACTTCATTCTCTGCCAATGTGGCTACGAGGAGATTAATTTAAACTAATGACGAGGAAATCCATTTTTTAATTAGTTGGAGTCATCGAATTAGAAAATATTTTAAACGAAGTACATTTTTATTATTTTCAACTCTCCATGGTAATACAAACAAAACAGGTGTCATACCGGCCCAAGCTCCCTAAGGGCTTGCATTAAAAAGGCAAGGTGAACGATTTACAGTTAGGATGCAAAACTGTAATATGTAAACTGGTAATTCCAAAGTGATTTGTAATTTTGCTCAAATTCTTCTAACTGTCTCTAATATTACTTATGTAGTTAGGAAACTTTTTTTTTTTTTTTTTGGAGCTTAAAGATACCTTCAGTGTAGCTCTATGGCATTAAAGAAATTCTAAATGAGTGGACTTTAAAAATAAGTGAGATTACTACTTCATGATTTGATAAATGCTATCTGAAACTCTAAGTTAAATATAAACTCGAAGGCAAAATATTTACAAGGCACCTGTCTCTATAATTTCCCCATAACTTAGCCTTGATTTCTTACCTGAATGCCATGTCATTCTTTGACTATTGTTTCATCAAAATATCACAAATTTTTCTTTTCTAAAGCATTACATGTTTCCTTCTAACGACTCTGATGATCAACCATATTTGTAGAGCTTATCGGCTCATACGATGTTTCAAGGTGAGCTATGAACATATTTACTTTCTGCTATCAGAATCAGGATCACTAAGATCAAAATATAAAGTACCAAATTTATATTTTCATATAGGAAAGCACTGAGCTGCATGGAGACAAACAAGTACATGTATCACTTCAGCTTTAAGCATTAAGTTCTAGCCTAAATATCTTTCTAATTCACCTTTGCTGTGGGTCCCAGATGACTATGTGTTCAATAAGTAAATAAAAAGCTCGATTGCTGTTCGAGTGCCATTAGAGTCGGCAGATACATGGAAAGAGTGGGCTAAGGTGCTTACAGAGTACTTTGAGGTGTACTGGAGTGTTTCCAGCTCTACCATGCCTCGGTGCACCCTCAAAGCAGTAAGAGATGGACTGAAAGGTGCAGTTCAAGTCTCCCCTTAGTCCGTTATCCGCAGATCACTGAAATGATATACTGTGGTAACTCCCCCCGGGAACGTTTATGGCTTATTGCGCTGATATGTAGTTAATCTGCTGAGCAGTGACAGGGCAGAGCAGAAGAGTGCTTCTGAAGCTTTTAAGGTCTGGGGTGCCCAGGGACGCCTGGGGAGTCCTCAGCCCATGCTCTGCTAGCACAACAGACTCCACCACGCCTTTAATCTATGATCCCACATATGCTAAATAACTTCTCTTATTAAAAATCACAAAGCGGTTTTGTTCAGCAGTAGTCCAACATCAGCAACCCTGGTAAGCTCTCCTGCATTCGCAGATGCTGCTCCGGCTGGAACGGCTAATGGAGGCTGCATACCCTCCCTGTGAAGGGCAACTGTATACTGGCAGCAACCTTGCTGCATAGAGAACTCATTAGGCTGTCGGTCTCGATGAAACCAAAAATAAACCCATTGCCAACGAATTGATTCTGACTCATAGCGGCCCTGTAATAGGACAGAGTACAACAGCCCATAGGGTTTCCAAGACTGTAATCTTTAGGAAAGCAGACTGCCACATCTTTCCCCCGCAGAGAGCAGATGCTGGTTTCATCCACTGGCCTCTCAGTTAGCAAGTGTGGACTGCTTAACCCTGGGCAACCAGGGGCGGGTCTTGAGGAATCCCCTGCAAATCTGTGACTGCAATGCACAGTCATCTTGCAGTTAGCAGGATGACATGCAGCATGGGTGGAATGTGAACACATAGTGATAGGATGCTGATGGAGCAACTAACAAATCCCAAGGAAAAGGAACACGGACAAGCAAAGGAAAATACAAATGAGGGCTCAGAAAGGTCAAACCTAAGTTTTCTAAATCCGTGTTTTCTAGGTGCTCTTTTGTAAATGATAGCAAAATATTTTCATTTGGAGATCACAGAGTGCTCGATGAAGGTGGAAGTAGCTGACAGTCTAAACAGATGTTTTGTGTCATGTTGCAATTTTAAAGCAAAGGGTGAAGGGAATATATACTTAGGTAAATAAAGAAAGGCAAACTTAGGAAAAACCTATTATTTGAGAAAAGATTTTTAAAAAAAAATCTTGAATTGTGAAACTGCGGATTGCAACAGTTTAATAAAATAATGAAGCTACAGAGAATGTGATAGAATTAGGAAAATGGAATGATTTTTCTCACAAATAATATGACGAATACAGGCTCTCACCCACACACACATTTTACAATTTGAAAATGCCATGACTAATAGGAAGAATTTTTTTTAATTCTCTTAAAATGCATACTGTGCACGTTTAATTGAAAGAAAGCAGATGCTTAAAATAGATTAAAACCCTACTTAAATTCATTATTAAAAACCAGATGCCTTTTAACAAAGGCTTTAAAACAATTCAGTACAAATGCCAGTCCTCTCCTCTCCACTGAAAGTAGACGCCTCTGGGATAGAATCTCTCCTTCCACACCTGTCATTCCTTGGCATCACCGTGAACATTTTCAGACTCAGGAATGTCAGGAGCCATACCGACTTCTCAGTTCTAAACTCTAGCTTCTCTGGTGCGGTCCCTAACAAAGATGTAGCTTTTATATCTAAGAACAGATTTGGAATTCTTCAAATTCTCCCAATATTTGCAATAATGAAGAAAAAGCCATCTTACTGTAAATTTATGACTAGATTTTAAACTCCTCAAAGATAAATCCAGTGTCTGATTCCTTTTTTTTTTTTTTAATCCTCAGCAGCTGTACTCAATGAAAATTTATTTAATGAAATCTCCTTGGTGAATCCTGTGATCTGTCTGCAGCCAATATCCTGTAGTGTGTTTAATGTGCCTTATAAACACAAGCACAGGAGCCTCAGCCAAGCTTGGTGGGTATTATGGATTTAATTGTGTCCCCCCAAAATATGTAATGCAATACTAACCCCTGGACCAGTGGCTGTGAGCTACTCTAATGCAAAACAATTACTTTCCATAATGCAATCTAATATAATCTAATCAATCAGTTGAGGTCATATCTTATAAGGTTGGATCCTACTCACTTCTGAGCTATAGAACGAGCAGTATACAGACAGACACAAGCACATACTGGGAAGACAGACTCCCTGTGAGGACTGCCAAGAAACAAAGGAACGCCTGGGGCTACTGCCATCAGAGTAGACGACAAGAATGTAACTCAGGTTTGGACTTTAAACCTCCAGAACTGTGAGGAAATAAATTTCTGTTCTTTAAAGTCACTCACTTGTGGTATTTCTGTTACAGCAGCACTAGGAAACTGAGATGGTGGGCCTGGGATTGCAGGGAAAACATGATGCTGTAAACGACTGCTCTGTGTCCACAGAAATGTCAACAATTCATGAGTGAGCTCTGTTGTAAATAATTGCAATTCTCCTGATATGGAGCCCTGGTGGCACTGTAGTTAAGCATTTGGCTGCTAACTCCAAGCATTTGGCAGTTCGAACCCACCAGCAGTTCCGTGAGGCAATGATGGGGCAATCTGCATCCGTAAAGATTCCAGGCTTGGAAGCCTTATGGGGCATTTTTCCTCTCTATTCTATATGGTCTGTGAGTCGGAATCAAGTCCCCAACAACAGGTGATAGGGTACTAATAATTCCCTGATTGAAGTCCAACACAGCAGAGACTGTGAGGGTGGTGCAGGACTGGACAAAGTTTCATTCTGTTATACATAAATTTGCCCTGAGTCTAAGATGGCTCTATGGCACCTAACAACAACCCCCTGGCTACAGTCCTCGAGTGGTGCAAATGGTCAAGTGTTCAACTACTAGCTGAAAGATCAATAGTTTGAACCCACCCAGGGGTGCCTTGGAAGACAGGCCTGGAGATCGGCTTCTGAAAGTCACAGCCTTGAAAACCCTATGGGACAACTCTACTCTACACATGGGGTCCCCATGAGTTGGAGTCAACTCGGGGGGAACCAATGACAGCAATCCTCTGATTTTTCATGGACCCTGTGGAAATATATGTCCTGCTATCTGTGGACATGCCAAAGGAAGATTACTCACACTTTCAGACACTTTAACTTTACTAAGAGATACATTTTTGCTGTAAATATCTGAGAAGTATTTTCATCAAGATGTTCTGAATCTATATTATTTACAGAAATATACATTCAATAAGGGAAGCGAAGTATCCAAAAGGGCATGGTAATGTATACTTACCTGCATCTTACTTCTTTCTTATTTTCTTCTCCTTTTTTTTACCAGTAAATATTTAGCAAGATTAATCAACTCGATGGCAATGGGTTTTTTAAGTTAAATACTAAAACTTTAAAAAATAAAAAATATTTTCTTTAAAAAAGAAAAAAAAAAGTATTCCTATTACACAAACTCAAGAAACTTTGGAAATTGTCAGATCACAAGAAGAGAAAATGATTTACATGTTGCTGGCATCCTGGGCTGAGTTGCCAAAGTTGCATTTCTAGTACCTGACTTTTTATACTATAATGATGGTGCAAATGCTTAACATTTACTGAGAGTTTTCTGTGTGTAAGGAACTGTACTTCACACATGTTCTTTTCTAATCACTATAACAAACCTATCAAGTAAATACCATTTGTAATTCCCATTTTAGAGATGATGAGACTGAAACAGATAAACTACTGTGCCCATGGTCACGTGGCTAGGTAGGTTATAGAGCTAAGATTCAAACTTGGGCTTTTAACTTGACATCCTTCATTCTTAACTACTATAAATGCTCCATTCTCCCACTCCCACTGCCATCAGCTGGGTTTCAAGATCCTTCTCAAAGTATTTTTCTTTCTCTGCAACAAGTTGACAGCATTTTTAGTCTCTACATGTGAATTTATTTTAACATTCTCGTGTTTTTCGATACCATAATCTGTTATGAAGGAAACCCTGGTGGTATAGTGGTTAAGAGCTATGGCTGGTAACCAAAACGTTGGCAGGTCAAATCCACCAGCCCCTTCTTGGAGACTCTATGTGGCAGTTCTACGCCATCCTATAGGGTCACTATGAGTTGGAATCGACTTGACAGCAACGGGTTTGGTTTGGTTTAATCTCTTATGAGTCTGAATAGACTCAGTTGCAAAGGGTTTGGGGTTTTTGTTTGTCTGGTTTAATCTGTATATAATTTAATGAGTATGGTCATTTTGATAGGATTCTGTTTTCATAATCACAAAACACCTTCCTTAAGTTGATGCTTTGCAACAGCCACAGAAAGTAACCATTTTTAAGGTCCCTCCGGTCATTTATCCTGCCAGAAAATTGCCCTCATTTCTGTTAATTTTCAGTTACTTCCTGCTGGCATGACAAACCTTTATACATTCTTGCATAGAATATGGTCTTCAGGCATTAAGCCAAAGAAATAAGGAACACCTTTTACTCTGTTGGTAAATGAAAAAAAGAAAAAGAAATACGGCAACTTCTTCAAGAGTAAGTTCATGTCACTTCCTGTGTTAAGCCTGTCCATCCCTGGAAAAGTGAACCACTCCCTGCTTTATGCTTCCATCATATCTTATATTACACTGTATATTACTATCAAAAAAAAAAAAAAAAAAACCCACTGCCACCAAGGAGATGCCGACTCATACGACCCTATAGGAAAGAGTAGAACTGCCCCATAGGGTTTCCAAGAAGTGCCTGGTGGATTCGAACTGCCAAACATTGGGTTAGCAGATGTAGTTATAAAACCCTACACCACCAGGGTTTCTTTACATTATTATATCATATTGTTTACAAATCCTCCTTTCTCGTAGATGAGAAGGAAAAATACGGCTGGATTATTTCTGTATCCCCAGATCCTAGCACAATTCTAATGGTTGGTGGTTCAAAATCACCGAGAGACACCTCAGGAGGCAGGCCTGGTGATTTCCTTTTGAAAGGTCACAGCCCTAAAAACCCTACAGAGCAGTTCTACTCCGCACACATGGTGTTGTCATGAGTGGAACAGCCTTCACAACAACAAACAACAACAACAAATGCACAATAGGTGTTTAACTCGTGATTATGAAGGAAAGAAGAAAGAAATAGAAGGGGGTTGGAAAGAGGAAGGAAGAGATTAATTATACTTACTTGCTATGTGATTTATATCACACTAAATACTCGTAACTTCCTATATTGCTACGGTACAAGGGCAAGCCACCATTAACATTAAAAATGAACTCTGATTAACACTTTTGACCCAGATTCCAAAGAACAGGAAGAAAAAACAGTCAGAAACACCAGAAACGATCATGCTGTCATTAGGATTTCCAGCAGGATTTTGTAAGGCTTGCATTTGCCTCTTTTAGAAAAGCTGTTGTTACAGTAATTTGATTGTTTATTAATGTGTTTTAAATAAAACATGGCTTTCAAGTTCAAACCTGATAGACACGTACTAGAACAACGGCATTTTAAAAATCGCAATCAGTTTTCAATGACATGGAGGCTTAAATTCGCCTTTGGAACAAATTTGAGTGAACCATCAAAATAACCTTTTACTTAAAACAAACCAAAATCAAAGCCCTGGCTGAAATGGAGGGTCTGGGACCATTTGGCTCCAGGAAGATGAGCATCAGGGGCAACTTTGCAGATTTAATTTCCTTTGATAAAACGTATCCTTGGGAAGACCTGGGCATCGACTACTGGGCATTCCTGAGGATACAGGCCTGGTAAGATCTAGGCTTAGAAAGCTGCTGTGGGAAATAAGCAGTAGAAGCAAAACTGAAAAAGTTTCTTGTCTTGAAAGACTGGGAGACTATGTGGACAAGCATTGTTGCTTTGGAGCCTTGGCTCCAAAATGTACCACGGAACTGAAGAGGGGGGAACTCTTCCCACTTGCAATAAGAGCTTGTATTAGTTTCCTGGATAGACAGATAGACAGCTACCGTTGAGTTCGCTCCAATTCGTGGTGACCCATAGACAACAGAACAAACCGTTGCCAGTCCTGCATCGCCTTCATGATCACCACCGCATTCCAGTGCGTTCTTGTAGTTACATGTCTACCCATCTCACCGAGGTCTCCATTGTCCTTCTTGGCCCTCTATTTCACCAAACGTGATACCCTCCCTTAAGGATTGATCCCTCCTGATGACTTATCCAAAGCAAGTTGAGTCAGACAATGTTCTGTTATGATTCATAAGATTTTCATTGGCCAATTCTTGGAAGTAGATCACTAGGCCTTTCTTCATAGTCTGTTGAGAAGTCCCACTGAGACCTGTCCACCATGAGTGACCCTGCTGGTATTTGAATCACCAATGGCATAGCTTCCAGTATCATAACAACACCTAAGCCACCACAGAGCAACAAACTAATTCATGGGTGGTACTTACTTTCCTAGGGCCATTATAATAAACTACCACAAACATGGTGGCTTAAAACAGCAGTAATTCATTCTCTTTATAGTTCCAGAGTCCAGAAGTCTCAAATTAAGGTGCCAGGAGGGTTGGTTCCTTCTTGGGGTCTGAAGAGGGAGAATCTAATCTGTGTTTCTCTTCTAGCTTCTAATGGTTGCTGGTAATCTTGAATTCCTTGGCTTTTGACAGCATAACTACAAAATCTGCCTCCACTGTCACACAGTGTCCTCCCTGTTTGTCTGTGTCCAAATTTCTCTAATCTTATAAGGAGAGCAGTGATATTGGGTTTGGGGCCCACCCTAATCCTTTATGACCTCATTTTAACTTGATTATGTCTAAAAGGCCCTCTTCCAAAGGAGGTCATATTCACAGCTTCCAGGATACACACCAATTTTGCAGGGATATTATTCAAGGAAGTACAGAGCTCATCGCCAGTTAGCACATGGGACCATCAGCTTTATGGTAACTGGAGACAATACTGATGATTTAAACATTGGTGTTTTCACACGGGGCACCATTAACAAAGTCAAGAGGGAGTCTCCCTCACTGCCTTCAGTGGTGGACATCAAGCATGGGGAGCTAGTGAGACAGAGTACATGTCAGAGGTGATGTTGAGACCAAATAAAAAAGGCTTGTTTAAACATAGATTAGATTAGCTTTTTGGAGATTTGCCAAAATTATTGTGGCCATTTGTAGAACATTTTTTAGAATGATAGGACAGAATATGTGAGAAATTCAACTTGTACAGACTTCTACCAATGCAACTTGGCACCAACAGCTAAAGTACCTTTATTTGTACCTAAAGAATCAAAATCTGTGCCACGCCAGTTACTTTCCTTGTCTGGCATTTCTCAAATCTGTCTGTGCTTCAGGATCATCAAAAAACAAAAATGAAAGTTTCCCTGAGCAATAGGGAGAAACTGAGTCACTAGGTGTGATGGATGGAATGGTGTTCCCTAAGGAGATATGTTGAGATTACGTGGCCCACATGTCTTAAATAAGGCAGAATGGGAAGGCAGGTTTCTGAGTTCTGATCATTTGTGTATGTTCATCAATAGACAAAAGATGATCTTTAATTGATTGATTTTATCTCAGAAATCCTTTCCTATTACAATTACCCTCAACGAGGTGGATTGACACAGTGGCTGCAATAATGAGGTCAAGCATAACAATGATTGTAAGGATGGCGCAGGATTGGGCAGTGTTTCGTTCTGTTGTGCATACGGTCACTATGAGTCGGAACCGACTCTACGGCACCTAACAACAACAACAATAATATTACAATTTATCAAAAAAACAGTTTTCAGACCATTATAAAACAGTATCTATTATTATAACTGAAATTATACTGTAGACTCATCTGTTTATCTTCTTTTCCTCCTGTCTTTTCTATCTTGTTGATCTCTATCTCCAGAACCTAGAATTTTGCCTGGCACATAGTAAACAGAATTATTTCCTCCAAAGTATGGCTATAAAAAAAACAGAAATTATAATTTAAAAAACTTTAAAAACCTAACTTTTACAAAAAAATTGATTTAAAACACTTCATTCAAATTGAAACCTATTTCATATCTGTAATTCATATAATAGTAGCGTACACAATTACTTTTCCCAGGACTCTGCCTTGCCTGGTCTTGAACATACTCTAGTTTCTCCACTTATCTCAATCACAATGGGTTTGGTTATTTGGTTCTCCACTTATAGCTATAACCAAATAACCAAACCCATTGCGACTGAGTCAGTTCCAACTCATAGCAACCCTGTGGGACAGAAGAGACCTGCCCCATGGGCTGGCCAAGGAGTGGCTGGTGGATTCAAACTATGACCTTTTGGTTAGCAGCCAAACTCTTAACCACTGTGCAACCAGGGTTCCTGGTGCATACTAGACACTCAATAAATATTTGTTGAATGAATAAATGGATTTAATCAATATAATTAACATCTTATACCTATGATCTAGCCACATGGAAATTGTCCTTTGAGAGTAACGCTCCCTAATATCATTAATTAATACAATATTACATAAGTAATGCTGAAGAATATAGTATCAAACTTTTGAGAGTAATAAAAAATTAAGGAACAACAAGATGCATATTTTTGAAAGTTGTACTCAATATTAGCCCCTCTCAGAATAGACTAGATTCTGTAACAATAACAATACTGATCAACAGTTAGGGAGTGCCCACTAGGAGTCAGGTGCTATTCTAGCTGCATTATAAACATCACCTAATTTGATCCTCAAAATAATCCTCATGGCAGATACTATTACTATCATCTATAGGATGACTATGAGTTGGAACCGACTCAAGGGCAATGGGTCTCGTTATTTGGTTATATTTATAATGGGAGAAACCAGGGTATGTTCAATATTACCCAACTAGTAATGCATGGAAAGTAACTTGAACCTAGGTTTTCTTGCTCCAGTGTTTTTAAGGGTACACTCTACTGCCTTACAAAATTCATCCAAAAGAGGTAAAGAAAAATAAGAACATGCACACTTCTTGTAAATTATTCCTATCCTTGCTGCCTGCCTGCATTCTTACGGGAAAGTTCCATTTACTTATGAAAATGATATGCTAATCCTTGAAAGATGGACATGTGATGGTATTAATTAGGCTTTGAAAAATACGTAATGCTGAACAGTACTGGAATACTCATTTTATTAGTATTAATTTCCCCCAAAGTATGGTTATAAAAGATAGAAATTATAATTTCAAAAACTTCATAATCCTCACTTTTAGAAAAAAATAGATTTAAAACACATCATTCAAATTGAAATCTATTCCATATCTGTAATTCAGAGAAAAGTAGTGTACCCAATTAACTTTACTCAGGACTCTGCCTTGTCTGGTAAGGACAAATTTAGCCAAGTACAGGATATTAATTCATTTAAAATAGAACTACAATTTAACAGCTTGGAAACACTGGTCAACCAGGAATATTACCCAACAGCTTTCACTATTTACAAAAACAAAAATGTAAAAAGATTAATTTTTTTAGGGAGGTAATTAATCTGGACACAGCTCAGAAATTAAAAAATGAGATATATCTTGCCAGTATGCATTCTACGTTTAAATTATATCCTCTCTTGATTACAATTCTCTAGGATAATATGCCTAACTCATATGTAAAAATAAATTCATCTAATTTAATTTGAAATGTGATTTAGAAAAATTCCAGATGTGTGAAAATATTAATAAGTACAAAAAATTAATCTGTGCAAATAATAAAGAAAATTTAGAAAATAATTTTAATAACTTAGTATACAATATGTTACAATGTATTCTGCCTTAGAGCAATAAAGAGAATGTAGCTTTGGAAGCAGCATG
Source organism: Elephas maximus indicus (assembly GCF_024166365.1). Taxonomy (NCBI): domain Eukaryota; kingdom Metazoa; phylum Chordata; class Mammalia; order Proboscidea; family Elephantidae; genus Elephas; species Elephas maximus. The sequence continues at coordinate 234,082,924 of NC_064819.1, forward strand.
TGATGAAGAACTGATGGTACTGCAGGAAGAGGTCCAAGCTGCGCTGAAAGCCCTGGCGAAAAAACAAGGCGGCAAGAATTGTTGGAATAGCAACTAAGATATTTCAACAAATGGATACAGTGCTGGAGATGGTCACTTGTCTATGCCGAGAAATTTGGAAGATAGCTACCTAGTCAACCAACTGGAAGAAGTCCGTATTTGTATCCATTCCAAAGAAAAGTGAACCAAAAGAATGGGCAAATTACTGAACAATATCATTAATACCTTACACAATAAAATTTTGCAGAAGATCATTGAAAAGAGGTTGCAGAAGTACATGGACAAGGAACTGCCAGAAATCCAAGCAGGATTCAGATGAGGATAGGGAACAAGGTATATCATTGCTGATGTCATATGGATCATAGCTGAAACCAGAGAATACCAGAAAGATGTTTACCTGTGTTTTAATGACTGTGCAAGGCCATTCGACCGTGTGGATCACAACAAATTATGGATAACACTGTGATGATGATTAATGGGAATTCTACCTCCTGAAGTGGGTTAACATCAACCAATTCTTTTTGGTATACTGACTCTGGGCATTCCTTCCATCTTCTTTGTATCCTTCCTGAGTCGTTTCATATTTTCCCTGTAGAATCATTCAGTATTGCAGCTCAAGGCTTGAATTTCTTCTTCAGTTCTTTCAGCTTAAGAAATGCTGAGTGTGTTCTATTTTGGTTTTCTATCTCCAGCTCTTCGCATATGTTATCATAATACTTTGTATTCTCCAGTCTCCCTTTGAAATTTTCTGTTCACCTCTTTTACTTCATTATGTTTTTCTTTTGTTCTACTCCATGTTCAAGAGCAAAAGTCAGGGTTTCTTCTGACATCCATTTAGCTCTTTTCTTTCTCTCCTGTCTTTTTAATGACCTCTTGCTCTCTTCTTCTACAATGTCCTTGATGTTCTCCCACAACTTGTCTGGTCTTCTTCCATTAATGTTCAATACATCAAATCTACTTTTGAGATGGTCTCTAAATTCAGGTGGGATAGACTCGCCGTTGTACTTTGGCTCTTATGGACTTGTTCTAATTTTCTTCAGTTTCAACTTGAACTTGCATATGAGTAATCGATAGTCTGATCTGCATTAGGCCACTGGCCTTCTTCTGATTGATATTGAGATTTTCCATCTCTTTCCACAGAAGTTGATTTGATTCCTGTGTATTCCATTTGGCAAGGTCCATGTGTATAGTCACCATTTGTGTTGGTGAAAAAAAGTATTTGCAAGGAAGAAGTCATTGGTCTTGCAAAATTCTATCATTCGATCTCTGGCATTGTTTCTATTACCAAGCCCATATTTCCCAACTACCAATCCTTCTTCTTTGTTTCCAAGTTTCCCATTCCAATCACCAGTGATTGTCAATGCATCCTGATGGCATGTTCCATCAGTTTCAGACTGCAGATGCTGGTAAAAATATCTTCAATTTCTTCACCTTTGGCCTTAGTGTTTGGTGCATAAATTAGAATAATAGTCATATTAACTGGTCTTCTTTGTGGGTGTATGGATATTATCCTATCACTGACAGCGTTGTACTTCACAATAGATCTTGAAATGGTCTTTTTGATGACGAATGCAACACCATTCCTCTTCAAGTTGTCATTCCTGGCATAGTAGGCCATATGATTGTCTGATTCAAAATGACCAATACCAGTCCATTTCAGCTCACTAATGTGCCTAGGATGATGATGTTTATGTGTTCCATCTCACTTTTGATGATTTCCAATATTCATAGATTCATACTTCATACATCCCAGGTTCTGATTATTAATGGACGTTTGCAGATGTTTCTTTTCATTTTGAGTCATGCCATGTCAGCAAATGAAGGTCCCTAAAGCTTTAGTCCATCCACGTCATTAAGGTCAGCTCTGGTTTGAGGAGGCAGCTCTTCCCCAATCACCTTTTGAGTACCTTTCAACCTGAGGGGCTTATCTTCCAGCACTATATCAGACAACGTTCCACTGCTATTCATAAGGTTTTCACCAGCTAATTCTTTTCAGAAGTACACTGGGTCCTTCTCCCTAGTCTGTTTTAGTCTAGAAGCTCAGCTGAAACCTGTCCGTCATGGGTTACGCTGCTGATATTTGAATAATGGTGGCAAAGCTTCTAGCAACACAGCAACACACAGTACAACAAAATGACAGGCAAATGGGAGCAGTAGTAAAGAAGGAAAGGCAATTTAAGATGAGGCACTCTGCTTCACCTAAATAATTGGCAAAAATTAAAAAGAATGACTGCACCTAATATTAGATGATATGAACAGACCCCATTCTCAAGAGGTTTTAATGAGAGAGGAAATAGGTAAAACCTTTCTGGAAGGCTTTTTTGACTAAGTATCCAAGCATTTTGAAAGTAAATACCCTTTAATTCAGCAACTAGCCTTCAACAATTATTGTAAAAATGATATGGGGGGCTGAGAGCCAAGATGGCGAACTAGGCAGACGCTACCTCGGATCCCTCTTACAACAAAGACACGGAAAAACAAGTGAATCGATCACATACATAACAATCTATGAACCCTGAACAACAAACACAGATTTAGAGACGGAGAACGAACTAATACGGGGAAGCAGCGATTGTTTTCAGAGCCTGGAGCCAGTGTAACAGTCAGGTACGGCACAAGCACAGAGAGCTGCTCCACCTCCCTGAACTAACCCCAGGAGGGGGACCAGCCGGTTCCATGGGCGGCGTGGGACGCAGCCGGTAGAAGAAGTCCCCAGGAGGCAGTGACTGGTCTTGGAACGGGGAGAGCAGCGTCCCAGCCAGGGAACCATCCAGCCAGGATTTGGACTGGACGCAGGTACGGCATAAACACGGAGAGCTGCTCCACCCCCCTGAACTAACCCCGGGAGGGGGCCCAGTTGGGTCGCGTGGGCGGCGTGGGACGCAGCCGGTAGGAGAAGTCCCCGGGAGGCAGCGACTGGTATTGGAGCGGGGAGAACAGCGTCCCAGCCGGGACACTCGGTCACGGCACAAGCACGGGGAGCTGCTCCACCCATCTGAACTAACCCTGGGAGGTGGCCCAACTGGCTCGCCGGGGCAGCACGACAACGCGGCTGGAGGGACGAGAAGACCCTGGGAGTGCACCGTCCCAGTAGGGGAGCCTTGACGCTGGGCATGGGGCTGGAAGCGGAGGATCTGACCTTGACTCCAGCGGGCCAGATCACCCGGGGGCAATCTCCACACAGCCAGCACACATAGGCGACGTGCCTTGCGGGAATCTCAGATATAATAGTCATTCTAAGCAAGACAAGCAACTCTGGCTATATTCTGAGGTGCTACTCTCCTACCTCTCTGTTCCCTCCCCCACCCTCCCCAGGCAGCTTCATTAACATCTGAATAGCCTGAGCCAGAGGGAGAACTCTGATAGGGATCTGACTGCATTTTTTTTTTAGCGGATTTTCTGGAAAAACTTTCCCAGTGATGGCTCGGAGACAACAATCCATATCAAACTACTTAAAGAAGCAGACCATGACAGCTTCTCCAACCCCCCAAACAAAAGAATCAAAATCTTTCCCAAATGAAGATATGATCCTGGAATTATCAGATACAGAATATAAAAAACTAATTTACAGAATGCTTCAAGACATCACAAATGAAATAAGGCAAACTGCAGAAAAAGCCAAGGAACACACTGATAAAACTGTTGAAGAACTCAAAAAGATTATTCAAGAACATAGTGGAAAAATTAATAAGTTGCAAGAATCCATAGAGGGACAGCATGTAGAAATCCAAAAGATTAACAATAAAATTACAGAATTAGACAATGCAATAGGAAGTCAGAGGAGCAGACTCGGGCAATTAGAATGCAGACTGGGACATCTGGAGGACCAGGGAATCAACACCAACATAGCTGAAAAAAAATCAGATAAAAGAATTTAAAAAAATGAAGAAACCCTAAGAATCATGTGGGACTCTATCAAGAAGGATGACCTGTGGGTGATTGGAGTCGCAGAACAGGGAGGGGCGACAGAAAACACAGAGAAACTAGTTGAAGAACTCCTGGCAGAAAACTTCCCTGACATCATGAAAGACGAAAGGATATCTATCCAAGATGCTCATCGAACCCCATTTAAGATTGATCCAAAAAGAAAAACACCAAGACATATTATCATCAAATTCCCCAAAAACAAAGATAAACAGAAAATTTTAAAAGCAGCCAGGGAGAAAAGAAAGGTTTCCTTCAAGGGAGAATCAATAAGAATAAGTTCAGACTACTCAGCAGAAACCATGCAGGCAAGAAGGGAACGGGACGACATATACAGAACACTGAAGGAGAAAAACTGCCAGCCAAGGATCATATATCCAGCAAAACTCTCTCTGAAATATGAAGGCGAAATTAAGATATTTACAGATAAACACAAGTTTAGAGAATTTGCAAAAACCAAACCAAAGCTACAAGAAATACTAAAGGATATTGTTTGGTCAGAGAACCAATAATATCAGATATCAGCACAACACAAGGTCACAAAACAGAACGTCCTGATACCAACTCAAATAGGGAACTCACAAAAACAAACAAATTAAGATTAATTAAAAAAAAAATACACATATCAGGGAATCATGGAAGTCAATAGGTAAAAGATCACAATAATCAAAAAGAGGGACTAAATACAGGAGGCATTGAACTGCCATATGGAGAGTGATACAAGGCGATATAGAACAATACAACGTAGGTTTTTACTTAGAAAAATAGGGGTAAATAATAAGGTAACCACAAAAAGGTATAACAACTCTATAACTCAAGATAAAAGCCAAGAAAAACGTAACGACTCAACTAACATAAAGTCAAACACTATGAAAATGAGGATCTCACAATTTACTAAGAAAAACTCCTCAGCACAAAAAAGCATGTGGAAAAATGAAATGGCTAATAACACACATGTAAAGGCATCAAAATGACAGCACTAAAAACTTATTTATCTATAATTACCCTGAATGTAAATGGACTAAATGCACCAATAAAGAGACAGAGAGTCACCGACTGGATAAAGAAACACGATCCATCTATATGCTGCCTACAAGAGACACACCTTAGACTTAGAGACACAAACAAACTAAAACTCAAAGGATGGAAAAAAATATATCAAGCAAACAATAAGCAAAAAAGAAGAGGAGTAGCAATATTAATTTCTGACAAAATAGACTTTAGACTTAAATCCACCACAAAGGATAAAGAAGGACACTATATAATGATAAAAGGGACAATTGATCAGGAAGACATAACCATATTAAATATTTACGCACCCAATGACAGGGCTGCAAGATACATAAATCAAATTTTAACAGAATTGAAAAGTGAGATAGACACCTCCACATTTATAGTAGGAGACTTCAACACAACACTTTCGGAGAAGGACAGGACATCCAGTAAGAAGCTCAATAGAGACACGGAAGACCTAATTACAACAATCAACCAACTTGACCTCATTGACTTATACAGAACTCTCCACCCAACTGCTGCAAAATATACTTTTTTTTCTAGTGCACATGGAACATTCTCTAGAATAGACCACATATTAGGTCATAAAACAAATCTTTGCAGAGTCCAAAACATCGAAATATTACAAAGCATCTTCTCAGACCACAAGGCAATGAAACTAGAGATCAATAACAGAAAAACTAGGGAAAAGAAATCAAATACTTGGAAAATGAACAATACCCTCCTGAAAAAAGACTGGGTTATAGAAGACATCAAGGAGGGAATAAGGAAATTCTTAGAAAGCAACAAGAATGAAAATACTTCCTATCAAAACCTCTGGGACACAGCAAAAGCAGTGCTCAGAGGCCAATTTATATCGATAAATGCACACATACAAAAAGAAGAAAGAGCCCAAATCAGAGAACTGTCCCGACAACTTGAACAAATAGAAACTGAGCAACAAAAGAATCCATCAGGTACCATAAGAAAACAAATAATAAAAATTAGAGCTGAACTAAATGAATTAGAAAACAGAAAAACAATTGAAAGAATTAACAAAGCCAAAAGCTGGTTCTTTGAAAAAATTAACAAAATTGATAAACCATTGGCCAGACTGACTAAAGAAATACAGGAAAGGAAACAAATAACCCGAATAAGAAACGAGAAGGACCACATCACAACAGAACCAAATGAAATTAAAAGAATCATTTCAGATTATTATGAAAAATTGTACTCTAACAAATTTGAAAACCTATAAGAAATGGATGAATTCCTGGAAAAAACAATACCTACCTAAACTAACACATTCAGAAATAGAACAACTAAATAGACCCATAACAAAAAAAGAGATTGAAATGGTAATCAAAAAACTCCCAACAAAAAAAAGCCCTGGCCCGGACGGCTTCACTGCACAGTTCTACCAAACTTTCAGAGAAGACTTAACACCACTACTTCTGAAGGTATTCCAAAGCATAGAAAATGACGGAATACTACCCAACTCATTCTATGAAGCCACCATCTCCCTGATACCAAAACCAGGTAAAGACATTACAAAAAAAGAAAATTATAGACCTATATCCCTCATGAACATAGATGCAAAAATCCTCAACAAAATTCTAGCCAATAGAATCCAACAACACATCAAAAAAATAATTCACCATGATCAAGTGGGATTTATACCAGGTATGCAAGGCTGGTTTAATATCAGAAAAACCATTAATGTAATCCATCACACAAATAAAACAAAAGACAAAAAACACATGATCTTATCAATTGATGCAGAAAAGGCATTTGACAAAGTCCAACACCCATTTATGATAAAAACTCTTACCAAAATAGGAACTGAAGGAAAATTCCTCAACATAATAAAGGGCATCTATGCAAAGCCAACAGCCAATATCACTCTAAATGGAGAGAACCTGAAAGCATTTCCCTTGAGAACGGGAACCAGACAAGGATGCCCTTTATCACCGCTCTTATTCAACATCGTGCTGGAAGTCCTAGCCAGAGCAATTAGGCTAGACAAAGAAATAAAAGGTATCCGGATTGGCAAGGAAGAAGTAAAGTTATCACTATTTGCAGATGACATGATTATATACACAGAAAACCCTAAGGAATCCTCCAGAAAACTACTGAAACTAATAGAAGAGTTTGGAAGAGTCTCAGGTTATAAAATAAACATACAAAAATCACTTGGATTCCTCTACATCAACAAAAAGAACATCGAAGAGGAAATCACCAAATCAATACCATTCACAGTAGCCCCCAAGAAGATAAGATACTTAGGAATAAATCTTACCAAGGATGTAAAAGACCTATACAAAGAAAACTACAAAGCTCTACTACAAGAAATTCAAAAGGACATACTTAAGTGGAAAAACATACCTTGCTCATGGATAGGAAGACTTAACATAGTAAAAATGTCTATTTTACCAAAAGCCATCTATACATTTAACGCACTTCCGATCCAAATTCCAATGTCATATTTTAAGGGGATAGAGAAACAAATCACCAATTTCATATGGAAGGGAAAGAAGCCCCGGATAAGCAAAGCACTACTGAAAAAGAAGAAGAAAGTGGGAGGCCTCACTTTACCTGATTTCAGAACCTATTATACAGCCACAGTAGTCAAAACAGCCTGGTACTGGTACAACAACAGGCACATAGACCAATGGAACAGAATTGAGAACCCAGACATAGATCCATCCACGTATGAGCAGCTGATATTTGACAAAGGACCAGTGTCAATTAATTCGGGAAAAGAAAGCCTTTTTAACAAATGGTGCTGGCATAACTGGATATTCATTTGCAAAAAAATGAAACAGGACCCATACCTTACACCATGCACAAAAACTAACTCCAAGTGGATCAAAGACCTAAACATAAAGACTAAAACGATAAAGATCATGGAATAAAAAATAGGGACAACCCTAGGAGCCCTAATACAAGGCATAAACAGAATACAAAACATTACCAAAGATAATGAAGAGAAACCCGATAACTGGGAGCTCCTAAAAATCAAACACCTATGCTCATCTAAAGACTTCACCAAAAGAGTAAAAAGACCACCTACAGACTGGGAAAGAATTTTCAGCTATGACATCTCTGACCAGCGCCTGATCTCTAAAATCTACATGATTCTGTCAAAACTCAACCACAAAAAGACAAACAACCCAATCAAAAAGTGGACAAAGGATATGAACACACATTTCACTAAAGAAGATATTCAGGCAGCCAACAGATACATGAGAAAATGCTCACGATCCTTAGCCATCAGAGAAATGCAAATTAAAACTACAATGAGATTCCATCTCACACCAGCAAGGCTGGCATTAATCCAAAAAACACAAAATAATAAATGTTGGAGAGGCTGCGGAGAGATTGGAACTCTTATACGCTGCTGGTGGGAATGTAAAATGGTACAACCACTTTGGAAATCTATCTGGCGTTATCTTAAACAGTTAGAAATAGAACTACCATACAACCCAGAAATCCCACTCCTGGGAATATACCCTAGAGATACAAGAGCCTTCATACAAACAGATACATGCACACCCATGTTTATTGCAGCTCTGTACAATAGCAAAAAGTTGGAAGCAACCAAGGTGTCCATCAACGGATGAATGGGTAAATAAATTGTGGTATATTCACACAATGGAATACTACGCATCGATAAAGAACAGTGACGAATCTGTGAAACATTTCATAACATGGAGGAACCTGGAAGGCAGTATGCTGAGCGAAATTAGTCAGAGGCAAAAGACAAATATTGTATAAGACCACTATTATAAGATCTTGAGTAATAGTAAACCTGAGAGGAACACATACTTTTGTGGTTACGAGGGGGGGAGGGAGGGAGGGTGGGAGAGGGTTTTTTATTGATCAATCAGTAGATAAGAAATGCTGTAGGTGAAGAGAAAGACAACACTCAATACATGGAAGGTCAGCTCAATTGGACTGGACCAAAAGCAAAGAAGTTTCCGGGATAAAATGAATGCTTCAAAGGTCAGCGGAGCAAGAGCGGGGGTCTGGGGAACATGGTTTGCGGGGACTTCTAAGTCAATTGGCAAAATAATTCTATTATGAAATCATTCTGCATCCCACTTTGAAATGTGGCGTCTGGGGTCTTAAATGCTAACAAGCGGCCATCTAAGATGCATCAATTGGTCTCAACCCACCTGGAGCAAAGGAAAATGAAGAACACCAAGGCCACAGGACAACTAAGAGCCCAAGAGACAGAAAGGGCCACATGAACCAGAGACCTACATCATCCTGAGACCAGAAGAATTAGTTGGTGCCCGGCCACAACTGATGACTGCCCTGACAGGGAGCACAGCAGAGGACCCCTGAGGGAGCAGGAGATCAGTGGGATACAGACCCAAATTCTCATAAAAAGACCAAACTTAATGGTCTGACTGTGACTAGAGGAATCCCGGCGGCCATGGTCCCCAGACCTTCTGTTGGCACAGGACAGGAACCATCCCCGAAGACAACTCATCAGACATGAAAGGGACTGGTCAGCGGGTGGGAGAGAGGTGCTGATGAAGAGTGAGCTAATTATATCAGGTGGACACTTGAGATTGTGTTGGCAACTCTTGTCTGGAGGGGGGATGGGAGGATAGAGAGAGAGAGAAGCCAGCAAAATTGTCACGAAAGGAGAGACTGAAAGGGCTGACTCAAGAGGGGGAGAGCAAGTGGGAGTAGGGAGTGAGATGTATGTAAACTTATATGTGACAGACTGATTGGATTTGTAAACGTTTACCTGAAGCTTAATAAAAGTTAAAAAAAAAAAAATGATATGAGGGCAGCGTCTGGCCTCTGCTAACTTCAAAAGGGGCAATGCAAATGAAGATCAACAACTGAAGGTTGATTCCTATGCAGCGTAAATCAGACTTGCCTCTTGTCTTTACCATGTTTACCAACTCAGACACCAACTGTCCTTTATACAGCACTCTCAGTTGGGTTTGATAATTCATTATAATGGACGCACAGAACTCAGTTAATACGCACCATTATGAGTCTATTAGGTAAGTGACAGTTACAATTCAGGGTCAGGAACACTTAGGACACACACACATGCACCTTGAAAATAATCTGGACGACATGTCCAATGTTAACATCTATTACGTATGTTTCTATAAAACTCTCAGAGCGAGTACGTGTCAGGCAGTGTAGTGATTTCTGCTTTGAAGCTCTTCAATCACATATGCATAAGTCATTTATAATGTTACATTAGAACCAAAAAATGCCTGAACTTAGAAAAAGAAAATAAAATAAGTATGTGAGTTGTGTCACAAACAACCTAAACTGGCTTGACGCCTATATGACAAGATAAAAGGAAATGTATTATATAATAAAATTGCAGTAAGATAGCCTTTAGACATTAGGTAACTCATAAACCCCCCAAAATCCATTGCGGTCGAGTGGATTCTGACTCACAGCGACCCTAGAGGACAGAATAGAACTACCCCCTGGGGTTTCCGGGGCTGTAATCCCTACAAGAGCAAATTCCACATCTTTCTCCTGAGGAGTGGCTGGTGGTATCGAACTATCAACCTTTCAGTTAGCTGATGAGTGCTTAAACACTGTGCCATCAGGGTTCCTTGTTTAATCAAAAACTACCCCTTAATCTCTGATCTTTTAGAAAAGATGCTAATCTCTAACCTTGGAGAAAAGATGTGGCACACTAGTCTTTCTTAAACATGTCACCAACTTGCCCTACTATGGGAGGGCAAGATAAGAAAATCACATATAAAGCCTGGACTTTGTCACATTCACAGGGAGATACTCTCTGAAGAGGAGACCCTGCCAAAGGCTGAAACTCTGCCCACTGCTCTCATGCTCCTTCTAGCTACAAAGGGCCTCTGCCAAGTATCAGGTTTCCCATCTGAGATCACTTGTTAGAGGTTAAATCTTGGAAGTCTAGCCACTGGACATCTTATATTGTCCTAATTCTCTGGTCCTAAACAAATGTCTTATGGCCCTACCTATGTGCCTTGTCATGACTACCTTACACTAAACTAAATGAGTGTATGCATGAGACACTTGAACATAGCTTAACTAATTTAAAAATTAAACCCCACAGGGTAACTTCCAATGTAATTACCTCCAGATGATTTGATTATAGATGAATTTTATTCTCTTCTTTATGTGAAAATATTCTGGTTCTTCTTTTTATTTTTTTCCAGTCAACATTATGTTCTTATATTCAGAAAGTTATATTTATTATGAAAATAATTCAATGAAAATGAGATATAATAACTTTAACCTGCACTTCTATAAGACATTTAAAAATGTGTGATATTATGGCAATAATCAGGCTGGCACACAGTTCTGCCCCCATCCCGATGCCCCTTCCAATAAAAAAAAAAAAAACTTATTCTAAGTCATTATAATTATGTTCTTTTTCCTCCAGATCAACTGGTAGAGAATTTTATCTATGTCACAATTATGTATTACATAAAATGCAAATTGCATACATTTTTATTTAAAGAAACTACAGATGTTAGTTTCCACGAAAGTTATTGTCAGAGCAACTGGATCAATTTGAATATTTTGGGTTATTTGCAGAAATGGTAATCAAGTACACAGGCATTATGTTAAATGGACTCCAGTTTTTGGGAAAAAGATCAGAGAAAAACTACTTCCTGAAATCAAATCTAGTAAAAGCTAACACATTATAATAACAATAATTGTTGTGATAACTACAATTTATTGATCCCTTATGATGTCAGGTTCTGACTTTATACCCTGTATCTGATTTAATCCTTACAATAACCTTCTATAAAAGGCATTGGCATCCCCAATTCATAAAGCATAAAGCTGACAAGGGTGTAAAGATTCTGTCCAAGGAAACTGGATTGTAAATACCACAATGAGGATTCAAACCAAGTTTCCCTGACTCCATTGCCTAAGCTCTTGTCTACGAGGCTACATATTAAGTGTGGCCTTTTACACAAGTGTGACTATTATAAAAATAAGCCACCAGATAAAGTCATTTGTAAAGAAATTGTTGGTGGTGAGTTGGTAAATACGTTGACAAGTCTAAGAGACCAGGGTGAAAACTCAGTTAGACAGGTTTAAGATGCAAAATTGTATTTTAATTCCTTTGGCATGACTAAGTGGTACATCTTGTACCTAACACATAGGGTAGTTGATTCACAAGTGCTGGTTGTTGTTTATCCAATACTATCCAAGAAAAGATACACCTTAAATATACAAGTAATACTAGTCTAGCCTGTATGAGCTCTTTCAAGTTCATATAATCTTCCTCTGATGCTTTGATCATAAAATCATAGTCAAGACCCTAATTACAATCCCCTTTCATAAAACAATCACACACACACACACACACACACACTCACTCCTCGCTTATTGACATGGTTAGGTTCTAAAGACTGGATTGTTATGCAAAAAGCAGCCTACAGTTGGGGCCATGCCTTATCTTCAGGGCCAATGGCCATCCCCCCCCACCCCACACACACACCTCCATAGTTCACTGCCTATAGTATGCCCTAGGCCCAGTGGACCTGCCCCCCTCCCTCACCACCAAAGAGCCCATAGGGGTTGAGGGTGGTGGCTGTGGTGATCAGGGATTGTCTGCCACCTGTACAGCAGTAGGGGCCCACCATCACCTGGCTGTGCTCCAGGTCTCCACAGGGAGACCTACACCTCCCCTCTCCACCTTCCCACTCTGCATGGGCTATCTCAGGCAGCTCCCGGGCCTCAGGGAAGATGAGGCCCAGCCACCTGAGCCCACCAGAAGCTGCAGAGGTAGCACAGAGGCCTCTTTGGAAGAAGATTTATATAAGCCCTCTGCCCGACTCCTTTGGCCCAAGCTCCAGCTGGTTTAAAATCAGGAAAGGTGTGCATCAGAGCTTTATCCTTTTACCATACTTAAGCAATGTATATGCAGAGCAAATAATTTGAGAATTAAGACTTTATGAAGAACAGGGCATCAGGATTGGAGAAAGACTTATTAACAAGCTAGGTTATACAGATGACACAACCTTGCTTGCTGAAAGTGAAGAGGACTTGAAGCACTTACTGATGAAGATCAAAGACTACACCCTTCACTGTGGATCATACCTCAACATAAAGAAAACAAAAATCCTCACAACTGGACCAATAAGCAACATCATGATTAAGGGGCAAAAGACTGAAGTTTCCAAAGATTTCATTTTACTTAGATCCACAATCAACACCCATGGAAGCAGCAGTGAAGAAACCAAACAAAGCATTGCATTGGGCAAATCTGCTGCAAAAGACCTCTTTAAAGTATTAAAAAGGAAAGACACCACTTTGAGGATTAAGGAGCACTGGACCCAAGCTGATATTTTCAGTTCCCTCATAGGCATGTAAAAGCTGAACAATGAATAAGGAACACCAAAGAATTGTTTAATTTGAATTGCGGTGTTGGTGAAGAATATTATATCATGGACTGCCAGAAGAACAAACAAATCTGTCTAGGAAGAAGTATAGCCAGAATGCTCCTTAGAAGTAAGGATGGGAAGACTTTGTCTCACATACTTTGGACATGTTATCAGGAGGGATCAGTCTCTGGAGAAAGACATCATCCTTGGTAAAACAGAGGGTCAGCAAAAAAGAGGAAGACCTTCTATGAGATGGGTTAACCCTGTGGCTACAACAATGGGCTTAAACACAGCAATGATTGGGAGGATGGAGCTGAGTTTCATTCTATTGTGAAACGGGTTGCTGAGTCAGAACAGACTCCAGGGCACCTAACAACAACAAGGACAAATAAATGGCAATGCTGGCATCCAGGGAAACAGAGGCATTCTCAATAAGGTTGGAAAGATCTTTCTATATTGAAAGGCGTGTGATCTCTCATTTTAGAGATGAAGGAAGCTTTCAGTGTTGTGAGTCCTCAATCCCTGCACAGCCCCAGGGAAATTCCAAGCATGATGCACCATCTTTGTTTCACAAATGAAGAGCTCCACATGATCAGAATTTAATTAATACGCACTGGGAAACAGAAGAGGTGACAGACATACTTCCTCACTCAAGCACACCTCACTCCATTCTGCAGCTAATTTCAATCAAGTCCATCATCTTTAAGAAGGGGTGGGTTCTAGGTTTCAATACTTACATCACACAGCAACCCACTTTACCCCTCTAGGACGTTTTGAAAAGTTGATGGCAAAAGAAAAAGGTCCTTGGTGTTCCAGTAAGGGTGATAAAAAGGGAATGGCAGGAAGAGAAGAGAACGCAAACTCTTGCTACAGGATCACCCATTTCTGATGATTACTGATAACAGAGAGCTGTCAATAAATACAGAACTTCAATCAACCACTAAACAGATTCCCACTGAGAAACATAGTGGGGAAATGTGAACAGTTACCACAGAAGACAACCATATGGCTGCTCGTAATGACCCAATAAATACAACAAAAGCATGGCGGTTCTAATCAGTCCTACAACTAAAACGTCACTCGTACGCTGTGTTTCCAGATTTAAGGACAGTGCAATGCCAATTTCTATTTTCCTTTACTCTCATTGTTGCAGGGATTCAAGGACAGCTAAGGAAGGAATGAAGGGAGAGAGAGAAAGAGTAAGAAAGGAAGGGAGAGGAGGGTACGGGGAAAGGAAGGCAGGGAAAAAGGGGAGGATAGGAGAAAGGGAGTTAGGGAAGAGAGAAAGAGAGGAAGAAAGAAAAAACGAGCAAATGAATGAAGAAAGAAAAGAGTGAAGAAGAGGAAAGAGAAGAAAAGGGAAGTCAAGGAGAGGAGCAGAGAGGAGAGGAAGGAAGGAAAAGTATGTAAAAATCTTTTATTCTTATTCCCTTTAAAATTTCTATTGCCTATGATTTTCTGTTTTGATCTTCTCCTCATCCCATCACTGTCTCAAGCCTCTCAACTACTGTCTGAGTCTTTAACACATTTAAACTTCAAGGTGGTGAGATTCCTTCTGTTATAAAAGTTTTCTATGAAAAATTATGGACAAAACAATAACAAACATACAAAAAGGAAACAACTGCACTGTCTCTTGTTTCACAGTTGCCATCGGATCCCAGATTTTCCTCCTAGGGCCCTCCCGCTCCGGGCAAGACTTTCTTTCCTGCTGGGAGAGTTCCTCCCACCTTCTACCAGAGAACCTGACCCAGCCCTGGAGCTGAGGAAAGGGTTTCATTTCCCCAGTTGAGCCTCTCCTTAACTCAGAAATACCAGGCCAGGTAGGTCCCTTTGTTACCTCTCCTCATGGAAGCCGTCCTTTTTTTTCCTCTTCATTCATGAAGAGCCAGGGGTCATAGGGCCAGCAGGAGGTCTACAAAAGCAGGGAGTATCCGATACGAACACGGAGACCAAGCACACTGTCAGAGCTCAGGCAGCCAGTAGATGTTCATGGAATGAATGACCTTCATTTTCTCCCTTTATTCCGATCCTCCTCTCTACCCAACAAAATTCACCCCAACGACACTGCTTTTGGAAATGCCAATAGCCATTCCTAAAGGAATTTCTCTTCTCTGAACTCCCGTAAGCACACTTTGTACTTGTTTCATAGTGTTTACTATATATCAGATAAGTATTTGCCCTGCTCTATTCACCCTGTAAAGTCCTTTTACAACCGTTCATACACATCTTTATCAACATTTCTGTTGCTGTTGTTGTTAGCTGCCACTGAGTTGGCTCCTGACTCATGACAACCCCATGAACCATGGGATCCGACCATTGGGATTCATAGGGTTTTCATTGGCTGATTTTTTTGGCAGTAGATAGCCATACCTTTCTTCCTATCAACATTTAGCTCATGGTAAAGTCATCATTTTACTACCTGTCTGACCCCACCCTGAAATATTCCCCAAGCTATGAGGGTAGAGACTGAAACATTCACCTTTCTGTCCCTAGTATCCACTGTAGTACCTCACAGGAAGGAGATGCTGAATACGTCTTAGGTGTTCTGCTGAACTACAGTCTCATCTCACCAGCTGGATTCCTAACTTTTGAAGGTCATTCTTTGTTTTCTGCACAGTGAATAACAGAAGTAATTATCTATTATAAAAATATATTTCTTTCAAAGGAAAGACAAAATACATTAAAAATTATATTTTGCTTTTCCAATATTTAAAGAAAAATTTTCCTCTTCATCTTAAGAGGACGATCCTGACTGAGTTTATTTTCTAGAACTCTGGGGATTAAGGAAAATAACAAACTACGTTAAGAAGTTCCAATATGAGGACCCCAAGCCATGTTTCTCTTCCAAGAAACATTAGTACAAAAAAAAAAAAAAAATTTTTTTTTTTAATCACATTAAATTCTTCTTATCTTTTGTTTGATTCTCTATAGGCATATATTTTCCATTATGAATCTCAAGTTTGGTAAACTGGCTTCAAGTACATTCTAAATCATGCATCTTAAAAAGTAAATTTTAGCATGCCCCTTGAAATCGTTCTGAGAGCTAGCTTGACCTGACTAAGAGAGATGGTGGTTTCTTAACGACCGCCATCAAGGAATGATGAAGTATGGATCTCTAGAGAGTCATCAATCACCTGCTTGAAGGATCAAGAGGGTGATTTCCTGGCTGAGAAGCAGACTTCATTCTCCTGCCCCATTACTCTCACATCTTCCTTTCTATTCTTCTCACTCCATTAGCCTCCTGTGTATCTCACTAGAGCTATCACAGTGACCTTCAACACCTAATCCCCCATATTTCCATTTAGGTCTCAGTCACTGTACCAATGGAAGCCTTCTGTGATGTTTACAGAGGTATTTAATCTCTCTTTGCTTCAGTTCTCAGAATTTCATTTCTAAATCTATTTGAAATTATCTCTTTATGTCTACTGCCATATTTTCTGGCAGATTGATAGATCTTCTCCCCTAATCTAAAAGCTAGTGGTCTAGAAGCACACCTTTTCCTAATTAATCGTTATAAATTTCCTTGTTTTTTTCTTTGTTGTCTGGGGTGCTTGTCTAAAGCCTTAATGAAACCTTAAGTACAGTCTCTTGCCGACATTTCTGGCTTTGGAAGCAACCTACAGAAAGATGGAAAATGAAGAAATAAAGCCTTTGAAGACTCTGGGGATAATAAACAGGTTTAAAATTGCTCATGGCTAAACAATATTGTGGTAAAATACATGATTTTTATCTAGTGTGTGTGTGTGCAAGTGCGTATAATATATAAACACATATATAATAAGATATAAATCATAATACACAGAATCACATATCATGAGGTTTACAAAATATCTTCAATATTCACATAGACCAGAAGTTTTCTGGAATGAAGATGAAATAAGTATTTTCAATATTAAAAAATTAATGTATGGAAACTGTACTTTTGCTTGTAAATGACATCATTAACTAAACACAACACTTCAGTTGCATGACTTTCATGTGATTGCTGGTTATGGAACATGCGCAAGTTCTCTAGAAGACATGCACTGATTCCTGGCGACTGGTTTCTTTTCCATGGAGATAAATTTTTTCATGTAACAGTTTACAAATAGTCTTCAACAGCGCCATGGACAAGATGACTGCTGTTTTAATTTTCTACTAAGTTATAAAAAAGCCCACAAAGAGAAAAAAAAAAAAGGGGGGGGTTAAGTCACAGGGAAAGAAAATCCTCACAAATATCCCTAGTTCTTAAAAACCATGTATATAAAGAAACCCGTCGCACCGAGTCTATTCCGACCCATAGAGACCCTATGGGACAGAGGAGAGCTGCCCCACAGGGTTTCCAAGGAGCGGCTGGTAGATTTGAACTCCTGACCTTTTGGTTAGCAGCCAAATGCCTAACCACTGCATCATCAGGGCCCTTTAATTTCCATAGCGCTCTAAAAACTGACCCAATTTTTTCATAGTAGACTCGTATTTTCGCGTGCATACAAAATTTGAATTTTGTTCAAATTTACAAAAGTTTAGCTAATTCTGTAATACAGCTATCCATCTTCTATTTCTTCCTTAACAACTCAAAAGAGAAAGAGAAACCTTCTGTCATCAAGCACTCCAAACTGGGTTTAGAAGCGAGCTGTCCTTGGGTCTGAATACTTGATCGACTTTTGAAAAATGCTATACGGAGTTTCTAGTTTGTCACCCAAATTGCATGTCAAAAAGCAGAGACCATTTTCTCACACTTGGACATCATTCAATCATAATCTGAGTTTGACTTCAAAGCTTTCACAATTTGATGTTATTTGGAATTAAGAAAATATGACTTTAGAGAACGGTTGTAAGGGCAGGCAAAACATTTTCCTGAGGTCAAATGACAGGGCAGAATGAAAGAAGAATGGTTGTGTCCACTGTTCTTTTACTTTGTTTTCATTCTGGCCCTTCCACAGTCAGTGCCCTCTCACATTATGGAGCCCCTCTGAGACCACAAGGACTAGGTTTTTAAGTGTGGATTTGGGGATGGTGTTAACCGTGGTCGTCTCTGTACTGTGCATGAAAGCTTGTGTAAAAAGAATGTGGAGCCCACTGCTCCTTTTACACTGTGCAAATAGACTGCTCTTTGGGATTGCTTCAGGGTTCCTTGGATCAACACAACATCTTTTCTTAAAAAACAAAAACCTTTCCTTATTATTAGACAGTGAAAAAGAATAAGAACCCATCCAGAGAAATCCTGAGAGATTCTAATGTATTCTAAAATAACAATGAATTCTACCCAAAAAAACACCCATCCCTTCCTTTAAGTTATAACATTCATAGGAAACTTTGGGACATGAAATATATAAATGACCTATAAATCAAAACTGTTCAGTATAAAGAGACTCTTAGTTACTATTCATGTTGTTATACTCAACACCTACCAAGAAGATGCAATCAGAGATACAGACTATGAATATTAACTTTTATTCAAACTAATGTTGCAGTTGACATATACTGAGCCCAACTAGGGGAAAAAGAAAGAAATTGCATGTTGAGTAAGTTGAAAAACTCTACTCATTACACTTAATTTAATAATTATGTGATTTATTATACTTCAGGAGACAGTTTTTAGCATCTCATTTCATTTGAAATATAACTTAGAGCTATTTTAAAAGGTCCTGATGAACTGTTTCTGATTAGCAAAAAGTACTGTATGTAAATAAGTATAACTCCCATCCAAATCAAATAATCTGAAATAGAAAAGATTGTATTATTTTACATAGGACTTGAAGTGAATATTACTTCTCAAAAATACACAACAGCATGTATAATGCCTGTGAAGTAGTGAACCGATATGCTCCACCAAACAAACCTTATAAACTGACTTTGGTCATTTACTACTTTAAAGATATAATTTGTAATTTGTGTCTTTTTCCAAGGGAATATGCCTCTATTCTAAACCCTACTATCTAATCTTTAGATGTGAGGGAAAAGGGAGTGATCTGGCAGGTGGTTAAAAACTTCTTTTTCACAAAAACACAGCAGGCACTGATGGTTCCGTGGTAGAGTACTCACCTTCCATGTGGGAGACCTGGGTTTGATGCCCCACCAACACACCTCATGAGCAGTCATCACCCATCTTCAGTGTAGGCTTGCATGTTGCTGCTAAGCTGCCAAGGTTTCAGTAGTGCGTCTAGACTAAGAGAAACTAGGCAGAAAGGCTCGATGATCTACTTCCAAAAATCCAATGAAAACACTGTGGAGCACAATCCTGAAACCCATCATGGGGATGGTGCAGGACCATTTCCGTCCATCGTGTATGGAGTCTCCATGAGTTGAGGGGCTGACAAGAGGGCAACCAACAATAACAGCAAAGACAGAGGTCTTAACAGGGTACCGTTCTATGGCCTGAGTATATTTACTTTAAATAGTATGACTAGGAAACTCAGGAATAAAGCATAGAGAGCAGGACTCCTAGATATACCTTGGCCTGTACGTGCAGTACTATAAACACACCTCAACACACATACAAACACAAATATCAACTATATTGTAAAAACTGTCATAGATAAAATAGAAAATAAGTATTTATGCAGAATAGTTAAAGTCTCACAAGCAAAGTTGAATTAATTTTACTAAGGGAGAAAAACATAATAGATTTCTTGCCTTTTACATCTCAAGTATAAATTCTCTGAGTTGACTAGAATTCTTATAAAGAGAAAGATGTCTTTCAGAATGCATGCTATGCTCCCTCCTAATATAACAGCAAAGCTGAATGAGGTTCAGATTTCTCAGCCTAACTTATAGTCAGAGTCATATTTATTTGTAGTCTTAAAAATCAAGGTTAAATTCTATTGCTATTTAAATGACCTACTTAGATTGTCTTTAGGAATACAAATATTAATTAAGGATACATTAGGGAACACACTCTTGAACTTTCAGTATGTGGATATCTTATTCCAAGAGATAAAAATTACACTTTTTATGAGAATATGTCGTGTATAAAATACTGTCAAAAAGTATCAATGCACTGCAGATTGAAGTATAATAAACTCCTTAAAAATGGCTTCTCTTTTCGCCATCCTTAAGAAACAAATGTACTACCCACTTTGACCTTAGAAAATACATTTATCTTTAGCTGCATTAAAAAAATGAATTCCAAAAAAAAGGCATAAGGTAAGAGAAATAGTGAAGGAATTAAACTTCTCACACTGAGCATCTAACTTCCGTCAGGCGCCGGTATGTTCCGGTATGTACTTGTTTATATAGGTTCCATTTCCATATTGAACACTTCTAGTGTTTACTAGATACAGGAGAAAAAGATAGTTGGACATAGCAATTCCCATTTCTACCTTTTTAAACAATATGAAGTAAAACCTGTGAAAGCCGAAACCTGTGTGAGGCGGAAACCTGTCAGAAAAGAAAGACTCAAATACAGTATTTTCCACTAAAACGAGCAATAGAATAAGTTGTAAGACTGCACCCTGTCAAAGGTGGAAAACTTTAGACACCTGGAGAAACAAGGCAGTCCTGTAGAATTCCAGCTCTCTCAGGTTTCACTGTATTTAAATAATTAATCCCATCTTGCTTCTTTCCTAAAATACACATTCTAGTTATCAATTTCCCTTTAAATACTGATTTAGCTTCACCCCAAACATTTGATATGTGATGTATTTTCATTGCTGTTTGGTGCCATACTTCCATGAAAACCCACTGCCATCGAGTCGATTCCGACTCATAGCGACCCTATACTTCCATTAGGACATTTTAATTGACTCAGTATACCAAACTTCCATAAATATAAGGCCTTTATGGCTATGTTTTTGTTACTGATATCTAAATAGCTTGATGTTAAAAAAAAAAAGATAAATTATTGAAATATCCCAGATGTGCTTCAAAAAATAAATCTGCCTTTCTACTGGTATATTCTTTCTCATTCGTAGTCGGCAGGGGGCTACTGGTATATTTTTTCTTTCGGAAATCCAATATTTGAAAATTCTTGTTTTGTGCTTCAGGTTTTTTAACTTTTCTTTTTATTTTAAATCTATTGGTTTTCCTGGTGATATTTTATATGATATTTTCAGATCAAATTTAAAAGCTAATTTCTAATTTCTCTTCACCTACATTTTCTCTTCTCTTTAACCAGTCAAGTAAATTCTATGCCATTTGTTACAGTTCTTAATTCTAGAAATTCTGTGCTCTTGTGTCTGTGCCTGTGTGCATGCATTTAATCTTTTCATTTGCCTGGAGATTTCTGATAGTCATTATTTCTTTAATCATTTGTTTTATACATTTTTTTATTTTTAAGAACATTAAGGGCACTCATTTCTCTCCCTGATAACTTCAATTTCCCCACCCTTTTCAGGTTCACATTTTGCTGGCTCCCACTCCTGGGGTCTGGTTTCCACATATGTTTTGTGGTTTTTCTGATTCTTAGCTCCTGCTTCATGAAACATTACCAGGAGGAATTACTTGAAGACTGATTTGAAAGTCCATGACACCTGGGAAGATTTGAGTTAATCAATGCTCTAAACTTGGGACTTTATATGCCACACAGGCAGCGTGAATACTGACCACAAACTCAGGTTAAGATCTTGTGGTGCTTACAAATCCATACGGGTAACTTTTCCCAGCTACCTAGATTAAGAACAAATCAGGCAAGAATTCCTACCACTTTCCTCTCCAGCTGATCTTCAAAGTTGCTTATTTTACTTTCAGGCCGAAGCTTTACGTAGGATTCTGAAATCTTACTTTTCACTTTGAAGAGACTCTAAACTCTGTTCCTGTGTCTTGGGCATGGCCTGCCCAGCCTGCAGCTCTAGCCACCAGGAGTCCACAGTTACCCGCAAGGCACCAGCCAACTCCAGCTTATACAACAACCACTCTCTAGTCCCACTTACTCTTAGTTCTTAGCATATGACATTTCCCTTAATATGTTTTCAGCTCAGCCATTGTTTTAAAAATACATGTTTTTACACTCTAATCCAAAATTTTTACATGATGTGTACTGAAAGGGTTTTTACACAGTTCACCATGCTGACAGAAACAGAGCAGCAATATTACTTAATTTATTCTAAAATGTATCTATTTATATCTAAGATAAGTTAAATATTCAACAAGCAAAGGGCATGATTTTCATCCCCACCCAACACCATGACCCCCTTGACAGATGAGAAGCGAAATCCTAAATAAAAGAAGAATTATCTATTTTACTTTGACTAAACCCTGCCAACTACCACCAAAGTATAGGAAGGACAGTCAGACTATAAATGATTGAAGTGGGCTTTCAAGGGACCTCACATTACCATAAAGATGATACAGAAAACACAATGTGACACATACCAGTGTGTGAAAGGATGGATGGATGGACAGATAGACGAATGGAGAGCTACACACATACACATACATACAAATGTATGTGTGTGTGTATAAATTTCACTTTGATGACTATGGTTCCTCTACGCAAGCCATGGTGTTTTCAATCACCTCACACACCATGCACAAAGACGGATAATGAAAAAGAAAGACAGAAGAACTGATGCATTCAAATAGAGGTGTTGATGAAGAATACTGAATATGCTGTGGACTGCCAAAAGAACGAACAGATACTGGGTGACATACAAGTCAGTATTTTTCTTAAGGATCCTGTTGCCTTTTTATGTTCAATAGCTTTCCACTCACACAACTCTGTCCATGGGCCCTTACTCTAGTTTGACGGAGAATGATTATTTCACTGCTGCCCACTGCTCTCCTATCTCTGGAAAATCCAGCAGATTGCAGACAGTGCACATCTCATGATTCCTGTTCAAACATGGTACCTGTTGCTTTTCACAGACTTTGTTACTTAGCCGAGACATTAACAGCCAGCAGGCTATGACAGTTTGTGAACTAACATTGACATTCGTTTTGGCATCATAACAGTATTTACACCTCAGGAAATACATACAATTAGATTATGAGGGACCTGAAAATTTTTAGAGGTAAAAATTAGAACAACATACAAATTAAAAACACGGTTATAAATGCTTCCCGACCATAAGAATAAAATTATTTTAAAAATAGCTCCAGAATTGAGGTCTCTTTCAAGAAATACCTGCTCAATACTAAACACATGGCATGTTTGCAAAGAGAAAAGGGATTGTGCAGAAGAGAGAAGAGTTTTATTCAGTCTCATAGCTGGTCATCCATACCACATTTTCTAACCATTAACAATGTCAGAGAACTGCAAAAGAAAGGTAGAAAGAGATAAAGCTAAAAATGCAATTTTTAGATGAAGTGGAACAGAAATGTAAGATATCAAAGATAAGAAAATGATCAACATTATCTCTCTGTGACTGTTCTTTCCTAGGTTCTTCTTTACAGTCCATGAATATCACAGTGTGAGGCGTGTCCATTGCAGGTCCCAGCATAGTCGCACACTGTGATTATGAGTCCAAGACAGGATAGGAGGCAGTGACAGAGGTGAAAGCATGTGAGGGCAGTGCATGTCTGTTTGTGCGTGTACTCCTGAGACTGAGCGGGTACTTACGGCTACATTCCCAGGGCAGTTTGGAGACTGGCATTCGCCGCTCATCTGGTGTGGAATTAAGACATCCTCCCAGCAAGATGGACCCTTTGAGGAAGAAAAGAAAGAAAGCAAACATATTTTTGGTGCACAAATTTTAATAGAAATTTTATTACCTAATGCTCCTTAGAAGTAAGGACAGCGAGACTACGTCTCACTTACTTTGGACATGTTTTCAGGAGGGATCAGCCCCTGGAGAAGGACACCATGCATGGTAAAGTAGAGGGTCAGCAAAAAAGAGGAAGACCCTCAATGAGATGCAATGACACAGTGGCTGTCATCCAGGAACTTGATTTTCAGAAGTGTTCCCAGTATTTCCTAGCTGATAATGGTGGTTTGCAAAGTCTAGTCTGGAGTTTTCATACGTGCCAAGCAGATGGTGACTAGGAGACCAACTCCCACTGAAATCCCTGGGCAGTGACTCTCTAGCGATTTTCCCTGGAAGACCACACTTCACACTGGTGGAATTGAGCATCCCCTGGGTGACCCGACTGGGAGAGGACTCTTGAAAACTTGTCCCTAGCTTTCTCCAAACATCTCTTTTCCATGTCCTTTTCCCTATACTGATTTTGCTTTATATCCTTTCACTGCAATGAATCTTAGCATGAGTACAGCTACATGCCAAGTCCTGTGGGTGTTCCTAGTGAATCAAGGAAGCTGGCAGTAGGAAGTGGTCTTGGGGATCCTGACACAGTGATATCTGCTTAATTATCAAGCGGATGCCTTCCCAATACACTGCAGGGTGAGGGCCCACGAGTAAGATCCCAGCAGTTACGGAGGATTCGATAGAAGCACATTTTCTTTGTGCTTCTAAGTGCAGAGCTTGCTTTGCAATCCCACTGTAGTCCAAGCAGTTTCAACATTTATTTCATTTTCAACTTGAGAATTTCTCTATGAAAAAGGACAGAAAATTTTAATGATGGTATGGAACCAAATATATCTGTTATTTAGCTTGGACAATATAAAAGTAAACATACAAATGTTAGGAATTGCCAGGCAAAAATGGAGCTGGGGAGAGAAGGGGAGCAGAGGAGACCGTACAGGCTATTGCTTTTCATTATAAGGCCTTCAGTGTATTTGACTGTTAACCACCCTGGCAGCGCAGTGGTAAAGAGTTCGGCTGCTAGCCAAAAGGTCGGCAGTGTGAATCCATCAGGCACTCCTTGGAAACCCTATGGGGGAGTTATAGTCTGTCCTATAGGGTCACTATGAGTTAGAATCAACTTGACAGCAACAGGTTTGCTTTTTTCATATAATCATTTGATAAAACTTAGAAATTAGAAATTTATTGAGCTAAAAGTGAGGTAAATAAATGATCCAGCACCCTGTCTGTCATTTTGTTGCACTGTGGTGGCTTGCATGTTGCTGTAATGCTGGAAGCTATGCCATTGGTATTACAAATACCGACAGCGTCACCCATACTTTCGAAAGAGCTTCTAGGCTAACATAGGCAAAGAAGAAAGACTGGTGATCTACTTCCAGTGGCTGCAACAACAAACTCAAGCAAACCTACAATCATGAAGACAGCTTAAGACCAGGCAACGTTTCACTCTGTTGTGTATGAGGTCGCCATGAATCAGAGCTAACTTGATGGTAACTAACAACGATAACAAAGAAATGATTCCTAAAACTTCAATCACATTCATCAGCTTCATATTTTCTAGCTTAAAGTCAGAAATTCAACGGAAAGAAATATGGTCAGCATGTAGCCTTCTACATAATACCTGAACCCTTTTATGAGGATCCAAGAGAGTAAAAGGTCAGTGAAAAAGAGGAAGACCCTCAGTGAGGTAGACTGACACTTTGGCTGCAGCAATGTGCTCAAGCATAGAAACGATTTTGAGTATGGCACAGAACCAGGCAGTGTTTGGTTCTGTTGTGCATGGGGTTGCCACGAGTTGGAACTAACTCAAATGCACCTAACAACAGCAAGAGGGTATGTATTTTTGTGTGTTTATTTGTTTGTATTTAAATCTCTGCTTCTCTGTAGTTAGTGCTTTGTTCTACTCTTAAACACATTATGAATCAGGTTGTTTTCCTTTAAAAAAAAAAAATTGAAGTCAACTTTATGGCTCACATCCAGCAAATTTATGTAGCTTATAATAAATACTTGGTTTACTAATATCAACATGGCTTCATATAATTTTCCTTTATTATGCTTTGACCATTTTTCCTAATTTAATTTTGTTTTCTTAGTTTGTATTCTAAGTGTATCCCTACAAGCTTGTCAAACCATTCTGAATTGAGGCAGAGTATAATTAAATAATTAGGAAGTTCTTGTGGCCTTTTCTCCTTTAACTTCCCCAAACCACTGATGTTACAGCAACAGCGGCCCTCCGTCATGGGCCGGGTCCCCATGGAACACACGGGTCTTTGGCCTGTTAACTGCGGAAAGTAAGTAGTGGCCGTCATGAATCATTACTGCTGGAGATTTACAATGAACTTCAGCACACTGCGAGGCTCTGAAAAGTCCCTGCTTTAAAAGAAATCCATTTAACTGCAGTTAACCATTAAATAATCAAGACAGTATTTCTTCTCTTCTCTGTCAGCACTGAGCACATTCTCTGGGCACTAGTTGAGGAGCGCAGACCTGCTTATAGCACAGCAATGGTAAAGACAAACCTGACGTTGGTCACAGCCTGCAGAAGGAGCCGAAATCCCCAAATACAAAAATTCAGGTTCCCAGTGTAAGAGCCTGGCTGCTAATCAAAAGGTCAGCAGTTTGAATCCACCAGCTATGCCTTGAAAACCCTATGCGGCAGGCTCTACCCTGTCCTATAGGGTCATTAGAGTCAGAATGGACTGGGCCTCAATGGGTTTTTCTTTTTTTTTTTTTACATTTCATTGCTCGAAGTAAAATTTTCAGCCTCAAAGTCTACAAGTAAATGATACTTTCTGTGGATATCACAGCTGTTTATTTTTCACACCTTGATGTTTTAGAATCCAAAACAGGGACTATAACATTACATGACAATTCCTATAATTGCCACATAAGGTACTACTTTATCTTACAAACGCTTAGGTTGTACAGGGAAATTGTAGAAAACTCATTCCCAGTTTTCCCCTGGTCTCAGAACATAACACAATGACATAATGAATAAAACAAAAGAATTCCTTTGGGGGTGGAAATGCAACATCTGAAACTACTGGTGATAATTTATGTGGCATTTATATTATTGAAAGTCCCTGGGTGGTGCAAATAGTTAAGTGCTCAACTATTATTGAAAAGGTTGGTGGTTCGAGCCCACCCAGAGTTGCCTCTGAAACCAGGCCCAGCAATCTGCTTCTGAAAGATCACAACTTTGAAAATCCCAGGGAGCAGCTGTACCCAGCACACATGAGATCACCATGACTTGATCGCCATTAAGGCAACAACACTTAGAGGACTAGTACGGAATCCTATTGGTGCTTCTCACCTGGAAACAGGAACAGGTGTCCTAGTGAATTTGTGTCATTATAAAGCAGACTTAACTTTGCTCCTTTAGGTTTTAGAAACTAAAAAATTTTAATTACCTAATCATTGCACACTGTGTTTCAACAGTTGCATGGTTAAAGCATTTATAATTAATAGTCTTTATATAGAATGAGAAATGTCTTCAGGCTGCAAGTTTACAAAGGCCGACAGATCACAAGACGGCAGAAGGCACCTGTGGATTAGACGGTCTCTAGAACAACAACAACATCAAGAAATTTATTTCACCTCTCAAATCTAGGGAACTAGAGAAAAATGACTCAAAATAAAGAGTCAGGTAACACAATGTGGAATCAATGTGTTAATAATCATTTTGCTGTTTTTAGAAAACTTTCTCCTTTTTTACCGAGAAATGCTTATAATCATGGAAAACATATAATTATTTTAGCATTTATGGCAGGGGTGAGCAAAGCATGACCTTCTGGCTGCGCCTGGCCCTGTGCATATTTCTGCAAAATCCATGAGCTAAGAAAAGTTTTTACACTTTTAAATGGGGGAAAGCATAAAAAGAAGAACACTTTATGATGCATGGAAATTATATAAAATTCACATTTTCTTGTTCATAAATAAAGTTTCATTGGAACACAGCCACACTCATTTGTTTAAATATTTTTAAGGTTGATATTTGTTGAGTCATTGTGACAGAGATCACACAGCCAACAATACCTGAAATATTTGTCTGATCATTGACAGAAATAGCTAGCCAGCCCTTGGGAAATTATTTTTTATTTTAATTTTGTGGCAGCTTTTTTCATAACAGTCTAACTCATGCAAGTGTTTCACTCATACAAACATGAGTGGTAGGAGTAGACGGGTCCTGGGTCTCAAATGGGAAATGACTTCAATGAACACCTTAGGGATGTTGACCTGTAAACTCTGAGAAGGGGTGATGAAGATGCAGCAATTCAGTATGGTGGTCCATAAATTCGTTGGAATCAGTAAGAAGGTGGAAAATTACAAATAAAGATATCATTTGGTCATTCTTTCCGACTAATGTTACCTCCACCCAAAAAGCATGAAGTAAAATATTATTTAAACTCACTATGTCACACATGGAAATCAGATATTAAAAAAAAAAAAGACTTAATGGAATGAAAAGCAGTGATAAAATACGAGTTTTCAAATTTATTTTCAGAAATTATAGAATTAATCCACAAATCATTGTGGCTATGCCTCTACATGTGCAATCAAATGGAAAACCGGAGTACTTAGCAAGCTAATTTGTATCACTGTATCACTCTAAGATCCAGACAGAGCAAAAGTGGTTTTTATTTCCCTCCTTGGATTATCTAAATAAACGCTTAAATTTACTTTTCACTGCTGCTTAAAATAAACAGCAAATCCGATTTTACAAATTGTAACTACAAACCTTTGGTATTTGCAGGGTTTGAAAAGGGTTATTTTAATAGTAATTTTACTGGAACCATGCTTTTACCAATAATCTCAGGCTATCATCAAATAGGTTGCATTTAAGATATTCTATTGAATGATTTCACAAACACTTAAGGTATATCCCCTTAAATTTATGGGCTAAAAGAATTTTGAAAACGATACTTGGGATATAATACAATGTCAGGAAAATTGTGTTTAAAACACTCAAACGTCAGAGCCTTGAATCTTCCTTCGCTCTGTCCACCTCTCCCATTCTGAAACAAAATCGTACAGAGAAGGAGCTTTGAACTCCCCAAACCTGTTGAATCCCAGTTCAACCAGTTAGGAGCTATTCACTCCTGAGTAAGTTTCCCATAACTCTTGTAAACCTAGCGTTCCTTATGTGAAAAATATGGGATTAAATACTTCTTTCATGGGGTTGCAATGAAGATTAAATGAAAAATCACATTTAAATAACTTTGCACAATACCTGGCACGTGGGGACTTTTAGAAAATGGCAATTATATATGTTGTATACTGAAATCTGTGAAAGCCAGAACTCAGCAGAACTGCCTTCTTTTTCCAGGTCTTCCGAATTTTCTGCCTTAGACAGGGTACAGTCTCACCACTTTTCGACCGCTCTGTTTAGTGGAAAGTATTTATTTTCCTTCTCTGACAGCTTTCTGTCTTGCACAGGGTCCAGTTTTCAAGTCGAAATTGATGTGGTAGCAACAGGTTTTTTGTGCTGTGATTATTGATAATGCAATCGTTAACTAGTAAACACAGAAAATAATAAAGAACAAATCCTTTGAAACTGAAATATTCATACACTCAACAAATATTCATTGAACATCTCTTAAACCCTGATAGCACAGTTTGAAAAATGCAGAATACTTTTCCTTGTAGTGTTTATGGACTAGCTGAAAAATCCAATTGCACCAATGAACAGAATATGCCCTTTCTGATGGATAACAATTAAAAAGAGTTACCATTCCTAATATTGGCAAAAAGGTAAAGCAAGTGGAACTGCTAGGGCAAGTGAAAAGTTATAAAACACTTAGGAAATCTATTAGACACTTTTTAAAAAAGTTAAACATATACCTACTGTATAACTCAGACATTCCATGCCGAGGTGTTAACCCAAGACCAAAGAAAGCGTGTGTCCATACAGAGAACTGTTTACAAATGTTCATGACCGATTCAGTTGGAATACTCCCATATGGAAACAATGCAAATATCTTTCAAAATGTGAGAAGATAATCAAAATGTTGTCTATCCATCCCGAAGATTACTGCTCAGCAATGAGCAGTATCATGTTACTTAAGTATGCAACAGCATGAATGATTATCAAAATTAGGCCAAGCGGAGGATGCAAAACATAAAATAGAACCTGCTGCATGATTTCATTTATATGCGATGAAAATTAACCAATACTAGTAAAAACAGATCAGTAGAAGCTTAGGTAGGGGGCTGAGGGAGGAATACACAGGGACATAAGGTATTTTGGGGGCATTATTGAAATATTTTGTATATTTATTATGGTAACTTTATAAGGTTACCATTGACAAAACTCCTCAAATTGTACCCCTCAATGGATACTCTATTTTATGTAGCTTATTCCTCAATAAAGTGGATAACAAAAAAATTCACTGAGAAGTTGCCAAAGCAATTCAGGAGAAAAACTGACACTGAAATAAAAATATCTAAATCACTTCCTCACTCCATACAGACTTACAACCTTGGTACAGACAAAATATCTTGTAAATAAACAAAAAACACCAACCATAAATGAAGAAATTTATAAATTGAAATGAATGAAAATTAAAAAATGTATTTATCCAAGAAATACTGAAAAAAAAACAATATCCAAGCCACAGACTGGGGAAAATATTTGCATTACATATATTGCATTACATATATCTGTCAGAGAATTCATGCCCAGAATATATAATCTTAATAAATATGCAATACACACACAAATACCCAAATTCAAAAATAAACAAAAGAATTGAACAGGGAATTCACAGAAAAAAAAAGACATACAATTGCCAATAATCACATAAAGTGCTAGTCAGCATCATTATCAGGAAAACGAAAGTCACGTGATTGCCCATCTTATTACTATGATGGCTAAAATCAGAAGGGCTGATAATACTAAATATTGGTGAAGATAGGCAGCAATCGAGATGCTAATGTATTATTAGCGAGAGTATAAAACAACCACTCAGCAAAATAGTTTTGCAATTTCTTCTACAGTTAAAAATACTTATAATCTAGGGTTCAGCAATTCCGCTCCTAGGCTTTGACATGGAAAAAATATATATATATATACACACATATATATATCTCCACAAAAAAAAAATGTTCATAGCAGCATTGCTGATAATAACTAAACCCTAGAAATAACTGTTTACAACACGTGCAAGGATAAATTAACTGTGGCATAAAACACAATTTATGGATAACATTTCAAAGGATGTGAATTCCAGAGCACTTAATTGTGCTCATGAGGAACCTATACATAGATCAAGAGGCAGTCGTTGTAACAGAACAAGGGGATACTGCGTGGTTTAAAGTCAGGAAAGGTGTGTGTCGGGATTGTATCCTTTCACCATCCTCATTCAATCTATATGCTGAGCAAACAATCTGAGAACATGGACTATATGAAGAAAAGCAAAACTTCAAGATTGGAGGAAGCTGAATTAACAACCTGAGATATGCAGATGACACAACCTTGCTTCTGAAAGTGAAGAGGACTTGAAGCGCTTACTGATGAAGAACAAAGACCAACGCCTTCAGTATGGATTACACCTCAACATAAAGAAAACAAAAATCCTCACCACTGGACCAACAAGCAACATCATGATAAAAGAAGAAAACATTGAAGTTGTCAAGGATTTTATTTTACTTGGATCCATAATCAACACCCACTGAAGTAGCAGTCAAGAAATGAAAAGATGCATTGCACTGGATAAATCTGCTGCAAAGATCTGTTAAAAAAGTTGAAAAGCAAATGTGTCCCCTTGAAGACTAAGGTGCGCTTGACCCAACCCATAGTATTTTCAATCACATTATATGCATGTGAAAGCTAGATGATGTATAAAGAAGACGGAATAAGAATTGACAAGTTTGAATTGTGGTATTGGTGAAGAATACTGAATACACCACGGACTGCCAAAAGAACGAACAAATCCGTCTTGAAAGAAATACAACCAGAATATTCCTTAAAAGTAAAGACGACAAGACTATGCGTCACATACTTTGGTTATATTATCAGAAGGGATCAGTAGCTAAAGAAGTACATTATGCTTGGTAAAGTACAGTGTCACCAAAAAAGAGGAGATAATAATAACTGTCAATCCAAGAAGATGGATTGACACAGTGGCTGAAACAATGGGCTTAAGCATAACAACAATTTTAAGGATGGCGGAGGAATGAGAAGTGTTTCGTACTGTTGTACATAGGGTCACTACGAGTTGGAATCGACTTGAGGGCACCTCAACATATCACACACTAGAACACTATTCAGCAATACAAAGGACCAAACTGCTGGTTCACACAAAACCAGGATGAACATTAATGCAAAAAAAAAAAATTATATTAAGTGAAAGGAGCATAAAAAATTGCTTACCTAGAGGCATAGTAGTTAAGAGTTTGGCTCCCAACCAAAAGGTCAGCAGTTCAAATCCACCATCCCCTCCTTGGAAACCCTACGGAGTAGTTCTATTTTGTCCTGTAGGGCCAGTATGAGTCTGAATAGATCTAATGGCCTTTTTTTTTTTTTTTTAAAGTTACTTTATGATTCAATTTATAAGAAATCCGACCACAAGTAAAACTAATCTACGGTGATAGAAATAAAGTGGTTGCCTTTGGATGGGAGAAGTACTGACTACAGAAGACACATGAGGAATCTTTCTGGAAAAGCTTCATATTTGGATTGGGGTAGTAGCCACGTAAGTGTACACAACCATCAAAGCTAATGTAACTGAATTAAGACCTGTGCATTTTATTGTGGGTAAGTTATTTCATAATTAAAAAAAAATAATAAACTGAGTCACATACTATTCACTTCTTCAACAAGTATTAATTGAGAGCCTAAATCTAAGTAGTTTTGAAACTTAGGAGAGTTTCTTCATCTCTCATGGACCAGCTAACCCAGGCTAAGTGGGGGTAATAATAGAACCCATCTCACAGATGCATTGCAAAAATTAGATACAAAATGCTTAGGTCAGTGCTAGGCACGTAGTAGGTCCTCAAAAATGCTAGCCATTTCCATATTTACCTTTTAACATAACACTGGACACAGGGAGAGGGGAAACAATTAGGAATTATAGCCAATATGGTTTAAAGAAGATTAAACCATGTAACAAAACTATTTTAATTATATACGAAAAAACAAACAGACCCACTGCCATTAAGTCGATTCTGACTCATAGCAACCCTACGGGACAGAGTAAAACTGCCCCATAGAGTTTCCAAGGAGCACCTGGCGGATTTGAACCGCCGGCCTCTTGGTTAGCAGCTGTGGCACTTAACCACTATGCCACCAGGGTTTCCATTTTATATTATATATAAACACATATTTTTACTTCTTCAGTGATTTCCCCGTTGTACTCTATTGAAACAGTAGCTTATAACCATTATTAAAATATAATTTAGCTACTGTCAATCGAAACCTACATCGACCAAAGCTCTATGACATTAAACTGGTTACTGACATCACCATTAAGATCCAAAATCCATAAATTCTAAGACTGTTCCATACTTACCCCTATGTGCTTTGCTATGAAAGAAAAATAATATACATAAACACAGTGAATGCTCAAAAATGTCTTAATTAAATCAAGCTTTCATTTACTCATTTATAAAAATTATAAAATTGAAAGATATGTATTTTTTGAAGCTACACTGTATTTTTTAAGCAGAATAATTTCTTCAAATAGAGCTGTCTATAAACCTAAAAAAAAAACAAAAACCATTGCCACTGAGTCCATTCCAACTCATAGTGACCCTATAGAAGCCGCCTCTAGAATCCTAATATGGACAAATAGCTCTTATGTGGCCTTTCTAGCCATGGTCTTGTAATTTCCAACAAATGCTTGGGTGGGGTGATGCAAATAAGGTGTTTGTGACCCACCAAAGGGATTGGACAGCTTGCTAATAAAGCAAACAGGGTGGAGGGCACTCTTGTGCAGGTAGGAACATGCAAATAATGTGTATGGAATCCTAATGAGATGATTGGTCAGTTTCGTCATCCCAGCAGGCTTAAAAGAGCCACCCTAGAGGCAAAAAGGTAGGATCTTACTACCACCACGAAGAGACAGGAGTGGACAAAGTCTTTGAACCTGGAAATCCAGAGCTGAGACCATCCTAGACCTAGGTAACAGTGAGAGAGAGGTGTAACACAGAGACTGCGCAAGATAGTGAGAAGCAGTAGCAGCAGAACCAGAAGACTGGCACCACATGGCTCAGTGGGCTTCCCAGCCCATGGAGCAAGGTGGTTACAGTTGGCGTGCTGACCCATGGAATAAGAGAGCTGAGCACCTTTGGGCAAGAGGCTATTGGTGGAGTGAGGCACATCTGGGCACTTACTATTACAGCTAAAGAGATTTGTAAGACTTGCCCAATCAGGGTAGACTATGGGTCAAAGGGCCAAGGGCCGAGGGGCCGAGGGGCCGAGGGGCAAGAGGCAAAGGAGTAGGGAGAGGCCCCATGTTGGCATAGCCAAGAAGCTGTCCTTACTGAAGAGCTTTATTCTAAGTCATTCCTGATTCTGAATTTTAACCTGTTACTTCCCTAGTGGAAACCCTGGTGGCATAGTTGTTCAGTGCCACAGCTGCTAAAAGGCTGGCAGTTCATATCCACCAGGAACTCAATGGAAAATCTATGGGGCAGTTCTACTCTGTCCTATAGGGTCACTATGAGTTGGAATCGACTCGACGGCAAAGGTTTGGTTTTGGTACTTCCCTAGTACCATCACTCGTCTGTCAGTTTGTTGTCCTGTGGCTGCTTTTGTGTTTCTGAGATACATATTTGCACCCATACCAAAGAAAAGTGATCCACAAGGATGCAGAAATGATCAAACAATATCATTTATATCACATGCAAGAAAAATTTTGCAGAGGGTAATTCAAAAGTGGTTGTAGATGTATATCAACAGAGAACTGCCAGAAATTCAAGCCTGATTCAGAAGAGGATGTGCAATGAGGGATATCACTGCTGGTGTCAGATGGATGCTGGCTGAAAGCAGAGAATACCAGAAAGATGTTTACCTGTGTTTTATTGACTACACAAAGGCATTTCACTGTGTGGACCATAACAAATTATGGATAACATTGCAAAGAATGGAAGTTCTGGAACAGTTAATTGTTCTCATGAGGAATCTATACATAGGCCAAGAGGCAGTCCTTCAAAGAAAAAAGAAGAAGGGGATACAACACAGTTTAAAATCAGGAAAGGTGCGCTTCAGGGTTGTATACTTTCACCATACTTACTCAGTCTATATGCTGAGCAAATAATCTGAGAAGCTGGACTATATGAAGAAGTATGTGGCATCAAGATTGCATGAAGACTCATTAACAACTTGTGATATACAAATGAAGCAACATTTTTTGCTGAAAGTGAAGAGGACGTGAAGCACTTATTGGTAAAGATCAAAGACCTCAGCCTTCAGTATGGATTACTCCTCAGCATAAAGAAAACAAAAATCCTCATATCTGGACCAATAAGCACACATACACACCCATTGCCATCGAGTGACTCTGACTCATAGAGACCCTATAGGACAGAGTAAAAATGCCTCATAAGGCTTCCAAGGAACACCTGGTAGATTCAAACTTCTGCCATCTTGGTTAGCAGCTGTAGCACTGAAACCACTGTGCCACCAGGATTTCCAGGACCAATAAGCAGCATCATGATAAAAGGAGAAGTTACTGAAGTTGTCAAGAATTTAATTTTTCTTAGATCCACAATCAACACCCATGGAAGCAGCAGTCAAGAAATCAATTGATGTGTTTAACATTGGGCAAATCTGCTTCAAGACCTTTTTAAAGTATTAAAAAAAAAAAATCAAAGATGTCACTTTGAGGACTAAGGTGACTGACCCAAGCCATGGTATTTTCAATTTCCTCATGTGCAAACAAGAGCTGGAGAATGAATAAGGAAGACCGAAGAAGAATTGAAGCCTTTGAATTATGGTTTTGAAGAAGAATGTTGACTACACCATGTATTAGAATTAGTAAAAAGTTTGGAGAGGAGTTATGTCTAACATCCACCTTACAGGAATAAGCTTTGGTTTGATGCTCTTGGTGATTCTCTCCCCACCTTGTGAAGTTACAGGAGGTCAGTTGCCCCACCATGCCATTTTTACAACCACTGTGGTTGAAGGATAAACCTTAAAAAACCCATTGCCTTTGAGTTGATTCTGACTCATATCAACCCTTTAGAACAGAGTAGAACTGCCCCATAGGGTTTCCACAGAGCAGCTGGTGGATTCGAACTGTAGACCTTTTGGTCAGCACCTGAACACTTAGTCACTGTGCCACCAGGTCTCCAAAACAAGGATGGGTCCCCCAAAACTCTTCTTAGCTGCCTCTGTGTTCTTTGTCCTATGTAATGACCTACCTCCCCATAGAGAAGAATTTAATATTAAAAGCCTATTATATTTCATCATGGAAGAGTCACAGATGGGTAAAGAATACAGCAGCAAAACAAAATAAAATAAAACCAAAAGAAAGAACCAAAGACTTAAAAAACTACCTGCTAATTCTTTCTTTCTGAACATTCTTAGAACCAATCGTTCTTAAATTTTTTATTAAATCACTGATACAGATCATGTGACTTCATCCAGGCACGAACAAATCTTTTCTTAATACTGTAGCAGACACTGCCAGTCATCTCCCGATACCTCTTCTCTTCTTTCCTGGGGACAGAGTTCCTGGTTTTAATTCCTGAGCCCACGGCCACCAGGAAAAATGGCTCTATTTTCCAGCCTCCCTTGCTGGTGTGGCCATGAGACAAGTGCTAGCCACAGGGACAGAGCAGATGTGTCCTGAGCAACTTCTAGTTGTCTTATTTCTCCATCCATTTGTCTGCTTTTTAGAATGTGCATATTGTTCTTGAACCACGAGCTCAAGGTATATACATCAGAGCAATATTAGACAAAGGGTCTGGGTTCCAGCCACCTTAGAGGACCATAACACCCCTGAATCCCCTACCCGGACTTTTACAAGAGAGAAAATTACATTCTCATCTCTCTTAAGTCACTATTCTTTTGTATTTTCAGACACTCATTGCAAAACACAGTAGTCGCAGCTACAACCATTAAATTGTCTCGTTATAGCAGTAAAATTAACACAGCAAACAAAATTGGTCAACAATGTTCAACAATGATCTGAGAGTGCTGCAATATAGGGAGACCAACACATCTACTTGAAGATAAAAGTAACATCTCATCCTATAAAGCATCAGGGAATAAGGCCCTATTTGTAGGTTCACGAGTTTTTTAAATAACAGAAGTTGACCACAAAACCCCACATTTTTAAGAAAGCATTGTTTTGACAAGAATCTTTATAAAGTGGGTTATATAACTTCATGTCTACTTCAGCAGATTACACTAAACATAGTTTAATATTTACTTAGTGAGTTCATTTCCTGAAAAGAGCTATTGTATAATGACTACATACTATATGTCAGAAACTGAGATGGGTATTTTACAGGCTGGATATCTCTAGCTATGTGCAAACGAAGCCAGGAAGGCTTTAGTATGCCCATTTTTACAGATGCAGAACCTGAGGCTTACCAACATCAGGGATATGCCCAAGGCTAAGTAGCAAAGTCACTTCATCGTGCCAGTTTTCATTTCTTGATTTTTTAAGACACAATTTTAAATATATATATATCATATAATTAAGCATTCACTGTTCTGCTGTGTTACCCTAAAATACAGTGATATCCTTGATAATGACTTCAAAATATTTTTTTCCTACTCTGAAGTGGAAGAGAAACGTGTGATTTTGGATAATTCTTCGTTGCACTTCTCCCATTCATCCTCCTTCTTCCCCATGTCTACCCTCTTTGCTATGAGAAAAGTACAGGGGCTTATGTTCCTAGAAGTCATGTCACTGATTTTTATGTTCCTGAGGCTCTTTTGTTTAAAACATGATTCTCTGGTATGAATTTCCCAAAGTATTTTTTTAAGCCATTATTCTTGGCAGGTTTTTCCACACACATTATTTCAGTTGGTACCTCAGAAATCACATGAGAGACTGTAGTCCATATTAGTTTTCTACTTCTGAGTAACAATTTACAACAATCTCAGTGGTTTTAAACACCACACGTTTAATATGTCATAGTTTCTGTGGGTCAGGAGTGTGGGCTCAGCTTAGCTGGGTCTTCTGCTCAGAGTCTTACAAGCTGCAATCAAGGTGTCAGCTGGGCTCTGTTCTCATCTGGAGGCTTCACTGGAGAAGAATCTGCTTCCAAGCTCATTCAGGTTCTTGGGAGAATTTACTTCTTTCAGCTGTCATGACAAGTAGCCTGGCATTTTGCTGGCTGGTGGATAAAGGTCTCCCGCAGTTGTTTGCTATGTGGGCTTCCTCAATATGGCAACTGATTGCATCAGGCCAGATGGGAATGTTTCCATTCCAGTCAGCTAAGAGGAGTCTCACATAACATAACCAAGGGGAGTCTACATAATGAATTCAAGGGAGTGACAGCCCCTCACCTTTGCCATATTCTCTGGGTGAGAAGGAAGTCACAGGTCCCACCCACAATCGAGAGGAAGGGATTTCACTAACCTGTGGATGTGGACACCAGGAGGTGGGAAATTACTGGGGGTCCTGTTAGCGTCTTTCTATAACATACCCATTTCACAGATGCAGAGAAAGACCTTTCCTAAAATGAGAAATGATACTTGAATATGTGACTTTAGTTGCCAAGTGCTCAGGCTATTTTCTTTAAATAAACACATGTATCAGTTTAAATATATGAATATATGAAAGCTTCCCTGGAATCATTCTTTTAAACTTTCATAGTAGAGAAAGTAATTTTAGAGTGTAGGAGATATTGAGAAATAAATAGTGAATGTAACCAGAGACTGTGTTTCTGTTTATTCTGGCAAGTAACAAGTAAGCATATTTTTGCTTTGGTTAATGTATATACTCTGAATTTATTGCCTACAATTTTTTAGAGTATGAAGATTTTCCAGACTTACAACTCTGAACGCCTTAACACAAGTCCAGATGCAGTTAATTCTATAGAAAAATGGAATGCTAAAAACCACTTAAAAGAGCTGTTCATATTTTAGCTCAATTGTTCCTACAAATTAAAGCTATAAGAAGGGAAACTAATTTTAAAAAGACCTCAAGAAGACTCCCAGACCTATCCTTGTTATTATTTGTCATTCTTGATTTTAATACTATATTAGTAAGAATGAACACTTGATTTACAAATATTTCATATGGGGGACAAGGAGGAAGGCGAGGCAAAACATTATTTGGTGAACTGCAGCCAATCACCAGAAGAATGATCATAATACAAGTAATAGTAATGACATTGCCTTTGAGCAGTGTATCACTGGGTTGTTTACAAAGTACCTTCCCATTCTCCAAACCAACCTTGATTTCCAATGGAAATTTGTTAACACTATGCTCTATGGAATCCTGGGACTGAGCTGATTATCTGTTCATGTGTTGGGGTAACCACAGAACTGTTTCCTAGGAAAATCCTGGCCGCGCGCACACGTACTCACCTGGCTCTCATATTTAGCTATTTGAGCATATCTTTGTGAAGAATATTGCATTTTCCATTTCATCCACTGACTTGTTAATCCCCAAAACAAGGGTCTTCTTTATTTTGTAACATGAAATATTCGCAATCCTTGCTCTCGTTGGAAAATACAGCCCAAATTTTAACAAAAGCTCATTGCGAGGTTAGGGGTAAGGCTTGGTAGTGTCAGTTTGATTCTGCTCCACATGGGGTCAGCTTGGATGGCTCCACTGGGGGCTGGAGGGTCCACTTTCCAGATGGCTCATTTGCAGAACATGGTGATGAGTGTAAGCTTAGTGTAAGCTTGGGTTCTTGTAAGGGTTCTTGGTTCTTCCCCAGAGGACCTTACTAGGGGCTGCTTGGGCTTCCTGACAACCTAGCTGGTGTATTCTGAAAGTGGCTATCCTAAGAGACAGGAAGTGAAAGTTCCCAATTTCCTGAGTCCTGAGCCTGGAAATGGTTACACTGCCATCCTCACCACATTCCACTAGTTACACAGTCATAGAGCCCAGACCACTGGAACAGGGTGGTGCCTGAAGCAGAGAACTGTCACGGCACACCTTATCCGCATTACATTGGCTTTTCATCGAATGAGCTTCTAAGTCTATAACCCAGTGCAGTTGAGTCTAAGTCTATAGCTCCTTATTTTTCTACTTCACCACCATTACAGACTTGCTGGGTGCTGTCTCACTTAGCCTTTTGTCACTCCCACCCGCTTGTGGCCCCACTTTCTGACAATGAAGACCCAATTTCCCTTTATTGTTATTGAAAATACTTAACTAATGCACTATTAAAAGCCTTCATATATTTTAAATATTGTAAAACAGTAATATATCACATTGGATGTGGTTTATAGGGTCAAAATCAACAAAATAGCACTAACGCTGCTGGTTCTCTGATACTTCATTCTGATCCCTCCTTTGTTTTCATCTGGGCATAGGCATAAGCAGAATATATATATGCACCCAGCATATGAACTTCTCAAGGTTTTCCAATCACTGGACATAATTTATCTAGTTCCTAAAGGCACCCTTAAGCCTTCTAGTGTTTGGAACTACTGCTATCTACTATCATGGATTTCTTAAAACACTTTCCTTTGATGATAATTTTAACTCACTGATTCATTGACTGATATAACAAATAATGACTACCATCTCATATGTAGCAGGTATTTTCCTGGAAACTTGAGAAAAAACATTGAACAAGACTTTCACAGTCCATTATCCAACAATAGAGAGATAAAATTGATTAAACAGGTAATTAACACGTAGATTCCTTGAGGGAACCAGGCTTATGGAAGGACTATGCATTTAAGCTGAGACTTCAGGAAAGAGAGGGGATCAGCCAGAAAGAGGAAGTTCAAAGAGAAAGAAGGATCTGATCACAAAGAATGGTACCAGCTACCACCAACCCCATATCGATTCTTAGGGAGCATAACCCCAACAAGATGATTTCTCAGGTATTGACAACTAATCCATAAGTACTTAATCACTTTCTGTGAAACACACAAAATATCTTAGTCAATATTTTACTACTCGATAAAACAATTCCAGTAAAGTATACATTTAGATGTAACAGTATGCAAGGTACTGATTTCAAATTGATGAGAACGCCAAGATGATAAACAGTGCCTTTGTACTTCTGAATAAAATTGACTTGATTTCAAATATAACTGCCATTACCAGCCATGTGATGATGGGGAATTTCCTTAATTAATTTGGACTTCAGTTTCATTGTGTGTACTATGGGAATAACAATACTACCTATAGCATGCGATTGTGGTAATGGTTACTAGAGATAAAGGACTTGGCATAATACTAAGTACTTTAATAATACCTTAATATTTATTACATAGTGGAAGCTAAACAAATACTAGAGGTTGCTTCTGAATAACCATAGTATAAGAAAAACATAGTCAAGGAAAGAGAACCCCAATAGTCAAAGTTCAGACGACCTAGGTTTGAGATATAATTTCACGAGTTTAGGCTAATCAATGAAATATCTGGATGCCTCACATTCTTACTGGCAATATCTGGGTGATGAGACCTCAGGATCAAACAAGATAATGTTGTTGTTGTTGTTGTATGCCATGCAGTCAATTCTGAATCATAGTGACCTTTTATGAGAAAGCTGCCCTAGCTCATTGGGTTTTCACGGCTGTAATGTTTAGCGGAGCAGATCTCCAGGTCTTCATTCTCAAGGAGCCATTAGTGGGCTCACAGCCCAGTGCTTTACCATGTCACCAGCAGTGCTCATAAATGAGACGGTGCATGAGCTGACTGA
Source organism: Elephas maximus indicus (assembly GCF_024166365.1). NCBI lineage: Eukaryota > Metazoa > Chordata > Mammalia > Proboscidea > Elephantidae > Elephas > Elephas maximus. The sequence goes on from NC_064819.1 coordinate 234,124,658, forward strand.
TGTGAAAACCCTTGATAAGCTATAACAAGCCATACAAAGATTTGTCAGTATGGGGACGACTGAAGCTGTGCATATTCTTAGACTGTATCACAAAGCAAAGGACTCACTGGTTTAGCTCACTTTACACAACCCCAAACATAATGGCACTTCCAGTAGAAAAGATACTTAATACATAATGATGCAGTTGCTGTTGGTGTCAGCAATTAAACAGAGCTCGTATTGATTATCCCAGGCTGCCAAGTTAACTCAGCAGCTGTTTAAACAGAATACTTCCACTAGCCCTGCAGATGTTCCCCAAGAACTGGGGCATCTCTATAGCTTAAAAAAACGTAATTTGGCATATAATTTATTTCCACTATTAGAATGCATTTCATAGCATAAAAAGCAAGCATTTCATAATATTATGTACTTAATACCATACTTTCCCCGTCCAAGAAAATAGTTACAAAAAAAGAACCATCGCATATCACTAATGTTGTTGTTAGGCGACGTCAAGCCAGTTCCAACTCATAGTGACTCTATGAGCAACAGAACAAAACACTGCCTGGTCCTGCACCATCCTCATAATCATTGCTATGTTTGAGCTCATTGTTGCAGCCACTGTGTCAATCCATCTCATTGAGAGTTTTCCTCTTTTTCACTGACCCTCTACTTCACCATGCATGTTGTCCTTCTCCAGGGACCGGTTCCTCCTGATAACCTGTCCTAAGTACATGAAATGAAGTCTTGACATTCTCACTTCTAAGGAGTATTCTGGCTGTACTTCTCCTGGGACAGATTTGTTCCTTCTTTTGGCAGTCCATTGTATATTCAATATTTTTCACCAACACCATAATTAAAACACATCAATTCTTCTTCAGTATAACTTATTCATTGTCCAGCTTTTGCATACACATGAGGCGATTTAAAATACCATGGCTTGGGTCAGGCACACCTTAGTTCTCAAAGTGACATCTTTGCTTTTCAACACTATAAAGAGGTCTTTTGCAGCAAATTTACACAATGCAATGCATCCTTTGATTTCTTCACCGCTGCATCCATGGGAGTCAATTATGGATGAAAGTAAAATGAAATTCTTAACAACTTTAATCTTTTCTCCATTTATCATGATGTTGTTTATTGGTTCAGTTATAAGGATTTTTGTTTTCTTTAACTTGAGAAGTAATCCGTACTGAACACTATAGTCTTTGGTCTTCATCAGTAAGTGCTTCAAATCCTCTTCACTTTCAGGAAACAAGGTTGTGTCATCTGCATATCGAAGGTCATTAATGAGTCTTCCTCTAATTTTGATGCCATGTTCTTCCCATAGTCTATCTTCTAGGGTTATTTGCTCAGCATACAGGTTGAATAATATGGTGAAAGGATATAATCCTGATGCACAACTTTCCTTATTTTAAACCATACATTATCCCCTTGATCTGTTCGAATGACTGCCTCTTAGTCTACACATAGGTTCCTCAGGAGCAAATTAAGTGTTCTGGAATTCCCAGTCTTTGCAATGTTATCCATAATTTGTTTTGATCCACATAATCAAATGCTTTTGTATAGTTAATAAAACACAGGTAAATATCTTTCTGGTTTTCTCTGCCATCACTGATTTTATCCTTCTGGCATCACTGATTTTATCCCTCCTTCTACGTCCTCTTCTGTATCCAGTTTGGATTTCTGGCAGTCCCTTGTCAATGTACTGCCACAACTATGTTTTGAATTATCTTCAGCAAAAACTTATTTGCATGTAATATTGATGATATTGTTTGATAATTTCTGCATTCTGTGGGATCACCTTTGTTTGGAATGGCCACAATATGGATCTCTTCAAGTTGGTTTGGTCAGGCAGCTGTCTTCCAAGTTTCTTGCTTCCAGCATTGTATACATTGTTGAAGTATCTCAGTTTGTAATCTATCAATTCCTGGAGCCTTGGTTTTGGCCAGTGCCTTCAGTGTGGCCTTGGACTTCTTGCTTCAATACCATTGGTTCTTGGTATATGCTACCTCCTCAAATGGTTGAATGTTGACCAATTTTTTCTTTCTTTCTTTTTTTTTTTTTTTCAGTGACTGTGTATTCTTTCCACCTTCTTTAGATGCTTCTTGTGCCTTCTAATATTTTGCCTATAGAAAACTTCAATATTGCGACTGGGGGTTGAACTTTTTCTTAAGTTCTTTCACCTTGAGAAATGCTGAGTGTGCTGTTCTCTCTTGGTTTTCTGACTCCGGGTCTTTGCACATTTCATTATAATACTTTCCTTGTGTTCTCAAGCCACCCTTTGAAATCTTTTGTTCACCTCTTTTACATCATCATTCCTTCCATTCACGTTCATTACTCTATGTTCAGGAGCAAATTTCAGAGTCTCTTCTGACATCCATCTTGGTCTTTTCTGTGTTTTTAATGACTTTTTGTTTCTCTAAGTATGATGTCCCTGATATCACCCCACAATTCATCTGGTCTTCGGTCATTAGTGTTCAACGTTTCAAATCTACTCCTAAGATGGTCTCTAAATCCGGGTGGTATATTCTCAAGGTCATTCTTTGTCTCTCATGGACTTGTTTTAATTTTATTCACCTTCTAACTTGAACTTGTATATCAGCAATTGATGGTCTGTCAGTTCGTCTTGTTGTTAGAGTACATCTGTAATATACCTGCATTATTGTAAGTGAGACAATAGGTGGTCCCTGCCAATATAGATCCGCTGAGTTTTGACAAAGGCAATCACCATCATTATTCATTAAGAAACATTCCATGTAAGGTACAATCGTGCTAAATATATTAAGAGCCAAACAGCATGTTCATTCCTTCACAATTTCCACTTACCAGGCTATTCCTAAACTGAAAGTTGCCTTCAATTATATTACTAAGTGTTGACAGCTTTGATGAAAGATGTCACGGTGACAGCAGGATTTAAAAAGCAATGACTTTTTTTTGGGGGGGGGGATACCTATTTCACAGAATTTAAAGAATGGAGACAAATAAAACTTACATATCCAGTAATTTAGTTTTATGCACTCTTAACAGATTTAATTTAGGAGAACCATATGATTATCTTCATCTGTTCAAGCCCTCTTTACTAAAAATATTCTTGGTATTGCATGGTGTGAAGTTTGCCACCACTCAGATTAGAGCAGTTTCAGGCAACATAATGTTTCTGACTGTTGCGATGGTAGCTCTCATTTCAATTCAAGGCATGTAAATCTATTTGAATAACAATGTTTATTATCATATAAAGCTTCATAGTTATCTCCGCTGGCTTTATATCTAGACAATTATGATGGGAACTGGACTACATTTACTAAATGAGATAAGAAGTTTATATTAGATTTCCAGAGAATGTCCAGATACCATTATCATCATATAAACATTTTTATTTAATTCTCAAAATAAAACTTTATGAATAGCAGCATCACATTTTGGTGTGGAATATATTACTGGCAGTTTATTGTACTGTGGTGGCTTGCATGTTGCTGTGATGCTATGCCACCAGTATTCAAATACCAGCAAGGTCACCCATGGCAGACAGGTTTCAGCTGAGCTTCCAGACTAAGACAGACTAGGAAAAAGGATCCAGTAGTCTATTTCTGAAAAGAATTTGCCAGTGAAAACCTTATGAATAACAAAGGAACATTGTCTGATATACTGCCGGAAGATGAGCCCCCCAGCTTAGAAGGCATACAAAAGACAACTGGGGAAGAGCAACCTCCTAAAAGTAGAGAGGACCTTAATGACTTTGGTGGAGTCAAGCTTTAAAGACCTTCATTTGCTGATGAGTCACAACTCAAAATGAGAATAAACAGCTGTAAACATCCATTAATAATTGGAGCCTGGAATGTGCAAAGTATAAATCTAGGAGAATTGGAAATCTTCAAAATGAAATGGAAAGCATAAACATTCATACACTAGGCATTAGGGAAGCTGAAATAGACCGGTACTGGCCATTCTGAATCAGTCAATCATGTGATCTACTATGCTGGGAATGAAAACTTGAAGAGAAATGGTTTTGTATTCATTGTCAAAAAGAACATTTCAAGATCTATCCTGAAAGTACAACAGTATCAGTGATAGGATAATATCCATATGTCTACAAGGAATGTCAGTTAATATGATTATTATTCAAATTTATACACCAACCACTAAGGCCAAAAATGAAAAAAATTGAAGACTTTTACTAACTTTTGCAGTCTGAAATTGACTGTACATGCAATCAGATTTCACTGATAAATAGTGGATATTGGAATGCAAAAGACAGAAACAAAGAAAAAGGATTGGTAGTTGGAAAATAGGGCTTTTGTGACAGAAATGATGCCAGAGATTACACGATAGAATTTTGCAAGACCAAAGACTCCTTCATTGCAAATACCTTTTATCCCCAACATAAACAGCAACTATACATGTGGGCCTTGCCAGATGGAATACTCAGAAATCAAATCAACTACATTTATGGAAAAAGATAATGGAAAAGCTCAATATCGTCAGTCAGAACTAGGTCAGGGGCCCACTGTGGAATACACTATCAATTGCTCATATACAAGTTCAAGCTGAAATTGAAGAATATTAGAACAAGTCCAAGAGAGTCAAAGTACGACCTTAAGTATATCCCACTTGAATTTAGAGAATAGATTAGATGCATTGAACACTAAGGACTGAAGACCAGAGGAGTTGTGGAATGACATCAAGGACATCATACAAAAGAAAGGAAGAGGTCATTAAAAAGACAGGAAAGAAAGAAAATACCAAAATAGATGTCAGAAGAGGCTCTGAAACTTGCTCTTGAATGTTGAGTAGCTAAAGGAAAAGGAAGAAATGATGATGTAAAGGGGCTGAACGGAAGATTACAAAGGGTGGCTCGAGAAGACAAAGTAAAGTATTATAATGATGTGCAAAGAGCTAGGGATAGAAAACCAAAAAGGAAGAACATCCTTCACATTTCTCAAGCTGAGAGAACTGAAGTAAAAAGCCAAGCCTTCAGTAGCAATAGTGAAGGAGTCTATGAGAAACATATTAAAGAACACAGGAAGCATCAAAAGAAGGTGGAATGAATACAGAGTCACCATGCCAAAAAGAATTGGTTGATGTTCAGCCATTTCGGGAGGCAGCATATGATCAGGAACCGATGGTTCTGAAGGAAGAAGTCCAAGCTGCACTTGAAAGTACTGGCAAAAAACAAGCTCCACAAACTGATGGAATGAATATCAATTGAGATGTTTCAACAAACAGATGTGGCGCTGGAAGTGCACACTTGTCTGTGCCAAGAAATTTGGAAGATAGCTACCTGGCCCATCGAGATCCATTTTTATGCGTAGTCCCAAGAAAGCTGATTCAACTGAATGTGGAAATTATCGTGCAATATCGTTAATATCACACACAAGTAAAATTTTGCTGAAAATCATTCAAAAGTGGTTGTAGCAGTACATCGAAAGTATAGAGAAAGGCCAGAAATTCAACCTGGATTCAGAAGAGGACGTGGAACCAGGGATATCATTACTGATGTCAGATGGAGCCTGGCTAAAAGCACAGAATACTGGAAAGATGTTTACCTGTGTTTTATTCACTATGCAAAAGCATTTGACTCTGTGGATAATAACAAATTATGGGTAACATTACACAAAGAATGGGAATTCCAGAACAGTTAATTGTGCTCATGAGGAATCTGTACATAGATTGAGAGGCACTCATTTGAACAGATCGAGGGAATACTGGATGGTTTAAAGTCAGGAAAGGTATACCTCTCAGTTGTATCCTTTCACCATACCTATTCAATCTGGATGCTAAACAAATAATCCAAGAAGCTGGACTTTATAAAGAAGAATGGGGCATAAAGATTGCAGGAAGACTCATTAAAAACCTGTGTTATGCAGATGACGCAACTTTGTTTGCTGGAAGTGAAAAGGTCTTGAAGAACTTACTGATGAAGATCAAAGACCACAGCCTTCAGTGTGGGTTACATCTCAACACAAAGAAAACAAAAATTCTCACGACTGGACCAATAGCAACATCATGATAAATGGAGAAAAGATTTGAAGTTGTCAAGGATTTCATTTTACTTGGATACATATCAAGGTCAATGGAAGGAGCAGACAAGAAATCAAAAGACACATTACATTGGGCAAATCTCCTGCAAAAGACCTCTTTAAATTGTTGAAAAGCAAAGTGTGAAGTGTTGAAAAGTAAAGTTGTCACCTTGAAGACTAAGGTGCGCCTGACCCAAGCCACGGTGTTTTCAATCACATCATATGCATGTGAAAGCTGGACAGTGAATAAGGAAGACTGAAGAAGAATTGACGCCTTTGAATTGTGGTGTTGCCAAAGAATATTAAATATACCATGGACTGCCAAAAGAACGAACAGATCTATCTTGGAAGAAGTACAACCAGAACGCTCCTTTGAAGCAAGGATGTCGAGACTGTCTCACACATTTTAGGCATGTTGTCAGGAGAGATCAGTCCCTGAAGAAGGACATCATGCTTGTTAAAGTAGAGGGTCAGCAAAAAAGTGGAATATGCTCAGGGAGATAGATTGACACAGGGGCTGCAACAACGGGCTGAAGCATAATAATTGTGAGGATGGTGCAGGACCTGGCACTGTTTCGCTCTGTTCTACTTAGGGTTGCTATGCGTCGGAAACAACTGGATGGCACCTAAAAACAACCTGGTTAAAATCATAAACAGACCATACGTTATTTAATTTTTTTGAATATGTATCAATATGCGATGACTGTCTTAAACAGCAGATAAAAGCTTCACATTTTGCAGTGGTGTAAGTGATACAGGATCATAGGACTTAGGGGCAAATAGCTCAATAAAGTCTTGGCAGAGACTGTAAGAAACACCATTTCTCAAGGGTCCAAAGTGCAATGAACTTGGACAATCCTCCAATCAGGCATTAAACACATACATAAAATAAGTAGGCTTCTAGTTCTGCCTTATAGCTAATGACATTAACTAAGTATTTATTAAGTACCTTTATCCCCATGGAGCCCTGGTGCACAGTGGTTAAGAGCTCAGCTGCTAACCAAGAGGCAGGCAGTTTGAATCCACCAGCTGCTCCTTGGAAACGTTATGCAGCAGTTCTACTCTGCCCTATAAGGTCCCTATGAGTTGGAATCAATTCGGTAGAAATAGGTTTTTTATTTCCACGACCAAATATTTACAGTGGACTGCCAACATATGGGCTGGATGGTAGGAGGGTCTAGTTTTTTTTTTTTTCTTTTAAGTTGTGCTGGCTTCCCCTGTATTGTGTACCATCTTACCTTTCACAAAGTTATCACTTATCTATTGTCTATTTAGTGTTTTTCCAGTCCCACCATTCCCCTCCCTTGTAACCATCAAAGATTGTTTCTTTTTGTGTGTAAACCTTTTCATGAATTTTTATAGTAGCGGTCTCATACAATATTCGTCCTTTTGTGATTGATGTATTTCACTCAGCAAAACGCTACAAGGGTCTTATTCTTGCCGTGTATTGCCATGGGGTTTGTATAACAGAAAAGGGCAAGGCCTTCTTAATCAAAAAGTCTGATTCTTGGCCAAAAGAAGGGCCAGTTAATCCTTGGATGTTTATGTTGGTAAAGGTTTTTTTTTTTTTTTTTAAACATGGTCTACTCTAATATAAATTGAACACTTGTTCTAGTCTATATATAACTATTTTCCTTAGAGCTTTTTCGTTTCAAGATACTTCTGCCCTTTCCTCTCATTCTCCCTCCTCCTCTACCTTCCTTTCCCTTCTTTCCTTCCCTGGCTCTGTTAAAATCAAAGTCCAACCACCTCGAAAAATACTGTAGCCTATTTATTTGTGACCTAATCAGACAGAATCAAAACAGTCTTAATTTTAAAGCCAAATACATTTGTAGTGATTTGAGCTTTCTCAATACTAATTTAAACTGGTTGATGTTCACACACAGTCTCTTAAGTTTACATTGGCTTTCTGTGGGAATTTTCCCTAAATTTTTATTTTGTCATTTATTCTACTCTATCCTTTAAGCTCAAGATTTTTGATCAGATAAAAGCAACTTCTCTTACAATCTTTTCTTGTTGTATACTTCTTTAATCATATAAGAAGGGAAGACTGAAGAATAAATTAGATCCTGGTTTTAAATCATTGTTACTTTTAATTTTTTAAAAATAATAACACCTTGAGGGGAATAACGTTCTCTCCTTATGTTCCTATCTTTGTTCAGAAAACTGGCATTCCCATCTTCTTCTCTACAGCCCTCCCTCACTCATCCCATGCCCTCCTCCATATATTCTCTCTGGATGACAGGCCTAACTACATTCCTTGGGAAGAGACCGGTGGGCAGATCACTCCTGCTGGAAGTACTCACTGTATTCCCCACCGGTTTTATCAAGAATGCAGCAGATGTTGGTCACTATTGATCCAGGCTCCATTTCCCTATTGGTTCATTTCCCCATTCAGAGGATAGAGAAATACAATTAATTGACTTGTTAGAGCCTCAAGAATGACTATAGCAATGTTACCTATGAGCATAGCTGTGGCTAAAAATATCAATGTCCTTTTGCTAGACATATATGCAGACTGCTCTTCATACTAGGTCGTCATTTGAAGAGTTGGTCATGGTTTGTCTCTTGTTCTGGCTTGGCTGTCAGCCTATGATACTACTCTGAACAGGAAGCTCGGTCCTGCCAGCCCCAACCACCCAGCTCCCTGTCTCAGCATTCCAGAGGCTCCACTCCAGGGCAGCCCTATACTACTTCTACTGCCCCACATAGATTTTCACCTGGTATCTGCCTGTGTGTACTGCTGGCCTCAACTTTTGCCACACTGAACATCCAAGTTTATACCCAAAACATTTAACCCAAATGGGCAAGTACTTGTGACTTACATTTTATCAATACTGGGGCAGGGGAGGGAGAGAGGTAATCATTAACGCAAGTAAAGTAGAGAGACATGATCAAGTGCTCCTGTAAATCAGTTGTGATTATTAGCTCAGCAGTCTTTTAAAATATCCTACCTACCTTCTTATCTACTAAACCCATTGCCATCGAGTCGATTGCCACACATAGCAACCCTACAGGTCAGAGTAGAACTGCTGCATAGAGTTTCCAAGGAGTGCCTGGTGGATTTGAACTGCTAGCCTTTTTGGTTAGCAGCCATAGCAATTAACCACTACACCACCAGAGTTTCCACCTATCTACTAATTGTATCTATTCCACAAACAATAAATTTCTAATAATAATTGAAATCTAGGATCATTTATGTTAAGGAAGGAAAACAAGAGCTTGCTTTAAAATGCTCATTTTTAATCTACTAGACTATATCTCTCTAAAACAGTTTGAAATCTGATATCTCAGACACCTTTGGCCTTTTCTTTTTACACTTCAAATTGGTCCCATTTAAAAATATATGGTATTAACCTATAGATCAGGTATTTTTGGCTTCTGAGAACACTCTCAAACTTTTCGCACCTCTAAATTCTCATGATTTCTCTGTGTGTACACACTTTGTTCACATGTATTACAATGCTTATAAATATTGAAGTATGTGTCCCCAAACCAATCAGCCCACTGAGGCATGTTCACAGATGGTTTTGATACATCACATTAAAAAATTCTTCCAATAAGCAATTGTAACATTATACAGTAATCAAAGGGTCAAGGACAAAACACAGCTCTGGTTTATGGGCTTCTTTTCCCAAAGACCATGTTACTTAATTTTAGTTAATTTGGGTCACATCTGTCTCCACTTTACCCAAGGCCAAGAAAATTCTAATGTTTTCATTGATTTCAGTGTCAAACTTTTCTAGGCTTTATAATGAAGTCGTTTTGCCAGACAATTTTTCCAGAGTCTTAGTTTGGCTCTGTTTGACCTCAAAATCACTAAATGTTAGAGAGCTGTCTTGGGCATTCACCTTAACAACTACAAAATAATGCATCAGATGTAAGTATCTGTGCCAGATACACCACAAACTTGTAAAAGGACTTCTGTTTTGCTTTTTTCAGTAAAAGCCCGGGTACAATGAAGGACCACAAAGTATAAAGAACAGTGTTATTATGCAAGCTTCTAAATTAATACTTAACGAAAACTAGGGCAAGATATGATTTGTCACATTCATAATGTGACCCCAATGTACACCCTATCTGCATAAAAAAGTCACAAAGCCAGATGTGACTCAACCTTTCTTTGAAAGTCTTTGAAAGCAGGCCGACTGGGAAGTGTGTGATGTGACAGCTGACAGCTTGATGGCCAAGAAGGAAGCAGAAAAGTTCACATAGAATTCCCAAAGCTCAGCATTCGGGCCTTTTCAGAAAGTGGAAATAGCTGTTCACAGCTCAATAATAACCCCTACAGCATCGCTCTACTAAAGCACAGTCCGCTAGAAGGTACAAAGGCACATGAGCGCATGGTCGATGATCTCAAGGGAGAAGCCATCTGGTTGGAAAAACAAGAACAATATCTGGGAAACAGTTAAGAACAATGAAAGACAGAACAGGAAGATGTTCCAACTCCAAGGTAAATTCTTATTGGCCAGCTCTCATTCCCTAAACATTCTTGAATCTGTGTCCTCCATTCTAGACCTGAGGCAGGCAGTCTCAGAGCCCAGTCCCCCAAGAGACACCTGGCTCTGGCTTATCCTCCTACACAAAGCAGAATAAACTGCACTTTCTTCTGAAATTATCCCTGACAAGATAACCACAGAACTAGCCAAAGATGGCCTCAACCCACCTCTGGATGAAGACTTAACATCCTAATGAAAGAAAATCAACTTCTTCCTCCGTCCTGGGAGATGGAACCGTTGTCTAAAGAAAATGCATAGTCATCTCCAAGCTCTGAGCCCCTGTGTGAAGATCAATCCTGAATATTTGTGATGAATTTGCATTTCCCTTTTGACTCTCTATAAAAGCTCACCTACTCAAGCTGCCTGTGAGCAGTCTTGAAGGCAACAGCCCAGATTGCTTCTTTCCTGGTACAACAAAATAAAGGCATATTTCTGATCTCTCACCTTTGCCTCTTGTTTATTGGCTGTAACAAGTCGCACTGAGCAATACCTGGGGTTTTCACCCAGCAACAGACCCAAAGCTACAACCTTACTTTGAGATATCCTACTCTGTTTTTTGTGCTCAGCTGCTAACCGAATGGTCAGTGGTTTGAAGCCACCAGCCACTCCGCTGGAGAAAGATGTGGAGTCAGCTTCTGAAAAGATCACAGTCTTGGAAACCTTATGAGGCAGTTCTACCCAGTCCTATAGGACCTCCATGAGTCAGAATCAACTCAACGGCAATGGTTTTACTCTTTTGAGGAGCCCTGGTGGCACAAAAGTTAAGCTTTAGCCTGATAAACAAAAGGCTGGCAGTTCAAACCCACCCAGTAGCTCTGTGAGAGAAGAAACCTGGTGATCAGCTCCCATAAAGATTACAGCCTAGAAAACCCTCTATCACATGAGGTCGTAATGAGTCAGAATCGAGTCTATGAGACCTAACAGCAAGAATAACATCAACAACAATGGCAACACCAACAGTTAAAGCAGCAACAACAACAGTAACACCAGCAGCAACAACAACCCTAACAGCAGCGACAGCAACAACAACCCTTTTTTGGATGGTTGCATTAATTTGTTGACTAGTTTCCTGCTATCCAGCTCAGCTCTCAGTGATGTAATATCCCCAACTCTTGTTAAGGAATATTTCCAAATAACAATTGAAACCTGACTCACTTCAACCTAAAATCTTCCAATATTTTCACCCCATTATTGGGATAGTTTATATTCCCTGTTTCTCTTACCACCTGAATTGTGCCCCCTTCCTTGAGATATGTTGTTGAAGCCCTAGTGCCCTGTACCTGACTGTGAATGTGATCTTGTTTGGGAAATAGGGCCTTTGCAGATACAATACAGATACAGGAGTACATACTGGAGGAGAGGGTACCTAAGCCAGTAAGAGTGCAGTCCTTATAAAAAAGGAAGAGAGATTCAGAGACAAACCCAGAGGGCAGACTGCTGTGTGAATATGGAAGCAGGAACTGGAGCTGTGCAACCAAAAGCCAAGGATTGCCTGAGGCTACCGCAAATTGGGAGAGACAAGGATCTTTCCCTGGAGCCTTCAGACTGAATGTGGCCCTGCTCTTACCACAAACTCAGACTTCTAGCCTCCAGAACTGTGTGGAGAATACATTTCTGTTGTTTCAAACCTCCCAGTTGTGAAACTGTTATGGCAGCCCCAGGAACACGATACATTTCCCTACCGCGGCTCACCAAGCCCATTCTGCTTTGATTTTCTTCCCTCCTCTGCCATTACTCTCAGCCAATTTTCTTACCACCACTACACATAAACTCAGAAGCACTCTTACAAGGAAACAGAGTCCCACATTTAAACAAAAAATCTTTTTACAACTTTTCTCTGCTTAGACAGTCCTTTGACTTTCGTGTCTTCCAGTTAGAAGGTCTCAGAAAATGTTTTCTGGTAATGATAATATATATTTTTTAAATTTTTTTCTTTATTGTGCTTTAGATGCAAGTTTACAGAGCAAATTAAATTTTCATTAAACAATTAATGGACGTACTGTTTAGCGACACTGGCTGCCAACCCCACGGCTTGTCAATCTTCTCCTTTCTCAGTCTTCGGTTCTCCATTATCAGCTTTTCTGTGCCCTCCTGCCACCTTACCTTTCCCCTGGGCTTCTATGTCCACTCAGTCTCTTTTTCTTTTATGGGTCTGTCTAATTTTTGGCTGAAGAGTGAACCTAAGGAGTGACTTCAGTAGGGAGTTAAAAGGACGCCTGGGGGCCATACTCTTGGGGTTTCTCTAGTGGTAATATTTTTAATGAGCCAGACTTGCGTTGCATTCAAGTTCCGCTTATTGGAAAACAAAGTCTCCTATTCCTTTATGGAATATTCCTGACCCACTCTCTGCTACTACCTTTTGCAAAACATTGATTTTGAAGTCCAGGTTGTCAACTTTTGCATTTTTCCTTGAAATGTTCTGGCAACTAGGTTCCCCCAGGATTCTTCCCTAAGTATCAAGGCAGATGGAGGCATAAGTTGCTCTGCCTCAAATGAGGAGGTAGCATAATGACCACCGTCATACATGTTTCTTACAACCTGGTGACTCGAGATGATTTCTGAGAGAAAATGTAATAGAAAAACACAGAATTTAGAGTGAAAGTTCAAGACTCATTACTTCACAGGCTAACTGTGTACCCACGGGCAAGTCATTTAACATCTATGATGCTCAGCTTTCTCCAGGTGTGAAACAAGAATTAATAACAGCTCTCTGTACCTCACAGTTTACTGTAAAGACAAAACAAACTAAAAAAAATACATATGGATATTGCTTTTCTACCTTTACAATACTGCTGATGTTAGTTATTGTTTTTCTTTGCATTAAAGCATAAGAATCTTACACAAAAGCTATGCTACTAAGGTATAATGCACAGGACTTTACATTATAATTTAAAGTTTATACTTCCAAACATAGAAATAATAAATTCTTTTGATTATGAAATAAACATAGGAGAATGCCAAGTCTCCTTCACAGAGTTCTGACTTGTCTGTTTAGGTATTAAAAAAAATAGTGCCAATCTGCTACGGCTTGTAACAACTTGATGCCAGAGGACTTTTTGGGGGGCGGGGGGGACAGTGCCATTAACATTTACCGTAGAAAGTATTTATTTTTCAGATTAAAGAAATTCTGATTGACATACTTTACTACATGCACCTACAACAAAGATCTTCTATAATCCATATACGAATGGATACACTTTAAAACATGGAGTTCTGGGGTAGGTATTTCTGTACTTTTCTGAGATTTACTATTAAAAACTAATGCTTACCAAAACCACTAAGAATTTTATCATAGTTGGAAATTTTAAAAATCAATTCTGATAATAATATAAATGATAATTACACTGTCCAATTATTTATTTTTTTCAGAGACAAAAGCTATTAAATGCATTATATTCATATTATCCCCAAAATTGAATGACTAGGTCACAGTTTCTAGCTTCAAATTTAGAATAACATGTACTTGAAAGCCAAAGCATGGAATCGCTTTAAATTAGCCTCAGAGTTTGTTAGCAAGCCTTCAGAAGACCCTGCAGCTGTGTATTCAAGGGAATGCCATGGATTCTGGTTGCTGGTCTCTTTCAACTACACTATGGAAAATAGGTTCCTTATGTGTAAGAAAACTTGTACTTAAACATTGTACTTATACTAGGCAACTACCAATCTGAAGTGATCTGAGAGGTATCAAAGGCTGCACTATAGTTATCACTGTATTACTTTCGTATTGAGAACAGAACCTACTTTATGAATTTAATTTGACAATTATGTTATACTGTTGAAGTAGCTATGAAGATGACCTGAGATATCCCTGGATTGTTTATATTTTTAAATACATACATTATATTAAGGTTATAATCAATTAAAGTCTATGTTAATCAATGTTCCTGTCCCCCGTGTTACTAAGAGCAGTGTTTTATAACTCTAGTTACTTGCATTGTGGCATCTACATAATGCCTATTTAAAAAAAAAAAAATTAAAGCAAGGTTTAATTATAAGGCAGAAATTAGTCAATAATAATAGATAAAAGCATACTTGGGACAAAATGTTCCTATCTGGGATGTCAGGTAGCCTGAAATTAATACCACTAAGGCTAACTGCACTTAATGTGAAGAAAGTGTCTCCAGAGTCGAATTAAAAAAAGAAAGTCAAAGGCAACACATTAACCTATCATCAACCATAGCCACATTAATACAGAGTAGTTGATCAGTTTCCTTAACACCCATACACACACACACTCACACATACTCACACACGCACACACACATGTGCCTTACATAGTGAGACAGAAAAAAAAAAAAAAAGAATAAAGATCAAAGATGCCAAAGAATACAAACCTAAGCAGGACATAAAAGGGAAGCCCCTAAACAACATGCAAGGAGACTTGGTGGCACCATGGTTAAGCACTTCTAGTCTGCTAGGCTGTGAGAGAATAAATTTCTCTATGTAAAAGCCATCCACTTCTGGTATTTCTTTTGTGATATGCACCACTAGATAATTAAGACACTTTTTTTATTTTTCTAAGGAGAATTCAGGCTGTACTTCTTCCAGGACAGATTTTGTTAGTTCTTCTGGCAGTCCATGTTATATTCAATATTCTTCGCCAACACCTTAATTCAAATGCATCAATTCTTCTCCTTTCCTTACTCAGTGTCCAACTTTCACACGGCTAAGAGGCAATGGAAAAGGTCATGGCTTGGGTCAGGTGCACCTTAGTACTGAAACTGACTTCTTTACTGTTAACAGTTCAGAGTGTTTTTTTTGAATCAGATTTGCCAAATGCAATAAAATACCCTTTGATTCCTTGACTGCTGCTTCCATGGGCATTGATTGTGGACTTAAGTAAAATGAAATCCTTGAAAACTTCAAATTTCCTCTGTTTATCATTATGTGGCTTATTGGTCCAGTTGTAAGGATTTTTGTTTTCTTTATATTAAGGTGTAATATGCACTGAAGGCTGTAGTAAGTGTTTCAAGTCTTCACTTCCAGTAAGCAAAATTATGTCATCTGCATATTGCAGGCTGTTAATGAGTTGTCCCCAATCCTGACGTCCTGTTCTTCACATAGTCCATTTTCTGGGATTATATGTTTACCATACAGTAAGGTGAAAGAAAAAAATTTTTTTTTTTTTTTTTTAAGGTGAAAGAATCCACATCTGCATTCTGATTGATCACCTTTCTTTGAAATGGGCACAAATATAGATTTCTTCCGGTGGATTCACCAGTAACTGTCTTCCAAATTTTCTAGCAGAGATGGGTGATCGATTCCAGCTTTGCATTCATTTGCTGAAACATTCAATTGGTATTCCGTCAATTCCTGGAGCTGTGTTTTTTACCAATACCTTCAGCGCAGCTTGGACTTTTTCCTTCAGTAACGTTTTTGGTCATATGGTACCTCCTGAAATGGTTGGATGTTGACCAGTTCATTTTGGTACAGTGACTCTGTATATTCCTTCCATCTTCTGATGCTTCCACTATTGTTCAATATTGCCCGTACAGTCCTTTAATATTGCACCTGGAGGCTTAAATTTTTTCTTCAGCTCTTTCAGCTTGAGAAATGCTGAATGTGTTCTGCCCTAAAGATTTTCTAACTCCAGGTCTTCTTACATTTCATCATTATACTTTACTTTGTCTTCTGGAGCCTCCCTTCGAAATCGTCTGTCAGTTCTTTTACTTAATCATTTCTTCTGTTCGCTTTAGCTACTCTACATTCATGAGCAAGTTCCAGAGTCTCCTCTGACATCCATTTTGGTCTTTTCTATCTCCGCTGTCTTTTCAATGACTTCTTGCTTTCTTCAGTATGATGTCACT
The DNA here is from genome assembly GCF_024166365.1 of Elephas maximus indicus. Lineage (NCBI taxonomy): Eukaryota > Metazoa > Chordata > Mammalia > Proboscidea > Elephantidae > Elephas > Elephas maximus. The sequence goes on from NC_064819.1 coordinate 234,140,963, forward strand.
GGTGTCTTCCCATAACTCATCTGGTATTCAGTCATTAGTTTCAATGCATCAAATCTATTCTTGAAATGGTCACTAAATTCAGGTGGAATATACTCAAGGTGGAATAGTACTCAAGATAGTACTTTGATTCTCGTGTACTTGTTATAATTTTCTTCAGCTTCAACTTGAACTCCATCTGAGCAATTGATGGTCCATTCTGCAGTCCACCCCAGCTTTGTTCCGACTGATGATACTAAGCTTTTCCATACTCTCTTTCCACAGGTGTAGTAATTTTCATTCCTGTGCATTTTGTCTGGCAAGGTCCCTGTGTATAATAACTGTATCTGTTGTTTAAAAAAAACAAAATTTCCATTGAGTGGGACAATAGTATTACAAAATTCTATCATATCATATCCTGCATCATTTGTATCACCAAGGCCATATTTTCTGACTGTAGGACATTCTTTGTTTCCAACTTTTGCATTTCAATCACTGCATCTTGATGGCTTGTATGATCAATTTCAGACTGAGGAAGTTGGTAAAAAAATTCAATTTCCACATTTTGGCTTCAGTGGTTGGTGTGCAAACTTGAATAAAAGTCAAATTACCTTGTCTTCCTTGTAGGTGTCTGGATATTATGTTACCATTGACAGCTCTATACTTTAAGACACATCTTGAAACGTTCTTTTGACAATGAATGCAACACCATTCCTCTCCAATTTGTTATTCCTGGCATAGGAGACCACGTGATTTTCTGGTTCCCAATGGCCAATACCAGTTCATTTGCGCTCACTCATACATAGGATATCAATCTTTAGGCATTACATTTCATTTTGGATGATTTTCAATTTTCCTAGATTCATACTTTGTACACTCCACATTCCAACTATTAATGGATGTTTGCAGCTGTTTCTTCTCATGTTGAGTCAGCCACATCAACAAATGAAGGTCTAGAAAGCTTGATTCCATCCACGTCATTGAGGTCAACTCTCCTTTAAGGAGGCAGCCTTCCCCACTTGTATTCTGAGAGAGTGCCTTCCTACCCGAGGGACTCATCTTCTAGCAGTATATCAGACAACGGTCCATTGCTACTCTTAAGGTTTTCACTGGCCAGTTTTTTCAGAAGTGGACGTCCAGGTCCTTAATCCTCATCTATGTTAATCTGGAAGCTCAGCTGGAACGTAGCCACCACAGGTGACTCTGCTGGTAGTTTATCATAGAGTGCTGGCTTGCATGTTGCTGTGACGCTGGAGATTATAGCATTATAAAGATTACAGTGGCATCATTTTTATGCCACTGTAATATTTATAGTGGCATACAAAGCCCTACGGGAAGTTCTCCTTTGTCCTACAGAGTTGTTTTGAGTTGGAGTCAACTCATTGCCGACTACCAACAACAACTAACGATGAGGACCAATGTGTGCTTAGACATATAAAATGTTGGAAGGGTGAACATGAAGGGATTTTTGAAGCATAAGAAGATAAGGATATCCTCATTACAATATTTCATGCAAGTCTACATAAAGCAATTGAAATGATTCTGCATAAAATCCTATTCTGTTGTATAATGGGACAGTGAGCATAAGAAATTGGTCCCAAATATAACACATGAACAATTGACCTGAAATAAAAGTGATAATTACATTATAGATCTTCTAATTTCCTAGAGGATCATCCATTTATTAGTTTACATTAATACATAAACTTTGATCTATATATGATTTAAAATAAACACTAAATATCTATTTATTCATTACTTTATACGTGTATCATGCTTCTAAAAAATATGTGTTAAATTCGGTGTCAAATGACAGATATCAAAGATGAATAAGATTCAACATGAAACTCAATTATCCCAAAATTTAGTGGAGGGTATAAAAATGCCAAAGGTTTGACAAAGGACTGTATAGTATAAGGAATTTCACATAATGGATACACCAATTATAACTTTAAGTTTAAAACTTGAATACATGTTAAACCACACGACTGAGCAAGGGCGAAGCTAAGATAGCAGAATAGACTGACGCTTCCGTCCAGTCCTCTTTACAACAAAGACCCGAAAAAACAAGTGAAACCGGTATATTTGAGATAAGCTGGGAGCCCTAAGCATCAAAGGCAAGCTTAGACAATGAACTGAGGGGCAGGGAAAGGAAGAGACCATTCAGAAGCGGAGAGGAGTTACCAGACCTGAATTGCGGGGACCCCTCAGGCAGGCTGGTCCTACAGTTCGACCGCAGCCCACTCACACCACCAGAACCTGAGGAGAACGGCGCTCTCGACAAAAGCTAAGTACTTGCGTATATTTTACCGCACCCCCCTCCTCCACCCCAGAGCCAGCTTCAGTGGCTGAATCCCTAGGGCTGAGATAGACCCTGGAGAGCACCTAGAGCCGTCCTCCCTGCCTTGGGGAAGGAAAAAACTTGCAACTAGGGGAAAAGGTAATTTGCTAGCTCCAATAACTGGGGGAGCTCAGGACAGAAGCAGCTCCTGTCCAGGCCATAAACCGCCCGTGGACCTTGAGCACCTTTCCCTTCTGCATGGACCTGTGTGGGCCTATTTCAGGACAATAGGCCCTTGCTGGCAAATGCCAACCATTTCAGCACTGTGGTAGAGAGGCGGGTGTTTGACATTTGACATTGCTTTGCCTATTAAACAAGGTCCTCACCTACCCACATCAGGGACCTAAGGACTGGTAGCTCCACTCAGGTCATCCAGCCACCCATGAGAGGGGTCCAAAGATAACTTGTACCTCCCAATCCTTGCAACCAAAAACTTGGGTGCCCATGGTCCATCTACAGAACCCACCCACCAGCATGCTCCAGGGTACAGAAACGCATTTTCCTCAGAGACACTTGGGGGTCGGTTCTCAGCCGCCTTCCTTGTTCAGAGTGAGACCCACTGCTGCAATCAGATACTGGTATATATACCAATCACCCCTGTCCTTCTAAGACTGTAGGACAGAGCCTGTAACACACACTTGATATCAGCTACCTGGAAACCTGAGCTGAATTAATACAAGAAAACTGGATGGACTCCTAGACTGATATACCTGATAACAGCTCTAGCCAGCTGGGGACAGGACACCAGAGCTCCAAAGGCAAAAATAATCAAGCTAGCTCACTCAAGCAACCCATAGGGGTATACCAAAACAAAACAAAGCAAACAGCTATGACACACTAAGCAAGCATAAACTAATACAATAAATTATACATGGCTCAGAGACAACAGTCAATATCAAGTCACATAAAGAAACAGGTCATGATCACCCCAAAACACTATCAAAACAAGGAATCCAAGGATCTTCTAGATGAAGTGCATTCCTGGAATTACCAGAGGCAGAATACAAAATATTAATATACAGAACCGTTCAAGACATCAGGAAAGAAATGAGGCAATAGGCAGAACAAGCCAAGGAACACAGAGATAAAGCAACTGACGAAATTAGAAAGATTATTCAGGAATATAATGAAAAGTTTAATGAGCTGGAAAAATCCACAGACAGACAGCAATCAGAATTTCAGAAGATTAGCAACAAAATTACAGAACTAGATAACTCAATAGAAAGTCAGAGGAGCAGAATTGAGCAAGTAGAAGCTAGAATTTCTGAACTCGAACATAAATCACTTGGCATTAATATATTTAAATAAAAATCAGATAAAAGAATTAAAAAAAATGAAGAAACCTTAAAAATAATGTGGGACTCTATCAAGAGAAATAACCTACAAGTGATTGGAGTACCAGAACACGGAGGGATAACAGAAAATACAGGGAAAATTGTTGAAGATTTGTTGGCAGAAAACTTCCCTGATATTGTGAAAGATAAGAAGATATCTATCCAAGATGCTCATCAAACTCCACATAAGGTGGATGTTAAAAGAAAGTCACCAAGACGAATTATAATCAAGCTTGCTAAAACCAAAGATAAAGAGAGAATTGTAAGAGCAACGAGGGATAAAACTCACCTCCAAAGAGAGCCAATAAGAATAAATCTGGACTACTCAGCAGAAACCATTCAGGCAAGAAGGCAATGGGATGACATATTTTAAAAAAACTGAAGGAAAAAAATTGCCTACCAAGAATCATACATCCAGAAAAACTGTCTCTTGAATATGAAGGTGAAATTAAGACATTTCCAGTTAAACACAAGTTGAGGGAATTCATAAAAAACAAACCAAAACTACAAGAAATACTAAAGGGAGCTCTTTGGTTAGAACATCAATAAAATAAGGTATCAACCCAAGAGTAGAACACTGGGCAGAGCAACCAGAAGTCAACGAAGACAGAGAAATCCAAAAAAAACAAAGCAAGGTTAAAAAAAAAAAAAGCCCAACACAGAGAAGCGGTAATGTTATTATATAAAAGAAGACAACATTAAAATAATAAAGATGGACTAAGGAATGTAATCACACACCTTCCATACGGAGAGGAAGATACGGTGATACAAAGAAATAAAACTTAGATTTAAATTTAGATAAATAGGGGTAAATAACAAGGTAACCACAAAGGAGACAAACTATCCTACTCATCAAAATAAAATACAAGGAAAAAATACAGACTCAGCAGAAACAAAATCAACAACAAATATGAGGAAAGGACAATATATAAAGAAAATCTACTCAGCACATAAAATCAAGTGCAAAAAAGAAACTGTCAATGCACAAAAAAAGACATCAAAATGATAGATCTAAATTCACACCTATCCATAATTACCCTGAATGTAAATGGACTAAATGTACCAATAAAGAGACAGAGAGTGGCAGAATGGATTAAAAAACAAGACCCATCTATGTGCTCCCGACAAGAGACACACCTTAGACTTAGAGACACAAACAAACTAAAACTCAAAGGATGGAAAAAAACATATCAAATAAGCAACAATCAAAAAAGAGCAGAAGTGGCAATATTAATTTCTGATAAAATAGACTTTAAAGTTAAAACCATCAGAAAGGATAAGGAAGGACACTATATAATGATTAAAGGGACAATACACCAAGAAGATATAACCATATTAAATATTTATGCACCCAATGACAGGCTCCAAGATACATAAAACAAACTCTATCAGCATTGAAAAGTGAGATAGACAGCTCCACAATAATAGTAGGAGACCTTCAACACACCACTTTCGGTGAAGGACAGGTCATTCAGAAAGCAGGTCAATAAAAACACGGAAGATCTAAATGTCACAATCAAACAACTTGACCTCGTACATATACAAAACACTCCACCCAACAGCAACCAAGTATACTTTCTTTTCTAGTGCACATGGAACATTCCCTAGAATAGACCACATATTAGGTCATAAAGCAAGCCTTTAGCAGAATCTGAAACATTGAAATATTACAAAGCATCTTCTCTGACCATAAGTCCATAAAACTGGAAATCAATTACAGGAAAAGCAGGAAAAAGAAATCAAACACTTGGAAACTAAACAATACCCTGCTCAAAAAAGACTGGATTATAGAAGACATTAAGGATGGAATAATGAAATTCAGAGAATTCAATGAGAATGAAAACACTTCCTATCAGAACCTTTGGGACACAGCTAAAGTGGTGCTCAGAGGCCAATTTTTATCAATAAATGCACACATCCAAGAAAAAGAAAGGGCCCAAATCAAAGAATTATCCCTACAACTTTGACAAATAGAAAGAGAGCAAGAAAAGAAACCCACAGGCACCAGAAGAAAACAAATAATAAAAATTAGAGCTGAGCTAAATGAAATAGAACACAGAAAAACAATTGAAAGAATTAACAAGACCAAAAGCTGTTTTTTCAAAAAAAGTCAACAAAATTGATAAACCACTAGCCAAACTGACAAAAGAAAAACAGGAGAGGAAGCAAATCACCCAAATAAGAAATGAGTTGGGCGATATTACAAAAGACCCAACTGAAATTAAAAGAATCATATCACATTACTATGAAAAACTGTACTCAAACGAATTTGAAAACCGAGAAGAAATGGATGAATTCCTAGAAACACACTACCTCACCTAAAATAACACAAACAGAGGTAGAACAACTAAATAGACCAGTAAAAAAAGAAGAGATTGAAAAGGTAATCAAAAGACTCCCAAAAACAACAACAAAAAACCCTGGTCCAGACGACTTCACTGCAGAATTGTACCAAACTTTCGGAGAAGAGTTAACACCACTACTACTAAAGGTATTTCAGAGCATAGAAAAGGACAGAATACTCCCAAACTCATTCTATGAAGCCACCATATCCCTGATACCAAAACCAGGTAAAGACACCACAAGAAAAGAAAATTATAGACCTATATCCCTCATGAATGTGGATGCAAAAATTCTCAACAAAATTCTAGCCAATAGAATTCAACAGTATATCAAAAAAATAACTCACCATGACCAAGTGGGATTCATACCAGATATGCAGGGATGGTTCAACATTAGAAAAACAATTAATGGAATCCACCACGTAAATAAAACAAAAGGCAAGAATCACATGATTTTATCAATTGATGCAGAAAAGGCATTTGACAGAGTTCAACACTCATTCAAGATAAAAACTATCAGCAAAATAGGAATAGAAGGAAAATTCCTTAACATAATAAAGGGCATTTATACAAAGCCAACAGCCAACATCACCCTAAATGGAGAGAGCCTGAAAACATTCCCACTGAGATCAGGAACCAGACAAGGATGCCCTTTATCACCACTCTTATTCAACATTGTGCTGGAGGTCCTAGCCAGAGCAATTAGGCTAAATAAAGAAATAAAGGGCATCCAGATTGGCAAGGAAGAAGTAAAAGTATCTCTATTTGCAGATGACATGTTATACAGAAAACCCTAAGGAATCCTCCAGAAAACTACTGAAACTAATAGGAGAGTTTAGCAGAGTATTGGGATACAAGATAAACATACAAAAATCAGTTGGATTCCTCTACACCAACAGAAAGAACATCAAAGAGGAAATCACCAAATCAATGCCATTTACAGTAGCCCCCAAGAAGATAAAATACTTAGGAATAAATCTTACCAGAGATGTAAAAGACTTATAGAAAGAAAACTACAGTACACTTCTACAAGAAACCAAAAGAGACTTACATAAGTGAAAGAACATACCTTGTTCATGGATAGGAAGACTTAACATTATAAAAATGTCTATTCTACCAAAAGCGAAGTATACATTTAAAGCAATTCCAGTCAAAATCCCAAGGACATTCTTTAATGAGATGGAGAAACAAATCACCAATTGCATGTGGAAGGGAAAGGGGCCCCAGATAAATAAGGCATTATTGAAAAAGAACAAAGTGGGAGGCCTTACTTTACCTGATTTTAGAACCTATTATACCGCCACAGTAGTCCAAAACAGCCTGGTACTGGTACAACAACAGATACATGGACCAATGGAACAAAATTGAGAATCCAGACATAAATCCATCCACATATGAGCAGTTGATATTTGACCAAGGCCCCAAAAGAGTTAAAAGGGGAAAAGATAGTCTTTTTAACAACTGGTGCTGGCATAACTGGATATCCATCTGCAAAAAAATGAAACAAGACCCATACCTCACTCCATGCACAAAAACTAACTCAAACTGGATCAAAGACCTAAACATAACATCTAAAACAATAAAGATCATAGAAGAAAAAATAGGGACAATGTTAGGAGCCCTAATACATGGCATAAACAGTATACAAAACATTATAACAAATGTAGAAGAAAAACTAGATAACTGGGAGCCCCTAAAAATCAAGCATCTATGCTCATCCAAAGACGCTTGATTTATGTACAGATTTTTTATGAGCTCAATAAAGTGTTCCAGAATTCCCATTATTCCCAGTGTAATCCATAATTTGTTATGATCCACACAGTCGAATGTCTTAGCATAGTCAATGGAACACAGGTAGACATCTTTCTGGTATTCTCTGCTTTCATCCAGAATCCATCTGACATCAGCAATGATATCCCTGCTTCCATGACCTTTTCTAAATTCGGCATGAATTTCTGGCGGTTCCCTGTAGATATATTGCTGTAGCGGCCTTTGAATGATCTCCAACAAAATTTGCTTATGTGTGATATTAATGATACTGTTTGATAATTTCCGCATTCATCTGAATCACCTTTCCTGGGAATAGGCATAAACATGGATCTCTTCCAGTCGGTTGGCCAGGCAGCTGTCTTCCAAATTTCTTGGCATAGATGAGCGAGCACTTCCAGTGTTGCATTCAATTGTTGAAAAATCTCAATTAGTATTCCGTCTATTCTCAGAGACTTATTTTTCACTAATGCCTTTAGTGTAGCTTGGACTTCCTTCAATACCATCAGTTCCTTATCATATGTTACCTCTGAAATGGCTGAATGTCGACCAATTCTTATTGGTATAGTGACTTTGTATATTCTTTCCATCTTCTTGTGATGCTTCCTGCATTGTTTAATATTTTCCCAATAGAACCATTCAGTATTGCAACTGGAGGCTTGAATTTTCTCTTCAGGTCATTCAGCTTAAGAAATGCTGAGTGTGTTCTTCCCTTTTGGTTTTCTATCTCAAGCTCTTTGCACAAGTCATCATAATATTTTACTTTCTCTTTTTATGCCACCCTTTGAACACTTTTGTTCAGCTCTTTTACTTCATCGTTTTTTTCCTTTGCTTTAGCTACTCGACATTCAAGAGCAAGTTTCAGATTCTCTTCAGACATGCCTTTATGTCTTTTCTTTCTCTCCTGTCTTTTTAATAACCTCTTGCTTTCTTTATGTATGATGTCCTTGATGTCATTCCACAACTCATCTAGTCTTCAGTCATTAGTGTTCAATGTGACAAATCTATTCTTGAGATGGTCTCTAAATTCAGGTGGTATATACTCAAGGTCATATTTTGGAACCCGAGGACTTGCTCTGATTTTCTTTGGTTTCAGCTTGAGCTTGCATATGAGCAATTGACGGTCTGTTCCACATTTGGCCCCTGGCCTTGTTCTGACTGATGATATTGAGCTTTTCCATCGTCTCTTTCCATAGATGTAGTCAACTGGATTCCTATGTGTTCCATCTGGTGAAGTCCATGTGTATATAGTCGCCGTTTATATTGGTAAAAGAAGGTATTTGCAATGAAGAAGTCGTTGGTCTTGCAAAATTCTATCATTCGATCTCCAGCATTGTTTCTATCACCAAGGCCATATTTTCCAACTATGGATCCTTCTTTTTTGTTTCCAGCTTTCACATTCCAATCACCAGTAATTATCAATGCATCCTGATTATATGTTTGATCAATTTCAGACTGCAGCAGCTGATAAAAATCTTCTATTCCTTCATCTTTGGCCTTACTAGTTGGTGCATAAATTTCAATAATAGTCATATTAACTGGTCTTCCATGTAGGCATATGGATATTATCCTATCACTGACAGTGTTGTACTTCAGGATAGACCTTGAAATGTTGTTTTTGACGATGAATGTAACACCATTCCTCTTCAAGTTGTCATTCCCGGCATAGTAGACTATATGATTGACTGATTGAAAATGGCCAGTACCAGTCCATTTCAGCCACTAATGCCCAGGATATCGATGTTTATGCATTCCATTTCATTTTTGATAATTTCCATTTTTCCTAGATTCATACTTTGTACATTCCACGTTCCGATGTTTACCTCTGTTTCTTCTCATTTTGAGCCATGCCACATCAGCAAATGAAGGTTCTGAAAGCTTTTGTCCACCCACATCATAAAGGTTGACTCTACTTTGGAGAGGCACCTCTCTCCCAGTCATCTTTTGAGCGCCTTCCAACCTGGGGGCCTCATCTTCCAGCACTGTATCAGACAATGTTCCACTGCTATTCATAAGGTTTACACTGGCTAATTCTTTTCAGAAGAAGACTGCCAGGCTCTTCTTTCTAGTCCAGCTTTTACCCTTGAGATAAATGAAACCAAACCTGTTGTTGTCCATTCCAACTCATAGCGATCCTATAGGACAGAGAAGAATTGCCCCATAGGGTTTCCAAGGAGCAGCTACTGGCTTTGAACTGTTGACCTTTTGGTTAGCAGCCATAACTCTTAACCACTATGCCTGCAGGGCTCCTATATAGATAAGCCATATGTTTTCTTTCTCATTTTATACTCCAATGGTTTTCTTTACAGACAATTTTAAAGATAGGACATCACAAAAACTTTATCTATGCAACTATATCGCAAGCATCCAAATATCTGATAGAAATAAGCTGAGATATTATGGTGCTTTAAGAGCCATGGTAAGTTTTTGATGAAAGGGGACAATGTTCATGACAATGGGAAAGCCAAGAAGGCAGAACACGACAGGGACAAATATTAACTTTCCTATCCAGAACAATAGAAATGTTAATGTGTCTGCCCTTAGTATCCAAGATTTAGAAAATGCTAGATCCTAGTATTTACTATGGGATTTGATTATCTATGGTGAATTTGAAAAAGTCTTTGCCATGGTTGCACTCCTAATTAGCAATTTATGTCACACAGGTGTGTCCCTTAATGTTTTATTCTGTTGACAGTTGCTATTATATCATAAGATTCTTTTTTTTTTTGGTGGGGGGGAGAGATTTACATTTTACTTTTTTTTTTTTAATTGTACTTTAGATGAAGGTTTACAGAACAAACTAGTTTCTCGTTAAGTGATTAGTACACATATTGTTTTGTGACATTGCTTAACAACCCAGGACATGTCAACACCCTCCCTTCTCAAACTTGGATTCCCTATTACCAGCTTTCCTGTCCCCTCCTGCCTTCTAGTCCTTGCCCCTGGGCTGCTGTGTCCCTTTGGTTTCATTTTGTTTTATGGGCCTGTCCAATCTTTGGCTGAACGGAGAACCTTCACAGGAGTGACTGCATTACTGAGCTAAAAGTGTGTCCGGTGTCTATACTCTCAGGGTTTCTCCAGTCTCTGTCAGACCAGTAAGTCTGCTTTTTTTTATTTTGAATTAGAATTTTGTTCTACATTTTTCTCCTGCTCTGTTAGGGACCCTCTATTATAATCCCTGTCAGAGCAGTTGGTCTAAGGAGCCAGGCACCATCTAACTGTGCTGGACTCAGTCTGGTGGAGGCTGTGGTAGCTGTGGTCCATTAGTCCTTCGGACAAATCTTTCCCTTGCTTGTTTGGTTTTCTTCATTATTCCCTCCTCCACACAGGGTGAGACCAGTGGAGTATCTTAGATGGCCGTTCACAAGCTTTTAAGACCCCAGATGCTACGCACCAAAGTACAAGGTGGAACATTTTCTTCGTAAACTATGTTATGCCAGTTGAGCTAGATGTTCCCCAAGACCATGGTCCCCACAGCCTTCAGCCCAGTAATCCAGTCCCTCAGGGAGTTTGGATGTGTCTATGGGGATGCCATCACCTTGCCTTGGACAAGCTGTGCTATCGTAAGATTCTTAATTAAGTAATCAGGCGACTGTGCTTTTATTAGCCTCACTAGCTACCCTAGGACCTCTTGAAATAGCATGCAGAATGTATATCTTATTTGAAATATCATCCCATTTTGTTAAAGATTTCCTTATTTCTTTTGTTATCTTTTCCTTCTAAATGGCACATTATTACTATGTGGTTGTGAATATTCTTTTAAATTATGGTAGGATCAAATTCCAACTATATTTTATATAGTTCTAGTCCATTAAAACAAATGTTCTATCATACTTAAAAAATAAATTTTAATACTATTAATAAAAAAGATAACATTGTTTAGATCACATAACTACTTAAGACTAAACAGGAATGAATAAGAAGAAAAATGGAAGCAGTTGGATGGAATTAGTACAGTTTACTGATAAAGCTCGTATTTCCCCATTCAGTCTCAGAAAATTTTAAAACACTCACCCTAATCATTAGTATCAAAATCATCAAATTTACATATAATACAATCGAGCTATAATTATTAAAAAGTAGAAAATGGGACTGTGTCCAGGATCAGAAATCATACTGTATAATTGACCTTCCAGACATCCTTGGCAATGCTAACTCAACAAGTTGTTAAAATGAACATTACAACGAAAATTTATTGCACTCTTAACTCTCCATAGGTACTGGTAGTGTTCTGCCTTTTTAAAAGTATCCAGGTCTGACACTCAAGGGATTCAGCTTGATTAAAGACAGAGAACTAGTCGGTTTGAATCCCTGCCTACACCATATTAGTATTATGTTTTGTTTACTTTTTTGGGTAGAAAAAAAGGAACATGTACTTTTATCTACACCATCCATCTGTCCGTGTGTCCTACTGTGGTGGCCTACACGTTGCTACAATGCTGGAAGCTATGTCACCTGTATTTTAAATACCATCAGGATCACTCATGGTGGACAGCTTACAATGGAGCTTCTAGACTAAGACAGACTACAAAGGGAGGTTTGGCAACATACTTCCAAAAATTACCCAGTGAAAACCCTATGGATCACAGAAGAATATTGCCCAATATAGTGCAGGAAGATGAGCCCCCAAGGTTGGAAGGCATTCAAAATACACAGTGGCCCTGCAACAATGGACTTGAGCATACTAACGATCATGAAGGTGGTGCAGGCCTAAAAAAGTGTTTTATTCTGTGGTACATGTGGTTGCCATGAGTCAGAGCTGAGTGGCAAGTGAGAAAAATCGGCTCAACAGCAACGGGTTTGGTTTATTAACAAATTAAGTGATAGATTTTGTTTTGATGAAGGAACATCCTTGCTATCTGGTAATTACAAAAATCTAAGAAATAAAATGTTTGGTTCAAATCATTGTTTATAATTAAGTTCCCATCTTTATTGTAAGACCTTTGATTCAATTGCCATTCTATTAATGGATTTATTATTATTTTGCTCTTCTGTTATTGCATAGTAAATAAATGTACATATGTTGGCCAACCCCCATATTTTTGAAAGATCCACTTTGAGAAGCTAAATGGGCATGTATCAATAAGAAGTACTTTATCACTGTTTCATTCTGCTGTTTTATGTTTTGTGGGTGGTATTACTATGTCCATATTTCAAACACTTTATCAGGAGGGACCAGTCTCTGGAGAAGGACATCATGCTCTGTAAAGCAGAGGGTCAGTGAAAATAAGGAAGACCTTCAACGAGATGCAATGACACAGTGGGTGCGACAATGGGCTCTAGCATAACGATTGTGATGACGGTGCAGGACCTGGCAGTGTTTCGTTCTTTTGTGCATAGGGTCGCTATGAGTCATAAGCGACTCCACAGTACCTAACAACAACATTAACATATGTTAAAGTGATATACATATGCAAGTTACACACAAAGCTACCTCTATATTCTAAAATCACTGTCCTTTCAAACAGTTTTTCCTGATCTTCTTTATAAAAAATAAACATGAATGCTGATGAAGTGCAAAATTAGTCTTTTGGAGACACGTTATAAATTAAACCCAGGATCAATGAGAAGTATAAACCACCTCATACTGGATTGATTGTATACACTGCGGAAGTCCTGTCTATTACCAATGCTTGTCTCATGCCTGGCTCCCAGAGCCACAATCTCGGAGAGATTGGAACAGCTCTCAGAAGCATTTCATGATTAGAACCAAAAGGTTGACAGTCCTGCATTCCAGCTAATTCTGCTCCTTCAAATTCCAGCTGGACTTAAACTCTTTATCTCCTGATGCCAGGCCTACAGATACGGCCTATCACAGTGGCACCAATTCCCAGAGAATGCTCAACTCCATGACCCAGGCAAGATTAAATCTTTACAGATAGCCTAAGTAAATGGCTCATAACTTGTTCCCGTCACTTCCACTAATGCCTTTGTACCGAGAAAGAGAAGAGCAAAGGTGTAAATATCTTCAAATTATTAGCTGTGCTTCTCTTCCCTTCCTTCTATCAGTAATTTCAGCTCCATGTTCCTTGTGGAAAAGAGAAAACCCAGAGGCACCAGCTCCTAAACTTTCTGCTCAAGTATTTATAAATCAATTTGCAGGTATCTTTGTATTACTGGTAACATATGGGCACAAATCTCTCTTCTCTTTAACACACTTCAGGTAAGGTTCTTCCACCTTGCCTAGTGTACCACTCTCTCTAACAAAGACATAGTTGAATGACAGAGATGGAATAACACAATGTAGCCTGTTACTATGAATTAAACAGGTTTCACCATTATGCAGGCATATCGAAATGTAAATGGACCCACTTTTCAATATGTGGTTGTGCTCTACTGTCAACACCTAAATGTTTATTTAAAATAAGGAGAACCAGAGAGCACACATCTATGTGATGGCAAAGATCACTTGAGAAAGGTCTCAGGACTCATTTTTAAATCCCCCGTGATCCTTACAGTTTTGATTGTGTGTCCACATTTCTCAGCAGGCAATGATAGCCCTGAGAGCAGGGACAACACAGCATCACTTGTTTCTCCTGCGTGTGGCCTGGTGCTGGGCACACGGTGAGCTCACCAATGCTTAGAGAAATAGGTGAAAGGCTGGGTAAATGAATATGTTCAGTGAACCAGGTGCATTATCTCCTGGACTCTATACAGGGTTAGTAGGAAGTCACACCGACCTCAGGAATGCAGGATGCGGATAAGGACAGAACAGAGCTGGCAGACACTGGTAACCTGGCATTTTGTTAGACTGAAGGAACACACATGCATTGGAAATGCAGGGCAAGATGCTGAGGTCAGAAATCAGCAAGAGGTCCAGTACCTATCTGTGAGGGGGTTGCGAGAAGGCATGTGGACAAGCAGCTCAGGAGAGGAGTGGAGAGGAAAATAGAGATACCTAGCAGCAGAGAAAAGAAGGCTCACAACACTTACATATCACATGTTGTTTTAGATAATAAGGTTATTTTTAAATGTGTTTTATCTTCTGTACTCGGCCTGTAGCTTTTGGAGGGGACAGAAAATCGCAGCATCTATATCTTTTGTGATTGCTCATAGTGTCTACACTAGGATTTTGATCAAAGGAAATGCCCTGTATTCATTGAATGGATCAATACTTTCTATCATATTCAGGATGATCATGTGTGTTCTCGTGGGCCAGAGCCAATTCACAAGTGTGACCTATCTTGGGTCTACAAGTAGACTAGCTACCACTGGCTAATGTAGGGTAGGTGTAGAGGCAGAAGTTGTCAGGATAATGCCCACAGAAACACCCATGTTGGAACCTAAGGAAAGCCTAAGCTACTTAACAACTCCCTGCCTATCATCCTGGCCAAATCTCTCACTGCCTGCTACCTCAAACTTTTTCTTCATCAACATCTGTTGGTAGTTAACTGTCTTTACCATAGAATCTCTTATGACTTGTGCATGCTCAGGCTCTGTCCTCTCCCTAGGGTACTCTTCCCTCCTCTTAATTCTGCTCTTACTACTCACTCCGAGATTACACCGACTTCCCCCGTAAAAGTCATTTGTCCAATACTGATCCCCTAGTAGGCTGCCCTGAAAATAATTGAACTCTGCAAGCTCAGAGGAGAAGCTGGTACTCCCCAAGTCACAAACACTACAAGAGCAATTTGTGATGCTTAGCTTTCCATCACATCACTGCACCTTCAAGACTTGGTCTACAACCACTTGACCAGCCCAGGGGAGGGTCAGGAGCCCCCCGATTAATAAACCCTGAGCTGTCAAGATAGTGCTGACGACTGTGTTCTTCTACAACATATGGCTTAGACACAGCGAAAGATCCAGTGTTAGAATTACACCAGGTCAACAACCCTTATGCAAAGTTGAACATTACACCTGCCAGCCCTCTGTGTGGTACCATAAGAGGCAATGGGCGTCGGGGACCCCACACACCCCTGCTACTCTCAAAGTATTTTTCCTGTTCCAGTAGGCCTGGAGTGCATATTGTTTGGTCATTTGCCCCTGTTTGTATGGCATACTACAGCACCTTGCAATAATCTGTTTATACTTCTATCCCGGCAGCCAGACTGTGAGCTCTTAAGGCTATTTACTGAACTCATATCAGCAATGCAAAAACAGGGTTAAGTCCACAATGGCCCACATCAAATATTTCCTGAATAAATGAACGTAGTAAAAGAGGCAGTTTTCTATGTCTAAATTAAGATTAAAAAGATAATAATCGCGTATGATCATATCAGTAGGAATGTATTAGGCTGCAAGATACAGTGAATCTTATATTGAATGAATTGGTGTTTATTTTCACATATAAAAAGATGTCAAGAAATAGGTGTTGGTTCAGCTGCTGAACAATGAGCTTTTTATCTCTTCTCTCCGTCTTTCTGAATGTGTTGGCCTGCTACCTCATGGTCTTAATATTGCTTCCACAGCAACAGATATCGAGATACCTTCTCTTTATATAAAAAAAAGAATAGGAGAAAAAGAGACACTAGAAGGAGGTAGTGTTATTCTTTATCGTCCCTTTTTTTCAGAGTTCTAGCATAGTTTAGTGATAGTATCATTAACCAAAATTGTACTGCACTCTTGATTCTAAGGGAGACTGAGAAATTGAGTAGCTAACATTTAGCCTCTATAGTAAAGCAAGTAAAGTGTGGTAATGGGGGCTGGGTGAGGCAAACATCATCTGCCATCATGACTGATATATAAAATCTGTCCTCTATTGCCCCTGTAATATTTAAATAGATAATTCAAAGCACACAGAAGCCATAATTTTTAAACATAACATATTTTTAATAACAACCAATTGGGTTGGGCTGGGATATTGTACATTTCTCTCTCTCTCTTTTTATTTTTAACTAACTGATGGTAGCATACATTTTTCCATGCCACTTTCAACTTTAGCATAATTGAAATTAGAGTCTGTACTTCCTATAACTTTAGTCTAAAACTTCCCTGAACCACTCTGGCCATTGCACTCATGCGTAACACCACGGTGATGACTTCTTTCTTAAAAATCCATTGCTAGTGACCCTGGCCCCCTTAGGGCATTTAAGATTATTTTAAGGCATATCAAATAATATAGACTTTCGTCTGCATGACTAGTTTTGTTAAACCTGTAATTTTTTTTTAAACTTAATTAAATTTCATACTGCAACAAGTTACACTTTTTATTAAAAGTCAAGTTTTCACAAAAATGTGCTCCTCTCTGGAGAAATATTCCTTCAGGACCTATGAGTCTGTAACAGCAATGAGTCCAGCATTTTCAATTTCATGAATCCACCTCTAATGTATTTATTGTGACTCCTGGCATAAAATAGGCAACAGGATAATGTTTTCTTGAAATGTTTAATTAAAGTGTAATGCTTATATATATGTTTTCGAACAATCTCAAACTTACAGATAAATTGCAAGTACAGTACAAAGAACTATTCTTTGAAAGAAAGTTGCTGAAATGATGCCTCACCATTACCGAAAACTTTGGTGTCCATTTTTTACAGACAAGGCCCTCCTACCTAATCACATCCAATGTAGGAATCAAGAATTAACATCAATATGTTATTATGGTTTACTCCTAAGGCTCCACGTAAGGTGCCCCAGCTAAATCAGCTAAAAACCACACCTTGCATTTAGTTGTTATGTCCCTTTAGATATTTTGGTCTAGAAAAATCCCACAGTTTTCTGTGACTATCACAACCTTGGAGCTTTTGAAGAAAACCAGCCAGCTACTTTATAGGATACCCGTGGCTTTGCATCTATCTGATGTTTGCTCATGACTCAGGCTCTGCATCTTTGGCAGGAACATCACAGAAGACATGCTGGGTTCTCCCCATTGCATCCCATCAGGCAGTGCGTGATTTCAGTCTTCCCATCACTGACGCCCTCTCCATCACTGATTAAGGTACCATTTGCCAATGTTCTACAGTGTACCACTGTCCTTTTGTTCTTTACACGTAATATTTTAAGGAAAGGTATTTTGAAACTATGCAAACTACCTGTTTCTTATCAAAATCTCAATTCATTTGGTATAGACTTATGGATTGCTAGTTTATTTTATGGGTTATAATCCATTATTATCATTATTTTGATGCTCAGATTGACTGCAATTTTGGTCAGTTGGAGCCATTAGGAGTTAGCTGCTTTGTCCGTTTCCACATGTACCTACTGTGAGTATGTCCTTGCCCTCTGGCATGATAACACGTTCTAAGAACTTCTTAACTTTTGCCAGGCCCAGGCCTGAAATCAGCATATCCTCCAAGGAGTCTTGCTTCTTTTGAGTGGAAAACGGTATTTAGAAACCAAGATTTAGGTGCTAGGTGTGCTTATTGCTACCGAGGTAAAATTTTAGGCCCTCTCAGCACACAGACCTAGGGAATACATGTATATATGTATGAATATATATGGAGTCCCTGGGTGGTACAAACGGTTAATGCATGGTAATGGGAAGGATGAAGGTTCAAATCCACCCAGAGGTACCTAGAAAGAAAGGCTTAACAATCTACTCTCCAAAACTCAGCTGTTGAAAACCCCACGGAGCTCTGTTCTACTCTGACACACAAGGGGTTACCATGAGTCGGAGTCAACTCAACAGCAACTAGTATTTTATAATGTATATATGTATACATTTATACATGTATATACATACATATGCATACATTTTTATACATACATATGCATAGATGCATACATTAGCATATATTAAGTCAATATTTCTATATATTTATATTAAAAATTATGAATTCACAACAATAACCTAAATTTCACTTTAATACCACAGGGTTTATTCCAGTTTTCCTTCCCTATTTGTAACTCCATTCTCTGATCAACATAAACCTAGCTGGCATTATCCTTAATATATTTACTTATCGGATCAATCTCTCTGTTACCTTCTCCCATCCCTGCAGCCCCTCCCGTCTCACACAGACCCCTTCCTCTCCCCAGGGGCACTCTGATACCACCTAATAAGCCACCTCTCCACATGGCTGCTCCAGCTAGTGATTATCCTTCTTAAGTTGCTTGGTCTCTTAAATTCTATTCCAGGCTACCCACCCCCAACATGGATGCCCTTCTCACCCCCATTTGGGGTCCTATGCCTGTTCCTGGGGTGCAGCACTGCGTAGATACACTGATCCTGTGTAGCTCCTAGTCCCCCTGGGAGCTATGTCTTCCTCTCTCTATTTGGGGTCTGAAACCCTGCTCTGGGCCACCATGACTTCCAGTTTTTCCCAGTGAGAAGTTTGCCCTGAATTCCTCACCTACAAACTGTGAACTGAATTGTTCAGAAAGGGAACGAAAGGAAAGAGGAAGAGCAAGAGGAGAGAAAAAAAAAAGACAGAAGTACAGAGTTCAAAACGACAGTTAAGTGACAGTAAGGTGCCCAAATTTGAGAACAAATTTGGGAGAACTACTAATGCAAGTAACTCAACTCAAGTGACTATTGCATAGACTGACAGTTTTGGCTTGTTTACATTTGTATACCACCACTTATCTGTTTGTCGTCCTGTGTTGGCTTGTGTGTTGCTCTAATACTGCAAGTTATATCACTGGTATTTCAAATACCAGCAAGGTCTCTATGATAGGCAGGTTTCACTACAGCTTCCAGACTAAGACAAAGTACGAAGAAAGGCCTGGCAATCAACTTCAAAAATTATGAATCACAATAGAATACTGTCCGATATACTGCTAGATGAGCCCCCTAGGGCAGAAGATTTTCACAATAGCCACAACAATGGACTCAAACATACCAACCATTATGAAGATGGCACAGAACCAGGCAAAGCGCCTTTTCATCATAAATAATGTTGCCATGAGATAGAGCCAACTTGATGGCAACTAACAACAACAACAATGAAATTTGCATTTAGGCAAAACTAAAGACAGAAGCAGTCTCCTCTATCATGTTGAGTTTCCTTAGATGTTAAGTATAAAAATCATCTTACTATTAAACCAGAAATGCCAAACCCATTGCCATGGAGTTGATTCTGACTCAGCGACCCTATAGGACAGAGTAGAACTGTCCAAAAGGGTTTTCAAAGAGCACCTGGTGGATCTGAACTGCAGACCTTTTTGGTTAGCAGCAAAGCTCTTAACCACTGTGTCACCATCTTAAAACACAAGAGGAATAAAGTAGTTTTTAAAATAAGAGGAACTCTACTATACAAATATTTCCTTGGACTTCTCATGTTGCATTCTGGAAAGTAAATTGAATTAACAATTTTTGAGCACATTTAAAAATACATATAAACATTTATTTTCTATAGAAGATTCCTGCCTTCTTAAAGCTAGCAAGTCGGTAAGAATGTTGCAGATGTGCCAAACCTCAGAACCCCAGTTTTAGAAGAAATAGGGAGGGCGTGACCCACTCTGGACGAAGGACTCACAAGGTTGGGAACAACAAATCTAGCCATTTCTTACTGAAACCATTGTCACTTACCATGGATATCCAAGGGCCAAAATTCAAAGACTTGAGGAAATATAAATTAAAGGAGCTAGGAAGACAGAATTGCTTCCCTAGTTGTCCCTTTTCCTGAATTACCAAGAAGAAGCTCTGGTTAAGTGCTTGGCTACTAACTGAAAGGTTGTGATTTGAACCCACCAGGTGTTCCATAGAAGAAAGGTGTGCCAATCTCCTTCCATAAAGATTACAGCCTAGAAAACTTGCTTTAACTAGATTTCTGAATTAAAAATAGTAGTACAAACCAAGATTTCTGCTGTACCTTGAAGATATACAAATACTTCATTCACAGCAACCCCTTTTTTTGCTCCAATAACAACGCAACAGGCATTTCCAGCTCTGAAAGTCGACCTTACCAAGACTATACAAAAGGAAGGTCCCCAACACTCAACTCATGGGTGAAATAGAAATCATATGTGTGCCTGATGAAGACGTCAAGCCACATATCCTTTCTCGGGAAGAGCAACTTGCTGAAAATGGGCAGATGAACCATGTGAGTGCATCTGTAAGGGTTAAGCGCAGACTGCTGGGTCCTAAATTTAAATTCACACCAGTGATCTGTTTAGCAAACAACGCATAGCACAAAGGAGCTCTGTTGGCATTGTATTCACCTGGTTAAGCTGTAAGTATATTTCTCTGGAATCATATCTGTCGTCATTACCTTTCCATACCTCTGTTGGAGTTCATTAGGAAATACGTGTTTAAACAACATTGCCTACATAGACAATTACTTATTTACATGTTGCCAGCCCTCTCAATTATAATATTGGCAGCTCTCCATAAGCAGGCAGCTCATATTTTTGGTAGGCCTGTTTTGATACTTTTCTGTATTGTTTGCTTCTGATTAAAGAAAAGAAAGATCTCTTGTCTCTTAAACTGATCACAGATTTGTCCCCAGTTCATTATAGATTGTATTTTCTGACTTGCCAGCTTCTTAACTCATGGAACCAAAGAGTAGAAGGAAGATTAGTTTCTGTAAGACTAGAGTGACATTTGGACATTTTTCTCAGGCAGATAGCAGTATAAAATATTTTAAATAGGAATAACTGAGAGCTATTTTCTCCCTTCATTTGAAATGCTGAATCATATCCAAGGCAATCTTCCCTCCTCCAGTAGCTTCCATATCTAGCCAAATCCTGGATTCACCAGGGCATCAGCCTTCCAACAAACACTCTTAGCTGATAACAGGTAAACAGAGGGCTGTGTGCAGCCTCCTGGTTTGAATTTATTCTAGACTTTTTAAATGCAGTTTATTGTCTTCACTCAGCTAAAGCTACAGAGTTTCCAGCTTCATAGCTTCAGCTGTTAAGTCAGTTCAGCAATATAGCAAAGATCACAGAATCTGAGCACTGGAAGGGACCACCTACTGTATCTGGCTAGTCCCACACATATTTGATACCAAAGAATTTCATTTACAACATCCCTTAGTAGCTGGCCAGTCTCTTACATGTCCATAGTTCATAGACTGTGGGTTTAAAATTTTACTTCTCAGACATTTTTAGCTATTAGAAATTAAGTCTGAATATCCACCCATTGCCGACGAGTCTATTCTGACTCATAGCTACTCTCTAGGAAAGGCTAGAAGTGGCCAACAGGGTTACAAGGCTGCAATCTTTATGGAAGCAGATTGCCACATCTTTCTCTAACAGAGTAGCTGCTGGGTTTGAACAGCTGATCTTTTGGTTGGCAGTCAAGCGCTTAACCACTGCACCACCAGGGATCCCTTAACTCTGTAAATTGAGTCAAAATTAGCCATGGGGTAATTTACACATACCCAGGAGTCAGAGCGCTTGAACATACACACTGGTCTACCCCATTATGTAACTGAGCTCTCCCTTCTAAACCACTCAGCCACTCCCAGCAGAACCTCCTCCCCCTTCTGTCTAAACCCTGCTGTTACAACACGTGGGGTGAAGATTTCTCAGCTTTGGACTTACATGCAATATGGACTTGAAAAAGGTAATTTAGTTTCCATTTTTAATTTAGTAGAGAAGTTAAACCTTGCTAAGTCACTTTGCAAAAATGAGTTTTGTCAAAAGAAAGAAATAATTCAGGAAAATCAATGAAGCATAAACAGGAATATTTAACAATATAAAAAATGGGCATGTTGAAAAATTTTAACAAAGAAAACAAACCTCTGACACATCTGAGTAAGAATAAAAGAGATAAAAGCAAACAAAATACAGACCACAAATGAGAAAGGTCTATGGACAAAACAAGTCTTAATGGAACAACTATTCTCTGATGGGCCTGAAACCCTAGATGACATGGATAAATACCTGGAAAAATGTAAAACACAAAAATTGGTGCAGGTAAAAAAAAAAAAATAGATACACTGAATAAAAAAAGTAACAACAAAAAAAATAGGCCCAAGTGGTTTCATAACCTTGGTTCCATCAGCCTTTCAAAGAGCAGTTAAATTCTATCCTATTTCCCAGGAAATAGAAGGGGAAAGCCACCCAGTACATTTTCACCTTTCTAGACAAGACAGTCAACCACATATGAGGTGCTTCTTGAGTGGCACTGAGATTCCTTGCTTACAAAGAGAAGGTTTCACCACATAGAGGTTTTCCTGTAAAGCAAGTAACTAATCTTTCAAACAAGAACGGGCCCAAGAGCTATCATTTCGAGACTGAAGCATGGCAACTTCACAATGCTCACTGGAGAGATACAGGCCTTTGTAATCAATTATTGTTCCATTTTTGAGGTATCTTCAGTCCACTATTTTTTATAGGTTTTTCTTGCTTGGACCAAGCTTTAGTCACAGTTGTGTGTGAAGTTATTGGCATAACCACAAAGAAGCAGTTCTCTACTAAAGCAGGCTAACCCAGGTCCTATGTGTGCTATCCAAGTTTTCCATGTTGTTGTTGTTGCCAATTGCAACTCATTTCAACCCCACGTACAACATAATGAAACACTGCCCTGTCCTGCACCATCCTCACAATCGTTGTTATGCTGGAGCCCATCGCTGCAGCCACTGTTTCAATCCATCTCATTGAGGATCTTCCTCTTTTTCACTGACCCTCTACGTTACCAAGCATGATGTCTTTCTGCAGGGGCTGATCCCTCCTGATAAGATGTCCAAAGTATGTGAGAGGAAGACTCACTGCCCTCAACTCTAAGGACCATTCTGGCTGTACTTTTTCCAGGACAGATTTGCTTGAGTCCACTGTTACAGCCATTGTGTCAATCCATCTCAATGAGGGTCTTCCTCTTATTCACTAACCTTTCACCTTTCCAAGTACAATGTCCTTCTCCAGGGACTGATTCCTCCTAATAACATTTCCAAAGTACGTGAGGCAAAGTCTCCCCATCTGAAGTTTTCCATAGGTAAACGTTTCTTATTCTCTCTTGCAAGTGTTCTCAAAGAAGACATCAGTCTTTAACATTTACTTGATAGCACATGGTTAAGAGCTCAGCTGCTAACCAAAAGCTGTTCCCTGGAAACCCTATGGGGCAGTTCTAATCTCTCTTACAGGGTTGCTACGAGCTGGAATTGACTTGAGGGTAATGGTTTTTTTTGGAGGTTTAAAATCCTATTGTATTCAAATCCTAAGTCTAAGAGCTGTTTCGAAAATAAAGATAGAGGTGTATGTGTATTACATATATATGTATATACACATATATATAATATCTTTACATAATATAGATTTATGTATTTTTTTTTCCTGTTAATTAAAGGAAGGTTATTTGAAACACCTTTGCCTGAGGGAACAATATTCAATTTCTTCCTTATTCGTACGTGATTTTAAAACTTTCAACCTCTGCTTCACAGGACAAGATGTATCACAGGTGTATGTTGGGAACTTTTGCAAAGGATTCCACGTGCCAACAACAAACCAAAAGAGAGAAACAAGAGTGTCTGGGCACAGAAGACAATCCCATGTTCTTCAGATTTGCTCCTCTGGGACCTTTCCAGGACGATCACTGCATTTTCTCTAACCTAGCATCACTAAGTGCATTCTGAAGCAACTTGTTTAACTAAATATTACATCCAGATTCTATTTTTATTTATTATAATTATCCATACATAATCTGAAATGTTTCAAACAGCAAAAACACACATGCCATGAAATGTCAATGTTTCCTGACAACCACAGGAACAGTAAGAACAACAAGTCAGATGGCAGCATGGACTCAAATCACTGAGTATTTAAGATGTGTCGTAACTCTGGTCTCCGAAGATCTCTAATGACCATATATGTAATTAAAAAAGAGAGTGAATTGCTGGTGTAGAGGGGTTATGTGTAAAACAGAGCAGTCAGGCAGGATGCTTCATGTGACGATGGAAGAGGAGCCCTGGAGATGCCCATTTCTGCACTGCAGGAATTTTTAAACACAACCACAACTGAGAAGACAGTCTTCATGTTATGATCCAGCATAAAAAAAAAACATCATCAAAGGATTAAATATACTCCACCATTATGGCAGGGACAAAGCTCAATAACTCTAGTCCTGGAACAGAGAAAGCTGTAAAACTATGAGAATATACTAGCGGAGGGAAAAGCTATCTTCAGGTATATTAGAGTTTACTAGGATATATAACCTGCCTAGGTAATAACAGATGATGATGTCTTCACACACAGAAATTCAGGACATTCCAGAAGTAGTAATGACTGTTGTCACCAGGCAATCCTCAGCAGGACAGTTTGGGACAAGAAGTGCCCCAGGGACCAGCAAGGGCTTCTTGAAGCCTGGGCAATGAGGAGACCAGAAGAGCATGTGAGATAAGAGCTGATTCCCTTAAACTCACCAGAGACAAGGCTTACTTGGTTTGCTTGTTTTTACCAATTCCTAGTGAGAAGTTTATGTGTTCCATTGCATTTAGAATGATTTCCCATTTTCCTACATTCATACCTTGTACATTCCAGGTTCCGATTATTAATGGATGTTTGCAGCTATTTCTTCTCATTTTGAGTTGTGCCACATCAGCAAATGAAGGTCCTGAAAGCTTTACTCCATCCACATCATTAAGGTCGACTCTACTTTGAGAAGGCAGTTCTTCCCCAATTGTTGAGCACCTTCCAACATGGGGGGCTCATCTTCTGGCACTATATCAGACAATGTTCCGCTGCTATTCATGAGGTTTTCAACAGCTAATTCTTTTCAGAAGTGGACTGCCGGATCCTTATTCCTAGTCCTTCTTAGTCTGGAGGCTCAGCTGAAATCTGATCTCCATGGGTGACCTCTCTAGTATCTGAATACTAGTGGCATAACTTCCAGCATCACAGCAACACCCAAGCCCCCACAGTATGACAAACTGACAGATGCATAAACATTTATATCCTAGGCATTAGTGAAGTGAAAAGGGCTGGTATGGGCCTTTTTGAATCAGACAATCACATACTCTACTATGCTGGGAATGGCAACTTGAAGAGGAATGGTGCTGCGTTCATCGTAAA
The DNA here is from genome assembly GCF_024166365.1 of Elephas maximus indicus. NCBI lineage: Eukaryota > Metazoa > Chordata > Mammalia > Proboscidea > Elephantidae > Elephas > Elephas maximus. Next base: position 234,166,555 of record NC_064819.1, read on the forward strand.
AAAGAACACTTCAAGATCTGTCCTGAAGTACAATGTTGTCAGTGATAGGATAATATCCATATACCAACAAGGAAGGCCAGTTAATAAAACTATTAATCAAATTTATGCACCAACCACTAAGGCCAAGGATGAAGAAATTAAAGATTTTTATCAGTTTCTACAGTCTGAAACTGATTGAACATGCAACTAGGATGCATTCATAATTACCAGTGATTGGAACGCGCAATTCGGAAACGAAGAAGAAGGATCAGTACTTGGAAAACATAACTTTGGTGATAGAAACAATACCAGAGATAGAACGATAGAATTTTGCAAGACCAATGACTGCTTCTTTGCAAATACCTTCTTTCACAACATAAACACCGACTATACACATGGACCTCACCAGATGGCACACACGGGAATCAAATCGACTCATCTGTGAAAAGAGACTATGGAAAAGCTCAACATCTTCAGTCACAACAAGGCCAGAGGCCTACTGTGGAACAGACCATGAATTGGTCATATTCAAGTTCAAGCTGAAACTGAAGACAGAGCACGTCCATGAGAGCCAAAATATGGCCTTCAGTATATCCCACTTGAATTTAGAGACCATCTCAAGAACAGATTTGATGCATTGAACACTAGTGACCAAAGACGAGACGAGTTATGGAATGACATCAAGGACATCATACCTGAGGAAAGCTAGAGGTCATTGAAAGACAGGAAAGAAAGATAAGACCAAGATGGATGTCAGAGGAGACTTTGAAACTTGCTCTCCAATGTTGAGCAGCTAAAGCAAAACAAAGAAATGGTGAAGTAAAAGAACTGAACAGAAGATTTCAAAGGGCAGCTCGAGAAGAAAAAGTAAAGCATTATAATGACATTTGCAAAGACCTGGAGATAGAAAACCAAAAGGGAAGAACAACCTTGGCATTTCTCAAGCTGAAAGAAATGAAGACAAAATTCAAGCCTCGAGCTGCAATATTGAAGGATTCTATGGGGAAAATATTAAATGATGCAGGAAACATCAAAAGAAGATGGAAGGAATAAACAAACATTATACCAAAAAGAATCAGTCGACGTTCAACCATTTCAAAAGGTAGCATATGATCAGGAACTGATGGTACTGAGGGAAGAAGTCCAAGCTGCTCTGAAGGCAATGGCGAAAAACGAGGCTCCAGAAATTGAGGGAATATCAATTAAGATGTTTCAATGGATGCGGCACTGGAAGTGCTCATTTGTCTATGCCAAAAAATATGGAAGACAGCTTCCTGAACAAAGAACTGGAACAGATCCATATTTATGCCTATTTCCAAGAAAGGTGATCCAACTGAAAGCAGAAATTATCAAACAAATCATTAATATCACACTCAAGCAAAATTTTGCTGAAGATCATTCAAAAGCAGCTACAGCAGTATATAGACAGGGAACTGCCAGAAATTCAGGCGGGATTCAAAAGAGAACGTGGAACCAGGGGTATCATTGCTGATGTCAGATGGACCCTGGCTGAAAGCAGAGAATACCAGAAGGATGTTTACCTGAGTTTTAGTGACTATGCAAAGGCACTTGACTGTGTGGAACATAACATATTTTGGATAACGTTTTGAAGAATGGGAATTCCAGAACACTTAATTGTGCTCATGAGGAACCTGTACATAGATCAAAAGGCAGTTGTTCAGACAAAACAAGGGGATACTGAATGATTTAAAGTCAGGGAAGGTGAGCATCAGGGTTGTATCCTTTCACCATACCTATTCAATCTGTGTGCTGAGCAAATTATATGAGAAGCTGGACTACGTGAAGAAGAATGGGGCATCAGGATTGGAGGAAGACTCATTAACAACCTGCATTATGCAGATAACACAACCTTGTTTGCTGAAAGTGAAGAGGACTTGAAGCACTTACTAATGAAGATCAAAGACCACAGCCTTCAGTATGGATTGCACCTCAACAAAAGAAAACAAAAATCCTCACAACTGGACCAATGAGCAACATCATGATAAAGAGAGAAAAGATTGAAGTTGTCAAGGATTTCATTTTCCTTGAACCCACAGTCAACATCCATGAAGGCAGCAGCCAAGAAATTAAAAGACGCACTGCATTGGGTAAATGTGCTGCAAAGGACCTCTTTAAAGTGTTGAAAAGCAAAGATGTCACCTTGAAGACTAAGGTGCGCCTGACCCAAGCCATGGTATTTTCAATCGTATCATATGTACATGAAAGCTGGACAATGAATAAGGAAGACCGAAGAGGAATTGACGCATTTGAATTGTTGTGTTGGTGAAGAATATTGAATATACCATGGACTGCCAAAAGAACGAACAAACCTGTCTTGGAAGAAGTACAGTCACAATGCTCCTTAGAAGCAAGGATGGTGAGACTGCGTCTTACATACTTTGGATATGTCAGGAGGAATCAGTCCCTGAAGAACATCATGCTTGGCAAAAAGAACAGGGTCAGTGGAAAAGAGGAAGATCCTCTGCCTTGGCCAAGCTTCTTAATCTCAACAGATGCTATCCAGTAAACCCTTTCAAATACCCAAAAAACACTTATACAAACATGATTTTTCCTTTATTTATTGCCTTCTCATCTGTTCAACAAACTGTGTTTCTCTGCACCGTTGTTCTCATTGTAAGCTGGACACTATTGAAGCCTGAAACTTATGCAATGTGCTGTGATTGTTAGGTGCCCTAGAGACAGTTTAGACTCATAGCAACCCCCTGTACAATACAACTAAACACTGCCAGGTCCTGGGCCATCCTCACAAACCTTGTTATACTTAAGGCCACTGTTGCAGTCACTGTATCAATCCATCTCATAAAAGGTTTTCCTGTCTTTTGCTGATCTTTATCAATCATGATGTCTTTCTTCAGGGACTGATCCTTCCTCATAATATGTCCAAGGTACGTGAGATGCAGTCTTGCCATCTTTGCTTCTAAGAATCCTTCTGGCTGTATTTCTTCCAAGACAGACTTGTTCCTTCTTGTGGTGGTCCATTGTTGATTTAATATTCTTCACCAACACTATAATTTCCAGGTGTCAATTCTTCTCCACTCTCCCTTACTCATTGCCTGACTTTCACATGCATATGAGGCGAACGACAATACCAGAGCTTGGATAAGCAAACATTAGTCATTAAAGTGACATCTTTGCTTTTTTAACACCTTAAAGAGGTCTTTTGTAGCAGATTTGCCCAATGCAATATGTCATTTGATTTTTTACTACTGCTTCCATGGGTATTGATTGTGGATCCAAGTAAAATGAAATCCTTTAAGAAACTTCAATATTTTCTCCATCATGATGTGGGTTATTGGTCCAGTTGTGAGGATTTTTTTTTTTTTTTAAATTGAAGTGTAATCCATATTAAAGGTTGTCGTCTTTGATCTACATCAGTGTTTCAAGTCCTCTTCACTTGCAAGAAGGTTGTGTCATCTGCATATCTAAGGTTGTTAATGAATTTTCCTCCAATCCTAATGTCTCCTTCTTCTTCATTTACTCCAGCTTCTCTGATTATTTGTTCACCATACAGATAGAATAAGTATGGTGTAAGGATGCAACCCTGATGCACACCTTTCCTGATTTTAAACCACTTGTTCTGTTCCAACGACTGCCTCTTGATCTATGCGTAGGCTCCTCATGAACACAGTTAAGTGCTCTGGAATTCCCACTTTTCAAAATGTTATCTATAATTTGTTATAATTCACATAGTCTAATGCCTTTGCATAGCTAATAAAACACAGGTAAACATCTTTCTGGTATTCTCTGCTTTCAGCCAAGATCCATCTGACATCAGCAATGATATCCTTCATTCCACGTCTTCTTCTGAATCCAGCCTTAATTTCTGGCAGTTTCTTGTTTATCTCCTGTTGCAATCGATTTTAAATTATCTTCAGCAAAATTTACCCACACTAAAATCAAGCATCATTTTCCTTGTCAAATTTAATGAATATCATATACCAATTCCTTACTACAGAACACTTAGCAAATACTGTCTAGAAACCTTAACAGAAATCATTGTATTTTATTTAGTAATATGGTAAAATCTGCTCATAAATTTGTGGCTGGTAGTGGTTTGTATTTAGTGATTTTGCAACTCTTGTGCATGTACTGTGGGATATAACAAATGAACCTATATATTGATGTTTTTGGTAAGTGAGTTCTCACTATAGGAAAAGGGAGACAGGAATGTTCAAGGTAGAAAGGTGATGGAGAATTCAGTGGTGTTGATTTTAATTGGAGTAATATGGGTGAGCTCATGACTCTGTGTGTATATGTACATATGTACGCACAACATACATGTGATGCTTAATTTTATGTCAGATACGCATATACACATACACCAAAAAATGAAACCAAACCCACTGCCATCAAGTTGATTCCAACTCATAGCAACCCTATAGCACAGGGTACGACTTCCCCATAGGGTTTCCAAGGAGTGGCTGGTGGATTTCACCTGCCAACCTCTTTAGTTAGCTCTTGAACACTGCACCACCAGGGCTCCAAAACCAAAACCATTGCCACTGATTCAATTTCACTCACAACCATCCTATAGGACAGAGCAGAACTGCCCCATAGGCATTCCAAGTAATGGAACTGCTGATCTTCACACTAGCAGCCAAACTCTTAACCACTGTGCCCGAGATCCCCTAGGACATACATCCACATAGGTTTGCTTATGGATGTACATATATGCGTAGACTTCTATTCTCTGTACTGAAATGGCCTAGGAGAAAAGAAATCAATAGCAATGTGCTCACCAAAGGTCCAGATTCTAGAGTATGGAAATATAAGATGAGCCTGGAATGTCTTCCACCAAAGAACAAGGAAGTGCTCAAAGATTGGTAGGGAGATATCAAAACTATGTAGGATCTGACTTACAGAGACACCCACTAGCCAAATTCTTCTTTAAAGAAGAATGCTAAATAGAAACTGTAAAAGTATAGTAATTGATTCAGGGAAGAATAAAATGAAAGCTTAAAAAGATTGTTCACGAATTTGCGAACAGTTAGAGGTGATAGTTAGACAATACGATAAAGTTTATTGTCACTAAAGTGTGCCTATAGAAAATGTTGGAAACCCTGGTGGTGTAGTGGTTAAGTGCTACGGCTGCTAACCAAAAGGTCAGCAGTTCAAATCTGCCAGGCACTCCTTGGAAACTCTACGGGGCAGTACTACTCTGTCCTATAGGGTCACTATGAGTCAGAATCGACTCGACGGCAGTGGGTATAGAAAATGTTAAAATCGCAAATGTTTTGTTATATATTTTAACCACAAAAAAAGAAAAAAAAATTAGGGAGAGAGGGGATAATAGGACATTCACATGGCCTCAAAATGACACCCCACATTTTACATACTAATTATACAAGAGAAAGACCTTTAAGGGAGCAATGTGGTGGACGTAACTAAATGATGAAGCTCTGCATTACAAATACCATGGGATGACCTGACGCTACATGCCTGCTGAAATGAAGTAACACCCAACCGAGGAAATGTCCGTGCCAAATACATTCAACCTAAATATATTTATGAGAAATACAACCGTGGCGGCGGGGGTTGGGGGGGGGGAATCAGGAAAAATCCAGAGTATGGAAGATTCCAAAAGACAACTGGCCTGAAACCCTTAAGAATATGAGAGTCTTGAATGATAAAATATGGAAGGAGGTTAACTGAGATTCAAGAGTCAAGAAACATGACCTGGCATCTCAAGACAACCAAATGTGACAAGTGGTCCTTCCTAATCCTGGATAAGGAAAACAAAAACAGCCATAAAAGACATTTTGGGAACAAAATTTATGTCTATGGGCTGTATATTAAATAATATTATCAAATCAATGTCAAATATCTTGACCATCATAGTAATGCTATACTTATGGAAAAGAATGACTTGGTGCTTAGGAGGTACATGCTGAAGCAACAAGGGCAAAGTGTTATGATATTTGCGACTTACTTTCAAATACATCAAAGGAAAATATACACATACGTACATGTGTACATGCTCACACACACATGGGTATTTGTCTCATGTTTGGGTGGCAGATGTGTGGGACTTGTGGGCATCTGCATGTGAGAAAGTCACAAATATAACAAAATATAAATAAATAGTGAACTCAGGTAAAAATTAGTACTTGTTGTACTAGCCTTTCAACTTTTTCAGAGTTCAAAATTTTTTCAAAGTAAAAAGGTGGGGAAAATATTTGGCAAGGAGAGGAAAGGAAAGAACCAGAAATTTTCGTTAACTGAATTAAAAGGAATCTCTTTTTCAATACGCCAAGCATCAAGGCAACTGAACTTCTCACATTGTTACTACATTCACGGAAACTTCCAAGTCTCGCCGTGATAACCAAAATAGAATTCCACAACCGTTGCCGAATCCAGAATTTCTTCCCAGTGTTCCGAGCACAGAAGCTGTGTCCTAGACACAGCCAATCTGGAATATGAGTAGCCAAGACATCACCAGACCTGTGAATCTAAGCCAATATGCTGATTTTAAAGCCAAATTGTTTATCTCAATTCAACACCTTTGATACTTTTATCTCCAAACATATTGAAAACAATACACATGTTCCACGTTGGAAAATCTGAATGGGTTATTTGAAAACTTGAATGATATTTGCATCCATCAAACAGCCCTTAACATTCAAAATCCATTCATAAACCTAACTTTATCCTAAATATTGTGGAGACATTCTCATAAACCAAATCTCTTCATGTGAAAAATATTCCTCTTAATTTTTTGAAAGGGTGCTATGAAACAGAGAAACTTTAGAGAGTACTCATATCTATATACTGACTATGAGTTCTACATAGAATATCTAATTTTCTCATACCATTTTTGAAGATTCTTACTCAAACACTACATAAAAAAGAGCTAAAAAATAAATACATAAATAAGATTTTTAGTCATCAAAGAATTTAAGTTGACTTTTGCCTTACTTGGCCCAACACAGTACCCACAGAAGTCTTTGTCAACACTCAAAGAGAAACCTTGCTTTCCATTTGTTTTCCTCCCACCTTGAATTATAAGCACCCTGAACACAGGAATTGGGACTTCAACCGCACTTAAGATGATACCATGCATATATTTGCCCCTGGAGACCTGACTAACTGATTTCATGGATTAAAATAAATGAAATATATTCAAATAGGCTTAAAGTTAATACTTCCTGAATCCCACAGAATTTGTGGACGAATAACCTGACAGCTTCTTTTCAAAGAATGGAATGAAATTGTGCCTTGTGTAACTTGCTATGTCTATGTATTCAGCCACAGGAAATACCACTTTTTTGCTGAGCAGACATTACTTTTAGAAAAGCCCAATTTAAAAGAATGCTTAAAGGTCATCAAGCATGATTACATTCTACCCAATACTATAAGATGCAGTCAACTGTGAATGATTATTGAGCAAATTATGAACAATTCATTCACGGCAGGTTTTTCATTAGAAGGTAATGTCTCCTTTCCTGTAAAGTCAACATTGTGATCCAGGAAGCCATTTATTAGAATTTATGCTATTAAACAAGATATGAAAAGAGAATCTTCTTAAGTGTCCCATATTAGGTAATTTGCCCTACGCCTAAAAATGAAGACACAGACTGTGGTCAGTGTGGGACCAGAAACGGCATGTATGGAATGTAACTCCAGAGAGTAAGCCTGTGCGTGTGTGTGTCTGTGTGTGAGAGAGAGAGCAATCTGAAGATTGTCCTTTGGTTCATGACTGATATTCAACTATAAATACTTAAAGCATTCACTACTCTTTGAAATACCCCAGCATTGGCAACATGTTAAAAAAAAAAAAACCCATTGCCCTCTAGTCATTTCCAACTTCTAGTGACCTATAGGACGGAGTAGAACTGCCCCATAGGGTTTCCAAAGAACAGCTGGTGGATTCAAACTGCCAACCATTTGGTTAGCAGCAGAGCTCTTATTTGGATGAATTCCAAGTTAGTTAGCTAAGGGAAGGCATGGACAGAAGGAAAATGAAGGATGTTTGTAAAAAGATTTGTCTAAAGCAGGGGCCGTGGGTGGTCAGGGGATCATATAAGCCTATGAAGATACCAGCTGGCAGAGGGTCAAGACAGCTTCAAGAATTAGATGTAAGTAGAAGTCTGGACAGATCACCCACTGTCCAGCTCTAACTGTGGGTAATCCACCTAAGACCACAAGTCCTTTCCAGTTATGTGTATTAACACCACTAGCTAAGTAGCTTCATGAGAGCAATCTACTTATTTTGGAGTTTGAAATGCAGATACTTTCCACAGCACATTTTCTCACTGAGAATTACGAGATGCTTTCAACTTCTGTCTCTATAAAAAAAACACTTCACAATTTACAGGGACACTGGCCATCCTACATCCTTTGAAAGATAGAAGTAGGAATTCAGAAAAATAAGAAGCCATCCTCCTTGCAGATTAAACTTGCCCTTCAACAAATATCACGACTGACATACTACCCTTGAGCATGGGTTATAAATACGTAATAATTGGGAGAAAAATATGAAAATATTTTAATTTACTTGATTAACATGCTTTTAAGCCATCCTAAGGAATGTAATTTAATTAATAAACTGCACACCAAATAAGGATCTCATAGTACGTGACTTGTTCTTACATAATCGAATCCTCTGAAAAGTTCATGAGCAATCCTTTGGCTACAACACGTAAATAACTTCTGCTGGGGGCCCCCACATTTACTTTCTTAGTGGCAGACATGAATTTCGATCGCTGACGAATTTCTGCATCACGATTCTGGCACCAAACAATTATTTAGCGGTGCAGCTCTCCACGAAAGGAAGATATCACGAAGATGTATGCAGGGAAAGAGAGTGGGTGAGCCTTTGCCTAACTGCTTCTTAGTCATATCTTCTTCAGTCTGATGAAACCCAATCTGATAAACAGCTACTGAATCTTCAGGGAGCGGGGCAAGGGTCTTCCTTAATTCATGTATTTATTTAGTTTAGAAATGTTGATCAAGCTTGTCCTGTGTGCCAGGTAGTATCACACATCACTAGAAATTCAGAAATGAAACAAATAGCCCCATGCAAGGCACATACAGCCAGGAACAGAGTAGGACATATAAAGGAGAAATGTAATAAGTAAAATTGCAGAGCTAAGCAGAAGTCACCAAAGGAGTTCAGAGGGCTGTATAATCTTGCCACCGGAGAAAACAGGGGACTTTTGATAATATAGTTGACATGTGGGCAAGGAAAGATCAAAGAATAACAAATCAAGGGATCGGTATTTTATTCTCCATATTTTGGGATTTTAAAGGACAGAGTGACAGTATACATTATAGAGTTCATAAGATAACAGGCTAGAAGGCAGAATTTCAGCTCCATGAGGTATCTTTTCCCAAACAGTATAGGATAGTTTCTGTGTAACACACAAAAATGTACATCACTGTGGGCAAGCTCATACTGACAGAAACACTACTTTCCATCATACAGGCAAAGCACACACAGAAAAGGCATCTTAAAGTGGGACGGGAAGGAAGGCAGGGCTTAAAACAGGTAATAAAGGATGATTTTAAATCCCTTTATTACTGTCATGGAAATGGTTAGGTAACAGGTAATTCTAGAAAAAACTTACGGAATTTCGAGGAAGACTTACATTCCATATGGGATCCCTAGTAGTTCCACCTAAGTTTGCCATCTAGTAAACTTGACCCTTCACTTAGGGGTCCATGCAGCCTAAACCCACACTTTACCCAAACAAAACCAAGCCAGCTGCTATGAGTCAACCCCAGCTCATGATGACCCCATGTATGTCAGAGCAGAACTGTATGCTTCGTCAGGGTTCCAGTAGCTACTTTTTTGGAAGTAGACTACCAGACTTTTCTTGCAAAATGCCTCTCGGTGGACTCAAACTTCTAACTTTTGGCTAGCAGCAGGACATATTAATGATTTGCTCCACCCAGGGTGTGTGAATTAGGTATAAATCCGTCGTCATCAAGTCGATTCCGAGTCAGCAAGCCTACAGGACAGAGTAGAACTGCCCCATGGGGTTTCCAAGGAGTGCCTGATGGATTCGGAATACCAACCTTTTGGTTAGCAGCTGTAGATCTTAACCACTGGGCCACCAGGGTTTCCAAATTATGTATAGTAAAGGCAAAACTAAATGAGACAGTGAGAAAGACCCCTGTACTTCCAAGTGAAGCGGTTCCTCGACAGGATTGGAAATTAGGGTGAAACTGTGGCCTGTGTTCCGGAAAAGATCATCCAGGACATCCCGATGACCACTACCCCCAGAACAGCTCCCCTTTTCTTTCTCCATTGCAGCGGAGCCACTGAAACTAATACAAATCTGCCTGAACCAGAGCCTTGGCAAGGAAACCCAACACAGGCTCTGCCATCTCTGAACCCAGACTGGCGGAAGAGATCCTGGGCTAAAACAAAGTAATGATGAGCCATTAGCTTTATTCATGGAGCAGAAGCATATAACGGAGTCACTGCATCAATTGTAAACATAATAAATATGTTCATTCCTGTATAAACATAGCAAATACACGCTTCATGATAGGACAATACCTGGAGGAAACAGATCCTATTATATTTCACTTTGCTATAGAGAATACTTTAAATGTGTTTACAATTTTGGTATCAAGTGCTCAAAATTACCTGTTCATTAAAAATGAACATTTTCAGTTAAACTTAGCATTATAAAAATTAGTATGGTCACACTAAAAAGAAATGAACATTTCAGATTACAGCATACTGCATTTTTAAATGAAATGCTTTCTCTCATTTTCACTATGAATTAAACAGAAATGTATTTATTTTACTTTTAAAAACCAACAGCAGCTAGCAATGACACTGTGGTTCAAATCCTAAGCCAATGTCAAGTAAAGCCAGCACATGTTGGGGTTATAACCTGGAAATAACCGACAATTAGTTGCTCAAAAACTGCAGCATTAACACGTGACATTTTAAAGCAAATAAAACCAACTGCAACCAAAAGGGTATTTAATTTTTGTTTTCATTAAGGAGGCAACCAGTGCATTATCAAACAAAACAGAACAAAAAGATACTAAAGATTCTCTTACTATCCTATTCTATTAACACTTTGCATTAACATCACAATGGTAGGGACACCCTTGTCATACTTCGTGTCTGAAGCAGACGGAGGGTGGACATACCCTCCAAGTTAAAAGGCAAGTTGCCAAACCCTGCAGTGCTCATCGCTAAAACGAAAGTATGATACTTAACAGGACTTTTTAGATTTGTATTGCATTACTACTTTTTCCAACCCATTTATTAAGAAACCTATGAGTCTGCCTAACTTGCGTGGAGGCTTGTGTAAGAGAAGCCTTTGCAGCAGGTTTAGGCCAAAGTGTAAGCTTCTTTGCCACCTGGGCCTTATGACCCACCAGCTATACTCCAAGTGTCTATGGCAAATGGAGGCTTGCTTTTGGGTCCTGATATAACTAAATACCTGACCGTGGAACATCATGAGATCATGATATGAACTGCATGTAGGACAGTGGGTGCTATCTGACTTTCTACACTGTCTGCTGTCACCCAGGTCAGACCCATGGACTGTTTGGGAAGACCTGATGGGCCAAATGAGAAAGGAAGAAGAAACTTATTAGGCCTTGTTAACAGACAATTCCCCATAATATGCTACCACTAACAAATTGACCCATGTAACTTTTGGTTGTCTACTTTGTTAAGACTGAGATAGTTATTTGACAATCATTAATGGTTTGGCTGGATGGTCAGGGACTTGGAAAAACAGGACTACAAGATCAATAAGAAAGCACATGATAGAATCCTAAAAAATGGATCCAGAGTGTAAAGATATCTGTGCTCCACATAAATGCTTGCCAAAGGGCATTCACTGCAGACAAGACTCAATAATCAGGTAAACCAGAGCTATGCACGGACAACATGTAACTCCTACTCACCAAGGCTGACTGGCTAACACCACTGCTGAGTGCCTCATCTTCTAATATCAGAAACCAATGCTGAGAATGCAATACGTCATGATCTCCCCAAAAAGGGACCTCTTGGCAGCAGGCTGATTATTTTCAGTCTTTACATTATAGATGGGGCAGAAAATTGTCCTCGCTGGAAAAGATGCATATTGTGGATATGGATTCACCTTTACTATCCACTATTCTTCCAGTAGCATCACCATTAGGGACTTACAGAATGTCCTATTTCCTATATGGTATTCCACATGTCACTGCTTCTAAATAATGAACTCATTCCACTGCAATGGAAGTATGTCAATGGTCTTATGTGTGTCATCTTTTCTCCTATTAAGAATCCCATTCCCAGAACCAGCTACCTGGATAGATGGGTAAATAGACGACTAATGACTCAGTTCTGGTGCCAGCTGACGTCAACATTCTGAAAAGGTGGGCTCTATCTTTTAAGATTCGTTAGCCATTCTGAAGCAGCAAGCAATATAAAGAACAGGTTCGAAAATGATGAGGTGGAAGTAGGAGCACCTACTTTCACTATTAAACCTAATAATCCACTCAAGGAATGTTTGCTTCCCATCTTCTCCATTTTGGGCCCTGCTGATTCAAATGTCTTATACACACTTGTTATACACAAGAGGGCAGGATTTCCATCAGGGAACACAAAAATAGTTGCATTTATTAGAAATTGAGACTGCTAACTGACCATTTTGAGTTCCTCCAACACCGAACAAACAGGAAATAAAGGGTTGACTGTGTTCCCTAGAGGGAAGGTCCCAGTTACTAAGGGGAAATTGGGTCTCTGCTACACAGTGGGGGCAGAGAGGAAGGGGTCTGGTATTCAGGAGAGGACATTAACACCTGTCAATATATCCATGATGCCTAAAAAAAAAAAAAGAAGTTGATGAAAACTATGATAACCAAATACAGATACAATATTGAGTATTCAGAACCTTCAAGAATGAAGATTCAGGTCACCTGACAAGGTAAATAACCCCTCCAAACTTGAGATTATGGTTGAGGAAAAAGGTAACATGGATTGGGTTGTAGAAAAGAGATATTAAAAACAACAACTAAGCCTGCATTGACAGTTACAAAAATGAGAAGTGTAATAGTTGGGTATCATTCATTCCTTTATTGTCACATATAAACATATTTAGATATATAGGAGTATTGATATAGCTCTATCTGTGTATATGTGTGTGTGCTCATAATAACAAATGGGTCTTTTCCTTCCTCCTTCCTTTCCCTAATTGCTTTATATTTCTGTATTTTCATGGTTAAGTTTATAACTTATTCGTTAGGATATTCTGTTGCTATTAAGTATGACATAAAAGAGGAATTATCTTCTCCCATACATGGATAGCATGACTGTTACAACATGTGTCTTCCAGTTTCAGGAAAGGCTAAGAGATTCTTTAAATAAATACTTATTTCTTGCTAGGCACATCTGACATGGATTGAACTATGTCCCCCCAAAAATGTGTGTATCAACTTGGTTAGGCGATGATTCCCAGGATTCTGTGGTTGTCCTCCATTTTGTGATTGTAATCTCATGTTAAAGAGGATTAGGGTGGAACTGTAACACTCTTACCAGGTTACATCCCTGATCCAATATAAAGGGAGTTTCCCTGCGGTGTGGCCTGCATCACCTTTTATCTCTCAAGAAAGGAAAGGGAAGCTAGCAGAGAGGGGGGGCCTCATACCACCAAGAAAGCAGTGCCAGGAGCAGAGTGCATCCTTTGGACCCAGGCTGGGAAGACTGATGAGAAGACCGAAAGAGAGAAAAAGCATTCCATAGGAATGTCATGGATTGAATTGTGTCCCCCCAAAATATGTGTCAAATTGTTTAGGCCATGATTCCCAGTACTCTGTGGTTGTCCTCCATTTTGTGATTGTAATTTCAAGTTAAAGAAGATTAGGATGGAACTGTAACATCCTTACTAAGGTCACACCGCAATCAAATGTAAAGGGAGTTTCCCAGGAGTGTGGCCTGCACCACCTTTTATCTTACAAGAGATAAAAGGAAAAGGAAGATAGCAAAGAGAGGGGACCTCATACTACCAAGAAACCAATGCCAGGAGCACAGAGTGTCCTTTGGACACTAGATCCCAGCGTGGAGAAGCTCCTAGTTGAGGGGAAGATTGATGAGAATGCCAACAGACAGAGAAAGCTTTCCCCTGGAACTGACACCCTGAATTTGGACTTTTAACCTACTTTATGTGAGAAAATAAACTTCTCTTTGTTAAAGCCATCCACTTGTGGTATTTCCGTTAGAGCAGCACTAGATAACTAAGACAGAATTTGGTACCAGGAGTGGGGCACTGCTCTAGCCAAAACCAAACCCAGTGCCATCGAGTCGATTCCAACTCATAGTGACCCTACTGGACAGAGTACAACTTCCCCATAGTTTCCATGGAGCGCCAGGCTGATTTGAACTGCCGACCCTTTGGTTAGCAGCTGTAAAACTTAACCACTATGCCACGAGGGTTTCCACCACTGTAACAGATACCTAAAATGTGGAAGTATTTTCAAACTGAATGGATAGATTTGTGGCAGCAGTAGAGGACCAGCAGCAGCTGCAGAACCAGGAGACCAGTGCCAGGCAGCACTGGAGCTGATCCAGTGAACGAGAGAGCTGAGTGCCTATGCGCAGGAGGCTTCTTGGCAGAGTGGGGTGTCTCAGGGCACTTATAGGTGGAGCTACTGAGATTTGGAACACTTGCCCCAGCAGGGCTGATGTGGGTGTGAGGCCCGAGGATTGAGAGGCCAAGAAACCAGGAAACAGAAGCTGAGCAGACAAGGAACACCAGAAGCCAGGCTGCCTGAGTCTCAAAACATATGGCCAGAACCCCTGGGGCTTCAAAGGGTGGAGCCATGGCCTCTGTTGTTTCTAAGAGTGGAATCACCACTCAGAGGGACTAGGAGAATGGGGCCACTGAAGAAGCAGAGTTGCCGTCCCAGTGGGCCTGGAAGGCAGAGCTGAAGCTCAAGGCTGAGGGGCCTCCACTCAGAATCTGGAAAGTGTGGCCAATACCTAGAGTCTGGAGGTCAGGGCCATTGTGTAAATTGTCTCAGAGAACAGAGGATTATTTTCAATGCCTTAAGTGCTAATGCGTTCTGCTGACTTGCTTGGTGCCTGTTACCGATTCTTTTCCTCCAGTTTCTCCCATTTGTAATGGAAATGTCTAACTTGTGCCTGTTCTGCCATTGTAACTTTGGAAGCAGATAACCTGTATTCTAGATTTCACAGATGAAAAGGAATTTTTGGATTTTGGACTTGGAGTTAAGAGTTTTGCTATGATATGATGGGGTGAATATGTTTTGCATATTGCAAGGATGTGATTGTCGGGGGGCAAAGGGTGGAATGTCATGGATTGAATTATGGCCCCCCCACCAAAAAAAGTGTGTATCAACTTGGTTAGGCCATGATTCCCAATATTCTGTGGTGGTCCTCCATTTTGTGATTGTAATTTTATGTTAAAGAAGATTAGGGTGGGATTGTAACACTGTTCCCAGGTCACATCCCTGATCCAATGTAAAGGGAGTTACCTTGGGGTGTGGCCTGAATCACCTTTTATCTCTCAAAAGATGAAAGGGAAGATAGCAGAAAGGGGGCACCTCATACTATCAAGAA
Organism: Elephas maximus indicus; assembly: GCF_024166365.1. Classification (NCBI taxonomy): domain Eukaryota; kingdom Metazoa; phylum Chordata; class Mammalia; order Proboscidea; family Elephantidae; genus Elephas; species Elephas maximus. Next base: position 234,182,093 of record NC_064819.1, read on the forward strand.
AGCAGTACCAGGAGCAGAGCAGATCCTTTGGACCAGAGGTCCCTGTGCAGAGAAGATTGATGAGAAGGCTGATAGAGAGAGAGCCTTCCGCAGAGCTGACACCCCAAATATGGACTTTTAGCCTATTTTACTGTGAGAAAACAAACTTCTTTGTTAAAGCCATCCACTTGTGGTATTTCTGTTACAGCAGCACTAGATAACTAAGACAACAGCCATTAAGTACTCACTGCAGTGGAAAAAAAAAAAAGTTTGAATATGTATATAAGGTCCATAGGCATTCTGAGTAGCCAGAATGCTGTTCTGGGTGGATAACTTAGCTACTATCTCTCAACTCCAAATCCAGCATCTATATTCCATTCTCTAATGCTGGAGCTAGAACTTGACATATTAGATTACTCACTCTTTTACCAGCTGGTTTCTTATTAGATTATGTTAAAAGGAAGCACTGAGGTGGGGGTGAGATGAGACTGGAAAACAAAAGGGGGGTGAAGGGCCTTCCTTCTTCTAGTTCGCTGCATGTTCCCAGAGTGTCACGCCAGACCCATTGCCGTCCAGTAGATTCTGACTCATAGTGACCCTGTAGGAGACAGCAGAACTACCACATAGAGTTTCCAAGGTCGGAATCTTTACAGAAGGAGACTGCCACATCTTTCTCCCACAGAGTGGCTGGTGGGTTCAATTTGCCAACCTTTTGGTTAGCAGCTGAGCACTGGACCACTGTGTCACCATGGCTCCATGGGGTGTCAAGCCAGCAGGGGACTCTTCTCCCAGAAGCAGTAGCAGCAGCAGCACATCACACAAACTTCAACCTTTGCTTCCCACATTGTTTGAGGAGCAGCTGCTATTTCTAGTCTCCAGTTTCCTTAAACTGACAACAGCCTTGCCATGTCCTTTCAGAGGTGTCACCTGTGAACCTCTAGGTTTTGGTCAACCCAATCTCTTTCCTCTTATTTCTCCAGCACCAGGCATGATAGCATATTCTTGTAGTTAACATTTTTCCATTCCCTTCATTGTTGTTGTTCGGTGCCATTGAATCAATACCACCTTTAGAGGCCCCATGTGACAAAGTAGAACTGCCCCATAGGGTTTTCTTGGTTGTAATCTCTACAAGAGCAGATCACCAGCTGTCATGGATTGAATTATGCCCCCCAAAAATGTTTGTATCAACTTGGTTAGGCCATGATTCCCAATATTCTGTGGTCATCCTCCATTTTCTGATTGTAATTTTATGTTAAAGAGGATTAGGATGCAACTGTAACACCATTACTAAGGTCACATCCCTGATCCAATATAAAGGGAGCTTCCCTGGGGTGTGGCCTGCACCATCATTTATCCTACAAGAGATAAAACGAATGGGAAGCAAGCAGAGAGTTGGACACCTCATACCACCAAGAAAGCTGCGCTGGGAGAGAGTGCTTCCTTTGGAACTGGGGTCCCTGTGTGGAGAAGCTCCTCGACCAGGGGAAGTTTGAGGACAAGGACCTTGCTCCAGAGCCAACAGAGAGAGAAAGACTTCCCCTTGAGCTGATGCCCTGACATTGGACTTTTAGCCTACTTTCTGTGAGGAAATAAACGTTGTCTTTGTTAAAGCCACCCATTTGTGGTATTTCTGTTACAGCAGCACTAGATAACCAAGACACCAGGTCATTGTCCTGCAGAGCCACTGGGTAGGCCTGAACCATCAACCTTTCGGTCAGCAGCCAAGTGCTTAACTTTTTGTACCACCAGGACTCCTTTCCATTCCCTTAATGTTTCATTTTTTGCTCTTCAACCTTCTAACACTGTCTCTTTAATCAACTATGTTAAATTTCCTTTGTGAAAACCCAGTACAATTCCTCTTTTCTTGACTAGATTCTGAGACTGCAGGGCAGGGTTTAAACAGTCATGCTTAGCATTCAATATGCCATTTTAGGTACGAAGTAATAAAGAGACTAAACAATGGATGCAAACAATGAACAAGAAAAGTCAATAGAATTGGTATTCTTGCTTTGAGGTACAAGCAGGAAGGAAAAAGCAACAACAAAATTCAAGGTAACCTAGATTTTGAGGCTTGATGAATGGTGTGTGAGGATAGAGATTATGGATGTGATTGTGGGAAATGTTGAACTTGAGGTGTTTGGGGGATATCTAGGTTCAAATAAATCACAGGTAAGTAAACTGGATTAGGTTCAAGAAAATGCCATAGGATTAGAAATGAAGGTTTGAGAGTAATCTGCAGATTAGGCCTATTTAACTCCAAGGGAGTAGATAATACCACTAGATAGGGGAGTTTAAAAAGGGGCTACGAAATAATCTTGAAGAATACCCACATTTAGGAGACTTAGGAAGGTGGCAAAAGGAGCCCTGGTGGTGCAATGATGAAGCACTCATCTGCTAATCGAAAGGTCGGTGGTTCAAACCCATCAGTTGCTCCATGGAAGAAAAATGTGGCAGTCTGCTTCTGTAAAGATTACAGACTAGTAAGCCCTATGGCGCAGTTCTTCTCTGTCCTATAAAGTGGCTATGAGTCAGAATCAACAAGATGGTAACGGATTGGGTTTGATTTTAGGAAGGTGGCAAGTCAGTGTAAGAAATAAATGGGGAATAGTCATGGAAAAATGAGTAGACAGGAGTGAAATCACCTTAAGGAAGTGTCCATAAAATAGGGAGGTCACAGCAAGAGGGAGCCTAAAGAAGAAGACACAGTCAATTGTGTCAAATACCAACAGTGGAGATCTCTACCAGTGCCAAGTACAATGATTTTAGAAAGTGAGTAATTCTCCCACATGCCATCTACCAACCTGCCAGCTGTCCTGCGGGGAATGTGAAACATCATCATCAGCTCTGACTTAATAGGAATGATACCAGCAGCTAGCAAACATAGAAACAAGAAGAATGCTGCCAACATCGTGTAGCACATCCCTAAATACAACAAGCTTTGCATTCAAGACTGGAAAGCTCCATGAATAACTGTACTGAGTCTGAGGACTGTGGCTCGCCTCTGAAGCAGAAACATAGCTCCAAACTTAATGACTCCCAAGGTGGCAATACTTCAGATACTTTTTTTTTTTTTTTTAAATTCTTCCTTGGCATGCTTTGTTCTATTTGATTGGCAACATGCAAAGGCCATCCTCCTATCTTCCATTATTAGTGACAATATTTTTCCTGCAAAAGATGTTAAGTTGAAGGAAATAAAACACAGACTCAGCTTTAGCAAATCTTCTAGTGGTGACTAGAAGGAAAAATTAGGAAAAAATCATTCCTCAGGAAAATGGGAGAAAACATTCAACATGTATTCTGTTTGTCTCTCCCCACCTACCCATTCATGGCTTGCCATTTACACACATAAAGTAGCCATGATAATGGAACACCTCTTCCATCTCTTGTAGTGCATCACAAAGCCATAAAAGAAGCCAAAATGATTGAATCCGATGTAACTATTGGTACTTTTCAAGCAGAACCACAACTCATCAGAGACCATACATGACAGGACTCAAAAAGTATTTGAATGAAGGTTCGAGTGACTGGGTGATGGCTGAGAGAAACTTCTTGTCTAGGTATGTGGTTCCTATATGCTTAGAGGACGAATAACTATATTTAAAACTGAAGTGGTGGATTGTCACAGATAACACATGCTATGCAGATAGTCATAGCCTATTAGTTGCTGATGACTTGTCACTGCTAGAAATAGCTTCATCTATTACAGCAACAGAAGCAGAATGCAGTAGATCATGATATCGGATGTATTAGTCCATTCTATGAAATACGGACATAAAGTTGATTAACGTAAATGTATTTTTGAGTGTCTATTTACCATTGAACACTGTGGAAAGCACAAAGGGAAAAAGAAGGTGAAATGATAGCTTCTGCCATTCAGACAATTATAATCTATGCTGAGACAAAGACCAAGACACATGCCATTCCCACAGAGAAGCTTTTTTTATTATTATTATTATTATTATTTCTTTAGGGTCAGTATATAATTAATGTGATTTTTTACGAATTATCTACAAAGCAAAAAAAAAAAAGCCCTATATTTTGGCTGTAATCTAGAAGCCTCATATACTAGGACATTAAGAGTCTCTTTACACCATGAGTACTAGAACACACTTACACAAAGGCGCTCTTGCTTCACTGTTAGAGTCCTCAAGTTAGCCTCTTTCCTGAGTCCTTATGGAAAGGTTGCAGGGAGGGATATTCTATAAAAGACCCTTAACTATGAATGTTGTTGCTATTGTGTGTCTAAGAAAGCAAAGCCCTGAGTGCTCTTTCCTCAGGCTATTTATCAGGATGTTTTTGCACTGATCAGCCTTGAGGGATGAGGTCATGTACAACACCAGATAAAAGTATCTTCTTTAAATATCAAGGTGGAAGATTCTTCAAGAGCAGTGCTCCTCAGCTGTAACACGAACCCACCAAATACAGTATCTATAACAATCCATGAATAATGAAAGCAAAAATCCTAACTGGGCCAATAAACAACATCGTGCTAAATGGAGAAAATATGGAAGTTGTCAAGGATTTCATTTTACTTGGATCCACAATCAATGCCCATAGAAGTAGCAGTCAAGAAACCAAATGATGTTGCCTTAGGCATCTAGTACTGCTATAACAAAAATACCACAAGTGGATGTTTGTAACAAAGAGAGGTTTATTCTCCCACAGTCCGGTAGGCTAGAAGTCTGAATTCAGGGCATTACCTCCAGGGGAAGGCTTTCTCTCTCTGTTGACTCTGGAGGAAGGTCCTTGTGATCCACTCGTCTTCCCTTGGTCTGGGAGCATCTCAGCACAGGAACTTCAGGTCCAAAGGATGCACTCTGCTCCCGGCACTGCTTCTTGGTGGTATGATGTTCCCATGTCTCTCTGCTTGCTTCTCTTTTTTATATCTCAAAAGAGATTGGCTTAAAACACTACCTACTTTCATATACCTCATCAGTACAGTTGCCGCTAATCTATCTTATTACATCGTGGTGATAGGATTTACAGCACATAGGGAAATCACATTAGACGATAAAATGGTAGACAGTCATACAAAGGAATCATGACCTAGCCAAGCTGACAGATATTTTGGGGGACACAATTCAATCCATGACTGATATATTACAATGGGCAAATCTGCTGCAAAAGACCTCATAAAGGGCTAAAAAGCAAAGATGTCACTTTAAGGACTAAGGTGTGCCTGACCCAAACCACGGTGTTTTCAATCACCTCATACACATGCAAGAGCTAGGCAATGAATAAGGAAGACTGAGGAAGAATTGATGCCTTTGAATTATGGTGTTGGTAAAGAATAGTGAATACACCATGAACAGTCAAAAGAATGAACAAACCTGTCTTGGAGGAAGTACAGTCAGAATGCTCCTTAAAAACAAGGATGGCTAGACTTCATCTCAGATAATTTGGACATGTTATCAACAGCAATCAGTCCCTGAAAAAGGATATCATGCTTGGTAAAGTAGAGGGTCAGTGAAAAAGATGATGGCCTATGACAAGATGAACTGACACGGCTGCTGCAAGAATGAGCTCAAGCATAACAATGATTATGAGGATAGTGCAGGACCAGGCAGTGTTTTGTTCTGTTGTACACAGTGGTGCTTTTAGACAGTACCCAACAACATAACGCTCCACGAGGCTTGAGAGGAACTAGCACAAACAGTCAGAAGCTCACGTAGCTTGCTGTGATGTGAGCTTTGTCTCTGGCCCAGGAGTCTCGAGTCTTCTGCCAGCATACTCCAAACTGTAGCAGGCTAACTTATTAGCTTGTAAATATAGAAAATGCTAAAATCAAGATTTGCTTCTGAAAGAAGAAATTTGAAAAAAATTGCAACTTTATACTGCCCAGAATTTAAGTCTTTGTGTCTCAGTCTTCTTATTTGAAGCAGGAAGCAGTATCAAATGTTTGCTTGTTCAGCATCTGGCAATTCCTGAGTAAGCACTCAGAGTTTCTTTAAAATATAATGGTGCATAAATGTGTTGAAAGTCATTTAAAAGCATCTTCCAAGATTTTTACTTCTTCAGCCAGAGCAGCCTAAAATAGGTTTAGTTAGGATTGACTATTAGTTTATCATTATTTAAGAATGGATCAAACTATGTTCAATGTTACCATGGTTTATTTTGTAATTCCAAAATTATACATTAACTGTGATATCATCAGATATTTAAACGAATAGTTTATTGGTTTAGTAAATTTCATAGCATATGCTAATCTACTCATTAGTGCTTACTGGTAATATGAAAGGTTTTGACCAATAAATTAAAAAGTATAAAGTGATAGTTCTTGATGCTTTTCTTCTCTGTATTAGTCACAGACAACTCCAGCTCTGAATATTCTTTCTTGCCTCTACACTCCTTTAACTTCACAGTGTTCTACACAGAGTTCTTCTTGGCCCCAACGCCTATTCAAATAACAGCATTCTGTCTCAATCAATGCTTTAACCAAGAGACAAAGAGCAACTCCTATTTCTAGTCTCCACCTTCCTTAAATTATGTCAACAGCCTTTCCATGCCCTTTCAGAGGTCCCAGTTGGGAGCTTCTAGGTTTTAATCACCAACAAGGGTGAACTATGGTGGCATTATGCGATATGGAGGCTTTTCAAAAAGTGTTTTTGGGAATGACATTCCTGTCTAATAAATGTTTTCACAAGACTTCTCGGCAGGGAATTCAATAAATATACATTTTTAACAAAATAAAATATGATTTTTACTATAAAAGCAAAATGGCATCAGCCAGTTAACAGTTATAGATGTTACAATTATCAACACTGCGTGACAGTAAGTTACTTTTTTAATAGCAATATTACAGTATCAAAGTTTTCATTATTAAATCTCTGGTAAACCTGGTTTCAGGTTGTCCATTAACTTTCAGGAAGTGGTTATAAAAGATCTGCCTCAATTATCTTGACCAAGCCAAGTGTATGTACAAAGAAAGTGACTTAGAATACACTAAAATTTTATTATTCTACAACAAAATCTACATAAGAGATACTAACAGAATATCAGTACCTTTAAAATTTTAACGACATAAAAATAACTTCTTATGGCTATGATATGATAACCCTGGGGTATGTCCTAATATTTGTCTCCCATATTCTGACTCATAAATCATTAAAATGCAAACAAATAAAAAAATAGTTTCTCAGGTGATTACAAAAATAACATTTACTTTACATATATTTAATGAGTGTCTATTGAGTTCTTGGAAACCCTAGTACCACAGTGGTTAAGAGCTATGGCTGCTAACCAAAAAGGTCAGCAGTTCGAATCTACCAGGTGCTCCTTGGAAACCACATGGAGAAGTTCTACTCTGTCCTATAGGGTCGCTATGAGTTGGAATCGACTCGATGGCAAAGGGTTTGGTTTGGTTTTGGTATTGAGTTCTTACTAGTTACCTGGCCCTGTGTTAAAAATTGCAGATACAGGAACAAAACAGACACAATGCCTTTTCTGGTGGTTGTTATGACCTATTAGAAAACAGGATATATATATATATATATTCATTTTATATATATATATATATGAAAATAAACACAGAATCACTTACCAGGTTCCATTGATTCTACATACCTATATAGCTTCATATCCATCTAGAGTCTAGAATTTTCTTCTTCCAAGTTTTCTCTGAACTGCTTTTTGAAAAGATTTTATTCCCCTACAAGCTCAAATCCACTTTTAATCCTCGTTCAGCTAGCTACCAAATTTTTTATTTCTCCTGATATTTACATATACTCTCAGTCCACCTTAAGTTGAAACTTCAGCTGTTCTGGATCAACCTCTCTTGTTTGCCCCAATGTCCATTCAACTAACAGCCTTCTCTCTCCCTCGAGATTCCCTCCCTAGTCTTATGTAGGAAGTGTGGGCATTCCTGGCCTAATGTTTTCTCCGTATTACATTTCAAACTTGCCCAGGTTTCCACCCTGCACCACACCTTACAGTAATTCACTGAAATGAGGTAGCTTCTAATACATAGTTTGCCGCCATACGTTTAACAACTGAAATTGAGACCAGCCATTATTTGTATCAGTTAGTGTCATGCTCAATTATCAGCTCCCAACACTTTTTTTTTCCTTTTTCATTATCCATTTCTAAAACCACTAAAATGGATACTTGTTCAAAGCTTGAAGGATTCCAAGGCATCCATTGGAAATAACTGTCAGACAGCATCAGTGTGCTCTGCAACAAAATCAGTTTTACAATGTTCATCCTCAGCTACAAAGACAGACATGCTAGCCCACGGGCTGCCTGCCAACTTAGTCAGGGTGGGAATGACTCCTCCTCTCACGGTCACACCACATGCAGTCTTTTCCCCAAAAGCTATCAACCTACCAACTCAACATCTACTTGTAAAATATGACCCACTTTCATTATTGCCCGTTGTTGTTAGGTATTGTTGAGTCGGTTCTGACTCATAGTGACCCTGTGTACACCAGAAGGAAACGCTGCCTGGTCTTGAGCCATCCTCACAATCATTGTTATACTTGAACCCATTGTTGCAGCCACTCTGTCAAACCATCTTCTTCAGGGTCTTCTTCTTATTCAATGACCCTCTACTTTACCAATCATGATGTCCTTCTTCAGGGAGTGGCCCCTCCTGATAACATCATCTAGTAACTACCAAAGAAAGATTAAAGAAATGGAAACAGTGAGAAAATTAAAAACCCAAAGTGTCCAAAATCTGTGTTGTTGTGGTTACTTGCCTTCAAGTAGATTCTGATTCATGGCAACCAAAATCTGTACACTTACCTAAATCATATTTTGTCTGTTGTTCACCATGATGCCATGGAAGTTGTGGAAGAAGTAAAACGTCATGGAGCATGGTTTATATTCTAAAATTGCCCATGCATAGCCACAGGAAGAGCAGAGGTGAGAGAACTGAGAGTACTGTGAGGGTGAGGGGGGACTGTAAAATAAAACATGCATTCTTAATTGAGAGTCAAATAGAAACCGACTGCATTCAAAACTTCACCTGAAACTACAACAACTGCACATTGTTTTGAATAAATTATTTCATTTAAAAAATATTTACCCAATTAAAAAAGCAAATTCAATTAATTCTTGGACTGTTTCCATCTTATGGATCTATATAAATTCCCTAGTCTATGATCGTTACCTTTCCTGGTGTACTTATAAACAATTAAAATATACAACAGAAGGCTCAAGATGTCACAGAGGACTCCTTCTTGCCTCTCTGCATCTCACTGTATTCTTCTTCATTCTATGTGCTCCAGCTATGGATGAACACTTTTAGTTCCTTAAAAGATCTATATTATTTCTCATTTCAACATACCCTTTCTTCTACATGTGATACAATTTCACTATCCCAGTCCTACTTCTCCTACTGAGAAATCTTATCCATGCAAAGTGTCCCATCTTAAGTGAGGCTTCAGGTGTCAAAATTCCTTTTAGCATCACTGCTTTTAGCACCTCCAGCACCTTCTACTTTCCCTCACCCAACTTTACTGCAGTGGTTACTGATCTCTGCACTACAGCATGAGACTCATGAGCAAGGCCACGACTCTTTCATTAACATAGTGCCAACACCTTGCACAATGCCCAGAACACAACAGAAAATAAATATATATTGAATTGGTAAATATAAATATGAAGTGGACTGGAATAAAATCATCTTAGTATATCCCTGATGTTACTCTCTTGCCTGTCTTGTCTGTGCTTGTGTTTTCAGGATGACATACAGCCCAAATATATGGTACACTCATCTGTAGATAATGTTTCAAGCCTACAGATTTTCATGATATGAGGACAATACCTATACCATGCTTGGCAAAATGTGAGAAAGCTGGGGAAAGAAATCAAACATAGAACGTATTTGCATGCCAACTCTATCATCTCATTCACTCTTTACCGTAGGAGACACTGCAAATCACACTTTACTTTTTCAGCTGTGCATTTATATTAAAAAAGAAGAAAGCTGCTGTAGAGTTGATTCCAACTTATGGAGACTCAGTGCGTAAGAGTAGAACTATGCTCCACAGGGTTTTCAATGGCTGGTTTTCAGAAGAAGATCAGTAGGCCTTTCATATCTGGGAAGTATGCTAATGAGAAAGTTGTCTTGGGATTTAAAAGACAATTGAAGCCTCTTTTAAATAGGCCCCAATTAAGTTGAAAAGTAAATAGATGCTTTAAAATGCATACTCAACTAATCTTTAAGTTTGCCAACACCATCTGAACAGTCACATTACATAGCTGCTAATCAAAAGTTTTTATGACACTAATGGATATGAAACCAGGACTATAAAAATTCTCAAAAGCAAAAATGTTTGATCAGATTTCAAATCAAACATTAATGAATCATCATCATAAATTCTCAGTTTTGTTATATGAATTTTCATTTTATTTAACATTGATAACATATTGTTGGAGTCTGTAAACATATTGGCAAGTGTCATTTCTGTTGCTGAGTGTCAACAAGTAAGTTCCAACTGAGAGCAACCCCATGTACAGCAGAATGAAAACACTGCCTTGTGCTGTGCCACCCTCACAATTTTTGTTATGCTTGAGCCCATTGTGGCAGCCACTGTGTCAATCCATCTTGTTGAGGGTCTTCCTCTTTCTTGCTGACCCTCTACTTTACCAAGCATAACATCATTCTCCAGGGACTGATTTCTCTTGATAACATGTCCAATGAACAAGAGATGAAGTCTCACCATCCTCTTCTAAGGAGCATTCTGGCTGTACTTCTTTCAAGACAGGCTTGTTCATTCTTCTGGCAGTCGACGGTATATTCGATATTCTTTGCCAACACCAGAATTCAAAGGCATCAGTTCCTCTACAGTCTTCCTTATTCATTGTCCAGCTTTCACATGCATATGAGGCAATTGAAATCACCAAGACTTATGTCAGGCTCACCTTAGTCCTTAAAGTGACATCTTTATTTATTAACACTGTAACCGAGGTCTTTTGCAGCAAATTTTTCCAATGGAAGACAATGTTTGATTTCATGAATTCTGTTTCCGTGGGCATTGATTGTAGATCCAACTAAAATGAATTCTTGACAATTTCAACACCTTCTCCTTTTATCATGGTGTTGCTTATAGGTCCAGTTCTGAGGATTTTTGTTTTCTTTATGTTGAGGTGTAGTCCAGGCTGAAGGATATAGTCTTTGACCTTCATCAGGAAGTGCTTTAAGTCCTCTTCACTTTCAGCAAGCAAGGTTGTGTCAATTGCATATCACAGGTTGTTAATGACTCTTCGTCCAATCCTGATGCCATGTTCTTCTTCAAATAGTCCACCTTCTTGGATTATTTGTTCAGCATTAGATTGAAAAGTATGGTGAAAGGATACAACTCTGTCAAATATATTCTTCCCTTTTGGTTTCCTAACTTTACTTTGCCTCCTTGAGCCACCCTTTGAAGTCTTCTGCTCAGCTCTTTACTTCATCATTTCTTCCATTCATTTTAGCTACTCTATGTTCAAGAGCAAGTTTCAGAGTCTCTTCTGAAATCCATTTTGGTCTTTTCTTTCATTCCTGTCTTTTTAATGACCTTTTGCTTTCTTCACATATGATGTCACTTGTCTGGTCTTCAATCATGAGAGTTAGTGAAAATAGAATGCCCATAGCTACTTTTAACAGAAAAAAGTTTTAAACCATGATGGATGCTTGCAGCTAATAACAAAATATATATCCCATTTGCAAAAGTATGATATACTGAAAAGTTTGACATTGCTAACATATGTAATGCAGAACTGACATAGCTATAAAAAAGGAGAAACATATTAAAAAGTGTTATTATTATTTTTTTTTTCTTTCCTACAGCTGTATATTCCCCAGACATCATGACAGGACAATGGTAAATAGAACAACAATACTGAATAAAAATAAACATAGAAAGTGAATATGACATTTCATTAAAGGGCAGAGTATTTTAATGGAATTTTATAAAATAAAATAAGTTTATTAATTAATTTTCAAATATCTGAAGGTTTAATTTAATACTAGATTTCTCCTGGTATGACAACTGATTCGTAGAACATAAAGAAATTAATTCTGATTTTGTTAAAATTGTTTTTAAATTTATACAATAAAAATCCTACTCAAATTTTAGAGTAAATACATAAATACAAAACTATTTTGATAACATTTGGAAATAAATTTTTCCACTGTATATTTCATTGAAAACAAAACAGCTAGATTACAAAGTTTAAAAAAAAATAAGGCAACAACATTGGCTAATAAAAATTAGATGAAAAAAAAAGACCTTTGCAATTTCAGAGTTGACATAAATAAAATTAAACCCTCCCACAATTTCTTGGAGAAACATAACTAAGAATACAACTCTCTCAAAAGAGTCTCAACCTTCTTGGGTAGACCCTACCCATGCAAGACTGGTTCCTAGGACCTAAACTGAGAGAGCTCACACTTCCCAGCCTCTCTTCACTTCCCATCCAGGACACTGACCCAAAATACTATTCCTATCATTTCAGTAACCTCATATGTCTTAATCCTTATTCCTGGTGCTGCAATGGTTACACGCTTGGCTCCTAACCAAAAGGTTAGTGGTTTGAACCCACCCATCGGTTCCTTGGGAGAAGAGACCTGGTTAAAGACCTAGGAAACCCAGTGTGGCAGTTCTACTGTATCACATGAGGTTGCTATAAGTCAGAATTGAATCCACAGCACCCAACAACAACAACAAAAATATATGGTAAACACTTTTTGGTCAAACCAGTTAATCTAATCCACCACCTAACCAAAGTTTTCAATGTTTAGAAGTCAAAATTATCAGTGAGACTATGATGACATCGAACTTCCTCATAGGGGAGAAAAAGTACATACACGCATATATGATTTTGCATGTAATTTCAAAGGGTCATAGCCTAGGTCCAGGACTGATGCTAAATGAACATACATGGGTATGATTACACCATTCAATTATGCCAGGGTCCATTTCCATGGGGTGTGATGTCCATTCTGATTGGTTAATGCCCATGACAAAGCAGCTGATAAATATTTTGATCCCTGCCTGGTGTTATGGGTCCTAAACTGGTGGGTGGTGGAATAAATGAAGTACCACTGCCCAGGTACGATGACTACACCATCATGCAAGGAAGCCACAAGATACACACTGAATAGAGGATAGACTTTAGAACCAGAAGATCAGAGTTTGAAATCAGGTTTTACCACTTCCTTGCCGTGTGAAACAAGAACACACATTTATTTTTCTAGACTTAAATTTTCTCATCTGTCAAATGGAGGTAGTAATAGTTTGTTATAGGACCACATAAAGGATTATATGACAAAGGTGCCTTTAAGTGCCTGGTGCAGAGGGAATTGTCACCAAATCAACGATGAGGAGGAAGATAAGGGTGATTATGCTGATTAAAAGGATATGCTCAGATGTTTATCACTTAATTAACTACCTTAACAACCTAAAATGCCCTCTATTACTCTTTGTTGTCCGCATTCAAAATATCTTTGCTGAAAATTCTATTTAATTCACAATCATTTCTACTTTAAAATCCATTCCTCTCCTTAGATCTCAGTTTCATGGCATCGTTAATTATGGGGTAGTTCCAGAATCATGACATACTCTATCTTCAAACACAGGATTTTTATTATACTTCTACAGGTTAGGCTCAATCATCATTTATTGATGCTGTATTAGATACTAGACACTATACACACAGGGATTTTATGAACACCACATTATCACAGATTGTAAACTGGAGCCAGAGGAAGTGTGGTCTCAGAAGAGAACGAGAATGCTGTTACAAAGCAAATAACATCAAAAATAGCAACAGAATACAAGGGAATGCAGTACTGACCAAATGGATTTTAGTTGAATAAATGTTCTTCATCTCATATTGTTTCACAGAAAAAATTTCTAGGTTTCTGTAAAAATGTGCCAAATGATGAAAAGCAACATTTATTATCTTAATTTCTATTAGTAACTCAATTTCCCTTAGGACTGCTATAGATGTGGAAGGGGCTTGGGACTGAATTAACAAAGCTACTTGGGTAGCAGTTCAAATAAGATCCAAGAAAGAAATAATGTGCCTATAAATCTTTTTCCATGTCTATAAATTCCGCAATCCCTTGAACTACTTTCTTGGTACCTAGAGGACAAAATTATTATTTTAATTTTAAAAAGCCAGTAGGTGCAAATATATGCTGAGACTTAGGAATAAGACATAGCTTTTTGCGAAGATATTTAATATATTTTGGATACAAAAATTTTGTCTGCTACTCTCCCTCCAAAAAAATAAAAATTAAATGACAAAAGAAGCATCAAAAAAAAAAAAAAAAAAAAGAGATGGAAGGAATACACAGGGTCATTGCATAAAAATGGACTGATGAAGGTTCAAAAATCTCAGGAGGTAGCATATGACCAAGAACCTATGGTACTGAAGGAAGAACTCCAAGCTGCACTGAAAGCATTGATGAAAAATGAGGCTCCAGGAACTGACTGAACCAATTGGGATGTTTCAGCAAATGGATGCTGTGCTCGAAGTGTTCACTCCTCTATGCCAAGAAATTTGAAGGACAGGTACCTTGCCAACTGACTAGAAGAAATCTATGTTTGTGCCCATAACAAAGAAAGGTGATCCAAGAGAAAGCGAAAATTATTAAAAAAAAAAAAAACCATTAATATCACACAAAAGTAAAATTTTGTTGAAGATAATTCAAAAACAGTTACAGCAGTACATCAATAGGGAACTACCAGAAATTCAAGCCAGATTCAGAAGAGGACAAGGAATGAGGACTATCATTGCTGATGTTAGATAGACCTTGGCTGAAAATGGACAATACCAGAAAAAGTTTACCTACATATTTCTGAAAATGCAAAGGCATTGGGCTGTTTGGATCACAAAAACTATGGATAACACTGCAAAGAATGTAAATTTCAAACATGGAATCATGCTCATGTGGGACCTATACATAGACCAAGAAGCAATCGTTTGAACAGAACAAGGGATAATAACATGGTTTAAAATCAGGAAAGGTGTGCATCAGAGCTGTATCCTTTTACAATACTTAATCTGTATTCTGAGCAAAAAATCAGAGAAGCTCATATGAAGAAGAGCACAGCATCACAATTAGAAGACTCAACAACAAGCAGATCCCACAACCTTGTTACGGAAAAGGAAGAGGACTTGAAGCACTTACTGATGAAAATCGAATACCACAGCCTTCAGTATAGACTACACCTCAACATAAAACAAAAATCCTCACAACTGGGCCAATAAGCAACACCATGATAAACAGTGAAAAGATTGAAGTTGTCAAGGATTTCAATTTACTTGCATCCACCATCAACACCCATGGAAGCAGCAGTCAAGAAATCAAAGGACTTTGCATTGGGCAAATCTGCTGCAAAAGACCTTTAAAGTGTTAAAAAGCAAGGGTGTCTCTTTGAGGACTAAGGTGCACCTGGCCCAAGCCATGGTGTTTTGATTGCCTCACATGCGTGTCAAGGCTGGACAATGAATAAGGAAGACTGAAGAAGAATTGATGCCTTGGAATTACAGTATTGGCGAAGTATATTGAATGTACCATGGACTTCCAGAGTGAACAAGCGTGTCTTGAAGATATACACTCAGAATGCTCCTTAGAAGCAAGGATAGCGAGACTACGTCTCACATTCTTTGGACACAGTGACTGTAACAATGGGCTGAAACACAGCAACAATTGTGAAGATGGTGTAGTACCACACATTGTTTCATTCTGTTTTTCAAAGGGTCGATGTGAGTGGGAACTGTCTTGATAGAATGTAACAACAATAATCTCCTAATAAAGGCCTAAAGGAAAAGGATAATTTAAAAATGCTTATTTATTTTTTCATTCATTCAACAAATATTTGGGAGAACCTCCTATGTACCAGGCCTTGTAAGGTGTGGGATGAGTCAAAAAAAAAAAAAAAAAACCCATTGCC